>NC_140584.1:1192810842-1195588342 GCF_964204655.1 Triturus cristatus
GGGAGCCCCCGTCCTGCAAGCCAGCCGAGGGTCCGGGCGCTGGGGTCAGGGGTCCACCGGGGCCCGGGGAGGCTGTCCCCGACCTGGCTGCTTTCAGAAGCAGGGACCGGGCCGTGGAGCAGGGGTGGCTGGCTTTATCCGCTACGCTGGCGGAGCGGAGTTTTCTGCCCACCCCTACTTAGTATAGCACCTGGGAGGAGCCAGGTCTCTAATTAAGCAGGAGAATCCATGTTTTCCGTGACATGGGACAGAACATTTTGAAATATATTTCCTGTTTTGTTCTGACATAGGGAATGTTTATTTGCTGTCTGAAGATATATCAGATGCAGAAGGATTTGCCTTGCAATTATCTTTCTTAAAAAAGGTCAGTCTCTAGGACAATCCTCCTGATACCTTCCTCTTCTTCCTTCCTGCCCCTTCTTTATTCCCCTCTTGGGTATGGGAGAAGAGACTCCAGTGGAGGGAGTAGTCTTTGTGGAAACAGAATAAGAATTTCCTCTTCTGAGAATGTTTCCATATTTTCCTTGCTGCAAGAGTCCTGAACAAAAAAGAACCAGAAACAAATCACCAAACTCTAACTGCAAAACGTAAGTCTTACTTGCCCAGTGGTAAACTTAAACAGTTTCCTGTGTAGTGTGTGTCCTCCTGCACTCGACAATGAAAGCCCGTGTATGTGTGGACCAACCTGATTCTTCCACGCAAGGCTGAAATGCATATCCTCACCTTATCAACATGCAAGCAGAAGGAATTTGAGGGCCCAGGGCCTTGGATAAAACAGTCCGCCAGCGTGGTAAGACCACAAAGACAAATTTAAAAAGGATCAGCCCAATACAAGACCCTTCAATCCGAACCTCCTTTGTTGAAGGGGGAGAAGCCTGCAACCCCAGCAGGCAGGGATGTAGCCCCCCCTATGCCGGACTTCCGCCCAGCAGGAGATGCAGTTCTATCTCCCACGTCTTCATTTTGGGAACAGGAAAACAAAATGCCAGCTCCCTTTATGGCACTAAGTGGGGTGGGTGGAGCTTTCACTTTCAGAGTCTCTTGGTTTGCTCCTGTCTTGGAGGCATGTCCACCTCAAAAGTAATGGCTGGATTGAGGACAGGGGATGTAGAGGTAATAGAGAACTATCTGATAATTGTAGATTAAGAGCACATACTTGTACTATCATAGCCTTCCTACTGGCCTCACATATGGCCAAGTGTGTAATTCATGCTGTAAGTATTTGTTGTATGGGTCTAGAAGGCGGAATGGAAAATATAATCTGTAGTCTACCTGTTTCAATTTCATCTCTTTATGTTGTCTGATGTTGTGCAAAGCTTTCATCCCATCTGATTCTAGGCAGCTTCCTTGTCTATTGGCCGAGCTAAGGCCGACAGACATGAACATGGACGAGGACACTTAGGAGTTATAGATCATTACCTTTTGGAATAATATCCTTATATTTGCTGTTTTTTTCCAGTCGGATCTGTAAGCATGACTATCGTCACAATTTAGATTATTATTAGATGTACGACACTACCTGAATTTTGATTTACAGTCTCTTAGACCTAATGCCTTGAAAAAGCCCCGGCTTGCGGTCCGCAGGGCGTGAAACACGTGTTGGCTGTGCCTCACTACAATATTGTCTTGTAATAAGCACAAAAGACTCCAAAAAAACTTGGAGAAACAACGAGTTTCCAACCTCAAGGGGCTTCCCATTCCCAATGACAAGTGACACCAGATTTATTCTCATTTGCCAAAAGGGGGATAAACAACTGGACCTATTACCCCTATTAGCCTTCTGTCAACCACTGTGGGAGGGCGAGCCTCTTTGGACAGGACCTGTTTTCTGACCTCTGAGATTAATATTCCGCCCGATAGTTCTATAATTTAAATCCTTTATACTCACAGAAAAAAATGTAAATGCCAATTTCTCAAAAAATACTAAATGGATTAACACCAAACTAAGCAAAGGCACTTTCTTAAATAAAGTTATACTTTCATGTTAAAGTTGGTGTAATTCTGTCCAGCTTGTTTCTTTATTGGAGAATTAAAATAAGGAAAGTGTTTTTATTTTCACTCCACCACCTCCTACTTTTTGCCTCTAACCCCGTATGCCTTCTCTGCATGAAACTTGCCATGCTGAACCTAAAGTGCATACCTTTATTTTAAAGTTGTGTGCAGATTTGTCTTTGTGTCCCTGCCATCAGATGTTTTACCCCCACACATTTCTGCTACCACAGAGTGCAGGAGTCTTTGTGGGCCCATTTTTCCATATTTGTGCTGTATTCAATTATTGTCATTTAGTGAGTGAGATTGGCTGGTACCTTCTGGTCTGGTCCTAAAGCCACCATCCCACCTACTGAATGTTGATTATTAACCCCACAGAGGGGTAGAAGGCGGCTCCAGAGACAACCATAGAACTCACCCAGGTAAAGATTTAAGACTCTCTCTGGGTTTAGGGTGAGAAGTAGCCTCTCTTCCGTGGAAGAGATGGGCACATTCCCCAAAAAAAGAGAGAGAAGGAGCGAGAGAGAGAGAGAGGGCGAGAGCGAGAGCGAGAGAGAGAGAGAGAGAGAGAGAGAGAGAGAGATGCCCTCATGGGACACATTAAGAACAGGGGGCGGTGTTTAGCCAAAAGGAGATGGACTTTTCCCAACACAAACCCACAACAGCACAGTCAGAAATCTGCTTTACTGTGTTTATTTTTTCCTCTTAAGTTTTGTCATTTGTTCCACACCAGGAAAGAAATTAGCAACTCAAAGAAAGGAAAATGGAGACAGAAGAAAAGGAAGGAGAAGAAAGAAGGAGAAACCTTTTCACAAAAGTCAACAATAAATAAATAAATATCATTATGCGAGGGGTGAGCATGCATACTCTCCCATGCCCACCCGCGAGGCTTCTACTCAGCTCTGCTACAAATGTACAAAGCAAACAAAACACAGTCTGCATGAGTTCTATTCTGCACAATCAGAATGACCTTAAAGCCAGGATAGTTCTGTCCAGAACAGAAGACTCCCCTCCAGCAAAAGGCAACACTAGGTGACAAAAACTCAGGACCCGCCTCCACCCAGCCAGTGTCTCCTGCCCTAGGAGGTTGACCTGGAATCACATACCCAACCACTAAAATGCCAGCTGGCAGACCGCCATGTGCGATGAACCATGAGGGCCCCTGCCTTATGACATAGGCTACCTCTCCTCGGGTTGCCACTGGCAGAACCAGCTGGTGGCAGATCTATGGAAGGCACCACCCACCCAACCCATCCCTGTCATTTTGCTCTGATCTTGGAAGGACTGTAGGTGGAGGGTTGAACAAGACTTGGAAGACCAGAAAGCTGCGGGTTTGAAGGACATGCTGCAGACTCCAGACATGCAGCGTAGCACCGGGAAATCCCACCAGCGGCCCTCTTTCTGTAAGATGCGGCAGGCTCTTGCTTGGTTCTGACAGCCCTGTGTGTGTGTCTGCGGTGATTGGTGGCACCAGTTAATAGCTGAGAAAGGAGCATTGAGGGTATTGCACAGAGAAGAGCTGAAAGGAGGCAATGGAATAGACCAAGAGAGGCAGGAACAGACCAACAGAGGCATGGAGGAGAACAGACCAACAGAGGAACGGAGGGGTGGCAGGAACAGACCAACTGAGGCACGGAGGGGAGGTAGGAACAGACCAACAAAGGCATGGACGAGAACAGACCAACAGAGGAACGGAGGGGTGGCAGGAACAGACCAGCTGAGGCACAGAGGGGAGGTAGGAACAGACCAACGGAGGCAGGAACAGACCAACAGAGGCATGGTGGAGAACAGACCAACAGAGGAACGGAGGGGTGGCAGGAACAGACCAACTGAGGCACGGAGGGGAGGCAGGAACAGATGAAGAGAGGCACGAAGGGGAGGCAGGAACAGACCAACAGAGAGGCACAGATGGGAGGCCGAAACAGACCAACTGAGGCACGAAGGGGAGCCGGGAAAGCAGTCTGTCCACATTGAGTCTGCTTTAATATTCCGGTCCTCCTCACACGTTGAGCTACACTGGTTGCGAGCCATGATCAGGAGACCAAAAGGGTTGCATGTGTCTAAGTGTATCAGTCTCTTGAAGAATGTTTGAATCATAACTTGTAGGCATGTATGTTTAGGTATGAAGTTATTTTGTGCGCTACATGTTGGCTTTGTTGAGTGAGCTTGCATGTATATATACACACTATATAATATATATAAATATACACACATATGTGTGTGTGCATTAAAATATGGGCCCTCACACATGTATGTGTAACTATGTGTTCTCTCATATATTTGTGTGTTTGTCTGTGTCAGCAAGTGTGCATGTTTTGGGGCATGATATGTATGAGTGTACATTGTGTGCGTGTATGTGTACCTACCTGAGGACATACAGGTTGACTTACTAATTTAGCTTCTTTAGAAGTATGAGATGAGCAATATAGGGAGAGAAAAGGAATGAAGTAGTAGAGAAAAAGAAGGAAAGATGCAAGACAGCAAGAAAGCTGTAGTAAGAGCTGTTGGCATGAAAAAGAATGAAGGAGGAGTGAAGCCGGAAAGGAATGAAGCAAGATAGGAAAAAGGAGAAGGTAGACAGAAAGCGGAAGGGAGGAAAGAGAAAAAAAAGCAATAGGAACGATTAAATAGGTAAATGAAGAGTGGAAAACAAAAGGATGAAAGTAAGAACAAAACAAGGAGAATTGAGCAGTAGGTAAGGACTTAGGGGCAAGGAAGAAGATAAAGTGAAGTAAGGTAGAGGGGAAGCACGTAAGGCAGGGAAGAGGGAAGGGAGAAAATCTGCCACAAGGAATGAACAAAAGAAACTAAGCTGTAATGGAGTGAGAAAGGAAGAGAATTGGGAAAGAAAGCAGCTGGCAAAGGAAAGAAGGGAGGTGGAGTCAAGACTGAATGCTGGTGAAAAGATGGAAGACGGAGATACTACTATTTCCAGAGTGAAATGATCCACTGACGAATAAAGGCAGGAGTGTAGGAACCAGTGAAAGAAGGTAGATCTGTCTGAAAAGAAACTAGAAGCTTAGCCTGTTGTGAGGATATGCTCTGTACACCGTTTCACTCCCTGTATCCTGTAATAACCGCCCTCAAATGCCTAATTGATTACAGTGTGTTGCTCCCTGCTGCTCAAACATACTCGCTCTCCTCAATCATTCATAAAATGTCCCATGATCAGTCCCCTACGCCATGCCCCATCTTCGGTTATCATGAAGTGCTCTTTCTACAGCTGTACCTTTCACAACATAAAGGCGTCTCCGTTAACCTCATCGCTAATGACACAACCCCACCCCTCGAGCTCCTCAGCTAAAGAGGCTCTTCAAACAGAAACAAGGTATAAAGAAACTGCAAGCCAAAATATCTAATTCTGCAAGACTTATGTGGTGTGCCCTTCAAGAAACACACAGCCTTTCCAGAGGTGAGAGGAAAGCTTGGCAATCCACTCTAACTATACAGAAGAGGACCATGTGACCACTCAAGGCTCAGGCAGCAATGAATGTGTATCATGCCATGCGCTCGGATTTAGCCATCAAGCCAGGAGCAACTTTAAGGCGTAGCCATTATGCTACACTTTGAGGGCTGGAAGGTGACCACCAGCCCAGAAGTGTTGCTGATTCTACCCTTCATAACCTGGTGCCGCCCACCGAGAGAACATCTTCCACATAAACTGGTCAAAGCAGCAAAATTGACCCTTAAGCTAAGATGAAGTTGCTTGAAAAATGACCCCTCTTGGGGGCTAGTGCAGCACTTTCTCAGAATCCCTCAGAGCTATCAGCCCCTCTCCAGTATCTCTCCGCACCACAACGCGGACCCTTCCCCACTCTAGTCCTGTCCTGTCACCTCCACATACACCTCCTTCTCACACTAGCCAGTGGTTGTACCTTCAACTGCATCCTTCTTGGAGGTGGATTTCGAAAGCATTCAATAGAGCCCTTGAAACAATCCACCCCCCATTAGGTAAAATATTATCCTGCTTTCTTCTCACTTCCTATTGCTGTGATTCGACTACCTGTAATGAGGACATTCGATCCTCCCGTAAGAGTAACCCTTAAAAATCAATTCCATGTGGAAGTAGGAAAGGGCGGAGCGTTCATGCTCTTTCCCATTCAGCTTCTAATCCCCCCCCAATAAAAATTCTTTACAGTAATTCGTAACAAGACTTTGCGAAGTCCATGTTTTTGTTATTAGAAAAACGTGATAAATAAGGTTACTGGTAAGAACCAGCCGTTGAAGTCATTTCCGGTTCCAGAATTGCTTTGGCCAGGCAATGGCACGCACAACATGGTCATGCATTATGCGTCCTGTTGGCACAGTTACAGCATTCTTATCCCAGCAGCCCTTGAGGTATATTCAATAGTCTCTCACTTGGTGTTTTATTAGCAGGAAAGTCCAAGCCTCCATGTGGCTCTGATGCATAGATCTATCTCCTCCTCCCTTATCCTCTTTCCTTCATGATGAACAGCGATATCACCCTGTTCTTCCGGAACTTCTGCCGACCCATCGTGGATCACTGGAATGTTCCTTGGACTCCTCCAGTCCCCTTGTCGAGCTGTGGAAGGGGAAGGCAGAGTGAAGGTCACTGGGTGACGGGGGTTGGGGGCTGTTGTCCACCACCGTGGTAGGAGCGAAGAAGAACTTTGTGCTTGGTTAACGCCTCTGCTCGTCTCCTCTGGTTTTCTACCAGAAACTCTTTCAGGCGGTTGGTGGTAAAGGTCAGTGTCTGGCGGCGGAGCTTCATCAGGTAGGCGTCCTGAAGCCAGGGATTGGACAAGCACTCCCTGACAGAGGGTCGGCTCCTGTAAGAAAACACAGAATAGAATGAACCACATGCAACTGGCCAACAACAATCATCTTCTGCACCGACTGAAACAACTCAATGAATGTAGAAGAATAACCATCACTACTCCCATGGTGTATCATACTCAAGTAAATGATGTGGGGTATCCCAACTCCTCCCATGGCAAATCATACTTAAGTGAATGATGCAGAGTATTCCAACTCCTCCCAAGGCATATCATACTCAAGTAAATGATGTGGAATATCCCAACTACTCCCATGGCAAATCATACTTAAGTGAACGATGCAGAGTATTCCAACTCCTCCCAAGGCATATCATACTCAAGTAAATGATGTGGAATATCCCAACTACTCCCATGGCAAATCATACTTAAGTGAACGATGCAGAGTATTCCATCTCCTCCCAAGGCATATCATACTCAAGTAAATGATGTGTAGTATCCCAACTCCTCCCAAGGCATATCATACTCAAGTAAATGATGTGGAATATCCCAACTACTCCCATGGCAAATCATACTTAAGTGAATGATGCAGAGTATTCCAATTCCTCCCAAGGCATATCATACTCAAGTAAATGATGTGGAATATCCCAAATACTCCCATGGCAAACCATACTTAAGTGAACGATGCAGAGTATTCCAACTCCTCCCAAGGCATATCATACTCAAGTAAATGATGTGGAGTATCCCAACTCCTCCCAAGGCATATCATACTCAAGTAAATGGTGTGGAATATCCCAACTGCTCCCATGGCAAATCATACTTAAGTGAATGATGCAGAGTATTCCAACTCATCCCAAGGCATATCATACTCAAGTAAATGATGTGGAATATCCCAACTACTTCAATGGCAAATCATACTTAAGTGAACGATGCAGAGTATTCCAACTCCTCCCAAGACATATCATACTCAAGTAAATGATGTGGAGTATCCCAACTCCTCCCAAGGCAAATCATACTTAAGTGAACGATGCAGAGTATTCCAACTCCTCCCAAGGCATATCATACTCATGTAAATGATGGAGAGAATCCCAACTACTCCCATGGTACATCCTACTTAAATGAATGATGTGGAGTATCCCAACTATTCCCATGGCGTATCCTACTCAGGTGAATAATGTGGAGTATCCCAACTACTCCCATGGCGAATCATACTCATCTGCGGCGTGCCCCAAGGTTCATCCCTCAGCCCTATCCTTTTCAACGTCTACATGGCACCGCTCACCAACATCATCCGTTCACACAACCTCAACATCGTCTCCTACGCCGACAACACTCAACTGATCCTCTCACTCACCAAAAACCCCACCACCGCCAAAACCAACCTCCACGAAGGAATGAAGGCCGTCGCCAGCTGGATGCAGACCAGACGCCTGAAACTTAACTCAGACAAAACAGAGGTCCCTATCCTCGGATCCACTCCCTCTGCCTGGGACGACTCTTGGTGGCCAGCCGCACCCACACCCACCGACCACACACGCAACCTGGGGTTCATCTTGGACTCATCGCTCTCAATGACCCAGCAAGTCAACGCCGACTCCTCCTCCTGCTACAACACCCTCCTACAGATGGATCCCCACTGATACAAGAAGGATGGTCACACAGGCCCTTGTCAGCAGCAGACTGGACTACGGCAACGCCCTCTACGCAGGGACCACGATCAAACCCCAGAAGAGGCTCGAAAGCATACAAAACGCCTCCACACACCTCATCCTCGACATTCCCCGCAACACCCACAGCACTGCCCAGCTGAAAGACATGCACTGCACCCAATCAAGAAGAGGATCACCTTCAAGCTCCTCACCCATGCCCAAAAAGTACTACACAATGCCGGACCAGCATACCTCAACAAGCGTCTCACCTTCTACACCCCTAACCGCCAGCTTCTCTCCGCCGACCTCGCCCTCGCCACCTTCCCACGCATCCACAGGACCTCCACCGGCGGCAGATCCTTCTCCTACCATGCAGCCAAGACATGGAACACCCTCCCCACACAGCTGCGACAGACCCTGGACCTGCTGACCTTCAGGAGACTTCTCAAGACCTGGCTGTTCGAGCAGTAGATGCACCCCCCCTCAGCGCCTTGAGACCCTCACGGGTGATTAGTGCGCTCTACAAATAAGTGATTGATAGATTAAAGTAAATGATGTGGAGTATCACGATTACTCCCATGGCATATCCCACTCAAGTGAATGATGTGGAGTATCCCAGCTACTCCAATGGAGTATCCCACTCAAGTGAATGATATGGAGTATCCCAACTACTCTCATGGCGAATCATACTGAAGTGAATTATGTGGAGTATCCCGACTACTCCCTGGGCAAATCATACTCAAGTGAATGATGTGGAGTATCCCAACTACTCCCATGGCGTATCATACTCAAGTAAATGATGTGGAGTATCACAATTACTCCCATTGCGTATCCCACTCAAGTGAAAGATGCGGAGTATCCCAGCTACTCCAATTGAGTATCCCACTCAAGTGAATGATGTGGAGTACCCCAACTACTCCCATGGTGAATCATCCTCAAGTGAATTATGTGGAGTATCCCGACTACTCCCCAGGCAAATCATACTCAAATGAATGATGTGGAGTATCCCTACTACTCCCATGGCGTATCATACTCAAGTTAATGATGTGGAGTATCACAATTACTCCCATGGCATATCCCACTCAAGTGAATGATGTGGAGTATCCCAGCTACTCCAATTGAGTATCACACTCAAGTGAATGATGTGGAGTATCCTAACTACTGGAGGAAAAGAAAGAGGTCTCTGTATGTGGTTCCCAATTGATGAAGGTGGAGGAATTTCTCCTTTAGGAATTAATGCCCTCAAACACCCTTGCGAGTGTCATGCTTCATCATCAGGCGTTGCTCCTCGAGGGGGTGGTGCTGCTGTCCCCCACAGACCTCGTGAGAGGGCTCTTTGACAGAGATCTTTTTAGGAGAGGCCGCAGTTGTGCATGCGCGTGTGTGGGCCTAAAGGGGTTGGTGCTGGTGTGTTAAAATTACTCCACCGGTACCGTGAGGATAATTTTTATTCGTTGGTCCGGGAGGTAAGGATAAAAGAATTATACAGGGGCGTAGGGGCACCTATATTAACAAATAACATAGAGGTCAGGGTATTACTCTGCTGCTCCTAGTGCCCGTGTGTGACTGTGAATATGAGTGTTGGTCAACATGTTTCGTGTTATAATTGGGTTCCTAATGGATCCCCGTGCGCTTCGGCAGAACGGTGTGACAGTGAAATAAATAAATAGATAAATAGGAGTAGGGAAAAGACACCCTATCTTCCTATGGTACATCTTTTCAGGTTTGTATGCATTACTTGCGCTTAAAGGAACACCTCTCTTGTGTTCCAACCTGTTACTTAGTGGTGAAAGACAAAGGGGAAAGAAAAGACAAACATATAGAGGCACACATAAGTGGTGGCGAGTAGCGATCCACAATAAACTTAATTGTACCATAGCGTTTTCGTCTCCCACATACTGACAGCGTGTGAGAAAAAGTGCCCTGGACATGCTTTCACTGTTGCATGTGCGCGTGTGACAGCAGCGGCTGTCCGTATCTTTTATCATTGATGAGGTCTCATGCACTAGCCTCGTGATGGCTGTGCATACCTGTTTGTTTACAGAGTGCGGTGTGACAAGAACATCATGGTGGCCACCAGTGCTTAATAATGTAAAAGCGCGTTTCATGAGTGAAATTATTATCACGTGATTGAGTATCACATAATCCCGGGAAATATCATGCCCATGTTCGGTCGTGAGACATGCTTGCAGATACGTGAGGCATATTAGCCCATAGCTCATACACACTCATTCAATATTTTCATACTGATTACCCCTTAAAAGGAAAGTATTGTGCCTCTTCGGCTGTCCCCACGGTCTCGAGGGGGAATCTCTGTGGATCGAGAAAGTCACAATGAGCCTGTGCGCACTCAACATACCTGTTGTTGTCTTGTCGAAGCAGCGGAGTAATACATTCAGTCCCCTTTGTTCTTGCCCATTACCTAACCTGCCGCTGGATGGACGCCAGAGAAGTGTTAAGCGGCGTCCATCCGATTTTGAGTGCTTGCAGGCGGACGTGACGGGAATCGGGGTTGTGTGTCAAGAATGATGACATCCCGGGATCGGAGGACTTTGGATTGTGAATGCCATGCGTGGCGGCCATCTTCTAATGGTTCCATAGGAACTCAAGGCTTCTATTCTGTGTCACTCTAATCAGATGTGATAAATCAAATTCATACTACTCTTTGACAGAGTTGAATTAAGTTCTTGTGCATTTGCTATGATATTGTTATTTGTGTTATTCATAGTCGCGTAGGGGGCGGTATTTATAGTCTTGCTGTGTCTCAATAAAGTTATGTTAAAAAGAAATTAACAGCTCGATATGAAAAATCATTGTTTTATGTATATTACCACCGGGGGTCACCCCCTTACAAATGGTAGTGGTCTGTGTTCGGAGATAGTGAATAAGGGAGTTCCGTGGTAAGGGGCCATTTTATAAATGTTCCATAGGAGCCAAAGTGTCATTCATTGTGTTTATTAATGTTGAGTCTAATTGAAACAACGTGTGGACAAGCCACAGGGTGAGTTACGGCAAAAGTGTAGTACCTGTGGTATAATACTCGTTTGTATTCTTTCTGAGCAGGAAACCATCTACTTCATTTCGTGGTAATTAAATCTAGTGATGTTAGCCTAGTGTCTCCAAATGTTTGGTGGGAATGGTTGCGTCTTTGTCACAGGGCTCCAATCTCTTAGGAGTGATAGTTCTATTGAGCAATGCTAAGACTCCTAGTGAGTGTAGATGTAGAAGAGGGGACTGTTGGTTATCCCCCTGGACTGTTAACATTTACAGTAAAGAATTATTGTGGCCTTCTATTACCCGTGGTAGTCGGTAGGTACAACCTACCTTGATGTTTCAGGGGTGGTCCAACCTCATGAGCCAGTATTCGTCTAGACCTTCTATCAGACTAGGTCACAAATTCTGATCACGGGATGTCGTCGTTTAGTCCTTGTGTGTTACTCTTCAATCGGAACACCCAGCGTTGGTCTTGCCTGAACAGCGCGGTGGTAGTCCATTTGGCATTGGCCTCGATGATGGTCCATTTGAGGTTATTGGGGATGTGATTCATTTCTAGGAAGTGATTTTGTAGTCTCGTATTGATCCTTTTGCACCGTATCGAGATTTTATGTTCCCCTATGCGTAGTTTCACAGGTCTGGTTGTCATTCTCACGTATCTTTTATGACACGGACATGTGATAAGATATATGCAGTTTTTTGTATTGCAGTTTGTATGTCGTTTTTGTACCCATGGTCTGGTCAGACCTAGGTCGATTGTTTTGGATGCTTCCGTCAGTGACCAAATGGAGCAGGTCCCACACGGATGATGACACTCAACAGGTGGTAGAGCCCAGAAGGTGGGTTGAGTCTTGATGGTTTGTTTGGGTCGTGTATGTACCAAAAGATCTTTGAAATTCTGTGTCCTATTTAATGAGAACTGCGGGGTTGGTCCTGGGTCGAATGCCCCTGTCTCCAAGATACACCAGTGTGTCTTGATCAGTTTCTGGATTTTGTTGTCTTCTGTGGAGAGATTTGCAGGACAAGTCGATCCATAGGGCATTCCACAATGTCCCTGGTTGGTACTACCTCGAGGCAAAGTTTGGGCATTTTTTGTTTTCCGCGGTTGCGAATAAATCTATATGAGGAAAACCCTACATGCAGAAGATGTTTTTTTTTTTTTTTTAATATGTTTATTGACATTTTTTCTGATTGCAAAACAATAAGAACAAGTTACTAACCTTCGGTAACGATGTATCTGTAAGAAACATTAGTTAGTTAGATTCCTCACCTTAGAATATCCCCAGGCGTCAGACTGGATCCGGAAGATTTTTCGTCAGCAATACCCCTTGCGCGTCGCTAGGCGTCGTCTGCGGCTCCGCGTCCGTCGTCGGCGTCGTGCGCCGGGATGACGTCGTCGGAGTACTTAGACGCCGCCCTCGCGCGCTGACGTCAGTTCTTGTACATAGCCTTCCGCGCCAGGAACGCAGAGCCATGCAAAGACCGACACTGGTGCCAAAAATAAAATCTAGGGGCCTGAAAGGACAACCTTAACCCTAGATGTCAGTTCGCAGAACGGGGAGGATGGGAGGGTCGGTGAGGAATCTAACTAACTAATGTTTCTTACAGATACATCGTTACCGAAGGTTAGTAACTTGTTCATCTGAAAGAAACACGTTAGTTAGATTCCTCACCTTAGAATAGATACCCAAGCAATACCATCCCCGGTGGTGGGTCTGCGAACCAAGATCACACCAGAAAGTCCTGGAGGACAGAACGGCCAAAGAAGCCATCCCTCCGGACTTGGCTGTCAAGGCAATAATGCCTGGCAAACGTGTGTAGCGAAGCCCACGTCGCCGCCTGACAGATGTCCTGCAAAGGGACTCCCCGTCCCAAGGCAGTAGTAGCCGCCGTGGCCCGAGTAGAATGGGCGCGCAGCCCAACAGGAGGGTCCTTTTTAGCCAAGGAATAGCAGATTTTTATACACAAAACGACCCACCGAGAGATGGTTCGTTTGTGCACAGCTTTCCCCTTCTTAGCGCCCACGTACCCAACAAAAAGCTGGTCGTCCACCCGGAACTGTTTTGTGCGGTCCAGATAAAAGGAGAGCGCACGTTTTGGGTCCAGACGGTGGAGCCTCTCTTCCTCTTTGGAAGGATGCGGAGGCGGAAAGAAGGTGGGCAAGGTGACAGACTGCCCAAGGTGAAATGGAGTCACCACTTTAGGAAGAAAAGAGGGACGAGGCCGAAGGACAACCTTGTCCGGATGAACAGATAGAAAAGGAGGCTTTGAAGATAAAGCCTGGAGCTCACTCACCCGTCTAGCCGAGGTGATGGCTACCAGAAAAGCAGTCTTTAGAGTTAGAAGACGAAGAGGGCAATTGTGAAGAGGCTCGAAGGGAGCGCACATCAGGAATGTCAAAACCAGATTCAAGTCCCACTGAGGCATTACAAAAGGGACAGGAGGGAACGTGTGTGTAATGCCTTTGAGAAAGCGTGTAACCACAGGGGACTTGAAAAGAGAAGGCTGATCAGGAAGCCGCAAGAAGGCGGAGATGGCAGCAAGATAACCTTTCAGGGTGCCCAGGGCAGAGCCCTGCCGGGCCAGAGAAAGAAGGAAGAGGAGAACCTCAGAAAGAGGGGCGGAAAGGGGATCCACAGCCTTTGCTGTGCACCATGCCACAAATTTGTTCCACCGGCAGGCGTATACCGTCTTTGTGGAGGGACGCCTGGCTGCCAGAATGATATCACAGACTTCAGGAGGCAAGTCAAATGGCATCAACTGCCGCCGCTCAATCTCCACGCATGGAGGTGGAGGCTGGACAGGTTCGGGTGGAGGACCGTCCCCTGCTGCTGCGACAGAAGATCCTCCCGAAGGGGCAGACGTATCGGGGGATCGGTCAACAGACTGAGTAGCTCGGGATACCAGTATCTTCGTGCCCAATCCGGAGCCACCAAGATGACTTGGGCCCGGTCGCGCCTGATCTTCTTCAGCACTCTGGGCAGAAGTGGTATAGGCGGAAAGGCGTACAACAGACCGCAACTCCACTCGTGACGAAAAGCGTCGCCGAGCGAGTGCCGCCTTGGAAATTCCAACGCGCAGAACTGCTGACATTGCGCGTTCTCTTCGGTGGCGAATAGATCTAACCAAGGCTCTCCCCACTGCTGAAAGAGGCCTTGCACCACTTCGGAGTTCAGACGCCATTCGTGATCCATCATGCACCGGCGGCTGAGTTCGTCTGCTCTGGCGTTCAGAGAGCCCGCCAGATGTTGAACCACCAGGGTGACGCCCTGGTGTTCCAGCCATGTCCAGAGGCGCAGAGCCTCCTGACAAAGGGTCCACGACCCCACCCCGCCCTGTTTGTTGCAGTACCACATGGCGGTGGTGTTGTCCGTGAACACCTGCACGACACTTCCTCTGACAGAGGGAAGGAAGGCTTTCAGTGCAAGCCGGATCGCTCTCAACTCCAACAGGTTGATGTGGAGACGAGACTCCGCCGGAGACCAGAGGCCTCTGATCTCCGCCTCTCCCATATGGCCACCCCATCCCAGGAGGGACGCATCCGTCACTACGACATGCTCCGGTTGGGGAAGGGAGAGGCTCTTGCCCTTGACCCACTCGCGGTCCGTGAGCCACCACTGCAACTGCTGTGCAGTACCCTCCGAGATCAAGACATGGTCGGACAGGTTGCCGTGATGCTGGGCCCACTGAAACTTCAGGTCCCACTGCAGAGCCCGCATGCGCCGCCTGGCGTGATGCACTAGTAGGATGCAGGAGGCCATCAGCCCCAGAAGCCGCAACACTAGCCTGACCGAAACCCGGGATAGAGGCCGAAAGATGGGAATCAGGGCCTGTATATCCCGGACCCGCTGTTCCGGTGGATGGACCCGGAACTGCGCCGAATCGAGAACCGCTCCGATGAAGAGGAGCTTCTGAGAGGGACTCAAGTGTGACTTCGGCACGTTGATGGAAAACCCCAGCAAATGCAGGAGATCCGCCGTAGTCTGGAGGTGGGAGACGACTGCCTGGGGCGAGCCCGCCTTCAACAACCAGTCGTCGAGATAGGGGAAGACTGGAACCCCTGATCTGCGCAGATGAGCTGCGACCACCGCCATCACTTTCGTGAACACCCGAGGGGCACTGGTGAGGCCGAAGGGGAGCACGGTAAACTGAAAGTGCTCTTGGCCCACCTTGAACCGCAGGTAACGCCGGTGGGCCGGCAGGACGGGGATATGGAAATATGCGTCCTGCAAGTCCAACGCTACCATCCAGTCTCCAGGGTCTAGGGCAGCTAAAACCTGAGCCAACGTTAGCATCTTGAACCTTTCCTTTCGGAGGAAGGCATTGACGTTCCGGAGGTCCAAGATAGGGCGCAGGCCCCCCTTGCCCTTCTTGGGAACCAGAAAGTAGTGGGAATAACAACCACGACCTACTTCTGGACTCGGAACGCGCTCGACGGCCCCCTTGGCCAAGAGAGCCGAAACTTCCTCGCGGAGAAGATCCAAATGATCCCCCGAGATACGGTGGTGCTGCGGTGGCATGGCTGGAGGGGTCGTCTCGAAGGGGAGGGAGTAGCCCCTTCGGACGATTTGCAGCACCCACCTGTCCGATGTTATGGACCGCCAGTGGAGCAGGTGATGGCGAACTCTGCCGCCCACTGGCGTGGTATGGGCCTGAAAGCTCGGACTAGGAAGGCTTTGAGGCGGATGCTGCCGGGGTGGATGTGGGCTGACCACGTCGGCCTCCATTTCCGCCACGGCGGAAGCCACGTCCGCGACCGCGCGCAGGTTGGTTCTGCGGCTGGTGGCTTTGCGGACGTGAGGAGGCGCCCCTTCCTTGGCCACGAAAGGGGCGAAAAGCGGAGGTGTGCGCCCGCGGAGCCGAGAGGCCCAAGGACTTGGCCGTAGCCCGGGAGTCCTTAAAGCGGTTCAGCGCACTGTCCGCCTTCTCACCAAACAGGCGAGTGCCATCAAAGGGCATGTCCATGAGGGTGTTCTGGACATCCCCGGAAAATGACGTGGACCGCATCCAGGCGTGGCGGCGGAGCGCCACCGTGGTGGAAATCGCCCGACCTAGCGAGTCCGTGGTGTCAAGCCCACATCTTATGGCGTGCCGTGCTGCATCCCTCCCATCGGCCAAAGCCTGGGTAAGACGCGTCCGGACCTCCTCCGGACACAGGGGCAGCACGTCCTCCACCGTATCCCACAGGGAATGGGAATAACGGTCCAAGAGACAGGCGGTATTTAAGGACCGCAGGCCCAAACTAAGGGACGAGAACAGTTTCTTGCCAAACTGCTCGAGTCTCTTGGAATCCCGGTCCGGCGGAGCGGTCGGGAAGGAGGATTGGGAAGTAGAGGCCTGGATAACCAGACTCTCGGGGGTGGGGTGTTGGGACAGGAAACTGGGGTCGCCCGGAGCAGGGCGGTGGCGCCTGGCAACGTTCCTATCCACAGGAGGAACTGTGGAGGGCTTGGACCAGGTGCCCTGCAGAACGTCAGTGAGGGCCTCGTTGAACGGCAGCAGAGGCTCAGTGGAGCTTGCTGAGGTTTGAAGCACCTCAGTGAGGATGTTGGTCCTCACAGCCACGGCAGGCAACTCGAGCCCAAGGGCCTCAGCCGCCTTGCGCAGCACCACAGAAAATGCTGCACCCTCCTCCGAAGCCACGGTCGGAGGAGAAGTGAATCCAGCGTCTGGCGAGGTGTCCAGCCCGCTGGCCTCCCCCAGTTCATCTGCCCAGTCCTGAGAAAGCTGTGACTGAACAGCCAGAGGGTCCTCGAACCCCTCCCAGTCGCCCCCTTCTTCTGATTCCTGATAAACAGGAGGAATGATCGGAACCGGACTGTAGAGATGGTAGGACTCTAGCGGCGTCGGATGCGGCGTCGGCGGACGCCGTGCCGGCGTCGGGTCCGGATGAGGGCTAAACTGGGGCGTCGGCGTCACAGGCGTCGGCGGCGCCGGTGACGGCGTCGGTGGTTCAGGCGTCGGCGCCGGTGGAGGAGTGACAAGGTCAACCGGCGTCGACTGGGGCCCAGGCATGGGCCCCGCGGGGACCTGCGGCGTCGAGACCGGAGTCGTCGACGGCGCCGGGGCCGGAGCCGCCGGCACGCGAGGTCGCCCAGTCGAGTCCGCGGGGCCCGAAGGCGCGCCAGCGGGCGTCGACGGCGGGGCCAGGCTCCTCATGGCCGAGAGGAAGGCACTGATCTCCGCCGGCGCCGCGTCAGCCCCAGGGACCGGAAGGTATGGGGGCGGACGCGGCACCTGCGGCTCCGCCGGAGCCGCGGGGGTGGAACCACTTGGACCCTCGGCCGAGTCGCGCGACCGGCGAGGGGAGTCCGAAGAGCGATGTCACCGCTTGGACTTCTTAGAGTGTTTGGACTTACCCGACGACTTGGAGCCCGACGATCGATGGTGGCGTCGGCTAGGGCTCCGCGAGCGATCCTTGGACCTCCTCCTGGACCGGGATCGCGCACGACGCGGAGCCGAGTGGCGAAGCTCGAGAAGCTTGCGGGACCGCTCCCGCCTAGCCTTCGAAGTCAGGGCCTGACAGTCGTTGCACGACTCCGCGTCGTGGTCGAGGCCTAAGCAGTAGAGGCACCGGCGGTGGTGATCGGTCACCGACATCAGTCGATGACAATCTTCGCAAGCCTTGAACCCAGGCATCCTACCGGCACCAGATGTCGACAGACAAGGATCAAAAATGATCAAAAAGATTTAGTCAAAAAAGACTAAAAGGGGTAGCTCTCCCGGATCTGCGCTTACTGGCGCGGAAAAAAGAAGAACTGACGTCAGCGCGCGAGGGCGGCGTCTAAGTACTCCGACGACGTCATCCCGGCGCACGACGCCGACGACGGACGCGGAGCCGCAGACGACGCCTAGCGACGCGCAAGGGGTATTGCTGACGAAAAATCTTCCGGATCCAGTCTGACGCCTGGGGATATTCTAAGGTGAGGAATCTAACTAACGTGTTTCTTTCAGATCAGTGGTTATCAGCAGAGTATGTAAACATGCACAAATAGACAGCAGTTCCGTATCTAGTCCGCAGCAAAGGAGAATCAAACAATATTAGTGTGCACCCAATCATTATCTTGGGCCCCATCTTCCCATTCCGACCATATACCCAACCATATTAGATCATTGTGAATCGGAGAGCGAGAGTCCATAATGTGTAAGCCATGGCTTCCATATTTTCCAAAACTTTTTAGGGCAGCCCCGTGCTTTATAGGTTGTCTTCTCACCTAGCATATACATGTCCATGCTCTTTCTCTATTCAGCAAGAGATGGAACCGCCGCGGCCCCCCACGCCCTAGCTATATCTCGTTTCGCGACTACCAACCCTAGCTGCAGCAAGACCAACTTAAGCTTAGGGAGGTCAATGTCTGTGGAAATTCCCAGCAAAACAAACGGGAGACTAAGTGGAATAGTTTCCCCCAAAATGCTTTCCATCTCACCCATCAGAGTCGTCCAGTACCTTTGAATCTTTGAACACTCCCACACTGTATGATACAATGCCCCCTGCACCCCTAGACATCGCAGACAGGTGGATGTTTCCGCCCTCCCTATGCGGTGTAATCGTATCCTGTCGTAGTATGCCCTATGCAAATATTTATATTAAATCAGCCTGAGACACGATCGTCAGGCTACCTCTCGAGGATGCATCAGTGCCATTTCCTAGTCCAAGTCGTTCATCTCCCCCAGCTCGGATTCCCATTTCGTTAGCAATTTCAGCAGGTTGTCTGGCTTATTGTTTATGATTGTTTTGTACGTCCAAGAGATTGCTTTTTCCGCTTTTCCCCCCATCAAGAGTCATCCCTCTAAGGGTGCATATTCAGGGATGTCATCAGTATCTAAGCTCTGTGCCAGCCAGGCATGTGTCAACTGTAGGTATTTGTAGCGTTGGGTTGTGTTCATGTCGCATTCGGTCTGAAGGTGTGCAAAAGTGACTAACTCTTTGCGATACAATATGTCTTTAAGTTGTGAGATGCCCAGCAGATCCTATTTCCTAAAACCACGCAACTTCTTAATTTCCGGCAGGCGGTTACCCAACCATAGCAGGGTCTCCTTAGTGACCCGGCCACCCCATTTCATCTGTCTTTCCGCTTGCTTCCATGCTGCCAGGACGATCTGTGTCACTGTAAGGAGTTGTGTAGCCCCTCTCCCCCCGTATATCTAGTGTGTGTATGGGTGTTTAATGAACTGTGTGCGCTCTAGGGCATATGTAGGGTGATCTCTCTCTATGTGTTCCCATTCATTCACAACAATTAAATGGGCAGCCCAGTAATACGCCCGAAGATCCGGCAGGGAAATGCCGCCATTATATTGGTTATGCTGCAGTGTAGCCAGTGCTACTCTCGGCGGCTGTTCATCCCAAAGAAATGTCCGCAGTGCAACATCAATTCTATTAAACACTTCCACTGGTATTAACTGATAGGTGTTCTGTAGCACGTAGACAAATTTGGAGAGCACTATCATCTTGTCTAATGCTGCCCTTCCCAGTAGGGTCAATGGCAGGGACCTCCATCTCTCCATATCCTCGCGAAACCCCCTGAGCACCTTGTATTAATTATGGTCCAGCGCTAGCTTCGCATTCGTGGTTACATAAATACCTAGGGGGCATATTATCAAGACAGGCGATAAAATTATCGCCGCTTTAGCAGCAGAAAACTGCAGCTAAAGCGGCGATAATAGGCTTGATAATATGCTCTATGGAATTCCAATTGAAGCCTATGTTAGATGTGAAGGACATCTAACCTGAGCTTCAATTGGAATTTCATAGAGCATATTATCAAGCCCATTATCGCCGTTTTAGCGGCAGTTTTCTGCAGCTAAAGCGGCGATAATTTTATCGCCTGTCTTGATAATATGTCCCTAGGTATTTAATACCCTCTCGGGTCACCTGGAGCTGGCTTGGGCCTAAGGTATACCCATCACCCCCACCCACCGGATACAGATAGGATTTCCCCCAGTTAATCTTATAACCTGTATGCCTCGCAACTCTCCATAATGCTTGGGAGTATTCTTTCCGGGTTTGTCACATACAGTAATATATCATCCGTATATAGGGATATGCGTTCATCGGGCCCGGTCGTACCCTCCGGCCGAAAACCTGCTATGTCTGGGTGTGTTTGTATCACACGGGCAAGGGGTTCCAGTACCCGGGCGAAGAGTAGAGGGGATAGAGGACAGCCCTGATGAGTGCCTTTACCTATTGGGAATTACCGTGATAGCACCCCATTAACTTTGACCCTCGCCACGGGTCTGTCATATAATACAGCGATCCACAGCCGGTACACCAGTCCGAAACCAAATTCCTCCAGTGCAGATCTAAGAAAAGGCCAATGTACCGTGTCAAACGCCTTTTCGGCGTCTAGGGACAGTACAAGGTGTGGATGATCCCTTCTGTTTACCACTTCCAACCAATTATGCAGTCTTCGCATGTTAAACCTGGTTGACCTTTTGGGCATAAAGCCCGAATGATCTCTATGAATGAGACCGGAGATCTCCGCTGTGAGCCTATTCACTAATATCCTGGCAAGTATTTTGGTCTCCAGATTGAGCAGCGAGATAGGGCGATACGAGCTACACTGTTCTGGGGGTCGGTCCTTCTTAGGGATTACCGCTATTGTGGCAGTCCTTAAGTCCCTAGGGAGGCCACCTGCCTTGTGTGTCTCAAAGTAGAGTTGGAGGAGGTGAGGGCAGAAGAGCGTCGCATATTGCTTAAAGAATTCTGGGGGAAGCCCGTTAGGCCCAGGAACTTTCCCCATTTTTAGCTGGCCAATGGCCATCATAATTTCTTCCTTTGTGATCTTCCTATCGAAGGACTGGGAGTCCTCGTCCTCTAGCCTGGGGAGTTGTATTGCCCGTAGATATTCCCGTATTTGCGGAGTGTCGGACAGGGCTCGCGGCTTATAAAAAGCTTTGTAGTACTCTGCAAACGCGTTAGCTATTGCAGCTGGGGTATTATGAGTCCGTCTTTCCTCTTCCTGTATCTGGGTTACCCATCTAGAATCTAGCTCTTTTCTGCTAAGCCATGCAAGCAGCCTGCATGTCTTATCCCCCATGTCGTACAGTCTCCTATGCAGTGCTTGTATTGCATGTTGCGCACCTTTTCTAGCTAGTGCGAGATATTCCTGTCTAAGTAGTTGCAGACTGCATAGTAGGGAGGGATCATTATCTACATTCGCCCTCATTTCCGGCTGCAGTAGTCGGGACTCAATCCCAATGACCTCCTCCTCCTCCCTCCGTTTTTTATGGGCTATGATGTTTTGTACCCTATCCCAGAGTACGGGTTTGTACGCCTCCCATAGCGTGACAGCCGAGTCTACTGTCCCCATGTTTTCTTTAAAATAAAGCTCCGTATCCATCCTAAATTCTTTCGCAATCTGCATATCTTTCAAATCCCAAGCATTAAGTTTCCATTCCCTACATCGGCCTCGCTTACGAGTACCTACTGTGAGCCGCAGGGGCGAGTGATCCGATAGGCCTCTCGCCAGAAACTCCACTTCATATATCACCCCCAGTTCTCCTGCCGGAGCAAATAGATAATCTATTCTTGAGAAGGCTTTATGGGCCCCTGAATAAAAGGAGTAAGCCTTGGTCTGGGGGTGCTGCCTACGTCACAGGTCTGTGAGTGCTAGTGTGTCCGTGAACCATTTCAGCGGTGTCTCTGGGTGATCCCTTCCTGTAATAGTGGTACGGTCAAGCGTGAGGTCCATTACGTCATTAAAATCGCCCCCAATAATATGTGTATCCGAACCAGCCTCCAACAGGATTGCTGCAAGCTTATCATGTGTTTGACGTTGGAGCCTAGGTGGTGCATATACGCTAATAAAGGTAATATGTCGTCTGTTCCATATTCCCTTAGCCGCAACATAGGTACCACAGGTGCGTTCTAGGCGGAAGGGTGGGCTTTTCCTAATTAATATTGCTACGCCTCGTGCTCCAGTGGAAAACCCGGCGTGTGCTAGTGTTTTGTACGCGCCTCTACCCAGAAAACCACATTGAGTACCTTTTAGGTGAGTCTCCTGTAGGAGGATGACATCCGGCTTCAGTCTCCTAAAATATGCAGCCACTATTCCTCTCTTGATCTTATTCCCCATCCCATTCACATTCCATGAAAGGACGGAGCATTGCCCTTGATCATGCATAGCCATCTTTACGGCGGGTAGTGTTAGGCCTATCGTCCAGCCCATCTCCCTCTCTCCACTGCTGTATCCCCTGCGATCCACAAGTGTCTGCAATCCCACTGTTTTGCAATATTACTATAAAAAGTCCCCAACTCCCCAATACCTCCCCCCCATTAACCCCCAACATCCATCCGACAATCCCCAGGGTCAACAGGACCAACTGTGTCGTGATCATATTGGCGAGGTCTATCGCCCACCCCCCCAAACCCAGTCTCTCAAACTTTGTTCAGTCCCTCCCCACAACCCCCAATTATGCAGTCCTGGCAGTTGAGTCCCAGACTGACATCTTCAGAATCCACTTTAGCAAACGCAAAACTAAAATTAAAAAGGGGGGGGACGGGGGAAACAAGGGGCGGGGAAAGGAGGGCAGAGGGGGAGGGAGGGGGACTACAGGGAGAGACGGGGCGACCAGGGAGGAAGGAAGAAAAGGAAAACCAATACAAAAAGGAGGGATAGAATCGGGGCAGAGCACGTGGGGTGGCGTGCAATGTGTTTTCCCGGTCTGCTACTCTCGTTGCTCTCCGGGCCAATCGTTACTCCTCAGCATCATTGTTCACGGATAGTGTCCGAGTGTCCTTTCCAGTGTCACCGTTTTTCTCGCCCGTGCATTCCAGGAGGTTAATATTATGCATCAAGGGGTCCGTGATGATGTCCTGATCAGTGCATTCCGCCGAGCGGTGCGCGGCAAGGTCTTCAGGGGTCTCCTTTTCCCAAGGACTGCCCCGGTGTGGGACACTCTCCGAGTCCGATGTTCGTGGCACAGCCTCCACCACTCTCCTGTTCCGGTAGGGTGTTGGTCTGAGCGTCATATTCGGTGCAGTTTTTTTGTTCCTCCGGGCACGGTTGTGTGATCTAAAAGTATTAATAGGCAGTGAAGGGGCTTTCCCAGAGCGTGGCGGCATTTCATGAGGTGTTCGTGGGTTCAGTGACTAAATATCGAGGGACAAAATATAGACTATACAAAAAATTGACACTAAAATATCGAGGGACAGAATATCGACTCCCTATCTACAAACAGGTAAGTACTAAAATATCGATTCCAAAATATAGACTGTCAAAATATAGTTAGCCAAAATATCGAATTTTTTAAATGTATTAAAAATAATATAAAATTAATTAAATATTAAAAACAATTAAATAAAACATATATAATATAATATAAAATAGCTTAAAATGTAAACATAATATAAGTAATTTAAAAAAAGTCGAGATTTTGTTGGATACTGAGAGCGTAAAAATTACTATTCCCACTCCAGTAAGTGCAACAGTAGGGAAAGCGTTGGATAGCGTAGGGGTAAAAATTACTATTCCCACTCCAGTGAGTGCAACAGTAGGGAAAACGTTGGATAGCGTAGGGGTAAAAATTACTATTCCCACTCCAGAGAGTGCAACAGTAGGGAAAGCGTTGGATAGCGTAGAGGTAAAAATTACTATTCCCACTCCAGTGAGTGCAACAGTAGGGAAAACGTTGGATAGCGTAGGGGTAAAAATTACTATTCCCACTCCAGAGAGTGCAACAGTAGGGAAAGCGTTGGATAGCGTAGGGGTAAAAATTATTATTCCCACTCCAGTGAGTGCAACAGTAGGGAAAACGTTGGATAGCGTAGGGGTAAAAATTACTATTCCCACTCCAGAGAGTGCAACAGTAGGGAAAGCGTTGGATAGCGTAGGGGTAAAAATTAATATTCCCACTCCAGTGAGTGCAACAGTAGGGAAAACGTTGGATAGCGTAGGGGTAAAAATTACAATTCCCACTCCAGAGAGTGCAACAGTAGGGAAAGCGTTGGATAGCGTAGAGGTAAAAATTACTATTCCCACTCCAGTGAGTGCAACAGTAGGGAAAATGTTGGATAGCGTAGGGGTAAAAATTACTATTCCCACTCCAGAGAGTGCAACAGTAGGGAAAGCGTTGGATAGCGTAGAGGTAAAAATTACTATTCCCACTCCAGTGAGTGCAACAGTAGGGAAAACGTTGGATAGCGTAGGGGTAAAAATTACTATTCCAACTCCAAACGGTGCAACAGTAGGGAAAGCGTTGGATAGCGTAGAGGTAAAAATTACTATTCCCACTCCAGAGAGTGCAAAAGTAGGGAAAGTAATGATTTAAATTAAATATAAAATGACATTAATTATCAATACTGATAAAAAGTTAATTAAAAATAATTACCAATTAATAACAATTAATTACCATTTAAAAATATTAATTATCAATTGATAAACATTTAATACCAATTAATAATAATTAATAATTACAAATTAATTATCAATTATCAATACACAAATAAAAAAATAATTATTTACTTTATTACAATTAATTTACTTCCCACCCAATTCCCCTACAAACCCACAACCCGCTCCTATTAATATCAAATACAATTAACATAATTATCAATTAATCAATTAATATAAATTAATTACCAATTAATAAAAATAATTACCAATTAATAATTATCAATTAATTAATTATCAAAACATATAAATATAATTAACATTTAATTAACCATAATTAAATTACTTCCCACCCTATTCCCCTACAAACCCACAACCCGCTCCTATTAATAACAAATACAATTAACATAATTATCAATTAATCAATTAATATAAATTAATGACCAATTAATAAAAATAAATTACCAATTAATAATTAATTATCAATTAATTAATTATCAAAACATATAAATATACTTAACATTTAATTAACCATAATTAAATTACTTCCCACCCTATTCCCCTATAAACCCACAACCCGCTACGGAATTAAATTACGCAATAATTAAATTACATAATATTCATTTGTTTAAATAAATTAAACATACATTACAACAATAATACATCATTTTAACACATATACTACCATACATAACACAAAAAAAATTCGATATTATAGTAATCTATATTTTAAAATTCGATATTATGGTATTCGATATTTTTAAGGTCTATATTTTGGTAATCTATATTTTTAAGGTCTATATTTTGGTAATCGGTATTTTGTACCCCAATTTCGATATTCTGACCTATCTATATTTTGTAGAGTCGATATTCTGTCCACTCTATATTTTAACTTCGATATTCTGGGCAGTAGATATTTTGGAATCGATATTTTGGGTGTTTACCGTGTTCATGGCAGGGGGCGCTCCCACAGCCAGTGCCATGCCTCCTCCGGGGTGTTGAAGAACAGAGTCTTGTTCTGAAAGATCACTTTAAGTTTAGCCGGAAAGAGGAGCATATACGTAATTTGCAACTGCCGCAGTTTGTCCTTCACAGAATCTTTTGAACTTCTCGGAAGTAGTCTGGGAATACCATGATCTTCGCGTTATCCATTCGAATTTTTCCTTTCTGGCGGAACGCCCTGAGAATAGTGTCTCTGTCCTGATAATTAAGAAACCTGGCAATCAGCGGCCGTGGAGGTGCTCCCGGCAGCGGCCTGACCCCCGGTATTCTATGTGCCCTCTCTATGATGAAGCAGGGTGAAAAATGGGTATCAAGGAACATGTTCAATAGCCATTTACGTAAGTAAGTACCTGCATCTGCCCCTTCAATTGCCTCCGGAAATCTGAGGAAACGCAGGTTGTTTCGTCGTGCCCGATTTTCAGCGTCATCAACTCTCCAGAGGCCCTCCTTCAGGGTTGTCGTCAGGGCCGTGACCTCGCCCCGTAGTGTGTGAGTAGTGTCCTCGACTTCCGAGATGCGATGCTCCGCTTGCGTGACTTTTTCGGATACATTACGGCGATCCTGACGGAGCAGGTTAACATCTATTTTAATCTCGTCGATCATGCCTTCGAGTACCTCTCTTGAGGATTGGATCGCCTGGAGGAGGACCGCATTGTCGGGAGGGTCGGCCGGGCCCGACCCGGTGGGATTCGGCACCTGCAGTGGTTTAGTGAATTTGTCCATCTTGCCCTGCTTTTGCAGTTTGGAGTCTTTATATCGCACCATTGATGGCCAGCACTCGGGTCGGGCAACCGTTAGGAACCACTTTAGATCACCGGGGCTTCAAACGTTACATTCAGCCTGAGTCTCTTATCCTGTCCACCAAGGGGTCCGCGGAGCGAGCACGCTGAGTGTGGATCACTCCCCGTCCATTCCGCAAGCCAGCCAGTGGGGAAGGCAGCATCCAATTGCGGCGCGACCCTCAGCTATAACTCGTGGCTGGCCCTACGTGTCTGCACCAGGTTTGCAGTAGCCTGATTAGTCCTAGGCTGGCGTACGGTTCTTATCTTGCTACGGGTAGTGCCACCGTCATCAAGCCCTGTGGTATTCAACGCTGTGGTGTAGCACCAGGGCGCACTGCCGTATTCTCAAGGCCCCTCCCTGTGGATTGTACCAGTGATGACCTTCACTGAGCTGTGTGGACTCCTTACTGTTGGAACAGCCTGTGAGGATTCTCCAAAGGCTTCACCGACATGCAATGTGTATCTCCCATATACTCCACTGTAGCCCCTTGATAGGCACCTTCCTGTGTCCCTGTGACTGGTTCCGCCCATCAGCAATCAGTCAGCCCTTCGCTTCACCCCCGACAGCACCTCCATGGGGGGTTGCTCCTGCTCACTTGTTGCCTGGTATATGGTGAGGTCTCCACTCCCCCTCCCTGCCAGTTATAGCCTGTTGCACTGATGTCAGTCCGCAAGCTTCCCCGTCTCTCCCCTCCCGATGGGGGGGGCGTCCACGCTGGGTACACCAAAGGCCTCCTCTGCCGATTCACCCGATGTCCAACCCGAGGGGGGGGCCCAATTCCCACCTGGGTGCCGCCTCCTTCCCTCGTGGGGTGCCCTCCTACCTCTCCTCACCGCAAGTCTTTGTTGCCTCTGATCGCGGCCTCCCAAGCGGGTGCGCGGAGCACCGACAGGCCACGCGCTCAAGTCTCGGGCAGTGGCTCTGTCATACTCCACTGCTGAGCACCACCCAGAGCTGGCGTGGACCTCTCCTAGTCCGTGGTGACGATCGCAGCCCCCCGATCCGCGCAGACAGTGCCCAGTCTCTGCAGGGGGAAACGACCCGATCAGCAGCTGGTCCGGGTCTCCTCAGCCGCGTAGCCCGCCCCTCCGTCAGCTGGGGACAGTCGGCGGCAGATCCAGCAGTTGTGCTGGCAGAGAACTTGGCCCCTGAGGGCAGATGAGGAGCTTCTCCAGGCGCCGGTCCCCACAAAACCGCCGGGAGGCACCCTCCTCTTCAGGTCCTGCTTCCACGCCGCATTTGCGATGGAGTCTCTGTTCTCACAGCTCAGTCCGTCACCATTTTGCTCTCGGCCGGGTTCGCCCAGCTTCTGCCGATTTCAGGCACCACAGGTCAGATCAGTCCCAAAACATCACACCGGGGCACTGAGGCAGTGTTCCGCCACTCGGTCCGCGTCTCGGCGGCATCGGATCACAAGGAGAACCCAGGATTAGATACAGCATCAGTGTTTGGCCGTCGGAGCTCAGGCTGGACACGTCTTAGTCCGCCATGCTCTTGGCCACGCCCCGTGCAGAAGATGTTTTGAAAAATGTTGTTGTGTAGAACCCACTCATGATTTGCTTGAAGAATCCTGCTAAGGGAGTCTACTTGAATATTATGTACACTGGATAAATGGGTTGCAGTGATTCTCAGGTCCCTGGCTAGCAACCAATTCGACATTGTTTAGGCTTCCAGTGACAAGGCCCTGGACCTTGTCCACCCTAGCTTGTATAGATAGAACATCATTTTTGTGTGGTCCGTCTGAACAAGACGGTATGTCATCTTCTCCGACAGACACCGCCACAGAAAGCCACCTGATTCACCACCGATCTCCAAGAAGCCAGACGCACCTGCAGGTGCCTCGAGAAGAACTGGAGAAACAGCAGGACACCCGAAAACCACACCACCTACAAAAACGCCATGACTGAGTACATCAACGCATCAGAACCACCAAAAAAACCTTCATCCACAACAAAATCCTCGCCAACTCCAGCAACTCCAAGGAACTCTTCAGTGTCATCCAGGAATTCACCAAGCCCCCAAGCGAAGCCACGGACATCACCCCTTGCCTGAACCTCTGAGACAAGCTTGGATCCTACTTCCACCTGAAGATCAAAAACCTCTATGAAAACTTCAACGGCCAAACTCCTGACTCAGCAACTAAGCCGCCCCCGACAGCACCAGACAGTCTACCATCTCCACCTGGACCAGCGGTCACGACCGAAGAGACCGCCTCGGCAATGAAAGGCATCCACTCAGGGGTCTCAACAGACCCCTGCCCACCCCACATCTATCTCAAGGCCTACGCCACCATCGCGCCAGAATTAAGATGCACCATCAACACCACCTTCAAGACCGGCTCCTTCCCCGACGACTGGAAACGTGCAGAAGTCAGACACCTGCTTATGAAACCATCAGCAGATCCCACGGACCTCAAAAACTACCGGCCCATCTCGCTCCTCCCCATCACGGCAAAAGCCGCTGTGAAGACCGTCAACGCACAACTAACCAGGTTCCTCGAAGACAACACCATCCTCGACCCCACTCAATCCAGGTTCCGCAGCAACCACAACACCATGACGGCCCTACTCGCTGTCACAGATGACATCCACACCCTCCTTGACCAAGGCCACACCACAGCCCTGATCCTACTCGACCTGTCAGCAGCATTCGCCACCATCTCCCATCGCACACTCGCCAACAGACTACACGCCGCCGGCATACAAGCAACCGCCCTCAACTGGATCTGCTTCTTCCTCACCGGCAGGAGCCAAAGGATTAGACTGCCACCCTTCCTGCCCGAACCCACGGAAATCAACTGCGGAGTACCCCAGGGATCATCGCTCAGCCCTACACTTTTCAACATTTACATGGCCCCCCTCTCCACCATCGTCAGACAGCACGGCCTCAACATAGTGTCCTACGCCGATGACAGCCAACTCATCCTCTCCCTCACCAAGGACCCCTCATCCACCAGACGCAGTTTCCAGGAAGGAATGCAGGACGTTGCATCCTGGATGAGCAACAGCTGCCTGAAGTTCAACTCGGAGAAGACAAAAGACCTCATCCTCTGAACCACCCCATCAGCATGGAACATCACCTGGTGGCCCACCTCCCTTGGCACCCCAACTATGCCAGAAACCTCTGCATCACACTCAACTCCTCCCTCTCCATGAACCGACAGGTCAACGCCGTCACCTCAATCTGCTTCAACACCCTCCGCATTCTCCGCAAGACCTTCAAATGGATCCCCCCGAGTCAAGGAAGAAAGTCACCCATGCCCTTATAACCAGAAGGCTCGACTACGGGAACGCTCTTTACGCGGGCATCAACAAGTCTCTACTCCGCAAGCTCCAGATGATACATAACATCGCCGCCAGACTCGTCCTCTGCCTCCCCTGACACGAACACATCAGCCAACACCTACGGAACATTCACTGCCTCCTTGTCGAGAAGAGAATCACCTTTAAAATACTCACCCACACCTTTAAATCCCTCCACAACACTGGACCCCAATACCTCAACGAGAGAATCGCCTTCCACGCACCCAAGAAAGACCTCCGATCCGCCAACCTCACCCTCACTGAAACCCCACGTGTACGCAGAGCCAGAACAGGGGGAAGAGCTTTCTCCTACATTGCAGCCAAGACCTGGAAGGAGCTCCTGATTGACATCAGATGCGCCCCCCCTCCCTGAACGCTTTCAGGAAGGCCCTCAAGACCTGGCTCTTCGATCGGACAGAACTGCGGACCCTCCTCTCCCCACCCAGCGCCTTGAGACCCTCGCGAGTGAGTAGCGTGCTTACAATTCATTGATTGATTGATTGAGAAGTAATTTCCTTTGTGGCCCATTATCTCTAAATTTGAAGGTGATCATGTGCGCTCCCCAAACTAACAGAGAGGCATCGGTCACTACTGTCTAAGAAGGAACATCCTGAAGTGAAGCCATCTCTTATAGATTTTTCGGCTTGCTCCATCATTTAACAATTTGAGGGATTGCCTCGCTTTGAGGGATAGAGTGATCTGGTCTTCCCAATTGCCTGATTATTCTCTCCACTGGTTCTCCAAATAGTCTTGTAGTGGTCTCATGTGGAGATGGGCATTTAGCATCAGAAATATGCAAGGGGCCATCGAGCCTAGAAGAGATGACACTTTTCTCACTGTTGACTGAGAGACTTTCATGAGAGATTGACATTTCAGACATATGGATTTATTCATTTATTTATTTATCCATTTGTAGAGCGCATGGTTACACCACCGGTGTGTTCCTGCACTAAGACGGCCACTCTAAAAAGATGTGACTGCAATCTGCATGTCCCACCGAGTTGCACAGACCATCTGAGATATTACCTTTATTCTAATTTTACGAACAGCCAGGTCTTTAGCTGTTTACGAAATCTACTTTCGCATGGCTCTGTTCTTAGGGCCATCGGTAGGGTGTTCCACGTTTTTGCTGCGAGGTACCTGAAGGAGCGTGTCCCTATTCTCGGTACAGTCACCAGTGCCGTCCCCATACATCTTAAACTCCTCACCGGGGTGTATTGGGTTAGTAGTGGTTGAAGGTACATTGGGCCACTCTTTGATAGAATACGGTGACAATGGCACATTGCCTTGAACACGACTCTTTTCTACTGGCAGCCAGTGCAGTACGGTCAGGGATTTTTTCATGTTAGCTCTTCTCGGGAGGCTAAGTACCAGTCGAGCCGCCGCATTCTGCACCCTATGTAGTTTGGATATTCCTATTTTAGTAGCGCCAAGATATAGTACATTCCCGTAGTCCATTTGGGAGGTTATCACCGCGTGTACAATGGTATTCATGGCGTTAGGTGGCAAAAGATCACGGACTTTCCTCAGGATTTTCATGGCCCGTATTATTTGCCCGCTACCCTCTGAATCTGGCTGTCGAATGTCAGTTCGGAATCAAACCAAATTCCAAGGTTTTTCACTTCTGCTTTTGGGGTAAGTAGTTGGCCTAGTGATTCAGGCCACCACGAGGACGACCATATGGTTGGCGCCTTGCCTACAACCATTACCTCTTTTTATTTTTATTTATTTATTTACTTATTTACCTCTGTTTTACTCCCGTTTAGCTTGAGGCAATGGTTCAACATCCAGTCTGCCACCTCTTCTAAACAATTGGAGAAACGGATTGCTGCCTGTTCCCTGTCTTGAGATAGCATCACAATGAGCTGTGCATCATCAGAGTAGGAAACAATAGACACCTTATGCTCTTCCACTCGCTCAGCCAGTGGTCCCACATACAGGTTAAATAGAGTGGGGTTCAGATTTGATCCCAGTGGGACCCCCTGGGGCAGGGGTATACTCTCGGATAAGTATGTCTGTTGTGTGACTCGGAAGCTACATGTGGAGAGAAACGATGTCATCCAACTCAGAGCACTTCGCCTGATGCCACAGGCCTCTAATATTTGGAGGAGCAGCTTGTGGGATACGGTGTCAAATGCCACACTGAGATCCAACAGGATCAGTGTGGCCGTGTGCCCTTCATCTGCAAATTTTCTAGTTCTAACATCGTCCATTGTGGGGTCGAGACGCCGTTTCACTGTTCGGACCTGCTGTACCGCGGTGTACTCCAGCGACTGCAGTCAGCCAAGCCCAATGATCATTTTTTTTTTTTTTTTTTAATCCTCATATTGCGATTGTATAGATAAGGAGGTTTCTGGAGTCTGATGATCTTTTTTGTTAAACGTTGCCTTCACAGCCCCATCACTTTCCGAGATTGCATTTTTGGGGAGTATCCCTTTCATTGTTTTGATCCATCAGTTTTTCTCCACTTACCCTTTATCGTTTCCAATATTACCATTGGTTGGTGGGGGGGAGCTAGCCAGTTTGACTACTCGGCAGAAATCCTTTCTGCCTGGTATTATGGTTTGTCGCGTTAATCATTGGATTTGTTGTTCATGACCCAGTAAAAGATTTTAGTTACTTTGAAAATGTTGTTCCCAAATTTCCCAAAAATGTGTTCTCTTCGTATAGCCCCTGTTTCTATCGAAGTTGTTGATTTTAATGGTGTAATTTAACCAGTTTGTGTAACTTGGAGCGACCGGTTTAACCCAATTAAGGCAGATTTCTCTCTGGGCTAATAGTATTAATACAAAGAGTAAATTTTCCTGTTTTTTATTTAACTTATTTCTATCAGCACCTGTATTACTGTGTATCCCCAAAAAAATGAGAGAGGTACTTACAGTTATGTTGGTTCTTAGTATCGTATTCACTGTCTTACCAATCTCCTCCCAATAGTTGGTTATTGCGGGGCATTTTTGAAACATATGGATGTCATCCGCTCTTGCTTCTCCGCACTTGGGACAGAGCTTAATGTTGGATCCTTTGAATTTAGACAGTTTCTTTGGGGTCCAGTAAGCCCGGTGAACTGTAAACAAGTGATTCCTTCTTAATGGTGCTGATTTTATACAGGACCAGCATTTCCCCATAGATTCTTGCCATATCAGTTGTAGATCTATCTCTTGATCTGGTATGACTTTCCTCCCAAAAATTTCCGGGATTGAGAAATCTTCCTCTCCTGATTCAATAAGTGTTCAATACCACTTTGATATTTCTTTTCTTATTAGTGTGGTTCTTATCATTTCGCTTTCAAGTGTCTCGTTTCCGGTATTTTTCTCTTGTAGCGACTTGGCCCAATTTGATAGCTGGTAATATTTAAATTTCGATATCTTATCGTCTGTTAGTTCATATAGCAAGTTCCATGGGATTATCTAATTTTCTTTTAATATTTGTCCCCATAGTACTATTCCTGCTGCTTTAAGTGGCACTGCTAAAGAGTCTTTTAAGCATTCCGGTGACCCTGGAGAATCCCATATTTGTGCTTTTGTACTGTAATACGGTATATTTACTGAGCTTCTTATTTGGAACCAAAGTCTAGCAGCGTTATATAAAATCTTCAGTTGTATTTTTTTGAAAAATTTTGGATGTCCGAATTTAAACAGGAAGTGGTCTGTTTTCTCGGTCATGTTTTGCAGGAAACTTGGGTAGTCTTGATACTTTCTCAATAATGATCTAAAATTCTTAAATTGGAAGGATCTATAATATTCAAATAAATCAGGACTAGATATCCCTCCTTGATCTTTCTTCCTCCTGAGTTTACTCCAGGCTATTCTCGTTCCTTTTGAGGCCCAGATAAAACTTGCAATTTCGCCTTGAATCTTCTTCATGAGTTCTTTTTTAAAATCCTATGGTATGGTATTGAAAAGGTATGTGAATTTTGGGATAATAGACATTTTTATTACATTGGATCTTCCCAGGAAAGTTAATGGTAGGCTTGACCATGTTTTAAGTAGTCTTCTCATTTCTTTAGCAATTATCGTTAAATTTAGTTGCGGGACTTTGTCCATTTCTTTTACCAGGGTGATTCCTAGATATTTTAGTTTGTCCCTACTATACGGTGAAAGTGGATTACAGTTCCAGCTCATTGCTTCAGTTTTTTCTTTGTTTGTTAGATAGCCTGAGACTTTACCAAAGTCACTCATCATCTTATCCAATGCTTGGTAGGCACTTTCGTATCTTGTTGTAAATAGCATTAAGTCATCAGCATATAATGCTATTTTCTTTGACCAGTTTTGATATTTAAAAGCAGAGATCTGTGGGTGGTCCCTAATCAGAGTGGCCAGTGGTTCGATATAAAGATTAAAAAGTAACGGCGACAACGGGCAACCTTGCCTTGTACCACGTTGTATTTTAATGTTGTTAGTCAGGTTGCCATTGACTATTATTTTAGCCCTTGGATTCTTGAATATTTCTTTTATCGCATGAGCGACACTTTCCCCCAGATCATATTTTCCTGTTGCTTCATTTAGGAAAGCCCAATTTACCCTATCGAACGCTTTAGCGGCGTCGTAGGTGATTATAGTGAGGGGGAGTTTTTTGGAGGTGGCGATATCAATTGCTGCAAACAACTCATGAGTAATTTCATGAATTTGCCGCCCTTTTATAAATCCTTTCTGATCTAAATTAATCAATCCAGGCATAACCTTAGCGAGTCGTTTTGCTATGACTTGTGTGAAAATTTTATAGTCGCAGTTAAGTAGCGATATTGGTCTATATGACTCGCATGTTTTTGGGTTTTTCCCGGGCTTTAAAATAATACTGATTATCGCGTCGTTCCAAGAATCTGGGATCTTTTCATGATCTATATATATGCTATTCATTAGGTCTGTTAGTTTATTAACTAGGTGCTCTTTTAGTGTTATATAGAATTCATTTGGAAGGGCATCTGGCCTAGCGGCTTTTCCTCTTTTTAGATTGCTTATCGCTTCTCTGACTTCCTCAGGTTTAATCCTTTGATTTAACTCTGTCTTTTCTTCATTTGTTAATTTTGGAAGGGGAATAGCTTCTAAATTTTTACCGATTTGTTCTTTGGTTGGATTTATATCTTCTTTATATATGCCAGAGTAAAATTTTGAGAACTCCTGTCTTATTATATTATCTTCGAATGTTTCTAGTGATTGTTCTGATATCTGGATGCATGGTATATTATTCCTAGATTGTTCACATTTTGTTTTCCATGCCAATAATTTTCCGCACCCTTCCCCATATTCATAATTTGCTAGTTTACTGTTTTCCCATTTTTCTCTCACAATGGTTTCTAAAAAATTTGCTAGCTTTTCTTTTAATCTTCGATGTTTTATCTCTGAATCTTCCTTTTTTTCTGGGGAGGTTTCGTTCTCTAGTTGTAACTCCGCATTTTTAATGTCTAATTCCATTTTGTTGATTTCCAGTTTCTTAGCTTTTACTTTATGTGCTCCTAAGCTGAGTAATTTACCCCTTATCACGGCTTTGTAAGCGTCCCAGGTTGTTTGTTTTGAGGTGCCTGTTGCATTGTCTTCGAAATAGTGTAGTGAAACCGTTTCTAGCAGGCTGATGTATTGTTGGTTGTGTAGTAAAGATCGATCTACTGTCCATCTAGAAGGAGTTATATCTTTGGGTAGAAGCAAAGTTAATTTTACCGCTGAGTGGTCAGATAAGTGTGTTTAGGAATGTGTTCAATACAATTAACTATATTCTGTAAGGATCTATTTAAGAGGAGAAAGTCTATCCTTGATTTGTGTCCTAATTTCTTATTGTGGAAGGTGAAGGGATATACTTTATCTCCTTTTTGTGGCCACATATCTTCCAAATCTAAATCTTTTTTGTATATGCTTAGCCATTCCCTCATCTTGGGTAGGTTGAGGTGTTTGTTTGGGGGTGATCTATCTTTTTTTGGATCCAGTATTATATTTTAGTCTCCTCCTATTATTATGGGATCAGATGTTGATAGAAGTTCCGAGTATAGATTTTGGAGAGGTGTAGGGTCATCTATGTTTGGGCCATAGTATCCTACTATGTTAAGTATGTTTCCTTCTATTCTTATTTTCGCTATGGCCCATCTTCCTTTATTGTCTACTTTCTTACTTATCACTTTTGCCTTTAAGGATTTTTTTAAGATAATTGCTACCCCCTTCACATTACAGTCTTGGGTAGTATATATACATGTTTCTACCCAATTTAATCTTTTTATTATCTGTTCCCACTCAGTACTAACAAGGTGAGTTTCTTGAAGTATAATAATCTCACTCTCCGTCTCTTTTATATATTCCATAATTTTTCTCCTTCTGTTGGGAGTTCTTAGTCCATTAACGTTCCATGAGAGAACATTTACTGTTTTTTCTCTCGTCATTTCTTCTTAAAGAGTTTTATAGAGAGGGCTGTGTTAAGGCATTCTTGTATGTATTTTGTTTGACATCCTTTTGACTCCATTTTTGGTTTATGAGGATATTTTTTTTCTAATTTCTTTCCCAAATTTGCTCCCCACCCGTGTATTTCTTTTTACATTATAGTGTTTCTGCGAGGTTCGTTTTTTCCCCCCCTGAGGAAGCCTCCCTTCTTCTTTTGGATGGAATTTTCCACCCGATTCGAGCTCCGGTTCACCAGTTTTCTTACTTAAAAATGTTTTAAGATTTTCTTTCCTTCTTCGATTAGATTATTCTGGAGGGATATCTCTTGTGTTTAAATTAATTTGATTTCTCCCTTTGGATCTGATCTTTTATCTGGTTTATAAGGTTTTCTACTTCTTGAGGTTCTCTAATATTGTGCATTTTGTTTCGCCACATGATTCTTAATGCTGCTGGGAATTTCATCTGGACAGTTGCCCCCAATGTTTTCAACTCCTGCATATATTGTCCCAATTCCCACTGTCTATCTTGTGTGGCTTTACATATATCTGAGCGGATTTTGAATGACCAGTTGTCTTTGTTTAGTGTTCCATTTTTTAAACCCTCACTCACTATTTTTTCTTTAAGGGTGTAGGTCATAAAATTGACCAAAATTTTTCTTGGATTTTTCTTTTCTTTACTTTTTCTGAAAGGATCCCTGTGGACCCTCTGAATGTCCACCATCAAGTTGCAGCTTTTGGCCCACGGGAAAAATTCTTCAAGAAGAGAGACAAGAAACGATTTTATATCCGATCCTTCCATATTTTCCGGTACATTTAAAATCCTAAGGTTATTTTTTCTCCCTTGGTTTTCCAGTGATTCCAACTTTTCTTTGATTGTTTTCTTGTTGTCTTTTAGTTTTCGAATTTCTTTTTGATTCGTGCTAACCTTTATACTAAGGGATTCCACTGCTGCTTCTACTGCGGTAACTCTCTCTCCCAAGACATTTAATTTTTGGTCTAAACCTTCACATACTTCGCGTATCTTGTTTTGATTCTCCTCAGAGACTGAGAATTTTTCTGTCATTGCTGCCATTATTTTTTCAGCAAATACCTCCATGACTTTTTCGGTTGTGATTAATTCTTGCTCTGTTGCTGTTGCTAATGCTTCTTGTTCTATAGGTCTCTCTGTGGGTTTAGTTTGTGGTAATGTTACCTCCATTAAATGTGTAGTTATCGGGGTTGCGTTAACCAGGATAGTTGACCTTTCTCTTCCGGTAATCTTCGAAGTCTCCTCACCACTCACATTGCCTAGGTCCTTCTTATGTGTAGGTGATCTGTTTAAATGAGCTCCGGTGCTTATTGGTGGTTCAGTGGGCTCGCTCTGTATAGAGAAATGGCCACCTCTTACTTGCACTGATTGTTGAACCTTAAAGTAAGACCGCAGGGAGGAAGTAACTCTAATATTTTGATTCGTGGAGAGCTTTGATCTCGTAGATCTTAATTTAACATTTTCAGACAGTTCTGCTAGTTTAGGTAACACTCTCTGTTTTCGTTTAGTTGTTCCTGGAGACACACCCTTTTTTATCGATTCAAACTGTGGTACTAATTTGCGATTCCTTAAGCAATAAGAGGATTTTCCTCCTCCTTCCAGATCTTTGTCTTTCTCTGCCTCTGTTATTGCACTTGAATCAGGGTTTCTTTCTATTTTCCTGGATCTTGTATTATACACCCTCGTTTTAGGTTGTGCTTGGGTGTGTCTCTCCTCTTTGCTCTTTCCAATGTCCTCTTGATTAAAACAGCTTGCAATTAAGTCTGGCGCTGTTCTCTCCAATCTGCCCGCCCCACCACTGGGTATGCTTTTTGCGTTGGTAATGTTCTCTGATTTTGCCAGATTTTCTGAAACTCCCTGGTCTCTGTTAATCTGTGAAACAGAGGAAAACGCTTTTCCCTCAGTTATCAGTAGCGAAATGTCCTTCTTAGCGTTCATTAGCCGAGGGTGTTCTAAGTTTACAGCTTGCAAATTGATGTTGATAATATGCTCTTTATTTTCTCCTTTCAGTTCCCCTGCTGTTTGATTTGGGTTCAGAGTCTTATTCTGCCCGCTCGGCTCGCTGCTTTGTGTGGCCCTCTGTCTATCGGTTTCTCCCCCGCTGACCCTGCCGCTCGTGCCCCGGAACTGGAAAGTGACTCTCTGGAACGCCCTCCGGCAGCTCCACGTCGCTCTTCGTGCACTCACCCAGGCTCCGGTGTTCGGGAAAGACTGCTGCGGGAGTCCCAGCTTCAACGGTATGCTCAGGTTCGGCCGGTTTCTATTTACCATATCTCTCTGTGTGTTTCTGTGTGCCGTTTCGAACGTTCTTTTTTTCGTTTCAACTCCTTTCGTCGAGAGTTTCCAGTTGCTTTAATCCCTCTTTTCAAGAGTCCGTAAAAACGTTACGGAAAGGTTAATCTTTGATTTTCATTTGGCTGGTGAGTCGGAGCTCCCGACCGAGCGTGTTAGCCGGCCGCCATCTTCCTCAGCAATACCGACCAATCAACTGCCCAATGATCATGTGCAGCCCTTAGCTACGGAAGCACAGAGTCTGATGCACCTCAACGGAGGGAGTTCTGTGAAAACCAAGCAGCAGGTGATAACAGACATCGTCCATTCTGGGATCAAGACACCGTTCCATTGTTGGGACCTAGAGTTGCTTGCACCTGGTCGAAGGGAGTACCTTCATCTCCACTCTCAGATATAGTTCTAACATCGTCCATTGTGGGATCAAGACACCGTTCCCCTGTTGGGACCTACAGTTGGTTACAGCTGGTCGAAAGGAGTACCTTCATCTGCACTCTCAGATACAGTTCTAACATCGTCCATTGTGGGATCAAGACACCGTTCCACTGTTGGTACCTGTTGGACTACTGTGTTAGTAGTATAAATAGCACTCCACGGTGCTGGGCCTCAGGCTGGGTGCTGTCTGCCTTTGTCGCAGTAGCCAGCGTTGATCTCAGGAGCCTTCCGAGCTTGCAGACCTCGGCCCAAAAGCTTTCGCCGGCACGTGGTGGGCCCTCTTTCACATACGGTGGTGTCGAAAGGTGAACTGTGGGGCATATGTGCGTCGCAGCGGCCATGGCTGTTGCTGTGTACCAGCAGGCTGAGAGCATTATTCCCGCAGCCATCTTCGCTAACGGCGTCAGCCTCGTGGCGGTGTAAGCTGCGCAGACCTGACAGACATGTTTGCCATTCCGGAAGAGAAATACACCCAGAGAAACGTGCCTTTTATTCATACCCCTATGCTAGCCTTGCGTACGCTGAGCCAGCCCACTACGCTAAAGATTTTGGGGGGGGAGGGGGCACGTACGCGCTATCTTTTCATAATCTTCCCTACTGACTGTACTATCATGGTTGCGTCCACTGTCCACTTTACTCAATTGACCATCAGTGTATGTTGACATGTACATGTCTGTGCTCTGCATACTCAAGTCTGTCCGGCACATCCCCTCAACACTTTGCATTGTATACTTTTATAATCGAGAATCACTTTCCACCTTCACACATACTTTGCTCCCATCTCTCCCCACATTCTGCATTGTGTGGCAGAGGTGCTATGTTTGGTTTGTGTACATGAATGAATGAATGAATGAATGAATGAATGAATGAATGAATGAATGAATGAGGGTTTTATAGAGCGCGTAGTAACCCGGAAGCATCCCAGCGCTAAAAAACTAAGACAGCCGATTCAGAGGTGGTAACCATGGAGAAAGGGGATCAGGGGAAGAGGTGGGTTTTCAAGAGTTTTCTGAAGCGGAGATGGCAGGATTCACTCCTGAGTTTGGGAGGTAGGGCGTTCCACAGTCTAGCCGTGTTCACCGAGAATCGCCGACCTCCTGTGCGTGCCTTTTTTACTCTGTGCACTGTGATAAAATGCTCATGATCCGAGCGAAGCGGCCTATTGGCTTTGTAGGGCGTGACTAGGTTTTTGAGGATGGGGGGCCCTTGTCCTGCAGAAGTTTGTGTGCCAGACAGAGGGATTTTAATTTTATCCTTTCTCTTATTGGGAGCCAGTGCAGGAGTTTCAAAGCTGGTTTGGCAGATGTTCTAGCCGGGGTGTTTGTGAGAAGCCGGGCTGCGGCGTTCTGAATTTGTTGTAGTTTGTTAAGGGTGGATTCGGGTGCTCCCAGGAAGATGGCGTTGTTATGATCCAGTCTGGAGAGGATCAGTCCTTGGATGAGCAACTTCCGGGAGGCTTGCGGGAGAAGGGGCAGAATTTTACGGACTGATCTGAGAAGGCCGAAGTAAATACCCACAGTTTTTTTAGCTTGAGTTTTAAAGGACAGGTCCTTTTCCATCCAGATCCCTAGACTCTTGATCTCCTCTTTGGGAGAGGGGGGCTCTCCCAGGCATGGCTAGCCACAGTTCCCACAGTACGTAGTGTTGTTGTGTCTGCTAAGTGTACATGTTGTTTGTCATGTTGTATGTGATTATATAAGGTAGCGCGTTTATTTATGAGCAGTGGTTTCTCCCATTTACATATCGCTGTCTTAAAGAGGACACAGAAGTTTTTTTCACAGGTGAAAAGTGGGACCACAATGGCAGTCATTCATTACTATGCAAAAATGTCCAACTGCACGACGCTTCTAAGCTTACAGCCCCCAATCTTGTGTGCTTTCTTAAAAGCACGCCAACTCCCACAATCAGACCAACATTCACACAGCTTTCTAACGGCAGTTATCTGCTTCTTAATAACATGGACTGCTACGCAACGCGCCCAATCGACTGGCAAATGGATCTATGCCTTGCCAACATCCCAGCAAGCGCTCCTGATATCCAGCAGGTAATGGATTATCTTGAAAACCATGAACTTGATTGTTCGGGCAGTGGAGCAATGGCGGATGCAACGCAAAAAGGTATCCTGGCGGAATGGGATTTCTGCGCAGCCGCGAAAGATCTCCTGCAACGTGCGACCTTTGACAACATCGCAGATTGCCTACCAATTCAAATTTCCGCTCCTACATTCGAGGAACATTACTGTCCCTTCAAGGATATGAATTGGATCACTTCGCTTTTCTCGAGGAACATTACTGTCCCTTCGAGGATATGAATTGGATCGCTTCATTTTTCTCACACGATGGCAACAATCGCCTCTTGGAACATTACGCATTTCAAGCCCCTGAAGAACTTCCGGACTGCAATCTCCACGACTTGTAAAAAATTCACTTAATTCTTGGATTGTTTTTTTCCAACTTTTTTGACTTTTTCCTCTTAAATTTTTGAATACACTTCAATTGAACTATTTTCATATAATAACTTTCTAAGTATGCTTAGGCATTTGAACTGTGTTCATTATTGGCCCTTACCTCTCCACACTAACCAGGGATGGATGATGTATGGCCTATGCAAATACACTATTTACTTGCTAAATTAGCCTAAACCCGACATCCATTTTGAAACCATATCTATTCCTTGTACACACGTCTCTCTGCCTGCCTGTTATCCACGAAGCCCTTTTACACAAATTAGCTCATCCTCAGCCTCTGCTCACGAGCTGGCGATCAAGATGAAAAAACACGGCATTGTTTAGGAACTGGTTGGCACAGTGTGGTATATATATATATATATATCACACAAAGTACATCCAAATGCTGCATCTTTGGTGAATGCAGTTACAACTGACTCTGATATTTTGCTGGTGCTCAGATCTTATTAGTATCGCTCGTGCTGCCCATGACGCGTTTTGGGCACGCCCTGTGGCCTTGATCACATACACCAAAGAGTGTCACTGGTGTTGAAGGGTGATCTATATAGGGGCTGCTCTTCATCTACACTTGGGACCCATCCAGGGTTGTCTACTCTTTCTGCATAATTTATGCATCACTCTAAGCTTGAAAGGGTATTGTTTTGACTTATACTGGGCGATCCCCTGTGTCTGGCAAAGCTAAACCTCTCTGAAGAATTACAATGATAGTGAAACACGTGTCCGGGGTTCCTTTTATCTACTCCAGGTTGGCTCAGTTGGTATTTTACTAATCCAAAGCTGTAATACTGTGCCTGAAAAGGGAAAAGACTTTTGTCATTTTACAGCTTGGTGTGGATGACATTCACACCGAGCTGTGCTAAATGACATGCTAACCGACTTTGCTGTGCTAACCGACATGTGCTAATCCTATGCTTAAAGACTTTGCTGTAGAGATGGCAAAATATGTTGCCCCTTTCTAACATAAAAAAATCAAGAAAAATCAATAAAACTTACCTGCTGGCCACCTGGGCTCCAGCATTGTGAGTGGTCTGAGCGCAGTGATCAGCCCTCAGACGGGGGACATGCGAAGTGTGCATGACTGTTTGGCCGGCCCAGGACGGCCGTCCAAACAGTCATGGGCACTTGGAGAGTGGTCGCCATTCCTCCCCCTGGCCTCTGGTCATGCCCCAGGCCCCGCCCCTCCCCGCACCTAGGAACAGAGAAATAAAATTATAGTGACTGTTATTATCATTTTATTTTTCCTCTGCACTGCGCTTAAAGCTGTGGGGTGATACTCCTCAGCTGCTTTTAGTTTCCGCTGAACTATAGTAAGGTAGGAATACCTTGCCTCCACAGGACTGGAGGTGGGGTCCCAAAAGGATCCTGTCTGGGACCAAAAACAGTTTAAAAAATATTTTTGCTGCAAAGTAATTTAAAATTGGAAGGTTCAATAAGCTACTCTTAGGGAACAACCCCCCTCCCACCACCCCCAAGGGGTAGGTCATAGCCAGGGGGTTGGTGGTGAATATTTCTTTTGAGGAGGGGGCACGTAGCCCTTCTCCCTGAGTCTCTTTGCGGTCCTGGGTACCCCATGGCCTGTGGCTGATGCATAATATGAGGGAAGGGGCTGCGCCACCCTGAACTTTATTAGGCCCCAGGGAAACCATCCCCCAGGGCTGAAGTGCATATAAAAGGGCAGTGGGTAGCACAACCCCACTCCCTGAGTCAATGAACCAGTAAAGGCACTTGGGGACCCCTTCCCATAGGCCGGCTAAGTTACTGTGTCCCAGGGAGCCCACTCCCGGGACACATTAGTTTCCATGCCTACCTCAGTACGGTAAGGGAAACATATTTTCTGTCCCACCCGGCAGGAGTACTTTTAAACATGCCCTTCTGCAATTTCTAATGATTTTTCATTGTGCCCAAGATGCTGAGTTAATTAATAGTGGTTATTTGTACAACTCTGAGTTTTGGGTTACCAACACTATCAGGTGATCCAGAGAGCATTTTGTAAAATGTGTTCTTTCTTGCACACTGACTTACATTTGGACGCCAAAATGGAGAGAAATTCAATTGATAATAACAAATGTTCTAAAATTTATATTATCACTTTTCTCATAAAAAAATGGCACCCCACTTGTGTGGCTGGGCTTATGGTAAGTGACAGGAATAACCCCAAAATGCAATGTGAAGACATAAAGTAAATGGATCCATTTTAATGCTACTTCTACTTGTACCTTTCATGATGCCATGTTCATAGCTGCGGTATTTGAACCTTGGCTTGGTCACCACCTAAGGACTCAAACAAACCCAGACATTTTGGGACTCTACACACCCAGCAGGATCGAGTGGTGTGACTGACATGAATCCCACTATGTATCGTTACCCAGAATGCCGGGCAAACAACAAAGATTTTCTAACATAACACCTTTTCCTCATATTTCTAGAGGGAAAGTTATGGAATCTGCAGGCCTCCACAAAATTCATACCATCCAGCATTCCTACTCATCTTGGTGAGAACAGTACTTTACAAAGAGGAGACAGAATGGGGGTTATTCCCCGCATGTTCTTATGTCAAAACTATCGCCAAAACGAGCTGGAAGACAGAAAGACTCTTGGGGTTTTAGGGGTGCAGGTACGGCATCAAGCTGACTTTAAACCCTGCAGTCTTCATCCTGGGGGGAGGGGCCAAAAAACTGTTGAGACTTTAAGGTTCGGCACTCAATCTGGCAGAGAGAGCAGAAAATACTGTTTGGTGGTCGTTACGAGGCAAAGCCCTATTTATTTGAAAAAAAATAATCCATCTGTCGCTATTGGGTTGCTGCCCAATAGGGCAAATGGAAGAATTTTTGGGAGGAGGAACACTTGTCCACAACTAGAGGATGTTGCCCCCTACCTAGTGTCCATTCGGTGAGTCCCTCCTTAGAGATCACCCTAAGGCAGCAATCCCAAAGCAAGGATCTACCGTGCAGAGGACATCACCTTTCAAACTGTACCTCTCATGTACTGATCAGTGCTCTGTACGCTCTTATTTGCCCCCAGAGCATCACTCAAAGTGAAAGCAGTTGGCATCTTATAGTGCTGCTGAGTCACACAATGTTACACAACCACAAGACACAAGGGGAGCTGTGTGGACAAAGGAAGCTCACATCCTCCTAATTTGGGAAGCACTACAGAGGACAAAAATGCCTCATCCTCACAGCAAAGCAGTTAAAAGAAGCTACAACATCAATGTGAAGTTCACTTGTTTCTAGGGTACGGTGTGCTCCTTTGTAATTTTGTTTCCTATTAGGTGAGACCAAACCTACCAACTCACATGGTGCCACTCACTGTGTAGCACAGGATATTAGCTCCCTTCACACGGTCACACGGTGAGGAGCTGATATCACATGATGAAAGTGAAAATGAGCAGTGGATTTCCAACTAATTTTCAGACGTTCTGAAATGCCAACCAGTGCCGGCTGCCGCAATACTAGGGAGGGGGGGTACAGGAATAATAATTAAATTAAACAACTTACCTGAGTACGCAGCAACCGACTCAGTCCTCTTCCCTGGCTCTTCTCGAGTCCCAGCATACACTGGGGCACAGGCTCTGCACCCAATCCTGGCGTGGCTCTCATAATATGAAAGCTGCACCAGGATTGGTCTGAGCGGCGTGGTTCGCCGCTTAGACAATGCCTAGGCGCAAGTGACATTTCTCCAACCCGGCTGTGTAACACAGCTGGAACAGAGAAACCTATGTGCGCATGTCTGTTTGACTGGCCTCAGAAGGCCGGCCAAATTGACAAGCGCACTTACACTGCGCCTACCACTCCAGCCTGCTGTGCCAGGCCCCGCCCCACCCTACACTGCTAGCATTGGCTGGCTCAGTCAGTCAGCGGTCATTTGTAAGAAATCTGACTGACTGACAAGTGGGGTAATTTCATCTGTCATTACTGCAGTCAACGTCCATTAAGGGGTGTGAAAGCAGCACAGGACGTCGGCACCAGCCTAGCAAGCTTTTGTTCGAGGATGTGGTTAGGGGGTTGGGGCAAAAGAGCTTACAAAGCCATGCCGCCCTCCTCATTCAGTGAAATGTTTTGTTCAGTTGGCAGGTCTATAAGACCCTTTATGTGGAAAACAAGAGGCCAATCAATTTTTGGATGGCGTTTGGTGAATTTAGCAACAAGAAGTAGGCTGATATGATACAGCCCAGGGAGGACATGTGGGGGCTGACTACCATCCAATGTAATATGGTTTAGTGGAAAGCTGATGAGAGTTGATTTTATGCAACATAGTTTCGCTTTGCCTGGAAAATGTAAAAACAGTTACAGGAATGGGCTACGGATATAATTGAATAGACGTGGGAGACAGCGACTCACAAGTGGATACAATTTGGTTGCGGGTTCGCTCTGGTTACAGACACATTTGTAGAAAATATTGGCTGGTCTTTCAGTCTGAGACAAATCGGATACATTTTGAGGGACCGTTCTTGTTATAAAACTGACACATTATGTAAAAAACATTGGCTGGTCTTCCAGTCTAAGACATAGTGACCCCTGATGTGTGAAATGAAGGGTTAAGTATTAAATATTAATTGTGGCCCATTTACCTATGGGGTTCTAGAGCACCTTTCATATTGCTCTTTAACTCTACTAATTGGGTTCGAACAACTAGAGAGTGGATAATATCACTGACTGATATGTGCTCGTGTGTGGCTTTGTCACACCGCAGGTGTATGAGGACCTGCTGTGTTGGCCTTTTTACTGAACAACCTCGGCATGCGGAACGAACAATGCAACCTAAGGGTATGTGTAGTATCTTACGCACACGCTGAGAGTCAGATGCTCCAATCCAACTAAGGGGTGTCAAGCCTTTCTTTGATTGAGTCCTGTGGGTGGCAGGAATTGTCCCGAGGAGACCACGAGAAGAGCGTAGGTCAAAGCGTCGACACAATTCAGGGATTGCACAATGCTGATCTGTTGAAATTCAGAGAACTAGATTTGTATTAGACTTTGTATATTTGAAAAAATTGGGAGATTTCATTGTCATATCACTGCATTTATGAGCACTGCGCCGTCTGCACCTCTGTACGTTATGAAACACCTATCGTGGAAATAGAGAGGATATTATATTCAGCATGAAGCAATGCTTTGTATTCAAAGTACAGGTATTTATTCATTGAATGCATGGATATTAATTTGAAATAAGACCTATGGAGCCGTTGTTTATATTCTCCCTTGGTTTTTTTCTTCACTGCGGTTACTACTGAGCACCAAGCATGGTGCTCTCTCTACCCTGGTAACACCCGCTTTATTTACTGCCATCGCCATTGAGATCTTTTCTTCGAGCCAGCTTCCGCATATATCCGTCCCACCACTGTTAGAGTTCTGAACTACAAGTCATCATTCCGTCAAGTGCAGCTTGCTTTATCTGGGCATCCTGTAATGTAGATTACTGTCTTTCTTTGTTTCAAGGCAGCTGTTTGATCCACGTTTGTGGCATTTTTGTTCAGCTGGGGCGCACCAGTTCACCTTGCATAAGTTCAGTATGTGAGAGCTCAGCATATGTACTTGAAAGTAGATCGGATCCATCTCGTATAGACAGTGTCAGAATGAGCTGGGCCATCGCTTCTCTTGCACTGCCCCACCTAAGGACATTCTGACACCACTGGAGCAAGTGCAGCTGTGAGCGCTTCATATTGTCCCACTTCACGCTGCATCTTCCTTCTCTCCCCGAGGAGCCCATTCAAGGAGGTGAAGCACATCATGTGACTGGATCGTCACAGAGCAACCAAAATCGTAATTTATCAACATCAAGTGGTATTGTGTAGTCATTGATTTAGTACAGTTTCCTGAATATCTGAAGTTTATCTTCATAGATTGGCACCTTAGTATCATTGCTTCACTATGTTTTGCTTTGGATTGTGTGTGTGATTCCTTTTGAAGCCGCCACTTGCTAACATGTCCGTTACCAGTGCTGGATTTTCTTAGGAATAGTTTCGTATCCTGGTGTGGGTTCTCACATTGTACTTTTTATGGTTACCTATTTTAGCACATTGCATAGCATCACTACATTCATCGTTGCCTCCAAATGAGAGAACTGTCTTTTGCTAGAGTTTTAACTGCCAATTGTTAGCATGCAAAGCAACACTCCACCTCTCCTCTTATTTTCACCAAGACAAAGTAAACTTAAATAGTCAAAATGGATTTCTACTAATTACATAAAAGTGTGTGGATCTAAATGAACTGCAGAAAAAAAAGGCTTTGCTTTTGTGAACAGTTTTTTGAAAACCTTCCTGATCTGACAGATGAGGAGCAGAGACCAATGTGACAGCCAGCCCAAACGAGCATGAGATTGCCATATAAAACTAGATTAACATGCTCAATCCAGGTGGACCCCACCTTATGTGGCCTTTATGTTTTTTCTTTGGGAGATGGGGAGCATGCCCTGTATCCTCTGAAGGCAGCCAATTGGTGCCATTGTGCCCACGGTCTTGCTCTTTTGACTTGAATACATTCAGGATGAGATTTCAGGATGATGACTAAAGTATAGAAGACTAAATCACCACATTAGGCAGCTGGAATCCACCTGTAATTTCAGAGAGGGCAGCGATGAGAGAAACAGGGACACATTTATGTTGAGAAGCAAAAGCGATAAAGTTTGAAAGGAACTTTGGTCCAAAGTAAGTGAAGCCATTAACAGTGCAAAACAAGCAAACCATTCATTGGCATGCGTTAAAAGAATTATGCAAGGATGAAAGTCATAGGTGTACAGAATGTTGACACCATAATCAAATTACCACTCAAGGCGAAATTCCCATAAGGAGTCAGGGAAGTTTGTTTTAGATGTGGTACTCCTGGCCACATGGCAATCATAATCATTGTTCTATCCAAGCATCTGTTTGCAAGCTACATGGCAAAAATGGTTTTGGGGCGAATGTTGCAAGAAGGTCAGAAGAAACTAGAAAATGTTTGAATTCACTTCTGATTTGTGAGAGGTTGTATTGAAAAGGAATGATGGCGTGAATAATGCTTCTAAGCAGAGTTGTGAACATTTTTTCGATTGATGGACTCAAAGGTGCCCAGCTCGGTGTTTGAGAAAGGTTTTAATGGGAAGGTAGGTTTGGAAAAACCCAATGTTAAATCCTATATTTATATTGGCAATCCAAAAGAACTTGAAGGCTATTTTAATGTAGTTATTAAATTCAGAGGCAACAGAGCAGAAAGGAAGGTGTATGTGCCAGTAGTAGGGGATATCGTGTTGCATTGGCCTCATCAGAAGCTGTAATGTATATCTCTAAATTACAACAAAAGTAGTACTTTGCAAGAGAAGTTGTTCAGTGTTTATGCTGTTCCGTTTTCAGATAACGGTGGATGTGTTTGTGGTTAAGCCCTCTGTGTTTGTCTCAAGAAAGGGGTGGGATCTGTGACAAGCAATGTGAGGGGAATACGTATCAGAGATGTCAAAACAGAGCTAGATCGCCTGTGCTCGGAGAGCATCACAGAGCCTGTTGTAGCCACCGATTGGCTAGCGCCTGTTGTAATAGCACATAATATCTGCAGACCTGAGAGAAATGAACAAGGGAGTGGGCGAGGACAGAGTTGCTTTACCAAGTATAACAGAAATGGTGGCTAGGCTAGCTGGGGCCATGTGCTTGACCACTTTAGATCCTACATCAGCATACCACCAGGTTATGTTGAGTGACGATTCTAGAAGTTTAACTTCCTTCATAATGCCCTAAGGGGTTTGCTGGTTCAATCATAATTCATTTGGACTATGTTCTGTGGCTCCGGTATGTCAATGTTTTATGGCAAAGGTGTCAGGTGAGCTTCCTGGTTTAAATCTCGGTATATAGTCACCCTGATGCGCTGCGCTGCACTGCACGACAGGGAAAAGCCAAGCATGCGCCGTATTTAAGTCAATATGGCACATTCAAGCCTTTTCCGCTGCGCTGGCACCCTTTTGGCAGGCTAGGGGTGCCTCCTTTGCATGCAGGATTGTTATTGTGCAGGAAAGTGCACCATCCTGCACAGAAATAATCCTGAGATGCATATTCCTCTTTCTATGTGTGCTCAAAAGAGGAAGTAACAAGGAGAAATAAAGATATTTCTCCTCGTTAAGCCTACCCTGGAAATGTGTATCTTTTTGGTGCATTCAGAAGTTTTACCAATTCTGGTAAATCTGAGAATGTGTCAAAACACCTTCCCAGCACAGAGTAAGGCAACGCAGTGATTTCCACTTGGTTACTCTAGATTTAAGAAGCCACTCAGGGCCATGCAAAGTGGCCTGCATAGCTTCATAGATCTCACTTAAGGTTTGCGTTGCGCTTGTCCCATGTTGCCTGGTGCAAACACAACGCAAACCGGTACAAACTGGGTCATAAATATGCCCTGTAGGAGCTGTAATGAAACAAGTGAAAATAGCTTTTGCTTCAAGAGTCTTGAGAGGAGCAGAATAGAACTATTCGAAGTTTGAAAATTAAGCACTCGCTCTTTTTTAGGCAATTCAAAAATTCAAACACTTTCTGTGGAGAATTCGTTGAACTGTATTCAGATCACAAACCTCTACAGGAAATATTCCACAAAGAGTCTCAATTCTGTATCCTCTAAGATATGCAAGTGGATTGTGGATTTGTAGCAATATCAATTCTCAGTAAAACGCATACTTCATGTCACTAACAGGACTGAAAACTGTCTCTCTATATTGGTTGAAGACTGGAAATAAATGTATGGTGGTCTGATGAGTGTCAAGATTTGCACAGTAATTGATGGTTGTGTTATGGAGAAGAGTGAAAAGAGGTTGTTGTCAAGAATGTAATTCTGAGTGAGGTTTGTGATTTGCTTTGTGAGAAAAGGAGTAGAAAGTACGACAAAGAGGCGGTGAAGGCTTTTGGTATGGGTAACTGTCAGTACTGAATGGTCTCCATTGCAGAGGTTTACGGCTGGTTCCTCCTGAAAGCTTGAAAAGATATCTTATTGAGTTGGAACATAAGGTGCATCAAGGAGTGGCCAATACCAAGGAGAGCTTGAGAAGTACTTGTTGGTGGCCAGGCATCAAACTACAAGTCGAAAGAAAAATGAGGGAATGTTTGAACTGTAGTCTACGTAAAAAGTTAAGGAAGGTAAGGACCCCATCAATGATCTGTAAAGAGATTCTCAGGACGCCCTAGGAGGAAATTGCTTGACATACTGAGACTTTTACCATTTGGTTCCGTGTTGATCCCCTTATTTTGATGGAGATACATTCAAGTAGGTCAGAGATTACCAGTGTATGAAATATTTCCATGCAATCTGATCTTTAGCCGTAAGAGCAACCCCACGGTACTCCTGACTAATATGTTGTCCAATTGACCTGAAAAGAAATGGAGACATTCTTGAACAAGAAAGGTATTGTGAATAAGAGATGTGTCTTACAACATCCCCAAACCAACAAGATGGTAGAAACATTTATTTTGATATTAAAGCAATATGCAATATGTCCCAAACAATTAGTAGTGTTCTCTTGTCTCCAGGCTGAGAGTTTGTAAGAGAATTCTCAAACATCTGAATTTTGTCGCCAAGCCACTACACGTCATCCTCCTCTTGTGCAGCTCCACTTAATGCTCCTAGTAGAGTTGATTGTCCTGACTCTGTCATGGCTGGTCAAAATGGAGCAGTGAGAAGAAACAACATCTTTTTACATCTCCAGCCTCTCCCAAAATAGTATTTCTTCCTTTGGTTGCTATGGACGTGGCACATTTTCTTGTTGAGCAAGGTTCCCTGAGCTAGCAGCCAATCTAAAGCTCAGTATGGACTTTAACTTACAAAATAGTCTGGGCACATGACAGGAAGTAGAGCACCATGTCCACGGTCTCGGGAGAGGAGCAGAAACTTGTATACCACCTAGTTGTTGGGGCTGCAGACTACTTGTGCTATTTTAGATGTGCCGAGTCTGCGGCAGCACAACATTGTCTGCAGACAACCGCATTGGAACAAAATAATTTTTACTTTTTATTAGTTGAATGGCTTACCGAGATCTGCACACTAAACTGGGGGAGGGGTCAGGGTGTGCTCACTGTGTCTCCCTTATGTGGACTTGATTTTATTTCTTTGGCCCTATACCCTGGGTCCTGTAAAGTAGCCGCAAGTGTAAATTTTCTCTTGCTGCTAGACAATTGTAAGTAAGTAAGCAACATTTATTTGCATAATTAATTAAAACTATTACAAAATTTGCATGATAATTACAATTACAATAAGTAAAACATTTATCATTTTAAAAGAGTTAATACTGGGACTAAAATACTCTTTTCTTTCAGAAGATATACTTATATTGTCCAGAGGTTAAGAAAGGAGTTTTATTGCTTCTTCAAGGAATTTGACTCCACGACAAGCTAAAATTATGGAGGCGCCGCTGAGCCAACATATGACTGCCTGTCTGCAAGAACGAATGTTTAGCACGTTAAAAATAGGTTTCAATAAAAGTCGTCTCTGGTTTATCAGGGGCGGGCATATACAGAAAAGATGAACCAAGGTTTCTGTGTGGTATCCGCAGAGGCGGCATTGTTTCGTCTGATGCGGCGGTTTCCAAGATGGTAATAGATCTTTTGAGACATGTATCCCCATCCGATAAGCTGTAAATATCTTTTTGAGGTGTGCATTAAAGTGGGATGCTAGGTAGGGCAATGGTTTTGAAGGTGTAAAAGAGTTCATGATAGTCCAACCATGCCGACGTTTTACCAATGTCTCTTTGTCCTCCGCAAAAGATTTCCTTTTTGCCGCCGCATTTGCTAGTTTAATTAACGTTGCCTTATCAGATCCTGATTTCCATACTGAATCCAACTCCAGCATTTCCACACATTGTTTCAGATATTGGCCCCAAATATTCGGCTTTTCAGATTCCCCACGTTGTTTTATTTCCTCCCAGCTTAGCCAATCCAGTGTTTCTGAGTGAGCAGATCGAAGTTTATGGCAAAGTTTCACAAAACTGCTCATACTCCGATATTTCTGGTTTTGCAGACCAAATTCGAGCCTGACTTGTGCGGCTGATGCAGATTTTGGCAGATTAAAGACCGCTTTATAAATTTTGGTCTGTAAGGTGTTTAAAAGTTCAGCTTCCTTCCCACACCATGTTACCAAGCCGTAGGATAGGGTCGGCATTATCTGAGCTGCCATCACTTTTAATTGGTGGCTATAGTTGGGACAGTCCATTTTACCTTTTATGGAGCGATGGGCAAAAATAAGGGATTGAGCCTTTGTTTTTAAAGCTGTTTTATGATCATTATGAATACCACCTTTTGTTATAATTAGGCCCAAATATTTATAGTTCTCTTGTTCTTTTACTGTTATCCCTTGTGCCATCCATTTATATTTTAATTTCTTCGGATCAACCAACCGGACCACTTTTGTTTTTTCTTTGTTTAATTCCAAACTTTCCTTTTCCAAGTATGATGTTAGTTTGTTGATGGCTCTTTGTAAACCGATTGGGGTTTTACTCAACAACACTATGTCATCCGCATATTGTAAGTAGTAGATTGGGTTGTTAACCAAATGGGGGGATGACTATCTGCTGAATCAATCGCCATAGTGAGGTCAGCAAGAAAGAGATTGAAGAGAGTGGGGGCTAAAACACAGCCTTGTTTTAGACCTTCGTGTGTTGGAATATTCCCTGTTGTACTACCTCCATTTCCCAGTTTCACCTTTGTCCAAGTGTTTTGGTAAAAGGCTTGGATGGCTATTAATAGCTGTTGTGGCAGCCCCCAACTTTGCAACTTACTCCATAAGCGCTCTCTATTTACTCGGTCAAAGGCAGACTTGATATCAATAAAACAAGCGTACAGTCGAGTACCTTTTACTACAGCTTGGTCTATTAGTATTGACAAACAGGTTAAGTTGGTTATTGTTCCCATTCCTTGCCTAAAACCAGTTTGGAATTTTGGCATGATCTTTTTTTTAAGATCCAAGCTTGTAGTTCTGCTAATATGCAGGAGGCATATAGTTTAGCCTCTACATCTATTAGGGATATCAGTCTATAGTTCGAGGGGTTTCGATGGTCACCGCTCTTAAAGATGGGATGGATGCTACTCCCTTTCCAGGAGGCGGGTAATTCTGCATGTTTGTATATTCGGTTAAACAGTGGTGTTAGAGTCTCCAACCACAAGTCCGGGTCGTGCTTAAAAATTGCATGTGGCAGCCCGTTGGGTCCTGCTGCCCCCTCTGTCTTTAGTCTTGAGATTATCATCCTTAGTTCGTTAAAGCTGGTTAAATCGTCTGATTTTATTAGCCCATTCTCCATGTATTCCTGCTTGAATTCCCTATTTTTGTTTTTATTATCTCCTTTTAATTTCTCTACCCCGGAGCTATTGTTTTGACCCACCTCCGTTTTGCTATATAGAGATTGCACGTGTCTGATCCAGATGTCTGCTCCGACCCCGGCTTCCTGCTGGAGTTTAGACCCTTGATTAAGATCGTTTATAATGCCCCAAAAGTCCCGGTTGTTCGGATTTTTTCCCGATATTAGCAGCTTATGCCAGATGGATTCTTTGTATGAATACTTTGCAGCACTCAATGCCTTCCTGTATGTACTCCTTACTTTCCTCAATTTAGATGTATTTATCGTTAGTCCTAATTTTTTTTGATGTGCCAGGGCCCGGACCTCCTTAGCCACTATTCTTTTTTTTGTTCTGAGATCCATATTAAACCACGGCTCCTTATTGTTGTAATCATTTCTGTGATTCCCTGAACTTGCTGGGAACTTATGTTGCAGAGCCTGAATCATTTGTTCCCAGTTCAATACTATATCCTCCTCCTTTTGGGAGCCACTGTCAGCCATCTGTGCTTCAACTGAGGCCATGATTTTGCCCAGACCATCCCCACGCCATTTTATTTTTTTCAAGTTAAACTTTACTGCGTGTTGTAATAAAGAGTTCATTGTTGGGGCCATACTTGGTGCGGAATTCAAACTTATGATTTGGGGGAGATGGTCACTTTCCGCTCGATGTTCTATGCCAAATGCTTTAATACAAGGAATTAGCTCGTCACTGGTTATGGTGTAATCAATTATTGATTGAGCCCTGCCACATAAATATGTGGCGGCAGCTGGCGTGTCCTCCTTAAAATTCCCGTTTAGAATTGACAAGCCGTGGTCTTTAAGGCTTGAAGCTAACTGTTTCCCTCCACGGTTTGCTTTTATCTTCACCCTCGCTTTGTTTTGGTCAATAAGGACGGTATTGAAGTCGCCAGAGATGACCAGTGGATATTGTAAGTGAGTCTTTTGCAGGAACTGAATAAGTGATAACAAGGTCACGTGTTTTTCTCTTTGTGAGAGTCTATCGGGATGGATGTAGACATTAAGAATTAACAATTTCCAAGGTTCCCTACCCGATGACTGGTTTCCCGTAATTCTAATCACTTGGACCCACTTCAGCCCCACGTCTATCTCCTCAGATGTCCAGTTGAACTTAAGGGTTATATATGTCGAGAGACCGCCACGAGGGTGGCCATACATGGAGACTCTTTCTGCGTATATTTGAAATTCTTGGAAGCCTGGTATTGGTGTTGATGCTAGTTTCCAGGACTCCTGAATCAAAATTATGTCCTGACGTTGAAAAAAGGCTTGTGTATCATGGTCATAGGCCATTTCCCGAAAGCCATGGACATTCCATGAACAGATTAAGACTATGGGCTCCTTTATTGTTTTCTGGCGGGGCGACGGAAGCCATGAAGTCTCCGTAGAATTGAAAACTGGGTTAGGTAGCTTTATTACTCAAGACAGCAGGAATCCAGGACCAATCCAATCTGTCTTTGTGACGGCGATCAATTGCTTGTGCCTGATGGGCTGCACTAGATGACTCTGGCGTAAAGGCCCTTGCGCCTCGTAGACAAGTGGACGTTTGGCCTTTGCTCTCTTGCCCCTTTGCTTGAACCCTTGTTCTAGATTGTAATGGGTATGGGTATCTCGGGCGCTTGTGGCGCATTATTGAAATTCCCCATGTTTCGAACTGAGGTCTTGCAAGGTATATCCTGTCTGGCAGGTCCTTTGAGGCCCAGGTTGTAACTGTTTCTTCTGTGTCCATTTTGTTTGGGTTTTGCTGGAATTCCACAGAATAAAGATCCTGGGAGGTAATGCCTTTTAAATTCGATACTTCTTTAAACAAAGTTAACAGGTTACCTCGGTTCAGGATATCCTGGCAGCCCCTTGTCGAGTAATCAGGAATAAATGTTAATTTTTGCTCGTATAAATCTGAGTAATTTCTTCCCTCTTTGAATTTTATATCTTTTTTGCCAGGAATAAGGTTACAACCTTGTAACCTGGTGTTGACGGGCTTGATCGGTTGTTGTTCTTGCTCGTTCTGTTCAGAAATTAGTGCTTGCTTCTGTATAAGGGTTGTGTTTTTTGCCTTCAGTCGGGGCGTACTTTGATCTCTTTGTAAAAGAGAGCATTTACGTTCTTTTTCCAGGATAGTAATCCGCAGGGGGGTCAGTACTGGGTTGTTTGTAACTGTTACTGCTGCGCCACGTTGATTATGTAAATCTCTTTCGGGGATCGTAAATAGTTGTTGCTCAATAGAGTTTTCTAATACTGGGTTTGGGACCTCTCGATGGATGTTTTTTGTAGCCAAACTGTTTGTTGCCGGGGGTTGGTTCATACTATGTTCCTCATACACTCTATGTTCGTCCCCTTGGGATTGTTTTTCATCATTACATCCCCTCACTTGTACTAAGGAATGGTGGTTTGTTCTTGTGATCTCTCTGCATTCATCACCCCTGGGCAGGTATAGGCTTTGGTCGGCTCCTGATCTAGGGCGTTCTCCCCTGTGTATGAATACTGGGTTTAGTTTGTCAGTTGGGTCTGCAAAAAGGCCCTCACCACCTGTTGACCCGTTCATAAGGCTAAAGTTATTTCCTGGGTGGAGTTTAGTTTTAAATATAGGGAAGATTTTCTCAGGAGCCCCATTGTGTTGTTTCTTATTCTTAAGCCTTGTCTTTCTCGCCCTTTTCCTTTCTCTCTTTGTTAGTCTTTTCTTGGAGTTAGCTTGGATGATAGAATGAGGGTCTTCATTGGCTGACACAATTTCACCCAGGCGACTTTCCTTTACTGTTTGGTCTGGATCCGTTGTTTGTATGCTTTTTGAGGCCTTACTCTTGAGTGTTTGTGGTTTTTCCGGGGAAGGGGTTAATGCTTGCACCTGTCTGTTAGCACGTGAAAGTTTAACCTCCCCTAGGATGTCCATCAGGATGGCCGGTAGGCTTGTTAGTTTTTCTATTATGCTTCCACAACCACAGTTTTGTATTTGATCACTCCTTCCTGTGGTCAGATCTGGTTTCCCCTGAGTTGTAAGGAGCGCAGAAAGGGAGTCCAATTTAGCTTTTATGCCTGAAATGTGCCCCGCCATTAATGTAATAAGGTCGATCTGGACTTCCATCTTGCCAGATTGGTAGTTCAGCACCCTTATTGCTTGCTCTAGGGTGCTTAACAAGGATTGGGTCCAAGATGATGAGGGTTCATTTTTTTCTATATTACTCAGGTCCTTTAGTTCTAAATCCGACATATTCCCTGATGAAATTGTGATTGGCAATGGAAGACTCGGGAGTTGCTGAATGACCTGCGTTGTTATGCGGTCATTTGTGCCTGTTTTTTGTTCGTCTTTACTTGGATCCAGGCCTCGAGGGGTTGAAGCCAGCCTGCCTGGGCTCAAGTGCTGATTGCCGTGGCCGGATTTTACTCATGGAGCTCTCTCTTGAGTGTCGATGTATTTTGTAATTCTCTCAGAGAGTTCCTCAAATCGAGAATCATTTGATAAGAAAAGGGGGTTTAGCCATGAGTCCGCTTCTGGCCCTAGAAAGATGGATTGATTTTTTTGGCCTGAGTTTCCCTCGTGGACCCCCATATTTCCTTTAATGAGGTCACCCACGTTAACATTGTCGTCGAGTGTCGCGGCTATCACCTCACTTTTTCTCTGTGTCGGCCTTAAGGCCTTTTCGAGGCGCTTATCTGCCGTGACCCTTACAGCACTGCTTCCATTAATTTCATTTGTGGTAGCTGGTGTATTGGGACAATGCACTTGTGCGGTGGTCAATCCATGTTTGCTTTGAAGGGAGTGCATAGGGATGGTTGGAGACTCTGGTTTGCTGTTTGGCAGATTTGATGGCTCAAGAGGGCTAGGAAGCTTAGAAGCCTCCACTGTTGAGGCATAGATCGGTACCAGCGGGTCTTTTAGGTAAAAGAATTTTAAGAGGCCGGGCTTCCTTTTGGGGTCGGGTCTTGGCTCGGGGGTTGGTACCGATACCAACTTTTCTCTTGTTTTTAGTTCATGCCCCGATTCCGATGTTGATTTTACTTCCATGGTTAACTTTCTGGATTTTTTGGGGGTTTTTTACTTTCCGCAAGTTGGCGTGTTTTCCCCGATCTCATTTCCCCTTTCTGGGACCCACACTCCTTTGGGCCCTGGCGAGGATCAGGTCGTGATGTTTAATGGCCAAACTTGGTGGAGTCGGACGTGTTTTGGTCCGCCACACTACAGACCACAGACCGTGCTCTCCGGTACTCTCTGGTACTTTCACAGCGTCGAGCTTCCTCAGTCCCGTACAAGTGCAACAGAGGGCGCTATTGTCTGTCTTACTTTACAATTTCCTTACTCCTTGCTCCTTAATCCTTGTTTCCGCACTACCTTGTCCAGCTGCCTAGCCAGGCATGGCTCATGTTTATTTATTTGTCAAAGTACTGGCTCGAGCCCAAGTGCAGGTGTGGGTGCGAGTATAAGATACGGGGAGCGGTGGACTGTGTGGTGGACAAAGCGCTGGGAGCGTACAGGGTGGCGGGGAGCGGGAGGACAGGGATTAGACAACTGCCCCTCCACTCAACCCAGCTCTACCCGACTCAGCTTGTTGATACTTTTTCTCCCTTCCCTTCCAGCTTCTTTCCACTCACCGCTAACAGCTTACACCTCTCGCCTCGCCCCTCTCGTCTCCTCTGATCACTCACTGGTGTTTCAGCTGATTTCTGCTGTCCTGTCCTGCGAGGACTCTACGCTGCTCGTTGCAGCGTTTGGGGCGGTGAACCAGGGTAGCACCTCCTGTGCCTGCGACCTCCGTCCTCCGTCCTACATCCAAGCTTGTAGTTCTGCTAATATGCAGGAGGCATATAGTTTAGCCTCTACATCTATTAGGGATATCAGTCTATAGTTCGAGGGGTTTCGATGGTCACCGCTCTTAAAGATGGGATGGATGATACTCCCTTTCCAGGAGGCGGGTAATTCTGCATGTTTGTATATTCGGTTAAACAGTGGTGTTAGAGTCTCCGACCACAAGTCCGGGTCGTGCTTAAAAATTGCATTTGGCAGCCCGTTGGGTCCTGCTGCCCCCTCTGTCTTTAGTCTTGAGATTATCATCCTTAGTTCGTTAAAGCTGATTAAATCGTCTGATTTTATTAGCCCATTCTCCATGTATTCCTGCTTGAATTCCCTATTTTTGTTTTTATTATCTCCTTTTAATTTCTCTACCCCGGAGCTATTGTTTTGACCCACCTCCGTTTTGCTATATAGAGATTGCACGTGTCTGATCCAGATGTCTGCTCCGACCCCGGCTTCCTGCTGGAGTTTAGACCCTTGATTAAGATCGTTTATAATGCCCCAAAAGTCCCGGTTGTTCGGATTTTTTCCCGATATTAGCAGCTTATGCCAGATGGATTCTTTGTATGAATACTTTGCAGCACTCAATGCCTTCCTGTATGTACTCCTTACTTTCCTCAATTTAGATGTATTTATCGTTAGTCCTAATTTTTTTTGATGTGCCAGGGCCCGGACCTCCTTAGCCACTATTCTTTTTTTTGTTCTGAGATCCATATTAAACCACGGCTCCTTATTGTTGTAATCATTTCTGTGATTCCCTGAACTTGCTGGGAACTTATGTTGCAGAGCCTGAATCATTTGTTCCCAGTTCAATACTATATCCTCCTCCTTTTGGGAGCCACTGTCAGCCATCTGTGCTTCAACTGAGGCCATGATTTTGCCCAGACCATCCCCACGCCATTTTATTTTTTTCAAGTTAAACTTTACTGCGTGTTGTAATAAAGAGTTCATTGTTGGGGCCATACTTGGTGCGGAATTCAAACTTATGATTTGGGGGAGATGGTCACTTTCCGCTCGATGTTCTATGCCAAATGCTTTAATACAAGGAATTAGCTCGTCACTGGTTATGGTGTAATCAATTATTGATTGAGCCCTGCCACATAAATATGTGGCGGAAGCTGGCGTGTCCTCCTTAAAATTCCCGTTTAGAATTGACAAGCCGTGGTCTTTAAGGCTTGAAGCTAACTGTTTCCCTCCACGGTTTGCTTTTATCTTCACCCTCGCTTTGTTTTGGTCAATAAGGACAGTATTGAAGTCGCCAGAGATGACCAGTGGATATTGTAAGTGAGTCTTTTGCAGGAACTGAATAAGTGATAACAAGGTCACGTGTTTTTCTCTTTGTGAGAGTCTATCGGGATGGATGTAGACATTAAGAATTAACAATTTCCAAGGTTCCCTACCCGATGACTGGTTTCCCGTAATTCTAATCACTTGGACCCACTTCAGCCCCACGTCTATCTCCTCAGATGTCCAGTTGAACTTAAGGGTTATATATGTCGAGAGACCGCCACGAGGGTGGCCATACATGGAGACTCTTTCTGCGTATATTTGAAATTCTTGGAAGCCTGGTATTGGTGTTGATGCTAGTTTCCAGGACTCCTGAATCAAAATTATGTCCTGACGTTGAAAAAAGGCTTGTGTATCATGGTCATAGGCCATTTCCCGAAAGCCATGGACATTCCATGAACAGATTAAGACTATGGGCTCCTTTATTGTTTTCTGGCGGGGCGACGGAAGCCATGAAGTCTCCGTAGAATTGAAAACTGGGTTAGGTAGCTTTATTACTCAAGACAGCAGGAATCCAGGACCAATCCAATCTGTCTTTGTGACGGCGATCAATTGCTTGTGCCTGATGGGCTGCACTAGATGACTCTGGCGTAAAGGCCCTTGCGCCTCGTAGACAAGTGGACGTTTGCCCTTTGCTCTCTTGCCCCTTTGCTTGAACCCTTGTTCTAGATTGTAATGGGTATGGGTATCTCGGGCGCTTGTGGCGCATTATTGAAATTCCCCATGTTTCGAACTGAGGTCTTGCAAGGTATATCCTGTCTGGCAGGTCCTTTGAGGCCCAGGTTGTAACTGTTTCTTCTGTGTCCATTTTGTTTGGGTTTTGCTGGAATTCCACAGAATAAAGATCCTGGGAGGTAATGCCTTTTAAATTCGATACTTCTTTAAACAAAGTTAACAGGTTACCTCGGTTCAGGATATCCTGGCAGCCCCTTGTCGAGTAATCAGGAATAAATGTTAATTTTTGCTCGTATAAATCTGAGTAATTTCTTCCCTCTTTGAATTTTATATCTTTTTTGCCAGGAATAAGGTTACAACCTTGTAACCTGGTGTTGACGGGCTTGATCGGTTGTTGTTCTTGCTCGTTCTGTTCAGAAATTAGTGCTTGCTTCTGTATAAGGGTTGTGTTTTTTGCCTTCAGTCGGGGCGTACTTTGATCTCTTTGTAAAAGAGAGCATTTAAATTCTTTTTCCAGGATATTAATCCGCAGGGGGGTCAGTACTGGGTTGTTTGTAACTGTTACTGCTGCGCCACGTTGATTATGTAAATCCCTTTCGTGGATCGTAAATAGTTGTTGCTCAATAGAGTTTTCTAATACTGGGTTTGGGACCTCTCGATGGATGTTTTTTGTAGCCAAACTGTTTGTTGCCGGGGGTTGGTTCATACTATGTTCCTCATACACTCTATGTTCGTCCCCTTGGGATTGTTTTTCATCATTACATCCCCTCACTTGTACTAAGGAATGGTGGTTTGTTCTTGTGATCTCTCTGCATTCATCACCCCTGGGCAGGTATAGGCTTTGGTCGGCTCCTGATCTAGGGCGTTCTCCCCTGTGTATGAATACTGGGTTTAGTTTGTCAGTTGGGTCTGCAAAAAGGCCCTCACCACCTGTTGACCCGTTCATAAGGCTAAAGTTATTTCCTGGGTGGAGTTTAGTTTTAAATGTAGGGAAGATTTTCTCAGGAGCCCCATTGTGTTGTTTCTTATTCTTAAGCCTTGTCTTTCTCGCCCTTTTCCTTTCTCTCTTTGTTAGTCTTTTCTTGGAGTTAGCTTGGATGATAGAATGAGGGTCTTCATTGGCTGACACAATTTCACCCAGGCGACTTTCCTTTACTGTTTGGTCTGGATCCGTTGTTTGTATGCTTTTTGAGGCCTTACTCTTGAGTGTTTGTGGTTTTTCCGGGGAAGGGGTTAATGCTTGCACCTGTCTGTTAGCACGTGAAAGTTTAACCTCCCCTAGGATGTCCATCAGGATGGCCGGTAGGCTTGTTAGTTTTTCTATTATGCTTCCACAACCACAGTTTTGTATTTGATCACTCCTTCCTGTGGTCAGATCTGGTTTCCCCTGAGTTGTAAGGAGCGCAGAAAGGGAGTCCAATTTAGCTTTTATGCCTGAAATGTGCCCCGCCATTAATGTAATAAGGTCGATCTGGACTTCCATCTTGCCAGATTGGTAGTTCAGCACCCTTATTGCTTGCTCTAGGGTGCTTAACAAGGATTGGGTCCAAGATGATGAGGGTTCATTTTTTTCTATATTACTCAGGTCCTTTAGTTCTAAATCCGACATATTCCCTGATGAAATTGTGATTGGCAATGGAAGACTCGGGAGTTGCTGAATGACCTGCGTTGTTATGCGGTCATTTGTGCCTGTTTTTTGTTCGTCTTTACTTGGATCCAGGCCTCGAGGGGTTGAAGCCAGCATGCCTGGGCTCAAGTGCTGATTGCCGTGGCCGGATTTTACTCATGGAGCTCTCTCTTGAGTGTCGATGTATTTTGTAATTCTCTCAGAGAGTTCCTCAAATCGAGAATCATTTGATAAGAAAAGGGGGTTTAGCCATGAGTCCGCTTCTGGCCCTAGAAAGATGGATTGATTTTTTTGGCCTGAGTTTCCCTCGTGGACCCCCATATTTCCTTTAATGAGGTCACCCACGTTAACATTGTCGTCGAGTGTCGCGGCTATCACCTCACTTTTTCTCTGTGTCGGCCTTAAGGCCTTTTCGAGGCGCTTATCCGCCGTGACCCTTACAGCACTGCTTCCATTAATTTCATTTGTGGTAGCTGGTGTATTGGGACAATGCACTTGTGCGGTGGTCAATCCATGTTGCTTTGAAGGGAGTGCATAGGGATGGTTGGAGACTCTGGTTTGCTGTTTGGCAGATTTGATGGCTCAAGAGGGCTAGGAAGCTTAGAAGCCTCCACTGTAGGGGCATAGATCGGTACCAGCGGGTCTTTTAGGTAAAAGAATTTTAAGAGGCCGGGCTTCCTTTTGGGGTCGGGTCTTGGCTCGGGGGTTGGTACCGATACCAACTTTTCTCTTGTTTTTAGTTCATGCCCCGATTCCGATGTTGATTTTACTTCCCATGGTTAACTTTCTGGATTTTTTGGGGGTTTTTTACTTTCCGCAAGTTGGCGTGTTTTCCCCGATCTCATTTCCCCTTTCTGGGACCCACACCCCTTTGGGCCCTGGCGAGGATCAGGTCGTGATGTTTAATGGCCAAACTTGGTGGAGTCGGACGTGTTTTGGTCCGCCACACTACAGACCACAGACCGTGCTCTCCGGTACTCTCTGGTACTTTCACAGCGTCGAGCTTCCTCAGTCCCGTACAAGTGCAACAGAGGGCGCTATTGTCTGTCTTACTTTACAATTTCCTTACTCCTTGCTCCTTAATCCTTGTTTCCGCACTACCTTGTCCAGCTGCCTAGCCAGGCATGGCTCGTGTTTATTTATTTGTCAAAGTACTGGCTCGAGCCCAAGTGCAGGTGTGGGTGCGAGTATAAGATACGGGGAGCGGTGGACTGTGTGGTGGACAAAGCGCTGGGAGCGTACAGGGTGGCGGGGAGCGGGAGGACAGGGATTAGACAACTGCCCCTCCACTCAACCCAGCTCTACCCGACTCAGCTTGTTGATACTTTTTCTCCCTTCCCTTCCAGCTTCTTTCCACTCACCGCTAACAGCTTACACCTCTCGCCTCGCCCCTCTCGTCTCCTCTGATCAATCACTGGTGTTTCAGCTGATTTCTGCTGTCCTGTCCTGCGAGGACTCTACGCTGCTCGTTGCAGCGTTTGGGGCGGTGAACCAAGGTAGCACCTCCTGTGCCTGCGACCTCCGTCCTCCGTCCTACATCAATCACTGCAAATGCAGGCGGAGACGTTGCAGCTGTAACGCCAGCTCTGCGTGCACAATTTTAATCTCCAATTTTGCAATCAAAAGAAGGATGAATAAAACGTCAAAGACGAATGGGCTATATTTAATGAGGTCCAGTATACAGGCCCTGAATTGGTCAAACGGAAAGGGTATACAGTTCCTCTGTTCATAAAGGAGAGAATGAAGGATACTCTCCTCAGAATAAGACTAAGTGGGGGGTGGTGTTCAGTAAGCCTAAAGGGTATAGGACTGTGTGGGGTGGGGGAACCCACATTGGTGGAACTAAAACCCTCACACACCCAGCAAGCTAGGTGTCATGCTTCATCATCTGGGTTTTGCTCCTCGTCGGGTCGGCGCTGCAATTCCCGACGGGCACCCAGAGATGGGGCTCTTTGGCGGAGATCTTTTGTTCCTTGCCGAGGGTGAGTGCAGGTGAGGGCCAGGGAGGTGTAGACGTTAAGTGAGTGTGGTTAAAAAGGGTCGGTTAGTCTGAATAACTGATTTTATTAGGTCAGTAAACCACCCTACTAAAATGAAAAGAGAGGTGGTAGTCTTGACTAAATGGGTCAGGGACTACTCTACTCTGCTCTGGTGGTCGACATGTTTCATGCCTACAAGGTCAGGAGGATCCAGCGGCAATTCATCAGGACCAGTGATTACAACTATCTACAACTATGTGAGGGTGTGATACTAATTATTTACAGTGATAAAAACTACCCTCAGTAAGTGTCGGAATAACTAGACTCTTACTTTCTGGACCGGCCTATAGAAAAGGAAAAAAAGGGAACAAAACAAGCACCAGCGTACATTAAGACGCACACTTAGTCCAATTAATTCATAGAAGAGAAGAAACAGGAGCTAAAGACTCCTCATATGCATTTTCGGTAAACACAATTTGCATTACATATTGGTGGTCATGCATAAGTGGATGCATGGTGCAGAAACGTGCCAGGTGAGCTAATCTGGAATAAAATTATAAATCATTAAAACCACTCAGAATCTTACGTTAAGTGCAATGATGCTCACCTAACGTATTAGAAAGTGCCACTCCAGTCGGTACTTGGCGAGCCTCTTGGGGATGCGAACTTGCCTACTGTAGATAAGGGTAAAGAGTGAAGAGGCAAGGGGCTCATGCTAGGGGAGATGCATGCTCCCTGTTCGTAATAATCAAAAGGGAGAGGTGACAGGCTACCCCCCAAGTCCCGTGACAAGCGAAAGGCTAATGCTTTGATTTGATGTATTCCGCCAATTCGCTATATCATCAAGGACAAAAAAGCTGGCAAAACACCCCGTAGCGGCCCGTGATTGGAAGGACCACGACCGCGGAACGATCCGTCAACCAGTCCCAGGCGTCTCAAAGGAGACAGAGAGGAGACCGGGAACGGGCCGTCACAACAGCCGAGGGGCGCCGATCACAGAGACCGGAGGAGTCTCAGCGTAACAGGTGGAATATTAAGGCACTCCGAGTAACTACTCACAGTTTTAGTCGCCCAAGGGTGGTGTAAAGACCTACCCTGCTCCGCCGAAACCGGGAAGTGGAGTCTGTTTCCCGCTGCTCGGTTAAAGAGAGAAACTCATCATGCTAGATGGATGCTGATTGGTTACCGGACACCGACCGGGGAAATCAGACAAGAGGTCTAGTTTCAAGGGTAAACACGGGGGCCATCTTGGAGAAGGATATCCCACTAGAATGTGAATGGTGTGTGTGGCGTGAGAGAGTCAAGGGGTCCTTCCAAATATGAGTAACCATTTGCTTAAGAATATATGGACATGTACTTTATCCATATCAGGCATTATTGGATAGTAATGCTCGTGGATATCAATATATATGGTAGTGTATCTGATATACGAGTGACGAAAGAGGTGTGGCAAGTTGATGTAACCGCTATTCGTCTGGGGCTAGCAAACGGCAGGCTTGCAAGAGGTTTAGATAAGTGGGGGACTGACAAGGTGCTGCCGGCGGTGGTCTCGTCATCGTGGACGAATTGGTCGCCATATTGGAATGGAGAGGTATATAATGTGATATTCCTAGAGACCAAATATAATTGTCAATAGCAGGGCGCTACAGAGCATCATTCTCCGGTTCGAATCACACAAATAGTGTTCTGATGTCATAGGAGAGCCGTGCTAGGTAGAAAGAATGTATGTGGGTTTATTCCAACCTGGAGGTGTATATCGGGGAAGTGTTGCAAGATAGTCATAAATTTCCCAGTTGCTGTCACTAGTTGGTAGATGAAATCCCTTCCTCTGTGAGATATTACTCGAAGGTGGGATTGCAGTGGAATAGAGGTGTCATGGGAAACGAGGATATGCCCTCTCAAGCTCAGTGTTGTGGGGTGAGGTTTCTCCCTGTAATCATGGGAGTCAAGGGATATATTCTCTCGCTCACAATGTAGTGGGATGGTGTTCCACCCTTAGGTAAGGCTAACTTATAGGGATTGACATATAGGTGTCATGTGAGTTTCAATGAGTTAAAGAACCCCATGGTATGTCATCATTAAGACCACGTGTATCCGAAGACAGTTTATGGACCCATCTTTGTTCCAATCTGAGAAGAGATTGTGGTGGCATGCCTGGATGTGATTCAAGGACAACCCATCTCAAGGAGTCTGCTGTGTGATGTAGATCTTTGAAATGACAGTATAATTTTGTGGTTTCCTTGGAGCATCTGATATTACTTTTATGCTCTGTAATGCGTGTCTTAATTGATCTTGTCGTCATCCCTATGTAATACAAAGCGCAAGGGCATTGTAGTAGATAAATGCAATTCTTGGAATTACAATTCGTGTGACGTTTCAATTTCCAGGTTAGATTGTCAGATAAAGCCAATTCCTTAACGGTCATCGTTTGTTGGCAAGATGTGCAACTGCCACACGGGAAATGTCCTGTGACTGGCGGGAGGCCCCACAGGGTCGCCTGGGTGTTCTGTGCTGCTTTTTTGGGTCTGGTGTGGATCAGGATATCTTTAAGGTTTTGCGTTCTCTTAAAGGCAAACCTTGGTTGTGGTAAAGTCAGATCTCCAGCCGCCAGAATACCCCAGTGTTTCTTAATGACCTTTTTAATGTTGTTAGAAGATGGGGTAAAAGAAGTCACACAGGTCAGGATATCGGTTTGTTCACGGGTCTTTGTCTCTAGTAAAACCTCTCTAGGGTTATTCCTTGCTCGTTTCATGGCGTTATTGATAGTGGCAGGGGGATACCCTCTCTCTTGTAGATTACTGGCTAGGCTATTTGCCTCCTTTTTGTAGTCCAGCACAGAACTACAATTTCTCCTTAACCGGAGGAACTGGCCGAACGGCAGATTGTCCCTCAACGATTTGGGGTGGTGACTGCTATACAACAACAGGCTGTTTCTGTCCGTTGGTTTTTTATAGAGACTAGTGGTTAAGACTCCTGACTCCAATCTGATGTCTAGGTCCAGGAAGGGAATGTGTGAGGGGGAGGTGTGATTGGTAAATCTCAGGTAAGGATTTTGGATATTGATCCATTGGCAGAACTCATCACATCTGCTCATTGGACCCTTCCAAAGGATGAGGATGTCGTCAATGAATCGCCTCCACAACATCAGATTCTCATTAAAGGGGTTGTTGGGACTCTGAATGGTTTCCTCCTCGAAGGCTGCCATATAAAGGCAGGCTAGACTAGGGGCGAATGTGCTGCCCATAGAAGTCCCCTGGCATTGATGGTACAGTTCATTCTTAAATCCGAAGAAGTTCTCCGTTAATGCCAAGGATGCTAAATCCATGATAAAGGACACCGGGGTGGGTGATGTCCATTCTTCCTTACGTAGTGCCTCCTCGATCACAGTTAGGGTGGCTTGTTGTGGGATATTGGTGTAAAGTGCCTCCACGTCAAGAGTGACGAGGAGGCTAATGTCCCCAGTAGGTGCCAACCCTTCAATTGTTCTTAAGATATCGCTAGTGTCTTTGATATAAGATGGTATTTTTAGGACCAGGGGTTGCAGGTAGTGGTCCACAAACCTGGATAGAGGCTCCAGGATTGAGCCAATTCCCGACACAATGGGCCTACCTGGGGTGGGAAAGGTTCCCTTATGGACTTTAGGCAAGGTGTAGAAATATGGTGTTACAGGATTAGGTGTATTGAGGAAGTCAGCCTCTTTTTTAGAAATCCACCCATTGGTCTCAGCCTCGAGAGTTAGGCTGTTGATGGTGTCCTTCAGTCTGGGAGTAGGGTCTATAGTAATCGGAGTATAGTATTTCCGATCACCTAATTGCCTCTGACATTCTCTCTCGTAGTCAAGGGTGGACTGGATTACTGTAGCCCCACCCTTATCTGCTTGTTTGATGGTGATTGTGGGGTCATCTGCCAGGGCCCTGGCAGCATTCATTTCCTCCTTTGAGAGATTATAGAAGGTGTTAGACCTCTCTCGTGTCATGGCTAGATCCTTTAGTATTGCTTTCTCAAATGTTAGTACTTCTGGGGGGACCATGCCAGAATTGGGAGTGAAAGTAGAGGGATTATGTAACCCAGTATCTGTGGTATCAGTATCGTCAATAGATTTGTTGTTAAAGAACGCTTTGAGGCGGATCTTTCTGAAGAAACTGTGCAGTTCGCAAGCTTGGTCTCTAGGAATATCACATTATATACCTCTCCATTCCAATATGGCGACCAATTCGTCCACGATGACGAGACCACCGCCGGCAGCACCTTGTCAGTCCCCCACTTATCTAAACCTCTTGCAAGCCTGCCGTTTGCTAGCCCCAGACGAATAGCGGTTACATCAACTTGCCACACCTCTTTCGTCACTCGTATATCAGATACACTACCATATATATTGATATCCACGAGCATTACTATCCAATAATGCCTGATATGGATAAAGTACATGTCCATATATTCTTAAGCAAATGGTTACTCATATTTGGAAGGACCCCTTGACTCTCTCACGCCACACACACCATTCACATTCTAGTGGGATATCCTTCTCCAAGATGGCCCCCGTGTTTACCCTTGAAACTAGACCTCTTGTCTGATTTCCCCGGTCGGTGTCCGGTAACCAATCAGCATCCATCTAGCATGATGAGTTTCTCTCTTTAACCGAGCAGCGGGAAACAGACTCCACTTCCCGGTTTCGGCGGAGCGGGGTAGGTCTTTACACCACCCTTGGGCGACTAAAACTGTGAGTAGTTACTCGGAGTGCCTTAATATTCCACCTGTTACGCTGAGACTCCTCCGGTCTCTGTGATCGGCGCCCCTCGGCTGTTGTGACGGCCCGTTCCCGGTCTCCTCTCTGTCTCCTTTGAGACGCCTGGGACTGGTTGACGGATCGTTCCGCGGTCGTGGTCCTTCCAATCACGGGCCGCTACGGGGTGTTTTGCCAGCTTTTTTGTCCTTGATGATATAGCGAATTGGCGGAATACATCAAATCAAAGCATTAGCCTTTCGCTTGTCACGGGACTTGGGGGGTAGCCTGTCACCTCTCCCTTTTGATTATTACGAACAGGGAGCATGCATCTCCCCTAGCATGAGCCCCTTGCCTCTTCACTCTTTACCCTTATCTACAGTAGGCAAGTTCGCATCCCCAAGAGGCTCGCCAAGTACCGACTGGAGTGGCACTTTCTAATACGTTAGGTGAGCATCATTGCACTTAACGTAAGATTCTGAGTGGTTTTAATGATTTATAATTTTATTCCAGATTAGCTCACCTGGCACGTTTCTGCACCATGCATCCACTTATGCATGACCACCAATATGTAATGCAAATTGTGTTTACCGAAAATGCATATGAGGAGTCTTTAGCTCCTGTTTCTTCTCTTCTATGAATTAATTGGACTAAGTGTGCGTCTTAATGTACGCTGGTGCTTGTTTTGTTCCCTTTTTTTCCTTTTCTATAGGCCGGTCCAGAAAGTAAGAGTCTAGTTATTCCGACACTTACTGAGGGTAGTTTTTATCACTGTAAATAATTAGTATCACACCCTCACATAGTTGTAGATAGTTGTAATCACTGGTCCTGATGAATTGCCGCTGGATCCTCCTGACCTTGTAGGCATGAAACATGTCGACCACCAGAGCAGAGTAGAGTAGTCCCTGACCCATTTAGTCAAGACTACCACCTCTCTTTTCATTTTAGTAGGGTGGTTTACTGACCTAATAAAATCAGTTATTCAGACTAACCGACCCTTTTTAACCACACTCACTTAACGTCTACACCTCCCTGGCCCTCACCTGCACTCACCCTCGGCAAGGAACAAAAGATCTCCGCCAAAGAGCCCCATCTCTGGGTGCCCGTCGGGAATTGCAGCGCCGACCCGACGAGGAGCAAAACCCAGATGATGAAGCATGACACCTAGCTTGCTGGGTGTGTGAGGGTTTTAGTTCCACCAATGTGGGTTCCCCCACCCCACACAGTCCTATACCCTTTAGGCTTACTGAACACCACCCCCCACTTAGTCTTATTCTGAGGAGAGTATCCTTCATTCTCTCCTTTATGAACAGAGGAACTGTATACCCTTTCCGTTTGACCAATCTCCAATTTTGATCACCAGCTTTACTTGACCACTTAAGGTCGGTGCCGAGGTGAAGCAGGTGAAGCAGAGAACAAACGAGCCGGAGCTACAGGAGCCGTGGGGAGCGGGGGGGGGGGGGAGATTGAACTGCCACGCCAGCCCGCTCAACCCGACCCGACCTGTCTCTCTCTCTCCGCCGGATCGTCACGGCTCCGCAGCACCCGGCTCCACAGCTCCGCACAAACTGCTGCACTGGCAACCCGCGGGAAGCAGGGAAGCTCCTCCTCCTCCGCAGCGGATCCAAGCACAACCGGCTGACTCTTGCTCGCTGACTGCTAGACAATTGGTGCAATTGAGTCCACAGCCAGCTCTTTTGTTCCTGGCCTCAAAATGGTCGACAGGAGCAGAAAGTTCCCTCAACCAATGGGAGGCTTTTTTTGTGTTTAATTTTAGTCCACGAACATTCACAGGCTTAGTCCTCAAACCACTATGCACTAAAACAGGCAAGATATACTAAAGGTAAGTTAACATTAATTTTGCTGAAACTACTAAATGTTTTACACCAAACCAACAAAAGCACACTTTTATTAAAAAAGGTCTACTTCCATGGCAGGTTTCCTGCAAATCCATTCAGCATTTTTTGCTGTACCAGGCAACAAAAATTCCCAGGGGAGGTACAATGGGAAAAAATATAATTGCCCCCCCCCCCTTTTTTCTTCTGAGTTTTATATAGCGCAAACCTGACCCGAAGGTATCAGAGCCCTTTACATGAGCACCAGTTGCGGTACATACAGAAACATTCATCTTTTGTTAGGCACAGGTAAATTAAGTGATTTGCACAGAATCACAGGATTTAGAGCGTCCCTGCCGAGACTCGAAACCGGTTCCCCAGCTTTGAGGTCGACCGCTCTAGCCATTAGGCTACATCCTCTCCCTTTTTAACTTTTGTTACCTCTGGACAGAACTTCACGAAATTTGACATGCCAGGTATTATCTAGCTATGTTAAGCGATTGCTAAATTGGGTTTAGATCTATCTATAGGGGCCAACGTTTTAGACAACTAAGAGAGCTTTCTATGGAAAATGCAGCAGAAAAAACAAGTTAATATTTGCTGTACTGTATACTGCAGTAATTCAGTATTGGTATCTTTCATAGAGTCACATGCTCAAATCATCCTTGTCATTGAGGGGGAAGTCATACAGTAGTTCAATAATAAACAGTACAAAGGCTAAGCTAGGCTTTAATAGCTCGGGGAGGCCACATTGATAGCCTATTCACAATGTTAAGAAAGAACCGGGGAAGAGGGTGGGTCGTATGTGAATGTATGAAAGATACCAGTACTGGGGAACTACTGTATGGAGGTAAGTAACTTGTTTTTTCTCCATTACTGGATGCCAAAGTAGAAATGATCCATCATTCCCTCTTAGGCTCGCAGCCTCCCTTTCCTTCTATGCAACATGCAATTTTAGCGTCTGCCTCTGTCCCTTTTGGATCCACTCTATCTACATGGCCCTTGTTAGACCAAGAATCCTTACTTGACTGCTTATCCAAAGTTAAGTCCGGTTCTCCCCTTGATCCGGTTCCGGTAAATATCTTGCGTCAGCTCTCTCAGGATTCTTTGTCTATTATTCAGAATCTGCTAAATGCTTCACTCCAGGAATCAATGGTTCCCGAAGACTGGAAACAGGCGATGGTGGTCCCTCTTCTTAAAAAACCTACAGCTGACCCCAAAATTCTAGCGAACTATCGTCCTATTTCCCGGCTTCCTATGTTCTCTAAAATTCTTGAGAGACATGTTAACTTCCATCTTTCATCACATATTGAATCCTCAGGTTTTCTTCATCACTCGCAATCGGGTTTCCGCTCTCACTTTTCAACTGAGACTACTCTATTGGGAGTGATTGAGAACCTACGCTTGTTACTTGACCGAGGAGAAACGGCGGCGCTTATCCTTTTGGATTTAAGCGCCGCGTTCGATACCGTGTCGCACCCCATTCTATTGAAGGCACTTAGGTCAGCAGGGGTAGTTGGTTCAGCTTGGTCTTGGTTGGTTTCTTGTTTGCAACACCGTTCTTTTCAAATTTTTTCATCCACTGCTTCTTCATCCATTCGCCCATCTGCATATGGAGTTCCCCAGGGGTTCTCACTCAGCCCTCTGTTATTTAACATCTATGTACGTCCTCTGGCTGATATTGTGGAGGCCTCTGGATTAGCTCTCTACTCATATGCAGATGATACCCAGGTCATTTTTTCACTCTCAGCTGAAGCGGAAAGTTCTCCCTCCTCGCTTCAGCATGGTCTGGGTAAGGTGGCTGAGTGGATGCAGACTAACATATTAAAACTGAACAGTGAAAAAACTGAAGTCCTAATCTTCGGCAAGAATACTCACCTTTGGGGTCCTAGACACTGGCCTCCAATAATGGGCTCTCTTCCCCAGCCTGTGAAGCAGGTGCGGAACCTTGGTTTTATAGTGGACGATTCACTCTCTATGCGGCAACAGGTGGTGAGTGTGGCAGCCACTTGTTTCACCATATTGAGATGGCTACGCAAGATTCTTTGGATGCTCCCTGATTACACCAAGCGTACAGTCGTCCAGGCGTTAATAACATCACGCCTGGACTATGGAAATGTGCTGTACTTAGGGGGTTGCCAGGAGACTCTGCGGAAACTTCAATTGGTTCAAAATTCTGCAGCTCGTCTCCTGTGTAAAATCCCCCGTAGGACTAGTATCTCCCCTTTTCTTCATGATCTTCACTGGCTCCGTATTGACAAGCTCATTGAACACAAGACGTTCTGTATTATGTTCAAGATTAAACATCAGACTGCCCCTGCATATCTGCAATCTCTTGTCCACCCTTATGTCCCTGTTCGCTCGCTTAGATCTGCTTCACAGGGCAATTTTCATACTCCACGTTTTAGGCTGTCTAGAATGGGAGGTCGCTCTTTTTCATGTCTCGCTCCTAAGCTGTGGAATTCATTTCCCCGTAAATAAATTTTAGCCATAGTGATCCTCTTATCGCCTGGTCATCGGTGGCGCCGGGAGACCCCATTGTGGGTAGCTGCGCACCTAATAAATTAAATAAATAAATAAAAAATAAATAAAATGTTTCATAGATTAGGCAACATGGTGATTTTTTTTTTTGGTCCTCAATGTCACGTTTCCTTTTAGCCATTACAAAGTTAAAAGCCCACAGAGTGGTTTGGGGGAGGTGAATGGGGAAAGGTCAGTCCTGTTGATATGTTGTTTTCTCTTGTCTACCAGGGTATTGCTTCCTTCATCTTCGTGATCTTGACAAAGTCCTCGAAGAATCATTGGTCTTGTTACCATTCATTGTCCAGTTTTTCCTGAATTTGTCTCCTTCGTAACTGTTAATTTGAAATCAAAGAGATGCAGGATGAGATCATGCTGAGGCTGGAAAGATTAGCACATGCGTACTGAAGTAGACGCTCTTTTAGTAGTTTATGAGCAACAGTAGTTATTCTCTGTACCATTTCCTTTGTAGGAAAAGCCTTTCCCTGATCTGTGTTTAGTATTGCTCCCAGAAATGTTATCATCCTTTCTTGTCTTCCAAAAGGAAATGGCCTTGATGAGAAAAGGAACATTTGGTGGCCCAATCTACAGAGATAAGCTGGCACTGGGGACAAATATTTAGTGAGAATGCTTGGGTGGATTTGAGGCTGAAAGGGAAGACTATAAACTAGCAAATGCTAGATGAACAGGAATGTGAAAGTTAGCATCATGAAGGTCTAGGGATGTCATGTAATCTACCCTTGTTTAACAGCTGTAGAATATCCTGAGGAGTAACCATTCCAAATGATTGCTTCTTTAAGAATTTTTGTAGCTGTTGTGGGTCTAGAATTGAATCACCATTTGCATGATTTCTTTCTTATAACAAAAACGTTCTAGTAGAAACCTAAGTATTGCAGGCAATTATATTATATTTATAGCTCCTTTTTGAAGTAATTGTTTTATTTCCAAGCTTAACTGCGGTAGATGTGGTGTGATTTCTTTTGCAGTGGGCGTGTAGATGACACAGTGAAAGATTCTATAGTGTGCCCCTTTAGAACAAATTTCAGGACCCAGTGGTCTGTTGTGATAGACCTCTAATTTTCATAGAAGTTGTATATTTATTCCTTTATGGGTTGAAAGGGACTCATTGCCAGTGTCAAGATAATATCACTGACGAGAAGAAGATGTCTGCGATTGTTGTTGTGTCGTTGTTTTTCTTATCTGCACCTGTCTGAAGTAGGCCAATCGTGAAGGTTGTGTGTATTGCTGATGGCAGTACTGCTGGCTGTCACCCTGCTGAATCAGTAAGTAGTGATCAGGCCAGTATCCACCTCTAAAAAGGAATTGATCTCTCCCTCTAGGGCCCAAAGGCCATTGTTGTAGAACAAAGAAGGATGTCGCTGTGTACGTGTCTGTTTTGATAGATTGTAAAGCATCACCAACATGCTTTCGGAACAAAGCATCTCCATCATGAGGCATGTTCTTAATCTTGGTCTGGACTTCTGGGTGAAAAGATGTTGCTTTGAGCCAACTCTGACACCTAAGAATTGGCGCTCCTGCTAATTGCCAGAAGCCTGTAGAGTGTATATCCATTGCTGTATTGATGATCTTGGAGGATGCTATTTCTTCCTCCTGGATAATAGCCTTAGCCTATTTTCTCCTATCTTTTGAAGATACTCTAGAATAGAGCTCAAGTCTGGCCACCTCTGTCTGTCAATACGTTCACAGTATGGTGAAAGCATTAGAAGCTCTGACATGAGTAGCTGCCACAGCTGGGAAACGTTTTCAAACATTATCTAGTCTCCTTCCTTCTCTCTCCTTATCAGGAGTTGCAGACCAACGTGTAGAAGGATTCCTAGATCCTCTCTGGGCTGCCTGCATGACCCAAAGTCAGGTCTTGGTGTACTATGAGACATGGTGTAGAGTCATCTGGGTTGTATTTCTTATTGAAGCAGGTAATAATAGCTATGGCGCTGGGTTTTTCCATAAACTTTAAACCCTCTGCCCAGACACAGAGGGTAATAAAGAGGAGATCTGGCAGATTTTCTAGTTGGTTTGACAGGCAAAGAAGGGTCAGCTCTTTCTCATACTCTCTCAAGTATTGAATGCAATCAGCCAATTTTATTTGAGTTAGCCAGAGGTGGAGTGGGCAGAGCAGATAAAAGAACTACGTAGTGAATCAATTCTGATCGATTATCAACTGGAACTTTATCTGGAATTTTACCCTCTTTGTGTTCGTGATTAGACTACATGTCCTCATGTGTGAGTAGTATGATAGGTCGTTTAGAAGGAGGTTCTACAGGTTTAATAGGTAACCTTGCATTAGTAGGTGATGGAATGGTTTTTGGTGTGCGGGATGTTGAAGGACAGTTAAGAGTCTGCGCCCATGGAGATTATGGTTGTTCAGGGAATAATTTATAACAATCCATTAACATTAAGTGTAAGTCTTTAACCAGAGTAGAGGGCACCTGCATCATGGGTTCATCATGATAATGGTATCCTTCTTTTATAGGATCATACTCATAATAACCCTTGTTTGCATGCCTGGCCAAGATGGAGGATGTTCTGCGAATAAATGTTCCCCTTCTATATATTCGCTGTCATCATCATCATCGTCTTGTAATTGGAAGTTTAATTGCGTTGGCCTGTAGCCCTGAAGGGACCCTCATCACCAGAGTATTCTGAGTCTAGGAAATGCCTATACAGATAAGGTGACACTTTATTAGGAGCTGTGTGTTCCTGCCCAATTGGACAGGAATTCCTTTAACTTAAATATTATGATTTTTGGAATTCCTGTTTTTGAGTCCATAGTCAACAGTTGTTTATGCATCAATGAAGACTTGTGTGTCATCTTCGATTTCACCATCGACGGTTCACCCATCATCAACGCTGTTGTCGATAATACTCTCGCTCTCAACACTGTCACCATAGACGCTGTTGTCATTGTTGTTCTTGTTGCGGACATGGATTTGTGCCTCGTCTGCATATGGAGACATCGAAAAAAAATGTGTCCATGGCATGTTAGACTCCGGTGTATGCTTTGACTTTACCTTCAGGAATGGAGCTGAAGGTTCTGAGTGAGTTCCTGGAGACTGACACCTTTTTACTGAGGTGTTCTGAAACTTTATCTGTAGACGTTTGAGGTCTACCAGATGACACCTTAGTGCTCTTAAGTCTTTTTCTCACAGATTCAAGAAAATGTTCACCTTGAGATGAACGTTTAGGAGAATATTCTTCTGAATGGTCTCTTTATGGTCTTTTTTTTTTTTTTAGCCTTTTTGAACTATCTTGTTTCTCTTCTGAAGAGAGAATATTCTTGACTTTGTTTTTTTTAAGCCATAAAAGTACTCTAGCTTCTCTATCTTTAAGTGTCTTGGCAGAGAATGTATGAGAGATGTTGCACTCCTTATGTTTTTTGGGAGGGTTGTAAGCAATACATTCACTCCTTGTGGGGCTCTTCAGAAAATTGCCTTATTTTCCCCCAGGATTCACAAGGCCTGAAAAGACCTTTCTTAGGATTGTCTGCCATGATATCTGTTAGGAACGATAAGTCAGAGGTGAGGCAGCCTGTTGCAGTCGTGGGTCCTCCGCTAAGGCGGAGGAGTGCCCCCCCTGCTTTAAAGCAGTGCAGTGGAAAAAATAAAATGATAATAACAGAAGTTATTATCATTTTATTTTTTGTATTCCAGTTTCCACCAGGTAAGGGCAGGGCAGGGCGGGACGTTAGGGAGGAGGAGTGGCTGCTGCGGCAACTAAAGTGCACATGACTGTTTGGCCAGCCGTCTTAGACCGGCCAAACAGTCATTCACACTTTGCATGTTCTCCACCCAGGCTGTGTTACAGCCTGGGTGGAGAACATGCCCAGTCTTCCTTTCCCTCTCCGAGCAACGAACCACAGCGCTCAGACCCCAACGCTGCTATCAGGAATGTTGTGATTGGTCAGGGGAATCTGGAAGCCTGGGTGCTTCCTGTTCCTGCGAGGAGAGGCAGCAGCTGGCGACGGAGTCCAGCAGGTACGTTTTCTTTTTTTAAATTTCCTAAACCCCCCCACCTTTACCAGTCCCCCTGCCACCATCCCCTTGCAGCCGCCACCAGCTTGTTACTGTAGGCTGTTGAAGGATAGAAGTTAGGCAACATGGCGATTTTTTTTTTTTGGTCCTCAATGACACGTTTCCTTTGAGCCCTTAGAAAGTTAAAGGCCCACAGAGTGGCTTGGGGGCTGTCATTATGATGATGAAATCCGTCTTTGAAAGTGTCTTATGTCACAGATCTCTGTGAAATATGGGTTTCTATACTACTGCATTTTGTCCAATAAAAGGAAAATGGGTAAAAAATATCTATCAATAACGAGAAAGAGACAGGCATACAGAAAATACATCTCAGGTAATGGGCAACTGTGTAATGTTACTTGTTATTTATGTTTTATGTAACATAATTTATGAATGCATTCTGGTGCTCCTTAGATAGATTTAGCGTATTTGAGCATCATACGTTTAATATTGTCTGCCACAAACTGCAGATATGCCTTTGAGAAATGTTATTGTTATTGTTAATTCAATCTTGTATAGCGCATATATACCGGCAGGTCTCATAGCGCTCAGACAGAGGAAAAAACAAGACAACGAAAACAGGCTGGGTCCTTAGAAGTTGAAAGATTTCACGCCAGATCAAACGCTTCTCTGAAAAGGAGGGTTTTAAGTTTTCCACGGAAGGGAAGAAGTCTAGATTCCTTCCGTAGCTCTCCGGGCAACTGATTCCAAAGTTGAGGCAGGAGGATCGAAAAGGCTCTGCCTCCTTTAGATGCGAGGTTAAAACGAGGACATATTAGTCTACTGGCTTCTGCTGAGCGCAACTCCCGTCCTGGCACGTATTTGAGTACACGTTCTTTTATGTACTATGGGGCATGTTCATAGAGGGCTTTGTGTGTGATACACAGACCCTTGAACTTGGTTCTTTGCCTAATGGGTAGCCAGTGCAGTTCACTCAGCAGAGGGGTAGCTTGAGCTCTTATTGGTAATCTAAAAATGAGCCTGGCTGCGCATCGTTCAAAACTATCTGCAGTTTATTTGTCAACTTCTGAGGTAACCCAACATATAGAGCATTTCCATAGTCAAGTCTGGAGACTATCGTAGCAGATACTATTGTCTTCATGGTCGAGACTGAGAGGAGGGGAGCAAGTTTCCTCAGCTGTCGCAGCAAATGTGTGTTTTTGTTGGGGATAACGTTCTAATATTTAAATTGTTTTATGCAACAATGTGTATTATTGTAAATCTAATTCTAAATGCAATATGAGAAAATTATAAAGATGCATTCTAATGGTTTTCTTCTGTAATACACTGACACTACTGAGTAGGTTTAACAAGACATTTATTAAGAAAGAAAATAAAGTACAATGTGGGGCAGGCCACCTTTCTGCTGACTGGCCATCTTTATTTTCACACACTGGAGAGGATTCACTGGTAAATGCTTGCATTAAGGATGGGCCTGCAAGGGTGAACTTGTTAGATGTGCTGGTTAATATTCCGAAAGCACCACCGTCATTGTGAAGGCAGATTTTTCATCTGCACCAAAAGAAATAGGAGACGCTGTGTTTAACTTTTTTATTTGTTAAGGGACGCTATGTATCCTGCTCAATGTCCTGCATTTTAATAAATTAATTCAGCACTGTGAATTATGGTGACACACTCACACACACTTAAATACATTTAAATACACACACACACACACAAATTTAAACCATTAGGAAAAAACGATATGCTTTTAGAAATATTAAATATGATCACAAGTTAGAAATTCCCTTTGTTTTCTGCACCGTGTGCAGCTGTTACTCGAACTGTATTAGCTCGAGCTTTTTCTTTTTTTTAAAAACATTTGACATTAGATGAATCCACCTTCTGATACCACAAGGGAGGCAGAAAGCAATACTAATTCATTCTGATGAGGTCATGTACTAAGATAGAAACCAGATGAAAACAAAGAATGGCAAACAATAGGAACGTGTTTCACTGCTTCTGCTTTCAACCCTTATCCGACCAACATGACCTACACTCACTGTGACAGCTCCAGCACCCCAGGAACAAGGAACCCGCCAATGAAATACCACCAGATATGTCTGAGAAGGACCTTCAATAAATTCAAGAGGACTTCTTAAACAGGACTAGAAAAGATGCAGGCCAGAACCTATAATCAAAGGCTCCATGAAAACCTCCACTCCCATTTGGGTTTTGACAGAAGGGGCGGATTTAGTCATATTTCACACAACGCAGCACAGCAAGGCAAATGAGTGTGCTGAAAGGGACAGAGCAGAACTGCTCCACCTACTAAGATATGGCTCACTTCTGCACTCTTAGAGAGGGCGCATGGTGTGCTGCCTAGCACCAACACAGGCACCCTTGCACCATGCTACAAGGAGGCCTGCGTTCCTGCACAAAAACAATCCTTAGAAGCATATTCCTCGTTCCATGTTTGCTGCAGGATGCAGCACGCATGGAAAGAAGAAGTAACAAAGAGAAATGAAGATATTTCTCCTCGTTACGTCTCTGTTGGGTAGGAGCACTATATTGGTGCACACCCAGGTTTACAAGTATTTGTAACTCTGGGTTTGTGCCAAAATACATCGATGAATGCACAGGATGCCCATATTCCATCCATGTAACACCTACCAGATGCAAAGTAATGCAAGGCAGCACTATGCGCTTCCTCTGGATACTTTTTATTTACTAAATCACACATGACTTTGCGTGAGATAATAAATAAGAACAGTGGTTTGCATCGGGGATGCATCAAAAAGGGGCCGAAATCATACCAAGAATTGTTTGTATGTGACTGCAGGTAAGGGTCTCTCTTTACTCCTTCACATGATTTGCACAATGGATCTTTGGCAGTCATTTTTCATTATTGACCGCCACTAGACCTGTATTTCTAAAATAGCGGTCCAGCGCTGAAAACCCTCTCACATACTCACCAGGGGTAGATGGATAGGATCTTGCGGATGAAAAGTGAGGCACTCTGGGAGACGTTGGGGTAGAGCTTGAAGATGTCAAAGCGCCCGCCCTGGATCCTGTTCTCCGTTTCTAGAGGATCGGGTTCAAAGAAGGGAGAGCGTCCACTGAGCCTAGGGAGAGAAGACAGCCATTCAAGGGTCAGGCAGTGGGAAACAATCTGGCAGGAAGCAGAGTTAGTGGGTTCGCGGCAGATAGATCTGTGACCCTGATAATCACACAATATAAAGAGAGCAATGTATGGGACTCATGTTCCAACCATGAAGAGAAACAGAAATCCTGTCTCTCAAGCATGGACTCTTCAGGCAGTGCATAAGCCCCGAGTATTCCTATCTATGTGTGGACACCGGATTCTGGAGCACTTTCTTTTTTATGTCTCGCATACATATACCGTAAGCTTTCTGCTGAGAGCTCATGTCAGCACACACCACATGAGATACATACACACGATACACATACACATACATTTGCATGTAAACACACTCATACACATACAGAAAGGGGCGTTTGGACAGCCCCCACCATTGGCTACTGTGGCTCAGATGGCTTTAGGCATTGGCTGACAGGGTTGTCCATCAGTGTTGACATTATCCCCTAGCACTTCACTAATGCACACATTGGCATTAATGTCCTGCTTTCTAATTTTCATTTCTTAGTTTGGGGGCTATCCGCCTGAACTCTCTCTATGTCCTTTAACGCTCCCTTCTGTGTGCTCTCCATCTGCATGTCTGCTTGTACCTGCTACTCTTCCGCCTGTCCCCGGCCCACTCCACATTGTTTTGTTTCATATTTTATATTCCTTTCCAACGGCCGAGGGGCACCGTTCCAACATGGCATGAAGTAGGAAGAAGGAGAAATGTTAATTTGTACATCTCTCATATGTACTATTTAAACACAAATTAGGTTTTATCTAGTGTATGTATGTATTTAGGTATGTAAACATTCCTCAAAAGCTAAACAATTTGGTAATAATCACATTAAACTCACATACAAGGTAACAAAACATTGGAATGACGCCATTGGAGGCGAAAGCTTCCTATTTGCCAAGAGATTAGGAAACAGAAAAGAAGAAAATAATGGCAACTAAGGGTAAGGAAAGGGAACTTTCTCCAGTGGCATTATATCATTCCTTGGGAGTCAGCAGAAAAATTACTTTTCAAGTAGTGCTATACCTTTGTACCGCATTTCTTAAGAAAAAAGAAGACAGACTTAGAGTCTCATGTACAAAGTGTTTTAACGTGTCAAACTCTCTGATTCGGTAAATCTCAGGGCTTGCCACTGCTAAAATACTTTTTCAAATGTACTAAACCCAATTAACGATCCAGAAAAGGTTTCCTCAATCGTTAAATGGGTTTAGGAAACAATAAGAAATCAAAATTTGGAAGGGGTGTGTTCAGGGCGTCCCTTCCAAATACTGATTCGTTATGGTATGTTTTAATAATTTGTAGCATAAATCCAGTTGAAAAACATTAATATTTTATCACCAACTCAAAGGAGGTGGCAACCCATTTGTAAAAGGGAAGGGATCCTGATAGGACTCCTTCCGCGTAGTGAATGTTCACAGAAACGTTTTTAGGAGTAGGCAGTCCATGGGACCCCTATCTACGCCTAAAAAAGGTTTGTGCAAATCTTAATTTTTTTAATGAATCCCGTTACCTTTATGGAGATTGCTCTGCATTTAAAAAAATATAAGATTGCTTTATTTAAAAGCAATCAAAGACATGGTGGTCTCCTGGCCCTAGCAGGCCACGATTCCTGTGATTGTGGCCAATTGTAGTGGGGCACAATTTGAAACCTACCTCATGAATATCGATGAGGTAGGTTGAATTGCAACCCACTACTCTTCTGTGTCATGTAAACTGACCTATAAGTACATAGGTCAGTTTTAAAAAATGATTCAGTAAAAGTGGTGAGTAATTGCGAGCCCTTTCACTGAGTTCATTTTTTAGGTCTCGCCTAGGCAGCGCTTGTGCTGTCTCGTTGAGACATGCAGTATATAGCCAATCAATCAATCAATCAGTCATTTGTTAAGCGCACTACATACCTGCGAGGGTCTCAATGCGCTGGGGGGGAAACGCTACTGATCGAACAGCCAGGTCTTGAGTGTCCTCCTGAAGGTCAGCAGGTCCTGGGTCTGACGTAGGCTCAGTGGGAGGGTATTCCATGTCTTGGCGGCGAGGTGGTAGAAGGATCTCCCGCCAATGCTTGCTCTTCAGATGCGCGGGATGGTGGCGAGTGAGAGGTCAGCGTAGCGTAGCTGGCGGTTGGGGATGTAGAAGGAAAGTCGTCTGTTGAGGTAGGCTGGGCCGGTCTTGTGGAGTGCTGTGTGTGCGTGGATGATGAGCTTGAAGGATATCCTCTTGTTGACGGGGAGCCAGTGCAGGTTTCTCAGGTGGGGGGTGATGGGGCCATGGCATGGTATGTCGAGGATCAGTAATGCCGAGGTGTTTTGGATGCGTTGTAGTCGTTTGATGAGCTTGATCGGGGCTCCCGCGTAGAGGGCGTTTCCGTAGTCGAGTCTGCTGCTGATGAGAGCCTGGGTGACTGTCTCTCTTGTATCTGTCGGGATCCATCTGTAGATCTTGCGGAGCATGCGGAGGGTGTTGAAGCATGAGGAGAAGACGGCAATGCCTTGCTTGGTCATTGAGAGCGTTGAGTCGAGGATGATTCCCAGGTTGCGTGAGTGGTCGGTGGTTTTCGGGGGTGCCCCCAGTGCCGGCCACCAAGAGTCGTCCCAGGGTGAAGGGTTGGAGCCGAGGATGAGGACCTCCATCTTGCAGGAGTTCAGCGTCAGACGGCTGATCTTCATCCAGTCGGCGACGGCCTTCATTCCTTCGTGGAGGTTGGCTTTGGCTGTGATGGGGTCCTTGGTGAGGGAGAGGATCAGTTGGCGTAGGAGATTATGTTGAGGTCGTGCTGTCGGGCGATGTCTGCGAACGGGTCCATGTAAATGTTGAAGAGTGTCGGGCTGAGGGAGGATCCCTGGGGTACGCCACAGATAATCTCGGAGGCTGCGGATCGGAATAGGGAAAGGCGGATGCTCTGGGTTCTGCCGGAGAGGAAGGAGGTGGGCCATTCCAGAGCCTTGTCTCGGATCCCTGTGGCGTGGAGGCATACGTGTAGTGTGCGGTGGCAGACCGTGTCGAAGGCAGCGGAGAGGTCTAGGAGGATGAGTTCTGCGGTCTCACCGTTGTCCAGCAGGGTCCTGATGTCGTCGGTGGCGGCGATGAGGGCGGTCTCGGTGCTGTGGTTGCTGCAGAACCCCGACTGGGAAGGGTCCAGGATTCTGTATTCTTCAAGGTATGAGGTCAGCTGTCTGTTGACGATCTTCTCGAAGACCTTGGCCGGAAACGGGAGCAGAGAGATGGGCCGGAAGTTCTTGAGGTCTCTTGGATCTGCCTTGGGTTTTTTGAGTAGGGCGTTGATTTCGGCGTGTTTCCAGCTCTTTGGGAAGGTCGCGGTCTCGAGGGAGAGGTTGATGACATTGCGCAGGTGGGGTGCGATGGAGCTGCTTGCTTTGTTGAAGACGTGGTGCGGGAGTGGGTATGACGGAGAGCCGGAGTGGATTGTTCTCATGGTCTTGATGGTGTTATCGGTGCTCACACTGGCCCAGGCTAGCAGGGGGTCGTGGTCGATGATGTGCTGAGAGTCTGTTGTGTTGCTGTCTGTTGGGGCTGTCTGGGTGTTGAAGCTGTTGTGGATGTCTGCTATCTTGCGGCTGAAGAAAGTGGCGAGGGAGTTGCACAGGGCTTGCGACGGCGGTATGTCGTTGGTGTTGGAGCTGGGGTTAGAGAGTTCCTTCACGATGTTGAAAAGCTCCTTGCTATCGTGTGCGTTGTTGTTGAGTCGGTCTTTGAAGGAGGTCCTCTTGCCAGCCCTGATGAGGTGGTGGTGGCTGCGGATGGCATCCTTGTGTGCTGCGTGGCTGTCCGGGGTCTGTTCACTGTTCCACTTCTTCTCTAATTTCCGGCAAGCTTGCTTGGAGGCTAGGAGTTCTGGGGTGAACCAGCTAGCCCTCTTGTGGGGGGTTTCTTCAGCGGGGCGAGGGTGTTGGCGCAGTCCTTGATCCAGCATCTGAGGCTGTGGGCAGCGCCGTCGGTGTTGGAGGGTATGGTGGGTGGGTTGAGAGTGAGGTTTGCATGTAGTTGGTCTTCGGTGATTTTGCTCCAGCAGTGGCGTGGGATCTTTTGGGTGCGGTGGTGTGTGGTGGGTTTCTGGAAGGTGAAGTGGACGCAGCGGTGGTCGGTCCAGAGGAGTTTGGTGGTGTGGTTGAAGGAGACGTGTGGGCTAGAGGAGAAGACGGGTCGAGCGTGTGGCCGGCGGAGTGGGTGGGCGTTGTGACGAGTTGTTTCAGTCCGAGGTTGGCGAGGTTATCGATCAGGGTTGTGGAGTTGCAGTCGTTGTTGTTCTCAAGGTGAAAGTTCAGGTCTCCGAGGAGGATGTAATCGGTGGAGGTCAGGGCGTGCGTGCTGATGAAGTCAGCGATGGAGTCGCTGAACTGGGGACGGGGTCCGGGGGGTCGGTAGATGAGGGTGCCTCTGAGGGTGGAGTTGGGGTCTGTGTTGATCTGGAAATGCATGTGTTCGGCGGTGCTGAGAGTGTCGTCGGTGCTAGTCGAGACCCTGATTCAATTCCTCCTCCGACTCCATTGGTGCGGTCTCTCCGGGTGATCTTGTAGCCATCTGGGATGGCTATGGCGATATCGGGTGCGGAGGAGTCGTTCATCCACGTCTCTGTCGGGAAGGCAACATCCGGGGATGTTGTGTCGAGCAGGTCCCAGAGCTCGACAGCATGTTTGCGTGCGGAGCACGTGTTCAGTAGGATGCATCGGAGGTGGTTGAGGTCTTTCTTGGTGGGTGGTTCGTCGGGTCTGAGGCTGGTGTAGCTGCAGTACCGGAGGTGAAGGGGCCGTGTGAGCGTTTCGGGGCGACCTTGAAGCAGGTGTGGGTCCGTCCGGGGTTGAGAGCGTGGAGTGTGCTGGCATCATAGAAGCGGCGTTCCTCGAGGCGGGTGCGGGGACCAGGGGTTCTGGCGCTGGGCGCGGTCCAGGCGCGGACGGGCGCAGACGGGCTTGCCTTAGGTGCACCTTCGGTGCGCCAGCGGCGTGCCCGCTGCGTGCCGCTGCGCAGCGGCCGGCATATATGAGGAGGTGGGAGGGAGGAGCAGCTGGGAGGCGGGAGGCGGGGGCAGCGAATGGGCAGTCAGGGAGCGCTGGGATGCAGGGGACACAGAGGCGGGAGCAGTGCGGGGAGACTAAGGGAACAGAAGGCAAAGGCCACAAAAATAGAGGGGCAACGAGAGGAACAGAAGGCAAAAGGGCACAGAAATAGAGGGGCAACGAGTGGAACAGAAGGCAAAAGGGCGCAGAAATGCAGGGGCAACGAATGGAACAGAAGGCAAAAACGGGCATAGGGTTACAGGGGCAACGAGGGAACAGAAAGCAAAAATTGGCACAGGGTTACAGGGGCAGCTTAAGGAACAAAAGGCAAAACCGGGCAGAGAGACACGGAGACAGCGAGGGGTACAGAAGGAAAAACCGGGCAGAGAGACACGGAGACAGCGCGGGGTACTGAATATGCTACTTACCAGTATGCATCTGTTCTTGGCATGTAGGGCTGCTGACATTCATATCTGTGCATAGATCGCCGCCTAGTGTTGGGTCCGGATGTTTGCACGTTGTTGTCCTGGAAGAGTCTTCGAAGTATCCTGAGATAGGTGACTCCTCCCCTGGACCACAGTGCGCATGGGCATCCTCTCCATCCTCAGATTGTTTTTCGCCATTGTGGCAGTGATGGAGTAGATACAGAAAGTGATGACCATGCTATACAGGAATTCTGAGAGCTGCAGCTGCTACAGGCACCGGGGAGGAGGGTGGGCGATATGAATGTCAGCAGCCCTACATGCCAAGAACAGATGCATACTGGTAAGTAGCATATTCAGTTCGAGGCATGTGGGCTGCTGAATTCATATCTGTGCATAGAATACATAGCAGTACCTCCCATTAGCGGCGGCTACCAGTGCCAGCTGCAGCGGTCTGAAAAAGAGTTTTGAGAACAGCCTGTCCTACAGCTGCCTGCTGTTTTGATTGCACATCTACACAATAGTGTTTGGTAAATGTATGTGTAGTGGACCAGGTGGCTGCTCTACATATATCATGCAAAGGAATGTTTCCCAGGAAAGCCATGGAGGCCCCTAACTTACGTGTTGAGTGGGCTCGTGGGGGAATCGTTAATGTGCGTTTAGCTTTTTGATAGCAAATTTGAATATATTTAACGATCCATCTGGCTATACCTGCTTTGGAGATGGCGTTACCTTTGTGGTGTGGGGCAAAGGCAACGAAAAGTTGTTTTGTTTTCCTAAAGACTTTAGTCCTGTCTATATAGTACACGAGGGCTCTCTTTACATCTAGTGTATGGAGTGCTCTTTCTGCGACAGTTTGTGGGTTTTGAAAGAAAACAGGCAGTTCAATGGTTTGATTCATGTGGAACTGCGATATCACCTTGGGCATGAATTTGGGGTTGGTACGTAGTACGACCCTGTTGGCGTGAACCTGTATGAATGGCTCTTGAACGGTTAGTGCCTGGAGTTCACTAACTCTCCTCAAAGAAGTGATTGCTACTAGGAAAGCTACTTTCCAGGTGAGGAATTGAATCTCGCATGAGTGTAGAGGTTCAAAGGGTGGACCCATCAGGCGTGTGAGGACCAAGTTGAGGTTCCACATTGGAGCTGGTGGGTGGCTTGGAGGAATTACTCGTTTGAGTCCTTCCAAGAATGCTTTGATGGCAGGCACTCTGAATAAAGAGAGGTGCTGCCTGTTCTGGAGATAGGCTGATATTGCGGTCAAATGGACACGTATTGAGGTGTATGCCAGATTGCATCGGTATAGGTGTAAGAGGTAACAAATTATGTTTTGGATGGATGCGTCTAGCGGGTTAATGTCATTATTATTGCAATAAATGACGAACCTTTTCCATTTGGCTGCATAGCAAGCTCTGGTAGTGGGTCTTCTAGCTTCCTTAATGATGTCCATACAGTCAGGTGGCAGGTTTAGGTAGCCAAACTCTAGGACTTCAGGAGCCAGATTGCCAGGTTCAGCTGTTGCGGATCTGGGTGCTGAATCTCTCCATGGTTCTGCGTCAAATGCGCGGGTTTGATCCGCAGCCTTTGATGCGGCACCACGGACAGTTCGAGAAAGGTGGTGTACCATGGTTGGCGTGCCCATGTTGGAGCAACTAGGACGAGTGTCAGTGAGTGTTGTCTGAGTTTGCGTGCCACCAGCGGTATCAATGGTGCTGGGGGAAAAGCGTACGCAAATCTGCCGGACCAGTTCATCCATATCGCATTGCCCTGCGACTGCGGATGTGGGAACCTGGCGGAAAAGCTTTGGCATTTTGCGTTTTCGCTTGTGGCGAATAGGTCTATCTCTGGATGACCCCACTGTTGGAAGTACGGTTGGAGTACTGACGGATGTAGCTCCCACTCGTGCATCTGGTGGCTGTGTCTGCTGAGCAGATCCGCCATCTGATTGTCCTTGCCGGGGAGGTATTCCGCCATGAGGAATATGTTCCTCTGAATGGCCCACTTCCACATGCTCTGAGCCAGATGAGACAACTGTGGAGAGTGTGTTCCTCCCTGCTTCTGTATATAGTACATGGCAGTCATGTTGTCCGTCCGGATCAACACGACTTTGTTGCACAAGTGTACTTTGAATGCTTTCATTGCCAGGAAGATTGCCTTCAGTTCTAGAAGGTTGATGTGCATCTTCTTTTGCTGTATTGTCCATAGTCCCTGCACTGTGTAATTGAGTACATGAGCTCCCCATCCCTGGAGAGACGCGTCCGCTGTCAGTATTATTTGTGGAACAGGCTCGTGGAACAGTCGGCCCTTGCAAAGGTTTTGTGGATTCCACCAATGCAGAGAGTTGTATGCCCGACCGCTCACCAACACTAGGTCTTTTAGTTGTCCTTGAGCCTGATTCCATTGACGTGCTAAGCACTCCTGAAGCGGGCGCATATGTAGTCTCGCGTGTGGGACTATGAAAATGCAGGAGGCCATCATGCCTATCAGCTGCATGAACACTCGCGCGGGAAGGGAGTGTTGGGGTTTGAACTTGGAAATCAGCATTTGCATGCTGTTGATCCCCACTAAATTTGGCTGAGCTGTGGCTGCCAGAGTGTCTATGGTCGCACCTAGGTACTGTTGTACGTGTGCGGGTTGGAAATGTGATTTCGGGTAATTTAGTGAGAACCCCAGACTGTGAAGAAGGTGAATGGTGCGGGACATGTGGCTGGCACATTGCTGGGCTGACTTTGCCTGAACAAGCCAGTCGTCCAGGTAAGGGTAGACGTGAATTTGTTGCCTCCGTAGATGTGCAGCCACCGTAGCTAGGCACTTTGTGAAAACTCTGGTTGCTGTTGTCACGCCGAAGGGAAGAACCTTGAATTGGTAGTGCTGCCCTTGAATAGTGAACCTGAGATATTTTCTGTGTGAGGGGTGAATGGGTATGTGGAAATACGCATCTTTGAGGTCCAGCGTGGCCAGGAAGTCTCCCTGTTTGAGCAGCGGGAGGACTTGTTGTAGGGTGAGCATGTGGAAATGCTCGGAGAGAATGTAGCGGTTGAGGGGTCTCAGGTCTAGTATAGGTCTGAGTGACCCGTCCTTTTTTGGGATTAAGAAGTACAGGGAGTACACCCCCGTACCTTGCTCGCGGACGGGCACGACCTCTATTGCGCCTTTTTCCAGCATACTTAGCACTTCCTGCTGTAATAGCGCTACGTGCTCTGAGGACATAGGACGGTGTTTTGGTGGTATGGTGGGTGGAGTGGAGGTTAATTCTAGGCAGTAACCGTGTTTGATAATATCTTTGACCCACCTGTCCGTGGTGATGGAGTTCCACGTGGACAGGAACCTTTGTAGCCTTCCCCCGACAGGTGTTGTGTGGTCGGGAGGAAGGGAGAGGGCGTCACTGTTTGTTCTTGGGGGAGGACCTGGTATTGCCGTATCCGCATCCTCTACCCTTTGTGCTGGAGCCACAATATCCACCCCGGGTGTTTTTATCGTAAGTGCTTTGTGTGTTGCCCTTGTTGAAGGTTTGCTGTGACCCCTGTCCTCTACCTGCTCCTCTATTTCCGGGGCGACGAAAGGAGCCACTCCGAAAGGACTGTGTTTGGAGAGCCCCCATGGACTTTGCAGTGTCTGTGTCCTTTTTAATTTTTTCTAGGGTGGTGTCAACCTCTGGTCCGAACAAGTAGTCGGGGTTGACCGGCTGATTGAGGATGTTATTTTGAACCTCAGGTTTGAATCCGCGGATTCGTAGCCAGGCGTGTCGTCGTAACATGACGCTGGTATTTATTGCTCTAGCAGCTGTATCTGCGGCATCCAGTGCACACTTAATGGATGCGTTGGTGAGGAGTTGTCCCTCCCTGATGAGGATCTCTGCTCCCTCTTTGTATTGGTCAGGGAGATGTAGGAGTAGGGTTTCTAATGTGTCATAGTGGGCGCGATCGTAGCGAGCTAGGAGCGCCTGGGTATTGGCAATACGCCATATATTAGCTGCCTGTGCTGCAACCCGTTTGCCGGAGGTCTCTAGCACCTTGGACTCCTTGTCCGGGGGAGGAGCTTCGCCAGTAGTCTGTGAGTGCGCCCTTTTGCGAGCATTAGCGACTACAATGGAATCTAGAGGCAACTGGCCTCTAATGTACGTAGGGTCCACAGGCGCCGACCTATATTTTTTGTCGATCCTGGGGTTTATTACTCTTGCCCTAGTGGGTTCTTTGAAAATGTCCTTTGCTGGTTTAAGGACACCTTTCAGCATGGGTAGAGTTTTGATATTCCTTTCTGAGGATGCGAAAGTATCCATTAGAAAATTTTCCTCGATTGTGTCAGAGTGGAGTTGCACACCATGATTGGCCGCAGCACGTTCAATGAGGGCGTTGAATGCGGCAGTGTCCTCTGTGGGAGATGTTTTCGCGCCATATAGCTGCGTGTCCTGTGTATCCATAGGCGCACCCGGGTCTACAGGGTCATCCCAAGCCTGGTCAGGGTCCTGTTGGCCTTCAGGGTCCATCTCTGTGGGGTAGGGGACATCGTCACCCATGTAGTCCTCCAAAGCATCGGTTTCGGAGGGTGTCGGAGAGAAGGGCTGTGGATCTAGGTAAGAGGTATGGAGACGTTCGTAAAGAACTGGTTCCGAATCCGCTGGCAGCTTTTTCTTTAACGGGATCCGGTAGGAGTCCAAAGGCTGCTCGGAAGATATTCTCCGCTTCTGGAGCATAAGTCTGCCGGTGTCGGCATCGATGATGTGGGACGGTGACGTCTCCGTAGGAGAACGTTCAGCAGGTGTGATCCTAGTTTGGGTGACACGTGTCCTGATTTCAAACAATTTGGGTGCCGTGGATGGTGGCAGTCCAAAAGTGATGTTGGGTATTGCTGGAGAAGCTTTTTGAGCTTTTTTCGGCTCGGAGCCCGACGTGTCCTGGAGGGTTGCCTTTTCTTTGATGCGTTGCAAGGACGCTGCAACTTGTCGAACCTGGAACGCCGACGGTTCTTTGGCGCCGAGCGGTTCTGCAGAGGCAGGCGTGGACTTCTTCGGGGCCACGGGGTCATCGAGTCGAGGAGAGGTAGTAGCTGTCGACGACGTCGATGATTGGGCCTTCGGTGCTGCTTTCGGAGCGATGTGCGACGCAGCGGCCATTTTGACCTTCGTGGCCGGAGCCGAGTGTTTCGGTGCCGGGGGCCGAGGCGGCTTGGCGGTACCGATGGCCTTTTTCCGTGTGTCGGCGCCGACGTCGGCTGCTGCAAGTTCGGCACCGAAGTCCCGTTTGGTGCGGTCGGTGCCGACGGGTTTGGCTGGCGTCGAAGGTGTAGAGGGCTTCGATCCGACCAGTGGTAGTTTCACATTCGGTTTCTGTGGAACCGATACGACTTTCGGTTTCGTTCTCGAGGAAGGGAAACCAGTCATTTTGGGCACTAATGGCTGTCGCTGAATGTCCGAGGCCGGGCCAGATGGCGGGGCCGAAGAACTGCGGGATAGGTCTTGGGTAAGGCCCGAAGGCGATCCCTCGACCGGAGCCATTGACTGACGCACTGGGATATCCACCGTCTGTACGGGTAGGCCTTGGTCGTCACCGGAGCTACTTTCTTCGGCCCCTAAGGCCTCATCGTAGTCTCCTACCTCGGTGTCGGCTTCTTCTCTGTGAAAGAGTTGTTCTTCGACGTCTTCCGATCCGGAATCGTGTTCGGAAGCAGGGCTGGAGGGTAGGTTCTCCACGCCTTCCACATCTTCGTCCTCGGCGCTGAAGATGTTGGTCGGGGCCGGTGCCGCTTGCTGCGCTTCAAGTCTCGCCGCTCGTCGATTCCGGAGAGTCTTCTTGGATCGGAATCGGGCACAGGCCATACATGTGGATTCGTCGTGATCCGGTGAAAGGCATTTGTTGCACACCGGGTGGACGTCGACATGGGGATATTTCGCATTGCAAACAGGACACCGCTTGAATGGTGTCCTCGATTCCATCGTCGATGTAGGGTCGATGGTCGGATACGATGCGAAAAAGTTGTTGTTGAAGTCAGTAAACTAACAAGTAACTGTCGATACCGATCGGGAACAGTACCGACGCGAACTAAAGGCCTTTTGGCCTGAAAAAAGTTTTTCCTAACTTGAGTCAAGATAAGCACATCCGAACCCAATGGCGGAAAAAAACAATCTGAGGATGGAGAGGATGCCCATGCGCACTGTGGTCCAGGGGAGGAGTCACCTATCTCAGGATACTTCGAAGACTCTTCCAGGACAACAACGTGCAAACATCCGGACCCAACACTAGGCGGCGATCTATGCACAGATATGAATTCAGCAGCCCACATGCCTCGAACAGAAGGAAATACTATAGCGTGGAAGCTTTCTGGAAGCTATGCCCACTCTCCGCCCATCCTTTTGATTTGCTTACATCCTAATGCTGCCTTCCGATTGGTTTTAGGCTTCTTAGTCCCTCCTCCTGACGGCCATCTTGTCATTTGTAGCCTTCCCTGGCTATTGGCCCCTTTACTCCAACACTATTTTCGGCCCTGTGTTCCCCCCGACCCCTCCTGCAGGTCGTCACTTCTCGCCCCCTCATCACCCCCTCCATTCCCGTTTGTGCCTTTTTAAACACCTGCTCTCCCATTTGTAAAGCAATACGTCTCGCTTAAATGCGAGTTGTAATGCATTGCAAATGCTTGTTTTAAAGTAGTGCGCTTTGTGCATGAAGACCAGAAGTCAGGTGTCTTGCACCTGAGTGTGGGCGGGGCTCCCATGCACCAAGGAGAGCCCGCACATTGGCCCTGTTCTCCTGTCCCCATTGCGCCTGTTTGTCCTCTGCTGCCCTAGAGCGTTAAATGTCACGCACGAACACATGCACTAACACCATGAATTGAATGCTGCCACGCTTCCGAAGGTGAAGCTCATGAGCTTGACACCTACTGCCGGGTAGGCCAGGTTCACGGCAGGCAGGTTGGCTGCAGTGCGCCTGCGCACCGCTTTGACGGCGGGTCAGAGTACAACAGAATGGCTGCGCCCATGCCATGCAGCCTGCAATTAGAGGTGCTGGGGAGGAAGAGCGCATGGACTTTCCTGCGGATGCCCTAAGGTAAGCTTTCATTGCACACAAACTGCACCACAGAAGCAAGGGCGAGGATGGAAGAAGATAATTGTAAATCTCCTTCACATTTCTTCAGAGCCCTTTCCTTTTGATTCAAAGCAAAACAGATTGATTACCAAGCCATGCGATGAATCAAAAGAAAGTCACTACTTGTTACCTAATTAGAAGTTCCTGCGCTCTTACTGTGCAGTCATTTCTCTGCCGTTTGATCTCTGAGCCACTAGCAATGTCTCCAAACTCAACACAGCTGATCCTTCTTTCCCCAGCACACTATTTAGCAGCTAGCTTTCCAATTACATTTTATTTTCCAGTTATAGGAAGCTGCTAAGATAAATCATTCATCGTTTCAAAACACCAGCCCAAGTGGAAGCAAGAAGGAGATGTAAAACTCATTAAGGGTGACTCGGAGCTTAAGACTTGCATATTCGGCACCTCGACTTAATAACATAGGGCCCGATTCACAGAACTAACTTAAGACAAAATCCTAAACGTACTACCATTTTGGTATTCACAGAAGGCACTTACTCATTTCGGTATTCACAGAAGTTAGGACTCCTAACTTTAGGACTCCTAAATGCCTTCTGTGAATACCGAAAGTCTTAGGGCCCGATTCACAGAACTAACTTAAGACAAAATCCTAAACTTACTACCATTTTGGTATTCACAGAAGGCACTTACTCATTTTGGTATTCACAGAAGGCACTGACTCATTTCAGTATTCACAGAAGTTAGGACTCCTAACTTTAGGACTCCTAAATGCCTTCTGTGAATACCGAAAGTCTTAGGGTCTGATTCACAGAACTAACTTAAGACAAAATCCTAAACTTACTACCATTTTGGTATTCACAGAAGGCACTTGCTCATTTTGGTATTCACAGAAGGCACTTACTCATTTCGGTATTCACAGAAGTTAGGAGTCCTAACTTTAGGACTCCTAAATGCCTTCTGTGAATACCGAAAGTCTTAAAGTTAGAATTTTTCTCAGTTTAGGAGTAGTAAAGTTAGGACTCCTAACTTTAGGACTCCTAAATGCCTTCTGTGAATACCAAAAGTCTTAAAGTTAGGATTTTTCTGCAGACAGGGCCTGAACTAAAGTGAGCATTTTGAACTTCTTGTTTTCAGGAAGAAGTGAAGAAGGCACAAGTACAGGAAAGCATGAAGGCCTTCATCCTTTTTGGGCACCAGAAAGTAGCAGGAAGAGGAACCATGACTCACGTCTGATGCCAGCACCCTCTCGATGGCTCCTTTGTCAAAAGAGCCAACACTTCCTGATGGACCAAAGAGAGATGGTCCTCCGTCAACTGGCCGTAAGTGGGTGGCATGGGTGGAGGGATTTCCAGAAAGGGGACGATTGTAAAACCCACTTGTCTGATGTTATAGACTTACAGTGGGACAGGTAATGGTGAATTATGCCTCCCCCTCTCATCCCACCCCCACTAAGTGCCCATGTAGATACCAGGGAAAACTAAAGGGTTTTGGAGACTGCGGCTGCTGGCCGATGCCTGCTCGGGGGGGGGGGGGAGATTGGTTAACTCAGCCGACCTCTGGCTGATGGTCCCACATGATCTGTGGGAACCACGTCTAAGGTTGCAAAAGAGCTGGGAAGGCTACTGGCCTAGATGGTTGGGCAAGAAAGGACACAATTTGCAGCTCCTACCATGCACATGGAAAGGGCGAAAGGCAGACTGGGGTCGGCGAGTGGCCATGGACCTGCCCGTAGCTCTGCTATCCTTAAAACGCTCCAGTGATGAGTATGCCTTCTCACTAAAGACGCCAACAAAGGGCATGTCCATGTGCAAAGCTTGGACATCCCTGAGAAGCCAGGCAGGGTGTCTCAGAGCCAATGACTATGAAATCGCTCTGCCTAGCGAACCGGTCATGTCAAGCCCACATCTGATGGAGAACTTTGCTGCCTCTCACACATCAGCAATTGCTTGAGAGAGTATTACTCTGGTCTCCACCAGAGCCATGGGCAGGACTTGCGCAACTAACTCCCACACAGTGTGTTAGTATCAGTCCAAAAGGCAGGCATTGATCACCCAAGCTATTCAGGGTGGGGCGCTGGGTGGATGAAAATGAGCAGAGCGATGGCAGCAGACAATTCTCCTGTGCACAGAAGCTCCAGTGCAGAGCTTAGGCCAGCCCTTAAGGAGGACATCTGTTAGGGCTTCATTGAATGGGAGTAATGGTTCAGAAGGGGCGATTCTGTCTAGACATTTGTCTTCACTGTCACTGTGGACAACTGAAGGTCCATGACCTCAGCTGCTCTCCACACCACCAATGCAAATGAGACCCCAACCTTTATCGCTATAGTAGGGGGAAAGACCAGGCCAGTGTTTGGTGAGGTGTCCAAACCACTGATATCCGACAGTTCCCTATACCAGTTGTCTTTTAGGTCATTAAGTGGATGATGGTAACTATAGAGGTCCTCAGACTTCACCCAATTGTTACCCAAATTTTCACCCTCTCCAGGAGTGTCAAAACAAAAAAGCAGTGATGTCCATCCGGCTCCATGTCAAAGTCTAATATGACGCCTGGGAAAAGCACTGGAGCGGGCACAGAGGAAGGGTGAGGTCTCGTGGGCAGCACAGCTCCGGCACCGGACCCAAGGGGCCCAACTGATGCCGAGAGCAGACCTGCAGGCAGAGAACCACTAGGAGCCCCTGCCACACCCATTGAGCCCAAAGGCGCTCCAGTGGGGTGGTGCCACCCAAATATGAGGTGCATAGCCTCATTAAACTCCTTGAGTTGGCCTGGGGTAGCTCCCGCCCCTGGAAACCCAGAGAGGCACATAGCAGAACCTGGCAAAGGCTACATTGCAGAGCGAGACCTCGAGTGGTGACGCTCTGGCGCCAAATCCTTTGACAAGGAACGGCAACAAGAAGTAAAAGTGTGCTTCAACTTCTTTGACTTTTTTTTTCTTGTGGAACGTATCTTATGACTTGGATCAAGACAGCGATTGTCGGGAACACCTCTGTGAGTGGTCCCAGGATCTTCTGTGTGACAGGGATGGAGAGCTCCACAGGGCCGTCAGGCAGAAAGGAGCTTGAGGGACCATTCCCTCAGATCCTCGGGGTTCATGACACAGCAGTCCTCGCTGGTTTTTCAGTCATGTTCCAGCTTCAAGCACCAGAGGCAAACTAAATGAGAGTCTGTCACATACATCTGCCTGAGATAGACAACACATGGTATAAAGCCTGTTGGTCTTTTTTTATGGGACATCCCTAACACACCAAGAGGTGTAAACTCGAAAAAAGCTGTGACAAAAAGTAGAGAAAACATCAGCCAAAAAATGAATGGAGGTAGCTCTCACCAGATCTGCCCTGACTGGCACAGAAGGAACAGAACTGGCGTCAGCATGCTGGGGTGGCACCTGTATTGGCACAGCACATGTCACTCCTGGCGCGGAAAATACCAACGATGGGAAGACAAACAACATCACCTACCGACGCACAGGAGTACAGCTCGAAAACCTCAGGATCCAGTCTGACGCCTGAGGAGTATTTTAAGGTAAGGAATCTGCTGCTCAAAGTCTCTATTAGATATGGCCTTTCTATAGAGAAGAATAATCATGCAGTCCTTGAGGTGACCAAAGGCCACTCAGCAAGAAGCCAGGCACCCATCGTGAGGTGGAACTGAGGCTCTTGCATGCACAGGTACTCTCCCATGTGAGTGCTGCCCATCATGGATGTAAGAGCATGCCTGATGACTTGTATGACATTGATGAGATCGAAGCACTGGTCTGTCCCTTGTTGCCACTAGAGATCCAGTTGCTCCTGTAGTGGTCACATCTGCAAACAATACTGTTGGATGCAGAGAATGCAATAGGACATCATGCCCTTGAGATAAGGAGATGGTTGTCGCTCTCTTTGAGTGTCTTAGCACTTAAAGTTTTGCAAATAATGTATTTCTTAGCAGAATATTTCAACTTGTGAAGGCAGTAAAATAATGTAGCATAGGGGTTTTGTTAGTGCGAATCTTTGTTATTACATAGGAGCTGTAGGCCCTAAAGAGGGACATATTTTTTGATGGTGTGTCACTACTAGGTCACAGCTACTCAGCCATCAAAATAGGCTTAACCTTGTCTTGTGGGGGTGGGGGTGAAGAGGTGAAATTCTAGGTTTTTTCTTAGAAGATCTTTAGAAAATATATCAGTTAACAGAAGTATTGTATATTTAATCCTATTGAGAAAAATTTCACTCCATGGGGCGTAGATTTTCCATTATTAACTCCAATGGGGTGATATTTTTGTAAAACATATTTAGGAAACTATGGACTAGATTTAACGGACTGTAACGGAGCGCAGTGCAGCACCCGCAAATGTTCCGCTGTGTTGCGTGAGAAGGAGAGAGCAGGGGAGGGCCATATTTACAGAATTATTATTACACTCTTCTCTCCACCCTGTATCGTCGGCACAGGAATGTGCGTCAGTGCTTGTGAGACCGGCCTCGTGGCGTGGGCCCTCCCGACCAGCAAGTCACACTACAAACACGCCGAACCTCGTGGGCACGGCCTTCCGGCCTCCGTGGACCAACATCCCGAGGGCCGACCAGATCCCCAACACGCATGCCCGGCCGAGGGAGAACGAAACCCCCCCCCCCAAGCCAGACCGAGAGGCGCCGACTCTGCCACACCTCTGGTCTCTTCCCCGAGGGAGGTTTCGATCGGCCACCAGGCCCCCGGTGAGCGGGCGCCTCTCCTGCTGGGCGTCTGGGGTCCCTCCCGGACACATCTGAACAGATCAAGGGGCTGAGCGACAGGAAACCCCGACACACCGCCCCCCAGGCACGAGACCCCTCTCCGCGAGGACTCCGGACTTCAAAGAGGAGGGGGAGTATAACAAGGGGTGCTGAAGGGACGAGAGGCAGAGAAGACCTGGACTGTCGAGAGCCTGCTGACCTGGTCGCGGCTCGATCGCTCACCGAAACAGAAGAACGCTACCCGAACTCTGAAACCATCTGAGCCCTGCTGACGCCGTCGCGGCTCCCCGAACTCTGAACCACCTGAGCCCTGCTGACGCCGTCGCGGCTCCCCGAACGCTGAACCATCTGAGCCCTGCTGACGCCGTCGCGGCTCCTCGAATTCTGAACCATCTGAGCACTGCTGACGCCGTCGCGGCTCCCTGAACTACGACTCTCCGGTGCCTGCTGAGTGACTCGCGGTCCGCTCCCCCCACGAGAATCGGCAGAGATTGCCGAGAGAAGCAACATCCCCTCAGCTCGAGGATTGAGAGCTGTGCGCCGGATACCTCGCAGAGACACTGATTGAAAGACTGTCCCGCTACCCCTTTCCCCGTCATTACAAGATCGCTGCCGCTTGTGGCATTAATTCTGCACCTGCCTGCCGGATCATAAAGATCCCTGACAACTACCGATAAAAGCTATTTGCCTTATAACGACCTACTGTGTGGTGTCCCTCTATCCGAAGAGAGAGTAAGCGCGGCGCGTGCGATCCTAGGTGCGAGACCCTTCCAGGAAGGGCCTCCCTGCTCTTGCTCGGCCTAATTCTGGGAAAGGTGGGCCTCAGGGTGGTCAGGAACCCATTCCGCAGCCTCCACGGGGAACGCCTTCCAACATTTGGTGGCAGGCGACGGGATCCGAGCCAACACCTAGAGATCGTGCAGTAGACGGCTTACGCACCACCAAGAAGGATGGAAGGAGAAACTTCCCTAGGTGCCGCAGGCACCAACCCAAGCACGGCATTTCAAAAAGACCAGTTGGAATCTTAAACGCACCGAGAACTGAAACAAGTTTGCAAAGACTTTGGAATCGCTACCACCGGACTAAGCACGAAAGAGGACTTCCAGGGGGCATTAAAAACCTGGGTCGAAGCAGAAACTCCCCGGACACCAACAGAAGGAGAACCCCCCAACGATCCACAAAGCAGCCCGGGGAGGAACGGCACCCCCGAGGGGGGCCTATCCCCAGAGGAACTAGCGGACCGAGAAAGAAGTCGCAACCACGAACTGGAACTAGCAAAACTAAAAATCGAAGGAGAGATAAAACTGGCTGAAAAAAAACTGGCAGTAGAACAGTTACGCCTACACGGAGAACTAGAGGAAAAGAAACGACAGAGAGAACACGAAGAAAAGAAACTCCAACTAGAGCACAAGCGTAGCCTAAAAGAAATCGAGCTCAAGGCCAAGAGGGCGGAGGCCCGACCCTCAGAAACCCAACCCATCTCCTCCACCGTGGAACCAAAGGTCCACATCCCCAAAGATGTGGTGAAAGAATACTATAAGAACGACGACATTCAGCAATGGTTCAAGGCCTACGAAGTCGCCATGACCTCCCACCGAGTCCTGCAGAAAGACTGGGGAGCTGGGCTGTGGGGCAGGTTCCTGAGTGAGGGGAGAGATACCCTGCTAGACCTGCCCTCCACCGTGATGAACTCCTACAGTCACATGAAAGAGGCCCTGGTAGCCAGATATGGGCTCACCCCTGAAATGTACCGGCAACGGTTTAGAGACTGCAAAAAGATACCCGGTACTACATGGGTGGAGTACGTGAACTTTTACAGCCGGGCCTTGGACGGATGGATCAAGGGCCGCAAGGTCTCCACTTTCGAGGAGCTGTTCGACCTAATCGCATGGGAACACTTGGCCGCTAATTGCTTCGTAGAGCTGCGCCAGCACCTCCTGGACAGCAAACTCACAGACCCTCGGAAACTGGCCGTCGAGGCTGACCGGTGGGTGAACACCCGGACCTCCCGGGGCCCCGTGGGAGACTACGGTCGCCACAATCAGGGACCCCCCCGCCAGAGGGGCGGAGGGAACCAAGGCCGGCAAAGGGAGCTCCCGGGGGGATCCCCGCTCAGCCCTCCCAGAGGACAATCTCCGCCCTTTCCAGCTCCGCCTCCGGCCAGCACCGGGCCACCAGGGAGGCCGGGACCCCGAGGGAGAATCACATGTTTCCGCTGCCAGCAGACCGGACACTATGCCAGCGACCCTCAGTGTCCCCTGTACCAGCGGACTGCCACCACAACCCCGCCGGCTCGACAGATGGCCTCTGTAGCCCTGGGGGAAGAGATGGAAGACTCCGAAGAATGGGAACCAGCCGCCATGGCCTTGGTCTCCCTAGGGGACCGGGAGATGGTCCCCGGAACGCCCCTGCCCGCCAACACGAAGAAGTATCGACAGCAGGTGACGGTCAACGGTCACCGCATCGAAGGGCTCCGGGACACGGGGGCGAGTGATCCTGCCTGACGCCTTTTGCCCCGTCATCTCATTAGACAATTCCGAGAGCCTCTGCCGGATGGCCCTAGTCCCCTTCGAATGGGGGGGAGTCACCGGCAAGTTAAAAGTAGCGGTCCGAACCTCCCAGCCCGTGGACTGCCTCCTGGGCAACGACCTGGAAAACTCCCCGTGGGGACAAGTGGAACGAAGGGCCCACCTCGAGATGATGGGCCTACCCGAGTGGGTATGCGCCACCACGCGCTCGATGACTCTCCGGGCGCCTCCCTCCGAGGGGGGAGAGGCCATGCCCCTGAACACCGCCACCATCCCCGAGAGCCAGGATACGCCACCAGAGGCCGACGACCCCCTTCTGGACGAACCAACCGCTCCCGGCGAAGAATCCGGGCCTTCCGACCCCGCAACCCTGACCAAACTCGGAGACTTGCCAGAACTGGCCCCGTGGCCCTGCGAAGGGGGCCCCTCCTGTGGAGAGTTCTGCCAAGAACATTCCACCTGCCCGTCCCTCATTGGACCCCGACAACAGGCCGAGGCCCAAGCAGCAGGCGACCGGACTGGCACCCACTGGGTATACTGGGAGAACGGACTGCTGTACAGTGAACAGAAGTCGGCCGAGTTGGGGCCGGCCGAGTACTAGTAGTACCCCCACGCTTCCGAAGTCTTCTCCTGGGCCTGGCCCATGATGTACCCCTGGCCGGACACTTAGGCCAAGATAAGACCTACCAGCGACTCGTCACCCACTTCTACTGGCCCAAGATGCGAGCAAATGTGGAGGCCCACTGCAAGTCCTGCCCCACGTGCCAGGCCAGCGGAAAGAGTGGGGGCAAGCGCAAGGCTCCGCTCCAACCATTCCCCGTCGTCAGTACCCCTTTTGAGCGGGTGGGAATCGACATTGTCGGACCACTGGACCCTAAGACCGCCCAGGGCCACAGGTTCATCCTCGTCCTGGTGGACCATGCCACCCGTTACCCCGAAGCCATCCCTCTCCGCACCGTAACGGCCCCCGTAGTGGGCCGGGCCTTGATGGGGATCTTCTCCCGCATGGGGTTCCCCCGCGAAGCCGTGAGTGACCGGGGTACAAACTTTATCTCCCGATATATGAAGTCCCTCTGGCAGCAGTGCGGAGTATCGTACAAATTCACCACCCCGTACCACCCCCAAGGAAACGGCCTAGTCGAGCGCTTTAACAAGACACTGAAAGGGATGATCATGGGCCTCGAGGAACCCCTACGCCGGAGGTGGGACGTCCTCCTCCCATGTCTCCTGTTCGCCTACCGTGAGGTTCCCCAAAAATCCCTGGGATTCAGCCCATTCGAACTGTTATATGGACACCCCGTCCGAGGACCCCTGAGCCTGGTCAAGGAGGGGTGGGAAGCAACCCCCCGGGGGACCCCTCCAGACGTGTTCCGTTACATCCTGGCGCTCCGCAACCAGACCCGAAAATTCAGGGAACTCGCAGAAGCAAACCTCGAGGCCAGTCAAGAAGAGATGAAGCGCTGGTATGACCAGAATGCTACGCTGGTCGAGTTTCAGCCAGGCCAACAAGTCTGGGTCATGGCCCCGGTGAGACCCTGCGCTCTCCAGGATAAATGGACTGGGCCCTTCAAGGTGATCGAGCGGAAGAGCCAAGTCACCTATCTCATCGATGTACAGTCCCCGCGGAACCCCCTCCGGGTTCTCCACGTGAACCGCCTAAAGCCCCACTTTGTGCGGACCGAATTAAGTCTACTCCTGGCCACCGACGATGGGGCCGAAGTAGACACCGAGCCCCTCCCAGACCCCCTGGGGGCAAAGGAAACCGATGGATCCGTGGAGGGAGTGAGACTGTCGACCGCCCTCACAGCCCAACAGACCGACGACTGCCGCCAGGTACTTGGGCAGTTCGCAGATCTCTTCTCCCTGACCCCCGGGGTCACCAGCTGGTGTGTCCACGACGTGGACACCGGAGACAGCCCGCCAGTGAGACATCGGGCCTACCGGGTCCCTGATCGGGTCCGGACCTGCATCCAGACCGAGGTGGCAAAGATGTTAGACCTTGGGTTGATTGAACCCTCCGACAGCCCCTGGGCCAGCCCGGTAGTCCTGGTTCCAAAAGCGACTACCCCGGGTGTTGCCCCCGAGCTGATATTCTGCGTGCACTACCGAGGCCTCAATGCGGTCACCCGAGCAGACGCTCACCCTATCCCCCGTGCCGACGAACTCATTGACCGCCTTGGGGCCGCCTGCTACCTCAGCACCTTCGACCTGACCAGTGGGTACTGGCAGATTGCCCTCACCGAGGGAGCCAAGGAGCGCTCCGCCTTCTCCACCCCGGATGGGCACTACCGCTTTAGGGTGATGCCGTTCGGAATGAAAAATGCCCCGGCCACCTTCCAGCGGCTGGTGAACAGGGTCCTGGCCGGACTAGAGGGGTTCAGCGCAGCATACCTTGACGACATAGCGGTCTTCAGCTCCCAATGGACCGAGCACCTCCAGCACCTCCGTCAAGTCCTGCTGGCTCTACGCCGGGCCGGCCTCACCATCAAAGCTAGCAAATGTCAAATTGGGCACGGCTCCGTAACTTATCTGGGGCACCAGGTGGGGAGTGGGCAGGTTGCCCCCCTCCAGCCGAAGATCGACGCCTTCTTGTCCTGGGAACCCCCTACAACCCAAACGGAAGTCCGAGCCTTCCTGGGCCTCACCGGCTACTACCGAAGGTTCATTAAAAACTATGGCAGCATCTCAGGCCCTCTCACAGAACTAACCTCCAAAAAACACCCCAAGAAAATACACTGGACTCCCGCCTGCCAGAAGGAGTTCGACACCCTAAAGGCCGCAATGTGCGCGGCTCCAGTACTCAAAGCACCCGACTACGCCCAGGAGTTTGTGGTCCAGACGGACGCCTTGGAACACGGCATTGGGGCAGTCCTCTCACAATACGACGACAAAGGCATAAATCAGCCCATAGCCTTCATCAGCCGAAGGTTACTGCCCCGGGAACAGCGGTGGAGCACGATTGAACGTGAGACGTTCGCCGTAGTCTGGGCTCTCAAAAAGCTACGGCCCTACCTGTTCGGAACACACTTCCGAGTGCAAACGGATCATCGACCCCTGCGGTGGTTGATGCAGATGCGAGGGGAAAACCCCAAGCTGCTACGCTGGTCCATCTCTCTCCAGGGGATGGATTTCACTGTGGAACATCGCCCCGGGACTGACCACGCCAACGCGGACGGCCTGTCCCGATTCTTCCGCTTCAGCGAGGAGAACTCCCAAGTGGATGGGTAGTTCTCCCCGCCTTTCAGCTGGGGGGGGGCACGTGTGAGACCGGCCTCGTGGCGTGGGCCCTCCCGACCAGCAAGTCACACTACAAACACGCCGAACCTCGTGGGCACAGCCTTCCGGCCTCCGTGGACCAACATCCCGAGGGCCGACCAGATCCCCAACACGCATGCCCGGCCGAGGGAGAACGAAACCCCCCCCCAAGCCAGACCGAGAGGTGCCGACTCTGCCACACCTCTTCCCCGAGGGAGGTTTCGATCGGCCACCAGGCCCCCGGTGAGCAGGCGCCTCTCCTGCTGGGCGTCTGGGGTCCCTCCCGGACACATCTGAACAGATCAAGGGGCTGAGCGACAGGAAACCCCGACACACCGCCCCCCAGGCACGAGACCCCTCTCCGCGAGGACTCCGGACTTCAAAGAGGAGGGGGAGTATAACAAGGGGTGCTGAAGGGACGAGAGGCAGAGAAGACCTGGACTGACGAGAGCCTGCTGACCTGGTCGCGGCTCGATCGCTCACCGAAACAGAAGAACGCTACCCGAACTCTGAAACCATCTGAGCCCTGCTGACGCCGTCGCGGCTCCCCGAACTCTGAACCACCTGAGCCCTGCTGACGCCGTCGCGGCTCCCCGAACGCTGAACCATCTGAGCCCTGCTGACGCCGTCGCGGCTCCTCGAATTCTGAACCATCTGAGCACTGCTGACGCCGTCGCAGCTCCCTGAACTACGACTCTCCGGTGCCTGCTGAGTGACTCGCAGCCCGCTCCCCCCACGAGAATCGGCAGAGATTGCCGAGAGAAGCAACATCCCCTCAGCTCAAGGATTGAGAGCTGTGCGCCGGATACCTCGCAGAGACACTGATTGAAAGACTGTCCCGCTACCCCTTTCCCCGTCATTACAAGATCGCTGCCGCTTGTGGCATTAATTCTGCACCTGCCTGCCGGATCATAAAGATCCCTGACAACTACCGATAAAAGCTATTTGCCTTATAACGACCTACTGTGTGGTGTCCCTCTATCCGAAGAGAGAGTAAGCACAGCGCGTGCGATCCTAGGTGCGAGACCCTTCCAGGAAGGGCCTCCCTGCTCTTGCTCGGCCTAATTCTGGGAAAGGTGGGCCTCAGGGTGGTCAGGAACCCATTCCGCAGCCTCCCCGGGGAACGCCTTCCAACAGTGCTCCACAGACACACTGTGAGACCGGCCTCACGGCGTTGCCCTCTCCATCATCCAGCCCACCTGCAACCACCCTCAAGACACGACATCTCCGACGCCGGCCGCCCCAGCCACCCCCGATCCGCGGGCCGGCCAGAGGCCTGACAGACTCAACACCCTACCACGCATGTCCAACCGAGGGAGCGGGAACCCTCGAGCCAGACCCAGAGGCGCCAGCCCAGTCACACCTCGGGTCGCCTTCCCCGGGAGGACTCGATCGGCCACCAGGCCCCTGGGGAGCAGGCGCCTCCCCCGCCGAGCGTCTGGGGTCCCTCCCAGACCCACCTGAAAAGACCAAGGAAGTGAGCGGCAGGAAATCCCGCCGAACCCCCTCCGTCACCCCAGTCCCCCCTCTGCGAGCACTCCGGACTTCAAAGAACCAGCGGAGTATAACAAGGGGTGCCGGAGAAACGAGTGCAGAGAAGACCTGGAACCATCCGAGCCTGCAGACGCTGTCGCGGCTCCTGAATGCTGAAGTCACCTGGGCCTGCTGAGTGACTCGCGGCCTCTTGCTATTGAACCATCTGAGCCCTGCGGATGAGGTCGCGGCTCCCGAACACTGAACCACCTAGGCCTGCTGAGTGACTCGCGGCCCCCAGCTATTGAACCATCTGAGCCCTGCTGACGGAATCGCGGCTCCCGAACTCCGACCACCTGTGCCTGCTGAGAGACTCGCGGCGCTCCCCTTGAGGACGTCTCGGTAAGAGATCGCCCAGAGACACGACACCCTCCAGCTCGAGGATTGTGAGCTTTCCGCAGGGTATTTCGCAGAGACACTATCTTGAAAGACTGTCCCGCTACCCCCATTCCCCACGACTGATTTGTGGTACGTTGTGTCACTGCTGTACTGCCTGCATCTTGGATCATAAAGATCCCTTGAAATCATCGATAAAAGAACCTATCGTCCTACAAAGAATACGTGTGGTGTCACTCTGTTCGTAGTGTATCTCAGGGTGTGCGCGCCTGGTTCGGCCTACTTGGGAGAGGTGGGTCAAAGGGGTGGGCAAGACGTGCATCGAACCCCCCTCCGGCGAACGCCTTTCCAACATTTGGTGGCAGACGACGGGATCCGAGCCGACACCGAAAGAGAGCGTGCAGTGAACGACTGACGCACTACCAAACAGAGATGGAAGGAGAAACCTCCCTGGGTGCCGCAGGTACCGAAATAAGCTCACCGTTCCGAGAGGATCAATTGGACTATTACACGCATAGAGAATTAAAACAGTTTTGCAAAGACCTTGGCATCGCTACCACCGGACTAAGCACAAAGGAAGACTTCCAGAAAGTACTGAAAGCCTGGGTCGAGACGGGGGCACCCCCGACCCAAACGGAAGGAGACTCTACCCATGAACCACCAAGCATCCCGGCGAGAAACAACGGGCCAGAGGGGAACCTGTCCCCCGAGGAACTAGCGGACCGAGAGAGAAGCCGCAACCACGAACTTGAACTGGCAAAACTAAAAATCGAGGGAGAAATAAAACTGGCAGAGAAGAAGTTGGCCGTCGAGCAGTTACGGCCACAAGGGGAACTCGAAGAGAAGAGACTCCAAAGGGAGCACGACGAAAAGAAACTCCAGCTAGAACATGAACGCGGCCTGAAGGAGATTGAGTGGCGGGCTAGAAACGAAAAGTCACAGCCACCCGGGAATCCACCGTCCGCTCCCACCGGGGAAACCAAAGTTCACATCCCCAAGGATGTGGTAAAGGAGTATTACAAGAACGATGATATCCAGCAGTGGTTTAAGGCCTACGAAGTCGCCATGACCTCTCACCGAGTCCCGCAGAAGGATTGGGGGGCTGGCCTATGGGGCCGGTTCTTAAGCGAAGGAAGAGACACTCTGCTAGATCTGCCCTCCACGGTCATGAACTCCTACAGCCACATGAAGGAAGCCCTCGTGGGCCGGTACGGACTCACCCCCGAAATGTACCGACAACGGTTCCGAGATTGCAAGAAGATACCGGGCACCACGTGGGTAGAATACGTGAACTTTTACAGCCGAGCCTTGGATGGGTGGATCAAGGGCAGCAAGGTCTCCACCTTCGAAGAACTGTTCGATCTGATTGCCTGGGAACATTTAGCGGCCAATTGCTTTATAGAACTGCGCCAGCATCTCCTGGACAGTATACTCACCGACCCTCGGAAGCTGGCTGCTGAGGCTGATCGTTGGGTGAACACCCGGGCCACCCGGGGCCCCGTGGGGGACTACGGCCGCCACAGTCAAGGCCCCCCCCGCCAGAGGGGCGGAGGGAACCACGGCCGACCAAGAGACTTCCCCGGGGGGTCCTCAACCAGCCCCCCCAGCAGCCCACCAGCGGCGGGTTCGGCACAGTCTCCAGCCAGCACCGGAGCCCCAGGACGACCAGGTCCACGAGCTAGGATCACCTGCTTCCGCTGCCAACAGCCCGGACACTACGCCAATGACCCACAGTGTCCCCAGTATCAGCGAACCACAACGACCAGCCCCACGGCCCGGCAGATGGCCTCCGTGGCTCTGGGGGAAGAGATGGAAGACCCCGAGGAATGGGAACCGGCGGCCATGGCCCTGGTCTCCCTTGGTGATCGAGAAAAGGTCCCCGGGACACCCTTGCCCGCCAACACAGAAAAATACCGACAGCAGGTGACCATCAACGGCCACCGAGTCGAGGGCCTTCGCGACACCGGGGCGAGTGTCACCGCGGTCCACCGCAGCCTAATTTCAGAAGACCAGATCCTAACCGGGGCCCTCTGTCCGGTCGTATCCTCCGACAATTCGGAGAGCCTCTGCCAGATGGCGCTGGTGCCCTTCGAGTGGGGAGGGGTCTCCGGAGAACTGAAGGTAGCGGTCCGGACCTCGCAGCCCGTAGACTGCCTCCTGGGCAACGACCTGGAGAGTTCCCCGTGGGAGCAAGTAGAACGAAGAGCCCACCTGGAGATGATGGGCCTACCAGAATGGGTCTGCGCCACCACACGCTCCATGACCGCACGATTGCCTCTCTCCAAGGGCGGTGAATCCCTCTTACCGAACACTATCCCCGAGAGCCGGGACCCCCTACCAGAAGCAGACAACCCTCCTTCCGAGGGAGAAGGAGACACTAACCCGGGGGAAGGACCGGAACCTTCCGCCCCAGAGGCCCTGACGGAGCTCGAAGAACTGCCCGAGATGGCCCAGTGGCGCTGTGAAGGGGGGCCCTCCCACGAAGAGTTCTGCCAGGAACAGGCCACCTGCCCCTCCCTCGAGGGACTTAGACAACAAGCCGAAGCCCAGGCCGCTGGTGACCGAACCGGAACCCATTGGATCTATTGGGACAATGGCCTCCTATACAGCGAGCAAAAGTCCGCCGAGCTAGGCGCAGCACGGGTACTGGTGGTACCCCTGCGGTTCCGGAGCCTCCTCCTGGGCCTGGCCCACGATGTACCCTTGGCAGGACACTTGGGCCAAGACAAGACATATCAGCGATTGGTTACCCACTTCTATTGGCCCAAGATGCGAGCGAATGTAGAAGTACACTGCAAATCCTGCCTCACATGCCAGGGCAGTGGGAAGAGTGGCGGAAAACGCAAAGCTCCCTTACAACCGTTCCCCGTTGTGAGTACCCCGTTCGAGCGGGTCGGCATCGACATCGTGGGACCCCTGGATCCGAAGACTGCCCAGGACCACAGATTCATCCTTGTCCTGGTGGACCATGCCACCCGCTACCCCGAGGCCATCCCCCTCCGCACCGTGACGGCTCCCGTAGTGGGCCGGGCTCTCATGGGGATCTTCTCCCGTGTCGGATTTCCCCGCGAGGTTGTGAGTGATCGCGGCACTAACTTTATATCCCGCTACATGAAGTCCCTGTGGCAGCAGTGCGGAGTCACGTATAAGTTCACGACCCCCTACCATCCCCAGGGCAACGGCCTAGTGGAACGCTTCAACCGAACCCTGAAGGGAATGATCCTGGGCCTCGAAGAGCCCCTGCGCCGGAAATGGGACGTCCTCCTCCCTTGCCTCCTGTTCGCATACCGAGAAGTCCCCCAAAAGTCTCTGGGGTTCAGCCCCTTCGAACTGCTGTACGGACATCCAGTCCGAGGGCCCCTGAGCCTGGTCAAAGAGGGCTGGGAGACAAGCCCCCGGGGGACACCCCCTGATGTGTTCCGCTACATCCTGGCGCTCCGCAACCAGACGAGGAAGTTCAGAGAACTAGCAGAGGCTAACCTCGAGGCCAGCCAAGAAGAAATGAAGCGCTGGTATGACCAGAACGCAACCCTGGTCGAGTTCCAGCCGGGCCAGCAGGTTTGGGTCATGGCTCCGGTGAAACCCTGCGCCCTACAAGACAAATGGACTGGTCCCTTCAAGGTGGTCGAGCGGAAGAGCCAGGCCACGTATCTGGTCGATGTACAGTCCCCACGGAACCCCCTCCGGGTCCTCCACGTGAACCGTCTCAAGCCCCACTTTGTGAGGACGGAATTAAGTTTGCTGCTGGCCACCGATGATGGGGCGGAAGAAGACACCGAACCCCTGCCCGACCTCCTGTGCGCTAAGGAACTGGATGGTTCCGTGGAGGGAGTGAAACTGTCGACCACCCTCACTCCCCAGCAGTCCGATGACTGCCGCCAGCTGCTCAGACAATTCGCAGACCTCTTCTCCCTCATTCCAAGGGTTACCGACTGGTGTGTCCACGACGTGGACACCGGTGACAGCCCGCCTGTGAGACACCGAGCCTACCGGGTGCCTGACCGGGTCCGCACCTGCATCAAGACCGAGGTACAAAAGATGCTCACCCTGGGAGTAATCGAACCCTCCGACAGCCCCTGGGCCAGCCCGGTGGTTCTGGTCCCGAAGGCGGCTTCCCCAGGGGTCGCCCCCGAACTAAGATTCTGTGTGGACTATCGGGGGCTCAATGCGGTCACCCGCGCAGACGCTCACCCTATTCCCCGAGCCGACGAGCTCATCGACCGCCTGGGGGCCGCCCGGTTCCTCAGTACTTTCGACCTGACCTGCGGATACTGGCAGATTGCTCTCACGGAGGGAGCGAAAGAGCGCTCTGCCTTCTCCACGCCAGATGGCCACTACCGCTTCAGGGTCATGCCGTTCGGGATGAAAAACGCCCCAGCCACGTTCCAGCGGTTGGTGAACAAGGTCCTGGCCGGACTCGAGGAGTTCAGCGCAGCGTACCTTGACGACATCGTCGTATTCAGCTCTCAATGGCACGAGCATCTCCAGCACCTCCGACAAGTACTAATGGCCCTGCGCCAAGCAGGCCTAACAGTGAAAGCCAGCAAATGCCAGCTCGGGCAAGGCTCCGTGGTCTACCTGGGGCATCAGGTGGGCAGCAGCCAGGTCGCCCCTCTCCAGCCGAAGATCGACGCCATCAAGTCCTGGGAGCCCCCCACCACGCAGACAGAGGTTCGGGCCTTCCTGGGCCTTACGGGGTACTACCGGAGGTTCATTAAAAATTATGGTAGTATCGCGGGGCCCCTCACAGAGTTGACCTCCAAAAAGCTCCCGAAGAAGGTGCAGTGGACCACCCCGTGCCAGCAGGCGTTCGACGCCTTGAAAACCGCCATGTGCACCGCCCCCGTACTCAAGGCCCCCGACTACTCCCAAGAGTTTGTGGTCCAGACCGACGCATCCGAACACGGCATCGGGGCTGTGCTCTCGCAGTTCGACGACAAGGGCATTGATCAGCCCATCGCCTTCATCAGCCGAAGGCTGCTGCCGCGAGAGCAGCGTTGGAGTACTATAGAACGAGAGACCTTTGCCGTAGTCTGGGCCCTCAAGAAACTACGGCCCTACTTGTTCGGAACCCATTTTCGAGTACAGACGGACCACCGGCCCTTGCGGTGGCTAATGCAGATGAGGGGGGAGAACCCCAAGCTACTACGATGGTCCATCTCTCTCCAAGGGATGGATTTCACTGTCGAACATCGCCCCGGGACGGATCATGCCAACGCCGACGGCCTGTCCCGGTTCTTCCGCTTCGGCGAGGAGAACCCCCCAGTGGATGGGTAGTTCTCCACGCCTTTCAGCTGGGGGGACGCGTGTGAGACCGGCCTCACGGCGTTGCCCTCTCCATCATCCAGCCCACCTGCAACCACCCTCAAGACACGACATCTCCGACGCCGGCTGCCCCAGCCACCCCCGATCCGCGGGCCGGCCAGAGGCCTGACAGACTCAACACCCTACCACGCATGTCCAACCGAGGGAGCGGGAATCCTCGAGCCAGACCCAGAGGCGCCAGCCCAGTCACACCTCGGGTCGCCTTCCCCGGGAGGACTCGATCGGCCACCAGGCCCCTGGGGAGCAGGCGCCTCCCCTGCCGAGCGTCTGGGGTCCCTCCCAGACCCACCTGAAAAGACCAAGGAAGTGAGCGGCAGGAAATCCCGCCGAACCCCCTCCGTCACCCCAGTCCCCCCTCTGCGAGCACTCCGGACTTCAAAGAACCAGCGGAGTATAACAAGGGGTGCCGGAGAAACGAGTGCAGAGAAGACCTGGAACCATCCGAGCCTGCAGACGCTGTCGCGGCTCCTGAATGCTGAAGTCACCTGGGCCTGCTGAGTGACTCGCGGCCTCTTGCTATTGAACCATCTGAGCCCTGCGGACGAGGTCGCGGCTCCCGAACACTGAACCACCTAGGCCTGCTGAGTGACTCGCGGCCCCCAGCTATTGAACCATCTGAGCCCTGCTGACGGAATCGCGGCTCCCGAACTCCGACCACCTGTGCCTGCTGAGAGACTCGCGGCGCTCCCCTTGAGGACGTCTCGGTAAGAGATCGCCCAGAGACACGACACCCTCCAGCTCGAGGATTGTGAGCTTTCCGCAGGGTATTTCGCAGAGACACTATCTTGAAAGACTGTCCCGCTACCCCCATTCCCCACGACTGATTTGTGGTACGTTGTGTCACTGCTGTACTGCCTGCATCTTGGATCATAAAGATCCCTTGAAATCATCGATAAAAGAACCTATCGTCCTACAAAGAATACGTGTGGTGTCACTCTGTTCGTAGTGTATCTCAGGGTGCGCGCGCCTGGTTCGGCCTACTTGGGAGAGGTGGGTCAAAGGGGTGGGCAAGACGTGCATCGAACCCCCCTCCGGCGAACGCCTTTCCAACACACACTTTTGCACCATAGTGCAAAGGTGTCTCTGTGAGTTTAGCATAGGTTTTGTACTTGAAGGGTACCCTTTCAGCACAAAATACTATGTGTAGACTACGTTTTACACTTTCCCCACTTTGTATGTGTGCTGCACAGTGCAGCACACATGCAAAGTCAGAAATAAAGGCGAAATAAAAGTGAATCTCTGTGATATCGTCTATCAGAAATGGGTGCTGTTTCTAGCCGCAAAACCCTGTTTACTTTTTTAAGTAAATAGGGTTTTGCATCTCAAACTTTGGGTGGTTGTGTGGGAACGCCCATACACCACCCATGGTACACCTTTGCGCTACTTTAGAGTGATTTTCTAGCGCTAAATAAGTTTGGAGCTGGAAAGTAAATTTTTAGAAAAAGATTTAGCATCATTTGACATTACTGTTGTGACACAAACATGGCACTAAAAGTTAGTAAATATACCCCTGTATGGTATTTGTTTCTATATTCTAGTACCATAATGAAATTCCCTGGAAGAACTGACCAAGCACAGAAATAAATACATCAGAGCTCCAATCATTTCTTTCCACTCAGTTGCATGCAGTCGAAAATCTGAGCTCCTGAGCCTCTTGGGGAACTGTAGCTCTGTCTCCTCACCTCTTTGGCTGAAGTTGGCGGTCACCAAATCAGGTGGATAGACTACTACGTATAGGTCTCAAATATATGATGCATAGTACTATGGTGGTGCAAACTATGCACCTGTAAACACTGGTACGTGTGGTGACACCCAACAGAACGAGGTAAATAAAAGTACATTTTCAATTATGGGGAATAATCATCCAGAGACAATTTTTTCCGATCAAATTCCTCAAAGTATTCCCTTTTCCATGAGGAATAATACTCATTTACCACTGGTTCTAGAAGGTAGTAAAGGAGAACCTGGGGGGCGGGGGGGGGGTTTGCTGTGTGGAAGGCACATGTGTAGGGCATCTCAGAGCAGATGGGGCTTTAGGCTGGCAGTGGGAAGCCTTCTGTAATCTTATTGGTGAGGGTAATGGGGGAGCTGCAGGGCGCTTGCACTGCCTCAGCGTTCCCGTACTCACAAAACACAGGAGTTCGGGGCTAGGACTGCCCCGCTGAATATCGACCCCCAGAAGACTGTGCTTGAAGAATATCAAGGGCAACAGATTGAGGGACAAAATATCAACAGGTAAGTGCATCTGGCAAAGAGCAGATGTGGAGTTAGGTACAGACAACTATGCTTACTTACCTGTCGATATTTCTTTACTGATATTTCGTCCTTGCTATTGTGTCAGATCGATATGGAGCGGTCGATATTCAGGGTTTACTCACTGGGCCAGTTATAATCAGATTGAAGCACGTGGAAAATGCTGCAGGTGTTTTTTTAATAACTGTTGCCAATGGGTAGGAGGAAGGGGCGGGTGCGTGCAGGAGGAAGGGGCGGGAGCGTGCAGGAGGAAGGGGCGGGAGCGTGCAGGAGGAAGGGTCGGGAGGGTGTAGGAGGAAGGGGCAGGAGCGTGCAGGAAGAAGGGGCGGGGGCGTGCAGGAGGAAGGGGACGTGCAGGAGGAAGGGGCAGGAGCGTGCAGGAGGAAGGGGCGGGAGCATGCAGAAGGAAGGGGTGGGAGCGTGCAGAAGGAAGGGGTGGGAGCGTGCAGGAGGAAGGGGCAGGAGCGTACAGGAGGAAGTGGCGGGAGCGTGCAGGAGGAAGGGGCGGGAGCGTGCAGGAGGAAGGGGCGGGAGCGTGCGGGAGGAAGGGGTGGGAACGTGCGGGAGGAAGGGGTGGGAACGTGCAGGAGGAAAGGGTGGGAGCGTGCAGGAGGCAGGGGCGGGAGCGTGCAGGAGGAAAGGGCGAGAGAGTGCAGGAGGAAGGGGCAGGAGCGTGCAGGAGGAAGGGGCAGGAGCACGCAGGAGGCAGGGGCGGGAGCATGCAGGAGGCAGGGGCGGGAGCATGCAGGAGGAAGGGGCGGGAACAAGCATGAGGCAAGGGCGAGAGCATGCAGGAGGAAAGGGCGGTACAGTGCAGGAGGAAGGGGCAGGAGCACGCAGGAGGCAGGGGCGGGAGCATGCAGGAGGCAGGGGCAGGAGCTTGCAGGAGGAAGGGGCGGGAGCGTGCAGGAGGAAGGGGCGGGAGCGTGCAGGAGGAAGGGGCAGGAGCATGCGGGAGGAAGGGGCAGGAGGGTGCAGGAGGCAGGGGCGGGAGCGTGCAGGATACAGGGGCAGGAGCGTGCAGGAGGCAGGGGCGGGAGCATGCAGGAAGAAGGGGCAGGAGCGTGCAGGAGGAAGGGGGCGTGCAGGAGGAAAGGGACGTGCAGGAGGAAGGGGCAGGAGCGTGCAGGATGAAGGGGCGGTAGCATGCAGAAGGAAGGGGCGGGAGAGTGCAGGAGGAAGGGGCGGGAGCATGCAGGAGGCAGGGGAGGGAGCGGGCAGGGGTGGGAGCGGGCAGGAGGCAGGGGTGGGAGCGGGCAGGAGGCAGGGGTGGGAGCGTGCAGGAAGAAGGGGCAGGAACGTGCAGGAGGAAGGGGTGGGAGCGTGCAGGGGCGGGAGCGTGCGGTAGGAAAGGGCGAGAGAGCGCAGGAGGAAGGGTCAGGAGCGTGCAGGAGGCGGGGCGGGAGCATGCAGGAGGCAGGGGCAGGACCGTACAGGATGAAGGGGTGGGAGCGTGCATGAGGAAGGGGCCGGAGCGTGCAGGAGGCAGGGGTGGGAGCATGCAGGAGGAAGGGACGGGAGCATGCAGGAGGAAGGGGTGGGAGCAAGCAGGAGGCAAGGGCGGGAGCGTGCAGGAGGAAAGGGTGGGAGCGTGCAGGAGGAAGGGGCAGGAGCACGCAGGAGGCAGGGGCGGGAGCGTGCAGGAGGCAGGAGCGTGCAGGAGGCAGGGGCAGGAGCGTGCAGGAGGAAGGGGCAGGAGCGTGCAGGAGGAAGGGGCAGGGGCATGAAGGAGGGCGGGAGCGTGCAGGAGGAAGGGGCAGGAGGGTGCAGGAGGAAGGGGCGGGAGCGTGCAGGAGGAAGGGGCAGGGGCATGCAGGAGGGAGCGGCGGGAGCGTGCAGGAGGAAGGGGCAGGAGGGTGCAGGAGGCAGGGGCGGGAGCATGCAGGATGCAGGGGCAGGAGCGTGCAGGAGGCAGGGGTGGGAGCATGCACGAGGCTGGGTCGGGAGCGTGCAGGAGGGAGGGATGGGAGCGTTCAGGAGGAAGGGGTGGGAGCGTGCAGGAGGAAGGGGTGGGAGCGTGCAGAAGGCAGAGGAGTGCAGGAGGGAGGGGTGGAAGCATACAGGGGGGAGGGGTGGGAGCGCGCAGGGGCGTGCAGGAGGCAGGGGCGGGTGCGTGCAGGAGGAAGGCGCGGGAGCGTTCAGGAGGAAGGGACGGGAGCGTGCAGGAGGAAGGGGCGGGAGCGTGCATGAGGAAGGGGCAGGAGCGTGCAGGAGGAAGCGGCAGGAGCGTGCAGGAGGAAGGAGAGGGAGCGTGCAGGAGGAAGGAGAGGGAGCGTGCAGGAGGAAGGGGCGGGAGCGTGCAGGAGGAAGGGGCGGGAGCATTTAGGAGGAAGGGGCGGGAGCATGCAGGAGGAAGGGGCGGGAGCATGCAGGAGTCAGGGGTGGGAGTGTGCAGGAGGAAAGGGCAGGAACGTGCAGGAGGGAGGGGCGGGAGCATGCAGGAGTCAGGGGTGGGAGCGTACAGGAGGAAGGGGCAGGAGCGTGCAGGAGGAAGGGGTGGGAGCATGCAGGAGGGAGGGGTGGGAGCGTGCAGGAGGCACGGGCGGGAGCGTGCAGGGGGCAGGTGCTGGAGCATGCAAGAGGAAGGGTCGGGAGCGTGCAGGAGGAAGGGGCGGGAGCATGCAAGAGGAAGGGGCGCGAGCATGCAAGAGGAAGAGGCGCGAGCATGCAAGAGCAAGGGGCGCGAGCAAGCAAGAGGAAGGGGCGGGAGCATGCAGGAGGAAGGGGGCGGGAGCGTGCAGGAGGAAGGGGCGGGAGCGTGCAGGAGGAAGGGGCAGGAGCGTGCAGGAGGAAGGGGCAGGAGCGTGCAGGAGGAAGGGGCAGGAGCGTGCAGGAGGAAGGGGCGAGAGCGTGCAGGAGGAAGGGGTGAGAGCGTGCAGGAGTCAGGGGCGGAGAGTGCTGGAGGAAGGGGCGGCAGCGTGCAGGAGGGAGGGGCGGGAGCGTGCAGGAGGAAGGGTCGGGAGCGTGCAGGAGGCACGGGCGGGAGCAGGCAGGGTCTGGAGCATGCAGGAGTCAGGGGTGGGAGCGTGCAGGAGGAAGGGGCGGGAGTGTGCAGGAAGAAGGGGCGGGAGTGTGCAGGAGGAAGGGTCGGGAGCGTGCAGGCGGAAGGGTCGGGAGCGTGCAGGCGGAAGGGGCGGGAGTGTGCAGGAGGAAGGGGTGGGAGCGTGCAGGAGGAAGGGGTGGGAGCATGCAGGAGGAAGGGGCGGGAGCATGCAGGAGGAAGGGGCCGGGAGTGTGCAGGAGGAAGGGGTGGGAGTGTGCAGGAGGAAGGGGGCAGGGTTTACTTCAGCCATGCTCCTATGCAGGTGGGTGGGCGGGGATCAGGCACAGCCACTGCCTGCCGCCCTGTAGCGCTGCAGGTGGCTCTCGTATTTGTGGGCCTATATTTATCCAGTCTGGACTTTGAAGACTCGATATATGGCCACAGAAACACCAGGAAAGACGCCCTAAGGATACCTCTCCAGGCTACTCATAATGGGGCCCAGTGATGATTTTTACTAAGCATAGCTATCTTTTATTTTTAAACATTAAAGCAGGACTAATATTACACAATGTATGTTATATTTGCTGTGAATAAAACAATAATAATATAGATGAGCAACTCTAAGCAGTCAGGGTTAATTATAACACTATTAAGAAAGACAAGAGGTGCTATGCAGGCCAGGTGTGGCATCTTCCAGGTATACAACAGTTCTAGATGCTGACATTGCTGTGCTGGAGTACTTACATGATATACGTGATAACTCCCACACCCCAGATATCTGCAGCAGAGCCCACTGGGTCAGCCTTCACCATTTCTGGTGCTGGTGAGAAAGGAGAAACAAAGATTTATGTTCGAGTCAAAGAGGGGCTGAAGCAGCTCTCCCCCGCCTCATGCTGACAATGCACGTTCCTTGCTGTTCTCCACTCTCCAGTACCACACACAAGGTAAGCAGGAAAACACTCAACAACCACCATCATCGCTCCAAGCACAATAGAAGGCAGAAAAGAGATGTATGGAGACTCTGAATATATAAAGACTGAAAGAAACATCAGAAATTGTTTTGGGCCATTGTAATACAGTCTAATGAAGAATAAAGACTTGTAGACAGCTTCACAATTCCACCACAAATATTTTCCAATATTTCCCAGTTGAGAACTACAGATCGAAAGAATGACGTGATGTGACAAAAGAGTTACTTACCTCTAACTGTAGTTTTCCAGCATTGATATGTTTTGTAGATTCCCATGCTTAAAGCACTCCCTGTTGTTGAGCTGGGAGTCCCATGGTGACTGCAAATTAGAAGTGTAATATCAATACAGCCTAAAATGCCCGAAACATTATCACTTTAGTAGCACAACCACCTCATTGAAACAGACCCAAATATAAACCAATGAGGCAAGAGCTCAGAAAACACCACTTCTCCACTAAACGCCACCACAGCTTAGACCTCCGAGCACAACAATGTAGAGGGAGTGTTGGACAGGCCACATGAAGGGCTTGCTCCCTCCCCGCATGACAGGGCCCGAGCCCCGGCCCTCCAGGTGTTACCCACAGAAACAACCCGCACCCCGTCTCCAGACGGGACTCCTGCCCCCGGACATCTCTGTATCATGGGGCCGAACCACTACCGGCTCCCTCGCCCGGCCCGGCCGCCATCTTGGACACTGCACCACGAGGCCGCGTGGCCTCAGCTCGACCCTAACCCTGGGCCTGGCCAGGCCCCGACATCCCGGCACCACCATCCACCCAGGAGGTGAACGGACCACTTGGCAGGTCAATGGGAGAAAGAAGTGTCGATGGCTCTCCCCCGCCAGGTGCCGATCGCCCCCCAGCTCCCCCGGGCGCTGGCTCCACCCCCCTGCTGGGTGTCTGGACTCCCTCATCCCGGACCTCCCGACCTCCAAGTGCGAGGGTCCGGACATCAAAGGGCGCCAGACCTATAACTGGGGCAGCTCCAGAGCAGGAAGGCAGTTGTATCCTGGAGTCGAGAGACACCGAGAAGAACTCATCCTTGACGGACTACCGGCGCTGCCGTAGCCCTGCCTTGTGAACTATCATCCTGCCTGCTGGCGCTGCCGCGGCCTTCTGCATCCTCCATCCTCGTCGGGACCTGCTGGCGCTGCCGCGGACCATTGTAACTACCACCTTCATTGGGACCTGCTGGCGCTGCCGCGGACCGTTGTAACTACCACCTTCATCGGGACCTGCTGGCGCTGCCGCGGACCGTGTAACGACCACCTTCACCGGGACCTGCTGGCGCTGCCGCGGCCCGTCCAGCTAGAACACCGAGCTCGAGGATTGTGAGCTATCCATCTATCATCGCATCTACCAGATTGGTAACAAGACTGTCCCGCTACCCCCTTTCCCAACCAAGAGACTAGAATCGAGGGGACCCCTGAGTCCTGACCTCCTTGTACCATTCTATCGTACCTAAAGATTGCTTATAAAGAACGTTAAACCTTATCTTTGTGTGGTGTACCTCTGTGGGGGGGAAGTTACTCGTCTGTACGATCGCTGGAGACGGCTCTCCCCGGAGATCTCTCCCCTTGTCCTCGGCCGACCCTCCCGGTCCGTCTAACATTGGTGGCCAGCGGCGCGATCCGAATCAACGTGTAATCGTACAGAGAGTAGCTCACCGCACGACGAAACCACAATGTCAACCAAAGAGAGCGGATCCACCGAGAAATTCCAGATGGAGAAATTGGAAGAGTACAGCCATCGTGAATTGAAACAATTCTGCATTGAACTAGGCATTGCTACCACCGGCCTGAGTACCAAAGACGATTTCAAGCACGCCATTGAGTCGTGGGCAGAAACCGGGGCCGCGAGATCCCCGGACCAAAACATTGCAGCATCAGAGAGGAACACCACGGCTCCCGAGGAGCGAAGAACGGGTCTCTCGCAGGAAGAGATCCAAGAGAGAGAAAAAAGCAGACTACATGAGCTAGAAATGGCACGGCTCATAATGGACGGTGAACTAAAATTAGCCAAACAAAAACTGAACCTAGAACATCTGCGGCTCCGAGAAGAACGGGAAGAAAAACAGAGGCAGAGAGAGCTCGAAGAAAAGAGATTAGCGTACGAACACGAGCGCAAACTGGCAGAAATAGACCTACGGAAGCAGAACAAAGAACTGGAGGTGCCCGAGCGACCGCGCACCCCGGGAGCGACAGAAAAGAAAGTCCACATCCCCAAGGATGTCGTTCGAGAGTATGTCCGAGAGGACGACATACAACAGTGGTTCAAGGCCTACGAGATCGCCATGACCTCCCACCGGATCGATCGAAGTGACTGGGGAGCCGGTCTATGGGGGAGGTTCGTCAATGAAGGCCGCGATGCCCTGTTACAGCTCCCAGACCATCTGATGTCATCCTATGACCACATGAAGGCTGCCCTCCTCACCCGATATGGGCTCACACCCGAAATGTACCGCCAGAGGTTCCGAGACTGCACCCGGATCCCGGATACAACTTGGGTGGAATATGTCAACTATTTCAGCCGAGCCTTCGAGGGTTGGATCAAGGGAAGCCACGTAACGACCTACAAGCAACTTTTTAATCTCATGGTGTGGGAGCACCTCTCTAACAACTGCTTCGTCGAGCTCAGGCAGCACCTCCTCGACAGTAAATTGACTGACCCACGGCAACTCGCCGCCGAAGCTGACCGGTGGGAAAGCACCCGAGTGGGCCGGAGAGGGCCGCACGAACAGAACCGGAACAACCAAGGTCAGCACCGTCCCCGAGGAGGAGGAGGAGGCCAGGGACGAGGAAGAGACACCGTCTGTTGGACAGGCCACATGAAGGGCTTGCTCCCTCCCCGCACGACAGGGCCCAACCCCCGGACTCCCAGGTGTTACCCCCAAGGGCAACCCGCACCCCGTCTCCCAACGGAACTCCTGCCCCCGGACATCCATGTATCATGGGGCCGAACCACTACCGGCTCCCCCGGCCGGATCAGCCGCCATCTTGGACACTGCACCACGAGGCCGCGCGGCCTCAGCCCGACCCTAACCCTGGGCCTGGCCGGCCCCGACATCCCGGCACCACCATCCACCCAGGAGGTGAACGGACCACTTGGCAGGTCAATGGGAGAAAGAAGCGTCGAGGGCTCTCCCCCGCCAGGTGCCGATCACCCTCCAGCTCCCCCAGGCGCTGGCTCCACCCCCTGCTGGGTGTCTGGACTCCCTCAGCCCGGACCCCCCGACCTCCAAGTGCGAGGGTCCGGACATCAAAGGGCGCCAGACCTATAACTAGGGCAGCTCCAGAGCAGGAAGGCAGTTGTATCCTGGAGTCGAGAGACACCGAGAGAACTCATCCTTGACGGACTACTGGCGCTGCCGTAGCCCTGCCTTGTGAACTATCGTCCTGCCTGCTGGCGCTGCCGCGGCCTTCTGCAACATCCATCCTCGTCGGGACCTGCTGGCGCTGCCGCGGACCGTTGTAACGACCACCTTCATCGGGACCTGCTGGCGCTGCCGCGGACCGTGTAACGACCATCTTCATCGGGACCTGCTGGCGCTGCCGCGGACCGTGTAACGACCATCTTCATCGGGACCTGCTGGCGCTGCCGCGGACCGTGTAACGACCATCTTCATCGGGACCTGCTGGCGCTGCCGCGGACCGTGTAACGACCATCTTCACCGGGACCTGCTGGCGCTGCCGCGGACCGTGTAACGACCATCTTCACCGGGACCTGCTGGCGCTGCCGCGGCCCGTCCAAGCTAGAACACCGAGCTCGAAGATTGTGAGCTATCCACCATACCCTCTCAGCTACCAGACTGGTAACCAGACTGTCCCGCTACCCCCTTTCCCCAAACCAAGAGACTCGAATAGAGGGGACCCCTGAGTCCAGACCTCCTTGTACCATTTCATCGTACCTTAAGAAATCACCTATAAAGAACGCTGAATCTTATCCTTGTGTGGTGTATATCTGTGGGGGGGAAGTTATTCATCTGTACGATCGCTGGAGACGGCTCTCCCCGGAGACCTCTCCCCTTGTCCTCGGCCGACCCTCCCGGTCCGTCTAACATTGGTGGCAGCGGCGGGATCCGAATCAACGCGTAATCGTACAGAGAGTAGCTCACCCCACGACAAAACCACGATGTCAACCAAAGAGAGCGGTTCCACCGAGAAATTCCAGATGGATAAATTGGAAGAGTATAGCCATCGCGAACTTAAACAATTCTGCATGGAACTAGGCATTGCTACCACCGGCCTGAGTACCAAAGACGATTTGAAGCACGCCCTTGAGTCGTGGGCGGAAACCGGGGTCGCCGGATCCCCCGACCAAAACGGTGTAGCACCAGAGGGGAACGCCACAGCTCCCGAGGAGCGGGGAACGGGCCTCTCGCAGGGAGAGATCCAAGAAAGAGAAAGAACCAGATTACATGAGTTGGAAATGGCACGACTCAAGATGGACGGTGAACTAAAGTTAGCCGAGCAAAAACTAAATCTAGAACATCTGCGGCTCCGAGAAGAACGGGAAGAAAAACAGAGGCAGAGAGAGCTCGAAGAAAAAAGACTAACATTCGAACACGAGCGCAAACTGGCGGAAATAGAACTTCGGAAACAGAATAAAGAACCGGGGGTGCCTGAGCGACCGCACACCCCGGGAGCAACCGAGAAGAAAGTCCACATCCCCAAGGATGTTGTCCGAGAGTATGTCCGAGAGGACGACATACAACAGTGGTTCAAAGCCTACGAGATCGCCATGACCTCCCACCGGATCGATCGGAGTGACTGGGGAGCCGGCCTATGGGGGAGGTTCGTCAACGAAGGCCGCGATGCCCTACTACAGCTCCCAGATCATCAGATGTCATCCTATGACCACATGAAGGCTGCCCTCCTCACCCGATATGGGCTCACACCCGAAATGTACCACCAGAGGTTCCGAGACTGCACCCGGATCCCGGGTACAACTTGGGTAGAATACGTCAACTATTTCAGCCGAGCCTTCGAGGGTTGGATCAAGGGAAGCCACGTAACGACCTACGAGCAACTCTTTAATCTTATGGTGTGGGAGAACCTGTCTAACAACTGCTTCGTCGAGCTCAGGCAGCACCTCCTCGACAGTAAATTGACTGACCCACGGCAACTCGCCGCCGAAGCTGACCGGTGGGAAAGCACCCGAGTGGGCCGGAGAGGGCCACACGAGCAAAACCGAAACCACCAAGGTCAGCACCGTCCCCGAGGAGGAGGAGGAGGCCAGGGGCGAGGGAGAGACACCATCCCGGCCACTCCCGCGGCCAGCACCCCACCCCCGGCCGGCCGGGGCAACCCCCCGATGCGCCCGGGGTTCCGAGCCAACGTCACGTGTCACCGATGCCAGCGAGTCGGCCACTACGCCAATGACCCGAGCTGCCCGCAGAACCAAACGCCAAAGCCCCGCCAGGTAGCTGCCGCCGCCCTGGGGGGAGAACAAATCTCCGAGGAACAGGAAGAATATGAGCAGGCACAACAAGAGTGGGAACCGGCCGCCATGGTTCTAGCGTGCCTAGGGGGAAAAGACATGGTCCCGCGGGCTCCCCTACCCGCCAACACCCGGAAATATGGCCAGTGGGTGAACATTAATGGGCGCCGGGCCGAAGCCCTACGTGACACAGGGGCCAGTGTGACGGCCGTCCGCTGTCACCTGGTGAAACCAGAGCAGATCCTGCCGAACATTCTCTGCCCCGTCCGCTCAGCCGACAATTCCGAAAGTCTGTGTCGGATGGCCTGCGTCCCCTTCGAATGGGGAGGGGTCTCCGGCATGTTGAAGGTGACGGTCCGGGATGATGCCTCCGTGGACTGTCTCCTGGGGAATGACCTTGAGAGTTCCCCGTGGGCTGCCGTCGAAAGAAGAGAGCACCTGGGGATGCTGGGCCTCCCGGACTGGGCCTGCGTAACCACCCGGTCCATGGCCGCCCGTGCCGTCCCCCGACCAGAAGAACCAGAATGGCCAGCACCTCCTCCCCCGGTCGCTCCAGTAGAGGACAACGGCTATACCGACCCCCCCGAGTCAACGCCCGAAGGGGTCGCCCAGCCCCAGGACCTTCCCGGCCTGGCTCAGTGGCGTCAAGAAGGGGGGCCCACCCAGGAACAGTTCCGCCAGGAACAGAAGACCTGCCCCTCCCTCGAGGGACTCCGCCAGCAAGCCAGCGCCCAGAGCGCAGGGGACTCCACCGGAACCCATTGGGTCTATTGGGATAACGACCTGCTATACAGTGAACAAAGAATCGCAGAGTTAGGGGCCAGTCGAGTGCTGGTGGTGCCCCTCTGTTTCAGAGACTTCCTACTAACTTTGGCCCACGATGTTCCCCTGGCTGGACACCTGGGCCAGGACAAAACCTACAGTCGCCTGGTGACCCACTTTTTCTGGCCGAAGATGCGGAACGACGTCCTCAACCACTGCCGGTCCTGCCCCACGTGCCAGGCCAGCGGGAAGAGCGGCCGTAAGCTCAAAGCCCCTCTGCAACCCTTCCCAGTGGTCACCACCCCGTTCGAGAGGGTAGGAATAGACATTGTGGGGCCCCTGGACCCCCGCACAGCACAAGGACATCGGTTCATCCTGGTACTGGTGGACCACGCCACCCGCTACCCCGAGGCTGTGCCCCTGCGAACTGTAACAGCTCCGGTGGTCGGCCGGGCCCTAATGGGGATCTTCTCCCGGGTGGGCTTCCCCCGAGAAGTCATCAGCGACCGAGGCACAAACTTTATCTCGAAATATATGAAGTCCCTCTGGCAACAGTGCGGGGTCACCTACCGATTCACGACCCCCTATCACCCTCAAGGGAACGGACTAGTTGAGCAATTCAACCGCACACTCAAGGGAATGATTGGGGGATTGGAAGAGCCCCTCCGTCGCCAGTGGGATGTACTACTCCCGTGCCTCCTCTTCGCCTATCGAGAAGTTCCCCAGAAGTCCCTCGGCTTTAGCCCTTTCGAACTCCTGTACGGGCACCCTGTGCGAGGGCCCCTCAGCCTAGTCAAAGAAGGTTGGGAGATGGCCCCCCTAAAGATCCCCCCAGACGTCTTCAAGTACCTCCTGGCACTACGCAATCAGACCCGGCGCTTCAGGGAAATGGCAAAAGCGAACCTCGAGGCCAGTCAGGAGGACATGAAAAAATGGTACGATCAGAATGCCTCCTCCGTTGTATCCTGGAGTCGAGAGACACCGAGAGAACTCATCCTTGACGGGCTACTGGCGCTGCCGTAGCCCTGCCTTGTGAACTATCGTCCTGCCTGCTGGCGCTGCCGCGGCCTTCTGCAACATCCATCCTCGTCGGGACCTGCTGGCGCTGCCGCGGACCGTTGTAACGACCACCTTCATCGGGACCTGCTGGCGCTGCCGCGGACCGTGTAACGACCATCTTCATCGGGACCTGCTGGCGCTGCCGCGGACCGTGTAACAACCATCTTCATCGGGACCTGCTGGCGCTGCCGCGGACCGTGTAACGACCATCTTCATCGGGACCTGCTGGCGCTGCCGCGGACCGTGTAACGACCATCTTCACCGGGACCTGCTGGCGCTGCCGCGGACCGTGTAACGACCATCTTCACCGGGACCTGCTGGCGCTGCCGCGGCCCGTCCAAGCTAGAACACCGAGCTCGAGGATTGTGAGCTATCCACCATACCCTCTCAGCTACCAGACTGGTAACCAGACTGTCCCGCTACCCCCTTTCCCCAAACCAAGAGACTCGAATAGAGGGGACCCCTGAGTCCAGACCTCCTTGTACCATTTCATCGTACCTTAAGAAATCACCTATAAAGAACGCTGAATCTTATCCTTGTGTGGTGTATATCTGTGGGGGGGAAGTTATTCATCTGTACGATCGCTGGAGACGGCTCTCCCCGGAGACCTCTCCCCTTGTCCTCGGCCGACCCTCCCGGTCCGTCTAACACCGTCCCGGCCGCTCCCGCTGCCAGCACCCCGCCCCCGGCCAGCCGGGGCAACCCCCCGATGCGCCCGGGGTTCCGAGCCAATGTCACGTGTCACCGATGCCAGCGAGTCGGCCACTATGCCAATGACCCGAACTGTCCACAGAACCAAACTCCGAGACCCCGCCAGGTAGCTGCCGCCGCCCTGGGGGGAGAACAAATCTCCGAAGAACAGGAAGAATACGAGCAGGAACAACAAGGGTGGGAACCGGCCGCCATGGTTCTAGCGTGCCTAGGGGGAAGAGACATGGTCCCGCGGGCTCCCCTGTGAGAAGTTGGCCTGATATGTAGTGCTCACTATTCTAGTGATCACTGTGTATCATTCCAAACGACCCTTATTGATGATTGGTTGTAAGTCAACCTTATAGACCAGCTATCCTAGTAGCGTGGATACGAGCAGTCTTAGGCTAAACTCTAGAGGGCGTGTTAAGCCAGCTGTTTACCATCACATATACCCCTTGAACACCAAGTGAAAGGACTCCACACAAGTTGTTATGAAAATAAAAGGATATTTATTTATAACAAGACTACCCTGGCTCTTTATGAGTCAGGGAGCTAAGCACACTACAAAACTCTTAGGAAAATACTTCAGTTGCACAATTTACACAAATGCCCGAGGGGCACGAGAAACCATCTACACTAACAGTGAAATGCGAATGGTTAGAGTCTGGAGGTACTGATTCCGGAGTGTTCCGATCAGTGGGACTAAACGAAAAAGGAACTGGACACTTGTAGAGCGAACCTGCGATGGAGCACCGAGATGCTCGAGTTACCTAGCCCGGAGGCTGCGGCTGCGTGAAGTTCGGCAAGATGTCGGGAGTCCTCGTGTAGTCTCAGGAGCCTGAAAGAAGAAGTTGCTGGCAGGCGACCAGTGACGATGTTCAGAGCGATCCAAGCCTGGATCGGTGGTGAAGGAAACCTGAAAGCAGAGGGGACTCAGTTCTCAACCGCTAGCCAGCGATCGTGTGGGTACCAGGGGGGTACCGGCTGAAGTCACCTCGACCAGGTGAGTGGGTGACGTCGGACTCGGCTGTTCCTCGGACCGGGAGGCGCGGCGGCGACCAGGATGGAGGGCGAGCTGTCCCACGAAGGTGTCTGCTGTCGATGATGCTGGGCCCAGGAAGGGGCAGCGGATCTTGGCAGTGGCAACCCAAGCGGGGGAGTCCAGATGGCGTCGGGAGTGGACCAGGAGGGTCCGTGGTACTCCTCTGTTGAAGGGGAGCAAGAGCCAGTCTGGAGCAACCAGACCGGTGATGCAAATAATCTTGGAGCGTCGTGAAGAGGGCCACAAGCCGGTCGGCAAGTGGTCGGACAACGCGGGGAACAGCAAGAAGCGGAAGGGCCCCCACGCAGATCTCGTGGATGCTGGGGAGACAGACTTCGATGCTGGAGCTGCTCAGGGTTTTAGGGCTTCTCAAACCCTAGGTGCACTCACTCGAGGGTCCCTCGGTGGGCGTGCTAGATAAGCGTCGTGCAGGTTCTGAAGATAGCCGGTCCCGCAGGTCTCGTCACACCTACGACTCTCAGCTGGGCTGATGAGGTAGGTAAAAGGTCAGAGATGGCAGGGAACTCGGGTCTCGTCGAGCTGGGCAGTCTTGATCCGTAGGAGACGTACAGCAAACCGCAAGCGCTTAGGTGGTGCCTGCTGGTGCAGGGTGGCTACTCCTTAGCCACAAGGGAGAGTCTTCAGAAATAGTCAAGAGTTCCTTTCGTGGAAAGTGGTTCGTGATTCGGAGTTATCCGATTATCTGATTATCCAATTTGGGAAGGGGACTCGCTCCTACCTTTATTCTAAGAAAAAGGGGCTGGCCCGTGACTAGGTTCTACCTATGGGTGGAGCCAGGAGGGGGGTGGTTACACCCCTATCCTTTGTCCGGCTTCGCGCCAGCTCAGGGGCTGGTGTGCCCCCGAAACTGGTTTGAGCCGGGCTATGCACAGTGAGCACCGGGGTGCCACTTGCAATCACCTTCCTTTCAGCCCTGCCTACCTGGGATACACAAACCCTGTCTGGGATGGTGCTAACACCGCCCTCGACAGGAAACCCTTTGTCCAAGCTCCCCTTGCTGGAAGGTCCCCCAGCAGCAGGAGGTCAGACTTGTGTCTGGTGGCAGCATCCATTTTGTGATGCTGAGGCTTGAGTCAACTTTAACCGGGGTTCAAGGTTACTTCCATGTCGTGTCCCTCTAAAAGGGGGGAATGCTAACCCCGTCGCCAGGACTGGCGAGGGGTTCGTATTCCCATTCGTATGACACCTTACTCGACATGTGTAGGTGATGTGATGCCAAAGTTAGCAAATAACCGCAAGGATTATAATGCATTAAAAGTAGTTGGCCCGCGTCACCATGGAACGGCTATTAGGACTTGGTTCCGCAAGCCGTCGACGGGCTCAGCTCGCGCCAGAGCACCGTCCCACATGATTCCCGGCACTCTGCCTTCAGGATTGATAAGGCCTGCTATAGGAGTGACTGATAGGAATCCATGTGTCCATTTTAGGGTTTAGGTGTAGGAATACTACACCTACAGCAACGGGTGATTACACCACGTGGCCCCAGCTGTCGTGCAGCCAGTTGTGTCAGATTTGGGCGGCCATTCCAGGGGTGGCATAATACATGCTTCAGCCCCTGGTAGGCCCTGGGTACACCGATGCCCTGGATACCTGTGGTATGCTGAGACAGGGACTGACAAGGCGGCCCAGTTCCAATTAGTGGATGCACCTAATGTACATGTGTGTTAATTTCGAGAGAGAACAGCTAGGCTGTGGGTCTGATTGGCAGGCCCACAGCCGGAGAAAGTCGTAAACCAATGAAGCAAAAGCAAAAAATCTGGGTGATCATAGGATTGCAGACCCTACTCTCCTACATGACCCCCCCCAAACTTTGGGACAATAAGCTAACCTTGACCAGGTGAGTCTTCTTGCTCTAAGTGGAAATACCTGGAGAGCCCATCTGCATTGCCATGATCAGTGCCAGGTCTATGCTCCACTGTGAAGTCCATCCCCTGTAGGGAAATGGACCACCTAAGTAGTTTGGGGTTTTCACCCTTCATTTGATTTAGCCACAAGAGGGGCTTATGGTCGGTCTGAATCTTGAAGTGAGTGCCAAACAAGTATGGCCTCAACTTCTTCAGGGCCCAAACCACAGCAAAGGCCTCCCTCTCAATAGCTGACCAATTCTTCTCTCTGGGGGTCAGCCTCCTGCTAATAAAAGCTATGGGCTGGTCATGACCATCAAAATTCAGTTGCGATAGAACAGCTCCCACACCCAGCTCCGAAGCGTCTGTTTGGACAATGAATGGTTTGGAGTAGTCTGGACTCTTTAGGATAGGTGCTGTGCACATGGCCTGCTTTAGGTCATCGAATGCCTTCTGACAGCTTGCTGTCCACTGAACTTTTTTTGGCATCTTTCTACTTGTCAGGTCGTTTAGCGGGGTCACAATGGATCCATAATTTCTGACAAATTTCCGGTAATAACCAGTCAGGCCCAAGAAAGCTCGAACCTGAGTCTGGGTGGTTGGAGGAGCCCAGTCCTGGATGGCCTGTATTTTGCTCTCCAATGGTTGAACCTGGCCTCCACCTACAAGGTGGCCCAGGTATACAACCTGTGTCTGCCCTATCTGGCACTTGGTGGCCTTGATAGTGAGGCCTGCCTTCTGCAGGGCCTCTAACACTTTCCTCAGGTGGACCAGGTGATCCTCCCAGGTGGAGCTAAAGACAGCAATATCGTCCAGATACGCCGCACAGAAGTCGTCCAACCCAGTGAGAACTCGATTCACCAGCCTTTGGAAGGTGGCAGGTGCATTTTTCAAACCAAAGGGCATTACCACGAACTGATAATGCCCACCCGGGGTAGAAAATGCTGTTTTGGGCTTGGCCTCCTCAGCTAACCTGATTTGCCAATACCCAGCTGTCAGGTCAAACGTACTTAAGTAGTTGGCCGAGGCCAACCGGTCGATAAGTTCGTCTGCTCTTGGTATCGGGTGGGCGTCAGTCTTAGTGACCGCATTGAGGCCTCTGTAGTCCACGCAAAACCTCATCTCTTTCTTACCGCCCTGGGTGTGAGGTTTCGGCACGAGCACTACGGGACTAGCCCAGGGGCTGTCCGAGGGTTCAATGACTCCCAGCTCCAACATTTTCTGCACCTCTGTCTTGATGCAGTCTCTGACATGATCAGGTTGCCGATAGATTTTACTCTTTACGGGCAGACTGTCCCCAGTGTCGACCTCATGGGTACACCACTTGGGCTGACTGGGTGTCAGAGAGAACATATGTCAAAAGGATTGAAGAACCTGTTTACAATCCTCTTGTTGATGTCCAGAGAGGCTGCCGCAAAAGACAACACCATCTACTGATCCATCGTCAGGGTTCTGAGAGAGCAGGTCTGGGAGAGGGTCACTCTCCTCCTCCTGTCCCTCATCTGTGGCCATGAGCAAGCACATGCCCTCCCTGTCGACATATGTCTTGAGCCTGTTTACATGGAGCACCCTGTGGGGGCTCCGGGGAGTTCCCAGGTCTACCAAGTAGGTGACCTCTCCCTTTTGCTCAATGATCGTGTGGGGCCCAGACCATTTGTCTTTGAGTGCTGCTGGGGCCACTGGCTCCAGCACCCACACCTTCTGTCCAGGCTGGTACACAGTCAGGACAGCCTTTTGGTCGTGCCAAGCTTTCTGTAATTCTTGGCTCGCCTCCAGGTTTTTAGACGCCTTTTCCATGTACTCTGCCATCCGCGAGCGGAGACCGAGCACATAGTCCACAATATTTGATGCCGGCTTTCTGAGAGGTCTCTCCCATCCTTCCTTTACCAAACAAAGGGGTCCCCTTACAGGATGTCCGAACAGAAGCTCAAAAGGGCTGTAGCCAACCCCCTTCTGCGGGACCTCTCTGTAGGCGAACAAGAGGCAGGGTATCAGGACATCCCATCTCCGCCGAAGCTTTTCAGGTAGTCCGTGAATCATCCCTTTTAGGGTCCTGTTGAATCTCTCAACAAGCCCATTGCATTGTGGGTGATAGGGTGTGGTGAACTTGTAGTTGACACCACATTCCTTCCACATAGCAGTCAGATATCCCGACATGAAGTTTGCACCTCTGTCTGAGACGACCTCCTTAGGGAAGCCCACTCTGGAGAACACTCCAAGTAGGGCCCGTGCCACCACAGGTGCTGTAGTGGTCCTAAGGGGAATAGCTTCAGGATACCTGGTGGCGTGGTCCACCACCACCAGTATAAACTTGTGCCCTGATGCTGTCTGGGGTTCCATTGGTCCGACAATGTCGATCCCCACCCGTTCAAAGGGTACCCCCACCACTGGTAGTGGTATGAGGGGGGCCTTTGTCGTGCCACCTGACTTACCACTGGCTTGGCAAGTGACACAGGAGCGGCAAAACTCCTTCGTATCTTCGGACATGTGGGGCCAGTGAAAGTGTGGAACAATTCTGTCCCAAGTCTTATTCTGGCCTAAGTGACCTGCAAGGGGAATCTCGTGGGCCAAGGTGAGAAGGAAAACTCTCAGAGACAAGGGGATGACCAGCCTCCTGGTCGCACCAGGTTTGGGGTCTCTTGCCTCGGAGTACAGGAGTCCATCGTCCCAGTACACTTTGTGGGTACCTGTGGCGTTCCCTGCAGCCTCAGCAGCGGCCTGCTGTCTGAGGGGTTCAAGTGAGGGGCAGTCTAACTGTGCCTTCCCCAGGTCTTCCCTGGAGGGTCCCCCTGAGCCCAGAAACTCAACCTGACCAGGTTCAAGCTCTTGCGGCTCAGTTTCCCTCAGTTCTTTAAGGTCAGCCTCCTCGGAGACTTGATCCACGACCTGGGGCAAGGGGGAAGGCGAAGCCTTACCCTTACTGCTCCTTTTCTTGGAAGGTGTCTGGTCCGTTCTTCCAGGATCCAGCACCTGTTCAGTGGGGCATCTTTTGGCCCGTGACCTGGTCACAGCAAGGACATGTGCTGGCAAGCCTAACATCTCCATGTGAGTCCTCTGCTCCACTTCTGACCATTGTGACGTTTCCAAATCATTGCCCAACAGACATTCTACGGGGAGGTCTGAACTAACCACGACCTTTTTCGGGCCACTTACCCCTCCCCAGGAGAAATCAACAACTGCCATACTGTGATTGGTAGTGACGTTGCTGGCATTGGTCACTAGGTAACTGGTACCTAGCATGATCTGTCCAGGGTCCACGAAGTTAGGCGTCACCATGGTGACACTGGCACACGTGTCCCTGTAGGCCTGAGCCACTTTTCCATTTATCAAAGGTGTCTGTCTGTATTTGCCCAAAGTATTGGGACTGGCATCAGGGGACATGTCCATATCCCCTGTACAGACAAGGACGGCCTGAGTGAGCGTGCCGACTAAGTCGTCACTCCCCTCGGTTCCCAAGGTTAACCCAACTAATGCCTTGGGAGGCGCACTACCACTGCTGACTGTACTAGGGGGCGCAGGTGCCTTAGGGGCTGCAGTGGCAGGAGTTTGCCCTCCTTTCTTGGTGCACTCACTAAACCAGTGAGTCTTACTTTTACAGTATTGGCACCACCTTTTTGACTGGCCTTCTTGAGTCTTCTTCTTCTGTGAAGCCTGACCCCCACCCTCTTTGGTTTGTTGGGGACCTGTCGAAGACTTCTGGTCATTTTGTTCGTTCTTGTTACCCTTTTGGTCTGCTTTCTTCTGACCACCCTGGTTCTGATTCTGGTTCTGCTTGACCCTTGTTCTGACCCATCTGTCTGCCTTCTTTCCCAATTCTTGGGGAGAGGTCAGATCCGAGTCGACAAGGTGCTGATGCAACAATTGGTTCTGACAGTTGTTTAAAATCTGTTCTCGCATGATAAGATTGTACAATCCTGTGTAATCAGTAACCTTGCTACCCAGCAACCAGCCTTCCAAAGCCTTAGTGGCACAATCGACAAAGTCAGCCCAATCCTGAGACTGAATTTTCTGGGTGTCCCGGAACAGCACCCGGTACTGTTCCGTGGTTAAGCCGAACCCATCAATCAGTGTGTTCTTCAGGACTTGGTAGTTGTTAGCATCCTCAGCTCTTGTAGTGAGGAGCTTGTCCCTTCCTTTATCTTCAAAGGAAAGCCACAGTATAGCTGCCCACTGACTTGGGGGGACGCACTGGACAGTGCAGGCCCTCTCCAAGGCAGTTATCCACTTGTGGATGTCGTCCCCTTGTTTAAAGGGGGGCACTATTTTACTCAGGTGTCTAGTGTCTATACCCCTGTCTTTCTCTCTATTGAGAATGCTGCCACCAGTGGGGTCTAACCCACTTAATTTCTGCTCTCGGGCCAAGGCAAGTCTTTCTTTGGCGAGGGCAAGTTCTTCCCGCTCGATCCTCAGATTGACCTCCCGCATTTTCGCTTCATGCTCCCTCCTCTGAGGGGAAGTCATTCCTCTCTGAGAAGGTGCCTGAGAGACATGTGTATGAACCGATCTGCCAGAGCCTCTGGAGAGAGACCTAGCTCGTCCGTTCCCAAGGTTAAGCCTGCTTGAGCGTGGGCCCGGGGCTCCCCCAGTTCCATTCTCATGCCTGCTTAAGTTGGTCCTTGTAAGCCTGCCGACTACCGCTGGACCTTTGTCTGCCTCGTCTCCCGATAACTCGTCCTCGTCCTCCTCCTCTGTGTGGAGGTCGAGGTCTGGGTCACCGAGGGTTCCCTCTAAGGGAGGCATGTTCCCATCTGCACTGGGGGGACCTGGGTTAGAGGACCTCCTAGCATCGTACGCCTCTAAGAGACCTATCAGTATTGCGATGGTAGGGTTAGAACCCTGGTTTAGCTTCCTGGAGGCACACAGTTGTCTCATCTCCTTGAAGCTAAGAGTTGCATATCGTGACACGACCTGTGGAGGGTCACTGACCACTAAGGGAGTCCCTGCAGACTCTCCGTGGACCGACATGCTTTTCTAGTGGGGTGTAAGTGTTGCACCTACCTACACTATGGGTTTACCTACTGATCCCTTGCTAAGAGTTGTAGTCAGGGTGTGCTAAGCCCTGTTACACTACAACAGCCGGCTCAGTAGAACTCAGAGTATTCTAAGTTAAGTTATATGTACCTGGGTACTTATGTGATCTTTCACTGCGATATTCTTAGGATACGTGTGTGGTAAAACAACAGCAAGCTCAAATCCCAACCGCTGCTCACCAATGTGAGAAGTTGGCCTGATATGTAGTGCTCACTATTCTAGTGATCACTGTGTATCATTCCAAACGACCCTTATTGATGATTGGTTGTAAGTCAACCTTATAGACCAGCTATCCTAGTAGCGTGGATACGAGCAGTCTTAGGCTAAACTCTAGAGGGCGTGTTAAGCCAGCTGTTTACCATCACATATACCCCTTGAACACCAAGTGAAAGGACTCCACACAAGTTGTTATGAAAATAAAAGGATATTTATTTATAACAAGACTACCCTGGCTCTTTATGAGTCAGGGAGCTAAGCACACTACAAAACTCTTAGGAAAATACTTCAGTTGCACAATTTACACAAATGCCCGAGGGGCACGAGAAACCATCTACACTAACAGTGAAATGCGAATGGTTAGAGTCTGGAGGTACTGATTCCGGAGTGTTCCGATCAGTGGGACTAAACGAAAAAGGAACTGGACACTTGTAGAGCGAACCTGCGATGGAGCACCGAGATGCTCGAGTTACCTAGCCCGGAGGCTGCGGCTGCGTGAAGTTCGGCAAGATGTCGGGAGTCCTCGTGTAGTCTCAGGAGCCTGAAAGAAGAAGTTGCTGGCAGGCGACCAGTGACGATGTTCAGAGCGATCCAAGCCTGGATCGGTGGTGAAGGAAACCTGAAAGCAGAGGGGACTCAGTTCTCAACCGCTAGCCAGCGATCGTGTGGGTACCAGGGGGGTACCGGCTGAAGTCACCTCGACCAGGTGAGTGGGTGACGTCGGACTCGGCTGTTCCTCGGACCGGGAGGCGCGGCGGCGACCAGGATGGAGGGCGAGCTGTCCCACGAAGGTGTCTGCTGTCGATGATGCTGGGCCCAGGAAGGGGCAGCGGATCTTGGCAGTGGCAACCCAAGCGGGGGAGTCCAGATGGCGTCGGGAGTGGACCAGGAGGGTCCGTGGTACTCCTCTGTTGAAGGGGAGCAAGAGCCAGTCTGGAGCAACCAGACCGGTGATGCAAATAATCTTGGAGCGTCGTGAAGAGGGCCACAAGCCGGTCGGCAAGTGGTCGGACAACGCGGGGAACAGCAAGAAGCGGAAGGGCCCCCACGCAGATCTCGTGGATGCTGGGGAGACAGACTTCGATGCTGGAGCTGCTCAGGGTTTTAGGGCTTCTCAAACCCTAGGTGCACTCCCTCGAGGGTCCCTCGGTGGGCGTGCTAGATAAGCGTCGTGCAGGTTCTGAAGATAGCCGGTCCCGCAGGTCTCGTCACACCTACGACTCTCAGCTTGGCTGATGAGGTAGGTAAAAGGTCAGAGATGGCAGGGAACTCGGGTCTCGTCGAGCTGGGCAGTCTTGATCCGTAGGAGACGTACAGCAAACCGCAAGCGCTTAGGTGGTGCCTGCTGGTGCAGGGTGGCTACTCCTTAGCCACAAGGGAGAGTCTTCAGAAATAGTCAAGAGTTCCTTTCGTGGAAAGTGGTTCGTGATTCGGAGTTATCCGATTATCTGATTATCCAATTTGGGAAGGGGACTCGCTCCTACCTTTATTCTAAGAAAAAGGGGCTGGCCCGTGACTAGGTTCTACCTATGGGTGGAGCCAGGAGGGGGGTGGTTACACCCCTATCCTTTGTCCGGCTTCGCGCCAGCTCAGGGGCTTATGTGCCCCCGAAACTGGTTTGAGCCGGGCTATGCACAGTGAGCACCGGGGTGCCACTTGCAATCACCTTCCTTTCAGCCCTGCCTACCTGGGATACACAAACCCTGTCTGGGATGGTGCTAACACCGCCCTCGACAGGAAACCCTTTGTCCAAGCTCCCCTTGCTGGAAGGTCCCCCAGCAGCAGGAGGTCAGACTTGTGTCTGGTGGCAGCATCCATTTTGTGATGCTGAGGCTTGAGTCAACTTTAACCGGGGTTCAAGGTTACTTCCATGTCGTGTCCCTCTAAAAGGGGGGAATGATAACCCCGTCGCCAGGACTGGCGAGGGGTTCGTATTCCCATTCGTATGACACCTTACTCGACATGTGTAGGTGATGTGATGCCAAAGTTAGCAAATAACCGCAAGGATTATAATGCATTAAAAGTAGTTGGCCCGCGTCACCATGGAACGGCTATTAGGACTTGGTTCCGCAAGCCGTCGACGGGCTCAGCTCGCGCCAGAGCACCGTCCCACATGATTCCCGGCACTCTGCCTTCAGGATTGATAAGGCCTGCTATAGGAGTGACTGATAGGAATCCATGTGTCCATTTTAGGGTTTAGGTGTAGGAATACTACACCTACAGCAACGGGTGATTACACCACGTGGCCCCAGCTGTCGTGCAGCCAGTTGTGTCAGATTTGGGCGGCCATTCCAGGGGTGGCATAATACATGCTTCAGCCCCTGGTAGGCCCTGGGTACACCGATGCCCTGGATACCTGTGGTATGCTGAGACAGGGACTGACAAGGCGGCCCAGTTCCAATTAGTGGATGCACCTAATGTACATGTGTGTTAATTTCGAGAGAGAACAGCTAGGCTGTGGGTCTGATTGGCAGGCCCACAGCCGGAGAAAGTCGTAAACCAATGAAGCAAAAGCAAAAAAATCTGGGTGATCATAGGATTGCAGACCCTACTCTCCTACACCCCTACCCGCCAACACCAGAAAATATAGTCAGTGGGTGAACATTAATGGACGCCGGGCCGAAGCACTACGTGACACGGGGGCCAGTGTGACGGCCGTCCGCTGTCACCTGGTAAAACCAGAGCAGATCCTGCCGAACATTCTCTGCCCCGTCCGTTCAGCCGACAATTCGGAGAGTCTATGTCGGATGGCCTGCGTCCCCTTCGAATGGGGAGGAGTCTCCGGCATGTTGAAGGTGACGGTCCGAGATGATGCCCCCGTGGACTGTCTCCTGGGGAATGATCTTGAGAGTTCCCCGTGGGCCGCCGTAGAAAGAAGAGAGCACCTGGGGATGTTGGGCCTCCCGGACTGGGCGTGCGTAACCACCCGGTCCATGGCCGCCCGTGCCATCCCCCGACCAGAAGAACCAGAATGGCCAGCACCTCCTCCCCCGATCGCTCCAGTAGAGGACACCGACCATACCGACCCCCCAGAGCAAACCCCCGAAGGGCTCGCTCAGCCCCAGGACCTTCCCAACCTGGCTCAGTGGCGTCAGGAAGGGGGGCCCACCCAGGAACAGTTCCGTCAAGAACAGAAGACCTGTCCCTCCCTCGAGGGACTCCGCCAGCAAGCCCTCGCCCAGAGCGCAGGGGACACCACCGGAGCCCATTGGATCTATTGGGACAACGACCTATTGTACAGTGAACAGAGAATCGCAGAGTTAGGGGCCAGTCGAGTGCTGGTGGTGCCCCTCCGTTTTAGAGACTTCCTGTTAAATTTGGCCCACGATGTCCCTCTGGCTGGACACCTGGGCCAGGACAAAACCTACAGTCGCCTGGTGACCCACTTTTTCTGGCCGAAGATGAGAAACGACGTCCTCAACCACTGCCGGTCCTGCCCCACGTTCCAGGCCAGCGGGAAGAGCGGCCGCAAACTCAAAGCACCTCTGCAACCCTTCCCAGTTGTCACCACCCCGTTCGAGAGGGTGGGAATAGACATTGTGGGGCCCCTGGACCCCCGTACAGCACAAGGACATCGGTTCATCCTGGTACTGGTGGACCACGCCACCCGCTACCCCGAGGCTGTGCCCCTGCGAACTGTAACAGCCCCGGTGGTCGGCCGGGCCTTAATGGGGATCTTCTCCCGGGTGGGCTTCCCCCGAGAAGTCGTCAGCGACAGAGGCACAAACTTTATTTCGAAGTATATGAAGTCCCTCTGGCAACAGTGCGGGGTCACCTACCAGTTCACGACCCCCTATCACCCTCAAGGAAACGGACTAGTCGAGCGGTTCAACCGCACGCTCAAGGGAATGATTGGGGGATTGGAAGAGCCCCTCCGTCGCCAGTGGGATGTACTACTTCCGTGCCTCCTCTTCGCCTATCGAGAAGTTCCCCAGAAGTCCCTCGGCTTTAGCCCTTTCGAACTCTTGTACGGGCACCCTGTGCGAGGGCCCCTCAGCCTAGTCAAAGAAGGTTGGGAGATGGCCCCCCTAAAGACTCCTCCAGACGTCTTCAAGTACCTCCTGACCCTACGCAATCAGACCAGGCGATTCAGAGAAATGGCGAAAGCGAACCTTGAGGCCAGTCAGGAGGACATGAAAAAATGGTACGATCAAAATGCCTCCTCCATCGAATTCGAACCTGGCCAACAAGTGTGGGTGATGTCCCCCACCGAACCATGTGCCTTGCAGGACAAGTGGACGGGGCCCTTCAAAGTGGTCGAACGCAAGAGCCCCGTCACCTATCTCATCGATATGGAATCTCCACGGAACCCCCTCCGGGTCCTCCACACCAACAGACTCAAACCCCACTTTGTGCGCTCGGAGCTCAGCCTCCTGATGGCTACAGACAGTGGAGCGGAAGAAGACTCCGAGCCTCTCCCTGATCTCCTGAAGACTCGTGAGAAAGATGGTTCCGTGGACGGGGTCCGGCTCTCCGATGCCCTCACCCCGGAACAGCGCCAAGGCTGCCGGGACCTCCTGCTGCAGTTTGCTACCTTGTTTTCCCTCACCCCAGGGGTCACCCCCTGGTGCTTGCACGACGTGGACACTGGGGACAGTCCCCCTATCAGACACCGGGCGTACCGCGTACCAGATCGGGTACGGGCCTGCATCCAGGAGGATGTATCAAAGATGCTCACGCTCGGGGTCATCGAGCCCTCGGACAGCCCCTGGGCCAGCCCGGTCGTGCTGGTCCCCAAAGCTGCTGCCCCCGGCACCACTCCTGAGCTCCGATTCTGCGTCGACTATCGGGGCTTGAATGCTGTCACCAGAACCGACGCTCATCCCATCCCCCGAGCGGATGAACTGATCGACCGCATGGGGGCTGCCCGCTACCTCAGCATCTTCGACCTGACAGCGGGCTACTGGCAGATCGGTCTCACACCCCGGGCCCAAGAACGATCCGCCTTTTCTACCCCCGATGGCCACTACCACTTCAAAGTCATGCCCTTCGGCATGAAGAATGCCCCAGCTACCTTTCAGCGACTGGTGAACCAGGTCTTGGCAGGGCTCGAGGAGTTCAGCGCCGCCTACCTGGACGATATCGCTGTGTACAGCCGCCACTGGTCCGACCACCTCCACCACCTCCGAGAGGTCCTGCAGGCCCTCCAACGGGCCGGCCTCACAATCAAGGCCAGCAAGTGCCAAATTGGTCAGGGGTCCGTGACCTATCTCGGACACCAGGTGGGAAGCGGTCTGGTGGCCCCTCTGCAACTCAAAATCGCTGCCATCCAGTCCTGGCAGCCTCCAGTCACGCAGACCGAGGTCCGAGCCTTCTTAGGGCTCACCGGCTACTACCGGCGGTTCCTGAGGGACTATGGCAGCATTGTGGGGCCCCTCACGGGACTCACATCCAAAAACCACCCGAAGAAGGTCAACTGGACCCCAGACTGTCAAGCGGCCTTCGAGAAGCTGAAAGCCGCCATGTGCACTGCCCCTGTGCTCCAGGCCCCCGACTACAGTCGGGAATTCATCGTACAAACAGATGCCTCCGACCATGGCATCGGGGCAGTCCTCTCCCAGCTGAACTCCGAGGGACTTGACCAACCGGTGGCCTTCATCAGCAGACGCCTCCTGGCCCGAGAACAGCGCTGGAGCACCATCGAGAGGGAGGCCTTCGCAGTGGTGTGGGCCCTCAAAAAGCTCCGGCCCTATCTCTTCGGTACCCACTTCCGGGTGCAAACAGATCATCGACCGCTGCAGTGGCTAATGCAGATGCGGGGGGAAAACCCCAAACTATTGCGTTGGTCCATCTCCCTGCAAGGGATGGACTTCACTGTGGAACATCGACCGGGCCAAGACCACGCCAACGCAGATGGCCTGTCACGCTTTTTCCGCCTCGACGAGGAGAGTCCCCAAGAGGATGGGTGACTCTCCCCGCCTTCAGCTGGGGGGGACGCATGTTGGACAGGCCACATGAAGGGCTTGCTCCCTCCCCGCATGACAGGGCCCGAGCCCCGGCCCTCCAGGTGTTACCCACAGAAACAACCCGCACCCCGTCTCCAGACGGGACTCCTGCCCCCGGACATCTCTGTATCATGGGGCCGAACCACTACCGGCTCCCTCGCCCGGCCCGGCCGCCATCTTGGACACTGCACCACGAGGCCGCGTGGCCTCAGCTCGACCCTAACCCTGGGCCTGGCCAGGCCCCGACATCCCGGCACCACCATCCACCCAGGAGGTGAACGGACCACTTGGCAGGTCAATGGGAGAAAGAAGTGTCGATGGCTCTCCCCCGCCAGGTGCCGATCGCCCCCCAGCTCCCCCGGGCGCTGGCTCCACCCCCCTGCTGGGTGTCTGGACTCCCTCATCCCGGACCTCCCGACCTCCAAGTGCGAGGGTCCGGACATCAAAGGGCGCCAGACCTATAACTGGGGCAGCTCCAGAGCAGGAAGGCAGTTGTATCCTGGAGTCGAGAGACACCGAGAAGAACTCATCCTTGACGGACTACCGGCGCTGCCGTAGCCCTGCCTTGTGAACTATCATCCTGCCTGCTGGCGCTGCCGCGGCCTTCTGCATCCTCCATCCTCGTCGGGACCTGCTGGCGCTGCCGCGGACCGTTGTAACTACCACCTTCATTGGGACCTGCTGGCGCTGCCGCGGACCGTTGTAACTACCACCTTCATCGGGACCTGCTGGCGCTGCCGCGGACCGTGTAATGACCACCTTCACCGGGACCTGCTGGCGCTGCCGCGGCCCGTCCAGCTAGAACACCGAGCTCGAGGATTGTGAGCTATCCATCTATCATCGCATCTACCAGATTGGTAACAAGACTGTCCCGCTACCCCCTTTCCCAACCAAGAGACTAGAATCGAGGGGACCCCTGAGTCCTGACCTCCTTGTACCATTCTATCGTACCTAAAGATTGCTTATAAAGAACGTTAAACCTTATCTTTGTGTGGTGTACCTCTGTGGGGGGGAAGTTACTCGTCTGTACGATCCCTGGAGACGGCTCTCCCCGGAGACCTCTCCCCTTGTCCTCGGCCGACCCTCCCGGTCCGTCTAACAGGGAGTTTAACTGGATTGTGCAATTCTATTGAGGAGGAGGTACATCACAGCTGCATCTAATAGGATACCAATGCTGGAGAACTGTAGGTGCAGATAAGTCACCTGTTTTCTTCTCCAGTATTGGATCTTTCATAGAGTTACATGTTTGAATTAGAACAACAAGCAGTTAATCACAATAGCAACACAAAGTAATGGTGGGTTACCAGAAAACAAAGGCTAACATTATTGAAAACCCGCCACACTCTTGTCTCTACTGCCAGGAAGTAATGCTGGGTAAAGATGCATGTGCCCACTGTTGGTACTCTTGACAAGAGGGCTGTTGAAGCTGGGGCTATATGCCCTTAAAGCAATTCGCCTGGTTTCAAGTGGCAGTAATTAAGTGACACCGCCTTCCATCGGACCATCCCTTCTTTGGATAATGGTTGACATCTTTGTGGCGGTCTGATGGTGAGCAACAACTGGTCAGTTTTGTGAAAGTCCTTGGGTTTTTCCAATATAAAATCTAAGACACCGATCTTTAACTATTAGGTTCTGCACACGTTTTGCTGCTGTAATTGCATTCTCGAAGAAAGTATTCAGAATAAGGGCCTTATTGAGGTGGAAATCATTGTGCACCTTAGGAATAAATCAAGGGTTTCATTCACAAAGTGACCCTGTCTTTGAGGAATTTTGTTACTCACATATTATCCTAGTTTTTCCTCGCAGGTATTCTCACAAAAGTCATGAACGTAGCATAGCCCTGCCTGAGCCTAGGGACACCGGAACACTTCTTTATACATATTTTCTGAAGTTGGAGGTAGTTATCTCAAAGTTAAACAGTCTGGTGACACCTACATAAGTCTGTGACCGGACAACGCAAAGTGCATTCTTCTCTGGATACAGAGCTATAGAAATATAATTACCATTATAAATCTAAGCCACAGTGCAGCATGTGAAATGGAAATGTGTCCTCTGGGAAAAGAAAGCATAAAAACCCTGTTCTAGCTGGAGAGAAAAGATGAAGAGAAAGGTGCCGGTCAGGTGACAAGTGCATTAGCTGTGCTCAATGTACACTGTAGCTTTAAGAGAGCCAGAGGCTTCAATCACTCTGTGTGCACCTTACGAGAGAGGCTTCCATCACTCAGTGTGCACCTTAAGAGAGCCAGAGGCTTCCATCATTCAGTGTGCACCTTAAGAGAGCTGGAGGCCTCATCACTCAGTGCGCACCTTAAGAGAGCCGGAGGCTTCCATCACTCCGTGTGCACCTTAAGAGAGCCGGAGGCTTCCATCACTCAGTGTGCACCTTAAGAGAGCTGAAGGCTTCCATCACTCAGTGTGCACCTTAAGAGAGCCAGAGGCTTCCATCACTCAGTGTGCACCTTAAGAGAGCCGGAGGCTTCCATCACTCAGTGTGCACCTTAAGAGAGCCAGAGGCTTCCATCATTCAGTGTGCACCTTAAGACAGCCGGAGGCTTCCATTACTCTGTGTGCACCTTAAGAGAGCCGGAGGCTGCCATCACTCCGTGTGCACCTTAGGAGAGCCGGAGGCTTCCATCACTCCATGTGCACCTTAAGAGAGCCAGAGGCCTCATCACTCAGTGTGCACCTTACGAGAGAGGCTTCCATCACTCCGTGTGCACCTTAGGAGAGCCGGAGGCTTCCATCACTCAGGGTGCACCTTAAGAGAGCTGGAGGCTTCCATCACTCAGTGTGCACTTTAAGAGAGCAGGAGGCTTCCATCACTCAGTGTGCACCTTAAGAGAGCTGGAGGCCTCATCACTCAGTGCGCACCTTAAGAGAGCTGGAGGCTTCCATCACTCCGTGTGCACCATAAGAGAGCCGGAGGCTTCCATCACTCCGTGTGCACCTTAAGAGAGCTGAAGGCTTCCATCACTCCATGTGCACACCTTAAGAGAGCCAGAGGCTTCCATCACTCAGTGTGCACCTTAAGAGAGCCGGAGGCTTCCATCACTCAGTGTGCACCTTAAGAGAGCCAGAGGCTTCCATCATTCAGTGTGCACCTTAAGACAGCCGGAGGCTTCCATTACTCTGTGTGCACCTTAAGAGAGCCGGAGGCTGCCATCACTCCGTGTGCACCTTAGGAGAGCCGGAGGCTTCCATCACTCCATGTGCACCTTAAGAGAGCCAGAGGCCTCATCACTCAGTGTGCACCTTACGAGAGAGGCTTCCATCACTCCGTGTGCACCTTAGGAGAGCCGGAGGCTTCCATCACTCAGTGTGCACCTTAAGAGAGCCAGAGGCCTCATCACTCAGTGTGCACCTTACGAGAGAGGCTTCCATCACTCCGTGTGCACCTTAAGAGAGCTGGAGGCTTCCATCACTCCGTGTGCACCTTAAGAGAGCCGGAGGCTTCCATCACTCCGTGTGCACCTTAAGGGAGCCGGAGGCTTCCATCACTCTGTGTGCACCTCAAGAGAGCCGGAGGCTTCCATCACTCCGTGTGCCCCTTAAGAGAGCCGGAGGCTTCCATCACTCAGTGTGCACCTTAAGAGAGCCAGAGGCTTCCATCATTCAGTGTCCACCTTAAGAGAGCCAGAGGCTTCCATCACTCAGTGTGCACCTTAAGAGAGCCCGGAGGCCTCATCACTCAGTGTGCACCTTAAGAGAGCCAGAGGCTTCCATCATTCAGTGTGCACCTTAAGAGAGCCTGAGGCTTCCATCACTCAGTGTGCACCTTAAGAGAGCCGGAGACTTCCATCGCTCAGTGTGCACCTTAAGAGAGACGGAGGCTTTCATCATTCAGTGTGCACTTTAAGAGAGCCGGAGGCTTCCATCACTCAGTGTGCACCTTAAGAGAGCTGGAGGCTTCTATCACTCAGTGTGCACCTGTTGGACTTGGCCTATCCTGCAGGGTAATCCATGAACTTTTTTCCTTCCTCCTGTATTTTTTCTGACCTGTTGTTGGCTGTGTTATGACTCTGGGCACCTTACCACTGCTGATCAGCGCTAAGGTGCATATGCTCTCCCTATTATAAAATGTATACATTGATTGGTTTCCATGTTTGGCTTATTTGGTTTACTATCAGCCCCTAGTAAAGTGCACCAGGAGTGCCAGGGCTTGTAAATGCAAATGCTGCTGGTGGGCTTGCAGCACTGGTTGTGCCACCCACAGAAGCGGCCTAGTAAAATGCGTATAAGGTCTGCCATTGCAGAAACTGCGTGCAGTCTGGTACTGTCATGCTGACTGCGCAAGTGCACCTACTGGCCGGTCCCTAAACCTTCCCTTAACTACATATTAGTCACTCCTATGGTAGGCCCGAGGGCAGGGTGCATTGTATGCATAAGGTAGGACATGCCCTGATGTGTGTGGCATGTCCTAATAGAGAATTACAGCCATTTTCGTTTTTCACAATTGAAAGGCTACCTGCTCTCCATAGGCCAGAATGGGCTGCTGGAATTATTACACTCTATAATCCCAGCGGACTCAGAGAGCATGTTAGAAAGTCAAGCTTAGTATGCCTGAATTCTGAATAATAAAATACTTCTTTTAGTAAAGTTTATTTTAATATCCTGTGTTTGTATATACTACTTTTAGAAAGTTAGTATTTACTTGCCTAACCATTTCAGTCCGCCTCTGCTGTGTGTGTGTGCTGCGTAGGTTCAGTGAGGGGCAGGGCTGGGGAATTCCAGGACACAGGCTGGCTGCCAGGTGGTGGGTAGAGAGATTACACCAGGATGGGTGGGAGGAGTACACCTTGACTCTGAATAGGGCTGTGCTCTGCCACCACAATGCTGGCTCCACCCCCTGTGGAGCGGCTGATGTCTCTGCCCTGTGCACTGAAAGGAAAGAGCAGAGTCACCACAACAAAGTGCTCCAAAACCGGACTGAGCCAGGCACAGGCCCCCTGGCCACAAAGAACAAAAGAAACTGTGTATAAAAGAAGGAGCCCTGCTCCTAAGAAATCAGATCCTGTTTATGCCAAGAAGAACCTCTGCCCGAAGAGAAGGACCTGGGAAAGCTGCATGGAGGAGTACTGTCTCTAAGCCTGATAGACTGGCCTGTGGTGGGTGCCTTGCTGCAAGAAGGAGAGGAAAAGACTGAGAAAGACTTTATTTTCAACTTGTGCTTTGTGAACAAATCTCCAAGGGCTTGCTTGTGAACTTGCCCCCTGAACTGCGCCCCAGGAACAGTGGGCGCTACCCCTCCCTGGAAGAAGGAAAGCTGCTGCTGGTGAATTGCCCTTCCACGCTGACTCCGGAGACCTGAGTGCAACGGGGAACCTATCCCGCACTCGGAGAACCTGTGTGCCCCCATCCCGCTGAGCAATGTGACTCCTGCACGACTGTGCCGCTGTGAGCACCGTGACGGCCTGCCCCGCCTGGCCTGAATATCGTAAGCTGCTGCCCCCTCGAGCCGAAGCTCGCATCGTAAGGAAGGATTGTCCGGTCTAAGCACCGAGCCTCTTTGGCCCCCGAGCCGTAGAGCCCATCGCAAGGACCAACGGCATCCAAGTTCGCCGCTCCTGGACGACGCCTACAGCACCTCGCCGCTGACTACACCCCCGAGCCGCCCCTCCTTCCGCCAACATCGTGACGAGCATCGGAGTCCCGACGCGCCCCACAACACCTCGCTGTCCTCTGCCAAAAGAGACTGCACCGTGACGTGGGACGCCCTCCCTACGACTGCCGAGGCCGCCCCGAACTCGCCATCAAGCAACAAGGTACTGTGCGCCCCGAATGCCTCAACGTACTTGCAGCGTACGGCTGCATCCCCGGAGCGGTACGCGTCCTCGTGGGCCGACTGTATGGCCCGTACTGTCTAAGAGACTATCATCCCCGTACGCTGACCCCCGCGGGAAGCGTGAGCCATCAAAGGGATCGTCCCGAAGAGCATACACCCCAGTACGACGCGTGCCATCACCTGTACGGCCCGTACCGCCCTGTACGCCATCGTCCCCGTACGCCTGCTCACGCGGGAAGCGTGAGACGTAGTGGGGAGGCGTCCCGAGGAGTGTACGGCCCGTACTAACAGCAGTACGGCATGTACCAACAGTGGCATGACCCGTACTGACGGTGTTTCGACGTGCACTGACCCCCAAGAGGTGCAGATTGCACCCGACCGTGCATTTTGAAAAACTGTGGCATCCTTAAAACCAAGTTGGAACATTGCAGACGAGTAACTGGAACCGTATTTAAAAGTTAAAGACTGTAACTAAAGCCTGCTTGAAGAGTCTATATAAAGAGCTTTATTTTCATAAATACAGTCTGGTGTCTCTGTGTGGGAGGGGGTTGGTGATTGTTGTGGACCATCCTAAATGCTTAACCTTATGTACTCTAGAGTTTAGCCTGACTGCTCGCGCCACACTACCTAGAGGGTGAGCAGGGGTTATTGTCTGAGAGTAATCCTTTGCCCTGACTTAGAGGAGAGGGTCCCTGCTCGTCGCAAGTGCACACCTGCGCCAACCAGAGACCCCCGATTCTAACAGTACCTTTAAGAGAGCCAGAGGCTTCCATCACTCAGTGTGCATCATTCAGTGTGCACCTTAAGAGAGCCAGAGGCTTCCATCATTCAGTGTACACCTTAAGAGAGCCAGAGGTTTCCATCACTCCGTGTGCACCTTAAGAGAGCCGGAGGCTTCCATCACTCCGTGTGCACCTTAAGAGAGCCGGAGGCTTCAATCACTCAGTGTGCACCTTAAGAGAGTTGAAGGCTTCCATCACTCCGTGTGCACCTTAAGAGAGCCGGAGGCTTCCATCACTCAGTGTGCACCTTAAGAGAGCCAGAGGCTTCCATCATTCAGTGTGCACCTTAAGAGTGCTGGAGGCTTCAATCACTCAGTGTACACCTTAAGAGAGCCAGAGGCCTCATCACTCAGTGTGCACCTTAAGAGAGCCAGAGGCTTCCATCATTCAGTGTCCACCTTAAGAGAGTCAGAGGCTTCCATCACTCAGTGTGCACCTTAAGAGAGCCAGAGGCCTCATCACTCAGTGTGCACCTTAAGAGACCCGGAGACTTCCATCACTCAGTGTACACCTTAAGAGAGCCAGAGGCTTCCATCACTCAGTGTGCACCTTAAGAGAGCCGGAGGCTTCCATCATTCAGTGTGCACCTTAAGAGAGCCTGAGGCTTCCATCAGTCAGTGTGCACCTTAAGAGAGACGGAGGCTTCCATCATTCAATGTGCACCTTAAGAGATCCAGAGGCTTCCATCACTCAGTGTGCACCTTAAGAGAGCCGGAGGCTTCCATCACTCAGTGTGCACCTTAAGAGAGATGGAGGCTTCCATCACTCAGTGTGCACCTTAAGAGAGCCAGAGGCTTCCATCACTCAGTGTCCATCATTCAGCATGCACCTTAAGAGAGCCAGAGGCGTCCATCACTCAATGAGCACCTTACGAGAGAGGCTTCCATCACTCTGTGTGCACCTTATGAGAGCCGGAGGCTTCCATCACTCCGTGTGCACCTTAAGAGAGCCGGAGGCTTCCATCACTCCGTGTGCACCTTAAGAGAGTCGGAGGCTTCCATCACTCCGTGTGCACCTAAAGAGAGCTGGAGGCCTCCATTACTCCGTGTGCACCTTATGAGAGCCGGAGGCTTCCATCACTCCTTGTGCACCTTAAGAGAGCCGGAGGCTTCCATCACTCAGTGTGCACCTTAAGAGAGCCGAAGGCTTCCATCACTCCATGTGCACCTTAAGACACCCGGATGCTTCCATCACTCAGTGTGCACCTTATGAGAGCCAGAGGCTTCCATCATTCAGGGTGCACCTTAAGAGAGCCGGAGGCTTCCATCACTCAGTGTGCACCTTTAGAGAGCCAGAGGCTTCCATCACTCCGTGTGCACCTTAAGAGAGCTGGAGGCTTCCATCACTCAGTGTGTACCTTCAGAGAGCCAGAGGCTTGCATCATTCAGTGTCCACCTAAAGAGAGCCAGAGGCTTCCATCACTCAGTGTGCACCTTAAGAGTGCCAGAGGCTTCCATCATTCAGTGTGCCCTTTAAGAGAGCCGGAGGCTTCCATCACTCAGTGTGCACCTTAAGAGAGCCGGAGGCTTCTAGCACTCAGTGTGCACCTTTAAGAGAGCCAGAGGCTTCCATCACTCAGTGTGCACCTTAAGAGAGCCGAAGGCCTCATCACTCAGTGTGCACCTTAAGAGAGCCAGAGGCTTCCATCACTCAGTGTGCACCTTAAGAGAGCCAGAGGCTTCCATCACTCAGTGTCCATCATTCAGCATGAACCTTAAGAGAGCCAGAGGCTTCCATCACTCAGTGTTGGAAGGGGCGATCTCAGGGGGGTTACAGAACACGTTCCTGACCACCCCGTGACCCACCTGTGAGACCGGCCTCGTGGCGTGGGCCCTCCCGACCAGCAAGTTACCCTGCAACCACGCCGAACCTCGTTGATACAGCCTTCCGGCTCCCGCGGGCCAACATCCCGAGGGCCGACCAGATCCCCAACACGCATGCCCGGCCGAGGGAGAGCGAAACCCTCCCCAAACCAGACCGAGAGGTGCCGATCCTGTCACACCTCTGGTCTCTCCCCCGAGGGAGGTTTCGATCGACCACCAGGCTCCCGGGGAGCAGGCGCCTCGCCCGCTGGGTGTCTGGAGTCCCTCCCGGACCCACCTGAACAGATCAAAGGGCCGAGCGACAGGAAACCCCGACACACCGCCCCCCAGGCACCAGACCCCTCTCCGCGAGGACCCCGGACTTCAAAGAGGAGGGGGAGTATAACAAGGGGTGCTGAAGGGACGAAAGCAGAGAAGACCTGGACTGATGAGAGCCTGCTGACCTGGTCGCGGCTCGATCGCTCCCCGAACCGAAGAACGCTACCCGAACTCTGAACCATCTGAGCCCTGCTGACGCTGTCGCGGCTCCCCGAACTCTGAACCATCTGAGCCCTGCTGACGCTGTCGCGGCTCCCCGAACTCTGAACCATCTGAGCCCTGCTGACGCTGTCGCGGCTCCCCGAACTCTGAACCATCTGAGCCCTGCTGACGCTGTCGCGGCTCCCCGAACTCTGAACCATCTGAGCCCTGCTGACGCTGTCGCGGCTCCCCGAACTCTGAACCATCTGAGCCCTGCTGACGCCGTCGCGGCTCCCCGAACTACGAACCTCCGGTGCCTGCTGAGTGACTCGCGGCCCGCTCCTCCAAGAGAAACGGCAGAGATTGCCGAGAGAAGCAACATCCCCTCAGCTCGAGGATTGAGAGCTGTGCGCCGGATACCTCACAGAGACACTGATTCAAAGACTGTCCCACTACCCCTTTTCCCTCATCACGAGATCGCTGCCGCTTGTGGCATCAATTCTGCACCTGCCTTCCGGATCATAAAGATCCCTGACAACTACCGATAAAAGTCTATTGTCTTACAACGAATTACTGTGTGGTGTCCCTCTATCTGAAGAGAGAGTAAGCGTGGCGTGGGCGATCCTAGGTACGAGACCCTTCCAGGAAGGGCCTCCCCGCTCTTGCTCAGCATAACTCTGGTAAAGGTGGGCCTCCGGGTGGTCAGGAACGCATTCCGAAGCCTCCCCGGGGAACGCCTTCCAACATCTGGTGGCAGGTGACGGGATCCGAGCCAACACCTAGAGATCGTGCAGTAGACGGCTTACGCACTACCAAGAAGAAATGGAAGGAGAAACTTCCCGAGGTGCCGCAGGCACCAACCCGAACACGACATTCCAAAAGGACCTGTTAGAATCTTATACGCACGAGAACTGAAACAATTTTGCAAAGACCTTGGAATCGCTACCACCGGACTAAGCACGAAAGAGGACTTCCAGGGGGCATTAGATACCTGGGTCGAGGCGGGAACTCCCCGGACACAAACAGAAGGAGCGCCTCCCAACGAACCACGAAGCACCCCGGGGAGGAACGGCGCCCCCGAGGGGGGCCTATCCCCAGAGGAACTAGCGGACCGAGAAAGAGGTCGCAACAACGAACTAGAACTAGCAAAATTAAAAATCGAAGGAGAGCTAAAACTGGCGGAAAAAAAGCTGGCGGTGGAACAGTTACGCCTACAAGGAGAACTCGAGGAAAAGAAACGACAAAGAGAACACGTAGAAAGAAAACTCCAACTGGAGCACGAACGTAGCCTGAAAGAGATCGAGCTCAAAGCGAAGAATGCGGAGGCCAGACCCTCGGAAACCCAACCCCTCTCCTCCACCGTGGAACCAAAGGTCCACATCCCCAAAGACGTGGTGAAAGAATACTATAAGAACGATGACATCCAGCAATGGTTCAAAGCCTACGAAGTCGCCATGACCCCCCACCGAGTCCCGCAGAAAGACTGGGGGGCTGGGCTGTGGGGCCGGTTCCTGAGCGAGGGGAGAGATACCCTGCTGGACCTGCCCTCCACGGTGATGAACTCCTACAGTCACATGAAAGAGGCCCTAGTAGCCAGATATGGGCTCACCCCTGAAATGTACCGGCAACGGTTTAGAGACTGCAGGAAGATACCCGGTACCACCTGGGTGGAGTACGTGAACTTTTACAGCCGGGCCTTGGACGGGTGGATCAAGGGCAGCAAGGTCTCCACCTTTGAGGAGCTGTTCGACCTAATCGCATGGGAACACTTGTCCGCTAATTGCTTTGTAGAGCTGCGCCAGCACCTCCTGGACAGCAAACTCACAGACCCTCGGAAACTGGCCGTTGAGGCTGACCGGTGGGTAAACACCCGGACCCCCCGGGGCCCCGTGGGAGACTACAGTCGCCACAGTCAGGGACCCCCCTGCCAGAGGGGCGGAGGGAATCAAGGCCGGCCAAGGGAACTCCCGGGGGGATCCCCGCTCAGCCCCCCCAGAGGACAACCTCCGCCCTTTCCAGCTCCACCTCCCGCCAGCACCGGGCCACCGGGGAGGCCGGGGCCCCGAGTGAGGATCACCTGTTTCCGCTGCCAACAGACCGGACACTATGCCAGCGACCCTCAATGTCCCATGTACCAGCGAACCGCCACAACAACCCTGCCGGCTCGACAAATGGCCTCCGTAGCCCTGGGGGAAGAGATGGAAGACTCCGAAGAATGGGAACCAGCCGCCATGGCCTTGGTCTCCCTAGGGGACCGGGAGATGGTCCCCGGAATGTCCCTGCCTGCCAACACGAAGAAGTACCGACAGCAGGTAACGGTCAACGGTCACTGCGTCAAGGACCTCCGGGACACGGGGGCGAGTGTCACGGCGGTTCATTGTCACCTGGTCTCCGAAGACCAGATCCTACCCGGCGCCTTTTGTCCCGTCATATCGTCAGACAATTCCGAGAGCCTCTGCTGGATGGCCCTAGTCCCCTTCGAATGGGGGGGAGTCACCGGCAAGTTAAAGGTGGCGGTCCGAACCTCCCAGCCCGTGGACTGCCTCCTGGGCAACGACCTTGAGAACTCCCCATGGGGACAAGTGGAACGAAGAGCCCATCTCGAGATGATGGGCCTACCCAAATGGGTATGCGCCACCACGCGCTCAATGACTCTCAGAGTGCCTTCCTCCGAGGGGGGAGAAGCCATGCCGCTAAGCACCGCCACCATCCCCGAGGTCCAGAATACGCCACCAGGGGCCAACGACCCCCTTCTGGACGAAACGACCGCTCCCGACGAAGGGTCCGTGCCTTCCGACCCCGAATCCGTGACCGAACTCGGGGACCTGCCAGAACTGGCCCAGTGGCACTGCGAAGGAGGCCCCTCCCGTGAATGAATTCTGCCAAGAACAATCCACCTGCCCGTCCCTCATTGGACCCCGACAACAGGCCGAGGCACAATGCAGCAGGCGACCGGACCGGCACCCACTGGGTATACTGGGAAAACGGCCTCCTGTACAGCGAACAGAAGTCGGCCGAGTTGGGATCGGCCCGAGTAATAGTGATACCCCTGCGCTTCCGAAGTCTCCTCCTGGGCCTGGCCCATGATGTACCCCTGGCCGGACACTTAGGCCAAGATAAGACCTACCAACGACTCGTCACCCACTTCTATTGGCCCAAGATGCGAGCAAATGTGGAGGCCCACTGCAAGTCCTGCCCCACGTGCCAGGCCAGCGGAAAGAGTGGGGGCAAGCGCAAGGCTCCGCTACAACCCTTCCCAGTCGTCAGTACCCCTTTTGAGCGGGTAGGAATCGACATCGTGGGACCACTGGACCCCAAGACCGCCCAGGGCCACCGGTTCATCCTCGTCCTGGTGGATCATGCCGCTCGTTACCCCGAAGCCATCCCTCTCCGCACCGTGACGGCCCCCGTGGTAGGCCAGGCCTTGATGGGGATCTTCTCCCGCGTGTGGTTCCCCCGCGAAGTCGTGAGTGACCGGGGTACGAACTTTATCTCCCGATATATGAGGTCCCTCTGGCAGCAGTGCGGAGTATCAAACAAGTTCACCGCCCCGTACCACCCCCAAGGAAACGGCCTAGTCGAGCGCTTTAACAAAACACTGAAAGGAATGATCATGGGCCTTGAGGAACCCCTACGCCGGAGGTGGGACGTCCTCCTCCCATGCCTCCTGTTCGCCTACCGGGAGGTTCCACAAAAATCCCTGGGGTTCAGCCCATTCGAACTACTATATGGACACCCCGTCCGGGGACCCCTGAGCCTGGTCAAGGAGGGTTGGGAAACGACTCCCCGGGGGACCCCTCCGGATGTGTTCCGATACATCCTGGCGCTCCGCAACCAGACCCGGAAATTCCGAGAACTCGCAGAGGCGAACCTCGAAGCTAGCCAGGAAGAGATGAAGCGCTGGTATGACCAGAATGCTACGCTGGTCCATCTCCCTCCAGGGGATGGATTTCACGGTGGAACATCGCCCCGGGACGGACCACGCCAACGTGGACGGCCTGTCCCGATTTTTCCGCTTCAGCGAGGAGAACCCCCAAGTGGATGGGTAGTTCTCCCCGCCTTTCAGCTGGGGGGGGCACGTGTGAGACCGGCCTCGTGGCGTGGGCCCTCCCGACCAGCAAGTTACCCCGCAACCACGCCGAACCTCGTTGATACAGCCTTCCGGCTCCCGCGGGCCAACATCCCGAGGGCCGACCAGATCCCCAACACGCATGCCCGGCCGACGGAGAGCGAAACCCCCCCCAAACCAGACCGAGAGGCGCCGATCCTGTCACACCTCTGGTCTCTCCCCCGAGGGAGGTTTCGATCGACCACCAGGCTCCCGGGGAGCAGGCACCTCGCCCGCTGGGTGTCTGGAGTCCCTCCCGGACCCACCTGAACAGATCAAAGGGCCGAGCGTCAGGAAACCCCGACACACCGCCCCCCAGGCACCAGACCCCTCTCCGCGAGGACCCCGGACTTCAAAGAGGGGGAGTATAACAAGGGGTGCTGAAGGGACGAAAGCAGAGAAGACCTGGACTGGCGAGAGCCTGCTGACCTGGTCGCGGCTCGATCGCTCCCCGAACCGAAGAACGCTACCCGAACTCTGAACCATCTGAGCTCTGCTGACGCTGTCGCGGCTCCCCGAACTCTGAACCATCTGAGCCCTGCTGACGCTGTCGCGGCTCCCCGAACTCTGAACCATCTGAGCCCTGCTGACGCCGTCGCGGCTCCCCGAACTACGAACCTCCGGTGCCTGCTGAGTGACTCGCGGCCCGCTCCTCCAAGAGAAACGGCAGAGATTGCCGAGAGAAGCAACATCCCCTCAGCTCGAGGATTGAGAGCTGTGCGCCGGATACCTCGCAGAGACACTGATTCAAAGACTGTCCCACTACCCCTTTTCCCTCATCAAGAGATTGCTGCCACTTGTGGCATCAATTCTGCACCTGCCTTCCGGATCATAAAGATCCCTGACAACTACCGATAAAAGTCTATTGTCTTACAACGAATTACTGTGTGGTGTCCCTCTATCCGAAGAGAGAGTAAGCGCGGCGTGTGCGATCCTAGGTACGAGACCCTTCCAGGAAGGGCCTCACCGCTCTTGCTCGGCATAACTCTGGGAAAGGTGGGCCTCCGGGTGGTCAGGAACGCATTCCGAAGCCTCCCCAGGGAACGCCTTCCAACACCACCTCTCCCAGAACCAGGCCGAGCACCGGCGGGGAGGCCCTTCCAGGAAGGGGTCTCGTACTTTAGGATCGCACTCGCTGAGCTGGCACTACTTGACAAAGGGACACCACACTGTAGGTTTCAGTAGACAGAGATCTTTATCTAAGATTCTTTGGATCTTTATGATCCGCAAGGTAGTCTTGGTCAATACAACAAGCTTGGTAATTCCTTGACAAAGGGGGTTGGGGTAGCGGGACAGTTCTAGGTTCAGAGTCAATGCCGAGTATCCTTCGCACAGCTCTCAATCCTCGAGCCGGGGGACACGGTAGTCTTGGGTCCAGCCGGACCAGTGTTTTCTCGAGCCGCGACTACGTCCGCAGGGCTCCGGTAGGAAGGAACTGTCAATCGGGAGATCTTCGGGGAGCCGCGATTCACTCGGCAGGCTCAGCTGGTCTTAGAGTTGGGGGGAGCCGCGAGTCTCTCAGCAGGCTCCGATAGTCTAAGGGTCGGGGGGAGCCGCGAGTCTCTCTGCAGGCCCCGGGGTTCGTAGTGTTCCCAGGAGCCGCGACGACGTCAGCAGGGCTCAGATGGTTTCCAAGGATCAGGTAGCGTCCTTCTTTGCAGTTTCGTCGAGCCGCGACCAGGTCCGCAGGGCTCTCTTAGTTCCAGGTCTTCTCTGCCCCAGTCCCCTCAGCACCCCCTGTTATACGCCTCATTCTCTTTGAAGTCCGGCTCCACACAGAGAGGGGTCTTGGCTTCTGGGGGCGGTGTTGGGATTTCCGGCCGCTCGACTCTTTGATCCTTTCAAGTTGGCCCGGGAGGGACTCCAGACACCCAGCATGCGGGGAGCCAGCTCCCTGGGGGCCCGGAGAGCGATCGAAACCCTCTATTGTGAGGAGGTCAGAGGTGTGACAGAGACTACTCCTCCCTGTCTTGCTTGGGGGGGGTTCCCTCTCCCTCGGCCGGGCATGGCGCGTTTAGGGTCTAGGTTTCGCTGGGGCCCCCGGCAATCGGGACATGGTGGCCAGGGGTCTTTGGTGGCTACGGGATGGGGAGGCCGGGCGGCTATAACCAGGGACCAGGGGTGGTGTATGGGTTGGGTTGGGGTGCTAATGGTCATGGAGGCCCACGCCACGAGGCCGGGCCCCACACGCGTCCCCCCCAGCTGAAAGTCAGGGAGAACTACCCATCCTCTTGGGGGTTCTCCTCGCTAAGGCGGAAGAATCGGGACAGGCCATCAGCGTTGGCATGGTCAATACCTGGGCAATGCTCTACGGTGATGTCCATCCCCTGGAGGGAGATCGACCATCGCAGCAGTTTGGGGTTTTCTCCTCTCATTTGCATCAGCCACTGTAAGGGTCGATAATCTGTTTGGACTCGGAAGTGGGTCCAGAACAAGTGAGGCCGTAGTTTCTTTAGTGCCCAGACTACTGCGAAGGCCTCTCTTTCAATGGTGCTCCACCGTCGTTCCCGGGGTAGTAGCCTTCGGCTGATGAAGGCTACAGGCTGGTCTAGGCCCGTCTCGTTGAATTGTGAGAGGACGGCCCCGATACCGTGCTCCAAAGCGTCCGTCTGGACTACAAACTCCTTGGAGTAATCGGGGGCTTGGAGCATGGGGGCAGTACACATCGCGGTTTTTAGGGCGTCAAACGCCTCTTGGCAAGGGGGGGTCCGTTGTACTCTCTTCGGCTGTTTCTTGGAGATTAGTTCTGAGAGGGGGCCTACTATGCTGCCATAGTTTTTAATGAATCTTCGGTAGTAGCCGGTGAGGCCTAAGAAGGCCCGGACTTCGGTCTGTGTCGCAGGGGGTTCTCAGGCCAAGATGGCGTCGATCTTGGGCTGGAGAGGGGCGACCTGCCCACTCCCGACCTGGTGTCCCAGGTAAACCACTGAACCTTGTCCAATTTGACATTTGCTGGCTTTGACGGTTAGGCCCGCTTGGCGCAGGGCCATCAGCACCTGTCGGAGGTGCTGGAGGTGTTCGGTCCATTGGGAGCTGAGCACCGCAATGTCGTCTAGGTACGCAGCGCTGAACTCTTCCAGCCCGGCCAGGACCCTGTTGACCAGCTGCTGGAAGGTGGCCGGGGCATTTTTCATTCCAAAGGGCATGACTCGGAAGCGATAGTGCCCATCTGGGGTGGAGAAGGCGGACCGCTCCTTGGCTCCCTCGGTGAGCGCAATTTGCCAGTATCCGCAGGTCAAGTCGAAGGTGCTGAGGTAGTGAGCAGCCCCCAGGCGGTCAATGAGCTCGCCTGCGCGGGGAATAGGGTGAGCGTCGGCTCGGGTGACCGCGTTGAGCCCCCGGTAGTCTACACAGAACCTTAGTTCGGGGGCGACCCCCGGGGCCGCTGCTTTCGGAACCAGTACCACGGGGCTAGCCCATGGACTGTCGGAGGGTTCGACCACCCCTAGGGCTAGCATCTTGGCTACCTCGGCCTGGATGCAGGTCCGGACACTGTCAGGGACGCGGTAGGCTCTGTGCCGTACTGGTGGGCTGTCTCCGGTGTCCACGTCGTGGACACACCAGTCGGTGACCCTGGGGGTGAGGGAGAAGAGGTCTGCAAATTGCCCTAATAGCTGGCGGCAATTGTTGTATTGTTGGGGGGTGAGGGAGGAGGAAAGTCTCACTCCTTCTATAGAGCCATCTTTTTCCTTCGCGCACAGGAGGTCCGGGAGGGGCTCGGTGTCCTCCTCGGCCCCATCGTCGGTGGCCAGGAGCAAACTCAACTCCGTCCTCACGAAGTGAGGTTTGAGGCGGTTCACGTGGAGGACCCGGAGGGGGTTCCGAGGGGACTGGGCGTCAACTAAATAAGTGACTTGACTCTTTCGCTCTACGACCTTGAAGGGTCCAGTCCATTTGTCTTGGAGAGCGCAGAGTTTCACCGGGGCCATCACCCAGACCTGTTGGCCTGGCTGGAACTCGAACAGAGTGGCATTCTGGTCATACCAGCGCTTCATCTCCTCCTGGCTAGTCTCGAGGTTTGCTTCGGTGAGCTCTTGGAATTTCCGAGTCTGGTTGCGGAGCGCCAGGATGTATCGGAATACATCTTGGGGGGGGCCCTCGGGGGGCGGTCTCCCAGCCCTCCTTGACCAAGCTCAGGGGTCCCCGGACGGGGTGCCCGTAGAGCAATTCGAATGGGCTGAACCCCAGGGGTTTTTGGGGAACTTCCCGGTAGGCGAACAGGACGCAGGGGAGGAGGACATCCCACCTGCGACGGAGGGGCTCTTCGAGGCCCATGATCATCCCCTTCAGGGTCCGGTTAAACCGTTCCACTAGACCATTGCCTTGGGGATGGTACGGGGTGGTGAATTTGTACGATACCCCGCATTGCTGCCATAAGGACTTTATGTACTTCGAGATAAAGTGAGTGCCGCGATCACTCACGACCTCGCGAGGGAACCCCACGCGGGAGAATATCCCCATCAAGGCCCGTCTCACCACGGGGGCCGTCACGGTTCGGAGGGGGATGGCCTCGGGGTAGCGGGTGGCATGGTCTACCAGTACGAGGATGAACCGGTGGCCCTGGGCGGTCCTTGGGTCCAGAGGTCCCACGATGTCTATCCCCACCCGCTCGAAGGGGGTACTAACGACGGGGAAGGGTTGTAGTGGCGCCTTGCGCTTTCCACCACTTTTTCCGCTGGCCTGGCACGTGGGACATGACTTACAGTGGGCTTCGACATTAGCTCGCATCTTGGGCCAATAGAAGTGGGTGACTAAGCGATGATAGGTTTTGTCTTGGCCCAAGTGTCCCGCCAGGGGTACATCGTGGGCTAGGCCCAGGAGGAAGTCTCGGAAGCGCAGGGGTACCACCAGTACCCGGGCCGATCCTAGCTCGGCAGACTTCTGCTCACTGTACAGGAGGTCGTTTTCCCAATACACCCAATGGGTTCCAGACCTGTCGCCCGCCGCCTGGGCTTCGGCCTGCTGCCGGAGTCCGATGAGGGAAGGGCAGGCGGCTTGTTCTCTGCAGAACTCCTCCCGGGAGGGGCCCCCCTCGAAGCGCCATTGCGCCAACTCGGGCAGGTCACCTAGCTCCGTCATTTGCTCGGGGTTCCGATATAATGGTCCATTGTCGGGGATGGGTTCCCCTTCCGGGGGGAGGTCATCGGGCTCGGGTAGCCTGTCCCATCCCTCGGGGATGGCGTCTGGGTTCAGGGTTGGGGCCTCACCTCCCTCGAGGGGAGGCGATCGGGCTGACATGGAGCGCGTGGTGGCGCACACCCATTCGGGTAGGCCCATCATTCAAAGGTGGGCCCTTCATTCCACCTGTCCCCACAGGGAGCTCTCGAGATCGTTGCCCAGGAGGCAGTCTACTGGCTGGGAGGTTCGGACGGCCACTCTCAATTTACCGGTCACTCCCCCCCCATTCGAAGGGGACCAGGGCCATCCTGCAGAGGCTCTCGGAATTGTCCGAGGATACAACCGGACAGAAGATGTATGTATGTATGTATGTATGTATGTATGTATGTATGGCATATTTGTATAGCGCAGACTGTCACCCGAAGGGTATCCTGGCGCTTTAGACAACTATACCAACACCACGCATAGCAGTCAGATGAAATTAAGCAGGCCTAGGGAAAAGAAACGTTTTTAATTCTTTCTTAAAAGAGAGAAACTCCCTAGAGCTTCTCAACAACAAAGGGAGAGAATTCCAATATTTGGCCGCCACGAAACCAAAGGCTCGGCCGCCCATGCGAGCCCTCAATACCTTTGGGACTACCACAAGATGTGCTGACAGTGACCTAAGGGAGCGAGTGGGCACATACCACTGGAACAGCTCCTGCAGTGGAACCGGTCCTTGCCCATGAAGTCCCTTAAACACCAGACAAAGCGCCTTAAAGATGACTCGCTGTGAAACTGGTAGCCAGTGAAGATCGGCTAGCGCCGTAGATGAAGAGTCAGACCGACGGCGGGACAGGGCTAGCTTGGCTGCCATATTCTGCACGCGTTGTAACTTCGCCAGCAATTTGTTTGGGGCTCCCAGAAGTAGTGCGTTGCAGTAGTCTAACCTACTCAAGATGGTACCGCGAACTACTTCTGGGCGAACATGGGCCGGCAGCAGTGGAAGAATCTTCCACAGCATGCGTAGCAGCATCATGCAGGTGGACACGGTTTTATTTACAAAGAGATCCAGTTGGAGATCGGACCCAAACACAACGCCCAGGTTCCTGGCAGATACTGCTGCAGAAGGAACTTCCTGGAAGGAGGCAGGCCAAAAATCAGGAGGCAGTGGCCGAGGGATGTGGTCCAGTGAGCAGTGTAGAACCTCTGTTTTAGAGCTGTTAAACTGCAGAGAATTCTGCCTCAACCAGTCCGCAGTTGACGCCATACATTTATGGAAAGTCTCCAGCGACACCGCGTCTTTGCCCTCGATGGAAAAGATGAGCTGCGTATCATCGGCATAGTTAATAACCGAGATGCCAAATGATTTGACCAAGCTCACCAGAGGGCGAAGATAAAGATTAAACAGTATAGGGCTGATGGCAGACCCTTGCGGTACGCCCTGCTCAACTGTTTTAATCTCTGACTGGAATGGTGGCAAGGCCACTACCTGGCGTCTGTTTCCTAAATAGGAAAACAGCCAATCGCGAGCCGAGCCCCTCACCCCTGCATCCTCAAGTCTTCTGACCAAGATGTCATGGTTGACCGTGTCAAAAGCGGCCGACATGTCGAGCAGCACTAAGAAGGCCGCTCGCCCAATGTCGGCCCGCGAACGAAGATCGTCCAACACGGTCACCAGGGCTGATTCCGTGCCATGCGCTGGTCTGAAGCCAAATTGAGACGCGTCCAAACAGCAGTTGGTCTCCAGGAAACTGGACAGATGTTTAGTAACCAGTTTCTCTAAGATCTTAATGGGAAAAGGAAGCAGCGATATAGGTCTATAATTCGCTGGACAGGTGGAATCCAAAGTTTCCTTCTTCAGCAAAGGTGAGACCACTGCTAATTTCCAACATTTTGGAACACGTGCCAAAGAGAGAGACTGGCAACAGATAGCATACAGCGGAGGAAAAAGCTCCGTCTGGAAGACTTTCCAATATTTGTGAGGCAATGGGTCTAAAGGAGAACCGGAGGATATGCTGTTAGCCAGCAGGCAAAACTCCTCAAAAGACGGAAGGGGAAAGCTATCCAGCTGTGCCTGACTATCAACTACCCTTACTGCCTCCCTTTCGGCCGCTAAGGTAGAGCCAAGTACAGGCTGAGTAACAGTTGTAGTTGTAGGAGCAAGCTTACTTAGGATCAAGGCGATCTTATCTTCAAACGCCTGCGCTAAAGAGGAGCATAAAGCTTGGGAGGCAGGAATGTCATTAGCCACAGAAGCAGGGCGAGAGAGATCCCCAACAATTTTGAACAAGGCCTGCGTTTTATTCGGTGCATTCAAGAGCGATTCCTCCAAGAAACGTGCTTTGGCGCTTTTAATCTGCACTTTATAGGTCAGCAAGGCCTGCTTAAAGAGGGCTTTATCGGGTTCTAAGTAGTGTTTCCTCCAAGCTCGCTCCGCACGTTTACAGCGGAGCTTCAAATGCGATAGCTCCGCAGTGAACCAAGGCATGGCGATCCTGGATCTATTTCTAATTTTGCGCAGAGGAGCCAGCACCTCTAAGGAGTTGACAATTTTCTGACTAAGGTTCTCGTAGCTTGCGTCCACAGAGACTCCTAAAAGGGGAGTTTCCCCGGCAAGCAGGGACGGCAGGCTAGGTTGTCTAAGTAACCTTGACCATTGCCTGCCCATCCTGGTCTTAGTGCCAGTACTTCCATTCCCAGTTGGGGCCATGGGACATGTCACGGAGAGAAGGACCAAAGCATGGTCTGTCCAACACTGCGGAAGAATATCCCGAACCACAACCTGGCTAGTGTTGGCAAAAACCAGGTCTAGAATGTGACCCTTGATGTGGGTCTGTGAAAGCACCAGCTGCTGTAGATTAATATCGCTGCAAGCCTGAGTCAAATCCGAGAGAGCCGACCTTGTAGGACCCTCCGAACACAGGTTAAAATCTCCCAGCAATAGAGTCCTAGCATGGGTATTGGAGAACTCGTAGATTAAATCAATTAGCTCTGGTACTGCTGATAAAGAGCAGGCAGGGGGCCGGTAGCACAGCAGCCCAGAGTAGAGAGTTCCTCCATGCCCTTTCAAAGAGAAGGCCAAAGTTTCACAGCCCAAAATGTGCCTTGTGTCAAGCACTGAGACATCAAGCGACTCCCTAAATATAAGGCCAACCCCACCTCCTCTAGCTCCCTCTCGCGGGTTATGTCTGATCTTAAATCCAGGAGGGCAAGCTAGCCCTAGTTCCACTGCACAGTCCGCTCTAGTCCATGTTTCTGTCATGAACAGAATGTCTAACCTATAGGAATCTATAAGTAAAGCAATTTCCATGTGATGTTTACTCAGAGACCTCACATTGAGCAGACCACATATTAGAGCCTGGTCTCCCCGCTCTACGGCATGCGGCCGATGACAAGTGTTCATGCCTGGATTTAGTTTTAGCAACATGTCTCTGGAATAAGGTAATCGACCATCCGGCAGTGGAGCAGAGGTCCCGGCCCTCGGCACGACCTGTGCGCGAACGGGCGCAAACGGGCTTACCTCTGGCGCACCTCCGGCGCGCCGCCGTCGCGCTCGCTGCGCGCCAACGCTGCGCGCTGGAACACACATCCCTTAAATGCAGTGTCAATAATCCGCGCGGGAGTCCTGCGAGGACACACCTCTATCCCCACCAAAGATGGCCCCCGAGGTGGACCCAATCTGATGAGCCTCACCAAAGATGGCGGCGGGAACGCCGCGATCGCGTCCTGAGTCGCCCCCCAACAGCTGACTAAATCCCGCAAAGTGCAGGTGGGTTTGACAAGTTTTAACGTGCGGGTATGATCTGACTAGCCCCCAGTAAAATATGCCACCGAGAACAGAAAACGCCGAAAATAACTGCGCAAGATACAAAATGCAAATTAATTTTAAAAGCTAGTTAAAAACAAATGCAGCAGCACTAAGCTAAGCGTTAGCGTTAGGTAGCATTAGCGTTAGGTATAGGTCTACCTGAGGCCGCCGCAAGGCGCCTTAAATATACTATCTGGTGCGCGGGAGTCCTGCGAGGACACACCTCTATCCCCACCAAAGATGGCCCCCGAGGTGGACCCAATCTGATGAGCCTCACCAAAGATGGCGGCGGGAACGCCGCGATCGCGTCCTGAGTCGCCCCCCAACAGCTGACTAAATCCCGCAAAGTGCAGGTGGGTTTGACAAGTTTTAACGTGCGGGTATGATCTAACTAGCCCCCAGTAAAATATGCCACCGAGAACAGAAAACGCCGAAAATAACTGCGCAAGATACAAAATGCAAATTAATTTTAAAAGCTAGTTAAAAACAAATGCAGATGTCGGGTAGTATCTGGTCTTCGGCTACCAGGTGGCAGTGGACCGCTGTGACACTCGCCCCGGTGTCGAGGAGGGCCTCGACTCGGTGCCCGTTGACCGTCACCTGCTGTCGGTATTTCTTGGTGTTGGCGGGTAAGGAAGTTCCGGGAACCATTTCTCGGTCTCCTAGGGAGACCAGGGCCATGGCTGCAGGCTCCCACTCCTCGGTGTCCTCCATCTCCTCCCCTAGGGCCACGGTGGCCATCTGTCGGGCTGGGGGAGCGGTCGCTGCGGCCCGTTGGTACCTGGGACATTGGGGGTCACTGGCGTAGTGACCAGTCTGTTGGCATCGGTAACAGGTGATCTTGTCTCGGGGTTCCTGCCTCCCCGGGGGCCCCGTGCTGGCTGGAGGTGGTGCTGGAAAGTGCAGGGGTTGGTTTCTGGGGGGACTATGCTGGGGGCCTGCCTGGAATTCCCGCTGTCTTCCCTGGTTCCCCCCACCCCTCTGGCGGGGAGGTCCCTGACTGTGGCGGCCGTAGTCTCCCACGGGGCCCCGGGGGGCCCGGGTTTTCACCCAGCGGTCAGCTTTAACAGCCAGTTTCCGCGGATCTGTGAGCTTGCTGTCGAGGAGGTGCTGGCGTAACTCTACAAAGCAATTTGCGGACAAGTGTTCCCATGCGATCAGGTCGAACAGCTCCTCAAAGGTGGAGACCTTGCTGCTCTTGATCCACCCGTCTAAGGCACGGCTGTAAAAATTCACGTACTCCACCCACGTAGTACCGGGTATCTTTTTGCAGTCTCGGAACCTTTGCCGGTACATCTCGGGGGTGAGTCCATATCTCGCTAACAGGGCCTCTTTCATGTGGCTGTAAGAATTTAGCACAGTGGAGGGCAGGTCCTGCAGGGTGTCTCTCCCCTCGCTCAGGAACCGGCCCCACAAGCCAGCCCCCCAATCCTTCTGTGGGACTCGGTGGGAGGTCATGGCGACCTTGTAGGCCTTGAACCATTGATGGATGTCGTCGTTCTTGTAATATTCTTTGGGGATGTGGACCTTTGGTTCCACCGGGGGAGAGGTCCCTTGATTCCCCGGGGGTCTGGATTCCTCACTCCTGGCCTTGAGCTCGATCTCTTTTAGGCTGCGCTCATGTTCCAGTTGAAGTTTTTTTTCTTCGTGCTCTCGCTGGCGTTTCTTCTCTTCAAGTTCCCCTTGTAGGCGTAACTGTTCTACAGCTAACTTTTTCTCGGCCAATTTTAGCTCTCCTGCTATCTTTAGCTTGGCCAGTTCTAGTTCGTGGCTGCGGCTCCTTTCCCGGTCCGCTAGTTCTTCTGGGGATAGGCCACCCTCTGGGGCGTTGCTCCTTACCGGGGTGCTTCGGAGCTCGTTCGGCGGCTCCATCCGTCGACCGTCTCCTTCAGTTTGGGAAAGGGAATCTCCGGACTCTACCCTGGCCTTCAATGCTTTCTGGAAATCTTCTTTGGTGCTTAATCTGGTGGTAGCGATTCCAAGGTCTTTGCAAAACTGTTTTAATTCTCGGTGCGTATACTCTTCCAACCGGTCCTCTCGGAACGTAGAACTCGCGTTGGTTCCTGTGGTACTCATGGCGGTTCCTTCTTCCATCTTTGTTCGGTGGTGCGTCAGCCGTTTACTGTACGATCTCTAGGTGTCGGCTCGGATCCCGTTGCCTGCCACCAAATGTTGGAAGGGGCGATCTCAGGGGGGTTACAGAACACGTTCCTGACCACCCCGTGACCCACCTCTCCCAGAACCAGGCCGAGCACCGGCGGGGAGGACCTTCCAGGAAGGGGTCTCGTACTTTAGGATCGCACTCGCTGAGCTGGCACTACTTGACAAAGGGACACCACACAGTAGGTTTCAGTAGACGGAGATCTATATCTAAGATTCTTTGGATCTTTATGATCCGCAAGGTAGTCTTTGGTCAATACAACAAGCTTGGTAATTCCTTGACAAAGGGGGTTGGGGTAGCGGGACAGTTCTAGGTTCAGAGTCAATGCCGAGTATCCTTCGCACAGCTCTCAATCCTCGAGCCGGGGGACACGGTAGTCTTGGGTCCAGCCGGACCAGTGTATTCTCGAGCCGCGACCACGTCCGCAGGGCTCCAGTAGGAAGGAACTGTCAATCGGGAGATCTTCGGGGAGCCGCGATTCACTCGGCAGGCTCAGCTGGTCTTAGAGTTGGGGGGAGCCGCGAGTCTCTCAGCAGGCTCCGATGGTCTTAGGGTCGGGGGAGCCGCGAGTCTCTCAGCAGGCCCCGGGGTTCGTAGTGTTCCCGGGAGCCGCGACGACATCAGCAGGGCTCAGATGGTTTCCAAGGATCAGGTAGCGTCCTTCTTTGCAGTTTCGTCGAGCCGCGACCAAGTCTGCAGGGCTCTCTTAGTTCCAGGTCTTCTCTGCCCCAGTCCCCTCAGCACCCCCTGTTATACGCATCATTCTCTTTGAAGTCCGGCTCCACACAGAGAGGGGTCTTGGCTTCTGGGGGCGGTGTTGGGATTTCCGGCCGCTCGGCTCTTTGATCCTTTCAAGTTGGCCCGGGAGGGACTCCAGACACCCAGCATGCGGGGAGCCAGCTCCCTGGGGGCCCGGAAGGTGATCGAAACCCTCTATTGTGAGGAGGTCAGAGGTGTGACAGAGACTACTCCTCCCTGTCTTGTTTGGGGGGGTTCCCTCTCCCTCGGCCGGGCATGGCGCGTTTAGGGTCTAGGTTTCGCTTTGGCCCCGGGCCGGACATCGGGACATCGGGACATGGTGGCCAGGGGTCTTCGGTGGCTACGGGGTGGGGAGGCCGGGCGGCTATAACCAGGGACCAGGGGTGGTGTATGGGTTGGGGTGCTAATGGTCATGGAGGCCCACGCCACGAGGCCAGGACCCACACTCAGGGTGCACCTTAAGAGATCCAGAGGCTTCCATCACTCAGTGTACACCTTAAGAGAGCCGGAGGCTTCCATCACTCAGTGTGCACCTTAAGAGAGATGGAGGCTTCCATCACTCAGTGTCCATCATTCAGCATGCACCTTAAGTGAGCCAGAGGCTTCCATCACTCAGTGTGCCCCTTAAGAGAGCCGGAGGCTTCCATCATTCAGTGTGCACCTTAAGAGAGCCAGAGGAACCATCACTCAGTGTGCACCTTAAGAGAGCTGGAGGCTTCCATCATTCAGTGTGCACCTTAAGAGAGCCAGAGGCTTCCATCACTCTGCGTGCACCTTAAGAGAGCCGGAGGCTTCCATCACTCCGTGTGCACATTAAGAGAGCTGGAGGCTTCCATCACTCCGTGTGCACCTTAAGAGAGCTGGAGGCTTCCAGCACTCCGTGTGCACCTTAAGAGAGCCAGAGACTTCCATCACTCAGTGTGCACCTTACGAGAGAGGCTTCCATCACTCCGTGTGCACCTTAAGAGAGCCGGAGGCTTCCATCACTCCTTGTGCACCTTAAGAGAGCTGGAGGCTTCCATCACGCCATGTGCACCTTAAGCGAGGCGGAGGCTTCCATCACTCAGTGTGCACCTTAAGAGAGCTGAAGGCTTCCATCACTCCGTGTGCACCTTAAGAGAGCCGGAGGCTTACATCACTCAGTGTGCACCTTAAGAGAGCCAGAGGCTTCCATCATTTAGTGTTCACCTTAAGAGAGCGGGAGGCTTCCATCACTCAGTGTGCACCTTAAGAGAGCCGGAGGCCTCATCACTCAGTGTGCACCTTAAGAGAGCCAGAGGCTTTCATCATTCAGTGTGCACTTTAAGAGAGCCGGAGGCTTCCATCACTCAGTGTGCACCTTAAAAGAGCCGGAGGCTTCTATCACTCAGTGTGCACCTTTAAGAGAGCCAGAGGCTTCCATCATTCAGTGTCCACCTTAAGAGAGCCAGAGGCTTCCATCACTCAGTGTGCACCTTAAGAGAGCCGGAGGCTTCCATCACTCAGTGTCCATCATTCAGTGTGCACCTTAAGAGAGCCAGAGGCTTCCATCACTCAGTGTGCACCTTAAGAGAGCCGGAGGCCTCATCACTCAGTGTGCACCTTAAGAGAGCCAGAGGCTTCCATCACTCAGTGTGCACCTTAAGAGAGCCAGAGGCTTCCATCACTCAGTGTCCATCATTCAGCATGAACCTTAAGAGAACCAGAGGCTTCCATCACTCAGGGTGCACCTTAAGAGAGCCGGAGGCTTCTAAGAGAGCCGGAGGCTTCCATCACTCAGTGTGCACCTAAAGAGAGACGAAGGCTTCCATCATTCAGTGTGCACCTTAAGAGATCCAGAGGCTTCCATCACTGAGTGTGCACCTTAAGAGAGATGGAGGCTTCCTTCACTCAGTGTGCACCTTAAGAGAGCCGGAGGCTTCCATCACTCAGTGTCCATCATTCAGTGTGCACCTTAGGAGAGCCGGAGGCTCCATCATTCAGTGTGCACCAAGCTAGCAGTTCACCTCACAGTCTCAGTTCTTTTTCCCAGCTCGTGATGACTGGATATGGAAACACTTCAGGAGGACCCATCTTTTTGTTTGAATTTGTTTTTTCAGACACATAACCATTTTTACTTCACTTGATATCCTTTGAAGAAACTTACCTATTCCTTGAGTTTTAACACCACCAAAGTGTTAATGAGAAGGACATCTAACCTGAGCTTCAATTGGAATTCCATAGAGCATATTATCAAGTCCAATATCGCCATTTTAGCAGCAGTTTTCTGCCGCTAAAGCGGCGATAATTTTATCGCCTGTCTTGATAATATGCCCCTATTTTTTCTTGTTTAGAGAAAGAAATCATTTCTGAAATTTTTATCTTAAGAGTTGTATATAGCGCAAACTAGACCCGAAGATACCAGGCATCAGAGCGCTTTACATGAGCACCAGTTTCGTTACAGATGGACACATTCATTTTTGTTAGGCAGGGGGAGACTAAGAGATTTGCCCAGAATCACAGGATGTTGAGCGTCGTTACTGAGACTCGAGCCCGGTTCCCCAGCTTTGGGGTCGACTGCTGTAGCCGTAAGGCTACATCCTCTCCCCGAAATAGCCTTGAGGCTATTTTTGTGGAGGTTTCTGTGCACTGAAACAGTACTCCTTTTATTGGTCAGCAGTCCAGGTGCAGAAAGACCTGCTGATTCACAAAGTAGTAACCTTACTTAAAAGCAGCAGAGGCTGCTCCATGTGGGCAAAGGAGCACAGCACCCCTTCCCCCTCCCTGTGGGCACAGAAAAAGTGAAAAATAACACAGTAATAAAGTGCTTTATTCCCATTGTATTTTTTGCTCTGCGAGCCGCCGGAGCGGTCATGTGAGGGCCATTGCTACAGGTTAGCTAAACACCCCTTTCTTCACACTTATGGGTGCGATGGAGTGAGTACTTGTCTTTCTCTGTGAAAATACCTGGCTTTTAAAGAGGCCAGCAGCAATGACCATTCAAAGGGCTCTCATTGGAACTCACACCGGCTCCATGAATCTTTTCCAAAGTCCATGCCATGGTGGTGACCTATCTCACGGGGCTTCGACACCAGGGGACGGATTCACAAAGGTAACTTACATCTGTGAGTAACTTACACTTTTGAGTATGTTTACTACTTTTTGGCTATTTACAAAATCTGAGTGTAAATTTACACCAAAAGTGTAACTTAAATGTCTCATCCAAACTAAAGACCCTGGGGACTACTCATAAACTGCAGAGCTTATTCAAAAAGGTAATGTACACTCTTAAGTAATTTACCCATACACTTTTAGGTACCTTTACACTCAGATTTTGTGAAAAGCCAAAAGTAGTTACTCAAAAGTGTAGGAGCAAATTACATCTGTAAATAATTATAAAAAGTGTTTGTGACCTCTGTAAATTGCCCCCGGCCTGATTCACAAAGGTAACTTACACTTTGGGTAATTTACATTTTTGAGTAAATTTGCTGCTTTCTGGCTAATCAAAATCCGAGTTTAAATTTACTCCAAAATGTAACTCGCATGACTTCTCCAAATTGAAGGGCCTGTGGGCTATACTATTTTGAGTAATTTACTCACCCTCTTGAGCAGTGGTGGCTGTCGACATTTCAAAGTGGTAAGGTGAGCAAACAGACTGTATGTTCTTTCTTTCTCTTACTTTTTCACTCTGACCCACACTATTTCCTTTCTTCCCCATCCGAAATCCCTCCTTATGTCGTGTTTTTCCTTAACAAAAAAACTTCCTTCCTTGGCATCCTTCTCTATTTCATCACTTCACTTTCCCGGTCTCTGTAAAGTCCACAGATTAATCTTCCTGTTTGATATTCCTTTTTTTACCATTTCCTTCTATCGCTGCAAATAACAGAACTCACTCCTGTACACTAGGAAGAAAGCGCAGACACTCAGACTCTGAGCCAATGTACAAGAAACAGTCGCCCAACCAGTTGTTTATTTCACCACCGTAGTCTGTGTTCATCAGAAGCAGGGCCGGAGTGGCCGTAGCAGTCACCGGGCATTTCCCCGGTGGCTGGAGGGATGGTTACCGGTTTTGTGCCTGTGGGGGTCGGGTTTGCAATATCGGCCCCCTGTAACAAAAGCTAGACTTCCAAACAGTGATTCCCTATTAAAGGCCACATCCATGACTGCTTCAAACCTCTTGCCTGAGGAATGTACAATGGAGCCAGCCCTGCCTGCACAACACTGCTCCTCTCGCTAGCTGCCTAAACCCCGTACTAGAGACGTCCATATCAGAATTTATTATAACTGAGGAAGCTCTTTTGCCTTTCTGCAAGATTATCGTGATTACGTTTGACTTCTGGGAGGAGGCCTAGGAAAGATACATTGTTGGACTGCATTTGCCAGTCGTACTTTCCAATAATAGCAATCGAGTCGGGGGAAACTGCAGCCGGCTGATACTTGTTGTCTAATGTTGTACAGCTATCTTCTTTGCCTAAGTGGGGGGAGATTGTTTGTGGTACCTGCATTATAACCAAATGCACTTAAGGGTGCCCTGCCTGGCATAGAGGTGTGTTTTCCACAGCCTAGGAGTTATTTTCTAGGCTCAGTACACCTTAGCAGGAATCTGAAGGACCTTTAGCCTTTCATTCCAGATGAGATCAATGATAGGGATGGCATCATTGTTAGTTTTGTGGCCTTCTAAAGTCATAGCGAACAGTGTGTGTCCATTAAGGAATGAAACCCATGATCTAATCAGGCAGTGACTCAGCAGGAAGCAGAACGGACGGACGGTTCAGTGGTCACAGTCACAATATAGTTACCATTCTGTCCCTAGGGCAGGTGGAACATCTTCCTGTATCTCACCCTCTCCTTTCTCCTAATCTGAAAACGGATCCTCTGGTGAAGGAAGGATAGATGTACTGGGTATTGGAACCTGTTGTGGAACTTACTGTTTATCAGCCAAGTTCAGCTGCCTTTGAGGCTCTGCAGGGCATTGTGGAGCAGTATGTGGTTGCAACAGACTACTCTGTTTTGGTGAAGAAAGAGGCATCTGGATTTATCTGGATTTGAGGTTGCTGAGCAGGTGGTAGCATGGATGGTTGTGGTGCAGGTGCTACACATGGCTGCTCAGGGATTCTGATGTGGTAGTCTGCTAACATCTGCTGTTAGTCTTTGATTAAAGATAAAGGACCGTGAACCATGGGTTGGCAATGATATTGTTCTTTTTCTTCATGTGATTCATGATTATACTGCCATCACCAATCATCCTCATGTCCTTGAATTGCCTGCTAGGATATGCGGTTTCCTCCTCTACCACCTTCTTAATCCAAGTCCCCTTGTGGTGAGCTGATCTCCTTACTCTTCATCAGAATCCGGGGCATTTTACGTTTCAATGCGTTGGACTTTAGAAAGGCTAACAGGACCATCATCTTAAGAATCCTAAGTATCCAGCACTTTACGTGGGGAAACCTTAAGAGGAGTGCTCTGGCAGGCAGGGCTGTTTCACTGCCATTTTCCAAAAAGGTTGATCTTGGCGGTCCAAGCAGGTTGTCACATCAACTGTACTGTCATTAACTGTGCTGTCACTGAGGATGCATGACCCCGGAAGTATTTGGAATTAAAAAATGAAGACCGCCGGGTTAAGGCGGGGTCAATTAAAAAAGTACTGGGCACATTAAGCCCATATATATAAGGCTTTAAACCGACCGCCAAATATCACAAGGCGGGTGATTTACGACCGGATAACACGTATCTAATAGTGCAGGGTGAGTTTTTCTATCAGAACCCACTTCAGGGGCTGTAATAATGCTGAGTAGCTCTTACCCTGTATCTTGCACAACACTGAACTTACGAAAACAGAGAGTTATGTATACAAATCGAGCTAGGAGTTTCTTATTTAAATTAAGCCCCAGGGGGAGACTGTTGGTTGTTTAAAACATTAATGACCCTAACGAGAACTTATGTAAGATTATACTATCCAATTTTGGTCTGTTTTTTTTAACTTCCCCTGAGTAAGCCAGAAAAACATAATAATGTGGTCCTATAGAAAAAAATCCATTCTGTTTTTAATAGCCACTGAAACTGAGAACCTACACAGGCGGTGGCTGCGAATGATAGGTCAGTGGGCGAGTAAAGTAACGAGTCTCATGATAGAACCATAGAGAATAAAGAAGGTTAAAGCCTCATAACACCATGTGGATTGTAGGAATAAACCATACCTTCTTGAACCAAAGGGTGAGCAAATCGAGTTACCACTAATTTATTGTAGCAACATAGGCCCTTAATAGGTTTAATAATTAAATATATAATATTGCATATTATCAGCATCACAGGAGGAGAACCCCACACCACATATGGATAGAATTGTATTACTTAAAATGTTAAGTAAGTAACTGCCTATAATGTGAGGGGGAGTGTATGATAAGGATTGTTTAGTAATGAGAAGTGACCCTGAGAAGTAAGTTTTCGGTACCCATGCTAAGCACCATAGTGCTTGATTGATACATCTTTTGCACTATTGGTCCTTAGTGGTATGAATGGTCAATCACTTATATAGTAACAAATTTGGAGCCTGTTTTTAGAGATGGTAGAAATCCTCCTTCATTGAATATTTATACATGCATTTTTTTTGTTCTATTTTTAGAGTCAACAATACTGTTTTTAATGTAAGAGTCTGTCCTGAAGAAGGTGGTGTCAACGAATTATAATCCACCGAAACGCTGCGTCAACAACTGTTTTTTATATAGTATTGTTTTTATAAATCTTTCTTAATCTGTACATTTTGTATGTCTGTTTGTATAAGAGACTCAAAAATATATGTTTCATTCGTACATGAGTGGCAAATTAAATTTATGCAATTGGAAATAATATACAATTGTGTGACTTTTAATACAAAGAAATGTGTTCACTGAAAAATGTTACGTAGACAAATGAAAATGATATACATGAGAGAGAACTTATAAGAACAGAATTCTGTTCTGTCTTGCACCAGGTTTGTATGTATGTATTTGGGATTTATAGGTGTACATACACACTTTTTTTCAATAAAAGAGGAGATATGTTTTCTAAAATAAGGCTTATAATCTGTAGGTAGTGTATGTATGAATGGGCATGGTCATGGGAGAGGCAACTAATGAAGAAAGAATAACATAGGGAACATCTCCTTGTTACTAGGACATAGATATGAACACCACTGTGCTCTTTCCCTTAGCAAACGTAAATATATACCTGAGTGCAACTCTCTCTTGCACACTTGGATACTTATTCCAATTTGACACAAATTCCAGCTTATCTTCTAACTGGCATATATATATAATTCAGAGTACTTCCTCATCTGACATACCTGTACATTTAATACACTTGTCAGTCTCCTTTTGCAACACCGAATACAAGTAAGCAAACTATCTCTCCTCCCTTATTAAACTTAAACACGCATTTCACAGTATCTCTTCCACTGGAACACATACACATTTATTTACACATTATCCTGGTTTACTGAGCAATATACTACTACGCTCCTTGACCTTTGGAACACCTATGCATGTACTAACATTTCCACTCTCAACGGCACCCTTCAAAATGTAGACAGACTACAGAATGTGCCATTCCTTGGGCAGTGACATCAGTGCCCCCCTTCTAAGGCACACTCTAGAATAGGCTGCATGGTGGCCCAACTTTCATGACACTCACACATGTATTTAGCAGACCCGTGCTTGGGACACTTTCAGATCTATTTCCGCATTTCCCCTCTTCTAGCCACTTACACATGTACTCCAGTGTGCCCACCCGGCGGCCCAGCTGTTTGAGCACCAGAGGGTTGAAGGGCTGTGCGCTCCCGAAGTCGATGATTTTGATGGTGTTCATGTATGACACAATGACGTTCTCCGGCTTGATGTCAAGGTGTATGATTCGATTGTCATGAAGAAACTCCAGGCCCTGGAGGATCTGAAGGATGTAATTCACCACGTCGTCCTCTGAGTACCGAAACCTGGGAGGAGAATGATAACAAAGCAGGAGGCAGATGAGTTTACCCAACCGCTGCATGGATTTACTGAGAGAGCAAGCAGTGTAACACGAAGAACACATCGCCTATTAGTAATGAACTTCACCCAATCCATCATGGAGAACAGAATACACATGTATAAAAACGGAAAAAGGCTCTGAACGTCCTTTCCACTTGACCAGTGTTATTTTAAATCCTTATCGGTACCATCATAAGAAGCAGAGGCGCAACTAGAGCCACATTTCGGGGGGAGGGGGTGAGCTACTAAAAAATTCGGGGGGTGGCTAATTCTTCCAGAAATAGGCAGAGTGGAGATGCAGGGGCTCTAAGAAGGGGTGAAAAACAACAAAGCCTCGTTAACAAGTAAAGGGTCTTTTAAACCCTTGTGCGCTCATGACGGAACCACGCCGTCATGAGCCACGGGCGGCGTGTGCTCATGACGGCGTGGTTCATTCATGCTGCGGCCGTTGGCGGCCGCTCCTCCCACGCGGCACTAATTCTCCGCCTGTGCGGGCGAAATAGACAGCGGGCGGAGTCGTGACGGAACCACGCCGTCATGAGCACAGCTCGCCCGTGACTCATGACGGCGTGGTTCCGTCATGAGCATGGCGGCGCCGCGCTCACCCCTCACCCCCCCCCAGCGCTGCGGCGGAATTCGCGCCGCAGCGAAGGGGTTAAAGACCTGTGAAGTACTCAAGTGCGGCTGCCAAACCAGCCAGCTTACAGCAGCTCAAAAACTTTCTGTGTGTGTGCCCGGGAAGCTGTCTCAGCCCGGCTGACACACACGATGGGGGGGCTGAGGCCCTTTGAGCCCTGTGGGCGTTGGGCGCCTGACAAGAAGTACATATACTTGGCAAAGTCCTTCATGGAGACAATTCCCTTCTTGGGGATTCTGACACTCCCTTCATCTCTCTTCTTCATCACCACAGAAGCTCCCCAAAAATCTGTTTTCACTTTACTCAACAGGTCAGTTCTACCATGGATTTTACAATATGTACAAAATATTTAGACAAATAGAGGAAAGTAGTGTTTGTACTGTGAAGGAGTGGACTGCCACCTGGCCTCACAATTACTATTCTTTACACACATCACGTTCAGCACTGTATGAGACCACGGATGAGATTCCGAGGATAGATCACAATGCTTTAGCCATCCTCAGACCAGCTACCTCTCCTATCACTTGGTGAATTTATGCTTGTTTTTGACCCTGTTGTGCTCCAAAAATACCACAATAACACATAGATCAGAAAATGTTAGTATTGCTGTTCGCTGATAAGTATTATTCACACAAAAAACAGCTGTACAGATGTGCCTCCAGAAGGCAGTAAAAGCATGCTGAAAGCAAGTAAGTTGAAGTGTCACTGGGTCATGAGCACAGTATTGCATTTTTCTTAATAAACCGAAGATGGTATTCATATCTAGATCTACAGATGGATCAGCAATAAAAAAATCCTTCAGACTGCCTCACGAGCGAACCCTTGTTAGGACTTGAGAACTTGGAAATGCATTAGACCCTTTAGAAAACACATGGCACCATGCACAGTGAAGGATACTGACGCACACACTGGGCTTTATGGAGTCAAAATATGGAGCTTGAAGACAGGGAGCTCTAGGGTCACTGTTGATAGTCAAAAGACTTCTTTTTCTTCTTTGCTCATTGCATATCAGGAACTTTAATACTTTACCAATTCAACTGAAGCTGGAAATGTTTAAAACCAACTGCTGTTCAAATGGACATGAAGAGGTTTTTAAAGATGTGCCTGCTCTGTCTCACCTGCAGCCTAAGAATCATTCATATTATGGAACATATTCTTTGAAGAAAATGTATGAAATTGCTGAAACAGGCGGATCTATCACGTGAAATGGAAATGTACAATGCCCCATGAACAGAGGAAGGTGGGGAGAAACTATCAAGCCTTATGGAAACTACGATAATCTTTATAGGCCTCTAAAGTTGAAGCGGGTATTCCGACAGACGTAAAGGCCCCTAAATAGTGTTTTTCCACTAGAGAAGATGGATTTCACATGAACAAGAAGTCTGGGGTTCAATTCGCTTGTACATGACCGAATCTTGTACTGAGTTAAGGCCTTGTGGGGAGCAAGGTTACAGAACAGATGTGCAATAAATGTATTGAACCCTCAAAATGATGCTTGGGACACATTTGTTTACAGAAAGAATACAATTCAGCCTCTTAGATAGGGTAGAATATCAAGTGCATTATAATACAGAAAGCTGTCACAATCCCTGTGCATGTCAAACAGGATGGCAAGGACACGCCTACATTATGGCACGGTTTGTCTTCTTTAGGGTCCAATGACTGAATGACAGATATTTGCTTGAACGCTGCTATCTGGCTGAATGTTTCCGGGGAGCAGAGATGATGACCATATTCTTATTCTTTTCCAGAGGGAGCCAGACCCTCGAGATTAGTGAGAGGGACGTTGTGAAGGATCACTCTCTTCTGCTGAATATGGTACCTCTGGAAGGGCGAGAACTAAGAGGGGATTCTGTGATATACTCATGATTTATGGGAATCGTAAGGAAATGGTACACGCCTGTAATCTTAGTACTCTTCCAGGGGAATCCTTATCAAAATCATAAGCACTGAATGGTTCCGCCCATGCACGGGGATACCAGAGCACTTTTAAAATTATTTATATATGTATGTCTAACTTTGTACATTAGTACACTACATATATGTTTGCAACCTAAAGAAAGGCTAACATGACCATATTCCATTTCATTTTCATTTTAAAAACAAGCTGATTGCATAAAAATAAGACTCCGATAGAAAAGTGACCATAAAAAAATCTTTCACAAACCTTTTAAAAAGAAAGGGAATGTGTGGCAGTGTTAGCCAAATGGATGCAATTGAAAGCATAGGCGAGGAAAGCTGGCACTGTGCCTTTAAGAACCTCACAATACACCCTGCATCCCATCATGACACCTACGTCAGTTTAGTGTTAACAAAAATTAGAGGATCCAGGGTGAAAAATTGCTGGAAACGGTTGTACTTCTTGTCTGGGGAGGTGTGAGGGTTGCTTATGACTTTGATGAGAATCAATCTGGAAGAGAACTACGATTACTGGTGATTAACTTTTCCCTCTCTTTCAGGGGATCTTTAACAATAGTCATGCGCACTGAATTTCCTACAAATCCTATAAATAAGCAGACAAGAAATAGAGAACAGTTCTAGCAATCACCCAAAAAGGTTTCTGCCCTACTTGATTATCCACTGTGGAGTCTGAACAACAGTGTCTAGTGGAAGTAGGAATAGATCTCTCAGTAGAGGCTTTACAGGTTTCTGAAATGGGAATATGTCTAAGAAGGGCTATACTAGTAGCTTTTCCCTGTGTGGAATGTGCTTTAGGTCTAACAGGGGCTTCTCTACTGGCAGTATACCAGTAGTATACAGGAAACGAACCATTAATAAATAGACTGCTTTGATGAAGGTAAGCCTGTTCTTACTGGATTGTAATTTATGAAAAGACAATCTGATTGTCGTTTTTCTTTAGTTTTGTCTTAACAGTATTTCCAAACTCTTTTTACGTCTAACGAATGCTGAGATTTCTCTGCTGGGGTTCATGGATTAGAAAAGAATGTAGGCAAAGAGATATTTTGGTTAATGTGAGAAAACAGGTTACTTACCAGTACACTGGTACTCAAGTATTGATACCTTTCATAAATTCAAATGCTTGAATCTTCCCTGTTGTCATGGTGGGAGTCCCACAGTAATAATTACAAATAATGCATAGAGAAGCATTAAAGGATGTTCTGAAGTGATATTAGAACATTGGAATGTTAACCAATCCACATTGTTTTAAAAGAATCAATATCCAGCCAATCAAAGAGCAGTCTGTGAAACACCCTTCGCCTGCAGGGCCACAATACCTCAGATTTCAAGCACGAGTTAAATCTTTAAAGTGTGCGCCCCATCCCTCTACGTAAGCATCTGTTGTCATTAAAAAGCTAGGATGAGTAGGAATGAGCGATAGACCAGGAGGAATGTTGTCCTCTCTCTCCCACCATGTCATTGCTATCTTCATGTCTGGGTAATGTGATTTATGTCTTTGAAGGTTTCTTGAATTTGACCCATTGTGCATATAATTGTTCCTGCGGTAGCCTCATTGGAAGCTGGCAATTTGGAATCAACTAATGCAAAAAGAAATAATTCCCAGCATTGATTTGAATATCCGAACAGAAGTGAATCTTCTTTTTGATGGAGATGACACTAATTGTATTATACGACGAATCCTTTATTTTGTAGGGAAAGCGTAGCAAGTTTCCATATCTACAGCTGCTCCAGGAAGGTCGACAATCTGGGCGGTATTAGGGAAGACTTTTCCTTGTTTCATTTGAGACCTAGATTCTTGAATAATCGAAGAAGGCCATTTTAGATCTTCTTGCAAAGAGGAACAATGAGCCTTTGATAAGCCAGTTGTCTAGGTACGGGAATTCCTGGTGACCATTCCTTTTCAAGATTGCAGCCATCCGTACCACACATTTTATGAAAATTATTGAAGCTGACCGGAGCCAAAGGAAGGCCTTTGATTTGGTAATGGCACTCTGTCATCTCGAACCTTAAGTACTTCCGATGTTTAACATGTATGGGAATGTGGAAGTACACATTTAGGAGATCTAGTGAGGTCATATAATCTGTTGAGTTTAGTAGTTGCAAAATCTCTTCTAGAGACAGCATTCTGAATGGCTGCTTCCTTATGAATTTGTTCAAAAGTCTTACAATCATAATGTGCCTCAAATTTTCTGGGTTTCTTCTTAATTAGAAACAATTTTGTATACAGTTCTTTGTTTTGTTGCTTAAATGGACTTCCTCTATTATTTCTTTGCAAATATACGCGACCAGTTCCCTTTTTAACAGATCTAAATGTTGATGTGACCTCCTAGAAAAGGATTTCTGGGAGGCTTTTGTACAAATTCTTTGGTGTCACCATGTTGGATTATATCTAGCAGTCACTTGTCTGAAGAGACAGCCTTCTAATGATTGTAATATCTGGATATGTTTGAATCCCAATGCTGCTATACAGAGGTTGAGGTGAACTTTTTCCACCTGCCGAAGGTCTTCTACGCACAGTCTGTCTCGCATAAGTCTCGCCTGAGTTGTTCTGAATTGCTGCTGTGAGATGTACTGTTGATGAAAACCCTGTTGAAACTGAAGATAGGGTTGATATCTATATAGTTGTTAAGAACCTCTAGGTTGAAATTAGACTCTTTGTCTGCCGCCACAAAAAATGAAAACGTTGCTGTTGCAAAGTTCCCAAAGGATGTGCTGAATTAGTGTCAGCCTTGATGGACTAGAGGGCATCATCCACATGTTTACGAAAGAGGTTATCTTTGCCAAAAGGCATGTCTAAAACTTTATCCTGAACCTCAGGATGGAAGAAGAAGCCTTAAACCATCCTTGTCAGTGTAAAGCTGCCGCACCAGCCATCTGTCTGAAAGCTGTTGAGGCTATATCAATATCTGTAATAATTATTTCTGATGAAGCTGGTTCACCCTCTTGTAAAAAGTTTTAATCTTGTTTCCTTTCATCCTCTGGCAGAAACTCTAAGTAGGCTGCCATGTCATACTACATCTGCCTCGTATACCTTCCTAAACTAGCCAATGCGTTGGATGCTCTTATGGTTGTTGCTGCCATTGCTGCGAGAACTTTTTTCCCACATTATCCAGATATTGGCCTTCTTCCTCAGGCGATGCCGAACATAAAGGTGGAATGATTCCTGGACCTCCTTTGGGCTGCCTGCATCACTTATAAATATGGCCGTGGATGCCCAATCAAACATGTAGATGAGTTCTAGGAAGCTCTATATTTTTTTATAAGGCCTAGGAATGATTGTTGCCACTGATGTTGGGTTCGTCATACGATTTATCCCTTATTCCTAAATGCGTTCCACAATGGGATTCGATTTAAGCGATTTTCTTGCCGAATCCTTGAAATCATACAAAAACAATATTCCTAAATGCGATCCACAATGGGAATTGATTTAAGGGATTTTCTTGCCAAATCTTTGAAATCGTACAGAAAACAATCTGTTTGCTCCATTGGAATTGGCAGATCAAAATGTTTTGAAGCTCGCTGCAGGAGTTTGTGAAAACCTCCAATGCTAGTGGGTGGTGGCGTGGGAGATACAGATAATGGGGAACATAATCATCCCACTTCTATCCTGATACAGATTGATCTTGAGGTACCTCATCCTCTCGTGGCTGCTCAACCACTACATAGTCATCATGTTTTGTGATCAGAGATAACATACATAGATCCGATCATGTCTGCAGGGCCAACAGGCTCTTCTCTTGTTGAGGAAGCATTGAAATACGTAGAGTATCAGAACCCATCGGAGTAGCCTGTTGACTCGCTACAGTCATTGCTTTAGCCCCCGGGAATCTCCTGTAGTAATCATATAACATGTGATGAAGAGCTATTACCAAAGTCATTGGCACACTAATTGTTTCTGAATGGTGCCTCCTTATTCGGTTAATCATCATCCTATTCTTTGAACTTAACCTGAAGCTGCGTGGGACTGTAAGCTGGCCGGAAAGGCCTGTTGTCATCGTCAGACTCTTCACCCTTCAGGAGTTGTGCAAGAGGCTTGGGGATGTCTGATCCAGATGTACAGTCACTACAATCCCCTTCAATAATCAAAATAGTTTCCTTTTGCACTGTCTCTGATGCTGATGACAAAGAGGTTTTTATTTTTATGATGACAGCTTGCTGCTGATATGATGTTGATTTTGGTATTGATCAGTAGCCCGTTGATGATATCACTGTCAAAGGCTTTATCGACAAGATTGAAGATATAGTTGTCAATGTCTTGGAGGAGGATGAGGAGGAAAAGTAGGAGGTAGTCGTCATCGTACACATCGTAGGTGTATTCGATGCCGTGGTTGTTGTTTCTAGTGATGGTCTCATCGAGAATTTCTTCATTGATGTGCCATTCATCTTACTGATCGCGGTGAATTCGTTGTGGATCGAATCTTAGAAAGTCTTTTATGAGAGGGAGGTCCGATAGAAAACACCTTACTTGCTGTCTTATGAGCCTATTGTGATTTTCTATGAGATTTTACTTTCTTTGAATACTCCTCATAGGAAGTTGAGAAGATGGACAATGGCCTTCATCACTAGAAGTCGGATGCCCCCAAGGCCTTTTGAGTCTGTAGACACAGAATTAGTCTTGCCTCTATAACCATCAAGGTTTTAGAGTAAAAGGTTCTGTAATGCTTACATTCTCTAGGTTTGTGATGAGAATGTAAGCAATAGAGAAATTTTTATGAGGATCCTCTGAAAATAATCTTAGTTTTCCATTAGATTTATAATGTCTAAACAGTTGTTTTTTAGGCCCGTCTAGCATGATGTTTTAGTCAGGAAAAAGCCCAATGTGTTACCTCAAAGGTGCTTGAAGAGTCAAACACACAATTCTCTGAGAGAAAGGTCATAAGTTGACAGAAGCACTGTAGACTAAACGGAGCTCGAAGAGACTCCCAAACACACGACATGTGGTTAGAAATATGAGTAAGAGGGGAAGGGTGTTTGAGAGGCTGCTCTCTGATTGGCTGAATTTGGGTTACTTTTAAACAATATGGATTGGTTAACAATGTCACTTTATTTTCACTATTGTTCTTAATGCTTCTCTTGGACCTGCTTGTAATTATTGTGGGGACTACCACCGTAACAACGGGGAAGATTCAAGCATGTGAGTCTATGAAAGATTAAATACTAGAGAAATTCTGTAAGCACCTTAGGAAGAAAACTGGTGTGTGTTCTCATTTCCACTCTATTACTATGGAATACTGTGTATGGTTGAATAGTATGGAAAAAGCCTGAATCTGACTTATTCTGCATGCAAAGGTAATAGCAAGTAAGAAAGCTGCTTTCCATGTATTATTATTTGTAAACACGCTTTGTGAATGGGTTCAAAGGGGGATCCCCATTCATTTAGATTGAACAATGTTAAACTCCCAAGGAGCAGAAGGGAACTTAAAAGGCGGTAATACCTTTTGAAAATGTTCTAAAAAGAATCAGATATTCTCAAGAAGAAGGAGATTTCCTATGGAAAGTTATAGCCACAAGGTGCACTCTAATTGAAGAAATTTGTAAACCTGACCATGCCAGATGAAGAAGGTAAGGTATCAATACATGTTCTTGACACGAGGATGGATTGTAACTGTTCGGAATACACCAAATGCAAAACCTCTTCCACTTAAAGGAATACAATTTTCTAGTAGAAGGTTGTTTAGCTTCTGTTGATATAAGGGTGACTGGAGGAAATGCTTAAATACATTTCTCCGACCAGTTTATCAAAAAGGCATTCCCTTTCGAACCTGGCTGGTAGAATCTGGAGGCGTAATCCTGGAATTTTATTGTTTTGTGCGTTGACAAACAAGTCTGTTTGAGGATATCCTCAGTCTTGTGAAAAAATTCCACTACTTCTTCGTTTAGAATCCAGTTGTGATTTTCGTGTAAAGTTTGGCTGAGGGAGTCTGCTTTGATGTTTAGAGCACCTGGGAGACAGACAGCTGTGATTGTTAAGTTCCTTGCAGTAGCCCATTTCCAAATGGCTTGGGATTCGAAGGACAGAGGTCTTTAATTTGTCCCTCTCTGCTTGTTCAGATAGTACTTTGTTGTTGTGTTGTTTGTCTGAACAAGCAGAGAAGTTGTTTTGATAGCAGAAAGAAAGGGTTTCAAAGCCAAATGAACTGCTCTAGGCTCTAGTGGGTTAATATGGTAGGCTTACTCTCTGCCTGACCAAAGTCCTTGGCTCTTTAAGTGGCCCAGATGTACTTCCCATCCTTGGAGAGATGCATCAGTGATTAGAGTTTGCACGAGACTCTGATGTATTATGATGTCATTGGATTCTTCAATCTGGTCCACCATGGAAGTGACTGAACTGTGAAAGAGTCAGTTTATTTTCCCATCTGTTTCCACTGGTCTTCTAGACATTGCTGTAAAGGCCTCAAACCTGGCATGAGGAACCGGAAAAATGCATGAGGTTAAATGATCCCAGTAGGGCTGATATTTGTTTTGCCGTTGGATGAAACGTTTGCAATAGATTGAGACATATCAGTTGGATTGATGTCCGTCTCTCCTTCGAAGGATACACTTTTATGGTCTGGATATCTATTATAGCTTTAAGGTCATGAATTCTCTGTACAGGCTCAATAATGGACTTCTAGAGGACTACATTTCTTGTCCTTTTACTATCCCATGTGGGGACCCCCAGGGGTCATCGCTGAGCCCTACACTTTTTAACGTTTATGTTTCCCCTCTTGCTAATTTTATAAGGAGTTTTGGAATATCTTTGACTACCTACGTGGACGATACCAAAATTGTAGTGTCCATAGGAAACTACGAGGAAGAGATCGAGGTCAGATTTCACGACTGTATGCAGGCTGTCAATTATTAGATGAATTTAAACTGCCTTAAACTTAATGTAGGAAAAACAGAAGTCATATTATTTGGAACCCAATCATTCTTTTGGACTCCATTCTCATGGCCTGCAGTAAAGGCCGGGTCCCAACACCGGTAAAGAAAGCTCGGAATCTGGGGGTGATCATTGATGATAAACTGAATTTTTCAGATCAGGGAACAAGGTTACTTCATCTGCATTTTGTACCCTCAGAACAGTTAAAAGGAAACTTTCCTCTAATTTCTGAAAACCTTCAAAATGTTCTTGTCACCTCCTTTTTCATGCCAAAGCTAGATTATTGCAATAGCTTATTTCTCACCGCCCATAAATACACCACCATCAAACTACAAGTTCTTCAAAACGCCTCTGATAAATTACTATTAAAAATCCCTAAATTTAACTCTGTCTTTCAGGGCATTAAAAAGCTGCACTGGATCCCAATCAAGCAAAGAGTAACCTTCAAGGCACTCTATCTAGCCTATAAAACTCTTCATGATCTTGGCCCAGATGTCCTTAATCAGAATATCAGATTGTACTTCTCCCAACAGAAGTCTACCCTCCGCTAATGCCAAATTAACTGTTTTTCCCAGGTTTACATGCACCAGGTGGGGCGGCAAGACCTTTTGCTGGGAGCTTCCACGGCAAGAAATGCTCTACTACTTTTCATTAAAGCGGCACCTAATCTTCCCGCTTTCACGAAAGCCTTGAAGTCCTAGGGGCAGATTTACAAGCCCCTTGCAACACTTTTGCGCTGCCTTTGTGTCACTTTTTTTTCCATCTCCTGTGCTTTGCATTGCAGCCTATTGGCTAACAATGTTACCCATTTCCTTTCACTTTCCTTTGAAAAAGGTTTGTGAAAATTTTTCTATGGTCACTTTTCCATCAGTGACTGACTTTTATCTATATGGCTTCTGTTTTTAAATGAAAATTAAATGAAATCTGGCCATGTTTAGCATTTCTTTAGACTGTAAACATACATGTAGTGTACAGTTGTACAAAGGTAGACATATATATATATACAAAAGACTAGGTCCATGAGCAGGGAGGTTTTACTATTCAAACCTTCCAACAGTAAAATTAAATCCATGAGCAGTCATTCTGACATGAACAAAACAGATGAGATTAGACTAATCCTAACGTACAACAAACAAAAAGACAGCCTCAGCAAAATCATTAGAAACAACTGGTATTTGCTACACCTAGATGCACAACTGACCGAGATTATCCCTACCAACCCAACCATCACTTTCAGAAGGGCACCATCGACCAGTGATTTCTTGGTTAATAGCAGTCCAGAAACTAAATCTATAACAAACTGGCTAACTAAACGTAGGGTTTTTTTCAAGTGCCCAACCTGTAAAGCTTGTAAACACGCAACAAACAAAACTTCTTTCATCACTCCTTTTGAGGAAAAACCACACATGATCACCAAAAACATGTCTTGCAAAACGGAATTTGCCATTTACATGCTGGAGTGCTCTTGTGGACTGCAGTATGTGGGATCCACAAAACTGCAGGTCCACAAGAGAATTCTCCAGCACTTACGTGCAATTACCAATATAGACACCTCATATCCGGTGGCCCGTCATTTCAGGGATTGTCACGCAAGCAACATACAATTCCTTAAATATTTTGCAATTGACTGCGTCCTACCTCTTAGAAGAGGCGGTGATCGTGAGGCTCTCCTTAGAAAATTGGAGACCAAATACATACTGGAACTGGACAGCAAAAGCCCACATGGGCTCAACACCACGGAAGATCTCTATACGTGGTTGTAAGAAATCTATAGTTAATTGAGAAACAATAGAAATAACTTGAACTTATTAGATTTCAAGGTCCAGGGCTCTCCACTGCAAAGATAATGTTATCAACACACAATACAGATATTCTTAGATATTTTTAAATATATTTAAATATATTTGTAATTTCCCTCCCGCCACATTTCTCTCTTCTCCTCTTTTCCCCGTTTTTATCTTTTCCCTTGACCTACATTTTATCTCTATGAATCACGTTTTACAGAAAGGGAAAAAAAGGTCTCCAAAAACAATTGAACAAATGCACAGGTGATTCCATTGCACTATTTTGCACAACTTTGCACTTTACTTGCCATTTTGCACATTTAGAACATTACCATGCTGCTTAGCAATTGCTCAAAATGAAATTTGTTTTTAACAAATTTTTGCTTTTAACATGTTTTTTTACCATTTGTATTGCTATGTGTTTATATGTGCAGTTTATTTATTTATTTATGTATTTATACATTCACGAATAGACTGAGTGGTTTATGAGTCAACAGCTCAAGCCTCACATCAGATTATAGCTCACTTCATTACTGTATAAATTATATAGCAATGAGCAACAAATGTATTATTGTATTTTACAATTATAAGTGACTAGAGCTATCATGTTAAAAGCAACTACATCATGGTAAAATCTTTCTTCTATGTCAACGGCAAAAAATTAAGCACTGTCACTTTAAAAGGGATTCACACGAGGGGTTCGTCATGTGATCAAGGGTTGTTGAGCCCGAAACGCGTCATGGCGGCAGAGCGCACAAACAAAAAATAAAATAATTTGGGTACAACTTATTGGAGTCCGTCCCCTTCTTGATCCAGGATTGAGCGGATCGTTTGAGGAAAGGTTGACTGCTGTATTTACCAGGAAACGGCTTCCCTGGTTACCGACGGACCCCCTCCCGGTTGCGGTACTTTGACTTGAAGCTGAGTTCCGGGTCTCGGCCCGGAAGTGATTGATTCTCCTGGAGGAGAGTGTTGAAGTTACCCCCCGTCACAACAGGCACGGAAGCTGAAACCAAACGTGGACTGCAACGGTGAACTCCCGAGTCGGAGGTGAGCGACTGCGGCACATCCACAAGGTACGAGCGGCCTTTATTGACGGGTGGGAGGCATAACCCAAGCGTATACAGATTATCTGTTTTCAAAACACGCACTCACAAACATAGCGCTAACGATGTCGGCCGACGTCTTAAGAGGAAGAGAGGAAATCGCGGAAGGTATTTTTGTGGAAAGAGCGTCCACACAATCCCCGAAAAGGAATGATAACAAAGAAACAAGCAAAGGCAAAAACAATCTCAAAGATTTATATAAAACACTAGAAAAAAAGATGAAAGCTGAACAAGCCAAATGGTGGGAGCACAAATCCCTCACAAGTTACCTAGAAGTCAACAGAGTCCCACGTGGGCTCCGGATCTTCTTGGCTCCCAGTTACGAGAAGCCCAACCCAGCCATGCTCAAGGAGTGGGCCGAGTGTAATTTGGCAGCGTCAAGTGAGATAATGAAAGTACTAATCAAATATGCCCACATAGACAGACTGGAGTTGGTATCGGAAATAGAACAATTGAATATACAAATTGCAGCCATGGAAACTGGAGAAACCAAAAACAAATGGCGCGACGAAATGATGAGCAGATTAAAAAAAGAGGAAGACATAATCATACAAAGAAAGAGCTTCAAATTCCAAAGGGACAAACAAGACTATGAGCGTGGACAGATTTTCACCTTCGCACGAAAGTATGATGCAATCAAGGCCTCATCAAAAAACAACAAGCCGCCTATCCCGTCTGACATGGCGGGACCTAGCCATATCCAGACAACGTCTTCAGTTTCAGACCTCAGCTCAGCGATCGACAGCGAATCTGATATCGAATCCAACAGGGGAGCGACAGGAGGTACAACCAACTCTAAACATACGCTAGTCGATGAACTACATTTTTTACGGGACGAGCGGCGCCAAACCCTGCGCCCAAGAAACCAAACGACAGGAACCAAAAAAGAAATTCCAAAAGAAATGAAAGAAGGAAACGAAGAAGGAAAAAACAAAGGGAGATTCAACAAAACCCAGAAAAGGAATTGGCGGCGGTAACTGATCTTCAATCCCAAGCACCAAATACCATCATCAATCTAGCTAATGTCAATCTAGACAAAGCAGAAGAACAACTCCTTGCTTTAGGACTTTCCTTCTGTCCCGAAACAAATTTCGACTATGCTCAAACTAGAGCTGATATCTATCATTTCATACGGAAACTCAAGCTCCGCAGATTTCATGCTCTCAAGCCTAGTAAAGAACCGGATATCTCCACAAAAATAAACCAACCTGGGGAACCCATTCAATTAGCTATATCCGATGTTCACACTCTAGGTGTATTACAGGACTTAGAAAACAACGTACCAGAGTGTACCCTGTCCCCCTCCTCCCAATCTATCTTGGCACAACAACACTTGACTACAGATCAGAGGCCCAAAACCAACTTCAAACCTAAATCCAAGTTTGTGCCAATCCTACCCAGAGACAACATTGACACATTCAGCGAAACAGTGGTTGCGGAAATAAAAAAACTGAAGTACAAGACGGCATGTACAAAAAACAAATATTCCTTTCAACAGCAAAAATACAATCAACTAATCAAAAAATTGAAGGAACAAGACAAAGTGGTCATCCGCAACTCAGACAAGGGTGGAAACGTGGTATTATGGCCCCTGCAACAATACACTGATGAAGCTATGAAGCAACTAAACGACAGATTATGTTACAGGATTAGCAACAAACAAGCAACAACACAGGCGCAAAATGAACTCTTCACACAACTTTTAGCATGGAAAAGCATTGGCCTTCTCAACCAAGACGAATACAAATTTATGAAAAAAGATCATCCCATTATGCCGGTAATCTACTTCATACCAAAAATACATAAAGACATCCAAAATCCACCAGGACGGCCCATAATATCGGCCAAGCAAAGTCTACTAGAAAACGTATCCATCTACATAGACTCATTCCTACAAGATCTAGTCCAAGCACTACCTTCATACGTCCAAGACACTTCTGATTTCCTCAGGCAAATATACAATTTCCAGTGGAATGACAATTATCTTTTAATAACTCTGGACGTCGCTAACCTCTACACTTCTATCAACCATAAAGATGGACTGAGAGCGGTAGAATATTTTTTATCAAATAGACTGATCCAATTCCATCAGCACAACAAAATGTTGATCAGTCTTATCCATTTTTGTTTAAACAACAACTTTTTCATGTTTAATCAACAAATCTACCAGCAACTACGAGGAGTAGCCATGGGGGCTAGCTTTTCACCAAGTTATGCTTGCCTCCACATGGGCTATTGGGAAGAGACTGTTTTAAAAACGACACATGCTGCAACAATGACTAATCATGTGATAAAATGGATGCGTTACATTGATGATCTTTTTATAATTTGGGGTGGGAGTGAAAGTGAAGCTCACAAGTTCATAGATGACATCAATGATAATAATCTCAATTTGCATTTTACTAGTACAATTGACTGTACAGAGGTTTGTTTTTTAGATGTGAAAGTATATGTAGCCAATAACCAGCTTCAAACAAAACTGTACCGCAAACCCACTGCAGGTAACACCACGCTACATTCCGCAAGCTTTCACCCTAAACACACTATTCATAGCATCCCATATGGTGAGATGCTTAGGATTAGAAGAATCTGCAGCACCGAAAATGACCTAGCAATTGCTCAACACGAAAGCAAAAACAGATTCATACAAAGAGGATATAGCAAAAAAACCATTGAGGAAGCTATACAAAAGACTAGGTCCATGAGCAGGGAGGTTTTACTATTCAAACCTTCCAACAGTAAAATTAAATCCATGAGCAGTCATTCTGACATGAACAAAACAGATGAGATTAGACTAATCCTAACGTACAACAAACAAAAAGACAGCCTCAGCAAAATCATTAGAAAGAACAAATGTTACTTACCTGTAAACTGTGGTTCTCCAGTATTGGTGTCTTTCATAGATTCACATGCTTGAATATTCCCCGTCGTCGAAGTGGGAGTCCCACGGTATATATAAAAAGCAATAAGTATCATGTATATATACATATACACATACCTAACCACATAAGAGTATATACATACCCAAATAAACATATATATATATATAGTTCAAATAACATATCAAGTTAAAAATACCATAGGATAGCATTGAGACATAGGAAAGCATTGAGAAAAAGAATCACTTTGCTAACATATCACTGTCACTTTATAGTCCAAACTCCAGCCAATCAGGCGCTAGCACCCTCTAGAACCTTCTCCTCAGAGGCTCAGGCCCTCAGATTTTCGAGCACGAGAGTGTCCATAGAGCCGAAAGAGGAGAAGAGAGCCTCTGAGGGGAGGAGGGTGGGTCGCATGTGAATCTATGAAAGACACCAATACTGGAGAACCACAGTTTACAGGTAAGTAACATTTGTTCTTCTCCAGTATTTGGGGTGTCTTTCATAGATTCACATGCTTGAATAGAATAGTAAGCAGTAAACAGTATTCGGCTGACCAAGCCGTATTGATATTGCATGTAATACAAACAATGTATTTAAAGCGCAATAATAATAATAATACCCCAGGAGGAGGGAAGTAGCAGAGGCTCACCTTATTTAAACAGATTTCGTAGAACTGCCTGTCCCACAGCCGTGTCTGCTTCGTTAATGGATTCCAGACAGTAGTGCTTCGTAAACGTGTGCCTGCTGGACCACGTAGCTGCCCGGCATATTTGATGGATGGGCACACCAGCGAACAGGGCAGTGGAAGATGACATAGCCCTCGTTGAATGGGCTCTCACTCCCGAAGACAGAGGCTTACCAGCCTTTTGATGGCAAAAAGAGATTGCTGATGAAACCCAACGGGCAATAGTAGGTTTGGTGACAGATTGTCCTTTGCAAGCACGCCCGTAGGCCACAAACAGCTGGTCAGATTTGCGAAAGCACTGAGTCCTGCTAATGTAGAATTTTAGACATCTCTTCAAGTCCAGAGAGTGTAAGCTTTGCTCCGCCGGGGTTTGTGGATGCGGGAAAAAAGTCTTTAAGAGCACTGGTTCGTTAAGATGGAAATCGGATGGCACTTTAGGTATAAAAACCGGATTAGTGCGGAGGATGACACAATCCGATCTGAATTGAAGGAACGGTGGCTTTATAGTAAAGGCGTGAATGTCACTGACTCTGCGGGAAGAGGTCAGAGCAAGGAGGAGGGCCACCTTCCAAGTTAGAAATTTGACATCCGCAGAGTGGATGGGCTCGAAGGGCGCCTTCATGAGTTGAGCCAGCACGATGTTCAGGCGCCACGTGGGTGGAGGACGCCGAATGGGCGGGAACATGCGGAAGAGACCCTTGAAAAATTGTTGCATGACTCTGGATGAATAGAGAGAGGACGATCCGTCTTGTCGGAAGCGAGATTTTGCCGCTAGAAAAACCTTTAAGGTAGAGTGCGATAATCCAGACTGCGCTAGTTGTAGGAAGAACGGCAGAATGTGTTCTGGGGGAGCGTGCACAGGATGAATGTGGGCGGAAGCACACCAAAGACAAAATCGCTTCCATTTGAGTTTATACGTTTTCACTGTGGATGGAGCTCTTGCCTTCGCTAACACCTCCCTGCAGGCTGGAGGAATGTTCAAATGAGCAAATTCAAGGTGCTCAGGTTCCAAGCTGACAAGCTGAGAGATCTGGGATTCGGATGGCATATCCGACCATCGTTCATTGTCAAGAGATCCGGCTTCAGGTGGAGAAGGATGGGCTCGCGTTGGGATAGGAGAAGCAACTCCGAAAACCATGCTTGCCGAGGCCAGCGTGGAGCTATTAGAAGAACATGGCACGGTTGTTGTCTCATCTTCCGCAGCACTCGCGGGATCAACGGAATCGGCGGAAAAGCGTACGCAAATATCCCGTACCAATTGATCGAAAGGGCATTTCCGCACGACCCTTGGTGGGGAAACCAGCTTGCGTAGGTCTGGCATTTTGCATTCTGCGGGGTTGCGAAGAGGTCGATTGTCGGGTGACCCCAAAGGTTGAAGACAAATTCCAGCGTCGGTTGATGTAACTCCCACTCGTGGGTTGATGATGCTGACCGACTGAGTGCATCCGCCAGAGTATTGGAAATGCCGGGCAGATGAATTGCTTGTAACGTCATCTGATGGAGTATGGCCCAACTCCAAATCCTCTGCGCCAGACGGGAGAGCAGGGGAGATCTTGTCCCGCCCTGTTTGTTCAGGTAGTGCATGCACGTGGTGTTGTCCGTCTGAATGAGGACTGACCTCCCTTGGAATTGTAGGCGGAAGGATTTCAACGCCAAGAAAATGGCCATCAGTTCCAGTCTGTTGATGTGCCAGCAACGTTGAGCCGCTGTCCATAGGCCCTTGACGGATAGATCTTGAAAGTGTGCGCCCCAACCCTCCATGGATGCGTCCGTGGTAAGGACGAGATCTGGGGTTGACGACAGAAAGGATGTTCCTGCTGCGATGTTGGCAGGACGAGTCCACCAATGCAGCGCTTGAGCCATGCGGGGCGACACCACGACCTGATCGTTGAAGGAGCCTGAAACCTGGCGCCACTGGTTGTCTAACTCCTCTTGGATGATGCGACTTTTTAGTCTGCAGAGAGGGATCAAAGCGATGCATGAGGACGCCATTCCCAGAAAGGATTTTAATATGCGGACTGAAACTGACTGCTTTGCTGCGATGGAGCTCGCAAGCTGTAGAATCCGTTCTTGACGCTCTGCTGAAGCGAAGGCCATGGCTGTGCTCGTATTGATACAAGCGCCGAGAAAAGTCTTGCACGTAGTCGGTGCGAGTTGAGATTTCTGTACATTGACCGACAACCCCAGGGACTGGAACAGATCGAGACAGCGCTGGGTATCGAGGGCCGCCTGGTGGGAGGATTGAGCTTTGATGAGGCAATCGTCCAGGTAGGGGTATATCTGAATACCCTCTTGTCGTAAGTGAGCCACCACCGGGGCCAGGAATTTTGTAAAGACCCGCGGGGCTGAGCAGAGTCCGAAGGGTAGGACTTTGAATTGGTAGTCCCTGTGGCCCACTCGAAACCGCAGGTATTTCCTGTGACGTGGCAGAATGGGCACATGGAAATATGCGTCCTGCAGATCGATCGTTGTCATGTAGTCCTGTTGAGCAAAGAATTGGAGGATGTCCTTCAATGTGAGCATCCGAAAGGACTGAGTCTTGAGAAATTTGTTGAGCAATCTGAGATCGAGGATGGGACGACATTCCCCTGATTTCTTTAGTATGAGGAAAAAACGGGAATAGAATCCCAACCCTCTCTGATATTTCGGAACCACTTCGATGGCACCCTTGTTCAACATTATTTGGATTTGTTTGAAAAGCTCTCTTAGATGGGCGGGTGGTGGCCCGGATGGAGGTGTGCGTGGAGGAACCTTCACAAACTCTAGGGCGTGGCCCCTTGAAATAATATCCAGGACCCAGCGGTCCGAAGTGATTAATGACCAGGTTGAAAAGAACTGGGAGATTTTTCCTCCAACAAGAACTTGAGGACAACTGGGAAAAGGAAGTTCTTTCCGTACAGAGTCACTGCTTCTTGGTTGAATTTCCTCTATAATTCGACTTTCCTCTGTATGACTTGTTAGTTTGCTGTCTGTAGGACTGCTGCGGTTGTGAATAGTACCGCTGTTGCCCTTGATTGTACGAGCGGTATTGGGACGAGGAGCCACGAAAGGATGATGATGAGGAGGAGGTGCCGCGGCCGCGCGCACCTCGAAAGGGCTGCTTCTTAAACTGTAGAGTGCCGAGGGAACGAGCCGTATCCGTATCCTTTTTAATGGTCTGCAAGGCATCTTCTACATGCTGGCCGAATAATGACTCCCCGTCATATGGCATGTCCAAAATCTTAGCCTGGACCTCTTGCCGAAAAGAGGTTGATCGAAGCCAGCCCTGTCTTCTTAGGACGGCTGCTCCCGCCAATTGGCGAAAACCGGTGGATGCGATGTCAACAGAGCAGTCAATGATCTCGGATGACGCCCTCTCTCCCTCTTGTAGGATCTTCTGAGCTTCCGCTCTTGAATCCTCCGGTATAAGCTTGACCAATGCAGCCATGTCCGACCACATCTGTCTATCATAACGGCCGAGGATAGCCAAGGAATTTGCAGCTCGTACCGTTGTTGACGCCATGGTTGAAAACTTCTTGCCTATGGCATCCAGGCGGCGGCCGTCGCGGTCCGGAGGCGCCGACATTGGAGATGATGGGTTCTTGGAGCGGCGCTGTGCCGCTTGTGTGATCACTGAGTCCGGCTTAGGTTGAGACACCAAGCAGGCTGGGGAAGAATCCGGAGCTTTATATTTTTTCTCCAGGCGTGGGAGCACCGCCGGGATAGAATTAGGTGTCTTCATTAATTTTAAGCCTTCATTCCATATGAAGTCTATGATTGGCACCGCTCGTACTTGTTTCTGAGGCTGGGATTTGAAGTCATATAAGAAACAGTCCTCTTCCCTAACCACCATGGGAAGGTGAAAGCGTTGTGCTGCTCTCTCCATCAGCTGATGGAACCCTGTTATGTCGACAGGTGGCGAGTTGACTGGTGACCTTGGCGGTGATGCGGGCGAATTGATTTGGTAATCATCCCAGTCCGCCATAGAATCGTCCTCTGGGAGTTCGCCCTCTTCCGTATCCGGATTGTCCATATTATCATCTTCTGCATTGGAAGGCAGTGCAGGTGTTGTGGGCATGGGTATTGTTGGCAAGATAGGATGAGGTGGAACCTCAGATGGCGCTTCACGTGGAGTATTTTGAGGGGACGCTGGAAAACGACGATTATAGTCTTCCAACATATATTGAAGGTTGGAAACAAGCTGCACAGGAAGCTGCATCATAGGAACCGGAGCAGAGGGATCTTGTTCTTCTTCCTGTTCATAATAATCATCCTCCTCAGACTCTTGGCACTTTATATGGAGCTCCGAAGGACTATGAGCATCCCGAAAAAGAGACTGATCGCCCTCATCCGAATCGTCCTCATCCCCTGATGGAAATAGTTGACGAGGTGGCCGTGGTCCAGGTGGTAACATAACTGGGTCTATCATGGCCTTACGACGTACCATCAAGCAGCTGTCCTCAGACCCCGTTGCTGGGGTTGACATTGGCACCAATGGCATTGTCACAAAATTTGACTCTACCGTCGTCGAGGCGACCGTCGACGAAGCAATCGTCGACGGAACTACCGTCGACGGGACTGTCGTCGCCGGGGTGACTGCCGTCGACGGGGTGACTTTCGTCGACGGTGTGGCTGTCGTCGACGAGGATTTCGTCGACGGGCCTGTCGTCGACGAGGATTTCGTCGACGGGCCTGTCGTCGACGGGGCTGTCGTCGACGGGGCTGTCGTCGACGGGGCTGTCGTCGACGAGGAAGATTTCCTCTTCTTCTTCTTATCCGTCGTCGACGGAGTTGTAGACGTCGACGGAAGCGGCAGCTTCCCAGTCGTCGACGAAGAAGTGAGTGGTATCGTCGACGAGACGGTTCTAAGAGACACACATACCACCGTCGACGGGGAAGACGTCGACGAAGTCATTGTCGTCGACGAAGGATATCTGCTCGATACCGTCGTCACCGTCGTCGACGAGGCTGATGAAGTAGCCGATCTCGTCGACGGAGGGGCCGTCGACGGGCCCGTCGACGGTTTGGAAAGTTTCTGACTGGAAACATGTGCTGACGGAGTCAAAGACGCCTGAGAGCTACGTCTCGGGGGCGCAGACGTGGAGACAGAGACTTTGCCTGTAGACACTTCCTCAAGGTGAAGTCTCTTCTTTTTCAGAAAAGGGGATGGCAAGTCCTGGACACTTCCACGCTTTGAGGAGACTCCTGTTTTGACAGAGGCTACACTTTCCACCTCAGAAAGGGGGTTGTCTGTGTCCTTTAGTTTTTGAAGCCATATCAAAAGGCGACCTTCTCTATCTTTCAATGTTTTTTGAGAGAAAGTTCTGCAGATCTTACAGTTGGCCACCTTATGATCAGGATACAGGCAATAAATACATTTCTCATGGGGATCCTCAGAGAAAAGTCTTGACTTTCCGCAAGATGAACAAGGACGGAAAAGAGATTTCTTACTTGCAGACATGATGAGAGATAAAAAAAAACCTCAAACCAGATGAAGAACTGAGCAGAGCTCAGGGAGACTCCCTTCACACGACGTGCGGTAGAAAATCTGAGGGCCTGAGCCTCTGAGGAGAAGGTTCTAGAGGGTGCTAGCGCCTGATTGGCTGGAGTTTGGACTATAAAGTGACAGTGATATGTTAGCAAAGTGATTCTTTTTCTCAATGCTTTCCTATGTCTCAATGCTATCCTATGGTATTTTTAACTTGATATGTTATTTGAACTATATATATATATATGTTTATTTGGGTATGTATATACTCTTATGTGGTTAGGTATGTGTATATGTATATATACATGATACTTATTGCTTTTTATATATACCGTGGGACTCCCACTTCGACGACGGGGAATATTCAAGCATGTGAATCTATGAAAGACACCCCAAATACTGGAGAACAACTGGTATTTGCTACACCTAGATGCACAACTGACCGAGATTATCCCTACCAACCCAACCATCACTTTCAGAAGGGCACCATCGACCAGTGATTTCTTGGTTAATAGCAGTCCAGAAACTAAATCTATAACAAACTGGCTAACTAAACGTAGGGGTTTTTTCAAGTGCCCAACCTGTAAAGCTTGTAAACACGCAACAAACAAAACTTCTTTCATCACTCCTTTTGAGGAAAAACCACACATGATCACCAAAAACATGTCTTGCAAAACGGAATTTGCCATTTACGTGCTGGAGTGCTCTTGTGGACTGCAGTATGTGGGATCCACAAAACTGCAGGTCCACAAGAGAATTCTCCAGCACTTACGTGCAATTACCAATATAGACACCTCATATCCGGTGGCCCGTCATTTCAGGGATTGTCACGCAAGCAACATACAATTCCTTAAATATTTTGCAATTGACTGCGTCCTACCTCTTAGAAGAGGCGGTGATCGTGAGGCTCTCCTTAGAAAATTGGAGACCAAATACATACTGGAACTGGACAGCAAAAGCCCACATGGGCTCAACACCACGGAAGATCTCTATACGTGGTTGTAAGAAATCTATAGTTAATTGAGAAACAATAGAAATAACTTGAACTTATTAGATTTCAAGGTCCAGGGCTCTCCACTGCAAAGATAATGTTATCAACACACAATACAGATATTTTTAGATATTTTTAAATATATTTAAATATATTTGTAATTTCCCTCCCGCCACATTTCTCTCTTCTCCTCTTTTCCCCGTTTTTATCTTTTCCCTTGACCTACATTTTATCTCTATGAATCACGTTTTACAGAAAGGGAAAAAAAGGTCTCCAAAAACAATTGAACAAATGCACAGGTGATTCCATTGCACTATTTTGCACAACTTTGCACTTTACTTGCCATTTTGCACATTTAGAACATTACCATGCTGCTTAGCAATTGCTCAAAATGAAATTTGTTTTTAACAAATTTTTGCTTTTAACATGTTTTTTTACCATTTGTATTGCTATGTGTTTATATGTGCAGTTTATTTATTTATTTATGTATTTATACATTCACGAATAGACTGAGTGGTTTATGAGTCAACAGCTCAAGCCTCACATCAGATTATAGCTCACTTCATTACTGTATAAATTATATAGCAATGAGCAACAAATGTATTATTGTATTTTACAATTATAAGTGACTAGAGCTATCATGTTAAAAGCAACTACATCATGGTAAAATCTTTCTTCTATGTCAACGGCAAAAAATTAAGCACTGTCACTTTAAAAGGGATTCACACGAGGGGTTCGTCATGTGATCAAGGGCTGTTGAGCCCGAAACGCGTCATGGCGGCAGAGCGCACAAACAAAAAATAAAATAATTTGGGTACAACTTATCGGAGTCCGTCCCCTTCTTGATCCAGGATTGAGCGGATCGTTTGAGGAAAGGTTGACTGCTATATATATATATTTCACTGAAAAAACAAAGGTTACAGACATGTCTTGAGTGATGTAATATGTGAGGTCCTAAGCGGTGCATTGCAGGGGCATGAGTTATAGTTAGCTCAGCTAACTCTACCTGCTGAATTTCACTGGTTTTGTAAGAGTTAAACCTGAGTTAAACCTGAGCCTAAATATAACGTTTCTGTAACCTTTGTTTTTTTCAGTAAAAAGCGAGTCTGCACCCGTCCACAACCAGCGCCAGGAACCCTGGATCTCGGACCAGCTACCGCTATGACTCAGCTGCCCTTGAAGTACTCAACCCAGGAAGGACCAACAACTGCAGCTGTCCACGCCAAGCACCACCCACGGCCAGTTCTCCTGCCGCCATTGCCGGCAAACCTTCACCACCCTCCACTCCACCATAGCCGCCACCCCCATGCCAGACGCCAGACGCCAGACGCCAACACGCCAGACGCCAGACGCCAACACCACTGAAGCCCTGAAGTGCATCCTCGTCAAAGTGCGGTCCCTGCACAGACATGCCGATGAGATTTGAGACCTCCTCAACACCCTCTCGCCAGATGTTACCTTCTTCACGGAAACCTGGACATCGCCACCGCCATTCCTGACAGATACAAGATCCAGAGGAAAGACCGCCCCAACCGCCCAGGAGAAGGACACGTCATCGCACACAAGAGCTTACTCCGACTCTCCACCTCAAATGAATCCATCCACCACCAAACACCTTCACTTCCAGATCAAGACCAGCCCTAGAACCACCCTAAGCGGCACCCTCACATAAAGGCCCCCCAGACCTCGAACAGTGTTCACCACTACCATCACCGACCTCGTTGCACCCCACGCCATCACCTCCAGAGACTACATACTCATCGGAGACTTCAACTTCCACCACGACAAGCTCAACGACCCCAACTCCTCCACCATCCTGGACAACCTCACCAACTTCGGACTGCAACAACTCGTCACCACCCCCACCCACAAGGCGGGACAAGCCCTTGACTTAATCTTCGCAGGAGGCAACAACGTTCACTTCAGCCACACCTCGTGTAGGAGAGTAGGATCTGCTTCACATGGGTACCCCCACTTTTTGCTGGTGTTTCACTGTTTTTCGACCTTAGTCTGGCTGTGGCCCTGCTAATCAGGACGACAGCCTAGCTGCTTCCTCTCTAAAATGGTTTCCATGTACAATAGGTACATATCTAATTGGATTTTGGAGTGCCTTATAAGCCCCTAATATATGGTATACTATGTACCTAGGGCATAGGTACCTCAGAGGCCTACCAGGGGCTGCAGCACATATTATGCCACCCCTGGGAAGCACTCCAGAATGACACTACAGGTCTGCTACTGCAACCTGGGTAAGGGTGTGCTTGCACCCCTTACTGGGGTATAGGCTACCTATATCACCACCCTATACAGACACATATAAACCTATAAGCCACTCCTATGGTAGGCTTTGATAATCCTGAAGGCAGAGTGCTTGGTTTTATGTGAGAGGGTGCCCAAGCATGAGCTGAGCCTCTCTGCAGCATTGGGAAATACTTCCTTATGGCTGTTCTGTGATACAGCCATACCATATACTCTTCAGTGCATTATAACCTCGCGGTAAATGCTAACTTTGGAATGGCTGCATCAAAACATGTCGTGTTTGGTGTCAAACGCTTTGGAATCCTATCCCCCCGCCAATTCTGGCGGCGGGGGTAGCATTCCACCCTTCTAGAGGGAGAGACATCTTCACACTGGCTAAACCTGGCAGGACTTTCCTGAGCCCTGACATCAAAAAATGGATGCCTCTGCCACAGACACGGGTCTGGCCTCCTGCTGCTGACCGAAACTCAGGCAGGGGAGGCCTGGAAAATAGGTTTCCTGTCGAGGGGAGGTGTAACCACCTCTCCAGACAGGCTGATGTGTATTGGGCTGGGCGGGAGCACTCTCTGGTGCTTTAAAGTCCTGCACTGAGGGCACACTTGGTGTCCCTGCGCATACTCCAGTTTAAACCGGTTGCAGGGGCTACCTGCCCATGCTCTGGCGTGAAACTGGACAAAGGAAATGGGTGTGACCACCCCTCTTTCCTGGCCCACCCATAGGTGGAGACTTAGAGTTAGTCCATCCCCTAAAATTAGTATAAGTATAGGAATACAGTCCCTAGGACTTTAGATTACCCTGGACAAAACTCTGCAACGTACATCCTGGACCTTCAACGTTCTATCCTGACTAGATAACTGAAGAGATCTCCCTTGTGGTCAAGGAGTGACTCCCCTGCTTGGCAGGCACCAAAGAAGCAACTGACCGGTCTGCAATTCTGAAGCTCCCGCCAGACGCCGAAGTCTCTGCATCCCCAGAGGTGGATTTCCAGAGTTCCCCGAGGCTACCCTGAGTCCACAGCAAAGCAGAGGCCCGTGGCTATCGTGGGTGACGTGGAACCGTGACCCCTGGATACCATAAACTTTTGCAGCAACACTATCTTCCTGGTCCTCCTGGAAGTTGTGCTTTGGGCTCCGAGTAGCCCCTGCCTTGAGCACCTGCTGCACCGAAGATTGTTGGCCTTCCCTCCACGAGTGACCCGTGGGCCAGCTTTAAGTGCGACCACTCGAGGCTCCTTCGCGATCACTAGCCCGTTGGCTAGCAGGTCCCCATGAAGGCGACTCCTTCTCTGCTTGGGCTTTCCTGGTTGCTCCAGAAGTGACGTTACTTACCCTCACTGGATGAGTCCATCAGACCTTGCTGGTCTGCACCGCAGTCCTTTCTCTGATTTCCAGTGACTTGCTGTTGCCAAGGCTTGTTGGGTCCAATCTGGTCGCCGACACCGCAGCACTCGACAGACTTCGTGGCACAGCTCGAATCCGGCTTGTGGACTTCGTCGACACCTCCTGGACCTCATGGCTGAAGAGTCAAGACACCCATCAACTCACCTGAAGCACCCAACATCTGTGGACATTGGTCCATCCTGCCCTAGGTCACTGGCTATTGACCCAGACTCTGTCCCCTCTGCTTTCAGGTTCCTTATATCCTAGATCCAGGCTTGGATCTCTTCGGACACTTCTCCTCTTCACGGCAGCAGCAGTTCTTTGCAGGCTTCCATTGGAATCGACGACCCGACACCAAAAGACACCTATGCACCCGGCTTCCCTGGGTAAGGTAACTCGAGTACTCCAGTGCTCTCGTGGGTGCTAGCCCTAGAACTACCTAAGTCCAAAAGGGTTTGGTCCTGACTCGATTAGAAGTGTCCCTAATCATTAAAATTCCAACCGTGACATCGCCCATAGAAGATAATAGGAACCCGCGGTTGTGTTTTCACACTGCATACAGCTCCCGTCGGTCTCCTGTGTCACTACCTTGGGTGGTTCCTTGGGGTCCCAGCGATTCTAGAGGCAATAGGCCTAGTGCCTATGCCAGTCGTGGTTCTTATACCACTTTTTGGGTATATGGTTTGGTACGCCCCTAGGGCCCAAACGTGTATTTGTGCTTTTACTGATGCTTAATCACTTGTAACTTAAGTACTTCGAACTCCAGTCTCATATAGAGACCAGAGGGGGGTGTGTTAACCTAAATACATATATGTTAAATATATACCTGGTGTGGCTGTCCTTTCATTTGATCATTCAAGAGATTATAGACTGGTAAAAACAATCTGCTTTACATTCCTTCAAGACTTAGCTTGAAGGCTGCTCTCCATAGCTACCACTAGGATAGCATTCACATAAGGTTGTCTTTAACCATTCACCATAAGGGGTTGTTTGGACTGATACAAGGTGCCCACTAGAACTAGTGGACAGCATATATCAGGCCACCTTCTCACATTGGTGTGCAGCGTGTGGGATTCCAGCTTGCTATTGTTTTACCAGATAATCTCAATTGAATTGATCAACTCAAAACCACTAAAGGTACCTGAGGTACATATAATATCAAGTTTAGCTACAGTAAGTTCTACTGAACTTAGAGTTGTGTGTTAAGGGATAGCACACTCTTTCTACAACTCAAGAGAGTTTAGTAGGCCACACTAGTGTAGGTAGTGCAATACACCACACCACATTAGTAATGTCTAACCAGCCAGGAACCAGTGGGTCCCTACCAGGAACCAGTGAGCTCCTTCCCTATAAATATGAGGATCTCTCCTTTGCTCAGATTAGGGCGTTATGTTCCATTAGGAAGCTGAAGACAGGCAAAAGTCCATCCACCCAGCATCTCATAAAGATACTGAAACTGGATGATATCACAGGGCCTAGTGGGCCTGATAATTTAGACAGTATGGGTGGGTCAGCACCTGAGGGTGGGTCCAGGAGTGGAAACTCCCCTGATTCTAACTCTAATGCTGACCAGACTGGTGACAATGACCAGACTCTGGTGAACACAGACCACCAGGCTGAGGATGAGGATGATGACAATAATGCCACTTCCTTTGTTCCTTCTGGTAGGTCTGACAACAGGGCTAGAAGGGATAGATCTCTGTCAAGGGGATCTATCCAGTCTAACTCCTCTATTGGAACCTCTGTTTCTTCTCACAGAGGGAGGGAAACCTCCCAGGAGAGGAGAGAGAGACTGCTGAAGTATGAGCAAGACAAGTTCAACCTCAGAAAGCAGCAGATGGCCTTAGATAGGGAAGCCCTGGAACTCTACAGAGCTAGTAAAAAGGAGGGACTAGAGTCCCTTGGTGGCAGCAATTTCCCTAGAGATAGGGAGAGGTCTTATGGCCATAGAAACCTAAGTAAGATTGTCCCTCCCTACCAGAGTGAGGATGACATCCACAAGTGGATAACTACCTTTGAGAGGGACTGTAAAGTACAGAAGGTCCCTCAAGGTCAGTGAGCAGCAATATTATGGCTCTCCTTTGCAGACAAAGGTAGAGATAAGCTCCTCACTGTAAGAGAAGAGGATGCTGATGACTACAAAGTCTTGAAAAGTGCTCTAATAGATGGGTTTGGCCTTACCACTGAACAATACAGGTTAAAGTTCAGAGACAACCAAAAGGCACAGAATCAGGATTGGGTTGACATTGTTGACTGTGCTGCTAAGGCTCTGGAAGGTTGGTTATTGGGCAGTAAAGTGTGTGACTTCAAAGGATTGTACAATCTGATAATGAGGGAGCAGATTCTTAATAACTGTCAAAATCCACTGTTGCACCAGTACCTGGTAGACTCTGATCTGACCTCTCCCCAATAATTGGGAAAGAAGGCAGACAAATGGGTCAGAACCAGGGTGGGGCAGAAGATACAGAACCAAGGTGGTGACCCAAAGAAGCAAGATTCCAAAAACTCTGACAAGGGTGGGGACAAGGGTAAAGACCAGAAGTCTTCTCAAGGGCCCCAAAAATCTTCTTCAGGTGGGGATACACAGTCAGGAAAGGGTAAAGGCCAAAAGAAGCCCTGGTGCAAAATCTGTAAGCAGAAAACTCACTGGACTAGTGACTGCACCAAGGCCAAAATAAATACTCCAATTACCACCAATGCCCCTAAGGCACCTGTTACCCCTAGTACAGTTACAATTGGTGGTGGGAATACACAGAATAAGGGTGTAGTAGGGTTGACCCTGGGTTCTGAGCTGGACTCTGGCCTAGTCAGAGTACCAACTCAGGCTGTGCTTGTCAGTGATGGGGGCATGGATATGTCCCCCTTTGTGACCCTCAGTAACCTGGGCAAATACAGACAGCAGCCTTTAATTAATGGAGTAGAAGCTTGGGCATTCAGGGACACAGGAGCAAGTTTCACAATGGTGACAAAAGATCTTGTGGATCCTGGGCAGATTATACTTGGTGAAATGTACCAAGTGACCAATGCTAGCAATGTCAGAACAGACCATTCTCTGGCAGTTGTTAACGTCTCCTGGGGAGGGGTAACTGCCTTAAGAAGGTTGTGGTAAGTGCGGACCTACCAGTACAGTGCTGGCCTGGCAATGATCTGGAAACTTCAGCTTGGGCTGAAGTGGAGCTCAGGACACATACAGAAATGTTAAGGATCCCTGCACATGTCTTTGCTGTGACCAGGTCACAGGCAAAAATGTCAAACGCAGGACAGGCCCTGGATTCTGGAATAATGGACCAGGTGCCTTACAAGAGGAGGAGCAGTAGGGTTAAGGCAGAGCCTTCCCACCAGTCTCAGGATGCTGATCAGTCTCCTCAGGGAGATGATCTTGACCCTGCAGAAGGAACTGTCCCAGAGGAGCTTGAACCTGACCAGGGTCAGTTCATGGGGACAGGGGGCCCTTCCAGGTCTGATCTGAGCCAGCAGCAGAAAACCAGCCCCTCTCTTGAAACCCTCAGACAGCGAGCTGCTGATGAGGCTGCTGGGAATGCTAGTGACACCCAAAAAGTTTATTGGGATGATGGACTCCTTTACTCAGAGAGTAGAGACCCCAAGCCTGGTGCATCCAGGAGGTTGGTTATACCTCTGAAGTTTAGGGGTTTCCTATGGACACTAGCCCATGATATTCCCCTAGCAGGACACCTAGGCCAGAACAAGACTTGGGACAGAATTGTTCCTCACTTTCACTGGCCACACATGTCTGAAGACACAAAGGAGTTTTGTCGCTCCTGTGTAACCTGCCAAGCCAGTGGCAAAGCAGATGGCACTACAAAGGCCTCCCTGATACCACTACCTGTGGTGAGGGGGCCCTTTGAAAGGGTAGGGATTGACATTGTTGGTCTCATGGATCCCCAAACAGCATCTGGGCACAGATTTATACTGGTGGTAGTGGATCATGCCACCAGGTATCCAGAAGCAATTTCCCTAAGGACCACTACAGCACCTGTAGTGGCAAGAGCTCTCTTGAATGTGTTCTCAAGAGTAGGTTTTCCAAAGGAGGTAGTATCTGACAGAGTTGCAAACTTCATGTCAAGTTACTTAACTGCTATGTGGAAGGAGTGTGGAGTGAACTACAAGTTCATCACGCCTTATCACCCATAATGCAATGGTTTAGTCGAGAGATTCATCAAAACCTTAAAGTACATGATCAAAGGACTCCCAGAGAACCTTAGGCGAAAATGGGACCTTCTCTTGCCCTGCCTTTTATTTGCATACAGGGCGGTGCCTCAGAAGGGGGTTGGCTACAGCCCATTTGAACTTCTGTTTGGTCAACCTGCCAAGGGTCTATTGTGTTTGGTGAAGGAAGGATGGGAGTTACCTTTCAAGCCACCAAAGCAAGAATTAGTGGACTATGCACTTGGTCTCTGCTCCCGGGTGGCTGAGTACATGAAAAAGGCAAAAAAAACCTGGAGGCTAGCCAGGAACTGCAAAAAGCCGGCATGACCAAAAGGCTGTACTGACTGTTTATCAGCCAGGACAGAAAGTGTGGGTGTTGGAGCCTGTGGCCCCAGCAGCTCTCCAGGACAAGTGGAGTGGAGTGGACCCCACACTATTGTTGAACAGAAGGGAGAGGTTACTTATTTAGTAGACCTAGGAACTCCCAGGAGTCCCCATAGAGTTCTCCATGTCAACAGGCTAAAGCCATATGTGGACAGGGCTGACATGGGCTTGCTCATGGCAACTGATGAGGGACAGGAGGAAGAGAGTGACCCAGTCCCTGACCTCCTCTCACAGAACCCTGATGACGGGTCAGTGGATGGTGTAGCCTTGGCAGGCAGCCTCACTGCCCAGCAGCAAACTGATTGCAGACAGGTTCTCAATCAGTTCAGACACATGTTCTCACTGACTGCAAGTCAGACTACCTGGTGCACTCATGAAGTAGACACTGGGGACAGTCTGCCTATTAAAAATAAGATTTATAGGCAACCTGACCATGTCAGGTTCTGTATCAGGACAGAAGTCCAGAAAATGTTGGATTTGGGTGTGATTGAACCCTCAGATACTCCTCGGGCTAGTCCAGTGGTCCTTGTGCCAAAACCTCACACCAGTGGTGGAAAAAGAGAGATGAGGTTTTGTGTGGACTACAGGGGTCTCAATGCAGTCACCAGGACTGATGCCCATCCAATACCAAGGGCAGATGAGCTTATAGATACTTTAGCCTCAGCCAAGTACGTTAGCACATTTGACTTGTAGCTGGCTACTGGCAGATCAGACTAGCTGATGATGCAAAGCCAAAGACAGCATTTTCTACCCCTAGTGGGCACTATCAATTTGTGCTAATGTCCTTTAGTTTGAAGAATGCACCTAACACTTTCCAAAGGTTGGTGAATACAGTTCTCATAGGCCTGGAAGCCTTAAGTGCAGCATATCTAGATGATATTGCTGTCTTTAGCTCCACCAGGGAGGAACACCTGGTCCACCCAAGGAATGTTTTGGAGGCCCTGCAAAAAGCAGGCCTAACTATCAAGGCTACTAAGTGCCAGATAGGGCAGAGTCAGGTTGTGTACCTGGGCCACCTTGTAGGTGGAGGCCAGGTTTAGCCACTGCAGAGCAAGATCCAGACCATAATGGAATGGACTGCTCCAACTACCCAGACTCAGGTGAGAGCCTTCTTAGGCCTGACTGGGTACTATAGGAGATTTGTCAAAGGGTATGGATCAATAGTGACACCGTTAAATGACTTAACTTCTAAGAAAATTCCCAACAAGGTTCAGTGGACAGCTAGCTGTCAAAAGGCATTTGATGACTTGAAGCAGGCCATGTGTACTTCTCCCAATCTGCAGAGTCCTGACTACTCCAAAAAGTTCATTGTTCAAACTGATGCATCTGAATTGGGAGTTGGGGCTGAACTGTCACAATAGAATGAAGAAGATCAGGATCAGCCAGTAGCTTTCATAAGCAGAAGGCTGACCCCTAGAGAGAAATGTTGGTCAGCCATTGAGAGGGAGGCTTTTGCTGTGGTTTGGGCTCTGTAGAAGTTGAGGCCATACTTGTTTGGTACTCACTTCCTTGTTCAAACAGACCATAAGCTCCTCTTATGGCTAAAACAAATGAAAGGAGAAAACCCCAAACTGCTTAGGTGGTCCAATTCCCTACAGGGGATGGACTTTACAGTGTAACATAGACCTGGGAGTAACCATGCCAATGCAGATGGACTCTAGGTATTTCCACTTAGAACATGAAGACTCAACTGGTCAAGGTTAGTTTAATGTCCCTGTGTTTGGGGAGGCGGGGGGGGGGGATGGGGTTGTGTAGATGAGTAGGATCTGCTTCACATGGGTACCCCCACTTTTTGCTGGTGTTTCACTGTTTTTCGACCTTAGTCTGGCTGTGGCCCTGCTAATCAGGACCACAGCCTAGCTGCTTCCTCTCTAAAATGGTTTCCATGTATAATAGGTACATATCTAATAGGATTCTGGAGTGCCTTATAAGCCCCTAGTATATGGTATACTATGTACCTAGGGCATAGGTACCTCAGAGCCCTATCAGGGGCTGCAGCATATATTATGCCACCCCTGGGAAGCACTCCAAAATGACACCACAGGTCTGCTACTACAACCTGGGTAAGGGTGTGCTTGCAACCCTTACTGTGGTATAGGCTACCAATATCACTAACTTATACAGACACATATAAACCTATAAGCCACTCCTATGGCAGGCCTTGACAATCCTGAAGGCAGAGTGCATGGTTTTATGTGAGAGGGTGCCCAAGCATGAGCTTGAGCCCCTCTGCAGCATTCAGAAATACTTCCTTATGGCTGTTCTGTGATACAGCCATACCATATACTCTTAAGTGCATTATAACCTTGCGGTAGATGCTAACTTTGGAATGGCTGCATCAAACATGTCGTGTTTGGTGTCAAACGCTTTGGAATACTACCCCCGCCAATTCTGGCGACGGGGGTAGCATTCCACCCGTGTTAACACTGGCTAAACCCGGTAGGACTTTCCTGAGCCCTGGCATCACAAAATGGATGCCTCTGCCACAGACACGGGTCTGGCCTCCTGCTGACCGAAACTCCGGCAGGGGAGACCTGGACAATAGGTTTCCTGTCGAGGGGAGGTGTAACCACCTCCCCAAACGGGCTGATGTGTATTGGGGCTGGGCGGGAGCACTCTCTGGTGCTTTGAAATCCTGCACTGGGGGCACACTTGGGGTCCCTGTGCATCCTCCAGTTCAAACCGGTTGCAGGGGCTACCTGCCCCTGCTCTGGCGCGAAACTGGACAAAGGAAATGGGTGTAACCACCCCTCTTTCCTGGCCCACCCATAGGTGGGGCCTTAGAGTTAGTCCATTCCATAAACTTAGTATAAGTATAGGAATCCAGTCCCTAGGACTTTAGATTACCCTGGAAGAAACTCTGCAATGTACATCCTGGACCTTCGACGTTCTATCCTGACTAGAAGACTGAAGAGATCTCCATTGGGGTCAAGGAGTGACTCCCCTGCTAGGCAGGCACCAAAGAAGCAACTGACCGGTCTGCAATTCTGAAGTTCCCGCAGGACGCCGAAGTCTCTGCATCCCCAGGGGTGGATTTCCAGACTTCCCCGAGGCTACCCTGAGTCTACAGCAAAGCTGAGGCCCGTGGCTATCATGGGTGACGTGGAACCGTGACCCCTGGACACCGTGAACTTTTGCAGCAACACTATCTTCCTGGTCCTCCTCGAAGTTGTGCTTTGGGCTTCGAGTAGCCCCTGCCTTGAGCACCTCCTGCACCGAAGATTGTTGGCCTCCCCTCCACGAGTGACCCGTGGGGCAGCTTCAAGTGCGACCGCTCAAGGCTCCTTCGCGATCACTAGCCTGTTGGCTAACAGGTCCCCATGAAGGCGACTCCTTCCCTGCTTGGGCTTTCCTGGTTGCTCCAGACGTGCCCTTACTTACCCTCGCTGGGTGAGTCCATCAGATGTTGGTGGTCTGCACCGCAGCCCTTTCTCTGATTTCCAGTGACTGCCGTTGCCAAGGCTTGTTGGGTCCAATCTGGTCGCGTTCACCGCAGCACTCAACAGACTTCGTGGGACAGCTCAAATCCGGCTCGTGGACTTCGTCGACGCCTCCTGGACCTCGTGGCTGAAGAGTCAAGACACCCATCAACTCACCTGAAGCACCCGATATCTGTGGGCATTGGTCCATCCTGCCCTAGGTCACTGGCTAGTGACCCAGACTCTGTCCCCTCTGCTTTCAGGTTCCTTAATCCTAGATCCAGGCTTGGATCTCTTCGGACACTTTTCCTCTTCACGGCAGCAGCAGTTCTTTGCGGGTTTCCATTGGAATCGACAACGTGACACGACACCAAAAGACACCTATGCACCCTGCTTCCCTGGGTAAGGTAACTCGAGTACTCCAGTGCTCTCGTGGGTGCTAGCCCTAGAACTACCTAAGTCTAAAAGGGTTTGGTCCTGACTCGATTAGAAGTGTCCCTAATCTTTAAAATTCCAACCGCGACATTGCCCATAGAAGATAATAGGAACCCGCGGTTGTGTTTTCACATTGCATACAGCTCGCGTGGGTCCCCTGTGTCACTACCTTGGGTGGTTCCTTGGGGTCCCAGCGATTCTAGAGGCAATAGATCTGGTGCCTATTCCAGTCGTGGTTCTTATACCACTTTTTTGGTATATGGTTTTGTACGCCCCTAGGGCCCAAACGTGTATTTGTGCTTTTACTGATGCTTAATCACTTGTAACTTAAGTACTTCGAACTCCAGACTCATAAAGAGACCAGAGGGGTGTGTGTTAACCTAAATACATATATTTTAAATATATACCTGGTGTGGTTGTTCTTTCATTTGATCATTCAAGAGATTATAGACTGGTAAAACAAGCTGCTTTACATTCCTTCAAGATTTAGCCTGAAGGCTGCTCTCCATAGCTACCACTAGGATAGCTTTCACATAAGGTTGTCTTTAGCCATTCACCATAAGGGGTTGTTTGGACTGATACAAGGTGCCCACTAGAACTAGTGGACAGCATATATCAGGCCACCTTCTCACACCTCGCAGCCCCTCTAGACAGACCACCACTGCGTTCACTTCCACATCAACAAACCCACCGCCCCCAAACCTACACCCCGCCCACCATGATGGAAAGGGAGCAACGTCACAGAGGAGCACCTCTACTCCACCCTCAACCATAATGCCCCATCCACCCCGAACAATGCCAACCTCGCCACCAAAGAACTACACAGATGGATCACCAACGGCACAGGCAAACTCGCACCCCTTCGCATCCCCGACAGACAGCGCCCCAGGATAGCCACCTGGTTCACCACCAACCTCCGCAGCTTTTGACACCGTCTCCCATCACACTTTTTCCACCAGACTCCTCACTGGAAGAACCAAAAGAATCAGACTGCCACCCTTCCTCTCCGAACACACAGAGATCAACTGCACAGTATCTCAAGGATCATCTCTCAGCCAGACGCTCTTCAACATTTACATGGCCCCACTAGCCGCCATCATCAGACAGCACAGACTCAACATAGTCTCCTATGCCGACGACACCCAGCTCACCCTCTCCCTCACCAAGGATCCCGTCACCACCTGACTCAGCTTCCAGGAAGGAATGAAGGATGTCACATCCTGGATGAGCAGCAGCTGCCTGAAGCTCAACTCGGAGAAGACAGAGGTCCTCGTCCTCGGACCCTGTCCCACCGCATCGGACCACACATGGTTGTCCACCACCCCCAGCAGCCCACCCACTCCCATGGACGAAGCCCAAAACCTCTGTATTGTACTCGACTCCTCCCTCTCCATGACCTGATAGGTCAACGCCGTCACCTCCACCTGCTTCAACACCCTCCGCATCCTTCTGCAAGACCTTCAAATGGATCCCCCCCTGTTAGACCTGGCACCTTGGCGTGAGTCTCCCTTCCACTTTTTTGTTGTTATGCCTCATGTTTTTGCTGGTGTTAGCTGCTCAGAGCACTGTGCCACTGCCAACCAGTGCCACAGTGCAAGTGCTCCCTGTATAAAATGTATATGCTGGTTGGATTCCATGATTGGCTTATTTGGTTTACTGTCAGACCCCAGTAAAGTGCACCGGGGGTGCTCAGGGCGTGTGAATGCAAATGCTGCTGGTGGGCTTGCAGCACGGGTTGTGCCACCCACAGAAGCGGCCTAGTAAAATGTGTCTAAGGTCTGCCATTGCAGAACCTGCGTGCAGTCTGGTACTGTCATGCTGACTGGGCAAGTGCACCCACTTGCCAGTCTCTAAACCTTCCCTTAACTTCATGTTAGTCACCCCTATGGTAGGCCCAAGGGCAGGGTGCATTGTAAGCATAAGGTAGGACAAGCCCTGATGAGTGGCATGTCCTAATAGTGAATTACAGCCATTTTCGTTTTTCACTATTGTAAGGCTACCTGTTCTCCATAGGCCAGAATGGGCTGTTAGAATTGTTACATGCTATGATCCTAACAGACCCAGGGAACATGGTAGAAATTCGAGTTTAGTATGCCTGAACTCAGAATAATAAAATACATCTTTTAGTAAAGTTTATTTTAATATTCTGTGTTTGCAAATACCACTTTTAGAAAGCTGGTAATTGCTTGCCTAACCATTTCAGCCCGCCTCTGCTAGCATGTGTATCTGCTGTCTGGATTCTGTGAGTGACAGAGCTGGGGAATTCCAGGAGACAGGCTGGGGCAGCCCGGTGGTGAATAGAGAGATCACATATAGATGGGTGGGCGGAGTACACCTGCACTCTGAATAGGGCTGTGCCTTTCCACCACAATGCTGGCTCCACCCCCTGGGGAGCGTCTGATGTCTCTGCCCTGCACACTGAAAGGAGAAGCCAGAGTCCGGTAAACAAAGTACTTCAGAACTGGGTTGAACTGGGCAAAGGCCCCCTGGCCTGCAAGAACAAAAGAATTGCACTATAAGTATTGGGACCCTGCTCCCAAGAAATTAGATCTTGCTTGACAAGAAGAACCTCTGCCTGAGGAGAAGGAACTGGGCAAGCTGTAAGGAGGAGTACTGTCCCTGACCTGGGGGACTGGCCTACAGTGGTTGCCCTGCTGCTGAAGGAGAGGAGAAAGACTACAAAGAAACTTTGCTTCAACTTGTGCTTACAGATCTCCAAGGGCTTGTGAGTGAGCTTGCCACCTGAACGAAGTCCCAGGACCAGTGGACTTCATCCGCCTCGTAATCCGCTGCTAGAAACGCTGTTTTTAGCATTTTCCGAGGCCGGGAGCTGTGTATGCCTCGTACCTCCAATTCGTGTCCAGCAACGCACCGTACCCGCTTGTCTGCCTCAATCAATGCGTACTACGATCCGTAGATCGCACAGTGACTGGCCGACTTTGCCGCGTACAAACGCTGCGCTTCATGGAGTCATCTTGGTTGGTACGGCCCGCACCCTGCGCTGAAGTCACGGCTGCCGTTCGCATCGAAGGAGGGAGTACGCACCGTACGTACGCTCTGCATTGCAGCCAAAGACTGAAAGCCGCTCCCACAGTACGGCTCATACGCCACAACAAACAGCAAAGCACCGTACAACATCCCGTCCCCTCAAGCAACGTGACTCAGGGCCCCAACGAGCCATAAGCTCGCACTGCGAAAGGACGACATCGCAGCGTACAACGCATTGCCTTCACCGCAGCGTCCGTGACGAACTCTTCAAGGTTAAGGTACTGTGTACGTTCGCACTGTAGGGTGTACGCTTTGCACTGGAGCGTCCGCAACGCTTATAGACTCATTCTGTAGGCCAATTCATCCCCGTACGGGCCGAACCAAGAAGAACGAAGCGCACAGAACTTTTAAAGCACGCTGTAACAAAGAACTGTTTATTGCTAAAAGTATTGTGGGCCTTTTTATCGTTATTTGGTCTTGTGCTAAGCCTGATATAAAATACTTATTTTTGATAATCCCAGTGTGGAGTCCATTTGTGGGGTTGTCACTGGGTTACTGTATGTGGTCACAAATGCTTAACCTATAACGCTCTGAGATAGGCCTTGTCTGCTCGCGCCAAGCTACCTAGAGGGTGAGCAGGGGTTGTTTTAGGAGTATAACCCCTTACCCTGTCTAGGGGAGAGGGTCCCTGCTTGTCACAAGTACCTACCTGTGCCAACCAGAGATCCCCAATTCTAACACCCCCGAATCAAGAAAGACTGTCACCCACACACTCATAACAAGCAGACTGGACCACAGAAACACCCTCTATGCCAGAATCAACAAGTCTCTGCTCGGCAAACTCCAGACCATACAGAACACCGCAGCCAGACTCGTCCTCGGCATCCTTCGACAAGAACACATCTCCCAACACCTGCGGGACCTCCACTGGCTCCCTGTCAAGAAGAGAGTAACCTTCAAGATTCTCACCCATGCCTACAAATGCCTCCACAACACCGGACCCCAATACTTCAACAAAGGAATATCCTTCCACGTACCCAAAAGAAACCTCCGATCCGCTGGCCTCGCCATTGCCGAAACCCTGCACATCCGCAGAGCCAGAACAGGTGGAAGAGCCTTCTCCTACATTGTAGCCATGGCCTGGAACGAGCTCCCGGTCGATATCAGATGTACCCCCTCTCTGCACATCTTCAGGAAGACTCCCAAGACCTGGTTCTTCGACTGACTGGAGCTGCTTATCCTCTCCCTCCCCCGCACCTTGAGGCCGTCACGGGTGAGTAGTGCACTTAACAATTCCCTGATTGATTGATTGATTGATCAGTGAGTGCATACGTTTCTCAGTGCACAGGCCCAAAATTAATGTTTGCATATGATTAAGGCTCATAGGAGTCAAAACGCGTCATGCTATCAATCTTGCCCTGAATAAAGAACTTTCGCTGAAGCAGGTCTGGTGGGCCTATTTGCACAGCACTATATCAGTGCGTGTTTTCATCTGGCATATGTAGGTGTCTGACGCACGATGACAGGCCCTGACCGGAGAGGCTGGGCAGCCCTAGCGTCACAGGCTTTTGGATTATATAGAAAAAGGGATGCCCGCTGGCTGAAAATCAGGACGTGGATAGAGTGTGTATGGCAGGGCCACTGCTGAGAGACCCGCCCCTACTTGGAAATCTTTCTGGATCAGCAAGGTTTGTAGGGGTATTCTACCCTCACACATCATGCTGATTGGAATACAGGAAAAAGGCAAGTTACAAACCAATACGAGAACTGAGTTTGGAATGGGAGCAATATCTCTGAGACTTTAGACTTAAGCCAAATGACTGAGCCACGTATGAAATTATATCCTCTAAAGACGTAAATGAAGCATATTTAAACAGTTAATGTAACATAAAACAGTGAAATGGAGAATGCGAAGCTGTGCAATTTTGAAGGATTGACCTGTGCAAGAAAGGTGGAACATTCACTGTTTCTATGCAATTGACTTGTCAAAAACGTCATAACAATTGATTCACTGCCACTTTAAACATGGGTAATACATGGGTAACCTGGTCCTACTTCACTGTTAGGAGCTATGTTTTTAAAAAGATCAAACAAGTCTGCCATTAATGTTTGCATATGATTAAGGCTCGTAGGACTCTAAAACGCATCATGCTATTACTCTTGCCCTGAATAAAGAACTTTCACTGACGCACGTTTGTGGGCCTGTTTGCACAGCACTAAATTCGTGGTTGTTTTTGCCTGGAATAAATAAATAAATACATATATTATTTATGTATGAATGTTTATTATTTATACATACATACATACATACATACATATATATATATATATATGTAAAATTTTACAAGTGCTCTGAGATCCCTGCGCATGGGTGGGACTATTCAGTGCTTATGACTTTTGATGAGGATCCCCCTGAAGAGAACTAGTAATTGTAGGTAGGAGCTGTGAGACCGAAAGATGTCTCTGCATTTCTGAACCTCTGCAGCCCCTGTGATTTGTCAGATGGGACTCTTTTAGCGCTTTCCATGACTGTTCATTCAGTAGGTCCTCAATCGTTAGGACTTGTAATCATTCTCTTTGCAAAGAGGTCTATTTAGAGGAACCCCCTAGCGTGAAACACAACCTGGCACTGAAGTTCTTGTGTCAACGCAGTGGAGTCTGATGACAGGTGCCCATCGATATGTTTCTTCCCTTCTAAGTGGACTCATTTGCTCAGAATGGCACAGACCATTATTTGATTTCTCAGAACACATACAGAATGCGCTGAGAGCTTTTGTGTTTGTTCAGGTAAAACAGATGTTGTATTGCATTTCAAAAAGCGAATTTGTTTTCATGTAGAGGAAGAATAACATACTTGAAAGACTGGGTTATCGCTATGAGTTGTAGGAGAAAAATCTGAAATGTTGTGTCCTGCGGAGGCCAACACCTATGATTCTGGTGTCACAGACAATGGGCTGCCTGCCTGCCTGAATTCAAAAGAGTCTGCGGTGACCAATGTTTGAGGAGCTAATTTCAAGAAGAAGCAGCCGTTGTGAATACGCTCACTTAATATCCACTAGAGAAGATAAAAGTTCAGCAGGCATTATTATTTCTTGCGTTGTGGATAAAGGTTATTTTTTTGACGAGAGGGATGCCATTGAAGAACCACAATTTGCATTCTTCCCATAGGACACATGAATGCAAAAAGGCATGAAGGCACGTGTTCTTTAAATTCACAAAGCTATGCTCTGGTGTGGTTCTAGAGCCCTGCAGATCTGCCAAGAGCTCACAATAAATGTTGTCTTTAAAAAGAGATTTGAAGTGTAGTATGACGGTTGACTGATTATCTCCGATTGAAAATCCTGGTTCAGACTAACAGAATTCCGGCCCTATGAAAAAAGAGTTCTGAATCAGACAATTGTGCAGGTATAGATAAGCATGAATGTCTGGTAGAAGATGCACAGAATCGTGCCAGACATTTGTGGAGATGGGTGTACACAAAAGTTAAAGAGTTTCTGTGGTTAATGTTACCGGATACCTCCTGCCAGGTCTTCCTACTGGCCTTCAGTATTTAATGAAATTTTTTTTTACAGCGTCTTTACTCTTCTGCAAGCCAAATATACATTCACCAATAACATCTAGAGCAAGCTTATCAATAAATATGTCTACATTTCAGGCAGCAAATTTTGTAGCAGGCCATCACTGAGGCGTAACTAATCGGGCATGCGGTGAAGGCCATATCAAGGCAGGATATCCTTGCCTGACATTCCAAGCCTTCTGGCTCAAGAACAGAAGAGGTATAGAAGTAAGACTATTACCTTGTCAAGTCGTGGAGCATTAACAGTGGGACTATGACTGTCTTCATAAAAGAAGTCTGCAAGAATAGTCCATCTTCCTTACAAACTCCTAGAGATGACTGGTCTGACTGAAGCCTGGACCATTCCAGGAAGGGACTGCTCCTTAAGTGTGGTCTCTGGGTATACTCATTTGTAACAAGCTAACATTGAGTAAGTCCAGAAGCATTCGTTGTGGAGGTGGGTTTAACAGGAGCTTTCATGTCATGAACAGACTGTGTAGTTTGGCAGGATGAAGACATTCCTTAAGTTGCGATACCTAGTGTTGAGCTCGAACCATCAATGTAATAATGAACAAGGGATCCCTGGCACCCTTTGGTGTATGCTTTTCTTCCACTTGCTGTGCTCCATGATTAATCTTGGACTGTCTACGAGTCCTCGAGTCAGTCATTGCGCCTGACCAACTGCTGTGGTGGGAGAACCATAACTGTTTTAGGAGCACATGGGTCATTGTGTTTAACTCCAACTTTGGTGTAGAAACCATCACTATATTAATATATTCGAACCCCAGATGCCATATGTACAAGCTCTGGTATACACCACCATCATTGTACTAAAGTTCCATAAGTATGAGTGCTAGTGTTACCCATAAACTACAGCATAGAATGTATTCTGTAAGTCTCTACTGGTTAAACCTCTCTTAATGTGACACAGTAATGTCTTTTCTTATTTGTTACAGAATTCCATTGGCTAATAATAGTTTCTGAACCACTATTATATCCTGCTGCTTTTCTGAATTACTGCAATCCAGGAGTCATCAACTTGTGGTTGCACCTATAGTTCAGGCTTTTCACTGAACTTTCCATTTCCATTACAATGTACACCACATCTTTAAAAAAAGCTTTTTTGTAAATATGCAAATTCCTTCTCTAGCATTTTCTGGCTTTCCAATTTCATGTTATTATCACATTTAGCAACAAAAGAAGGCTTGCCTAGTCTGTAATGTTTATAATTAAGTAAAATAATGTCAAAACCCAACCTAATTAAATCTGCACCCCTTTTTCAGCATAATTATTGTACTAGTCTGAAACATATGCATTATATGACATTGAGAGGATTTAGTTTTCACTGAAACATGTTCACCTTTTTGTAGGCATGCAGTAGGATTGGCATTACTACGTGTTTAGACCTTCTACTGATGGCCCTATCTGTAGAACAATGCGTTTGCCTGAGGCACTGAGGGTGCCTCTAATATTGTGCAGTATAGATACATCAGTCGCCTGTTGCAACAGTTTTAACTATGTCTTCCTAGACAAGCAGACACTCCTGGTGCTGGAGATCATGTGAGACTCACCATAAATAACGGCCAGAGCTCCAGAATATTAGATTAAACAGTACAAAATTATGTTGTAGGAGGTAATCATATCCTGACAATCTATTCAGCTTAGAAACAAGCCAAGTCTGCTCCAGCCAGGAGCATATCTGATCAATCATCACATTTCTGACATGTGCACTCAACTTGTGCGTTCAACCACCTTGGAATGGATACAGAGATTGAAACATTGAGAGTTTTTGTTTGTTGAGTGTATGTACCTTAATTCCTTTTTAACCAGCGAATCAGCACCACCCCTTAAAATCAATTTTCCAAACCTCTGGTTTGAAGTACAGGAGCTCTTGTTTCTAGTAAAGAATACAGCATTGTTCCATTTGGGGGAGGAGATGCAGGAAATGTATATTATCCCATAGGATCTAAAGTGCGCCAATGTGTGCATTTAATATTTATCCATCTCACATGTTGCACCAGTAAAACTGTGTATGAAGTGCTCACATCACACACGATCGGGTACAAAGAATACCATACTAAAATACATAAGACACACAGGTTAGCTTCTCATGTGCCTTTTACAGCTGTACAACTAAAAGTGATGTATCTGTCTTCAATCCGTTGGTCTTTGGTTGGTGGATGTCTTTTATCAGATCAACTGACTCTAACCCCGGAGACTACATCAGCAAAATCTGACTTCTCGTTTGAGATCTTAAAGGAGTTTTTGTAGGCTAAGCCTGTTCACAGACAATGCATACAAAAACTTTATACCCAGCAGGGAATCTTTGTGCATGGCTTTTTGTAGGCCTGGGCGGTGAACTCCACTACATTCGCTACGTTTTTCCCCGCTATCCAACGTCAAACTGATGAGCACGAGCGAAGAAAATCCAACTACCGGCGAGATTTCTCAACGCTGGCAGTCGTGGATGGTCGCAATCGCTCACGTTGGGAAACCATCCGTTCGCGTTGAAAAAGCTCCTGCTTGGGTAGAAAATCTACTTGAGCGGCAAGAAAATAAGCAGCGCCTTCTTGTGCTGTGCATGGTGCAGTTCATGCTGATTTTTCAGCGTGGGACAAACACCCAGCGCTGAAAATCAACGTGAATGGAGTGACCAAATGCACTCCGCCACTTGCGGAACTCCAAGTAGTGCAGCAGAGTTTTTGGGTCACTTCGCGGAGTTCCGAACTCCATCCAGACCTAATTTTTTTTAACTGTCATTTTAAATATAGGAACAACGAGGGATAACCAGTACAAAGAAGTAGTTCATTAGTGTGGGAGGCACCTCTTTCACAAGTTAATGAATGTGCTTTCTCATTCTGTTCTGAATTTCTTAACATTCCCATCTGCCAGCTTCCCTCCTTACCTCTCAATGAGACTGTACAGGATCTCTTTGCCCACACAGTTTTCGGAGATAAGCACCAAGTAGCGTGGAGTGATGTAGGCCTCATGCAGCGCCATGATGCGCTCGTGGTGGAGGGTTTTCAGGATCTCGTACTCCTGCAGGATGCTCTGCTTGTTCTCAGCTTCGTACGGAATGATCTTTGCCATAAAGTGTTTGCCGCTTGAGTTCTCTTTACACTCACGGATCACACCGAATCTTCCTCTGTGGGTTATGTCAAACACAGAAACACTTAATTATTTGCTTTCACATTTTTGTATCATGAACCAGCCTCAAGAGGGTGGCAGAGCACATGACAGATGACAGGAAGTTATTGGAACATAAGGTAAAGTGTATTTGTAAAGCTTACGTTTAACCACAAGGGTATCTTGGCACTACAATACCAGATGTATATTGCTACCCAAGTCAATGGTATTTAAATGCACAATATTACATAGAGAATTGAATACAAATGGTATATACACAATGACAACTACTAAACAGAGTCCTCAGTGCAGAATGTTAAATATGTATGTTGTATACAGGAAACTAAATTTAAAGTTTGAAATAGAAAACTTACATCCAAAGAATAAGACAACACTGAAAATGAAGTCAGAAAACACTATTTCCTACACACAAAGGGTGAGATATTAAGAAGAAAAGAAAATGCATAAAAATGCCTCATAGCTTGTAGATGGATGGAAAACTGGGGGAAGTGAGTTCCAGATTCTTCTTGGCAATGTTAATGTTAATGTTAATGTTAACTAGACTTATATAGTGCACAGCTGCCTCAGCAAAGAGGCGTCCCGGCGCTAACAGCAGAAAAACATACAGGCTAAGAAACTGGGCGAATCGGCGCAGAAAGAAGTGCACATTAAAAAGAGGGATTAGGCCACGGGGAAGAGGTATGTCTTAATGGCTTTCCGGAAGGCCAACAAGCTATCCAGACTGCGAATCTGAAAGGGCAAGGAGTTCCATAACTTGGCTTCCACACAACGAAAAGACCGTCCCCCGGCACGGAGACGGTTCACTCGAGGGACCACAGCCAAGTGTTGCCCCAACGAGCGCAGCTGGCATCTAGGAACGTAAGGTACCAGCAAGTTGGCCAGAAGCCCAGGAGATGCAAGCTTTAGAATTTTAAAGGACAAACAGAGAGCCTTAAATTCGATTTGCTTAGCCATGGGCAACCAATGTAACCGCCAGATAGCACCAGCTGTTGAGCAGCTACGCAGGAGCACCAACAGGGCTCTGGCAGCTGCATTTTGGACTAGCTTCAAGCGCACTACCTCAGCCTGATTTGGCCCAAGAAGGAGCGAGCTGACATGATCCAGTCTACATGGCCGCTTGAACAATCAGCTGATGGATAGGTGGATCAAAAAACCCCAGCAAGGGTCTAAGTCCCGGAAGAAGGCCGAAACAGGTGCAGGCCACTTTCTTGGTGTGATCCTGAAAGCTGAGGGTTGAATCCATCCATACCCCTAAGGTTTTTACCACTATCTTGGGGATGGGCGCACTACCAAGAGTGGTGGGCCACCATTGCTCACTCCATAGTCTCCTGTCTTTCCCCACCAGCAACACCTCGGTTTTATTGGCGTTAAGCTGGAGGCAGTTGGAGGTCATCCACTCCGCGACTGCAGCCAGACCACTCCTAAATTTGGAAGCGTCCCACATGGAGTCATCGGAGAGGGCCTCCACCAACTGCGTGTCATCAGAATATGAGACCATAGTAAGGCCTTTGTCCCCAGCCACCGTAGCAAGATGTTGAACGTACAGATTAAAAAGTACAGGACTCAGGACGGAGCCCTGAGGCACCCCATGCCCGATGGACTGGACACGGGAGAGAAACGGGGGGCAGTCACTTGGAATGTTCTTCCTGACAAGAAAGATCTGAACCATTCCAGAGCTAGGCCAACGACACCCGCCTCCTCAAGACGACGTAAAAGAATCTTGTGGGAGACCGTGTCAAATGCGGCCCTGAGATCGAGTAATATCAGTGCCACAGTGTGTCCTGTGTCAAGAATGGTCCGCAGATGCTCGGTCACAGCCAAGAGAGCAGTCTCCTTACTGTGACCAGGGCAGAAGCCATTCTGGGAGGGATCCAGGGTGCCGTTAATATTTAGGAACCCCGTTAAGATGTTATTCACGTGAGCCTCAGCGATCTTAGCTACCCATGGTAGAAGGGATATAGCCCGAAAATTTTCCAGCTTAGCCGGGTCCAGCGAGGGTTTTTTAAGTAGCGGAACCACCATGGCCTGCTTCCAAAGCTCAGGGACCACAACCTGGCACAAAGGAGCCAGGAGCACAGATAGGGACTCCTTAAACTGGGTAGGTTTCAAAGGATCTACCGGAGAGCCAGATTTAACTTTACCACTCAGAAGTAAGAACTCTTCCTGCGAGATGGGAGAGATAACCTCCAAAAGATGAGAAGGCGGAGGTCCGTGAGGAGCAATGGGAGATGGGGGCACCAGAGGGAAGGACCTTTAGATTGTTTCCACTTTATTAACAAAGAAGGTCGCCAAGTCTTCACAATGTTGCTCAGACATAATCACGAAGGCAGTAGAGTTTTTCCTAACTCTGAGATCCTTGAGAATTTTAAAAATACACTTAGCCGGATTGCGGCTTAACTTGATTTCATTGGCAAAGGAGGCCGCCCGGACAGAGTGTATAGTCCTATGGTATCTCTTAATAGCGGCATGATAACAAGCTTTAGCCCCGGGGTCATAGTCCTTTTTCCAGGCACGCTCCAGTTTTTTGCAAGATTTACGAATAGCGGCCAGAGAATCGTTGAACCATGGGTTACAGTCAGAATTACGGCTCTTAGACCATTTGGCAAGAATGAGAGAATCAAGAGCTTGAAGAATCCAGTTGCAGAGTGACCTATAAGACAGATCAGAATCACTGTGCAGTTGAGGAGGGTGCACAGAAAGAAGAGCATGAAAATCCTCAAGCTTCAATTTATGCCAAGGGCGTTTGAAAGAGGGCGGTTGAGAAACTCTATACGGAGGCTCGAAGACCGGAAAAGACATAGAAACCAGAGAGTGGTCTGACCAACACACTGGACTGGGTGTCTTGACAGAAGCAGAAGGAATATTGGCGAAGACGGGGTCCAGCAAGTGACCGGCAGTGTGGGTGGATCCTGAGACCAATTGCGTTAATTCGCAAGCCGCCAGGTCTGCGAGCAGACTGCTGATTTCATTGTCATGTTGGAGGTCAAAATGCAAGTTAAGGTCTCCCAAAATGCTAAAATTAGCTGTGCTCAATGCCAGAGTGCTGGCGACATCGATGAGGGCAGATTTGAACTCTTTAGCTGGCCCAGGAGGGCGATAGACAAGCCACCCTGACATAGTCGAATAAGCGCTAAAAGTGATTTTAAAACGGGCACATTCGCAGCCCTCCACAGACTCTCCAAATTATGTTTGGCCAAGGAGCGAACATTAAGATGAAGGATTTTCATTGAGGACCTGCACAGAGGAGGGGGGGTGGGGAGGGCTGAGGGCATTTGAGAATCAAACCCACAGCAAAGGCAGCAAAAGGGCCCCTCCATAGGATCTAATGGAGGTGAGCTGCAGGGGTTTACCAAAGCATTAACAGCCATCAGCTCTGCCCTGGAATAGGTAAATGATCCAGAAGTGCCACTACCAGCGTTTCTGGCATCTGGCGATGTCCAGGCGCGGACGGGCACAGACGGGCTTGTCTTTGGTGCGCTGCAGGCACGCCCCCTGCGTGTATCCGCTGCGCTCCCGCGCCATGGCCCAGTTAAGTACAGGCTCAGGGGAGGTGGCCGGGAGACTAGATCGCCTCACCAACAAAATGGCGGCTAAAAAATGCCACACCGGAAGTAGGGAAACTCCGGCGTCGGCGATTCGATGCTCCCTCCACAACAATCAGCCCGCTAATGGCTGCGGTGGACCGGGGAGAGAACTGCCAAAGAAAAGCACTCCAGACCAAGTGCGGAGTAACACACAAGTAAGAGCAAGCTACGAACAGAAAAAAAAATTCAAAAGTAAATGCGGTAGCTTTACAGTAAAAGTGCAATCACAATTAAAATTTAAAAGCAGTGTGCGGCATACGCCAGTAGTGCATAGCCTCCTAGTATACTGCCAGATAATCCAATCTGAGAACAACCATGTCAAGATGCAGAGCTTGGCAATAATCAAAGATTACTTAGGAATGCTATGTTTCTGCACTAAACAGTATGAGCCAAGTAAGTCATTTTGTAAATGCATTTTTCCTCATCAACATGTATTCATTACACTTTAATGAGGACAGAAGGTATGTGCTTAAAACAATGATTGTCTGAGGCAATGTAAGCAGCACCTTGTGGGCACCCTTGAGGGGAACTGAATTCCATAATACAGCATTCACTCCATCAATGTTGTTACTGGTATTTTAAAATCCTGCTCAGGAATATAAGGTTGATGGATCTAAGAAGGCGTAACTGGAATTGGGAGATTCTGGTCATGGTATTTTATAGGTGTTGGATGTTCAATCCCTTATCTGAAACGATCTTCATGGATTGATTATAGTCAATTACGGGTGGCATGAATTCAAAAGTACTTTTTGTTTCCAGCAAATAAATATAGGACAATGGTAATCGGAAAAGGGTGAGATGAGTAGAAACGTAATTTTTTTTAGGGTTCACTTTAATAAAATTTGTTCTGGCTTTTTTTCTTTCTGCACTTTTTGTCTTCAGTTTGACTATAACATGTGGCTCTGGTGTAATGTTCTCTACAAGAGGTAATTAGTTTTATGACCACGTATGTCTGAGTATTGTTTAGTGACACAGTATCACTGGGTATAAAGATATTAATCTTTTATAAAGGGAACTATTGAAATACCTAGAAGCAGTCAGATCATGAGAATGTTACTTATTTCAAATTAAAACATTATTAGTGAAGATTTACTTGATATATTCAAGCATGACTGCGAACCAGGACATTTAAATATAAAGGATTTACATTGGTGCATTGTACATTTTGCTTAGATCTTCTATGTACATCACTAAGAGACTGGATTCCTGTTGTTCTATGCTCCCTCTTGGATATACTATGAGCCTTTGGGGTAGGCTAATGAAGTTACTGCCCTACCAGTGGGGATCACAACAAAGATTGCTGTAGATATAGTCAATCCTGTGTCAGATGTACCATTCTCTCATTATCTAACCAAGCCACTACTCAGTACACTGGTGAGAGCCAGTATGAGTGCCCGACTCACAAAGGGTCCGCACTCATGGCAGAGGCTCCACACAGGTGTAGGAGTGTGGAGTCTCCTCTGCTACTGCAAAGACGCCACCACGAGCGTGGAGCCTCCACCGCGACTGCAGAGATTCCACCACGAGCGAGGAGCCTCCTTCGTGACCGTGGAGACTCCACCACGAGCGTGGAGCTTCCTCTGCGACTGCAGAGACTCCACCACGAGCGTGGAGCCTCCTACGCCACTGCTGAGACTCCACCACGAGCGTGGGGCCTCCTCCGTGACTGCAGAGATTCCATCACAAGTGTGGGGCCTCCTCCGTGACTGTGGAAACTCCACCACAAGCGTGGGGCTTCCTCCACGACTGCAGAGACTCCACCACGAGCGTCGGGCCTCCTCGTGACTGCGGATACTCCACCACGAGCGAGGGGCCTCCTCCACAACTGCGGAGACTCCACCACGAGCGTGGGGCCTCCTCCGTGACTGCGGAGATCCCACCACGAGCGTGGGGCCTCCTCCACCACTGTGGAAACTCCACCACGAGTGTGGGGCCTCTTCTGCGACTGCGGAGACTCCACTACGAGCGTGGGGCCTACTCCGCGACTGTGGATACTCCACCACGAGCGTGGGGCCTCCTCCATGACTGCGGATACTCCACTACAAGCGTGGGGCCTCCTCCGCGACTGCAGAGACTCCACCAAGAGCATGGAGGCTCCTCCGCGACAGCGGAAACTCTTCGTGAACTGGGCCCAGAGTGACTGATGAGGGCTCACCTGATCCGTCATGCACTTTGCAGAAAAAGCTACTTACCTGTAACATAGTTTTCAGCTATGGTACTTTTCATAGACTTACATGCTTTAATTATTCCCTGCCTTGTTGTCAGGCTTGGAGCTCTTGGTAGGAATGTCAAAGCAGCAGCAACAAAATCACTAATTTAGCATTGCACTTTATAGGCCCAATTATCTGTCTGCGCATTGGTACACCAGGCGTAGAGGTGTGAACTGACACTGATGGCAATTTATGGTTGATTCTCAAAATGGTTGGGGTATACTGGAATGTTAACATAGGCATCCTGTAGAGTGATGGAAGTCTTAAAATCATATTGGTATAAAAATGTTAGAATGTCTAGTAGTGTACCTTCTCACAATTCTGTTTTCTCAGATACTTGTTTAATTTTCTCAGATCCAGCATTGAATGGCAAGTGTTTGAGCTCTTTTTTGCAAGGTGGAATCTAGACTAAAAAAATCTACCACTTTGGTTTGGAAATGTGTTCCATTAGCCCTTTACACAACACAAAGAGGATTTCTTCTTCCATGGCATGCATGTGCTGTTTTTTTCTTGGAAGGGAGAGAGGGAAGCTGAATTCTAATGAATTGCCATACTGAATGATGTCCAATACTCAATTGTTGGAAATTAGACTCTGCACAACTTCTATATGGTGTGGCACCCTGCCTCCACTGCTGTAGATGAAGTGAGGACAGAGGTGTTTACAGAGTCATGTTCGTCTGGTATTTCACTGCTGGCACACTGCTGCATCTTCTGGAAAGTCTGGTGTTTTATGAACTTTATTGAGGTCTGCTGCATTTTTATTGATAACTGTGGGGAGGCCTGTAATGGTGGTTGGGTAAGATATTTGACATTCTGAGACTAACCTGCCCCACCTGCCCCATTGCAAGAGGATCAACTGTTGGTGATCTAGCTGTTTCTGTGTTCAATGTTATGGTATGCATGCAAAGCCACAAACCAAAGGCCAAAGAGGCCTTGAGAGATCAAGGTTGCAGCATCTCTATAATAAATGCGACTGTGACTGCGGTGCCTAAACTTGTGCATTGAACTTCATCGTCCACTTAAAAGCATATGATGGAATATGGTATTTTAGTCTATCTAGTTGGTGGAGAAGTTGGTTAAATGTGAGTGTAGGACATGCATGATGAATCTGCAGAGTAATATCTGGAAGGTGAAGTAGGTAGAGATTTCCATTTGTTTTGTGTTCTTGGAGAGACTGCCTGAGGATAGATGTGGTGATTCAGGGTTACAGCTGGGGATGATGGATGTCCTGAGACAAATTCTTTATGGGTGATACAGAAGTGCCCCGAAACATTGCTGGTCTCAGTGGAAGAGCCAGGGGAGTAAGTAGTACCCAGAACAGATATTTAGCTGGAACTACCATCCTAGGTGGGTCAGATAATAAGGAGAGTTGAAGAAAACAGATGCTGTTAACTGCCTTGACGTCAGTCTTATCAACGGTGAGTATCTCAATGTCTGCCTTGTCAAAGGTCATGAGGAGTGCCTTAATGTCGTTCGGACAGATGCCGAGGGGTCACTAGTTAGTACTTCATCCCCACTCCCCCTGATCACACCACACCAACTCTTAGTAATGTATCTAATCTTCCCCCTTTAGAGTTCACCTTGGCAGATATTATTTCAGCTCTTAAAGCCAGCCGGGGAGGGAAGGCTCCAGGGCCGGATGGGGTCCCTGTGGACTTATATAAATCCAACATTGATCTATGGGCCCCCCTCTTAGTCAGGGTGTTGGAAGCCACCAACGAGACTGGACCAATGGACTCTTGGTCGAAGTCCATTCTGGTTCCAATCTTTAAAAAGGGGGATCGCAACAGCCCGTCTTGCTATCGACCCATCTCGTTACTTGACTCCCTGGGTAAAGTGGTGGGTCGTATTTTACTTGAACGGTTGCAATGTTGGACGGAACACAACAACATCATTTCCGACCTCCAATACGGTTTTAGGGAGGGCCTGGGTACCATCGAGCAGGTTCTGAATTTGGTCCTACTGAGAGGGAATTATGTCAACGCGAAGGGAGGTAGCCTTTACATGGATTATGTCGACCTCTCGGCAGCGTTTGACTGCGTTTCCCACGCAAAATTATGGTCTATTTTGTTGGAAATAGGGGTGGACAGGAGCCTAGTTAACTACATCAGAGAACTCTACTCAAACGCCACTGCGAGAGTGAGGTTCGGTACAGGGGGCCAGTTATCTTCACCGTTTAGGGTAGCGCGAGGAGTCAGACAGGGTTGTGTCCTGGCTCCCTTCCTTTTTAACATCTACACCAATGGCCTGGAGGCAGCCATGTTGGAGGGGAGCCAGGACTTGCCTCAGATCAACAACCGCCCAATTCCCGCATTACTATATGCGGACGATGCGGTAATCCTCGCTAGTACCCCACTAGAACTACAACGCTCCCTAAACCGCTATTATAATTTCATGTCCAACTTAGACCTAAAAATTAACCCTAATAAAACCTTTATAATGACCTCTGGCAAAAAACCATTTAAGGGACAAGGTATATTCATTACTAACACTAAGATTGATCATACAACAACTTATCCCTATCTAGGAGTGGTGATAGATGAAAGGGGGACCTGGAAAAGGGCAATCGAGGCTAGAAATCTCCAGTTTCTGAAAGCTACAATGGCGCTAGTCTCTTTCACCCAGAGACTTGGAAAGAGACCTCCCAAAGAAATCCTGGAAATTTTCCGCCCAAAGTGCATTACCACCGCCACTTACGGTGCGGGTATATGGGGATACGGGCAAGTGGACTCCATTCAAAAAACGGGTAACAGCTTTTTGAGATGCTTATTATCAGTCCCCCAATCTACATCAACCTATAGTTGTCATCAAGAACTCGGCTTGCCATTCATCACTGACTCCATCCGATTGCAACCGATTCTGCTGTGGCACCGCATCTGGACCTCAGAAAAGTTGCTTTTCACCCAAGCAATCATTAAGTACTGCCAAAAATTGGAACACTCTCAAAATATTCTTTGGCTACATTACGTTCAAAAATTCTTTTATGATTTGGGCCACTCTAACTTCTACTCAACTCCCCAGGACATGGTATCGATCCCCTGTAAGCTACTAAAGGCTGAATGCCTAAAACATCTGGACGATCTCCGTCTGGCCGTCGAAGCCAACAAACTTTCTGTACAGCACTCGCTATTAATACAAACCTCTTACAAAATTGAGCCCTACCTAACCCTAAACTTGCCAACCTATGATGTCTTTCTACTCACCAGATTTAGATTTAATAATTTTCATTGTCTCATCACGTTTCCCAAGATTAATGATTGGTCTAGGGAGCTCTCCCCCTGCCCCTGTGACGACTTCTCCCCACAGTCCCTTCTACATGTTACTTTCTTTTGCAAATTGTTTTCTGTACTCAGAAAACGATGGCTGAAACCTCTTTTGTTACAAATGTCTTTACGTGAATGCCATCCAGCTTTGCTGGCACTACAAATGTTGGACTCTCCTGTAATATGTTTTAACATTGCAAAGTTTTTAAAATTCTGTATAAGGCATCAAACAAATCTACAATCATAACATTTCGATCCTATGATTGCCAGTAGTATTTTAACAAATTCATGAAAAATGTGTGTCATAACTATCCTCCTAATTGAAAATTCAAACGAACTATGCTTATAACTAAGATATTTTGCATTCGACACGTTTTTCTATCTCGGTTTTTATGAAAACGTCAGCTTGTAAAAAACCTGAGTGTGATATTCATATTGACAAATTTTATTTATTATGTTGTATTTGTACTTCGCTTTTATGGCTGTGCTTGGCATTCCGAATAAATCTTTTATTGAATTGAATAGTACTTCAGTATCAGCTGGCTTGGAACAATGGAGGAGGACTATTGAACAAGTTACTTACCTTCGGTAACGATGTATCTGTAAGAAACATTAGTTAGTTAGATTCCTCACCTTAGAATATCCCCAGGCGTCAGACTGGATCAGGAAGATTTTTCGTCAGCAATACCCCTTGCGCGTCGCTAGGCGTCGTCTGCGGCTCCGCGTCCGTCGTCGGCGTCGTGCGCCGGGATGACGTCGTCGGAGTACTTAGACGCCGCCCTCGCGCGCTGACGTCAGTTCTTGTACATAGCCTTCCGCGCCAGGAACGCAGAGCCATGCAAAGACCGACACTGGTGCCAAAAATAAAATCTAGGGGCCTGAAAGGACAACCTTAACCCTAGATGTCAGTTCGCAGAACGGGGAGGATGGGAGGGTCGGTGAGGAATCTAACTAACTAATGTTTCTTACAGATACATCGTTACCGAAGGTAAGTAACTTGTTCATCTGAAAGAAACACGTTAGTTAGATTCCTCACCTTAGAATAGATACCCAAGCAATACCATCCCCGGTGGTGGGTCTGCGAACCAAGATCACACCAGAAAGTCCTGGAGGACAGAACGGCCAAAGAAGCCATCCCTCCGGACTTGGCTGTCAAGGCAATAATGCCTGGCAAACGTGTGTAGCGAAGCCCACGTCGCCGCCTGACAGATGTCCTGCAAAGGGACTCCCCGTCCCAAGGCAGTAGTAGCCGCCGTGGCCCGAGTAGAATGGGCGCGCAGCCCAACAGGAGGGTCCTTTTTAGCCAAGGAATAGCAAATTTTTATACACAAAACGACCCACCGAGAGATGGTCCGTTTGTGCACAGCTTTCCCCTTCTTAGCGCCCACGTACCCAACAAAAAGCTGGTCGTCCACCCGGAACTGTTTTGTGCGGTCCAGATAAAAGGAGAGCGCACGTTTTGGGTCCAGACGGTGGAGCCTCTCTTCCTCTTTGGAAGGATGCGGAGGCGGAAAGAAGGTGGGCAAGGTGACAGACTGCCCAAGGTGAAATGGAGTCACCACTTTAGGAAGAAAGGAGGGACGAGGCCGAAGGACAACCTTGTCCGGATGAACAGATAGAAAAGGAGGCTTTGAAGATAAAGCCTGGAGCTCACTCACCCGTCTAGCCGAGGTGATGGCTACCAGAAAAGCAGTCTTTAGAGTTAGAAGACGAAGAGGGCAATTGTGAAGAGGCTCGAAGGGAGCGCACATCAGGAATGTCAATACCAGATTCAAGTCCCACTGAGGCATTACAAAAGGGACAGGAGGGAACGTGTGTGTAATGCCTTTGAGAAAGCGTGTAACCACAGGGGACTTGAAAAGAGAAGGCTGATCAGGAAGCCGCAAGAAGGCGGAGATGGCAGCAAGATAACCTTTCAGGGTGCCCAGGGCAGAGCCCTGCCGGGCCAAAGAAAGAAGGAAGAGGAGAACCTCAGAAAGAGGGGCGGAAAGGGGATCCACAGCCTTTGCTGTGCACCATGCCACAAATTTGTTCCACCGGCAGGCGTATACCGACTTTGTGGAGGGACGCCTGGCTGCCAGAATGATATCACAGACTTCAGGAGGCAAGTCAAATTGCATCAACTGCCGCCGCTCAATCTCCACGCATGGAGGTGGAGGCTGGACAGGTTCGGGTGGAGGACCGTCCCCTGCTGCTGCGACAGAAGATCCTCCCGAAGGGGCAGACGTATCGGGGGATCGGTCAACAGACTGAGTAGCTCGGGATACCAGTATCTTCGTGCCCAATCCGGAGCCACCAAGATGACTTGGGCCCGGTCGTGCCTGATCTTCTTCAGCACTCTGGGCAGAAGTGGTATAGGCGGAAAGGCGTACAACAGACCGCAACTCCACTCGTGACGAAAAGCGTCGCCGAGCGAGTGCCGCCTTGGAAATTCCAACACGCAGAACTGCTGACATTGCGCGTTCTCTTCGGTGGCGAATAGATCTAACCAAGGCTCTCCCCACTGCTGAAAGAGACCTTGCGCCACTTCGGAGTTCAGACGCCATTCGTGATCCATCATGCACTGGCGGCTGAGTTCGTCTGCTCTGGCGTTCAGAGAGCCCGCCAGATGTTGAACCACCAGGGTGACGCCCTGGTGTTCCAGCCATGTCCAGAGGCGCAGAGCCTCCTGACAAAGGGTCCACGACCCCACCCCGCCCTGTTTGTTGCAATACCACATGGCGGTGGTGTTGTCCGTGAACACCTGCACGACACTTCCCCTGACAGAGGGAAGGAAGGCTTTCAGTGCAAGCCGGATCGCTCTCAACTCCAACAGGTTGATGTGGAGACGAGACTCCGCCGGAGACCAGAGGCCTCTGATCTCCGCCTCTCCCATATGGCCACCCCATCCCAGGAGGGACGCATCCGTCACTACGACATGCTCTGGTTGGGGAAGGGAGAGGCTCTTGCCCTTGACCCACTCGCGGTCCGTGAGCCACCACTGCAACTGCTGTGCAGTGCCCTCCGAGATCAAGACATGGTCGGACAGGTTGCCGTGATGCTGGGCCCACTGAAACTTCAGGTCCCACTGCAGAGCCCGCATGCGCCGCCTGGCGTGATGCACTAGTAGGATGCAGGAGGCCATCAGCCCCAGAAGCCGCAACACTAGCCTGACCGAAACCCGGGATAGAGGCCGAAAGATGGGAATCAGGGCCCGTATATCCCGGACCCGCTGATCCAGTGGATGGACCCGGAACTGCGCCGAATCGAGAACCGCTCCGATGAAGAGGAGCTTCTGAGAGGGACTCAGGTGTGACTTCGGCACGTTGATGGAAAACCCCAGCAAATGCAGGAGATCCGCCGTAGTCTGGAGGTGGGAGACGACTGCCTGGGGCGAGCCCGCCTTCAACAACCAGTCGTCGAGATAGGGGAAGACTGGAACCCCTGATCTGCGCAGATGAGCTGCGACCACCGCCATCACTTTCGTGAACACCCGAGGGGCACTGGTGAGGCCGAAGGGGAGCACGGTAAACTGAAAGTGCTCTTGGCCCACCGTGAACCGCAGGTAACGCCGGTGGGCCGGCAGGACGGGGATATGGAAATATGCGTCCTGCAAGTCCAACGCTACCATCCAGTCTCCAGGGTCTAGGGCAGCTAAAACCTGAGCCAACGTTAGCATCTTGAACCTTTCCTTTCGGAGGAAGGCATTGACGTTCCGGAGGTCCAAGATAGGGCGTAGGCCCCCCTTGCCCTTCTTGGGAACCAGAAAGTAGTGGGAATAACAACCACGACCTACTTCTGGACTCGGAACGCGCTCGACGGCCCCCTTGGCCAAGAGAGCCGAAACTTCCTCGCGGAGAAGATTCAAATGATCCCACGAGATACGGTGGTGCTGCGGTGGCATGGCTGGAGGGGTCGTCTCGAAGGGGAGGGAGTAGCCCCTTCGGACGATTTGCAGCACCCACCTGTCCGATGTTATGGACCGCCAGTGGAGCAGGTGATGGCGAACTCTGCCGCCCACTGGCGTGGTATGGACCTGAAAGCTCGGACTAGGAGGGCTTTGAGGCGGATGCTGCAGGGGTGGAAGTGGGCTGACCACGTCGGCCTCCATTTCCGCCACGGCGGAAGCCACGTCCGCGACCGCGCGCAGGTTGGTTCTGCGGCTGGTGGCTTTGCGGACGTGAGGAGGCGCCCCTTCCTTGGCCACGAAAGGGGCGAAAAGCGGAGGTGTGCGCCCGCGGAGCCGAGAGGCCCAAGGACTTGGCCGTAGCCCGGGAGTCCTTAAAGCGGTTCAGCGCACTGTCCGCCTTCTCACCAAACAGGCGAGTGCCATCAAAGGGCATGTCCATGAGGGTGGTCTGGACATCCCCGGAAAATGACGTGGACCGCATCCAGGCGTGGCGGCGGAGCGCCACCGTGGTTGAAATCGCCCGACCCAGCGAGTCCGTGGTGTCAAGCCCACATCGTATGGCGTGCCGTGCTGCATCCCTCCCATCGGCCAAAGCCTGGGTAAGACGCGTCCGGACCTCCTCCGGACACAGGGGCAGCACGTCCTCCACCGTATCCCACAGGGAATGGGAATAACGGTCCAAGAGACAGGCGGTATTTAAGGACCGCAGGCCCAAACTAAGGGACGAAAACAGTTTCTTGCCAAACTGCTCGAGTCTCTTGGAATCCCGGTCCGGCGGAGCGGTCGGGAAGGAGGATTGGGAGGTAGAGGCCTGGATAACCAGACTCTCGGGGGTGGGGTGTTGGGACAGGAAACTGGGGTCGCCCGGAGCAGGGCGGTGGCGCCTGGCAACGTTCCTATCCACAGGAGGAACTGTGGAGGGCTTGGACCAGGTGCCCTGCAGAACGTCAGTGAGGGCCTCGTTGAACGGCAGCAGAGGCTCAGTGGAGCTTGCTGAGGTTTGAAGCACCTCAGTGAGGATGTTAGTCCTCACAGCCACGGCAGGCAACTCGAGCCCAAGGGCCTCGGCCGCCTTGCGCAGCACCACAGAAAATGCTGCACCCTCCTCCGAAGCCACGGTCGGAGGAGAAGTGAATCCAGTGTCTGGCGAGGTGTCCAGCCCACTGGCCTCCCCCAGTTCATCTGCCCAGTCCTGAGAAAGCTGTGACTGAACAGCCAGAGGGTCCTCGAACCCCTCCCAGTCGCCCCCTTCTTCCGATTCCTGATAAACAGGAGGAATGATCGGAACCGGACTGTAGAGATGGTAGGACTCAAGCGGCGTCGGATGCGGCGTCGGTCGACGCCGTGCCGGCGCCGGGTCCGGATGAGGGATAAACTGGGGTGTCGGCGTCAAAGGCGTCGGCGGCGCCGGTGACGGCGTCGGCGTCGGTGGTTCAGGCGTCGGCGCCGGTGGAGGAGTGACTAGGTCAACCGGCGTCGACTGGGGCCCAGGCATGGGCCCCGCGGGGACCTGCGGCGTCGAGACCGGAGTCGTCGACGGCGCCGGGGCCGGAGCCGCCGGCACGCGAGGTCGCCCAGTCGAGTCCGCGGGGCCCGAAGGCGCGCCAGCGGGCGTCGACGGCGGGGCCAGGCTCCTCATGGCCGAGAGGAAGGCACTGATCTCCGCCGGCGCCGCGTCAGCCCCAGGGACCGGAAGGTATGGGGGCGGACGCGGCACCTGCGGCTCCGCCGGAGCCGCGGGGGTGGAACCACCCTGACCCTCGGCCGAGTCGCGCGACCGGCGAGGGGAGTCCGAAGAGCGATGTCGCCTCTTGGACTTCTTTGAGCGTTTGGACTTACCCGACGACTTGGAGCCGGACGATCGATGGCGTCGGCTAGGGCTCCGCGAGCGATCCTTGGACCTCCTCCTGGACCGGGATCGCGCACGACGCGGAGCCGAGTGGCGAAGCTCGAGAAGCTTGCGGGACCGCTCTCGCCTAGCCTTCGAAGTCAGGGCCTGACAGTCGTTGCACGACTCCGCGTCGTGGTCGGGGCCTAAGCAGTAGAGGCACCGGCGGTGGTGATCGGTCACTGACATCAGTCGATGACAATCCTCGCAAGCCTTGAACCCAGGCATCCTACCGGCACCAGATGTCGACAGACAAGGATCAAAAATGATCAAAAAAGATTTAGTCAAAAAAGACTAAAAGGGGTAGCTCTCCCGGATCTGCGCTTACTGGCGCGGAAAAAAGAAGAACTGACGTCAGCGCGCGAGGGCGGCGTCTAAGTACTCCGACGACGTCATCCCGGCGCACGACGCCGACGACGGACGCGGAGCCGCAGACGACGCCTAGCGACGCGCAAGGGGTATTGCTGACGAAAAATCTTCCGGATCCAGTCTGACGCCTGGGGATATTCTAAGGTGAGGAATCTAACTAACGTGTTTCTTTCAGATTTGGTAAACTGTGCTCTCTCTATATCATTCCTGCAACTGAGCTAGATTTTAACAGCAAGTATGTCGGTGAGGAGCCATGCTTCTATATCAGGAGGTGTGATGTTCACCAGTGAATTTGAGACTGGCAAAAGTATCCAGAATGAAATTGGTGGCGATGCCTCTGCTTCTCCTAAGACCTCATTGTTCAAGAGTATGTTTTGGATGGAGAGTGCATAGACACCAGAAAAGAAACACCTTCTCTGGCCAGCCTGCAATGTTTCTTGCTCTTTTCCTCTGCCTGGAGATCGTTAAGCTTCCCCATCACAGAATGGCTTTCCAAAGTCTTTAGCACTGTTGTCATTTTTTTGACAAAACTCACATTCCTTAACTGAATGACAGAAGGGTAAGCAGACCACACATGCAGAATATGGGTCAGAGACAGCCTTTTTTCTTCCACAGGAAAGATTATTAACAGAAAGTGAAAGTATGTGAGGAGAAACCCTTCAAACATGACAAAAACATTAAGGAAAAACCATAAACACATTTAAGATGTTGAATGAAGACTGGTTAAATTACATACTGAGGTGAGAACCTAAAAATCATATGTGACCTTAAAGTGTTCTTAGATCGACTCAGTACAAGCCAGCAAAAAGAACTGAGGCTGTGAGAAGATCAAACTTGATGGCTCTTTAAAGAATTGTGCCTGTCTTAATTGTTGTCCCCTTTTAACCTGACAGAACCCTGGGTCTTGCCCTATGCTCCCCCACTGCTTTTGTGCCTGGTCAAGTGCCCTGAGACTCGGACATTTGTGCCAGAGTTCGAGTTCGCTGCCTGGTAACAATGACTTCTACCAATTGTGCACCTGACATGCCCCTTGTACCCCAGTGTGTTTTTTGCTTTTGTTTACTGCTTTCCTTTGCTTTTCCTCTCATTTGGTTTATTTAATTTTGTTTTATTCAAATTTTATCAAATATTGTCTGATTTGTGTTCTGCCGTTTTGAGCCATCTCTCCTGTTGGTCGCCGTTTTCCTGCTCCCTGCCCTCCCACCTCCCAGCCAGCCCCTCCCACAACTACATATGGAGGCCACTGTAAGGCTACAGTGAACACGCACAAGACCCCTGGGTCTCACAATCCAATCTCCTGCTGCTTCTGTGCTTGGTCAAGTGCTCTGAGACTTGGACATTGTGCCAGAGTTCGAGTCCACCACCTGGTAACAACGACTTGTCCCAGTTGTGCATCAGACATGCCCCTTGTACCTTAGTGTGTTTTTTGCTTTTGTTTACTGCTTTCCTTTGCTTTTCCACTCATTTGGTTTTTAAAATTTTGTTTTATTCAATCTTGTCAAATACTGTCTGATTTGTGTTCCGCCGTTTTGAGCCACCTCTCCTGTTGGTCATCGTTTTCCCGCACCCTGCCCTCCCACCTCCTGGCCAGCCCCTCCCGTGAATTCATATGGAGGCCGCTGTACCGCCATACCGCCGGCATGTCAAAGGCTAGCCTGTCTGCACTTGTCCAAGCCAGGACCGCGCCACGATCCCTGGTTCTCCCACCCGCAGAGATTTTCCGCCATCAACCTCTATGCATTAACAGCCACTGGTGCCACGCACACCCATGCACCACAATAGGACCGTTCTCCTGCCGACACTGCCAATTCAAAAGTAGCACAGAAGCAACCAATGATGCCAGAGACACCAACAAACACCACCACACTGACCGAAACCGCCACAACGAAACAAGTGGTACTTTGACCTTGCACCGTCAGTAAAAGATGTGGAGATTTAACAAGCACGGGAGAGAATTTAACTTCCACCTGATGAAGGGCTAAACCAGCCCAAAATGCATTGGGTTATGGATAAAGCAAATGTTTTGCATCATTTCAGCTCGATTTAATACATTGAATGTATCATTTAGAAAGAAGAATTACAGGACGATGAAATAAATCCTGGTCTGTTCTACTATAAGGAAAAACATTGTGGATTTGAACTTATTTCTATGAATTTACGCCGTTTGGTTTTAACACAAATTCAAGTAGTCCAATCACATTGGATCAACAGTAGTGCACCAAGGGGACGTCTCCCTGGTAGGGAGATGCGTTGCATATCAGTATCTTTCTCACAGAGACATGGCTAAACCCCGCCTCTGCACCAGACATCACCATTGCCACCCCAGAGAGCTACAAGATCACACAGAGACATTCCAACAAACATGGAGGTCGAATCGTCATCATCTACAAAGACACCATCTGCTGCACAACCTCCCCACAATACCCAACCCCGCTAATGGAACACCTCAACTTCCAATTATGTACACACAGGAAAGCACCATCAGAGGCACCCTTGCCTACAGACCAACAGGACCATGCACCAGCTTCTGCCAAACACTACCAGACCTCATTGCCCCGAAAGACATCAGCTCCAAACACTACATCTTCCTAGGAGACCTCAACTTCATCTCACCAACCCCAGCAACACCAACACAACTGAACTCCTGGAAAGCAGGAACAACATCGGCCTCAAGAAGCTAGTAAACGATCGCACCCACATCACAGGACACACACTTGACCCCATCTTTCCTCCAGCAACAGAGTCAAGTATACCCACGTCACAAGACTCACCTGGACTGACCATTTCAGTGCCCATTTCACCATCTCAAGACCCACCAAACCCTGCACAGTACCCCCAGCTCCAAACACCGAAAGTGGAAGAAGTTAGCAGACCGGTGAAACAACGCTCTCAGCTCCCATCGGCGAGACGCAACACCAGATCCAGAGTTGGCAGCAAAAGAACTTTCCCTATAGATAACAAAATGCACCAACAGATTCGCCCCCGCTATGCAAGTAAAATCCAAAAGACCCACCAAACGGGCCAGCTGGTACATCAAGGAGCTCAAATCGACCAAGTGCAATTGTCGTCAACTCAACAGAAAGTGGCACACCAGCAAGAAGTAAGAAGACCGCACCACCTTTAATACAGCACTAAACCACCGACTCCTGAAGGAAACAAAGAAGAGCACCCCCGCAGACTGCACTGAAGCCAATACAAACCACAGCAAAGACTTTTTCGCTATTGTGAAGGACTTTTCCAATCTCGAAGCCACAGAGAACAGCATTCCACCCTCACAAGAACTATGTAACACCCAAGCAGACTTCTTCCATGACATTATCTCAGCCATCTACGGAAACTTCGAACCCCAACCCCCATCCGCTGACACCATCAACCTGCTCACACCCACAAAACCAAACACCGAATACCAACTTACTCACTGGGACCCTATCACCACCCAGGACACAAATTGCCATTTTGAGCTCAGTACACTCAGGAGCACCCGCAGACCCCTGCCTACACCACGCTTTTAACCTCGGAAGCAAGAAAATCAGCAGAGAGCTCAAGAAAGTGCTGAACACCTCCATCGCCTAGGCCTCCTTCCCAAAGCACTGGAAATACGCTGAAGTGAGGGCCCTCCTGAAGAAACCGTCCGCCGATCCAGCTGAACTGCAGCCCATCCTGCTGCTCCTATTCCCAGCAAAGGTCTTCGAGAAAGCTATCAACCAGCAACTCATCAAACACCTGGAACACAGCAACCTTTTGGACACCTTCTAATTCAGTTTTCTAGCCAACTACAACACAGAGACAGCTCTGATCAAAGCCACTGACGACATCAGAGCCCTCCTGTACCACGGAGCGACCGTAGCCTTCATCCTCCTGGATCTATCAGCCGACTTTGACATAGTCTCCCACTACATCCTGATCAACAGACCACACCACATTGGTATCCTGGGAGATGCCCCCAAATGGATCACTTCGTACCTCATCAGAAGAATTCAAAGAATCCGACTACCACCTTTCACATCAGAGCCAAAGAAGATCATCTGCGGCGTCCCCCAGGTATCGTCCCTCAACCTCACCCTCTTCAACACCTACATGACCCCCCTGGCCAGCATTGTCAGATCACACAGACTCAAAATCATCTTGTACGCTGACAAAACTCAACTTGTCCTCTCACTGTCAGAAGACCCCTCCACTACCAGAACAAACGTCCGCAGATGTTTGTGAAACATTGCTGACTGAATGAAGGATAACGGTCTCAAACATGGACAAGACGGAGGTCCTCATCTTCGGGAACAAAACCTCACCCTAGAATGACACATGGTGACCCATGGAACTCGGACCACCCCCAACACAACAGACCACGCCAGCAACCTCTGCATCATAGACAGAAACAGGCCAACGAAGTGTCATCCACCTGTTTTCACACCCAAGATCTTCAGGTGGCTCCCAGTCAACACCAGAAGAACCATCACCAGCAGACTGGACTCCTCGACACCTGAAGAGACTACAGACAATACATGACTCTGAAACGGCTCTCTACCTTCCTGGAAATAGAATCTTCCAGGTTCTATATTACTCCTGGTTCTCTGATAGTCTCACTTTAGATTGTGGGGTGCCACAGGGCTCTTCTCTCAGCCCCACCCTTTTCAATTTATACATGCTTCATCAGGCCGAAATAGTATGCTGTTTTGGATTGACATTAGTTTGATATGCCAAAGACACCCAATTGGTGATATTCATTTTCCCCTAACTCAGCTACAACCATCACCACCTGGCACCCTGCCTTCACACAGTATCCAGTTGGATGGCCAGCTGTAAGCTCAAGCTTTATGCCAATAAAGTGGAGGTTATGATGCTGGGCAGTAACCTCAGCAAGGCAGTTCCAAATTCTCTACCTGCCAGTTTGAGGTTTAAATGTGTTTTTATTGTTACAATAGTAAGCATATGAAGCAATCGATACATCAACATTCAGCCACTGTCAGCTATTTGAGCAACTTTATAAAAAGGAACTCGCCCACTACCCCCCTCACCTAGCACCCTTCTCCCAGGTGCCTGCGTGAACTACTATTATCCCCATTGTCTTACTGTGTGTGTCCCTTCTGAGGTAAACCCAGTTAGGTTATGCCGGCAGCTCAATCAGGCGCAACAATTTTAAATATCTAGGGCAGGTGAGTTCTGTCTATTCCTGGGAGAGAAGTGTAATGAACGGCTCCCAGAGCTCTCGGAACGTGTTCCCCTGTGGCTTGAGTGTTGATGAGAGCCTCTATGTCCCCAATAAATGCCAGATTCGGTGTAACCAGGTCTGTCTAGTCGGGACCCAATATGTGCCCCAGAAGGCCAATATTGATTGGTGTGCTGCCCCCAGCCCCAGTGCAATATGTCTGGACCTCTTGGATTTAAGTGGGTAAGTCAGTGGTTTGGGGAGGCCTAACACAATGTATAAGGGTAATCGGGGTAGCTGGGTATTAAAATGTGCATCAATATCCGATAAAATCTCTTCCCAGAATTGAGTTAGGCTGGGGCACTCGCAGAGAATGTGCACCAGTGTCCCAGGGGACTTGCAGCATCTCCAACATCTATCTCCCCTTTACGGATTCCCTCTATGAAGGCGAACCAGAGTTAAATACCAGTATGTAACGATTTTTGTAGCTGTTTCTAACTTGGATGCATTAGACGCTGTACGACGTGCCCGGTAGTAAATGTCTTGCCATTCACCAAGGGATAATTGCCATCCCAATTCTTGTTCCCATCTCAATTGGGCGGGGGATTTTGAATCAAGCTCCTTGCCCATCAACATCCCATACAGTTTGGAAACTAGATGTCTGTCCGATTCCTTGCTGAGGAGCCACCTCTCAAACTTAGTCAGGTTGCTGCACAGCCCCGTACCATTGGCTGCATCAACCAATGCCTTATTTGGGTATACCAGAACCACTCTCCCTCAGGGATTGCATAGTCGGCCCTCAAGGTGTTGAACAGTATGGTGCCCTCATCGTCAAAGAAATGGGCAATCGATCTACATCTCGACTTTTGCCACGTGCTGAATGCGATGCAGGCCAATCTTGGGGTGAAGTCCCGGTTCTCCACCACCAGGGTGAGCGGGGAAGGGAACAACGAGAGGCCCCCCCAAGTAGCCACTGAGTCCCGGACCTTATTGGTAGGTGCAGTAATCGCAGACAGGTAAAGAATGGTAGGGTGGTGGGACCGGCCCAAGAAAGGGATCTTCCACAGGGTTGTTCCTGCTATCACCCTATCCATAAACAGCCACTCCTTTTTTGATTCCGGGCGCGACCATTTCACTAGGAACCTAAGCTGCACAGCCTGGAAATAGCTAAGAAGCATGGAACAGCTAGACCAACCTCTGCCGGAGCCCGCCAGCTACAATCACGTCGCAATTGGGCAAGACGACCCACCCAAACTCTGCAGATTCTGAAGCGTCCCTGGGGAGGGCCACAGAGGCAATGTCCGGAACACATATAAGATCCGAGTTAGGACTGTCATCTTCAGCGCAGCGATCCGTCCCAGTGACGAAAGTGAGTACAGCTGCCAACGGGCTAGATCAGACTTCACCCTTCTGATCAAATCCCGGTAGTTGAGGGCCACAACCCCTTGAATTGTCGGGGCGAGTTGGATACCTAGATACGAAATAGAGCCCCGTGCCCACAGGATAGACAGAGTCTGGGTGAGGTACTCCTTTGTTTCTTGTGAGGCTGTTAAGCTCAATGCCTGTGACTTGGCAAGGTTGATTTGAAAACCTGAGACGTCCCAAATTGCCTCACCTCCTAAAAAACCCGGAAGGGCTTCCTGTGGGTTATCGAGAGAGACAATGAAGTCATCTGCAAATAGGGTTATAAGATGTTCCTCTCCCCCAAAGCATATCCCTATGGCCCTTGGGTCATCCCGCACCCTCTGCGCCAACGGCTCCATGTAGAGTGCAAATAGCAGAGGGGATAGGGGACATCCCTGTGGTGTGCCTCGTCTGATGGGGAAACCATCCGAGCTTCTACCGTTTACCCTTATGGAAGGATTCTGCACCTCATACACACTCAACACCCATGAGCAGACCAAAATGTTTCTGTACCACTGCTAGGTAAGGCTAGAGAACGTGTCAGAAAGCTTTCCCCGCACCAATGGAGAAAAGCATCATCTCGTGCTGTGAGTAAGTCGTCTTGTCAATAAGATGAAGAATCCACTTGGTGTTAGCCAGGTTTGGGTCTATCAGTACGGGCATGAGAGGAGCGAGGCAAGCCACCAGGATCCCTGTGAACAATTTTGCATCAATGTTTAGGAGTGATATAGGTTGGTAGAACCCTCATAGTCTCTTGTCTTTGCCTGGTTTTGCTATGACCACCACCAAAACCTCTGTAATTGAGGGGTGAAGCGTAGCTGAGCTTGTGATCAAGCTGAAAACTCTAGTGAGGAGAGGGGCCCTGGAATTTCAAAAGACTTTATAAAAAATAGCCGGGAAGCCATCAGGGCCGTGGGATATATGTGGCTTCAACTTGGCGATACTGGCTACTACTTCTTCTATTCTGATCGGGTTGTCTAGGTTTACCGCCTTGTCCGCTGGTAAGCACGTCACCGTAGCTCCCTGCAGATACTCTGAAATATTCGGGGGGGAGTTAGATCTTGTGCCGAGTATGGATCCAAATTTACCCGCCACCGCCTCATCTCCCTCAATCATAGTCCCTTCTCCTTCTTCTGTCATAAATGCTTCCACTGCATTGGCCTGACGCTGCCCTGAGTTTGTTCGCTAACATTCTACCGCATTTGTTCCCCACCACGTAAAATGCACGCTTAAGGCATAATATCGAGTACTCAGCACTATCAAAATCCAGGCCAGCCAAGTGCTTCCTAACCTCCTCCAGTTGTCGCCAGACCCTAGGCGTCCGGTGCAGTGGTGTACACGTTCAAGTTCCCGCACTTCTTGTTGTATTTGTATTCGCTTGTCTTGCCTGTTGTTGTCTGCCGCAGAAATGGTGATTAATTCCCCCATGATTACCGCTTTCATTGCATCCCACACCATAGCAATCGAGGGCTCAGCGCTGTCATTCACTTCCAAGTAATCCCTAATCGCCTTTTCTTCTTGATTAACTATCTCCGGTCTGCGGAGTAGGGTTTCCCGTAGCCACCACGAACAGGACCCTTGGCCATGAAGAGGGAGGGTAACGTCCAACAGGACTGCAAAATGATCTGATAGGGAGCGGCGCTCAATCTCCTCCGAGCTTGTTGCTGCCTGGACATCCCGGGATCTCAGGAAGTAGTTGAGTCTGGCGTAGGATTTATACTCATGGGAGTAGAAGGTGTAGTTCCTTGACTCAGGGTATGTGACCTGCCATAGATCCCTCTGTCCCATATGCTGTAGCCATAGGGCCGCCCCTGGACTGACCGCCTCTACTACTCCCTGTTCTGGGTCGACATGTCTAGTTGGTTGTGGAATACCAGGTTTAGATCTCCCCCAATACCATCCATATGTCCTATGTAGTCATGAAGTCTGCCAACGCTCCATGTAAAAACTGTTCCTGTCCATTGTTAACGGCATAGATTGACCATAGAATTATGGAGTGTGAGCCAAGGTGAATGCGGTATCCCAAGAGGTGGCCCTTAATCTCTGCTACATTCATACCCACCTTTCCACAAAAAGAGCAGGAGAACAGCAAAGCCACCCAAGCCATCTTGTGTGATAGTGAGGAGAAGAACTGCTGTGGGAACGCTCAGGATTTAAGTCTATTGCAATCCTTATGTAGTAGATGTGTCTCCTGTACAAGACAGACATCTGCCTGAGAGTGTTCCAGATAAGAGAGGTTAGCACTCCTCTTGACTGGGTTATTTAGGCCCTTAACATTGAGGGTCAGGACTCTCAGACCGTTCGCTAATAAAGCCATACGGGTCTCCAGCCATGCTGCTGAAAAGTACTCGAAAGCCCTCTCCCCATCCTTGTCTCTTGGACACATGTGTGGAGAAACACATGAACTTTGACAGCTTGATGGGCACCCGTTAACAAACCCCCAAACAATAACAATAAACACCCATAGTCCCTGGATCGGCTGACCTGTGATTCAAAGTTTGAAAAAAATCACTGATGATGAACTCTGCTGAGTGGGCATAATGATGTTCAATTTATTCGCCCCTCTGGCCAGAACATCTTGAAAGGTACTGACGTCATCCACCAGAGAGACCCTCAATGGAGGGCTGTCTGTAAGAGTAGGAGAGTAGCCCCTCTTTCAAGAATGGGTGGAAGAGGGCGAACGTGTCAGAGATCTGTGTCTTCTCCTTTGACCCCGAGACCTGGATCTCCTTCTTGAGGAGGGTGCAGGAGTATGTGTACGATCTCGACCCCTCGCTGGAGTAGTAGGAGAAAGATCTACAGCTTGCACCAGTCGGGTTAGAGGGGATCTGTGTAGAGGACTGGAGTAGTCCTGATTACCCCGTGCTTGTGCAGTATCAGATTTTTGCCAGTGATGTAGAGGCAACATCCATCTATGAGAGAGGTGTCCAGATGGAGATTTCTGCCTCTCTTCCCATGCAGGAGCTTCAGATGAACGGGGGCGTTAAGGTGAAGATGCTGGACTGCTCGACGTGGAGATAACCACCTCCGGTAATCTTGAAGATGACGACGAAGAGCGTCTTGAAACTGTGCGATGGGTTAACGCCGACTGGTGAGAATGTGTCGACTTCGAACGTGGTGTCCTTGGGTGAACCAGCACGGGAAAATCTGCCCTCGACATCGGTGATGGAGATGGACGTGAGCTGGATGGAGACCGAAGCCTCGATGTCGATCCTTCCCTGGGGGTAGATCTGTGCCTCGACATAGAACGCCGCTTGGTCGACGACGACGGAGGAGTTCGTCTCGACGTCGAACGTCTCTCTATTGATGCCGACGGAGTTCTTTGTCTTGACATGAACGTCTCTCTATTGTCACCAACGTAGTCCTTTGTCTCGACGTCGATCGCCTAATAGGCACCGGCGGTGACCCGTGCCTCGACGTTGAGCACCTCTGCGATGGAGTCTTGTGCCTCGACGTCGACCTCCTCTGAGATGACGCAGACAGAGTCTTCTGTTTCGACATCGACGACGGAGACTTATGCTTTGATGTTGAACCTGTCCATGAGGCCTCCAACTGAGTATTATGCCTCAACGATGATCGTTCACCCAACGCTGACGGAGACCAGCTCCTCGACATTGATCGTCGCCGGGTTGACGTCAACGGAGGGTCCATTACCTGGTGACTCGACGTTGGAACAGTCGTCTTCGGTCTTGAACTTGAGTGGTGCGCCTGCACTGTGAAGACTTCAACGATGACTTCTGTTTCTTCGCCACTGGAAAGTTCGACGCCGATGGAGAACAGAGCGGAATCTTGCTTCTCGACATTGATCTTGCTCTCTTTTTCTTCTGTCTCACTGGAGACCTACCTCTTTCAGAGAGCCCATATAGACACATTCTTTCTCTGTCCTTAAGGGTTCTCCTGGACAGCTTCCTACAATGCTGACAGGTCTCTGGTGAATGAAAGCCAGGGCGGCAGAGAATACAGACAGAATGTGTGTCAGACCTGGCATTCTTCTTGCCACAGGAGGGGCAAGGGTCAAAAAGAGATGTCATTATGACAATAAATCACTTTCTGTCAAAAAAATGGTTGCACCTCACTCTAGAGCCTAAAAGACGTTGAGTAAAAGGTAGAAAACCACAATCAGAGTTGAATTATTTGACAAAAAAGTCAAAAAGTCAGAGCTACGAATTCAAAGGTCCTAACTGAAGGAGCCGAAAGAACAACTGACCTAACTGTCACCACTGAGGCATGATGGGAAGGTAGGGGTCATGGCTGCCTTAAAGGCATGGTGCCAGTTTTTTGCGTTACAATTGTTTTAATTTTCTATGCTATTGGTTTCCAATGCAGCCTGTAGGCTAACAATGCTTACTCTTTTTCAGTTTTCATGAGTCTACTCATTAAAAAGAGTTCAAGTTATATTTGCCTTCCTGTGGTCTATGTATATAAGTAATATGTGATTGCAATGGCTGTTATCTGTTTACTTGTTATTGCATTGTTTAGTCTTCTATATGGGGGCTGCATTGGGATGAGAAAAATATATATATATATATATATATATATATATATATATATATATATATATATATATATATATATATATATATATATATATATATATATATATATATATATATATATATATATATATATATATATATATATATGAGTTTGATTATTTCCGGGGTCCCCACACGTGGGCGGGAATATTCAGTGCTTATGACTATTGATGAGGATCTCCTAGAAGAGAAGCCTTCGGGTAGCCATGCGTTTTACGAAGCCCCTTGAAAACTCAATGGCAAGGCTCTTCCTCAACCTCTCCAAAAGAACCCACATCACTCTCCACCTCAGATACCTCCACTGGCTCCTGATCCAGGAGCAATGCCAGTTCAAGATGCTGACCTACGCAAACAAAGCCCTACTCAATGAAGGACATGAATACATCAACAAAACCGCCTGATTTTTCACCAGCCGACAAGAAACCTACGATCAGCTTCCCAGGAAAGAACGCAAGACCTGGCTGTTCAAATGAACGAACCATCGCACAGCAGCCAGCTTCTCCAGTGCCTTAAGACTCTCATGGGTGATCCGCTGCGCTATACAAATGTTTGATTGACAAACATATTTTCTTCATGTGTCTCTCTGTTATATAGGGGCTTTCATGGTCAAATCTAACATTTCAGCACAGTTGTTAGATGCTAAAAGTTGGTTTTGTATTGTTTGAAGGGATTATTACTAGAAAGAAAGTATTTAAAAAATATATAGCTTTCACCTCCAATTCAAAACAAGGAGGTATTCTGAGGTCCCCAAACGCAGGCAGGAATATTCTATATTTATTACTATCAGTTAAGATCATATGATGGAACAGCATGGTAATACCATGTGCCAAAGGGTTTGAAATCCTCAATGGCTTCACCTCTGGGTAAAAAGTCTAAAATGATAACGAGTGTTCGGAAATCTGTCAGGCTCTTCGTTGCGGAATATAGCTTCTAGAAACAATGGTAATGGTATACCTCATTGAACCATAGAGAACAAATGGTCTTCCTGGAGCACTCGAGAAGTTATGATCCAGCCATTATGGACAAGATGGCTGTCAGTGGTTTCTTCATTGACTAGGGCCATGACGATGACCTTTTTGCCTAAAAGAGGATCACCAGGAAGATTTTCACTGATGAAGAAATACCCAGGGTGAGCAATGCAGTCATTGACCATGGGATGCTCAGCAAGATTGATGAAGCTTTTGTTTTTGACTGTGAGGTCATTCTCAACAAGAGTTTAAGCAGCAACAAGAAGTCTGTTGTTTAGCTGTAGGTATAGATTTTGTACCTAAGTGGGAAGACCATACAAAGATACAGCTTTCACCCTTTTTGGTATGCAAATTATGTATCATACGAAGGGAGGGTGGAATGCACAGCTCCAGGGAAAGAGAAAGGGACAGGAATTAATCTTTTCTGTATATTATTCCTTAGCAAGTGTCTGTATTCCAAGTTAGAGAGATTTTTGAAGAAAAATATATCTTCATTGATTATCTTTCTGTTTGATATAGAAAAGCCTACAGGGAAGTGGCACCGAGAGCTCCTCCACCTCATTGCCTCCCTCCCAGGGGAAAACAGTGTTAAAAACGGTGTCATTACATTGCAGTACTATTACAATGCAGTTGTTACAATGACTGCGTTGTTAGTATGCAATGCATTTACATCGCAAGTCATTACAATGACTTGCTATAGGGGGCGCTGAGGTATTAGAAATGAATTCCAACACCTTCCCTACTGTTGCGTCAACTGGAGTAGGAATAGTAAATAATACTATTCCTAAGTCCAGCGCGCCCCTACTGCAAGTCATAAAAGCACGCAATGTAATTCATCGCGTTGTAATGCGCTACATTGTTATGTTATGTTAAAAGACATTTACAGAGCGCGGCTATCACTCCGAGGAGCATAATGGCGCTACACAGATCACTTGGTAGACAAGGTAACTGAGGGTGAAAATTGGATTAGATGAGTTCTATACATAGTGTGTCAGGTGCCTTAATAATCCAAGTCTTCAGGGCCTTCCTAAACAAATATTCCCTCCAAGGTCATACAATTATATGGATTGATTATAGAGAGCGTAATGTTAAACGAGTGATAAGATCAAGACTTCAATCATACCGACCAAGTACTCCCAGTATGACGACAGGGAATGATTCAAGAATATGACGTGTATCTAGTGCTGTAGATCCCTACAGCTCCCTGTGCTTAGAGAATGTTCCACTTAATGAGCCTAGGCTAAGGGTGCCCTTCCTGGTTACAGCAGGCAAAAGATGCTGCTTCCAACGTTATGTAGGTCACCCAGTTCGACCTGTTTATGGCGGTTACTACAGTTTTACATCCTGCCTACTCTCAGACTAGAGATGGTGAGTGCTGCAACTATTTTAGGACATTATAGTTAACAGCTTTGGCATAAAATAGAACAATTATTGACAAGTTACTGAAAGCCCAACACAATCAAGCTTGTGCTATCCTAAAAGAAAGCAGACAAACCTTGGCAGCTGCTATTGATGCATCCATAGAATGACGCATTATCATCATCATCAAATGTTTATTTTGGCTAACATAGTAGTGATACATGTACAAATTGATCACCCAGACCGTACAAAGCACATCACTGTCATAAAAAATCCTATTCTCTAGTCCTCAGTTTAACCATAGCCAAAGATGAAAGATGTCAAAGGGTAAACAACAACTACCAACAGAAATACAGGTGTGCAGCTCATTAAAATATCACTTTTCAAGAATGGTACTATACATTTTTGGCACAAGGGGCTATAAACTTTAACCTACAAAACTTTCCATAGTTAAGCATCTTGCTCCCTGACCAGAGCGTTCTTACTCTATCAGCCGACCAGACACCTACATTTTGATGGTTAGGCACTTTTTTTAAATACAGATATTTTAGGAATAGTGGGGGAGGGTTTAGGATCATGCATCTGACGTAGTGCCTATTCATTCTTTTGGAACTTTTACTACTTTATAAATAAACTGATTGATTTCTTGATGGATTGAAGGCCCCTTCCTTTGGCACTCTTCTTCTAAATATTCGCTTTGAACCTATTTGCTTATGAATCCTAAAACTCTGAACTTGCTTGTAATTTTCTCCCCTTCTACATCCCAACCTTTCTCTTTCTATATTAGCACCAGGAAGTGGTCATCGTGCATCTAGAGCACAATCAAAATGCAAACCCAATACTGAATAAATAATACACAAAATGTTTTGTCAAAGGTTGGTGGAGCTGCTGTCAATGTCAGCCCCTGTTTCGATGAAGAAAGCATACAACCAAGGAGTTCCTCATGATGGTGCAAGGAAGAACATTTCCACATTTCATTCTTTAAAGAGCTGTCAAAGTACAAGACAAGTACAGGCTAAAGAAGGCAATTCAGATCACATAGTGCTCTAACCAGCATCTTGGAAAAATAGAAGGTTTGCCAGAATCTCACCTTGCTTTCTCATCCAGAAAAGTGTATGGCTTCTGGGGAACACCTTGTCGTAGGGCAGTACCATCCTTCCCTGCGGGTGTTGTCCTCCCTGATGGAGTGTATCTTGCATCCTTGCCCGGTGTGACGCTCTTCACAATAAACCTTGTTGGCACCATCTTGCCTGAAGCTGATGGCATGTGACTGACTGGGGTCAATGGCTCTTCATTGGTTGGTGACACTGGGGAGGGGGGCAAGGGAACTGGAGAAGGTGTGCTAGGTGGCATGGAAATAAAAGAAGTGACCATATAGGTAGGTGCAGGTGACGTGGATCTTTTATGGGTAGTTGGCACTAGGGGAGGAGAAATTGAAGATGGTGGAATTGATGGGATATCCCGTGTGTGAGAAATGGATAAAGGTTTTGGGAGTGTCACTAGTGGAGGTGAAGCAACTGTAGAAGGTACAGGAGTGACCGTAGTAACAGAAGGTGCAGGCGATGTTAAACCAGGTAAAGTTCTTAACTCATCTGGGACAGGCAATATTTTAGCGTTTTGCACACTGGACATAGGCATGGGTTTTGGGGTCACAGTTAGCTGTGAAAAAGAAGGGGGTGGAGGGGACATTCTGCCCGGGGACATTGGATCCTCTGAGGGTATAGACACAGTGACTGAAGAAAGGCGGGGTGTAGGAATTGTGGTCTGAATAGTAGAGGTTGGGGAGATCAATGGCAAAGAACTGCTCTGGGGAGACACTGAGTAAATCTCTTCTGTATCAGTGGAAGGCACATTTCTGACTACAGCTGGAAAATGGGATGTTGTAACTTTGTTAGGTGTTGGAAGTTGAAAGGCAGAAGAGCCACCAATAGTGGATACCGCCTCTGGTTGAGATGGGGTTGAAAACATTCTGGGTGTGGTTGGTGGAGTGGAAATAATACCGCGGTGCTTTCTTGGAGGTGTTGGTGGAGGCGGGCCTTTTGCAAGCCGAGCGACTTGAGCCTGGGCAGCTTGGCTAGGTTCAGCATGCCGCATTGCTGTTGATGGTGTTTTTTCTGATGTCACAGATTCTGAGGTGGCTCTTCTAGTTGTGGGAGTTATCTTAGAATCTAAAAGGAAAAACAAAGCTAACATAAACTTGTTACATTCACCATGTAATGACAATGCATTTCAACAAATGTCCTCTTTAGATTCAGTCCATATAAATATACTTATTAGCAAGTCATCTGTACCTGGACATTCGATAGGAAGCTACTATTAGACCAGGAACATTGTAGTTATATGGTAACATGGATGGTAGAGTTTTTCTGTAGGAACAAGGGTACTGCGTACGAGTTGATAGTCTGGGATGCTTTTAAGGCAGCAGTGAGGGGGGAGACTTTAAGCTTCTCCCGTCACCGACAAAGGGTGATAAAAAAGAGGATTAATGGCTGGGTTGATCAGCTTCGGAGCATTGAGGAAGAGCTTATTCGGGTAATTGGTGATCTGGAGAAAAGGGAGGAATGTCAACGACAGATAGCAATTGTAAGAACTAAAATACATTAACACTATGGGGAGGAACTCGCCATTAAATTCACTCAATATCGGGCCGATATATATGAATTTGGTAAAAACACCGGCAGACTGCTGGCTAAACGATTACAACATACGGGTGTCTCTAATAGAGTCTGTCGAATTAAAGGTCAAAGGGGGCAGACTCAGGATCGGCCGATAAAAGTTTTGGAGGTTTTTCTGGAGTTTTACAAGGGGCTCTACTCCCCTGATAGGGACGATCTAGTATCATCTGGTGAGGAAGTTCTTCATGACTATATAACATCAAAGGTCACAATGGAACATAGGGATATGCTCTCTCTGGAGTTTGAACTTGCTATAACCTCATTGGCAGCGGGTAAGGCTGCTGGTCCTGATTCTCTACCGCTGGAATTCTTCCGTACATTTAGGCAAACTCTTTATGGTGAGCTCGAATCTTTGTTCTTACTAGCTCAGAAGGGCCAGACTCCCGACTCTTGGCACAAGACTACTATTGTAGTCTTCAAAAAAAAGACAAACCAGAACTTAGCCCCTCTTCCTATCGCCCCATCTCTTTAATTTGCACTCACAGTAAAATCTATTCCAAAATCATTCCGCTAAGGATCGGGAAGGTTATTACTCCCTTGGTGTCCATTCGCCAGCATGGTTTTATACCTGGTCATGACACATCAGATCATATCAGGCGGGCAATAGCCTTATTAGACTGGGTTATAAGTTATTATAAGAAAACAAAATTTAAAGTCATTCAATCTTCTTATGCTGTCTGGAAAAAAATACGGCATTGGTTTAGTATTTCGAATATAAATGCTTATACCCCTCTGTCTGCACATGGGCTTCTACCTCCAATTTTTCAGGACCAGATAACTATCAATTGGGGGGCTATTGGATTTAATGTTCTGTGGGATTTTTTTGTGATGGCCAAATCTACAAGGCAAACACGGGCTCCCTACTAGACACTTATTTAAGTTTTTACAGATTAGGAGATTAGTTACTTGGTTACAATTATAGCACAGGGAAAAGCCCAGATTGGGAAAACACCTTTGGTGGGTATCATAGACACCAGGTCTTGGATTGGGAACATTTACCAAATGCTGATATCTGGCCTGCCTGATGACTTGGCTACTCAAAATGACAGATGGGATAGGAAATTTGGTCAGGAGGGCACTGATTTGGAAGCATCTCGTGAGTTGGCTAACCAGATTTTAATAACTGTCAGTCTGAGGGCCCAACATTACATGTTGGTATTCGATTTATATTTTACCCCGGGGAAAGTTTCCAAATGGTCTGGGTCCCGTGGGAACTCGAGTAGCAGATGCGGGACACTGGCTGCCGATACAATCCACATGTTCTTTGTCTGTCCTAAACTTATTAAATATCTACAAGATATTGAATTATTCTTAGCTCAGATTCTCAGTAAAACGATTTTGTTGACACCTACTTTAGTGATCTTGGGGGTAGACCAGACTCAGAATATGGCAGGGTGGACGAGATCTGAAATAGGTTTCGTGTTTATTGCAATGGCCATCCTGAGAGCGGGAATCACATGCCAATGGATTGGCCCCGACTCCCCCACATTTATAAATTGGAGGGCCCGGCTGCTAGCTATTTTCAGTATGGAATCAGCGGTATACAGATTAAAAGGCCGCAGGAGATGTGAAATGGGGAAGAAAATTTGGGCTCCAGTGATTAGCTGATTAGTAATTTTGGTTTTAATTTTTTATGTGGTAGTGTCTTTCTGCCTTTTTTCTTTTGTTTTATCATTCTTTTTTGCTCGTGTATAATTATTTGGCAATGTTAGACATTTCTTACAGTTTCTGGGTCTTTTTTTTTTTTTCTCTTTCTAAGGACTGATTTGTCAATCTCAATTTGATGTATGTTTTGCCATAACTATTGGTATTGTTATTGAATTAAATAAAAAATTGGAAAGCAAGTCATCTGTCATGCTAAAGAAAAATGGTACTGATGGCAGCCGTAAAGATCACACAAAATCCTGGTGAGACCCAAGAGAGACAAATCAAACATTTCTTAAAAGTAAGCTTGCCTTTTTACAATGTTTGGCCAGGCTGAAGGCATACTATGAAAGTGCTCAGAGGGGAAGTATGAATTAAAAAATAGTCCACGAATAATATTAATGAATGTAAAGTTCAGACCAATTAAAGAAAAATTGAAGGTATATGTAATAAGGATTAGCCACAAACGATTTAATGAAAATAATGACAAAGGAGAGGTAAAGAAAATGTCATTGTAGAGATAATGACGGCTAAAATGGTTTAGAAATAAAACAAGAATGAAGAAAGGCATAAATAAAATGTATTTACTTGGTATAAACATGCTATAAGCACTTACGTAGCAGCTGACTGCAAAAAAAATAGTCATTTGTGCCAGGTGTTCAGCAACAGAGCACCAAGATCGTCACTACAAGATTATAGCATTCCTTGAGTGCTGACATAAGCTGGTTGTGCTTGAGTGAGTAGATGCTTTAACACTTTTCTGTTGTTAATACAAAAGATTTCCATTGTGGGCCGCCACAGACCGGTCTGGTATTCAGGCGGAGGTTATGACTTGTTATGATATGTGCACAACTTACCCGGGAGGGAATCCTGGGGCTGAAGCAGGAGCTGTATGCGCACAGCCAAGGCCATAGCTAGAAGACGAGCCAGGTCTTTAGTTTATTGTGAAAATAAAGAACTGAGGAGGAGGTTCTGATATGAAGGGGCAGGTCATTCCAGGCTTAAGGAGGAGAAGGCCCAACTGCCGAATCTTGTTCTGCATATGATAGGGGAGTGTGCCAGTAGGAGTCCGAGAGGTACAAAGTTTCCTGTAGGATTGTGGAAGTTAATGCAGTTGTTGAGGTACATGGGACCAATGCTGTGTAAGCCTTTGCATGTGTGCGTAAGGAGTTTAATGAGTGCTCAATTTTAGGTTTCGCCTGACCCAGCGCATGCGCTGGTCTGGCGAGACTTTTTGTGAGGGCTCAAAAAAGTGCTACCATGGCCAGCCTAGAGCTACAGTGCATGTGCGCGGGCGCGCGCTTGATCGCGATCACTTTCACTTTCGCGGTCGCACGGCCGCTCTGATGTTCTCCGTGAGCCAATGCTTGGTTTTTTTTCTGTTTATTACTTCTATTTAGTAATGGTGGCACCCTTGCTTTAGCTTAAACATCTTAGGCCAAAGTCAGGTGCTGAGATTGCTTCAAAAGTAAAGAAATAGACAGTTCTTTACTTTTGAAGCAATCTCGGCACCCGACTTTAGCTTAAGATGTTTAAGCTAAAGCACGAGTGCCGCCATTACTTTCTTTCTTTCTTTCTTTCTTTTATTTCTTTATTTCGGCCTATTAGGCCATAAAAGATACAATAAAATAATGTAATTCAGCATAAAAACATCCACTTGTATTAAGACCATTCCATAAAAATCATAAAAATTCATTTGCATGGGGGTTCTAATCACGGGAGGGAATTACAATTCATATCATCAATATTCAGTCTTTTAGTAATTTTCTCCTTATCTGCCACATGGCCATTATGGATTTGGCAACTGCAAAAACTATATGGGGAAGGGTACTTGTTTTCAATATTCTGTACGAGTACAAGTGGCTCCAGGTTTCTGCATAGTGGCGCTAGCCAATATTTCCTTGGTCTATTGTAAGCTGGGCAGAAGAACAGTACATGGATTTCCTCCTCATCATGATTACTACACCCTGGACAGATTTTATCATCCCTCTTTGTCCATTTGCAGGTAAAAGTTTTAATAGGCAAAGTGCCTAACCTCCATTGAATGAACAATGTTCTTGCTAAAATGGGGAAAATAATGTCCATAAAACCTTCAAAATGATAGGAATTTTTGGAATCCAGGAATCGATCAGTTAGAATACCATTGTTGGATGCAGAGACCAGAGAAGCCAGACTTTTCTCCTTGTATATCTCCACAAGTCTTTTTCGAGGGACCCTTTGGCAGCCTTGTTCAGGAAGCTCCCATAGCTCAGGGAGTTTCAACCGATACAGTTCTTTCTTTATAAAGGCCAACCACGGGATTCTATCACGCTGGTTCAAGTTCATTACATGGATGAGCTCTTGCCTATAGTGTACAAGCTCACCAGTGGACCAGAGCCTGTGCCAAAATCTTAATGGCATTAGTTCCAAATCCTCTCCTATAGAGGGAAGACCCATATCCAATCTTAAGGGGAACAGGGGTGTGCCACGAGGAAGGGCCAGGAGACGTCTGAGGAAATTATTTTCTACAGTGACAAGTTCTGCCCCTGCTTTGTACCCCCATAGCTCACCACCATAAGATGCGGCCGCTTTAGCTTGGGTTTTGTACACTTCTACTGCCGAACTGATAGGTTTAAAAGTAGAAGTGTTTACAACCTTCAGAATTGCCCCAGACAATTGGGACAACTTAAGCCGACATCTTGCTATTTGGGGTTCCCAAGATAGGTTCTCATATAGGGTTACCCCCAAGTACTGGAAAGTTTTTACCCTCTCCAGTCTTACTGAACTCAGTGATGGGTTAGGTCTGGTTTTGGGTGAGGGGTTAAATATCATGAACTTGGTCTTCTCTGTGTTGATCTCTATACCATATTGTCAACAGAAAAGACCAAATCCATCTAGAATCCGTTGAATCCCCATCGGGGATTTTGAGAGCAGGAGGGTATCGTCCGCAAACATGATGGTCGGTACCCTCCTGCCCGCCAAAAAGGGAGCGTCATTGTCCCCAACATTGTCAAGATGAGATATGACACTGTTAACATAGAGGCAAAACAGGGTTGGCGCCAAAACGCAACCCTGTCTTACCCCTCTAAGGACTGGAAACCTAGATGACAGCGCTCCATCCCTCCCACACCTAACCTGAGCAAAGTTGTTGTCATGAAGCCTAATTATGGCGTGTAATAGATGCGTAGGAACACCCAGCTCCTTTAGGACCTCCTATAATTTCCTGCGGGGGACCAGGTCGAAGGCTGACCTCAGGTCCACGAACACCATGTACAGCCTCCCCCCCTCGATCCTCACAGTTTTCCAGTAGAGGAGAACGAGGCTAAAAATCTGATCCATGGTGGATGTGTTTTTCCTGAAGCCAGCCTGGAGGGGGCTAAGGATTTCATTTTCCTCCATCCATTCTAAAAGGTGGTCCAGGAGGAGGCGAGAGAATAGTTTTTGGGGAACATCTATGAGGCTGATCGGCCTGTAGTTGGCTGGGAGAAGAGGAGAGCCCTTTTTAAAAATAGGTACTATCTCTGCCCCCAGCCAAGTACAGGGGATCTCCATACCTCCCGCGATGGAATTAAAAAGAATGAGGAGGTAAGGGCCCCAGATCTCTGAGTGATGTCAAAAGAGGTCACCGGGCAATCTATCGAGTCCCGGCGCCTTCCCCCATCGCCAGACCCTCTATTGCACTGACCACCTCACCGAGGGTAAATTCCAATCCAGCTACAGGATTGGATAAAGCATCGGAAGCCACATCATTAGCAAATTCAGAGGTTTCTTGGTACAATTTGCCAAAGTGGGCCTCCCAAACAAAAGCTGCAATGTTTGGCTCCACTGCAGCTTTAGGTTCTCCTGTGCCAGTATTTACCAAAGACCAAAATCTTCTCGAATCCCTCGCTTCTAATGCTAGGGAGAGGTCCTGCCATCTATTCCAATCCCATTCCGATCTTGCTAATGCCATGGCTTTCCTGTATTTCCGCCTGAGCTCAATGACCTTGCCCTTGTCAGAACCTACTTTTATTGTGTTTATTAGATCTGTCTTGATCTTTTTACAGGAGGAGTTGTACCAGGTTGGGGTTCGAGTCTTTTTCTTCCGTGGCGGTACCACTGGGTAGAAAACTTCACCTAAGGCTCCCACTAGGTCTTCGTGGATTTGGGCTAGCTTCTCGTTGAATTCTAAGGGTCTGGGCTGGTTAATTAATACATCCAATTCTTTTAGCTTAGGGAGTGCTAGCTGATAAATTTTACTTATACTCTCTTCTGAATTTACCAATTTCCCCCATTTTACCCTGCGTCTGTTGGAACTAAGAACCAAATTCCCTAGGTCCTCACTGGGCTCGGCGGGGAGTGATCCAACAGCACATGTGGGGTGCACCATATCCAGTAGGAGTGCGTTGTGGTCACTGTCCGTTCTTATATTACTCTAAAATCCTGGACCTTGGACCACAGACCAATGTCTACAAAAATGTAGTCCAGCCGCGATTCATGATCCTTCCTATTGAAGGTACATAATGAGGGAATGTCAGAAGGAGTGCGTCCATTACAGGCCCTTAGCGCAAAGTTTAGTGTTAGGGACATAATTTGTACTGCGAGAGGGGACCAAGATTTGGGGTGGGGGGATTGACATGGCGGAACACCCCAAAAGTCGTCTTCAGCAGTAAGGACACCTTCCTTTATACCTTCCAGGGGTTCGAAGTGACAATTAAAATCACCGCCCATCAATATCTTACAATCGTTTGGAAGTTGGCCCAGAAAAGACGAGAGATCATCTAGTGTGGGTGATTCCATAGCCGCACTGACTGGCCGAGAGTACACATTAATGATTGCCAGATTTAAAGCATTGGGCCACTTGAGTAGAACACACTGTATGTCCTGCGAGAGAGTAGGTACACTCTCCGCATTACACCCAAGGTGACTAGCTACCCAAACCGCCAAACCATCTGAAGGCCTCCCTTTACCAGTCCAACTGGCTTTAATTTCAAAAACTGCATATCCTACTCTACACAGCGGTTCCCTGGCCCAGGTCTCTTGAAAAAGGCAGATGTCACTGTTGCCTACTAGGGAGTCCCAGTCATTTGTATATAATTTATTGTCAATACCCGCCACATTCCAAGAGAGAACCTTCAGGATTTCAACTGGAGGTTTTAATCCCAATCCCCCAGTTTTCTCAGGTGCGATGTCCAGTGATGAGACTAAGGGCCCTTGCAGTGATCTTTCCAAAATGGATGGGGCAGTAGATGTTACATTGGGACCAGGCGGGACTATCAATGTTAAGTTGTGACCAGGTGGACTCTGAGGTAAATTGATTACTTGGCCCCGGGAGCTAATAAGAGTTAAGCTCTCCCGACGGGGTGCATCAAATTCTCGGGTGATAGTATCTATATCACCTCTCATGGTCCCCTGTCCTACACGTTTACTAGTGATACCTTGGGTATGCCGTGAGGATGCACCCTTATATAGTCAATCAACCTGGTCAAGACAACTATACCTATTAGGGTGTATATAGTTGCCGTGAGCAGTGATAACATTACGGGTGGGCCTGTATCTAGACCCATCAACAGCAGATCCCACCCTTGTCCAGCCATCGTCCCTCATCGTAGTCAAGTCATGTGCGTTGGGGTAAAAATATGACAGGTGGACCAATTCGATGGATGTGGCTCCTACACTCCCAAGCCAATTACAAATATAAGGCGCAACCTGCGGACTCTTAAAGCTTACAATTATACAATCCCCCACACTTTTCTTGACGGTGTACCCGACCCATGGAACCCTTCTAACCATAAGAATTTCTCCTCTTAGATTAGGTGGTAGAGGCCTTTGGATGTTTAACCAGCTAGTAACCTTATTACGTAGGGAATCATAGGATTCCACCACGTTGCCGGGGAGCTCTGGTACCCCCTTCAAAATCACAGTATAGGCTGCCGCCTCTGGGGCCAGGTTAACTGTTTTTCGCCAGTTATGAGGGCTAACTGACCAGGATGGGCAGTTAGCTGTGTCATTTGCTGGTCTCTCCTGACCTGGTGTAGAGGCCGGAGCAGACGGCTTCGACCTCCTGGCAGTTGGTGCCGGAGGCAGTTGCCTAGGGAGAGGTACAGGGGCAAGTTGTGGCAGGGGGACTATAGTGGTGTTTTCCCGGGAGGTAGCTGTTGGTAAAATAGGAGCCACAGTGATTGAATCAGTTGAGGTGTGAGGGGTCCCAGCATTTGTCCTATGGGCTCCGTGTGTACTTGCTCTTGGCCCTAGCTGATCACCACCCCCACTACCTAATCTTTCTATTGCTAGAAGTCTGGCCTCTATGGAGTCTAATTTAAGGGAGAGAGGATCCAGCAGGCTTTTGAGGATACCAGTAAATGAGCGGATAATGTGCTCTGAGATGTTGGGGGCAGCACCACCAAAAATAAATGGGCCGGTGTGCATGGGTATGGAGGTGGGGGGTCCACACCGTTTCCGTGTCGTTCCCCGTGGTGGATGTTATGGGGTATCCGGGCTATCTACAGTAACATTCATTTTGGGATCAACTTTAGCCCTTTTGGCGCCTTTGGACTTCCTAGATCTCTTCCTTTTCGGGGAAGCGTCTTCTCTATGTCCCATACATTCCACTGGTGTGGCACCGTCCCCCAGAGCCCTAGATGGCACTAACTCAGCAATGGGGGGGGGTTCCACCTCATCAATAATACGCACTGAGTCTCTGTCCCTATGAGAATTAGATGGTGACCTTATTTGGTGTAGGACCGACTCTATGGTTTGATCAATGCTGTCCATGAGCGATAAGTGTGTGGCATCAAGTAGTAGCGATGATCCAACAGTGGACGGTGTCCCTGATGAAGCCCGATGCGAGTTTTCCAAACCCTCCGCAATTTGCTTTCCCAACACAGGGAGTCTCTTATTGACCACTGTATTAGCCTTAACCAGAAAATTGTCCAAAGTACCTGAAACCATGGAAACAGTCTTACTTCTAGTTTCTCTAGTGGCCATTTTATTAAATCCAAGCTTCTTGACAACCAAGCGGAACTATAGAGGCAACCTTGAAGGTAGGGCGTTTAGGAAAGTGACCCAGTCCGACCCAGCCTCCAACGGCCTCCAACGGCCTTTGCCCGGGCTTGGTCCTGCGCACGTCCCGCGCGAGTGGCTGATGGATTAAATAGGAGATATGGGCGGGAAGAGGGCGTGTAGCAGGCCAGATGCGTCAGTGTCCCTCGCACTATCCTGTGGTCCTCGCAGTCCCTATGCCCTCCGGAACTCCTTCGGCGTTTCCCTCAGCGATAAAATAAATAGGAGATGTGGGTGGGAAGAGGGTGTGTAGCAGGCCAGATGCGTCAGGAGCTCCTCGCACTGGCCTGTGGTCCTCGCAGTCCCTATATCCTCTGGAACTCCTTCGGTACTTGCCTCAGCGGTAAAATAATCCTTCCTTTGTTCCCCCCCCCCAAGTTTCTCAGGCTGCGTGGGTGCGTGGGTGTCAACGCACCGTGCTCCCCCCTCTCGGCTCCGGTGGTGCCCCCAGCACGGCTTCGTTACCACGGTTCCCCCTCAGCTGGCAGGTCTGGTGTGTGGGGAGGAGTTTGTCTGCCTGACTCAGTGCGCACAGAAGTCCGATTTTACAAAGAGGGGGTCCGTAGGTCGGGCTAGGGAGCAGGGAGCAGCGCATAGGCCACAACACAGCCGGGGACTCACTTGATACCGTCCCCGGGGCTCAATCCCTCACAGGCCAACAGGGCACCCGGAGCACCGCTGACAATTCCACCGGTCCAGCAAAACCACTCTCGGGGGCCGCCATTACTACAGGGCAGTAATAAACAGAAACAAGCATTGGCATAGCCAATAGGTCTCGCTTTTGGGACCCTATAAGTATTTAGTTATGCAACTGTTGCATGGCTAAACACTTATAAGGTCCCAAAGGCGAGACCTATTGCCTATGCCAATGCTTGGTTTTAGAAAGGTTGCGGAGTTGTCAAGCAAATTAATACTTTTTGTTGTGTGCACTGTGACAGACACTTGCATTACTGCCCTCTTTGCAGTTTTCTGTAAAGTGTGGCTACACTTCCAAGTTCCTGAGCTTTATGTCTGATGAATAGGAAATCCCCACGCCTACCGCCTTTCACGATGTATATATCTGTTTGGTAGTTGTCATTATTTCTACAGCATCACTTGTGAAACTGACTCGAAGTGGCTTTTCGAATGACCCTGCTCAGGCTAGCGCCTGTATACCCACCGGGACAATTAGAGCGCTCTACAAATCTACGATTGATTGGTTGCTTGATAGATTCATTGAGAGTGCACACGCATGCCCATGGCATGCCTTTGTCGATCCCTTGATTGTGTCTGCCATTTCTCGCGGTGCAAAGCAGAAGGGCGGGCTGTCCACCTGCTTGACAATTCTCTTTGGCCATCCGAGGAGGTGGTCCCTTGATGTGTAATCTATTTCAGAGCAGTAAATTCCACAGCATCACTTCCTCCATTCCCTCAATACATCCTCCAGGCATACACCAAACAGCACAGAACATGTACAGCGAAGCACACAGGAACAAGCAGTCGGTGCGCCACCCCAGGCACACGCATGTTTAACAATAACTTAATACATGCGCCCTGAATGAGAGACAGGCAAACTCTTCATGATTCCTTCCCACAGACTGTCATAGACATTTGCAATCTAGTAGTAAGCCCCTAAAAATGTGTACTACAGATCAAAAAGGATTCCTTCACCAAGGCTAGGTCTACCTCATTTTGGACCAAATACATTTGTCAACACTTTGCACTAGTGCAAGCTGCCCAAAATTTACACAAACAGGCGCAGTGTTGATGTACGATCAAGTTTCAGTGTGGAATAAAACCCGTTTTTGTGGTTCAAACAGCCAGAAAGGGTGCCAATGGTTTTGAAGAAGGCTGAAGCACTAACAATTGTATATTTATAAGGGCATTGCGTTATACTTGCACTACACAACCTGGTACATGCAGGACACAAACCTCTGAATTATACTTATGAATACATGTGCAGAACTGACCTTTCACCTGAAGGCCATGTGACTAGCAATGGCTACAGAGCACCTACAGTGAGTGTCCTTTCTAATCAATACCATGCGTTTTAGTTGCTAGATTTAAAGCATGGGTATTATTTAATCTGCTGAAAGGCAATCATGGCTACTGAGGGAAAACTGAAAGGCTACCTGTGTTAGTAGTGCCATGTCATACATTTTGTTTTATATAAATGTTGTCCACTACATTCTAATTAAAAATTACTCCACACCTTCAATTAATCACTGGCAAGGTACAGAAGGACTTAACCATGGTTTATGGCGGCACTGTGAAACACTGTGAAATTCCCAAGATCACAGTCAGGTCAGAAGAGAGTAAACATTTAGCATGAGTAAAAGTCCCTGGCTGCTGCACCCTCATACGTATTTCCACAATTGTTTTTTACAGTTAGGGCCCGATTCCAATCTCAGATTAAATCGGGGTGGAACATCACAAATTTGTGTCACTAAGAGGCTTTTTTCTATTTGTGTTGTATTCATTTCAGTCTGAGTGTTTACAGACATTGATTTTATTAACTTTTACAACACATTCTATGCTACTTCTAGATTTGTTGTTTGAGGGCCACGAACGATGCAGAAGAAAGGCAAACTCTACCGCAACTGTGGCTAATGAGAATGAAGGGTGACCAGTTTTAGGGGCAAGGGATTCTGGAGATTCATCTTTGATGTAGGGGACGATGGCACCTTAACAGTTTGTTATCACATTCTCTCCACCTGCAATCAGTATCATTTGAAGTCAGTTTTTAGGTCTCGCATATAGCGTAACCAGGAGCCTTGAGAGGCAGAGGCTGACGCCCTACTTAAAAGCTGATCGATTTGGTAATCAGTCAAATAAGTTCACTCTAGTTTTTCCTCGTTCACCAGATTTTCTATTTTTTGCGCTGTTCATCTGCTTCGTTTTTATTGTTCACCTAAGAAAAAAACTGACGAGGTGGAGTTAAACGCCAAATATAAACTTGGCACCATCATGATTTGCCTCACTGCCCGTTGGTGTGAGGTCTTTTATCGGACCTGTGCAGATTCACTGGGCCCTGGGCATGGAGGAGGGGCGGAAGAGGGGCGGATGCTGATCTTCCTGTGCAGAAGGGTCAAAGCGAGCTCATAGTTTCCAAAGCAGGGTACAATTCCACGTAAAAGCCTAGGAAAGGGAGGTCAGATAAGAAAGCAAACAAACTCATCCAAAATAAATTGACTTTTATATAATGTACTAAAGTAATAGCTTTATTGACAGTCTTCTTCTAGCGCCAAGAGGGAGCTGTGAAAGAGACAGGATCACCGAGAAGCACCCACTTTTACCACCAGGTCTAAAATAACATTAATAATGTCTCTCTCTCTCTCTCTCAAAGCAAAGGATACATGGCCACAAAAGCATTGCTTCTATTCTTGGTTTACTCCACCTTAACTTAGACCTGCCAAAATATTTTCATAGTGTGAGAGTAGGCGAGGCCTTAAAGGAGGCAATGCTTTGAGCCAGTCACTGACTTAGCAGAAATTGAGGGGTGTCTTAGTGGGTGGGACCAGGAGACTGGCGGTCATAGAGGACAGCACTACTTGAACCAGCACGCCTCCACACATTCTAACTAAGGGTTCTGGGCCTGCCACCCGTTTCCCAGGGAGGTTGCAAAACACCTGATAGTCATCATCTAAGCAAAGCCTTCACACGCAGTGGGGCTGGTATCTTCTTAAAGGCTCATGGAAATTGAAAGGAGCCTCTTGATTTAGACCACGCCCCTACTTGGATAGGCCACACCCCTTTACGAGGTTTGCCAAGCCCCTTTTAGAGCCCCCCCCCCCAGGTTTTTGTTCCCACTTAAAGTCCTGTATACTTATATGTATATGTACTTTGTAGGCTCTGGAGATCAGCCCTAGGACTGGTCTGCTTCCAAGTAGGGACTCTTTTTCAGTTTAACTGCCTTTATTTAACTTTCTTGATAGAAAATGACCAGCAGAGGTCAGTAAAATATCAGAATTACTTTAGCATTCTCTAGATTCCAGTCTACAGAAATGGTCTTCCACAAGCACCCGTAGACAATAATATTTTTTTCAAATCTTGTATTTTCAGTGATATGACCACCAAAGGCCCTGATTTTATATGAAAAACAGAGCTTTAGACAATACCGGTTCCCACTGAAAGGCAATATCTCTGTACATGTGTTCCCATACCTGGGTGTCACGCAGTTTGGTGCTTACGTTCCCTCCATGTTAAAGAACAGTAGATGTTTCAGCACCTGGGCTAATGTGCTGCATAGCTAAATACATATAACACCCCAAAGGCGAGACCGATTGCATTGCAAATGCTTGTTTGAATTGGGAGACGTTTGAGCTCTTAGATATACGGGGTAATGTGAGTAAGGGTGGGAGGTTGCGGGTGGGCCTGGCCGCAGAGTTTTGTATGGTCCAGAGTCTTCTGGTCAGTTGAGCATTGATGCCATCATAGAGTGCATTGCCATTGTCCAGCTTGTTGTTGATGAGGGCTTGGGTGATGCTTCTGTGAGTGTTGGTGGGGAGCCATTTAAAGATCTTCTTGAGCATCTTGCATGTGTAGCAGGAGGAGAGATAGACTGCATTCACATGGTTGGACATGGTAAGTTGGTTCTGAGGTTCTTTGCGTGAGTTGCAGGGAGGGGTGTGGGTCTGAGTTCGACAGACCACCAGGTGGAGTTCTCTGGCGAACAGCACTACTTAGTCTGTCTTGAGCTTGGGGTCAGTTGGTTTTCATCCATCTAGTGACTTTGGTCATGCAGGTGGGGCAATTGATCTGGGTGTTTGGTGTCTTGTTAGAAAGGAAGAGTACACCCTCGGTGTATTCAGCATTGGATGTGATGTTGAGTCAGGGAGCGTAGATGACGCTGGCTAATGGGGTCATTTAGGAGTTGCCATCTTCTTACATTCTTTTGCAAGACTGTTTTACCAGATTTTTGTGGTTGAAATACTACCAAGCAAGGACTTCATTGGCATTCCAGCTCCCTCATTCACATGTGAAACCTCTGGAAACAAAGGCACACTCATCCTCCTGAACATAGAGACAGGGAAAAGGGCCCAACCTGGCTTGTAAACTTAACTCAGCAGCAATCCCTGGGGTCCTCTTTGCTCTCTGAGCCAGATCATATTTAAGACTTTCCACACAGCAGGCACACAGAGAAGAACATGAGGCAAGGTTTCCCCACTGACCTCCAGTTCTGGACCTCTGGTAACAGGAGGCAGGTGCCCTCTTCCTTCAGGAGTCAAGGTCATCTAGTTCCAGACCTTTTACAAGGAAACTGGGCACCAGCAGGGTACGTTTTAGTTGAACAGAGGGGTTCTATTTTTGCAATGCTCAAGCCACAAACTGCTAACCAGGGTTATTCCTACTTTTACAGCTCCCAGACAAATCAAGTGAGTTTTGATTTACTATCACCAAGCCTTTGTCTGTGATGGTCTGGAAATCCATCATGGAGGAAAGTCCAACATTTGTGTGAATGTTTCTGCTATGTGACCTCCTACACATCAAAGAGCTTCCAAGAGGAGGTCCAGAACAGGCGGATGTGATCAGATGATGCGCCTGTGTCTAGGAGTCTTGCGTTGCTTCCAGAGTTACAAAGAGAATTCACACCTTCTCATCAGGACAAATGCTTCTTAAAAGTCATGGGTCCAGGTGATAAATCACACTATAGGCAAGATATCACAGTGAGTTCATGGCACACTCCTAACATACTAACCTCTAGCATGTTTTGCAGGTCACAATTTTGAACGAAGGAAAAGCCAGTATACCATTTTAACCATTATTAAATTGAGTACCATTAAACTGGGTAACATTGAGCAACCCGTAAAGTCTGTTATTTACAATGCTTAAAACCCCCCAAATTATGGAGTTAGTCAAGCACCTTATATACAAATATTATTAGTATTCCTTTCTTAAAAATTATATTAACTTGGAATTTAATTCTAAGGCAAAGCGTGGAAAAGACTTGTTTGCTCTTTCAGTCTTATTGTATACTTTTCTTTATAACTTAATTTTTTGTTTAACTTCTCACGGTGCCATACATACATACCATGTCATCTTAAATGGGTACATGAGCAGACGCATTATAATAAACATCACAGACATCTTACATATCGTTCATATTAAAAAAAAAAAACAGTCATTTTAGGAGTCAGCTTAAACCATTCGTTACAGTTCGACGCAGGAGTCGGCTTAAACCACTTGTTACAGTTCGACTCAGGTGTTTCTCGTTTTATAATCCTGTTCAACCCATTTCAATGCTCAATATTTCCTGTGTACCAATATCTCTCCTAATAGGGATCAAGTGACATATGCGTTCAATGGGATTCCTCTGAAGAGTCACGTGTACGCAAGTAGTCCCTCAAAGGTTGCCAGATATCACAAGGCCTAGACGTGGGAGGCTGTAGTGCAGCATAGAGTCTGATATTTGTATCACAGAAAATCAAACTTCTAATCCAGTTCTCTACTGTGGGTGTGTGCTTGCTTCCCCAGTGTAAAGCAAATTCCCTTTTGGCAAGGAGTAATGCTATTGCGACAAACCGGCTTGATGTTTAGGTATGTTGAGAACATGTCCCAGCAATGCCAATAGGGAAGATGGTTCAATTTGCAGTTGGTCATACGTGCGAGTTCTACAAATATGCCCCTCCAATATGTGGCTATCTTACTAGAGGTCCAAATCATATGTGCAAGGTGCGCTGTGGGGGTTTGCCAATTAAGGTAGATCGTAAAGTGGGTGAGGTCAACGCGAGCCATCGCTGCTGGTGTGGCATAGATTCTCCGTAAGAATTTTTAGTTTCTTATTGTATACTTCATATCAACTAATGGAGAGCTGTGTCATTATTTTAGAAGAAATTGCATAAGACGTCTACTTTTGGTATTTTAGGACATAACAATCTGCCTGCTCAAATTCAAATGTATCCTTGAAAGTTAAAGCTAAGTGTTTAGAGCAAACTTCACCTTTTTTATGCAATATGTGTCCTAAGACCTAAGGGACAATCCTGGGTCACCTGGATTCTGATCAATGTATACTTAGGAATTTTAGAAAAGCCATTTAGAAAGGAAAACTAGATTTCATAGAGAAACAACTGAATGAGAGTTTATTGATTTCAAAGCAAAACACATCACCATCAATTCTGAATACAAATAGACTAGGCAAAACTCATGATGATAATGGTGTCAATGAAGTTAATCAGGAAATATTGATAGATATATACAATCTTTGTACGTTGATCCCACTCTGCCTAATTTAGGAAGGGGGGTGTCAGAAACATCATTTGTCCTTTCTTCGGAATCTGCTACCACTAGAGTGCTCCAACTACCTTCACCATAATTTAGGATAGAGAGACATGTTGCGGTTTTGAGCAGCAACAGGCAGAATGGGACTCCTAGCCCACATGGTCTCCAGTGACAACCGTTAAGAATTACACACAATATTGGTTGCAATTATTTGCACTCCTGTCTAATTCAGTGTTTGGCAAAGTATTGCCAGGTTCTTCGAAGGGTTCAATTTTTCAGCCAACACTTAGGATCCAGCGAACTGACAGTAGGCTGGCGGCTTTGCTAAACATTGACGTAAAATTGTTAGGGGAGCTTTAAATGAGGGTAGCAGCCAGGGGATCTTTCTCCTTTTTTCATACAGGATTTTACACAAGCTGTGATTCATAAGGCAATATTTGTATAGGTTTTCTCCTTGCTGTGTCCACGTCCTCAGAATTAAACAGTTTGTCCTTTTTATTGACTAAAGCGCAGCGTTTGACGGCATATGCAGGGACTTATTGTCGTCTATACTGCAGAGGTGAAACAGATAGCGGACTACTTAAAGCTAACAGAGTTACGCATTGCTATATTTAGGTGCAAATAAAATGAGGCTAATGGTTATTTTAATCTGACTGTTAAACTATAAGGGGCCTAAAGCACGGGTGTGTTCTTGTGACCCTGTTGTTTAGCTTCTATAGAGCAGACCTGGGACCTGCTGTTGCAGAATCAAATGATTTCTCCCCAGAGAAACTGATGGGGCAGCAATGTACTGCAAAATACAGATGCTGCTGCACAAGCCTTGGCCTGCAACAGCCACTAAACACATTACATGGTTATAACCAGGCCAACACGGTATCGTTGTACAGTAGTCAAACTAAGTTTCAGTTTCTTTCTACAAAAACCTGAGACTGGGTGTGCTGGAAGATAGGGCAGGCAGCCAGAGACAAGACATATATTTTAGGCTTCTGGTTATCAGGTCATATGACCCTACAGCACTCCCCATCTGCAAAGTCATCCATGCAAAATTCCTGCACCCATTTCAGCTGTCGGATATCTGTTTTCCTAGTAAAATGTAATTCCTGGCAGGACAGAGTCCAATATGGGAAACTATTCAATATTCTCTATTCCATAAGGGACTTCCATTTAAAGTTGAAGTTTGGGTTTTAATGACAGAATCTTGCACATATGGTATCCAATAAACTGCTCTGTCATCGTCTATAAAGGGTGGATTAAGGCTCACTTAAGAACTTTGGGCCTAATTTACTATTCCGATTCACAAAGAAGAGATATGCAATTTGCTTAGACTGGTTCCAAATGTATTAATCGATCACATTGCACATTTGCAGGGGGGCAACAGAATAATGTGCCTAATGTATATCAGTAAGGTAGGTTGCAGTTTGCGATCTCCCGTGATTAGCTGCAAATACAGGGAAAGAGGCATGCAAGGCATAGCCACTTCTGTCCCATTTGCATATCAAATCATGAAACGTTTATTTAAAAAATAGCATGTATCCAATAAAGGGACCAATGCTGGTATAAAAAAAATAGTTTCCCATTTGGGAAGACACTGATACATTCCCGTAGGAGTCACAAATAAGTTCCTTTCATGCCCCGTACTAATTGCAATTTTGATAGAGTTGCAAATGTCCGTTTACAACTCAGAAAGGCCTGGTTATAAATGTGGTAGTAATCTTAGAACAGTAAAACAATGATAGATTATGTAGAATAGCATTCCAAGCTGGACACCATGTTTATTATCAGTCGGCGAGCTGAGAAAGGATAATGTTACTTACGCATTATGCATCTTTTCTTAAGCATGTAGAGCTGTAGATTCACATGCTTTGCATACTCCTACCATCTAGTGAGTCCGGATGTTTGCAAGCTGTTTTTCTTCGAAGAAGTCTTTCCACTCAGGAGGTAGGTGACTCCTCCTTTCGGTGATAGTGCGCATGGGCATTGACTCCATTGTTCGATTGTTTTCCCGCAGAGGGTGAGAAGGGAGTTAGCACAGGTAGAATGGAGATGTCCATGCATATGTATGTAAGTAAGAAGAATTGTAACAGGTATAGGTACCCAGGGAGGCGGGTGGGCGTATGTGAATCTACAGCTATACATACCTACAACAGATGCTTACAGGGTAAGTAACATTATCGGTTCGAGGCATGTGAGCTGTAGATCACATACTTTCCCATAGACTATACAGCAGTGTTCTCTCAAAGCGGTGGCTAACCTGTAGCTGTTGCAGTTGTTTGAAAAAGTGTTCTAAGAACTGCCTGGCCTACATTAGCTTGCTGCCTCACAAACACATCTACAAAGTAGTGCTTTGTGAATATGTGCAGTGTAGACCATGTTGTAGCTTTACAAATGTCAACTATCAGGATATTCCCTAAGAAAGCCATAGTAACCCCTATTTTATGAGTGGAATGTGCTCTAGAGGGAATTGTTAAATTTCTCTTTGCTTTTGCATAACATGTTTGAATACATTTAACAATCCATCTGGCAATACTTGATTTGGACATAGGATTGCCTTTGTGAGGTTGACCAAAAGCTACAAACAATTGTTTTGTTTTTCGAAATGGTTTTGTTCTTTCTATTTAATATAACAAAGCTCTTCTAACATCTAAAGTGTGCAGAGCTGGTTCTGCCAATGAATCTGGTAGAGGAAAGAACACAGGTAATTCAACCGATTGATTGATGCGAAAGGCAGATACTACTTTAGGTAGAAATTTAGGGTTTTTACAAAGGACTACTTTGTCCTTGTGAAGTTGGAAAAAAGGTTCTTCTATGGTTAGTGCCTGTAGCTCACCCACGCTCCTCAGTGAAGCAATTGCAATGAAGAAAGCGATTTTCCATGAGAGGAACTGCAGTTCACATTTATGCATTGGCTCAAAAGGTGGACCCATTAATCGTGTAAGGACTATGTTGAGATTCCATGCTGGGGCAGGTGGAAGTCTTGGTGGTATAATTCTTTGCAGTCCTTCCATAAATGCTTTGACAACTGGTACTCTAAACAGAGACAAGTGCTGTCTATTTTGTAGGTACACGGCTATTGCAGCAAGATGTAAGCGGATGGATGTGTAAGCTAATTCTGACCATTGTAGATGTAATAAATAACAGATGATATTTTGTATGGGAGCATCCAAAGGATTGATATTGTTATTATTGCAATAGATAACAAATTGCGTCCACTTAGCTGCATAACAAGCTACTGTGGCAGGCCTTCTGGCCTCTCTGATGATGTTCATACAGTCTTGAGCAAGATTCAGATATCCAAACTCTATGATTTCAGGAGCTAGATCGCTAGGCTGAGTTCTTTGGGATCTGGGTGCCTGATTTCTCCATGGCTATGTATGAGGAGACTGGATGTGAGATGTATCTTTGGATGTGGAACTATTGATAGCTCCAAGAGGGCCGTGAACCAAGGTTGATGGGCCCACATGGGAGCTATTAAGAATAATGTGAGGGATGTTTGCCTGAGTTTCCAAACCACTGATGGAATGAGTGGGAGAGGAGGAAAAGCGTATTCAAATATCCCTGACCAGTTCATTGATAGTGCATTGCCTTTGGATAGCGGGTGCGGATAACTGGAGGCGAAGTTTAGGCATTTTGCGTTTTCATGTGTGGCGAAAAGATCTATTTGAGGAAACACCCAATTTTGAAAGTACAGGAGGAGAACTTGAGGGTGGAGTTCGCACTCGTGGATTTGCTGCCTTTGCCTGCTGAGAAGGTCGGCAATCTGATTGTGTACTCCCGGAAGGTGTTCTGCAAGGAGATGCATTTTGTGATGTATGGACCATTTCCAAATGTCTTGAGCTAGTTGGTTCAGTAACTGTAGTATTGTGTGAGTGTGCTGAGACACTTTCTGTAAGTATTTGATTTGATGAGCCAGTCCTCTAAGTACGGAAAGTAATGAATATGTTGTCTTCACAGGTGAGCAGCGACCACTGCTAGTCATTTCGGAAATACTCTGGGGGACGTGGTGACTCAGAATGGAAGCACTTTGAAATGGTAATGCTGCCCCCTACCACAAATCTGAGACATTTGTGATGAGCGTGATGTATTGGAATATGGAAATATGCATCCCTTAAGTCTAGAGTAGACAGAAAGTCGCCTTGCTGTAGAAGTGGGAGCACTGGCTCAAGTGTCACCATGTGAAAATGATCTGACTGCATGTAGTGATTTAACTCTCTGAGGTCTAGAATGGGTCTGAGAGAGCCATCCTTTTTGGGTATGAGAAAGTACAGGGAGTATACGTCGCACCCTTGATATTGCAGTGGTATGGGCTCTATTGCTCCCTTTAAAAGGAGAGACTCAACTTCCTGTTTGAGAAGGTGTAGATGATCTGGTGACATTTTGTGTAAATGCAGGGGAATGTTTGGAGGATCGTTGGTAATCTCCAGGCAATAACCAGAACGGATAATTCCTAACACCCATTTGTCTGTAGTTATTGACTGCCAGACTGGGAGGAATTGTGAAAGACGTTCCCCGACAGAATGATCAGGGGCAATCGTATGCAAATCACTATTTGGCATTTGAGGAGGAGGTACATGTTGTAGAACCCCTACCTCTACCCTTGCCATTGTTGCCTCTGTAGCCTCTTCTAAAGAAACCTCTTGAGGAACTGGAGAGTGCTGGCTGCAAAATGGACACCACCTAGTGAGGCTCTGCTGGCTGCTGATGATCTGCGAATTATCGGGCAGAACGGACGGGTGCTGGGGGCTTCGGACGGCGGGGACGAGCATTGGAACGTTCCGGCGATCAGCAGACGTGGATTGAAGGCTGAAAACCTCCGTGCCTGCGAATAACGCCACAGTGTGCCTCTGCCGCGGGGCTGTGAATTCCAAATGGCAGTCTGCGCATCGCGGTTTGCTGATTACTGCCCAGAAGGACTCCGATGCCAAAAAGGCACCCTGCTGGCTTCCAGCAAGACAGGCGAGGACGACTGCCGAGCTCGCGGCTGCGGCAGGGACGCACGGACTGCCAGCTGACGAAATCCTGCCAAACACCCTGAAGGCTGGGGAGGCCCGGCTCGAGGCCCCGGTGAGTCCATGAATTGCAGAGCAAGAGGACCGATGCAAGTGGGCGGGCCGTAGCGGTGAAAAGACAGGCAAGGAGTTCTCCATACCGTAGCGCAGTGGAATTAGCCTGAGTTCTTGCAGATCCTAGGCCCTGCAGAAACGCTGTAGTTTCCTACCATCGCGAAGCTGGGAGGCAAAATGGCATTCATGTGCACCACCGCTTGCTGAGAGCTGCCCAGAAGCATCATCATTTCGTCTTCCACACCCCTGCGTTAGGATACGTAGCTCACGTGGCAGACGAGGAGGACCGCCGAGGCATCTGGGCTGCTGGCCGATGAACCCCTGACAAACCTCCTGTGGGCCGAGGTGGCTCTGGTCAGACCCCCGGTACATCTGCCAGCTACGGAGCAAGAGGACCGGTGGAATCAGGCAGGTCACGAGGAGGGAAGAGTAGCACGCTACTGCAGAGCACAGTGGAGGCACCCTGCAACCTGGTGCACACTGACCATCTGGGTGTGGGGAAGCTGAGGAGAAGTAACACGAGCGGCTGCGCCTGGGACCCGAGCTGTAACGGAGCTGCGGCTATCCCTCCAGTGAGTAACAGCGGGGAGCCAGACTGAGGTGGCAGTGAGGGTCTAGGGTAGAGGAGAGCACTGACAGACCCCCCTTCCGACCCCCAAAAGACCTGGCAACACCCACCCCCGCTCTCCCACGGTAGAGGAAGAGGGTTGATTGTTGCCCTTGTATGATTTAGAGGAAGTATCTAAAGATATAATTTTGGACCCCTACGATAGAAGGTGCGCCGAAAGGATCCACAGTTTGGAAGGGGACTGTAGGGCCCCCATAGATTTCACCACATCTGTGTCTTTTTTCATTTTTTCTAAGGACGTGTCTACTGCAGGACCAAGGAGATGTTGTTTGTCGAATGGTGTGTTAAGAATGGAAGCATGAACTTCGGGTTTAAAGCCCAAAATGCTTAACCATGTGTGTCTTCTTAGCAACACACTAGTATTGACGGCTCTAGCCGCAGTATTGGCTGCATCTAATGCACACCTGATTGAAGAATAAGAGATGAGCTTCTCCTCTTGCACTAAGTCTTCGGCTTTGTGTTCATCTGGTAGAACCTGGAGCAATTGTTCCATTTCATCCCAGTGCGCTCTATCGTACCTGGCTAAAAGGGCCTGGGTATTAGCGATACACCAATAATTTGCGGCTTGGGAGGCTACTCTTTTCTCGGATGCATCTATGGACTTTGACTCTTTGTCTGGAATTAGCACATTTACGGGTATTAGAGATCACTAAAGAGTCTAAAGGTAACTGACCCTTAATGAAAGCTGGATCAGAGGGTGCAGGTTTATACTTTTTATCTATCCTGGGGGTAAGAATGCATGCACAAACAGGGTCGTTAAATATGTCGGCCACATGCTTTAACATACCTTTAAGCATAGGGAGTGTGTATGCGGTTCTTTGGGAACTACTAAGGGTTTCAAAAAGGAAATCCTCTTCCAGGGATTCCTTATGTAACTGTACCCCATTATATTCCACAGCCCTGCTTAGCAGCTTTATGTAACCTACATTATCTTCTGGTAGAGAAGGCTTGGTAGGATAAAGATCCGGGTTATTAACAGTGGGAGAGTCTGTATTATAATCCTTCCAGGGGTCTGCAGGTGAAGGATCATTGCCCCCATCCCCATCCCCATCATCCTGATCATCAGGTTTTTGTGGTTGTGGCGAATTAGTAGGAGTAATTAGTAAATTCTGTGTTTGTGGGTTAGGAGGTGATGGAGGAGGAGGAGGAGAAAAGGGTTAGTACCAACATGTTTCCTTTCAAAAGGAATGTGGTAAGTGTGCTCTGAGTTAGATTTGCATTTATGTGGCAATTTGGTTGCAATATGTCCAGTTTTTGGATTAGTATACAGTTCTTTTTGTTTCGGGTCCAGTTTTGAAGGCGGGCGTTGAAACATGGCTCGTGTCTCGTGTGATGGTTGCGGAGCATCTTTGTGCCTCGGTGCCAAAGATTTCAGTGTCATTATCTTCGGTGCCAAATATTTTGGATCCGAAGACTGTTTTGGTGTCTAGGGAGTTGGGCCTGATACTGGTTTTGGTTTCGAACTGGAAGGTCTCAGCTAGATGCCTGAGTGTGGACGACTCGATCCCGAACCCGAAGGCTTTAACATGAGTTTTGGTGTTGAGCCGGAAGACGGGGCGTGGGTAACTTTGTTGGTGTAGACCATGGCCCGAAGGCAGAGGTGGAACTGAAGCCTTTTGCTTAGTCTGAGTGGGACTTTGGGGCAGGGGAGGTTCTATACTCACGATATGCTGACCTTGCAGAATCTCCTACTCCCCATCGGAGCTGGATTCGGAGACTGATATCGGATCGTCCTGTTCTTCCTCGGCCCCTAGTGCTTCGCCGGTCGCTTGTTTGGAATGTTCTCCGAAGAGGTCCGGAATGGAACCGGTGTTTTGGCTCTTGTTAGATTCAGGGGTCTCTATTTGGCACAGGTAGGTACTTGTGACAAATAGGGACCCTTGCCTCTAGTCAGGGTAAGGGGGTACACTCCTAAAATAACCCCTGCTCACCCCCTTGGTAGCTTGGCATGAGCAGACAGGTTTATCTCAGAGGCAGTGTGTAAAGCATTTGTGAACACATACAGTAACCAAGTGACAACACTACAGATGGACACCACACAAGTTTTACATCAAAAATAAGTATTCTTTATATAGATTTAACACAAGACCATAAACAACAAAAATCCACAATACTGTTACTTAAAAATGGTAGAATTGGCTTAGTTCTCTTTAGATCTTACATGCAACACTTTGAGTCAATGTACCTTAAGATGCGACACGCAGGACAACTAAAGTGTTGCAGGGAAGGTGATGCGGTAGGTCCGTACACGCAAAGGCGGTGATGCGTTGAAGATCTGATGCAAAGAAGCAAAGATGGCGTCTTCTTGTTGATGCAACATGCTTCTCCGATGTTGCGAGATGTTTCGGCTCGATGCGTCAGCTGCAGCAGCGACATCCTTGTCCAGTGATGCGACGACAGCGGCTTTGGCGGCGACACTCTTCTCCAACGATGCGAGACGCTTCCGCTCTATGCGACAGTTGCAGCGGCGACACCCTTGTTCAGAGATGCGACGACAGCAGCTACGATGGCGGCACGCTCCTCCATGGATGCGAGGTGCTTCTTGTGATGCGTTGCAGTGCGACAGCTACAGCGGCGACACCCTTGTTCAGTGATGCGACATCAGCGGCTGCGAAGGTGACACGCTTCTTTAGTGGCGCGAGACGCTTTTCGTGATGCGGTGCAATGCGACAGCTACAGCGGCGACACCCTTGTTCAGTATTGCGACGCAGCGGCTGCGACGGCATCACGCTTCTTCGGTGTTGCGGGACGCTTCTTGTGATGCGGTGCAATGTGACAGCTACAGCGGCGACACCCTTGTTCAGTGATGCGACAGCAGCTGCTGCGACAGCGACACGCTTCTTCTGCTTGAGTCGCGCTTCCAGCTCCTTGCGACACGCAGTCCCTCAGAAGGCCCAAATACAGCTACAGGCACTTCCAAAGAACTCTTGGGGAGCTGGTGGTTGAAGTCTGTTGTCCCTGAGACTTCAGCAGGAGGCAAGCTCTTCTCTCAAGCCCTTTGAGATCTTTCACAAGTTGAATGAAGGTGCACACAAAGTCCTTTCTCCTTTCTTTGGCAGTCAGGCAACCACTGCATGCCAATCCCCCAATCAGCACTTCAGCTTAGGGATAGTCTCTCCTGAGCTTCTTCTGGTTCCACTCCTCAGCAAAGGTTTCTTCTTGTTCCCAAAGTGATCTAAAGTTCTTGGGTTTGGGTCCCAATATTTATACCCAGTTTCTCTTTGTTCTCTGAAGGCAGAGAGGCCTTTGCCTAGTCCAAACCAGTTCTGGTCAGTCCTGGAGCACTTTGTTTACATGACTCCTTCTTTCCTTTCAAAGTGCAGGGAAGAGACATCAGACGCACCACAGGTGGTGGAGCCAGCATTGTGGAGGGAAGGCACAGCCCTATTCAGGTCCCAGGTGCAACTCCTCCCACCCATCTAGATGCAGATCTCTCTATTCAGCCCTGTGCTGACTCACCCTGTCTCCTGGAATCCCCCAGCCCTGTCACTCAAACTCCAGACAAGGAATACACAGCCTAGCAGAGGCAGGTTGGAATGCTTAGACAAGAAAATACCTACTTTTTAAAAGTGGTATTTTCAAACACAGAATATTAAAACCAACTTCACTAAAAGATGTATTTTATCATTCCCTGCGTCAGTTAGGATTATAAGATGTAATAATCAAACTGCCCATTCTGGCCTATGGAGAACAGGTAGCCTTGCAATAGTGAAAAACGAAAATAGCTGTAATTCACTATTAGAACATGCCACACACACCAGGGCATGTCCTACCTTATACTTACAACGCACCCTGCCCTTGGGCCTACCATAGGGGTGTCTGATATGAAGAAAAGGGAAGGTTTAGGGACTGGCAAGTGGGTGCACTTACCCAGTCAGCATGACAGTACAAGACTGCACACAGGCTCTGCAATGGCAGGCCTTAGACACACTTTTACAGGCTGCTTCTGTGGGTGGCACAACCAGTGCTGCAAGCCCACCAGCAGTATTTGGATTACCAGCCCTAGGCACTCCTGGTGCACTGTACTATGGTCTGACAGGTAAACCAAACCAATAAATCATGGAATCACTAATTCATACATCAATTTACAATAGGGAACACTTGCACTGTGGCACTGGACAGCAGTGGCACAGTGCCCAAAGCATCTAAAACCAGCAAAAAAACATGAGGCAACAGCAAAAATGGAAGGGAGACCCACGCCAAGGTGCCAGGTCTAACAGCTCTGCATGTCACAAAGTCGAGCCCGACAGTCACAGAGCGTTTTCTTGGATCGGAAAGATTTGCACACATCGCAGTCCAGTTCGTTGTGCTCCGGAGATAAGCACAAGTTGCCCAGTTCATGTGAGTCCATGCGAGGAAACTTCACATGGCACCAAGGGCAGAATTTAAATGGAGTCCGTTCCATCGACTGCGAGGTGGACTGACGCGGGAAGGCCCGACGGCCTTCCACAAGTTTCCCAATTGAAAAGAGTTTTTGTATTTGACACGATACATGAAGAAAGTTAATACGCACTGAGGGGAACACGGGAAACTGTCTCGAACTGGAGCGCATCAATTCACGTCCGAAACCGATGGCGGAAAAACACAATCTAACAATGGAGTCGATGCCCATGCGCAAGGAGGAGTCACCTACCTGACTGGAAAGACTTCTTCGAAGAAAAACAACTTGCAAACATTGGGACCCAACACTAGATGGCAGGAGTATGCAAAGCATGCAAACTACAGCTCACATGTTTCGAACTCCTAGATATTTCTCCATTTCCCCAGGACTGCCATGTCGTGTATGGGCATCTCGGTAGTGCAATCCAGTGGCGGTCTCCCTTCCCTAAATAAGGACGAGGCCAGACATGTGACCAGAAGGTGCTGTGGTGGGTGGCCCTGGATAACGTTCTACCTATGGAATCTACATTGGTTCCCCTCCTCTCAAAGGAACAAAGGAGCTGCAAGGCTGGTGTAGCACTATCTATTTCTGCGGAGGCCCTACACCTGTCAACCCCTAAATGACCTTCTTGAACTTTATTTTGGGGCCAATAACTAGTGTTTGGTATTAGTACACAGGGGTTTGTATCCATATACTATATGTCTTTGAAAGTACCAAGAGCTCCGTCTTAGTTTATGAATCTGCCGTACAGTATCGAGGACTTTGTTCTCACGGTGGCCACCTCATTCCAGGTGGCTATAAACACTGTCTCAAGACTTGAACTTTCCAGCCACTAGACATTATTCTAAGATGGTTATTCTAAGTCGCTCACTTGAAGAAAAAAAGTATAGCAACACCTATAACACATTATGTTTGCATACAAAAGACCAGGACTAGAAAAACTACCAGTAAAGACATGGAGGGAGGTGGTCACTCTACCAGATGTGGATCCCCTCTGACAGTATAAAATTATCTTTGTCCATTTGTCAATATTCTGGGATAGAATCACCATTTAGTCTCCACTTCTGGATCCTCTTGGACAGTACCCATGAATCGGTGGTGATTTGTGAGCTCTCAGGGACAGCAAACCTATATCAACCTCAATTTATGGATAGTCTTTGGCAGTATTCTTGGATCTGTGTCCATCTGTGGATCTTCTTGGATGGTATCCAGAGTTCATCCCCCAATTGTGGACCCCCTCAAAAGTACCCTTGTATTTGTGCCATTTATAGATTTTCTGAGATGGCATCAAGAGTTCAGTCTTCAGGTGTGGATCACCTGCGACAGTACTTCTGGATATGCATCTATTTGTGGATACTTGGGAACAGTAGTATAATTTCAAGATGCCAAACCCTTTAGGAAGTTTACAAGGCTCTGCTCTTCAGTTTTGGATGGTCTAGGGCAGAGAGTGTGTCAAAGGTATATCACCTCACACGCTTTGCATTTAGAGTGATACGTTATTACACAGACCTTACACTGTCTCTTGACTGTGATTTGGGAATAAATGATGCTTCAGAAGGAAAGAGAATGGCTCGCTGTTAGTGTGCTAGTATGAACAATTACCTGGCCTCCAAACTCACCTGCTTCATCAATCAGCACCACTTCAGAGATGTTGCTATATGGACCCTGACCCGCTTTGGTCTTGCAAGCCACACGGAAAGTCACAGCTTTCCCAAAAGGAAGCTCAGTGACATTGTGATAGCATTCTGCCATGCCTGAGGCAACAGTCTTCCACCCCGGCGTTCCTGCAAGAGAAAGAAGAGGAGAATATATCTCCATTATTCACAATCCTGAAGTCTATAGATAGTCTATAAAGCAACACATGGGTAGGTTATTGCAAATAATGCAGGCGACGATATTTAGGAAAAAATTGAACACTTTTGACAGTAGAAAAAATTGATGACTTCACAGTTGAACGATTTACAAGAATGCATACCTAAAATCGTGTTAGCAGTAGAGCCGAGCACCATAGAGGAGCACCCTTTATTCTACACTCTCCTTTTTGTATTGGGCCCTCTATGGCAGAATGGGATAATGCCTTGTTTTACTACACATTGTTGTATAAGTCTCAATGTGAAAACAACCACATATTACATAAGCCCTACATTTTAAGTGCCAGTCCCACAAAGCGAACCCTATTTGTGGCGATCTCTGCAAATGTAGATTTCTGCCTATGTTTATGTAAAGATATCCTCCCAGGTGGTACTCCTGCATTCCAGGCTGAAATCTACATAATGACTCGAGTTAGGAGTCAGTAGCACTTCAAATAAGGAGGTCAATGATAGAAATGAAGTCTGTTAAATCACTGTCAGTAACTTTATGGTTGGATTTCAACGATACACTTCCTTGAAGCAGAGAATTCTGCCACGATGGCAGCAAACTCCAAAAGGGATGGTCTAGGGAAACACCATACACTAGACTCAAATTTCACATAGCTGACACGCATTTTCCCTGATACTAAGCTCTGCCCTCTTCCCCTTGGACTGTGTCACTAACAAAACATTACATAACAGCTACATTTTCCAAGATTCAGCAATCCCCATTCAAGAGAAACTTAATTAGGGAAGAGATAGACCCTTTGCTGTTCTCATTACAATGAAGTACATGCTCTGCATTCATCCAGTCAAGCAGAGAAGGCAGCCAATTGGCACGAGTTGAAAGACTCTTAATTAATTGAAGATGCAGACACACACTGTTGGGGACCCCAGGAAAAAGTGGCAGGATAAGAGGAGGCAGGTGAAGGATAAGTTACTTACCTGTAATCCTAGTTCTCTTCCAGGGGTATCCTGATCAACAGTCATAAGCGAATGAATATTCCCGCCCATGCACGTGGACCCCGGAAAAAATATATACACATATATGTGAAAAACATATTAGAAGCTCGATCTCTCTCTCTCTCTCTCTCTCTCGATATATAAATCATCAAAAGTTCCTTACTGCCAAATATCGGCAGAACCAGCAGGCACGGACCTCAGCCAAACTCGCAGAAAGGCATCAAAGTCGAAGTCTCGTGGAGCAAGCAGTGTAGTTTAATAAAGAATAAACCACAGGATTACACAGGCATCATACCTGCCATGACGCGTTTCACTCCTCAACGCAAGCTTGATCACATGATACGCTTCAAATCCTAGGAAACACATTTAAAGATCCAAGACGTGCACAATTGACTAATGAAACAATAATACCAAGTTAATAAACAAAGAAAACAGACTGGGAAGCCACTCGGTAACAATAAATTATTAAAGATAAATATAGAACTTTAATACTTAATTCTTCAAAATAGCAAATCATAGACCTATGAGCTAAATATAAATATTAAATACATATAAATATCAGCCTCTGCTATCCGGTGCTATCAGGATCATGTTCATCCTGGATCGGATGAGCTTGGTCACCATGTTCGGGATGAGAGGAAGGGGCGGAAAGGCATATGTAAATGTTCCGGACCAGTCTACAAAGAGGTCGATGGATGGTTGACCCCATTGATAAAAGATGTCAGCTACTACCTCGTCGGTGAGCACTCAGTCTTCTTGTTCTTTGTAGTGCCGTCTGAGAGCGTCTGCCTGCACGTTCTGTTCTCCTGGTAGATGCACCGCTGTGATCGAGAGATTCCTGGCCAGAAGCCAGTGCCACATCGCTTGGGATTCCAGCGACAGTGGACGAGAATGTGTTCCACCTTGTTTGTTCAAGTAATAAATTATGGTTGTATTGTCTGTTTGAATCAGTATCGACTCTGATGATGGATGGAATGCCTTGAGGGCTAGATGAACTGCCCGCAGCTCTAACATGTTTACGTGGTAGGTCTGCTCCTTGTTCGGCCATCTACCCTGGGTTTGTAGACAACCCAAGTGTGCACCCCATCCCTGCAGAGATGCGTCCATGATCAGGGATTGTCTTGGGAGAGGTTGATGGAAAGGAACTCCCACTAGTAGATATTTTGATTGAGTCCACCTGATCATGGACGACTTCGCAGCGTGGAAGAGAAGGATCCGATCCTCCCAATGTCCTGAGGATTGGCCCCACTTGTCCTCCAGATCCTGCTGCAGTGGTGTCATTCTCAATCTGGAGTTGGGGATGAGAAATATACAAGAGGCCATCGACCCTAGAAGAGATGCCACTTGTCGTACTGATGGTTGGGGTGCCTGCAGCAGAGAATTGCATTCTGTTTAATTGATAACAGTCGCTCCTCCGAAGGAAACACTTTTCCTACTCCGTAGTCTATGGTATGACCAGATAATGGAGAATTTGGGTCGGCTGTTGGACAGATTTTTCCATGTTGACATGAAGGCCTAAGCGGTGAAGTGGCTGCAGGCAAATCCAATAGTGTTACTTCAGCATCTGTGGGGACGAACCCTTCAACAGCCAATCGTCCAGATACGGATACACAAACAGGCCTTGCCGATTTAAAGCCGCGGCCACCACCGCAATGCACTTTGTGAATACCCTTAGCGTGGATTTTAGGCTTAACGGTAAGACTCTGAACTGGTAATGTTTTGCTCCCACCATGAATCTCAGGAACTTGCGCTGACGTGGGGGATGTGGAAGTATGCATCTTGGAGGTCTATCGAACACATCCAATCCCCTTTCTGCAGGTGCAGAGATATTTGATGTAGCGCCAACATGCGAAATTCTTCATTTCGAATGTTCTTGTTCAGAGAGCGAAGATCCAGGATGGGTATGAATTTGTGCGCCGGGTCTTTCTTTGGCACCAGAAAGCACCTGGAATAGAATCCCTTTCCTCTTTGAGCGGGAGGGACTTCTTCTATGGCCAACTTTTTGAGGAGGACAGACACCTCTTGACATAGTAATTTGAGTTGGTGGGGGTGTGATTTTACTAGAGGAATGTTCTTTGGGGGTGTATTGAAACAAAGAGCATATCCATTGTTCAGTATATTTAGCACCCACTGATCCTTGGTGATTGGGCGCCACTCTGATTTGACATACTTCCTCCCACTGGAGTGGGCAACGGTGCTAGAGGAAGCAGAAAATCATTGCTTCACTGAAGTCTTGGCTGCACTGGAGGATTGTTGATGCTGACCTCCTCTGCCTCAGGAGCCTTTGTGGCCTTGGAACTGAGACCTGGACTGTTGGTTTTGTCTCTGCTGCCATTGAGGGGTTTGAACCCTCTGACGGTAGTTTTTGCAATTGTAAGGCCTGTATCTGCACCTGAATTCCTACTTCTTTTCCAGGCCTACCGCTATCAGCGTGTTCAACTCAGCCTTCATCCTGGCCATTTTCTCATCGGTGTGGGAGAGGTGACGAAAAACGTGAGATTGAGAATTCGATGCTGAGACTCCTGTTTTAAAGCTGTTAAGCGCAGCCATGAAGATCTCCTTGCACAAATTCCATGTGCATATGAATGAGCAGCCAGAGAAGCCCCATCTGCTGCAGTACTAATCACCTGATTAGAAACCAGCGCCCCTTCTTGAATTATCTCCGCAAAATCCTGGCAGTCCTCTTGTGGTAGTTTCTCCTTAAAACGTTCCGAAGTGTCCCATAAAGATCTGTCATAACGGCTCAACAGGGCTGCTGCGCAAGATACTCTCAAAGAGGATGCTGCGGAACCGCATACCTTTCTCACCCAAGAATCCTGAGCCTTCTTTGCTGCCGCGATGATTACCGAATCCGGTGAAGGGTCTGATTTTAAAAATAAAGGATCCGTTTCTGCCGGTTTGTACTTCTTCTTAATCCTCACTGGGGCTGCTTTAATTGAGGACGGGATAAGAAAAACGTCCATCACTGGTTGTAGGATGCCAGGAACTAGTGGGAGCAAAGGTCTAGACACTGACCTTTGATGGAGAGTCTCAAAGATGATAGAGGTAGAAGCTTGAGGCTCTGGCATATCTATGTGCAGCTTCTGCGCTCCTCTAGTGAGGACATCGTGAAATGTATTGAGGTCGTCAATAGGAGACACTCTAGATGGAGGGCTATCCGTAAGGGTAGGTGAGTAATCCCTTTTTGAGGAGTGAGTTGAAGAGGAAGACCAAGATGGTGTTCTTGTTCTTTTCCGATGAGCATGTGATCTGTGCTCCGGAGATTTGTCTTGGCGATCCCTGGTTCGAGCAACAGGTGATCTGTCCACTTCCTGCACCAGTCGTGCCAGAAGAATCTTTCTGCCAGTGGCTGAGGGGAAGAAGCCATCTTGGTGACAGATGAACTGAAGGCGACCTCTGTCTTCATGGAGAGGTTGGCTTAGGAGCCCTTCGTGCCTCAGGAGATGGAGAAGAAGAGCTTCTCGTTGAAATTACTTGAGAAGAGCTCGTAGCTGAAGCCGATAGCTCCATACGGTCTTTTGAGGCTGAACGGTGTCTGGAGGAACGATGTGACGTTGATGGTGAGTGTCTCGACGTCGATCGACTATATGTTACCAGCACCGATGATTCTCTTGAGGGGGATTCTCCCCTCCACGTCAACCTCTCTGCGTTTCGACGTCGAATGCACAGACGCTGAAGCCATAGATCTCACCGGCCTCACCCTTGAGAACCCAAGGGACTGTGAGTAGACAGAGAACTCCTTCTCGACGTCGTGCTCTTCCTTGACGTCGACGGAGACCGCCGCCTCGACGTTGAACGCCGTCTTGAATATTTCACCTTGGGTCCCGACGTCGAATCCTTCTTCGCCGAAGTTGGAGATTGGGGCTTCGACGTTGAAAGCCGTGTGGTCGACGACAACGGAGGTGTTCTTCTGGATGTCGAATATGGTGACGACGAGGCCTGTCTAGACGTTGACCGCCGCCTGGTTGACGGCAACGGAGACGTCTGCTTCGATGCCGATCGTCGCTTCTCTGGCAGCGACGAGGCATGTCTCGACGTCGACTGCCGACCGGTTGGCGGCAACGGAGACGCCCGCTTCGACGCTGATCACTGCTCCACTGGCGACCGCGGAGCATGTCTCGACGTCGACCACCTTACTGACGGCGGTGACGGAGACCCAACTCTCGACGTTGTGCAAGCCCACACCAACGGAGAACGACTCCTCGATGCCGATCGTCGCCTGGTTGATGCGACGTACCTCAAGTCTTTTTCGACGGCCGGTGTTCTCTTGACGGCGAGCCCGCCGTCGATGGTCTTCTTGTCAACGTCTTTGATGACCAATTGTTCTCTCGACGGCGATCGCGCCGTCGATGGTCTTCTTGTTGGAGTTTTCACTGCCGGTGAAGGTATTTTCAGTGCCGATCCCGACGCTGAAAGAGAGCAGACTGGTACCTTACTCCTAGATGAAGATCTGGCTCTCTCCTTTCTCTTCTTCACCGGAGACCTGCCTCTAGAAGGAGCTCTTCTCTTCTCAGCCAGTCCATAAAGGCGAATCGTCTCTCTGTCTTTCAGAGTTTGCCTAGAAAGGGACTGACAATGCTGGCAAGTCTCAGGATCATGATTCTCAGGAAGGCAAATGATACAGACAGAATGTGAGTCTGATATGCCCTTCTTCTTGTCACAGGAAGGGCAAAAGTCAAAGTCAAAAAGAGACGGCATTTCTGAGAGAAAAAATATGCTGAACTCTCTCAGAAAAAGCAGGAACTTACTTTAAAAGTCAAAAGACGTCGAATTAAGTAGGTTTTGACAAAAAAACAAGAGATATTTCCTGACAGAAATCAGAAAAGAGAGAGCTGAAGAAACCAGGGTCCTGACAGAAGGAGCCGGAAACAACAACTGACCTAACTGTCACCCCTGAGGCATGATGGGAAGCTAGGGACCATGGCTGCCTTAAAGGCACTGTGCCAGTTATTCCTATGTGGTTCTATGAGGTTAGCTTTTCAGCTTTTTACACTGTTTTCTGCAATGAAGCCTGTGAGCTGGCAATGCTGTCATTCCTCTTTGCAGGATTATATTTTCTGCTGTACATTAAAGCAGTTAAAATGCTCTTTGTTTTTCTTTACTGCTTCTTTTTGAATGTGTATATGTGCAAAGGAGATTCTTGGAGCATTACCCAGCTCTTTTTCTGTATGGAGGGCTGCATTTGTTGATATATATATACATATATGGAAAGGATTTTTCCGTGTAAAGTCCTCAGAAATGATCACCACGTTCCGGAGGGTCACAGAAAGGCAGCACACCAAACAGCAGATTCAGGTTAGTTTCAAGTTGCTCACTTCGTGTTTATTTGCTTTTTTTCTCTTCTTAGATTTTCAACATGCAAAGTGCAAAGTGCATCAGGTAACAACAAAACGACCTACACGTTTCGGCCAAAGGCCTTCGTCCGGGTCATGTGATGATCAGTGAGGGGTGTTTTAAAAGGGGTTGGTTTGACCCGCCCCCAATTAACAAAGAATCCCAAATTTAAAAGTAAAAAATACATCATAAAGGGGAACAAACAAACACATTTGGTTTTATGCTTGAACATTCTTAGAAAGCGACATAAATGCATATATAAACTTGTAAAGTACTCAGTTCCAATTGCATTATGTGGCATAAATTTATACTATTCTTATTGCAACGAAAAAGAGAGAGAGTTTTTTCCCATCAGGCACTACATAACATTTAAGTCTCATGTATGATGTGTGTGGGGTCCTAAACTTTATATATCCTTTTCACTTATGAGAGTGTGTGAGGCGTAACATCACATCAATTATGGACCCTTAACAGATGGATTCATTTGATAATTCAACCATATATGTAAGCGTGATCTTAAGGGACTAGAGCAATTTATAGGTGTTGTAACAGATATGCAAAATCCTACCTAAAGTGAATAATAAAATTAATAGTACAAAGTAAAGTACAATGTAGGACTAATTCTCATCTGTAATGGTCTAATCGTGGTAAAGTACCAGATTTAAGAAATAAATATATGAAAGAGACCATTGTATGATATCAAGGTACACAGGGTGATATGGAATATGATTAATTCCAAACCTAATTCTTTCCTGTTATTAAGAAGAGGGCGGGGAACTTCAAAAGCCTAACAAATTAGTACACACGTTCTGATACAAATCATGTTCCTAATTCCCATGGTCACCTTGTACGACACCTAGAATGCTCTAGAAAAAAGTAAATATACATATGTGAATGAATTCAAATTGCCTGTAATGGTTCAGTTGACTTAGATTGGCCACCATATTTCTACTAGATTTTAACTCTTTTTAGATCATCTCGAAAACTGAAAATAAACTTATAAGAACATAACATCAAAGACTAAATAGTTAAATTCTCAGACATGTGTAACTTGGTTAGACATTCACTTTTCATTGTGGATCTATGTCTGTGAGTTAAAGTTGTTCTCATAGGAAGTTATGTAATTCAGCATCTGCATTGAAACCCCATGGTAACTCTGTTCCTTTAAGGATAATCCATTTTGATTCAGCTTGTCTCAGAAGACTATCACAATCTCCCCCTCTAATGTTTTGAGGGATATATTCGACTCCATAGTATTTTAAGTTGTCAAAATTGCCATCATGCACATTCCAAATATGTTTTGAGATTGCATAGGAGAAATCTTTGTTCTTTGTAGCCCTTAGATGTTGTAGAATTCGCAGTTTTAATTTGTTCACGGTGCTACCGATATATTCCTTGCCGCATTCACATTTAAGAACATAGACTAAATGTGTGATTTCACACGTGATCCTCTCTTTGATAACCTTGTATTCACCAGTCATGATGTCAATTTTTTGTATGTCCAAACCATGGCGGCAGGCTTTGCATTTCAAACATTTGAAGAATCCCTTTGCTTTTAGCCATTGTATTTTGCTTCCACCTCTTTCACTCCTTTGATGATGGCTATGTACGAGGATATCATTCAGAGATGGAGCTTTTTTGTATGTAATGTTGCGATGGTCTGTTGTCATTTCTTTTAAGTCATCATCTCTTCTCAGGACTTTCCAATGATCTTGGAGTGTATTTCTGATGATTTTACTGGATGAGTTAAATTGGGTAATGTATCTTATTTTGTTGTTATCCGGATTCTCACTCTGTTCCATATTAGTTCTTTTAGATAATAGTGTGGCCTCTCTCTTGTGGCTCTTGATTTATCACTGTCCAACACTATTGCTGGGTATCCTCTGACTAAAAATCTCTAATACATCTCATCCAGTTGTAAGAGAAATTCCTCTTCTTCTGAGCAGTTTCTCCGTGCTCTTAGAAATTCTCCATATGGAACACTCCATCTTAAACACTTGGGATGTGCACTGTTAGCTGATAGGATGCTATTACATGAAGTTGATTTGCGAAAAAGTGTCGTGCAAATCTTCTGATTTTTGATATAGATGTGGATATCTAGATAGTCAATCATTGTCTTGCTGATGTTGTAAGTAAATTGCAATTGAAAGGAATTGTTATTAAGACCCTTAAAGGAAGATGTTCAAATCCTCTGTTTCCCTCCCATATCAGGAACAGGTCGTCTATATAACGTACCCAGAGTACAATGTGCTCCAACATGTCTTCGTTACTTTCCGACCACATTTGTTCTGCCTCCCACATGCCCATGGTGAGATTAGCATATGTGGGAGCAAAGGAAGTCCCCATGGCTGTACCTTTGCATTGTTTATAATATTTTTTATCAAAGAGGAAAACATTGTTCGTAAGACAGAAACGTAACATTTCTATTAACATGTTGGTTTGTTGGAGCACATTCAATAACCTTGATTGGAGGAACGACTCACAAGACTTAATCCCATCTTCATGCCGAATTGAGGTGTACAGTGATACAACATCAACAGTTATCATTGTTAACTCATCTTTCCAGGGTATATTCGAAATCCTGTAAAGGAAGTCCATTGAATCTCTGATGTACAATGGTAAACCTAATACAAATGGAAATAGGAAGATATCCAGGAATCTCAAGGTGTTTTCGAGTAAAGAACCGCATGAACTAACAATTGGATGGCCAGGTGGATTATCTAGACTTTTATGTACTTTTGGTAGTACATAAATTGTTGGCGTTATTGGATGTTTGATCAATAGATAATGTAGTTCGTCTTCGTCGAGTAATCCTGCCTGGTGCCAGTCTTGAAGTTTTTGGTGGAAGATTTTCATGATTGATGGCGTTGGGTCCTCCTTGAGCTTTTCGTAGTTTAATGGATTATTTAGTTGACGTTTGATTTCTGAGTAATATTTTTGTTCATCCATAACTACAACGTTTCCCCCTTTATCGGAGGGTTTTATTACGATCTGATCATCCATTTTTAGATCGTTCAGTGCCCATCTATCATCTTGAGTCATATTCCCATGGTTCTCATGATTCTTTCTTCTTTCTTTAATATAGATTGTTCGTAGTTCTTCAGTCATTAATTCCTGAAATATATCAACTCTATTACCCGCTGGTAGTTGAGGACAGAATCGTGACCTGGATTTGCATTGACTGCTGACAGTTAAATTTGTTTCAATTGCTATAGTTTCACAGATCTGTGTGTTAGTTCTATCCACTGTGTCCACTGGTGTGTTGGTATCATTTTTAAGTAATAGATTATGTGCTGTTGTCAAGGGCACACGGTCATTCAGAGTTAATGGTGTTAAAGGTTCTTGAGTTTGATGAGCCATCTCTTTTGTAGGTATTGAAGCAAAATGTTTTTTCAATTTCAATATACGACAGAAGAGATATAAATCTACCCTGGACATTGCCAGGTCCATGTTGTTAGAAGGGCAGAATGTTAATCTCTTATTAAGTAGATTAAGATGCTTGTTTGTTAACTTTTTGGAGGAAAGGTTGACTACTAGATTGTTCTCATGGTTTTCGAGGATCTCTATTTCTTTTGATCTCTTGTTTTTTTGGATTTGCTTATTGCGCCCCCGTCTGGTTCTTTTGGTTGATTTTCCGTTTTCTGGGGGAGACCTCTTCCCCTTCCCGTCATTCTCACCACACGTATTTCACCAGAAAAATCCAGTCCCAATCTATTCATCGGTATTCCTTCATCTCCTGAACTCACTTCCGAACTCTCCGCGCTTGACTTTCTCACAGTCTCCTTATGTGTTGTTGTCTGATCTAGAGCCCGATCCATTGATTGTTTCTTATAATTCGCATCATATCTTCTTGCAAAGGTATAAACTCTTCCTGTGGCGTAATCTATTTTATCACGCTGAAATTTCCGAATTCTCTTATTCTGTATCTCAAATGCTTTTATACCTTCTGGTGTCTTCTTAAAATCTTCCAATGTTTTTTCTAAGTCTTTAAATATTTCCATGGTTTGTGATAGTCACCTTTCCGCGTGTTTTACTAGAGTGTTAATTATTTTCATAGAACATTCGTTGGTATCTGATTGCCATTTTAAGAGCAGGTCTGAGTCCAAGTCACTTAGAGTTGGTAAAACGAAAATTCGTAGACCTCTAGGAACTCTTTTGCACTCGATATATTTTTTAAGAGTGACATTCTCCCACCATTTATTGATCTCTACTATCCTTGCTTGTTCTAATAGCTTAAGCAATTGTTTTGGTGAGTTCTTTAATCCTGTAGGTTTGGCATTATGCTGGCTATGTCCCACTGTTAACTCCCCTTCATCATCAAACATATCTTTCAAAAGTTGTTCTCGTTTGGTCCAACGGTCGGCCATTATTTTTGATTTTATTTTTTGAGAATAAGGCGGAAAGAATTTTGGTTTAAGATAATTCCAAATTGTGTTTTTTTATATATTATTATTCCAGGCAGACACATTAGCTGAATAAATATCTTTATTTTCTCATTGATAGTGGGGCAAAAACTTGTGTTGTGATATTTAAGCTATCGTCAGATCTTGTTATATATATATATATATATATATGAATGAGCAAAGTGTCCTTGCGGGGGGAGCGCTTCAAGCTGGTGCCGGCTGTGAGGTAGGACAACCTCACAAATATTTTCAAAAGCAAAAGGAAAGCCGCACTCTTTCTGGATCTTGGTTTAGTAAATTTTAATGACCATCTCTATTACCAACGCGTTTCGAACTCCACTGGTTCCTGATCACGGTATTAACAAGAGTCCATCATTTGTTTCTACATTTATACCAACTGATCCGTCCTGCTCGCAATGAAGCATTCTGGGAGTTGTGGTTTCAAAGCACAACTATACATATATTTTTCATGCTTGTTTCCCAAAAACATACTTGTATATTTACATTTTTACATTTTAAAGTGGCTTATGAATTGGCACGGAAGTCCGTAGTCCATGACTGACAATTTCAGTTATTGGTACATGTAACCAATTACACATGTAAGCGGCAGAGTGCCGAGGATGATAATTAATGTCAAACAGTTGTTCGTCAACCAGTTTGTCTTGATGCGATCATGCGGCTTAGTGCCGTTTGTTTGACAGGTTGATCTGTATTTTAATGCGGGCTGAGTGCCCCTGTTATTCAGCTTTATCATACCTGTATTAAGTAAGAAAGGTGGGAACAGCTATGAAAACAAAGAAAAAAAGAATTTTTCATTAATACATTTTGAATTGTCTGCTGGTAGCTCTATCTGCATGCTGAATTTTTCAAGTGATGCAATTTCTAAGATCCAATGTTAAAGATGGATTTTAGTCTCTGAATGACGTTTATAAGTGTACATAAAGTTCCTCATCCCCATTGAGCTCATGAGGGATTCGAGTTTTGAAGCGGATTATTAGTTTAGACTCCAGGCGTCTCAGTCTTTCAGTTCTGTTACCTCCTCTCTCATGGTCAGAGATCATGGCGATGCCTGAGTAGCTGATGTTTCTCCATGTTGAGCCGACATGATTCTGCAGGTGTTTCGTCAGAGCATAGGACATGTCTTTATTTTGGATCGCGCGTATATGCTCCAGAATACGCTTCTTAAGTGGACAGATGGTTGAGCCTATATATCGCTTCCCACACGAACATTCAATCAGATATACCACAAATTGTGATTCGCAAGTTATCGAGTTTTCAATTTTAAAGGTCCGATCTTTAGGATCCTTTAGTGTTCTTAAGTTTCTGCCTATCTTGCATGCTTTGCAGGAGGTGCATTTTGTAAATCCAATTTGTCTTTTTTCCAGCCAAGATTGCGTCTTGATGTTTTGAAAATGGCTGTTTACGAGGGTGTCACATAGCGATGGAGCTTTTCTATAGGTTATCATCGGAAAATTCCCCAGTGTTGGGCCAATGTCAGAGTCTTTTTTCAATACATTCCAATATTTCATTAAGATTTTTCGGATTTGGAAGCTTTCTTTTGAGTACGTTAGTATTAGGCGGGGTGCCTCTTCTTTAGTTGACTCTTCCATACTCACTTGATTTTTCAATGTATTTTTGGCCGTTAGTGTTTCAGCTCTGGTCTTCAGTCGAGCTTTTGTTTCTCCACGTAAGATGTCTCCATGTTTATAGCCACGTGCTGCAAAGCGCTGTTTGATGTCCAGAAATTTTTGTTCCATTTCCTGAGGTTCGGAACAGTTTCTCTTCATCCGTATGAATTCGCCATACGGAATGCTTTTTTTTAAAGAAGGTGGATGAAAGCTCGATCCGTGAAGGATACTGTTTGTTGCTGTCTTTTTGCGAAAAACCGTGGTATGTATTTCATTTGACTTGATGTACACTTTTGTGTCAAGAAAGTCGATTTCTTCTGATTGTATGTTGTAGGGGAATTGCAAACCTACATCATTAGTATTGAGGATTTTTATGTAGTCCGATAATTTTTCTTTAGATCCCTTCCAAAGCAGGAAAAGATCGTCGATGAATCGGAGCCAGAGTACCACATCTGTAGTGTATGGATCGTTTTCTTCTCTCCAAGCTATGTGTCTCTCCCACCAACCCATGGTGAGATTCGCATAGCTTGGAGAAAATGAAACTCCCATAGCAGTACCGCGTTTTTGGGAGTAAAGCTGTTTATTAAATAGGAAGACATTGTTGGTAAGACATAGCTCGATCATTTCCATGAGCATGTTCGTATGTCTTAATTCTCCAATTGGTCTTTGCTTCAGAAAATACTCCACAGCTTTTAATCCAATATTGTGGTCAATGGATGTATACAACGAGACTACATCGATCGTGGCTAAGAGATAGTCTTGTTGCCATTGAGTCTCCATCAGGATTCTTAAAAAGTCACCTGTGTCTTTGATGAATGAATTTAATGTTGGAACAATGGGAGATAAAAAATAATCCACATAGTTTGCTAGATTTTCATAGAGGGACCCACAGCTTGAAATTATGGGTCGCCCTGGTGGTTTGTGCAGGGTTTTGTGGACTTTCGGCAGAAAATAGATTGTCGGTGTCACCGGATTTATCGTTGACAAAAATTTTTTTTCATCTTGGCTGAGCAATCCTTGCTCAAACCATTTCTGTAGTCGAAGTTGAAGGTCGCTGATCATGTCTGGAATAGGGTTAGAATTAAGTTGGATGTAATTGGTTGCGTCATTTAGCTGGCGTAATGCTTCATCAATATACGCTTGTTTGTCTAAAATGACAATATTCCCCCCCTTGTCGGCAGGTTTTATTTCGATTTTGTTGTTGTTTTTCAATGATTGTAACGCTTGACGCTCAAGTATGGAAAGATTTTCTTTCTTTTTGAATTTGGTGTTTTCCATTGTTTCTAATTCCGCCACCACTAAGTCATGAAACATGTCTATCCGATTCCCTGGATGTAATGCTGGACAGAATTTAGATTTATTTTTGAAATTAGTGCGGGGGTGAATATTCGTTGTTACATCCATCTCCTGTAGTATTTGTGTGTCTGATAACTCTGTTTCCTCTATCTCATTTGCTAGTTCATATGCAGTTCTAAGTGATTTAGTTTCTGCTATGGTAAGTCCTTCAGATATTGATAACATATCACATGCTCCAGAAGAAAGGTTTTGTGTTGACGTTTTTTGCGGTAGTTTTGCAAAAAAAATGTTTAACTTCAGTTTGCGGACATATTTGTACATGTCAATTCTGGTTTCCACAGAATCTGAATGTTTTTCTGGGCAAAAGGTAAGTCCTTTATTCAATAAGGTACGTTCGGCCTCTGACAAGTTATAGTGAGATAGGTTAATTATGAGATCCGGTTGTATTTGCATGTTGTGTGTAAAGTTTATTTTTTTGTCACTGTTCTGTTGCGTAGAAAATATTTTTGTTTTTCGGCCTCGTCTTGTTTTTCTCCGCGGCCCCGGTTTCCAGAGAAGCCCCTTCCGCGAGCTCTTGTTCGACCACTGCCTCGTCCTCTCCCTCGTGGCTTTGGATTTTGTTGGTCCTGGTAAAGCATTCTCATTTCTTCTAAAAAAGAAAGCTTTTTGATCGGTATTCCCACAGATGAGTTTTCTCCATCACTTTGTTCTCCTTCTGATTCACTAGGTGTTGTATAAGGGGATTCTCGTGTGATTGGTTCATTTGTGTCCCAATTTTGTTTCATGAGATCAAACCTTTTCGCAAATGTAAATATTGTCCCATTTGCATAATCTGACTCATCTCTTCTAAACTTGCGTTGCTTTCTTTCTTGGACTTCACTTTCATGTTTGTCTAAGTTTTTCTCCATCATGGAACGTAGTTTGTTGATGTTTTCTTCCTCTTTGTCATGTGATTTGATAGACTGTTCTATTTCATCTATTTTTTCATGTAATTCTTCTACGTTTTTTTTGGCGTATTTGATGATTATCAACATCATTCTGCGCGAGCAATCCATATTGTTTTTTCCCCATTCATCCAACATTTCAGGACTGGTGTCGGGGTGGTTGGGTAAAGTGAATATGCGTAGTCCTCGCGGTACAAGATCGAGTTCTACATATTTTTCCATAGTTATTATTTCCCAACTGCGTGAGATTTCTTTCCGGAGTAGTTTCTCCAATTGATTAAATAATTGTTTTATTGTGAATGCTTCTTTTGGTAAGGTCGGATTATTTGAAGACGTTGATGTACTTGGAGATGACTTGACAAACATGCTCTCTGCTTTTTCCAGTCTTTTTGCTGCTCTTTGTTCCATGATTATTCAGTTAATTCACCAAAGACCAAAGACCGTAATTTAGATGAGCCCCTTGCAGACAATTACTTCGGTATTGAACAGTTCAGTATTCAGTTGGTACTAAATAATATGAGGATGGCTGCAACAAGTGCAATGTTCATAAACGGTCACGTTACTTATCCAGAAAAATGTATCATTCAACGCTTCCGGGGTATTGTACTCCGAAGAAGCGTATGTACATTCGCTCAGCGCTTTGACATTGGTTACATACAGCCACGGCGCGATTGCTCGCTTACCTGGGAGACTCCCGGACGTAGTGGTGTCCTCCGATGCCGCTCGCCGGCGCTCTACCAGTCGTTAGCTGTTGCTTTTCACCGTTGTCGTTTGCTTCAGATCGTCCACGATTAAGGCGTTAGATTCCGGCTGAACAGGTAGAAAAAGACCGACGTTTGTTGCTCCCTATGTGAGGCAATAGGAGCATTTCACCCGTCTTTCCAATAGCTTGTTCTGCCAGGACGCTGCTGTTCACGGTTTTCGATCTCTTAGCGCTGGGCTCTCCTCCGAGTTTCAAAATGAATGAGCAAAGTGTCCTTGCGGGGGGAGCGCTTCAAGCTGGTGCCGGCTGTGAGGTAGGACAACCTCACAAATATTTTCAAAAGCAAAAGGAAAGCCGCACTCTTTCTGGATCTTAGTTTAGTAAATTTTAATGACCATCTCTATTACCAACGCGTTTCGAACTCCACTGGTTCCTGATCACGGTATTAACAAGAGTCCATCATTTGTTTCTACATTTATACCAAAAACGCGGTACTGCTATGGGAGTTTCATTTTCTCCAAGCTATGCGAATCTCACCATGGGTTGGTGGGAGAGACACATAGCTTGAGAGAAGAAAACGATCCATACACTACAGATGTGGTACTCTGGCTCCGATTCATCGACGATCTTTTCCTGCTTTGGAAGGGATCTAAAGAAAAATCATCGGACTACATAAAAATCCTCAATACTAATGATGTAGGTTTGCAATTCACCTACAACATACAATCAGAAGAAATCGACTTTCTTGACACAAAAGTGTACATTAAGTCAAATGAAATACATACCACGGTTTTTCGCAAAAAGACAGCAACAAACAGTATCCTTCACGGATCGAGCTTTCATCCACCTTCTTTAAAAAAAAGCATTCCGTATGGCGAATTCATACGGATGAAGAGAAACTGTTCCGAACCTCAGGAAATGGAACAAAAATTTCTGGACATCAAACAGCGCTTTGCAGCACGTGGCTATAAACATGGAGACATCTTACGTGGAGAAACAAAAGCTCGACTGAAGACCAGAGCTGAAACACTAACGGCCAAAAATACATTGAAAAATCAAGTGAGTATGGAAGAGTCAACTAAAGAAGAGGCACCCCGCCTAATACTAACGTACTCAAAAGAAAGCTTCCAAATCCGAAAAATCTTAATGAAATATTGGAATGTATTGAAAAAAGACTCTGACATTGGCCCAACACTGGGGAATTTTCCGATGATAACCTATAGAAAAGCTCCATCGCTATGTGACACCCTCGTAAACAGCCATTTTCAAAACATCAAGACGCAATCTTGGCTGGAAAAAAGACAAATTGGATTTACAAAATGCACCTCCTGCAAAGCATGCAAGATAGGCAGAAACTTAAGAACACTAAAGGATCCTAAAGATCGGACCTTTAAAATTGAAAACTCAATAACTTGCGAATCACAATTTGTGGTATATCTGATTGAATGTTCGTGTGGGAAGCGATATATAGGCTCAACCATCTGTCCACTTAAGAAGCGTATTCTGGAGCATATACGCGCGGTCCAAAATAAAGACATGTCCTATGCTCTGACGAAACACCTGCAGAATCATGTCGGCTCAACATGGAGAAACATCAGCTACTCAGGCATCGCCATGATCTCTGACCATGAGAGAGGAGGTAACAGAACTGAAAGACTGACACGCCTGGAGTCTAAACTAATAATCCGCTTCAAAACTCGAATCCCTCATGGGCTCAATGGGGATGAGGAACTTTATGTACACTTATAAACGTCATTCAGAGACTAAAATCCATCTTTAACATTGGATCTTAGAAATTGCATCACTTGAAAAATTCAGCATGCAGATAGAGCTACCAGCAGACAATTCAAAATGTATTAATGAAAAATTCTTTTTTTCTTTGTTTTCATAGCTGTTCCCACCTTTCTTACTTAATACAGGTATGATAAAGCTGAATAACAGGGGCACTCAGCCCGCATTAAAATACAGATCAACCTGTCAAACAAACGGCACTAAGCCGCATGATCGCATCAAGACAAACTGGTTGACGAACAACTGTTTGACATTAATTATCATCCTCGGCACTCTGCCGCTTACATGTGTAATTGGTTACATGTACCAATAACTGAAATTGTCAGTCATGGACTACGGACTTCCGTGCCAATTCATAAGCCACTTTAAAATGTAAAAATGTAAATATACAAGTATGTTTTTGGGAAACAAGCATGAAAAATATATGTATAGTTGTGCTTTGAAACCACAACTCCCAGAATGCTTCATTGCGAGCAGGACGGATCAGTTGGTATAAATGTAGAAACACATGATGGACTCTTGTTAATACCGTGATCAGGAACCAGTGGAGTTCGAAACGCGTTGGTAATAGAGATGGTCATTAAAATTTACTAAACCAAGATCCAGAAAGAGTGCGGCTTTCCTTTTGCTTTTGAATATATATATATATATATATATAGAGCTTCATATAGGTTTTTCACTTATATGTGTATATGTTGTTTCCAGGGCCCCAGAGCATGGGCGGGAATATTCATGTGCTTATGACTATGATGAGGATCCCCTGGAAGAGAAAGATACATTTTCCAGGATACTAGCGGTAAATGCGATTCTTGATGGTGGATCCCGTCTACATCTCATCCCCCTTGAGGAGTGTGCCCCCGTCACAATGTATCCTTACCTACTACATGGACTCCCTGTTCCAGATAACCCCAATGTAAAGCCAGGGAAGAGCTCAACACCTCTCGCTTGCAACTAGTCCGACCCATGCCATTCTGTTATTCTACTACCCCACTCGGATAGGAAGACATCAGACACAAGTACCTTACACACCATCTCTAACACCCCCACTTATTCAGAGAGTAAACTGTGCAAATGGTTCTTAATACACTCTACCTTTCTTACATACAGTCCCCACATTTAGGGCTTTGTTAGGAACAGCTGGAGTAGGAGAATTTCCGACTGTGGAAGGTTGATAAACTGGTGCACTCAGCTGATGATGAATTTCAACACTGCAAATACACGAAAGGTGATGGGAAGGATGCGTGCAATATGCAAATCAGTCTTGACCTTGCTCCAATAGGAACAGTCTAGCCCGAGCTGTCAGGCCATACAAGCAGCCCAAGCATTGTTTCTCCTTGACTGAGGGTCATCAGTTGAGTGTAGCTTGGTTCCAGCGGCACAGTGAGCACAGGAATGACTTCTGGGCATACCCTTGCCACTTAGGAAGGTACAACAAAGGCAAACAAGGTGATGAAAAGAGTGGTTGCAATACGTTTGACTGCTGGCAATTGACTGATTGCCAGTGGTTAGATTAATTGCAAATATTCCTCCTATGACGGTTTGTGTATTTGGCATCTCAAAAACTGTCAGAAGCATTATGATTGGCTTTCCAGTGAGATGCCCACAGTGTTTCGACTGACACCCTGGAATGAACCAATGGCCTGAAAGTTGAGTGCATCCAGCACTTTGACAGATGCAGGGATTGCCTGGGAGCGGGTAGTAGGTGAATTGAGCTCCTGCTCCCTATCTGCAACCATGTCTGGTGAAAAGCAATATTTAGCTTCCCTGACATGCCAAAGGTATTGATCCTCTTTCAGTAAATTCTCTTTCTCTTCCTTAAATAATTATTCCTCAAAATGGGAAACAAGACAGCAAAGATATTCACCAGTATGGTCAAACTGCTTTTGGTCTGTGCCTTGCATTCTAGTGTGTGATTGGTTGAAGTTTAATGAGTTTCGCCTGGTGGTGGATGTGGCATTGTTCAGATTGGTCTCTCTCTCCCCCAGGTCTACTCTATTCATGTTTGAAGCCTTGTTAAAATATGCGTTTATATTACTTGTGCCTAAAAATAATGTTATTTTGATTTTTAAAAATGTGATTTAAAAAAAGAAACAAAAATGTAATTAACATTTTTTTTTTATAAATTCAAACATATTTCTTAATTCATTTTTATTTTTCCCTATGTGGTTGCACAGCTTTCAATAATGTCACTCAAACCCCTTTCTTATCCAATATTCAATATGCATCAGAGCCTTGAATGGTACAACCACCGCATTCCACACTTTGTCATACATTTGGCCACATGTAGCACAGCCTTCACTGGTAATGCAATCTAACTCTTCACACTTGCCCACATATTATTCCAAATGAGTTCAACCCTTGGTGGTATTGTAACCTCAATATGCCTTTCCTTATATTATATTCTATGTTTGTTCTTCTGTAGAGCCGCATCACGCTATGAAACTTGCCACCAATTTCTTCTGCTTCTATGAGATCCCTGAATGACAGAACAGTCCTCTCTCACACATAGAGACCATTCACATGCTGATTGTATCTGAGCCTCTGAACCCAGACAGTGCTCTGCTGCTTTTGGCTAGGTTTGCACTATACCAATACCAGATACATAAATACATCAGTACATATATACATACATAGAACATATTTCCTGTGTGAAGGTTGATGTGCATACATCAGGAATGTACCATAAGCTTTGCTATAATACAGAAAGCACTTAAATGCTTTGATATCCACAGTCTGCATCATCCTACGTGTGTCAACACTCCAGGGTACAGCGGGAGTTCCTTACCGCTCATACTGCACTCTAGCGTGTAGGTGGATGGGGCATAGCTCTCAGCTGGCTTCCACAGTACCAGTACGGTGTTCTTATATTTTTGAGGAATCTCCGGTGTTCCAGGTCTGCCCGGGAGTCCTAAGGAAGACCAAAAAGAAAGGTATGTCAACAACTTCTCTTTTCTATAATCAATAGAAGGAATTTCTGCTTCCATATGCAAAAGCTTATTCAATTCCATTTTGAAAAAAATGACAATGATCATATTAGAAATATTGGGTATGAGTTTAGAAGTATTCAACATAAGAATGTCTAATTTCTGAACATCAGCTTTAGGTGGAGTTAAATGTATATTGTGCAATTCTGCACATGAATATAGTTCAATTATATGGGATATGTGTGCTAGCACCTCAAGCATATCTCTGTGATGCTCAGAAGAGAATAGAGCTGCAATGTTACTCATAAAATGGTCACAAATGTTTGTAAACTTAAGTTCAATTGTTTAGAAAGGTGACCACATTTCTGTGATAGTCATGGGAATGGAAGACCTGCATCAAAAATACACAGCACGGCCACAGCATGTGTTGAAGCACTTCTCATGTTTTGGTCAAGCTGAACAATATTACATTAGTTTGAACATTCAGAAACGTACAAAAACAGATTAATATTCATTTTTTACATGTAAACAAAATCGATGCAAATATAAACATTGCCAAATGTTTCACCAAAAGTGGAATCATGCAGACACATTCTCAAGGACTATAAAGCAAGCCGACATACTATTGGATGTGTCCTAGAAGACAACAGGGCAAGCATGGAACATATGTCTGTGGTGATACTTTGAGAGAAGGTGCCCATGCTATTAAAAAGACATCTTTATCCGTGAAGACGTTGGATATTTATTTGCTATTGTTCGCATTCTATTTGCACTATACAGAAGTAGATTTGAACCTTTTTCAGGTGGGATCTCCAAGTGCTTAGTGGGGATCCTGTTTAATGCAACACATCTGCGCAGCATTAAGACTGAGGTCCCTTACGTCATTCAAACAATGTTGTCGTCGGTGTGACACAAACGTGGGAGGTATTGCGGTGCAAGAATTCCAGCTCTTCATTACACATAGGATTCTGAAGCCGTTCTTGTATGGGAAATGACAAGAGACTGGTAGATTGGACCCACATGACCTATATAATCAGAAGATTTAGGCATATTGTTGTAAAGTAGCCGTTGGTCCTCCTTGATAGATCTCAGACGGATTTAAGAGACATAGATTGTTTTTTTTCAATCTGAAAGGACGTAGTTTACTGAAATTATGAGGCTCAATCAGGTATTGATTTTCTGGTTTAATTCCGTACAGAGATATTAATACCTGCAGAATGTATATGAGGAATTTTTAAAGGGGTACTATATTCTATCTTGTATTTTGCTAAGAGATAATATGACAGGATTTATATTCTGAAACTGCTCTAAGAGTTAATAAAAGGTTTTTAAAGGAGATCTTTTCAAGCAAACACTAAACTCAGCTTGCTTGCTTGCTCTAGAGTGGCCTTTCTTCTCCCAGGTGGTCAGAGGACTGACATTTACCACTTTCATCCATTATCTTCATATAGACATGTTCATAAGTTATCCAGTGCAATGTCTCCTCGCTTGTGTGTGGGTAATCCTTCTCTTCCAGATGCATCAGGGGCAGCAGCACGCCCTTCATACAGGATTGGAAGCCAGTGTATGCTGATGGATAGGGTGTGGAAGAGGGAGCTGCATCTCACTGATTGCATCCCATGATTGGGTCTGGGCGTAACCAAGACTTTTGCTGCCTTTGCATTTAGTGGCACAGTCGGTTCCTGCTCCATCTTTCTGTACTTGTTGCTGAAGACATGGGTCAAACAACGAGAAATGTTGTGTGCAAGACTCTAGTGTGAAATTTCAAACTATTCATTTGGAAATTCATATTTCAAAACAATAACTATGCTCATCTTATTTGACTCAGAGGGTGACTGAGAATGGTCAAGTGTGAAACTGCCTGCCAAAGTAAGAGATTGACACCCAATGATTTACACTGGGGATGTGTTCAAACTAACAGCCAGGATAGATATGTGCCTATCCTTCCAGCACCCCACCACTCTCCCATGTGTCTTTTTTGTACTCACGAGCCACAGCCACAGAGCAAGAACTGGTGGACGTGCCCAGGGCGTTAGCAGCAGCACACTCATACAGCCCAGCGTCTCTGGGGCTGGCCTTCAGGATTGTCAGTAGATGCCGGCCATCCTGGCCTGCGACAATGGTAATCTGCTCATTGGACTCCAAGACCATTTTATCTGCAGGGCAAAAACAGAGACTTGAAAGATGAGTACCAGGGAAGGAGAAGAAGAGATGCAGATTACAAAGAGCTAGAAAGAAAGTGAAATAAGACAGTAATTATGTGTTTCGAAAAATGTCAGCTTATCTGCATTGAAAAAATAATGACTACTGTCTCATAGATATCATGACATAATGACTCTACCCAGGAAAACAACTCTGTTAACAGTCACACACCTTATTCAGTGTGGTTTTAACTGAAATCATGGACTTTACATACTGTTACCTGATTCTGGTTAAATACTGTTATTTAAAAGTATGTCACATGACAAAAAAGCAGGCACAAACATATGTACAGGTGCACCGACTGTAATATGCTATTTATTACCACTGATAAGGGAAGAGAGGGTCCTCACCTGTGATGTAGCGTTTAAAAGGTTGAAAATTGTAGGGGTGCGTTATAGTCACTGTTAGTTGGCACCCGCATATAATCAAATGTGTACTCAGGTATTTTGTGTGCGAAATGCTTAAGAAATGTATACGGTATCGCTTTAATTTAGAAGTGTTAGCAATATATGAACATATTATGAATGTTAGAGAAATGCATAGAGTTTAGTTTATATGAACGCACTGTGAAATTAACGTGTAACCTAGAAAACGTTCATGTAGATTGCCTAAAACATACATGAAAGGGAAGACGTAAATGTCAATAGTGTGATTTAGACATGTTTTTGTAACCAAAGTAGTGGCCAGAATTCACATATATCGTTGAGGAGATAGGCCTGTTATTTTCTTATGTTAGCCGAGGGCAATAGGCCAGAAGGATTTGTTCCAGTAGAGGTTTTAGGCTGTAGTAAATTGCAAAGTTAAAAGATGTGAAGTATGTCTGCATTTCATGATCTCTCTCCAGGTGCAAGGACAGTTGCTTCGTTAGCAGAGAAGTTCTTTGTTCACGAATTGACTTATGTAGTTAAAGCCAGACATGGGAGTGCATTGGAATGTGCCAATCGTAACTCATAGTGCGGACGGTGTCTGGGACTCAAGGCCAAGCTGATGGAACTGGACAGCGCTCAATGGAAAATTACTGAAAGACGACCCGGCTGGAGAGGAGGTGCAAAAGGGCGTGTTCTGGGATTTGGGGTTCTGTATTAGGGAAAGCGCCCCGAGGGTGGACACAGAACAGAGCAGCCCAGAGCAGAGAAGAGCTAGGCGAGGAGCTAGAGGGGGCATTTTTAAAGATCAAGCTCTGCAAGTGAAGACTTCTTAGGAAGATTCACTCTGACACCTTTTCTCGATTTGAGGGTCTCAAGGGATTGCTAAGTAGGGATGACATCTAGTACAGAGTAGGGACAGAGATGGTATGGTCCAGTGTCCCTAATATCGACATTGACTTGGTAGTTTTCTACCTCATGCTTTTAGAAATTGTGCTTTTAGTTATTTTCAGTCGTATGCGGATTCTTCGTAGAGTAGCATTTGTGTTAGTGCCTATGTATTTGTTGTGCCTCGTATTGAGGAGTTTGTATCTTCAAATTTTTATGCTGATAATAAAAGCCAGAGAGCCAAGAGATTAAGTCTCGAGTCCTTGATTATGACAAATTGCGGACAGCATTCTTCGATAATTGTGTTTATTCCCTCCACGCTATTGGGCAAGTAAAAAGTTCCATCCGACCAGAGTGGGTTCTTAGTGACAATTAGCGGATAAGAAAATGGGCCATAGCAGTTGGTAGCAGAGACGGATGGTTACTTACGATAGCGAGGGACGATTAGATTAGATAAGGATAAGTGATCCTTGAGGCCCATAGACGATAAGTGATGGTGAATCATCAGATGGTGAGCGGGAGACGACGGCGGCAGATGAGCATCGACGGCGAGTAGCAGTGCGGCAGGAAGCAGCAGTTCCAGTAGTGAGTATGAACAAAATGAGATGTTGTAGATTGCGGTGTTGAGTTGTTGTGTGATGTCTTGCGGAGTTGATGTGTATGTCGAGTGATTGTGAGATCAGGCTGTGAGCGCGCGCAGCCCGGGAGTTGTGGTGTAGAAGACACCTGAGATAGATTTTGTTGACCACCCAAAGGAGATCGTGAGGTACCATCGATCACCTGGACCGAGATAGGGGGAGCGAACGTGTGTGTGTATGGCAACTTAACGCTGGTCGTGGGTTGTGGCGTGTGGATCGGAGTGTTAGTAACCTATCAGGGGCGATCTGTCTGGCCGGACGGGGGCAGACGGTCGCCAATCGAGGTCAACAAGGTCGAGAGACTGTGGACAAACAGTCAGAGGCTGTGGACGGACAGCCAGAGAAGTAACTTAATCGGTTATTTCAGTGTATGAATGGGACGAGAGTAGGCGTGAAACGTGTCTGGTGAAGGGAACTGCTGTGAACGAAGGAAGGTGACGTCAGAGAGTGTCGCGCTGTGATAGGCCGGTTGGTGTGAGTCGCGCTGTTATTGGGGGATTTAGGAGTAAGAAGTAAACAGAGTGCGAGATCGAACTTGTTCGTCATGAAGTGTCTTAGGGATTTGCGAGAATTGTGTAGAGGCGACAAGCATGTGGTTACTCGGAAGGGAGAAGAAGCCCCTCCCGAGTATACCCCAGCACATTATATGGTAAAGAATGTGGGATTACATACCATAGTTTGGATCGAGAATTGGCATAAGATTACACAAGGCGAAGGGGAACTAGCCTTCCCGAGGTATGGCTCCTTTAGGCTAGCGGTGCTGTATCAGTTGAAGTCTGTGATGGCGTCCTTAAGACCCTTGCCAAGGCCAACACAGTTCGAAGCACTACATGCATGGATTAGAGCAGCGCATGATAAGGAAAAGGGAAGGAATCAGGAAAGGGTGAGAAAATCGATGAGGGCATTCCAGGATGCCAAGTGGGATGCAACGGAGAAAAGATGGAGAGTGCAGGCAATTGAGGAAGAGAAACTGTATCCCTTATTAATAGACTCGACGGGGATAAGGCATGTGAAGGCACAGGAGGAAGAAAGTGACTCTAATGATGGAGTATTGGAAAGACTGTTGGAGGAGAGGCCACCTCCTTACAACCCAGAAGAAGCAGAAGACAGGTGGGGTGAGAGAGGGGAAACTAGAAGGGTAACAATTCAACCCGAGACTCGAGTAGAAGGGATGGTCTCATTTGGAACAGAGTCCACGGAGTCAGTCTGAGGCTAGTGGGAGGATCGAGAGAGAGATGAGGTTACCGGATGCATTGAGGGTACCGGTCACCATTGGGCCGATTGTGTTGATTTATAGTCCGGAATCAGAGGAAATGGAGAGGTCCGAACGGGTAGCTGAAAGAACGAGGAGGGAAAGCGAGGAAAGTGGGTTGGAGGGCGCAACGGCCCGACCTCCAAGCCCTGTACAATGGAGTACACCATTGGTAGCGGTGTCAGATACATCTAGGGGCGAAGAGGAACCGAGACCAGTGAGGCCGAGAAACCTGATGGAGTCAAAATCAGATTTAAGGTCGTGGGTACCATCAGAGAGGCATCAGAACCCAAATGCGGTCCAATCGGAGAGAGATCGGGCTAATTTTATGAGTCGTTCTGCTCTTATAGAAGCACCAGAAGAGAGTAGAGAGAAGGAACCGGAATGTGAATATGATGAGAGACATGGAGTCAGTTGTCAGGTGTTGAGAGGAACTGTGAAAGCAGGGATGATAGACATAGTAAGGCTCAAGGCAGGGGTAGACGAAATAATATATGGAAGTCTACCTCTTGAGAGAATAGTAACATACAACCCGGATGAGCTGTTCTTTGTAGCGAAAGATGTGACTCGTAAAGCACGAATTGCATACGAGAATTTAAGGGGATTGGCGAAGGAATATGAGGTGGATTTATCCAAGACTAGGGCGTTGCAAGGAAGTCATAGGATGCATTATACAGAGCGGGAGTTGGAGGAGAAAAGGGTTGTTGGATTAAGGTCGCATACCAGAGAGCTGATTCTAGCCATGCGAGTATGGCTGATGCTTGATAAATGGGAGGAGAGATGGTCTAAGAAAAAGAGCTCTAAGGGAGCGGAAGGAGGAACTCCGGGTGGAGGGTTGACACTGGCAAAGACCTTCCCTTTGAGGGAAGTGGCGAATGGGAGATATGTGCATGTACCATGGAGCAGGGGTGATTTGGCATCATTTACGAATGATTTCCCCAGGCTTAGGGAGAAGCCTGCAGAGTGGTACAAGCAAGTTGAGCGCTTCGTTAAGATTTCGAAGGTATTATGGATCGATCTAAATACCTTATTTGATATCGTGGTTCCGGGAGATTTGTGGAACGCATGTAAGGTGGCTGTTGATTGGCCGGACTATGAGCCTGATAGGAACATGATTACAAATGGTCCGTCGCCAGCGGTGATGAGGCTGTATGATAAAGTAATTACTTGGTTGAAATCGAAGGTTTCACCCCAAGACATTGATTGGGTGAAAATAGACAGGACAGTGCAAGAACCAAAGGAGAAAGTACATGAGTTTTATGAGAGACTCTTAAAGGCTTTTAAGCAGTACAGTGGCCTAGACGAGCTGGAAACGAAAGATATGGGACAGTTCGTTTCTAAGTTTGTGTTGGGTTTGAAGCCAGAGGTTAGTCTCATGATACAGCAGCATTTGATCTGTTGGCAGAATAAGCCTGTGGATGAAATCTTACGGTATGCCAGGTACTGCACGGACGAGATTGAATCGAAAGATAAAAAGCTAAAGGACAATTTGTTGTTTATTCAGATGCAAGCTGCGCAGGGACCGCCGAATGGGGGACCAGTGGTAAGGAGACAGGGAAACTATCAGGTAGGAAATCAGAATGTACAGGGACAGGGGAGGCCAAGGCCTATAGACCCTAGGACTGGCATGGATGTAGCGATACTGAAAAAGACGACTGCTTGTCACCAGTGTCACCAGGTGGGACACTGGAGACGCGAGTGTCCCCTGAACCCCTGGAACCAGCAACAGATGGAGGGAGGAATAGCTCAGGTCCCTGGGGCGGAACAGGTACAAACGGTGACTACACCGAGAATGATGAAAGGGGGGACAGGCATCCCGCAGGTGCAGGTTCCCCAGCCACCCAGGATACAGAACATACAGCAGGGAGCTCGAACTTATTTGCAGATGCCCATGTTTGAAGTAAGCGAGGAGAAGGATACAGATTTGCTGGCCCGGTTGAGTTTAAGCCAAGATGATGACTAGATCAGAGAGGACCCTTTGTGGAAGCAGAGCTTGACGGACACCCTACTACCTTTTTGGTCGATACGGGGGCTACTAGGTCGACTATAAGATCGGCAGTAGTTCCGGGTGTAGTCCTTTCTGGGGAAAGTATACAGGTTGTTGGGGTGGCGAATAAGAGGCTAGTTAGCCCTTTGACAGAACCGATCCCAGTTAGGATAGGAAATTTTAGGGATCGACACCAGTTCGTGGTGTGCGATTCTAGTCCTGTTTGTTTATTGGGGAGAGACTTGTTGTGCAAGCTCAATTGCACAATCTACTGTACCCCGAAAGGAGTAGAGGTACAGACAAGGGATGATGACGCGACCTTTAAGGTTGCAAATCAGCGGGTGTGTGTGGAAATGTACCCTGCTTTGACAGTGGAGGAGCTTCCACTTGATTTGAGGAACTCAGTGTCCACCGATGTGTGGGACTTAAGTGGAGAGGAGATTGGCTTAGTCAGGGGAGTGGATCCAGTGAAGATACAGATCAAGCCAAATGCGGAATTCCCGAGAACCCCTCAGTATAAATTATCCCCTGAGACGATTGCAGGGATTAAACCTGTGATCGAGTCCATGATTAAGCAGGGAATACTGATGGAAATCATGGGTAGTCCATGCAATTCGCCCATTATGGGACTGCAGAAACCAAGTGGGAAGTTCAGGATAGTGCAAGATTTGCGAAAAATAAACGACATAGTTGTCCCATGTTGTCCAGTGGTACCGAATCCATCTGTGATACTGTTTCAGATCCCATGTGAAGCTGAATGGTTCACAGTGATTGACTTGTGTCAAGCATTAATTTCGATTCCCCTACATGAAGAGAGCAGATTTCTTTTTGCATTTAGACTAGAGAACCGTGTATTAACATGGTGTCGTATCCCACAGGGGTATACAGAGAGTCCTCGAAAGTCTCGTGTTGCCACAAAGCTCTGTTTTGGTGCAATACATTGATGATCTGCTTGTTGCGTCGGAAACAGAAGACGCTTGCAGAACTGATACGATTGCGTTGTTGAATTTCCTGGGAGAAAATGGTCACAAGGTGTCCCCAAACAAGCTGCAATACTGTTTACCCGAGGTACAGTATTTGGGGCACAGAATTGAGAAGGGTAAAAGAAAGGTGTCTACAGATCGCATTGATGCGATTCTGAGAATGCCAGTTCCCTCGACGCAGAGGGAAGTTAGAATGTTTTTGGGAATGGTGGGTTACTGCCGCCAGTGGATCCCAAACTTTTCCTTTGAAGCGAAGCCTTTACAGCGGCTGACGCGAAAGGACGTAAGTGATCCGGTACCATGGGACGACGACTGTTTGAAATCATTTCTGAGGCTGAGAGAAGCCTTATGTAGCGCTCCTGCGTTGGGAATGCCGGATTACAACAAGGCATTCGCATTATTCTGCTGCGAAAGAGAAGGTTGCGCATTAGCAGTGTTGACTCATGGAGGTGTCCGTAGACCAGTTGCCTATTTTTCAGCTACCTTAGATCCAGTAGCTTCTGCGTTGCCCGGATGTCTCAGATCCGTTGCGGCAACAGGTGTCAGCATCGAGAGATGCGAGAGCATTGTGATGGGACATCCCCTTACTGTACATGTGCCACATTCCGTTGAACTGTTGATTACGAGGACTAAAACACAGCACCTCACGAATAATAGGCTGACTCGTTATGAGCAAGTCATCCTTGCAGCCGATAATGTGATATTGAAGAGGTGTGCTGTTTTAAATCCTGCTACATTGTTACCTGTCCCAAATGTAGATGATGATGAAGATTGTGAGGACCATGATTGTCTCGATGTGACTGAACTATGCACCAAACCGAGACCAGACATTGTTGATGAACCGCTCCCAGTTTCAGATAAGATTTTCTTTGTGGACGGTTCATGTTTAAGAGACAGTGTCGGTCGATTGAGAGCAGCGTTTGCTGTATGCACCATCACGGGGGTGGTTGAAGCCGCTTGTTTAGAAGGAGTACACTCCGCACAGGTGGCTGAGCTTTTTGCTTTGACTCGTGCCTGTTTGGAAGCTTATAAGATTCGTGTAACTATTTACACAGACAGCCAATATGGGTTTGGTGTGGTTCATGACTTTGGACAGCTATGGTCCCAGAGAGGGTTCATGACGTCTTCAGGTTCACCCATTAGAAATGGTGACCATGTGCGAAAATTGCTTGAAGCATTGCAAGGTCCTGATGAAATTGCTGTTGTTAAATGTTCTGCACACACTAAGGGAAATGATTTTGTTTCATTGGGTAATAATTATGCCGACGAAGTTGCCCGGACTTGTGCAGAGCAGGGATGTAATTACACGGAGAACCACATTGAGGAAACTGAGGAGAAAACAGTGTATGATCAGATGTTAGCAATGGCAGACTCATGGGAGGAACTGAAGCAGCTTTAGGAAGGGGTTTCGGATCAGGAGCGAGCCAGTTGGATACGAGCTGGATGTGAGAAAGGAGATGTGGATATATGGGTTTCGAATGATGGACGAGCGGTGTTGCCAGAATGTTTGTTAAATCCCATGGCGAGGTTGATACATGGTGCTGTACATCTTGGTAGAGACGCAATGATGCGAGTGTTTTGCCAAACTTGGTATAACCCGAAGTTTCGGGCGGTGGCCGAAACTGTGTGCCAGAGGTGTGTCACTTGTCAACAGATGAATGTAGGGAAGAGGACAGCTGTGACGTTGAGTCACATAGGGAGGTCAGGTGGACCTTTCAATAGGATGCAGCTGGATTTCATTGAAATGCCGAAGTGTAATGGGTTGAGGTACATATTAGTCATAGTATGTGTCTTTTCCAGGTGGGTGGAGGCATACCCTACACGTAGATGTGACACACTTACGGTAGCAAAATTATTGTTGAGAGAACTCATTCCAAGGTACGGGTTCCCGACCTCTTTTGAATCAGATAGAGGAACTCATTTCCACAGTGAAGTCATGAAGTTGCTTTGTGCCGCCTTAAATATAGATCAGAGGTTACATTGTAGCTATAGACCAGAAGCTCCAGGGATGGTGGAGCAAGTAAATGGAACTTTAAAAGCTCGAATGGCAAAAGTGTGTTCGTCAACCTCCCTGAAATGGCCCGACGCATTACCTTTAGTTCTCATGAGCCTTCGAAGTGTGCCTGATAGAAGGACTGGATTGTCACCCCATGAGATCCTCATGGGGAGGGCGATGCGTTTGCCTGCAATACCTGCCACTGCTCTGATAAATATCACTGATGATATGATCCTGGACTATTGTAAAGGCCTTGCTGACGTGGTCCGTTCTGTGTCTCAGCAGGTGCAGACAGCAACGGTTCCAGCTGCGAGTGACCTGTGCCACGACCTATGTCCCGGCGATTGGGTCCTGGTCCGCAAGCACGTGAGGAAGAGTTGCCTGGATGCTAGGTGGCAAGGACCGTTTCAAGTGATCCTCATTAAGAACACAGCAGTGAAGTGTGGAGGTTTACCGAACTGGGTGCATGCTTCCCATACCCGTAGAGTTCCAGCACCCTTAGAAGATACAGCCCCTCTCGAGAACGTAAACCCAGCTGAGGCGACAGAGCCACCTGAGAGGGCAAGTCAAGCTGTAAGGGTTGCTGAAGCAGCTGGTGGTGCACTGAATCAAGCTGAAGGAGAACGTGAGAGAAGCACCGAACCAGAACCAGGGGAAGAAGTAAGAGGTGCAGTGGGCAGTACAGAATCGAGTTCTGCCGAGGAAGAGGAGATCAGTGCACAGGGTATCGAGGGGGAGACCGGAGGTGCCACAGAAGCAGAAAGGGTTTGGCCCGCGAGACGGAAACGGGTAAACCTGAGGTTGGCACCGAGCACAGATCTTGCACCAGTTTCGGAGGAGCCAGAAGCAGAATCGAATGACGAGGAGCATCCTCAAGGTACTCTGAGAAGGTCAAGAAGAACTAGAGTGCCAAGACAGAAGTACGCTTCACCGGAGTGGGCATATCCAGTGACTGATGCCGGGTTTACCGAGCACGGGAAGATTGAGGTCAATGACATTGGTCAGCAGTGCTCCGTTTCCGAGAGTGGAAGTGTTGTTGAGAATTCCGGGATTGGAGATCGATGGAATCCTGACCATCAACATCCCGAATCCACCATTTCTAAGCATCATTCGTGGTATGATCTTGGATACCTTGGATTTCCCGACGTTCACAGTTGTGCCAGCTCCACAAGAACTGACCATTCTTAAGCTCGAGATATTGCAGGGGGTCCTAGAACTGTTGGGACCAGCAGTTATTCTGGACTGATTCAAGAGTGTTATAAAGCAGGAAAAAGAAGATAACCTAGACCCGAGTGGAAGAAGAATAAAATTAGGGACCTTCCGTTGTAGAACGAAGAAAATTAGGGAGGTCTGCCAGAGTTTGCAAAAGAGACATTAATGAGAAAGAGACTTATTATTCCAGAGACTGTATTGAACATTGAGTATATTCCGAGGATGGCAGATCCTGCAAACACACATCGTAGGGCTAGATTAATAGTAGGCACATTGGTAGGAGTTGTGATAGCCACTATATTTGCAGTAGTGATAAGTTCGTACATGGTGGCCCACCGTCAGGAGGGAGAGGTTCAGGGAGCACCTACACCTATTACTCCAGGGCAGAGAGATGTTAATATTAGAGATCAGAAAACATTAAGGTTAAAGGAGGATCGTAGACTCCACATGGATTTGTCGAAGGGTGATTTTAAACTCAATGCTTATGCGAAGTTGTTGTACGAGTATGTTGATGCGATGGATGCGAAGGATTGCTATGTGTGTATGTAGTTGCCTGCTTCAGTAGATGAGGGTATCAAGTATCACCATCTCCCATTGACGTATGGGATTTCTTGTAGTTTGTTGCTTAGTTTATTTTACGACAGGAGGCAGTTCGAGTATTTCTTTTCAAATTTTGATACGGTACTTCCTGAAGTTCCAGCAATCAAACATTTGAATAAGTACGACTATTATAAGAAAGAGGACAGACTCCTGAAGTATTTTAGACCAACTGTGAAGTTGGATACTGCGCATGCTCACAGGCATAACCTGACATGTGCATTGTCTGAGACGGAGAAGAAATTCATTGACCAGGTAGAGGACAGATATAGAAAGTTGACCCAGGCTCGAGACACCGGAGATCGTTCAATAGATTGGACTGATGAGGAAAAATCTCACAAGTCCAAGGGAAGCTATGGACCAATTGCATTAGATGAAGCGCAGAAAGGGAATTTGTGTATTGGACGTCCTCAATCAGCTACTGAGAAGGTTGCAGTAGGACATAGCACCTGTTCTCAGACCTTCACTATGGAGGCTACTGTTAAGGACTTTATGCAAGGTGCCGTACAAGTGATTCCGACAGTGTATTATGTATGTGGGAAGAATGCTTATGTAAGATTGCCTGCAAATTGGTATGGCATATGTTATTTGGCTATTATATTCCCGAAGATTTATCACACAGAGGACTTGGAGCTGTTAGAAACGAGACAACATTCTAGAAGACGTAGGACTGTAAATGCAGGTGCAGTGATTGGTGATCTATATGGAGCAATGATACCTAGTATGGTTGTGGTTTTGAATGACGTGAAGATCAGAAGGTTGGCGACAGTGGTTGATGAGCTGTCTATGAATACGGCGAGGTCCTTGTTGTTGGTGACTGGAGAGATGATGTCGATACGGAATATGGTTATGCAGAATCGCCTTGCGTTAGAAGTGTTATTAGCTAAAGAGGGCGGGGTCTGCAAATTATTGAAGGTTCAAGAATGCTGCACGTATATTCCAGACAATACGAAGGAGTTGGGGAAGTACATAGACAATATCACAACTATCCACAAGGAAATTATGGATTTGACGGATTAGAATGTGTGGGAAAAGATTGGACAAGGATTTGGAAGAGTGGGAACATGGTTTGCAAATTTGGGGAGGGGATTTCTTGGCTCGGTATTGAAGCCAATTATCATTGCTGTGGTTTGTGTGATTTGTTTGTGGGGATGTGTGAAAGCTTGGAAGTGGTATCAAGGAGGCAAGGTCGAAAGAGCTCTTAGAGCAAATGAGCAGGGAATGGCAAAATTTCAGGATCAACAATATGAGAGTCTTAAGAGAATGGGGGGAGTTCGACATGGCAGAGCAATGACCAGTACTGTTTAAATCAGTTCTAAAGAAGGGAGATTGTAATGGTGTGATGACAGATGTCATCAAAGGGGGGAACTGATGTAGCGTTTAAAAGGTTGAAAATTGTAGGGGTGCGTTTTAGTCACTGTTAGTTGGCACCCGCATATAATCAAATGTGTACTCAGGTATTTTGTGTGTGAAATGCTTAAGAAATGTATAAGGTATCGCTTTAATTTAGAAGTGTTAGCAATGTATGAACATATTATGAATGTTAGAGACATGCATAGAGTTTAGTTTATATGAACGCACTGTGAAATTAACGTGTAACCTAGAAAACGTTCATGTAGATTGTCTAAAACATACATGAAAGGGAAGACGTAAATGTCAATAGTGTGATTTAGACATGTTTGTGTAACCAAAGTAGTGGCCAGAATTCACATATATCGTTGAGGAGATAGGCCTGTTATTTTCTTATGTTAGCCGAGGGCAATAGGCCAGAAGGATTTATTCCAGTAGAGGTTTTAGGCTGTAGTAAATTGCACAGTTAAAAGATGTGAAGTAGGTCTGCATTTCATGATCTCACTCCAGGTGCAAGGACAGTTGCTTTGTTAGTAGAGAAGTTCTTTGTTCACGAATTGACTTATGTAGTTAAAGCCAGACATGGGAGTGCATTGGAATGTGCCAATCGTAACTCCTAGTGCGGACGGTGTCTGGGACTCAAGGCCAAGCTGATGGACGATGGAACTGGACAGCGCTCAATGGAAAATTACTGAAAGACGACCCGGCTGGAGAGGAGGTGCAAAAGGGCGTGTTCTGGGATTTGGGGTTCTGTATTAGGGAAAGCGCCCCGAGGGTGGACACAGAACAGAGCAGCCCAGAGCAGAGAAGAGTTAGGCGAGGAGCTAGAGGGGGCATTTTTATAGATCAAGCTCTCCAAGTGAAGACTTCTTAGGAAGTTTCACTCTGACACCTTTTCTCGATTTGAGGGTCTCAAGGGATTGCTAAGTAGGGATGACATCTAGTACAGAGTAGGGACAGAGATGGTATGGTCCAGTGTCCCTAATATCGACATTGGCTTGGTAGTTTTCTACCTCATGCTTTTAGAAATTGTGCTTTTAGTTATTTTCAGTCGTATGCGGATTCTTCGTAGAGTAGCATCTGTGTGAGTGCCTATGTATTTGTTGTGCCTCGTATTGAGGAGTTTGTATCTTCAAATTTTTATGCTGATAATAAAAGCCAGAGAGCCAAGAGATTAAGTCTCGAGTCCTTGATTATGACAAATTGCGGACAGCATTCTTCGATAATTGTGTTTATTCCCTCCACGCTATTGGGCAAGTAAAAAGTTCCATCCGACCAGAGTGGGTTCTTAGTGACAATTGGCGGATATGAAAATGGGCCGGAGCACCTGTCATGACTAGTGTCCCATATCTACACCCATGCATGAGAGTAAATATAATATTGCATCATATAAAGTGCATTTAAAAAGATTGTTAACAAAATTAACCTTGCCAAGATTAGAAGTCCACACTGGTTAATATGGAAATTAATACACAAAAACCCTAAGCACTCAAAGAAGCCCCTTTGTAAGTACGAAATACACTAGAGAAAAACGTCATTTCCCTTTAAACTCACAGCTCTACAAAATTAAAGGACAGGCTACAAAAACTCGCATTTCAGACTAAATCTACTGTCTTCAGGTAAATATTCAGGATGAAATGAACACACCAAGACAGCATTTTAAAATTGTGACTCCCTGTTCGACAGCACTAGATGTTAAGAGCTAGACAAACATTTCTGTTAGAAAATCCAGAACCTCAGAGACAATAATGACTGCACAGGCTCCCTTCTGATCTGCACTCCCCTCCTTTCCCCAGAAAAGCGACCTCTTCTACTTGGACCCATGTCAGTGCTATTTCGCAGCAATCTTCAATACTACACCATCAGCTTACACCTCCGGCGCTGTGACATCATTCTTTGCAACGGATCACGCTGATTTGCTGATGCTATGTTTGCCTTATGATTGGATATCATACCATTGTTCTCTGGATCAAGGTACTGCCCCATATTCCTTCAGTAGCAAGGCAGCAGGGCATTTCCATCTATGCACCTAGGATCTAGAACAGCATCCCGCATCCATTAGGTCCTCCACGGCACAGAGTTGAAGACTCACCTCTTTGGACAATGCTGCATTACAATGCATTAACAGCCCACAAACCAAGCTCCCTCTCCTACTGACTGCTGGACTTTGGCCATGTTCAGCGCTCCACTGCGTTTTTCTAGGTTAGTGCTCCAGAAATACCACAAACATGCATATATCCGTACATACATCTGACGTGGACCATGTGTGTTTTCTTATGAAGAAAACACAATGTCGATCAGAATTACCTTGAAAACTATTGAGCCGTTATAAGGTTATCTTTCTATGCTTGGCTAAAATTAGAGAAGGGTATCTAGCCACTCAGTTGGAACATTCACATTGAAAATGTATTCTTGGCTTCAATCCGTCTTTACACCCAGACAGCGCTATGAAACCACTATGCTCCAAATCCTAGCTGACTTATCTTTAATGAAGGTAAACACTGCAAGCTTCTGCTTCTTGAGCTGCAGACTGCCTTCAGTACTACTGGACATAACAGTGTCCTCACACACCACAAAACAGAATTAGCATCAAAGGTATAATTCAGAAATGGTTCAAGCCCTACCTTTCTAGTAGTAGTCAATGCATCAAAACTGTTGACTCTTACTTAACCCTAACTAATGTTCTTTTCGGTGCCCCGCAAAGGTCTATCTTAACACACTTACTATTTAAACTCGGTCTCAAAGTAATTACCTCTAATGCGGACATTGACTTCCACCAATATGTGGATGATACAAAAACTGTAACTTATGACTGACAATACAGAAAATACTGACGTGCTCATCCAATGCTTTTCAAACATGAGCTCATGAATGTCAGAGAAGAAACTCAAGGTCAATGAACACAGCGAGTAGCTCCTACTGTCTCCACACAGCTCCAAGGTCCTCCTGTGATACTGAATTGATAAACATCAGGCTCTTAACACTGTCCTTACTATTGCAATCAACCAAATCTATTGATGTTACTCTAGGCAAGCACCTAAGTGCTGACACATATCAGGGAAGTCATTTGGAGCTTCAGATTTCAACTGAAGCTACTCCACAAGATAAGGCCGGTCGTTCCTAAAAATAGTTGGAGTACTATGCAGGCACTGATGATATAACACAAAAAATATATGAATGCCCTTCTAACTGGATTACCTGGATACCACCTTTCACCTCCCAAAGCTATCCTCTGGTTTGCAACCAGTCTGATCAGTGAGACACAAATCTGGTAGCATTGCACTCTAGAATTCTCACATTACCTATCAAACTGCAAATGTCAAATGTAAGGTAGTACAGCTGAACCCCACCACTTTTCCTCTCACAAAAATTGGCATTGTTGGCGAAAAACAGGACCTTAATAAGGACACATACTCACCTTCTCCAAATATCACACTTCAAAAAGACATCCACCATGAAATACACTGTTTAGGGAATGCCCCAGAACATAGACTGTTCTTCTCATTAATTTAAGACTTGCCCCCACCTTCCAGAACTTCAGATGCAAACATAAAAAACAGAAAAAGAAAAGTAACTCAACCTATAATCCTAGTTCTCCTCTAGCGGAATCATCCATCAAAGTCATAAACACTGCACAGTCCTGGCCATGTGCGGGGATCCCAGAGCATGTTTAAACTATACGTATATATGTCTAACTTTATAAAACTGTACACTACATATATGTTTGCAGCCGAAAGTCAGAAATTGGTAAAAAATCATTACATTTTTTTTTTTTAAAAGACAGCAATGACATAAAATGTAGTCATTGATAGAAAAGTTACCACAGAAAATCTTCCACATTTGTGAATCAGGCCTGAGACTTTCCTGAAAATGGCAGATTCAGAATGCAATGTTGTGCTCATGGTTTCAGCACAGTTAATTGCAGCTAAGAACTTCTAATTGCACAAATTCTGTGGCAGTAGCCATGAGCATCTAGGTCTGATGTGTCAGCTGCTGCATGCTTGTCCTCTTTTGGAAGTTTTTCAGTAATTCTGTGAGAGAATCTCAAGACCTACTGTATCTGCCCAAAAGTGTGGTAGCTATGGCAGCCTTCATTGAACATGCACATGTTCCACACATCTTCTTCCCACGCAAATCTATCTGCTTAATCTCTTTGCCTGGTTGTACTGAGGAGGAAGAGGTGCTAGAATGAGACTTCTTTGCTAAGGCTACAATTACCGAATTTGGAACACACGGTCCTGGTCATGTGGTTTATATTTCTAGTGTAGTCTAGATGTAGCAGTCTTCACTGATGATCAAGGGTGAGGAATAGCTGCATCACAGCCTCAAGTAGACCACGGACTAGAGGAAGGAGAGATCCTGCTTTTGCTCTGGGATGCAGACTTTCAAAAATAACAGAGGCTGATGTTGTAGGAGAAGACGAGGTTATATTTAATGTTGCTGCTCCTCTCACCAATACACCATTCAAAGTTAGAAGATCATCTACTAGCAAGATTTTTGCTGGGGTGCGTCTATCAGAGCAGGTGAATAATCCCTGACAGATGAGTAAATTGTGGAAGTCCAGGATGGAGATCACCTTCCTTGCTGAGATTGTGATCTCCTACTCAATCTTCTGGAACATTTGGAATTCGACCTTTTAGAAGTCCTCCTAGATCTGGTTCTAGATCTGGGGTGATGGCACCTTCTTGGACTCCTAGATCTTTGAAGAGATACAGGTAGCTGTGGACTGCTCAGGGGTAATTTGGAACAGCATGAGGAGCTTGAGGTGTTGTACTAAGTGGCCTGCCTGGAGAGAAATGAGCAAATGTTGGTTGATCTCCTAGGCAATGGAGTACTTGAAAGCTACATCCCGGGTTTTATCCTGTAATGGAGAATAGGTACAGGAATAATTTGAATCTGTTGTTTGGGCCACACTTTCCTCTTGAAAACCTTGTAGCCATCATAGTCTGATGTTCAAGGTAGGTTGTGATCTAGCTCTTGATGTGGAACAAGGCCTTCAATGGTAATTCCGATGTTAAAATGTGCTTATACGCTGGGATGTGCTTGGAAGGTGAACGCCGTGGGTCTTTTGACATCGATAGAGACTTTGACATTAAGATGTGTGTCGGCAGCGAGTGTCGATGGGCTTTTGATTGTGACTTCGACATCAAGGAGTGCTTTGACGACCAACGGCAAGAATGCTTTCACATCTAGTGGTGTCTCAACAGCCTTTTCATGGTGTTCCTGTCGACGGTGAACATACCAGTAGCTTTTCCATTATTGACGTTGGATGGAAGCCTTACATCTTCCACAAATGGTGTTTCTGTCTTGATCTCTCTCTGTGGGAGGCCTTGGAGCAGGAGGAATGCACTCTGGAAGAAGTAATAACTTCCCCAAGGCCTCTTGTTAACCCAGCAGAATCTTTTGCCTTCTTTCCTGGAGGCCAGGCAGCCGGATTCCCTCTCTGTCCTTGAGGGTCCTTCTGGAGAACGTTTTACCGTGGGTAAAAGTCTAGGGATTATGGTCTTCAAGAAGGCAAATAATGCAGACAAGGTGAGAATATGTCTGGGCCTTCTTTTTCCCACATAAAGGCACTTCACAAATACCTAAGGCATTTTAGCAGATTAATGTGGTAAGTGGATTCCTTTGGTGACCATTTGCCCTGAATTTGAAGATGATCTTTATGGGCTACTCATACCAGGAGATAGGCATCCGTTACTATGGTTTGCGAAGGTATCTTCTTGTGGAAAGGAATCCCTCATAGGAGATTGGTGGGCGAACACCACCATTTGATGGACCAGAGGGCATGTTGTGACAGTTGAATCCGGTGTTGCCAATCTCCTATTCGCTGGTCCCATTGGTCTGCCAGACATTCTTGCAGGGGTCTCATGTGGAGATGTGCATTCGGTGTGAGGAATATACAAGACACCATGTTATGTTATGTTACTCAATTTATAAAGCGCAACGTATACCTGAAGGCGTCTTGGAACTAACTCTGTGAGAGACGATGAGCAGTTTTAAAACCTACTGATTGAAAAGCAAAGTTTTCAGAAGCTTTCTAAACTGAAGCAAGGAAGGGGCAGATCTCAAGGTGAAAGGCAGGATATTCCAGGATGTACCTGCTCTGACAGCAAAGCTGCTGCCACCCCATTTCGATTTTTTTTTCTAATGGGGGTTGTCCTCCTCTTGCCAGCTGATCTTAGATTTCTGGTTAGAATGTACCAACTAAAGGTTTCCTTCAGAAAGTAGGTCTTAGAATCATGTAGCGCCTTATAGGTGACCTTAAACTGAATTCTGTTTTTAACCATCAGCCAGTGAAGGTCTTTAGGTGCGGCAGAAACTGAATGATGCCTGGGTATCTCCAGTAGAGGTCTGGCTGCAGAGTTCTGAAGGGCCAGCAATTTATTCAAGTATTGGGCTTGCAGCCCCATGTAGAGATCATTACAGTAGTCTATTTTTGACAATACTAAGGTGGATACCACTGACTTCCTAACTGAAATAGGCAGAAAGATGATAATTTTCTTTAGCATTCTCAAGATGTTATAGGAGGAGGAGCCCACTGTGTTTACTTGATTGCCTAAAAGTAGGTGATCATCTATGATGACCCCCAGACTTTGGCTTTCTTGGTGGGGAGAGGAAGGGGTCTCATGTCCGCAGGCCAGCAAGGGGGAGACCAGAGATTAAGGTTATTGCCGAGTATTATCACCTCGGTCTTCCCGGCACTGAGTTTAAGACAGTGCATGTTCATCCAATCAGAGATGTATTTCATGCAGTTATGAATGCGAACACAATTGTCATATGTATTTTAAGTGGCTGATAGCACAATTTGGGTATTGTCCGCATATGATGTATGAGTGAACCGGAAGGGTTGGACCATAGGAGCTAAATCTGCAACATAGACTTTAAAAAGGGTAGGACTGAGCGAAGAGCTCTGTGGAACCCCACAGGACAAACGGAAAGACTGCGAGAAAAAGGTGTCAATTTTGATCACGTTTTTCCTGTCTGATAGAAAGGAGACTAGTTTCAGAGCATGATCTTTAATGGCTTTTGCTTCCAAACAAAAGGATCAAGATGGAGTAATCCACCGTATTGAATGCCACAAACAGGTCCAGCAGAATTAGAGCAGCTGATCCCCCCTCATCAAGGATGAACTTTAGTTCATCCGTTGCCTTGATCAGGGCAGTCTCTGTGCTATGTTCCGATCTAAATCCAAATTGGATGGGGTCAAGGAAATTGAAATCCTTGATAAATTAATTATGTTGGTTTTTCATCTCTTTTTCAACTATTTTAGCAGGGGAGGGGAGTCTGGAAATTGGCCAGTAATTAGGGGGCTCTTCGGGGTCCACGTTTGTCTTTTTCAGAAGGGGCAGAATGGAGGCCCGTTTCCATTGTGGAGGAAAGACACCCATCTTAAACATGTTGTTGAATATGTTTGTAAGGTGGTCAGCTATGATGTCGGGGACCATTTTGATGACTGAAGGTGGGGAAGGATCATCTGGAGAGCCTGATATGATGATCAGCATAATGTCTTTTATTCGCGGGGGAGAGACTGAGGAAAACATTTTTTGTTTGTTGTGGAGAGGAGGATAGTTGTCAATATGGTCAAATGCATTAAAGATTGAATCTACTTTGTCTTTAAAATGCAAGGCAATCTTATCACAGAAAGACTGACTAACCCAATCCCCTTTGCATTCTGCTTGTCTGGTGAGATTATTAATGACTTGGTAAAGTTCTTTGGCTGAGTTTTTAGCAGATTCGATTTGAGATGAGAAGTAAGCTGATTTTTCTGTTATCAGAAGGGATTTGTATTTGTGTAGTGAGAGTTTATAAATTTCTCTCTCGTGGGAATTATATTTGGCTCTCCATTTCCTCTCTTGGCTTCTGCAGCCTTGTTTTTCACGACTGAGGGCCTCTGAGAATCGGGAGGCAGACGGACAGGTCCTGCATTGGCCCTTTTTCTTTATACGGATTATTTGGGCAAAGGTTGAGTTGAGCCAGTTAGTATATGCCTCTGCTGCTGGCTCAGGATTCTCGACAGCCGGGGGAAGGGGGTAGATTATATTAACAGCTGTTTTAGATGGTTTGGGTCAATGTTAGGCCAAGCTCTAGGTTCACCTGAGCAGCACCCCTTGCTCTGGGGAGTGTTAACTGCAGGGCAGTTAATTGTAATAAAGATGGCTGCGTGATCGGACCCTGCTAGGTGAAGCACTTTGAGCCTAGTAATATCTTTGTTGTTAGAGAAAAGTGCATCTAGCATGTGTCCAGTTTTATGTGTGGAGTTCGTACTAACAAGTTTAAGATCTACTGCATCCATGATTTCTAATAACGATGAAGTGTCCTTATCGTCCTCCTGCTCTAAGTGAAAGTTAAAATCTCCTAAGATAGTAAAGTTAGCATTACAAATATCAGCCTCAAGTAATGAGCTTATAGAACTAAGAAGGCCAGCTTTCTGGCCTGGAGGGTGGTAAATGAAAGAGACCCTTAAGATGTATTTTTTTGTGAGCCCTAAATTGAATGACAGGGCTTTACAGTCCTCAGACTGTATGGTAGTAAAATTAACCCTAATATTCTCACGGTAGATGACAGCCAGTCCCCTTCCTCTTTTTAATGGACGGTCCTGCCTATGATGACGATAACCTGCAGGCGTGGCCATAAGCAGATCAGGCATAGAGGAGTCCAGAAGAGAGGAGACCTTCCGCACAGTTGGGTGAGACATGGTCATGAGAGCCTGAGCCTTTTGAAGGATCGATAAGCATCTCTCCTTCGAAGGATACACGTTTGCCGTGCGAGTATCAATGGAGGCTCCCAGATATTGTAGGCACTGTACAGGAGTCAAGGTAGACTTTGTTTGATTGATGTGAAGGCCCATACGAAGGAGAAGGTTGGAGGTCGAATTGAAGTGTAGTTGAGCCTCCTGACACGTGAAAGCCTTGATAGCCAATCGTCTAGGTAGGGGTAGACGAACACTTTATGCTTCCTCTGATGGGCAGCAATCACAACCATGAATTTGGAGAAGGTCCTGGGTGCTGACTTCAGGCCGAATGGGAGTACACAGTATTGATAGTGGTTGTTCTCCACTATGAACCTCAGGAACTTGCGATGTTTCCTTATGAAGGGAATGTGTAAGTATGCATCTTGCAGGTCTATTGCGCATAACCGATCCCCTTGATGTAGTTGAGGGTAGATCTGGTGTAATGCTAACATTCGGACTCTCTCTCTCAGAATCCACTTGTTTGCCTTTCTTAAATCGTGAATGGGTCTGAACTCGTTCTTGTTCTTCTTTTTGACAAGAAAGAATCCTGAATACAGCCCTTTACCTCTATGTAAAGGAGGAACAGGTTCTACCGCCTGTTTTCGTAAGAGAATGTTAGCTTCTGTTTGTAATTTGAACAGTTGGAATCTTGACTGTTTGAGGTATTGATGGTGGAGGGCTGTTGAAGTGTAGAGAGTATCCATTGCCAACAATATTCAGAACCCAACTGTTTTGTGTTATTTTTTGCCACTCTGCCAAGAAATGTTGAATGCTTCCCCCTACCTGAGTGGGTAACGGAAGAGGGGGAAGATAGGATTCAGGGTTTGGAACCTGTATGCAACTTGCCTCCTTGCGCAGGTTGCTGTCCTGACCTTCCTCTTCGTTGTCGCTTTTGGTAAGGTTGGTAAGATCGTTGGTACGATTGCTTTGTACCGGTCTGCCGGCCCTGATACCAGCTAGGGGTTTGAACCCTCTGTGTCGAGTATCTGCACGAGAAAGGACAGAAAGATTTACGTTGGTCTTTGGGTCTTTCGAGACCAACAGCTTTTAGTGTTTCCATTTTCCGCTTTAATTCGGGCCATCTCCTCGTCTGCATGAGAGCCGAAAAGGGTTGTTCCTGAAAAAGGAAGATTCAGGATATGTTGTTGTGCTTCAGGCTTAAGTGAGGTCAAGCGAAGCCAGGAATGCCTTCTGAGTGCCACTCCGTGGCAATATCCATGTGCAGATAGAAGGGAAGTGTACGCCACTGCACTAATTACTTGATTAGACATCATAAGGCCTTCCATTAGGATCTCATTAAAATCCTCCCTTTTGTCCCTAGGTAGGTGATCTACAAACTGCTGAAGAGACTCCCACAGTGCCCAGTCATATCTGCCCAGCAGGGCTGTGGCACTAGCAGCTTTCATGGAGGTTGCTGCTGTTTTGCATACCTTCCTCCCCACTGAGTCTATTTTACGGCTCTCTTTGTCAGGTGGAACTGTGGATGTTGGAGCCGTAGTATACTGTTTTTCCGCTGCCACCACAATAACAGAATCTGGAGTTGGGTCCGTCCATAGGAACATGGGATCCTGCTATGGAGGACAATACTTCTTCTGCAGTCTGGATGGAGCTGGTTTAATGGAAGAGGGAGTTAGAAAACATTGCATTGCCTGTTCTAATAACTGGTTGATGGCATCAGAGTGGACATTGGGATGTTCAGTTTGAAGCCCCTTTCACCAAGACTTCTTGAAAAGTAGCAATGTCATCAATAGGTGAAACCCTTTGAGGAGGAGAATCCGATAATGCAGGGGAATATCTTCCAGTACTCGTAGAGGAAGTGTCCCTAGTGTGTCTGGAGCGAGATCTCCCACCATGATGTTGGCGATGAGAATGAGTTGAGGAACGTCAATGACTGCGAGAACGGTCCCTCGTATGAGACTTAGGCTGAGGAGACGGAGTAGGAGGAGCAGGCAGAGGTGTAGGTTGATCATCTGGTCGATGAGAAGAAGGCTGAGCTGGTGACCTAGGTGGAGAATATGTCAGGGAATACTCAGAATCTGAATAATACATTAATATCCTCTTTTTCCGAGCTGCCTGAAGTGAGGAAGGAGCCACAGATTCTGCAGAGGATCAATCTTTCCCCCTCGACCTCGATATACTTGTCGACGGCTTCCTTCGACATCGTCTCAAAAGAGAACTTCCTCTTGATGTCAACAGGAGACAACGTCGATCCGAGATTGACGGAGTCTTCTCGACGTCAATCGCTGGTGTCTTCTCGACGGTGATCGTCGGTGATTTCTCGATGTCGATCAACGGTGTTGATGCGACTTCGATCGACGATGGTGAGTCGACGTCGAGTGATGAGACAATGTTCTCGACGGCAACCTCTGTGGTGATGGGTTTCTCGACGATGAACGAGGAGTTCTCGCCGTAAGTTTCACCACCGGTTTCGAAGATCTTCTCCTCGACGTAGAATGTCGACGTCGTTTCGACCTTGAGTCTATGACGAACAGTTCGGTGTTATACCTGCTCTCTATGTCGTAGTCTTCAACGTAGACCGGACCGGCGCCGTTTTTCAGCCCTTATTCTTCTGGGGAGCCCCCCAGAGGCTGAAGACAGAGCCCTGGTAGAGGGCTGATCCTCTCCTCGCCTTGAAGTCCCACCTGAGGACTGGGCCTGCTGTTTTCTTCATTCTTCTGCTCCTTGAAGCTGAATCTTCTCCCTGTCATACAGGGTGCGCCTAGAAAAAGTTTTACAAATGGAACAGGCATCAGAGACGACTCTACCCTGCTCTCTCCCCCTAGAATAATGCGGCGCAGAAACTTTGGCTGGTGTGCAGCTTTGCACTACAAATTTGCACCATGGCAGCTGTAGTTTATAGTAAGAGGGGGTGACGGGCAACGGCGTGGCTGCCAATGCTCTCCATGGCACAGCACACACAAGTGTGAGAGGGAGTTCCTCGAGAGACAGCGTTTACAGTGAGTGGTCACTACACTACTTTAGGGGTGGGACTGAGGAGGCGCCCTACCCAGTGTCCGCCAAAGCTCACTGAGGCTGCATGCAGGCGTAAGTGGGAGCTACCTGGCGCGCAGAGTTTGCAGTAACTACATTCCTAGAAATGCCGGGAGTGACAGGTGCCCCCTGCCCTTATAGTAACCCAGGACATACCACTTCATGAGGGGAGGAGTGGCTCGGTCATGTGTTCCCCTTTCCATAGCCCCGCCCCTATGGTCCACGGAAGCTGCCACAGGTGGCATGACAAGGCCTGGGAGACCCCCTGCTCATCACAAGGCTTTTCACTCACTATGGAGGTTCCAGAAGGGAGGGGCCCTGGGGGCAGCCCCCATGGCCCTGCGTGCACGTGACAGCCCTGGCCAGAAGGATGCCGCACACGTGCCCAGACCACGCTGTGTGTACAGCAGACAACCTGCCTCTCACAGAACGGGCTCCGACCACTGTGAATACAAACGGGGGTGAGGGGAGGGGAGAGTACAGGAGGTGCCAGGAGCGTCTGTGGCACTGAGGGGGCAGAAGGGAGAGAGAAAGGTGTCAATAAGAACATTGAGAACAAAAAAAAACACGGCGGGAGCGCTTCAGGAGAGGATGTAGCCTTGTGGCTAGAGCGGTCGACTTCGAAGCTGGGGAACCGGGTTCAAGTCTCAGCTACGACGCCCATCTCGCCTTTGAATAAGTTAAAGCCATTTGCTTTGCTAATGGTATTGTATAGCTAAGCAAATGGCTTTAACTTAATAAAAGGGGAGACCTATTGCATTTTTAATGCTTGTTTTCATATGTTGTGGGAATGTGCAGAGCTCTAAAAATATTGGGAGGCAATGTCGACCTGTAGGAGGGAAGTGTGTGGGGGTGCAATGGAGCTTTCTGCAAAGTGGTATTTGTTGAACATCTCAGAGGAAAGTGACCTTAGTAGTAAGGAGCGTCTCTGGGTGACGGGATTTATGGTGGCCAAACATGGAGGGCTCCGTGCACTCTGGCTCTGCAAGAATGGACAATGGATAGGACTGCTGTGTGAAGGCTGACAAAGTTGTGCACGAAAGCAGAGGCTGCCTAAATAAATGGACTAAATTCTTGGGTAGGTGGAACAAATGCCTTTTGTGCACACCTCTTGAGTAAATGAACCCTCTTGAGATATCTTCAATGTCTTTCTGTTGAGTGGTTCAGTGGGGTTGACAAGTCGGGAGGGCAGGATGTGTTGAGGGTTTGGAAGCTAAGTTTATGTAGCTGTCATGATGATGAGTAACAGACTCTTTATTGTCACCAAAATGTAATGTTTGTCCTTAAAAATATATAAAATAAAAAAAGTTACCAATTGACAAAAATTCTTTTTTTTCATTTATAACAAATTAGGAATTTGGATTTCCAGACTACTCTAACAGTATTTCGGAAAAATGTTCGTCTGTGCATCCCTCAAACTGTGTTGATATTGAAAATATATTTGTTCACAGATGCAATCAGTGACATGTGACAGCATTAACACCGGACAATTAATTCCCCAACAAAATTTTGTTTTTGAGTGTTACGATTTCAAAAGATTGATAATTCAGTTGCTCCAAATGAGTGTCTCAGTCGTATACAAAAAGAGGCCTCGCTGCCTTCGTGGAAGTACTCCCTCAGGCACGTGCTCTAAGGTTCAAGACTCAGCATGGACACCCTCTTAAATAAGGGGGTGTCTGCAGGGTACCTTTGTTTGGATTCCAGGCTTTGGACGGTCCCTTCACTCGAGCCCACAACTATGAAAGGCACACTTTGGAATACTTTAAAGCACACATACACCTGCAAACAACGTCACACACAGACGCTGAATGTAGGTCACCACGAGGCACTATGTCCACGCACATACTCACTTCTTGCACGGACATACCTTTGAGCCAGAGGATCCTGGGGGCTGGGCTTGCTGCTGGCAGGCAACACAGGGTAACCGACTCACCCTCCAGCAGCACCTGGTCCTTCAACTTGATGTGGAACACAGGGGGGAAGTCTGTGGGGTGAAAGCACAGTAGTAAGAATACACACAAAGGCAGCAACGTACCCACGAGGGGCTGCTGGAGTCATCCCACACTCTGTCCAGTTGTGCTATGGACATATACAGGCTTGCAAACACTGCCCAGGTGTGGAGAACAGGGGATTCCAAAGCCCTTTTATAGAACACTTATATCAGTGCTGATGCCCACAGCCCTGCTCAGACATCCGGCGGAGCTATGCCAGGGTGCCCATACCAAAGGTGCGTAGTCCTCAATCCGCCCCAGGCCTCTTTAATTCGCTGCTAGACCCCCCAGCCGCCTAGCTCACTTTGACAGGTTTCTGCTCTGTCCCTTGGTGACGGATTTTCTGTCTGTCTCTTCCACTGTTTTTCGCCCTCCCTCCACCCCTCCCCCACCGTGGAAGATAGACTGCAGCTTTTCTTCTAATTTACTGTAAGATGACTATCTTTTAAAGATAGGAATATGTAAAACGTGCTTCAGAGGTCATTTCATTTTCTAATGTGATTTCAAAATGTATTATATATATTTTGTATCAAAACATTCAAGTTGAACAAAATGTTGCCTGCATATTGGTTTTCTTTGGGTCTCCTTTGTAATGTAGATGAGTGCAGAGATATTCCGTATTTATGAATAGGGGTGAAGATCTCATGATACAGAAGGGTGACATAAGGGGGTAGGGCAAAGAAAGAAACAATATGTGGCTTTTGAAGCAGAAGGCATGTGTGAAATGAGCATGCGGTGAAGAGCAGAGCACCCTCTTGTGGAAGGCATGTGTGGAATGAGCATGCGGTGAAGAGCAGAGCGCCCTCTTGTGGAAGGCGTGTGTGAAACGAGCATGCGGCGAAGAGCAGAGTGCCCTCTTGTGGAAGGCGTGTGTGGAACGAGCATGCGGCGAAGAGGAGAGCGCCCTCTTGTGGAAGGCGTGTGTGGAACGAGCATGCGGCGAAGAGGAGAGCGCCCTCTTAAGGAAGGCATGCGTGGAACGAGCATGCCGTGAAGAGGAGAGCGCCCTCTTGTGGAAGGCGTGCGTGGAACGAGCATGCGGTGAAGAGCATGTGTGAAACGGGCATGCGGCGAAGAGCATGTGTGGAACGAGCATGCGGCGAAGAGCAGAGCACCCTCTTGTGGAAGGCATGTATGGAACGAGCATGCGGCGAAGAGCATGTGTGAAACGAGCATGCGGCGAAGAGCATGTGTGGAACGAGCATGCGGTGAAGAGGAGTGCGCCCTCTTGTGGAAGGCGTGTGTGAATTCGATAGGGGTGGGCGGAATTTGCGAAATTCACTTTCGCGAAAATGTTCGAAATCTCCGCAAACATGCCGGAAATATCGCGAAGACGCGGAAGTTTTTTTCCCGCCTGTTCGCGGTATTTTTTGCGTGATCGCGGCTCGCCAACTTACCCATGCGGTTGCTCACGGGCACGGCCATCTTGTTTTCACTTGTCCCGCCCGCTCGCGTTCGATATGACGTGCCCGCGTCCTCACGCTCTCGCTCGTGGTGGAGAATGACGTGTTCGAGATCTCAATCTTCTCATACTCTCGCGGTGAATGATCGCGAGAAGAAATACGTGATCGCGCGACAAATGACGTGATCGCACAACAAATGATGTTAATGCGGGCACAAACTGTCGCGATACAGCGCAAATGGCTACCAGCAATCCAACATCTCGTGGAGAACGCGACCGGATCAGGAAAACTTGTCGGCGAACGCGGGGATTCAGGTAAGGCGATCGCGCTCACGCGAGAATGTATTTTTTACAGCACGAGCAAGAAAAAAATTACCGGTAAAATGCAGATTGCGGAAATTTTGACATTTTCGCGCTTTCCGCGGAACACGAAAATGCCAAATTATCGCAATTTCCGCGAGCGGAACGGAATTTTGGCCCAGGCCTAGTGTGGAACGAGCATGCAGAAAAGAGCATGTGTGGAACGAGCATGCGGCAAACAGCATGTGTGAAACAAGCATGCGGCGAAGAGCAGAGCGCCCTCTTGTGGAAGGCGTGTGTGGAACGAGCATGTGGCAATGAGCGTGTGTGAAACGACCATGCGGCGAAGAGCATGTGTGAAACGAGCATGCGGTGAAGAGTAGAGCACCCTCTTGTGGAAGGCGTATGTGAAACGAGCATGCGGCGAAGAGCATGTGTGGAACGAGCATGCGGCGAAGAGCAGAGCGCCCTCTTGTGGAAGGCGTGTGTGGAATGAGTATGCGGCGAAGAGCAGAGCCCCCTCGTGTGGAAGTGAGCATTTGGTGAAGAGCAGAGCGCCCTCTTGTGGAAGGCGTGTGTGAAACGAGCATGCGGTGAAGAGCAGAGCGCCTTCTTGTGGAAGTGAGCATGCGGTGAAGAGCAGAGCACCCTCTTGTGGAAGGCGTGTGTGAAACGAGCATGCGGTGAAGAGCAGAGGCCCTCTTGTGGAAGGCGTGTGTGAAACGAGCATGCGGTGAAGAGGAGAGCGCCCTCTTGTGGAAGGCGTGTGTGAAACGAGCATGAGGTGAAGAGCAGAGCGCCCTCTTGTGGAAGGCTTCGCTTGTGACACAACCTCTGCTGAAAGCAATGAGCGGGCATCAGATGAGCTCAGATACCTGATTCGTTGCGGATGTACTGCCGGCCGACGATGGCGCCATCCTCGGTGAGCAGACTGGCAGGAATGTTGGGCTGAGAGGCCACCACTCTATCTCTCCGCCCGCGGGACAGGCCCCAGCGGTCCCAGCGAGACCGTCTCTCCTCAGCACCTGCAGGACAACGCCGGGGGTTAGCTGCAGCTCACTGCCCACCCATAACAAGCCGCGAGCATGTGTGGGACCTGTACGCCCCCATTATGTATTTCACACTGAATTACAATGCACTCCCAAACATGCATGGGCTGGCTCCAGTGCTTCAAACATGGCAGTAAGTTCTGTGGAAACAGTCGCTCATTACCTTCCTTTCACACATGTTTGGACACGTACCAAAGGAGTAGGGCTGTTCTCAGATACTATGCTTTTTGAACAGTAATCTTGTGCCCCTTACTCAAGTGATGAACACAAACTAAAAGACATTTCTATCCTCTATCATATCATTGGGACAGTACCAGCTCGTGCCATTCATACCCACTCATACACACCTTTCATTCTAAACAGCGCTCTCTGTAGTACACTGGATAGGCTGTAACCTCAGCACATAACTGCACCTAGGCTGCACATCACCACCCAACCACAAGGAGATCACGACAACTCATCCAACAGGGATTAAGAAATCTAATCACCAGCGCATACCTTCTCTAGGACAAAAATGCAAACACAAAGGGGCATATTACCAAGCCCCTATCGCCACCACAGCGTCACTTTTTGTGACGTTGTGGTGGCGATAGGGTCAGCGCCCTATTAACAAGGCAGCGTTAAACCACATAACGTGGCTAAAAGCCACGTTAAGTAGCGTAACGCTGCCTTCGTAATAGGGCGCCTTTCACGCTAAAATTAGCGTGAAAGGGGCGTGCAGTGGGTGTAGCGGTGAGCGTTGCACCGCACTACCCATTCACTTCGACGCTGCAACCTATTATCAAGAGAGGCGATAATAGGTGGCAGCACCGAACTTAAGACCAGGAAAATCCTGGTCCTACGGTGGCGAAAGGAGGAGAAAGGCTTCATTTCGCCTCGTTTTTGCTTTTTCCATGTGTGCTGCCTTGTGCAGAACACATGGAAAAAGCAAAATGCCAAAGTTTGTTTATGTACAGGAAGGTGTTCCTTTAATGCCATTTTGTAACTTACATGTGTGCTGCATGAAGCAGCACACATGTAAGTTACAAAATGGCATTTTATGTTTGTTTATGTACAGAAAGGGACACCTTCCTGTACATAAACAAACCTCCCTGCTCACAGACACAGACACCCTTGCACTCTGGTGCAAGTGTGCCTGCGTTGGTGTTAAGTCATGAGACTCAGCGCCATCGCAGGGGGAAACGCCAACCTGCACCATATTCTTTGTACTATGGTGCAGCCTGGTGTTTCTGGAGTGGCAGTGAGAGGCGTTAACCCCTTCGGTGCTCATGACGGAACGGTTCCGTCATGAGCGTCGGTTGAGCTGTGCTCATGACGGAACCGTTCTGTCATGAGCCCGCCCGCGCAAGAAACGGTCAGCACCGCGGCGGAATTCGCGCCGCATGGAAGGGGTTAAGCCAAGGAGGCTAACACCTCTCACCGCCACTTCCTAGATAAAATGCCCCAAAGGATTTTAAAAAAAGGTACATTTTCATGAGTAAAATACTCACGTCTAAATTCACATCATACATCTAGGAGTACCCTTGCTACTTTTCACAATTTACCATTTCCAAGTGTAAAGTTACTCCTAGATGTAGACTTACATGGCTTCTCTTCCTCAGTTTAGTGGATGGAGTCTGTATAAACGTAATTTATGACTATATAGTTACTACTCATAAATTTAGAACTGTATTTTACGTTTCCCACACTTTGAGGAGACCTCCAAAACCAAGGTGGAGACCACCCATACAGAAGGAAAATCTCCCGATGGAACATAATAGGAAAGTTACATACACTTGAACCAAATCATGTACACTCCTAAATCCAACACTTTCCCTACTGTTGTTTAGATTGGAGGGGAATAGTATATCTACCCCTTCCAAAATCCAATACTTTCCCTGACTTTGCTAACATTGGAGTAGGAATAGTAAGTATAAACTTTCCTAAATCCAACACTTTCCCTACTGTTGTTTAGATTGGAGGGGAATAGTATATCTAACCCTTCCAAAATCCAATACTTTCCCTGACTTTGCTAACATTGGAGTAGGAATAGTGAATATAAAGTCCAACACCTTCCCTACTCTTGTTTAGATCGGAGTGGGAACACTTAATCTAACCCGTCCAAAGTTTACCACTTTCCTTACGGTTTCTTAGATTGGAGTGGGAATAGTAAATCTAACCCCTCCAAAGACCAACACGTTCCCTACTGTTGATTAGATTAGAGTGGGAAGAGTAAATTTAAGTCCTCCAATGTCCAACACTTTCTCTTCCTTTGCTTACGTTGGGAGAGCAAATAGTAAACCCTACAAAGCCCAACACGTTCCTTCTTTTTGCTTACATTGTAATGGAAAAAGTCCATCTAACCCCTATGAACCCCAAGAGTTTTTCTACATTTTCTTAAATTGAAATTACAGTACTTAATCTGACTCCTTTGTATATTCATAAAGCTTTATTTCGACATCCAGTGTCATTAAAGCAATAAAAAGAAACATTTAAAAAAACAAATACAGGGTCATTTTGTCACACGACAATGCGCTAAAAGATGATATGGTACTGAGTCCCTCCAGGTACTCCGCTGCCCCCTCAGTATAGACTACAGTTACCTGGTTCCACTTTGGATGGTTAAAACAGTCATATCAGTAAAAACATACAAACTGTGGAATAAAAAGGGCAAAAAGGAACAATTAATCTTAGATGCAGTCAGGTGGCGGGATACAACCCCCCATGAGCCTTATAAAAAGATCCAACCCCGCACAAGATAAACATATATGATGTTAAAAGTAGAGAAGGAAAAAGTGCATGTGCACATCATATAGATTTAGGGCTAGTGAGATGAGCCAATGGGCCTACAGTAATTTAGTGTCAACTTGTTCCGGTAATTATAAGTGCAGTGCGCTAAAGAAGTGATATGGGGCCATATGTAGGTAAATAATATTTACCGATTCATAAATACCGAATTTTACCGAATCGGTATTTATGAATCGGTAAGTTATATGTAGGTAAACATTCCGTAATCATTACCGATTCGGTAATATTCGGTAATCATGAATCGGTATTTACCGAATCGGAAATTCAAATCCACATGACTTGATGAATCAGCCAATCCTGTGCAAACTAAACCCCACCCAACCAGGAAGTGGCCACACCCAGGCAGGTGCACACAATCAACAGACTCTGGAGAGGCTGGGAGTGCAGAGGAGAGGAACAGAGCAACTGCCTGATTCAGCACAGGAAACTGCAACAATGTCCAGCCAGGACACAGAGAGGAATGGAGGGGAGAGGAAGAGAAAGCTGAAATTCAGCCAAAAGGAACTGCAGGTACTGGTGGAGGAGGTGGTAAAGCAGCACCAGAAGCTATTTGGGAAACAGTCACTGCAAGTGCCTGAATCAGAGAAACGGAAAATCTGGCTGGGGATCCAGGCGCAGGTGAATTCCATGGGAGTGACCCCCGGGACATTGATGTCCTCAAGAAGCGGTGGTACGACATCCGTATCATCACGAAGAGGAAGATGGCAGAATTGAAAAAAGAGGCCAGCCGGACAGGAGGTGGACGCAACAGGGCACCAGCCTTGACAGAACTGGAGGAGCTTGTGGAGACCACAATTGAGCCAGAAAGCATCGTGGGGATTGGGGATGCTGACAGCTCCGGCAGAGCCGCCACCAAACAAGGTAAGACGCTTGCACAGCAATGTGGCCCCCCCTACCCCTATCCCAACTCCCCAAATGGGCAATGAGAATCCCACTCCAGTACAGGTGTTAGTGCATACTAGCAATGCATCATGGGAGATGTAGTCCCTGAAACCCCAAACATGATACGAATAGCACAGAATAATAAGGCATGTTACACACAATAGCGAGAAGCAGGCAGAGGACAATGAGATACTGTTTCAGAAATGTATTGTGATGCCAGCAATTCTATGCTTCAAGTACACTTAGCTGATGTTGCATTTCTGTCCACAGGCACTACTGCGCACAGAACTGCACATGAGAAGGGAGAGAGGGCACACCACAAGGACAGCGCGGAGAAGGCCACCACCAGTTCAGGCCAGGGAACGGCAACACAGGCAGCCTCACCACCACAGCCAGCATCGCCACCCCAGCCAGCATCGCCACTCCTGCTGGAGTCACCACCATCATCACCACCTGCAGTGCACAGGTCGAGGAGGCGTGCTGCTGCCAGGTTGTATGTATCAGAGTCATCATCTGAAGACTCGAGGGGGGCGGAAACGTCCACTGTGCCCCTGGATGTTACCCATGCCAGTGTGCCCTCCGCCTCTGAGGGAGCACACACAGGTGGCAGACGGCGTCGCAGGGCTCGGCTGCAAAGTCCACCTCCCCAAGGGGAGGGCCATGGAGTCTCCTCAGGGCTTGAGGCCACCATGGTGAAAATTCAACGCATACAGGCAAGGGCAATGATGTCCGTACAGCGCCAAATGCGTGGCCTCAATGACACATTTGTTAACATTGACAGGGGCATCAGCGCCATGGCAGAGGGTATGGTTGAGATGGCTGCGGGCATGCGGGACATGTCCCAGTCCGTCATGCTGCTGTGCTCGAAGTTTGATGAGGACAGGGCAGTACGGCGCCGGGGACATCAGAGGAAAGACCAGAACACAAGGGCAGTGAACCGGCTGGCAACTGCAACTTCGCTGCTCTGCAGGCGCTCGGTGGCAATGCAGGAGGGCCTTGCGCACTGCAGCACAGACGTGTCAAGGGGGATGGTGAGGGTCACCAGTGCACTCGAAGTGCTGCTCACCAGCCAGTCTGCCACAACTGGCGCTGTGGATGCTGGGGACAGCGAAGATACGACCAGCAGGAGCAGCATAACCCCCCCTGTCCCAGACACACGGAGGAGCAGCAGGCGGCAAGGTGCTGCCACTGGTCCCACAGCCAGTGAGGACGCTCACTCAATGCCATCCCGCACTGGAGCGCGTGGGCGCAAACACTAATGCGTCACGAAATACCATGACACTATTGGGTGAAGTAACCCTTGACTCACAAATGTTTATTACACAATGTTGATGGGACAGGTTTTCCTTTGTGTTGTGGCGTAGTGCCGCATGATTAAACTACGTCATGGCATCCAACTACTGGCTGTGTCCCCTTACTCACTCAGAAATAGTTGCATGTGATCTCTGCCCGTCTCACTCTCCCATCTGTTGCTGTTGCCACTCCTGCTGCGTTGGCCTCTGGCTGTGCAGAATCATCATCATTGTCCTCAAAATATGTCATTTCGACCTCTGTACCTCTCTTCGTGGCAAGGTTGTGCAGCATTGCACAAGTGGCAATGATCTTGCAGCAGATGATGGGTGTGTACTGGCGTGCACCTCCGCTTTTGTGGAGGCAGCGGAACCTGCTTTTCAATAGTCCAAACGTGCACTCCACCACATTGCGTGTAGATTTGTGTGCCACATTATATCGTCTCTCACTCAGGGTTGATGGGTGTAGGTAGGGAGTGAGGATGAATGACCGCACGGCATATGCACTGTCGCCTAGGTGAGTAAGAGGGAACCATCAGTCACATGCCTCAATACACTATAAGTTGCACTTAGTATTAGGGAACGTCACTGTTACTTACCTAGCAGGTATCCTTCTCCAAATTCTCCGGCAAGCAGTCGTGTGTAGATCCCACTGTTCTGGAAGATGAAGGAGTCGTGGGTGCTCCCAGGAAACTTCGCTACGATATCAGTGATGATGTTCCCTGCATCGCAGATTACCTGCACATTGATGGAGTGGGTGGACTTTCTGTTCCTGTAGATGTGCTCAGTGGCTGCTGGTGGGCAGATTGGAATGTGTGTGCCATCAATACAGCCTATGACATGCGGGAACTGTGCCATGTGGTAAAAGTCTGTCTTGGTCTTCTGCAGTTCAGCCTGTGTGTTTGGGAAGCTGATATAGTGGTGCATTCTCTGCATCATGGCATCAAGGGAACATCCTGAAGAAACGGGACAGGCAACTCTGGGATACACCGCCCACTGCAGCTATCACCCCCTGGTAACTGCCAGATGCAAGTAGATGTAGGCTGCAGAGCACCTGCACATGTGGTGGTATGGCATGCGCCCTTCTTGTTGGCTGGTCCAGGAGTGGGTGCAGGTCCCATATCAGGTCCATGATGGTTTGTGGGTGTAGCCTGTACCTTTCATGTATCTCAGCCTCAGTCTGTTGAAAGAGTGTGATGCGCTGTCTGTAAATGCGTTCCTCACGTCTCCAAATCCTCAGACCTGCTGCCTGTAGACATAGGCGCCTTGCAATCACATACAGAGCGGCCATGGTGTCCACGCTGTTGCATTTTGGGATTGCTTGTATGCACTGTTGATGCTTACCACCTGCTTTCAATCTGTGTTAATTACCGACTCTAAATTACCGAATTTCATGGATTTCTTAAATACCGAATTTACCTACATCTCTTTTCTCTTTTTACCACTTCATATTTACCGATTCGGAAAATATGTATTCGGTAAATATGAATCGGTAATTTTGAATTCGGTAATTATGAATCGGTATTTACCGATTCATATTTACCGAAAACTTTTTTTTGGCCTCCTACATCTCAATTGACTAAATACCGGTCGGTAACGGGATATTTACCGAATTTCGGCCGTTACCGACCGGTATTTAGCTACCTACATATGGCCCATGATGTGTGGTCCGTCCGGGAACTCTCCTACGCCCTCAGTATAAACTGCGGTTACCTGGTTCCACCTTTCTTTTTTAGGAACTTTATACACGTTTTTATCAATAAAAACATATAAGTAGTGCAATAAAAAAAGCAAGGGAAAAACAACGTGGCAATTCATCTTGGGTGAGATCGGGAACGTGATACGGCCCCCCAAAAGCCTTATAAAAAGATCCTACCCTCCATAAGATAGCAGCACATGAGTTTATTAATAGAAAGAAAGTGTGTGTGCATCGCATATGACTTTGGGACAAGGAGAATCAGCCATAGAGCCTCACAATGATTGGATGGGACGAGCTTCGGCAGAGTGCTGTGCCGATCCTGGCCAAAGCTTCTGTCTGATCCGCCATGCGTTGCCTAGAAACTTTGCCACACAACATGCACAGAAAGGTCTTGGATCGGTCCTGAGAATGCGGAAGGCAACCTGGTAGTCCCGTGTTCCCAGTTGCTGGCACAATGGTTTTAGCCATTTAGCTCTCGGGTGATTAAAAGCCGGGCAGGTGAACAGGACAGGGGCAACACTTTCTAGTGAGGCCTCGCAACAAGGGCAATTCTTTGATGTTTGGTTGCACGAGTGTCATTTTGCTGTGATCTCACAAACAAGAAGTGTGCTGAACCTGAAATAGATGTATAACATCTAGTCCGTGGAACCTGAAAAGCGTCTAAAAAGGGCTCTAGGCATCTAGTTTGTTTGTGGAGATAGAATTCAGCAGTTATTCTGCCTAGGTTCGGTTTACAGCATTTTTGGCGGTTCACCCATTCCCAATAGCGGTGTGTTAGCTCATCTTTCATGGGTGGCTCTTGATTATCCCAATGCGCTTTGAGGGCCAAGGCTAGCATCGCTTTTCTAACATAAGAGATCCAGCCTATTTTGCCACTAGTGTCTAATCGTATCACCTCGGTGAGGGCCTTGGGCGTAGGGAAGGAGATTCGGGGTTGGCCTAATGCGAGCCCAAAAGAGGAGCAGGCGCAGCCTCGCTATATCGCCAATGGACAGCCTGCCCATGTCGAGCATTAGGGTGGTGAGGGGAAAGGATTGGGGCAGCATCACCAAATCTCTGAAAAACTTGTACTCAGATCTGCAGAGATCGTGAGTTTTTTCCGGTTCCCATAGCTCTGCCCCATAGAGTACTGCACCTACCGCTTTGGCTTCATAGACTTGGAGGGCCGGACTTACTGGTCTACTGTGGGAGAGGTAATGTTCCCTTCCAAATGCACCCACCACTCGTTTGCTAGGTGGGGTTTCCATGACAATTTGTCGGAGAGACGGACGCCAAGATAATCAAAGGTGTCCACCCTTTCCAGGGATATCCCACCTAGCAGAGGGGTGCTCCTATAGGACTTAGGGGGATTGAAAGCCATACATTTGGTTTTAGAGGGTTAATATCCAACCCCTGGTCATCACAGTAGAGATGGAACCTGTTGAGTAGTCACTGCAACCCCGCTGGTGTCTTGGACACCAGCAAGGTGTCATCAGCAAATAAAAGGGTCGGTACCTTGTTGCCACCCCCAGGGTTTGTGCGTCTGCAGGAACTTCCTGGAAGAAGCTAATCACCCCATTCATGTAAAGAGAGAATATGGTGGGGCCCAAAACACAGTCCTGCCTGACTCCCCTATTAACTGGGATGTGCTCAGTCAATTGTCCCCGTGACCCCCATCTAACCTGTGTATAGTTTCCTTCGTGTAATCGGATCAACAGATTTCAAATAAAAGGCGAAATACCCATGTTCCTTACGGACGACCACAGTTTGCTCCAGGGGACCAGATCGAAGGCAGTCTTTAAATCGATGAATGCCAGATAGAGACTGCCCTTGCTGATCGCTACCACCTTCCAATAAATAAGTAGCAGGCGGAGCACCTGATCAATGGTTCCTGCCTTAGGCCTAAAGCCGACATGGTACTGGGAAAGGATGGCATTAATATATCACCATTGCTGGATCCTCTGCAGAAGGACTCTGCCAAAGACTTTCTGCAGAGCATCAATCACGCTAATGGGCCTATAATTCGAGGGGTCCTCTCTAGGGCCTCTTTTGTAAATTGGGACCACCTCTGCGCTTCTCCAAGACCCAGGTACGGGAGCCCGCTAGCTATGGCATTTACCTAAAGGAGGATGTATCGTGCCCAGTTCGGGGTATCTGCAGGAAATAAATACCTCGGAAGGCCATCCGGTCCTGCTGCTTTAGAGGGCACTACTCTGCCTATTGCAGCCTCTATCTTGATGTGGACGACAAGCTCATCATTGCTATTAAGTCCAGAGGGAGCTGCAAGCTCCGGGGGTGGGGGGGGGGGAGGGGGGTTGGGCATAGGCTCTGGTGTTGAGTAAAGGCTCTGGAAGTGATTTTACCATTCCTGGCCTGTGATATGGTTTGGGGGCGAACGTGCACCCAGCTTCATGCCCCATGTCACTAGGGTCTAGAATAACTTGGTGTCCTTGGACGAGCTTGCTTCCTTAAGTTGTTGCCATCTGCCTTCCTCCCAAGCTATAGGGGTTTATGGTCACCTTCTGTGGTACTACCCATGCTCATGTCGATCAAATCACCCCAGAGCCGCACATCAAGGAAGATGAACGTAATCAGTAAGAGATGGGCTACTGGCTCTGTTATATGTGTTTGCGCCCTGCTTATCTGATGATGTTCTGCCGTTGGCTGCCCCAAGACTAAACTCTACAGTGAGGGCGTTAAGTTGGAGCGCCAGCTGTGTCCATCTTTTCACTGGTGGAAGATTTAATAGGGGAACTGCCCATTTAGCATCATCGTCCTTGATCCCTAGGAGGTCATCTTTATCCAGGGGCTCAAAGGTGCAGTTAAAAGCACCTGCTACAACTACTCTAGCGTGGGGAGGGCAGGTAGATAAACTCTCTTCCAGTGTTGTAAAGATGGGTGACGGTCTGCCCCCTTTGGTCCCCCTTAGATAGACATTGAACAGATTTATTGTGACCCCCCCCCCCCCAAGGCCTCTAATGCTAACCCCCAGGATGTCAGGGCTTGAGCTAGCGAGGCTGGTGATTTGACAACACAGACCGATGCTCGACCAGTTGTTCAAACCCCCAGACGGACGCCCTCTTCCTCTGGTTGTCGCTGGTGAGCAAAAGCAAAACATAACCTGGTTTATGTAGGGGTACCAGGCTCCAGGTCTCCTGGAAAATACAGATGTCAGCACCCTCAATTTGATCGTTCCAGGGAGGGAATGACATTTTGTTGCTTAGCCCAGCCACATTCCATGATATTACCTTTAGCTGTTTGTGAATTACAAGGTCATATACATCGTTTTGGATGGGAGTGCAGTGACTAGATGGAACATATGCAAGTGATTGGTTGCTAGGGCATGTTCAAGGGTCTTCTCACACCTCATCACTAATGCGAAGAGAGGGGCTGCTTATACCAACTATCCCCCAGTTACTGTCCTCCTTGCTCTGAGGTGCCGGCTGCAAGGCCGTCGCGCTGGTAGAATTAGTTAAGTTGTTAAGTGAGAAGGTGTATGGACCAAGATGCCGCTGTACTTCGCTGGGTAGTCAATCGTTGGTCCCCAGAGAGGAACCCTCCGCTAAATGGGGGAACAGGTGGGGAGCTAGCTGTGTAGCCTGGACACAAGTTGGAAAGCGCTTAAGCTGAATGGAGGAGGTGTCCGGGGGGCAGGTGCGAAATTTTAAGGCAATAAGATTTTCTGCCAGATTAGCCCCGTTAAGAGTAAGCTCGATGGAATCAAATGGCTGCCCAGGGGAGGTACATCTCTGGGCCCTAAGTATGTCGTCGCGGATTACCGAACGACAGCCCCTGACGTGGTGTATCCAATGGATCGCTTTATTGGTCAAAGAATGTTCACCCTCGGGGACCCTTCGCTTTGCCTATGTTGGGGACATTGACCATATAAATTATCTGGGCATTTGGTACATGTGGAGGGGCCTGGTGGGCCATCTGATGTGAGCCACGGGGAAACAATTGCTGGTCCTGGACATGGGGCGGAACAATAAATCTTATATACTGTCAGATACCTGCACGGCCACAACATTATGCAGGATGTTTTGAGGGGTGTTAAAATTTTTAATACGGTTGGCAGTGAGTTTGGGTAAGACACGATTGTGGGCCGAGGTAACAAAAGGGGGATGGATGGGGCAATGGGGGGTGGGGCCCCTACCGTGGGTGATGGCCTAGTGTGTCTTGCGGTGATCGAGAATGGGCTGCAAGTTGGTTCCTGGCATAGGGATGCCATCCTGCTGACGAGGCCGGCCATTATGCACTGATGATTTAACAAGGATGGTGAGGTCATAATTACCGCAGCGCGCTCAGCATGATAGTCTAAACGTGATTGGGCATTTTAAGCTGCTAAATCTCAGTGGGACATTGTGTGTATTTTAATATTGTACTTATTTTAAGACACTGCTTTTTAACAAAAATATTGCTATCTTTGCACCCCCTACCTTTTCTGCTGCACAGAGTCACTCTCTCCTCACGTTCCCTTGATGTGCTGGTGTACTCGTCTGTCAGAGCGAGTCACCGGTGCGACGTCATCTTGGGTAGCGTTCTAGTCATTAAACTTGCACTCTCCCTATTTAATGGAGGTGGTGCAAGCGCACGGTTAGATACATAATTACCGCAGCACGTTCAGCATGATAGTCTAAACGTGATTGGGCGCCCGTCCGTGCTCCGAACGCGCTCAGCGCGAGACATGCTGCCCCAGCGGTTCCCCGTTTGGTCTATTCTAGAGACGAGCTTGCCCGGCTCGACACTCGGAGAGAAGGGACTACGGGTAATGAAAGTGGCACCGGGTCTGGTAAGCATTCCCTCAAGAAAGTGTTTTTAGGGACTCTTAATTGTGGATTGATCAATGTCAGATCTTTGAGTAAACATCATGCGGAGATCTCCATTCTATTGGATGATCACGACTTTTATGTCCTGTTTCTTACAGAAACCTGGACACGAGTAGATAGCGTAGTGGAGCTTGGCTTAGCCTGTGCTCCAGGCTATAAAATTTACCATAAGCCTAGGCTGGATGGAAGAGGGGGAGGAGTAGGTTTTATATACAAAGACATTTGGAATATCACCCCACTCTGTGTAGAGGACATCCCGGGAATTGAGTCGCTGGGGTTCTCACTCAAAGATACCAGTGGTGCTCTAAGTACAGGCTTACTGTGCTACAGACCACCAGGGAGTGCTGCTCATGTTTATCAATAATTGATTTACGCCATATATAACTTATCCTATTCTCAATCTAAGCGACTGATCCTCGGAGATTTTAATCTCTGGGAGAATGGCACCCTTGACACAGCTATTAAGGAACTTTGCCAGGCCTGTAAGAATGTCAATTTACAACAGCTGGTACTACATCCTACCCACCAGAAGGGCCATGTGCTTGACCTTATTTTTGCTGATAAAAACAAAACAACATAGCTGTAAAGGAAATACTTCCACAATGCTGGACAGACCATTTTCTAGTCTCTTTCGCCTTGAAAGTTGATCATTTTCAACAATACGATGCTGGTATGTCATCTACTCGTATTAGTAGGGAATGGTCCAAATTATCAAAACTAATGGACCTTCCCTGGCTTGTTGTCGACAGTTATGTCATGCACGACTCGGTGAAAATGAATTATCTGAATTTATGCCATCAGATCACTAGTTCGTTGGAACAGTTAGCGCCTTTGAGGAAAGTTAAAAGTCGAAAAAACCTTCTGCTCCCTGGTACAACGAAGAATTGAGGTCGATGAGGACTAGCTGTAAACAAGCAGAAAGGAAATGGAGGAGGAATTACATAGAATCAGATAAAGTAGTCCTAAAAAATCTACTTCACACTTACAAGGAGTCGATAGGTAAGGCCAAGGCCAAATACCTTGAGGAGACTATTTTACACTTGGCTAATAAATCTCAAACTCTTTTTAGCCTAGTGAAAGGCCTGTCCAATCCAGATTGTGTTAAGCCTAACACTCCAGCATCACAGGAACTATGTGATGATTTGGCAATATTCTTCGAGGAGAAAATTTGTAAAATTTTAAATGGTCTTAAATCCACTGGAGATGATGATACTTGCAAGTATACTGACAATAACACTTTAATAAATTGTGGCATAACTGAGAGGGAACACGCAACAGTTCTGGACCATTTCCAGGTTCCATCACAAGAGGAATTCAATGCAATTGCTGCCGTTATCTCCTCGGGCTCTCCTATGGACCTACTCCCTCATAAATTTTGGAAGCTCTTTGGGAGTGAACTTTTTCCGCACCTATACCACATTTGCTGTCAATCCTTAAGTAGAGCTGTAGTTCCGAACTGCTGGAAAAAGGCAGTTGTTTCCCCGCTCCTAAAAAAGGCTTCCTTGGATCCCCAATGTCCCGCTAATACAGACCATCTCCTTGCTACCCTATCCAATTAAGATTCTAGAGAGGGTAGTGACAAAATCTCTTCCAAGATACATCTGCTGGACGAAACCCAGTTTGGGTTTCGCCCTGCACACGGGACCGAGACTGCCCTGGTAGCAGTCTTGGATGACCTAAGAATGTGGGCTGACAGTGGTCAAGCAGCCTTTTTGGTGCTACTTGACATGTCAGCCGCGTTCGATACGGTTAATCATCAGATTCTGATTAAGAGGTTGGAGAAATTGGGTGTTGTTTGTGGGGCAAGAGACTGGTTGCATTCCTAGCTTTCCAACAGACAGCAGGAAGTGATGCTATCGCCGTTTACCTCCTAGTACAGAGAGGTTAAAGAGGGGGTCCCTCAGGGCTCGGCCATCAGCCCAATTTTGTTCAACCTATATCTCCGCCCGCTCATTGTTTTAATAAAATCATTTGGCATTGATGTCATGAACTATGCGGATGACACTTAGCTTGTCTTCGCGGTTGAGGGCAATAATGTAGTCTCTCTGGAAATATTCCACAACTGCCTGCACAGAACAGCAGACTGACTGAAAGAGAATTCCCTACAATTTAATGGGGAAAAAAACTGAAGTTCTGTGCTGTACGTCAGGTAAAATTCAGCGTCTCCTTCCAGCAGACTTTCTTTGTTCTTTTGTTGCAGAGTTTTATATAGCGCGAACTTGGCCCGAATCCAATCAGGTATCAGAGCGCTTTACATAGCACCAGTTACGTGACATTAGGACACACATTCATTCTTTGTTAGGCACGGGGTGATTTGCCCAGAATCACAGGATGTTCAGCGACATTACCGAGACTCGAACCCAGCTCCCCAGGTCTGAGGTCGAGCACCCTAGCCGTTAGGCCAACTCTGTTGGCCAGATCTGACCAACAATTCTTCTGCGCCCGCTAACACAGTACGCAATTTGGGAGTGCTGTTGGACAGCAACTTACAGTTGAACTCTCAGGTGAACAAAAGAGTGAGCACTCGTCTATTTCTGCTTCGAGCTCTTCGGAAGATTCTCACGTTTTTACCCACTCCTGTTAGACCTCTAGTGGTACGGAGTATTGTTCTGAGCAGAATAGACTATTGTAATGCACTCCTTTTGGGTGCTCCAGTCTCTCTGTTTAAGAAGCTGCAAAGAATACAGACTATGGCGGCTAAATTGGCACTGACCCGGCCACGTGGAGCCTCGGCCTCTTTGGCCTTAAAGGATCTCCATTGGCTGCCTGTTGTGCAAAGAGTCCATTTTAAGGCACTCTGTATTGTCTACAGGGCAGTACACAAAATTGGGCCTAAAATCATACAAAGGAAATTTGTATGGTACTCCCCTGCTAGATATCTGCGCTCCTCTTCTGCTAATCTGGTCTGTGTTCCCCAGTTCAAAAAAGTTTGAATGGGTGGCAGATCCTTTAGCTTTACGGCAGCTGGACTATGGATTGGACTACCCCTGGAGCTCAGGCAACTGAACACCTTGTCATGTTTCAAGAAGGAACTGAAAACTAGACTGTTCCCTAGAAATTAGATCTTTGCTTATCTTGTTCTGTTTTCGCTGGTTGGTAATTTAAGCGCCAGGATACACTTGGGGTGACATTAGCGCTATATAAGTGCACATTACATTACACATTACATCATGTCTCAGGGATCCTATTTCCTCTCTTAGCATATCAATGAGTTGGTGAGTTGCCTGGGGTTCTGGGGCAAGACCTGGAGTAATCTCTCCGGGGAGCACAGGAGGGGGCGGACCATCAGACATATACAGGAGGACAGTAAACCTATTTGAACAGGGGATAATAGGACCTGACTGCAAGATGTTATTACTAGAGTAATTGGGCGAATTTGTGGGGTTGAACAAGCCCTGGCAGTGGCTTGTGGTGTCTCCTGGTTGCGTAGGAGGACCCCTTTGGAAGAAGTTTTCTGAAACATTACTGGGATGGTGGATGACTGGCTTAGGTCAGAGAGGCGTGGAGGGGATAAGGCAGGGATAGTGCGTGGAGCAGCAGCTGATTTCTCCACAATGATGTCCTCGCACTGACTGATAAGGGTGTTGATGCGGTCGATAACACAGTTGCTACCTGGATGTTTTAGAGTCTTCCTAACCTTCCTCCCCTTCCGGGCTATACCACCACCGCAGCCACCACCACTGCCCTCCATAGATTCACTCTAGTCCACAAACAGGATGGTAATCGACAAGCGAGACAGATGTCAAGACAAGTATCACAGGCCCAAGTCAGTTCCAATAAGTCGGTCACCCTGCACTGCAGTTAAATAAAAAAATAGCTTAACAGGCGACGAGGCAGCATCGGCAAACAGTCCCAGTCCTAGTTCTCTTGCAGTAGTGGAATCCGAGTCAATTCCCCTGTAGGGCCAACAAATAGGGGTTAGAGGAAAAGGGGAGATAAACACAGTACCTCACAGGCAGGTGTCATCCATCAGCATAGACTGGAAACCAGACGAAAGGGGGGTGGCCCTCCCCTGCCTCTTCCTGGCAAGGACAGGCCCACCCTTGGCCTGGCCGCGGCCCACGGGCGTCCCGCACAGCGGGAGCTCTCTGCCAAATTTATGCACCTCCGGGTGCGGAATGCAGTGTCGGTGTTGCGGGGGAGGCTGGGAAGTGCAGTCCCTGGTGCTGGCTCCAACCCCGGTGGTCGGTGCAAGTAATAGAGCGTCCCGTGCGGCGGGAGCTCTTTGCCAAATGTATGCGCCTCCAGGCACGGAATGGAGTGTCGGCATTGCGGGGGACCCTGGAAAGTGCAGTCCCTGGCGATGGCTCCAACTCCGGTGGTCGGTGCAAGTAATAGAGCCCCCCCCCATGACTCCTTTGAAATTCAAAGCGTTGGCATTTGTTGTTGATGGTGTCTGAAGGTTGGTTCGCCGGAAGTGACATACATAGACACCACCAAGGCGCACAATGTCAGTTTCTTTTCACAACTTTCCACACCAGAATCACGGATCCATGAAGAACACTGACCACTGTTGTGTCAAACCTAGGGCCCCTAAATGGGTCATCCCTGTTCCTAGAAATGGGTTCACACAGTGGGGAGGATGGGTGAATCAGTAAGGTAACTGTGGCTACATATAGTCTCAATCAGATAAGGCATTACCGAAGATAAGTAACTTGTTCATCAGATAGAGACTTCTAACTGCAAATTCCCTACCTTTGAATAGATACCAAGCATTGCCATCACCAGAGGAGGGTCTACAAACAAATTTCACATGAGATGGTCCTGCAGGACTGAACGGGTAAAGTGTCCATCCCTGCAGACCTGACTGTCCAGACAGTAATGTTTGGTGAATGTGTGCAATGAAGCCCACGTTGTTACCTGACAGATTTCCAGGACCTGAACTCCACATGCTAACGCAGTGGGCGTAACTTTAGCTGTGGTAGAATGAGCTTGCAAACCTTCAGGAGGTTGCTTCTTGGCCAGTGAATAGAAGATTTTGATGCAGAGTGCGACCCAACAAAAGACGGTTCAATTCTGCACCGCCTGCCATTTCTTTGCACTCACACACCCCACAAAGGGTTGGACAGCCAACCAGAACTCTTGTGTACATTCAAGGTAGAACAACAACATTCTTTTTTAGTCCAGGCGGTGGAGTCGCTCCTCTTCTTTAGAGGGCTGTGGGAGTGCATACAAATTAGGCAGGGTGATTGAATGACCTACATGAAACGGTGTGATCACTTTTGGTAGAAAAGAGACCTGTGTGCGAAGAACCAGTTTGTCAGGATATATTAAGAGATAAGATGGATTAGGTGATAAGGCCTGCAGCTTACTCACTCAATGGGTAGAAGTAATTCAGCATGAGAACCCTGAGGGGACAACTGAGGAGAGGCTAAAAAAGAGCACACATTAAAAAACGTCAAACACTAAATTAAGATCCCACTGAGGTATAATGAATGGTGAAGGAAGGAAGAGATGAGTAAGACCTTTGGGAAACCTATGTACAACCAGGGACTAGAACAAATAGGGTTGGTGAGGCAACTGCAAGAAGGCAGAAATGGCAGCTAGAGAGCCCTTAAGAGTTCCCAGAGCACAGCCCTGCTGGACAAGGGAAAGAATAAAGAGTAAGACTTCAGAAAGAGTGGGCTTCTGCGGCATTGGGAAAAGGTAGAGGTGGTACGAGCAATGGATCCTTGTGGGCCCACTGGAGTCAAAGCTACCGGCATGCAACCAAATGGGGCCTCCTCTTACCCTGCGGGGCCTGGCAGCACACCAGACAAGTCAAGCTGCCCAAATATGCGGTGCATGGCCTCAGAGAACTCCTTCAGTTGGTAAGGGGTTGCTCCAGCTCCTGGAAAGTAGGGGAGGTGATGAATGTCTTCCCAGAAGCAGGTTCCAAGGAATAAGGCCTACACTGCTGATGCTCCCTCATTGCGTGGGCCGACTGACAAGGAGAAGTCGAAGAACACTTCAACTTCTTCTTTTTTAGTGCATTCCCATTGTCTTTTCCCTTCCTATGGCGAACAGAAAAGCATATGGTTGCAAAGATAAGAACCAGCGTAGAATTCTGGGATTCTGGCTCCTATTTTGATACATCCATTTCAAAGGGGCATGGTCCGTGTACAGTATGAACGGTTTTCCTTCCAAATAATACTGCAGTTTATCAACGGCCCATTTTATGGCTAGACACTCTTGCTCTACTGTAGGGTACTTAGCCTCCCTTGGGAACAGTTTTCGGCTAACAAAGAGCACTGGGTGTTCTAAACCGTCCTCCCCTTCCTGTGATACGACTGCTCCTATACCCACATCGGAGGCGTCAGTGGCGAGGATAAAGGTCTTGGAGAAATTGGGGGATAACAGGACAGGTTGAGTGGTGATTATGTTTTTCAGCTCCGAGAATGCTCTCAATGCTTCAGGGGTAGGATGTAGAAGGTCACGGGGTCTCACATCTTTTCGGAGGAGATCAGTAAGGGGGGCGGCCAGTTCGGAAAATCTGGGGATAAACCTGCGATAGTAACCTATGAGTCCTAGGAATGCTCGCAGGTCTCTTTTGGATTGTGGAAAGGGAGTTCCCTCAATGGCCCGTATTTTCTCTGCTTGGGGGGTGATGGTACCGTCCCCTAACACAAAACCCAGGTAGTTAACCCTGTGGAACGCTGCTCGGGACTTCTTGGCATTTATGTGCAAGCCTGCCTGCTGTAAGGCGGTGAGGATTGTCTTCAGGTGTTTCAAGTGCTCTTCCCAGGTGTTGCTGTATATGACTATGTCATCCAGATACGCCAAACTGAATGACGGGAATGGTTGTAGAATAGTGTTCATGAGGCGCTGGAATGTGGCAGGTGCCCCGTGGAGACCGAAGGGAAGTACAGTAAATTCGAATAACCCTTCGTCAGTTATAAATGCTGTTTTTTTCTGTCTTCTTCTCTGAGGGGCACCTGCCAATACCCCTTTGTGAGGTCCAGTGTGGTGATAAACACAGCATCTCTGAGTTTTTCTATCAACTCGTCCACCCGAGGGATAGGGTAGGCGTTGAACGTGGAGATGGCATTTAGGGCTCGGAAGTCCATACAAAATCGCCTTGATCCATCCGGTTTAGGGACCATTACTATAGGCGATGCCCAATCGCTTTTTGAGGGCTGAATGACCCCGAGCTGCAGCATGTCTCGTACTTCCTTTTTTATGGCCTCTCGTCGAGCTGCCGGAATTCTGTATGGTTTTTGCTTTACCCTTTTCCCGGGATGAGTCTCGATATTGTGCTCAACCAGCGACGTTTTCCCGGGCAGTTCAGAGAAGATATCTACAAACGGGAGTAATGTCTCCCTCAGTTCTCTTTTCCTTTGACCAGAGAGCTCGTCATTCACAATCAACTCGTTTAACGTAGAGCGCTCTTTGGAAACGGTGGGTATGAGGAAGTTCGTGCCTTTTGGAGGAGGTCCTATCCACTTCTTCAGCAGGTTTATGTGCTATGTTTGGACCTTAGTTGCAGACAGCTGTAGTCGGTATGTGGTGTCTCCAACCATATCCACAACCTTGTAGGGACCCATCCACTCGTTCTTGCTTTTGCTGGCGCTGGTGGGTAGGAGCAGCAATGCCCAATCCCCGACCTTCAGTCTTCGGAGCTTCGTCCCCCGATCGTAATACCTCTTTTGTTTCGTCCTTTGTTGTTCGAGATTGGAATACGCTAGATTCCGTAATCTCCCCAGTTTGGACCGGAGTTAATGGGTATACTCGAGCAGTGACTTCTGCTCTTGTTCTCCTTCAGTTTCCCAGGCGTCTTTGGTCATCTCTAGTAAGGACCTTGGGTGTCGTCCGTACAGTAGTTTGAAGGCCGAACAGCCCAAGCTGCCCTGTTTCTGGGCCCTCAATACATACAAGGCCAAAGGCAGAAGACGATCCCATTCGGGACCCTCTGCCGTGAGCATCTTCTTCAAGGTGGTTTTCAATGTCTGATTGTATCTCTCTACGAGACCGTCCGTTTGCGGGTGATAGACTGAGGTCCGCAGGTGTCGTATGTCCAGTGTTTTGCACACTTCCTTCATCAATTTGGACGTAAATGGGGTGCCCTGGTCAGTTAGGACCTCTTTTGGGAAACCGACCCTGGAGAAGAGCTCGACGAACTTTTCGGCGATGTGAGCCGTCATCGGTGTCCTCAAAGGGAAAGCTTCAATGAACCTCGTTGCATAATCAACTATCACTAGTGCGTATAGGTGGCCCCTCGAGGATTTCGGTAGTGGTCCTATTAGATCCATACCCACTCTCTCAAACGGAGGTCCGATGGTGGGTAGGGGTTGGAGCGGAGCTGCAGGGGGGCGGTGTACGTTTTTTCGTTGACATATATCACACTTCAAGCAGTAATTGTGGACGTCTTTGTAAATCCCCAGCCAGTAGAAATATCGTACGATACTGTCGGTGGTTTTCTCTTTTCCGCTGTGTCCGGCTGTGAGGTGGGTATGTGCAAAGAAGAGCACCTGTTCTCGGAAAGACACAGGGACCAACAACTGGGGGTTCCCTCCCTCTGCCCCCTCCCGGTACAGCAGCTCTTTTTTTTGGAGAAACCTTGGGTACTTTTTGGTCTCCTGACTTTGGGACATGTGGGCGCTCTCCCAGGCATTAAACAGGGTGGTGTCATTGACTTGTGCGAAGCGAAAACTGCGGTCCAGGACCCAAGGTTCAGGAGAACGGAGAGCAGCTACTGACTCGGTGCCTGTCGAATGGGGAGTGGATATAGATCGTTTGAACAAGGACATAAACCCTGGATTATCCACCCCCAGTATCACGTCCTCGGGCAGAGATTCTACCACCCCCACCTTCACTGTACAGAGCTCCTTGTCAACGGGTCTCATGGTCACCTGCGCAAGGGGGTAGGGCCTAACATCCCCGTGTACGCAGCGTATGTGAATCACCGCGCCCTGAACATATTGGTTAGGGAGGACCAGCCATTTCTGTACTACTGACTGACTGCACCCCGAATCTAACAGGGCCTTTACTGTTATACCATTCATCCTTAGACTCACATAAAATGAGGTCCCCATTTCGGCTGAATACAGTACTGTTTTGGGCAGATAGCCAACCTCCATCGGCTCTTCGGTCGATCGTTTCCTAGGGCATAGTCGGGATTATGCGATATTTACAAGCGCGATGCGGGTACGTGCTCTCACAGGGACTGGTGGCTCCTTCTCCCCACCCAGCCCGCTACTCTGCCCCGTACCTGTTCGAGCCACGCTCCTCCCCTGGGAACGTGGCAGGGCGGCTCGAGGAATCGTTGGCCTCCTGGCTCGTCGGGGGTTCCTCCGGTCGCTCTCCCTTCGAGCGCGTCATTCTCTCCTCCCGCCCAGGTATCAGAGTTCTCCTTTCTTCTCCACTCCGGTTCTCCTCTCTCCTCCAGGGAAACGCCGTCCTTCTCCTTCCGGGTTTCTCCTATTTTTGAACGCCCCACCAACGTTACGTCGTCTAAGGGAGGGGTTTCGTCCTGCTGGAAAGCTGCGTTAAAGGAACCGCGTCCTGTTTCGGGAGCCCAGTCTTGCGGGAAATACGAGTACCACTCGTCCTTTAGGAAGGGAACATCCGGCTGCTGTAAGGGGATACAAGAGGGCAAAGAAACGTCTGTTGACCAGCAGTTCCACGATGCCTCTAGTGACTCGGGTATGTCACCCGCCCGGTCACAGTAACACATGGTTACTTCTGGCGTGGATGGCGACAGAGGAGAAGCCGATCTACTCCACCAACTGGCGCTCAGGCGGTGCTGCTCACAAAAAATCTAGTCTGACGCCTGAGGAAATTTAAAGGTAAGAAATCTGCGGCTGGAAGTCTCTATCAGATATGTTTGTTAGTTTTAATTTTCAAGTTATTGTTAATATTATGACTGTTTTTTTAAGTGTTTACATTTTATCTATTTATTTACCTCACATATTTAATCAAATTTTTTTTTTAATTAATTCACCTTTATGTTTTTATGTATGTGTTAGTTAATTTCTACTTGTAGTTATTGCTAAAATATTTACATAAATGCATTCTAAATGTGTTTTATATTTATATTCGTAAAAGATATAGACACATCTCTCTCTATATATATATTATTTACATTACTTAATATAACGATTTAATTTTAATTATATTATATTTTAGTTTAAATTTGAAATGGCTACATATGTGTGTATATATATACATATATATATATTCACATAAAAAACCATAGGTTTCACACACGTTATAGTTAGGAATTAGCATTTAAAAAACCTTGCAAATTCACTTAAAAAACCATAGGTTTCACACATGTTATAGTTAGGTGGACATTTCACTCGTAAAAAACCAATGAAATTCCACCGTTATAGTTAGTTCAGATAACTATAACTCGCGCGCCCGCAATCCACTGCTGATGACGTCACATATTACATCACTCATGACATGGTCAGTGGCATCACTCATGACATCACTGATGACATCATCCTTGTGATAGAGTGGCGGTCGCGCGAGTTATAGTTAGCTGAACTAACTATAACGGTGGAATTTCATTGGTTTTTTACGAGTGAAATGTCCACCTAACTATAACATGTGTGAAACCTATGGTTTTTTAAGTAAATTTGCAAGGTTTTTTAAATGCTAATTCCTAACTATAACATGTGTGAAACCTATGTTGTTTTATGTGAATTTGTACGGTTTTTTAAATGCTAAGTTATGTATACCAACAACACACTTGCAAAACCAAAGCCAGTAGATCCACAGGAACAACTGGAAGATGAAATGATATATACCAGCGACACGAACACGGATGCCTCAGCCACAACTCCATCATCTGAAAGCTCGTATTCAGGAGGGGACAATGCTACACGCCCCAAAACAACTTTTTTAGACGAGTACCGGCTAATGAAAAAGAGCCGGGAGACAACAAGATCAACATCCAGATCAAACCAAAGAGAGGACTCCCCGACGTCGAGGGAGAGAGGGAGAGGAAGAGGAAGAGGTACCAGAGGAAGAGGCGGAAGAGGGACAAACAGAGGAAACAAGAAAGACAATGCAAAGGAGTATATGGGAAGAAGACAAACACGCTCCAAGAGAAACTATTAATGGAAGATGAAATGGTAAATCACACAATAGTTAATCTCACGCCCAAAACACTGAGCAATAAGGACAAACGTACATTGTGCTTAGGACTATCTTTCTGCCCAGCAGTTCCTATGAACTATGTGGACAGCAAGATTGATGTTTTTAAGTTTTGTAGAAATCTAAAACTAAAGAAATGGCACAAATTGAAACCCACACAAAATAGAGATCATCCACTCCTGGAACGTTCTGTCTATGAAGAAGATCTCACAATTGGAGACATTGACGCTATGGTCACTCTTCATGAACTACAGAACAATCCAGATGGCACCTTGTTGAGCACAGACTCCTTACTGATTTTGGAGGAACTAGAAATCAGACATGACAAAGCAGCATGCAGTCAATTCAAACTCAAGTCCACCTTCTTACCCAAGATGAACCACGATAACATTGATACTTTTCAGGAACTTGTGGGCAATGATTTACTTAAATATAGACAAAGAAATTGGTCCAAGAAAGTGAAAAACTTTAAGTATAATTTAACAAATGCCCAAAGGTTGGCTATGAAAGAACTCGCTACAGATGAAAACATCATTGTGAGACCCGCTGACAAAGGGGGGAATATTGTAATCATGACAAAAGAAATGTATATAAATGAAGCCATACGCCAACTCAATGACAACACTACATACACACATTCGACTAGAACAGAATACAACAAGAGTATCATAAACATCTGGGAGAAATTGAATGAATGGAAGGACAAAGGGCTGATTGAATGGGAAGAATATTGTTTTCTCAAAAAAGATAATCCCATCCTGCCAGTTATGTACCTTCTACCCAAGATACATAAGAGTAGAGAAAATCCACCGGGCAGACCCATAATCTCTTCTAGAGGATGTGTTTTGGAGAATATCTCACGATATGTGGATCATTACTTAAGGGATTTTGTATCCAAATTACCTTCATATGTAAGAGACACAAAGGATTTTCTCAGTAAAATCGATAATTTCATATGGATGGAGAACTGTATATTAGTGACTTTAGATGTAAATTCACTGTATACAGTAATCGATCATGAACAGGGAATACAGGCATGTGCACGGTTCCTTAAACGGAGAAATATTAGGTTTTTGGGACATACCAACATGATTCTGGATATGATGAGATTCTGCCTGAAGAACAATTTTTTCCTTTTCAATGATAACATGTACAAACAAGAACTGGGAACCGCGATGGGCACATGTTTTGCGCCCAGTTTCGCAAATCTTTTCATGGGAGCATGGGAAGAAGATAACAATCACAATGCCAACCTTCATGATACCCTCATGAAAGTTAAGTTATGGCTCAGGTATATCGACAACATTTTTGTCATCTGGCAGGGAGAAGAAGATGATCTTCGTCACTTCATTGATTCCCTGAACCAGAATGACAAGAATCTCACATTTACCAGTACCATTAGCAGAAATGAGGTGGACTATCTAGACACCAAAGTACTGGTGGTTGGTAACAGAATCCAGACTATTCTTCACCGCAAAATCACTGCAGGTAACACCCTTCTTCATGCCCTGAGCAGTCACCAGGACAATCTCAAATGGAGCATACCTTACGGTGAACTGCTCAGGGCAAAAAGAAACTGTAGTACCCTGAATGATTATCTAAAGGAAGAGAATGTGATGATCAAGAGGTTCAGAGAGAGAGGCTACCCTCCCTGGGTACTCAAAAGGGCAACAGAAAGGATATCTAAGACCGAGAGAGGTAGATTACTGGAAGTTACATCTGAGAAGCCAATGGAAAATGAAGAATCCAATGCAACACGCATGATTCTAACTTATAATGGCAATTCCGATCAAGTACGCAAAATCATCGTACAAAATTTGAAAATATTAAAAAATGACCCTATAATAGGAGGGGAACTACCAGACAGACCCAGTATAACCTACAGAAGGGGACGCAATCTCAGAGACATGTTGGTACAGAGTGACGTATCAGCCAGTACGAACACTAGAGGCATTAATCTTAAAGGCTTTTTTCCATGCGGCCATTGCAAGGCATGTGCCAATAGCCAGATGACAAAGGAATTTTGGAACACCAGCACCAATACGATGATCAGTATAGATCAATTTTTAACATGTAACAGTACCTTTGTCATATACGTATTGGAGTGTCCTTGCAAACTAAGATATGTGGGCAGTACGACACACATGGTGAAAAAACGCATCCTAGAGCATCTAAGGGCGATCACAAATAAGGATAAACAATATCCTATCACCAGACATTTTGAAAAATACCATTTCTCAGACTGTACCAAACTCTCCTATTATGGCATAGAACAGGTCATACCGAAAAAGAGGGGAGGTAACCGCACCCTAAGACTCAGACAACGAGAATCTAGACACATTATAGGTATGTGCACAAGATTTCCAAATGGGCACAATTTGGATGAAGAAATGGCAATCCATTTACAAACTGAGTATGCTTTTAAGCCCTAGGACCTTGTTAACCCATTCTGAGTATTATCGTATATGTTTTTTGAACTCTGTTTTTTAACCTCACTTTGACTGCATGATTAACATTGATATAATCCACAAATACATACAGGTTTTTGACTATGGAATCTCTTTTGTCTTTCCAACAGGAGGAAAGGAAGGAAACATGTCCTCATCCTATGACAACGTTATCCCTACCCTTTTCTTCACATACCTTCCAGACATTCTGCAAGATACAGATAAGAATTTGAGATATTATTTGATCTATTGTGACAATTCGGTTGATTTATTTTCACATCCACTTGTGTTTGTAATTTGTATTGTAGATCACTAATTGGGGATGGTAGACACAAAGTTTATAAGGATACACAGGGGGAAAGCAAGATGTACAATTAAGACAGACCATGACAAACACACACTGAGTGCTCGGGCACTATGCCTGTTATTGTACGAACAAAGTATTGCGATATAAATACAGTACTGCATATGTTAATTTATGTGCCAATTCTGAATTGCAACAACCATGATTCAATAGATACTCCTGTTAGTTAGTATGAGTTACCAAGTGATACTTATCGCTGGCGAACATTACGTGTGAATTTGACCTTTACGCACAATTTGCTACTCACAGAGTATACAGGCAGACAAGTTGATAATATATAATAGGCACCATCTGCATTATATTGTCATTTGATTTAACATATGATTTATCATTATAATCAACTTGTGTTCGATTACAAATGAATAGACATGGTTAATGGTGCGCTTTTGTACTAATACAAGCAGTCTGGTCAACACGCATTTGACATTACAAGATGGCGGCACTTAACACTGAACTTTAACATTGCACTGACAGTCTGTCAACTCTGTCCATGACCTCATGAAAAAGTATGTAACGCTGTGTGAACAAGCCCGTTCTACGGGTGAAACGCGTCACGGCGGGTTTATGGAGTTAATAAACCCCCTTATGGTTACTTTACTCTGGTAAATTTGGTGCGTTTTTGGTCCACGAGCGCGAATGGAACTCCGTTTTGTGGAATATTGGATTACCGGTTTTCTCCACCGGCTTCGCGCCACCCCTCAAAGGGCTTGAACTTCGGTAGGAGGCAGTTAGAGATTATATATATATATAATTCACTGAAAAAACCATAGGTTTCACAAACGTTATAGTTAGGAATTAGCATTTAAAAAACCTTGCAAATTCACTTAAAAAACCATAGGTTTCACACATGTTATAGTTAGCTGGGCATTTTCCTCGTGAAAAACCAATGAAATTCCCCCGTTATAGTTAGTGCAGGCAACTATAACTCACGCAACTGTAATCCGCTGCTGATGACGTCAGATATTACATCACTGTATTTACACATTTATATACCCATGTCTTCTTCCTTTTTTTTTTAGCTATACATATATATATTTTTTTTTTTTCAGAAAGACACATATGTCATCAGTGATGTAATATCAGACGTCATCAGCAGCGGATTACGGTCGCGTGAGTTATAGTTGCCTGCACTAACTATAACGGGGGAATTTCATTGGTTTTTCACGAGGAAAATGCCCAGCTAACTATAACATGTGTGAAACCTATGGTTTTTTAAGTGAATTTGCAAGGTTTTTGAAATGCTAATTCCTAACTATAACGTGTGTGAAACCTATGGTTTTTTCAGTGAATTTGTACGTTTTTTTAAATGCTAAGTTACTTTACACCGTTCGTGCCGTGCGCGCACGGAGTGCTGCGCGCACGGTGGGCACGCGGTGCGCTTTGCGCACCGCGCGCCCACTTCACGCAGTTCGTTCCGTGCGCGCACGGTGCACTTTGCGCACCGTGCACGCACGGTGGGCACGCAGTGCGCTACGCGCACCGCGCGCCCTTGTTACGCTTAATGGGCCATGTACGCACGGTGCGCTTCGCGCACCGTCCGCACAAGGAGAACACATGATACGCTTTGCTGTTAAGGGTTTTGGTATAATCTGTTAGATAGTAATATGCCATGAACGCACACTGCGCTACGCGCAGCATGCACACACGGGGTGCTTTAAAATGTATTTTTATTTTTAAGCATTTACACCGTGCACGCACGCTGCGCGAACATCGCGGAATATTTTACATTTCTATAGTGCGCGCATGCTTCGCGCACTCGGCGATTTACCAAAAAAAATTACATTTTTTTAATTGCCCTTGGGGGACCTCCAAGGACCCCTTGACCCCTGCTAGGGGGTCAGGAACTGTCCAGCGTGCCCCCTTTACATGTTTTTCTCCTTTGTGTTTCACCCCCCTCTCAGTGCGAGAGACAAAATGGCGGCCGACACTTCCTGGTTTCGACCGATTCGAATGTTTACTAAGATGTAACAACCAATCAGAAGTGCGCCCGCGGACGGCCGAGAGCGCGCACGCTGCGCGTGTATAGATATATATATTGATTTAAATGCTATTTTCTCAGAAAATACTGAACAGATTTACACCAAACCTGCAAAAGGGACCAAACGGACCTTATGGCTACCTCTCTGCCAAATTTCACGTAATTCTGTTCAGCCGTTCGGGCTGTAGCTGCGACTAAAGTCCCTATGGAAAAATCCATGGGGAAAACGTGTTTTGGGACCCCCCTTTTTCTCGGCCCCCGCTTGACGAATCACCCCGAGACTTTCAGGGTAGGAGCGGAGCGCTCCATTAGTTTTGAAAATTTCGCGAAGATTCGTCAATCGGCGCCAAAGTTATTCAAAATAGAATTTTGAGATTTCCTATGGAAACTCGGTCCTAACTATAACTATCTACTGGTGACCGCCAGTAGATAATATATATATATATATATATATATATATATATATATATATATATATATATATATATATATGGTATATATACATATATATGTGTGTGTGTGTGTATATATATATAAATATATATATATATATATCACAGCTCTGAAAGTTGCCCTTCGGTGGGAAGCACTCTGACGCCGTCGTTGGTATAAAACCTTAATTGGTACAAGAGGAACAGTTTCACGCTGATAGCTTTTAACAGTTCAGCTGTGTCCTGTCTGCCTGATGCGTTTCGAAGTCTAAAACCTTATTCCACAGAGGCGTGGACGCATGTAAGGATGTGTGCTTTCTGGACCCCTCCCTTAAATTATGCAGGGAAGCCGGCCCTGCATGGGCCTATCATTTGGAACGAAGCACAGATTCCTGGGACTTCTAGTCCATGACAGATCCTTTCTTTGATCACCGTACACGTTATTAAAACTGCAACGAAGAGCAACTTTCAGAGCTGTGATATATATATATATATATATATATATATATATATATATATATATATATCCGTCTGTTTTCTTGCGTAGGACTGCGCAATTGAAGCGGAATACCTGGATATATATAAATATATACATATATATATATATATAAATATATATATACACATGTATATATATAAATATATATATATCTTTCTTTGGAGGAGATTTATGGTGATATAAATATATATATACACATGTATATATATAAATATATATATATATATATATATATATGAAAATACTGAAGTTCACCGTCGTCGCAGTCACACACCCTGGGTTCCTCCTTTAGCTGGACATTTCACTCGTAAAAAACCATTGAAATTCCCCCGTTATAGTTAGTTCCGATAACTATAACTTGTGCGCCCGCAATCCACTGCTGATGACGTCACATATTACATCACTCATGACATGGTCAGTGGCATCACTCATGACATCACTCATGACATCATCCTTGTGATAGAGTGGCGGTCGCGCGAGTTATAGTTATCTGAACTAACTATAACGGGGGTATTTCAATGGTTTTTTACGAGTGAAATGTCCAGCTAACTATAACATGTGTGAAACCTATGGTTTTTTAAGTGGATTTGCAAGGTTTTTTAAATGCTAATTCCTAACTATAACGTGTGTGAAACCTATGGTTTTTAAGTGAATTTGTAAGGTTTTTTAAATGCTAAGTTATGTATGTTTTATTATATTTTACATATATTTATTTTACAATAAGCTACCTATGTATATAGTTATAGATTGACTGTATCCTGTAACAACATGGAATGGCTCGTTTTAAATTGTTTTTTTTTTTTTTAAGGATTTTCACCGTGCGATTTTTTGAAAAAAAAATAATATGTTTTTTTCACCCTTCGGGGTCCTTCAGGGACCCCCTGACAAAGGCTAGGGGGTCAGGAACTCTCTACCCTGCCCCCTTTTCACGTTCTCCACCTTTCTTTTTCTCTGTCACAGACAAAACACACAAAATGGCGGCCAACACTTCCTGATTTCGACCGATCGAATGTTGACTGACATGAATCCACCAATCAGAATTACGCTCGTGCACGTTAAGGTGCGCGCACGGTGCGCGCTTATAGATATTTATGTGCTTTTAACTGCACTTTTCTCAGGAACTACCAAACAGATTGACACCATATATTCAAAAGGCACATGCCTGACCTGAGGACTACCTCTTTGCCAAATTTCAAGTAATTCTGTTCAGCCGTTCGGGCTGTACCTTCGACTAAATCCCCTATGGGAAAATGCATGGGGAAAATGTGTTTTGGGACCCCCCTTTTTTCTCAGCCCCCGCTTGACGAATCCTCCCGAGACTTTCAGGGTAGGAGCTGAGCGGAGCGCCCCATTAGTTTTGAAAATCTTGCGAGGATTTGTCAACCGGCGCCAAAGTTATTCAAAATAGAATTTTCAGATTTCCTATGGAAACACGGTCCTAACTATAACTATCTACTACCGCCAGTAGATAATATATATATATATATATATATATATATATATATATATATATATAATTATATATATATATCACCAAGCACTCTCCCAATCCGCGCTTTTTCTTCAGCAACGGCAAAAAGAGCATGGACCACGTTTTTCTTAAAATACCGATTGATTTATTTCATGTCGGTTCACATCAACAAAACGGCAGCCATTACGCGTTTCATCCCTACAAGGGGACTTGATCACATGACGCTGAACTACCAATGGTATCTCGTTTTTAAAGGGGTTGGGCGCTGTTTTTTTCAACTTTTTTTTCCTTTTTTCTTTTTTTGTTAAATACAAAGTGATTGGATCAAACATATTAAAAACATAGTGCTACATGTTCATTGCAATTTGCTATGTTGTGTTCGGCCAACGAATAAAAATACATTCATAAGTATCATTAATATGAGATAGATTAGCAGCACATAAACTTTCGCTTTCTGTTGGCTGCTAATTAACATACCTATGCCTGTATCAATACATTGTTCTGGATCCAACATATAAAGAGTAATATTTTCTTAACCAGTTATTACCTCATAAATGATTAAGGTAGTGGGCAAAATTTAAATAAACAGAGAAAAAATACACATAGATAAATACAGACATGGCTCTATATATACACATATTAAAATACATATATAAATAAGTATAATTATTGGTATAAATTTATAAATATAACCATAAAACTGTCATAAATACATAAATAAAGATGTTATAAAATCCAAATTCATATGTATTGATAAAATCCAATATAAGATAAATTACCATCTGTATAGCAATATAGACACATCCACTCATTACTGAGTGTGGAACCTCATTCTTTTGATTAAAGAATAACAGGATAAATCCCTTCTTAAAGATTTATCAATACATTTCTAATGTAGACTCGTCTTATTTGTGTCTATATTGTCAATATCTGTATTCTGTTTATTGCTTGCCCATTTATTGTTGGATCACTTGCTATTCTGTTATTTGTTCGAACCTTAATACTATCTATAATCCCCTCAATCTTGGCCCGCTTAAATTTATTGATCCAGTGAAGTTTTGTTTGAAAAAAGATGTGCTGGTGTAAAAACCTAAAAACCCACAAACATGTATATATGTGCAAATTGTGCTGAAATTTAAAATGATAGTAAAAAAATGATAGTACAAAAAGAGAGAATATATATATATCTAAAGAAACAAAGATATTTGACTATAGCCTTAATGTTTATGTTGTGACGACAATCGTTTATTTGACTACTCTAGTTGTTTCAGTTAGTCCTAATGTTTAGCATGTTTTAGTATTGCTAGGTATCACAATTTAAGTCAGGTCTTCAGTAGGGAAAAGTATGAAATTATAGAGTTCTTATTATTCAGACGTTTTTTTTTTTTATACAGAATCAGTCCATTCCTATTTTCGATGTTTCGATGTTTTACCCCAAACATGGGCAATCACCACCAACACACATATATATATATAAATAAAACATATTTAAACTTTACAGAAACACATATTCACTGGATGATGTCAGCAGTGATGTCATCAGTGATGTCATTTGAGATGTCATTAGTGATGTCATCAGTAATGTCACTGACCATGTCATGAATGATGTACTATGTGACGTCATCAGCAGTGCATTGCGGGGGCGCGAGTTATAGTTAGCTGAACTAACTATAACGGGCGAATTTCTCTGGTTTTGTACAAGTAAATTGTTCAACTAACTATAACATTCTTGAAACCCGTGGTTTTTTCAGTGAATTTCAAAGGTTTTTTAAAATGCTAATTTCTGACTATAACATCTCTGAAACCTGTGGTTTTTTCAGTAAATTTCAAAGGTTTTTTAAATGCTAATTTCAAACTATGCCTACAAAGGTAGGACATGTGCAGAAAGAGGAAGAAAGTCGCAGAAAGAAGCAAGAGAAATGCAGAAAGAGGAAACAGAAGTCCAGAAAGATGAAGAAAGGTACAGAAAGAAGCAAGAGATGTGCACAAAGAACCAACAGAGGAGCAGAAAGAGGCCTTGTTGCAAAGTCATCCTGTGGCCCCAACTTTTTGCTGACGGGTACTGGCGATAACTAACTCTGACTAACCAGGTCCGGAGCCAGTGCTATGCTAAAAGACACTTAGAATACAGTGAAAACACCTACATACACTAGGGTACACTATGGGTTGGCGTTCCCCTGTGATTGGCATGACCTCCCCTGTATGGCCGTAGTACATAATAGAGCAAGGTGATTAAAACTACCTCTAACTAAGAGGTGCAGAAGGAGGCAAGAGGATTGCTGAAAGAAGCAACAGAGGTGTAGAAAGAAGCAAGAAAAGTGCAGAAAGAGGCAAGTGAGATGCAAAAACAGACATGAAAGGTAAAGAAAGAGGTAAGCCAAGTGCTGAAAGAGACAACAGGGGTGCACAAAGAAGCAAATGAGGTGCAGAAAGAGGCAACAGACATGCGGAAAGAGGGAAGAGAGGTATGGAAAAAGGCAAGAACTGTGCAGAAAGAGACAGAAGAGGTACGTAAAGAGACAACGGGGTGCAGAAAGAAGCAAGAGAGGTGCAGAAAGAGGCATGAAAAGTGCAGAATGAAGCAACAGGGGTGCAAAAAGAGGCAGGAGAAGAGTAGAAAGGTGCAAGTGGGTCACTGCATGATTGTGTTTCGGTTTGGCGCAGTGTTTGGATTAGTACATGGTGCTGGATGGCTGACTTGAGGAGTGCATGGGGAGTGACAGGGTGATTGCTGGAGTGTATAGGTACTGCCTGGGTAATTGAAGGTGTGAAAGACAAGTGTGTAGGTGCTTAGAGGACTGCATGCACAGTGGACAGGGGTTTGGAGCAGTGCATGTGTTAAGGCCTGGGTCACTACATGACTACTTGGGTACTGATGGAATGATTAGAGTACTGCAAGGAGAGTGCCTGGGTGAATTTATAAGTGTTTGGGTTTCGGCCTAGTGTTTGGATTAGTATATGGTGCTGGATGGCTGACTGTAGGAGTGCAAGGGGAGTGACAAGGTGTTTGCCGGAGTGTATAGGTACTGCCTGGGTAATTGAAGGTGTGAAAGACAAGTGTGTAGGTGCTTAGAGGACTGCATGAGTAATGGACAAGGGTTTGTAGCAGTGCATGTGTTAAGGCCTGGGTCACTGCATGAGTACTTGTGTACTGACTGAATGATTGAGTACTGCAAGGAGAGTGTCTGGGTGAATTTATAAGTGTTTGGGTTTTGGCACAGTGAATGGATTAGTACATGGTGCTGGATGGCTCAGTAGAGGAGTGCATGGGGAGTGACAGGGTCATTGTTGGAGTGTATGGGTACTGCCTGGGTAATTGAAGGTATCAAAGACAAGTGTGTAGGTGGAAAGAGGACTGCATGCGTACTGGAGAGGGGTTTGTAGCAGTGCTTGTGTTAAGGCCTGAGTCATTGCATGAGTACTTGGGTACTGACTGATTAGAGTACAGCAAGGAGTGTGCATGGGTGAATTTATAAATGTTTGGGTTTTGGCGCAGTGTTTGGATTAGTACATGGTGCTGGATGGCTGACTGGAGGAGTGCAAGGGGAGTGACAGGGTGTTTGCTGGAGTTTATAGGGACTGCTTGGGTAATTCCATGTGTGAAACCCAAGTGTGTAGGTGGTTAGAGGACTGCATGCGTAGGGGACAAGGGTTTGTAGCAGTGCGTGTGTTAAGGCCTGGGTCACTGCATGAGTACTAGGGTACTGGCTGAATGATTAGAGTACTGCACAGAGAGTGCCTGGGTGAATTTATAAGTGGCTGGGTTTTGGCACACTGAATAGATTAGTACATGGCGCTGAATGGGTAACTGGAGGAGTGCAAGGGGAGTGACAGGGTGTTTGCTGTAGTGTATGGATACTGCCTGGGGAATTGAAGGTGTGAAAGACAAGTGTGTAGGTGGAAAGAGGACTGCATGCGTAGTGGACAGGGGTTTGAAGTAGTTCATGTGTTAAGGCCTGGGTCACTGAATGACTATTTGGGTACTGACTGAATGATTAGAGAACTGCAAGGAGAGTGCCTGCGTGAATTTATAAGTGTTTGGGTTTTGGCGTAGTGTTTGGATTAGTATATATGCAGGATGGCTGACTGGAGGAGTGCATGGGGAGGAACAAGGTGTTTGCTGGAGTGTATGGATACTGCCTGGGAATTGAAGGTGTGAAAGGCAAGTGTGTAGGTGGTTAGAGGACTGCATGCGTAGAAGATAGGGGGTTGTAGCAGTCTATGTGCTAAGGCCTGGGTCAATGTATGAGTACTTGGCAACTGACTGAATGATTAGAGTACTGCAAGGAGAGTGCATGAATGAATTTATAAGTGATTGGGTTTTGGCGCAGTGTTTCGATTAGTACATGGTGCTGGATGGCTGACTGGAGGAGTGCATGGGGAGTGACAGGGTGATTGCTGGAGTGCATAGGTACTGTCTGGGTAATTGAAGGTGTGAAAGACAAGTGTGTAGGTGGTTAGAGGACTGCATGCATAGTGGGCAGGGGTTTGTATCAGTGCATGTGTTAAGGCTTGGGTCACTGCATGAGTACTTGGGTACTGACTGAATGATTAGAGTACGGCAAGGAGAGTGCCTGGGTGAATTTATAAGTGTTTGGGTTTTGGCACAGTGAATGGATTAGTACATGGTGCTGGATGGCTGAGTAGAGGAGTGCATGGGGAGTGACAGGGTCATTGTTGGAGTGTATGGGTACTGCCTGGGTAATTGAAGGTGTCAAAGACAAGTGTGTAGGTGGTTAGAGGACTGGGGTTTGTAGCAGTGCATGTGCTAAGGCCTGGTTCACTGCATTAATACTTGGGTACTGACTGAATGATTAGAGTACTGCAAGGAGAGTGCCTGGGTGCATTTATAAGCGTGTGGGTCTTGGCCTTGTGTTTGGATTAGTATATGGTGCTGGATGGCTGACTGGAGGAGTGCAGGGGGAGTGACAGGGTGATTGCTGGAGTGTTTGGGTACTGCTTGGGTAATTGAAGGTGTGAAAGACAAGTGTGTAGGTGGTTAGACGACTGCATGCGTAGTGGACATGGGTTTGTAGCAGTGCATCTGTTAAGGCCTGGGTCATTGCATGAGTACTTGGGTACTGACTGAATGATTAGACTACTGCAAGGAGAGTGCCTGGGTGAATTTTTAAGTGTTTGTGTTTTGGCACAGTGAATGGATTAGTACATGGTGCTGAATTGGTCCCTGGAGGAGTGCAAGGGGAGTGACAGGGTGATTGCTGGAGTGTATCGGTACTGCCTGGGTAATTGAAGGTGTGAAAGACAAGTGTGAAGATGGTTAGAGGACTGCATAAGTAGTGGACAGGGACTTGTAGCAGTGCATGTGTTAAGGCCTTGGTCACTGCGTGAGTATTTGGTTACTGACTGAATGGTTTGAGTACTGCAAGGAAAGTGCCTGTGTGAATTTACAAGTGTTTGGGTGTTGGCGCAGTGTTTGGACTAGTACATGGTGCTGGATGGCTGACTGGAGGAGTGCATGGGTATTGACGGAGTGATTGGTGGAGTGTATAGGTACTGCCTGGGTAATTGAAGGTGTGAAAGACAAGTGTGAAGGTGGTTAGAGGACTGCATGCGTAGTGGACAGGGGTTTGTAGCAGTGCATGTGTTAAAGCCTGGGTCACTGCATGAGTACTTGGGTACTGACTGAATGATTAGAGTACTGCAAGGAGAGTGCCTGGGTGAATTTATAAGTGCTTGGGTTTTAGCGCAGTGTTTGGATAAGTACATGGTGCTGGATGGCTGAGTGGAGGAGTGCATGGGGAGTGACAGGGTGTTTTCTGGAGTGTATGGGTACTACCTGAGTAATTGAAGGTGTGAAAGAGAAGTGTATAGGTGATTAGAGGACTGCATGCGTAGTGGTCAGGGGTTTGTAGCAGTGCATGTGTTAAGGCTTGGGTCATTGCATGAGTACTTGGGTACTGACTAAATGATTAGAGTACTGCAAGGAGAAAGCCTGGGTGAGTTACTAAGTGTTTGGGTTTTGGCGCAGTGTTTGGATTAGTACATGGTGCTGGATGGCTGACTGGAGGAGGGCATGGGGAGTGACAGGTTGAATGCTGGAGTGTATAGGTACTGCCTTGGTAATTGAAGGTAAAAAGACAAGTGAGTAGGTGGTTAGAGGACTGCATGCGTACTGAAGAGGGGTTTGTAGTAGTGCTTGTATTAAGGCCTGACTCATGGCATGAGTACTTGGCAACTGACTGAATGATTAGAGTACTGCAAGGAGAGTGCCTGAATGAATTTATAAGTGTTTGGGTTTTGGCGCAGTGTTTCGATTAGTACATGGTGCTGAATGGCTGACTGGAGGAGTGCATGGGGAGTGACAGGGTGATTGCTGGAGTGCATAGGTACTGTCTGGGTAATTGAAGGTGTGAAAGACAAGTGTGTAGGTGGTTAGAGGACTGCATGCATAGTGGGCAGGGGTTTGTATCAGTGCATGTGTTAAGGCTTGGGTCACTGCATGAGTACTTGGGTACTGACTGAATGATTAGAGTACGGCAAGGAGAGTGCCTGGGTGAATTTATAAGTGTTTGGGTTTTGGCACAGTGAATGGATTAGTACATGGTGCTGGATGGCTGAGTAGAGGAGTGCATGGGGAGTGACAGGGTCATTGTTGGAGTGTATGGGTACTGCCGGGGTAATTGAAGGTGTCAAAGACAAGTGTGTAGGTGGTTAGAGGATTGCATGCATAATGGACAGGGGTTTGTAGCAGTGCATGTGCTAAGGCCTGGTTCACTGCATTAATACTTGGGTACTGACTGAATGATTAGAGTACTGCAAGGAGAGTGCCTGGGTGCATTTATAAGCGTGTGGGTCTTGGCCTTGTGTTTGGATTAGTATATGGTGCTGGATGGCTGACTAGAGGAGTGCATGGGGAGTGACAGGGTGATTGCTGGAGTGTATAGGTACTGCCTGGGTAATTGAAGGTGTGAAATAAAAGTGTGTAGATGGTTAGAGGACTACATGCATAGTGGACAGGGGTTTGTAACAGTGCATATGTTAAGGCCTGGGTCATTGCATGAGTACTTGGATACTGACTGAATGATTAGAGTACTGCAAGGAAAGTACCTAGGTGAATTTATAAGTGCTTGGGATTTGGCGCAGTGTTTGGATTAGTACATGGTGCTGGACGGCTGAATGGAGGAGTGCATGGGGAGTGACAGGGTGATTGCTGGAGTGTTTGGGTACTGCTTGGGTAATTGAAGGTGTGAAAGACAAGTGTGTAGGTGGTTAGACGACTGCATGCGTAGTGGACAGGGGTTTGTAGCAGTGCATGTGGTAAGGCCTGGGTCATTGCATGAGTACTTGGGTACTGACTGAATGATTAGAATACTGCAAGGAGAGTGCCTGGGTGAATTTTTAAGTGTTTGTGTTTTGGCACAGTGAATGGATTAGTACATGGTGCTGAATTGGTCCCTGGAGGAGTGCAAGGGGAGTGACAGGGTGATTGCTGGAGTGTATAGGTACTGCCTGGGTAATTGAAGGTGTGAAAGACAAGTGTGTAGGTGCTTAGAGGACTGCATGCACAGTGGACAGGGGTTTGGAGCAGTGCATGTGTTAAGGCCTGGGTCACTACATGACTACTTGGGTACTGACTGAATGATTAGAGTACTGCAAGGAGAGTGCCTGGGTGAATTTTTAAGTGTTTGTGTTTTGGCGCAGTGAATGGATTAGTACATGGTGCTGAATCGGTCCCTGGAGGAGTGCAAGGGGAGTGACAGGGTGATTGCTGGAGTGTATCGGTACTGCCTGGGTAATTGAAGGTGTGAAAGACAAGTGTGAAGATGGTTAGAGGACTGCATAAGTAGTGGACAGGGACTTGTAGCAGTGCATGTGTTAAGGCCTTGGTCACTGCGTGAGTATTTGGTTACTGACTGAATGGTTTGAGTACTGCAAGGAAAGTGCCTGTGTGAATTTATAAGTGTTTGGGTGTTGGCGCAGTGTTTGGACTAGTACATGGTGCTGGATGGCTGACTGGAGGAGTGCATGGGTATTGACAGAGTGATTGGTGGAGTGTATAGGTACTGCCTGGGTAATTGAAGGTGTGAAAGACAAGTGTGAAGGTGGTTAGAGGACTGCATGCGTAGTGGACAGGGGTTTGTAGCAGTTCATGTGTTAAAGCCTGGGTCACTGCATGAGTACTTGGGTACTGACTGAATGATTAGAGTACTGCAGGGAGAGTGCCTGGGTGAATTTATAAGTGCTTGGGTTTTAGCGCAGTGTTTGGATAAGTACATGGTGCTGGATGGCTGAGTGGAGGAGTGCATGGGTGGTGACAGGGTGTTTTCTGGAGTGTATGGGTACTACCTGAGTAATTGAAGGTGCGAAAGACAAGTGTGTAGGTGGTTAGAGGACTGCATGCGTAGTGGACAGGGGTTTGTAGCAGTGCATGTGTTAAAGCCTGGGTCACTGCATGAGTACTTGGGTACTGACTGAATGATTAGAGTACTGCAAGGAGAGTGCCTGGGTGAATTTATAAGTGCTTGGGTTTTGGCGCAGTGTTTGCATTAGTACATGGTGCTGGATGGCTGAGTGGAGGAGTGCATGGGGAGTGACAGGGTGTTTTCTGGAGTGTATTGGTACTACCTGAGTAATTGAAGGTGTGAAAGAGAAGTGTGTAGGTGGTTAGAGGACTGCATGAGTAGTGGTCAGGGGTTTGTAGCAGTGCATGTGTTAAGGCTTGGGTCATTGCATGAGTACTTGGGTACTGACTAAATGATTAGAGTACTGCAAGGAGAAAGCCTGGGTGAGTTACTAAGTGTTTGGGTTTTGGCACAGTGTTTGGATTAGTACATGGTGCTGGATGGCTGACTGGAGGAGGGCATGGGGAGTGACAGGTTGATTGCTGAAGTGTATAGGTACTGCATGGGTAATTGAAGGTATGAAAGACAAGTGAGTAGGTGGTTAGAGGACTGCATGCGTACTGGAGAGGGGTTTGTAGCAGTGCTTGTGTTAAGGCCTGACTTATGGCATGAGTACTTGGCAACTGACTGAATGATTAGAGTACCGCAAGGAGAGTGCCTGGATGAATATATAAGTGTTTGGGTTTTGGCGCAGTGTTTCGATTAGTACATGGGGCTGGATGGCTGACTGGAGGAGTGCATGGGGAGTGACAGGGTGATTGCTGGAGTGCATAGGTACTGTCTGGGTAATTGAAGGTGTGAAAGACAAGTGTGTAGGTGGTTAGAGGACTGCATGCATAGTGGGCAGGGGTTTGTATCAGTGCATGTGTTAAGGCTTGGGTCACTGCATGAGTACTTTGGTACTGACTGAATGATTAGAGTACGGCAAGGAGAGTGCCTGGGTGAATTTATAAGTGTTTGGGTTTTGGCACAGTGAATTGATTAGTACATGGTGCTGGATGGCTGAGTAGAGGGGTGCATGGGGAGTGACAGGGTCATTGTTGGAGTGTATAGGTACTGTCTGGGTAATTGAAGGTGTGAAAGAAAAGTGTGTAGGTGGTTAGAGGACTGCATGCATAGTGTACAGGGGTTTGTAACACTGCATGTGTTAAGGCCTGGGTCATTGCATGAGTACTTGGATACTGACTGAATGATTAGAGTACTGCAAGGAAAGTGCCTAGGTGAATGTATAAGTGCTTGGGTTTTGGCGCAGTGTTTGAATTAGTACATGGTGCTGGATGACTGACTGGAGGAGTGCATGGGGAGTGACAGGGTGATTGCTGGAGTGTATAGGTACTGCCTGGGTAATTGAAGGTGTGAAAGACAAGTGTGTAGGTGGTTAGAGGACTGCATGCATACAGGAGATGGGTTTGTAGCAGTGCTTGTGTTACGGCCTAAGTCATTCCATGAGTACTTAGGTACTGACCGAATGATTATTGTACTGTAAGGAGAGTGCCTGGGTGAATTTCTAAGTGTTTGGGTTTTGGCGCAGTGTTTGGATTAGTACATGGTGCTGGATGGCTGATTGGATGTGTGCATGCGGAGTGACAGGGTGATTGCTGGAGTCTATAGGTACTGCCTGGGTAATTGAAGGTGTGAAAGAAAAGTGTGTAGGTGGTTGGAGGACTACATGCGTAGTGGACACGGGTTTGTAGCAGTGCATGTGTTAACGCCTGGGTCATTGCATGAGTACTTGGATACTGACTGAATGATTAGAGTACTGCAAGGAATGTACCTAGGTGAATTCATAAGTGTTTGGGTTTTGGTGCAGTGTTTGGATTTGTACATGGTGCTCGACGGCTGAATGCAGGAGTGCATGGGGAGTGGACAGGGGTTTGTAGCATTGCATGTGTTAAGGCCTGGGTCATTGCATGAGTACTTGGGTACTGACTGAATGATTAGTGTACTGCAAGGAGAGTGCCTGGGTGAATTTTTAAGTGTTTGTGTTTTGGCACAGTGAATGGATTAGTACATGGTGCTGAATTGGTCCCTGGAGGAGTGCAAGGGGAGTGACAGGGTGATTGCTGGAGTGTATAGGTACTGCCTGGGTAATTGAAGGTGTGAAAGACAAGTGTGTAGGTGCTTAGAGGACTGCATGCACAGTGGACAGGGGTTTGGAGCAGTGCATGTGTTAAGGCCTGGGTCACTACATGACTACTTGGGTACTGACTGAATGATTAGAGTACTGCAAGGAGAGTGCCTGGGTGAATTTTTAAGTGTTTGTGTTTTGGCGCAGTGAATGGATTAGTACATGGTGCTGAATCGGTCCCTGGAGGAGTGCAAGGGGAGTGACAGGGTGATTGCTGGAGTGTATAGGTACTGCCTGGGTAATTGAAGGTGTGAAAGACAAGTGTGAAGATGGTTAGAGGACTGCATAAGTAGTGGACAGGGACTTGTAGCAGTGCATGTGTTAAGGCCTTGGTCACTGCGTGAGTATTTGGTTACTGACTGAATGGTTTGAGTACTGCAAGGAAAGTGCCTGTGTGAATTTATAAGTGTTTGGGTGTTGGCGCAGTGTTTGGACTAGTACATGGTGCTGGATGGCTGACTGGAGGAGTGCATGGGTATTGACAGAGTGATTGGTGGAGTGTATAGGTACTGCCTGGGTAATTGAAGGTGTGAAAGACAAGTGTGAAGGTGGTTAGAGGACTGCATGCGTAGTGGACAGGGGTTTGTAGCAGTTCATGTGTTAAAGCCTGGGTCACTGCATGAGTACTTGGGTACTGACTGAGTGATTAGAGTACTGCAGGGAGAGTGCCTGGGTGAATTTATAAGTGCTTGGGTTTTAGCGCAGTGTTTGGATAAGTACATGGTGCTGGATGGCTGAGTGGAGGAGTGCATGGGGAGTGACAGGGTGTTTTCTGGAGTGTATGGGTACTACCTGAGTAATTGAAGGTGCGAAAGACAAGTGTGTAGGTGGTTAGAGGACTGCATGCGTAGTGGACAGGGGTTTGTAGCAGTGCATGTGTTAAAGCCTGGGTCACTGCATGAGTACTTGGGTACTGACTGAATGATTAGAGTACTGCAAGGAGAGTGCCTGGGTGAAGTTATAAGTGCTTGGGTTTTGGCGCAGTGTTTGGATTAGTACATGGTGCTGGATGGCTGAGTGGAGGAGTGCATGGGGAGTGACAGGGTGTTTTCTGGAGTGTATGGGTACTACCTGAGTAATTGAAGGTGTGAAAGAGAAGTGTGTAGGTGGTTAGAGGACTGCATGAGTAGTGGTCAGGGGTTTGTAGCAGTGCATGTGTTAAGGCTTGGGTCATTGCATGAGTACTTGGGTACTGACTAAATGATTAGAGTACTGCAAGGAGAAAGCCTGGGTGAGTTACTAAGTGTTTGGGTTTTGGCACAGTGTTTGGATTAGTACATGGTGCTGGATGGCTGACTGGAGGAGGGCATGGGGAGTGACAGGTTGATTGCTGAAGTGTATAGGTACTGCATGGGTAATTGAAGGTATGAAAGACAAGTGAGTAGGTGGTTAGAGGACTGCATGCGTACTGGAGAGGGGTTTGTAGCAGTGCTTGTGTTAAGGCCTGACTTATGGCATGAGTACTTGGCAACTGACTGAATGATTAGAGTACCGCAAGGAGAGTGCCTGGATGAATATATAAGTGTTTGGGTTTTGGCGCAGTGTTTCGATTAGTACATGGGGCTGGATGGCTGACTGGAGGAGTGCATGGGGAGTGACAGGGTGATTGCTGGAGTGCATAGGTACTGTCTGGGTAATTGAAGGTGTGAAAGACAAGTGTGTAGGTGGTTAGAGGACTGCATGCATAGTGGGCAGGGGTTTGTATCAGTGCATGTGTTAAGGCTTGGGTCACTGCATGAGTACTTGGGTACTGACTGAATGATTAGAGTACGGCAAGGAGAGTGCCTGGGTGAATTTATAAGTGTTTGGGTGTTGGCGCAGTGTTTGGACTAGTACATGGTGCTGGATGGCTGACTGGAGGAGTGCATGGGTATTGACAGAGTGATTGGTGGAGTGTATAGGTACTGCCTGGGTAATTGAAGGTGTGAAAGACAAGTGTGAAGGTGGTTAGAGGACTGCATGCGTAGTGGACAGGGGTTTGTAGCAGTTCATGTGTTAAAGCCTGGGTCACTGCATGAGTACTTGGGTACTGACTGAGTGATTAGAGTACTGCAGGGAGAGTGCCTGGGTGAATTTATAAGTGCTTGGGTTTTAGCGCAGTGTTTGGATAAGTACATGGTGCTGGATGGCTGAGTGGAGGAGTGCATGGGGAGTGACAGGGTGTTTTCTGGAGTGTATGGGTACTACCTGAGTAATTGAAGGTGCGAAAGACAAGTGTGTAGGTGGTTAGAGGACTGCATGCGTAGTGGACAGGGGTTTGTAGCAGTGCATGTGTTAAAGCCTGGGTCACTGCATGAGTACTTGGGTACTGACTGAATGATTAGAGTACTGCAAGGAGAGTGCCTGGGTGAAGTTATAAGTGCTTGGGTTTTGGCGCAGTGTTTGGATTAGTACATGGTGCTGGATGGCTGAGTGGAGGAGTGCATGGGGAGTGACAGGGTGTTTTCTGGAGTGTATGGGTACTACCTGAGTAATTGAAGGTGTGAAAGAGAAGTGTGTAGGTGGTTAGAGGACTGCATGAGTAGTGGTCAGGGGTTTGTAGCAGTGCATGTGTTAAGGCTTGGGTCATTGCATGAGTACTTGGGTACTGACTAAATGATTAGAGTACTGCAAGGAGAAAGCCTGGGTGAGTTACTAAGTGTTTGGGTTTTGGCACAGTGTTTGGATTAGTACATGGTGCTGGATGGCTGACTGAAGGAGGGCATGGGGAGTGACAGGTTGATTGCTGAAGTGTATAGGTACTGCATGGGTAATTGAAGGTATGAAAGACAAGTGAGTAGGTGGTTAGAGGACTGCATGCGTACTGGAGAGGGGTTTGTAGCAGTGCTTGTGTTAAGGCCTGACTTATGGCATGAGTACTTGGCAACTGACTGAATGATTAGAGTACCGCAAGGAGAGTGCCTGGATGAATATATCAGTGTTTGGGTTTTGGCGCAGTGTTTCGATTAGTACATGGGGCTGGATGGCTGACTGGAGGAGTGCATGGGGAGTGACAGGGTGATTGCTGGAGTGCATAGGTACTGTCTGGGTAATTGAAGGTGTGAAAGACAAGTGTGTAGGTGGTTAGAGGACTGCATGCATAGTGGGCAGGGGTTTGTATCAGTGCATGTGTTAAGGCTTGGGTCACTGCATGAGTACTTGGGTACTGACTGAATGATTAGAGTACGGCAAGGAGAGTGCCTGGGTGAATTTATAAGTGTTTGGGTTTTGGCACAGTGAATGGATTAGTACATGGTGCTGGATGGCTGAGTAGAGGGGTGCATGGGGAGTGACAGGGTCATTGTTGGAGTGTATAGGTACTGTCTGGGTAATTGAAGGTGTGAAAGAAAAGTGTGTAGGTGGTTAGAGGACTGCATGCATAGTGTACAGGGGTTTGTAACAGTGCATGTGTTAAGGCCTGGGTCATTGCATGAGTACTTGGATACTGACTGAATGATTAGAGTACTGCAAGGAAAGTGCCTAGGTGAATTTATAAGTGCTTGGGTTTTGGCGCAGTGTTTGAATTAGTACATGGTGCTGGATGACTGACTGGAGGAGTGCATGGGGAGTGACAGGGTGATTGCTGGAGGGTATAGGTACTGCCTGGGTAATTGAAGGTGTGAAAGACAAGTGTGTAGATGGTTAGAGGACTGCATGCATACAGGAGATGGGTTTGTAGCAGTGCTTGTGTTACGGCCTAAGTCATTCCATGAGTACTTAGGTACTGACCGAATGATTATTCTACTGTAAGGAGAGTGCCTGGGTGAATTTCTAAGTGTTTGGGTTTTGACGCAGTGTTTGGATTAGTACATGGTGCTGGATGGCTGATTGGATGTGTGCATGCGGAGTGACAGGGTGATTGCTGGAGTCTATAGGTACTGCCTGGGTAATTGAAGGTGTGAAAGAAAAGTGTGTAGGTGGTTGGAGGACTACATGCGTAGTGGACACGGGTTTGTAGCAGTGCATGTGTTAACGCCTGGGTCATTGCATGAGTACTTGGATACTGACTGAATGATTAGAGTACTGCAAGGAATGTACCTAGGTGAATTCATAAGTGTTTGGGTTTTGGTGCAGTGTTTGGATTTGTACATGGTGCTCGACGGCTGAATGCAGGAGTGCATGGGGAGTGACAGGGTGTTTCCTGGAGTGTTTGGGTACTGCTTGGGTAATTGAAGGTGTGAGAGACAAGTGTGTAGGTGGTTAGACGATTGCATGCGTAGTGGACAGGGGTTTGTAGCAGTGCATGTGTTAAGGCCTGGGTCATTGCATGAGCACTTGGATACTGACTGAATGATTAGAGTACTGGAAGGAGAGTGCCTGGGTGAATTTATAAGTGTTTGTGTTTTGGCACAGTGAATGGATTAGTACATGGTGCTGAATTGGTCCCTGGAGGAGTGCAAGGGGACTGACAGGGTGATTGCTGGATTGTATCGGTACTGCCTGGGTAATTGAAGGTGTGAAAGACAAGTGTGTGGGTGGTTAGAGGACTACATGGGTAGTGGACAGGGATTTGTAGCAGTGCATGTGTTAAGGTCTGGGTCATTGCGTGAGTACTTGGGTAGTGACTGAATGGTTAGAGTACTGCAAGGAGAGTGCCTGGGTTAATTTATAAGTGTTTGGGTTTTGGCGCAGTGTTTGGATTAGTACATGGTGCTGCTGGATGGCTGACTGGAGGAGTGCATGGGGATTGACAGGGAGATTTCTGGAGTGTATAGGTACTGCCTGGGTAATTGAAGGTGTGAAAGACAAGTGTGTAGGTGGTTAGAGGACTGCATGCGTAGTGGACAGGGGTTTGTAGCAGTGCATGTGTTAAAGCCTGGGTCACTGCGTGAGCACTTTGGTACTGACTGAATTAATAGAGTACTGCAAGGAGAGAGTCTGGGTGAATTTATAAGTGTTTGGGTTTTAGCGCAGTGTTTGGATTAGTACATGGTGCTGGATCGCTGACTGGAGGAGTGCATGGGGAGTGACAGGGTGATTGCTGGAGTGTATAGGTACTGCCTTGGTAATTGAAGGTGTAAAAGAAAAGTGTGTAGGTGGTTAGAGGACTGCATGCATAGTGTACAGGGGTTTGTAACAGTGCATGTGTTAAGGCCTGGGTCATTGCATGAGTACTTGGATACTGACTGAATGATTAGAGTACTGCAAGGAAAGTGCCTAGGTGAATTTATAAGTGCTTGGGTTTTGGCGCAGTGTTTGAATTAGTACATGGTGCTGGATGACTGACTGGAGGAGTTCATGGGAGTGACAGGGTGATTGCTGGAGTGTATAGGTACTGCCTGGGTAATTGAAGGTGTGAAAGACAAGTGTGTAGGTGGTTAGAGGACTGCATGCATAGAGGAGATGGGTTTGTAGCAGTGCTTGTGTTATGGCCTAAGTCATTCCATGAGTACTTAGGTACTGACCGAATGATTATTGTACTGTAAGGAGAGTGCCTGGGTGAATTTCTAAGTGTTTGGGTTTTGGCGCAGTGTTTGGATTAGTACATGGTGCTGGATGGCTGATTGGATGTGTGCATGCGGAGTGACAGGGCGATTGCTGGAGTGTATAGGTACTGCCTGGGTAATTGAAGGTGTGAAAGAAAAGTGTGTAGGTGGTTGGAGGACTACATGCGTAGTGGACACAGGTTTGTAGCAGTGCATGTGTTAACGCCTGGGTCATTGCATGAGTACTTGGATACTGACTGAATGATTAGAGTAATGCAAGGAATGTACCTAGGTGAATTCATAAGTGTTTGGGTTTTGGTGCAGTGTTTGGATTTGTACATGGTGCTCGACGGCTGAATGCAGGAGTGCATGGGGAGTGACAGGGTGATTGCTGGAGTGTTTGGGTACTGCTTGGGTAATTGAAGGTGTGAAAGACAAGTGTGAAGGTGGTTAGAGGACTGCATGCGTAGTGGACAGGGGTTTGTAGCAGTTCATGTGTTAAAGCCTGGGTCACTGCATGAGTACTTGGGTACTGACTGAGTGATTAGAGTACTGCAGGGAGAGTGCCTGGGTGAATTTATAAGTGCTTGGGTTTTAGCGCAGTGTTTGGATAAGTACATGGTGCTGGATGGCTGAGTGGAGGAGTGCATGGGGAGTGACAGGGTGTTTTCTGGAGTGTATGGGTACTACCTGAGTAATTGAAGGTGCGAAAGACAAGTGTGTAGGTGGTTAGAGGACTGCATGCGTAGTGGACAGGGGTTTGTAGCAGTGCATGTGTTAAAGCCTGGGTCACTGCATGAGTACTTGGGTACTGACTGAATGATTAGAGTACTGCAAGGAGAGTGCCTGGGTGAAGTTATAAGTGCTTGGGTTTTGGCGCAGTGTTTGGATTAGTACATGGTGCTGGATGGCTGAGTGGAGGAGTGCATGGGGAGTGACAGGGTGTTTTCTGGAGTGTATGGGTACTACCTGAGTAATTGAAGGTGTGAAAGAGAAGTGTGTAGGTGGTTAGAGGACTGCATGAGTAGTGGTCAGGGGTTTGTAGCAGTGCATGTGTTAAGGCTTGGGTCATTGCATGAGTACTTGGGTACTGACTAAATGATTAGAGTACTGCAAGGAGAAAGCCTGGGTGAGTTACTAAGTGTTTGGGTTTTGGCACAGTGTTTGGATTAGTACATGGTGCTGGATGGCTGACTGGAGGAGGGCATGGGGAGTGACAGGTTGATTGCTGAAGTGTATAGGTACTGCATGGGTAATTGAAGGTATGAAAGACAAGTGAGTAGGTGGTTAGAGGACTGCATGCGTACTGGAGAGGGGTTTGTAGCAGTGCTTGTGTTAAGGCCTGACTTATGGCATGAGTACTTGGCAACTGACTGAATGATTAGAGTACCGCAAGGAGAGTGCCTGGATGAATATATCAGTGTTTGGGTTTTGGCGCAGTGTTTCGATTAGTACATGGGGCTGGATGGCTGACTGGAGGAGTGCATGGGGAGTGACAGGGTGATTGCTGGAGTGCATAGGTACTGTCTGGGTAATTGAAGGTGTGAAAGACAAGTGTGTAGGTGGTTAGAGGACTGCATGCATAGTGGGCAGGGGTTTGTATCAGTGCATGTGTTAAGGCTTGGGTCACTGCATGAGTACTTGGGTACTGACTGAATGATTAGAGTACGGCAAGGAGAGTGCCTGGGTGAATTTATAAGTGTTTGGGTTTTGGCACAGTGAATGGATTAGTACATGGTGCTGGATGGCTGAGTAGAGGGGTGCATGGGGAGTGACAGGGTCATTGTTGGAGTGTATAGGTACTGTCTGGGTAATTGAAGGTGTGAAAGAAAAGTGTGTAGGTGGTTAGAGGACTGCATGCATAGTGTACAGGGGTTTGTAACAGTGCATGTGTTAAGGCCTGGGTCATTGCATGAGTACTTGGATACTGACTGAATGATTAGAGTACTGCAAGGAAAGTGCCTAGGTGAATTTATAAGTGCTTGGGTTTTGGCGCAGTGTTTGAATTAGTACATGGTGCTGGATGACTGACTGGAGGAGTGCATGGGGAGTGACAGGGTGATTGCTGGAGGGTATAGGTACTGCCTGGGTAATTGAAGGTGTGAAAGACAAGTGTGTAGGTGGTTAGAGGACTGCATGCATACAGGAGATGGGTTTGTAGCAGTGCTTGTGTTACGGCCTAAGTCATTCCATGAGTACTTAGGTACTGACCGAATGATTATTCTACTGTAAGGAGAGTGCCTGGGTGAATTTCTAAGTGTTTGGGTTTTGACGCAGTGTTTGGATTAGTACATGGTGCTGGATGGCTGATTGGATGTGTGCATGCGGAGTGACAGGGTGATTGCTGGAGTCTATAGGTACTGCCTGGGTAATTGAAGGTGTGAAAGAAAAGTGTGTAGGTGGTTGGAGGACTACATGCGTAGTGGACACGGGTTTGTAGCAGTGCATGTGTTAACGCCTGGGTCATTGCATGAGTACTTGGATACTGACTGAATGATTAGAGTACTGCAAGGAATGTACCTAGGTGAATTCATAAGTGTTTGGGTTTTGGTGCAGTGTTTGGATTTGTACATGGTGCTCGACGGCTGAATGCAGGAGTGCATGGGGAGTGACAGGGTGTTTCCTGGAGTGTTTGGGTACTGCTTGGGTAATTGAAGGTGTGAGAGACAAGTGTGTAGGTGGTTAGACGATTGCATGCGTAGTGGACAGGGGTTTGTAGCAGTGCATGTGTTAAGGCCTGGGTCATTGCATGAGCACTTGGATACTGACTGAATGATTAGAGTACTGGAAGGAGAGTGCCTGGGTGAATTTATAAGTGTTTGTGTTTTGGCACAGTGAATGGATTAGTACATGGTGCTGAATTGGTCCCTGGAGGAGTGCAAGGGGAGTGACAGGGTGATTGCTGGATTGTATCGGTACTGCCTGGGTAATTGAAGGTGTGAAAGACAAGTGTGTGGGTGGTTAGAGGACTACATGGGTAGTGGACAGGGATTTGTAGCAGTGCATGTGTTAAGGTCTGGGTCATTGCGTGAGTACTTGGGTAGTGACTGAATGGTTAGAGTACTGCAAGGAGAGTGCCTGGGTTAATTTATAAGTGTTTGGGTTTTGGCGCAGTGTTTGGATTAGTACATGGTGCTGCTGGATGGCTGACTGGAGGAGTGCATGGGGATTGACAGGGAGATTTCTGGAGTGTATAGGTACTGCCTGGGTAATTGAAGGTGTGAAAGACAAGTGTGTAGGTGGTTAGAGGACTGCATGCGTAGTGGACAGGGGTTTGTAGCAGTGCATGTGTTAAAGCCTGGGTCACTGCGTGAGCACTTTGGTACTGACTGAATTAATAGAGTACTGCAAGGAGAGAGTCTGGGTGAATTTATAAGTGTTTGGGTTTTAGCGCAGTGTTTGGATTAGTACATGGTGCTGGATCGCTGACTGGAGGAGTGCATGGGGAGTGACAGGGTGATTGCTGGAGTGCATAGGTACTGCCTTGGTAATTGAAGGTGTAAAAGAAAAGTGTGTAGGTGGTTAGAGGACTGCATGCATAGTGTACAGGGGTTTGTAACAGTGCATGTGTTAAGGCCTGGGTCATTGCATGAGTACTTGGATACTGACTGAATGATTAGAGTACTGCAAGGAAAGTGCCTAGGTGAATTTATAAGTGCTTGGGTTTTGGCGCAGTGTTTGAATTAGTACATGGTGCTGGATGACTGACTGGAGGAGTTCATGGGAGTGACAGGGTGATTGCTGGAGTGTATAGGTACTGCCTGGGTAATTGAAGGTGTGAAAGACAAGTGTGTAGGTGGTTAGAGGACTGCATGCATAGAGGAGATGGGTTTGTAGCAGTGCTTGTGTTATGGCCTAAGTCATTCCATGAGTACTTAGGTACTGACCGAATGATTATTGTACTGTAAGGAGAGTGCCTGGGTGAATTTCTAAGTGTTTGGGTTTTGGCGCAGTGTTTGGATTAGTACATGGTGCTGGATGGCTGATTGGATGTGTGCATGCGGAGTGACAGGGCGATTGCTGGAGTGTATAGGTACTGCCTGGGTAATTGAAGGTGTGAAAGAAAAGTGTGTAGGTGGTTGGAGGACTACATGCGTAGTGGACACAGGTTTGTAGCAGTGCATGTGTTAACGCCTGGGTCATTGCATGAGTACTTGGATACTGACTGAATGATTAGAGTAATGCAAGGAATGTACCTAGGTGAATTCATAAGTGTTTGGGTTTTGGTGCAGTGTTTGGATTTGTACATGGTGCTCGACGGCTGAATGCAGGAGTGCATGGGGAGTGACAGGGTGATTGCTGGAGTGTTTGGGTACTGCTTGGGTAATTGAAGGTGTGAAAGACAAGTGTGTAGGTGGTTAGACGATTGCATGCGTAGTGGACAGGGGTTTGTAGCAGTGCATGTGTTAAGGCCTGGGTCATTGCATGAGCACTTGGATACTGACTGAATGATTAGAGTACTGCAAGGAGAGTGCCTGGGTGAATTTATAAGTGTTTGTGTTTTGGCACAGTGAATGGATTAGTACATGGTGCTGAATTGGTCCCTGGAGGAGTGCAAGGGGAGTGACAGGGTGATTGCTGGAGTGTATCGGTACTGCCTGAGTAATTGAAGGTGTGAAAGACAAGTGTGAAGGTGGTTAGAGGACTGCATAAGTATTGGACAGGGGTTTGTAGCAGTGCATGTGTTAAGGCCTGGGTCATTGTGTGAGTACTTGGGTAGTTACTGAATGCATAGAGTACTGCAAGGAGAGTGCCTGGGTGAATTTATAAGTGTTTGGGTTTTGGCGCAGTGTTTGGGTTAGTACATGGTGCTGAATGTGTCCCTGGAGGAGTGCAAGGGGAGTGACAGGGTGATTACTGGAATGTATAGGTACTGCCTGGGTAAATGAAGGTGTGAAAGACAAGTGTGTGGGTGGTTAGAGGACTACATGGGTAGTGGACAGGGATTTGTAGCAGTGCATGTGTTAAGGCCTGGGTCATTGCGTGAGTACTTGGGTAGTGACTGAATGGTTAGAGTACTGCAAGGAGAGTGCCTGGGTGAATTTCTAAGTGTTTGGGTTTTGGCGCAGTGTTTGGATTAGTACATGGTGCTGCTGGATGGCTGACTGGAGGAGTGCATGGGGATTGACAGGGAGATTTCTGGAGTGTATAGGTACTGCCTGGGTAATTGAAGGTGTGAAAGACAAGTGTGTAGGTGGTTAGAGGACTGCATGCGTAGTGGACAGGGGTTTGTAGCAGTGCATGTGTTAAAGCCTGGGTCACTGCGTGAGCACTTTGGTACTGACTGAATTATTAGAGTACTGCAAGGAGAGAGTCTGGGTGAATTTATAAGTGTTTGGGTTTTAGCGCAGTGTTTGGATTAGTACATGGTGCTGGATCGCTAACTGGAGGAGTGCATGGGGAGTGACAGGGTGATTGCTGGAGTGTATAGGTACTGCCTGGGTAATTGAAGGTGTGAAAGAAAAGTGTGTAGGTGGTTAGAGGACTGCATGCATAGTGTACAGGGGTTTGTAACAGTGCATGTGTTAAGGTCTGGGTCATTGCATGAGTACTTGGATACTGACTGAATGATTAGAGTACTGCAAGGAAAGTGCCTAGGTGAATTTATAAGTGCTTGGGTTTTGGCGCAGTGTTTGAATTAGTACATGGTGCTGGATGACTGACTGGAGGAGTTCATGGGGAGTGACAGGGTGATTGCTGGAGTGTATAGGTACTGCCTGGGTAATTGAAGGTGTGAAAGACAAGTGTGTAGGTGGTTAGAGGACTGCATGCTTACAGGAGATGGGTTTTAGCAGTGCTTGTGTTATGGCCTGAGTCATTGCATGAGTACTTAGGTACTGACCGAATGATTATTGTACTTGAAGGAGAGTGCCTGGGTGAATTTCTAAGTGTTCGGGTTTTGGCGCAGTGTTTGGATTAGTACATGGTGCTGGATGGCTGATTGGATGTGTGCATGCGGAGTGACAGGGTGATTGCTGGAGTGTATAGGTACTGCCTGGGTAATTGAAGGTGTGAAAGAAAAGTGTGTAGGTGGTTGGAGGACTACATGCGTAGTGGACACGGGTTTGTAGCAGTGCATGTGTTAACGCCTGGGTCATTGCACGAGTACTTGGATACTGACTGAATGATTAGAGTACTGCAAGGAATGTACCTAGGTGAATTTATAAGTGTTTAGGTTTTGGTGCAGTGTTTGGAATTGTACATGGTGCTCGACGGCTGAATGCAGGAGTGCATGGGGAGTGACAGGGTGATTGCTGGAGTGTTTGGGTTAATCTTTCATTCCCTGTGTGCCTGCTGCTGACACCTTACCTGCCTGCCCTGGTTCCAATCTTCGTGTCTGTTGACCGTCTCCCTCCCGCTGCCGCCATTCCACCGCGGCCGCTGTGAGGAGGGGAGACTACATCCCCCAGCTTTCCCTGCGGCAGAAGAGGAAGCCGCTTCCTGTACTTTGGCGCCTGGAGGCGTTATAAACTTCAGCTGGGCTTCTGGCTGAGCGGGCGTCTTTCATTCCCTGTGTGCCTGCTGATGACACCTTACCTGCCTGCCCTTGTTCCAATCTTCGTGTCTGTTGACCGTCTCCCTCCAGCTGCCGCCATTCCACCGTGGCCGCTGTGAGGAGGGGAGACTAAATCCCCCAGCTTTCCCTGCGGCAGATGAGGAAGCCGCTTCCTGTACTTTGGCGCCTGGAGGCGTTATAAACTTCAGCTGGTCTTCTGGCTGAGCGGGCGTCTTTCATTCCCTGTGTGCCTGCTGCTGACACCTTACCTGCCTGCCCTGGTTCCAATCTTCGTGTCTGTTGACCGTCTCCCTCCCGCTGCCGCCATTCCACCGCGGCCGCTGTGAGGAGGGGAGACTACATCCCCCAGCTTTCCCTGCGGCAGAAGAGGAAGCCACTTCCTGTACTTTGGCGCCTGGAGGCGTTATAAACTTCAGCTGGGCTACCGCCTCGTGGGTACGCGCGCAGGTCCGTGCCGGGCTAAGCCCGGGCAAAGGGCGGGCGCACTGTAGCCCTCAGGAGCCGAGGGAGACCGGACCGGGCTCACCCCCTTAAAGGTGCTTGTGATTTTATTGGAACACACTAATTCGTGACTTGTCATTCACTCCCTTGTTCTGTGCCCTTTGTTCTTTTGCATGTTTTACCCATAGCGAGCTACCTCATTTATAGCTGTTAACTCGACCCATAGTCCAACTACAGCGGTATTATCTTTAACATGGCTGGAGGCGGTAACAAGGGGACCCTAGATAGTTATTTATTTAGGGTCAACTCGGGATTAGAACGGGAATTAATCCTTGCTGAACTAAGGGCAAAGCGCCGTAGCTCTATTGAGCTTATCAAAAACTCGCCATCCCTCGTGGATTCTTTGCACTCAGCCACTTCCCCACCTAGGAGTTGCCACTCCCAAAATGAAGACCTAGATAACTCCAGCAATGATGATCCCCCAATCCTATCACGAAATCTAACCTCCTTACCCGAATTAAATAATGTCCAGTCCTTAACTGCCCTACTTCTACTCCCTAATTCAATCTCCGAGCCAGTAGTCTCAATTGAGTCACCACCACAAGCTGTTAAGCTTCCACCTCAAAAGGCTAACACACCTAGGCAATCAAAATTTTCAGGTACACCACCTAGAAAAAGGAGAAAGAGAGGTAGTGAGCCGTTAAAGAGTAAAAAAAAAGAGTAACCACTCTGACTTGGTTTCAACTGCTAAGTGTCCTGTAACTTGTACTGATAAAACATCTTTCCCAATTACTTCCGTTCCTTGCTTAGCAAATGATATATCTATTGCGGAGGTATTGGGTAATGTTGAACAGCTATTTAGATCTCTCATCTTACCTATTCTCGAGAGATTAAAAACAATAGTTAATAGACTTGATAATCTAGAATCGCTAATAGGTAATAACAGGGAATTAATCAAGAATTTTGCAAAGCCAGTGATGGCGCCCCCTATTACTACAGCACCTGTTGTATCATCCCCCATTGTACCATCTCTAAACTCTGTTTTTCAAAATCATCCTAGTATTAATAATCCAAATAATAAAAGTATAGGAAGAGTCATTACTTCCAAATCATTGCAACACTCTACTTCAAATAAAGATAGAGAGTCTTTGAGGGAAGACAACTTAATTCAATCTGGTACAACACATGATAAAAAAGGTAAAATTCCATCTCCTACTGCAAAGAAACGCAAGGGGCTCCAATTAGAATTGCCACCTGAAGCAGTTCCCCTTGTGGTTGTTCTCGCGGGAGTCCCAGCATTAAAAGAGGGGACAACCGAAGGTTACTTGCAGTTAAAAAATAAAGTTATTCATTGGCTTGGTCAGAACCGCCCTCTTCCTTTGTATATAAATGGCGAAATTCTACATGTACGGCGTCTCTCTTGGTTGGGAAATACACCTAAGAATATAAACGGGGATATTGTAATAATTAATTTCAGAGACCCCAGAGCCGTCAGCCATATTCTTAATTGGCATACGAACAATGTGAGGTCTTTTATTTCTACCTGGGAATTGACATATTTTTACCCAAGAACTCAAATAGTTCCCTCTGCTATTCCAGGGGCTCCACTTTGTAAACAGTCCAATCCTGCCATTTTTCTTGGAAACCGCTATGAGGTTCTAGCAAATCTTGAAGAAGTGGATTGACATAACCACCATAAGGGCTTAATGACAGTCATCCAAGAGACTTCTTTTGATTTACCTTCCCCTCCCAACGAGCTAGGAAACTTACCACTAGAAACAAGTGTTGGTATTTGTATTAATCCCCTTACTTCCCTTGATTCTCCTTTATTAACTAACCCCCCGGTTGGCACTGGGGATAACATGGGGAAGCTACTTTCATGGAACATTGCTGGGTTGGCTTCTAAACTGATATCTGACGACTGGCTTTGTTTCGTTAATGACTTTGACCTATGTATATTTCAAGAGACCTGGCTATGTGAACCATCTTTCACTCAGGGATATTTGAATTACTCTGTGCCTGCTTTAAAAGGTCCAAAGGGGAGACCTATGGGTGGATTAACTATATGGGTCCGTCAGAGTCTAAAGTTAGTTGTCAAAGCCATTGACAGCAGCCATAGAGACATTCAATTAATCAGAATGAACCTAGATAAATTGGGAAAGCTTGACATTTACAATGTTTATGTGAGGAGTAATAGGGGAGGGAGATCTGAGGTTTAAGCGGCCTTGGGACGCCTCCTTGATATTCACTCTTTAAACAATAACATTGTCATTGCGGGTGATTTTAATAGAACATTCGAATCCCTAGCTACTGAAGATGATTTTCTTGGGGACGAAGAAGATCGGCAATGGGGAGTTCCCAAGTTGGAGCTCAAATCGGTTGTACGTTGGACCGATGATGTGATTAGTTTGAATGCCCTCTGCTATGAAAAGGGCTTAAGAGCTCTAAATGGGAGGACTCGAAGTGATAAAAATGGGACCAACACATTTGATAACGGGCGATACAAAAGTAGAATTGACTATGTTTTATGTAGTCTTAAATTATGGCGGTTGATCTGCGACATGGAGGTTGTTTGGAGGAGTGAGAGTGACCACAACCCCCTGTGTGCAGATCATAAATGGTGGTTTTTTACCAACCGGACCATTGGCCCGAGTGAGCTTGCCCCTCCTTTGACTGTCCCCACTAATGATATGCGCAGATTAAGGTGGGCGAACATAGTGACTAACCAACTGGCCATTGCTAACATCAGTGGCGAAGTAGATAAAGCAATACTAGCCATTGAGCATATTAATTCATCTAGCACCGGGTTGGGTAGAGTAGTTGAAATACACGACTCTCTCTTTTGTGCAATAAAAAACCACTTCCTTAAGCCTGTGAAAAACAAAGGAAAGAGAGTCCCAAAGCCTGCAAAGTGGTATAATGACCAATGTAGAGATGCTCGACTAGCTTTAGGAACCGCCATAAAGGGGAGGCAGTCTACTGCCATTCGATTTGCTAGAAAGGAATATAAAGCTAGTATATCAAAGGCAAAGAAAGCCTGGGACGAGCATCATTGGTCCGAGATAAAGATAGCTAGTGACAGGAATGATTCCAGGTTATTCTGGAGCATTGTTAAATGGGGAAGTTCAGGTTTACCCGTACCCCCAAATAACAATGTACTGGAAGATGAATGGGTAAAATTCTTTCAAAATCAGTATGCTGAGTCAAATAAAGTCGTCACAGGGTCAGATATAAATTTAATTCAATTTACAGATAATTTCTTTAGTATCAAAGAGATTATGATGGCCCTTAGCTCAGTGTCTGGTGGACGCGGTCCAGGACTTGATGGTGTCCCAGCTAATGTCTTTATCAATGATAAAGAGCGCTGGTGTAAGTATATACATCTCCTTATTAATGCAATTGCGCAGGGTGCAGCGGTACCAACATCTTGGCAGGGTGCTGTAATAATACCTGTGTTCAAGAAAGGCGACCGGTCCCAGCCGGGCAACTATAGACCGATAAGCCTTATTGACACTATTCAAAAGGTTGTGGGGCGCGTGATTGTCAATAGGCTCCTTGACTGGGCCGAGGAGACCAATGCCCTGTTACCCTTCCAGGCAGGATTCCGTCGGTCCACAAGCACGGTGGACCAGGTCTTCCGCTTTACCCTGTTGCAATGGCGGACCGTGGTGCTGGGCGAGGGCAGCTTGTACGCAGCTTTTGTTGATCTGCGGGCTGCCTTCGACCTTGTTCCCCGGACCAAGCTGTGGTTGGTTCTTAAGAACCAGGGTCTACCAGAAGAGTTACTGTCACTAATAATGAGGCTTCATGAAACAAATTTTGCCAAGATTCATTGGGGGGGATATGGTTCGGTGACTGTGGATTTTCCAGTTGAACGGGGTGGTCGACAAGGATGTTCAATGGCTCCCATCCTTTTTACATTGTACATCAACGATGTTGTTGCCCGTATGCTCTCTGCACAGGTGGATGCTCCCTCTATAGCTGGCTCAAAAATGCCTATTTTAATGTTTGCAGACGACACGCTTATTTTATCTAAGACTCCAAGCGGTCTGCAGTGTGCTCTGTCTATTTTTGACCAATTTTGTTGGGAGTATGGCTTAGAGGTCAACACAGCTAAAACAAAACTTATGACTTTTAATCCCCATCGTAGCTTTAAATCCAAAATTACTATGAATGGCCGCCCGTTAGATGTGGTGAATACTTTTACGTCAAAACCAAAGGAAATGATGGACGGAGTGTTGAACATTGCAAGCACTCACCCCCAGTCAACTGATCTGGGTTTAATTCATCACCGTTCTTTAGCCCACTCTGCCACCCCAGTTCAGACATGGCCATATGCAAATCAGTCTGACCCTGTGCCTCATGGGAACAGTCCAGCCCGAACTGCCAAGCCATGTCTTCCCTGGACCGGAAACAAGCTTCCTAGGACCAGTTTCTGGCATTTCAGCCGTCTTCAGCCAGGCTTGCTTGAATCCAGTGGCAAAGTGAGCAAGGGACTCACGTCTGAGCATACCCTGCCAACTTATGGCGAACACAGCAAAACCAAAGGAAATGATGGACGGAGTGTTGAACATTGCAAGCACTCACCCCCAGTCAACTGATCTGGGTTTAATCCATCACCGTTCTTTAGCCCACTCTGCCACCCCAGTTCAGACATGGCCATATGCAAATCAGTCTGACCCTGTGCCTCATGGGAACAGTCCAGCCCGAACTGCCAAGCCATGTCTTCCCTGGACCGGAAACAAGCTTCCTAGGACCGGTTTATGGCATTTCAGCCGTCTTCAGCCAGGCTTGCTTGAATCCAGTGGCAAAGTGAGCAAGGGACTCACGTCTGAGCATACCCTGCCAACTTATGGCGAACACAGCAAAACCAAAGGAAATGATGGACGGAGTGTTGAACATTGCAAGCACTCACCCCCAGTCAACTGATCTGGGTTTAATCCATCACCGTTCTTTAGCCCACTCTGCCACCCCAGTTCAGACATGGCCATATGCAAATCAGTCTGACCCTGTGCCTCATGGGAACAGTCCAGCCCGAACTGCCAAGCCATGTCTTCCCTGGACCGGAAACAAGCTTCCTAGGACCGGTTTCTGGCATTTCAGCCGTCTTCAGCCAGGCTTGCTTGAATCCAGTGGCAAAGTGAGCAAGGGACTCACGTCTGAGCATACCCTGCCAACTTATGGCGAACACAGCAAAACCAAAGGAAATGATGGACGGAGTGTTGAACATTGCAAGCACTCACCCCCAGTCAACTGATCTGGGTTTAATCCATCACCGTTCTTTAGCCCACTCTGCCACCCCAGTTCAGACATGGCCATATGCAAATCAGTCTGACCCTGTGCCTCATGGGAACAGTCCAGCCCGAACTGCCAAGCCATGTCTTCCCTGGACCGGAAACAAGCTTCCTAGGACCGGTTTCTGGCATTTCAGCCGTCTTCAGCCAGGCTTGCTTGAATCCAGTGGCAAAGTGAGCAAGGGACTCACGTCTGAGCATACCCTGCCAACTTATGGCGAACACAGCAAAACCAAAGGAAATGATGGACGGAGTGTTGAACATTGCAAGCACTCACCCCCAGTCAACTGATCTGGGTTTAATCCATCACCGTTCTTTAGCCCACTCTGCCACCCCAGTTCAGACATGGCCATATGCAAATCAGTCTGACCCTGTGCCTCATGGGAACAGTCCAGCCCGAACTGCCAAGCCATGTCTTCCCTGGACCGGAAACAAGCTTCCTAGGACCGGTTTATGGCATTTCAGCCGTCTTCAGCCAGGCTTGCTTGAATCCAGTGGCAAAGTGAGCAAGGGACTCACGTCTGAGCATACCCTGCCAACTTATGGCGAACACAGCAAAACCAAAGGAAATGATGGACGGAGTGTTGAACATTGCAAGCACTCACCCCCAGTCAACTGATCTGGGTTTAATCCATCACCGTTCTTTAGCCCACTCTGCCACCCCAGTTCAGACATGGCCATATGCAAATCAGTCTGACCCTGTGCCTCATGGGAACAGTCCAGCCCGAACTGCCAAGCCATGTCTTCCCTGGACCGGAAACAAGCTTCCTAGGACCGGTTTCTGGCATTTCAGCCGTCTTCAGCCAGGCTTGCTTGAATCCAGTGGCAAAGTGAGCAAGGGACTCACGTCTGAGCATACCCTGCCAACTTATGGCGAACACAGCAAAACCAAAGGAAATGATGGACGGAGTGTTGAACATTGCAAGCACTCACCCCCAGTCAACTGATCTGGGTTTAATCCATCACCGTTCTTTAGCCCACTCTGCCACCCCAGTTCAGACATGGCCATATGCAAATCAGTCTGACCCTGTGCCTCATGGGAACAGTCCAGCCCGAACTGCCAAGCCATGTCTTCCCTGGACCGGAAACAAGCTTCCTAGGACCGGTTTCTGGCATTTCAGCCGTCTTCAGCCAGGCTTGCTTGAATCCAGTGGCAAAGTGAGCAAGGGACTCACGTCTGAGCATACCCTGCCAACTTATGGCGAACACAGCAAAACCAAAGGAAATGATGGACGGAGTGTTGAACATTGCAAGCACTCACCCCCAGTCAACTGATCTGGGTTTAATCCATCACCGTTCTTTAGCCCACTCTGCCACCCCAGTTCAGACATGGCCATATGCAAATCAGTCTGACCCTGTGCCTCATGGGAACAGTCCAGCCCGAACTGCCAAGCCATGTCTTCCCTGGACCGGAAACAAGCTTCCTAGGACCGGTTTATGGCATTTCAGCCGTCTTCAGCCAGGCTTGCTTGAATCCAGTGGCAAAGTGAGCAAGGGACTCACGTCTGAGCATACCCTGCCAACTTATGGCGAACACAGCAAAACCAAAGGAAATGATGGACGGAGTGTTGAACATTGCAAGCACTCACCCCCAGTCAACTGATCTGGGTTTAATCCATCACCGTTCTTTAGCCCACTCTGCCACCCCAGTTCAGACATGGCCATATGCAAATCAGTCTGACCCTGTGCCTCATGGGAACAGTCCAGCCCGAACTGCCAAGCCATGTCTTCCCTGGACCGGAAACAAGCTTCCTAGGACCGGTTTCTGGCATTTCAGCCGTCTTCAGCCAGGCTTGCTTGAATCCAGTGGCAAAGTGAGCAAGGGACTCACGTCTGAGCATACCCTGCCAACTTATGGCGAACACAGCAAAACCAAAGGAAATGATGGACGGAGTGTTGAACATTGCAAGCACTCACCCCCAGTCAACTGATCTGGGTTTAATCCATCACCGTTCTTTAGCCCACTCTGCCACCCCAGTTCAGACATGGCCATATGCAAATCAGTCTGACCCTGTGCCTCATGGGAACAGTCCAGCCCGAACTGCCAAGCCATGTCTTCCCTGGACCGGAAACAAGCTTCCGGTCCAGATCAGATGACTGGGGGTGAGTGCTTGCAATGTTCAACACTCCGTCCACCACTTCCTTTGGTTTTTGCTGTGTTCGCCATAAGTTGGCAGGGTATGCTCAGACGTGAGTCCCTTGCTCACTTTGCCACTGGATTCAAGCAAGCCTGGCTGAAGACGGCTGAAATGCCAGAAACCGGTCCTAGGAAGCTTGTTTCCGGTCCAGGGAAGACATGGCTTGGCAGTTCGGGCTGGAGTGTTCCCATGAGGCACAGGGTCAGACTGATTTGCATATGGCCATGTCTGAACTGGGGTGGCAGAGTGGGCTAAAGAACGGTGATGGATTAAACCCAGATCAGATGACTGGGGGTGAGTGCTTGCAATGTTCAACACTCCGTCCACCACTTCCTTTGGTTTTTGCTTTGTTCGCCATAAGTTGGCAGGGTATGCTCAGACGTGAGTCCCTTGCTCACTTTGCCACTGGATTCAAGCAAGCCTGGCTGAAGACGGCTGAAATGCCAGAAACCGGTCCTAGGAAGCTTGTTTCCGGTCCAGGGAAGACATGGCTTGGCAGTTCGGGCTGGAGTGTTCCCATGAGGCACAGGGTCAGACTGATTTGCATATGGCCATGTCTGAACTGGGGTGGCAGAGTGGGCTAAAGAACGGTGATGGATTAAACCCAGATCAGATGACTGGGGGTGAGTGCTTGCAATGTTCAACACTCCGTCCACCACTTCCTTTGGTTTTTGCTTTGTTCGCCATAAGTTGGCAGGGTATGCTCAGACGTGAGTCCCTTGCTCACTTTGCCACTGGATTGAAGCAAGCCTAGCTGAAGACGGCTGAAATGCCAGAAACCGGTCCTAGGAAGCTTGTTTCCGGTCCAGGGAAGACATGGCTTGGCAGTTCGGGCTGGAGTGTTCCCATGAGGCACAGGGTCAGACTGATTTGCATATGGCCATGTCTGAACTGGGGTGGCAGAGTGGGCTAAAGAACGGTGATGGATTAAACCCAGATCAGATGACTGGGGGTGAGTGCTTGCAATGTTCAACACTCCGTCCACCACTTCCTTTGGTTTTTGCTTTGTTCGCCATAAGTTGGCAGGGTATGCTCAGACGTGAGTCCCTTGCTCACTTTGCCACTGGATTCAAGCAAGCCTGGCTGAAGACGGCTGAAATGCCAGAAACCGGTCCTAGGAAGCTTGTTTCCGGTCCAGGGAAGACATGGCTTGGCAGTTCGGGCTGGAGTGTTCCCATGAGGCACAGGGTCAGACTGATTTGCATATGGCCATGTCTGAACTGGGGTGGCAGAGTGGGCTAAAGAACGGTGATGGATTAAACCCAGATCAGATGACTGGGGGTGAGTGCTTGCAATGTTCAACACTCCGTCCACCACTTCCTTTGGTTTTTGCTTTGTTCGCCATAAGTTGGCAGGGTATGCTCAGACGTGAGTCCCTTGCTCACTTTGCCACTGGATTCAAGCAAGCCTGGCTGAAGACGGCTGAAATGGCAGAAACCGGTCCTAGGAAGCTTGTTTCCGGTCCAGGGAAGACATGGCTTGGCAGTTCGGGCTGGAGTGTTCCCATGAGGCACAGGGTCAGACTGATTTGCATATGGCCATGTCTGAACTGGGGTGGCAGAGTGGGCTAAAGAACGGTGATGGATTAAACCCAGATCAGATGACTGGGGGTGAGTGCTTGCAATGTTCAACACTCCGTCCACCACTTCCTTTGGTTTTTGCTTTGTTCGCCATAAGTTGGCAGGGTATGCTCAGACGTGAGTCCCTTGCTCACTTTGCCACTGGATTCAAGCAAGCCTGGCTGAAGACGGCTGAAATGCCAGAAACCGGTCCTAGGAAGCTTGTTTCCGGTCCAGGGAAGACATGGCTTGGCAGTTCGGGCTGGAGTGTTCCCATGAGGCACAGGGTCAGACTGATTTGCATATGGCCATGTCTGAACTGGGGTGGCAGAGTGGGCTAAAGAACGGTGATGGATTAAACCCAGATCAGATGACTGGGGGTGAGTGCTTGCAATGTTCAACACTCCGTCCACCACTTCCTTTGGTTTTTGCTTTGTTCGCCATAAGTTGGCAGGGTATGCTCAGACGTGAGTCCCTTGCTCACTTTGCCACTGGATTCAAGCAAGCCTGGCTGAAGACGGCTGAAATGCCAGAAACCGGTCCTAGGAAGCTTGTTTCCGGTCCAGGGAAGACATGGCTTGGCAGTTCGGGCTGGAGTGTTCCCATGAGGCACAGGGTCAGACTGATTTGCATATGGCCATGTCTGAACTGGGGTGGCAGAGTGGGCTAAAGAACGGTGATGGATTAAACCCAGATCAGATGACTGGGGGTGAGTGCTTGCAATGTTCAACACTCCGTCCACCACTTCCTTTGGTTTTTGCTTTGTTCGCCATAAGTTGGCAGGGTATGCTCAGACGTGAGTCCCTTGCTCACTTTGCCACTGGATTCAAGCAAGCCTGGCTGAAGACGGCTGAAATGCCAGAAACCGGTCCTAGGAAGCTTGTTTCCGGTCCAGGGAAGACATGGCTTGGCAGTTCGGGCTGGAGTGTTCCCATGAGGCACAGGGTCAGACTGATTTGCATATGGCCATGTCTGAACTGGGGTGGCAGAGTGGGCTAAAGAACGGTGATGGATTAAACCCAGATCAGATGACTGGGGGTGAGTGCTTGCAATGTTCAACACTCCGTCCACCACTTCCTTTGGTTTTTGCTTTGTTCGCCATAAGTTGGCAGGGTATGCTCAGACGTGAGTCCCTTGCTCACTTTGCCACTGGATTCAAGCAAGCCTGGCTGAAGACGGCTGAAATGCCAGAAACCGGTCCTAGGAAGCTTGTTTCCGGTCCAGGGAAGACATGGCTTGGCAGTTCGGGCTGGAGTGTTCCCATGAGGCACAGGGTCAGACTGATTTGCATATGGCCATGTCTGAACTGGGGTGGCAGAGTGGGCTAAAGAACGGTGATGGATTAAACCCAGATCAGATGACTGGGGGTGAGTGCTTGCAATGTTCAACACTCCGTCCACCACTTCCTTTGGTGAATACTTTTACGTACCTAGGACTACACATATCTAGTGAGAATAGATGGCGCCAGCATATAGACATTGCTACACTTAGACATAGGCAATTGTCAGGTGCCATTAGCTCAGAGCATAGAAAATCTTTGACCAAACCAGTAAAACCTGTACTTCAGATTTACGAAGCGAAGGCTCTAGGCTCTGCACTCTACGGGGCTGAGCTATGGGGCTTCGAGAAGGTGGCTGCACTTCAAACCTCAGAAAATAAATTTCTTCGGGAAATAACCGGTGTCCCTAAAAGTTCACCTTTGTTGCCCCTCAGATATGACCTGGGTAGAAGAGCAGTCACAGATTTGGTTAGGCTCCGTCCGATTTTGTATTGGCGAAGGTTATGGACGACACCAGTGCTCTCCCACTATGCTGAGGGGTTCCTAGATATTATTAGAATAGATGTATTCCACAAAATTGGGTGGCTTAAATCACTTAAGTTAACTTTGACTGAGCTTGGTATGTGCTCGCTTTGGGAAGATCCTGTGGGAGCAACTTTTCCATCCAAAAGCATTCTGAAAGAAATTTACTGGGAGATGGTAGCCTCTTGGCATTGGAATAGTTCTAGCGCTGGATCTATGGCTGGAGGATTTCTAGAAGCTAAGATGTATCCTTGCCTGGAACCCTACTGGGACATCATAACTAGACCAGGTGATAGAAAGCTCCTTTTTCAACTAAGAGCAGGTGCACTACCCCTCAGATATTTGGTAGCCAAATGGGAAGGTGGATCCTGTGATAGCTGCCCTGCATGTGACACCACCAAAGAAACAATTGGTCATTTTTTATTCTCTTGTAAAGTTTATCTGGTTCCAAGACGCAGCTGGTTATCTCCGATGTGCAAAAACTTGGGGACTACTAGTAGTATTGTTGCTCTGCGTATTATACGCACCAGCACTTTGTCATGGATCACAATAGCTACCGCGAAGTATCTTGGATGGGCGTGGTCGATTAGACAGAGACTGCTAGTCACTTGACTATTCTCTGTTCTGATCCTTTGTCTATATTTCCAACCTGTATTCCTTTAAAAAAGAAGGAATTTTTAACCAAGATAAATTTTAAACTTTTTATAATTTTTAACTGTCTATAGGTATAGTACGTAACTCTTAAATTAGACCTGTCAATTAAGTTAGAAATTGTAAAATGTATGTCTTGTATTGTGATATCATGTGGCTGCAAATTTAATTCTATTTTAAAATGATGTATGAATTTTAATTCTTTCTGTTGTATGTATTCTGCTTTTATGATTGAAATATCGAATAAAGCATACTTTGACTTGTGACTTGTGAGGTACTGACTGGGTAATTGAAGGTGTGAAAGAAAAGTGTGTAGGTGGTTAGAGAACTGCATGTGTAGTGGGCAGGGGTTTGTAGCAGTGCATGTGTTAACGCCTGGGTCATTGAATGAGTACTTGGATACTGACTGAATGATTAGAGTACTGCAAGAAAAGCACATAGGTGAATTTCTAAGTGGTTGGGTTTTGGCGCAGTGTTTGGATTAGTACATGGTGCTGCTGGATAACTGACTGGAGGAGTGCATGGGGAGTGACAGGGTGATTGCTGGAGTGTATAGGTACTGCCTGGGTAATTGAAGGTGTGAAAGAAAAGTGTGTAGGTGGTCAGAGGACTGCATGCGTAGTGGACAGGGGTTTGTAGCAGTGCATGTGTTAAGGCCTGGGTCATTGCATGAGTGCTTGGGTAGTGACTGAATGGATAGAGTACTGCAAGGAGAGTGCCTGGGTGAATTTATAAGTGTTTGGGTTTTGGCGCAGTGTTTGGGTTAGTACATGTTGCTGGATGGCTGACTGGAGGAGTGCATGGGGAGTCACAGGGTGCTTGCTGGAGTGTATGGGTACTGCTTGGGTAATTGAAGGTGTGAAACACAAGTTTGTAGGTGGTTAGAGGACTGCATGCATAGTGGACAGGGGTTTGTAGCAGTGCATGTGTTAAGGCCTGGGTCTTGCGTGAGTACTTGGGTAGTGACTGAATGGTTAGAGTACTGCCAGGAGAGTGCCTGGGTGAATTTATAACTGTTTGGGTTTTGGTGCAGTGTTTGGGTTAGTACATGGTGCTGAATGGGTCCCTGGAGGAGTGCAAGGGGAGTGACAGGGTGATTGCTGGAGTGTAACGGTACTGCCTGGGTAAATGAAGGTGTGAAATACAAGTGTGTAGGTGGTGAGAGGACTGCATGCATAGTGGGCAGGGGTTTCTAGCAGTGCATGTGTTAAGGCCTGGATCACTGCATGAGTACTTGGGTACTGACTGAATGATTAGAGTACTGCAAGGAGGGTAGCTAGGTGAATTTATAAGTGTTTGGGTTGTGGCGCAGTGTTTGGATTAGTACATGGTGCTGGATGGCTGACTGGAGGAGTGCATGGGGAGTGACAGGGTGATTGCTGGAGAGTATAGGTACTGCCTGGGTAATTGAAGGGGTTAGAGGACTGGAAGTATGGAAAGTGCCAATATACCAAATATAGCAATATATATAAATAGAGCACAGCAGCAGCCGCTTCGTTTAAAAAAAAAAACATTTTATCCCAGAACAGAACAGGACAGCATTCAACTGGACAGAACAGAACATTGCAAAACAGAACAGGGCAGCACAGGCCTGGAAAGGACAGGGCAGAACAGGGCAGAACAGAGCAGTGCAGCCCAGAACAGTGCACAACAGAACAGGGCATCACACAACTGGACAGGACATTGCAAAACTGATCAGGGCAGCACAGAACAGAGAAGAGCAGAACAGTAAGCACAATCAAGACCAGCAGAGAGCAAAGTGGAATAGATCAAATAACAAAAGGGCAAAGCTGACATTGGGAACAGAAAGGAGGAGACGCGCTGCGTGAAGAAAGAAATCAAAAGAAAAACGGCAGACGTGAAGGGGATAGAAGGGAACAACAAAGAAGGGAGAGGAAGTGAAGGAGATTGGGGAAGGCAGGGTATGCCATGGAAACCTGTTCTACGGGTCAGGGGGGCACAAAGGGGGCTCTAGAAGAGAATTGAAGTGAGCAAGAGAAGAAACGGAGAGATGTAACAAAGACGTATCTAAGGAGGAAGACATGGATTTGTGTGTGTGCGTGTTTGCGTGCGTGAGTGCGTGCGGTTTCACATATTAAAACACCTGGCCTGCTGCACGTGTTACAGAGAGAGATGCGAGGTCCTTCATGAGTTGTTTAGTCACTAAGAGGCTGAACAAAGGGCCAGTAGAGGGAGACATTTAAATATCCCCACATATAAACCCCGCTGAGGGCTCAGACCTCCTCCCTTGCTGCACCCCTCCTGCAGGAGCATCCATAAGAGAGCGCAAGGCAGCCAGAGGCGGACCCAGGTATCCGGCCATAGCGCTGCGAGAGCAAAGGCGGCGCTTGGTAGCAAGTCTAGCGCGTGCAATCCCAGGGGTGCACTGCACATTAGCCAGTACAAATGTTATGCTGCTTTCTGCGACCTGTGGCCATGCATTTATACTGAGAAATGCAGAACTACATGTATCAAAATGCATTGGGCTGAATAAACTGCTCGTGTCTGGCATGAAGCGCTTGTGAGCAGGCAGGGAGAGGGGTGGGTGCAGAGAGCCAGCCAGCAGCATCACTGTACTTGTTCTGCCCCAGCAGCCGCTTCGTTTTAAAAAAAAAATCTGCAGATGCGTGCATCCGTGTCATTTCCCTGTATGGGTGCGTCTCATTCGGCCCCGTTGTTTAAATAGTGGGAGTGACAAAGCGCCAAAGAAACTCAAGTTGAGCCTCTGCAGACGAGCGAAGGCTCAGAAACGCGTCAGGCTTCCAATCGAGATATGAGAGCTGCAGACCGGCATGCGGTGATGTCTTTTACCCGCTTGAAACTGTAGTGCTGCTGGTTGAGTGCAACCTTGCCTGTGGGCACCTTGGAGCTTATATATATATATATATATATATATATATATATATATATATATATATATATATATATATATATATATATATATATATATATATATATATATATATATATATATACACACACACACACACACACACACAGACATTTGTCCTGCAGTGTACCTCTGATTACCTCCATCTCCTGGGGCCGGCATCTTCATGGAATGGTAGGAGACAAAACACATTTGGGTAGAGGCCATTGGTAAGTGGTAGCAGTAATTAACATTTTCGACACATTAAATCAATGATCTTTTTGTAATTTGGGATGAGCCTCAAAAGACTTTAGATGCATTTCTTGTTTGGATTGCCAACAACTTGAATCTCAGGTACACCCATAAAACTCACAAAACTACCATGGAGTTTTTGGAATTACTGGTCTCAGTGGAGTAGGAAACGATTCATACTAGTCTCTTTAGGAAAATCACTGCTGGCAACAGTGTTCTACATGCCCACTGGTCCAGAGTTATCCAACTAAGCATGCAACAGTGATTTTGTGGTCTATATTCTGGTTACCCATGCTGGCTCCAGTTCTTAGGAAGTACAATTTTCCCTGTGAAAAAGAGGGTGTTGGAGCACATGCGTGCGATAAAAAATAAGGACTTAAGTTACCCTGTTGCCCGCCATTGTCATAAGATACACACCACAGGCACTGATGAGATTGCCTTATGTGGAATTGACAGGGTTATTCTGAACATCATAGGATGTGACAGGGAGTGGATCCTGAGAAATAAAGAGTCCGAATACATCATCTTGCTTAACAGCAAACACTCTGGAGGTCTCAACCAGGAAGAAGAGCTACATGTGCACATTGGACGATATATTGGCCTGTGTATATTCTTTTCATCAATTATTGTCACATATGGAGAGGTCACATGGGATCATGTCTCAACTCCATATCTATGTTGTTCTTGCTATGAACTATTGATTTAATGTGCTATCTAGCACCTACTTGGTGTCGTATTAAGTAGCTTATGCATGTTTCATGGATCATTGAGGAGTGCTGCTGCAGCATATTTTTACATCTCAACAATTTGACTGTACTCTGCAATACTGTTTAGATTGCCTTCACCAGGTATTTTAATTTTGTGTATTGTCCTTTCCTTTTTTTATTTTTCTAAACTTAATTGCACCAAGCACTTAGTTTTAAATCGGGGTCACTTGTTAGTTCACTGAAATTTTTTTTGAGTTTTATTAAATATTTTAACATTATGAAATGTAATTCGACTCCTCAGCCACTTGGATACGATGAATCTTTATAGTTTATGTGGTTCCGAGTCTTCGTCACGATCTGGATCAATGGCATACACTGGGCAGTCAGTTAGTCAAATAAAATCTAATGTTGATTGAATAAGCCACTTGCCATTCAAATATGCAAACAGCAGGAGGCGCCAACATTTTAATTTGATGTCTCATGCAATTATTATGATTGAAAACATGTGCCTGTCATTTTCATTACCTTTTGCATTTATTTTCATAAATGTCCAAAAAGGAGGCTCGTACCGTATATGTAAAGTTGCTTTGTAACATTTCACTTTGAGAGACTTGGTTGAGTCTTTTCACTATGTTTATTTTTTAGGAGAAAGTTCTGTTTTGAAAGGAATTTAGACACTGTCACAGTTTTCAGTGGCTTGGATAAAGACTGCCTGGGCGAAAGGCGTTAGACAACTGATTAAACTCATTGGAATTCTACGTTTCAGAGTGTATATATATATATCCACCAGACTGCTGTGTCACAATCAACACAAGAAAGCTCGCACTCCGTAACATATCCAAGGAAAAGCAGCTCCTTCTGGGAACCGTTGACCCGAGGGAGGTGGCGCGCTGACCGGCGGAGTCAGCCAGTAAAAGTAATCCTTCAAAAAACAGACGTGGAGCGCACTCTCAGGAAACACAAAGATGAGGAAATTGTGAAAAAGTAAGATTTATTCCTTCATAAATCTCAAAGGAAAGCGTTTCAACCGTCAAGCGGTCTTGATCACACAATGAGATGCACTGTAGAGCATCTTACATACAAGACATTAAAACACAGGAAGGACTTAACGTGTACATATGGTGTTGATCTCCATATTGTAATGTCACAACATTAAGTGACTTCGTACACAAAAGTCGGCCTGTGAATAACCATAACTGTCATTTTATATGCAGATATTGCAAAGGGATTATAACAGGCTTGATGGGTATACCCAGACAGAGACCAGAGATGAAAATGAGCGTATGTAGACGATGTTGACAAGAAGTTCCCAGACGTGGAGGCAGTTGCCATGTCGGAATGTCAAAACGTCAAAGCATTGTGAAAAGGGTACATGCTAGGCAGCCTTGTTGAAAGCCACCAACAGCATTAGTGTTGTGAAAATGAAGTTGGTGTACCCTAGACAGGGCCGTTCAGGTTGCAAGTCGTAAGACCACGGGTGACAGATAAATATAAATATAAACACCCGCAGGAAGGAAATGCACCGGGCGAATGGAATGTGTAATAAAAATATAGTATCTTTAGACAGCCTGGGTGAAAGCCACAACCTGCGCAAAAAGATGTGAAACTGTGTGAACGTGCCCAAGGACAGATCCTTTTCCAATATTTGCATATAGAATTACAGTTATGGTCATTCATAGGCTGAATTTTGTGTACGAATTCTCCAAATGTTGTGACATTACAATATGGCGATCAACACCATATGTACATGTTAAGCCCTTCCTTTGTTTTAATGTCTTGTATGTAAGACGCTCTACAGTGCATCTCATTGTGTGATCAAGACCGCTTGACGGTTGAAACACGTTACTTTGAGATTTATGAAGGAATAAATCTTACTTTCTCACGATTTCCTTATCTTTGTGTTTCCTGAGAGCGCGCTCCACGTTTGTTTTTTGAAGGGGATATATATATGTGTGTGTGTGTGTGTGTGTGTGTGTGCAGTGTGTGTATATACCACACATACATGTATATATATATAGGTAGTTATAGTTAGGACCTAGTTTCCATAGGAAAAGCATTTTTTGATTTGTCAATAACTTTGCCGCTTTTTAACGAATGTTCATGAAATTTTCAAAACTAATGGGGCGGTCACATCAGCAGCTTTCCTGAAAATGATCTGTCAAGTGGAGGGCCGAGAAAAAGGCGGGTCTACCCCACCTGTTATCTCCAGTAATTCCCACACAATGGGATTGCCAAGAAGTCTTCGGATTCAACACCCCTTTGTCCCCCACTCTGGAAACACGTCTCCTGGTGCACTGCTGGTTGGGTGATGAAGTCCACTTTACTCCAGAGGGACCTTGGGGGCCAAGAAGCACTCCTGGTACCTCCTATAAAAGTCCTACACAACGGAAATTCCTGAGAGCTGGTCAGAGGCCCAGACCCCGTTCTCCACAACTGACTGCCAGTTAAAAAAACCTTAAAAATGTACTGAAAAACACACAGGTTTCAGGGATGTTATAGTTAGAAATTAGCATTTAAAAAACCTTAGAAATTCACAGAAAAAACAAGAGGTTACAGGGAATTTATAGTAAGGCTTACATTTCACTCGTACAAAACCAGAGAAATTCAGCTGTTATAGTTAGCTGAGCTAACTATAACTCGCGCCACAGCAATGCACTGTTTATGACCTCACATATTACATCACTCATGACATGATCAGTGATTTCACTGATGACATCACTGATTCCATCTCAAATGTCATCACTGATGACATCATCCTCAGAATCTCTGACAAACCACTCACAATCCCATGTAACCATTCATACACCCACTCCAACTTTCACACTGCTATTCTCAAAACCATTGACACACCCATACCCGTACATACATATCCACTCACTGATTCGTAGGACAACACACACATCCACTTTTACCTATACAGCCGCACATACACCAACTTACTCACTAATACAGCCACTGATATATCCACTCATACATGCATATACCACTCACACACAGTCACTCATAGTGCTACTCGCACATCTACTTACGTACCTATAGAGTCAATCCCACAGCCATTCACTCACATATACACTTTTACACCCCCCCTCATTTATTCATACAGATACTAACACATACTCACTCACCTATACAGTCGCTGGAACAAGCACACACTTATCCATACAGGCACTCTTGCAATCACTCAGTCACACATACACATACAGTCACTCATATACACCAACACTCACCTATACTGTCTTTCACATATGCAGTTACTCACCCATATACCACTGACATATCCATTCGCTCACCAACACAGCCATACACACACTCACTCACCCATACTGCCCCATACACATACTCACTAATCCATACAGCCACTGACTCACCCATGCACTCATCCATATAGGTAGTTACACACACCTTCACCCACTCACAAACATTGAGACACCCATACACATACTCCCAACCAATCACTCACCCATACAGAAATTGACATACCAACTCACACACCTATACAACCAATTATACACCAACTGACAGACAGAGACAGACGTTCACACAAGTCACTCACCCATACATTCACTGAGACACCTAATCACTCACTTATACAGTCAGTCACATTCCCACTGAATCATCCATGCACTCATACAACTACTGATTCATCAATACACCTTGGTATATGCATTTAACACTCATAAACATTTTAAAACACTCAGTCACTGGTTGATGTCATCAGTGATATCATTTGAGATGTCATCAGTGATGTCATCCGTGATGTCACTGACCATGTCATGAGTGATGTAATATGTGAGGTCATAAGCAGTGCATTGCGGGGGAGCGAGTTATAGTTAGCTCAGCTTACTATAACGGCTGATTTTCTCTTGTTTTTTACAAGTGAAATGTCAGCCTAACTATAACATCCCTGTAACCTTTGTTTTTTTCCATGAGTTTCTATGGTATTTTAAATGCTAATTTCTAACTATAATGTCTCTGAAACCTGTGTTTTTCTCCAGTGAATTTATATATATATATTTTTTTTTTCACTGAAAAAAACAAAGGTTAAAGAAACGTTATAGTTAGACTCACAATTTCACTCGTACATAGCCATTGAAATTCAGCAGTTATAGTTACCTGAGCTAACTATAATGTATGCCCTCGCTATGAACTGCTTATCTCACGTATTATATCACTTATGACATGGTGAGTGACATCACTAATGACATCTCATGTGACATCACTGATGACATAATGCAATGAGTGTGTTTCGCAAAGGTTTCTGAGAGTTAAAGATATATACTAAGATACTGCAGACGTTAAATTACTATTCATTTTGTACTACTAATGAGTGATACTTTTTCTAATATATGTCATTTGAATGGCACTGTGATTGTATCAGTGTGGGAGTGGGTGTCTGTATGGGTGTATGACTGGCTGCATGGATGAATAAGTGGGTGTATAAGTAGCTGTATGGGTGACTGAGTGACTGTATGAGTGGCTATAATGGTGAGTGTGTGTGAGTGAGTGGCTGTATCGGTGACTGGGGTAGCTGTGTGACTGTCTCTATGTGTGGATGAGTGTGTGTGTGAGTGGCTATATGAGTATGAGTGACTGAGAGGCTGTGTGAATGGCTTTATAGGTGAGTGACTGGTTGTGTAAGTAGATGTATGGGTAAGTGAGTGGCTGTTTGACTGGGTGTATGGGTAAGTGAGTGGGCATGTGAGTGGGTAAGTGAGTGGGTGTGCGAGTGGCTGTTTTGCACAGTAAGTATTTGTGTGAGTGGCTGTATAAATGAGTACGTTGGCATGTGAGCGCTTTTATGGATGAATGAATGGGTATGTAATTGGTTTTTTGAGATGAGTGAATGGATATGTGAGTGGCTGTATGGATGAGTGAGTAGCTGTTTGAGTGGTTGCATGGGTGAGTGAATGGTTGTGTGAGTGTTGGGTGTGTATCTGAATGGGTATGTGAGCAGTTATATGGGTGTGTGAGAGCTGTATGGGTCAGAATGGGTGTGTGAGTGGTTTTGTGGGTGTGTGAGTCACTGTATGGGTATGTGAGTAGCTGTATGGGTGTGTGAGTGGCTGAATGGGTGAGTGAGTGGCTGCGTGAGTAAGTGTGCCAGTAGTTGTAATGGTCTGTAAGCAGGTATGCAAGTTGTTGTATGGGTGTGTAAGCAGGTATATGATAGGTTGTATGGGGTGTGAGTGGTTCTGTGAATGATGTCATGAGTGATGTCATTTGAGATGTCATCAACAATGTCATAAGTGATGTCACTGATCATGTCATGAGTGATGTAATATGTGAGGTGATAAGCAGTGCATTGCAGGGGCATGCGTTATAGTCAGCTCAGGTACCTACAACTGCTGAATTTCAACAGTTTTGTACAAGTGAAATCGGAGTCTAACTATAACGTCCCTATAACCTTTGTTTTTTCGGTAAATTTCTACAGTTTAAAAGACATTTTATCTCCTAACTATAACGTCCTTATAACCTTTGCTTTTATCAATGAATTTCAATGTTTGTTGAGATTTTATTTCGTAACTGTTACCAGTAACCTTTGATAGTGGGATTGTGAGTGGCCGTAGAGGTAGGTGAATGTGTGTGTGTGTGAATGGCTGTATGGGTCTCTGAGTGGGTGTGTGAATGGCTGTATGGGTCTGTGAAGGGGCGTGTGAGTGACTGTATGGGTGTGTACATGGATGTGTAAGTAGGTATAGGAGTGTCTGTGTGGATCTGTGAGTGGGTACGTGAGCAAGTGAGTGGGTCTGTGAGTGCTTGAGTGTCTGAGTGGGTCTGTGAGTCAGTGCATGAGTATCTGACTGTGTCTGGGAGTGGGTGTATGAGTATATTTGAAGGTCGGTGAGTGAGTAAGTGTGTGACTGTTTGAGTGGGTCTGTGAGTGGTTGTGTGAGTCTCTGAGTGGGTCTGAGTGGGTGATTGAGTATCTGCTTGGGTCAGTCTATGGGTTCGTGAGTCTCTGAGGGGGGTTTGTGGGTGAGTGAGTGGGTCTGTGAGTAGGTGCATGAGTGTGTGAGTGGTCATGTGAGTCTGAGTGGGTCTGTGAGTGTATGTGGCTCTCTCAGTGGGTCTGAGAGTTGCTGAATGGGTGTTTGAATTGATTTGTGAGTTGGTGCATGAGTGTCCAAGTGTGTTTCTTACTGGGTGCGTAAGTCTCTCAGTGGGTCTGTAAGTGGGTGCATGAGTGTGTGAGTAGTCTGTCAGTGGGTAGGCAGTAATAAAAGTAGGAGAGCACAAGGGAGAAGGTCCTCATGCCAGCTCCCCCTGTGACAGTCTACCTGTCTAGCTTGCCTGCAGTTTGCTATCCTCTGCTGCCTTTGGTTTTGTACCTTCCCTGCTCATATTCTGCTAGTTTTTCTGCCTCTTCTCTGCTCGATCCTGCCCACTAAATTGCCTCTTTCTGCTTAGTATGCCTGTTATTTTGCCTCTTTCTGCTTGCCCCTGACTTTTATTCTGCTTGTTTCTGACCTCTATTTTGCATCTTTATGCTCATTCATGACCTTTATTCTGCCTCTTTCTGCTAATTTCTCACCTTTATTTTGCCTCTTTTCTGCTCCCTTCTGACCTTTATTCTGTTTCTTTCAGCTCATTGCTGACCTTAATTTTGCCTGTTTCTGCTCTTTTCTCACCTTTATTTTGCCACCTTATGCTTGTTTCTGTTCTTTATTCTGCTTATTTCTGCTCATTGCTGACCTTTACTTTCCTCTATCTACATTTTTCTCATCTTTATCTTGCCTCATTCTGCTCATTGCTGACCTTTATTCTGCTTCTTTCTGATTATTTCTCACTTTTAGCTTGCCTCTTTTTATTCATTGCTTTTATTCTGCCTCTTTTTGCTCGTTGCTGACCTTTATTCTTCCTCTTTCTGCTAATTTCCGACCTTTATTCTGCCTCTTTCTGCTTGTTTCTCACCTTTATTCTGCCACTTTCTGCTAGTTTCTCACATTTATCTTGCCTCTTTCTGTTTGTTTCTCACTTTTAGTTTGACTGTTGCTGCTCTTTTCCCCTGGGACCACGGTGGGAGCCTCAAGGCCCCTGCGTTCCCAGCGGCTCCGCACCTCCTACGGGAGCCAGCATTGCTCGCGCACGAAGGAAGCTGCTGGAAATGCAGCTCTCTGTGCGCAAGAGCAATTGTTTAATCGCAAACACCAAGCCCGCTCCCGAGAGCAAAAGAAATTAAGCTGGCTGGGAAACAGGAACAGATTGGACCTGCCCGCAGGGAGCAGCATTTTTAGAGGCTCCCTGCAGGTGGGAGCAATGGCGGCTCCTGCTGTAAGCGGAGAACCAGTTGGGCCGCAAGGACCTTGGGGCTCCCCCTGCTGTCTCCAATCATAGTGTGGAAGTGTCCTGGGCGGGCACCAGGTCACCCACCGTTTGTTGATCCCCATGCTGAAATCGGCCTGGCGAGGGTGGGCGTGTGGTCCCCTCCCAATTTGGTCATAAGCTGGGCCTGGGGTCTTGGGTGCTGATATCGACCCAGAGAGGAGGGCTGCATGCCCACCACACCCTATTCCATTACAGCTAGGCCCCAGGTGATGAGGTCCCTGGGGCCAAAACCGGCCCAGGGAGAGGGGCTGCGTACTACCTCCCCCTATTTTGCAATATGGCTGGACCCTGGAGATGGGGTCCCCTGGGCCAAAATGTTCCCTACCCTCTAACTATAGTAGTAGGCCCTGGGAGATGGCATCCCCGGGGCCAAAAGCGGCCCTGATAGGGGGGTACATGCTCCCTGCCCCCACTAAATGTATCGGGTCCCAGGGGATGGGGCCTCGGGGACCGAAACCGGCTTTGGAGAGGTAGTGTAGATCTCCTCCTCATTAAATACAGATGGGGTGCCCCAGGACGAACTGGGCCTGGGAAGGAGGCCTCTATGCTCCCTTCCCCTAAAAAATGCACTGGCCACCAGGGACAAAAGTGGCCTGGGGAGGGGGTCCACGGGTTTTGGGGAGTTGGCCATAGGCCCTGGCCACAGAATAGGACTTGTGGCCAATCCCCCACTGTGCATGGCCAAAGGCCGTGCGTGGCGTGGGCTTTGGTGTATGCGAGGGGTTGGCCGCTGGGCCTAGCCACAGGCTTAACTTTTATCGCCAACCTCACATTGCGTTCAGCCTGTGTCTAGGCCCTGTGGCCAACCCCCTGCTGTGCTCAGCGGTTGAATTAATGTATGATAATTAAATATTCCGTTACATTAAAAAACCATTACAGAAAAAAACAAAGATTACAAGGATGTTATAATTAGGAAATAACATAAAAAATTGTTCACTGTAAAAAACAAAGGTTACAGGGGGCATTATAGTCAGGAAATAAAATCAAAAATTTAAAATAAGTTATTTACCTGTAACTGTAGTTCTCCATTATTGGTATCTTTCATAGATTCACATGCGTGAATCTATCCCCGTGGTCGAAGTGGGAGTCCCATGGTACCTTCATAAAGCAGTATGTATCATTATCATGGGCTTTAATGGCAATAAACAATCACTTTAATAGCCTATGTCCTTTTTAAAAAAGTACCAACATTTACACTTTAGTCAATTAGGCAACAGAACCCTGTGCAACACTCCCAAGAAAGGCTGAGTCCCTCAGATCTTTGAGCACAAATGGGAATAAAATAATCCCTAGCTATAAGGGGAGTCTTTCAGGGGAAGAGGGTGGGTTACATGTGAATCCATGAAAGATACCAATACTGGAGAAATACAGTTACAGGTAAGTTACTTATTTTCTTCTTCAGTATTGGATCTTTCATAGATTCACATGCTTGACTCAGAATAGCAAGCAGTAACTGTATCTGTATACGTTATAGTATTAGCCCAAATAGCAGACGGTGGTTAGAAAATATACATAACATATTCATATGCAATTTAATATATATATATATATTTCATACATTACAATTTGCATAACTACCTAAGCAAACACACTGACTCGAAAGAGGCACCCCATATTGAAATAAATGGTGTAGTAAAACCTGTCCAATCGCTGCACTGTGCCAATTCCAGGCAATAATGCTGAGTCAATATATGCACACTCTTCCAAGTCACAGCTCAACATATTTTCTCCAGAGTCACTCCGGCAAACAAAGTAGTTGAGGTGGAAACTGACCTAGTTTTGTGCGCCCTAGTTTTCTCTGTGAATGGCTTGCCATCGTTTGATTGGCAGAACTGGATTGCAGCTGAAATCCATCTTGCGATGGTTGCTTTCATGACAGGAGCACCCTTACAAGTTTGTCCATATGAGACCAACAGTTGGTCAGTTCTCCTAAGTTGTTTAGTGCGATGTAAGCAGGATTTTAGATTTCTTTTGATACCTAGCATATGAATAGATTTGTCAGCTGTTGATGTTGGATTTGGGAAGAAAGTCTGAAATATTATAGGTTAATTAAAGTGAAAATCCAAAGGAACCTTGAGAATTAATTTTGGATTGTTTCTGAGAAGTACCATATTGCCTGTGAGGCACAAGAAGAGTTCTTGAGTTGAAAAACTTGTATCTCCCTTGCCTCCTGGTCGAAATGATCACTAGTAACAAAGTGAGCTTCCATGTGAGAAATATGAAGTCTGCTCAGTGTATGGGTATGAATGGACTCTTCACGTATTGAGATAAAACTATGTTCAGGTGCCTGTCAGGGGAAGGAGCTCTCACTGGAGGAACCTCTCTGAACAATCCTTTCATGAGCTGTTTGATGATTCTGATTGATAACAAAGCAAGAGAATGTGACGAGCATCTATATCTTGATACTGCTGCAAAATGTACCTTAACAGATGCATGCACCAACCGTGACGAACAAGTTACTTACCTTTGGTAACCATATATCTGTGAGAAACATTAGTTATTGATAGATTCCTTACCTTAGAATTACCCTCAGGCGTCACACTGAATCAGGAAAGTTTTCATCAGCAGTAACCCTGCGCGTCGGAAGGTGGTGTCGTGCGGCTCCGCATCCATCGTTGGCGTCGTGGTCGCCGAGATGACATCGCGGCAGCTACTTAGACACCGCCCTCGTGCGCTGACGTCAGTTCTGTACATGACTTTCCCTGCCAGGAACGCAGAGCCATACAAGATACTGACCACTGGTGCATTGAAACTAGGGCCCTGAAAGGGATGACCTTAACCCTAGAAATCAGTTTGCAGAACGGGGAGTATGGGTAGGGCGGTAAGGAATCTATCACTAACTAATGTTTCTTACAGATATATCGTTACTGAAGGTAAGTAACTTGTTCATCTGAAAGAAACACGTTAGTGATAGATTCCTTACCTTAGAATAGATACCCCAGCAATACTAACACCAGTGGTGGGTCTGCAAACCAAGATCACACCAGGAAGTACCGGAGAACAGAATGGCCAAATAAGCCGTCTCTCCAGACTTGGCTGTCCAGGCAATAGTGCTTAGTAAAAGTGTGCAGCGAAGCCCACGTAGCTGCCTGACAGATGTCTTGTAAGGGGACACCACGTCCCAATGCCGTAGTGGCAACCGTCGCCCTGGTGGAATGGGCGCGCAGCCCCAAAGGAGGCTCCCTCTTAGCCAGGGAATAAAAAGCTTTAATACACAGGACAACCCATCTGGAGATAGTCTGCTTGTGTACGGACCGACCTTTCCTGGCGCCAACGTAGTCAACAAAGAGGTGGTCATCCACCAGGAACTGTTGTGTGCGATTCAGCTCAAATGAGAGCGCACGTTTTGGGTCCTGACGGTGGAGTCTCTCTTCCTCTCTGGAAGGATGTGGAAGCGGAAAGAAGGTGTTCAAAGTGATGGTCTGCCTGATGTGAAAGGCAGTGACAACCTTTGACAGAAAGGATGGACGTGTCCTGAGCATAAACCTTGTCCTGATGCACCGATAGAAAAGGAGGCTTCCAAAAAAGAGCCTGGAGCTCACTCATAGCAGAGGTGATGCAACCAGGAAAGCTGTCTTCAGAGTTAACAGATGAAGAGGACAGTTGTGAAGAGGCTCAGAGGGAGTGCACATTAAGAATGTGAGAGCCAGGTTCAAGTCCCACTGTGGCATTACAAAGGGAACAGGAGGAAAAAGGTGAGTATGCCTTTGAGGAATCTGTTAACAACAGGGGACTTGAAAAGAGAGGGCTGATCAGGGAGCCTGAGAAAGGCCGAACTAGCAGAAAGATAGCCCTTGATAGTGCACAGAGTAGAACCCTGCTGGGCCCAAAGAAAGAAGGAACAGTAAGACTTCAGAAAGAGGGGCAGAGAGGGGATCCACAGCCTTTGCTGTGCACCATGCAACAAATTTGTTCCACCTGTAGGCGTATACCAACTTAGTGGAGGGATGCCTGGTAAACAGAATGACATCACAAACTTCAGGAGGCAACTCAAGAGGAATCAACTAACGCCACTCAATCTCCACGCAAAGAGGTGGAGACTGGACAGGTTCGGGTGGAGGACCATCCCCCTGCTGCTGCTACTGAAGATTCTCCCGAAGAGGCAGTCGGATTGGGGGATCAATAGTGATACTGAGTAGCTTGGGATACCAAACTCTTCGAGCCCAGTCCGGAGCCACAAGAATGACTTGGGTCCAGTTGCACCTGATCTTCTTCAGCACTCTGGGGAGAAGTAGTATAGGCGGAAAGGCGTACAACAGACTGCAACTCCACTCGTGACGCAAAGCGTCACCAAGCGAGTGCCGCCATGGAAATTACAACGCGCAGAGCTGCTGACATTGGGCTTTCTCTTCGGTGGCGAATAGATCTAACCAAGGCTCTCCCCACTGTTGAAAGAGACCTTGCGCCACGCCCGAGTGAAGACGCTATTCGTGATCCATCATGCACCTGCGGCTGAGTTCGTCCGCCCTGGGGTTCAGTGAACCTGCCAGGTGTTGAACCACCAGGAAAATGCCCTGATGTTCCAGCCATGTCCAGAGGTGCAGAGCCTCCTGACATTGGGTCCACGACCCCACCCCGCCCTGTTTGTTGCAGTACCACATGGCGGTGGTGTTGTCTGTGAACACCTGCACTACTCTCCCCTTGACAGAGGGAAGGAATGCCTTCAGTGCATGTCGGATCGCCCGGAGTTCCAGAAGGGCGATATGGAGCCTGGACTCCGTCGGAGACCAGAGGCCTCTGATCTCCGCCTCTCCCATGTGGCCGCCCCATCCCAGGAGGGATGCATCCGTCACGGGGAAGGGAGAGGGATCTGCCATTGACCCAATGCCAGTTTGTGAGCCACCACTGCAGCTGTTGTGCAGTGCCCTCCGAGATCTGAATGTAATCGGACAGGTTCCCGTGATGCTGCGCCCACTGGAACTTCAGGTCCCACTGCAGAGACCGCATATGCCATCTGGCATGATCAACCAGCAGGATGCAAGAGGCCATGAGGCCCAGCAGCTTAAGGGTCATCCTGACCAAAATCCAGGATAGAGGCTGAAAGATCGGAATCAGAGCCTGAATATCCTGGACTCGCCGTTCGGGAGGATAGACCCTAAAGTGCGTCGTATCCAGAACCACTCTGATGAAGAGGAGCTTCGGAGAGGGAATCACATGCGACTTCGGCACATTGATGGAGAACCCCAGCAAATGCAGGAGGTCGGCCGTAGTCTGGAGGTGGGAGACCACTGTCCGGGGCGAGACCGCCTTCAACAGCCAGTCGTCGAAATAGGGCAAGAATGGAACCCCTGATCTGCACAGATGTGCTGCGACCACCGCCATCACTTTCGTGAACACCAGAGGGGCACTGGTAAGGCCAAAGGGGAGCACGGTAAACTGAAAGTGCTCGTGCCCTACCGTAAACGGCAGGTAACGCCGGTGGGCTGACAGGACGGGAATGTAGAAATATGCTTACAGATCTCACGCTACCATCCAGTCTCCAGGGTCGAGGGCAGACAAGACCTGAGTCAGAGTTAACATCTTGAACTTCTCCTGCCGGAGGAAGCGATTGACGTCCCGGAGGTCCAAGATAGGATGCAGGCCCTTGTCCTTCTTGGGCACCAGATAGTAGTGGGAGTAACAACCATGTGCTACTTCTGGCACAGGAAGCGCTCGACATGCGGTGGAACTGGGGTGGCATGGCTGCAGGGGTAGTCTCGAAGGGGAGGGAGTTGCCCCTTCAGACTATTTTTAAAACCCATCTGTCCGAAGTGATGGTGCGCCAGTGGGGGAGGTGATGTCAAATCATGCCGCCCACTGTTGTTTGATGGGCCTGAAAAACAGGACTAGGAAGGTTTGGAGGCAGTGGTGGCCGGGTGGTGGTGGACTGACCCGCCCGCTGGCCCCCTGACCCACCTCGGCAGGTCCCACGACCGCGGCTGCACTGAGACTGTTACTGCGCAGGCCTGTGGCTCTGAAGCGAACATGTCGGGGCGCCCCTTCCGTGGCCAAGAAAGGAGCGAAAAGCAGAAGGTGGAGGAGGGCTCGTGGCAGTAAGGTCCAAGGACTTGTCCGTAGCCCGCGAGTCCTTAAAGCGCTCCAACGCTTTGTTGCTGAAAAGGCGAATGCCATCAAAGGGCATGTCCATCAGAGTGTTCTGGACATCCCCCAAAAAAACTGTTGTCCTCAGCCAGGCATGACGGTGGAGAGCCACTGTCACGGAAATCGCCCTGCCCAGCAAGTCGGCGGTGTCAAGGCAACAAGGAATCGTGAACTTGGCTTCATCCCTCCCCTCAGCAATAGCTTGAGAGAGCACTGTCCGGGCTTCCTCCGGACATTGAGGCAGCGCACGCGCCACTGTATCCCACACAGAGCGGGAATAAGAGGCATGCAGTGTTCACAGACCGCAGCCCTGAACTGGCGGAATGAAAAATCTTCTAACCAAAATGCTCCAGTTTCTTGGATTCCCTGTCCGGAGGTGCGGTAGGGAACGCGCTCGGGGACGCAGAGGCTTGGACAACCAAGCTCTCAGGGTTGGGGTGTTGGGAAAGGAAAAGGGGGTCGCCCAGGGCCTGGTGATGGCATCGGGCCACGTTCCAATCCACAGGAGCCCCTGTGTTGGGCCTGGACCAGGTGCCCAAAAGAACGTCTGAATTTGCATCATTAAAGGGCCGCAGTGGCTCCGCAGAGGTAGCCGCGGGCTGAAGCACTTTAGTCAGGAGGTTAGTTCTAACGGCCACTGTAGGGAGTACGAGATGGAGGACCTCAGCCGCCCTATGCAACACCACTGCATAACTTGCACCCTCCTCCGTAGCCACGGTAGGAGGAGTGAGCGTGCCATGGTCAGGAGAGGTATCAAGACCACTGGCCTCCCCCAGCTCCTCTACCCAGTCCGGGTCAAACTCACATTTTGCTGATGGACAGGCCAAAAATAAGGAGGCTGGACAAAGGGATAGAAATCCCCCATTGGCGTCAGAATCGGCGTAGCTTGACGCCGTTCCGGCGCCAAATCCACATCAGGGCTGAAACCAAGGGCATCGTCGTCCGGGGGACGGGTGACGTCGGAGGTGGTGCAGGTGGGGTCGACGTCGGTGGAGGTGTCACAAGGTCAACCGGTGTCGACCGGGATCCACACCTGGATCCAAGGGGGCCCTGCGGTACCGGGCCGGAGCCAACAGCAATGCCGGAGCCACTGACAATAAAGGGCAAGGACCCCCAGTCGGGCCTGCGGGGCCAAACTGGCACCGGAGGGGCCCGACGGCCCAAAGAGGCGAGCCATGGCTGACAGAAATTCCTGCAGCTGGGCTGGAGTCGCGGACACACCCGGAAAGGGTGGGTAGGCCGACGGCGACTGCACCCTTAGCCATGTCGCATGACGGGCGAGGGGAAGTCGGAGAGCGATGGCGCTTCTTCGACTTTTTGTGATGCTTCGTCTTACCTGACCCTGAGTGCAAAGACTTCGATCCCGACGAACGATGGTGGTGGCTCCGCGACCGGTCGCTCGACCTCCCACGGGACCGGGACCTTGAGTGGCGCGAAGCCGACCGCCGGACTTCAAGCAACTTTTGGGATCGCTCCCACAAAGTCTTCGGCGCCATGGCCCGGCAGTTGGGGCATGACTTGGGGTCGTGGTCATGCCCCATGCAGTAGAGACACATGCAGTGCGGGTCCGTCACCGACATCATGCGATGACAGTCCCCTCAGGATTTGAAGCCGGGAATCCCTACGGCACCAGGAATCGATCGACTCGAAAAACAACAAGGCCTCGAAAAACTCAGTCAAAAAGTAACTGGGGGTACTGCTCTCTCCGTATCTGCGCTTTCTGGCACGGAAAAAGAAAGAACTGACGTCAGCGCGCAAGGGCGGCATCTAAGTAGCTGCTGCGACGTCATCTCGGCGATCACGATGCCAATGACGAACGCGGAGCCGCACAACGCCACCTTCAGACGTGCAGGGGTACTGGTGACGAAAACTTTCCAGATCCATTCTGACGCCTGGGGGTAATTCTAAGGTAAGGAATCTATCACTAACATGTTTCCTTCAGATTGAGCTAGCAAGAGGAGATAGGGTTTTTATATGCCAGAAGATCCTTGTAGAGGATGTTGGTTTGATTTCTGGCACCATAGGCAGAAACTTTTCCATTACGGTTTACATGTTTTTATCAGGGCTTCTGGCCTTGCCTTGGAGAGAATATCCCTGCAGTCCGAAAGGAATATTCAGATCTCTGAATTAATGGAATTTAGGAGTTATGCGCATTAGATCTGTAACCAATCTCTGAACAGCGGGATAGTTCTTTCCTGCTGGAAACAGGCGATGGTGACACCTCTGCTGAAAAAACCCACCCTCGACCCTCAATGCCCTAATAATTATTGACCTATTTCTCTCCTCCCTTACCTGGTAAAAATTCTTGAACGCATGGTCAGTAAAACCTTATCCTAATTTTTGGAAACCAACAGGGGACTGAAAGATGTGCAATTTGGTTTTAGACCTGGCCAAGGGCCGGAGACAGTCCTAGTAGTCGTCTTGCGAATGCGCACAGACAACACCCAGTCGACCGTCCTGATCCCCTTAGATATGTCTGCTGCATTCGACACGGTCAATCATAAAATATTACTGAGGCGGCTTGCTGACCTGGGGCTGGAGGGCACACTCTTTAACTGGCTTCAGTCATACTTGGAGAATAGGCAACAAGCTGTGGCCCTCCCCCTTTTCGATCTAAATTCAGAACGGTCAAGCATGGGGTTCCTCAGGGTTCATCCATTAGCCCGATCATTTTTAATATTTATCTGAGACCTCTAATTCCCATAGTTAAATCTTATAACATCAAGCTGGTGAACTATGTGGATGACACGCAGCTCATTTGTTGTTAGAAGGCAGAGAGCGGACTTCACTTAGCACCTTCCATGAATGCATGCAGAAGACTGCTAGATGGTTGATGGATAACTCTCTGAAGTTCAATGGTGGGAAGACAGAAATCTTACACTGCACCATGAAGAAAATCCCCCGTCTGCTCCCAGACAACTTCTGGCCCATTCAGGCAGACACACCTCCTATGCCAGTGGCTGGAGTGCGCAATTTGGGGGTAGTCTTTGACAATAAGTTGAGCCTGGAAAGACATGTGAACAAGACAGTGGAAACTTGTTTCTCACTCATAAAAGCTCCGCGGAAAATTCTCCCCATGCTTCCTTTGTCAGCTAGGGCACTTGTTGTCAGAAGAGTAATTTTAAGCCGGTTGGACTACTACAACGCCCTGCTCCTCGGTTCAGTCAACTTCCTTATTCTGAAATTACAAAGAATACAGACTATCGCCGCCAAGCTGGCTTTAAAAAGGACCCGAGGCAACTCTGCATCTGCGGCCCTTAGTGATCTGCACTGGCTCCCTCTAGCTCAGAGAAGAATCCAGTTTAAATCACTATGTATTGTTTTTAAGGCCCATCATGGATCTGGACCTCTGCCATTGCAGGAAAAGTTTGCCTGGCACGCTCCATCATGTAATCTTCGCTCTTCCGCGGCTCACCTGGTTGGTACTGCCAGAATAAGAACCTCAAGGTTCGGGGGGAGAGCCTTCAGCTGGGCGGCTGCCCACCTTTGGGGTAATCTCCCGCCCGATATCAGGCAGGTAGAAAAATACCTTCAGTTCAGGAAAAAACGTCAAACTTTTCTTTTCCCTAGGAGGTAGTGTAGGCTTTTCAGCCAGTGGGTACATAAGTGCATGTAGAGGAATCACTGTCTGTCAGCGCCAGGATACCCGTGGGGTGATAGTGCGCTTTAGAAATTCTGTTTACATTACATTACATTACAGAGGTCAGGTTAGGATGACGGACCTGGCCTTGGTCATTGTCAAACATTTTCAGGATGTTGGTAGGTGAATGTGGTTGTATTTCGATAGTAGGAGAAGCTCTGTGAAATAATTATGCCTGGGACACCTGGGGATTATCAGGATGAGGTGACACTGCTTCACTTTCATCTTTCTGAGAACCTGTGGCACTAGAGGTGCCATCTGATTGAAATGGAATTCCGGCACGATCCTGGATGTGGATGCTAACTTGCATAAAACTGGCATTTGTGGTTCTCGTTTGTTGCAAAGAGATCTAGAGCTGCTTTGCCCCAGAATGGGAAGATCATATTTTGCGCTGACTGATCAAGCTCTAATTTGTGGAGCTGTTCCTAGTTTTGCATAGCATGTCTGCTAAGAGATTGCTTGTATCGGGAACATGTTCGGCCCGAAGAGTTATTCTGTGTATTGTTAGCCAGCTCCAGATTTTCTGAGCTTCATTGGACAGTGCCAGTGGTCTTGTGCCTCTTTGTTTGTTCACGTAGTGCATGCGGATGGTAATGTCCGTGCAAAGTAACAGCGAAGGCCCTGCTATCATTGGCAGGAAAGCTTGGAGACTGAGATAGATGGCTTCAAGCTCAAGGCGATTGATATGTATGCTCTTCCAGAGCGGAAACCACTTTCCTGGACTTTGCAGGTTCTGCAGATGACCACCCCAGCCCTCAAGGGAGGCATTCGTAGTCATTATAAAGTGAGGTACTTGAGGTAAGAACGTGAGGCCCTCTGACCAGTGGGAGGTCTGGAACCACAAGGCTAGAGCTTCCATCATACCTGGCGTTATCTTCACCAGTTTCATTTTCAGGCATGCAAGAGGGATCAGATTGATCGCTGAGAACATCATGCCCCGAAGCTGATTGAACAGACACACTGAAACTTTCTTTTGGAATAGTTTGAGAGCCAGTTCCTTGAGCCTTCGTTGCTTGTCTTGGACAGTATCTAGTGGTGCCCTCAGGAACAATATAATCTTGGATGGAGTAGTTGATGATTTTTGAACATTCACAAGAAAACCTGGTTTGTGAACAACTTTAGGCAAGCCTCTGTGGCCTAGGAGGCTTGAAATGCTGTAGGTGCTTTTATCAACCAGTTGTCAAGGGAGGGGAATACCTGATGAACGGTCTTCCTGAAAAAAGCTGCCACATGGGCTAGGCATTTGGTAAAGGAGTCCACTTTGCTGTAAGGCATGGTTATGATTAATGGGAAGGGTTTTTGAACAACTGTGAGGTTCCTGTGTGATGATCAAGTCTGGTTTCGGTGTTCACCAGAGATAGTGGTGAGTCTTTAGGAGCTTTGTACTTCTTTCCGATCTTTGGCAGGACTGCTGTGACTGTAGCAGGGTTTTCCATGATTGCAATTCCACCAGGGTATCATCAATAATTGGAATAGCTCTCGCAGACTTTCTCTTTAAAATCATAAAGTAAAAAATCCAATTGCTTGTTTGTTATTAGAAGTTGGAAGCATTTAGCCGCTCGCTTCTTAAAAGTATGGAAGCCACCAATATCAGCTGTTGGGGAACCTACTGGTTGTGGTGCCGGAGGTGAAGGTGTCCGTATTAAATAATCAACAATTAGCAGGTTCAGATTGAGTATTATGAATGTTATCTTCTCCCTATCATCACCCGAGACTGATGGGTCATTCTGAGGAAACACAGCAATATTTGACACCGGGGTGATTCTTGGAGTAGCAGGAGTATCGGAGGATGGTGAAGTATCGGAGATGATGTTGACCTTGCAGGCTCAGGAAATCGTTTGCAGTAATCCTGTAACGTGCCCTGTAAGTCTTGTGCTAGATCCTCAGGGACCTGAATCATGCCCTCTGGAGTTAGAAACAGAGTGGTGATATTGCTCCACATATTGTCTAGGCCTCTCTATATATTGTTGACTGTCATAGACATGCTCATTTTAATCCCCTTTATCCTTGACATGAACTTTTGATGGACTATGTGGTGTCTTTGCTTTTTGTTGATGACTACGGTGTTTTCGCCATCGTTTGCATTGTCAACTAGGTCGCCATCAACAAGGTGGACTTAGACGAGGTTATCACTGTTGACGAGGATTGTTGTCGAGGAGGTTTGTCCTAAACGAGGCCGTAGTAGACGAGATTATCGTAGACGAGACCGTCATAGACAATGCTGTTGTTGATGAGACAGTAATAGTCGATGTGCCTCACTACCAGGTTATGTTACACCAAGACTGGTTCTGAAGAGGATTTCCTTGATGTAATATCAGGGTGGAAGAGGGAGTTGTAGGCTCTGAGCTTGCCTCTGAGGAAGTTTTCTCCTTTTTCCCCTCTATGAGAAGAGCCTTTTAAAGGCTGAACGTGAGTCTTTTTTATGGCTTTACTGTGCGCCTCTGCAGACCCTTTGCGCAATCTCTCTCTTTGACCTCTCCTGTGAGATGATGGGATGCTCACTGTCCTCCTCATCGGAACTGACAGATTTAAGATTCTATAGCCACAATAATAGCCTCCCCTCTCTGACTGTGCAAGTTTTATAGGAAAAAGGTTAGACATATTTTGCAGCCTGTTACCTTGTGGGCAGGATAAAGTTAGTAGATACACTACTAGTGTCTTTAGGGTGTAACCTCTCCATCAATCAATCAATCAATCAATCAATCAATCATAACATTTGTATAGCGCGCTACTCACCCGGAGGGGTCTCAAGGCGCTGGGGGAGAGGGGAACGTTACTGCTCGAAAATCCAGGTCTTGAGTTGCTTCCTGAAGGAGAGATGGTCCTGGGTTAGCCGGAGGTGGATGGGGAGGGAGTTCCAAGTCTTGGCTGCCAGGTAGGAGAAGGATCTTCCTCCGGTGGTGGCTCTGCGGATGCGTGGAACGTCAGCGAGGGCGAGGCTGGTTGATCGTAGCTGGCGGGTGGGAGCGTAGAAGTTCAGGCGGTTGTTGAGGTACTTGGGGCCCAGGTCGTGGAGGGCCTTGTGTGCGTGGGTGAGGAGTCTGAACGTGATCCTCTTGCTGACGGGGAGCCAGTGCAGCTCTCTCAGGTGGCCGGAGATGTGGCTGTGACGGGGGATGTCCAGGATGAGAGGTGCGGAGGCGTTCTGGATGCGTTAGAGTCTTTTCTGAAGTTTGGCTGTGGTTCCGGCGTAGAGGGTATTTCCGTAGTCCAGACGGCTGGTGACGAGAGCCTGGGTGACCGTCCTCCTGGTTTCGGTGGGGATCCACCGGAAGATCTTTCGGAGCATGCGCAGGGTGTTGAAGCACGATGATGAGACGGCGTTGACTTGTCTGGTCATCGAGAGGGAGGAGTCCAGGATGAAGCCCAGGTTGCGTGCGTGGTCCGTTGGTTTGGGAGTGGTGCCCAGGGAAGGGGGCCACCAGGAGTCGTCCCAGGCGGAGGGCGATGATCCCAGGATGAGGTCTTCCGTTTTGTCTCAGGCGGCTGTTCTTCATCCACTCGGCGATGTCTTTCATCCCATCGTGTAGGCTGACTCAATCAAAGTCTTTTCGGACCCTTTCCATACGATGAACAAGTCATCTATGAAACGACTCCAATTCATCGCATGGTCATGCCATTTGTCTTGGAACTGCTTCTGGATCACCTGCTCCTCCCACCAGCCCATATGCAGAATTATGGTGGAAAAGCAGGATAATAGGCGAAGAGATTGAAGTGTGGTATTGAAGAACATTACCATTACTTGATATAAATGCAGTGAATACTATAGGCTATGAGTAAATGCCCACTTGAGCTTATTCATGTTTCATTTCAGATTTGAAAATGTACACTTTCAGACATGGTCCTTTATTATTTTTTAACAGCGAGGTTAATATAAATTAAGAGACTGCGAAGTACAGCCTTAACAAAAATGTTATAATTAATTTTAATATTATATTCGGTGCATTTTGTAATGGTATTATCATGCTATTTTAGCAACATTTCGTATTTTTACATATTGTGGTTAATAATGTTTGACTACATATAAATATGGCTGCATATTTGCTGCGAAGAGTTATGGATGACATGCATTATGCAACAAAACTATGAGTCAGTTTTCCAGTTTTATTTAAGTAATGCACACGTGACACAAAATGGTGATGTTTTAAATAACAGAGTAAACTTTATTTCTATTGTTGGTGAACAAGCGTGTTTTGCAGGTGAAACGCGTACAGCAGTTACCGTCAAATAAATTATACGCAAAGGAGACATGGTGTCGTCACCCTTATTTTTATGAGGAGTTGGTGTGATATTTGGGACCAGGTTCGGGAGGTCCCGTAGACGACGCGCCCTTCGTTTAGGAGCAGTGGCAGGGAATACCCGAGTGCGGAAAAGTGTATATATATATATATATATATATATATATATATATATATATATATATATTTCAACACACTTTTCCAAACAAAAGCAGTCAACGCCGTGTCTGTGCGCAAACTTAATTTAATGCCAGCTGAAAATGCTAGACGCGTTTCGCCTGTCCAGCGGGCTGGTTCACTAGCAATTCAATAAAGTTTTCCTTACATTTTTAACTGTGAATGTGAACGGGTCACGTGATGAACTACAACGATAGAATCAGACAACAGAGTGGTAGTTTTTTGATAATATAAACATACAGAAATTTCCTAAATAAAGTCTAAGCAATATGGGTAAGTGCTCATTCATGTTCTAATTTCATAAAACATACTTATATTTAAAACAGTGTAAACTATACCGCCTTAAATGTTAATTTGCATTGTTGGTATTATCCATATATTGCGCATCGTGCTAACCTGGGACCATGGTGGTGTAAATTACAGCCTATAACCATTTCATTCAGCACGAAAACCATTGCGAATCCAATGCTATACACAATGTAAAATGTAACAGTTTTGCCCAAGTGGGCATAAGTTAATGTCAACCGTTCAATTAAATAGAATGTTATTCAATTAAGCGCTACCCCCAATCAAGCTCCAGTGGGCCAATCCAAATTCATATAACTCAGGGTTAACTTCGAAACCTGTATGTACACATATTTCACCATATCAATATATTTCTTAAATATTCAACCATCTGTGTCAAAAAGGGCTCATGTGTGACCAAAAGTTAAAAACAACAGAGAGTCAGGAGGAACCTATAAATGGGTATGTAGGTCTTCTTCTATATGAAGACCTTCTGGGGTCTTGGTATTAAACCTAATGATGTAGCTAGATTCAAGGTTTCGCAGTTTTTTTTCCCGTTCACCACCCCTTACACTCAAAGGGACAGCATCGATTACAAAGTCAAAGAGACCTTCAGCATTTTTTGTGTGGTGCAAATGCTGTAGCACCCTCTTGTGGACAAGGAGGATGGTGCTGTCTACGTACTTCACACCACATGGGCATTGAAGCACGTAGACAGCATACTCTGTTTTACATGAAAATTGCCTTTTGATTTGTTGATGAGACTTCTGGGCAAAGCCTAATGGAAAACTGGTAGTATTTTTTCCAAACGTGCACGCTTTGCACTTTAGGCATTTGATAAAACTATCCTTTCTACTCAACGATGATGAAGTCGGTCTCTTTTCAGTACTGCTAGGTAGCATATTACTGACCAATGCTTGATGGAGAGATCGAGCTTTTCTGAAAGTGAACTGGGGTCTCCTTTGAATAAGTTTACCCAGAACCGGGTCATTACGAATGATGTGCCAATGTTTGTAAATGATTTTCCTAAGCTCACCTTGCTGGTTGTTATATGTAGTGATGAGTCTACACTGGTTACTCCCATTTTGGTACTTCTTTAGCTGGCTTAGTTTCTTTGTCGAAGAGTATCTGTTCTCTAGTTTTCTTCTTTGCTTAACAGATAGCTTCATCAAGACATATTTCAGAATAGCCTCTGGCTAGAACGCAGGATCTGAGGCATAACTCTGTCTCCAGATCCTGCCCGCTACTACAATTACGCATAGCCCTGAGGCATTCCCCATAGGGGATACTTATTTCCAGTTTCTCCGGAAGAAACTAGTAGCATATAATAATGTTTTCCCATCTGTAGACTTACGATACATCTTAGTCTGTATTTTACCATCGTGTACATACACTGTGAAATCCAAAAATTTACCTCAGATGTACTGATCACACAGGTCAGTTTCAAATTCAAGTTATTGGTTTGGAGTTTTTTAATAAATTCCTTGGCACTCTTTTCAGTACCCCTCCAGACGACAAAAAGGTCATCGATATATTGACTCCAATGTACTACATTATTCTGCCACTCAGTGTGCCACAGCGTTTGGACCATCTGCTCCTCCCACCAGCCCATATGCAAATTAGCATAGCTGGAGGCGAAGCAGGTGCCCATCGCTGTTCCACACACCTGGTGATATAACTCACCATTAAACAAGAAAAAATAGTTCTCAAGACAGGTGGTAATCATCCTGAGTAACATTTGTGTATGGTGCCAGAATTTAGCAGGACGGTTCCCTAGAAAGTATTTACAGGCATTTATGCCATCCTTGTGGCGGATGCTGGTTTAGAGGGTAGTAGCATCTATGGTCATTAACAATGTTAGGGGTCGTGCTTCCTGTACCCTATTTATCCGTAAAGCGGATGTTACAGTAGAAAACTTCAACTCCCAGAATGCCTTGCTAGAGGGAGTATCTTGTATGCCTTCCCATGCTGCACCACAATAGATCACATGACTGCTACCGGCATATAGGCTGCTGGCTCACAACCACGAGTGCTTGGCCTTGCTTCCTGCTTTAGGACCACGCCCCCTTGACTGTTTGGATTCTACCCGGACCCGTTCCTCGTCTTTTCCCTGTTTCCTGCGTATTAGAGGAGCCTCAAAACCAACGGAACAACACGTTTCAAGTCCTCGGTACCGTGAGTTGGGTTGAGTGTTGAAGTCTCTAACTACGAGCCTCTGTATTGATTCGCGCGTTGGAAGCGCGCTCTGAGAACATTTCCTGTATCGCTAGCGCGAGGAAGCGCTGTGGAGGTTTTTGCCTGCTTTTGTTTATGTAGCGCTGGAAGCGCGCTCTTGGGAACCTTACCTGTGTAGCTAGCGCGAGGAAGCGCTGTGGTAATCCCTGCCTGCTCCTTTTGGTTAGTGCGGTTATCGCGCTAGATCCCTTACCAGTTGTTCCTCCCCCCAGCGCTGGGATGCGTTGGTGCCTCACAATGTCAGTGAGCTTGTGATTGAAGGCTCAAATCTTTATTGGGACAAACAATCTTCTTTTATTAACAAAGACATTCAGTACAGTCAAATCAACGACATCAAGAAAGGACTATTGCTGAAACCAAGGGGGATACACTACTCTCTGCGAATTGTAAAACATTGTATTTCCTCTTCGTGAAGTGTGCTTGATTCCTCCAACAACCCCCTTCTTATGTGAAGTCTGCCTTCTTTCCTCTGGTGTTGTATAGAGGCACCGTTTCCTGTTTTAATAAGAGTCTTTAAAGCCACGTCCCCAGGACTGATTGTGTGAGTATGAGAAGGCATAGAATGTACAGAAAGTAGCGGGGAAGCTCATGAGGGATTAAGACTTACGGCTACCTTGTTGTTTGTGTCTCCTTGTAGGAATCCTTACTTCCCTGCCTGACATCCCCGACAGAAGACCTGGTGGTCCTTTCTGGTCTCTTCGCCCTCTAGGGGGTCCATGTCTTCCTCTAGTGTGTATACACCTATAGGGGTCTGGACCCTGTGAGAGCGTAAAGACATTATCTTCGCTCCCGTGGATCTTGGATTCTCTGTCGTCGGACCCAGAACCGGACAAACAAGAAATCAGCCTCCCACGGAACGTCATACACTTTACATAGAAAGCCCCCTGTGTCTAAGATGAATGAAGGTAGTTTTTTGACAAGAGGACATAAAAATGAATCTACATACTTGGAAGTGTGTTCCAAAGCACTCTCAATAGCCGAGATTATGGGACGGCCAGGGGGATTAAATATATGTTTATGGATTTTCGGAATTAGGTAAAGACCCGGAGTGGTAGGATTACAGATTTAAAAAAAAGAAATTTCATCTTTGCCTATTAAACCTTGATGGTTCCACTCTACCAATGAAGCATTGTACGATAGATAGCATGCTTGCATGACATCTTCTTTTACCTTTACATAATTTGACCTGTTGTTTAAGTTGTTTATATGCCTCCGTCAAATACTGTTGTTTACCCCAAAGAACCACATTGCCCCCCTTGTCAGCATTACGAACAATACAGTTGTTATCACGTCCCAGTTTTTCCACCAGATTGTAATAATCCTTAGACTGTTGAGTGAATGGCTTTTTCTTTGCATTTAATGTTTTACACAAATTTTTAACTTCTTTAACCACTAACTCATTAAATATATCCACAGAGTCTTTAGCTGTTATGTGAGTAAACTTGGAAGTCGGTTTGAAATCGGGCAGTGTCTCGATGTTTGTATCAATTCCTTCTTTCTGAGCTAGTATCGCCATTTGATCACTTGTGCTGGCAACATCTAGAATTCCAACAGTTTGTTCACTTTGATCATTTGAATGTTCAAGTTGGTATAGTTCCAGCATCAAATTCATGTCTTCTACACCCAAATATACATTTTGAACATGTACAGTCAAATGTGCTGGTGTAATTGGTTTCTTGGGTGATCTGGAGACAGAGTTATCATGCCTCAGATACCGCTTTCTAGCCAGAGGCTATTCTGAAATATGTCTTGATGAAGCTATCTGTAAAGCAAAGAAGAAAACTAGAGAACAGATACTCTTCGACAAAGAAACTAAGCCAGCTAAAGCAGTACAAAAGGGGAGTAACCAGTGTAGACTCATCACTACATATAACAACCATCATGGTTGAGTAGAAAGCATAGTTTCTATCAAATGCCCAAAGTGCAAGGCATGCACGTTTCAAAAAAATACTACCAGTTTTCCATTAGGCTTTGCCCAGTAGTCTCATCAACAAATCAAAGGGTAATTTTCATGTAATATAGAGTATGCTGTCTATGTGCTTCAATGCCCATGTGGTTTGAAGTACGTAGGCAGCACCATCCTCCCTGTCCACAAGAGGGATCTACAGCATTTGCATGCCATTAACAATGGGGATAAATCCTTGAATCTAGCTACATCATTAAGCTTAATACCAAGACCCCAGAAGGTCTTAATATGGAAGAAGACCTACATACCCATTTATAGGTTACTCCTGACTCTCTGTTGTTTTTAACTTTTGTTTACACATGAACACTTTTTGACACAGATGGTTGAATATTTAAGAAATATATTGATATGGTGAAATATGTGTACATACAGGTTTTGAAGTTAACCCTGAGTTATATGAATTTGGATTGGCCCACTGGGGCTTGATTGAGGGTAGCGCGTAATTGAACAACATTCTAGTTAATTCAACGGTTGACATTAACTTGTGCCCACTTGGGCAAAACTGTTAAATTTTGCCTTGTGTATAGCATTGGATTCGCAATGGTTTTCGTGCTGAATGAAACGGTTATAGGCTGTAATTTAGACCACCATGATCAAAATTCCAGGTTAGCGCGATGCGAAATATATGAATAATACCAACAATGCAAATTAACATTTTAGGCGGTAAAGTTTACACTGTTTTAAATACAAGTATGTTTTATGAAATTAGAACATGAATGAGCACTTACACATATTGCTTAGACTTTATTTCGGTAATTTCTGTATGTTTATATTATCAAAAAACTACCAGTCTGTTGTCTGATTCTATCGTAGTTCATCACGTGACCCGTTTACATTCACAGTTAACTTTATTGAATTGCTAGTGAACAAGCCTGCAGGAGAGGCGAAAAGCGTCTAGCATTTTCAGCTGGCATTAAATAAATTTTGCGCACAGACACTGCGTCGACTGCTTTTGTTTGGAAAAGTGTGGTGAATTATTCTGGACCATGACTGGGAGGTCCATGGTGCCGAGGCGCCCTTTGGTTTTGAGGCAGCGGGCGTTCCCAATCGCTTGTGGAATGTGTATATATATAGCTCCCTGCGTGGAGCGAAACGCGTCATGGAGGACACTGGTCCGTTTATTTCTGCATTTTAATTGGGTATTAAATTATTTGCTTCACCCGCCCTGGCTTGTGGGACTGTTTGATTTTTGATTTGGAGGCGAGAGGTCCGTGCCTGTATTTCCGCCGAGTGGAAAGGAGAGCGGAAAGGACTATTTATATATATATATATATATATATATATATATATATATATATAAAACCAATACCTCCTCCTCGATAGGAAAAAGCACGGCACACTCCGGAGTTTGAAGGCAAGGGCTTTATTAATAAAATATGCGCGTGGTACTGGCAGTCCCTTGAAACGCTAAGGCAGACGCTTTTCAAGCCTTCCAATGGCTCTCATCAGTGCCTGTTCCTGGGTCTCCGCGCTCTCTCTGATGGTCTAACAAGGTGCAGGTGAGTAGAAAACCACTCCCTAATGATGTCATCGCGCTCCTCCTCCAATGGGAGGTATCCTGACCACTCGCGCTTTCAGCCTGCCAAGCAGATGCATGCTGGTAAATGCAGTCCATAAAGATGTCTGTACAGTGGCAAAGACTCTCCTCACATCAAGTGATGTCCCCAATTGCTGGATATGGGCAGTACTCCAGCTCAAGTGCCCAGCAGGACGACCAAAAGCCTCTCACCCAACTCCTAAATCAGGCGAACAGCATCGCCTCCTCTCACCCCAGTGCAGCATATCACACCATAATGGCCGTCCAAGCCGCTAGGGGGGGCTCCGTGTTTATGCAGTTAATGCAAATGTCCAAAAAGAAATGCTGGTCTGAACACGGTGCACCAGACCGAGAGGGTGTGCCGTTAGTCAGCGACCTGCTTGCTAACACACAAAACCAATACCTCCTCCTCGATAGGAAAAAGCACGGCACCCTCCGGAGTTTGAAGGCAAGGGCTTTATTAATAAAATATGCGCGTGGTACTGGCAGTCCCTTGAAACGCTAAGGCAGACGCATTTCAAGCCTTCCAATGGCTCTCATCAGTGCCTGTTCCTGGGTCTCCGCGCTCTCTCTGATGGTCTAACAAGGTGCAGGTGAGTAGAAGACCACTCCTTAATGATGTCATCGCGCTCCTCCTCCAATGGGAGGTATCCTGACCACTCGCACTTTCAGCCTGCCAAGCAGATGCATGCTGGTAAATGCAGTCCATAAGGATGTCTGTACAGTGCACAGACTCTCCTCACATCAAGTGATGTCCCCAATTGCTGGATATGGGCAGAACTCCAGCTCAAGTGCCCAGCAGGACGACCAAAAGCCTCTCACCCAACTCCTAAATCAGGCGAACAGCATCGCCTCCTCTCTCCCCAGTGAAGCATATCACACCATAATGGCTGTCCAAGCCGCTAGGGAGGGCTCCGTGTTTATGCAGTTCATGCAAATGTCCAAAAAGAAATGCTGGTCTGAACACGGTGCACCAGACCGAGAGGGTGTGCCGTTAGTCAGCGACCTGCTTGCTGACAACACACAAAACCAATACCTCCTCCTCGATAGGAAAAAGCACGGCACACTCCGGAGTTTGAAGGCAAGGGCTTTATTAATAAAATATGCACGTGGTACTGGCAGTCCCTTGAAACGCTAAGGCAGACGCGTTTCAAGCCTTCCAATGGCTCTCATCAGTGCCTGTTCCTGGGTCTCCGCGCTCTCTCTGATGGTCTAACAAGGTGCAGGTGAGTAGAAAACCACTCCTTAATGATGTCATCACGCTCCTCCTCCAATGGGAGGTATCCTGACCATTCACGCTTTCAGCCTGCCAAGCAGATCCATGCTGGTAAATGCAGTCCATAAGGATGTCTGTACAGTGGCAAAGACTCTCCTCACATCAAGTGATGTCCCCAATTGCTGGATATGGGCAGTACTTCAGCTCAAGTGCCCAGCAGGACGACCAAAAGCCTCTCACCCAACTCCTAAATCAGGCGAACAGCATCGCCTCCTCTCTCCCCAGTACAGCATATCACACCATAATGGCTGTCCAAGCCGCTAGGGGGGGCTCTGTGTTTATGCAGTTAATGCAAATGTCCAAAAAGAAATGCTGCTCTTAACACGGTGCACCAGACCGAGAGGGTGTGCCGTTAGTCACACACACACACACACACACATATATATATTCACTGAAAAAACCATAGGTTTCAGGGGTGTTATAGTTAGCTGGACTTTTCACTTGTACAAAACCATTGAAATTCCCCCGTTATAGTTAGTTCAGCTAACTATAACTCGCGCGCCCGCAATGCACTGCTGATGACGTCACATATTACATCACTCATGACATGGTCAGTGACATCACTCATGACATCACTGATGACATCACTGATGACATCATCCAGTGAATGTGTGTTATTCTGAAAATTAAATATGTTTTATATATGTATATCTCAAGGTCGATGGAAGAATAAATGGGTATATAAGTGTCTAAATGGATGATTTGTTTTTGAAAAATTGATTGTGTAACTGACTGATTAAGTGTATCATAGTGAATACATGGCTTAGTGAGTAATGTTTAAATATGTAAATATCTGTATCAGTTTCTCACTTTGTGTATAAGTGGCTGCATGGGTTGGTGAGTAGCTACATGGGTGTCTATATAGGTTATTAGTTGGTTTTTTGAGTATCAGTCTGAGTGTCTGCATGGTTCGGTGGGGGTATTACGTAGTGCATAGGTGCATGAATGAGTGACTCACTGTTTGTATGTGTTGAACACAGTATGTGTGCAGGACTGTATGGGTGGATGAGTGTGTGTATGGGTGTGTTAGTGAGTGAATGACTGTCTCAATAGTGTCTTTATGAGTAACTACATATGTTTTAAACTAGTATATGTGACTATTGGTGTATATATGTGAGTATATGTGAGAGTGAGAGATTGAAAGAGTTCCTGTATGAATAAGTATGTGTTTCTATAAGTGATTGTTTAAAAGACTAAGTATGTGTAAGTTTCCGTAGAAGTAAGTGTGGTGGTGTGTGTATAACTGTATATGCAAGTAAATGTATGTTTGATTCTTTATTAGCATGAGTGACTATGTGTGTGAGTAACTATGGATGAGTGGCATTGTGTAACAGGATGTATAGGTGTATGAGTACATATGATGAGTGAGTACATGTATGAGTGACTGTATTGGACTGTTGGTGAATGAGTGGATGTGTATGTGGATCTTAGAATTACTGAAGAGGTTGTTGTAACTGGTATTGGTATGTCCATTGTTTTGAAAATTTTAGTCTCTATTTTTGAATGTGTGTATCAAAGGTTATATTAGGGTGAGAGGAGGTCTGCCACTCTATCACAAGGATGATGTCATCAGTGATGTCATCAGTGATGTCATTTGAGATGTCATCAGTGATGTCATGAGTGATGTCACTGACCATGTCATGAGTGATGTAATATGTGACGTCATCAGCAGTGCATTGCGGGCGCGCGAGTTATAGTCAGCTGAACTAACTATAACGGGGGAATTTCAATGGTTTTGTACAAGTGAAAAGTCCAGCTAACTATAACACCCCTGAAACCTATGGTTTTTTCAGTGAATTTCTGAGGTTTTTTAAATGCTAATTCCTAACTTTAACGTGCCTGAAACCTATGGTTTTTTCTGTTAATTTCAAAGGTTTTTTAAATGCTAATTTCTAACTATGCCTACAGAGATAGGACATGTGAAGAAAGAAGAAAAAATGCACAGAAAGAAACAAAAGAAGTGCAGAAAGAAGCAACAGAAGTCCTCAAATACGAAGATAAGTGCAGGAAGAAGGATAACGTGCAGAAAGAACAAAAAGAAGAGCAGAAAGAAGCCTTGTTGCAAAATCATCCTGTACCCTCAACTTTTTCAGACGGATACTGGTGGTAACTGAGTCTGACTAACCAGTCCTAGAGCCAGTGCTATGTTAAAAGACACTTAGAATACAGTGAAAACACCTACATACACTAGGGAACATTATGCGTTGGGGTCCCCCTGTGATTAGCCTTACCTCCTCTATAAGCCCCTAGTATATAATAGGGCATGGGGATTAAAACTACCTCTTAAAACAGGCCACAGGGCGTTTTTGCACACGTTAACTGAGGCCCCGTCCCCTCCTTTCACCATTGTGTAAACACGCCCTGTGTCCGTTTTTAGTTGGGAGATTAAGTTCATTTGAGTCCTGAGGGTCCCTAGGGTCCAACTAGCCCACTAGGTACCTCCAGTAAGTGCCACAGAGCTGCGTTGCAGAGAGGTGTAAAAAGTGGCACGGCCTGGACCACCTCTCTGCAATGCAGCTCAGTGGCGCTTACTGGAAGCACTTGGTGGGCTAGTTAGCCCCCAGGGGCCCTCAGTATTGAAGGGAAATTATATCCCCAATTTAAAACGTGCCATGGTGCGTGTTTGCACACGTCACCTCAGGCCCCGTCCCCTCCCTTCACCACTGTGTAAACGCGCCCTGTGGCTGTTCTAAGTTGAGAGATTAAGTCCCCTTGAATCCTAAGGGTCCCTAGGGTCACACTAGACCACTAGGTACCTCCAGTAAGCGCCACAGAGCTGCGTTGCAGAGAGGTGTAAAAAGGGGCTTGGCCTCAGAACACCTGTCTGCAGCGCAGCTCCCTGGCGCATACTGGAGATGCCTGTTGGGGGCGCGTTTGCAGAGTGCTGCATGGAGGGGGCATGGCCCCCGGCACGATGCCAGTCTTTTATTTATTTTATTTTTTTAAGAAGGGGGGCTGTGTGGTTCCCCTTCTTATTCTAATTTATTGGCCCTGATGACCCCATCCCCCAGGGCCTGTCTCCTAATTATATTTTTTTGACCCCAATCCCCAGGGCCGGCCACTGTTTTTTATTATTTTTAAAAAATATATATTTATAGACACACCTAGGACATGCTGGACAAACCGTACGTACCTATCACCATGACGATTTGCGTGATATTCATTAAAAGGCGACTATGCATGCAATTAATCCATGTGGAATGTATTTACACCACTAGTGAAGCTCTGACATGTCTGATGCTCTACCGTGCCTAATCCCGGTAGACACCCTTGTCGTTTATTTATACAAACATGGGTAGCTATTGACGGGCACATTTAATACACATGCACACCAAGCCATTCAAAGGGGATTCGACAAAAATTCGACCAAAACTATGCAAGAAACCCCCCTCACAGTTAATAAAACACACATCCACTGCCGGATGTGTAATACTTTTTATTTTACTCTCTGGAAAGGGGACGAACATCACTTGCGAGTCACAGCGCGCTCCTGACAGAGCCCAATGCTGTGTTACACCCACCATTGCCTGCCGAGGGCCACACACCTCTGTATTGTATTCCACTAGCTAGTGCATATGCTATGACACTCTCTAGCCCATGAGCACTGTAACACCACCCCGTGAAAATGTCATGCCACACTTGTCTTCGCACGGGTTATATTGCCCCATCTAACGTGCCTTCCTCGATGCCTATGTTATAACGCACAGTGCTATGCCATACATATTACAATTTGGGATCCATATCTTTGTCACAGTGCATATGCAACGTTACACTCCCCAGCACATATTTTATATTACAACTTTAGAGACTAGTTAGGTTACACAACACTGCCCTGTGCATATTACACTCCAAGGCGCATATCGCATAGCACACGCTAGTGCCTGTGCTATCTCGCACTCTCCAATGAATCTGTCATTGCGCACAATGTATTGCATATTATATTTCACGCCTGGTTCATCTTATATCACACTTTTTGGTGCATAGTTTATACCATACACTATATCTAGTTTTCATTTTCAATCGTGCTCTCAGGACTATGTTCTATATAACACTGTGTTCACCTACCCTTTTCACGGGCATTACATTTTGCGATAGGGGGTGGAGGGTCAGGGGGTGTTTTTGCCAAGTGAGCCCGGAGTCACAGTCACTAACGTCTTCTTCTTCCTGAATAAAAGTGAGATTATGCTGCATACTTGTTCATATTTTAAGTAGTTTGCACAGACAAAATGTTTTAAAAACAATAAAGTTTCTAATACCCGCCTTCTCTGAACAGTTAGCTTGCTGCCCCATCCCCCTCCTCCCTATCCTCTGTTGTGTGAATCCATGGACTAGCCTCCTCCCTCCTGCCATGCATGGTCTGATGTGCTGCCACTGCCCTCAATTTAGTATGATGTACCAGTCCACTCCTCCTGCCCTCCATTGCCCAATTCTATGCCCCATCATTGACCTCCTGCTTAAACTCTGTGCTTAGCTTGCTGCCCCTATTCTCCTTCCCCCTGCCCTCCGATGTCTTTGTGCATGCCCCTGCTCAATCCTTTTTGCCCACCATGTCCCATGGACCTGCCACTCCTATCTACTCTAAGTGTTCTGTTGAGCTGCCACTCCCCTCCCACCTGCCTAGCATTGTCAGATGACTGTAACCTGTCCCTGTCACCTCCACCCTGCCTGTCCACATGCCATGCCTCTATCCTCTTCCTCCTGTCCTACATGGTCCATTGTACTGCCACACCCTTCTGCCCTCCCTGGTCTGTTGTGCTGCAACTGCTCCTCCTGCCTGCCCCGTGTGGTCTGTTGTGAGGCCCCTTCCCCTGAACTTTCTTGTCTGTGCACAGGTCCTGACCCTCCCTTCTATCCTCCATCGTCCTTTGTGCATGCCCCTGCACCCTCCTTCTTGCCCATCATAGCCATTGTGCTGCCACTAACCCTCCCACTTGCCATGCATGGTCTTCTGTGCTGCCATGGCCCCTCCCACCTTCCCTGTGTGGTCAGTTAGCTGCCCCTGACCCCCTCCCACCTTCCCTCCATGGTCTGTGTGTATGCCATCACAGTCTCACTGTTGCTCTTCATGTTGTGTCTTGCTTCTAGTGCCCATCCTGCCTGACCTCCATGGCCATCTTGCTGCTCCTGCCCTGCCCCCTTGCCCCCAGCCCTCTGTTTACATGTGCAGACCCCTACTCCCTCCCTCCTGGCTTGTCTGTTCCATTGTAATGCCCCTGATCCGTCCCTCCTGCCCTTTATGGTCTGTTATGCTGCAGCCTTCTCTCCTGTCTGTCCATTATGGTCAGCTAGCTACCATTGCCTCTTGCCCCTCTGTTCTCTGTTGTCCATGTGCATGGTCCTGTCCCCTCCCTCTTGCTTTCTATGGATTGTTGTGCTGCACTCCCGTCCTGCATGCCCTGTGTGGTGTATTGTGCTGCTGCAAACCCTGATGCCTGCCCTGCAGGGTCAGTTTGGTGCACCTCTCCATGTCTCTCCTGTCCTCTGTTATCCAAGTCCATGTCCCTATCCCATTTCCTTCCATGATCCAATGTACCATACTTGCGAACATTTTGAACTTGGTAAGAGGGAGATTTTGAAAAAAAACTGGGGTATTGATTTTCCCCTTTGAGTTACATTGAAAAAGAGGATATTGTAGACAGGAGACAGATCAAATAAAGCCCATTTGAGCTTAAAAACATTGGACGTTTCCTGGCTGAATCGGGTCTGTTGGCATGTATGGTTGTACTACCATTGCCTCTTCCTTCTGCCCACAATGGTCTATTACATTGCCACAGCCTTGAAGGAGGGTAGATTTTGTATCACAGGGGGCCCCTGGCCCGTTCTGTCCACACCTGAAGTATGAGACCCTTGTCCTTGCCCTGCCAGCCGCATTTGTAGGCCGTATTAAATTGACCAGCGGGTCCTGTGTTGCTATATAATTATCCTGAGACATCCTTACCACTCAGCCAGCATAAAACCCCTGTGTAGGCCCTTCTGTTCAATATGTAGGCCTCTTTGTTAAATTGACCATAGCTCTGCAATTTTAGTGTATAGCAGTCTGAAGGCAGGTCTGCGAGGCCTTCTGCTCCAAACTAGTAGCCCCCACCCTACCCGAGTGCTCCGTGCTCGGTATCAAAGTTCAACATCCCCCTGAAGCTGTCGACATACAGTAGGCTGCATCCTGGACTGGTACTTGCTTCCTGGGCAGGTTTCCCGCTTTTAAGGAAGTGGCAACCGCAGAGCTTCAAGTTAGGAGAACTGAGGAGATTTTATACATGAATATATTGAATTCCTGTACAATACCCATTATTTTCTGCTTGCTCTATGGAACTTACGATAAGCGATTGGCCTGAGAGACTGACCTTTTCACCCAGTCCATTGTCAGCATTAAGTGGGTAAATGACGAAATGTCTGGTAAAATCTGCAGACGAAGCTTTTGGGTAGCATACGTAGGTAGATGTAGCGTGCAAAGGAGCCCACAAAATGATATAAAAAGGGAGCACCCACAGATATCGACGGACAACCTCGCCGTCTGTATGTAGGTTAACAGGCTGTGCAGGTTTTCCCCAAGAACTGGGAGCTCTTGTCTTCCTTTGCTTAAAATGTCTTGCTCGGCTTTGCTTGAAGTATCTTATTCTATTTTACCTATATGAAATGTCATGTTATGTTTAACCATTGTTCTCTTTACTTTTGCATTTAAAAGATGTTGTATTGTAATTGCAGGAATGCTTGCTCTAAGAGTAAATGTGAGTGTCCCTAGGTAACATTTTCCTTGTTGTAACTTGTTTCTCATGATGCATTTATAGATGTGTTTTCTCTCTCTCTCTGTCAGTCCATTAATTGAGATACAGAGAATATCATGACAGCTGTATGATTATCTGGATTCTGTATTTTGTACTTTAGGTCTCTATTCTGCGGTTTCTTTGAAGTTGCATCTTCTCATTAAACTGCCATTGTATTCTGCCTCCAATTCCATGTCTCATATGTCTGTTTTCTTCATTTTTGGAGCAAGCGTTCCTAGGCACCCCGGCTCAAATTAAGGTGCCCCTTTTGTCCCTGACTCACTCTCCTGCTCAGTTCTGTGGTGGCTCCCGGGGCTCTGGGGACCGCCCCTAGCTTCCTTGACCCGTAATAGATCTTCCCTCCAACAGCCTCTCTTGCAAGTCCTGTATTGTTGGTTTGTTGCCCCTGCCCCCCTTTCCACTGCCCTCCATAGTCTGTTGTGCTTCCACGGCCCTTCCTGCCTGCTCAGTGTGGTTAAATTGTTGCCTTTGCACCCTCCTACCTGCCTTCAATTTTCAGAGTCCGTGCCCCTGGCCTCTGCCTCTCAACAGTATCCTAATGAACAACTAGATTGCTAACATTCTATATTTATTACAAAAGTGTGGAGCGCCTGACATCATCTTGATGTAATCAAAACTGTAATACCTAGAGCATTCCTTTAGAAATTACATATATGAGAGGGTCTTATTGGCATCAAAATTATGGTTAGTGCTCTAAAAGACTAAAATAAGGACATATTTTCTGAGTTTTCAAATAGCGACAAAGCACTTTTAAATTATTTGTTATCTTTATGTTTTTTTATCTAGTTGACAACTTGATTAAATGTTGCACTTAGGGGAGAGGATGTGGTGTTACTTCCAGAACTGCAGACTTTGCAACTGGGGAACCAGGTTGAAGTTTCTGCTTCAGCTCGACATTCTGTGATTCTGGTCAAATCACTTAGACTCCCCATGTCTACAACCAAAATGAATTTGTTCTTGTGTGATGTAACCAATGCTCATGTAAAGCACTCCAATACCTGACAAGTCTGCACTATATAACACTGCAAAAACACAAAATAATAAGTGTTTTGCACACTTCTGTCATTGGGCTATATTTGGGCTATATCTGGGTGATTTTGGGCTACATTTGGGCTCTTTTGTCTCCGGTGGCCATCTTGGGAGATTTATTTGTTATGAAGTTTCCTAATTTCCTCATGTACTGCAGTCTCCTCAGTCAATCAATCAATCAATCAGTGACACTTGTAAAGCGCGCTACATACCCGTAGGGTCTCAAGGCGCTGGGGGGGGGGGGGGGTGCCGCTACTGCTCGAACAGCCAGGTCTTCAGCTTCTTCCTGAAGGAGAGGTGGTCTTGGGTCAGGCGCAGGTCGGACGGGAGGGAGTTCCAGGTCTTGGCGGCCAGGTAGGAGAAGGACCTTCCTCCTGTAGTCGTTCTTCGGATGCGGGGGACGGCGGCGAGGGCGTGGTTGGCTGATCGGAGGTGGCGTTTGGGCGCGTAGAAGTTGACTCGGCTGTTGAGGTAGCTCGGGCCTTGGTCGTGTAGGGCTTTGTGTGCGTGGGTGAGGAGGCGGAAGGTGATTCTCTTGTTGACGGGGAGCCAGTGAAGGTCTCTCAGATGTCCGGAGATGTGGCTGGATCGTGGGATGTCGAGGATGAGTCTGGCTGAGGCGTTTTGGATCCGCTGGAGTCTCTTCTGGAGCTTGACGGTGGTCCCGGCGTAGAGGGCGTTGCCGTAGTCCAGTCGGCTGGTGACGAGGGCCTGGGTGACGGTCTTCCTGGTCTCTGTGGGGATCCACCAGAAGATCTTCCGTAGCATGCGTAGGATGTTGAAGCACGCCGAGGAGACGCTGTTGACTTGTCTGGTCATGGAGAGGGAGGAGTCCAGGATGAAGCCCAGGTTTCGTGCATGGTCTGTCGGTTTGGGTGCGGTGCCCAGGGCGGGAGGCCACCAGGAGTCGTCCCAGGCGGAGGGTGAGGAGCCCAGGATGAGGACCTCCGTCTTGTCCGAGTTCAGTTTCAGGCGGCTGGTCGTCATCCACTCGGCTACCTCTTTCATCCCTTCGTGCAGGTTGGCTCTGGCGGCGGCGGGGTCGTTGGTCAGGGAGAGGATCAGCTGGGTGTCGTCGGCGTAGGAGATTATGCTGAGGTGGTGTTTGCGTACGATGGCCGCGAGGGGGCTCATGTAGACGTTGAAGAGGGTGGGGCTCAGGGATGATCCTTGGGGGACGCCGCAGATGACTTCGGAGGCCTCTGACTTGTACGGTGGTAGGCGGACTCTCTGTGTTCTTCCGTCGAGGAAGGAGATGATCCATTCCAGCGCCTTGTCCTGGATTCCGATGTTGCTGAGGCGCCGTCGGAAATGCTTTCAGTTTTTTACTTTGATTCCATCATGAAGGTATTCAGATATGTCACACATTTGCCATGAATTCTGAATGTTAGCACTCTAGTTGCTCATTAGATCACTGTAGTAAAACTACTGCTCACCATGGAAGTCTGCTCCTGGTATTAAAAGTGCATGTTTCAGTCTGCATGTCAGAATTTTTTAATGAAATAGAAGAGGATTTGAGAAGTCACTCAAAATGTGCCCTCATTTTCTTTCTTCAGCATTAATCATAATTTCTATGGCAAAATGAACCCCCTCATTGTGTTCCTTTTTAAATTAAATGTTTTAAGTGTTACCAGTTTATTCCAATCAAGATGGCTTCAGGTGTGCCATACTTTTGTCATAATGAAGACAGTAAGTGCTCTAGTTGTTTTTAAGAACATTCTTGGACATTCTGTCATTGGGCTATACTTGGGCTACATCTGGGTGATATTTGGGCTACATTTGGGCTCTTTTGTCTCTGGTGGCCATCTTGGGAGACTTATTTGTTATGAAGTTTCCTAATTTCCTCATTTACTGCAGTCTCCTCAGTAGGAAATACTTTCAGTTTTTTACTTTGATTCCATCAAGAAGGCATTCAAATGTGTCACACATTTGCCATAAAATGAGAATGTTAGCACTCTTTTTGCTCATTAGATCACTGTAGTAAAGCTACTGCTCACCAGGGAAAACTGCTGCTGGTATTGAAAGTGCATGTTTCAGTCTGCATGCCAGGATTTGAGAAGTCACTCAAAATGTGCCCTAATTTTTCTTTATGCAGCACTAATCATACTTTTTATGGAAAAATGAACCACCTCATTTTGTTCCTTTTTAAATTAAATGTTTTAAGAGTTACCACTTTAATCCAAGCAAGATGGCTTCAGGTGTGCCATACATTTATCATAAGTAGGACGGTTAGCGCTCTAGTAGTTCTTTGGAACACTCTGGAAAGCTGCAGTAGAACACAAAGGAATCAACTGACAGTCTCTGCCCTTGTTGGATGTACATGTTTTACTGAGAATGTCAGACTTCATTCTCACATGACTGAGAAAGATAATGTGAATTTACAGAAAATAAGCTCTCAGTTTAGCTTATAGATCACCTTCCAAACCTCTGTGGTAAAAGCATGAGAAAATATTTTTCTCTCAATCATGATATCCCAGCAGAAGGCTTTTTCACATGGTGAAATCACCTTAGAACATACCACAATTCCTAAAATGAGTATGGTACCATCAACAAATGATTTATAATGTAACTAAAGTCTTAAAATCTTCTATTAACTGCAATGCTTTTTAATGAGGTGCTATCATGTATATTGGTCCCAAGATGGCTGCCAACACTTCTTGGATGAAGTGCTGACAGCCAATCAGATCTCAGGGTGAGATGTGTGGTTAGGCTCCGCCCACATATATATATTGATTTAAATGCTATTTTCTCAGGAACTACTGAACAGATTTACACCAGACCTACAAAAGGCACTTCCTTGACCTGAGGACTACCTCTCTGCCAAATTTCAAGTAACTCTGTTCAGCCGTTCGGGCTGTAGCTGTGTCTAAAGGTCCTATGGAAAAATGCATGGGGAAAACGCGTTTTGGGACCCCCCTTTTTTCTCATCCCCCGCTTGACGAATCCCCCCGAGACTTTCAGGGTAGGAGCGGAGCGTAGCGCCCCATTAGTTTTGAAAATTTCGCGAGGATTCGTCGACCGGCGCCAAAGTTATTCCAAATAGAATGTTGCGGATTTCCTATGGAAACAGGGTCCTAACTATAATTATCTACTGGCGATCGCCAGTAGATAATATATATATATATGTATATATATATATATATATATATATATATATATATATATATATATATATATATATATATATATCCATCAAAACAGGTAAGCCCCCAAAGGAAAGAAGCCAGAGGAAGATGAGTAGCACGCTGAATTTGTTGACAGCTTGCAAGTAGGCAACCAAACAGGTAACAGGCATCTAAGTTCATTTTGCCAGACGCGTTTCAGGAGTTTTCATCTCCCTTCTTCAGTGGCGTGGTTCAGGAGGAATGCGAGCACGATTCTCTGCGCACTGAAAGTAATTTCAATCACCTGCCACAGTGGGCGTGGCCCTATGCGTGGCCTTCTGGGAATTGTAGTGCGCTTTGGTATTTCCCATGTGGGCTGCCCAACATTCTTCCAAATTAAAACAAAAGTCAAAAACAAGTGGGGAAAGATGTTGTCATGGCTGCAGCCTACCCGCTTTCCAGGTGTCAATTCATGCATCAAGCCAGCTCCATCCTGCATATGGCGCAAAGACTTGCCTTCCTTCCATCACTGCAAGCTCCATCATGGCGCCGGCACGGACCCGCATCAACGCGGTGGGCCTCTTTCCGCGGCTGCGCAACAGCCGTATAAATCCATCAAAACAGGAAAGCCCCCAAAGGAAAGAAGCCACCGGAAGATGTGTAGCACGCTGAATTTATTGACAGCTTGCAAGTAGGCAACCAAACAGGTAACATATATATATATTCATTCTCTTGCAGGGGATCCTCATCAATAGTCATAAGCTCTGAATATTCCCGCCCATGTGCGGGGACCCAGGAAATAATAAAAATGATATATGAAAAACATATATATACAGCTCTCTATATATATATAAAATTCACTGAAAAAACCATAGGTTTCACACATGTTATAGTTAGCTGGACATTTTACTCATAAAAAACCAATGAAATTCCCCTGTTATAGTTAGTGCAGGCAACTATAACTCACGCGACCGCAATCCTCTGCTGATGCTAATACTGTATTTAGACACTTATTTGCCCATGTCTTCTTCCATTAAATTTTAGCTATACATATATTACAAATATTTTTTTTTCATAAAGACACATATGTCATCAGCAGAGGATTGCGGTCGCGTGAGTTATAGTTGCCTGCACTAACTATAACGGGGGAATTTCATTGGTTTTTTATCAGTAAAATGTCCAGCTAACTATAACATGTGTGAAACCTATGGTTTTTTCAGTGAATTTGCAAGGTTTTTTAAATGCTAATTCCTAACTATAACGTGTGTGAAACCTATGGTTTTTTCAGTGAATTTGTACGGTTTTTTAAATGCTAAGTTACTTTACGCCATTCGTGGCGTGCACGCCCACTTAACGCAGTTCGTTCCGTGCGCGCATGGTGCGCTTCGCGCACCGTGCGCGCACAGTGAGCACGCGGTGCGCTTCGCGCACCGCGCGCCCACTTTACGCAGTTAGTGCCGTGCACGCACGGTGGGCACGCGGTGCGCTACGCGCACCGCGTGCCCACGTTACGCTGGATGGGCCATGTACGCACGATGCGCTTCGCGCACCGTGCGCACATGGAGGACATATTATGTGCTTCGTTGTGAAAGGTCATCTTTTATATTTTGAGATAATATATATATGCCATGCCCAAATGGTGCACTTCGGGCACGATTTGTACACGGGGTGGGGAGAGTGTGGATAATTTTTTTTTTTTTTATATTTTTTACCGTACGCGTACGGTAAGCGTAATCGTCGATTTTTCGAAAAAAAATTAAATTGAATTTTTGGCCTTGGGGGATCTTTGGGGACACCTTCATCAAGGCAAGGTGGTTAGGAGCTGTGTAAACAGCCCCTTTACATGTTTTTTGATTTGGTTTTCCTCCCCCCTCAGAGTGCGAGAGAGAAAATGGCGGCCGCCGCTTCCTGGTTTCGACCGATTCGAATGTTTACTAAGATCTAACAGCCAATCAGAATCGCGCTTGCGCACGGCACCGTACGCGTACGGTAAGCTTACCGTAAGCGCACGGTAAGCGCACCGTAAGCTGGCTCAGATATATATATTGATTTAAATGCTATTTTCTCAGGATCTACTGAACAGATTTACACCAGACCTACAAAAGGCACTTCCTTGACCTGTAGACTACCTCTCTGGTAACTCGGACTAACTCTGTTCGGCCGTTCGGGCTGTAGCTGTGTCTAAATGTCCTATGGAAAAATGCATGGGAAAAACGCGTTTTGGGACCCCCCTTTTTTCTCACCCCCCGCTTGACGAATCCCCCCGAGACTTTCAGGGTAGGAGCGGAGCGTAGCGCCCCACCTATTTTGAAAATGTTGCGAGGATTCGTCGACCGGCGCCAAAGTTATTCCAAATAGAATGTTGCGGATTTCCTATGGAAACAGGGTCCTAACTATAACTATCTACTGGCGACCGCCTGTAGATAATATATATATATAAACATACATACATACATACATATATATATACATACATACATATATATATATATCTTCGTTTTACAAAAAGTACAAGATATCTTTAAGGAGGTCTCTTTACTGTTTATTCTACAATTTCGCTGTGTAATGTATATACAAAGGTGATCTAGTCACTTAGCTACCTCTGTGCTAACACTATAGAAATCTTTTTTTAGCATTTGTGCTAATGTAGCAAATTACCCAGTACGTTTTTTAGACATGATCCGACTGTGTACACATATTGTTGACATGCATTTTGATATGTTCTAATTGATTACCGGTCCATATTTTTAAGATATTGGAATTGATCTCTTGTTTATGTTTTGCAAATTTTGCACATCATTTTGCAGGTTTGCACATTTTGCTGTATTTGCACACATAAGATTGCTGGATTTGCACATATTGTTGCAGGTTTGCACATTTTTCTGGATTTGCACAGATGACTGACCTTTGCGTTATTTGCACGTGATAGGCATTAGTTTGCACATATCGGGTGAGGTTTCTTATTATTAACTTCTACCCAGTGTCATTACTGTAGCTTTATGCAGTGCAGGCAATTTACCCAGTTCATAGCTAAGGATCGAATGTAGCGTGATACGAATAACAACTTGGGTTTGAGAAATACCAATGATTTATATAATTTGGACCGGGTCTAGCCAAACAAGCAAATGTGTGCTTTGATAGCTATTACCCTCTTATTATGAACATTGTAATTATATGTGAAAATATTTTTTTGCATGTTTACGTATTTGATCATCACAGTCGAGTAAAAGTATTTTGTTTATGTCTACACGTAGCTGGGGGCAAGGCACCTATTAAAAGCCACGTTCAGTTTATGCTAATCATGTGATCAAGACCGCTGTGTCGGTCGAAACGCGTCTGAACCAAACTTTAACTACGAAATAATAAACCGAGCATGAAAATCTGAACCAGCATTCGAGTGTCCGTGTCTTTTGGCAGTACCGGCTGGTACTTCGGAAGGAGGATTCGATATATATATATATTATCTACTGGCGGTCGCCAGTAGATAGTTATAGTTAGGACCCTGTTTCCATAGGAAATCCGCAACATTCTATTTGGAATAACTTTGGCGCAGGTCGATGAATCCTCGCGAAATTTTCAAAATAGGTGGGGCGCTATGCTCCGCTCCTACCCTGAAAGTCTCGGGGGGATTCGTCAAGCGGGGGCTGAGAAAAAACGGGGGTCCCAAAACGCGTTTTTCCCATGCATTTTTCCATAGGACCTTTAGACACAGCTACAGCCCGAACGGCTGAACAGAGTTACTTGAAATTTGGCAGAGAGGTAGTCCTCGGGTCAAGGAAGTGCCTTTTGTAGGTCTGGTGTAAATCTGGTCAGTAGTTCCTGAGAAAATAGCATTTAAATCAATATATATATGTGGGCGGAGCCTAACCACACATCTCATCCTGAGATCTGATTGGCTGTCAGCACTTCATCCAAGAAGTGTTGGCAGCCATCTTGGGACCAATATACATGATAGCACCTCATTAAAAAGCATTGCAGTTAATAGAAGATTTTAAGACTTTAGTTACATTATAAATCATTTGTTGATGGTACCATACTCATTTTAGGAATTGTGGTATGTTCTAAGGTGATTTCACCATGTGAAAAAGCCTTCTGCTGGGATATCATGATTGAGAGAAAAATATTTTCTCATGCTTTTACCACAGAGGTTTGGAAGGTGATCTATAAGCTAAACTGAGAGCTTATTTTCTGTAAATTCACATTATCTTTCTCAGTCATGTGAGAATGAAGTCTGACATTCTCAGTAAAACATGTACATCCAACAAGGGCAGAGACTGTCAGTTGATTCCTTTGTGTTCTACTGCAGCTTTCCAGAGTGTTCCAAAGAACTACTAGAGCGCTAACCGTCCTACTTATGATAAATGTATGGCACACCTGAAGCCATCTTGCTTGGATTAAAGTGGTAACTCTTAAAACATTTAATTTAAAAAGGAACAAAATGAGGTGGTTCATTTTTCCATAAAAAGTATGATTAGTGCTGCATAAAGAAAAATTAGGGCACATTTTGAGTGACTTCTCAAATCCTGGCATGCAGACTGAAACATGCACTTTCAATACCAGCAGCAGTTTTCCCTGGTGAGCAGTAGCTTTACTACAGTGATCTAATGAGCAAAAAGAGTGCTAACATTCTGATTTTATGGCAAATGTGTGACACATTTGAATGCCTTCTTGATGGAATCAAAGTAAAAAACTGAAAGTATTTCCTACTGAGGAGACTGCAGTAAATGAGGAAATTAGGAAACTTCATAACAAATAAGTCTCCCAAGATGGCCACCAGAGACAAAAGAGCCCAAATGTAGCCCAAATATCACCCAGATGTAGCCCAAGTATAGCCCAATGACAGAATGTCCAAGAATGTTCTTAAAAACAACTAGAGCACTTACTGTCTTCATTATGACAAAAGTATGGCACACCTGAAGCCATATTGATTGGAATAAACTGGTAACACTTAAAACATTTAATTTAAAAAGGAACACAATGAGGGGGTTCATTTTGCCATAGAAATTATGATTAATGCTGAAGAAAGAAAATGAGGGCACATTTTGAGTGACTTCTCAAATCCTCTTCTATTTCATTAAAAAATTCTGACATGCAGACTGAAACATGCACTTTTAATACCAGGAGCAGACTTCCATGGTGAGCAGTAGTTTTACTACAGTGATCTAATGAGCAACTAGAGTGCTAACATTCAGAATTCATGGCAAATGTGTGACATATCTGAATACCTTCATGATGGAATCAAAGTAAAAAACTGAAAGCATTTCCGACTGAGGAGACTGCAGTACATGAGGAAATTAGGAAACTTCATAACAAATAAATCTCCCAAGATGGCCACCGGAGACAAAAGAGCCCAAATGTAGCCCAAAATCACCCAGATATAGCCCAAATATAGCCCAATGACAGAAGTGTGCAAAACACTTATTATTTTGTGTTTTTGCAGTGTTATATAGTGCAGACTTGTCAGGTATTGGAGTGCTTTACATGAGCATTGGTTACATCACACAAGAACAAATTCATTTTGGTTGTAGACATGGGGAGACTAAGTGATTTGACCAGAATCACAGAATGTCGAGCTGAAGCAGAAACTTCAACCTGGTTCCCCAGTTGCAAAGTCTGCAGTTCTGGAAGTAACACCACATCCTCTCCCCTAAGTGCAACATTTAATCAAGTTGTCAACTAGATAAAAAAACATAAAGATAACAAATAATTTAAAAGTGCTTTGTCGCTATTTGAAAACTCAGAAAATATGTCCTTATTTTAGTCTTTTAGAGCACTAACCATAATTTTGATGCCAATAAGACCCTCTCATATATGTAATTTCTAAAGGAATGCTCTAGGTATTACAGTTTTGATTACATCAAGATGATGTCAGGCGCTCCACACTTTTGTAATAAATATAGAATGTTAGCAATCTAGTTGTTCATTAGGATACTGTTGAGAGGCAGAGGGCAGGGGCACGGACTCTGAAAATTGAAGGCAGGTAGGAGGGTGCAAAGGCAACAATTTAACCACACTGAGCAGGCAGGAAGGGCCGTGGAAGCACAACAGACTATGGAGGGCAGTGGAAAGGGGGGCAGGGGCAACAAACCAACAATACAGGACTTGCAAGAGAGGCTGTTGGAGGGAAGATCTATTACGGGTCAAGGAAGCTAGGGGCGGTCCCCAGAGCCCCGGGAGCCACCACAGAACTGAGCAAGAGAGTGAGTCAGGGACAAAAGGGGCACCTTAATTTGAGCCGGGATGCCTAGGAACGCTTGCTCCAAAAATGAAGAAAACAGACATATGAGACATGGAATTGGAGGCAGAATACAATGGCAGTTTAATGAGAAGATGCAACTTCAAAGAAACCGCAGAATAGAGACCTAAAGTACAAAATACAGAATCCAGATAATCATACAGCTGTCATGATATTCTCTGTATCTCAATTAATGGACTGACAGAGAGAGAGGGAAAACACATCTATAAATGCATCATGAGAAACAAGTTACACCAAGGAAAATGTTACCTAGGGACACTCACATTTACTCTTAGAGCAAGCATTCCTGCAATTACAATACAACATCTTTTAAATGCAAAAGTAAAGAGAACAATGGTTAAACATAACATGACATTCCATATAGGTAAAATAGAATAGGATACTTCAAGCAAAGCCGAGCAAGACATTTTAAGCAAAGGAAGACAAGAGCTCCCAGTTCTTGGGGAAAACCTGCACAGCCTGTTAACCTACATACAGACGGCGAGGTTGTCCGTCGATATCTGTGGGTGCTCCCTTTTTATATCATTTTGTGGGCTCCTTTGCACGCTACATCTACCTACGTATGCTACCCAAAAGCTTCGTCTGCAGATTTTACCAGACATTTCGTCATTTACCCACTTAATGCTGACAATGGACTGGGTGAAAAGGTCAGTCTCTCAGGCCAATCGCTTATCGTAAGTTCCATAGAGCAAGCAGAAAATAATGGGTATTGTACAGGAATTCAATATATTCATGTATAAAATCTCCTCAGTTCTCCTAACTTGACGCTCTGCGGTTGCCACTTCCTTAAAAGCGGGAAACCTGCCCAGGAAGCAAGTACCAGTCCAGGATGCAGCCTACTGTATGTCGACAGCTTCAGGGGGATGTTGAACTTTGATACCGAGCACGGAGCACTCGGGTAGGGTGGGGGCTACTAGTTTGGAGCAGAAGGCCTCGCAGACCTGCCTTCAGACTGCTATACACTAAAATTGCAGAGCTATGGTCAATTTAACAAAGAGGCCTACATATTGAACAGAAGGGCCTACACAGGGGTTTTATGCTGGCTGAGTGGTAAGGATGTCTCAGGATAATTATATAGCAACACAGGACCCGCTGGTCAATTTAATACGGCCTACAAATGCGGCTGGCAGGGCAAGGACAAGGGTCTCATACTTCAGGTGTGGACAGAACGGGCCAGGGGCCCCCTGTGATACAAAATCTACCCTCCTTCAAGGCTGTGGCAATGTAATAGACCATTGTGGGCAGAAGGAAGAGGCAATGGTAGTACAACCATACATGCCAACAGACCCGATTCAGCCAGGAAACGTCCAATGTTTTTAAGCTCAAATGGGCTTTATTTGATCTGTCTCCTGTCTACAATATCCTCTTTTTCAATGTAACTCAAAGGGGAAAATCAATACCCCAGTTTTTTTTCAAAATCTCCCTCTTACCAAGTTCAAAATGTTCGCAAGTATGGTACATTGGATCATGGAAGGAAATGGGATAGGGACATGGACTTGGATAACAGAGGACAGGAGAGACATGGAGAGGTGCACCAAACTGACCCTGCAGGGCAGGCATCAGGGTTTGCAGCAGCACAATACACCACACAGGGCATGCAGGACGGGAGTGCAGCACAACAATCCATAGAAAGCAAGAGGGAGGGGACAGGACCATGCACATGGACAACAGAGAACAGAGGGGCAAGAGGCAATGGTAGCTAGCTGACCATAATGGACAGACAGGAGAGAAGGCTGCAGCATAACAGACCATAAAGGGCAGGAGGGACGGATCAGGGGCATTACAATGGAACAGACAAGCCAGGAGGGAGGGAGTAGGGGTCTGCACATGTAAACAGAGGGCTGGGGGCAAGGGGGCAGGGCAGGAGCAGCTAGATGGCCATGGAGGTCAGGCAGGATGGGCACTAGAAGCAAGACACAACATGAAGAGCAACAGTGAGACTGTGATGGCATACACACAGACCATGGAGGGAAGGTGGGAGGGGGTCAGGGGCAGCTAACTGACCACACAGGGAAGGTGGGAGGGGCCATGGCAGCACAGAAGACCATGCATGGCAAGTGGGAGGGTTAGTGGCAGCACAATGGCTATGATGGGCAAGAAGGAGGGTGCAGGGGCATGCACAAAGGACGATGGAGGATAGAAGGGAGGGTCAGGACCTGTGCACAGACAAGAAAGTTCAGGGGAAGGGGCCTCACAACAGACCACACGGGGCAGGCAGGAGGAGCAGTTGCAGCACAACAGACCAGGGAGGGCAGAAGGGTGTGGCAGTACAATGGACCATGTAGGACAGGAGGAAGAGGATAGAGGCATGGCATGTGGACAGGCAGGGTGGAGGTGGCAGGGACAGGTTACAGTCATCTGACAATGCTAGGCAGGTGGGAGGGGAGTGGCAGCTCAACAGAACACTCAGAGTAGATAGGAGTGGCAGGTCCATGGGACATGGTGGGCAAAAAGGATGGAGCAGGGGCATGCACAAAGACATCGGAGGGCAGGGGGAAGGAGAATAGGGGCAGCAAGCTAAGCACAGAGTTTAAGCAGGAGGTCAATGATGGGGCATAGAATTGGGCAATGGAGGGCAGGAGGAGTGGACTGGTACATCATACTAAATTGAGGGCAGTGGCAGCACATCAGACCATGCATGGCAGGAGGGAGGAGGCTAGTCCATGGATTCACACAACAGAGGATAGGGAGGAGGGGGATGGGGCAGCAAGCTAACTGTTCAGAGAAGGCGGGTATTAGAAACTTTATTGTTTTTAAAACATTTTGTCTGTGCAAACTACTTAAAATATGAACAAGTATGCAGCATAATCTCACTTTTATTCAGGAAGAAGAAGACGTTAGTGACTGTGACTCCGGGCTCACTTGGCAAAAACACCCCCTGACCCTCCACCCCCTATCGCAAAATGTAATGCCCGTGAAAAGGGTAGGTGAACACAGTGTTATATAGAACATAGTCCTGAGAGCACGATTGAAAATGAAAACTAGATATAGTGTATGGTATAAACTATGCACCAAAAAGTGTGATATAAGATGAATCAGGCGTGAAATATAATATGCAATACATTGTGCGCAATGACAGATTCATTGGAGAGCGCGAGATAGCACAGGCACTAGCGTGTGCTATGCGATATGCGCCTTGGAGTGTAATATGCACAGGGCAGTGTTGTGTAACCTAACTAGTCTCTAAAGTTGTAATATAAAATATGTGCTGGGGAGTGTAACGTTGCATATGCACTGTGACAAAGATATGGATCCCAAATTGTAATATGTATGGCATAGCACTGTGCGTTATAACATAGGCATCGAGGAAGGCACGTTAGATGGGGCAATATAACCCGTGCGAAGACAAGTGTGGCATGACATTTTCACGGGGTGGTGTTACAGTGCACATGGGCTAGAGAGTGTCATAGCATATGCACTAGCTAGTGGAATACAATACAGAGGTGTGTGGCACTCGGCAGGCAATGGTGGGTGTAACACAGCATTGGGCTCTGTCAGGAGCGCGCTGTGACTCGCAAGTGATGTTCGTCCCCTTTCCAGAGAGTAAAATAAAAAGTATTACACATCCGGCAGTGGATGTGTGTTTTATTAACTGTGAGGGGGGTTTCTTGCATAGTTTTGGTCGAATTTTTGTCGAATCCCCTTTGAATGGCTTGGTGTGCATGTGTATTAAATGTGCCCGTCAATAGCTACCCATGTTTGTATAAATAAACGACAAGGGTGTCTACCGGGATTAGGCACGGTAGAGCATCAGACATGTCAGAGCTTCACTAGTGGTGTAAATACATTCCACGTGGATTAATTGCATGCATAGTCGCCTTTTAATGAATATCACGCAGATCGTCATGGTGATAGGTACGTACGGTTTGTCCAGCATGTCCTAGGTGTGTCTATAAATATATATTTTTTAAAAATAATAAAAAACAGTGGCCGGCCCTGGGGATTGGGGTCAAAAAAATATAATTAGGAGACAGGCCCTGGGGGATGGGGTCATCAGGGCCAATAAATTAGAATAAGAAGGGGAACCACACAGCCCCCCTTCTTAAAAAAATAAAATAAATAAAAGACTGGCATCGTGCCGGAGGCCATGCCCCCTCCATGCAGCACTCTGCAAACGCGCCCCCAACAGGCATCTCCAGTATGCGCCAGGGAGCTGCGCTGCAGACAGGTGTTCTGAGACCTTGCCCCTTTTTACAACTCTCTGCAACGCAGCTCTGTGGCGCTTACTGGAGGTACCTAGTGGTCTAGTGTGACCCTAGGGACCCTTAGGATTCAAGGGGACTTAATCTCTCAACTTAGAACAGCCACAGGGCGCGTTTACACAGTGGTGAAGGGAGGGGACGGGGCCTGAGGTGACGTGTGCAAACACGCACCATGGCACGTTTTAAATTGGGGATATAATTTCCCTTCAATACTGAGGGCCCCTGCGGGCTAACTAGCCCACCAAGTGCTTCCAGTAAGCGCCACTGAGCTGCATTGCAGAGAGGTGGTCCAGGCCGTGCCACTTTTTACACCTCTCTGCAACGCAGCTCTGTGGCACTTACTGGAGGTACCTAGTGGGCTAGTTGGACCCTAGGGACCCTCAGGACTCAAATGAACTTAATCTCCCAACTAAAAACGGACACAGGGCGTGTTTACACAATGGTGAAAGGAGGGGACGGGGCCTGAGTTAACGTGTGCAAAAACGCCCTGTGGCCTGTTTTAAGAGGTAGTTTTAATCCCCATGCCCTATTATATACTAGGGGCTTATAGAGGAGGTAAGGCTAATCACAGGGGGACCCCAACGCATAATGTTCCCTAGTGTATGTAGGTGTTTTCACTGTATTCTAAGTGTCTTTTAACATAGCACTGGCTCTAGGACTGGTTAGTCAGACTCAGTTACCACCAGTATCCGTCTGAAAAAGTTGAGGGTACAGGATGATTTTGCAACAAGGCTTCTTTCTGCTCTTCTTTTTGTTCTTTCTGCACGTTATCCTTCTTCCTGCACTTATCTTCGTATTTGAGGACTTCTGTTGCTTCTTTCTGCACTTCTTTTGTTTCTTTCTGTGCATTTTTTCTTCTTTCTTCACATGTCCTATCTCTGTAGGCATAGTTAGAAATTAGCATTTAAAAAACCTTTGAAATTAACAGAAAAAACCATAGGTTTCAGGCACGTTATAGTTAGGAATTAGCATTTAAAAAACCTCAGAAATTCACTGAAAAAACCATAGGTTTCAGGGGTGTTATAGTTAGCTGGACTTTTCACTTGTACAAAACCATTGAAATTCCCCCGTTATAGTTAGTTCAGCTAACTATAACTCGCGCGCCCGCAATGCACTGCTGATGACGTCACATATTACATCACTCATGACATGGTCAGTGACATCACTCATGACATCACTGATGACATCTGAAATGACATCACTGATGACATCACTGATGACATCATCCTTGTGATAGAGTGGCAGACCTCCTCTCACCCTAATATAACCTTTGATACACACATTCAAAAATAGAGACTAAAATTTTCAAAACAATGGACATACCAATACCAGTTACAACAACCTCTTCAGTAATTCTAAGATCCACATACACATCCACTCATTCACCAACAGTCCAATACAGTCACTCATACATGTACTCACTCATCATATGTACTCATACACCTATACATCCTGTTACACAATGCCACTCATCCATAGTTACTCACACACATAGTCACTCATGCTAATAAAGAATCAAACATACATTTACTTGCATATACAGTTATACACACACCTCCACACTTACTTGTACGGAAACTTACACATACTTAGTCTTTTAAACAATCACTTATAGAAACACATACTTATTCATACAGGAACTCTTTCAATCTCTCACTCTCACATATACTCACATATATACGCCAATAGTCACATATACTAGTTTAAAACATATGTAGTTACTCATAAAGACACTATTGAGACAGTCATTCACTCACTAACACACCCATACACACACTCATCCACCCATACATACAGTCCTGCACACATACTGTGTTCAACACATACAAACAGTGAGTCACTCATTCATGCACCTATGCACTACGTAATACCCCCACCGAACCATGCAGACACTCAGACTGATACTCAAAAAACCAACTAATAACCTATATAGACACCCATGTAGCTACTCACCAACCCATGCAGCCACTTATACACAAAGTGAGAGACTGATACAGATATTTACATATTTAAACATTACTCACTAAGCCATGTATTCACTATGATACACTTAATCAGTCAGTTACACAATCAATTTTTCAAAAACAAATCATCCATTTAGACACTTATATACCCATTTATTCTTCCATCGACCTTGAGATATACATATATAAAACATATTTAATTTTCAGAATAACATACATTCACTGGATGATGTCATCAGTGATGTCATCAGTGATGTCATTTGAGATGTCATCAGTGATGTAATGAGTGATGTCACTGACCATGTCATGAGTGATGTAATATGTGACGTCATCAGCAGTGCATTGCGGGCGCGCGAGTTATAGTTAGCTGAACTAACTATAACGGGGGAATTTCAATGGTTTTGTACAAGTGAAAAGTCCAGCTAACTATAACACCCCTGAAACCTATGGTTTTTTCAGTGAATATATATATATATATATATATATATATATATATATTCACTGAAATATGTATGTTATAGATAGGAATTAGCATTTAAAAAACCTTGCAAATTCACTTAAAAAACCATAGGTTTCACACATGTTATAGTTAGCTGGACATTTCACTTGTGAAAAACCATTGAAATTCCCCCGTTATGGTTAGTGCAGGCAACTATAACTCACGCGACCGCAATCCCCTGCTGATGACGTCAGATATTACATCACTGTATTTAGACACTTATTTACCCATGTCTTCTTCCATTAATTTTTAGCTATACATATATTTTTTTTTCAGAAATACACATATGTCATCAGTGATGTAATATCTGACGTCATCAGCAGAGGATTGCGGTCGTGTGAGTTATAGTTGCCTGCACTAACTATAACGGGGGAATTTCAATGGTTTTTCACGAGTGAAATGTCCAGCTAACTATAACATGTGTGAAACCTATGGTTTTTTAAGTGAATTTGCAAGGTTTTTTAAATGCTAATTCCTAACTATAACGTGTGTGAAACCTATGGTTTTTTCAGTGAATTTGTACGTTTTTTTAAATGCTAAGTTATGTATTTTAAAGGGTCACCGTGTGCGTACCGTCCGCACTCGGTGCGCTTCGCGCACCGTGCTCGCGCTGTGGGCGCGCGGTGCCCTTCGCGCCCCTCGCGCCCACGTTACGCAGTTCGCGGAATTTTTCAGTTTCTACCGTACGCGCACGCTACGCATACTCCGCGATTTTTCGCAAAAAAATTAAAGGAAATTTTGGCCCTTGGGGGTCCTTCTGGGACCCACTGACTAAGGCTAGGGGGTCAGGAACTGTCCACCCTGCCCCCTTTTCACGTTCTCCACCTTTGTTTTACACCCCCTCAGACTGCGAGAGACAAAATGGCGGCCGACACTTCCTGGTTTTGACCGATTCGAATGTTTACTAACCAATCAGAATTGCGCTCACGCACGGCAGCGTGCGCGTACGGTAAGTTTTACCGTACGCGCACAGAGCGCGCTTATAGATATATATATGCTTTTAAATGCTATTTTCTCAGGAAATACTGAACAGATTTACACCAGACCTGCAAAAGGCACATCCCTGTCCTGAGGACTACATCTCTGCCAAATTTCAAGTAATTCTGTTCAGCCGTTCGGGCTGTAGCTTGGACTAAAGGTCCTATGGAAAAATGCATGGGGAAAACGCGTTTTGGGACCCCCCTTTTTTTCTCAGCCCCCGCTTGACGAATCCCCCCGAGACTTTCAGGGAAGGAGCGGAGCAGAGAGCCCCACCTATTTTGAAAATTTCGCGAGGATTCGTCAATCGGCGCCAAAGTTATTCCAAATAGAATGTTGCGAATTTCCTATGGAAACACGATCCTAACTATAACTATCTACAGGCGACCGCCAGTAGATAATATATATATGTATATGTATATATATATATATATATATATATATATATATATATATATATATATATATATATATATATATATATATATATATATATATGTGTATGTATATAATCGTTATTTATGGAATGCAAAATGGTGAGTACCTAATAGCGATTCCAAAAGATTTGCAATCGCAATTAGGTAATCACTATTAGATAATACTACTCCGTTCGTTCTTAGAGGCCTAAAGGCCAATAGGTGCAAATGGTTTTACATTACCCAATTTGCGATTACCTAATTAGTAAATGTAAATTAGGTAATGCAAACGCAAGGATGCCTGGGAGACCAAGGCCCCCCTGAAGCACCCCCCAAAAAACATGTGCACATGTAAAGCACACACGCTCCATCGCACTGTGAAAAATCATTTTTTGTGCATTTTAAAAAATTGCATATGGTTACCATCGACTTGAAGTCGATGGTGATAGCATTTCCTATATGCCCAGTTTTCTTTTAGGAAATTATTGGTACATGTCAATCAATCAATCGGGGTTGGTAAAGCGCAATTACTCACCTGTGAGGGTCTCAAGGCTGGGGGGGTAGGGAGGGCTCCGTAGTGTGCTGGGGTCATCCAAAGAGCTAGGTCTTGAGGTCCTTCCTGAACTGGGGCAATGTGGTAGATTGCCAGAGGTGGATAGTTAGGGTGACACAGGCTTTGGCTGCGAGGTAGGTGAAGGACTTTCCTCACGTTGAGGTCTTAATATGAGGGCCTGGGGCCAGACAGAGCTGGGCTGATCGCAGGTGTCTTTTGGGTGCGTGGAAAGAGAGATGACTGTTCAGGTATGCAGGTCCGGTGTTGTGAAGGGCCTTGTTTGCGTGGGTGTGGAGTTTGAAGGTTATTTTTCTTTTGACTGGAAGCCAGTTGACATTGTGCAGGTGTTGGGTGATGTGACTGCGATGGGGGATGTCGAGGATCAGTCTGGCTTTGGCGTTCTGGACAGTTTGGAGTTTGCGAACGAGTTTCTATTGATTCCGGTGTAGAGAGAGTTGCCATAGTCCAGTCTGCTGGTGATGAGTGCATGCGTCACGGTTTTTCTGGATTCGGTTGAGATTAATCTGAAAGTCTTTCGGAGCATGCGGAGGGCGTTGAAGCAGGTCGAGGATAAGTCGTTGATCTGGCGGTACATTGTGAGCAATGAGTCTAGTATGATGCTGAGGTTTCGAGTATGGTCCATTGGGTTGGGGGATTTCCGAGGGCAGAGGGCCACCAGCAGTCCTTCTATACAGAGGGGGTGGAACCAAGGATGAGGACTTCTGTCTTTTCTGAGTTGAGTTTTAGGTAGCTGTTCTTCTTCCAGGTGGTGAAGGCTTTCATTCCTTCTTGGAAGTTGTGTTTGGTGATGTTGGGTTCATTGGTGAGGGAGAGGATCAGCTGGGGAGGGTCTGTTGGGTGACTTTGCATGAGAGGGGATCTGGAGCGGGGAGGTGGTCTTGGTTGTCGAAGTTGTCATAGATCATCTTTATCTTGTGGTGGAAGAAGGTGCTGAATATGTTGCTATGGTCTTGAGATGGGGCGACGTCTGTTGCTTCATTGTAAGGTTTGGCAAATTCCTTGATGATGGAGAAGAGGTCTTCGGTGTTGTGTACGTTGGTGAGGATTCTGTCTTGGAAGGATTTCTTCTTTGTGGATTTGATGAGTTGGCGGTGTGCGGTGATGGATGCTTTGTAGGCGGCACGTATTTCTGGTGTTTTGTTGTTCCTCTATGTCTTTTAGAGTCCTCTGCAGGAGCGTCTGGATTCATGGGTGCAGGGGTGAACCAGCTTGCTTTCTTGATGTGTCTTACAGTGGCTTTCTTGAGGGGGCGAGTGTGTCAGCGCAGTTCGAGATCCAGCGGTGGAGGTTCCATGCTGCGGTGTTTGCGTCTGACGTGGTAGGTCGTAGGGTGCTGACAAGGATGAGGGTGAGCTGGTCTTGAGTGACTTTGTTCCAGCTTCTGCAGGGGAGGCGGTGGGCGAGCTTGTGTACTGTGAGTTTTTTGAAGGAGAATTAGATGAGGTGGTGATCTGTCCAGAGGAGTTCCGTGGTGTGGTTGTAGGAGACGCTGTTTCCTCCGGTGAAGACGGGGATGAGTGTGTGTCCCGCTGGGTGCGTGGAAGAGATGACTAGTTGATTCAGATCTAAGTTGGTGAAGTTCTCTATGAGGGAGGCAGTGTTTGAGTCATTGTGGTCATCCAGGTGGAAGTTTAGGTCTCTGAATAGGATATAGTCTGTGGATGCGAGGGCATGGGGTGCAATGAAGTCAGTGATGGTGTCTTCAAAGGGCATGCAGGGGCCGGGCGGCCTGTAGATGAGGGTCCAGCAGAGAGTCGTTTTGGGGTGCTTCAGTGAACGATGGTGATGCCTCCTCCTGGGCAGATGGGGTGTTGCTTATGTAGGATCTTGTAGCCGTCGGGAATGGCAGTATCGATGTTGGGTACCAAGTTGGTGCTGGTCCTGGTTTTCATGACTAAGGCGTTGTTGGGCTATTAGGTGTTGAGGAGTTCCCAGATTTCTATTGCATGCTTGTTTAGGGAGCGTACGTTGAGGAGGATGCAGTTGGGTGGTTTGTGAGCTGTGATGTCTAGTAGTCTGGGAGATGTTCCTGGGGTACAGAGATGGGTGAAGGTGCGGCGGCAGTGTAGACAGGAGAAAGGGCCGTGGGTGTTGGTTTGCATCGGAAGCTGGCAGTTGTTGTTGGGTCTGGGGTTGAGATTGTGGAGAGTGCTGGAGTTGTAGCAGAGGCCGATCACGGGACATGGGTCCCTGGCCAGGATGCAGACGTGCGCAGACGGGCTTGCTTTTGGCGTGCCCAACACATGCCAGCTGCGAGTTCACTGCATGCAGCCGCCATTAAGTAGGGATTCTCAGCAGGGAGGCGGGAGTGGGAAGGTCACACTGGAGAGGAAGGGCTGTGGGGGTAGCAGGGGTGGGGAAAACGAAGAAAAGAGCAAGAAGAGGGAAAGAGGGAAAAACGAAGGAGAGAGCATAGGGTAAGAGTGAAAACCGAAGAGAGCAGAGGGAAAGACTGAAAAATGAAGGAGAGAGCAGAGGGAAAGAGTGAAAAATGAAAGAGAGCAGAGGGAAAGAGTGAAAAACAAAAGAGAGAGCAAAGGGAAAGAGTGAAAAACGAAGAAGAGAGCAAAAGGGCACAAAGAAGAGGCAAGAAAGGCAGAGGCAGAGCAGCAGAATAACTGAGTACTCTCCCACTGGACCACCAGGGATGAGGAGCAGGCAGGAGACTGTGAGTGGAGGAGGTCCTCGAGCAGCCTGCAACGGAGCTCAGGGGGCTCAGGGGCAACACTTAGTGGTGAAGCTGCACGAGGGGAGTGCAGTCATACTGACCAGGTCAGTGGTCTTGCTCTTCTTGCCACGCAGCGGCCGCCATTAAGTAGGGATTGGGGGAGGGCGGGTCAGCTGGGGAGTGGGAAGGACACAGTGGGGGGAGGGGCCGCGGGGGCAGCAGCGGCAGGGGAAAATGAAGGAAAGAGCAAGAAGAGGGTAGAGTGAAAAACGAAGTAGAGAGCAGAGGGAAAGAGTGAAAAACAAAGAAGAGAGCAGAGGGAAAGAGTGAAAAATGAAGGAGAAAGCAGAGGAAAAGAGTGAAAAATGAAGGAGAGAGCAGAGGGAAAGAGCGAAAAACGAAGGAGAGAGGAAAAGGGCACAAAGAAGAGGCAAGAGAGGCAGAGCAACAGGGATGAGGCACAGGCAGGAGCCTGTGGGTGGAGGAGGGCCTTGAACACCCTGCAATGGAGCTCAGGGAGCTCAAGGGGCAACACTTAGTGGTGGAGTTGCACGGTCAGTGGTCTTGCTCTGCTTCATGTGCTTAGGGAAATGGCAAATTGCGTTTGCCTATCTGTAGTCGCAATTTTAGGTACTCACAATTTTTTACGATTACCTAAAATTGCGACTATAAAGCCTTTCATACATCTTGAAAGGCTATTTTGCATTCGCAAACAGTTGAATTTAGCGATTTGCATCATTTGCGAGTGCCCCTTACATTTTATTTTGCAATTTTCAGTTTACACAATATGTTTTACATGATATTTTGAACGTAAACTTGATATTCTTGTAGCTAATATTTTTGCCACAATATTCCCATGTCATGATATTACTGTTCGCAATATTTTGTCATACAACTGTGTTTCCACTCAAGCACCATTACTCAATGGGATAGCAAATGGGCAAATAAAGGTTCTTTGTGAGTCAAAAGGTGAGAAGAATGCACCTTTTTGCACTCCTTACCCTGAAATGAATACATAACATTGTAAGGCAGAAATACATTTGTGACTCACAATGTTTCATATATCAGACACTACACCTCATCGCACTGTAAAGTTCTCATCAATAAAACATCTGTCAATATCAGTCTCACAACAAGCCACTGCTCATATGCTACCACCAAGCGTTGCTCACCACACAGAACTTCAAGATATATTTGATTACATGTTCTCACTTTTATGGCAAACTTCACAACTAGCAAATAATGTCTGTAGATACATTTTACTTAAATCACACACCCACAGCTCCAGTATATATGGAACCCAATCTCTGCACTAATATTACTTATTCATTCCTGAGGAGCATCTCAAGTATAATGACTTCTCAGTCAAGCTCTGTGTAATACATATTCTTTATCTACATTACATCCTTTTCTACAGTGTACTGTTTTGATATCTTTCATTTCGCTGCCATTACCTGCTCATACACATTTTTTCTTTCTTACCTCTGACAGCCATCTCAGATTGAATGCTAATTTCAGACTGCATCGACTCTGTAGAAGGGGTTGATCCAGACTGAGAGGCGAGCTGGTTCTGCGGAATGCCCACTTTCCGAAGGTTCTCTCCCTCTGAGGTTGACCTTCGGAGCAAAGACAGAAGTGGTGTCCTCTTTTCTGGTTTATCCTCTTTTTTCTCTGATTTCAAACTATCTCGCCTTTCCTCAGAGCTGCTGCGCAGCTTCATTGAAAGACGGTCCATGGTATTTCCAATTTTTTTCCTCATGGCTAGTACCGGTGATTCGCTTTGCTTCTTAAGGTCCTCGGTTATGCCCGGCTCTGACTTTAAGCTCTCAGAGTCTTTCTTGTCCTTAGAGCTACCAAGGCCCAGATTCCAGGACAGCCGACGCCCTTGACTTGCTGTTTCTTCCCTATCCTCTGGTGACTTTTCTTTTCTGTCAGTGGTTGGTGTCCGTTTGAAACGCTGAGACAGCCTTCTCATGAAGCCAGAGTCTTTCTCAACATCATGAAGGTCCTGGACTGATCGTGACCTTTCCTCAATCCGTTTGTGGTGTACATCAGGCACAAGAAATTCGAGCGGAACACCTACTGGACTTGGTCGATACATATCCTCCTCTCGTGCAGACTTTCCAAGAGCAGCAAGTTGCCTTTCCTCGGACCATGTCCTTGTTAAGAGTTTGAAGCCTTTGGTCAGTGATGATTCTCTTCCCCTTTTAAACTTAGCCTCAAAGACCTCTTCAGAATCAATGTCATCAATTGTTTGTACTCTCTCAGTACTCAAAAATCTGGATGGCATTTCTTTTGGAACCTCTGCTGATGCTTCATGAGCATTTAGCTCCTTGGACACTAATGGGGCTTTGGCAAAAACTGCCGCATGAGGCTCTGATTTTCCAATGGGCTTTAGTGGGACAGGCCTTACGATGACTCCTTCAGGTTGCAAGGGAAAAGCTTTTTGATCAACATTTTCTCCTTTCCGAGACTGCTCTGGTTCTACTAGAACAGCAGGAGCCTGGAGAGACTGCATTGCAATAGCATAGGAAGAGGGCTTAGGGCGAGAATCAGAAAGAACCGCAGGCTGTGAGTATGCCCCAGGTTTTGGTGATAGTGTCTCCCTCAAAGATACTGGAGTGGCTCTTGAAGGTTTCTCCTGAGCTGTGGGTTTCTTATCTGTTTTGGGATGTATCCCAATAGCTGTGCTTTGGTCTTTCATTGGCACTTGCTGCTTGGTAACACTGCCACTGGGTTGTCTGGTTGAAGCTGGCATCCTATATGTTGAGATCAAGCCTGTTCCACCATTGGCTAGTGGAGATGGCTTGCTTAGTTCTTCCACTGGCTTGAGATTATCTAATTGAGATGAAGCCTTGCATGTGCTTGTATCTGTGGTTGATTTAGGTTCCTCTCTTTCAGTATTTAACTCGGGTGTGGGTGGCTTGGAGGAGATTTCTCGGGGAGTTGTAGGTCTGGATTCCTGTTTAGAATGTTCTGCCAGGCAGGATAGGGACTGTGATTCCTTCAATCTCTGAGCTTCCACATGTGCTACTGGAATTTCCAAGGGGGCTCCGGAACGTCGATGTAGAATGAGTGGCTCTGTATCTCCATGAGAGAAAGAGCTGGCTTTCCGGAGTACTCTTTCATCTGAATCTTCATATCGTGGAGCCGATTCACTAGATGCTGCTCTGGTCAGTCTAATTGTTGGCGGGGGAGCAGATGCTGACAAAGATGATTGCTTTTCCGATTTTGTGGACCGAACTACCTGCCTATCCAATGAGACAGTTTTTTTCTTTTCTGGGACGGCTGAAAGGGTCTCAGTGAGAGGTCCCCGAAGGCCACTGATTTTACTGTCCATGGAACCACCTCGCAGCAGTCTCTGACGCATTAACTCCAGCCTTTGTGAATATTCTTCTTTGCCAGAGCCAAGTTTTCTGCGGTGTGATCCTCGCTCATCCAGCTTGCCAGGGCTAGGGCTCCGGCGGGGAAGCTCCATCGAAGCAGCCTTTTTGAGAACCTGACGGAGCTCCCCAGCATCATCAAACTGGTCCATCCCTTCTTCATCCTCGTGAGGAAGATTGAGAAGAAGAGCACTATCTGCAGAGCTCCCCCGTCTAAGCTCTCCTTTACGGGAAGGGCTCATTGCTTTTTGAGGCAAATCTGGCGAATCTAAGCTTGAACCTTTTTTTAGAGGTTTTCTTGGGTGGTCTGATCTCTTTTGGAGTGCTCCATTATCTTCATCTGAAGATCCTGAACCTTCAACCTCCGTAGACCTTTTCCTTGTCAAGGACCCCTTCTGTCTCTTCCCAACTGCCTCTCCATTATCTTTCTTTTTAGAGTCTGTGACTTGCTCCATTGGCACCGCTGCCTCCTCTGGCTGCTCTTGCAATTCCATAGGTGTTACATCAACTGGACCAGCTTCCTCTAAGTGCTCAGCTGTTTGTTCCATTGCCTCGTCATCAGTAGGAATCTCATTTAGGGACATTCTGGAGCTAGAAAACTCTACCTGAAGGGGCATGGGAATAAAAGGCAGCTCATCCAAGTCATCAGAATCAGAAGACGATGACAGACCAGAAGATTCTTTCAAGTGCTTGGGGACAGCGATGGATAGGTGGCTGGACTCATCTGCCATAAGCTCTGGGATGGACCTCATCATCATTTTAGATTTGTAGCTAATCAGGGAACGCTGAGGAAAAAGAGAAAGGAATATGTGATAAAACTTGAAAGGTATGATGTTAATGTGATGCTATTTAAACTACAGAGCGTGCCATTGGTTTATAGTTAATGTTGCATCGAGATTCCTAAAGCACAATTTGATAGCTCTAGTCTTTCATGAAAAATATGCATCAAAAACTGCACTTTTGCATTTGGACCTTAAAAGTGAAATTATTATAAAGCTCATAGAAAACTCTCCAAAATATATCAATGCCTTTTACAGCATTATCAGGTCAATTTTAAGACTAACAGGTCTGTTGACTCCAAATACCACAAGTGATGTCAATAATGTTGAGCGACAAATGATTTCTTTACCGTGCAATAGGGGTTCTTTAATGCTTTGGTGGCACAAGAAGGAAATGAGAGAAAGTTTGACAAAGAATTTACTGGAAAATCCAGACTTCAGCCCGAATCTGGACATAAACATTGTGATGCTAGTTCTGACAAAGCCCATGACAAATTCCAACGTGTTAGCAGACTTCAGCCTGACATTAGCCAGCTTCTAGGGATAATTAGTGAGAGCTGTATCATAAGACCAATCAGAGACAGGATCTCTGTCCTGCCAGGACAGAAATTCTCCAAAAGGAGACTAGTGTGTGAGATGGAGAGTGACACTAAGCTGACAGAATGCTAAGACCTTGCCTCAACATGCTAACAGTGCCAAAGCTTTTGTAGGTAGTGCAGTTGGTGTTGGCCCAGAAACCTGGGTTGTAACCCTGATTGGGGGTCATCAGTGATAAAATCTATTCTATACAGTACTCCAAGGTCATCTCAATCGTCAGCTAGATCTAAGGCTTTTGAAATGCCCAGTATCAATTCTACTCTGCACTTGACAGGACAGGGCCCAGCACCATCCCAGCTTGCACAGCTCCTTGGCTTGATTTCTGATGCCTCTGAAAACATTAGAAGATACTAATGCTGACAACACATACCTGCCACTTTCTGCGAGACAGGAAGAGCTTCAAGTGATCCGTGCTGATGTTCTTGCCCTTAGCTAAGGTCTAAAACAACAAAAGGTGGAAAAAAATGGAAATGACGCATTAATGAAATGTGGCTTTTCTTGCACTGTGTTTTAAACTACACTTTAAATGAGAGAAAAACTTAGGCTCCAATCTAACCCCCAGGCCTCAACCTGCTAACAGAGGCTAAAGCACCCCCATTAGCAAACCCTTGTAAAGCAGCATACTAGCAAACCACCGCAAATAACCTCTCCAAGCAGGGAACATTCAGCACATGCAGACATCTCTAACAATGATCAGCATCCTGCCACACAATAATTCCCATCTCTGGCAATGGTTCAACAGTCATTATAACGTATTCCTCCCCCTAGGGGAGAGGTGTGTCTCCTAATGTAGGCTATTCTTACAATTCATGGGTTGTGACAGCAGTTCAGTGTATACATCTATTGACCTAATGATCAATTGCATTCACAAGTCTGCTCTCTCAAATGGGAAGGTCATATTGAAGTGAATTCTGCATACATATTTTAATCATGACCTTTAAGCACTTACACTCTGACTCTCAAGTGAATTAAAGCCTGAAGAGCAGTCCCTTCACCTTTTATGTACTGGGTGCAAGTCAAACTCCTTAAAGCTTAGCCTCAGTGAATGTGCCGCACACAATGGATCATAGTTATGCAACCAGGGAGACTCACATTCTTTTGAGTAGAGCTTCATTCCCTGGGTGTGATTCTCACACTCTGGTTAACAGTTTTAGACACTGAGGATCTCATTTATATCCTGGTGGTCAGCGCGTCCTTCGCCGGGGCAATCGAGTACATTTCTTCATCTCCCTGAAAAAGGTGCCAATGTCAAAATGTAGAAATGTCTGGAGACCCAGCAGACATTTTTAGCATTGGCAGGAAACTGCCATTACGGCAGTTCCTGTCAATGCACTGTCATTTTGCCATAAGGCTCCGTCAGCATGACGGAGCCATATGGCAAACTTACTACATTTTCTTTTTATTTTCAAAAAGAAAATCCCAAAGCTGGATTTTCTTTTTGAAAATAGAAAAACAATGCACCCGTCGACATCGGAAGTTCCAATGGTGAGGGGTGCACTGAGCGCTTTACAAGGCTCATTACCGTAGGTCTTTTGACAGTGACGGGCATTGAAAAACAGTGACATGTCTGCCCATATAAATTAGGTGGGCAGATACATAGCCAAACTTACAACTGCCCCTTTACCAGTTTCAAACTATCATCCACCCACATTTAAATCATGTGAACAGACCATTGTCTTGGCTGGGAGGGAACGCCGTTGCCACTGCAATGGAGTTCCCTCCCCCAAGATATAAATCTGCCTTTGAGTTTAACATTTTTCACCACATTCTCATTCAGTGTAAGATTTACACCTTGGACCACAGTCTCTGCCCTTGGATTCATCTTATATTTTGGGGGTAGAACCTCACTCAATGAGTGAATCTTACCCATGGAGTCGAACACCTTGCAGCACAGTTGCAGTCAATAGATGAGTGTCATACCTTGAGACACAGTGTCCCTGACTAGCAGAATCTTACACTTTGGACAACAATCTGAGGTAACTGGAGTACATTTTCCCCGTTGTGTGACTCTTTCATTCTTTAGTACAGTTACACTCACTGGATCGGGGTTTCAGTAGTTAGAGCAAAGTCTCCCCATTTTCTGAATCTTGCACCTTGAGGCACAGTTGTATTGCCTGGGTGAGTACAGTTTGAGGCACTGTTCCACTCATTGAATCAGTGTGCCCCAGCGAGATCAGTCTCAGTCAGCGGTGCTAGTGTCACACCTTGGAATACACTCTTTCATTAGATGGTCTACCTTGGGGTACAGTTCACATCACTGAGTCTTACCTCACGGAGCTCAATCTCTCGCACTGGGCGTGACTTGTATCTTGGAGTGCATTCTATCTTATTAGATGCTCCTTACACACTAGGGTACAGTTCCAATCACAGGATGTGAGCCCCACACCCTCGACCAAAGTCTCACTGTGGACTACAATGTCTGCCTTAGGTGAATCTTATACTTTGGAGAACAGTATCACTCACTAGGTGAGACTATGGGCCACACGTATCAAGATTTGCAATAGCGATTACCTAGTTGCGATTTTCAGCGAATAACAATTAGGTAATCAGTGTCGCAAATGTACGAAACTCCAAGAGTTTAATTTACGATTCGTAACGGCTCGCACATCAACCTACCTCATTAATATTAATGACGTGGGACACCATTTTTTGATCCCCTAGGTTCACTAAAATCACGACGATGGTGGGCTGCTATGGTCTGTAGACCACCATGTCCGTGACTGCTTGTAAATAAAGCAAGCATTTTTTTATTTGAAGCAGCCCGTTTTCTTTAAAGGAAAATGGGTTGCGTTTCAAAAACCAAATGAAAAGTTTTCTTTTCATTTTTTAAGAGCATGCACTGCCTGCTCTTAAAAAAACTTTTGACCACCATTCCCAAAGGAGAAGGGGTTCCTCATCGCTATTTGCAGCTTGTTTTGATGCATTGGATTTTGCGATTAGCAAATAGCGATTTTTTTAAAATCGCTATTTGGTAATCGCAAAATATAACTTTCATGCATGTGCCGCTTCCCATTTGCGAACGGGTTACCACCAACTTTAAGTTGGTGGTAAATTGAGAATGTTTTGTGATCCTGATTTTTCCCAGCACTGGCACACAATGTGCTGCATAGTGCCAACGCAGGCCCACTGGCACCATGGTGCAAGGGTGCCTGCATTGTAAGCAGGATAGTGTTTGTGAAGGAAGGGGCATTTTCCTGCACAAAAACAATCCTCTGAAGCATTTTTCTCTTTCAATGTGTGCTGCAAATGCATCACACATAAAAAGAAGAAAAATGAGGAGAAATAAAGATATCCCTCCTTGTTGCACCTCCCTTGGGTATGCGTAGCAGTTCTGACACATTCCCAGGTCTATCACTTATGGTAAATCTGGGAATGCACCAAAATCCATAGGTTCTGTGTGGGGAATGTCTCCTTGGGGCAGAGTAACACAATGCAGCAATTTGTGCTACGTTGTTTTACTCCAGATTTATCTAGCCACTCAAGGCCACGCAAAGTGTCCTTGCGTGGTTGATAAATCACATTTAGTAATTGTGTCAGGCATGCACCACATTGCGTGGTGCAAAAGTGACACAACTACATGATAAATATGGTCCTGAGTCTCTCAAACTCACTCACCACTTCCCCAATGACTCTTAGGGTCTCTGACCTAAGTAAAGTCACCAAATCAGGATTAGAAAAACAACTCACCAGACATGGTAAAGCCCACAAGGCACAATACTCCACACTAGTAAGATTGAGAGTTGTAAACAAAAAGTTAATGTGAGTTTTGAAATAATCCAGGAATAAGATATAGTGCAGAGAGGAGAGATTCACATCCACTGAGTGCGACTTGATGTTGCTGAAACATAGCCATGATGCCAGGAGTACATTGGCCAGCTGTGTCACAAGAGACCAAAGTCCCTGTTTTTCTGATCTCAACACTGTGCCCCCTCAGATATTATCCTGACTTTGAATACTGATGTCTTCTAGAGGGAGTCACTGGCCAACATAGGAGTGTGATGGAAATTAGACAGCGTTCATTACATGGGGATTAAGGGCCCGATTCACAGAACTAACTTAAGACAAAATGCTAAACTTACTACTATTTTGGTATTCACAGAAAGCACTTTCTCATTTCGGTATTCACAGAAGTTAGTAGTCCTAACTTTAGGACTCCTAAATGCCTTCTGTGAATACCGAAAGTCTTAAAGTTAGGATTTTTCTCAGTTTAAGAGTAGTAAAGTTAGGACTCCTAACTTTAGGACACCTAAATGCCTTCTGTGAATACCGAAAGTCTTAAAGTTGGGATTTTTCACAGTTTCGGAGTAGTACAGTTAAATTTGCTAATTAGCATCAACTTCAAGTTGATGCTAATATGTGCATACTTTGAAAAATGCACAACAGTGCCAAGTGGCCCACACATGCCCATAAGGCACCTGCTTCTGTTAGGGGCGTCTCAGGGGGGCCTTAGGCCCCCAGGCACCCTTGCCTTTGCATTACCTAATTGGTGATTACCTATTAGGTAATGCAAAATCATTCGCACCTATGGGCCTTGAGGTCCCTAGGAAAGAATGAAGTCGCAATAGCAAATAGCGATTGCTTAATTGCGTTTGTGATTCTTAAGGAATCGCAATTAGTAATCACTGTTGCAAATGTATGAAACTCCAAGAGTTTCATTTAGCGATTCATAGGGGCTCGCACATCAACCTACCTCATTAATATTAATGACATAGGTCACAATTTGTGATCCCTTAGGAATCACTATCACAGGGATGGTGGCCTGCTGTGGTCTGCAGACCACCATGTCCGTGACTGCTTGTAAATAAAGCAAGCATTTTTTTATTTGAAGCAGCCCGCTTTCTTTAAAGGAAAATGGGTTGCGTTTAAAAAACTAAAGTGAGAAGTTTTCTTTTCATTTTTTAGGACCACGCAGTCTTCCATGGGACCACTGACTGCTCTTAAAAACCGTTTTGGCCACCATTTCCAAAGGAGAACGGGTCGCTTATCACTATTTGCAGCTTGTTTTGATGCATTGGATTTTCTTAAACATCGCTATTTGGTAATCGCAAAATGTAACTTTCATGCATGTGCCCCTAAGCACTGTCTCTTAACCCCTTCAGTGCCCATGACGAGCTGGACTCGTCATGGGCCGCGGTGGCGCTGTGCCCATGACGAGTCCAGCTCGTCATAGACCCCGCCCGCTAATGCAACGGCCGGCACTGGGCGGGGAAAGGGGCGGGCACTGAAGGGGTTAAACCTTTTCACATGCCTCAAGAAGAGGAAGATGCAGAACAGACATACTACTCGGATCAGTCTTGGCAAAGAGGAGAGTGAACATTCGATGGTTGTCACCCATGAGTCCCACCCTCCACCTGTGGACACTAGAGATGTTGCAGAATGTGCTTTACAGGCTGAAAGGCGCATGCGAGAGGTAAGGACTGATGACAAGCTAGACGAGAACTGCCTGGTAGGAACCGAAATGCTACACAAACAGACCACACGCAGATGACGAGGTATCATTGGTTGCACCCACAGCCACATCAGCAGACAACACAGAGGGTGAACCCGGATAGCCTGGTGGGGAACCTGGGCAAGATATGTGTCAATAGGCCCCCCCGTACTTGTACGGGCCACCAGGCCCTCAATTCTCCCATATGTTGATGTATGCACTGGCAAACCATGTGTTACTGTATTGTATCTGTCAGAAACACATGGAAGCCTGATTTGCATTTGCATTGCATGCTATTTATCTATTGTATTCCAAAAGGATAAGTTACTTACCTGTAATCCTAGTTCTCTTCTAGGGGTATCCTCATCAAGGTCATAAGCACTGAATAATCCCGCCCATGTGCGGGGACCCCGGAAATAATAAACATTATATATGAAAAACATATATATATCTATACAGCTCTATATATATACACATATATATATATTTTCTCATATCAATGCAGCTCCCATCTAGGAGGCTAAACAATGTAATTACACACATAAAGACTGTATTTGCCAATATATATAAAAACACAAGAGGGCAAGTAGCACCTCGACTATGTTTTTTAATGAGCAAAGTACTCATAGCAATAGCAAACTGTAAATAAAGTAGACATTGTTAGCCTGTAGGCTGCATTGTAAACCAATAGCATAGAAAATGAAAGCATTTTCAACAAAAACTGGCACCGTGCCTTTAAGGCAGCCATGACCCCCAGCTTCCCATCATGCCTCAGGGGCGACAGTTAGGTCAATTGTTCTTTGTGTAATCCTGAAGAACAGGGCACAAAGATATCCTTTAACAATGAAGAAAAGTCTCATTTGCCTGGGGAGGTGGGTGGGTTGCTTATGACTTTGATGAGGATACCCCTGGAAGCGAACTAGGATTACAGGTAAGTAACTTATCTTTCTCTTCCAGGGGATCCTCATCAATAGTCATAAGCAACCCACCCACCTCCCCAGGCAAATGAGCACTGAATAGAATAGCAAGCCCATCATCCACCTGCAGGCAAATGAGAGAGAGAATGACCCAACATATCATAACAGTCGTAATCAACTGTTGAACAGATTCCTCAAGGAGGCCTGGCCTACTTGAGTGTCTGTTCTGGTGTCTGAATCTAGACAGTAGTGCCTCGTAAAAGTATGGACGGACTTCCAAGTCGGCGCCTTACAGATTTCAGATAATGGCACGTTATGGAGAAAAGCAGCAGTAGCCGCTTTTCCTCTGGTAGAGTGTGTCTTGGGAGTAAACCCAAGGGGCCTCTGCGCTAGTTGATAGGCCAGCTAGATACATGAAACTATCCATCTGGAGATGGACCTCTTTGAAGCTGCTAAACCTGTTCTGATCGACCCATAGTTAACAAATAGTTGATCAGATTTTCTCGTGGACTTGGACCTATCCAGATAGAACTTTAAAACTCTTTTCAAGTCCAAAGAGTGCAAAGCCCTCTCAGCTGGAGTGGAGGGATTAGGAAAAAAAGTGGGCAGAGATATGGACTGATTTACATGAAAATCTGACACCACTTTAGGGAGGAAAGAGGGGTGCGTCCTCAATAGGACCCTATTCAGATGAAATATTGAATAAGGCTCGTTAGAGCAGAAAGCCTGTATTTCGCTCACTCTGCGAGCTGACATGATCGCTACCAAGAAAGCCGCCTTCCAAGAAAGGTGTTGTAAGGTTGCTTTGTGTATGGGTTCGAAAGGCGGACCCATCAATTTTGATAGCACCAGGTTTAGCTCCCAGGGTGGAGACGGAGGCCGGACTGGAGGGTAAACTTTCTTTTTTCCCAGTAAAAAGTCTTTAACAACCTGTAATTGAAAAAAGGAAGGTTGAGAAGGAGAACGTCTATATGCAGTGATAGCTGCTAAGTGCACCTTAATGGAAGGAAACTTCAAACCTGCCCTTGCCAGATAGAGCAGGTAAGGAAGGTTGACCTCTTTCTGTCCTTTAGTTGGGTTACAATTGTTTGAACACACCACATATAAAAACGCTTCCACTTGCCCGCATACGATTGCCTCGTGGAAGGCCTTCTTGCTTTTTTCAAGATGAACAAGCAGTCCTGTGACAGTCCTAAGTGGCCGTACTGGAGGACCTCAGGAGCCATGCTGCCAAGTTCAATGAGGGAAGGTTGGGGTGATGAATCCTCCCATTCATCTTGGATAGCAGGTCCGGCCTGCACGGCAGCTTCCTGTGAGGGCACTCCGACATATGCAGAAGGTGCGGGTACCACCATTGCCTCGGCCAGTCCGGGGCAATTAGTATCATCCATGTGCATGAATGAGAGAAGCTTCGTTAACACCTTCGGGATGAGAGGGAGGGGTGGAAAAGCGTACACAAATGCCCCTGACCAGTCTATCAAAAGGGCATTCTCCTTCGATCCTGGCCGGTAAAACCTTGAGGCCATGTTTTGGCATTTCGTATTTTCTTTGTCCGCGAAGAGGTCGATGGTGGGACGACCCCACACTTGGAAAATGTCTTTTACGACCTCATCATTGAGAACCCAGTCTTCTCTGTCCTCGAAGTGACGACTGAGAGTGTCTGCTCTCACGTTCTGTTCGCCCGGCAGGTGGACTGCTGTGACCGATAGATTTCGGGCCAAGAGCCAATGCCAGAGCGCCTGCGCTTCCAATGACAGTGTGCGTGAGCGCATTCCCCCCTGTTTGTTCAGGTAGTACTTGGTGGTGGTATTGTCCGTCTGTACTAAGATCGAATTTTCCTGAATCGAGGGGAGGAAAGCCTTGAGGGCTAGGTGCACGGCCCTCAGCTCTAACATATTGATGTGGTAGGATCGTTCTTTTGGTGACCATAAACCCTGAGTCTGGAGAGACCCCATGTAGGCTCCCCAGCCCTGCAGTGAAATGTCTGTGATTAGTGTGTGAGCAGGCGGAGTTTGATGAAATAGAATTCCGACTTGCAAATTTCCCTCCTTCATCCACCACAGGATGGAGGCTCTTGCTGCGTATGAAAGGTTTATTTTGTCATCCCGGAGAGCTGCTTGTTGGTCCCATTTATCCTCCAGATCCTGCTGAAGAGGATGCATTCACAGTCTGGCATTGGGAATCAGGAAGATGCAGGTTGCCATCGACCCTAACCGGGAGGCAATCCGATGAACCAGTAGCCTTCTGTCGCGCAGAACCAGCTTGCATTTCTGTATGAACGAACACTGTCTCTCCTCCGAAGGAAACACTTTTCCTACTTTGGAGTCTAGCAGAGCACCTCAGTAATGAATTCTCTGAGTTGGTAGAGAAATTTACATGCAGGCCCAGCCGGTGACAGTTCAGGAAATTATTCCTCACACTGTTTGGAGAGGGGCCTTTCAACAGCCAATCGTCTATGTACAGGTACACGAAGATTCCTCTGCGTCGCAGTGCGGCTGCCACTACCGCCATGCACTTCGTGAACACCCGGGGGGCTGACTTCAATACGAAGGACAGAACCTTGAACTGGTAATGAGATGATCCCACCAGAAATCTCAGGTATTGTCTGTGATGCTGATTTATTGGAACGTGAAAATACGCATCTTGCAGATCCAGTGAACACTTCCAATCCTCTTGTCTGAGATGTGGATATATTTGGTGGAGAGCCAACATGCGAAACTTCTCCTTTCTGATGGATTGGTTGAGTGTCCGCAGGTCCAGAATGGGTCTGTACTTCGATTTTCGACCCTTCTTCTTTACCAAGAATTATCTTGAGTAAACTTCTCTCCCTCTCTGAGCTACTGGCACCCTCTTGATGGCTGACTTTCTGAGAAGGGTGGTCACTTCTTTTTGTAAGATCTTCCGTTGGTGACACGATGATGGAACTGGTGGAATTGAGGGAGGACGGTGTCGAAAACGTAGAGAGTACCCATGCTGCACCGTAGCTAGCACCCAACGATCCTTTGTGATAGCTCGCCACTCTTCGAGATGAATTGCGATACTTCCCCCCACTAGAGTGGAGAACAGTGACAGGGAAGTGGGCACTCATTGCTTTGACTGCGTCTTGGCAGAGTTGTTACCTTGGTGCTGATTTCCTCCTCCTCTGGAGGAACGTCTGCCCTGATACTGAGATCGTTGTTGACCCTGCTGATCCTCTTTTTTTTTTGCCAATGAGGGGTTTGAACCCTCTGTTGGGAGGATCGCCGGTTGTAAGGCCTGTATCGTTTGTGGAATTCCTTCCTTTTCTCGAAGCCCACTGCCTTAAGTGTGTCCAGCTCTGTTTTCATTCAGGACATCTCCTCATCACTGTGAGCCCCGAACAGAGAGGAACCAGAGAAGGGAAGGTTCAGGATATGTGCCTGTGCTTCTGGCTTAAGCGCTGTCAGTCTGAGCCAAGATGTTCTTCTGGCGCATTGTGAGTCCCACAGCGATCTGTCATACCTGCCCAGGAGGGCTGATGCATTGGAGACCTTTCACATGGAAGCGGAAGTGCCACAAACCTTTCTACCCCATGAATCATGTGCTTTACTCTCCTTGTCTGGTGGTACAGTAGAGGAGGAGGCAACAGCGTGGGTTTTCTTTGCCGCAGCAATTATGACAGAATCTGGGGGAGGATCAGCTCTAAGGAAGAGCGGGTCGTCCTCTGGAGAGAAGTACTTTTTAAAAATTCTCGCTGGGGCAGTCTGGGGCAGTCTTTACATTCCCCGGAGTGAGAAAGATGTCCATTACTGGCTCTATGAGGCCTGGTACTAATGGCAATAAAGGTCTGGATTCTTCTCGCTGGCGTAGAGTCTCACTTACTTTGACCAGTCGGCATAGGAATGCCTAGCTTCGCAGCTCCTCTACCCAGAATGTCCTGAAAAGTGTAAATATCATCCACCGGAGAGACACTCGACGGTGGACTGTCAATCGGAGTAGGTGAGTAGTCTCTGTGGGATATCCGAGTGGACGAAGAGGACGGATTTGGAGATCTGTGTGTCCTCCTCCTGCTTCTAGATCTAGACCTCCTACTGCACGAGCGCGCAGGTGTGCGACTGCGAGTTCTCTCTCTTGAGAGATGTCATTGTCTATCAACAGCCTCCATCAGACGAGACAACAAAGCCCTGTGAAGAGGACTTGAAGAATGCTGGACCCCTGCAGTCGAGAGTTTGGCCCAGTGATGCAACGGCCTTTACCACCGTGGTGATAGATGAATGGAAGGCGACCTGTGTCTCTCTCGCCCCTCAGGAGACTTTGCAGAAGGAGGGGAGGTCACCTGTTCTTGTTCAGACCTGGTTGGAGACTCCTGGTGTCACCCTGACTCTGGACTGCAGGAAGTCGAGATCACCACTTCTGGAGACCTTGACGGTGATCCTTGATGAGAAGTGGGTGAGCCAGTTCTAGATGTCGGTGGTGGTGAGGAGGATAAGCTTACTGGAGGTGAGGCCTCTTTGTATGGAAGCCTCGACCGTGATATGGAGCACCTCTGCACCGATTGCCGCCTCAACAGAGACGTCTGCATCAACGTTGACTTCCTCCTCTTGGAAGGGGGACTTAATCTTGCAGCTGAACGTGTTCTCGACATCGAATGTCTGCCCGACACCGACGAAGTGCCTTGCTTGGATGCCTGGCTTCCACGTTCTGAAGACTGGTGTCTCGATCGGCGATGGACGGCCGACGACGGAAAATGCTGCCTCGACGTCGAAGATTTTGGACCTGATCTCAACGGAGATTTCGGCCTCAACACCGATGAAGGAGTATGATGTCTTGACGTCGACAATTCTTCACCTGGCTTCGACGGAGACTTCTGACTCGACGTCGAAGGAAGTGTCCTGTGCCTCGACGACGGAGATCTCTGGACTGATCTCGTAGGAGATCTGCCTCTCGACGTCGATCACCGATGATGGGGCGACGACAGAGGGATGTGTCTTACCGTCGAACGCAGTGGCAACGACGGAGTGATGTGCCTCGACGTCGAACGCCGATGATGCACCGATAAAGTGATGTGCCTCGACGTCGATTGCCCACCCAGCGCCGACGGAGACTTGTCTCTCGACGTCTAACGCCGCCTGGTTGACGTCGACGGAGGACCTGTTACCTTCGTCGATGAGGATTTCGTTGTCGATGTTCGATGATGCGCCTACATCATTGAAGTCTTCGACGCTGATTTCTTTGTCGTCGATGGAGAACAGGTTGTGACTTTTCCTCTCAACGTCATCCGAGTTCTCTTCTTCTGCTGCCTAACAGGAGACCTACCTCTTTCAGAGAGGCCATAAAGACGATTCCTCTCTCTCTCCTTTAAGGTTCTACTTGATAGCTTCTTACAGTGATGTTAATTGTAAGAAGAGTGTGCATCAGATCTGGCCTTCTCCTTGCCACAGGCAGGGCAAGGGTCGAATAAAGAAGGCATTCTGAAGAAAATAAACCTTTTCTGGAACTCAAAAAAGGTGTCCCTTTCGCTCTAAGGCAAAAAAAAACGTTGAGTGAAGGTAGAAAAACTAGAAGTTTTAGAGATATTTTTTGACTAAAAGTCAAAAATAGGAAGAACTGAAAACCCAGGGTCCTGACTGAAGGAGCCGAAAAGAACAACTGACCTAACTGTAACCCCTGAGGCATGATGGGAAGCTGGGGGTCATGGCTGCTTTAAATGCACGGTGCCAGTTTTTGTGGAAAATGCTTTCATTTTCTATGCTATTGGTTTACAATGCAGCCTGTAGGCTAACAATGTCTACTTTATTTGCAGTTTGCTATTGATGAGTACTTTGCTCATTAAAAAACAGAGTTCAAGTGCTACTTGCCCTCTTGTGTTTTTATATATATTTGCAAATACAGTCTTTATGTGTGTAATTACATTGTTTAGCCTCCTAGATGGGAGCTGCATTGATATGAGAAAATATATATATATGTGTATATATTACCTACTGGCGGTCGCCAGTAGGTAGTTATAGTTAGGACCCTGTTTCCATAGGAAATCCGCAACATTCTATTTGGAATAACTTTTGCGCCGGTCGACGAATCCTCGCGAAATTTTCAAAACTAATGGGGCGCTACGCTCCGCTCCTACCCTGAAAGTCTCGGGGGGATTCGTCAAGCGGGGGCTGAGAAAAAAGGGGGTCCTAAAACGCGTTTTCCCCATGCATTTTTCCATAGGACCTTTAGACACAGCTAAAGCCCGAACGGCTGAACAGAGTTACATGAAATTTGGCAGAGAGGTAGTCTACAGGTCAAGGAAGTGCCTTTTGTAGGTCTGGTGTAAATCTGTTCAGTAGTTCCTGAGAAAATAGCATTTAAATCAATATATATATCTGTGACAGCGCTCCGTGCGCTTACCGTGCGCTTACGGTAAGCTTATCGTACGCGTACGGTGCCGTGCGCGAGCGCGATTCTGATTGGCTGTTAGATCTTAGTAAACATTCCAATCGGTGGAAACCAGGAAGTGGCGGCCGCCATTTTTTCTCTCGCACTCTGAGGGGGGGAGGAAAAACAAAGTTTGATAACATGTAAATGGGCAGGCTAGACAGCTCCTAACCACCTAGCCTTGATTAAGGTGTCCCAAAAGAACCCCCAAGGCCAAAAATTCAATTTTTTTTGTTTTAGAAAAAACGCCGATAGCGCTTACCGTACGCGTACGGTAAAAAATAAAAAAAAAAAATTATCCACATTTCCCCCCCCCCCCGTGTGCAAAAGGTGCCCGTAGAGCACATTTTGTGCATGGTATATAAGTCGAATGGAACATTTAATAGATTACCTTTCACAACGAAGCGCATAATATGTCCTCCGTGTGCGGACGGTGCGCGCAGCGCATTGTGCTTACACGGCCCATCCAGCGTAACGTGGGCACGCGGTGCGCATAGCGCACCGCGTGCCCACCGTGCGTGCACGGCACTAACTGCGTAAAGTGGGCGCGCGGGGCGCGAAGCGCACCGCGTGCTCACTGTGCGCGCACGGTGCGCGAAGCGCACTGTGCGCGCACGGAATGAATTGCGTTAAGTGGGCGCGCACGCCACGAACGGCGTAAAGTAACTTAGCATTTAAAAAAACGTACAAATTCACTGAAAAAACCATAGGTTTCACACACGTTATAGTTAGGAATTAGCATTTAAAAAACCTTGCAAATTCACTGAAAAAACCATAGGTTTCACACATGTTATAGTTAGCTGGACATTTTACTCATAAAAAACCAATGAAATTCCCCCGTTATAGTTAGTGCAGGCAACTATAACTCACGCGACCGCAATCCTCTGCTGATGACATATGTGTCTTTATGAAAAAAAAATATTTGTAATATATGTATAGCTAAAATTTAATGGAAGAAGACATGGGCAAATAAGTGTCTAAATACAGTATTAGCATCAGCAGAGGATTGCGGTCGCGTGAGTTATAGTTGCCTGCACTAACTATAACGGGGGAATTTCATTGGTTTTTTATGAGTAAAATGTCCAACTAACTATAACATGTGTGAAACCTATGGTTTTTTCAGTGAATTTTATATATATATAGAGAGCTGTATATATATGTTTTTCATATATCATTTTTATTATTTCCTGGGTCCCCGCACATGGGCGGGAATATTCAGTGCTTATGACTATTGATGAGGATCCCCTGCAAGAGAATGAATATATATATATTTTTCAAATACTGATGTCTTATGAGTAGGCCTGTTTTTATTGATACCGACATTGTTCTCCTTTAGGTTTTATCAGGGCTCAATGTACTGAAGTCTTATGATGAGGAGGCTGAAATTACTGCTAAACTTCCATTTTACAAGTCAAAGTGAATGAGTTTACCACTCCTGCTTGCATGTTCACCAGGTCATCTCTTAGACAAATACTAAGGAGTAGACAGACATGCTTACCTTGAACCATGCATGCTCCAGAGTTTCTTCTGCACTTGGCCGTCTGTAAAGCAACAAAAAGACAGTGTCGGTGGATATTGTACCAAAGCCGGCTTTAATATCCATTTAAGACATACTAAGACTCTCAAATCTCCAAGCGCAACCACTGCTGTTAAAGGTAGTCCATGAGTCCAGCCAATCTCCTTCACAGACATAGTTCAGCAGAGACTGAGCTGAGACTGCTTGTGATGGGCACCAATTGCATATATACCTAACCTAAAGCACAAGGCCTGCACCTGCTCCACAAAGTCAGTAAAACATATGCAAGATACTGAAGGATGCACCATATGGCCTAATGTTGGACTCATTTCAAGATAGGCTTAGGTTGATGATGGACTGAAAATGGGATTAGACGTGTGATCACATTTGTAGTTCGATTTATGGTAAGGATTATTAATAGTTGCAATTGTCTCAAACATTTTAAAATCACCATTTGTTACTTAAACTTTGAATTCACAAGAATGTGAATTATAATGTTATGGATCAAATTTGACAAATGCACTGCTGGAACATATATATTTTTGTGAAATAAGCATAAGGCCATGAATATGATCCGACTGGACACAGTTAACCATTGAACCAAGGATGGCTGAGATGAAATAGAAGAATGTCTATTCAGCCCCAGGACGAGGTGTGACGCGGCATTTTGGACCACCTATAATTTCTGGGTCATATGATGAGGATGGTCCAAAAGAAAAAGTTACTTACCTTTGGTAATGCTTTATCTGGTAGGGACTATGAGCCTGATTTAGATCTTGGCGGATGGTTACTCCGCCACAATGGTGATACATATCCCATCCGCTGAAATATAAATCCCATTATATCCTACGGGATTTATATTTCAGCAGACGGGATATCCGTCTCCGCTGTGATGGAATAACCCATCCGCCGAGATCAAAACCAGGCCGTAAAGATTCCTTACTTTAGAATTATCCTCAGGTGTCAGACTGGATCTGGAAATTGTGAGTAGTGATGCTGCGCGCCAGTAGGTAGCGTCGTTCAGCTCCATGTCAGTGATGGATGAGATACCTATAGAGGTACCACCTCGGTAGGCTGCCGTCAGTTCATTTTCGTGACTTTTGATAACAGGAACGCGGAGCCACGATGAATACCGATCACTGGTGTGAATTTCTAGGGCCCTTTTCAAGGGGGAGACCCTCAATCTTTAATGAGGTCGCAGGGAGGGGGAGGGTGGAAGGATCGGTAACAACTCTGGAGTCTCTACGACATAAGGTGTTACTGAATGTCAGAAACTTGTTCATCTCATAGAGAATTCCAGCAGGAGATTCCTTACCCTAGAATAGATACCCAAGCAATGCCTCCCTGGAGGTGGGTCTGTGAACCTAATTTAGGCCAGAACGTTCTGCAGGACCGAATGGGCAAAATGCCTGTCCTGACGTACCTGACTATCCAGGCAGTAGTGCTTAGAAAATGTGTGCATGGAAACCCATGTTACAGCTTGACAGATGTCCAGGACCGGAACTCTGTGAGCTATCGCAGTGGTCCCAGCTTTGGCTCTGGTAGAATTAGCATGCAAACCCTCAGCTGGTTGCTTCTTGACAGCGCACTATCCTTCGGGAGATGGTTCGCGCCTGTACAGCTTTCCCTAACTTGGCCTGATGTACCCTATGTAGAGTTGTCTACCCCGAATTCTTTTGAGCGGTCAAGGTAGAAAGACAATGTTCTTTTTGGGTCCACAGTGGAGTCTTTCCTCTGATTTATAGGGATAAGGAGGGGCAAGTAAGTCTGGCCTACTTGAAAAGGAGTGACTACCTTCAGGAGAAAGGAGGCACGTATCCGGAGAACCAGTTTGGCAAGGTAGAAGGTAATATATGGAGGATGGACCAGGAGTGCTTGCAACTCACTGACCCTCTTGGTCGATGTAATGGCCACTAGAAAAATTATTTTGATGGTAAATAACAGAAGAGGGCTGTAGTGCAATAGCTCAAAAGGCACGCACATGAAGAAAGTGAGGACCAGGTTCAAATCTCACTGGGGCATGATGAATGGCCTGGAAGGAAACATGTGTGGCAGACACTTGAGAAATCTAGTCTTAACAGGTGACTCAAATAAAGAAGGTTGGTGCGGCAACTGCAAAAAGGCAGAGATGGGGAAAAGATAGCCCTTAACTGTACCCCGAGCAGAGCCCTGGTGGCCTAAAGAAAGAACAAATAATAAGATTTGAGAAAGAGGAGCAGACAGGGGATCAATGCTTCTGCATACACAACGTGCCACAAATTTGTACCAGCGGCAGGCGTATACAGCCTTAGTGGAGGAACGCATGGCTGCCAAAATGATATCAAAGACATTGGGAGAAAGTCGAAGACTGTCAGCTGCTGCCGCTCAATCTCCATGCATGAAGGCAGAGGGTGAGCAGGTTCAGGTGCAGGAACCTCTACTGTTGCTGTGACAGAAGATCCTTCGGAAAAGGCAGCTTCATCGGGAGGACCGATGCTCATGCTCAACAGCTTGGGATATCGGACTCTTCAAGCCCAATCCAGAACCGCAAAAAAACTTGGGCTCAGTTGTTCCTGATCTTCTTGAGAACTATGGGCAGGAGTGGTATTGGCAGAATGACATACAGGAGGCTGGAGCATCTCCAAGCGAGAGCCGCCTTGGAAACTCCAGCACATGGAAACGATGACATTGCGCATTCTCGGTGGTGGCAAACAGATCTAACCAAGGCTCTTCCCACTCTTCAAAGAGACCTTGCACCACCTCTGGATGGATACACTATTTGTGATCCGGTAGGCATCGATGGCTGAGTTCATTTGCCCTGGCATTCAGAGAGCCTGCCAGGTGTTTATCCACCAGGGATTTGCCCTGGTTTTCCAGCCATGTCCAGGGATGCAGAGCCTCAAAGAGTTCATGACCCCACCCATCCGGCTTGCTGTAGTACCACATGCCGGTGATGTGGTCCGTGAACTAGTCTTCCCTTGTTGGAGGATAGAAAGGCGTTCAATGCAAAGTGAATCGCCCAAAGCTCCAGCAAGTTTATGTGAAGCTCAGACTCCGCCGGAGACCAGAGTACTCTGATGTTCACCTTCCTAAGATGACCGCCCCAGCCCAGGAGGGATACATCAGACGCTAAAGCCAGTTCAGACTGGGGAAGGAAGAGAGATCTGTCGCTGATCCAATCGAGGCTCATCAGCCACCACTGCAAATGCAAATCTGTTGCAGTTCTCGCTGAGATCTGGACCTTGTCAAAGAGACTGCTATGATGCTGCACCAATGTGAACTATAAGTCCCACTGCAGAGCCCACATATACAAGTAGGCATGCTTCACTGGCAGGATGCAGTAGGCGTGGGGCCCAACAGCCTCAGAGTCTGACTCACCCGAACCAGGATAACGGCTGAAACATCAGTATCATAGCTTGAATATCCTGGACTCGCCTATCAGAAGGATAAGCCAGAAACTGCACTGTGTCCAGAACAGCTCCAATAAAAGGGAGCATCTGAGAGGGAATCGGGACTGGCTCCTACATGTTGATTGTGAATCCCAAAGAGTGCAGGAGTTTTGTCGTAGTCTGAAGGTGGGCAATAACTGCCTGGGGCAAGCCTGCCTTCAATAAGCAATTGTTGAGGTAGGGCAAGACTGGAAGCACATACCTCCATAGGTGTGCTACATCCACCGCCATCAACGTGGTGAACACCTGAGGGGTGCTGGTAAGGCCAAAGGGGAGCATGGCGAAGTGAAAGTGTTCCTGGCCCACTGTGAATCGCAGGTAATGTCTGGTGGCGGGAAGGAAGAGGATGTGAAAATATGCGCCCTGCTAGTCCAATGCCACCATCCAGTCTCCTGGATTCAGGACAGACAAAACGTGTCGAGTGTGAGCATTTTGAATTTTTATTGTTTGAGGAAGAGATTGAGAAGGCACAGATCTAGTATAGAAAGAAGGCTTCTGTCCGTCGTGGGCACTAGAAAGTGCTCACTACCTACTTCTGATGCAGGCATACACTCTATAGCTTCCTTGGCCAACAAAGTGGCCACTTTCTAGCAGAGTAAGGAAAAATGGTCTTATGACAACCGATCATATGTGAGTGGCGTGGGTCAAAGGGTAGCCACAAAGGGAATAGAGTAGCCCCTTTCTACAATTTGCAGTACCCAACGGTTTCATGTTATTGCGCTTTAGTCAAGCAGTAGGTGGCGTATCCTGCCCCCTGATGGATACCAGTGTAGATCGGAGGACAAACAAAAGAGTTTGAGGCTGAGGCTGCTGGGGGACTGGTGAACTGGCCCGACCTCTGGGTTACTGTCCCATGTAGTCTATGGGAATGGCATCCACTGCCATGATCGGACATGGAAGCTTGCTGGCTGTGTTGGCTGGGAGGGTATTGAAACAGTTGGCAACCCCTTCTGTGGCCCTGAAAGGGGTAAAAAGTTGACTGGGGGTGACGAGGGGCCATGGAGAGACCCAATGACCTGACTGTAGCTCTGAAGTTCTTATAGCATGGTAGCGCTGAGTCCGTATTCTCTATGATGAGATGAAAGTCATCAAAGGGCACATCCATAAGTGAATAATAATAAAACCATTAAAAAATAATGATAATCATATAGGGCTTAATGCTATTTATTGTGTGCAATTTTAGGGCCTTTGAAGTAAGATGGTGAGCATTTTAGCACTGTGATGTCCCCTAGGGGATGGTTGTTGCGCTGTTCAAAAACCATATTAATGATGCTTGGACAACCCCAGAAAAAACAGGAGTCCTCTGCCAGGCGTGGTGCCGAAGGGCCACTGACAAATAAATCGCTCTGCTCAGCTGGTCGGTCATTTCCAGATCCGACGGATGGCAAACTTTGCGCATATCTCCTTTGGGTCATAACCTGAGAGTGTATAGCTCGGGCCTACGCCGAGACCATGGGCAGCACTTGCGCAAATAAGTCCCAGATCGTATGGGTGTTAAGGCCCAAAATGCACGTGGTGTTCATTGACTGCAGTGCTAGGCTGGCGGAAGAGAACATTCTCTTTCCAAAGATCAGCCTCTTGGACTCCCATCCAATGCAGTGGATGGGAGCATGCAAGGGTTGGTTCTGGAAGTGCAAGCCTGGACTACCATGCTCTCCAGAAATGAGTTTAGAGTGAGGAAATTGGGGACCCAAGGAGAAGGGTGGTGGAGGCGGAGGGCAATCGTCCTGTGCACAGAAGCCCTTGTGCAGGACTTGGACTAGGCCCTAAAGAGTACATCAGTGAGGGCTTTGTTAAAGGGAAGCAATGGTTTGGAGTGGGCAGTCCCTAGCTGAAACACCTCTGTCAAGACAGTAGTCTTGATTGCCACTGAGGGCAACTGAAGATCCAAGACCTCAGCCGCCCTACGCACCACCATAGTGAAAGAGACCGACTCCTCCATACACACAGTAGGAGGGGAGACCAGGCCAGTGTCTGGTGAGGCGTTCACCAGCTCCTCATACCAGGTGTCATTGGTGTCATCCAATGGTTGCCAATATTCATCAGGGTCACCATACCCCTCCCTTTCGTTCCCTGTACCAGGCCTGTCAAAGACAAAAGGCCCTAGCTATGACCTGGAAGAAATGCCTCCGGACGCCTATTCTGCACCGAGTTGAGGACGATGGGGATGAAGTAGTTGGCACTAGGGAGGGTTCAGTAGAGGACTGGACACCAGAGAAAGTCTCAGTCTCGCTGACAGCGTTGCTCTGGATCCGGCACCAGATTCAAAGGGTCCGACTGATGGCGAGGGCGTACCTGCCATCAGGAATCCAGTAGGGGACCCTCTCAATCCCATGGGCCTGAAGCACTCCAGAGGGGCGGGGAGCCCAAAACTTAAGGTGCATGGCCTCACAGAATTTTCTAAGTTGGGCTGGTATTGCTTCAACTCTGCGAAAGTCAGGGAAGTGCAGAGCTGACCCTGGTTGGGGCTCCGCAGAGGAGTCTAGAGTGGCGATGCTCCCTCAACTCGCCCATGGATTTGGACAGACGTGGAGAAGTAAAAAATCTCATCAAACTCTTAGATTACTTCTTCTTATGTGATTTACTTGATGATGACATGGACTGGGATGATGAACATCAGGTCTGATTCCATGAGTGGTCATGAGACCTTCCATGTGACCAGGATCTTGGTGGAGTGCTTCCTCAGCACCTTCGGGTAATTGGTGAGGCAATCCTTGCAGGCCTTAGATCCATGGTCCTTCTCAAGGCACTATAGACAGACCAAGTGGGGAGTCTGTCACAGACATCTGCCTGTGACAGGCACCACATAATTTGAAAACAGTCAGTTTCTTGGGGACATCCTGTCACACCAAGAATCTCTCAAGAACGTGGTTGACAAAAAGTCAGAAAAAAACAGTCAAAAAGTGACTGAGGGGTAGCTCTTCACAGACCTGTGCTGTCTGGTGCAGAAAGGAAAGGTGATGCCTACATAGGTACTGTGTACGTCACTTACAACGTGGACACAGAGCATGAAGACGCCACCTACCGGCATGCAAGGGTACTGCTCGAAAATTTCAGGATCCAGTCTGGGGATGATTCTAAAGTAAGGAAACTGCGGCTAGAAGTCTCTATAAGGTGCAATGAATTACAGTAGTCCAGTCCAGTTTGTTATGTGGGCTGATCCTCAAAGGAAAGCCAGAGATCAAAAATGACCCTCTGATTTTTTTGCATGTTGAGCCGGGTTGCAAAGGAACCATAGACTATCCGGCCATGTGTAGGAGTCCAGTGGAAAAGCTTGTAAAAAATAAGAACTGAAGGCTTATTGGCATTCAAAACCAAAGGACTGTCTTTCATCCAGAGAGCTTCATGTTCAATGCAGACAGTGAATTGCTGCTGAGACAGGTATGCATTAACATCTAGTCTTAAGTTGGTTTGTGTATCGTGTGCAATTTTCTTTTTAATTCAAACTAATCAATCTAGTTTGCTAATGATGAAAAAAACAAATTAAAAAGGGTAGGACTGACATCTGAGCCCTGAGGGACCCCAGTAAAGTAAGACTTGAAAGCAGATCAAAAATTGGCCAGAGATACCACTTCAGAGTTATTGTCCCTAAAAGAGAAAAGCTACTTATAAACCATATCAACACCAATCTCTGGCAGGGGTTTTAACAGGAGGGCAAGCACAACAATGTTGAGTGCAGCTAATAAATCCAGTAAAATAAAAGCTGCAACCCCACCAGTACCCATTAATTATACAAATATTATCTGAGGCCTTTACAAGAATTGTTTCAGTGCTAAAAATGTTGTGAAAGCCTGATAGAGAAAGTAATAATCTTCTAGATAACAGGTATGTTGCTGATTGACAAAATATTCTGTCACTTTGGCAATCAAAGGAAGTTAAGAAATAGACATTGTTGGAAGCGGTATTTTCTTTTTGGCTGAGACAATGATCCAGCCAGGCAGAATCTACCACCCCAGTCAAGGGAAGGTGATTACACTCACTGTATAACCTGTGTTTCACCCTTAGGTAGCTTGGCACTGAGCAGTTAAGCTCATCACAGAGGCAATGTGTGAAGCATTGGCACAGCACTCACTCATGATAAATACTCTGCACAGTACAAAAGAGACTTCACTCAAGATGTATGTAAAAATGATTTGCATTCAACACACGTATATAATCAATGAAATATGAACATCATATACTTTTGGGAAGAAATCAAACTAGGAAATATTACTAACAGTACTAGGCCCACTCATGTTGTGATAGTATCAAGAATTATCTCAAGGTCTCAGCGCCTTGAGACCCTCACGGGTGAGTAGCCGCCCTTTATAATCCCCTGATTGATTGATTGATTGACTGATTGAATATGCACACTGGGCACAATTCCTAATCTAACCCACCACATAGCACCCTTATGCGGTGCACTAAACTTTACAGCCCAGGCCCACCCCAATAATCCTCATAATTCAATCCCACACAGTTATAGGGGGCACCCTGGGTAACAACAAAATCAGAAATATGTACATTTAGGTAATTAGACCACTTTTTAGCAGCACTGCAGGCTGGGGACATTTGGGTAAAACCAGTGTCAAATGTAAGGTGATTTTGGTATGAAATCAACATAGAAAACCACAACGCCGGCCAATGTTATGAAATACTAGTGGTATACAAAGTGTCACTTCCACATACACCCATTCACTCTACACCACTACGTGGTGCCACTGATACCAGCCTAGTCCGTACAGAATGTTCTTTCACTCATATGCAGTCTGCACCCTAATGTGGTGTACTGGGACTCAGCAGGTCAACTGATAACACTCTACAGACCCCTCGGTCAAAACCTCCCTCAACCCTCCAGTCCACCCTGACTGTCCTACCACCCCTAGTGGAATTTTCCCAGGTCTCACTTTGTCTGGGTTCATGGAAGCAGTTGGAGAAAGTAACAAGTTTAATTAAAAGGTAGACGTACACAACTGGGGTTGGTCGCCATTCAGTAAGTCAGCCGTAGGTCTCAAAACACAAGGGAGCCATGCAGTCTCTTGACAGGCTTCCAAACTGTCTTGGAAGCGTTCCTCCAGCCCAGTCAATCTCTCTCGCTACTACCTCATGCCACAATGTCTTTGGGAGGGGCCAGGTGAGGAGAGGCCAGTTGGTTTGCCGAGATGAAGATGCGGTCTGGAGGGGAGACAACTAGCTATTTTCCGGGAGGCGCTCTCATAATAAATTTAGGACTAAGAGATCCCTCGACCCCCCCATTCCACATTAATGCCTCTTTTGAAATACTACGTGATAAAGTCTTGATCGTAGGTATGGATTAATGCATGCTTTATAGTTGCAGCGTTCATTTCCTTATTTTTCTAGATTGCTCAACTTTGGCAAATTAGGAGTGGCAAGACACATAGTCTTCCACAAAAGTGTTCCTATGTAAATATCGCAAGTCGAAGCAAGCCTCAGCTCGTAGAGAGCTGAGATGGCCCCTATGATGAAGCATGTCACCATGGGGAAACCCTGGTGAGTGAGGGGACTCAAGAAAGAAATGTTTCTTTCCTGTTTGGTGTTTCTGGATCTTACTGATTGGAAACCCTATCCTTGTTCTTCGGCTAGGTCCTTTACCCGACACTTCGGGTTTCAGGTTCAGTTGCCGAGATGAGGGTCAGGAAGGGAGCAGCGATGAATGAGGAAAACCGCAGGGGGAGCTTCTCGGATGCAGTAGCACCCCGTCAGGTTCACGTTGATCAGGGTCGTACCCAAGCACAAGGTCTGATGAGCGTTGGTATTGTGTCACATCAGGCACTTCAAGTCACACACACAAAGAGTTGCAAAATCCGTACCTCCCTGATAATGAGGCAAAACGACTGGTGCACGTTGATATGGGTTGCAACAGGCAATTCCACTAACACACAACGAAGAGTCAAAAATTCCATACCTCCCTGGAAATGAGGCACAATGAATGGTGAATGTTGATATGGGTTGCACCAGGCAATTCCGGTCACACACAACAAACAGTTGCAAGTTTCGTACATAAGGCGCTGAAACCTTGAGATAATTCTTGGTACTATCACAACATGAGTGGGCCTAGTACTGTTAGTAATATTTCCAAGTGTGATTTCTGCCCAAAAGTATATGATGTTCATATTTCATTGATTATATACGTGTGTTGAATGCAAATTCCGGTAACACACAACAAAGAGTTGCAAATTTCGTACATCCTTGGAATTGAGACACTACGTCTGGTGCACATTGATTTGAGTTACACCAGACCAGGACGGTCACACACATAGACACACACATAGGTGCACAATCAGCATAGCCACATGAGGTAGAATGTGGCACTACGATGGGTATAACCCACCTCCGAGAGTCGCACCCTGTGAATCGGACACCATATGCAGTCGGCATGATGTACGAGAAAGCTGCAGCAGAAACAACAAAACGGCCCAGATGGAGTCCCGCAACCAGTAAATCCGTTCTCCACCAAGAAGACGCTTATGAGTGTCAGGGTCCCTGCAGTACAGAGACCACAACTTATATGTGGACAAGATTTCGGAGGCGTAGCACTCGGCAATCTGGTCTCTAGACACAGTTTTTAGCGCCCACACCTCGCAGCCCGTTGGGATTCAGTAGACGAAGTAGGCACTTGCGAGGGCACTGCTCTCCAGATGTCACAGTAGATGGTTTAGGTCCCTCAGAGGAGATCTTTGATGTCCCTGAGATCTCCTGGAGAGCAGGAAACCCGCTGACAGGCTCTTGGAGAGCACACTTCAAGGCACCACACAGTTATCCTCCATGTGCACAACAGATTCAACTCCCAGTGTGCACCACGTAGTCCAGGTTCTCCGGTCCCATGTTCCCACAAGCATATCTGGTTTGCTGAAGCATGACACCAGTACTTATAATGAAGTGTTTCTTTAAAGTTGGGGTTGATTGAGGGGGTTTACTTTTGAACCGCAGATGTCTCCCAGAAATTTCAGGCCTGTGTGCGATGGGGCTGCGGAATGCAGATCTTAATCTTTAGTGGGGCCATGATACAGCCTGAGAGGCTAAATGTCACAACCTCCCCTACCAATCTATTACGTCCGGCCCTCAAATGGAAGAGGTCTGTTCTTCCAGGGCATGCCCATGGTTTACAGCTGCCTTTGGGGAATGCACAGATGTACTCCCTTGCCCTCCAGTATCGACTGGTGCCAGGAACCAAGGCACACAAAGAGCTTAGAAAGGCCCATATTCTAGAAGTAAAAGACATTTGTCACTCCGAGTGGGACGGGTATGCCCAGACGTTGGTCCCGTGCTCTCCCTGCCACTGAAATCAAGCTATCCTGGCTGAAGAGGGGTGAAACCCCGAAACCAGTCCTAGGATGCTTGTTTCCAGTCCAAGGAGGACCTGGCTTGGAAGTTCGGGCCGCACTGTTCCAATGAGGCACAGGGTCAAGACTGATTTGCGTATGGCTGCATCCAAACTGGGGTGGCGTAGTGGACAAAAGAAAAATGGATTTAACCAAGATATTTTGACTCTGGGAGAATGTTTGCAATGTCAGCATTCCGTCCATCATTTGTTTGCTATAACACTTTTCACCCTAAGTGGGATGGGTATGCCCAGACGTGGGTCTCTTGCTCACTGAGCCACTGGATTCAAGCTGGCCTAGCTGAAGAAGGGTGACATACCCTGAAACCGGTCCCAGGATGCTTGTTTCCGGTCCAGGAAGGTACTGTCCTGGCAGTTCGGTCTAGACTGTTCCCATGGGGCACAGGGTCAAGACTGATTTGCACATGGCTAGGTCCAAACTGGGGTGGCATAGTGGGCAAAAGAACAATGGATTTAACCCAGATTTTTTGACTGTGGAACAATGTTTGTATTTTCGGCATTCCGTCCATCATTTGTTTGCTGTAACACTTTTTGCCCAAAGAGGGATCGGTATGCCCAGACGTGGGTCCATTGCTCACAGCGCCAATGGATTCAAGCTAGCCTGGCTGAAGATGGGTGACTTACCCTGAAACCAGTCCCAGGATGCTTGTTTCTGGTCCAGGGAGGACCTGGCCTGGTAGTTCGGTCTGGACTGTTCCCATGGGGCACAGGGTTTGATTGATTTGCATATGGCTGGGTCCAAACTGGGGTGGCGTAGTGGGCAAAAGAACAATGGGTTTAACCCAGATCTTTTGACTGGGGGAGAATGTTAGCACTGTCAGCATTCCGTCCATCATTTGTTTGCTGTAACACTTAGAATTATCCTCAGGCATCAGACTGGACCCAGAATTTTTTTCGTAACTAGTAACACATCGCACTGGTAGGTGGTGTCATTCAACTCCACATGGCATCATCGGCGCTGTCTGCTGCGTTGAAAGTGATGTGCGCAGTACTTGTATAGGTGCCACCCCAGCACGCTGATATCAGTTTCTTTTCGTGACCTTCGACACCAGGAGCATGAAGAACACTGAACACTGGTGTGGAAAACTAGGGTCCAAAAAGGGGAACTGCCCTGTCCCTAGAAATCCGTTCATAGAGAGGGGAGGATGGACGGATCGGTAAGGAATCTGTGGCTAGATTGTCTCTATGAGATAAAGCAATTTCTAAAGGTAAGCAACTTCTTCATCTGAAAGAGGTGGGTCTGCAAAATTGTTTCACAATAGAAAGTCCTGCAGGACCGAATGAGGAAGGGGCCCATCCCTACGGTCCTGTCGATCCTGGCAGTAATGCTTCATGAATGTGTGTAGAGAAGCCCACATTGATGCCTGGCAGATATCAGAACAGGAACTCTGTGTGCTAATGCATTGGTCACTTCCTTGGCTCTGGTGGAATTAGCATGCAAACCCTCATGGCCTTGCCTCTTGGACAATGCGTAGCAGATCTTAATGCAGAGCACAATCCACTGGGAGGAGACTCATTTCTGCATTGCCTTTACCTTCTTCATTCTGACATACCCCACGCAGAGTTAGTTGTCTACCCAGAAATCTCTTGTGCAGTCAAGGTAGAACAAGAACGCTAGTTTTGGGTCCAGATGGTGAAGTTGATGCTCTTCCTTGGGGGGGATGTAGAGAAGCGTAAAAAGTAGACAGGGTGATGGACTGGCCTACATGAAAGGGAGTGATGACTTTCAGCAGAAAAGAAGCTCTAGTGCGTAGAACCAGCTTGTCTGGGTAGATGTTCAGGTATAGAGGCTTGGATGACAAAGCTTGAAGCTCACTGACCCTCAGGCCAGATGTTATTGCCACCAGGAAAGCCGTCTTAATGATAAGGAGCCTAAGACAACAGTTTATGCAATGGCTCAAAGGAAGCGCATGTCAAAAACATTAGGACTTGATTAAGGTCCCTCTGAGGCATGATGAAGGGCGAAGGTGGAAAGATGTATTGCAAACCTTTCAAGTACCTATATCAAACAGGGGATTTGAAGAGAGGTAGCTGACCTAGCAAGCGCAGAAAGGTTGAGATGGCAGAAAGATAACCCTTTAAGGTGCCTAAAGCAGAGCCTTGCTGGGCAAGGGAAAGGATAAAGAGAAGGACCTGAGAAACGGGAGCAGAAAGAGGGTTAACTTGTTTCTCTGGACACCAAGCCACAAACTTGCCCCGATGGCAGGATTATACAGTCTTGGTAGAGGGATGCCTGGCTGCCAAGATAACATTGCAGACTTTCGGCGGAAGGTCCAAAGCTGTCAACCGCTGCTGCTCAGTCTTCCCTTATGTAGGCAGAGCGTTGACAGGTTCGGGTGGAGAACCCTCCTCTGTTGCTGCGACAGAAGATCCTCCTAAAGAGGCAGCCTGACCAGAGGACCGATGGCCATGCTCAACAGATTGAGATACCAAACTCTCAGAGCCCAGTCCACAACCACAAAGATAACTTGGGCATGATTGTTCCCGATCTTCTTGAGAACTCTGGGTAGGAGTGGTATTGGCAGAAATGTATACAGGAAGCCAAACCTCTACACAAGGCAGAGCGAGAGCCACCTTGGAAATTCCAGTGTGCATAACTGCTGACATTGCGTGTTCTCGGTGGTGGTGAAAAGATCTAACAAAGGCTCACCCCACTACTGAAAGAGACCACCTCAGATGGAAATGCCATTTGTGATCAGCTAGGCATCTTTGGCTGGGTTTGTCTGCCCTGGCATTCAGCAGCCCGCCAGGTGTTGAACCACCTGGGATATGCCCTGACGTTCCAGCCATTTCCAGAGATGCAGGACCTCTTGAAAAAGGGTCCAGAACCCGAACCACCCTGTTTGTTGCAGTACTACATGGCGGTGGTGTTGTCCGTGAACACCTGCACTAGCCTTCCCTTGATGGAGGCTTGAAAGGCTTTTAATGCCAGCCGGATCACCTTTCGCTCCAGAAGGTTTATGTGGAGTCTAGATTCCAGGACTCCTGGAACCTCAGAGACGTGCATAGCGAGCCCAGGACAGGCTCAAATAGAGATACATGCCTCGAATAACGATGCTCCCTCATCTCGTCGGATGACTTCAACGAATGGGGCGAAATCAAAGACCTCTTCAACTTCTTACTTTTCTTTTTTCTGTGGATCTTACCCGATGAGAATCTTGGGCTCCACGACTTGTTGTGTTTCGATTTAGATACCCATAAATAGGTTTCCCTGAATCATGTCCTTATATAGGCACAACTCGCTTTGCCCTTATTTAGGCATAGAATCCCAGCCCTTATTTAGGCATTACACATGCTAACCTAATACAGGCATGGTCACCTACATCCGTCCATTCCACGTCACAACGAGTTCTTAGAAACCGAACCCAAAAGCAGAACGGGACTTTCCCTAGCCAGGATTATTGATTTCTCCAAGAAGTCATGTATTATGCATGAACTACTATTCCTTAGGGGTTCATCCATGACGTCTTCCTCTGCCCGACTTTACGTCAAGGCTAGCATTCCTAAGCACCTTCTTGTATAAATATGACTTCCCTTACCATGGCAAATCACGGCACAACTCAGCACGACTTGACTGCACGGTTGGCCGCTGCAAGTTCAGAAGAGACCATATCCTGGCCAGACGCACTGACCAGATGCTGTCATTCCTGTTCGTAGAGAATCCAGCTTCCAGTGTTCTGACTTCCCTTGCGGGGTGTTAGAGTTTGAGACCCGGATAGAGATTCCCACCTCGCTCATTCTAAAGGTATGGAGCAGACTAGAACCTAGAGGGACTTTTGGCATACTGAACTTAGTATATACCATACTATACAAAACAGCACCTACTTCTTACCTCGCACTTCACTTAGGTTAGGTACAAGAGGGTAGGACTATTTTAGAAGCATCAGACGAGTATTGTGTTATTTATGTATGTATGTATGAATATATGTCATAGCTAAAAGACAATGCTATTGCCGTATTATTTCTTCTTACTGCTTACGCTGTGCATATTATATCTTACTTACTGTCTAATGATTGTAGCAGCTCATATCTCTTACACAAGAAACAAGACTGTTCAATAAAACCTTTTATTGAAACACCCGTCTATCTATTTCTGTGTAACTCTGGAGAAACTAAGCAAGCACGATTGACTGAGTGAAACTGTTATCTATTGTTTCCACGATTCTGAGACTGTTCCGATTCTAAAAGGAAACAAAGTTGTCATGTTTATGCGGTTGTCAGAGACTAATCCCTTATTGTATATTCGAGAAGTTTCTAGTGACCTCTGAGTTAGCTGGCACACACAAGTAATTAAGGGGCATATTAGCAAGGGCTGGCGATATAATTATCGCCGCTTTAGCGTCCGTTTTTGGGCAAAAAGCGGCGATAATTATATCGCAATATCATCAAGGACACGCTAGCGCGTGTTTTCTTGATGTAGAGCCCGTTTTTTCACAGCCTCGCCTCGCATCGCTAATGAGATGCAAAAGAGGCGTGGCTGTGAAAACAACACATGTTAATATCGTGAAGGCAGCTTCGCGATATTAACAAGGAGGTGCAGCGATAAAAAAAATCGCGCTACCTCAGCCTTAACTCAGGAATTTAACACCTGTTAAATTCCTGACTAAGGCATACTTTTAATGGGATATGGATTATGCTGATAGGACCACAGGGTCCTATCAGCAATGTTATCGCTGTTTTCAATGGTACATCGCTGGAAAACCAGCGATGTTCCATTGAAATCACCGCTATTGCTGAAATATTATCGCCATAGCACTATGCATTGTAAATATAGCGTTATCATGGCGATAATATTCGGCGATAGATGGCGATGATTTTTCTATCGCTATGAACGGCCAGCGATAATTATCGCTGGCCGTTGATAATATGCCCCTAAGTTTAATATACTCGATAGAGACATACTGACCTTAGTCCTATGCGAAAACTATAGTGTATGTTATTCCAATGCGCAGAGCCTATCAGGGATATAGGAACTGCACTACATGGCGCCCAATGGTTTGGTAAGGCACTAATTTAATGCTAGATACTGAAGTAACTCCGTCGTGCTTTTCTCAGAGACCCTCTACTCATAAAACTCCATAAGACGTCTGGAGTGGGTAGGGATAATATCCACCAAAGCTGAGTAGGACGAAAGTCCTATGTATTAGCTGTTTGGTTTTGTTCAATGTTGAAGGATACAGTGTTCCAAAATACTGTGCACCTTATCTTTGTTCCCTTGAAACTTGCTCTGCATTTTTCATTAAACAATGTCAGACCACGGGGATGTTGTCATTGAAAACAATACAGCTGCGGCTGACGTTACAGGTTTTAATGAAAACGAAGCGGGTGTTATACACATCCCACCAAATTTAAGGAGAGCCATCACTCTAAAACTTATAAAACATGGTCTGACACCAAGAGGTGGTATAGCAGTTTTTGTGATAGAGGCACATGAATCTCACCAGACAGAGGTATTCTATTCGTGGATAGTATTCCCAGAATCAAATCCAGTAACACACTAGTTTCACTTCTACAAAGAAGATGAACCACCTGAGGAATATATTCCTTTCGAGGATATTGAAGTTCCACTCACATACCAGGAGCATCAGCTCTGGTTTAAAGGCGCTCTAAAACATTACAATTACATTACCAGGCTCGGTCCACTAGGTAGACCAGGAGCAACATGGCCGATTTTAGCCGACGACACACCTCATCCTGACATTGAAACGATGTCAGGCAATGAATTACTCACTCAATTAAAAGAGTTAATAAAAATTTACAGACAGTTAGTACAATACGTGATGTGGACTTTAACAGTCCAACCACCAAAAACCATTCCAAATCAGACCCCTCATCAGGGGAATACACAAAAAATTACTCCACAGACTTTACACGCAGTCATGGGTAAAATGCCCACAAAATGTGAACAAATTCCATTCTAGATAGCTAAAAAAATGACTCAAAGTGAAGCAGTATTTCCTATTACTAGCCCTTATGAGAAACACCGAATCCTTACAATCTGTTTACCAATGGGTATCACACCACATCTGGAAGACTGCACCACTTGGGGCACAGTCTTTGCTGCCATCTATACTACAACACATGGTGTTCCGACAATGGCAGTAATACCTGATGTCCTGAAACACATTCAAAACTAATACGAGGCAGAGCCTGCTCTAAATTTAGGTATAAAGTTACTTAAAATGTTTGACCAGGTGTCAGCAATAATATTATCTAATATTAAAGGAGAAGCAGCGTCAATGGCGATCCGCCAGAAACCAAGGGAATTTGATGTAACAGAACAACCTCAAGAACTAGCCAGAATAATTGAAAAACACTACAAGGAATTACTTAATAACATACAAAAGTTAATAGAAATATACAGTTAAACCACAACTGTCTGAAAGTCCTGATAAAAACACTCCTACCTCTTCTAAAAAGAAGTGGGAAAATAGCAACCAGAATTCCAAAGAGAAGCGTTCTCATTCCCGAGGCAGGTCTCTTCCACCGAAGGAGCCCTCTGAAAGGAGGTACAACCTCAGGAATAGGGATAATTTTAGAAAACCTGACAGATATCAAGATAATGATACACGTTCCTCTCGTACCTTTCAGATATCGCCACAGATATCCAAAAGAAGAGGACGGTCAGAAAACAAGGAAGAACGCGTGAAGTCCAAAGATGATCAGCACGTTCCGAAAAATAAAACAAAACCTCAATTCTCCAAGAAAAAGGTAGCAGGTCTGAAGATCAGACATGCTGAAAATACGAGAACCCAACTCAGGAACGGAGAATGGGCCCAGACCATGCTGGACAGTGCAGCAAAAGTTACAATAGCTCACCAGAACCTGAAGGGACTTTAGGAGACAGTGGACTTGAATGAAGACATACAAGTTGAGACTGTAGACATCAGGGTTAGTTCTCTACATAGGTTATATGAAATAACACTCCTGATGGAGGGAGATATATCAAGAAAAGTGAAAGCACTCTTTTGGGAGCATCTTTCAAAGGGTTATGATATACTTCTAACAGAACAGGACTGGCCACCAGACTTTGTCAGGGAGTGCCCACATGGCAAGGCCATCATTATGCCTGCCTTCTCCAATCATGTTCCAGTTCATTCAAAATATACATTAGCCAGAAAATGGGCAGTAGCCCAAGCCCCAGCACTGTATAAAAATCATGTAGGATGGGATGAGCACCCACCTCACCATAAAATCCAGTTAAAAAATCAACCGACTGCACAAAGGCAGTACCCAGTTAAGCAAGAAGCTAAAAACAGGTCAGGGAGATTTTAGATCAACTTGAATATCAGGGGGTAATTGAAACATGCACCTCATCAATGAGCAATCCTTTGTTTTCTGTCTCCAAACCAGACAATACATATCGTCTAGTTTTGGATTACAGACACTTAAATTCTTGTTGCAAAACATTTGCAGTGAAAAATGCACATGGTACAGCATTAATGAATAACATTGTGCGTAAAAAATATAAAACCACATTAGACATTTCAAATCGTTTCTTTTGTAAAAATATTGCACTAGAAAGAAGATATTTGACCGCTTTCTCAATAATGGGGACTCAGCGTCAATTTTGTCGACTGCCCCAGGGATTCAAAAACAGCCCGGGTTTATTCTCAGCAAGGGTAACAGAGTTACTACAAACTTATGATGATGAGGCATTGTCAGATGTCGATGATATATATCTGACAGACGATGACCTGGATAGGCACTTGAACATGGTGAGAACTATAATATTGGGCATCGCCTCAGAGGGTTACAAATTCAACTTGAAAAAGTCAAGAATTGCCCACCTCAACGCCCTTTTCCTAGGATATGAACTATCAAGTGAAGGCAAAAGCCTGGCAGCCAACTTTTTAGAAAAGTGTGCGCTGTTCCAACCGCCAAAAACGCGGAAAAATTCAAAATCGATTCTAGGTTTCCTGAATTTTGGAAGACCTTACATTTTAAACTACGCAGAAAGGGTTAAACCTCTCTACAAATTAATCAAACCTGATTTTAAAATCACACATTGGACACAAAAACACACAGAAATTTTGCGTTCACTACAAACAGATATGTTAGCAACGAAATACTTGCAAACACGTGTGAACGTACGCAACTTAGTGATCTGAGTAATTCCGGGTCAATGCGGATTCTCCTACTTAACGTTTAACGAAGGTGATAAAGTACCAATTGCATACAAATCCCACTTGTATACACAAGCAGAAATGAAATTCACTTCTACAGAATAAATTCTGACAGCAGTTCGAACCGCTGTAGCAAAAGAAAGAGCCCCAGCACAGGGGAAACACATTATGGTTATGACTCCTGTACCAGCCCTAGAGGCAGTTACAAAGTCTAGCATTCCAAATGCAAAAGCTTTACATCTGAGATGGATACAATGGGTTAATTCTCTTGCTGCAACTGATGTTGAATACGTTTTTGATCCATATTTAAAAACACAAGCATTCCTGCAATATGAACATGAATGTCCTCTGCCTACTGAAATTCTCCCTCTTGACCAGTATGAATTTATAATTTATACTGACGGATCTGCACAGCCCGCTATGGGGAGTAAACAAGTTTACAGTGCAGCGTGTGCTATCGTTAAAGGTTGCATGCAAGATGGCAAATTCAGACCAATTGTCACAAAAACCAAATCTCTAGGAGATTGTACAGCTCAGCGAGCTGAACTACAAACATTTAAGATGGCACTTGAAAATACAGATCGCGAATTCCCTACATTGATAGTGTGCGATTCTTTTTACTGTTTTCAATCTTACAATTAATATTTACAGAATTGGATTCAAAATGGTTTCAAAGATGCAAAAGGTGACACAATCAAGCACAAATTGCTTTGGGAACAAGTAGTTCAGTTGCGAAACGCACTACAGAACACTCACGTGATACACACGTTGACTCACCAACGTGATGGCATTCACGTTGTAGGGAATTCATTGGCTGATGAAGCCGCGAACGGGGCTGTGCAAACGGCTTCTGTAGCTGAAATCACTCGTTCAAAAACGAAAATAGACATCAAAATAATGCCGACTGTCAATGCATCAAGCAAAGGCAGCGGTGTGGCATTAGCTAAAAAGTTTCCTCTAAAATACTCATATATAATTGATGCGAACAATGATCCGTTTGCTCAAATCCCTGGAGTGGGGGATAGAGTAATTCCAAACATGGAACATGGACTAGGGCTAATCCTAGCAGCACATGAAGGGCTCGCCTCTGCCCATGCAGGTGTTTCCGCCACAGAAGCATTAATAAAACAAAGGTACTTGTGGCCCGGCATTAGGAAACAGACTAGAAATTATGTTTTGGACTGTGAGATATGCCAAAAGATGAAAGTCTCTACTGTGAAACGTCCTGCACAGCTAAACCATTAGCTTGTGTTTACCTGGACCACTGCGGTCCCTTAAAACGGGATGGAAACTATAAATATATCATATCGCAGTGGATTCGTGCTCTAGGTTCCTATGGATGTGGCGTCAGTGCTCGGCTGACGCTCGAACTGTTATAAAAGATTTGTGAGTCTTTATCGGCACATACGCAATAGGCACACTACATTCTGACCAGGGTCCTGTGTTTAGTTCTAGGGCTTACAAAGAAGCCATGGCCAGTCTGGGCGAAGCATTGCAGTATTCTCCTCCATTCCATCCTGAGGGAAATTCTGTTTTGGAAAGAAAAAACCGGGACATAAAAAGTCTATAACAGCTAGGGTATTAGGTTCGGGTGATGGGTGGGTCAAATATTTATATGGGGTCCAGCGCGCAATAAACAACTTGCCAAGAAGTTCTTTAGGGGGTCTCACTCCATATGAGGTCCTGTTTGGGACTAGAATGTTGGTTCCGGACTTAGATATGAAAGGCACAGTGGTGGAAAACAAATAATTTGATATCAAAGATCGTTTGACTGTTTTACAGGACTTAATTGAACTTAGAACGCAACAAAGCAACGTGGTCCTGAAGCCAACCACTACTGAGAAAAATCCATCCGTCCCAGCAAGGCCTGTCTGGATCCCAAAGCTTGGAGATCTAGTCAGAGAAAAGATCGCGGACAAGAAGGAACTTGGGCCTTCTTACAGACAACCAGTACCTGTCCTAGCAATCCACAGATCAAGAACAGTACTTTTGCCACCCCTTGCTGGTAAAAAGGAGAAAAGATTTATGTCCATCGACCTGATCAAACCACACTATGTGGCCGATACTGAACAGTAGGCCAAGTGGACTCTGCCAATGTAGCAGACGCACTCCTCTAGCTACAATCCAAGAGGTTCAAACTGAGAGTCTCATCACCTTTGAAGATTCGACAGTAAGAAATAGAGGACTAAGCAACAATGCTATGGCCCTTGTACTTCTTGAGACCTAAATAACAGTTCATCCAGATACAAATGTTTACAACGAAGTAACAAGTGATCAACTGGTTCCAGCAATTTCATCAAATACGGATGCAATTCCAACCATTGACAGAACTGCTTCTGGCTATTTCATGAACTTTGATACGTTTTCTGAGGATCCCAGCGAGCCTGAAACAACGCCAGCACAAAGAACAAGTAACAGACTTTTTTCATCTCATGAAAAAGACTTATCTGGTTTCACCATGGATTGAAGTATGGATTGTTTTGGGAATATTCTTCTTTCTACTTTGGTTAGCTCTGGTAATAACTCTGGGTATGCTGATTAATAGAAGACATATTCAAATGGACACAGCAAGTAAAAGAGTGAACTTACTCCTCCAGCCACACAAATCATCCCATCGTGAAGCAAGAGACTTGTCAGCAGTGAACATCACAGCGATTCCTATACCTGTTGGTATAGTTTGGGACAAAATCGAATATGACATTTTTGGCCCGTCTGAGCTTTTGAAGATTCCACATTTAGTTAAAATTTCATTAAGTGACTTTATTACCTCCAGTACCTTTTCTGATGATTGGGACTTCGAGACTGTTAATAATATGATGTCTGATCTAGAGATGTCAACTGCATAATAATGAATATTTACAAGGTTCATCAGACTATGAACAACTGTATTGTTATAACCACTATGGTCATAATTTCTTGCATAAATCTTCAAAACCTAGAAATGTATTTATGTATAACCAATGGGAACATTGTCCTATGCCACCAAAGGGTAGCTCATAAACATTTGCAATGAAATTTCCATATTTTCCAGGGTTTAATATCTCGAATGCAGAGACATTTTACTTTAAGTATGTGAATAAGACAGGAATGAAAACGATGTTAACGAATACCAAACAGATTTATTCTACAGCCTTTATTGCCCAACTGTCTAGACAGAGTTACGACTTTTGGAAAGACAACATTGAGACAAAAACTGTCTGGGGTACTAAAGATTGGCAAGTACAGGGAACAGAAGGTTTGTTTAGAGCCTGTATCATCCCTGAGCAAATTATGTTTTTAAACGACACTGTCCAACAGACATCATGCCTTGGAATGGCCAAGATAAAAGACATGAACACTCCGTCTATACCTGCACCTACAAGTGAAAGCACTACACAGGGGGAGGTCGACGTACATAATATTTTGAAGAATAACAGATCAGATCCTGAATGGAAAAAATGGTTGCTCTTATTATTATTATTATTAAAAATTTTTATAGAGCGCGTAGTCACCCTGAGGTATCCCAGCGCTAAAGATCCCTACCTCAGTGGGTTCAGCGGCTAAGAGGGGGACAGCAGGTTTCAGAATGAGGAGAGTTAAAAAAATTAAGGGAACAAGTGGGCTTTGAGCCGTTTCCTGAAACGTAAGAAGTTGGGTTCTTTCCTAAGGTCTCGGGGGAGCGCGTTCCAGAGGCGTGCGGTGTGGACCGAGAAGCGTCTTCCACCCGAGCGAGCTTTCCTGAATCTGGGCATGATGATAAGGGACTCCTTATCCGATCGAAGGGACCTTGGGGCTTTGTAAGGTTTTATGAATTTTCTAAGGATCGGAGGGCCTTGATTCTGCAGAAGCTTATGCGCCAGGCATAAGGCTTTGAAGATCACTCGTTCCCTCACTGGGAGCCAGTGAAGGAGCTTCAGAGCAGGTTTGGCTTAAGCTCTGGCCGGGGTGTTAGTGAGGATCCGGGCCCCCACATTTTGGATTTTCTGAAGTTTGTTTAGAGTTGCTTCGGGTGCGCCCAAGTAGATTGCGTTGCTATAATCGAGCCTGGAAAGTATGAGGCCATGGATGAGAAATCTTTGCGATGTGGGTGGAAGTAGGGGCAGGATCTTTCTCGTAGATTTCAGTAGTCCGAAGCAGGTACCGGCTACTTTTTTGGCCTGTGTGGTAAATGAGAGATCGGCTTCGATCCATACTCCCAGGCTTTTTACTTCCTGTTTTGGGTCTGGGGGGGGCCCAGACAGGGTGGCCAGATGTCCAAGGGAAAAGTGAGACCTTTTGGACCAAGAAGGAGGATGTCCGTCTTTGATCCATTCAGCTTTAAAGCTGAGTTATTCATCCACTCTTGTATCTGCGTCAAGCAGTTGAATAAGTCCGCAGGTTGACTGGGGTGGGATAGGGAGACGACTAATTGTGTGTCGTCAGCATAACTGACGATGCTTACTCCGAACGGGGTGACAACCTCCTCCAATGGGGCCATGTATATGTTAAACAAAGTGGGGCTCAAGGAAGAGCCCTGAGGCACCCCACATTGGAGGGGTGTTTCGGAGGAGCAGGTGTTATTCTCCCAGATGGATTAGTTACTTACCTGTAATCCTAGTTCTCTTCCAGGGGTATCCTCATCAAAGTCATAAGCATTAGAATATTCCCGCCCATGTGCGGGATCCCGGAAACAGTATATTATATGTGCCCCACATATATATATCCATACATATATACCTATATGTATACACAAGCAATTGTAGCCCCTAAACCCTAGAGCTGAACCATGCTGTAAGTAATTTCCACTACACATAAGAAAATAGCATTATAAACATGAGAAACAACATTATAACTTGTTTGGATAACTGTTTTAATGCTTAGAAAACAGCAGAAATTCTTAGAAAACACTGAAAGCATAGGAAGCTCCCAGGCTGCATTGCAAATACCCAGTCTAAAAAGACTGAAAAGCTAACTCATAGCTGCATAGCAAAAAACTGACACCGTGCCTTTAAGGCACACCTGACCCCCACCTTCCCATCATGCCTCAGGGGTGGCAGTTAGGTCAGTTGTTCTTTGCGGAGACTGAAAATCATGGCACAAAGAAAAATAATAATCTCTGAAAACTAACACACCTTTGCCCGGGGAGGCGGGAGGGTTGCTTATGACTTTGATGAGGATACCCCTGGAAGAGAACTAGGATTACAGGTAAGTAACTAATCCTTCTCTTCCAGGGGATCCTCATCAATAGTCATAAGCATTAGAATAGAATAGCGAGCCTCACCTCATCCCCCTGCGGGCAAAGGAAAGAAAAACAGAGAAGGAACAGTATGCTCAGATAGCTCAGCTACCCAAACAGGTTCCTCAAGGAGGCTTGGCCTACTTGGGCATCCGCCCTGGAATCGGATTCGAGGCAGTAGTGCCTGGTAAAGGTGTGGACCGATTTCCAAGTGGCCGCCTTGCAGATCTCTGCCATTGGAACGTCATGCAAGAAAGCTACTGTGGCCGCTTTCCCCCTAGTAGAATGAGCCTTAGGGGCCAAAGGTAAGGGCCTTTTCGCCAGCTGGTAGGCTAGGGTAATGCAGGAAACAATCCATCTGGAAATGGATCGTTTAGCCGCTGGGAAGCCTGTTCTCATGGCGCCATAGTTGACAAACAGCTGATCCGTCTTCCTAATGCTTCTGGTACTGGCCAGATAGAATTTGAGTACCCTCTTGAGGTCTAAGGAATGGAGCGACCGCTCAGCCGGGGTCGCTGGATTCGGGAAGATGGATGGCAGAGAAATGGACTGATTAATATGAAAATCAGACACTACCTTAGGGAGAAAGGATGGATGTGCCCTTAAGACCACTTTGTGCTGGTGAAAAACTGTGTACGGTTCTTTAGTACACAGAGCCTGGATTTCGCTTACTCTGCGTGCCGATGTAATGGCTACCAGAAAAGCGACCTTCCATGACAGATGCTGTAAAGAAGATTTGTGGATCGGCTCAAAAGGTGGGCCCATCAACTTGGATAACACTAAGTTCAACTCCCACGGAGGCGAAGGGTTTCGAACAGGGGGGTAAACTTTTTTCAACCCCTGCAAGAAGTCCTTGACCACCTGCATCTGGAAAAAAGAAGGTTGACTTGGAGACCTCCTGTAAGCTGTAATGGCAGACAAATGGACCCTGATGGATGCATACTTCAAGCCTGATCTAGCTAAGTGAAGGAGGTACGGAAGGATGACGTCCTCCTGCCCCTTTGTAGGATCATGGTGATTCTCCCTACACCAAATGAAGAACCTCTTCCACTTAAACGCATAAGACGCTCTTGTGGAGGGTCGCTTCGCTTCCTTGAGAATATGCATGCAGTCAGGCGGTAGACCTAAATGTCCGTATTGCAGGACCTCAGGAGCCATGCTGTTAAGTTCAGTGAGGGAAGGTTGGGATGCAGAATCCTCCCGCCCATCTTGGACAGCAAGTCTGGCCTGCAAGGCAGCCGCCTGTGAGGTCGAACTGAGAGATGAAGAAGGTCCGGGTACCACCACTGGCGCGGCCAGTCATGAGCTATGAGGATCATCTTCATGTCGGATCTGAGCAGCTTGGACACCACCTTCGGAATCAGAGGCAGGGGCGGAAAGGCGTAGGCAAATGTCCCTGACCAGTCCATCAAAAGAGCATTCCCCCTGGTCCCTGGACGGTGGAATCTGGACGCGAAGGCGTGGCATTTTGAATTTTCGTCGTCTGCAAACAGATCGATGTCTGGACGACCCCACCAACGGAACAGGCCCGCCACCACGTCGTCGTGCAGCACCCAGTCGGGCTGATCTTCGAAGTGCCTGCTGAGTGCGTCTGCCTTGATATTCAACTCCCCTGGAAGGTGTACTGCCACCACCGAGAGGTGCCAGTGCCAGATCGCCTGCGCCTCCAGGGAGAGGGGGCGTGACCGAGTCCCGCCCTGTTTGTTCAGGTAAAACATGGTCGTGGTGTTGTCGGTCTGCACCAGGACTGAGTCGGTCTCGATTGCTGGGAGGAACGCCTTTAGAGCAATGTGGACTGCTCGAAGCTCTAGCATATTTATGTGGTAGCCCTGTTCTTTTGCAGACCACTGACCTTGTATTTGGAGGCACCTCATGTGGGCCCCCCATCCTTGTAGCGATGCGTCTGTCACCACCGATTGCACCGGAAGTGGCTGGTGAAACGGGACTCCCACCAACAGATTGTCCTGACGAGTCCACCATGCTAGGGAAGATTTCGCTACCTGGGAGAGAGAGATTCGATCTCCCCAACGGCCTGTGGACTGATCCCATTGGTCCTCCAGAGCCTGCTGCAAAGGTCTCATTCGCAGTCTGGCGTGGGGAATTAGAAAAATGCAGGACTCCATGGAACCCAGTAGAGATGCTACCTGCCGAGCTGACGGCCTCCGCATCTGCTGCATAAGCCTGCATTTCCTCTTCATTGAAGATAGTCTCTCCTCCGAAGGATACGCTCTTCCCACGCTTGTGTCCAGAACGGAGCCAAGGTAGTGGATGGACTGAGTGGGCTGCTGCACAGACTTTGCCATGTTGACGTGAAGGCCGAGAGCGTGCAACTGTCTCAGACAGATTTGGAAGTCTTTCTTCACCTGCTGCTGGGATGGAGCCTTCAGCAACCAGTCGTCTAGGTACGGGTAGACGAAGAGACCCTGCTTGTGTAGGCAGGCCGCCACCACTGCCATACATTTGGTGAAGACTCGCGGAGCCGACTTGAGTCCGAATGGGAGGACTTTGTACTGGTAGTGCTTGCTTCCAACCACAAACCGCAGGTACCTGCGGTGATGTTTCGCTATTGCAATGTGAAAGTACGCATCTTGGAGGTCCACCGAACACATCCAATCTCCGACTTGTAGATGTGGACATATTTGGTGAAGCGCCAACATACGGAACTTCTCCTTGACGATGACTTTGTTTAGGAGACGAAGGTCCAGAATCGGCCGAAACTTGTGCTCTTGATCTTTCTTGGGCACCAGGAAGTACCGGGAGTACACTCCTTTTCCGACCTGCGAAGGAGGAACTCTTTCTATGGCTTGTTTTTGCAGAAGGGTCCTCACCTCCTGCTGGAGCAGCTTCAGGTGGTGAGGACGGGACCTCTTTGGCGGGATGTCTCTGGGACGCGCTCGAAAACGTAGCGCATATCCATGACGCAGTATATTCAGCACCCAGCGATCTTTTGTGATGCTGTCCCACTCTGCTAGATGTTGTGACGCACTTCCTCCCACTGGAGTGGGCAACGGCCGTAGAGGAAGCCACAGCTCATGACTTTCCTCCTCTTGTGGTAGTGGAGGACTGTTGCTGGTGTCCACCTCTGCCCCTGCCAGACTTTCCGCCTCGAAACTGGGTTTTCCCTAGGGGCTTGCTCTGAGACCACTGAGGGGTTTGAACCCTCTGTTGAGGCCCCTTGCGTTGGGTGGGTCGAAAACGGTGCTTGAATTCCTTTTTCTTCTCCAAGCCCACGGCTTTGAGGGTGTCCAGCTCAGTTTTCATGCGCCCCATCTCCTCATCCGTGTGAGTGCCGAAGAGGGAGTTGCCAGAGAACGCGAGGTTTAAAATCCGTTGCTGTGCATCTGGCTTGAGCCCTGTCAGTCGCAACCAGGACGACCTCCTGGCGCAGACGCCGTGTGTGTAAGAGTGGGCTGAGATTAGCGCACCATCCGCCGCTGTGCTAATCGACTGATTAGCCACCAGAGCCCCTTCAGTAACAATCTCCTCAAAGTCCTTTTGGTCCTCCTTGGGGAGCTTGGACTTGAAACGCTCCATCGAGTCCCAGAGAGCCCTGTCGTACCTGCCCAGAAGCGCCGCCGCGCTGGAGATTTTGAGGGCCGCCGCCGCAGTAGAGCAGGCCCTGCGTCCCCATGAGTCCTGGGTTCTGCTCTCCTTATCTGGAGGGACGGAAGAGGAGGCCGACGCCGTCTGACCCTTTCTTGCAGCTGCCACTATGACAGAGTCCGCAGGCGGGTCTATCTTCACAAAGACGGGGTCAGAGGTAGCTGGCTTGTATTTTTTCAGGATACGAGCCGGAACTACTTTGACGGTCGCCGGGGTGAGAAAGGTGTCCATGACTGGTTCCATGATTCCTGGGACCAAAGGCAGCAGCGGACGTGAGGCAGACTTTTGGTGAAGTGTTTCAAAAATCACCGACGTGGTGACTTGGGGGACTGACATCTCAATCCCCAGCTTCTGTGCTCCCCGCTGCAACACCTCCTGGTAGGTGTTGATGTCGTCTATGGGCGAGACCCTGGACACTGGGCTGCCCGAGAGCGTGGGTGAATAGTCCTTGATGGATGACCTGGAGGACGAGGAAGAGGACGATGATGGAGTCCTTCTCCTCTTCCGGCGATGATCACGAGCCCGTGACCCAGGTGAACACTCCTCCCGTCTGGGGGAGCGCGATCTGCATCGCCTGTCGTCCGGCGATCTCTGACGCGCTGGCCTGGGGGGACTAGCTCTGTCCACAGCCGCCACCAGCCGTTGCAGCGGAGAATCATGCACTGGACTGATGTATTCCCGCATCCTCCTTGTAGGCCCTGAGTCCTGCCAATGATGTGCTGGCAGCAGCCATCTGGGCGACAGATTAATTGTCTGAGTCTGAGGAGAAGACCTACGGGGTTGAACTGCAGGTTCTCGTGGAGTTGCCGGTCGTGGAGAGGCCCCTGAGTGGGAGGAGGAATGGCGAGACGCCGACTCTGTCACCAGGACCACCGACCTGTCCGAGGCCTGTCTCGACATCGAGCGCGGTCTTGACGTCGATCCGTGGTGTTGTCTCCTTTGTCGCCGGGACTCTCTCGACGTCGAACGACGCCTCGATGTGGACCGGCGGCCATGTTCAGTGGGCGAAGCATGCCGCCTCGACGTCGAACGGCGATGTGAAGCCGACGGCGGAGGCCCTCTCTCCCTCGACGCCGAACGCCGCGGGGACGCCGGCGGAGATGCCACTCTCGACGTCGACACGGATGCCAACCTCGACGCCGAACGCCGCTTGGAGGACAACGGCGGAGGATCCTGTTGTCTCGACTAGGGGTGGGCGGAATTTGCGGAATTAACCTTCGCAAATTATCGCGAGAATGTTTAAAATTATCGCAAACAAGCAGAAATATCGCGAAGATGCGGAAGTTTTTTTCCGGCACGTTCGCGAGATTTTCTGCATGGTTGCGGGTCGCCAACTTACCCATGTGGTTGCTTGCGGGCGCGGCCATCTTGTTTTGAGTTGTTCTCGCGGTGCATGATCGCGAGAAGAAAGACGTGATCGCGCGACGCATGACGTCACTGCGGGCGCGAACTGTCGCGAGACAGCGCAAATGGCTAAAAACAATACAACATCTCATGGAGAACGCGACCGGATCAAGAAAACTTGTCAGCGAACGCAGGGATTCAGGTAAGGCGATCGCGCGCGCGCGAGAATGTATCATTTTACAGCGCGAGCAAGAAACAAATTATCGCCAAGCTGCGGAAACCGGAATTTTTGACATTTTCGCGCTCTCCGCGGAACGCAAAAATGTCAAATTATCGCAATTTCCGCGAACGGAACGAAATTTTTGCCCAGGCCTAGTCTCGACGTCGAACGCCGATGGAGCCTCGAAGACGGAGGGGATGGTGCCCTCGACGACGGAGGGGTGACACTCCTCGACGCCGGTCGTCGCCTGGTTGACGACGGCGGAGGGTCCATGCTCCTCGACGCCGATCGACGTCGAGATGTCGACAGCGGAGGGTCCCTGCTCCTCGACGCCGAACGCCGCTGGGTTGGCGACGGCGGAAGCTCTCTGCTCCTCGACGCCGATCGTCGCCTGGTTGACAACGGAGGAGGTTCCCTGCTCCTCGACGCCGATCGTCGCCGGGTTGACGACGGCGGAGGGGTGGTGTCTCTCGACGCCGAACGTCGCCGGGTTGACGACGGCGGAGAGGCTCTGGATCTCGACGCCGATCGTCGCCGAGTTGACGATGGCGGTCTGGACTTCGACGTCGACGACGTACCTGCTCTCGACGGCGAGCCCGCTGTCGAAAGCCTCTTTTTCGAAACACGACCTACCGGAACATCTTTTCTCAGCGCCGAGCCCGACGCTGAGGCGGAAGGACGAGAGGACTTGCTTCTAGATGAATCTCTATGCCTCTTGGAGCCCTTCCTCACTGGAGATCGGCCTCTGGATGGTTGTGCCAGGCCATAAACGCGAATTCGCTCTCTGTCCTTCAAAGTTCTTTTGGACAGGCTCTGGCAGTGAGTACATGTCTTGGAATCATGATCCTCCGGTAGACACAGGATACAGACCCTATGAGAGTCAGTCCTGGCCTTCTTCTTGCCACAGGCAGGGCAAGGATCGAAAAGAGAAGGCATTTTAAGATGGAAAAAATGCCCAAAAATGCCTAAAAAAGGCAGCCTCTTACTGACTTAGATGTAAAACGTCGAAGTAAGGGAAAAAAAAGTTGAAAAACAGACAACATTTTCTGACAAACTCAGAAAAAAGTGGAGCTCTGTTGCCAGGATCCTTCCAGAAGGAGCCGGAAAGAACAACTGACCTAACTGCCACCCCTGAGGCATGATGGGAAGGTGGGGGTCAGGTGTGCCTTAAAGGCACGGTGTCAGTTTTTTGCTATGCAGCTATGAGTTAGCTTTTCAGTCTTTTTAGATTGGGTATTTGCAATGCAGCCTGGGAGCTTCCTATGCTTTCAGTGTTTTCTAAGAATTTCTGCTGTTTTCTAAGCATTAAAACAGTTATCCAAACAAGTTATAATGTTGTTTCTCATGTTTATAATGCTATTTTCTTATGTGTAGTGGAAATTACTTACAGCATGGTTCAGCTCTAGGGTTTAGGGGCTGCAATTGCTTGTGTATACATATAGGTATATATGTATGGATATATATATGTGGGGCACATATAATATACTGTTTCCGGGATCCCGCACATGGGCGGGAATATTCTAATGCTTATGACTATTGATGAGGATCCCCTGGAAGAGAACTGAAAGGACCGTTGGGCCAGAAAGGAGGAAAGCCAGGATAGAGCAGTGCCTTCTACTCCTACCTTCTTGAGCCGTTTAATCAAAAGTTGGTGGTTGACGGTGTCGAAGGCCGCACTCAGGTCGAGGAGGATCACTGCCACTGATCCTCCTTCGTCTAACAGTGCTCTGGCCTCCTCCACCGCCGCCAGGAGGGCGATGTCAGTGCCCTGTCCTGGGCGAAAACCTGTCTGCGAGTTTTTTAGCAGATTATTAGATTCAAGAAACTGGGAAAGTTTCTTGTTCACCAGTTTCTCGGCGATCTTGCTAGTCCCAGGGAGGAGGGATATTGGTCTATAATTAGCCAATTCCGCTGGATCCAAGGAGGGTTTCTTTAAAAGCGCTTTAACAACTGCCGCTTTCCAATTAAGGGGAACGATTCCCTGTTGAAAAGACGCGTTAATCAGATGGGTGAGGGGGGGGATGATGATGGAAGCTACTTCCTTGAGGGTCCGTAGTGGTGCGGGGTCCCTAGGAGATCCGCTTTTGATAGTTTTTAGCGTGTTCTCGACTTCTTCGGTGGTTATTTGCCCCCAAGAAGTTAAGTTAGGGGAAATCGGAGTGTCGAAGGGATCGCTAATGATGGTCGGAATGGAAGGAGAGATGGAATTAAGGATTTTTTGAATTTTTTCTTGGAAAAAGCTGGCTAGCTGGTGGCATTTTTCCTGGTCAGCTTTGGGGTCTGGGGGGTTTCTCAGGACGGGATCGGGAACCTTGATAAGTTCTTTCAGGATGTTATAGGTTTCTTTACTGGAGCAGGCGGCTTTTTCAATTCTATCCTGAAAGAACAAACTTTTTGTCTTACCAATAGCAGATTTGTATTCTGATAAGGAAATGAGATAGGCATCCTTATTGGTGTTGGATTTCTCCATCCTCCAGGAGCGTTCAGCTCTTTTACAGTCCTGCCGAAGCGACTTGAGCTCTGAAGTGTACCACGGGGCCGAGGGTATTCGTTTGGTGTGTCTGAGGGTGGTGTTTTTAGGGAGGAGTATGTCCAACGAGGATGTGATCCAGGAGCTAAACTGTTTATCGGCCGTAATAGCATCAGAAGAAAACGATGGCATAGAGTTGGAGAGAACGGAGGACCATTCGGATGGTACAAGTTTGTGCCAACGTCTATCGGTGACTTTGATTTTCGCGGACTGGGTGGTAGCAGTGGGGGACTCCCAGGAAATGGGGATTAAAAAATGATCGGTCCATGGCAGTGGCAAAGAAGGACTCGTGGTAATATTGGCATCATTAGTGAGGACGGGATCTAAGAGGTGTCCCTTGTCATGGGTCGGCTCGTTATTCACCAATCGAATGTTGAGTGACAGAAGGTCCACTAGTAGATCAGAGGCAGATCGGTCAGCGGGATCAGTAAAATGGAGGTTAAGATCACCTACAATAAGAAAGTTAGAAACAGAGGCGGCCAATTGAGAGGTCGTTTCGGTGACTGCGTTAAGGAATTTCCCGAGGGTACCCGGGGGCCGGTAGATGAGCAGTCCCGAAAGGGAGTGCGTCGGGGAGGTTTGAAGGGAAAAGTGGCAGCTTTCAGAGTCTTCAATGTTTGCGTCATTGATTCTACAGCTGAGGTGATCGCGGTAGATTATGGCCAACCCGCCTCCTCTTCCTCTGGGTCTATGGCGGGTTTGGATGAGGTAGCCTGGGGGAAGGGCGGTAACAATATCCGCATTCGTGCTGTCAGAAAGCCAGGTTTCTGTTAAAAACAATGTGTCTAAGCCTTGGTCTTGGATCAGCCCATTAATTTCGAGTGCGTGCTTGGGGAGGGAGCGACAGTTAAGAAGACCAAGCTGTAGCCTGAAATTGGCTGGGGTCAGAGTGGCTGTATGGCAGCGTGTGCAGCTTGTAAAGGGTTTACCTGCTTCGTGAGTGTAACGACAACCTTGTTTTTTTTCAGGTCGGAGGTCGCGAAGCATGTCTGCTGAGTACATCAGGCGCCTGGGAGATGGATCTGGCAGCATCCCTGGGCCTGGGTCCGTCCGGGCCCGGACGGGCCCAGACGGGCTTGCCTTATGCGCGCCTTCGGCGCGCAAACGGCGCTCCCGCTGCGCTCGACCGCTGCGCTTGCGTGGGAGGCACATTTAATAGGCGGGGGTGTGTGGGCGTGGCCTGTCAGGTGGGCGTGGCCTCGCGTCTGCTGCGATGGCGGCCGTGAACAACAATGTGCCAAAACAGCGCTAGTTCCGCTGTAATGTGTTGAGCCTGCTTGGCGCTTTCACCCAAAGAAGAGCTCAGGTAAAGATAGAAGTTTTAAAATATGTAAACACAGAGAAGAACAATTTATTTTTAAAATAGCGAGTATCTCTTCAGGCTTCCGCCTCAGAGGTTAGAGTTCCACTGGTCCCGCTAGCAATCCGCGCTGTGTTTATAGGCGGGGGTGTGGGCGTGGCCTGTCAGGTGGGCGTGGCCTCGCGTCTGCTGCGATGGCGGCCGTGAACAACAAACTGTGTCTGGCCCTTAGACACAAACAACTGTCAAGATAGATTCCTGAACAAAACACAAGGTTTAACTTTCATAGGCCAGACCCACGTTATGTCCAAAGACAGCATCCAGGGGTAGTAACAACTTACAGTGTAGGGAAACTTTGCCTTGATTGGCTACAGAAAGCTACACTAGAGGATGTAAAACAACACTTAACTTTACTTCAAGAAGGCGCAGGCCTTAGGGAATTCTTGCTAGGACCAAGAAAACCGTGTCAAAAATGTTTCATATATGCCGGTATCTACGTTGCTTATAATGAAGCATGGAAGGTCACCCAAGCAGAGACTGCAGAACAAATACGAGAAATTGATCGTATTAATTTAGAGAAATCTCCCTATGTAGTAGACAATGGGTTAACGACTCTGTCGTCCAGGATATATTCTTTGGACAGCATTGTATCCTCTGTCATAGACATCATGGAACAAGACTTGGTCATGTTGTAACATGGTCAGTCACAGCTACGTTCTATCATGCTATTAGGCTGGATGCTTCAAAACCTGCGTTCTGGCTATGTGCCTTGCCGTTTAATCAATAATACGTCACTATTTGCAGAATTCAGTCTCACTGATAGACAGATCAAACTGGCACAAAGGGGAGCAGACTATACGGTGCTGAGCATTGACAAACTGGAGAAATTACCATTCAGTGGCAGAAAAAACAGCTACTGAGTGGATCATGGTAAGATTACTCTGCCTGTTACGACTTTCTATTTTCAGTATTGCCTAAAAAAATATACCAGCAGGCAAATATGAAAGGTTGGGTAAAGAATACATCAAGACATCCTGGGATTTACCTTACACACATAGATGTTGGAGTGGTGGACGTGAAGTGTTTCTTAGCGGTGAAAAGTGTGAAAACGCACTAAGCGGTTCTCTCCTTTGTCAGGGTATTAACTTACATGGGGCCTGTGACGGTTCCACTACAAACTTATCCTGCCACCTGCATGGTTCACCGGCAGCAGTGATTAATCCAATCTTTGGTCAACTTTCAAATGGGAGTTACATTATGTTCAATGATCACAGCTGCAGTGGCGTGCTGCCAGGTATCCCATATCTAGTAATGGTTACATCCAAGGTCACTTGCTATATGCAAGTCTTGTTTCCCCAAATAGACATAGTAAGGAAGTCGCCTTTATGGCCTTAACTGAATATCTCTTCTATCCGAGTTGATACTCTAAGCAGATTGAAAGCCATTCTTTTACAAAAAAACTGTGCCTTTGACCTCTGGCAAAGAAACCTATGATCTCCAAGTCGCAAGGACTTCTGCCGGGATACATACCCTTTTGTATACAAACTGCCCTGTGCATTTCTCAGAAATGTTAGGTCGTATCTTAAACATGTCTGAGACGAGCGGTATTGTACATGTATTTAAGAACGTGTGTGCAGGACTGTTAGCACCTTTTCAAGCAGTCCTCTGAATTTTTTCAAACTTCGTGCACTCTGTGTTTGGCGGACTGCCCCTCCTTTTAGCACTCGTTGCAGGGATACTATTTTTGCTCCTACTGCTACGACATGGCAAGTCAAATCACCAGCGACACCCTATTCACCATTGAAAGAACTCTATTGGAGATGAAGTGTCGTGAGCGCATCGTCCAAATTCTGGGTTTACCTTCTCTACGAGAATTAAACACCACTTGGTTTCTGTCATTCAGACCAATTTGACAAGATTGCGTCTTACCTGTTCTACGCTGCCTGCTATGCGGTGAAGAATGCGTGCTGAACATTTGTCTGACACTCCCATCAGTCATGCCAATGGATATCGATACTCTGCTGGACCCGATAACGGCCCATGCTATGTGTTGTCCCCAGCGGCTACCAATCCTGATGGCGGCATTCCTTGAGATCTCACAGACGTACCATGCTACTGCTGAGGTACGAGAGGAAACACCAGGTGCACAGGTAACATCCAGTTCGGACATTGCTGATGCCTTCGCTGCTGAAGGCGATAGTCCACATCTATGTGCTGTTGATCTTCTACACAAGGTATTCCAACTCTCATCCACAACGGTAGACGACTTGTTGTCTACAGGATTAGAGATTCTAATTCAGTGGTCCATCTGGCACTCATGTAAGTGATGTTCTCTGGTTATTTCTCTTATTGCTTTGTGCTGCTTCCTCCCAGTGTTTTGTCTCGAAACACTGTCTTGAAACAAGTCAATTTGAAAGAAAGTGGTGGGTTCCGCTTTCGGGTAGGGGGCGCGCACACGTATACTAAGACCTATGTTAGGTCTAATCCATGTAAAAGCTTTCAAAAGAAATTCTTTCAAAGTCGTACTCTTGAATTGTCATCCTTATGTTTATTCACATATATTTCATTAAATCTCCATTGTAAATTCATTCTTTGCTATGAATATTATATCCTTTACAATTTTACAATCACCCAATGCATTTCGGGTCGATAAGTGGACCCTTCCTCAGGGGTCTGTGAATGGAAAAGAAAAAAGGAAATTTACAGGGCTATTCCGCCTATTTCAATGTTAAGTGAGTACAAAAATACTGATGAAAGTAGGTGCTCAAAGAAAGCATGATAGTTCAATCCTATCGTTAATTCCTTTCGGTTGCATACTGTCCATTTTCCTGATCCAAAGAACTTAAAATCGTCATTGTCCAGACATTGGACAGAAGCAGGTCACAATATCGCACAGCTGAGATTTACGATATTGGAAGTGATTAAACCAGATCTAACTATGGATGCCCACAAGCAAAGATTGAGAGCGGAATATTTTTGGATCAGGAAAATGGACAGTATACAACTGAAAGGAATTAACGATAGGATTGAACTATCATGCTTTCTTTGAGCACCTACTGAGGAATAATTATTGTATTCCTGCAAGAATACCACATCACCATCCCATTTTAAAACGGCTGAACTCATGAAGATCGTTTTTTATGCTACATCTTGTTTTATTTATTTTCATCTTTATTTTATTTTTTTTCATTTAATTTAATTTTTACATTTCATTATTTATAATGACAAGCTCCTTGACACATTTCATGATATTTTTTGAATAGCCAACGTTTGAGTTTTTGCATGTGTATTTTTCCACCATCATGTTATTAACATCATCTAATAATTTAATTTACATCGTAGTACCACACTATTAACCGGTTCTATAGCGATATTTCAGCGCGGTTGAACCTACCAAAGTTCAGTTAAGAAGTAGAGTTATGTTAACACACATAAACTTGATCCTTATTGGAAGAGAGACACGTGGTAATTCTCGTACATAGATCAGTTTCGACAGAGTCACGCGAGTGTAGAAACGTCATTTTGACGTAAACCAATCACTACTGGTTTACAATTGTACAGACACGTGAACTTCCATAAGCCTGTCGTTTATTGGCAGACTTGAGCAGGTTTGAACCAATCAGGACACGCTTAAAGAGCACAGACATGTGAACTTCCACAATCCCTGTTTCCATTGGAAGACGGATACGCGACAGTTTTACATCAGGAAGTAAGTACAGATTAGGATACGCGATCAGAGAATAGCTAGGTCACCGGGTTTAAATAGTTTTACATCTTTTTAACTAGACGTACTCAGATATAGAGCATTATATAAGAGGTCATAAGTAACATGAAGGATTTAAATACTCTGTTTTTGAGTTAGAGTTTAGACACTTCAACAAACAGTTACCAATTTGCTAGATCTAAGGCGGTTGTTTTTATGTTCAAATATTGAAATTGTTTTCCAGAGACTGCCCAATATTATTTTTTAACGCTATTAAATCTAGAGATGTGCAACTTTCCATGATTAGCGAGGTATAAGCAATAGATTGTTCATTAAAACAATTAGAGTATTTCATCAGTATTTTCGTACTCACTTAACATTGAAATAGGCGGAATAGCCCTGTAAATTTCCTTTTTTCTTTTCCATTCACAGACCCCTGAGGAAGGGTCCACTTATCGACCCGAAATGCATTGGGTGATTGTAAAATTGTAAAGGATATAATATTCATAGCAAAGAATGAATTTACAATGGAGATTTAATGAAATATATGTGAATAAACATAAGGATGACAATTCAAGAGTACGACTTTGAAAGAATTTCTTTTGAAAGCTTTTACATGGATTAGACCTAACATAGGTCTTAGTATACCTGTGCGCGCCCCTTACCCGAAAGCGGAACCCACCACTTTCTTTCAAATTGACTTGTCTACAGGATTAGAAAATGTTATGTTTTCTCCATCCCCACACACTGACTTTTGATTCAAGCACACAGTGTTCCGGAGAGACTCTGAATTTGGCCTTCATTCTTTTTCAAATGTAGTACTGACTTTGGAACTTTTTCTATGATTATATATTTTTTTCGATTCCCCGTCCCAAAATTGTATTTTTCATTTTTTGGCACAGTAATCTGCTTATAGTGGAACTATTTATAGAGAACACAATTATTTGATAACACTTCCAGGGACAGTATGCCACCTTGTCATGAATAACAATTTGACTTGTGTAATCTGATATGAAATGGTTTTGGCTCCTTTTTCTTCTGTATTTACGAGCCATTTCATCACATGTATATATTTTGGTTCATTCATTTAGCATTCCAATGTGATCCTATGCTTAGAATGGAACATTGCCTTTAATATGTACAACACTTTATGCATGGCAATGGTTTTGTAATGTATTTTTAGAACATGTGTTTTAGATATGTTTTTAGCTTATTTTAGCAAACCCATGTGATACTCTGTTTTAAGATATGTTTAGAACGTTTAGGATTTAGTAACGTCATTCATACGAAACTGGAGTGGGTGTTGTGTGCAGATTTAGATTCCGTATATAGGTTTCTCGATGTATGCCCTTTTATAGGTACAATTCACATTGCCCTTATTTGGACATAGAAATCTGGCCCTTATTTAGATATTGTCCGTACAAACCAAATACAGGCATGGCCACCTACATCCATCCATCCACGTCACAATGAATTCTTGGAAAACCAGACCCTTAAGCCTTTAGGAATTTCCCCCAGCTTGAATATTGATTTCTCCAAGAACTCATTAAGTATGCATGAACATCTATTCCTTAGGGGTTCATTCATGACTTTCCTCTGCCCGACTTTTACGTCAATACTGGCACTCCTAGACCCCTTCAAGGTATAAATATACCAGCACTTGCTCTGGCAAATTGTGGTTCCCGGAGGATTCGATCCAACCCAGACTATACGGTTCACCACAGCAAGTTCAGAAGGAGATCGAGTTCCAGCCTGATGCACTGACCTGATGCTGCCATCCTCCTCGCAGAGAATCCAGCTCCAGTGCTCTCTGACTTCCCTTGCGGGGGGTTAGACTATCGAGTCCAGAAAGAGATTCCAACCTCTCTCATTCTAAGGTATGGAGCTGACTAGAACTTAGAGAAACCTTTGGCAACTCTTGGCTAAACTAAAATATAGCTAGCTATACTTTAGAAATGGCACCTACTTCAAACCTCCTACTGCACTTAGGTTAGGTACACTGGGGTAGAACAATTTAGAAGCATCAGATGAGTATCACATTTTAGCTTATGTTATTTATGTATGTATTTTGATTAATATATGTCATAGCTACAAACCATGCTATTGCAGTATTATTTTATCTTACTGCTAACCTCGTACATATTGTACTTCGCAGTCTGTCTTACGATTGTAGCAATTCATATCTCTTACATGAGAAATAAGACTGTTCAATAAACCCTTTTATTGTAACGCCCGTCTCTCTATTTCTGTGCAACTCTGTAGAAACGAAGCATGCACGATTGACTGAGTGAAACTGTTATCTATTGTTTCCATGATTCTGAGACTGTTCCGATTCTAAAAGGAAACAAAGTTGTCATGTTTATGCGGTTGTCAGAGACTAATCACTTCTTGTATATTCGGGAAGTTTCTAGTGACCTCTGAGTTAGCTGGCACACACAAGTAATTAAGTTTAATATACTCAATAGAGACATACTGACCTTAGTCCTATGTCAAATCTATAGTGTATGTTATTCCAATACGCAGAGCCTATCAGGGATATAGGAACTACACTACACGTGAACACGCTGTCTATACCTACACCTGCAAGTAATAGCACTACACTGGAGGTGGTCAACGTACATACTCTTACAATACAACAGATCAGATTCCGAATGGAAAAAATGGTTGCTCTGGCCCGCAGACACAAACATCTGTCAAGAAAGATTCCTGAACAAGACACAAGGGGCCCGATTCAAGGAACTAACTTAAGACAAAATCCTAAACTTACTACCATTTTGGTATTCACAGAAGGCACTTACTCATTTTAGTATTCACAGAAGGCACTTACTCATTTCGGTATTCACAGAAGTTAGGAGTCCTAACTTTAGAACTCCTAAATGCCCTCTGTGAATACCGAAAGTCTTAAAATTAGGATTTTTCTCAGTTTAGGATGAGTATAGTTAGAACTCCTAACTTTAGGACTCCTAAATGCCTTCTGCGAATACCGAAAGTCTTAAAATTAGGATTTTTCTCAATTTAGTAGTAGTAAAGTTAGGACTCCTAACTTTAGGACTCCTAAATGCCTTCTGTGAATACCGAAAGCCTTAAAATTAGGATTTTTCTCAGTTTACTAGTAGTAAAGTTAGGAGTCCTAACTTTAGGATTCCTAAACTGAGAAAAATCCTAATTTTAAGACTTTCGGTATTCACAGAAGGCATTTAGGAGTCCTAAAGTTAGGACTCCTAACTTCTGTGAATACCGAAGTGAGTAAGTGTCTTCTGTGAATACCAAAATGAGTAAGTGCCTTCTGTGAATACGAAAATGGTAGTAAGTTTAGGATTTTGTCTTAAGTTAGTTCTGTGAATCGGGCCCAAGGTCTAACGTTCAATAGGCCAGACCCACGCTATGTTCAAAGACAGCATCCAGGGGTAGTAACAACATACAGTGTAGGAAAACTATGCCTTGATTGGCTACAGCCATCTATACTAGAAGATGTGAAACAACACTTATCTTTACTTAAAGAAGATGCAAACCTTTGGGAATTCTTGCTAGGTCCAAGAAAACCACGTCAAAAACGTTTCATATATGTCAGCATCTATGCTGCTTATAATGAAATATGGAAGGTGACACAAGCAGACGCCGCAGAAAGAATACGAGAAATTGATCGTATTAATTTTGAAAAATCTCTCGCTGTGGTTGGCAATGGGTTAACGACTCTGTCATCCAGGATATATTCATTGGGCAACATTGTATCCTCTGCTATAGACATTGTGGAACAAGATTTGGTCCTTCTGCATCAAGGCCAGTCTCAATTACGTTTTATTCTGTCATTAGGCTGGACGCTACAAAACCTGCGTGCAGGCTATGTGCCTTGGCGTTTCATCAACACGTCTTCTCTGTTTTCTGATTAAAATCTCACGGATAAATGGATTGAACTGGCACAGAGGGGAGTGAAGTATACAGTGCTGAGCATTGATAGACTCGAAAAATTGCCATTTTCGGTAGCTGAAAAACCAGCTACTAAATGGATCATACATGGCAAAATAACTCTGCCTGTTACAACTTTCCTTTTTCAGTATTGCCTTACACACATGCCAGTAGGTAAATATGAAAGGTTGGGTAAAGAACACATCAGGACATCCTGGGATTTACCTTACACACACACAGATGTTGGAGTGGGGGGCGTGAAGTGTTTATTAGCGGTACACACTGTGAAAATGCACTGAGCACACACAAGCGATATCCGGTGATCGTGCTCTAAAGTGCTGCAAAATGACAGGCTTGGATAGCGTCTCTGGATGTGATGAGAGAGTTTTAAGGGCACGATATGGAGCCCACCGAAAATTAAATTAAAGCCAGAGACCCCATACGATGCAGAGAATATGGCTACAGAATAATGTACAAGAAACGAACAAAGAGATTGGTAGTTTTAGATGCACGAGGATGCACCGGCATTACTTTAGAATCTGATTTCCCCTTTCACTGTTGGATTATGCAAAATGTTTGTCCTGATTTACGAGCCTGTGTTTTCTAAAACTGTTATTAAACATTAAAAAAGAAAAGAAAAATGCACTGAGCAGTTCACTCATGTGTCGGGATATTAGTTTACACGGTGCCTGTAGCGGTTCCACTGCAAATTTATCCTGCCACCTGCAAGGTTCACCAGCCTCTGTGATTAATCCAACGTTTGGACAACTTTCAAATGGGAGTTACTTCATGTTGAATGATCAGAGATATTGTGGCATGTATCCCATATCTAGTAACGGTTACTTCCAGGGTCACTTGCTGTATGCAAGTGTTGTTCCCCCAAATAGACACAGTCAGGGAGTCGCTTCTATACGAATTGATACTTTAAGCAGAATAAAAGCCATTCTTTTACAACAACCCGTGCCTTTGACCTCGGCCAAAGAAACCTATGATCTACAAGTCGCAAGGACTTCGGCTGAGATACAGGCTCTGTTAAGGACAAATTGTCCTACGCATTTCATAGAAATGTTGGGACGTATCTTAAACATGTCTGATACGAGTGGTATTGTGCATGTAATTAAGACCGTATGTTTGGGACTGTTAACGCCTTTTCAAGCAGTCCTCGGAATCATTCCAAACTTCATGCAGTCGGTGTTTGGTGGTCTGCCGCTGATTCTAGCAATTGTCGCAGGAGTTCTATTTTAATTACTACTGCTGCGCTATGGCAAGCCAAGCCACCAGCTTCACTCCCGGCACCTTGGAGCTTGGTCTCCAGGAAAGGAGGTGTCGTAAACGCATAGTGCAACTATTGGGTTTACTTCGTCTATGAGAGCTAAATACCACATGGTTTCTGTCGTTGAGACCAATCAGGCAAGATTGCATCTTACCTGTTCTACGCTGCCTGCTTTGCTGTGAAGAATGCGTGCTGGACATCTGTCTAACACTCCCATCAGTCATGCCAACAGATATCGATACTCTGCTGGACCCAATAACGGCCCATGCTCTGTGTTGTCCCCAGCGGCTACTGATCCTGATGATAGCATTCGTTGAGATCTCACAGACGCAACATGCTACTGATGAGGTACGAGATGGATCCACAGGCACACAGGTTTTATTGAACACTGCTACTGATGATGCATCACATCTATGTGCAGTTAGTCTTCTAAACGAGGTAATCGACCTATCACCGACAACAATAGACAATTTTTTTGTCTACAGGATTAGAGGATTTCATGGTTTCCCCAGCATCTACAAATAACTTTTGATTTGGCTCACAGTGTACCATGTAATCTATGAATTCGGCCTTCATTTTTCTAAACAAAAAGATAAAATTTGGAACTCTCCTAAGATCACACTTTTTGCATATTGACTTTTTAATGGTTAAAAGTTCTGCTTACAGTAGAACTATTCATAGAGAACAGACTTCTTTGAAACACTGCCGTGCCACATTGTCGCTTTTTTCTCAAATTTATGTAATCATGACATGAAATGGCTCTGAACCTTTTTCATTTCTGAACAAATGGATCATCATTACATATGTGTATATTTCTGTTCATTCTCTTAGCATTCACTGTAAATATATCCTCAGAATGCAACATTGGTTTTATATGTACAGCACCTGCATTTCATGTGTAGCGAACTTTTAACAAAGACATTTTAGTATGCTTTTACGAATGTTTTTAGTGAACATGTGATGGTCAATTTTATGTGTTTAGCATATAGTAATATCGAGCAGTAGTCATTGGAGTGGGTGTTGTGGTTCAATTTAGGTACCCGTATATAGGTTTCCCTGAATCATGTCCTTATATAGACACAACTTGCTTTGCCCTTATTTAGGCATAGAATCCCAGCCCTTATTTAGGCATTAGCAATGCTAACCAAATACAGGCATGGTCACCTACATCCGTCCATCCCACGTCACAACGAGTTCTTAGAAACCAGACCCTTAAGCCGAATGGGACTTTTCCTAGCTAGGATTATTGATTTCTCCAAGAACTCATCTATTATGCATGAACTACTATTCCTTAGGGGTTCATCCATGACGTCTTTTAGTCACTTTTTGACTAAACTTTTTTGAACTCTTTTGGTTCCATTCTTCGTCGACCTCGACTCTGGTGCCGGTAAGGATGCCTGGCTTCAAAGCTTGTGACTCCTGTCACCGACTGATGTCGGTCACAGACCACCACCGCCGGTGCCTCTATTGCCTTGGGGCTGACCACGATGCCGAGTCGTGCCTCGACTGCCGGACCTTGACTTCGAAGGCTAGGCGGGAGCGGTTCCGCAAGCTGCTCGAGTTCTGGCAGTCGACAACGTGCCGTTCAAGGTCCCGGTCGAGGAGGAGGTCAAGGGACCGGTCGCGGCGCTGCAGCCATCACCGGTCGTCAGGGTCCAAGTATTCGCGATCCAGTAAGTCGAAGCACAGCAGGAAGTCGACACCGGAAACCAATTAAGTGCCGCATGGGGGAAGGTGCTCCTTGCACATCCTATGATGAACAATGTTATTTTCAGATAAATTGCCAGCAGCCCACAGGGGTTTTATGTTTATGGACTACCAGTCCCAGTATTCATTGCGAGATTACTCACCTGAGTGTGATTGATTGTAATAGAAAGGGAAGACGCCGGAGAATCCATTTGCTGGTGGTTATTCTGTGCAGTGATACCTATGAGGAAGGGCGGAAGCCCGAAACGCGTCAGGTGACTGCTGACGACGGATGTGATGAGGCCCCTTCCCTGACCCTATAAACGCCGACTTATGAGTGCCCTCGCTTGGGAACTTTGTGAAACTGTATCTATATAGATAGGTAGGTAGATATATATATATATATATATATATATATATATATATATATATATATATATATATATATATATATATATATATATATAAACTCACTTATATGGGTCTGAGCTCTGGGGCTTTAGCAACTTGGATAAACTGGTAGTGCTTGAAAATGCATTTTTACGTAAAATCACAAGCTTACCTGCCAGTACACCACTGCGCCCTTTATTGTTAGATTTAGGTAAAAAACCATTGGCACACCTCGTCAAGCTCCGCCCGCTGCTATATTGGCGTCGCCTTTGGTGCACAGACGAGCTTGAGCACTATAAGTGCGGCTTCATGGACATAATTAAATCTAATTCATCACATAACATTCCTTGGTTATGCAGCATAAAATCCCTTCTGCGCAGCATAGGTCTGTTTGAGCTTTGGAACGACCCAGAAAATGCTACCTTCCCTTCTAAGAGCAAACTGAAAGCTATCTACTGGGAATGGGTCTACATGATAGAAACTACACAAGGCCTCTCCTCCCACTTAACAGGTCGCTTTCTTGATTTTGAAAATAGTCCATTACTCGAAAGCTACTGGGACATAATAGAGAGGCCCTTTGACCGCAAGCTATACTTTCAGCTACGGGTGGGTGCCCTTCCGGTTGCAGAATTCACTTCAAATTGGAAAAATACTCAAAACAAAAATAATAAATGCTACAACTGCACTGAGGAATGCGAATCTGTCGAACACTTGCTATTTTTCTGCCCAATGTACATACAACCCCGTAAAATTTGGATAAAACCTGTATGTAAATTGTTGGGCATTAGGAACTATCGGACAGCCCTTCGCATTATGAGCACTGACCCTGCCCCTCTCATTTGTATAGCAGTGGCCAAATTTCTAGGGTGGGCTTGGGGCTTACGATCTAAAGCACTGAGATATGATGGCAAATTGTAGAAATCGATTGCACTAGTACAAACCTATTGAAACTTTAACTTTTATGATGGAAACACATACAAAGGTCTTACATACGTGTTATTTTAACTCTGTGAATATCTGTATACAGTTTTTAATAGTTTTTTAGCTTATTGATGGTTGAAATATTGAATTTAATGCTTGTCTTAAATATTTTTTAGGTAATTTATATGTGTGATGTTTGTTTGTGCTTTTATGACTCAACTGTCGAATAAAGCTTAATTGAATTGAATAGATATCTATACATAAACTACAGCCTAAAAAATATAGGCTAAAAAATGCCTCAATTGCATTGAATTTTTCATTTAAAAAAACATATACATTTAACATTTCTGCACACAGAGTATGAACACATTCAACTGCCAAACATATCCTTTATTTGAAAGGAAAAAGGCAAGGAAATACAAAGGCATTGTTAGCCAATAGGCTGCATTGAAAACATAATAGATAAAACTGGCACTGTGGCTTTAAAACCACTAAGACCTCCTCAATCCCATCATGCCCCACGGATGACAGTTAGGTCAGGTCTTTTGTCACAGAATATCAAAACATTGGAGGATAAAGCCATATCTCAAGCGCTGCATTATGTTTTCGTCTGTGTAGGAGGGAGAGTTGCTTATGACTTTGATGAGTATTACCCTGGAAGAGAAGTAGGATTATAGGTAAGTAACTTATCCTTTTCTTCCATGGGATATTCAAAAATAGTCATAAGCACTGAACAGACTAGCGAGCCCATCCCCCCCCGCCTGTGGACAAAATAGAAGACCGCTATCAGGGACTAAGACTCCTTTAACCAAACCAATTCCTTAATGAAGCCTGCCCCACTTGGGCATCTGCCAAAAGAATCGGTGTCCGAACAGTAATGGAGAGCGAAGGTGTGCACTGATTACCATGAGGCATCCTTACAAATCCCTGTAAGGGACAAATTTCACAGTAGGACAGCAGTGGCGGCCTTACCGCTTATAGAGTGAGCTTTAGGCCTACAAGGAAGGTGTTTGTGGCTAACTGGTAAGCAAGGGAGATGCAAGATATTATTCACCTCGAGATAGATTGCTTGGAAGAGACTCGACCGATGTGCACTGATTCATAGCTAACAAGCAATTGGGCAGACCGACTTATCTATTTAGTTTTGTCAAGGTAAAACTCCAGAACCCTTTTAAGATATAGGGAGTGTGAGGCCCTTTCTGGTGGTGTGAAAGGGTTGGTAAAAAACATCGGGAGAGTAATGGTCTGATTGATATGAAAATCAGAAATGACCTTTGGCAAAAAACTAGGATGTGTCCTCATAACCACCCTGTTGGAGTGGAAAATGAGATAAGGTTCCTTTGCACAAAGAGCCTGGATTTCACTGACTCTGCGTGCTGGAGTGATGGCGACTACGAAAGCGGTCTTCTAGGAGAGGTGTTGTAAAGATGGCTTGTGTATGGGTTCAAAATGAGAGCCCATTGTTTTGGAGAGATCCAAATTAAGCTCACATGAAGGAGAGGGTGACCTTATAGGTGGGTAAACCTTTTTTTAAACCCTCGAGGAAGCCCTTCACTACAGGCATTTGGAAAAAGGAAACCTTGTGGGTGACTTTCTGTAGGATGTAATGGCCGCCAAATGTACTTTTATGGATGTGAATTGGAGACCAGATTTGGCTAGGAGCAACAAATAAGCCAAGAACACCTGTTCATGACCTAGAATAGGATGATGACCATTGCAAATGCACCATAAGTAGACACCCTTCCATTTGATAGCGTAGGATGTCCTGGTAGACGGGCTTTCGGATTATTTCAAGATGTCCATGCAGTGTTGGGAAGGCCCTAGGTGTCCATATTGCAGGAATTCAGGAGCCATGCCATCAAGCTCAGGGAGGGAAGGTTGGATTTGTAGATCTTCCCTTCCAGCTTGGAGAGGAGATCTAGCCTGCATGGCAACCTCCTGTGTGGACAGGTAAAAAAGGTCTAGGTACCACCACTGGTGAGACCACTCAGGAGAGGTCAGGATCATCCTGGTTTTGGCTCTGTAAAGCTTGCTGATAACCATGGGAATGAAAGGTATGGGAAGAAAAGCATCCAGCAATGTCTCTGACCAATTGATCAAAAGAGCATTCCCTCTGGAACCTTGTTGGGGATATCTGGATGCAAAGATGCATCATTTTACATTTCTTGCTTCTGCAAACAGGTCGATTTGTGGTGTTCCCCACTATAGCAAAATTTCCTGAGCAACATTGTTGTTTAGTACCCAGTGGTGTGCTTTGGCAAACGTGTGACTGAGGGAGTCCGCCTGAATTGCGAAGATGGTGAAATCTCTGGCAAGTAGCCATGACCATATGGTTTGAGCCTCCAGAGATAGGGGCAGTGATCTGGTTCCTCTCCGTTTGTTCAAATAATGCATTGTGGCCATATTGTTTGTCTGTACCAAAAGAAAGCGTGACTGAATGGATGGGTAAAAGGACTTGAGTGTCAGAGGGACTACCCTCAGCTCCAGCATGTTGATATGGTACAACTTTTCTGATTCCGACAACAGGCTTTGAACTTGTAAAGTGCCCATGTGGGCTCTCCAGTCCTGTAGGGAGAGAAAGCAAAAGACACACAATTGATGGACGGAATGCAGAACAAATCAAAACATTCACCCCCAGTCAAGAGATCTGGGTTAAATCCATCATTCTTTTGCTCACCATGCCACCCCAGTTTAGACCTGGCCATATGCAAATCAGCCTTGACCCTGTGCCTCATGGGAACAGTCCAGCCCGAACTGCCAAGCCAGGTCCTCCATGGACCGGAAACAAGCATCCTAGGACTGGTTTCGGGGTTTCACCCCTCTTCAGCCAGGATAGTTTGATTCCAGTGGCACAGTGAGCTGTGCAGAGTGTGCTTGTTAGGGGGCGGGGCCTAGGGACGATCGCGTCTTTTTAAAAAAAACATTTTTTAAAGGGGGGCTGTGTGGCCCCCCTTCCTTTTACTTTTTTGTGGCCCTGGCGACCCCATCCCCCAGGGCCTCACCCCCAAATACAAATTTTAAAAAACAATTTACTGGAAGGGGGCCTCGTGGCCCCCCTCCCGTGGCCAATTCCAGGCCCCGGGGACCCCATCCCCCAGGGCATGGCCATTCGTTGGGGACCGTGGGGGGGTCCCCAATCCCCCCAAGGTCCCAGCCGGCTTCCCGACTCCTGCGGGAGCTGTCATTGCTTTTCCACATGGGGAGCAGCTAACATGCTGCTCCCCATATGGAGAAGCAATCTGCTTTGCTTCATTGAAGCGAGAGCAGGTTTCCCGCCCTGCCATTGCAAACAGCAGTGTCCTGGGGGTGGGCACCCCGGGACACTGCAGGAGTCGGCCCTGGGGGGTGGCGGTCCCCAGGGCCACAACAAGGCTTCAGGAGGGGGGCCGCGCAGGCCCCCCTCCCACATCTGTGAGCAGCAGGTGGCGGTCCCCGGGGCAGGGGGTGGCCTGAGAGCACCCCCACACCCAATTTTTTGTAGCTCCGGGGGGGTGGCGGTCCCCGGGGCTGGGGGGGCCTGAGAGCCCCCCCACCCAATATTAATAAGCCCCGGGGAGTGGTGGTCCCTGGGGCAGTGTGGGGGGGATTGGGAACCCCCCACACTATTTTTTCAAAATGCCCCCGGGACTTGGCCCCCACCCCGGGTGCCGATTACCAAAGAAGCGGGGGAGCCCGCGCTTCATTTTTTAAAAAATGTTCGGCCGAAATTCACACTGGGTGCGCGAATCTCGATGATTATAAAAATAAAAAATGCTTTTTTGGGCCCTGGGGGTCCTTGTGAGACCCTCTGAACAGGCCTAGGGGGTCAGGGTGTTTCTACCCTGCCCCCTTTTCGCCTTTTGCGTGTTTGTTTCTTAGGTTTCTTGTGCCTTGGTTCTACCGAGGCACAAGATGGCTGCCAACACTTTCTGATTTGGAGTGTTGACAGCCAATTAGAATACAGCTCGTGCACGGCAGGGTGCGCACTGGGTGCACATAGGGTGCGCGGATCCTCCAAGGCCACAGATATATATGTACTTTTAAATGCCATTTTCTCAGGAACTACTGAACGGATTTACACAATTTAAGCAAAAGGCACGCGTCTGAACTAAGGACTACCTCTTTGCCAAATTTGGTGTAATTCCGTTCAGCAGTTCGGGCTGTAGCTGCGGCTAAATGTCCTATAGGAAATTGCATGGGGATGACGTGTTTTGGGACCCCACTTTTTTCTCAGCCCCCACTTGACGAATCACCGTGAAACTTTCAGGATAGGAGCGGACTTGTTGGTGCTCGCATCGGACAATGACCGTCCGGTTCTTGACTTCCGATGTGGGACAGCTTGTGAACGGCTCCTGGTCTTTTACAGCATTGCCTGGTCCTCACAGATGCAGCGACAAGGTCACCGTCAACACTCCTCTGCATCTTCCGTCATCAGTGGTCATTGCTCTTCCGTGCCTCCTGGTCACCTCCGAGTAGCATAGACTCTGTCCCCTCTGCTTGCAGGTTCTTCTCATCAAAAATTCATCCTTGGATTCCACCAGACTCTTCCACCTTCGTTGTGGTCTATAGTAGTTTCAACGTCACTTCATTCCTATGCACCCGGGTTCTCTAATGTAGGTATCCTCTTTCCTGGGGTATCCACGGGTGAGGTGACTCTTCAACCTTCTGTCTTCCAAGGGGTTTCTTCAGGGTCCACTGGGAAGGGTCCTTCTTGAAAACTGCAACTGCGACTTTCCGATTGATTTGTATTGAGTACACAGCTGTGTTTCCACTCTGCACACAGGCTCCGTGGGGTTCCTGGGTACTTACATTGGGTCGTTCCTTGAGTCCCCAGCTCTTCTAAATCTTCTGGTCCAAGTCCCGACTTCAGTCGCAGTTCGCATTCCACTTCTTTAGTATATGGCTTGGTCTCACCCTGGAGACCACTGTGTATTTGTGCTTAAGTACCTGTTTACATTGGAAGTATTGTGTGTATTGTGTTTATATCTCCGGGTAGGAGATATATCAAGTTGTTAGTGAATGTGTATAATAAATATGCCTATTTTTATAACTACACTGTGTGGTTCTTTTTCATTTGACCTACACTATATGATTAGTTCTGGTAAAACAAGCTGCTTTACACTCCTTCTGGACTAAGCCTTAAGGCTGCTCTCCACAGCTACCAGTTAGAGAGCTTTCTATGTTAGTCTAACACCACTAAAATAACTATAAGGGTGGTGTGGATTAGTGCAAGGTGCTTCACTTGAATAAGTGTGCACCATTGACTAAGTCAGCCTCCTACATATATGTAAAGTGCTCCGGGGTCCCAGCATGTGGGCGGGATTATTCAGTGCTTATGACTATTGATGAGTATCCCCTAGAAGAGAAAATGGCTTCCCTTGAATCCAGGTTGTCCTCCACAGTTCACCAGCTCAAGTCCACTGCGGCATCCCAAAGGATAATGATGAAATCTGCCCATCTACCTGATGTTGGAATCACTGCTTGCAGATGCACAATTAGCGGGCCCTCATGTGCCAGAGTGCATGTGAGAACAGGAGGATACAAGAAGAACAATTCACTTACATATGCTAACGCTCTGTCTAGTTTCGACTTTAATGTAAAAGAAAAAACTATACCTTTAATAATAATCTTTAGGTTGCATTAGAACAATTACAGTGTACCATCGTCCTTCTGCAGATGTGGACACGAGCACACCTTAAAGTGTTTTTTTCCCAAAATGCTTCTGCTAGAACAAGCTACACTAGTGATATCACTCATTGTTTGAAACTTGAAACATATTCGCTATTTGAACATATAAGCCTTATTCTGACAGTATATCTTTTAAGCAGAATCAAGGACACTTAGAATTTTCATTGGAACATAGTATCAGATGTTTATTTACTCATGTTAAGATTAGGGGGCAGATTTATGTTCCCTGGCGCATCCCTGCAAATCAGCATGGATGCGCCAGGGAAGATGCGTCACGCAAGTTTGCCCATGCGCCACCGCAGATGCGCCGTATTTACAATGCGGTGCATCGTGGCGCAAGGACAAGCAGATACGTGACGCATCTGCTGGCGTAAGGTTGGCGCAGTGTTGAAGTTGCATCGCAAGCGTGACGCAACTCCAGCACTGTTCCTACCTACCCTATTCCTAACATGGTGCGTCAAGCCTTACGCCTGTTTCAAGCAGACGCAGGGTTTTGACGCATCAGCGTTGGGAAATTGACTCAGTGAAATCTTATAGATTTCACCGAGTCACTTTTCAGGGGCGTTCCTGCGACGGAACACCCCCCTGAGTAGAAACGCCCACATAAAACCTGACGCAGGTTTCATGTGGTGCAGGGCTTTACACCGTGACACATCTCCATAGATGCGTCACGATGTAAATGGGGCGCAATATGGCGCAGGGTTTACGCCGCCGCTGCATCACAAAAGTGACGCAACGGCGGCGTAAAAGTGGCTCAAGTCTGATATAAATCTGCCCCTAGGTATTTAACCTTTAAATAACTTCAGAAAAAGCTAGTCTGATAAGGAAATGAGATTGGATTGTGTGATCTCTACACTGGCAGGACTCAAGACATGCTCTTTTTGTTTTTCCTCGTGTGATGCTGAAGGTAGATAGAAATCGATTTTTAAAACGCGTGTGTCTTCAATATAAAGGGCCTTATTTCTACTTCAGGATCCTACAACATACGGTGCAACGTGCTGTACACTATAGGACCACCAAAGCCGTGGTGCTGCTGCCTGCCAGATTAGAACTTCATCCTGGTCTAGCGGGTGGTCTGAGAGCGGCGGTCTGTTAGGCTCATAGAAAAGCCGACCATGCAGATCGCCGCTCTCAGAGTGCTGACTGCACCTTCCTGAACGGTGTGGGATAAATGTCACACTGTGCAGGAACGGAGGTGCAAATTCAGGGGGGCACTACAAGTGCCCCTCCTCCTGCACCCCCAGACCCAGAAGTGGCAGGGGGCCCTTTGGTGCCTTTACACCACCCTTTCATGGTGGGCTCACCAACATGAAATGGACAGTGGAGAGGTAACTCAAAATATGCACGGTGGTGCCACTGCAGCACTGACAGCATATATGAGCCTCCAACTGCTGCATGACCATCGCGGGATCCTGGAACGCGAGTGGTCGCAGCTGTCCTGCAGCAGTCCGACTGCCACACTCTTAATGTTGCGGGCGGGACTGCAGTGTGGCGGTGGTTAGAATGGACCTCTGTACTTACACAATATTCAAAACTGATTAATTGATTGCCCTGGCAAAGTCACCCACAATAAATTTGTTTGTTATAATCTGCATACGTTTTTAAAAATAATTTTTACCAATGTGCTAATCCTTAAAGTTTGCACTGAGACTGTTAGGCCGTTTTATCTTCTCTTTCTAATTATAATTATTTATAATTGTAAATATTGTTGACCTCAGACGAGATCTAAATCAATAAAATGTGTTTGTCTTTGTTTGTAGAGGATAATCTATCTAACTGCAGATTCCTCACCCTGTGAATTCCCCCAGGCGCAGGCTGGATCCAGAGAATTTTTTCAGCATTCCCATTACGCGCAGATAGGTGGCATTGTACAGCTCTGTGTCAGCTCTGTCCTGCCCAGAAAGTGATGCCGGAACCACATATAATAGCCACCACTGCACGCTAACGTCAGTTTCTTTCTAAACTCTGTACATGTCATCATTCACAGAGCCAATTGCTGATCTGATTTAAAGCATTAAAAGCTCTAGACTGGGACCTTTTTAAGATGGAGCTAAGAGTCCATTCCACAGAACAGGTAGGTGGGTTTCTGAGGAATCTGCGGTTATACAAATTATACACCAGAAAGAGAATTACCAAAGTTAAGTAACTTGCTCTTTTGATGGATACTTCTAACCGCAGACTTACCACCTTGCCACCATATCATATCAGTACCTATGAAGGTGGTGGACTTGTGGAATGGCTCAGGCCAAAGAGGCCTTTACACCGAACGGGCAATGTGTCTTTTCCGATGGACCTGACTATCAGGGTGGAAGTGCTTTATGAACATGTGATCTGGCGCACACATTGCAGGCTGAAATAATCAAGAGAGGCACTCCATGTGCAAACAGAGAGGTAGCAGCATTGGCTCTATTGGAATGAGCCCTCAAGCCCTCTGGCTGCTTCTTAGTCAGTACGTCACAGACTTTGGTGCATCCCCCATAAAATGTGCTGCACTGCCATAGCCTTCTTTGCTCCTGCAAACTCCATAAAGAGCTGATTGTCTATCTGATGGTCTTTGGTGCATACGATGTAAAGCTCTAAGCTCTTTTGGGAGCCAAGGAATGGAGTCTTTCTTCCTCTTTTGAGCGATGATGTGCATCAAACAAATTTGGAACGGTGACAGATTGTCTGACATGGAAAGGCATCACAACTTTGGGCAGGTATGTCACCAGGTCCGTAGCACCTGTCTGTACAGCAAAAGGTGGAATATGCAGCTGGACAGACATCACTTGAAAATCACCCATGTGAACAGCTGATATTATCACTATGAGAAAGACTGTTTTTAAAGTCAAAAGACACAGAGGACAGCTGTGCATTGGTTCAAACGGGTGCACATCAAGTATACAAGAACCTGGTTAAAGTCTAAGGGTGACATCACAAATAGTTTGGCTGGAAACGTGAACAAATTCTTTCAGGACAAGAACCACAACAAGTGATCTAAACAACAATGGTTGATCCGGTAAACATGAAAAGGCTCAGAAGGCAGAGAAATATCCTTCACCAGTGGCCACAGCAAATCCTTGCTGGGCTGATGATAGCATAAATAGCAAAAACTCTGATAATGTGGCTTGTAGCGGTTCTATCCGACGCAAAGTACAGCAAGACACAAACTTCATACAGCATCCAGAATAGATGATTTATATGGATACCGCCTGGTCACCAAGATGACATCCACTAACTCAGGAGGGAAGTCAAAAGCAATGAGCTGTTGCTGCTCAATTTCAATCATGGCAGTGTAGATTGCGCAGGCCCCAGTGGGACCCTGCCCTGCTGTTATGGAAGAAGATACTCCTAAAGCAGCAGCCTTATCGTGAAACAGATACGGATGCAGACGTTCCTGGTACACATTTTCTTGGCCCAAACTGGAGCCACAAAAATTACTGGGCCCGATCACAGAACTAATCTGAGACAAAATCCTAAACTTACTACTTTTGGTATTCACAGAAGGCATTTAGTAGTAGTAAAGTTAGGATTTTGTCTTAAGTCTGTCTTAAGTCTGTCTTAAGTCTGTCCTAAGTTTATCTTAAGTTTGTCTTAAGTCTGTCGTAAGTTAACTTTACTACTACTAAATGCCTTCTGTGAATACCAAAAGTAGTAAGTTTAGGACTTTGTCTCAGATTAGTTCTGTGAATCGGCCAGGTTTTCCTGATCTACATCAGAACTCTGGGCAGGAGAGGTAGAGGTGGGAAGACATACAGGAGCCTGAGCTCCACTGTAGGCTAAAAGCATCTCCATGAGACTGTTGTCTTGTGAACTCTAATGTGCACAGGTTTGGACACTATACGTTATTGGCTGTGTAGACAAAATCGAGTCAGTGTTCCCCCATTGCTGGAAGACACCCAGCGCCACATTGGGGTGTAACTGCCAATCATGAACCGTTAAGCAATGCCAACTCAGTTTGTCTCCTCTGGCACTTAAAGATCCTCCCACAGAAATGTCCTGACAACTCAGCCAGTAGCAGAGGCACAGAGTCGTCTGACACAGGACTCAACTTCACCCTGTTTGTTGCAGTGCCACATGGCAGTGGTGTTCTGAGAACTGCAACTAGCCTGCTTGATAAACAAGAGAAAGCCCTTTAGTGCTAAACAAATTGCTTGCAACTGCAAGAGGCTGTGGTGGTGCCAGGTCTCAGCGGGAGCCAGAGTTTTCTGATCTCTATCTCTCCCAGATGACATCCCCAACCCAGCAAAAATTTGTCTGCCAAAACCGTCAGCTCTGGATGGTGCTGAGAGAGAGGTCTGCTGCTGGTCCAACTGCAGTCGAGCAGCCACCACAGCAGATCGTTCGCAGTCCCCTCCAGAACCTAGATGGAATCCAACAGGTTACCTTGGTGCTGAGCTCACTGAGACTTCAGACTGAGTGCCATCTGGATGTCCCACAAGCAAGTCAAGGAGGCCAAGAAGCCTCAAAGCAGCTCTCACTAAGACCCAGGACAGAGGTTGAAACATGAGTATATTTGCCCAAATGTCCTGGATTCACTGAGTTGATTGAAAGACTCAAAGGAGCACCATATTCAGAACAGCTCAGATGAAAAAGAGCCTCTGTGTAGGAGTCAGGTGTGACTTTGGCACATCGTTTGAGAACCGCAAAGATATGAGGAGGTTTACTGTAATCTGGAGGTGGTCTACAACTAACTGAGATGAGCCTGCCTTCAGCAGGAAGTCTTTGAGGTCTGAGAAGACTGATATTCACAATCTCTAAAGATGTGCTACAAACACAGCAATCACTTTTGTGAACACCCGAGGGGCACTGGTGAGGCTGAAGAGGAGCACAGAAAATTGAAAATGGTCTTGGTCCATCTTGAAGCCCAGGTTACACCTGTGGAATGAAGGATGGGGATAAGAAAAAAAGTGTCCTGCAAATCCAACGCCACCATCCAGTCACCTAGATGCAGAGCAGCTACAACTTGGGCCACCTTCAGCATCTTGAATGTGTCCTTCTTGAGAAAGAAGTTAAGCTGCTAAAGCTCTAAAATAGAACAAAGGCCTCCATCCTTCTTCAGCAACTGGAAATAACGGGAATAGCATCTAATTCCTATTTCTGATGCTGGGACACTCTTTGGCCTGAGACAGGTTTGAAAGGCTACTTTGGTGGATGGCGCAAGCAGCGCTGCAAGCCCACGGTAGCATTTAATTTACTGGCCCTGGGTATATGAGATACCACTTCACAAGGGACTGATAGGTACATTAAATACGCTAAACAGATGTAGACCAATCTTACCAAGTTTACCATAGAGAGCACATGCCCTTTAACACTGAACAGCAGTGATAAAGTGCCCAGAGTTTTAAAACCACCAACACCAGGTCAGAAAAAATACCAGGAGGAAGTCAAAAAGTTCTGGGATGACCCTGCAAAAAGGGCCAAGTCTAATAGTATCTTTGGCCTAAATAGAATGGGCTTCATGCTGGAGGATGGACAAACTGTCCCCCAACAGATGGTCTTTAACAGGAGGGTTATGTGGAGAATTGGCCAGGATGGTAAGGCGTATCCACGTCGGAAAATCTGAAGCACCCACTGATTAGATGTGTTGCTCTCTCATCCTTGGAAAAAATGTTGCACTCTTCCTCCAAGAGGGTGGCCATGTGCCAAGAGTGCCAATTCAAAGCAGTCTTGTGGCTGTAGTGGGTGAAGGGTGGATTGGGCAATGCACTGTCCTGGAGGATTTGGATGAAGCTGGCTTGATTCCTGACCCTGACCTCTAAAGGACTGGCGGATCTGCTGTTGAGGTAGATGCCCCGGACACTGTTGGTGTTAGAAACCACTGTTGAAGCCTCAAAAGGGGCAGAACTGCTGGAGATATTGCCACACAGGTGCAAAAAAGCTTAGAGAGCATGCTGTGACCCTACTTTCTTTAAAGGGCTGTAGGGAAGTGCCTCTTTTCACATGGGTAGCCCCACCTTTTGCCTGGAATCTGGTTCCCAGGCCCAGAGTTCTTTCCCAAAACAGTACCACAATTGGCACAACTTCAGCAACCCCTGTAAGTCCCTATCCAATGGTAACCCTGGTACGTAGGGCAGTGGGACTGTAGAGCATCCGCTAGGGCTGCAGCACGAACTGTGCCACTCTAGGGGCCACTCACCAAGATCATATAAACTGCCATTGCAGACTGCGTGTTTTGGTGCAGAGAACACTGAAGAGTCGACATGGCACACATCCCTGTGTGCTATTCCCACAGACACTGCATGAGATATAGGTAAGTCTCCCCTATTGCTTGCCTTACAGCCCTAAGGCAGGGTGCACTATATCACATGTGTGGTCATATCTGCTTGCAAATGCGCAGGGAAACCTTATAGAGTACATGGGATCGACAACCATCATTAAGGATTCCCCAGCACCATGATGGTTACACTAACATCCCATCCTAATAAATCCACACTTCCTCCAGGCTGGGATGGAATTCTGAGGCTGGAAGCTTCAAAGGCGATGCCGCCTTTGAAATGCAACTCAGGTGTCTCCAGCTAGTGAAGGATGCTAGCACCCCTGTCCTGCTTCACTTTTGGTGGGAGGACATGCAGGAAAATTAGTTAGATTAGGAGGTGTGCCCACATTCAGCCAGCACCACCCCTAAGGTGGGGCAGGCGATGTGGACCCCACTTTTCAAATTACTCCATCTTGTCTTGGACAGAATTAGCCAACCAGGGTCAGAGTTAGGCCCACTCCCTAACGGAAGTGGCCATAGGAGGGTGTAGTCCCCCTAAAGGTAGGTAGCCCATTGGTTACTACCTGTCACTCCCTTTAATGTCCCTAAATTTTGTATTTAGGGGCACCCCTAGACCCTGCACGCTAGATTCGCCAGACCTAAGAAGAAAACAGACAGAGAAGAGCTGCTTAACCTGAGAACCGAGTGCCTACCGTCGACTTTGAACACATAACCTTGCCTGCTGCTGTAAAGACTCAACCATTGTGGTGAGCTGTCTCGTCCTGCCACTGTAGGGACTCCAAGAACCCCAGAGGACCTCCAGCACTACGTAAATCATTCAAGAACTCCCTTGGAGTAGTAGAGCTACTCCCTGCAGACTGCAGGCACTGAACCCGCAGGATCCAGCCGATCGACTTGCAGCTCCCTGGCCGACAGATGCTGCAGCTGCCCAGGAAGAGGTACTCTTGCTCTGGGAGGTCACCTCTGTCTCCACAATGAGTGTGAAGACACCAGGACCTACATGAGCCGTGCCATACAAATCCCCGAGCTAGACGACTGTTGTACATCAAATAGATCAGCACTCACTATTTATTGTTAAATCAAATATTGTCATTTCTAGTTAGAACAATATTAGTCAATTACAATTTTCTAGTAATTTACACCATGTTTCATAAATTCATTCAAAGTGGTTCAGGCTTGTCGTGTGTTGATAAATTCTTTTATTGAAAATATGCAAGATATTCCCACCAGCGTAGCCAATGTGTTTCGTCCCTTCTCTCGAGACTTCTTCAGGGCTTAATCCTCTCCCATAGATGTTTCACAGTTATCTGTTCACATTAAATAGTCCAAAGGGTCCTTAAATTAAAAAATAGAGATCTTCGTTTTTTAAAACAGGATTGATCCGATTCAGAAAATTTCTAGTTTTAGCCCATGTTGGCAAATGAACCTAGACAGTAATTCACTGAGCTTGTTCACCGTCTTGACATAACCACCTGCGACCAAAACCGGCCGAAAGAGTTCCCTCTGGACTCCAACTTCCCAGGAAGCAAGCACCCGTCAAGGGACACTAGAACCCCAAGAACCACTTTGTGAGTTGTCCAATGTCTGGAAATTGTCCCTGCAACCTGCTTGCCCCTGACTGGGATGACCAACTCGATGCACAGAGCCCGGCTGACCAACCTCTTCTGCACCCAGCCCGCCCGCCCTGGATGCAGACGATCCAGCTGTGCTCCCGTGCTCCTCTGGCCTTTGTGACCTGAGCCCCCGTTTGGGAGCCCTCAGACTTGCCTACAAGTCCCCCTGTGCAGCCTATTTTTAGGTGGCCCCCTTCTTCATAGCGCACCAGCTACAAACGCCTCCAGCACCCTGCTCCCGGCCGAATCAGGACTCTCCTAATGATCCGCTGGTGGAGTGTTGGACCTTGGCTTGCTGCAACGCTAAATCTTGAAGAAACAACTACCTGATTTTTTATAAATGTTTTACTTTTTGTCCATAGGGAACCATTGTGTGTAATTGCACACTATAGTGGACTATTTTCCGAACTTTAATAATTCGTAATGAACAAGTTACTAACCTTCGGTAACGATGTATCTGTAAGAAACATTAGTTAGTTAGATTCCTCACCTTAGAATATCCCCAGGCGTCAGACTGGATCCGGAAGATTTTTTCGTCAGCAATACCCCTTGCGCGTCGCTAGGCGTCGTCTGCGGCTCCGCGTCCGTCGTCGGCGTCGTGCGCCGGGATGACGTCGTCGGAGTACTTAGACGCCGCCCTCGCGCGCTGACGTCAGTTCTTGTACATAGCCTTCCGCGCCAGGAACGCAGAGCCATGCAAAGACCGACACTGGTGCCAAAAATAAAATCTAGGGGCCTGAAAGGACAACCTTAACCCTAGATGTCAGTTCGCAGAACGGGGAGGATGGGAGGGTCGGTGAGGAATCTAACTAACTAATGTTTCTTACAGATACATCGTTACCGAAGGTTAGTAACTTGTTCATCTGAAAGAAACACGTTAGTTAGATTCCTCACCTTAGAATAGATACCCAAGCAATACCATCCCCGGTGGTGGGTCTGCGAACCAAGATCACACCAGAAAGTCCTGGAGGACAGAACGGCCAAAGAAGCCATCCCTCCGGACTTGGCTGTCAAGGCAATAATGCCTGGCAAACGTGTGTAGCGAAGCCCACGTCGCCGCCTGACAGATGTCCTGCAAAGGGACTCCCCGTCCCAAGGCAGTAGTAGCCGCTGTGGCCCGAGTAGAATGGGCGCGCAGCCCAACAGGAGGGTCCTTTTTAGCCAAGGAATAGCATATTTTGATACACAAAACGACCCACCGAGAGATGGTCCGTTTGTGCACCGCTTTCCCCTTCTTAGCGCCCACGTACCCAACAAAAAGCTGGTCGTCCACCCGGAACTGTTTTGTGCGGTCCAGATAGAAGGAGAGCGCACGTTTTGGGTCCAGGCGGTGGAGCCTCTCTTCCTCTTTGGAAGGATGCGGAGGCGGAAAGAAGGTGGGCAAGGTGACAGACTGCCCAAGGTGAAATGGAGTCACCACTTTAGGAAGAAAGGAGGGACGAGGCCGAAGGACAACCTTGTCCGGATGAACAGATAGAAAAGGAGGCTTTGAAGATAAAGCCTGGAGCTCACTCACCCGTCTAGCCGAGGTGATGGCTACCAGAAAAGCAGTCTTTAGAGTTAGAAGACGAAGAGGGCAATTGTGAAGAGGCTCAAAGGGAGCGCACATCAGGAATGTCAATACCAGATTCAAGTCCCACTGAGGCATTACAAAAGGGACAGGAGGGAACGTGTGTGTAATGCCTTTGAGAAAGCGTGTAACCACAGGGGACTTGAAAAGAGAAGGCTGATCAGGAAGCCGCAAGAAGGCGGAGATGGCTGCAAGATAACCTTTCAGGGTGCCCAGGGCAGAGCCCTGCCGGGCAAGAGAAAGAAGGAAGAGGAGAACCTCAGAAAGAGGGGCGGAAAGGGGATCCACAGCCTTTGCTGTGCACCATGCCACAAATTTGTTCCACCGGCAGGCGTATACCGACTTTGTGGAGGGACGCCTGGCTGCCAGAATGATATCACAGACTTCAGGAGGCAAGTCAAATGGCATCAACTGCCGCCGCTCAATCTCCACGCATGGAGGTGGAGGCTGGACAGGTTCGGGTGGAGGACCGTCCCCTGCTGCTGCGACAGAAGATCCTCCCGAAGGGGCAGACGTATCGGGGGATCGGTCAACAGACTGAGTAGCTCGGGATACCAGTATCTTCGTGCCCAATCCGGAGCCACCAAGATGACTTGGGCCCGGTCGTGCCTGATTTTCTTCAGCACTCTGGGCAGAAGTGGTATAGGCGGAAAGGCGTACAACAGACCGCAACTCCACTCGTGACGAAAAGCGTCGCCGAGCGAGTGCCGCCTTGGAAATTCCAACGCGCAGAACTGCTGACATTGCGCGTTCTCTTCGGTGGCGAATAGATCTAACCAAGGCTCTCCCCACTGCTGAAAGAGGCCTTGCACCACTTTGGAGTTCAGACGCCATTCGTGATCCATCATGCACCGGCGGCTGAGTTCGTCTGCTCTGGCGTTCAGAGAGCCCGCCAGATGTTGAACCACCAGGGTGACGCCCTGGTGTTCCAGCCATGTCCAGAGGCGCAGAGCCTCCTGACAAAGGGTCCACGACCCCACCCCGCCCTGTTTGTTGCAGTACCACATGGCGGTGGTGTTGTCCGTGAACACCTGCACGACACTTCCCCTGACAGAGGGAAGGAAGGCTTTCAGTGCAAGCCGGATCGCTCTCAACTCCAACAGGTTGATGTGGAGACGAGACTCCGCCGGAGACCAGAGGCCTCTGATCTCCGCCTCTCCCATATGGCCACCCCATCCCAGGAGGGACGCATCCGTCACTACGACATGCTCCGGTTGGGGAAGGGAGAGGCTCTTGCCCTTGACCCACTCGCGGTCCGTGAGCCACCACTGCAACTGCTGTGCAGTACCCTCCGAGATCAAGACATGGTCGGACAGGTTGCCGTGATGCTGGGCCCACTGAAACTTCAGGTCCCACTGCAGAGCCCGCATGCGCCGCCTGGCGTGATGCACTAGTAGGATGCAGGAGGCCATCAGCCCCAGAAGCCGCAACACTAACCTGACCGAAACCCGGGATAGAGGCCGAAAGATGGGAATCAGGGCCTGTATATCCCGGACCCGCTGTTCCGGTGGATGGACCCGGAACTGCGCCGAATCGAGAACCGCTCCGATGAAGAGGAGCTTCTGAGAGGGACTCAAGTGTGACTTCGGCACGTTGATGGAAAACCCCAGCAAATGCAGGAGATCCGCCGTAGTCTGGAGGTGGGAGACGACTGCCTGGGGCGAGCCCGCCTTCAACAACCAGTCGTCGAAATAGGGGAAGACTGGGACCCCTGATCTGCGCAGATGAGCTGCGACCACCGCCATCACTTTCGTGAACACCCGAGGGGCACTGGTGAGGCCGAAGGGGAGCACGGTAAACTGAAAGTGCTCTTGGCCCACCGTGAATCGCAGGTAACGCCGGTGGGCCGGCAGGACGGGGATATGGAAATATGCGTCCTGCAAGTCCAACGCTACCATCCAGTCTCCAGGGTCTAGGGCAGCTAAAACCTGAGCCAACGTTAGCATCTTGAACCTTTCCTTTCGGAGGAAGGCATTGACGTTCCGGAGGTCCAAGATAGGGCGCAGGCCCCCCTTGCCCTTCTTGGGAACCAGAAAGTAGTGGGAATAACAACCACGACCTACTTCTGGACTCGGAACGCGCTCGACGGCCCCCTTGGCCAAGAGAGCCGAAACTTCCTCGCGGAGAAGATCCAAATGATCCCCCGAGATACGGTGGTGCTGCGGTGGCATGGCTGGAGGGGTCGTCTCGAAGGGGAGGGAGTAGCCCCTTCGGACGATTTGCAGCACCCACCTGTCCGATGTTATGGACCGCCAGTGGAGCAGGTGATGGCGAACTCTGCCGCCCACTGGCGTGGTATGGGCCTGAAAGCTCGGACTAGGAAGGCTTTGAGGCGGATGCTGCCGGGGTGGATGTGGGCTGACCACGTCGGCCTCCATTTCCGCCACGGCGGAAGCCACGTCCACGACCGCGCGCAGGTTGGTTCTGCGGCTGGTGGCTTTGCGAACGTGAGGAGGCGCCCCTTCCTTGGCCACGAAAGGGGCGAAAAGCGGAGGTGTGTGCCCGCGGAGCCGAGAGGCCCAAGGACTTGGCTGTAGCCCGGGAGTCCTTAAAGCGGTTCAGCGCACTGTCCGCCTTCTCACCAAACAGGCGAGTGCCATCAAAGGGCATGTCCATGAGGGTGTTCTGGACATCCCCGGAAAATGACGTGGACCGCATCCAGGCGTGGCGGCGGAGCGCCACCGTGGTGGAAATCGCCCGACCTAGCGAGTCCGTGGTGTCAAGCCCACATCTTATGGCGTGCCGTGCTGCATCCCTCCCATCGGCCAGAGCCTGGGTAAGACGCGTCCGGACCTCCTCCGGACACAGGGGCAGCACGTCCTCCACCGTACCCCACAGGGAATGGGAATAACGGTCCAAGAGACAGGCGGTATTTAAGGACCGCAGGCCCAAACTAAGGGACGAGAACAGTTTCTTGCCAAACTGCTCGAGTCTCTTGGAATCCCGGTCCGGCGGAGCGGTCGGGAAGGAGGATTGGGAAGTAGAGGCCTGGATAACCAGACTCTCGGGGGTGGGGTGTTGGGACAGGAAACTGGGGTCGCCCGGAGCAGGGCGGTGGCGCCTGGCAACGTTCCTATCCACAGGAGGAACTGTGGAGGGCTTGGACCAGGTGCCCTGCAGAACGTCAGTGAGGGCCTCGTTAAACGGCAGCAGAGGCTCAGTGGAGCTTGCTGAGGTTTGAAGCACCTCAGTGAGGATGTTGGTCCTCACAGCCACGGCAGGCAACTCGAGCCCAAGGGCCTCAGCCGCCTTGCGCAGCACCACAGAAAATGCTGCACCCTCCTCCGAAGCCACGGTCGGAGGAGAAGTGAATCCAGCGTCTGGCGAGGTGTCCAGCCCGCTGGCCTCCCCCAGTTCATCTGCCCAGTCCTGAGAAAGCTGTGACTGAACAGCCAGAGGGTCCTCGAACCCCTCCCAGTCGCCCCCTTCTTCCGATTCCTGATAAACAGGTGGAATGATCGGAACCGGACTGTAGAGATGGTAGGTCTCTAGCGGCGTCGGATGCGGCGTCGGCGGACGCCGTGCCGGCGTCGGGTCCGGATGAGGGCTAAACTGGGGCGTCGGCGTCACAGGCGTCGGCGTCGGCGGCGCCGGTGACGGCGTCGGTGGTTCGGGCGTCGGCGCCGGTGGAGGAGTGACAAGGTCAACCGGCGTCGACTGGGGCCCAGGCATGGGCCCCGCGGGGACCTGCGGCGTCGAGACCGGAGTCGTCGACGGCGCCGGGGCCGGAGCCGCCGGCACGCGAGGTCGCCCAGTCGAGCCCGCGGGGCCCGAAGGCGCGCCAGCGGGCGTCGACGGCGGGGCCAGGCTCCTCATGGCCGAGAGGAAGGCACTGATCTCCGCCGGCGCCGCGTCAGTCCCAGGGACCGGAAGGTATGGGGGCGGATGCGGCACCTGCGGCTCCGCCGGAGCCGCGGGGGTGGAACCACTTGGACCCTCGGCCGAGTCGCGCGACCGGCGAGGGGAGTCCGAAGAGCGATGTCGCCTCTTGGACTTCTTTGAGTGTTTGGACTTACCCGACGACTTGGAGCCCGACGATCGATGGTGGCGTCGGCTCGGGCTCCTCGAGCGATCCTTGGACCTCCTCCTGGACCGGGATCGCGCACGACGCGGAGCCGAGTGGCGAAGCTCGAGAAGCTTGCGGGACCGCTCCCGCCTAGCCTTCGAAGTCAAGGCCTGACAGTCGTTGCACGACTCCGCGTCGTGGTCGAGGCCTAAGCAGTAGAGGCACCGGCGGTGGTGATCGGTCACCGACATCAGTCGATGACAATCTTCACAAGCCTTGAACCCAGGCATCCTACCGGCACCAGATGTCGACAGACAAGGATCAAAAATGATCAAAAAGATTTAGTCAAAAAAGACTAAAAGGGGTAGCTCTCCCGGATCTGCGCTTACTGGCGCGGAAAAAAGAAGAACTGACGTCAGCGCGCGAGGGCGGCGTCTAAGTACTCCGACGACGTCATCCCGGCGCACGACGCCGACGACGGACGCGGAGCCGCAGACGACGCCTAGCGACGCGCAAGGGGTATTGCTGACGAAAAAATCTTCCGGATCCAGTCTGACGCCTGGGGATATTCTAAGGTGAGGAATCTAACTAACGTGTTTCTTTCAGATAAATGAAGTACTTACCTGTGAACTAAATTCTTGGCCGGGAGAATTATATATAAATAATAATTATTTTTGCAAATTGGTCTCAGATTTATTATTGAGTGCGTATCTCATTTATTGCCTCTGTGAGTACAACAAATGGTATGTTATGTTATTTTATAGGATTTGTAGAGCGCATGGCTGTCCCGGCAAAGGGACATCCCAGCACTAAAATCCAGAGGTGAGGATGCAAGAGGAACTACTAAATCAATAGAAAAGCCAGATCTTCACGGCCCTTCTAAAAGACAGGAGATTGGTGGTGTTTCTGCTAGAGAGTGGCAAAGAGTTCCACAGAGCGGGTGCAAGCACCTTGAATGAGCGTCCCCCTGACTGGCTCTACTGAATCGTGGCATGGGTGTAAGATGTAGGTCAGCAGAGCAGAGGACGCTGGTCTGAGTGTAGGGATGACATAGACTGCTCAGAATCGCCGGGCCTGCGCCTGCAAGAATTTTGTGTGTAATGCAGAGCATGTTAAACTGGATTCTTTGCTCTACGGGCAGCCAATGACGGCAATGCAACAAGCCTGGGACAGAGCTATATCTAGGCAGAGCCAACAATGTTCGGGCTGCGCGTTCATTGTGCGCTGTAGCCTGTTTATAACGGACCTATTAGATCCCAGCAGCAGACTATTTCAGTAATCCAGCCTGGCCACAAACGTAGATTGGACAACCAACTGGGGGCTGTGGGGGCAAACAAAACCAAGTAAGGGCTGAGGCCATGCAGTTGGCCAAAGCATGTCCCTGCCATGAATTTAGTGTGGTCCTCAAAGGAAAGGGCATTGTCAAACCGAACACCCAGGTTTTTTACAATGGTTTTAGGCACCGGAGGGGTACCCAGCGTCGATGGCCACCACTTGTCACCCCAGAGATGGGAATCTGTACCTAATCAGAAGATCTTTGTTTTGGATGAGTTAAGCTGGAGGCACTTCATTTCCATCCAGGTGGCTATAGCGGATAGGTCATCCCTTAATTTGGCGGTGTCTTGGCTAGGGTCCCTCGTGAAAGATAATTTCAACTACGTGTCATCCGCATATGACACCAGAGAAAGATTGCAGGTTTTGGCCAGCACAGACACTGGTCGAATATAAACAATGAACAATCAATGCCGACCCTTGAGGAACACCGCAACTTAGTGAATGTTTCTGAGAGTGAAAGGGAGGGGCAATAACCTGAAAGGACCTGTCAGACAGAAAGGAAGTTAACCAGGCGAGGGTGCTACCAGTGATACCGATATCCTGCAGCCGACGAAGCAGGATGTTATGTGAGTCCGTATCAAAGGCGGCATTAAGGTCTAACAGAATAAGTGTCACCATACTGCCTTCATCCATGGAAGCTCCGAGTTGCTCCGTAACTGTCAGTAGGGCTGACTCAGTGCTGTGTCTTGGCAGGAAACTATTTTGCGAAGATTCCAATATTGAATGGGATCCTAAATAGTGCATTAGTATGGTATTGACATAGGATTCCATCATTTTAGCCAAGAATGGAAGCAAAGAGATCGGGCGATAGTTCTCCGGCCAAGAGGCATCTAATGACGGCTTCTTTAATAGAGGTACGACCTAAGCATGCTTCCAGGACTGCGGCGACTCTGAGTATAGGTTAATAAGTTACAGGTAGCTGGGGAGCAGGCATTGCTGGAATCTAACAAAAAGTTCCGGTTTGAGAGGATCATCAGGAGACCCTGACTTTATTTTAATGAACAAGGCCTTAAGGACATCAATCGGAATTGGTGGAAAAGCAGAGAGGGAATGAGTCTCACTGCCAGACAGAACTCCCTTCATCAAACATAGAACCTCACTCTTAGGATGGTAGCTGTCATAGACGCCCACCACTTTATTAATGAAACAAGTGGCCAGAGTTACACATTGGGAATTGGAGGCAATAGTGTTATCTGCTGTGCGTGGCAATTTCACCACATCCTTTAACAAGGAGAAAATTATTTTAGAGGGGTTATTACTGGTGTTAATTTTGTTTGCAAAATGTGCGAGCCAGGCTTTACGAATCTGTTTATGGTAGGCTTTCCTGACCTTTATATATTCAAGATTTGCTGAGGGACTGTAAGCACGTCTCCAGGTATGCTCTAGTACTTTACAGTTTTTCCTAGCTCTGGTAAGAGCCTCATCAATCAGGCTATCTTCTGATGACTTCATTAGGCGGGGATAAACTTATCTAAGGGCTGATTGATCCATTTTCCAAAACAGTCACTGGACCTCTCAATATCTGTGGACAGCATAGGTTGTGAGATGGCAAGGGTGTCTTGAAAGGTGGAGTGATCCAGTTTCTGCCAGGAGCGTTTGTAAACCAAATTACGCGAAACCAAGAGTTTGGGACAAGCTAAGTGCAACAAGAAAAGAATAGGGTTATGGTCGGTCCAAGTCATCGGTGGGAGCAGGATGTTGGACAGTACAGGGTCCAGAAGATGTCCTGCCTCATGTGTGGGGCCTGAAACCAATTGGAAGAGTTGGCAGGCTGCCATGTCGTTTAAATAAATAGTGACTGTCGGGTTCATTTTCAGACTCCAGGTGAAGATTCAAGTTGCCAATAATGGTAAAGTTGGCTGACTTGAGTGCTAAGCTGCTCACCACGTTAGCTATAGTTTCTCTAAAAAATGCTTACCACTATCCTCTGATAAGACTAACTGCTCGCCCACACTACCACAAATAGAGCGTTAGTATTATCTACTTCCACCTCTGTATACCAACCTGGAACTCACTGGACTCTCTGCACAGTGTACCTCACTTTAGTGCACTATATAGAGAGCAATCCTTTTACAAGCCCTCTAGCGCCAAGTCTGTTTTATCACCAAACAGACGAGTCCAGCTGAATAGCATAACTATCAGGGATGCCTGAAGGTCACCTGAAAAACCTGTGGATCTCGTGTAGGTGTGGCACCCAAGCGCTACGTAGGTACTGAGCATCATTCCCAAGCAGCCAGTAGGGTCGAGTCCTGATCAGATGGCAGAAGAGAACATCCAGTTCCCAAAAGCTTCAACACATTTCAACTCTCTATCTGTAGGTGTAATGAGGAATGAAGCCTGTTGGTGAAAACGTGGACCACCAAGCTTTCCAGCATAGGATGATGCATCAAGAGGGCCAGGTCTCCTGAAGTGGATCTACGCCTTCTAGTGACTTGCCTATTTACCGGTGGGCCAGAACAGTGTTCGGCCCAAATACCCATTAATATGTCTGTCAATGCTTCACTGAATGGTAAGGGTAGTCTGCCGAGGCTGCAGGACTTCTTTGAGCACATTTTAACTTCCACAGATTACAATTGAAATCAAGGACTTCTGTAGCATGTCGAATGATCACTGTGAAAGAAGCCAATTCTTCACTAGAAGGGCCAAGAGCGGAATTCAACTCTGTCTTCTGTAGCGCGGGGACACACTAGCCTAGTGTAACCATGTGCTTTATAAATTTTACATATATATATATATATATATATATATATATATATATATATATATATATATATATATATATATATATATATATATATCATCTACTGGCGGTCGCCAGTGGATAGTTATAGTTACAACCTAGTTTCCATACGAAATCTCAAAATTCTATTTTGAATAACTTTGGCGCCGGTTGTCGAATCCGCTCAGCTCCTACCCTGAAACTCTCGGGGTGATTCGTCAAGCGGGGGCCGAGAAAAAGGGGGTCCCAAAACGCGTTTTCCCCATGCATTTTTCCGTAGGACCTTTAGTCGCAGCTACAGCGCGAACGGCTGAACAGAATTACGTGAAATTTGGCAGAGAGGTAGCCATAAGGTCAAGGAAGTGCCTTTTGCAGGTCTGATGTAAATCTGTTCAGTATTTCCTGAGAAAATAGCATTTAAAAGCATATCACTATCTATACGCGCGCACCGTGCGCGCACTGTGTGCGCACCCTGCCGCGCGCGAGCGCAATTCTGATTTGTTGTTAGATGTCGGTAAACATTCGAATCGGTCGAAACCAGGAAGTGTCCGCCACCATTTTGTCTCTCGCAGTCTGAGGGGGTGAAAAAAAACAGGCGGAGAACGTGAAAAGGGGGCAGAGTGGACAGTTCCTGACCCCCTAACCTTGGTCAGGGGGTCACAGAAGGACCCCCAAGGGAGAAAAAAATAATTTATTTTAAGTAAAAATCGCGAGGCACGCACTGCGAACCGTGGGTGCTCGATGCGCGAAGCGCACCCTGCGCCCACTGCGTGCGCACGGTGCGCTAAGCGCACCGTGCGCGCAGGGTGCGCGCACCTCGCGATTTTATAACATGTGTGAAATGAAATTCCCCCCGCAATCCTCTGCTGATGACGTCAGATATTACATCACTGTATTTAGACACCTATTTACCCATGTCTTCTTCCATTAATCTTTAGCTATACATATATTACAAATATTTATTTTTCAGAAAGACACATATGTAATCAGTGATGTAATATCTGACGTCATCAGCAGAGGATTGCGGTCGCGTGAGTTATAGTTGCCTGCACTAACTATAACGGGGGAATTTCATTGGTTTTTTACGAGGGAAATGTCCAGCTAACTATAACATGTGTGAAACCTATGGTTTTTTAAGTGAATTTGCAAGTTTTTTTAAATGCTAATTCCTAACTATAACGTGTGTGAAACCTATGGTTTTTTAAGTGAATTTGTACGGTTCTTTAAATGCTCAGTTATGTATTTATTAATATATTTATTTTTTCAAGGTTTTCACCGTGCGCGTAAGGTGCGCTTCGCACACCGTGCGCACTCTGTGGGCGCTCGGTGCGCTTCACGCACCGAGCACCCACGATGCGTTGTCCATGCCGTGCGCGCACAGTGCGCGCACCCTGCGCATTATCGAAAAAAAAAAAAGTTTTTTTCACCCTTGGGGTCCTTCAGTGACCCCCTGACCAAGGCTAGGGGATCAGGAACTGTCCACCATGCCCCCTTTTCACGTTCTCCACCTTTGTTTTTCACTGCCTCAGACTGCGAGAGACAAAATGGCGGCCGACATTTCCTGATTTCGACCGATTTGAATGTTTACTGACATCTAACAATGTCACGGTGCGCGCTTATAGATATATATGTACTTTTAACTGCAATTTTCTCAGGAACTAATGAACAGATTGACTCCAGATATGCAAAAGGCACATCCCTGACCTGAGGACTACCTCTTTGCCAAACTTAAAGTTATTCTGTTCGGCCGTTTGGGCTGTACCTTGGACTAAAGGTCCCTATGGAAAATTGCATGGGAAAAACACGTTTTAGGACCCCCCTTTTTTCTCAGCCCCCGCTTGACGAATCCCCCCGAGACTTTCAGGGTAGGAGCGGAGCGGAGCGCCCCACCTATTTTGAAAATTTCGCGAGGATTCATCAATCGGCGCCAAAGTTATTCCAAATAGAATGTTGCGGATTTCCTATTGAAACACGGTCCTAACTATAACTATCTACTGGCGACCGCCAGTAGATAATAAATATATATATATATATATATATATATATATATATATATATATATATATATAGTCACTTAAAAAATCATAGGTTTCACACATGTTATAGTTAGGAATTAGCATTTAAAAAACCATGCAAATTCACTTAAAAAAACATAGGTTTCACACATGTTATAGTTAGGTGGACATTTCACTCGTAAAAAACCAATGAAATTCCCCCGTTATAGTTTGATCAGATAACTGTAACTCGCGCGCCCGCAATCCACTGCTCATGACGTCACATATTACATCACTCATGACATGGTCAGTGGCATCACTCATGACATCACTGATGACATCATCCTTTTGATAGAGTGGCGGTCGCGCGAGTTATAGTTATCTGGACTAACTATAACGGTGGAATTTCATTGGTTTTTTACGAGTGAAATGTCCACCTAACTACAACATGTGTGAAACCTATGGTTTTTTAAGTGAATTTGTATGGTTTTTTAAATGCTAATTCCTAACTATAATGTGTTTGAAACCTATGGTCTTTTCAGTGAATTTGTACGGTTTTTTAAATGCTAAGTTATGTATTTATTATTATATTTTTTATATATTTTTTTACAATAAACTACGTATTAAAATGTTTTTTTTTTTTAATGGTTTTTCACCGTGCGCGCACGGTGCACGCACCCCGCGATTTAAAAAAAAAAAAATGTTTTTTTCTGCCTTCGGGGTCCTTCAGTGATCCCCTGACAAAGGCTAGGGGGTCGGTAACTCTCTACCCTGCCCCATTTTCACGTTCGCCAACTTCCTTTTTCACTCTCGCACTCAAAACAAACAAAATGGCAGCCGACACTTCCTGATTTCGACCGATTCGAACGTTGACTGACATGTAACCACCAATCTGAATTACGCTCGCGCACGTTAGGGTGCGCGCACTGTGCGGGCACGGTGCGCGGCTATAGATATTTATGTACTTTAACTGCAATTTTCTCAGGAACTACTGAACAGATTGACTCCATATATGCAAAAGGCACATCCCTGACCTGAGGACTACCTCTTTGCCAAATTTCAAGTAATTCTGTTCAGCCGTTCGGGCTGTACCTTCGACTAAAGGTCCCATGGGAAAATACATGGGGAAAACGTGTTTTGGGACCCCCCTTTTTTCTCGGCCCCCGCTTGACGAATCCCCCCGAGACTTTCAGGGTAGGAGCTGAACTCCGTCCACTCCGGATCTCCGACCGACCCCTGCCCTCACCACGTCTTCAACAAGGCCGACGCTGTCATCGCACCCCACCTGCGGGACATCATCAACACCTCCTTCGACACCGCCACCTTCCCCGAGAGCTGGAAGCACGCCGAACTCAGCGCTCTTCTCAAGAAACCTACAGCAGACCCCACCGAACTCAAGAATTACCGCCCAATCTCGCTCCTCCCGTTTCCTGCCAAAGTCATCGAGAAGACCGTCAACAAACAGCTGGCCGCCTTCCTCGAGACGAACGGATCCCTCGACCCCTCGCAGTCCGGCTTCCGAGCCAACCACAGCACCGAGACCGCCCTCATCGCCGCCACCGACGACATCCGAGCCCTGATGGACAACGGAGAAACAGCGGCCCTCATCCTCCTAGACCTCTCCGCGGCCTTCGACACTGTCTGCCACCGCACCCTAGTGCAACGCCTCAGCAACGTCGGAATCCAGGAGAAGGCACTGGAATGGATCGTCTCCTTCCTCGACGGAAGAACACAGAGAGTCCGCCTACCACCGTACAAGTCAGAAGCCACCGAAGTCATCTGCGGCGTCCCTCAAGGATCCTCGCTGAGCCCTACCCTCTTCAACGTCTACATGAGCCCCCTCGCGGCCATCGCACGCCAACACAACCTCAACATAATCTCCTACGCCGACGACACCCAGCTGATCCTCTCCCTGACCAACGACCCCACCGCCGCCAGAGCCAACCTGCACGAAGGGATGAAGGAGGTAGCCGAGTGGATGACGACCAGCCGCCTGAAACTGAACTCAGACAAGACGGAGGTCCTCATCCTGGGCTCCACGCCCACCGCCTGGGACGACTCCTGGTGGCCCCCCGCCCTGGGCACCGCACCCAAACCGACTAACCACGCACGCAACCTGGGCTTCATCCTGGACTCCTCCCTCTCCATGACCAAGCAAGTCAACGCCGTCTCCTCGGCGTGCTTCAACATCCTGCGCATGCTACGGAAGATCTTCTGGTGGATCCCCACGGAGACCAGGAAGACCGTCACCCAGGCCCTCGTCACCAGCCGACTGGACTACGGCAACGCCCTCTACGCCGGAACCACCGCCAAGCTCCAGAAGAGACTTCAGCGGATCCAGAACGCCTCAGCCAGACTCATCCTCGACATCCCACGTAACTGCCACATCTCCGGACACCTGAGAGACCTGCATTGGCTCCCTGTCAACAAAAGAATCACCTTCCGTCTCCTCACCCACGCACACAAAGCCCTACACGATCAAGGCCCGAGCTACCGCAACAACCGAATCAACTTCTACGCTCCCAAACGCCACCTCCGATCAACCAGCCACGCCCTCGCCGCCGTCCCACGCATCCGTAGAGTGACAACAGGAGGAAGGTCCTTCTCCTACCTGGCTGCCAAGACCTGGAACTCCCTCCCGACCGACCTGCGCCTGACCCAAGACCACCTCTCCTTCAGGAAGAAGCTCAAGACCTGGCTGTTCGAGCAGTAACGGCACCCCCCCCCCCTAAGCGCCTTGAGACCCTACGGGTATGTAGTGCGCTCTATAAATGTCTTTGATTGATTGATTGATTGAGCGGAGCGCCCCATTAGTTTTGAAAATTTCGCGAGGATTCGTCAACCGGCGCCAAAGTTATTCAAAATAGAATTTTGAGATTTCATACGGAAACACGGTCCTAACTATAACAATCTACTGGCGACCGCCAGTAGATAATATATATATATATATATATATATATATATATATATATATATATATATATATATATATATATCTATATCTAGGCCAATCGCCTACTGAAGGTCCACATATAAATTATTGTCATCATAAAACTGATGTTCATCTGTGTCATTCTAATTGTCATCAAGACTATGTTGACTATGGTCTGAATCTGAACCAAAGAGATCCTGAATACATTGTTTATTTGGGGGTAATGGTAGACACCTGTCCGAGTTTGAGAGGGGTTGTGCTGTCAGATGAGGAAAAGCTGGAGGAGGCCATGATTTCGGCCAGGGTTGGTTCGTATTCAGTTCTGAGTCCAATAGCACCATGGGGTCTTTCTCTAGCATCACTCATGCAGATGCGTGGGGACCCAGCGTGGATTGTGGTGTTTAAACCCTGTCATTTTAAGAAGAAACAGGCCCCTTGCACACTGTTGAATATTCGAAGAAAACCAGTTTTTGTCAAGATGAAAGAGCAGGGAAATGAGCCTTGGATCTGCATCGAAAGAAGAGGAAATAAAAAACTGACATCAACACACAGTGTTGGTGTTTTTATGTGGCTCTAGCATCACTTCTGACTAGGGAGGGACGGGTTTGACCTATAGCCACATGACGCCATCCAACGGCATACAAGGGAATTGCTGAATAAATTCTCCAGATCAAGTCTGACACCTGGTGGTATTCACAAGGTGAGGAATCTGCCATTGTATCCAGTACTGCCTTTATGAACAGGAGGCACCAAGAGGGTTCCAGTGAGATTTGGGCAGGTTGACCAGAAGCCTTAAGTTGAAAAGCAGTGCAGCTGTTCTTGTCGAGAGGAGTAACACCATCTGTGACAAATAAGCTTTGAGCAGCCAGCTATCCAGGTACAGGAATAGTGAAATCCAGGTCTTCCTGAGTTGGGCCTCAAATAGCACCATCACCTTCACCTTGTTGATGACTCAAGGTGCTGAAATTAATCGAAAAGGTAAGACTGCAAATTAGTAATGGGTGGAACCCATAACAAATCGTAGCTACTTCCTGTGGGACTGTATGATCAGTACAAGAAAATACGTGTGCTGTAGGTCGAGGCACATCATCCAGTGCATCCAGAACCAACAAAATCTGAGCTTGAACTTACTTCTCCTTGTGCAGGAACCAGTTCAGGATCCTGAGGTCTAGGATTGGGTGAAGATTGCCGAGTAAGCATAGGGAGCAGGATTCATGCCCAATACCCTGCCCTGGCAGCAATTCCACAGCTCCCTTCTACAACAGACCATCACCTTCTGCTGCAGTATCTGTAGAAGGTCCCCAAGAATATAAGGGAATGCTGGAAAGGGCTATCAGGGACTTGCTGATACAATCTGTAGAACCCACTGGACTGTAGGAAAGAGGAACCCCATCCATTTACAGCCCACACATGGCCGTTCGCAACCAAACTACTAATTCTGTGTGGGGAAACAGGAGGAAGACAAGGAGGAGGGTGTAAGCTTGCAATTGTCTCTGCCTTCACATTGCCTGACAAAGGGATTGGACTGCTATGAACTGACCTCGACCGGCTTATACTATTTGTGCTTCCCAAAGGATTGAGATTATCTGGAAGGGTGAACTTACTCTGTCCTCTTTGCAAAATGCCCAACTGCCGCGTCAGAATCTCTCCTCTACATCAAATAGCATGTCCATGACAGTGCTTAGTACATCAACTGAGAATCTGTGAATCACAGGCAAGCCTTCCATTTCAGAGCCACAGAGGAACCATTTGCACTTGCAGTGCTGTCTGCCAAGTCTGGGCTTACTTTGATGATGTGGAGGGAGGCACCCTGCCCATCGGAGACTACCTCTGCAAAATGGTTCTAGAACAGTTCCAGAAAAATAAGAACTACCACTGCCACCATATTCCAGTTAGCATGAGATTAACACCCCAACAAGTATGTTGCATTCAGGGAGTGCAGCACCAAAGTCCCAGCGGAAAAAGCTTTCCTCCCCACTCCTTCCAAGATTTGTTTGACTCTCTGTATTGAGGGCGGATCTGAATAAATTCCACTCTCAACCTAGAGGTGGAAGAGGCCTGGACTATTGGGTTCTCTGGTGAAGGGACACAAAGGCTGGGTCTCTACTAGCCATTCTAAAGTGAAATGCAATGTTCTGGGTTCACCGCAGCACATGATGTGGCCTTTGACCATGGTTCCCTTACTGCCTCAACTAGGACCTCACTAAACAGGAGGAGTGCTTACACAGAGTATGAACCACCTGCAGCACATCCATAAGGATGTTAGGCATGAGGGGCAGTAAGTTACAACACCTCAGCTACCTTTTTTTAAATTACATGGAAGAGGGCTAACCCTGTCGGAGCTCGGCTGTGATGCCCCTCTTGATATATACCAGGAGTGACTTGGACAATATCAATATCTGGCAAAGTATCCAGGTATTATGAGCCATTTTTCCCATTATCTCAGAAGAGGAGGGAAGCACGCGCCCCACAGCAAAAGATGTGCAAAAAACAGAACTGATGTTGGTGTGCCAGGATGGCTGCTTTATGGTTCCAGGCCACCATACACCACCGCCATCATGGCCCCCTGTTGAAGCTGGATAAAGGCCTTCTCGTCATCTCCCTCAGCACAACCACTCTGGCAACGCCCACGGACGCAAACACCGCAGCAGGCAACCTGCACTGATGGATCTCCAACTGCTCCGAGACCCTGGCACCCCTAAAGAAAAGGCCAGGCAAACAACACTCCAAGAAGGCCAGCTAATTCACTCCCACCCTCCATGAGTCTAGATGCACCTACAGATGTCTCGAGGAGAGATAGAGGCACAACTAAACTCTGGAAACTCACGCAACCTTCAAATCCACCGTCAACAAATACCATCGCCTCCTGAAAGCCACTAAGAAAACGGCCCTCCAAGACAGAATCAATGCCAACGCACACAAAATCAAGTAACTCTTCGCCATCGTCAAGGAGTTCGCCAGACCCACCAGTAAGACCACAGATGTGCCCCACCTCCAAAGACCTTTGTGACAAACTCAGCACCTTCTTCCACCACAAGATTAGGAAGATCCACACCAGCTCCAAAACCCCAGATCCAGCCACTACGCCTGCCGCCTTCGCACACAAACAAGCCGCACTCCAACAGACTGTGCTCTTCTGAACCCTGCTGACAACAAAGAACATACTCACGGCCATGAAGAGCACCCACTCAGGTGCCCCAACCAATTCCTACCCATACCACATCTTCCGCAGAGAAGCCGCCACCATCACCCCCCAGCTTCACCGCACCATCAACTGCTCCATCGAAACTGCCACCTTCCCCGAAGACTGGAAACACGCTGAGATCAACCCCCTGCTGAAGAAGCCATCCTCAGACCCGACTGATCTCAAGGACTATAGACCAATCTCACTCCTCCCCTTCCCAGCCAAGGTCATAAAGAAGGCCATCAGCGCCCAACTCTCCGAGTTCATTGAAGTGAACCACGTACTGGACATCTCTCAATCCGGCTTCCAAAGCCACTGACATCCGCTCCCTCCTGGATGGGAGTGCAGCCCTCATCCTACTAGACCACTTGGCTGCCTTCGACACCGTCTCCCACTGCACCTTAATCCCAAGACTCCACAACTCCGGCATCCATGACAAGACTTTGGACTGGATCCACTCCTTCCTCACTGGCTGGACCCAGCGAGTCAGTCTACCACTGTTTCTCTCAGAACCCACGGTGAACAGCTGTGGAGTACACCAGGGTTCCTCCCTCAGCCACACCCTCTTCAAGGTCTACATGGCCACCCTCACAGCCATCGTCAGAAGCCACAGACTCAATATCGTCTCCTACGCCGACGACAGCCAGTTGGTCTACTCCCTAACCAATGAACCCACAACCGCCAGAACCAACTTCCACAGTGGAGTAAAGGCTGTTGCTACCAGGATGAAAGCTGCCTCAAGCTTAACTCGGACAAGACCGAAGTACTCATCCTGGAACCTACCCCTTCAGCCTGGGACGACTCCTGGTGGTTAGCCACTCTGGGATCTCCCGTCACCCTGACAGACCACGCACGCAACCTTGGCATCATACTGGACTCTTGGCTCATGATGGACCACCAAATCAACACAGGTTCCTAAGCCTGCATCCACACGCTCCGCCTACTTCGAAAGACATTCAGATAGATCCCCATAGAATCCTGAAAGACGGTCACCCAAGCACTCATCACCAGTACACTTGACTACGGCAACACACTCTACATAGGCGTCACCCAGAAACAGCTCAAGACATCCACCACCGCAGCCACATCATGTAGCACCTCCGACAACTCCACTGGCTCCCAGTCAACAAGAGAATCCCTTTGAAGCTCCTCACTCACGCCTACAAAGCTCTACATGACAAAGGGCCAGCATACCTGAACCACTAGTTCACATTCCGCGTACCTGCCAGACAACTCTGATCCTTCCAACTCACCCTTGTCTTTGTCTCCAGGATCCACAAGGCCAGAACAGGAGGAAGGTTGTTCTCCTACCTCGCTGACAAGAACTGGAACACCCTGCCCCTGCAGCTCAGGCAATCTGCGTCACAGACCCAATTCAGGAAGGACCTCAAGACCAGTCTCTTCGAATGATCCTCCACCCAGTCCGACCAGCATCCCACCTCCCCCAGCGCTTTGAGACACTCACAGGTGAGTAGCCGCATTATACAAGTCCCTTACTGATTGATTGATTGAGTGACATCCTGATATTTCAACTTCTGGCATCAAGTTGCAGCCGGTGTCTCCTACAAGGTACTGGAGAGCTATGCCAGAAGTTTCCTGATCCAAGCTGGCACCTGTGATATTTAAAAGTGAGGAATCTGCAGGTAGAAGACTCCATTAGAAACGTAGGTCTTATTTTTGTTCAAGGAAAGGACACAAATTGAAGTCTATATGTCATATTTCATTTTTTGACTTTGCTTGTGTTTCTCTACTGAGGTTTTAGCAACAGTATTCTCCAGAGCACCTTCTCTCCTTTCAGTGATGCAACATCCTTGAAATAAGTGGATTTCCAAAATCAGTGGATTTTCCTAAGGTCATTCGGCCAATACCTCTTGTGTCTGCATGTACAATCTGTTGACAGGTAAAATGGCTTATAGAAAAAGTATGGGTTTCTGGGTTAGGCAGGCAGTTGCTCTGAAGACAAGTAGGATTGGGCCTGTAAGAAGGGACAGTCTGGTGCGTGACTGACAGACATTCCGATTTCCAAAAAGACCAGTCCACCTCTGGTCAGGTGAGTGCACAATTTCACTTGGACACATACCACACCGAGCATCAGTGGTGTAACACAGACCCCGCAATGCGGGGGCCCCAAGCTGCAGGACAGTACTCAGGCCTGAGAGCTCCACATTCAATCCAGAGCGGTGCTTCTCCATGTACATTGCGGGGTGGGGGCCATCAACTTTCGTTACGTAACTGCCGAGCATGGGCATGCTCACTCGGAGGTTTGAAGTCAACTGGCCTACAGAAAAGCTAATAGATCCCCTGATATGCCAACACCTCCAAAAACGTTAATAGGTCTTAGTCAGACCCTGACTGATTAACTCTATCACATCATGTGACCAATGACATCCATTGCTCCAGTCACGTGACCATTCAAAGATGCCGCTGCCCAAATCAAGTGACCACTCATACCTGTCACTACCCCAGTCATGGAACCACTCACATTCACCCTTGCCCCAGCCATGTGACCAATGACATTGGCTCCCCCAACCATTAGAACACTCATATTTGCCACTGCTCCAGCCACGTGACTAGCGACATCTGCTTTCCCACCAATGTGACCAGTGACATTTACTGCCACAACCATGTAACCTGGGACATCCGATGCCCCACCAATATGAACAGTGACATCCTCTGCCCCAGCCATGTGCCCATTGACATTCACTGCCCCATTCATGTGACATTCACATCTGCCGCTGCCCCAGCCATATCACCACTCATATCCGCCACTGCCCAGCCATGTGACAAATCACATCTGCCACTGCCCCAGCTATGTGGCCACTCACATCAGATGTTCCAGCCATGTGACCACTCATATTCGCCGCTGCCCGAGCCATGTGGCCACTCACATCCGGTGCTCCAGCCATGTGACCACTGACATCCGATGATCCTGCCATTTGACCACTCACGTCTACTGCCACAGTCATGTGACTATTCACTTCTGCTGCTCAGTCCCTAGAATGGCCACACTTACAGCTTATCGTTGACCAAAACTTTGATGACAAATCCTTTGGCTTCCCTGGTCAGGTCAGCAAACATCTTCTCCTCGAAAGCCACAGTGTAGTTACGGATGTTTAACAGGGTGACCTTGTCATTCTCGCCAACGAAGGGAGAGATGCCAGTCAAGCTAAAGGGAGAAGAGTTACATGATCAATGTAGGTCTGTGGTGGGACAAATGACGTATCAATGACAAAGGACAGATAACTGTTAACCCTTTCGTACTGCCCCCCTAATAGGCTGAAAGACACAGGGACATCAAGGGGAAAATGAGTGCAAGGCCCAAGTAGCATATGAGCTTCAACAAAGAAATGCTGATAGATTCAGGGACATCACGGATTACGTTGGTGCAAGGCCTGGGGAAAATCTCTGCTTCAATCAGAGAAGGCTGAGAAGGACAGGAACATAAAGGAATACATTGGGGCACGGCATGGGGAATATTTATGTTTTATCTAAGGTGCAAGACCAGGGGGCTATCTCTGCATCACCCATACTAGGATGAGAGGGACAGGGACATGAACAAATTTAATGGTGCGAGGCACAGGTAATACATCAGCTTGAGCCACAAATTACTGAGCAGGACAAGGGCATCACAGCAGACATGAATTAAAGTCCTAGGAAATATCTCAGCTTTATCCAAAGAATAAATGTGTGAAAGGACTGGCAAATATCTCTGCTTCACTCACAGAAGAGTGAGAGGGACGGGGACATCTAGGAATTGGGGTAGTGCAAGGCTTGGGGAATATCTTTGCTTTATCCACCTAAGTATGAGTAGTACAGGACACAAGGGCTACACCAGCACAAAGTCTGAGCAATATCTCTGCTTTATCCAAAGACTATACAGGAGCAGGGAATAGAGACAGAGAAGGCTGAGAGTGATGGGGAAATCATGGAAGACCTAAGTGCAAGGCCTGGGACATTTCTCTGCTTTATCCACAGAAGATTGAGAGGGTTGGAGACACCAAGGATTACACTAGTGCAAGGTTTGGGGAATATCTCTTTATCTAGCCTTACTAGTTGAGGACTGGGACTAAGAAACCAGTGAACATGTAGGCCACAGGCCATTAACCAAGGGCCCGATTCACAGAACTAACTTAAGACAAAATCCTAAACTTACTACCATTTTGGTATTCACAGAAGGCACTTACTCATTTCGGTATTCACAGAAGTTAGGAGTCCTAACTTTAGGACTCCTAAATGCCTTCTGTGAATACCGAAAGTCTTAAAATTTGGATTTTTCTCAATTTAGTAGTCCTAAATCTAAATTTAGGACTACTAAATTGAGAAAAATCCTAATTTTAAGACTTTCGGTATTCACAGAAGGCATTTAGGAGTCCTAAACTTAGGAGTCCTAAACTTAGGACTACTAAATTGAGAAAAATCCAAATTTTAAGACTTTAGGTATTCACAGAAGGCATTTAGGAGTCCTAAAGTTAGAAGTCCTAACTATACTACTACTAAACTGAGAAAAATCCTAATTTTAAGACTTTCGGTATTCACAGAAGGCATTTAGGAGTCCTAAACTTAGGAGTCCTAAATTTAGGACTACTAAATTGAGAAAAATCCAAATTTTAAGACTTTCGGTATTCACAGAAGGCATTTAGGAGTCCTAAAGTTAGGAGTCCTAACTATACTACTACTAAACTGAGAAAAATCCTAATTTTAAGACTTTCGGTATTCACAGAAGGCATTTAGGAGTCCTAAAGTTAGGACTCCTAACTTCTGTGAATACCGAAATGAGTAAGTGCCTTCTGTGAATACCAAAATGAGTAAGTGCCTTCTGTGAATACCAAAATGGTAGTAAGTTTAGGATTTTGTCTTCAGTTAGTTCTGTGAATCGGGCCCCAAGTTTCACCTAGTCGTACCTGTTTAGTACTGGACAAGGGAACTGGGCGAGACATGGGCTATAGGGAAGGCATGGTCCGAAATCCTAGCTCCAGCCCTTTTTGGTGACACAGGGGAACCAGAAAAGACAAGGGCCACAGGCCTAGCAACCATCTTTAATCTACTTGTACCCACTGATGGCTGAGACAAAGGAGCAGCAAAGGCATGCGCTGCAGACATGGCAACAATCCTTAATCTGGCTATACCTATGAGAGCTCCGGACAAGCTAACCGGGTAAAACACGAGTCACCGTCCTAGTAAAATTCTTCATATTGATTTTGCTGTTGAGGGCTGGAGCAAGGGAATCAGGTGAGATAAGATGCCAGAGAGAAGGCACAGTCCACAGGACCGGAAGCCATTTTTCATCTAACAGTAAACATTGACACGGCCAGGACACGGAAGCCAAGGAAAGCACAAACTACTGGCCGGGTAACAGTCCTTCATCTTGCTCTTACCATTGATGAAAGGGACTTGGGAACCAGCCATGACGCAGGACATAGGTCTGGTAGACAGCCTTTATCTAGCTAAACCTGTTGAGGGTTTTCACAGGAGAATCAGGTGGAATGCACTCTTGGCATTCATCTCTGCTGTCATTTTACCAAAAAAGAGTTGGGGTGGGATTGGCTCCAGGCTAGGAAGTTATTCAAACATCCTCAATATGTATGCTTAGGGGGATGGCGGAGGACAAGCCCGTCTGGAAAGATATGTAATTTAGGTCTAGGAAAGTCCTTGCTCTAACAGCATGCTAAACATGCCGGCATGTGAATCTTGTACCCCCTAGAATCCTGAAAATCTACAGGTCCTAGGGTTACCCTTACAAGGACACAGGTGGAGTTGTGGAGTTCACTGAACAGTGTGTAGTTCATTAGTTCTGTGATATTCTGTATTTAGGGTTTCTGCTGAAAGGTTGGAGAAACATCTGGGTATCTGCTGGAAATCAGACCCTCAAATAATAACAAATCAGTGAGGAGAGAACATTATATCAACGCCTGCACATCTGATGATACCTGGGGGGGGGGTCTCTTCTCTGCGCTATCAATCTATGCTAATAGGAAAGTACAGAGAGCGTCCTTACCATAAGTATGCAATGACTCCCACCGGCCTGTACAATGACAAAAGGTAAGAGAAAGAAAGAGGAAAGGTTAGGGAGCACGTACAACATGAACAAACAATCACCTCAAGTTATTAGTAATAAGACTAAACTGTGGTATCAAGATTCTCTCCACTACCTCACATTCCTGACCCCATATGCAATCTCCATTCGCCAGCATGGAATCATCTACTAACAAGCTCTCCTCGCTCACTACATGGATCGCTCTAAAGATGGAGAACGCATCATGATCTACCCATCGCAGAAGCGCTCTATAAATTCAGCGCTGCTGGGACCCAACCATTGGGACCCAAGCGCCATCCTTACTAGTCCCTCCCACTATGACTCACTCTAATCCCTTGTTCATCCTTCAAAATGGCCTGTCACCTTTCACCTTAGGAATTCTGACCCCATCACTGTGACAAAGGGCTGAGTTTGAGTTTGACAATAGGGGGATTAGATTGTAATGCACTTGTAATTAGGCAGATGGGATATCTGTTGCGTGTGTGACGTAGCATCTTGCACGCCAAACTTTAAACCAGGACCAAAATGATGATCCTCAACCCTCCCATTCACAGCCTCTTCCATGGCACCTTACTGGTGTGAACAGACATGTCAATCTAAGCACATTACCAGACATCGGTGACTGTGGAAACAGGCAGCTGGTTTACAATTTCTGGAGCCACAAACTCGGGGGTCCCATACTGGACGTACTGCGCCTCTCCCACCGTGATCTTCTGCGCATTGCCAAAGTCACAGATACGTATCTGCTCACTGATGGTGTCTGCCATCAAGATGTTCTCAGGCTACCGGCATAAGAAGAAAGACAGTTTTTGAACACCTACAACCATAGAGGTACTTGAAGACATTTTGCACAGAATAGCTGGAGGAACTCTGCAACATTGTATCCTACAACACTGTAACAAAAACAATCCTACGAGGTGAAGCAACAAAGGAATCCTGCAATATTGTATCAACAAAGGAATCCTACAACACTGACAAAAACAATCCTACGACATGTAGCAACAAAGGAGTCCTGCAACATTGTAGCAACAAAGGAATCCGGCAACACTGTAGCAAAAACAATCCTGCAACATTGTAGCAACAAAGGAGTCCTGCAACACTGTAGCAAAAACAATCCTACAACATGTAGCAACAGAGGAATCCTGCAACATTGTAGCAACAAAGGAATCCTGCAACACTGTAGCAAAAACAATCCTACGACATGTAGCAACAAATGAATCCTGCAACACTGTAGCAACAAAGGAATCCTGCAACATTGTAGCAAAAACAATCCTACGACATGTAGCAACAAAGGAATCCTGCAACACTGCAGCAAAAACAATCCTACGACATGTAGCAACAAAGGAATCCTACAACATTGTAGCAACAAAGGAATCCTGCAACACAGCAGCAGAAACAATCCTATGATATGTAGTAACAAAGGAATCCTGCAACATTGTAGCAACACAGGAATCTTGCAACACTGTAGCAAAACCAATCCTACGACATGTAGCAACAAAGGAATCCTGCAACATTGTAGCAACAAAGGAATCTTGCAACACTGTAGCAAAAAATAATCCTACAACATGTAGCAACAAAGGAATCCTACAACATTGTAGCAACAAAGGAATCCTGCAACACTGTAGAAAAAACACAATCCTACGACATGTAGCAGCACAGGAATCCTGCAACATTGTAGCAACAAAGGAATCCTGCAACGCTGTAGCAAAAACAATACTATGACATGTAGCAACAAAGGAATCCTGCAACATTGTAGCAACAAAGGAATCCTGCAACACTGCAGCAAAAACAATCCTATGACATGTAGCAACAAAGGAATCCTGCAACATTGTAGCAACAAAGGAATCCTGCAACACAGCAGCAGAAACAATCCTATGACATGTAGCAACAAAGGAATCCTGCAACATTGTAGCAACAAAGGAATCCTGCAACACTGTAGAAAAAACACAATCCTACGACATGTAGCAGCAAAGGAATCCTGCAACATTGTAGCAACAAAGGAACCTTGCAACACTGTACCAAAAAACAATCCTACGAGATGAAGCAACAAAGAAATCCTGCAACATTGTAGCAACAAAGGAATCCTGCGACACTGTAGCAAAAACAATCAGACGACATGTAGCAACAAAGGAATCCTACAACATTGTAGCAACAAAGGAATCCTGCAACACTCTAGCAAAAAACAATCCTATGACATGTAGCAGCAAAGGAATCCTGCAACATTGTTACAACAAAGGAATCCTTCAACGCCGTAGCAACAAAGGAAACCTACAAAATTGTAACACTGCTGTAGCGTGGCATGAACTCAAACCCTACTGCAGCGGTATGGGAGGACCACTCACACAGTGTGGGTTGTGTACTCTCTAGTGGTCTTTATACCACAGCAGTGTGAGGGAACACTGTTTAAATCTGTAGCAGTGTGGAATGAGTGTGCTGCAACACCCCCAACAGAAGTGTGGCTAACTAAAAAGAAGAATGTAGAAATGTGAGTACTCTCTGACAGAAACACTGCAGGGGTATGGCTGAACACTGATCACAGGAGGCAGCACTGCGGGATGAGTACATGGAGACGCAAACCTGTGGATGAAGACTAGCACTGTGGGAAGAAGACTGCCACTGCAGCAGTGTAGGGTGAAGACTGGCACTGCAGCAGTGTAGGGTGAAGACTGGCACTGCAGCAGTGTAGGGTGAAGACTGCCACTGCAGCAGTGTGGGATGAAGATTGAAATTGCAGCATTATGGGATGAATCCTGGCACTGCAGCAGTGTAGGATGAATACTGGAATTGCAGCATTGTGGGATGAAAACTGACACTGCAGCAGTATGGGAGGAAGACTGTCACTAGATGAGTGTAGGAGAAAAAGTGCAGTGCAGCAGTGTGGGATCAAGACGAGTACTACTGCAGTGTGGGATGGGGACTGGCACTGCAGCAGCATGTGATGAACACTGGCATTGTGGCAGTGTGGTACTTAGACTGGTACTGCAGCAGTGTGGGATGAAGACTGGCCCTGTAGCTGTGAAGTATTTAGACTGGCACTGCAGCAGTGTTGGATGAAGACTGGTACTGCAGCAGTGTGGGATGAAGAGTGGCACTGCAACAGTGTGGGATTTAGACTGGTACTTCAGCAGTGTGGTATTTAGACTTCCACTGCAGCAGTGTGGTATGAAGACTGCCACTGCAGCAGTGTGGGATGAAGACTGGTACTGCAGCAGTGTGGGATGAAGACAGGCACAAGAGCAGTGTGGTATTTAGACTGGTACTGCAGGAGTGTGGTATTTAGATTGACACTGCAGCAGTGTGGGATGAAGACTGGAACTGCAGCAGTGTGGTATGAAGACTGGCCTTGTAGCTGTGTGGTATTTAGACTGGCACTGCAGCAATGTGGGATTTAGATGGGTATTGCAGCAGTGTGGGATGAAGACGGGCCCTGTAGCAGTGTGGTATTTAGACTTCCACTGCAGCAGTGTGGTATGAAGACTGCCACTGCAGCAGTGTGGGATGAAGACTGGTACTGCAGCAGTGTGGGATGAAGACAGGCACAAGAGCAGCGTGGTATTTAGACCGGTACTGCAGGAGTGTGGTATTTAGATTGACACTGCAGCAGTGTGGGATGAAGACTGGAACTGCAGCAGTGTGGTATGAAGACTGGCCTTGTAGCTGTGTGGTATTTAGACTGGCACTGCAGCAATGTGGGATTTAGATGGGTATTGCAGCAGTGTGGGATGAAGACGGGCCCTGTAGCAGTGTGGGATTTAGACTGGCCCTGTAGCAGTGTGGGATTTAGACTGGCACTGTAGCAGTGTGGGATTTTGACTGGCACTGTAGCAGTGTGGGATTTTGACTGGCACTGTAGCAGTGTGGGATTTAGACTGGTACTGCAGCAGTGTGGGATTTAGATGGGTAATGCAGCAGTGTGGGATGAAGACTGGCCCTGTAGCAGTGTGGTATTTAGACTGACACTGTAGCAGTGTGGGATGAAGACTGGAACTGCAGCTGTATGGGATGAAGACTGACCCTGTAGCAGTGAGGTACTTGGACTTGCACTGCAGCAGCATGTGATGGAGACAGGCACTGCAGCAGTGAGGGGTGAAGACTTCACTGCAGCAGCATGTGATGGAGACAGGCACTGCAGCAGCATGTGATGAAGAGTGGCAGTGGAGCAGCGTGGGATGAAGATGGGACCTGCAGCAGCGTGCGATGAAGACTGGCACTGCAGTAGTGTGGGATGAAAACTGGCACTGCAGCAGTGTGGGGTGAAGACGGGCACTGCAGCAGTGTGAGATGAAGACGAGCCCTGCAGCAGTGTTTGATGAAGACGCACTGCAGCAGCCTGTGATGAAGACTGGTACTGCAGCAACATGTGATGAAGGCTGGCACTGCAGCTGTCTGGGTGTAGACTGGCACTGCAGCAGTGTGGGGTGAAGACTGGCCCTGCAGCAGTGTGGGGTGAAGACTGGCACTGCAGCAGCGTGCAATGAACGCTGGCACTGCAGCAGTGTGGGGTGAAGGTGCACTGCAGCAGTGTGGAATGAAGACTGGCACTGCAGCAGTGTTGGGTGAAGGCTGGCACTGCAGCAGTGTGGGATGAAGACTGGCACTGCAGCAGTGTTCGGTGAAGACTGGTACTACAATTGTCATGTTGTTTCCACTTTCTAGTAGGAACTGTGCGTTTGCTGGGCGACATAAACTTTGGGATGCTGCCAGACTGATTCTATGCCCCCCTCAGGATATGTTGGCCTAGAGACCAGCTGGCTGACAGTGCCACCATAAGCACCCCTAAACCTAGGCAGGTCGTAAATGGCTTGGGCAACCACTGAACATGACAACCCTGACCCCCCCAGGAATCATGGTAACAGCTCTAGAACCCTTTCGCTCAGTCACTCCTCTCTCTTCTATAAAGGTAACCTCCGGTTTCCCCTCAGATAGTTTTAACATTATTTTTCTTGTTTTGCACTTTATGATCCCTTCTTGAGGGAACAACTTTTCCCTATTTCTTTGTTTGTTTGTTGTATACTTTCTTTTCCTCACCACTGTATATTAAAAAAAATTATGTTGTGCTCCGCCCAGTGTTTTGGACTGCACCTTAGCATCAGATGCGGCCCAATGATGAAGCATGACACTGAAAAGTGTGTGAGGGAAGTATTGAGAAATTACATTTCTTTCCCCCGCCTCTTTTGTGTCTCCTTTCTAACTATAAGAACTAGAGTAGTCTGCAGTGGGAATAGGGACTGGTATCTCATTGGATAAACTTACTCTGAAGTCCAAGAGCGTTTTTTACTTTTTGTCCTTTTCTTTATAGTGAGTTATAAGCTTTGGTGGGGGAGTTAGAGAGGGCATATTCCCTTGTCTCTCCTAATTGTGATTTTTTCTTAACCACATCGTTACCCCAAACAGGATTTCATAGGGTGTCCGACTACTCACAGATTTTCTAGGCAGGTTGTTGCTAGAACCAACTACAGACTGTCACATTTTTCCTCTCCACCACTGAATTTCCTCCAGGATGGTAGGGGGAAGAGAAACGAAGGGTGACACACAAACTCCCCATGGCCTCTTTGTAAGCCCTAGAGCTAAAACCTGGATGGAATGTAGTGTGCCTACTGCATATTTCCAGACAAAGACTTGCAGATCATTTATAACAGTTTGGGCATTAACCGACTGCTGTGGCCATACTCACAGGAATCTAGAGGAGAAATCCACTGCTACCAAGATGTACCAGTAAGCCACATCCGATGACAAGGGGCCACAATGGTCCAAATAAACACAAGCTAGAGGTTTCACTGAAATGAGTAGAGGTGTCTGGGGTGGATGTGCCACGGTGGAACCCTTTATCTGCTGACACATCGCATTTAAAAACAGTTTGTAAGACCTGGCCACCAATACTGCTGCTGCAATAATGAAATTGTAGCCACCCCTACATGTGCAGTTGCCAGACGCTTGTGCGCAGCTAGAATTAAACCTAACCTGCTATCATAATTTGTAATTACTCTAGTCCACACTCCAGGAATGTGAGCATATAGTATATTTTGTACATCTAACTTGTAGGAGTACTTGAATAGAAAGCCTTTTGGCAGGTGGGTGTCATTGTGTTGACAGCCACCATGATGTCTCTGTCTATCCTTGTACTTAAACGAGTAATTCCAGCAACTGCAGCAGTGCAAACTGTTGCTTTTGCGGCCTTATCCACCATGGAATTCCCTGCAACGTGTGCGCCAGCACGTTGATGACTCAATGTATGTATCACGAGTCCATGGCAAGCAATATTTCAGCTTTGCGACCTGTTCCTAAAGCATTTTGTGCTTCATTGTGTGACCCTTTGAATCTCAGAATCCATTCTGGCTCCAATAGTGTAGATATTCATTATAAGACTGGATACAGTGGTACAATTCACACACAAGTGTGGGAAATCCAGGATCCGTATTCTCTATTACCAGAATTGGAGCCTTTAGTTAAGGCAACTGTGCCGTGCAGTCACCAGGTTGGTTTTCTCAGTATGGAATTCTCCTTTGTGCATGCGCCCTTTCACAATTGTGCACACTGCAGAGTATTGATGCCTGGTCCCTATGGGAGGCTGGGTAGAACCATCAGTATATATGATGTAATCATAGCATTCTAGAGGTATTTCATTAGGAAGAGGATATTCTTGTTCGTACTGCAGAAAAGTTTGTGTTTGCAGTGCAGAGTCAAATCTTAATCTACATCTGATGCGGTGAGTGAGTCAACCCATTGTATCCATGGTGGATGTAATGCTTCAATGTTTGGAATGCATGCTCTGGTGACAGCCTCTTAGATTGGCACCGCGGTCATGACAATAATGTGCTTACCCTGAGGCAGGGCTCGCTCTCTTACCACAGCAGTCAGTACTGCTGTCAGTAGTTTTTCTGAAGGTGCAAAACGCAGTTCAGCATTGGTGTATAAATGCGATTTATATACAGTTGGTACTGTGTCATCTTTATTGAACTCAACGTTGGTGTACCCTGATGCCCCGCAATGACTTGGATCACCAGGTTTGTTGTGTTTACATGTGTGTGTGTAAGTGTTTTGAAACTATCATGTCAGCTTGTACAGAACGTAAGATATTTGGGTGTTCCTGAGTTCAATGTGTACTGGAAAAGTCGGGACATAATAAGTCGTAGAACGGTTTAACCCGTTCTGCGTAATCTATATGTATATTCTGCCAAAATGTATGAATCCCTACATGGATTGTAGCCTTTTCAATGAAGCTGGAGGTTGAAGTAGCACACACTTCTCTAAGAAGTGTGTCGCAATGCTTTTGCCTTCACTTGACAACTCATATCCCTGAAAAAGCACATTGAGATGGGCATTTTTTGATTTCTCAAATTTAAATTTGTAGCCCATGTGAGCAAACCCCATAATCATGAGATCTACCTCTGTCAAGAATTCCAACAGGTCATCATCAGTCAGAAATGTGTCATTGACATAGGACAGTGCCTGGTAATTAAACTTTTGTAGTAGCTCTGTTACTCTGGCTGAAAACGGCCCAGGGCTATTCATATGCCCCTGGGGCAATTGACAGAACTGCCTCTGAGAGCCTAGCGCAAGGTGGTCAGATATCTGCTTTCAGGTGCTATATTTCACCAGTAAATTCCATTTGAGATATCAAGTGTTGTTTTGTGTTTTTTACGCACTATGGGCCATATGTAGGTAGCCTCACATTTACCGATTCATAAATACCGAATTTTACCGATTCGGTATTTATGAATCGGTAAATGTGATGTAGGTAATGATTCGGTAAAATTTACCGAATCGGAAAGATTCGGTAATTATGAATCGGTATTTACCGATTCGGTAATGAGGCATACCTTCCCATTGATTCCTATGGGCCTGGAGGCCCATAGGAATCAATGGGAAGGTATGCCTCATTACCGAATCGGTAAATACCGATTCAGTAATGGGGGGAGCATATACAAGGGTGGCAGGGTGTCACATTGACACCCTGTTGCACCCCTGAATCTTGCATGTGTGCACATGTGGCGCACATACATGCCCTAAGGCCATGTATGTCTGCCACATGGCACTCTTAAATCAGCAAAATATTGCTTTTTGCAAGGTATTCGTTATTTATCACCAACCTGTATTTGGTGGTAAATAACGAATTTCTAATACTAATTTTCACTCTTGAGTGCTCCCAACATCTGATTTCAGGATTCGGTATTTTCCGAATCGGTATTTTACCGATTTCTTAATTTCCAATTCGGTAAATACCGAATCCAGAAATCAGCCCCCTACATCGCAAATGCCTAAATACCGGTCGGTAACGGGATATTTACCGAATTTCGGCAGTTACCGACCGGTATTTGGCTTCCTACATGAGGCCCATAGTTATTTATTAGTGCAGCACTGTGTGCAATTTGTACTGCACATGTGCAAGTAGCGGTGTTTAACTATCTGTAGCCTAATACTGAATGATATGAATGATCGGATTACATCACAGGAAACAAGGCATTATTCATTGATGAGGTGAAACTTTCTATTACACCTTGGGATTCAAGTTATTGGAGGGTTTGCCTAACTTGTATTTTAGCTTCATGCTTAATGGGATATTGTCTTTGAGGTTGTGGGGTTGTCCTACATGGAAGTTCATGGTAAGGGGAACTGTCATCCTACCCCACATGGTTGCGGTATAACGCAGTAGCTAGCACTAACACCCACTCTTTGATATGTTTAACTGATTCCAGAACAAGGTCAGAAAAGACAGGTAAAATTACTGTTTCGCCGCTTGGGTAATCCATTACGAAATCAGGTGGCCAATCCTTTTCAGCCAAAAGAATGTTCTAACCGTGAGTCAAGTCCTCCCAAAAAAGAACATTAATGTTCCTAGGTACATCCGCCTCCAAATGGAGTTTCATTTTGTATAAACGATGTGGGACACTTACCCTAGGATCTGGTGTTTCCACCATGACATACTCAATCAGAGCTACGCCCACCAGACAATCCATCAGGGTCTGGCAAACTATTGTGACTTCTGCAGCACTGTCCAACATTGTAACTGCCCATTCCCTGCTCAGAAGCAGTGTCCTCGATATGGGGGGCATGCCTGACCTTAAGTCCGATACCTTCTTTTTTTTTTTATTGAGGCATGGAAGGTTTCGGTTTATCTTCCTGTTTAATGATGCAGTCAGATGAGCATTGTGAGCCCTTCTTTGGTTTCACACGCTCCTTCGATCTGCACTTTGACCATCCACATCCCTCCAAACTCTTTTCGGATGACTCCTGAAAGAACAAGATGAACATGTACCAGTATACTGATACCTGTCAGGTGGTCTAATATTATCACGGTTTCAGAGATTAGAAAACGTTTAGTGCTTCCTATTGAGGAGAACCACCCCGTGATTTGGTTTTGTCTTTGTTTTACTTTTCATCCCACTTCTTCTTTGCTGAAGAGTTGGGTGCTTGCTTAGAGTTATCCTTTTCAGAATTACTCTTTAATTGTGGTTTACCATGTCTGGCTCCCAAATTATCTCTACCCAGCGTAGCAAAGGTTTCTTTGATAATCTTAGGTAATTTGCGCTCCTGTTGTGATGGAGCCAAATCCCTTAGGCGCTGGCGTATACCCAATACTACTGTTTTGCACTTTATGTCACTCAACATAATGGCATATACAGAGGCAAATTTACTCACAAGTTTCATCCCCAAGTCTAGGGCAGGTGCTGCTCCATACCCATTCTGGATCTGTTTAAGCACTTAAGGCAAAACAGTCAATGAATGGGGTACTGTGTTGTGGTATATACTGCAGCAAAGACTGTACCCTAAGTTGTGCAGTCTTCCAAGGGGGAGCCAATCCCATCATCAAATACATTGTTAATATTCTGTGTTTTTTCTGCAGTCCCGTATGGGTAAACACTACCTCAAGCTGGTTTGTTTTTTGTGAAATCCAGAATGGAATCTCCTCCCATCTGATGAGAACCTTACCCATGACTGCATTCAATGTTTGTGAGATGATGCTAGGTGTAGACAACTGTGGTTGTGCAGATTCAGCAGTCTGTGCAGAGTAAAGTGCTAGAGTCCACATAATGAGCTGTGTCAAACATCTGTATATGGTTGCCAGATCTTTGTATATTGTCCGCACCTGTGCTGCTGATAAATAATCAACATTAGGATGCAGTGTGTATCTGGCTAAGACTGTCCATGTCGCTCCCTCATTGCTAAAGGGACCGAGTCTAATGATTTCTGTTGTCTGTGGTAGGGCGCCATGAAACCAATTTATATGTTCTTGGTATGTTAGAGGTGTCTCTATATCTTCGTATGGTGTATAATTGTTTGGTACTTCATCCTCTTTGCAGGTGTGAAATAACTATGTTGTATTATCTGCAGCGGGGAATGTAACCCAGGAATAGAACACCTCTGTCCTATATGTTTCCTTAGACTCAACCATGAAGGTGACATCTCCAACCCTAAGTGTGAGATCATGTTGTAATAGTTTGAGTAATCGCATGTCTGCAGTTCTCAGCAATGTTGAGTGCTGGATCCTCTTCCTTTCCAGATATTATTGTAAATGAATTACAGAGAGGGTAACATGCCTGACCTTAAGTCCGATACCTTCTTTTTTTTTTTATTGAGGCATGGAAGGTTTCGGTTTATCTTCCTGTTTAATGATGCAGTCAGATGAGCATTGTGAGCCCTTCTTTGGTTTCACACGCTCCTTCGATCTGCACTTTGACCATCCACATCCCTCCAAACTCTTTTCGGATGACTCCTGAAAGAACAAGATGAACATGTACCAGTATACTGATACCTGTCAGGTGGTCTAATATTATCACGGTTTCAGAGATTAGAAAACGTTTAGTGCTTCCTATTGAGGAGAACCACCCCGTGATTTGGTTTTGTCTTTGTTTTACTTTTTATCCCACTTCTTCTTTGCTGAAGAGTTGGGTGCTTGCTTAGAGTTATCCTTTTCAGAATTACTCTTTAATTGTGGTTTACCAGGTCTGGCTCCCAAATTATCTCTACCCAGCGTAGCAAAGGTTTCTTTGATAATCTTAGGTAATTTGCGCTCCTGTTGTGATGGAGCCAAATCCCTTAGGCGCTGGCGTATACCCAATACTACTGTTTTGCACTTTATGTCACTCAACATAATGGCATATACAGAGGCAAATTTACTCACAAGTTTCATCCCCAAGTCTAGGGCAGGTGCTGCTCCATACCCATTCTGGATCTGTTTAAGCACTTAAGGCAAAACAGTCAATGAATGGGGTACTGTGTTGTGGTATATACTGCAGCAAAGACTGTACCCTAAGTTGTGCAGTCTTCCAAGGGGGAGCCAATCCCATCATCAAATACATTGTTAATATTCTGTGTTTTTTCTGCAGTCCCGTATGGGTAAACACTACCTCAAGCTGGTTTGTTTTTTGTGAAATCCAGAATGGAATCTCCTCCCATCTGATGAGAACCTTACCCATGACTGCATTCAATGTTTGTGAGATGATGCTAGGTGTAGACAACTGTGGTTGTGCAGATTCAGCAGTCTGCGCAGAGTAAAGTGCTAGAGTCCACATAATGAGCTGTGTCAAACATCTGTATATGGTTGCTAGATCTTTGTATATTGTCCGCACCTGTGCTGCTGATAAATAATCAACATTAGGATGCAGTGTGTATCTGGCTAAGACTGTCCATGTCGCTCCCTCATTGCTAAAGGGACCGAGTCTAATGATTTCTGTTGTCTGTGGTAGGGCGCCATGAAACCAATTTATATGTTCTTGGTATGTTAGAGGTGTCTCTATATCTTCGTATGGTGTATAATTGTTTGGTACTTCATCCTCTTTGCAGGTGTGAAATAACTATGTTATATTATCTGCAGCGGGGAATGTAACCCAGGAATAGAACACCTCTGTCCTATATGTTTCCTTAGACTCAACCATGAAGGTGACATCTCCAACCCTAAGTGTGAGATCATGTTGTAATAGTTTGAGTAATCGCATGTCTGCAGTTCTCAGCAATGTTGAGTGCTGGATCCTCTTCCTTTCCAGATATTATTGTAAATGAATTACAGAGAGGGTAACACAGTGGGAATAGATTCTTTGAAGAGTTCAAGCTTAAACAACTTACAGCCAATATGTAGGGTTTACCTACGAAGCTGAGGACGATAGTCCCTACGACCACGGACGTCTCCGGTTATGAGATAAGTAGGGGGTTTCTGAGAATGCACAATAGAACTACTCAAGCAAATCATTAAATAAGAACCCATTCTACTAATGCTGGTGGCGCCATGTCGTGTAGTTTCCACTTACCAGTAGGAACTGTGCGTTTGTTGGACAACATGAATTTTGCGATGGTGTCAGACTGATTCCGTGCACCACCTCAGGATATGTTGGGCTAGAGACCAGCTAGTTCACAGTGCCACCATAAGCACCCGTAAACCTAGACAGGTAGCAAGTGGCTTGGGCAACCACAGAACATGACAACCCTGACTACCCCATTAATTGTGGTAACAGATCTAAAACACATTCGTTCAGTCACGTAGGCACTCTCTCAGAGAAATATACAAAAAATACAGAGGGGCATTTTCAATGTTCATTGAACCATTGTGATTCTTGCATAGAATATATGTGCTGCAATCATCAATAGACAGAAGCAAATGAAAGCAATTAAAAGTACCAGGACAGGGCACACCATCATACCATCTTGCTAAAACAATATATATATATATATATATATATAATCCTACTATACGTTCCCTAACCTAAATGCCTAAGGTGTCTGTTTAGGTTGGAATTGGAATAGTAGTGCGGAGAGGAGTTGGCTTAATGGCTAGTGCGGTCGACCGCGAATCTAGGGAACTGGGTTCGAATCTCGGCAATGATGCTGAACATCCTGTGATTCTTGGCAAATCACTTAATCTCCCCGTGCCTAACAAAAATTAACTTGTCCTCATGTAATGCAACTGGTGCTATGTAAAGCGCTCTGATACCCGATTCAGGTCAAGTTAGCGCTATATAAAACGCTATTAAAAAAAAAAAAAATAGTAAATGTGAGCCCTTTAATTGGCATTGTTCAGGAAAATGTTTCAAATTTACCTTAATAATTAATGAGTTTAGAAGAAGGATATATTTCATGTCTTTGATCTGTTCCATACTTTGATGAGAGTTTTATGATCCCCTAAATCACTAGATTTTCTACATTCTTTAAAGTGGCAAATGGTTTCTCAGTGGTAAAGTTGGTGCTTGAAAACCAGCACAGGTTGCGTCAATGATTTCATATAAACAGAAGGTGGACAACATGCGCCCCTCTGGTTACCTCAATGGTCCAACAGTGCATAAAATCCTCTTACAGACTTTTAAGCCTGAAGCACATGACGTAAAGATGGTATTCGGATCATAATCAACATCTGTCAAACTCTGCAATAATGCACAATATGACTTTCAATGCTAGTGAACATTGGAATGTGATCTTGTGCACTGCTGGATGCTGTGACTAGTGAACTGTAGCAGTAAAGCTCTAAGGGCGGAAAGAAGGAGTAGTGTGTCTCTCTGTGATGGAGGATGCCGTGATCTGCAGCAATATGTTATATTGTCTCTGGAATATTCCTGCGTACAGTGCAAAACTCCACACTGCTCTGTAAGTACCATACTTGTTTTTACAAGACAAGGAGGCAAATGCTGGGCATGAAGAAAACAACTAGCTGACAGCAGTACTCACTCACCTTGATATCCAGATGCAGAATATTGCTCCGATGTAGATAATCTATTCCTTCCAGAATTTGACGCATGTAGGATCGAATCTGCACCAGAAGCCAAGATCAAAATTACACTTCTCTACATGTGAAGTTCACAACTCATTTGTCAACCTTCTGCAAAGAACACCAAAGACATCCCCCAGAACAGCCCTTCAAACCCATCCACTTACACAGCCACCTGCAGAGCTGTCCTCAAACCCACACACCTACCATCCTCAAACAGTCCCCAAGCCGCCTGTATACATGTTCACCTCCAGCGCAGTAGCCCCACAAACCCATGTATACCATCCATCAAAGGCCTCCAAAGACACACAGGCACCCATGCTTTCTCCTCTAGAACAGCATCACATATCCCATCAAGCACAGCTCCCAAACCCACAATGCACCCATACACCTCTCGCACAGTTGTCTGGTTCTATCCAATACATTCCCACCATAGCACAAGTAATCACAAGCTTCACACATGCATCATCAGCACAGCCCAACAAATGCACAAAACTACCCCCAGCATAGCCCTCACATGTGGATTAGAAAACCTATGTGTCGTCACCACAGCGCTATCCATGGTACAGGTGTCCTCCATCATTGGGGTTTGAGCTTACCACACACCCTTAAGCTGCCAATCCAACCAAACTATCAATATTTAGTGTCATCTCCCAGATCATCATCATATCAGCAGTATTTGTAGGCGATATTCATGTATAAGCACCAGGAAAGGCCCACTTACAGACACAATAGTTACTGGATTACATTCATCCCAATTACTCAAGTGTTTAGAGAGTCAACCAACCTCTCCATTAAACCACCCATTCAACCCCCTGGTTACTATCAGTGAGACCACAAAGATTTACAAGGTTCTACATCTCGGATTATGCTCTTCAGACTTTGCAATAAAACTATTACTGCATCCAGCCATATGTAGAACTACTCACACAGCCTGTGAAGAAATGTCCAACAAATGGACGATCATCGCTGAACACGAACTGCCTAGAGAATACACTTTGTTGATTCCCTCTATGTTACTAAACATGGAGCTTACTCTGCTGCGGAAGGATACACATCTCTGATTACAAGTAGTGGACTTAAACCATTGGGTAATAATGCACCACCCCTACTAATCAACACCATGGACAACGCTCACCCAACTTAATCTGCTGGAGAGGGAACCAGGACTTTGATAACTGGCAATGGACTTAACATTCTGGGTTTTATCAGCCCACTGGGTGCTGCCACCGGATTTATTATTCTAGATGACAATACACTCCCTGAGTACAATCAGTGGGTGTGAGAAAGTACCATCTTTCTTGCATGGTATGCCCCCACTTTTTGCTGAATTGCTGAATGTACTTTGACTGAGTGTGCCCTGGACTCCTGCTAATCAGGTGCCCAGGGCCTATGTTCCTTCCCTAAAACAAACCAAACCCAAATTGGCAAACCCTGGCCACATGTCAGCCCCTAGTAAATGGTACCCTAAGTACCCAGGGCTTTGTGACCAAGGAAGGCCTCTAAGAGCTGCAGCACACCTTGTGCCACCCTTAGAGGCCCTGTACCCTTACACACACACACTGCCTTTGCAGGCTGAGTGTTTGGGTGTAAGACCAAAATAAAGTCGACATGGCACACATCCCTGTGTGCCATGCCCATCACCTACACTGCCATGGCATACATCAGTCACGCCTCTAGCTGGGTGCCCTATGCCAATGGTGTGGGCACAGGAGCAGGAGCCCTGTGCCCCTACAGTGCCCAGGTCAATTCCTGAGCCCTGTAAGTGCAGTGCTGCCATTTAAGAGTACATGGTGCTGAGAGCTCGTCAAACACGAGCTCCATAGCACCATAATGGCAACACTAAAGACTGGGAAGTTTGGTATCAAACTTCTCAGCACATTAAACCCACACTGATGCCAGTGTGGGATTTAATGTACCCAGCACCCCAGAGGGCATCTTAGAGGTGCCCCCTGAAACCTAACCTACGAATCCACGTCTGCTCTGAGGCTGCCTAGGCTGCCTAGGCTGCCACCCAGCAGACATGTCTCCTGGTCCTGCAACAATGCACATCCTGGGCGAGGTGCTAAATCTCCTCCCCCAGGATGGGCAGGGGGAAGCTTCAAAGGCATGCCGCCTCTGTGAGCTTCCCCAGGCCCCTGCAACCCCCCACTCTGGCGGGAAGCTTTGGCCGGAAAACCCCAAATAAGGACAGGGGATGTGCCAGCCTGCCAACCCCACCCCTCAGGTGGGGGAGGCGAGGTGAAGCACATCTCCGGGCTCTTGCCATCTTGAAGATGGGGAGCCCTACCCTATCAGGACTAGGCTACTGCCCCCCTCCCACAGGAGAGAGGCAGGATAGGGGGTGTAGTCATCCCAGGACGGGGACCCATTGGTCCCTGCCCTTCACCTACCTGTAACGCCCCTAAATCTAGAATTTAGGGGCACCCTGAACCTTCCTTCCCCAGATTCCAGATTCCGAAACTACAAGAAGAGCAAGAAGAAAAGAAGACCTGCCCTGCAGCTGCTAAGGAGAGGGAGACACCAACTGCTTTGGCCCCAGCCCTACCGGCCTGTCGACCTCGAACCTGCTCCTGCTACAAACCCGGCATCTCTTGTGGCCAGCAACCTCAGAAACCCCGGAGGACCTGGCTACCTTTGAACTCTGATCCCCTGGGACTCCCATGAGTAGAGGCTCTACTCAGAACCTACCTTTCACCCCTGGCAGCAGCCCAGAACCGCGATCCCAGCCCACTCTGCACCAGCCAAGCCTGGCCGGTGCCGGAGTGAACTAAACCCACGAGGACGACCCCACGGCGACTGTGACCCCGAGTCCGGCACCCAAGGTCCCCCTCGACAATCCTGAAGAAGCCTGCAGCCTCAGAACAGTGTGCCACCCCAACCGCGATCAACAGAGTGTAAGATTTTCCGACACCAAAAGGCACCTCTGCACCCGGCGCCCCACGGCCCTCTGTGTCCAATCCCGGGGTACCTACCTATCCTCCAACTACCCAACTTACCTCTCAAAGTGGTGGTGGCACCTGAAGAGTCCTCGTCCCCGAGCTTGCAGTCTTTTTCCAAACCGGAGATTTCCCATTGAAATCCATTGAGCGCCCTCATAGGATAACATTGGGCCTAACTCTCTATTCACCCGGCCGCCCTAGAGTCGCTGAGGGTGAACCAACTGTACCTACCTGACCCTGGGAGACCCCTGAGTCTGTGCCCAGAACCTTAACTCTGCCAGTCGAGTACTTACCCTAAAACCGCAAACTCTACTTTCCTCATAGGGTAACATTGACTGGTTTTTTCCTGAAATTCAATCTAAGTGTGGACTTTTCAAATCTTCAAATATTCACCAAAAATCAGCCGAGTGACAAAAACGAATTTACTCACCTGCTCTTAGGTGAGCTCCCAGTGCTGGATCTTGGTGCCCAGCACTGACTCTGAAAAATACCCACAACTGTACTTACCCTTAACTCAATTTTCTTCCATAGGAAACCATTGACTGTTTTTCTGTGAAATTTCTTCTAAGTGTTGATTTCTGCAATCTTTAAATATTCTTCAAAAATCGTACAATATCTGAAAACGTAATTACTTACCTGTTTTGGATAAAGGTCCCAGTACTGAGTTTAGGCACCCAGTACTGGATTACAAAAGTAACGAGAACATACTGTACCTATAATCTGAATTTTCTTCCATAGGGAATCATTGATTGTTTTCTCTGAAATATTTTCTAAGTGTCAACTTTTAAAATAGCTAAATATTAGTTAAAAATCATTACAGTACTTAAGTCGACTTTCATCACTTGATTCTGAGAACTGACCCAGGACTGAATCTAGGATCCAGTCCTGGAATTACAAAAGTAATCTAAAAAGTAATCTGTTTCAAATAACTTGAATTTATCATTGAGCTCAATGTATTGTTGTGTTTAGAAATAGAGTTGCCTACTGCAACTACTTGTAACTGTTTACTAAAGTCTATTGCATATACAAAAGTATTTATATGGAACATCTCCTGTCGAGAAAGTATATTTTAATTCCAAGTGTTGGTTCTAAAATAAAACAAGCATATATTTTTTATATCTAAACCATTGGCCTAGAGTTCAGTTATTGAGTGTGTGGAACCATTTGCTGACTGAGTGTGTACAACAAATGCTTTACACTTTCCTCTGATACTGCCTTACTGCTCGACCAAGCTACCACTTTAGAGAGTAAGGTTATATCTAACTTTAACCTCTGTTAAAACCTTGGGGTCTGTGGACTCTGTACACCCTGTACCTATTAAGGAACAGTTTATACAGAGCCACTTTCTCACAGTGGGATTAACCAATCGGCTAATATTCAACTCTCTGTGTCACTCCCTCTGGACTAAGTCTGCTGGGGAGGATCCACACCTTTAAACTGACTTAATCTGTTATTTTATAATCAATTCCCTGGGTCACTACCACTGGAATCCTCTGGGAGATATTCCACCCCCACAGATTACTGTCAATGGACATAGCCACCCAGGCAATAATCAGCACCACAGACCTGTCATACCGGACAAGGTCTGTTAGCAAAGGGTCCATGCCTCTGCCTAGATCTAGTCTTCTGGATGATCTTCAGCTCCCCAATCTGCTATCAGTAGGCTTAACCAAATAGGTCCAGGATCACTGTGATGCAATTTGTCTAGGGAACGATCTACACCTCTGATTACTATCGATGGACTTAACCTGCTTAGCTTTCATCAAATCTCTGGTTCACTGCTGCTGGATTTAATCGCTAGTATGATAATGCGCCCTCCAGATTGCGATCAACTGACATAGCCTTTGTGGTATGGTATACTTTCAGTATATCATGGATGAAATAGCCTCCTACAAAAATATTGCGACTAAAAAATTGTGAAGGTAAACCAGTTTACTATACAGTATAGTCTATACTTAACTCCAGACATATGTACCTGAACAATAACTCAATATGATATTGGGAATGACGAAAATACTTACCTACACATAGCTTCATGGTTATTTAGGTACATGATATTTTTGCATGATACATTTTGTAGTTGCATATACTGTACTGTATAGCTCTCCTCGATATTGTGATATACAACCCTGAGTACTAATCAAGTCCGCAGGTCAATGTTACTGGATTTAAACTTCATGGGAATGGTCTAAACTTTTGATTACTACCAATGAACTTAACCAACTAGGTACGTAACATCTCCTTTCCTCCAGCCAAATCACTGCCATTGGATTTAATCGTCTGTGATATTCCACTCCTCAGATTATAATGAATGGAGGTTATCAATAGCAAAGGATCCACATCCCAGATGATATCAACTGAATCAACCAGCTGGATAACATTCAACTCACTGACTCACTGCCCATGGATGCAATCGGCTTGAAGGGGAAACTGACCCTGTGTCTGGTTTTAACGTGCACGCTAATAATAAACATCTGTTTAAACTTTGTGACTGAAGGGAGCGTGGCAACAAGATGGCCAAGTGGCAGCACTAAACGCTCACTCCAGCCAGTAAATTGAATCCGACAAAATCCTGCTGCACGAGCTCTCAAATGCAAAGGGGCATGCCAGTCCAAACACACAGATGGGGAGAAGGTAGGTGCTCCTCCACGGCCATGGGGTGCTACGGGACCAGCTGTGACGGAGCGGGGAGAACCCGCCTAGTGAGCGAGTGGGGCTGCGGCCAGGTTGGGCTGTGGCGGACCTGTGAGTCTGGAAGGAGCGATGGCTGTCTCGTGTCGCCATGCCTGACTCCATCTGTAACTTCTGGACCAGGCATGGCAGGAAGCGGAAAGGGGAGGCGGCGGGAGGGAGCACCGGTCGAGGAAACAATACAAATAAAGCAAGACGTGCATAACCCCAGCTTGTGTCCGCGTGTTTCATAGGGCGGGACATGAAAACCTGGCAACGAGGGTGGGATGCAAAACACCCTCGGGATCATCGTCACGCAAGAAGAATCGCCGCTCGCGAGTCAGGTGCAGTTTAAAAAGGATACAACTCGTCAGAGCGAGCGCGCCAGTAATTCAGTCTGCATTCCGGCCAGTAATCAGAGCGCCCAGCAGAACGAACCTCTGGAGCCTCAACCACACTAAACAGTGCACAAAATGGGGTAAGGACATCGATTCCCCCACTGATAAATAGGCACAAGAGGTCACATTCGGTGGCCATTTTGAGGTCATCCCTCATAGGAGAATACTGCCACCGGCCTGGCGGGCATTTTAAAGTCAGGCGCAAGTAGAAATTACCCTATTTCAAAGCCTCCTGGACGCCACTGTGAGCATCAGAGAAGGCAGTGAAGACAACAACTCGCCACCATGACCACTCAGCCTGACACAAAATGCACTGCCAGGTCCAGACCAAGCCAAGCCGCAAGGACCCATCTTAATGGGGGGATCGTTCCTGCGTCCCCCTGAACCCCTAACACTGACGTCTGGGAACACCATGGATCCCAAGAGGAAGAGCTGGCTAGAAGAATTTGAAGATTTCATGAAAGACTCACGAGTCAATGACCCCGACCATCAACTCATAGCATTGAAGAACTTGGTGGGCAAAGACATCGGACAGATCATCAAAAAATTGCCTCCAGAAAAATGCTGCGTCGTATGCAGATGTGAGAGAAGCCTTAAACAGAAAGTTCCTTCACAAGCGCAGCTTGGACTACGAACGTTACACGTTCAACCTTGCGTCCCAAGAATGGGATGAGTCCATGGGCGACTTTATCTCTTGACTAAAACGCCTGGCACGATACTGGAATTTGATAAATTCAACACAGAAGATGCGCTTCGTCTACGCATCATTGAAGGGTGCCAATCAGTCACTACGACGTCGACTACTAAAGAAACACTACTCGCTTGACAACATCGAGGAACTCACACGAATAAATTATCAAGCAGAAGAGCACGCAAAAAAAAATGGAAACCGGCAAGGCAGAGAAACGAGAACAAGCGTTCCGAATACAATCTCAGACAGAAGTCAGATGTCGGCAGGATCCTCGGAGACCGGGAAAGTCCACAAGCTCATCCCGTGGTAGGACCAGAAGCGGAAATGCCCAGAAGCACCACCACAATGTCATCGTTGTGGTCTAGACTACCATCACACAGGCACCTGCCCGGCCATGGGACAACAATGTAACTGATGCGGAAGGGAAAATCATTTCGAAGCAATGTGCCAAACTCGTCGTAAAGAAGTGGGACCGGTCAAGCGAAGTACTGGACCACGCCACCACGGGAGGGCGGTGCAAGGAAGGAGAGACCGCTCAACGAGCTCGTCCAGATCCAGCACTCAGTCACAAAAATCATATCGATCCCAACAATCAACGTCAAGAGAATCATCTGCCCTCACTCCCATATCGCAAGATAGTGACGAATATGTGTGCATGGTGGCAGACCCGGACCGTTTAAAGAAATATCCCCAACTAGACATTTGGATAGGAAATCACTCCACCAAATTTGTTCTAGACACGGGAGCATCACACAATTACATCTGCACGACAGAATATGAGAGGATGTGCCTGAAGCCGAAATTGGAACCAGCCGCAGTGCGCGTCTACACATGCATGTCCAAAGACCTACTGCCATGTTTAGGATGGTTTCCCACGACAGTGACCGACAAAGACAGAACAATTCAAGGTCACGTTCATGGAATAGAAGGTCCTGAAGCGGTTGAGTGCCTCCTGAGTTTACCTACAGCAGAACTGCTGAAGCTGGTAGAGATTCTTTTCAAAGTCAATGACTCACCCGACATAATAAACAAATTCCCAAAACTATTCTCAGGCCTACGGAAACTAGCCAATGTCAAGGTCAAACTACACATAAACGAACAAGTAATGCCTGTGGCTCAGCATCATAGGAAAGTACCATTTCATCTCCAATAAGCAGTTGATGACGAGCTCCAAGACCTGCTGAGAGCGGATAACCGGACCTACTCCATGGGTGTCGCCAGTAGTGGTCATGCCTAAAGGGGGCCACGAAAACAAAGTGTGCCTATGCGTTGACATGCGCGCCCCGAACACAGCCATGGAGCGAGAGAGGCACCCCGGACCTCACATCAGCGACATGATCACTCGCCTGAACGGAGTGACAGTTTTCTCAAAATTAGATCTCAATAAAGGATATCACCAGCTCGAACTCCATGAAGAATCCAGGTACATCACCACGTTTACTACACATCAAGGATTTTTCAGGTACAAGCGCCTCAATTTTGGTATCTCCTCAGCGGCAGAGATCTTTCAAGAGGCAGTTCGGCAAGTGATCCACCACATCCCAAATTCATTCAACTACAGCGATGACATCCTCGTCTTCGGTGCTACACGTGAAGACCATGACAAAGCCCTAGATTGCGTGTGTCATGCCCTTCTCAACGCCAACCTCACACTCAACAGAGGTAAGTGTGAAATCCATAGGTCAACTCTCAAATTCTATGGTCACATCTTCTCTGAAGATGGCATGAGACTGGATCCTGAAAAGTCTCAGCACTGGCTGACACTCCACAACCTTATGATGTCAGCGACATTCGGTCCTTACTGGGCATGGCCAGCTACTGCGCCCGATATATCAAGGACTATGAGACCATCAGCTACCTGCTGCGAGAACTCATGAGACAAGGGCAAGCATTTCAGTGGTCCAATGCATGTGAGCGCGCTTTCAATAAGATCAAAAGGGCAGTGAGCTCTGCCGCTCATCTGGCATACTTCAACCCTAGAAGAAAGACTGAGATCACAGTCTGTTGGACGTGGCGCTATTCTAGCCCAATATGATGACGAGAGGGATCAGCGTCACATCGTGGCCTATGCCAGCCGCAGCCTCACCGACACAGAGAAAGCATACTCACAACCTGAGAAGGAAAGTCTGGCGGTTGTGTGGGCATGCAAGGATTTCCATCTATTCGTATATGGGAAACACTTCACACTCATCACGGACCATCAAGCCTTAATTACCATCTTTGGCAACCCATGAGCGAAGATACCTCCAAGGATTGAGAGGTGGGGGATCCGTTCACAAGACTACATGCACACCATCATTCACAAACCGGGGAAGGTGGAGAATCCGGCGGACTACATATCACGTCATCCACAAGTGCTGACACAGACACGTGACTCGCTAGCCGAAGAGTACCATCACTTTGTTATTGATCAAGCACGCCCACCTACTGTCCCACTAGAAGCCATCATAGAGGCCACTGCCAAAGATGCCACACTTCAAGACGTCATGCAACGCTTCCGCACACACTCCTGAAGACACCTGGATGACCCGCAAACGAAGATCGTCATCAATGTGCAAGAACTCTCATCTTTCAGACACGTCAAAGATGATCTCACGATCAGTGCAGATGGGTTGCTGTTGAGAGACAGAAGAATGGTCATCCCTCACCAACTAAGACAAGGGACCATCAATTTAGCGCATGAAGGCCACAGAGGCGTAGTGGCCACGAAGAAAGCACTACTAGAGAGGGTCTGGTTCCCGTCCCTTGACCAGATGGTGGAAGCCACACTTCAAGACTGCCCACAGGGCCAACTAGTAGGGCGAGAAGAACTACCTGCCCCATTACAGATGTCGGACCTCCCAGACAGTGTGTGGCAACAAGTAACTGTCGACTTCTTCGGGCCACTGAAGTCCGGAAAATATGTAATTGTCATCATGGACGAATATTCCCGATTACCCATTACACATCAAATCTCAGCTACAAAAGCATCCACTGTCATACCTATTCTTGATGAAGTGTTTGCAGCATGGGGAATACCTAAGGTGGTGAAGACAGACACCGGACCACCCTTCAATGGACACAAATTCATAGATTTCGCAAATAACCTGAATTTCAAACACCGGAAAATCACTCCCTTGTGGCCCCAAGCCAATGGAATGGTTGAACGTTTCATGGCTACTCTGAAGAAAACGATACAGCAAGCGGAGCTGTTTCAACGTGACATCCAACCAGCAATCAATGAAGTGTTGCGAGCATACAGGACTACACCACATAGCACCAATAACAGATGTCACGCCACCCTGATTCTCGGGAGAACCCTGCGCACCAGGATACCGACTTCGGATGCAGTCACACAATCCAGACTCCTGATCTCGGACCACGAGACATTAGTGAACATCGACAAGGACAAGAAAGCAAAAGTGAAGGAATACGCTGATGATCTTCGACACGCCAAGGGGTCTGACATCCGCGAAGGAGACTGGGTACTGGTGAGGCAAGAACGGAAAACCAAAGCAGACAGCCGCTATTATGCCCACCCGCTCCAAGTGGTAAAGAAAAGAGGGACTATGATCACAGCTGCCTCTGCAACCAAGAGGACCACAAGAAATGTGTCGCACTTCAAGAAGTGCAACCCAGCGGCCTACAGTCGAGAAAATGAAACAGGTTGGGACACAGACACATCGAGCCCAGGAGCGGATGATCCTGAAGAACATCCTCGCGCAACCGATGTGAATGAAGTTGTAGAGAGGGGTCCCTCTCGGTGGTCACAGAGAACCATCTGGAGACCAGTTCGACTCATTGAGGAACTCTAAAGAAAAGAAAAGAGCTGGGATAGTTGACAAATCAAAAAAAGGGGTAGGTGTTGTGTCGCTATGCCTGACTCCATCTGTAACTTCCGGATCAGGCATGGCAGGAAGCGGAATGGGAAGGCGGCGCGAGGGAGCGCCAGTCGGGAAAACAATACAAATAAAACAAGACGTGCATAACCCCAGCTCGTGTCCGCGTGTTTCATAGCGTGGGACACGAAAGGCTGAAGCGAACCCTCCCCCCTGTCGAGGAGGAGGTGCGATGCAAGGATGCCGCTAGCTGCTGGGAGACAATGCGTGCCCTCCGGGGCAGGGGCGGCTGGCTCCAGAGGCGTGGACAATGAGGCCGGAGGGCCCAAGTGGCTGACGGCGCGTGCCCTGCCGAGGGCGCAGCTAGCTCCTGAGGCCGGAGGAACGATGCACCTAGCCTAGGGCCGTACTGCTGCTGAGGGGCAGCCGCGGCCAACGGAGAGCCGAAGAGGAGAGATTGGAGGCTCACCCACCGCGGCCTCTCCCGTCCACAACAGGGCGGTGGTGTGTGCGTCCCCATGACCTGAGGCGGCGTCGTGCTGCACCGGTGCTGAATGTCTAGTAGCCCCCAAGCGAAATACTGGACCACGCCACCACGTGAGGGCGGTGCAAGGAAGGAGAGACGGCTCAACGAGCTCGTCCAGATCCAGCACTCAGTCACAAAAATCATATCGATCCCAACAATCAACATCAAGAGAATCATCTGCCCTCACTCCCATATCGCAAGATAGTGACGAATATGTGTGCATGGTGGCAGACCCGGACCGTTTAAAGAAATATCCCCAACTAGACATTTGGATAGGAAATCACTCCACCAAATTTGTTCTAGACACTGTACCTTCAATGTACACTGGCAGGGAGTTGAGGGGGGCCGGCTGCTAAAAGGGGACTCTGTGAGGGCCTGGATCAGGACTTTGAGATGTTTAATCCTGTGGGCGCCTGATCCATGAACTATTGGTGCTAGTGCTTCCCGAACTGGGGATATGAGGGGGATATGAGGACGGCTCTGCTTATGGGCCGGGCTGATTGACACACTCCCCCCCCCCCACACTGCCTCTAAGGGACTCTACACTGGATGTGTCTTGGGAGTCCTTTGTCCCCTGCCTGTGCTGAGAGGGGAGTTGTGCTGTCACGGTGAGCCCTGACCGACCCGAAATGACTACACCAGCTAGCCTACTATGACATGGTGTGGCCCCCAACAGCCTCCTGAGACCAGGGTGGGAGTGGAACGGAGTGTGACTCAACAGAGCACGGCTGTGTGCGACTTCGGGGATGGTGCCCTCCCCCCCTGCCAGAATGCCGGGCTATGTGGTCTCACCTAAAGGCATTGGGGTGTTGCCTGCAGCGCCGGAAGGAGCCGATTTAATTCTTCCATGGTCTGCATAGCGCCGTCCAATGCATACTTTGCACTTCCTCCCGCATCATTGCTAGAACTGTGGGTTGCCGGCTGCCCAGCCATTGAAACTGCATCTGGGTCTCCCTCTGTTGTAACTCAAACTGTAGCCTGCTACTTTCTTGTGCTTTGGTGCGAGCTCCCTTAGCAGTGTGAGACAACAAAAATGAGACAACACAGGTGGTCCAGCAATATTACTCAAACAACGCACAGTAGGGCAGAATAGCTGCACACAGCATATTTTTATAGGTTGAACGTTGATACAGTGGTGTCTGTATGCAATAAGATTTCAACATTGTGCTGACTGAACAGTGCCAACACCATGGGTAAGGATAACATGGCCCAGACCATGCAACAAACAAAAATCGATCAGTACAAGATTTAGGGGGCATTTTAAGGGAGTAACAGGTAGGGCCAATGGGCACCTCACCTGGGGGGACCACACCCCTATTATGCCCTGATTGGAAGAGTCCCCTCATCTTCAAGATGGAGGGGACTGAAAAGTGTGCTTATCTTTGCCTCCTCTACCTGAGGGATGGGGTTAGCAAAAGTGGGCAGACCTCCTAGTCTTTCTAAGTTTTCCCGCCAGATGTCCTGCCCAAAGCAGGGGTGTAAACCGAGGGCTGCCATCTGCTGCTAGCAGCAGAGGTTGGGGGTCACATTACAAAGCGGCAGGCCTTTAAAGCTTCTCCTTCGAGCACTGTGCCCATCCTGGGGGAGGAGGTTTGACACCTCTGCCCAGGATGTGCATTGTTTCTGGTCCCAGAGAGCAGTCTCTCCACCCAGGGGTCCAGAAACATGTCTGTTTGTGGCAGGCTGCCTAAAGCCAGTCAGTGACCACACCAGGGTTGGTAGGTTTTCAGGTGGCACCTCGGAGGTGTCCTCTCAGTACATGGTTGAATAAATCATACCCTGGCATCAGTGAGGATTTAATAAAAGGAATTGTTTAGTACCAAACACTCCTGGTTTCAGAAAAGCCATCATAGTGCTGGGGAACTCGATTTGTCGAGTTTCCAGCCCATGTACTCTCTATGGCTTCTCTGGCTCTTACAATATTTAAGAATGGACTTGTAGGGGATATCTGTTCATGCACATATGCCCACACCTGTGGTATAGTGCACTCTGCTTTAGGGCTGTAAGGCCTGCTAGAGTGGTGACTTACCTATATTTAGGCAGTGCTCTTTGCATTGGCACACAGGCAGCGTGCAATGACGACTTTGTGGTTTTGTCGGTACCAGGCCATGCATGCTGCAGTGGCTGTCTGTATGGCCTAGGTGAGGGGTACATAGGGGACCCTCTTCAGTCCCAATGCCCTAGGTACCCAGGCAAAATTTACTAGGGACTCACGGAGGCCTGAAGGGCCAATTGTGGAGCAGTTTTAGGGAAAGAACACTGGTACTGGGAACCTGGACAAAGGGGACCCACTACTCTACAGTCAAAGTTACATCAAAAGCCAGGCAAAAAGTGTGGAGGGGTACTGCAACAGAACCCCATTTTCTCACACCATGCTTACGGAAAAAGCCTGATTCAGGATTCCTCAGGACTCCTCTGACACCAAAGGCAGCACCTGCGCAACTAACACACAGTGTGACTATATTGGCTCAAGAGCCATGCTGTGTTCACCAACCACATTGCAAGGCTGGTGGAAGTAAAAATCCTCTTACTGAAGGTATTTAGCCTCTTAGGCCCGAGCAGGACATCACAGAGGGCTTCATTAAAGGGCAGTAGGGGTTCAGAGTGGAACACCCCAGGCTGAAGCACCTCTGTCAAGACATTGGTCTGGATTTCCATGAAGGGCAGCTGGAGAATGAGGACCTAGGCTGCCCTTCTACAGCGAACCACACAAGGAGGAGTGACCAAGTCAGCGTCTGGCAAGGTGTCCAGACCACATGCACCTGCCAGCTTATCATGGTAGTTGAAATTCTCTGAGTGGGTCAAAAGGTCATGATGGAGATCCAGGTAGCCATAGGGGTCTAAGAACAGACCTAATCGAAATCCCCACAGGGCCTTTCAAGGAAGGTAGGCACTGTCTCTGACGCAGACAAGGCTCGGTTGGTGCCGGTGCTGATGTCACAAGATGTTGGTCTGGCTGTGTGTTGGAGTCAGGAATGACTATGGGCTTAGCACCACTAAAGTCTCTCGGACACGGGTAACAGGCCAATGGGACCAGACTCCTGCGAAGGTCGAGGATTCCCGACTGTGGTCAGGCCGGATCAGGGACCAGATCTAAAGGACCTGACTGGCACCAAGAGCAAAGCCGTCAGAGGAAATCCAGTTGGTAAACTTCCTGGAGCAGTAGGGCCCAAAGGCGCTCCAGAGGAGTCTGTACCCTCAAAAATTAGGTGCATAGTCTCATTAAACTCCCTGAGTTGGGTAGGGTTTGCTCTGGCTCTAGGAAAGTCAGTAAGGCATGGAGCAAACTCAGATACAGGATCTGAGGGTGGTGTGCAGGAGCGAGGCCTAGACTTATGGTGTCATCCCCGCCCCTCGTCTGATGATTTGGACCGGTGCAGTGAACTGGAAGAGTGCTTTGACTTCTTGGACTTCTATGCTTGTGGTACTTACCCAACAATAACTTTTGGTGCATCGAATAGCTCTGAGAGCAGGCTTGGGACCTGGAGTGATGAGGAATTTTTCAATGTCAGGCTGCAAGGAGTTTCATCCCCCACTCCTGAATTCCTTTGGGATTCATGGTGCATCAGTCACAACAGTTACTTACCTTTGGTAACGATCTATCTGTAAGAAACATAGGTTAGTTATAGATTCCTTATCTTAGAATTACCCCCAGGTGTCAGACTTGATCCGGAAAGTTTTTCGTCCGCCGTACCCCTGCACTTCGAAAGGTGGCGTCGGTCGGCTCCGGGTTCGTCGATGTCCCCGTGATGACATTGCGGTAGCTACTTAGATGCCGCCCTCGCAGGTTCTGTACATGACATTCCACGCTAGAAGCGCAGAGCCATGCAAGACACTGACCACTGGTGCACAAAACTAGGGCCCTGAAAGGATGTCCTTAACCCTAGAAATCAGTTCACAGAACGGGGAGGATGGTTGGGGCGGTAAGGAATCTATAACTAAACTATGTTTCTTACAGATATATCGTTACCAAAGGTGAGTAACTTGTTCATCTGAAAGAAACAGTTAGTTATAGATTCCTTACCTTAGAATAGATACCCCAGCAATACTAATCCCGGAGGTGGGTCTGCGAACTAAGTTCACACCAGGAAGTCCTGGAGAACAGAATGACCAAAGAAGCCGTCTCTCCGGACTTGGCTGTCCAGGCAGTAGTACTTGGTGAACATGTGCAGCCATGCCCGCGTAGCTGCCTGACAGATGTCATGTAGGGGTCTCCCCGCCCCAAAGCAGTAGCAGCTGCCGTTGTGCTGGTGGAATGGGCACGCAGCCCCACTGGAGGCTCCTTCTTTGCCAAAGAATAGCAGGCCTTGATGCACAGAACAACTCACTTGGAGATGGTCCGCTTGTGCACGGCCCAACCTTTCTTAGCGCCGGCATAACCAACAAAGAGCTGGTCATCCACCGGAATTGTTTGGTGTGATCCAAGTAGAAGGAGAGCGCACGTTTTGAATCCAGACAGTAGAGCCTCTCTTCCTCTTTTGAAGGATACGGAGGTGGAAAGAAGTTTGGCAAAGTGATGTTTTGGCCAATATTAAAAGAAGTGACCACCTTTGGAAGAAAGGAAGGTGGAGTTCTGAGGACGACCTTCTCCGGATGACCAGCCAGAAAAGAAGGCTTGGAAGACAGAGCCTGCAGCTCACTCACCCTGCACGTAGAGGTGATGGCCACCAGAATAGCAGTTTTCAGAGCGAGGAGTCTGAGAGGACAGTTACGTAGCGGCTCAAAGGGAGCGCACATCAGATAGGTAAGAACCAAGTTCAAGTCCCTCTGAGGCATTTCTAAGGGAACAGGAGGAAAAGATGAGTAACGCCTTTAAGAAATCTATTTACAACAGGAGACTTGAAAAGAGAAGGCTGATCAGGAAGCCTGGGGAAAGCTGCAATGGCCGTAAGGTAGCCCTTAAGAGTGCCCAGAGCAGAGCCCTGCTGGGCCAAAGACAGGAGGAACAAGAGAACCTCAGAAAGAGGGGCAGCAAGGGGATCCACAGCCTTTGCTGTGCACCATGCCACAAATGTATTCCATCTGCAGGCATATACCGTCTTAGTGGAGGGATGCCTGGCTGCCAAGATTACATCACAGACTTTGGGAGGCAAGTCAATTGACGTCAACTGCTGCCGTTCAATCTCCACGCTAGGAGGTGGATGCTGGACAGGGTTCGGGTGGAGGACCGTCCTCTGCTGCTGTGACAGATCCTCCCAAAGAGGCAGTCGGATTGGGGGATCGATGGCCATGTTGAGCAGCTCAGGATACCAGACTCTTCATGCTCAATCTGGAGCCACAAGAATGACTTTGCCCTGGTCACGCTTGATCTTCTTCAGCACTCTGGGCAGAAGTGGTATAGGCGGAAAGGCGTATAGAACTCCACTCGCGACGAAAAGCATCGCCTAGCGGGTGCCACCTTGGAAATTCCAACGCGCAGAATCTCTGACATTGCGCTTTCTCTTCAGTGGCAAATAGATCTAACCAAGGCTCTCCCCACTGTTGAAAGGGACCTTGCACCACCTCCGAGTGAAGACGCCATTCGTGATCCATCATGCACCTGCAGTTTAATTCGTCCGCCCTGGCGTTCAGTGAACCTGCCAGGTGTTGAACCACCATGGATATGCTCTGATGTTCCAGCCATGTCCAGAGACAGAGGGCCTATTAACATAGGGTCCACAACCCTACCCTACCTTGTTTATAAGAGTACCACATGACAGTGGTGTTGTCCATAAACACAAGTACTATTCTCCCCCGGACAGCGGGAAGGAATGCTTTTAGTGCACGATGGATCGCCCGAAGCGCCAGAAGGTTGATGTGGAGCTCAGAGTCCGCCAGAGACCAGAGGCCTCTGAATTCCACCTCTCCCATGTGGTCACCCCATCCCAGAAGGGATGCGTCTGTCACTACAGTGTGAACTGATGGAGGAAGTGAGAGGGATCTGCCGTTGACCCAATCCTGGTTCGTGAGCCACCACTGCAATTGTCGTGCAGTACCCTTCGAGATCTGGACGCCATTGGACAGATTCCCCTAATACTGCGCCCACTGTAACTTCAGGTCCCACTGCAGAGCCCGCGTATTCCACCTGGCATGATCGACCAACAAGAAGCAGAAGGCCATGAGGCCCAGCACCCTCAGGGTCATCCTGACCAAAACCCGCGATAGAGGCTGAAGAACAAGTTACTTACCTTCGGTAACGCTTTTTCTGGTGGATATAGTATCTGCCTGTGGATTCCTCATCTTATGAATATCACCTGCACCAGCATTCCGCAGAATTGTTTCCTGGATCTCCACGCCGACGTGGACGACACAATGCTACGGCTCCGCTCGCGACTCCGCATGATGTCACCGGAGCCGTAAGACAGCCTCTTCGGCGTGATGACGTCAGTTCCACCCATTTTTTCTGTGCCTCCGAGGCTAACAGGTGGACCGACAACAGATTTAAAGTATACAAAGTACACAATATTCAAACAAATACACATAGTGTAAAATCAAAAGAAAAGCCAAAGAATATAAGCATTTCCTATAAATGAACCAGATAGATTGAAAATACAATGTAAAACAACATGTCAAACAAAGAAACCTTTATGGTATACAAGGGTGGACATCGGGGGCGAGGGTGGGACAGTGAGGAATCCACAGGCAGATACTGTATCCCCCAGAAAAAGCGTTACCAAAGGTAAGTAACTACTCTTCTGATGGACACATCTGCCTGTTGATTCCTCACCTTATGAATAGATTCCCACAGCAGTCCCACTCCCAGAGGAGGGTGTCCACCCCTTCATACCAAAAAGTCTTGCAGGACAGAGCGTGCAAAGTGGCCCTCCCTCCTCATCTCGGAGTCCAAGCAATAATGCTTTGTGAAAGTGTGCAGGGAGGCCCAAGTCACTGCCTTACAAATGCCCGCTACAGGAACACCTCTAGCCAGAGCAGAAGTGGATGATTTGGCACTAGTAGAATAAGCTCTAATACCTTCAGGCGGTTCCTTACCAGCAAGGGCATAGCAGATCTTGATGCACAAGATGATCCATCTGGATAGAGTGCGCTTGTGCACAGCCTTGCCCTTCATGCATCCGATATAGCCCACAAAGAGCTAATCGTCCAACTGCAAGTCCTTAGTCCTGTCCAAATAAAAGCTCACCGCTCTTTTAGGATCCAGGCGGTGAAGTCTCTCCTCCTCCTTGGAAGGGTGAGGGGGAGGATAGAATACAGGAAGAGTAATGGACTGCCCCAGATGAAAAGGAGTAACTACCTTAGGCAGAAAAGCAGCCCTGGGGACTATCCTTTCAACATGTATGGTCAAAAACGGGGGGGTTTGAACTGAGAGCCTGAAGCTCACTCACCCTCCTTGCTGAGGTGATAGCTACAAGAAAGACCGTTTTAAAAGACATGAGTCTCAAAGGACAACTATGTAAGGGTTCAAATGGTGAACCCAACAAAAAAGTTAAAACATGATTCAAATCCCATTGAGGCATAACAAAGGGAGTAGGCGGAAACCTATTGGTAAGGCCCTTTATAAATCTCAAAACAATAGGAGATTTGAAAAAAGACGGCTGATCCGGCAAAGAAACGCTGATGACACCGACAAAGAGCCCTTAACAGTGGCCACAGCACATCCCTGCTGTGCCAAGAAAAGAGAAAACTGAAGAACATATGACAAGTGAGCCTTTAAAGGATCAATGGACCTCTCTCCACACCATTTAATGAATCTAGACCATCTGGAAGAGTAAACAGACTTGGTGGAGTGTCGCCTGGATGATAAAATAACATTCACCACATCCGGCGGGAGAGAGAAGGAACTTAGGTTGCCCCGTTCAATCTCCAGGCATGAAGGTGCAGGCTCTGGAGGTGGGGGTATAGAACCTGCCCGTGCGAGAAGAGGTCTGCCCTGAGAGGGAGACGGAGCGGAGGGTGCGATGAGAGGTGAAGTAGATCTGTGTACCACACCCTTCTTGGCCAATCCAGAGCGATCAATATAACTTGAGCCCAGTCTTGGCGAATCTTCCTCAGAACCCGAGGAATCAAGGATATGGGAGGAAACCCGTAAAGGAGCTGCGAACCCCAATCCAACTGAAACGCGTCCCCCAGCGCTCACTGCATTGGATACTGGAGACTGCAGAACAATGGGCAGTGCGCGTTCTCGTGATTGGCAAACAGTTCCAACCGAGGAGACCCCCACATCTGGAAGATGTAATGGACCACCTCCGGATGAAGCCGACACTCGTGATTGGCCGAGTAATGCCGACTGAGACTGTCCACACGAACATTCAGCACCCCGGCTAGATGATTTGCAAACACAAATCTGATGGCCCTGAGCCTAGGACCAGAGTTGCAGAGCCTCTCGGCAGAGACGATACGACCCTACACCTCCCTGTTTGTTGATGTACCACATCGTGGTAGTGTTGTCCATCAGGACCTGAATAACCCTGGGCGTAGGTTGTGAAGTAGCGCTACGCGTAGCTACGCTAAGTGCACTTCTTACTACGCGAGCTACACGTAGCTTCGCAAACTGCAGAGTGCAATATGCAAGTTGTCCGCACCGTGCAAACAGTGCAAGAAGTCGTTTTCTGCTGCTCAAGTAGATTTCTACTCGAGCGGCAGCTTTCTCAACGCTGACTGGTAGTTTCTCATCATGAGCAGTCGCGAGCATACGCGACCACTAGCAATGAGAAACCTGACCTCCCCGCGTTGAGAAGTTCGCCTGGAGGTTTATTTTCCACGCTCGTGATCGGCAACTTGATGTTGCTGATCGTGAACGAGGAAAAAGTCTCGCCGGGATGTTATTTTGCTTGCTCGCGGTCGTTGACGTTGAGGACCGCGAGCAAGCAAAAAATGACCACTGCACTACGCTACGCGTGTTTGCACTGTGCTACATGCAATTCGCGTAGTGTGAAGTAGCGCAAACTTCGCAAACTACGCGAGCGTAGCGTAGTGCTTTGCCCAGGCTTAGACCTGAACCGACTGACCGTGAAGGGAAGGAAGGATAGCCTTTAGTGCCAAAAGTATTGCCCGCAATTCCAGAAGGTTGATGTGAAGCAACCTTTCCTTTGAAGACCAAAGACCTTTGACCTCCAGAGCCCCCAGATGAGCACCCGACCCTAGAGTGGAGGCATCCGTGATCACTGTGGCCACCGGCAGAGGAGGCTGAAATGGCTCCGCTGCAGCGTCTCTGGAGATTCTGACTGACTCCCTGAGATCTCCGTGTTGATACCACTGCCTGCGGAGGCACCACTGGAGTGCAGTAAGCGAAAAGACCGAGCAGGCGCTGGAGCTTCAGGACCGGAACAACCGCTCCATCGTAAAACAAAGGAATCACCTACTGAATGTCGAGAATTCTCTGTGGAGGTGGAAAAGCTCAACACACAGTAGTATCCAGTACTGCCCCTATGAACAGGTTGAGCTGAGAGGGCACTATGTGAGATTTGGACACATTTATCGAAAAGCCCAAGTTGAACAGCTGAGTTGTTACTCGCAGATGATGAAGCACCATCTCCGGCGACTCCACTTTGAGCAGCCAGTCGTCCCGATAAGAGAAAACTGTAATCCCCGACCTCCTGAGATGAGTTGCCATCACTGCCATCACCTTTGTGAAGACTCAAGGTGCAGTAGTAAGAGCAAACGGTAGGACCGCAAACTGGTAGTGCTGCGATCCTACTGTAAAACGGAGATACTTTCTGTGCGACTTCAGGATGGGGATGTGAAAATACGCATCCTGCAAATCGATCAACACCATCCAGTCCTCTTGCTGCAGCACCAGAAGAACCTGAGCAAGGGTCAGCATCTCGAATTTCTCCTGTGTCAGGTAAAAATTCAAGACCCTGAGGTCCAGAATCGGACATAAGCATGGCTTTAAAGCTTTCCCTTCATGAACCCTGCCCATCCTAGGGCAGGAGGCTTGGCACCTCATCCCAGGATGTGCATTGTTTCAGGCCCCTGAGAGCAGCAGGCTCTCGACCCAGGGGTCCAGAAACATGTCTGTTGGTGGCAGCCTAAGCAGCCACTCAGTCGTGTCACTAGAAGTTGGTTGAGTTTCAGGGGCATCTCTCAGATGCCCTCTGTTGTGCATTTTACATTAAATCCCACACTGGCATCAGTGTGGGTTTAATGTGCTGAGAAGTTTGATACCAAACTTCCCAGTCTTCAGTGTAGCCATTATGGTGGTGTGGAGTCCGTAATGACAAACTCCCAGCACCATATGCTCTTAATGGCAGCACTGCACTTACAGTGCCCAGGAATGGACTTGGGCACTGTAGGGGTACAGGGCTCATGCGCCTGTATCCTCACCATGGGCATAGGGCACCCAGCTAGAGGGGTGGCTGATGTATGCCAGGGCAGTGGTTTGTTGGCATAGCACACAGGGATGGTGCCATGTCGACTCTTCACTCTTCACTTTGTTCTGCACCAAGACATGCAGCCTGCAAAGGCAGTGTGTGAGTGTCAGGGTACAGGACCTCTAAGGGTGGCACAATAAGTGCTGCAGCCCTTTGAGGCCTTCTCTGGTCACATGTGGCTAGAGATGCCAATTGGGTTTAGGCTTCAATGCAGTTTTAGGGAAGGAACATAGGCCCTGGGAACCTGATTTGCAGGAGCCCAGGACACACTCAGTCAAAGAACATCAGCAACTCAGCAAAAGTGGGGGCATACCATGAAAGAAAGAGGGCACTTTCTCACATCCTTCTTCTTACCTCTGATTCACAGACACTCGGCTTCTTCGCCATCCTGTCCAAGAGCTCTTCTGGGCTACAACTGAAGTGGACGGTCAAGGAAAGAGCTTTGCAGATATCACCTTCACCACAGCACCGCAGAAGGAAGTTATGGTGGCAGACTTCACATTCTACAATTATACTTTGACAACAGAAAGCTCGAGTTCACAGTCTCTGAACGTAAAAAGATTGTTGTGCTTCAGTCACAGAAGGCAAGAGAAAAGCCAACTTGGTTGGATGAAGCATAAATGCAGACTGCAGTGAGCACTGCTATGAAAGCCCTTTGGCAAGAGTCTGGGCCGCAGTAAGAGTTTTGTGGACAAGAAGCTCTGCCATATATTGCCAAAACTCTACCCCACCAAATTTGCTGCTTTCCCACCTTATTTAAAATTGGGGAAACCAATGGGTTTCCGGTGGTGGAGCATAAACTGGTACTTCCAAAGGAAACCCTTGACTTGAAAACCTGGCTGCCACAGAGCTGCCATGTCACAGTGGCAACAGCTCTGTTCTTTTTAAGGTGGGGCTACCACCACTGATGTTCCCTTCCTTGGTCTGTCATATATTTCCAAACAAATATGGCCCCTTATGCAGGAAGCATCATGGCCATTATTTGTTTTTATTTTCTGAAACAAGCTCCTTCTTTGGAAATTTGTTTCAGAAACAAATGAATGCTGAGATAGGTAAACATGTAACATGGTGCCTGCTCAGGACCCATCTGTAGATGCACTGGAGCTGCAGAGATTCGTGTATGCTGGTATCTGTATTCCAACTAACAGCAGATGTGTTTGGCCCTTAATCATTAAGGTTGGACCCAATATACATAAACACCACCAAAAAGCGAATACTGATGTCACTCGAGTTCCTTACTTATGGAAGTGGCACATGGAACAACTCAATGTGACACATCAATTTATTTGATTTTCTTCTTTATTTTCTTCTTTTTTAATTTTTGAATAAGTACAGTGGGTCTAATTAGAACAGTGCACTGTTTGGTTTGACTGTAAGGCTTAAGAAAGCCAATTAGTAAAAACGTGCTAAAGTCTTTTGTTTTTGTTTGTTTGTCTTTGTCAAAAAGTATGTCATTAATTGTTTTATGTTATATGTGGTCCTTTGGTCATGTATTTTTTGATGTCTCAATATTGGATTTTGTGTTGAATATGTAAAAAATGGTGGGTGTGGATTGTAAATTTGTGATTTGTAAATTGTTGAAACTCTTTTTTATATAATCATTGAAAATTATTCAAAAATTAAAGAAGAAGAAAGTAAAGAAGAAGATCAAATACATTGGTGTGTCACATTGAGTTGTTCCATGTGCCAAGTAAGGAACTCGAATGACATCAGTATTGGCTTTTTGGTGGTGTTTATGTATATTGGGTCCAGCCTTACTGATTAAGGGCCAAAACCTTCTGCTGTTAGTTGGGTATCTGTATTCCAGCAGCCCTTTGACATGGAAGATGGCTGGTGACACAGTTGCCAAACTTTAAATAAGGCCAACTGCCATTTAGTATCTATTTTTTGTTTTTGGGTAGGTATTTTTTAGCGAGGAGCTTCTGGTCTGTACAGACTACCAATAAATCAACACGTACAGGGAGCATTAAGGAAGTAGGTGCATTAACTGTAACAGATCTGTATTTAACAATTTTGCACAGTAAAGATACTGTGGCAGAGCCTGATAGGTAATGAGAAGATGCTGCAGACATTCTATGTAAGATCCATCTCCTAACTTGTATGTGTTCAGTTAGATCGCTCTTATCAGCAACTGCACTGTGAGTTTGCTATGAGATTTTTGATTTCAAATGGAAATCTACTGGATGACTTTACTTATTAATTTATGAATGCATTTGAACATTCTGTTAAGTGTATTTTGTGGATGGAGGCATTCTGAAATGTGGTTGAGGGCGAACAACATGTTCAATCCACAGTGGTGGGTGAACTTTAACAAAGGTGGCTTGGGATTACCCATTAGTTACTCAGATATCTGACTCCTCTGTGATCACTTTGTTCATTTCTTGGCCCTATTCCGGTTGAGGGGGAAGGTTGTCCTGGAAGCTTCAAGGAGAGATGGAAAATCATTTTTCAATAGGTAGAGTTTATCTTATCTAGAATACAGCCAGACTGAGAATCCCCCACAAATCTATGCATCCTGCTATCCAAAGATGGTCACCAGTTCTTGATCGACCCCGTCTGTTTTTCTTGTAATTGATTTTGCTTGAGCAATTCTGCTGGACAGTCTGTGTACGTGGGTAAAAAAACCTGTACCAGCCACAACCCTCCTGCTATCCAAAGACTGCAAACAAGTATTAATATTTGCAGTACTGAAAGGCAATGAAGTTATTTGAGGACAGGTGAAATATGAATCCTTTTTTCAGCTTCCATGCTCCTGGCTCTTTATTGGCTGAGCAGGACTTGGCGACCCCCAAACTGATTGTCTAGAAGAACAGAAGACAGAATGTTGATCTTCATGTCATTGAGACAAAGAAAGCTGTGAGTCATTCCCAATTAGATAGTTTTAGGCATCTAACAATGTTGTTTCATGCATCAAGGCTGACCAGCTGGATGTAGAGTTGGACATATTCTGCCTATAATAAAAAAATAAGGAGGAGCCATTGTAATTTGCAAGCAATCAAGGGCTGAACTGGTGATGATGAACATGTTTTCTAGTGACTACAGCAGCACTGTGAGGTTCATTGCATCGTATGCTGTCCATCGGTCGAGAAGGATCAAGACTTATGCTTGCCCATGGAAGAGATCAGGTCTTCCTTATTATCATTAATCTCATTCTCAGTTCCTCTCCCTCGGCCACACCCTGATTGTCTGTAGTGGAATACGGTACATGCTTCGATGAACTCTTGCAGTTGATGAACAGCTTCTTCCTCCAAGATTTTATTAATAAAGGGAAGGTTTGAGATGGGCCTGAAGTTTGCTGGGTCCTGTGTCTTGGCCAAAGTCCTCTTTAGTAGGGAGTGATAATAGCTTGCATTCAAGCATTACACACTGCTCATGAACAAAACAATATATAAAACACAAGACCCCTGAAGGAATTATTTATAAAATAATTGTTGGGTTTTTTGATGGATCATAAAGGATTCAATCTAAGAATGTATCACTAAATCTGAATTACATGGATAATCAATTTGGAGAAGCATATAATAGCATCCTGTGCTGGATCACGAAAAACGACCTCCACATTAACAGACAGTCAACTTATGTGCTGCAAAGCCTTGGTGATTTAACATGCAGACTAATGAAAATTTTAGAATGTGGTCAATTGCCCGGCCTCCATGTATACAGACGATCGAGAATCTGTTTTGGTTTTTTAATACACTGACTACTGATCTTCTTTAATTGGAATATTACCCCGATAACCTTGGACAGCATTCGTACCTCTGGATCTCTAACACCTAGAATTAGTTTCTCTGAGAGTCCCTAAATATTGATTAGATATCATGTTAATATAACAAGTAGGTCATTTGAAAAGGGAGGGTTGTTTCTGACTTTAGTGAGGATACCTACAATGCAGAACTAGGAGTACAAGTAAGTAACTTTTCCTTCTGCATCGTATGCTCCTCACTGATGGTCATAAACAAAGCATAGAGTAGCAAGCATATCCCTAACTCACGGGTGTCAATGCAAAGCTATAAACAATAAAAACAATTAAGGCAAAGATTAAACAGGCACCTAAGAATTACCCTACTTAAAAATATGTTTTAAAGTTGCTTGGCCTAACAAAGAATCAGCTCTTGAATCTTTATCTAAAGAGGAATGTTTAACTAAAGTATGAACAGATTTCTACGTAGCTTCTTTAAAATTTCTGTAATTGGGACATTTTTAATCCGAGCAACATATGTAGCTTTAGTATGTGTAGACTGGACTCTAGGTTTATCTGGTAGAGGTTTGTTAGCTAATTGATAGCAAAAGGTAATGCAGAAAGCTATCCATCTAGCTATAATTTGTTTACATGAAGCCATGCTAGTTCTTAAAGGTCCATAATTTATGAACAACTGATTTGTTTTGTGGATATCTTTAGTTTTATCTAAATAGAACTTAAGAACTCTCCGAACATCTAAACAGTTAAGGGTCCTTTCTGCTGGTGAAGAAAGGTTATTGAAAAATACCGAAGGGTTATTGTTTAATTAACGTGGAAATCTGACACCATTTTTGGCAAAAAAAGGATGTGTTCTTAATACTACTCTATTACTGTGATTTTTTTTTTTAAATGGTTCGACAGAAAATCGAGCCTGCAAATCGCTAACTCTTCTTGATGATGTATTAGCTACTAAAAAGGCTACATTCAAGGTGAGATACTGCATTGAGGTCTTATGAATGGCTTAAGGCTAAGAGCCATTAATTTAGATAAAACAAGATTTAACTCCCAAGAAGGAGCAGCTGTCCAATAAGAGGAACGTCTTTTTTAATCCTTCCAAGAGTCTTTAACAACTGGTATAGAATAGAAGGATCTGTGATTTAGTTCTTTTCTGTATACTTTTATGGAAGCTAAATGTACTTTGATCGAGTTGAATTGTAATTTTGATCATGCCAAACGAAGCAGACAAAGTAAAATGACATCTTCTTGGCATTTAATTGGAGCTTTGTTGTTTTAGAGACACCAGATGACAAATTTTTTCTACTTAAAAGCGTAAGATGCTCTTGTGTTCAGACATTTAGTTTCCTTGAGAATTGCCATACAGTCTGGAGGAAGATTTCAGCCGCCATATTAAGTGATTTTAGGAGCCATGCCCCCAAATTCAAGGAGAGTACTTTGGGGTGAAAAATCTTCTCTTGCATCCTTGACAGGGGGTTGTGTTTGCACAGCAACCTCTTGTGGAGTCTGATGTAGAGGTGAAGTAGCTCTGGAAACAACCATTTTCTGGGCCACTCTGGTGCTATTAGAATCATAAAGGTATCCAATGCTTTGAGCTTGATAAGCACTGTTGGGATTAATGGGATCGTAGGAAAGGCATTGAGAAACCTTTTCAACCAATCAATCAAAAGAGCATTGCCCAATATGTTTGGCTCCCACATTCTCAATGCAAAGTTTGGGCATTTTAGGTTTTGCCTTGTGGTGAATAAGTCTATGTATGGAAACCCCCAGTGTTAGAAAATACTTAATAAAACTTCATTGTTTAATTTCCATTTGTGGCTGTCTATGAAGTATCTACTTGACAATTTTGGAAGCCTTGTAATTGAATTGCTGGAATCATCGATAGATCCTTGCCAGTAGCCAATGCCAGATTGTTTGAGCTTCTAGAGACAGAATCCTTTATCTGGTACCCCCTTGCTTGCTTAGATAGTGCATCATTGTGGTATTGTCTTTTTGAATAAGTATCCTGCCTGATCATTAGAGATGGTGCAAAAGCCTTCAAGGCTTGATGGAACCTTCAGTTCCAGAACATTTATGTGGTACAATTGCTTTTTTGCAGTCAATGACCTTGTACTGTGAGAGGTTGTAACTGAGCTCCCCATCCTGTCAGGAAAGCATCTGTAACAATTGTCTATTTTGGAAGATCCTGGAAAAAACGAATTCCCTTCAAATTATGTCTCTTGCACCATCACATCCGAGATTGTTCGGCTTGAATGGTGAGATAAAGTTTTTTTTCCCAGTTGTCCTCCCTTTGAGATCATTGGTCTTGGAGGCACTGCTGCTAAGGATCTCATTTGGAAATGCGCATTTGAAACTAGATAAATGCAAGATGCCACTGAATCTAGTAGAGATGAGATTTGTCGAGCTATTGGACACGACATTTGAAGCAGTAGGTGACATTTCTGAAAAATGGTGTACACTCTATACTCTGAAGGATACACTTCTCCTTTAATAGTATACAAAGTGGCTCCTAGGTCATCAAGAAGTTGGCGAGGTGAAGAGATCGGCTTCTTGTGATTGATATGGAACCCCAGCCTTGTCAAGAGATTGGTTGCTATGTTGAAATCCATTAAATCCAACTGTTCTTGACGATAAGAGTGTGAATTTATCAGCCATTTGTCTAGATAAGGGTGAATATAAATCTTCTTTCTCCAGAGGTGAGCTGCAACCACCACTATACATTTGGAGAATTTTCTGGCTGCGTACTGCAGACCGAATGGAAAAACTGTGAACTGAAAATGGGCTTTATAACTGGTCCAATGAAGAAAAGGCTCATAAATTTCAACTGAGCATCCAGTTTCAGGGAAGTCATTCTAAGCCAAGGCAACCTGCGAAGATGTACACCATTTCACAATTGTGTAATGGCCAGATCTGCTTCACCTATGGATGCGCTGCTAGAATGATTTGAGACAGTCTGTCCCTCTTGTATAATCTCCATAAAATCTTGTCTCATGTCTTTAAAAAGATAATCTGCAAAAGCAGCAAGAGATTAAAATAGCGGTCAATCATACCTCACTAACAGGGCAGAGGAACTAGAGTTCTAAAAAGTGACAGCTGCAGAGTTGTATATTTTACTTCCTACTGCATCCTTTTCAGGTGGGACTGAAGTCTCTGGAGCAGAAGGATTTTTCTTTGTAATGGCAGAAACTATTACCGAGTCTGGTTTGGGATCTTGAGGAATGTAGATAGGATCTTGTAATGAAGCTTTGTATCTTTTTGGGGTTGATTATCTTAGAGTAGAAGACAGCGTAGGCCTTTCAGTGTGTGGTGAAACTGTTGTTCTTGGTCTTGACTCTGGTTCCAAGGATTGAACTACAGGACTTATTAGAATAATAGGTGTAGGAGGAAAGTTTAGAGCAGTATAGTATTATTGAAAAAGGATGCTCCTGTGGGACTAATAAAGTTGGTCCAGTCTGGTTTTCATCTTCTGGTTGAGGGGTAATAGAAACTAAAAAAAAAAAAAAATTCTGACTGAATCCACATCGACCTCCATAATGTTGAGTGTCTAGATGAGGATCTGGGCATCGACATCAATGAAGATGATCTGCCCAACATCGACTGATTATGCGTCGGTGTCGAGTATTCGCAGTCGGCAATCTTGCCGTTGATGGTTGTGGTGTTTACGTTCGATGCCGAATCCATTTCCAAGAAGCATCGAAGGTAAACTTAACAGTACACAAGGTGTCGTTGTCGGCGGTGCTGTCGTTATTCTCCTTGACGGTGAGCAAGTCAGTGCCTACGCCTGCCTCGACATTGACCAGTGCTCTTGAGGGCTGTGAGATTGTCTAGAGTGATGGTGGCGCTGTTTTTTTGTTTCCCCTCTCTAGATTTTCCTATATGGGGGTCTATAGTGACAAAGGTTCTTGATTCAGAAGAGGGAGCCCCTTCTCTGTCCTTTCTGTGTTTTTTCTTCTCTATATCCTGATGCGGATTTTTGCTTTCCCTCTCAGGCAAATGCATTCACTGTTTTTTAGAGGGCTCTTGGACATTTTCTGACAAAATTCACCCTCTTTAACAAGGTGAGAGGCAAGAAAACAGACAACACACACAGAATGTTGATCTGATGAAGCCTTTTTTTGTTCACATGAAGGGCAAAAAGTGATGGCATTTTGAGAAAATATTCCCCGCTTTTTATGGAAAACTGGTGAAAAATGTAGAATAGCCTAAGAGATATTGAATGAAGCAAAAAAATAAATAACTTTTTTGTGTCAAAAGTTAGGAAAAAACTGGGTAAGAAAACCCAGAGTGTGTTCATAGATCCTCTCAGCATGAGCGAGAAAAAAGAAATAAAGCTGTGAGGCAAACTGCCAGCACAGTACAAGATGGAAAGGGATGCTGCCGGTTCCTTAAAGTAACAGTGTTTTTTCCTTGCACTCCTTGAACTCTTGACCTGACAGCCTATTTTTTCACTTTAGTTTTCTTCCTCTGTATGTGCTCAATAGGTGTTTTTTACAATGAAACCCATGGGTGCTTCTTGTCAGATGCTGCAATGTTGTCACATTACATTGATTAGATGCCTTTTATGATCCAGAAAATTTCAGTAAAAAGCAGGCCTGTTTCATTCTTAAATGGAGGTAACTCCAACTCTATGGATACTGAGGTGGTTACCTCGAACTAAAACTGACTTTTAATATTTTAAGAAAAAGGATTCCGGGATCCCCGCAAATGCAAGGGAATACTCCATGTTTATGACTATCAGTAAGGATCCTACAATGCAGAACTATATGTATCATCATTTACTGTACTCTAATCTTTGAGACTGTACCCTAAGACTGAGTGATTTTAATGCCTCTTGTGTACAAAGTTCTCATATTATTTACCAGAATGTCCCATACTGGGTGTATATATATATATATATATATATATATATATATATATATGATAACCAAGTATCCTGATACAGTTCCCGATAGAACCCAAAAGCAGGTACGGACCACAGCGTGGAAATTATATTTTCTTTATTTGGTGCGCAGATTAAAGTGCATAGTGCAAAATGATTCGCGAGTGCTCAGCCTGAAGCGTTTCGACTGCCCCACGGCAGTCTTGATCACATATATATATATATATATAGAGTGTCGCTGGTGTTAAGGGTGCTTTATACAGGAGCTTCCTTCCACCTAAACTTGGGAACTACCCAGAGTTCTCTGCTTCTTTTTTGTGTATATATATCACTTTACTGTCTTCTCCAAAACAAATGAGCGTAGACCCAGGTTTGGTGCAATTATATTTATTTCAACACACCATCAGTCGCCATGACCCGTTTCGGCAGATCACATGCCTTGATCACATGACAACATTGCGTTGTGTAACCTCCTTTTTAAAGTGACAGTGTAACAGCAAGTACTGAACATAGAAGAAATACTAAGTACCTTTATGCCTCAATGCATACACTTATACAATGTTCAAATACATTTTACATCATTTAAGATAAAATGGTGCTCGGCATTTCTTTCTAGACAATCCAATTTATAGATTGTTCTTTGGGGGTAAGAATATATATATATATAATATATCTCTACGAAGTTGTTCACACTCCAACATTGTGGACTTTTATATAGGAGCCCCAAAGTGAAACTCCATGTAATTCAAATTTATTGATATTATCTTAGGTTGGATCCTTGATGACAAACCAAAAAAGTTAATAACTACTCTTTGGTAAATAATTCCTTCAGGAGTCTAGTGTTTTATATATTATTCACCCACCTCCTGAGGGAAGATTGGGTTGCCCTATTATGTTTCATGTGCCCTACAAGGCGTTGGCAATTTCCAGTAACTCTGACCCAATCAGCAAGAAGTTCTCTTGAAAGGGCCAGCTAAGCATGCTTTATTTTTCAATGTTCAGTTTAGCACCAGCTTTAACCATAAGATTGATGCTCACACAGGTGAGACCTGATAACGAGGTTTGGATGACTGTGTGTCAGATTGAGGGAAGAGCTTTGATAGCAATGAATCCCTTAAATGAGCTAGTTTGGCTTTCTTTTCCATGAGTTTTGTTTTCTTGCCACATGAGATGACACTGAAAAGATCAAGGTGAATGTGCACTGCTTGAATCATTATAGTTTCCATCTCATATACATTTAGGGCCAACTGAACAACTCCCCAATTAGCGAGTCACAAATTGCATCGCATTTGCGACTCACAATTTGCAACTCGCTAATTGAAATGCACAACAGGGTCTCAGACACTGTTTGCGATTCCTAATGGGGTTGCATGCCTCATTTATATTAATGAGGCAGGCGCAATTTGCGACCCCTTTAGGAATGGCTAGCAATCACAGGGATGGAGGCCTGCTGGGGTCAGCAGATCACCAGGTCTGTGACTGCTTTTTTAATAAAGCAGTTTTTTTTAATGCAGCCTTTTTTCCTTAAAGGAATACAGGATGCATTTAAAAAATGAAAAATGTAACCTTTTAGTTTCAATCTTTTAAGGGCAGGCAGTGGTCTCTGGGACCACTACCTGCTCTTAAAAAATTATTTCGCACATACTCACAAAGGGAAAGGGGTCCCTTGTTGACCACTTCACCTTTGAGAGTGGTTTACCACCTACTTGAAGTAGGTGGTAAACTGCAAAACGTTAGTACATAGCATGTTGACTCGCTGTTAGGAAGGGACGCCCCTTCCTAATAGCGAGAGTCGCAAATGGTATTTTGCGAGTCAGTGACTCGCAAAATAGCATTTGTACATGCTATTACCCTTTTTTGCGGCCGCAAACGGGAGGATCTCCTGTTTGCAGCTGCAAAACAGGGTCGTACATCTGGCCCTGAGTGTGTAATCATCTCTGAGAAATGGGTTCTGGGTCACAAGCCTCATTCCTCTCGGACCTTTCAGTATACTTGATGTGTTAAGAAGGTCAGAAAAGGTCTTGCCCGAGTAATAAATATACCAGATGTGGAAGTGCAGATCAAATCTCTTCTTCTCATTTAGGTCAGGGTGTTCTTGAACATGTGGGCGGCATTGTTGGAGAAGATGATGGGGGTAGTGAATTTCCCAGAGTTGGTTCTGGCTCAGCTCACGGTAAGAAGAGATGTGTTCGATACATCTTTGTACTGATTTTGGAGGAGAATTTGATTATGCAGTGCACATACTTGAAGAGCCTCTTATATTGTTTGTGCATTGCCAATCTTAGATATAAGTACTGCTCTGCATCTGCTGTGGAAAGAGCCTCATAAACTGAAAAGTACTAAAAATGAGTGCACATGTGACACAGTGCAGGCACTTTGTAACAAGCATTTGCAATGCAATTTGTGAGTTATAGCTATTGACATTGTACATGGCAATGTTTTTTACCTACAGGTTTTAGTTTTGGAGTGAATGTATGGAGTGTGCAAAATCCCTTGGAAAAGTCCTGCACTTTGTAATAAATATATTGAAAAAGACCCAAAGTGTGGATTCTGTCAACAATTGCTTGGCACGTACCTCATGGGTGAAGTGTCGCCACACATGCACACTGTGGTGCTTTACTAATGCGAAACTCATTAATAAAAGTGGTGCTTACAGACTAACCAACGCGATCGGGATCGGAGCATGTGAATCCGAATCCTGGCTTCTCTTTCATTTTCTAGTCTATTTGACTCACTCTCCTGCATCTTGGTTATCCCCCAAATAATGGGAGGCAATGAAGTTTGCCTAGGGGGCGGGGTGGCTTCGGGGGTACATGAAAATGTATTCATTGCCTAGTTGTCAAAGGTTGCCCAGTGCGATTAGTTAAAAGTGTGCAGATTACATTAAGATATTAAGAGTATTTTACGCGCATCTATGAGAAAATCGACATTAACTAAACAAAATGCCAGAATGCGTGTCTGTTTTAACAGTGTTTTAGACAGTACTGGTTGCTTAGTTTCATTGCATTAATTTTTGTATTTACACTTTTACCTAGCATCCAAAGTAGGTTACCTAGCCCCAAAGCCTCGAGTTGTTAAATGACCCATAGAAGGGAGTGTTTTACAGTTGAGCAAATGTGTCCAAATGTAATTTTGGTAGTGTCATGGAATGATCAGCCAATGAGGTACTCGATGAGCAGGTATTTAACTACACGTTCAAAACGTACGGTATTGTTGCTGTGGTTTGTTTGTACACAACCACCTCTCTGAATGTCTTTATTAACACAGAGCTTCATCTAAGAGACAGTGCTCACAAAGGGGCGACTAAAGCACAGAATAAAATGTATTAATTTATCCTGATTGTGAAGGCACCCAGAAGGTTTAGGTGCCCGCGCTTAGAGGCTAGGGATCCCAGCGGTTCTACAGACTCTGCCGTGCTCCTCTGCACCAGTAGGGCACAGTTCAGAATCTGCCGCTTCTGGTAAGAATAGGTGAGGGGGATAAGGTTGGGGCATGCGGGAGTTTCCGCCAGATTTCCAGGTTATTGAAAGTGATGATTCTGACATGAGGCAATAGAGACTGACTTTGTCAGTTTGTCTGCACCAGTATATTTCTCTACCATCTACCGGGCTCACTGTCATGTATCCATTCATCTCTCTTTGTTAGAGGTGCACAAGCCAATATATTAATTAACAGGTAGAGCTAGCCGGAGACGAGCCAAGCGTATGCGAGCCAGTGGGCGAGCCTTGAAAATGATCGGCATGTTAATCATACAGTAAACATGATGTAAATGTGCGATAAAGTCTCTTCAGAATTTAAAAAAGTGCATTTCTTTAGCGCGTCACCTCAGTACACAAGATTATAGCACTGAATTTAGAGGAAGTTATTAAAAGTGCTCGTTTTACGCATGAGTTAAAAACCTGCCGCTCCTCCCGCCCGACAACAATGCCATTTGTGAACTAAGAGGCGTCAGTTGCCATGCGTACCCCGAATATTGCCTAGAGTCTTATTATATTTAGAGTAACATTAAAATCTAGTAAAGCACGCATCTTGAACTCGCATAGTTCAAGGTGGAAATATTAAAGATGAAAAAGGAAGTGCCCGCAGCCAAGAAAACACGAACGGGAGTAATGGGGGGGAGGGTGAGAAGTCACAGACTGTGGGAGGGGGCGGTGGGGTGGGGAGACAGGGAAGAGAATGTTGTTAGGAGTAAAAGGGCCAATAGCCGTGGAAGGATACAAATGATGAATGAGGAGTGACTAACAAGCCTCAAACCAATCGGAAGGCAGCATTTAAGACAAAAGCCAATAGGCAGAGAGTGGGCGGAGCTTCCACAAAGCTTCCACACTCCAGTATATACTGCATGTCTCGCAAAGCGATGGCAGCGCATTCGCCCTGCAACGCTAGGCGAGACCTAAAAGAAAATAGTGTCAGGAGTAAAGGGGCCAATAGCCATGGAAGGATACAAATGATGAATGAGGAGTGACTAACAAGCCTCAAACCAATCGGAAGGCATCATTTAAGACAAAAGCCAATGGGCAGAGAGTGGGCGGAGCTTCCACACTACAGTATATACTGCATGCCTCGTACAGCAATGGCAGCGCAGTCGCGCTGCAACGCTAGGCGAGACCTAAAAGTGGATTGGACCTAAGGTACTTCTGGGAATAAACACAATGCTATAGATTGTGGAATCCATTTACTACCCAATACATTTCTTCAGGCTAGTTTGGTACAGTGCATGGAGCCTTTCCTACAGCTACAGCACACAAGGCTGGTCTAGATAAGTGTACTGTGCCTACTTCCAGCTAGTCTTCTCCTGTATATGGCTCTCCGGCATACACAATTATTTCTTCTTGTATTACTTATAACTATCCTGACGTCAATTCTCAATCTCCCGTCTTTCCACTAGTACAAAGGTCACCCATATTGCTTCTCACCAGCTAACTCTTCATCTTTATCCTTATATTGACTCTTAATAGAGGTATCCATCTCTTCAACATGTCACTCAAGTTGCCTACCCACTTTCAGTCAGTAACCGTCTCTTAATTTGCCTCAATTGCTAGTCTGTCTCATGACCTGTCACTATTGCCTATCTTGTGACATGCACTTGGCCTGCCTCCTCCTTGGTGTGCCTCCTATGCCATCATCTCATGAACTATCTCCTTTCCCTGGCCAACTTATGACGTGCCCCTCTAGTCTGCCCTCTCATGACTTGTCACCTATTCCTCACCACCCAACCTATCTGCATTGCCTGTTAAGCCCATGACCTTCCTTAACCTGGGTAATTTCTTCTGTTGTTTTTTATAATATGCCCTATTTCTTGAGTTGTCCTCTAACATTACATGACCCTTCCTGTATACCTGCTTATCACATGGTTTGTGTTCCTTGCCTATCACAGGGCTTGTCTCCTATGCCCAATCTCAAGCTTTTATCTTTGCCTACCCAACCCATGACTTCATTTCTTTGCCTTCATCTCATTACCAATTTATTTTGCCTACCATTCTTGTGTCCTATGCTCCTGGTTTGTTCATTTCATGACAGACTTCCCTGGTATGCCCCTCTCATGACCTGTGCCATATGCAGCAACTAATGACCTGCTGCCAGATCATTTCTTGTCCTAAGGCTTAAGGCCCAATTTAGAGATGACGGACAGGGTTCTCCATCACAAACGTGATATAGTACCCAGCCCGCCAAGCCCTCAGTCAGTGCCTTATTTAGAGACTGGCGGACCTAAAACTTTCCATCGATGGAGCCCCCATTTGCTTTTTCGAAGGAATACTTCCTCCCATAGTCCAACTGTGTATGGGCAATTGGAGCAATAGCATTACAATGCACGCCCTATTAAGGGTAGACAGTGTAATTGCTTTTTTTCTTGTACCTCACCAAACAGTGAGAGACAGGAAAGATAACAAAAATGACTGCTACACCCTGGAAGCAAACTCCCAGGGAGTGGGGGGTTTTCATTTTTTTTTTCAGAAACAAACTCTGGCTTTGGGAGCCTATATGTGATTTAAAAAAAGGTAAAATATTTACTGAATGGCAGTCAAAGCTGATGGCCATCCACCAAACCTTTGGTACACTGAAAGGAACCACAGTAATGGTGGTTCCATTAATGTACAGATATAACCGCTGGGCCGGCAGTCATGTCTAAATTTGGTAGACGGAGTAACGTCAGGATGGTGGCAGAAAGACCCCAAGGCTGTCCATCTCATGATAATGTCTCATATACCCTCTTGCATGACCTGCTATCCAACTCACTCACATTTTCTGTTCATTACATGACCTCAGCACCTGGGAGTTAGTCCCATGACCTGGGATGCCCCATCTAATGATGTGTCACATTGCATGTCAAACTCCTAACCTGTCTTTGTGTTTTCTTCCTCACATTCTGACTCGTATTCCCCATCTCATAGCCTGTCTCCTTTGCTTTTCCATCTTGCCTGGTATGTTTATTTGAATACCTGACTACCTCATGTCTTGTATTCTTTGCCCCATCTAGTGATATGACTCCTGTGTTCACCATCCCCTGAACTGTCTCCAATGCATGGAGCTACAGCTTGCCTTCACATATCCATTACAAAATCTATCTGTCCATTGCATCACTTGTCCTGTAGACCCACATCTCATGTATGTCTGTCCAAGCTCATGAACTGTGTCTTTTGACTGTAAGCCTCATGACCAATTCCCCTAGCCAGCCAGCTAAATGCTCTTTCATATTTGTTTATGACATGTCTTGTCTTTTTTGCCAGCCTATCTCATATACGACATTTTATACAGTGTATCCTTTGCCTGTTCATTAAATGAATAGTCTTCTTAGCCTCTTCAACTCATAACCTGGCTTCCTGGCATGTTCATCTCATGACCTGTTTCACAGGGTCCGCTTTACAAGTCTTCCAGACCTGTCTATTACATGATCTGTCTTCTTTATCCATCCATCTCATTATCTTTTCCCATGGTCTGTTATCACCTACCTCCGTTTCCTGTCCATCACATTCCCACACTCCTTTGCCTCCCCATGCATCCCTTTTGCCATCTTTTTAAGGATACAGCTCCATGATGATAATGATAGCACTTTTTTTCTCAAAGGCATCATGGAAGTATACGATACGCTCATGGTCGATTTCGGAAAAAATGGTCATCTCACGGCGGGCCGAAGATTTGGTCTTGGCGCGGAATGATATGAACTTGCCAGCATAATCCAACTTGCTGCTTTTTTCAGTCACCTTACGTATGTACGAAAATGCTCCCCTAGGAAGCAAACATAATTTTCAACAAACAATTTTGTGAGTGAAAGATGCCGTAACTAACCTAAGACTTTAATACTTATTGAATAACTCCTACTAATCTATCAGACAGACGGCCAATATCCTGAGAAATCCCAAAACATTCAACAAGAAATGTTACCACTGTCATGGGACACAAACATTTTGCAAGAAACAACACCTCCACATCCACATCTTCCTCAACAAACACCATCATATTCGTTGACATAATCAAGCACTGAACAAACCTAATACTGTAGCAAACTTTTTATTGCTAAATACAATCAGTGTCACAAGACATAGCAGAATATTAATCAACAAACACCACCACAGTTCAGAGATAGACATACACATTCATGAACACACACAAACATCCCGAGGCAAAAACAAACAGTTCTCAAAAAACACCTTCAGTATTCAGCTACACCCTCAAATGTTCCAAAATAAGGATTAGCATCATCAAGCTGACACTTTAACAAACATGCATTCACAAATATGTTCACTGTCCTTGCACATGCTTACACAATAATAAACAGCATCACTGTTCAGACACATATTCATACATTCATTGATAAATACTGCCACTCTGAGGAGACAAAACCAAACATTCCTTAGCAAACACATGTACTATCTTAAGATATACCCAAACATTAATTAACAAATACCACATGTGGCATGAGACATCTGTAACCAGCACTACCACTGTCCAGAAGTGAATGGGGTAATCTAGATTAGGAATTCCTTCTCCTCCAATGATTCTGCAGTTGAGGTGCTGTTTTTCCAGAGCACCACCCTAAAGGCATCCTCTCTTTTAGAGGCTTCTGAAAATAGGCCCATGCAGCCCTGGATGGGCCCCTTACACTGGTCATTTTGCCCCTTCCAGATATCCACCTTCCACAGTGAACACTAACTCTGTGCAGGATACAGATCTTCTCAGGTTCCAACATATATTCCAGAATTATTGACTCTGCAGTTACACAAGCACACTATGCAATGCTTGAAGCTGCACTTTCCACTAGCAGGATTTAGTCTATAGATGTGGTGCAATTTGTTTTACCCAGACACTGCTTCCTAAATGACTCCTCTCTCCATACTTTATTAGTCAGACTGGGATGCCTCCTCCACACCCCATTCCTCAAGGGAAGTCATGCCCCCAGAGGAGGCCCTCTTCTATCATTGAGTGATTCAGAATATATATGGATTTATTCGTATCCATACTGGTAATTAAATTACATGGGGAAGACATAGGGGTCTATTAGGATGTAGGGCGGATCGCCACCGCACGCATGGCAGTGGCAATCTACCCTACATCCTTCCCTGCCCGCCACCCATTTCCCCCCTGCCATATTAGTATGGCGGGGGGACCCAGGCGAATGGAAAGACCGCCCGCCGGTTTTACGCCAGTCACACAGGTGACCGGGCGGAAAAGGGGCCTGCTATGGTGGCGGTGTCTGTTAGACACTGCCATCCATATTAGGAAGGCAGAGGGAAGCTGCTTTTCCATGGCAGCATCGGCAAGCGGATATTGACTTTGGTGGTCCTTTGCGGGCCCCCAGGGTATGGAGGTGGTGGGGGGTGCACATGGGGGGTACCTATGGTACCCCCCTACATTGTCATGGACATGGTGGCAGGCGCTTTGCGGTGCCTGTCACCTTCTCCATGACAATGCACACAATTCATTCCCAGCATTGTGGCGGGCGGTGCTGTGAGCACCGCCCGCCACAATGCTGGGAATGGAGGATGCCACCACCACTGTGGCAGTGGTATCCTAATTGCAGGTGCGGGACCGCCGCACCACTGGCCGCTGGTCCCAGCACCGCTAGGGTGGCGGGGGAACTAAAGTCCGCCCACCATCCTAATGGGCCCTATAGTGTGCTTAAGGGCGCAGAAAGCTAGTGTTTGTCTTCAAATGGTAATAACGAACAAGTTACTTACCTTCGGTAACGATGTATCTGTAAGAAACATTAGTTAGTTAGATTCCTCACCTTAGAATATCCCCAGGCGTCAGACTGGATCCGGAAGATTTTTCATCAGCCATACCCCTTGCGCGTCGCTAGGCGTCGTCTGCGGCTCCGCGTCCGTCGTCGGCGTCGTGTGCCGGAATGACGTCGTCGGAGTACTTGGACGCCGCCCTCGCGCGCTGACGTCAGTTCTTGTACATAGCTTTCCGCGCCAGGAACGCAGAGCCATGCAAAGACCGACACTGGTGCCAAAAATAAAATCTAGGGGCCTGAAAAGGATAACCTTAACCCTAGATGTCAGTTCGCAGAACGGGGAGGATGGGTGGGTCGGTGAGGAATCTAACTAACTAATGTTTCTTACAGATACATCGTTACCGAAGGTAAGTAACTTGTTCATCTGAAAGAAACACGTTAGTTAGATTCCTCACCTTAGAATAGATACCCAAGCAATACCATCCCCGGAGGTGGGTCTGCGAACCAAGATCACACCAGAAAGTCCTGGAGGACAGAACGGCCAAAGAAGCCATCCCTCCGGACTTGGCTGTCAAGGCAATAATGCCTGGCAAACGTGTGTAGCGAAGCCCACGTCGCCGCCTGACAGATGTCCTGCAAAGGGACACCCCGTCCCAAAGCAGTAGTAGCCGCTGTGGCCCGAGTGGAGTGGGCGCGCAGCCCAACAGGAGGGTCCTTTTTCGCCAAGGAGTAACAAATTTTGATACACAAAACGACCCACCGAGAGATGGTCCGTTTGTGCACCGCTTTCCCCTTCTTAGCACCCACGTATCCAACGAAAAGTTGGTCGTCCACCCGGATCTGCTTTGTGCGGTCCAGATAAAAGGAGAGCGCACGTTTTGGGTCCAGACGGTGGAGCCTCTCTTCCTCTTTGGAAGGATGCGGAGGCGGAAAGAAGGTGGGCAAGGTGACAGACTGCCCAAGATGAAATGGAGTCACCACTTTCGGAAGAAAGGAGGGACGAGGCCGAAGGACAACCTTGTCCGGATGAACAGACAGAAAAGGAGGCTTTGAAGATAAAGCCTGGAGCTCACTCACCCGTCTAGCCGAGGTGATGGCTACCAGAAAAGCAGTCTTAAGAGTCAGAAGACGAAGAGGACAATTGTGAAGAGGCTCGAAGGGAGCGCACATCAGGAATGTCAAGACAAGATTCAAGTCCCACTGAGGCATTACAAAAGGGACAGGAGGGAACGTGTGAGTAATGCCTTTTAGAAAGCGTGTAACTACAGGGGACTTGAAAAGAGAAGGCTGATCAGGAAGCCTTAAGAAGGCAGAGATGGCAGCAAGATAACCTTTCAAGGTGCCCAAGGCAGAGCCCTGCCGGGCCAAAGAAAGAAGAAAGAGGAGAACCTCAGAAAGAGGGGCGGAAAGGGGATCCACAGCCTTTGCTGTGCACCATGCCACAAATTTGTTCCACCGGCAGGCGTATACCGTCTTTGTGGAGGGACGCCTGGCTGCCAGAATGATATCACAGACTTCAGGAGGCAAGTCAAATGGCATCAACTGCCGCCGCTCAATCTCCACGCATGGAGGTGGAGGCTGGACAGGTTCGGGTGGAGGACCATCCCCTGCTGCTGCGACAGAAGATCCTCCCGAAGGGGCAGACGTATCGGAGGATCGGTCAACATACTGAGTAGCTCGGGATACCAGTACCTTCGTGCCCAGTCCGGAGCCACCAAGATGACTTGGGCCCGGTCGCGCTTGATCTTCTTCAGCACTCTGGGCAGAAGTGGTATAGGCGGAAAGGCGTACAACAGACCGCAACTCCACTCGTGACGAAAAGCGTCGCCGAGCGAGTGCCGCCTTGGAAATTCCAACGCGCAGAACTGCTGACATTGCGCGTTCTCTTCGGTGGCGAATAGATCTAACCAAGGCTCTCCCCACTGCTGAAAGAGACCTTGCGCCACTTCGGAGTTCAGACGCCATTCGTGATCCATCATGCACCGGCGGCTGAGTTCGTCTGCTCTGGCGTTCAGAGAGCCCGCCAGATGTTGAACCACCAGGGTGACGCCCTGGTGTTCCAGCCATGTCCAGAGGCACAGAGCCTCCTGACAAAGGGTCCACGACCCCACCCCGCCCTGTTTGTTGCAATACCACATGGCGGTGGTGTTGTCCGTGAACACCTGCACGACACTTCCCCTGACAGAGGGAAGGAAGGCTTTCAGTGCAAGTCGGATCGCTCTCAACTCCAACAGGTTGATGTGGAGACGAGACTCCGCCGGAGACCAGAGGCCTCTGATCTCCGCCTCTCCCATATGGCCACCCCATCCCAGGAGGGACGCATCCGTCACCACGACATGCTCCGGATGGGGAAGGGAGAGGCACTTGCCCTTGACCCAATCGCGGTCCGTGAGCCACCACTGCAACTGCTGTGCAGTGCCCTCCGAGATCAAGACATGGTCGGACAGGTTGCCGTGATGCTGGGCCCACTGAAACTTCAGGTCCCACTGCAGAGCCCGCATGCGCCGCCTGGCGTGATGCACTAGTAGGATGCAGGAGGCCATCAGCCCCAGAAGCCGCAACACTAGCCTGACCGAGACCCAGGATAGAGGCCGAAAGATGGGAATCAGGGCCTGTATATCCCGGACCCGCTGTTCCGGTGGATGGACCCGGAACTGCGCCGAATCGAGAACCGCTCCGATGAAGAGGAACTTTTGAGAGGGGCTCAGGTGTGACTTCGGCACGTTGATGGAAAATCCCAGCAAATGCAGGAGATCCGCCGTAGTCTGGAGGTGGGAGACGACTGTCTGGGGCGAGACCGCCTTCAACAACCAGTCGTCGAGATAGGGGAAGACTGGAACCCCTGATCTGCGCAGATGAGCTGCGACCACCGCCATCACTTTCGTGAACACCCGAGGGGCACTGGTGAGGCCGAAGGGGAGCACGGTAAACTGAAAGTGCTCTGGGCCCACCGTGAACCGCAGGTAACGCCGGTGGGCCGGCAGGACAGGGATGTGGAAATAAGCGTCCTGCAAGTCCAACGCTACCATCCAGTCTCCGGGGTCTAGGGCAGCTAGAACCTAAGCCAAAGTTAACATCTTGAACCTTTCCTTCCGGAGGAAGGTATTGACGTTCCGGAGGTCCAAGATAGGGCGTAGGCCCCCTTTGCCCTTCTTGGGAACCAGAAAGTAGTGGGAATAACAACCACGACCTACTTCTGGGCTCGGAACGCGCTCGACGGCCCCCTTGGCCAAGAGGGCCGAAACTTCCTCGTGGAGAAGATTCAAATGATCCCCCGAGATACGGTGGTGCTGCGGTGGCATGGCTGGAGGGATCGTCTCGAAGGGGAGGGAGTAGCCCCTTCGGACGATTTGCAGCACCCACCTGTCCGATGTGATGGACCGCCAGTGGAGCAGGTGATGGCGAACTCTGCCGCCCACTGGCGTGGAATGGGCCTGAAAGCTCGGACTAGGAAGGCTTTGAGGCGGATGCTGCCGGGGTGGATGTGGGCTGACCTCGTCGTCCTCCAGAACCGCCCCGGCGGAAACCACGTCCGCGACCGCGCGCAGGTTGGTTCTGCGGCTGGTGGCTAGGGCACGTGAGGAGGCACCCCTTCCTTGGCCATGAAAGGGGCGAAAGGCGGAAGTTTGCGACCGCGGGGCCGAGAGGCCCAAGGACTTGGCCGTAGCCCGGGAGTCCTTAAAGCGATTCAGCGCACTGTCCGCTTTCTCGCCAAAAAGGCGAGTGCCATCAAAGGGCATGTCCATGAGAGTGCTCTGGACATCGCCCGAAAATGACGTGGACCGCAGCCAGGCGTGCGTCTAAGCGCCACTGTGGTAGAAATGGCCCTACCCAGCGAGTCCGTGGTGTCAAGCCCACATCGTATAGCATGTCGCGCGGCATCCCTCCCATCGGCCAGAGCCTGGGTAAGTCGTGTCCGGACCTCCTCCGGACACAGGGGCAGCGCGTCCTCCACCGCATCCCACAGAGAGTGGGAATAACGGTCCAAGAGACAAGCGGTGTTCAAAGACCGCAGGCCCAAACTAAGGGAGGAGAACAGCTTCTTGCCAAACTGTTCTAGTCTCTTGGAATTCCGGTCCGGCGGGGCGGTCGGGAAAGAGGATTGGGAGGTGGAGGCCTGGATAACCAGGCTCTCAGGGGTAGGGTGTTGGGACAGAAAACTGGGGTCGCCCGGAGCAGGGCGGTGGCGCCTGGTGACGTTCCTGTCCACAGGAGGAACTGTGGAGGGCTTGGACCAGGTGCCCTGCAGAACGTCAATGAGGGCCTCATTGAATTGCAGCAGAGGCTCAGTGGAGCTTGCTGCAGACTGAAGCACCTCAGTAAGGACGTTAGTCCTCACAGCCACGGCAGGCAGCTCGAGCCCAAGGGCTGCAGCCGCCTTGCGCAGCACCACAGAGAAAGCAGCGCCCTCCTCCGAAGCCACAGTCGGAGGAGAGACAAATCCAGTGTCTGGAGAGGTATCCAGGCCACTGGCCTCCCCCAGTTCATCTGCCCAGTCCTGGGACAGTTGAGCCTGAACGGCCATAGGATCCTCGGATCCCTCCCAGTTGTCCCCATCATCCGACTCCTGGTGTAGAGGAGAAAGTAACGGAGCCGGGCGGTAGACATAATGTGTCTCTAGCGGCGCCGATCGCGGCGTCCATCGACGCCGTACCGGCGCCAGGCCCGGAGTGGGACTGAACCGGGGCTCGACATCGAACGGAGTCGACGTCGGCGTCGGGGGTGGTACCGGTGTCGACGCCGGCGGAGGAGGCGTGACGAGGTCGACCGGCGTCGGCGGGGACTCGAGAACGGGTCCCACGGGCGCTTGCGGCGTCGAGGCCGGAACCGTCAACGGCGCCGGGGCCGGAGCCACCGGCAGGCAAGGCAGCCCAGTCGGGTCCGAGGGGCCCGAAGGCGCACCAGCGGGCGCCGACGGCGGAGCCAGATTCCTCATGGCCGAGAGGAAGGCACTGACTTCCGCTGGCGTCGCGTCAGTCCCAGGGACCGGAGGGTATGGGGACGTGCGCGGCGCCTGCGGCTCCGCCGGAGCCGCGGGGGTGGAACCACCCTGACCCTTGGCCGAGTCGCGCGACCGGCGAGGGGAGTCCGAAGAACGGTGTCGCCTCTTGGACTTCTTGGAATGCTTCGACTTACCCGAAGACTTGGATCCCGACGACCGATGGTGACGTCGGCTGCGGCTCCGCGACCGATCCTTGGACCTCCTCCTGGACCGGGATCGAGAGGCGCGCAGAGCCGAGTGGCGAATCTCGAGAAGCTTACGGGACCGCTCCCGTCTAGCCTTCGAGGTCAGGGCCTTGCAGTCCGAGCACGACTCCGCATCGTGATCGAGGCCCAAGCAGTAAAGGCACCGGCGGTGATGGTCCGTAACCGACATCAAGCGGCTACAGTCCGTACAGGCTTTGAAACCAGGCATCCTACCGGCACCGGAGTCGAGACAGGATCAAAAAGGATCAAAAAGTTAGTCAAAAATTGACTAAAGGGGTAGCTCTCCCGGATCTGCGCTTACTGGCGCGGAAAAAAGAAGAACTGACGTCAGCGCGCGAGGGCGGCGTCTAAGTACTCCGACGACGTCACTCCGGCGCACGACGCCGACGACGGACGCGGAGCCGCAGACGACGCCTAGCAACGCGCAAGGGGTATTGCTGACGAAAAAGTTTCCGGATCCAGTCTGACGCCTGGGGATATTCTAAGGTGAGGAATCTAACTAACGTGTTTCTTTCAGATCTGGTATTTATAAAGCACAAACTAATCACGCCGAAGGGTCTCAAGGCGCTGGGGACCGTCGGGAACATTTAGAGATCTATTGCCCAGAGTCACATGGTGCTGGGCTAACCTGCCGCCGGGGATCAAACTATGAGCCCCGTGTTCCGGCGTCAGCCGCCCTGGCCACTGCGCCACACCTCTTCCTAACAGCACTTCTGCGTGTTGCAGGGTGCACTGTAGTGGGCTTGTTTTTTCCCTGTCCAAATCACACTAACTGATTGTTGCAGAGTGCACTTTATGGGGCATTTTAATCTCTTTAAAGTTGTGCAGACACCAAGCGAAGTACAATTTTTACTCCGTTCGGCGGGGCCATTTCCAGGCGCCATCTTGATTTGGGTTAGCAGTCCAGTGGCTGAGACCTGCTCCCAAGTTTCTATTTAAAGAGACCCATGACACTTCAGTGTGCCAAAGGCAAGCCTGTCTGTGCCCGTCTGCCTATGGATTGCTTTCACCACCAGCTTTGCTGCCCAAACTTCAAATGAACAGGAACAGTGGCCCAAAGAAGCACTTCTGGCCTTGAATAGTGACACTTGCCCTGTGGCAGGGAGTTATAAATACCGATGTAAGGCCTTGGCTTAAATCTTAGAGCGATCACCGGGGCTGAAGGGAAAGGTGCACCGTCTTTGGAGACCTCTAATGAAAAAGCAAATGTCAGAGCCTGTCTATCTCATCAATTACAGGGGGGCGGCGGCTTTGTCATTGTCCTGAGGGACACGTGAGAGGTTTCTACTTCTAGGCTGGGCCAAATTTGTAATATTAAGGGCATGCTCTTTTGTATCAAGCTCATATCCTCATTTCCTTTCGCTGGCATGCTGCTGTATAGGCCACTGGACTGCCCTAAAAGTTGTACGCCAGAACTATGCGACGCCATTTCCCAGCTGACATTACATTACGCCAATTTCATGGTTCTGGGAGATTTTAACATGCAAGCCGATGTCCCAAACTGCCCTCAGGTTTCCCATCCAATTCTGACCTTAGATGTCCTCAACCTAACTTAGTTAGTTGCCTCGTCAACTCATAGCGCAGGCCATACGCCGGACATAGTCTTTTCAAATATCCATAGTATGAGAACAGAGGCCCCCATAAGCTTGCTATCGATGGATCACTTTCTTGTCCTGTTCAGTTTTAGTCTTGAGGGCAAACAACCAATGAATCTCAAAACTTTGGCAAATAGGAGGAACTGTGGGAAAGTCACGAAGGAGGCCTTTGGGCCTGCTATTCAAGCAGTCTTGCCATCTCTGACGGGCAACTCCGTCAGTGATTCTACCCAATTCAACCTATGGATCACTAATGCATTGGCTACGATTGCCCCTTTAAAAACTGTCACAGCTAATAGATCTAAGCCATCAGCCCCCTGGTTCTCTGTGGAACTTAGAGCAGAGAAAAGCCTCTGTGAGAGGCTGGAGTACAGCTAGGGAAGGCCATACAATCCCTCAGCTAAAAGCGCCTATAAAGATGCTCTGAAACAATTGCGCTAACTAATGCGGCTTAAGATGAGAGAATATTTTGGGAGGCGTATTGAGAATTCAGAGAACTCCTCTAAAGAAATCTTTAATACTGTCAAATCTTTTGCAACTCAGGAGGCAATGGAATGTGCCTTTCATTCTTCTCCTGCTCTCTGCATGAGCCTTTCGAATTTCTTTGAGGAAATAATTCAAAAACTTTAATCCTCGTTCCCGCCAGAAGCTGAACTTGACGACAACCAGCAACCATCTCCCAACAACCCTCTTGCCACTTTTTCTGAATGTTTTCCAATATCTGAAAAGGACTCACTTGAGGAACTTTTGAAGTGTAAGTCAGGCTCGCGGGGGGATCCTTTCCCAACTCAATTTCTTAAAATTGTGGCTTCCTGTGTAAATCCAATACAGAATCAAATTTGGAATACCTCTTTGAAATCCAGCATTTTCCCGGCAGTATGGAAACAGGTGTTCCTGCTGTCACTGCTTAAAAAGCCCAATGCTGATCTGGGAGTGCTTAGCAATTTTAGGCTATCAGCACCCGCGAAAATCCTTGAGAAGATCGTTCAACAACAGTTAGCCACCTTTGTAGAAGCCAAGGGCTTGCTGCATGATACACAATCCGGCTTCCAAGCTGGTTATAGCATGGAGACAGCACTACTTGAAATATCCAAAACAGTCAGAGAGAGGTAGGCCAACAGCTCGTCCGCTGTGGTAACACTGCTAGATCTGTCGGCATAGTTTGATATGGTAGCTCATCCGACCCAACTGAAGAGATTAAGTCATCTCAGCTTTCAGGGTATGGTGCTATCCTGGCTGTAGTCTTTCTTAGAAGACCGATTTCTACGGCTCTTCTTTCGCCCTTTTTCATCTTCATCCAAACCGTAGGGTTCGGCTGAGAGTCCTTTGCTTTTTAATCTATATTTATCCCCATGTTTTTTATGTGGATGATACTCAACTAGTGTTTTCTTTTAGAGAACACTGTAGCAGCCATCAATAACTTCAGAGTGCTTGAAAGATTTTTCTAAGTGGATGAACAGAAATATTCTAAATTAAATGCAGACAAGACTGAGGTTCTTTTTTTTAGTCAGGCGACGCCTCCTTTATCCAGTCTCTGGCGGCCTTAGGAGCTGAAACCACCACCAGCTCTGGTAGTGTCAGCTAGAAACCTGGAATCAGGTTCGATATTGAGCTCTCCTTTCCGGCTCAAATTCAGCAGATTTCCTCATCCTGTTTTGTGAAGTTAAGATCTATCAGGAAGCTAATGCGTTTCTTCTCAGAGGAGAGGCGCAAGATCATTGTCCAAGCTTTATTGACCTCGCACTTGGATTATGCCAATAGCTTATACCTGGGGCTGCCAGCTCATCTGATTCTCAGACTGCAAATAATTCAGAATGCGGCAGCTAGGATCATTTGTTGGATCTCTCTTCGCCATCATATCTCCCCCCATTTGAGGCAGATCTATTGGCTCCCTGTGGCTAAGGGGATAGAGTTTAAAGCCCTGACATTGGCCTTCAGAGCCTTAAGGGGCATAGGGCCACATTATCTCAGATATAGGCTAAGGGTGTACCATCAGGAGCGAGCCCGGAGATCTAACCATCTGTGACTTCTTTGCATTCCAAGATATACCAAAGCTCAACGAGGTGGCAGGTCTTTCCCGGTAAGGATGGCTAAGCTCTGTAACTCTCTGCCACCCACCTACGCTTGGCTGAGATAGAACAGGGATTCAGGAAGGACTTAACAACTTGGCTCTTCAGTCAGGCGTAGATTAGCTGGTTGGTCTTTTCTTCAGTCTCGCACCAGGACGCCTCAATGGAGGTAGCTGAGCGCTCTATAAATGGCTTTGATTGAGTGATTGATAGAACTCTCCAAAACTAAGAAGCACAGATCCATGTGTAGCTCTTTCTCTCAGATGGGTTCAATCTATAAATTACCTAATTCTTGGCTACCCAGGAGTCCAAGCCCTTTATGCAGCCCCACTCCTTCTCCTGGACAGAATCCCTCAAACCTGTGTATCTCATAATGCTGCACATCCAGAAGACACATGTTTTCCCCAGGAGACCCCCTTCAACTGATATCTTCACTATGCCCAAGTACTCAACCTGGATGTCCCTGCTTATCTAGGAGACTCAAGTGCTATTCATTACCTTCCAATATCTTTGTGGATGTCGTAATAATCGGTCAGCCTCCTTATCTTGTGTATCAGCGAACCATCAGTTTCATCCCCGGCCCCATCTGCTTTAGGCTTAACTTGAAAAAAACAATAGAGAGAAAATAAATAAAAGGGCAATCAAGTAGCATAGAAAAATATCCAATGATTTCTGACAACTGTCATGTGCCCCCTCACACTGTCTGCATCATTTGCACAGTCAATCTGTCCTTCTTTAGCAGACTGCTTATTGACCATATATGATCACCCACACTGCAGTCAAGATGCAAACATGATAGACAGATGAAAAATCAGACTGGAGGCAAAATCAGTTCACCTTACAAAGATATTGACTGTTAAAGTGTGAGACAGAAGAGTCAAGAGGGTAAACAGGGTGGAATGCAGGAAGAAGGGCATCAAACAATTGGTGCATCTTACATTGGGCGGTAGAGAGTTCCATACTTCAAGCACAGTACTCAAACATTTGTTAAAAGTGTTGTACTATACTGTTAGGAAAGTTCTCCAGCTTTGACAATTGCTGGACTCCGCAGCAAGCATTCATCACTGTATTTGAAATCCCAGGAAACTGAAACTACAGCAGGCTCACTGAATTCATGTCCCTCATTTTTTAGGTAATGACTCTCAGAGAGTAGTGAGGTTGAACAGGCCAGGCTTACAGATAAATGAAGCCTTAGAAAATCAGATTCTGTTGACATAAGGAATAGCATTAAATCGTAAGGTAAAGGGAGTGTTATATTTTTAGAAAAATAAATAACACTTTTAGCCACAATTGAGCTACATTTCTATAATGAAAACGTACTTACTGAAATCCTAGTTCTGCATAGTCGGAATATTCATTGAAGCTCTGAAGGTAGATAGCTCCCACCTGTGTGAAGGCATCCTGGAACACTTCAAATCCCATACAAACGATGCAGCAGTGCTTGAAACATCTGGCATTATTTTTAGTGAAGTAACAAACTCTGTAGCCTATACAGGCTAATTGTTTCCACAGTGTTTATTTTACCAAATAGAGTTTATTGCAACAACAATCCTCAAGCCCTTGCACAGATTAAGTGGGTGAATTTGAGCAAATGACATATGTAGACTGAAAAGCAGAATCTTAAGAGAAGTTGGAAATAACATGTAGTACCTCTTTAGGGAGTCAGCAGCTTCTATATTCTATCATGCCATGCAATGGTAGTTGCTGGAGAGCCTCAGTTCTTTTTGACAGGTTTATGTCTATATATTGACGAACTGAGGGCTTTCCACGATTGGACAATAGATACAGGGGAGGAGGGAAGGTTGTTCATGTCTTTAATTAAGACTTTATGATGGAGAACTAGGATTACAAGTAAGTACTTTCCCTTCTGCATCGTGGGATCTTCACTTTATAGTCAAGAATACAGAATACAGTAGCACGCTTATCCTCAAGTGAAAGAGCAGTTTCTGTGCTCAAATGCTATGGGGGAAGAACGTATCTAAAAGGATTCTTAAGAGCATTGTGACCAACTATTGTGTCTATTGCAGAATCCAAGTCTAGGCAGTAAAGTTTTATTAAAGTGTGGATAGGCCTCCAAGTTTCTGCCTTACAAATGTCTGACACAGGAACATTTTTATGCCATGTAGCAGTCACTGATTTTCCTCTTGCCATAAGAGCTCCGGTTTGATGAGTAAGGGTTTATTAGGAGCACAATGAAATACAAAAGACTATCCTCCTGGAGATGGATTGTTTGGATGCGTCTAAACATGTTTGAAGACTGAATTTTCTTAAATCTTGTGTTCGATCCAGGTATAATATCAGTTCTAAATTCACATCTAGAATGCATGGAATTCTGTTTGCAGGAGTCAAAGAATTACTAAAGAAAACCAGTAATGATGTAGATTTAAGTGAAATTTTGAGAAAACCACTGACAATAAAAAAGGGTGTTCTTATTACCACCCTATTGGAATGAAAGAAAGCAAGTACAATGCTCTAACACTGAAAGAGCCTGAAAGTCACTCAATGGGCAGAAGTTAAGGTCACTAAGACAGCTGCCTTCCAAGACAGAAACTGCTATGAAGCCTAATGTATAGGCTCACATATAGAAATTGTCACTTAGTGACACAGATTGTTAAGAAAGATATTTGCTCAGGATCCTTCATATAAGATAGGATAATTGCAAATATGTTCTGATAGAAGAGCACTGAAGCCTTGATTGGGCACGTTGGTGAAGAAAATAATTACATCTTCTTCGTTGGAGATTGGATCTGGAATTCTTTTCCATTTAAAAGCATTTTAGGTTCTTGTAGATACTCTTTTAGCCTCTCTTAAAATGTTCACACAGGCTTGTGGTATGTGAAGGTGCACATATTGTATGACCTCAGAAGCCCTCTTGCCAATTTAAGGATGTAGCATTGGAGTGGTATAATTGGTCTTGAATCATGGAAAATAGCTTAGGTTTACAAAGAAAAAAAAAACAAAAACAAATAGAAAATGCAGTGGTGGCTGCAGTCCACCACACCGATAAGCATTTTCAAGTGTTCACAATTACGGTGCTCAAAACCCCCAAGGTCCCACTGCCAAATAACCCCCTGGAAGTGTACATATAAATACAACAAATGGGGAGCACTCCAGAAGTGATCCACCATAAATTTAATTTGGTAATCCTCTCTTGGACACTATTCAAAGTTCAACAGTGTTATCATTTCCATTAAGCCCATTAATTCAGGGTTGTGTTCAAATTTATTCATTCATCTTCAGATATGATTTCACAGCTCAGCCAACGTGTTTCATCTTATGCACGAGGACTTCCTCGAGGTTCCATATCCTTGTGCAATTCTTAGTGACTTATGCTTCGTCAAATCAATTAGTACATAAACCCGTTAGGTTAGTATCCTCATGCGGTCCCAAGTAACCATGCCAAAAAAGGTTCCATGGTGTATAGGACGAAATGCTTTGGCTAAGCTGTGAAATCAAGTCTGAAGATGAATGAATAAAGTTGAGCACATCATATACTGAGTTTCCTTTAATTAATGGAGTAAATGGAAATAGAGTTCATAGTTAGACTTTGAATATAATAGTACCCATACGGGGAATGATGTTTGCGTGGAAGCCTGTTCTGTAGACGTATTGATAGATGAAAAAAGTCTGGAAACCACCCATTAATTTGCCACTTAGGAGAAATTTACATCATCTTGAATTAAAGTATTTAGCTTTATCAGAACAGTTGGAATCATAGGGTTCCATGAAAGTGTAGAAAACTTTCCCTGACCAGTCGATCAAAAGGGCATTGCTCAGATAGTCCGGGTCCTACACCCTGTAGACGATGTCTGCACATTAAGCATTTTGAGAAGTTGTGTAGCAGTCTCTATGTGAAAATCCACAATCTGAGAAGACGTCGAGGGGCATATTATCATTCAGGACCCATTCATGATTTTCTACAAAGAAGCTGCTGAGAACATCTGCTTGGAAGTTCTGCATGGTGGGCAGGTATATCACCTGGATTGACAGATTCCTTCATCCTAGCCATTTACAGTTTTTCTGGGCATCCAGTGAAAGGATTCTGGACCTGGAGCCTCCTTGTTTGTGGAGGTAATGAATTCTGGTTTTGTTGTCCATCTGTACAAGGATCCCATTCGTTATTAGAGGTAACAGAGATAATTGGAATGCCTTGAGAGCCAGATGGACTTTTTTTCTCAAACCTAGGATATTAAATGGTATATGGATTTGTTGTTTGACTACAAGCCTTTGCTAGGTCACTTCTGTAAATAGGTTATCTGCCCCATCAAAGACGTATTAATCACAATTGTCTGAGTTGGAAGGTCATTGTAAAATGGGACTTTTGCACCACATGGAGACTGTCTTGCTTGAAGAGATGGGTAACTCTGTTTTTCAAGTTGTCCCTCCAGTGAGACCATTGGTCTATTAACCACTTCTGTAGGGGTCTCATATGGCTCCTTGCATTTGGTGAAATTTAATGGCAAGTGGCCATCGACCCTGGAAGAGAGGCCATCTGATCAGTTGCTGAAACATGGTTGTTTGAATTAAAAAGCACTGCTGAGCGGTGGAAGTTACTCTCTCCACTGATGGAGACACTTCTCCTCCATCTGTAATCAAGTTTGGACCCAGATAAGTCATCTTATGGAAAGGCATTGATGTAGACTTCTGAAGATTTATCTCGAGACCCACACGCTGAAGTTGACATGCTGACATCTTAACGTTGTGGATACCTTTTTCTGCTGAGTGGTCCTTCATTAACCAGTTTTCAAACTAGGGGTAAATATAAATTATCTACCTGCGAAGGAAGGCTGCCGCCACAGCAATACATTTGGAAAAGGTCCTTCAGAATAAGTTTAGTTTGAAGGGGGAGCTAAGCATTGATAGTGTCCTTTTCCTGAAGGAACCTTCAGAATTTCTTGTATTTCCTAGACACGGGTATGTCGAAGTAAGCATACTGCAGATCCGCTGCACAGATTCAATACCATTACTTGTGTTGTGAAAAAAATTGATGAATGGCTAGAATTTAAAACTATTCCTTCTTCATGTATCCGTTGGCCAGCCTTATTTGTATAAATTCCTGTTTGATGTCCTTTTGCATACCCAAAAATTGTTGATATGTAGATATCTTCTCCACTATGAAATGGAGCAATAGGCTCGATTACTCGCTATTGCAATACTGTTGCAGCGTCCCTTCTTCATAAGCAAAGTTGACATTTGGTGCAGATTTCGGAATAATGGATGGTGGGAAGGATTTGAAGTGGATCGTGCAATTTTGATGAATGTGTCAAAACCCCATTTGTCATTGATGATGAACTACTCTAAGCTGTTTTGATAGACTCCCTCCTACCAGAGTGGCAAAAAGAGGAGAGAAAGTGAGATAGTTATTGTCTAGCGTGGGCTGGAACTTTGCCAGAAGAGGACTGATGTTGCTGTTGCAGTCCTCTGCTTCTAGAAGTACTTCTCTCGTAAAATGATCTATACTGACCTTTTGACTGGATTTGATAAGGCCAGTGGGGAATGAACCATCTGTCTTGAGTGGTATTGGCAGTCTCTGCGCCGGTATTGAAATCTGAAAAGCCTCTTTTTCTCCTTGAGCAGTTCATCAACAGTATGGGGACCAAACAAAACTAGGCCAATGAAAGGAAGGTTCCTTATTTAAGCTTGGCTTCTGGCTTTAGAGATGTAAGGCGTAGCCCAAAAGGCCTTCTAAGTGAGTTACATTACAGAAATCGGAGACTGCCATATGTGGTCAAACCACAGAAGCACTGATGATTTGGTTAGAAAGCAACATTCCTTGTTAAGACTACCTAAGTCCTTTTTTGTTGCTCTGGGAAGGTCATCTGCAAACTCTTGTAAGGATTTATTTAGTGTTGTATTGTATATTCCCAGCATAGCTGTTGCTCTACCTGCATTCAAGCCTGTGGCAGCAGTACCGCAAACCTTCCTATTCACTGCATCTATGCATTTGCTGTCCCTGTTTAGAGGAATTGATGTCTCAGGTACCGATGCATGTTTCTACCTGACTGTTGACATGATTACCAAATCCGGTTTTTAGTACTGATGAAAACATCAATTACCTTAGATAATCCTCATTCTGGTGGATACTCTTTCTAATTGCCGATTCCTCACCTTGTGTATAGCTACCAAAGCAGTACCTCCCAAGGTGGTGCATATGTGACGTGGCTGAAACCAAAATGTCTTCCAGGATCAAAGGGCAAAATGCCCCTGCCACTGGATCTGGCAATTAAGGCTGTAATACTTCTTGTGGACTGTCGAGAATAGTCCATTATGCCTGTGACCATGGCATGTGTGAAAGTGTTCTGGGTGCTGACTGGGAGGCATTTGAAAATCTTCCCCAGAATCTTCAGGGTATGACGGCACTGACTTGAGAGGTCACGTTGAGTTTACTGTTGATGATGATCCCGTTCTTGCCATGAGTGTTGCGGTTGGGTGTCGGTCCCAGCTCTGTTGGCCAGCAGGTAGAGTCCCACAGTGATGTGCTCTTCCCAAAGATCACGATTTCGGTCTTGTCAGTGTTTAACTTTAGACAGTTAGTCTTCATCTGGAGGGTGATTTCTGTCATACAGACATTGTTGATCCGGGTATTGAGCCTATTGTCCATGAGGGTGAGAATGAGTTGCCTGTCATCGGCGTAGGAGAGGATGTTGATGACACGAGTGGATGATGCTAGCTAGAAGGATCATGTATGCGTTTAAGAGGGTTGGGCTCAGTGAGGATCCTTGTGGAACACCACAAATGAGGCCCAAGGTCTACTGTGTCAGCCTGACTGACTGGGCATTCTGGTCAGGAAGGAGCAGATCCATCGGAGTACGTGTCAGTGGGTTCCAATGTCTTGTAGGCATTGGATGAGGATTGGGTAGGAGACTGAGTCAAATGCTGCAGAGAGGTCCAAGAGGATGAGGACTGCAGTGTCTCCTCTGACCAGAGTCATGTGGAAGTCATCTGTGGAAGCAATGAGGGAGGTTTCCGTGCTGTGATTGGGTCTGAAACAAGACTGAGTGGTGGTGAGGAGTTGGTGGTTGTTGAGGTATTCATTGAGGTGTCTGGTAATGATTTTCTCGATGACCTTGGTGGTTAATGGTAGCTGAGGGATCGGTCTGTAGTTGGCTAGCATTGAAGGGTTGCAGAAGCTTTCTTCAGCAACGGGAGGACAGTTGCATGTTTCCAGGTATCTGGCAAGGTCACCGAAGAGGTGGAGGAATTCAGAATGGGTGTCAGCATGGCACTGATGCAGACCTCTGGAGTAGGCTTGGTGGGCCCAGGGGTCCGATGGGTCACCTGAGTGGATGGACTTCATGGCGGCAGCGGTATCTTATGGGGTGATGATGGGCCATGTGGTTGGCATTGGTTCTCTGGATAAGATCGGGAGGTGTTTAACAAGGTCTGATGGGTCCGGTTGCAGGCTGAAGTTGCTGTAAATGGTCGCGATTTTGCTGCTGAAGAATTGAGAGACATTGTTGCAGAGGTCCTGCCAGAGGGTGATTGAGTTTGAGGCGGCTGATGGTGAGGTGAAATCTTTCACAATGGCTAATATTTCTTTGCTTCTGTTGCTGCTGGCATCGATGCGGTCCGCCTTTGGTGATCTGAATCATTTTGCTTTAGTGTCTTAGGGCGGATTTAAACATGTTCCCGTCTGCATTGTCCTGGCTCATTCTCCATTTCAGCCATCACTATAAATCAACAGAAATCTGAAGTCATGTTTACCCATTTAGATTTCATTCTGACAAGGAATGGAAAGGCATTAACAACTGAAACTGGGAAAGTGATACGGCGAGGGTCACATGACTATGTGGAAATTTCAGTACTGAAATGACACTGAAGAGTGAATGTGATCTGTGGCCCATTCATTTGGTAGCAATCACACATCTGTGTCCTTTGCTAAAATGTTAGGAACATGCTCCAGCATCTCTTAATGTAACAGCGCTCCACCACAGTCTTACACTGTAGTTGAATAACTAGGTGTCACCCTCTATTACTGTCACAGATGTTCTGATACTAGCATTGGTGTGGTCCAAGCTCAATATAAATCAAGAAGAACTATAAATTAATAATGCCATGTCAATAACTGAGCCCACAAATTATTCATTCCAAAGCAGTGAATCTCCACAGAGTCACATGGCTGTCTGCATAGACTACCAAGCAGTGAAAATCAGAATGGTTGTGAAGAAGAGTTTAGCAGTTTTATCTTCTTGATCATCAGCTCCTTAGTAATTGTCAAAATATTTTATTTATTTTTGCGTTTTATATAGCGTTTGCTAGACCCATGGTTTTTAGAGCACTCGTATGCATAAATTAGGGGTGCGCGACTACTAGGTCTTCATATATTATAATACACAGTATATTATCAGTGGATGTACTGTTGCACCCATGTTGAAATTTCATAAATTTTGGACAAAGACTGGTTGATTTACGATAGCATGAACATACATAGGTACAATGCATTTCTCTAATCAGTTGGTTCGGTGGTGTTATGCTTGGCTGAGGTCTCAGCAGGTAACCAGTTCCCTCAGAATGGCTTATCACAATAAGGTGCCCTTTATCAACTTTCATTTGGACTACCATTTCCATACTCATCTTCTCACCTTTTTTATTTCCACTCAGTTCACTTGAACCTTTTCTAGTAAATGTTCAACAAATGCAAACCTGCCATGCTGCCAACTCTACAATACAGTGTTGCAGATTGTATCTGTATCATCTTTGAGGTTCCATACCATTTCTGCACCGAAAATCTGAAAATCATGTTCTCTAATCCTTCCTTTGACAAAACCTCCAATGGCTGCAGTTTACGATGCACCGGTAAAATTGCATCATTCTTCTACCACCAACTTCTATTTTCCAACTTCACTAACATTGCTCCATTTTAGAATTTTAGTTGTCCTAATCAGCTTTCCATTATTTAAAAACGTGTTAGCTGCCACATGCTTTGAGACCAAGGTAATTTAGATTCTTCTGTATTTGTGCCCTGCCTCTTGGCCATTTTTCTTTGAATGTAAATTTAGGTAATCTAGTTTATTTATTTATGTATTTGAAAAGTCTTCCCAACATTACAGCTGCACACAAACCTTACTCAGAAAATTGTAAGTAACCAATTGACAATTACATACATGAAGCTAAAGATAAAATACATTTCCGTAAATTATCCACTCTAGTTGCTGCAGCCCTGGAGCGATGAGCTCCCATTCATTAATTATAATGTAGAAGTATTGGGTACCAATGTTATTATATCGACCATTTCAAAATATCCTGGGTTGACATATATGATTGGAAGGGGACCAAGATGTCCTTGGGTTTTTGGACTTATGGGAGAGTAAAGAGATAGGAACGTTCCACCTGCTCATTACAGAAGGTTAGGTTATCTATACAGATCTTAACAGCTGGGGTGAGATCTCTTCCCCATGCACAACCTACCTTCCTTATCGTCAATAGCAAAGCTACAGAGGTGAATCACCGTACACTCACAGATACATCAATGGTGCCACCTTCGAAGTTAGCACCATGTTTATCCCCATCATATCAGTGGGAGCGCGGATTACGACAATCCAATATCTGCTTATCAAAGGGCAGGGCTAGGCTAGATTAATAAAATAAGTGTCAGTTGCAAGAAATGTTACACACTTCAAGTGTTCTTGCAATTTAGACTTGCACAGCTTTAACAGCTTATTGATAAGCTTGATGTAAACATTTAAAGTGTAACAATCGCAGGCGGCCATTGGGGAATAATCTGACCACAGCAATTCATCCATTCCAGAACTGGAATCTCCCCTCACAGATCTACCTCTCATTTTACCCTGGTCCCCAGGACCACACCAGGAGTCTCTGATTCCATAGTGGAATACAGCTTTGTGACAGTGTGTTTGGTGGATGGGATGGTAGGGACAGTATTTTACATGGAATAGGTTCTTGTGGAAAAGATGGGTATCTGGAGGCGATACAAAGTAAATGTATCCATAGCATCTGAATCTGTATATATGTATCTGTCCGCCGTCCCCAGTCATTCCAAAAACTGACCATACTGGAAAATATCTACAATCTGATGAATCTCCCACTCAAGGAGCATTTGTGGTGTTGACCTATCCTCTGTTATATACATCAATGATAGTGAGAAAGAGATTGCTCTGGATCATAAAGTATTCTGTATTTTAGCTGTTTGCAAAGCCAATCCCATGCCAATTGAGTACATGGTTTGAAATTTATTTAGTAGAGACTCTATCTAGCCGCAGATTCCTTACCTTAGTATTATCCCTAGGTGTCAGAATGGATCCAGAACTTTTCGTGAGTAGTACCCCTGCACGGAGATTGAGCGACGACAAGTGACAGCTTTTGGAATTCCACCCGAAGTCTGCAATGTTATCTTGGAAGCCAGGCATTCCTCCACTTACACAGTATACGCCTGCTGCTGGGGCAAGTTTGTGGAATGGTGTGCAGAAAGAAAACAAGTTACTTACCTGTAAATTTTACTTCTCTAGTATTGGAAACTTTCATAGATTCCCATGCTTGAATCATTCCCCCTCGTTGAGATGGGAGCCCCAGTATATATAAAAATAGCAATACAAACCATTACAAATAGAAACTAGGCCTAGGCCCATTCTAGTTTTGTAACATATCCACCTCTTTTTGTAAAATATACTAAATAAAATCAACAACCAATCAGATCAGCCTCACCCTTTAGAACCCTCTTGAGAGAACCTCGGACCATCAGATTTTCATAGCCGTAGTGCCACAGTATAACCATGAATATGCAGGATGTCGAGCTTTTCCAGGGGAGGAGGGTGGGTCGCATGTGAATCTATGAAAGTTTCCAATACTGGAGAACTAAAGTTACAGGTAAGTAACTTGTTTTCTTACTCCAGTATTGGAACTTTCATAGATTCCCATGCTTGAATCAGAGTAGCTAGCAGTCATGAGCACATTTCTTTGTCTGTATTAGTTTCAACAGAGATCAACAATGCATCAATAAGATTAAAAAGAAAAAGAAATAGCATATCTCGCAGTTTAGACATCCTTCTTTTTTTTTTTTAAACAGTGTAATAAAAGAAATCACCCAACATTAAAATGCGAATAAAATACCCATATATACATACAGAAATAACAAGAAGCAATCAGTTGTATCAAAGAATGTGCAAAGATATTATGAAGTAAAGGAAGGAGGGATGAGAAGGAAAGCTCACCAGTTATTGAAAGAGGTTCCTCAGGACTGCTTGGCCCACTGCAGTGTCGCTGCGCGACGAAGAATCCAAGCACTAATGTCTTGTGAAGGTATGGGCACTCTTCCAGGTCACTGCTCTGCAGATGTCCCGGATAGGTAACCCAGCAAAGAGGGCTGTAGAAGAAGAGATCGCCCTCGTGGAGTGAGCACGGACTTTTCCTTCAAGGGGCTTTCCCGCTGCTTGATGACAATATTGGATAGCGCTGGAAATCCACCGTGCAATCCCCTGTTTGGAAAGGGGGAATCCTTTACGAGGGGCGCTGTAAGCCACGAAGAGCTGATGTGACTTTCTAAAATCCTTAGTTTTCTGAAGATAGAACTTCAGGCAACACTGAATTTCCAATGAGTGAAGTGACCTCTGAGCTGGAGTTGAGGGATAAAAGTTAAGTATCACAGGTTTATTTAAATAAAAGTCCGACGGTAGCTCCGGGATGAACTTTGGTTTGGTACGGAGTACTACCGTTTCATTTTTAAATTGAAGAAAGGGCTCTTGAATGGTGAGTGCCTGCAACTCGCTGGCCCTTCTAGCTGATGTCAAGGCTAGAAGAAGGGCCACCTTCCAGGAAAGAAATTTCAAGTTTGCTTTATGTATCGGCTCAAAGGGATATTTTATGAGCTGGGTCAAGACTAGATTAAGGTGCCACAGTGGTGGAGGAGGCTTCACTGGAGGGAAGACTCAAAAAAGACATTTCGTAAACTGTTTAATTAATCTTGCTGACCAGAGCGAAGAGCCTGAGGATGTCCTCCTGAAGCGAGAGATGGCCGTGAGATGCACTTTAATAGATGAATGAGCCAGGCCCGCCTTTGCCAAGGAAAGAATGTAAGGAAGGATTTCATGCGCCAAAGAAGAGAAAGGGTGAACTCTCGATTCTCTGCACCAGTGACAAAACCTCTTTCATTTCATCTGGTAGGTTTTGTTTGTACTTTGAGCACGAGCCTGAGACAGGATTTCTCTACATTCTGCAGAGAGCTTTAAGTCGAGAAACTCTCTGTGCTCAGGAGCGACGCCGATAATTGAAGGGATAGGGGATCCGGATGCAATACTTGGCCCTGGGACATCCTCAGCAGTGATGGAATCAGTTTCAAAGGAACGGGATGCTCCAAGGATAGGAAAAGAAGCTCTGTGAACCAGTACTGGTGAGGCCAAGACGGTGCTATTAGGATCATTTTTCAGGGTTCCGTTTTTAGCTTTCTTAGCAGTCTCGGGATCAGAGAAATGGGGGGGAAGAGCATAAACAAAGGCACCTGACCATGCCATCAAAAACGCATTCCCCGAGGATCCCAGATGATGATGCCAGCTTGCGTAGAACCGGCATTTCTTGTTCTCTGGTGTAGCAAAGGGATCTATGGCGGGCTCCCATTCGTGGCTGCCTGACTTTAGTCTGCTCAGTGTGTCTGCTGTCTCTTTGAGATTCCCTGTGGAAATGTTCTGCCTTTAGTGAGACTCCATGCAGGATCGCCCGTTCCCAGACAGCTTGAGCTTCCGCCGAAAGGAGACGAGATCTTGTGCCACCCTGCTTGTTGATATAATGCATGGCTGTAGTATTGGCTGTTCTTATTAGAACCGACAAATCCTTTATCCTGGGAAGGAAAGCCTCTAGGGCTAGGCAAATTGCTCTGAGTTCCATTAGATTGATGTGCAACAGACGATGGTGGTTTAGCCATCAACCACTTACCTACAGGTGCTTCAAGACCGTTCCCCAGCCCTCCAGAGATGCATCTGTTGTAATAATCTGAGGAGCTGGGGTGAACATGAAGGAGAGACCTTGGGAAATGTTCTCCTCGCAAGTCCACCATGAAGCAGCATCTTTCATTGGCACAGTGATTGTGATCATGTCCTCGAAAGACCCTTCTACTTGGCACCACTGTAAGTCCGGTTGTTCCTGAACAGGGCGCATTCATAACCTGCAGTGAGGAATTAGAGGACTGCAGAACGAAATGGACCCCGGAAGGGACTTGTAAAGGCAAACTGAAAGTGACCTTTTTTGAAGTAGACGGGCCAGCAACATCAATTTGGCTTGTCTTTACACTGACGGCAAAGCATTGTTCAGGGATGTGTCCAATATGGGTCCCAGGAATTTGGCGTTCTTGGAAAGGCACGAATTTGATTTTTCCCTGTTAAGGGTAAGACCCAGACTTTTGAAGAGCTTTGTACAAGCTGCCACTGACCTCTCGGCCGCAGTCTTGGTAGGAGCCTTTAGCAACCAGTCGTCCAGGTAAGGGAAAACCTGGTGCTGTTGTCCTTAGAAAAGCCGCTACCGGAGCCAGTATCTTTGTAAAGATCCATGGCGCCGATCTGAGGCCAAAGGGAACAACCCTGAATTGAAAGTGGCTCTTGGCTACTGTGAAGCAAAGAAACTTCATGTGGGATGGATGTAAGTGAACATGAAAATAAGCATCCTCTAGGTCCAAAGTGGCCATGAAATCTCCTGAATTTAAAAGTCAAAGTTTGTCCTGCAAGGAGACCATTCGAAACGACTGTTTGATGAGATAGGTGTTGAGCTCCCTCAGATCTAGAACAGGGCGCCACTTTTTGACAGTCTTTCGAACTAGAAAGAATCGGGCGTAGAAACCCTCTCCTCTTTGCGAGACAGGGACCGGCTCTATCGCCCCCTTCTGCAGCATCTGTTGGATCTCTAAGCGCAGGAGACGGAGATGTTTTGTTATGTTGGCACGAGGGGGCTTGGTTGGAGGAGGATGGACAAACTCCAATGTGTGACCAAATTGGATTATATTGAGAACCCAATGATCCGCTGTTATCCGTTGCCTTTCTTGGAAGTAATGTGAGATCCTGCCCCCCCACCCAACTGTCAAATGAGGGGAAGGAACAGTAGGCAGAGCCAGCAGGCCTCTATTGACGCCTAGAGGACTCATTCTCCTGGCATCCCCCTCTTCCTCTGCTTGTTGATCTAGAATATGACGAAGACTGACCCTGCCGCTGGTTATACCGCGGGCGGTGAGATTGCGAGGCAGGCGTATACGAGAAGTACCGATATTGCTGGTAACCTCCTCTGTATGAGGGAAGACCTCTGCCCTTTGCTCCACAAAAAGGGACCTTTTGGTATTGGATCATCCCTAATGATCTTGCTATGTCTGTATCTTTTTTAATGTCCTGAAGCGCATCGTCTATGTGCTTACCAAATAGCGCCTCTCCATCACAGGGAAGGTCCAAAATCTTGTTCTGAACCTCAGGTCTAAATGAGGTCGCTCGAAGCCATCCCTGGCGATGAAGGACTGCCACTCCAGCCAGGGAATGGAACACAGTTGATGCAATGTCCACTGTGCAATCAATCACCTCTGAGGAGGCCCTCTCTCCTTCCTGGAGAATCTTTTTTGCTGCAGCCCTGCTGTCATCAGGCAACTGGTCAAGGTAGGGAGAGACATCACACCACATTTGGCGGTCGTAGCGCCCCAAGATGGCCAAAGCGTTAGCCGCTTTTACAAGAAGGCTTGACGTTGATGAAAACCTTTTGCCAGCATTGTCCATGCATCTGCCCTCCTTGTCTGGAGGTGTTGTTAGAGGAGCCGCTGGATTTTTAGACTTCCTCTGTGCTGCCTGTGATATCACTGAGTCCAGTTTTGACTGACTCACCAGGCAAGCTGGGCTATCCTCCAGGGCTTTATACTTTTTCTCTGAACGAGGAAGCACCAGAACCACTGTAGCTGGGATCATCATAACTGAGCCCCTCTTTCCAAACATGACCAATGATAGGAATGGATCTCACCTAAACATCTTCCTAGGCAAGCTGGTTCTTTGCACAAGAGCTTCATTCCTGCCGAAAGTTGTCCCTCCCTTTCAAGTAGGCTAGTACATCACCCTGCCTACCTTTTATGCTTTGCCTTATCCCTCCAAAAAAGAGAAGCAACTCCACCATCTAGACCTAAAAAGAGTGTTGTCGGTCTACCACGAAAGAGGTCTGCATGGATGGCCAACTGTTCATGGTGTATGTCAAAGCGAAGAAGGGGAAGGCCATGCCGAAAGGGACCATTTCCCATTGGCTCATACTCTGCATTAAAATCTGCAATGCACTGGCCAATAAGCAACCCCTGAGGGTGTGCATGTTCATTCCACTAGAACTAAAGCTGTGACCACTGCAGTAGCATATGGAGATATGGAGGTGGCATCTACCAGGCAGCAAGGTGGACTTCTGCGCACACGTTCACCAAGCACTACTGCCTGAACAGTCGAGTCCGTCGGGACAGGAGTATTGCTTGTTCGGTCTACAGGACTTTTTAGTGTGAAACTGTTTTACAGACCTACCTCTATGGAGGTATTTGTTGGGTATCTATTCTAAGGTAAGAAATCTGTGGCTAGAAGTCTCTACCAGATGAACAAGTTACTTACCTACAGTAGTGCCTTATTTGGCAGAGACTCTATCTAGTTGCAGATTCCTTATCGACCACCCATTCTCCCCACTCTGCAAACACATTTCTAAGTATAAGGTTTTTCCCCTTTCAGAGCCCTAGTTTTCAAAACCAGTGGTCCGTGTTCTTCGTGGCTCCGTGCTCCTGGCGTGGAAAGTCATGAAAAGAATTGCAATCTGCGCACTGGAGTGGCGCCTAAACAGGCACTGCGCACGTCACTTCTGGTGCAGACAAGGCCACACGGAGACAAATGATGCCACCTATCGGCACGCAGAGGTCCTGCTCACAAAAAAAATTCTGGATCCAGTCTGACGCTTGGACATAATTCTAAGGTAATGAGTCTGTGGCTAGAAGTCTATAGCAGATTTCATCTGCCTATCTGGTTCTCTTGTTTTAGCATGGCTACTCCATAGTTTTCTCCAATGACTGCGTCCTGGTCATGGCTTATCCATATTCCAAGATATTTGATGTGATGGGGTTGGAACACTAGGGGAGGGGAAAATCCAATTACCTGGCCTGTGTAGTGGAAGTAAGTGGAAAAATGAATCGTGGTACCTACAAAAGCTTTAAATAATGTAAACTCTCTCATAACCATACTAAAATTGTGTGTCGGGTTACACAGATAGGGAGTAATATCATCAGCCTTTTCAGTGATACAATGAGATTCCAGGGGGAAAATCTAAGTCCTTTATTAACATATAACTGTCGGATTGCACAAGCTGACTGTTGTGTTTCCAGGGCATATAGTAGTGGAGAGAGTGGGCATCCTTGCCTGTGCCTTTTCCAACGTGAAAAGAGTTGGAGAAAAGGCAATTGAGTTAAATCCTGGTAGTAGGTCCAGTATATAGCAACCTAACACAGTTTATAACTATCACAGGTAGCCCCATTACGAACAGTGCCACACAGAGAAAACCCATTCAGTCAAATGCCTTTGGAGCATCTGAAAATGCCGCCACCACCTCCAAATCTGGGTTTAGTTGGTGTATAAGAACGAAAATTGATCTGAGATGATGGGCTATGGACCTGCCTGGCACAAATCCAGCCTTGTCAGGGAGGACCAAATCTGGAAGGAGTAGCAGGTTAGCCAACAATTTTGCTAATATCCTGGTGTCAGTGTTGATAAGGGAAAAAGGTCGGTAGGATTCACTCTGTGTGGAAGGTTTATCAGGTCTTAAGGGAGTGATGAGAACAGTTACTCTAAAGGAGAGTTTGAGGTTATGCTTTTCCATCCCTTCATCATACACCTGTAGAAGTCAGAGCCAACAATAGAAAATAGGCTTTATAACATTCTGCAGGGAACCCACCATTTCTTGTGGCCTTATTTGTGGAGAGGCTAGATATGACTGCAGTAATCTCTGCAAGTATAATAGGTGCATCAAGGAATTCCCTAAGAGGACCCTTCACCCAGGTCATGGCTATGCATTCAAAACAGAGTGAGCAATATCTAGGGGAGTCTATAGTCCTGTAAAGTATTGCCAAATTCAGCAATATATTGTCAGCTTCATATATATGTCCCCCTTCATCCCACACCACACGTCCCCCTTCATCTACCACCAACAGTGTGTCTAGTGAGGATCGTGAGTGTCATTCAAGGAAGGCATGGTTCCTGCCAGGTCTCTCTGCCTTACCATATACTCATGCTGTGTGGCATGCTTGTGTAGGTGATTCACCTCCTGGCCTGATGTTTCAATAAATTCTCTAAATTTAGTTCGAAGTGTAAGGTGTTGCATATGGTGCATCTCAAACATCCTTTATCTAATGTAGTTCACCCACAGAAGGCTTTCTAAAGTCCTCTACACATTCCTGATACTTATTATTTTCCTTTCGTTGTGTTTTATATCCGCCCATAAGTGTACTGACTCCACTTTACATGTTTCCTGTGTGTTGTTCAAGTGCTGCTGTGATCCTTCTTTCCCCAGCCTATCAAGGTTCTTACGCTGCAGTTCCTCTCACAGTCAACTAATAGCTGCTTTTGGGTCACACCTCTTCTTGTTCACCCACTTATATTTTTAGAATGTGGGAGATGCCACAAAGAGTGAGCTGAAAGTCAGGAGGAGTCAAAGAACCTGTGCCATGGCATTTTTCACACACCTATGCCATTTCTGCCAGATGACCGTACGCTCAAACGGTAACTGGTACTTGTGTGCCACAGTACATATATAATCAACATAAATATCATAGTAACAGGAGCAGTCTCTCTTCTAAATGCTCTTGGGTCTTCTCAGTAGACTGCCTAGCTGTCTTGGTCCTATGATGAGCTGGAGGACCACCAGGACAGATGGACAAAGGAAGCTAATGATTATTAGACACACCATACTCTACAGATGCATTTCTTTGTATAACACAATATTCCACAGGTCTTATTTGGGAAGGAGTACCTGCTAGCACTTTGATGGAGCATACTCTGCCTCTTGGATAATAGAGATCCTTTCACATGTTTTTCTAAAGCTATTGTTAGTGGGAGATAAGAGAGAGAGAGAGAGAGAGAGAGAGAGAGAGAAAGAAGGGGAAATTGGACATAAAGTTTTGTAGACCTTTTCAATCCGAATATTGATAGTGATAAAGAGGAGGCTGCTCTAGATGGCTTGCTGAACAATGCCGAGCTTCTCTCAAAGGGAGGAGGATCATTGTTTATAGGACTGCGTGTATATCAGGCAGACATTTTTTTAGAGGGCACTTTATGGCAATCTAGCATGGCTGATGTAAATTTGGGAATACAATACACGTTCCAACTTACTAAGTCAAGTGATCAGTTTGTCTACTGAGGTTTGGAAGAGTAAACAAAGTGAGATAAGGGTAGGCTCCAAGTGGCTCTCTCCCTTCCAAGCTTGAGATCCACCATTTGTGCTGCACTTTGCAGACAAGAATAAAGTTGCTTGGTCACTACTCCCACAGTATCGCTTCCTCCGAATGAAATCTACATACTCCAAATGTCTCACCTGTGCGCACCACCAGCTCCGCTTTGCAGGAGACCTCCCCAGCCAGGTTCTTGGCAGTGCAGGTGTAAACTCCGCTGTCGTCTTCCACAGTGTTGAGGATGATGAGGGAGCACTCACTGTCATCATATACAAAGGTGTGGTGGCTGCTCTCAGATATCAGCTCCTGATTCTACAAGTGGAAATGCAGAAATGCAAGTTAATGATTCTAAAGGAAGAGGTTGTGTTGGCCCATATTGGCTAAATGTTCAAAACTGCTGTCAAGCCTTAGAGTTGGTAATACCCCTATACCCACAAAGACAGATTAAATCAAGGGAAGAATAGGGCAGGCAGTGGGTTATGTAGTAGGACTTTATTCAAATTAGGTGCATTTCCAGTACTCAGTGATACACAGGCTCATTATTTACATTGTTCATACAATGGTTTATTTCAATACTTATTTTTCATGAAAGACTTCAGCTTTAAATGTGCTTAAGGCATGAGAAAGGTCAGCCAACACATGTTTCTCCCTCTAAGCAGTGCACAAGCCTGGGGCTTTCTCATGGCTTGTAATCAGATTGATGTGGTAACCAGGAAAGGGTTCAAGCTGTTACACTCTGTGATCCGTGCGGAGTAAGTCTGAGGTGCATTTGGACCTCAGATCAGGGCGAGAGATGCAAAACCTCGTCACTACTGCTGGCAGGTAGTAGCTTGCATTATGTGCTTGTAAAAACTGGAAAAAATGGTCCTCATATGGAAACCGCAGTGATTGCGAGTACCAATAACCGCTTACACCCGAACGTGATCACAGTAACCTGTTCTCTTGCCCTACTTTACTCAAGACAATTTATGCACTTCCTAACTGACTTAAATCTCCACACGAGGACCAGTATTTCCAATAACATAATAGAAGGTTCTGTGAAGATGGAAGTTGACTATGCAGCCCAGTCGGGAGCTTAAATAGCCTCTCCAGGTACCAAGCAGATTGCCTGTAAATGACAACAGTTTAGACAGGCTGGGATCATGCCTTAAACCAGGAAAGAGTTCTTGATGTTGCATACATCTCACCATAAGATTTCAATGAGACAAAAAGACTTTTGCTGGGAAAAGATCTTTCTGAAAGCCTGGTGGACGACTCTTCGCAAACATGTCTTAGAATGATGATGGGCTAGTGGTTTGTAAGGCAATAAATATGGCTCTCAGTCTGAGTTCCTGTTACCCTTGACATTCAAACAGAGCTGGTGGCTATGCCAGTAGCTCTGGTTTTGATGCCACTTTTAGCCTCACTTACAAATCTGGCTCATTTATAGGTATCTGTATGCCTTCCTGTGACCGCACAGATACTCGCATCAACTGGAATAGGGTTACATCTTTTCAAGTCTTTGACAGAGCATCAAATGTACTTGATGGAGGCCTTTATTGGCTCAAAGGCAATGCTTTGGAAGCTGGGCACAGTAGACTGAAGCAGACCTTTACCTGAAATTACAACACAAAATTGAGCTGGTTGCATATATAGAGGTCAAAACTGATTATTGTATGGTCTATCACTGAAAGAATTTGCATTGTTTCCTGTCATTAGGAAACTGTTGGAGATGCTGGAACAGCTTTGCTCTCCAAAGACACTAAGTCTAATCTTAGTGGAAAAGCTTTCCTTTACAATTACCACTGTGGTGCCCATGCTTCCATTCAAAAAGGAGCTCACAGACCCAATCATGCCACCTTGGAAGAAGTCATTTTCAGTCCTTATGCTCAGCAGACAGTCCCTTGAGAACCCAGATTATTGTCTACTCTTACCCAGTGGTGCTTCAAGAAGTGATTCTTGGGAGCAGGCACACACAAGGCCACAGATAAAAGTGGATCAATTTGCACAGATCAATTGTTAAGTATGTGTGTAAGCATATATACACATGAGTGTGTCGGTGTGTATATATACATACATATATATCGTCGGGGGCCTACAACCCTGCGGGGCGAGCCTGGCTAAATTGGAAGACAGCACTTTCCAACATGTAAATCCAAAAGAAGAGGTGCCAAGCCCGGTTCTGGACAAATACAGCTTTATTTCATTTGGCGCAGGCACAAACAGGATGAGATGAACCCGACACGTTTCAGCGAGTTGCTTTTTTCAAAGGTTTAGTCATCACTTGTGCAGTGTCCCAGGTGAAGTCCATGATTATAAGTGCCTCACTCCTGCCATACTCGCTCTCCCATAATTCACCATTGAGCCACAGCTCAGAAGTGGTGTTGCAGGTAAGTATGCCTGCAACACCACTTCTGAGCTTTTATGGTGGTCGGACCACCGTGAAAAGGCTTTCGGAAAGGGATATCGTAATCCCTATGGTGGTGCCTGAGCATTCACCACCTCCATGCAAGGGATACGATTCTGACCACTGCCCCGATGGAATCTAAGATCCTGTCAGAGATGGTGGTCTTTCTCCCCGACCTAGATATCTTTAAATTTCCTAACATCAACATCCCTGGGGGCCAACTAACCCTCCCGTTACTTCCAGTTAGACCCACAGAGCTAGATTGCTAAGAGGTCTTTGGAGGCCAAGCCCCCTTTCGCCACCACTCTGCAAACGCGCCTCCTGGTGCACTACTAGTAGGGTGAAGAAGTCCCCTTGCGTATTGAGGGTCCTTGGGGGCCAAAGTCCCCTCTTGTTACCTCCAGTAAGTCATACACAGTGAGTTTGCTGAGATGTTTTCTGTAGCCATGCCCCTTTTCTCCATCACTCTGCAAACGTGACTCCTGACGCACTACTAGTTGGGGGATGAAGTCCCCCTTGGTTCTTCAGGGTCCTTGGGGGCCAACAACCCATCCTGTTACCTCCAGTAAGACCCTCACAGCTGGTTTGCTGAAAGGTGGTCATAGGCCACGCCCCCTTTCTCCACCACTCTGCAAATGTAACTCCTGGAGCACTACTGCTTAGAGGAAGAAGTCCACTTTAGTCCTACGGCCCCTAAGAGTAAAGTGGAATTCATTCCCCACCCAGGAGGAATGTTTGCAGAGTGGTGGAGAAAGGGAGTGTGGCCTCCAAGACCTCTCAGCAATTTCGTTGTCTGGGAAGGGATCTGCCACTGACCCAATCACGATTCGTGATCCACCACTGCAATTGTTGTGCAGTGCCCTGGTTGTCCTGATGCTGCGCCCACTGGAACTTCAGGCCCCACTGCAGAGCCCGCATATGCCATCTGGCATGTTGCACTAGCAGGATGCCAAGGCCATCAGCCCCAGGAGCCGGATGGTCATCCTGACTGAAACCCGGGAGAGAGGCTGAAAGATCGGAATCATAGCCTGAATATCCCAGACTCACTGCTCGGGAGGATAAACCCGAAATAGCGTCGAATCCAGAACCGCTCCGATGAAGGGGAGCTTCTTAGAGGGACTCAGGTGCAACTTCGGCACGTTGATGGAGAACCCCAGCAAATGCAGGAGGTCGGCCGTAGTCTGAAGGTGGGTGACGACTGTCTGGGGCTAGCCCGCCTTCAACAACCAGTCGTCGAGGTAGAGGAAGACTGACACCCCTGACCTGCGCAGGTGAGCTGCGACCACCGCCATCACTTTCGTGAACACCCGAGGGGCGCTGTTAAGGCCGAAGCGGAGCACGGAAAATTGAAAATGCTCGCAGCCTACCGTGAACCGCAGGTAATGTCGGTGGGCCGGCCGGACTGGGTTGTGAAAATATGAAAGAAAACAAAGAAACATAGACAACTATATATATATATATATATATATATATATATATATATATATATATATATCTCACACTTGTAATCTCCAAAGAATCCGTAGTAACGAAGAATGGAAACCACGCAAATCCAGGTAAGGCACAATTGTTCTTAATTTATTATCAGCCGAGTTTCATCAATCTGACGCGTTTCGGGCATCCGCCCTTGCTCACAGATAGTCAGTTGGATAAAATGTGCCCCTTAAATACTACAAGGTATACCATTGGTTAAATTTTTTTCACCATTTTTTTTTACACCATGTGACTTTTAAAAAGTGAAGACACACTATTCAGAATTACATTAGTCTGTTTTCCAAACATATACATTTAGAACTTAAATGTATTAAATAACGGGTTTAAATCCAAAAACCACAAAACATTTATCAAGTGCTCAATTGGTGTAAAACATAATTATTTTGCATATAATGCAATTAATCCAAAAATCTATAACATGATGGTATCAATGTTCAATTGACTGTGCAAATAACGCAATAAAGTGCAAATATGTCAGATTAAAATTCATCATATCAAAATGTGCAAGTTACGCAAATATGTAAACACAGGAAGAAACTTGTGCAAATTATGCTAATTTTATGTCGAACCATAAATGTTATAATTAAATTTTGTCTAATGTGAACACAAATATTAATATATGTAGCACTTAAATTGTTTGAACTTTAAAATCTTATAAACACAAACACTGTAATTGAATTTAATGTTGGTATCGAAAAATTGGACAGACACATTACTGAATCTATGTCAAATAAGTAAAGTGAAAAAATGTTTGTGTATCCCTAATTTGTGCAATTAAGCACACATAGGGAAAAATAAAATATAAAATAAAAGAAAAAGAGGAACAAATGGAAATTCATAATATGATTTTTTCATAATATATTGATTTTTACGCGAAAGCAGTCATGGCAATACACTCTAAAAAGATCTGACCCAAAATTTACATATCTTAAAGGAACACATGCAGATCCTCCGTTGCGTTTAGCCCATTGGGACATCTGCTGTCTAATTTTAAAATGAATTCAGACTCTAATCTTCTTAGCATTTTTGGTTTTTGGAACCGAGGCGATAACAAAATAACTGAGGCATTGCAAATTATTGTTATGGCAGACTTTAAAATGCCTCGCCACCGGATAAGACGCATCATTGTTAACAATGGCACGTAAGTGCTGAAGAATTCTAACATGTACTGGTTGCCGGGTACTCCCTACATATCTGAGTTCACAAGTACACGTTAATATATAGACAGCAAATTCAGTTTTACAATTAAAAGATCCATGTATGTTAAGCGGATCAGGGCTAAATGGTGTGCAATATTGGGTGGTGTTTTTTCCAAATTTGCACGCTCTGCATGTGGTACAGCACTTGAATCCCGGCCGGGATTTCAACCACTCCTCTTGTTTTTGAAGCTCAGGAAAATCATGACAGACATGTGTTCTTAAAGAGGGCCCCTTCCGGTAAGTTATCGTTGGCCCATCCGGTAATCTGGGTTTTAAGACTAAATCAGTTTTCAAGATTGGCCAACGTTCTTGAATAATGGATCTGATTTGTCTTGCCTGTTTACTGTAGGTTGTAATGAGCCTGGGGGATTGGCTAGTGTTAGCGGACTCACTATCTAAAGATATATTAGATGTAGGTGAAAATAGTGATTCACGAGTTCTAGCATTTGTTTTAAGAACTGCTTCCCTCAAGACTGATTCCCTATACCCCCTCTGTCGGAACCTTTCCAATGCCTCCTTTGTACAAATTTCGAAATCACTCGCTTCACTACAAATCCGTTTGAGTCTCAATAATTCCCCAAATGGAATATTGTCAATGATGTGTCTAGGATGCGCACTGCTGGCATGAAGAATATTATTTCCAGCAGTGCTTTTCCGAAAGAGTTTAGTGGCCAAGTGATTGTGGTGTATAAACACTTTTACATCTAAAAATTCAGCTTCACACTCACTAATAGATGAAGTGAACTTGAGATTCTCCTGATTGATATTGATGGAAGTAACAAATTCAGTTGCACTGGCAAGATCTCCACGCCATAAAATAAAAACATCATCTATAAAACGCAACCAAAATACCACATATTTGTTGTAAATATCATAGTGTGTTTGCCTGAGGACATGCTCCTCCCACCAGCCTACATGTAAACATGCATAGCTAGGAGAGAAGCATGCCCCCATCGCAACACCACGTTGTTGGATATAGATGTCATTACCAAACAAAAAATAGTTGTTGTTGAGACACCAACTGGTAAGTTCAATCAGTAATTTGTTATGATTATAACAATTAATGGGCCTTTTTCCCAGGAAAAAATTCAAAGCTCTGAGCCCAGATGCATGGTCAATACTTGTATAAAGCGACTCGATATCTAAGGTGATAAATAGCATATCGTCACTCCATCCAGCATTTTTGATCTTACCAATAAAATCCCCAGTGTCTCTAATGTAAGTGGGAAGATCTTTCACCAAATCCTGCAGGAAGTAGTCAATATATTCAGTCACATGCTCCGCTACTCCTGCAATGGCGGAAATAATTGGTCTCCCAGGCACTGGAACAACTTACTTGTTTGTGGACCTTGGGTAAAAGATACAATTTGGGTAATAGGGGATGTTCAACATGCAAAAAATCAAATTCCTGTTTAGAGATCATGCCTTCTCTCTTCCATTTCCACAGTAGCTTTTTTAGTGTGAGCACGGAAAATTAAAAATGCTCGCAGCCTACCGTGAACCGCAGGTAACGTCGGTGGGCCGGCAGGATGGGGTTGTGAAAATATGAAAGAAAACAAAGAAACATAGACAACTATATATATATATATATATATATATATATATATATATATATATATATATATATATATTAGTTGTCTATGTTTCTTTGTTTTAATATCTGCAAAGACACGTTGGTGATAGATTGGAGCCTGGGAGTCCTGCGGCCTACCCGCCTTACCCGGGTCCGTCGGCTATCAGTTTCTTTTCTATATATTGGATCAAGAAAAGCTTGTATTACATCTATGTGTCATTCGTTGTACTATATTGTATATATATCTTAGGGTTGACAGTACCAACAACTCTATTACTGAATTCCAGGAAACCATGTTGTTTTTCCAGACTTGGATGGATCTCAATCATCTTAAACTGAATCCTGGAAAAACAGAAATAGTCCTTACTGGTGATAGCCTTAAGCATTGGGTCCCTCACTATTGGCCCCCTGAACTGGGTCCGCCTCCTACCCCTTCTAGTTCAGCTAAAACGTTAGGAGTACTCCTGGATAGTGATCTGTCATTGAAAACCCAGGTCGGAGCGGTGGTGTCCAAGTGTTTTTTTCAACTCCGTAAAATTAGGAAGATCCACCGCTTCCTAAACCACGATGCCTTGGTCCAAGCCATGATTTTTACTGTCATATCTCATCTAGACTACTCCAACTCGGTCTACTTGGGAATGCCTCATTATCTGTTCAGGCGACTTCAGCTGGTCCAGAACCAGGCAGCACGTTTGATTTACCATCAACCTAAATGGCAGTCTGCTTCCACTCTGCTAAGGAGACTACATTGGCTTCCTATATCACAGCGATGTGTGTTTAAGACTGGTTGCCTTATCTTTAAATCTCTGCATGGCACCAGCCCGGAGTTTATTAATAATCTTATAATCAGGTATTCTCCTACACGCAATCTAAGGTCCGCCTATCTGTTCCTTCTCGCCATTCCGGACTTTAAAAGGGTTCGTCTAGGAGGTCGCAGATTTGCCACTCTTGCTCCGAAACTGTGGAACTCCTTCTCGCTTGAAATTCGCTCCTGCACCGATCTCTTCCTATTTAGGAAACTCCTGAAAACCTGGTTGTTCACACAGGACTAGCTTTCGCCTTCCCGTCTATCTAGAGTTTTAGCGCCATGAAGCCAATTGGCGTACGTCCGCTGTATAAATTCCAATTAACATAACATTAACATATATATATATATATATATATATATATATATATATATATTCATCTCAGAAACTCCATTTCTCCGCACAAATGAAGGGACCGCACTCAATCAGTGTTCTCGGTTAAGTTTAATCACCGAGAATGTTTACCATTATATATATATATATATATATATATATATATATATATATATATATATATATATATATATATTCACTGAATTTATATAGACACTGAACATAAAAGGCATAAGTGACATTATAGTTAGAAGGCAATAATATATTACTTTACCTTTAAAAAACTAGAGAAACACTGAAACAGCCGAAGGTTCTAGGGATGTTATATCCCAACCCCTGTGCTCAATGGCGTGCTCCCAGCAGCCACCACAACATAAAAAAATTGCTTGGTAGTGCCACTCATTACTGTGCTTCTGCCAGTTTCCCCCTAGCAACCATCTTAGGTACTGGCGGGAGCAGGCCATCTTATTTACTCTGGGTGCCATCCAGGGCATTCATAACATGCACATCGTTGGGGGGTGCAGTGGGAGGCCTATGTTCCCAGCGGCAAAGCAATCCTATCAGGAGCAATTCTGGACAAAAATGCTTTAGGTCAGCAAGCAACAAAATTCAAACAGTTTTGGGTACTCATTATTCTCCTAACAAATGGGATGAATAGGCACTTCAATTCAGAAATAACGGCACACACGTGGAGAGTCCACATAGAGGCCACATTCAACACTCAGACCCTCTAAGGGGCCTCCGTCAAAAACAAAATATCAAAGGAGACAAGGATCAATAAGACCACTCTAAACAAACGGACCTGGGCTAACATCACTCCGGTACTGAACTTCCAGGCGCTTACATCAAGAAGTAATCAAAGACTAGAGCCTATGATCTATACACCAAAACTGATAACTCACCCCACCTTCAATTCAACCAGCCAGAAGGTAATTCTCATCTATGCTCACTTGAAATATCAAGGCCCGACCCTCAAGACTACCGTCTATAGATCACACAAAAACAGGTTTTGTATGCAATAAAAACAGAAAGATCTGATGGGGCCCGGGACCAAATGGTCTGCCCAACGCTTTATTTAAAAAAGACCCAGCATTCTGGTCTGTAGGCTTAACCTCGCTGTTTGCATATACACTAGAGACCGGCACCATTCCAGATCCATGGCGAGGAAGCATCTGCAACCAATACATTAATCAGGGGCTCGTTCTGATCCTTTCAACTACAGATTAATCACCCTTATTGAAGTTGAGGCTAAAATCTATGCAATAAATCTGCTGAAAGATCTAGAGGACTGGGTCAATCACAACAAACTGATCCCTAACATGCAAACAGGCTTTCGAGCAGGGATGGGCACCCTAACACATTTATCAGCTGTGACGCTCTTGGCCAATCAAGCAATAGTTAATTCAAATGTTTTGTACACCTGTTTTGTAGATCTCAAAGCAGCTTTTGATAAGGTCCCTAGATCCATGCTGTGGGTTAAAATGAAGTCTTGGGGAATCTATACAACTTGGATCCAAATAAAAATGGGGGATGGTCAAAGTTCAACAAACAAAATCACAACCGTAAATGACTTAAAACAAGGGTGCGTTTTGGCCCCCTGTTTATTCAACATCTAAACAGCTGACCTAAACAATAACCTTCAACTAGCACAAGGGGACACCCCAAAACTGGGCAACTTTCAAACAACAAGCCTGCAATATGCTGCTCTCCCAAACGCCCAGAGGACTACAGCGGTTGATAAATCAATTAGCACTATATAAGCTGCAGTCCAACTAATCATACATTTTCGGAAAACAAAGATTATGTGCTTTTCAAACTCTCATAAAAAACAATCAAAATTTACCTGGACGATAAACAGCAACCCCCTTGACCAGGTGGGAACATACAAATTTCTGGAGGTACTATTAGACCAATGCCTTAGTTTCAAGCAACATCTAGAACTAGGGAAAGTCAAAGCAAAACAGCTATTATTCGCTTTTAAAATTTAGCAAAAAAAACTGAGCGGCATTTCAACAACACGTTTATTAACAGTCATGGCAGCAACATTTTTGCCATTAATCACGTATGGTTCTGAACTTCTAAACACAAATGATGCAACAACTTTAAATACTGCTCAAACCAGCCTCTTTAAGAATCAATTTCTAATTCCACGCCATATTCTACAAGCCTTGAGGAAACTGGAATTCGGGTTAAAAAATCTGATTCCAACAAGACAAGGGGCACTTGCCAAATATTAATGAGAATGAGGGCAGGCAGAGAAAGATTCTTTAGCACACAGTAGCTGGCTGCAGGTTGAAAAGCAATCCAGATCGACCAACGAAGTTTGCTTTTCCGTATAACAATCCATTGCAGCTCTAAAACTAAAGGCCGCTTGGAATACAATATCGTCTTACCCTGAATTTAAACAAGTAGTAAACAAAACCATCAAGCTACAATCTCAGGTAATAGACAAAGTCTCCTTGACTTCAAAAACCAACGCCTGGATGGTAATGCCTACATATAAAAAGCTAAAACCCCAAACATACTTGACAGAACATTTCGCAAATCAAAAAAAGCGGAAACTGATTTTACTGAGACTGGGTGTGTATTCATCAAAAGATCTTACTCCAAAATGGAGACGGGCTTGGCCCACAATGGATTGCCGCTTGTATGGCCAAGGAGAAGTGTCAGTACTCCACCTACTATGTATTTGTCCGGCATTACTACACATATGGAAAGCCCTTCTGCGGCCAATTATTGAAAAAAGAACAAATTAGAACTTGCAAAACCACTGTAATTAAATGCCTAAGAGGCTCGACAGTACAACTGGCTTGTAAGGCAATAACGTTTCTGAGTATAGCAGCAAAGGAACTAGAAATGAGCAACACCCAGTTAGAACCAGCTGGAGACACAAGGTGATAAATCGCTATTAAGATTTAGAAGTCCATTTAGTTACAGCCCCACACACTTCACCTTGGCGAAACAACAGGAAATGACCATCGGTACTAGTCTCCATCTTCGATAAAGTGCAAATGATTTTTTTTCTCTTTTCTCTCGTAGTCTATTAGTTTACAGCACCAAGCACTTTATCCTGGAAAATTGTTGGATTCGATCAACGGTACTAGTCTTCATTTAGATCACCAATCCATTTCTATCCTTTTTAACTTGTTTTAATGTAAATTTTAATGACATTCATGTTAATTAATGCATTGATATATTCGCTCTTGTACTTTGTGCATATTGGTGGATGTGCCACTGTTTATGATTTAAACCAAATCAAATAAAAGTAATTTTATTCATTCCTGTGTCCCCTCTAGCTTCCCAGCTAGCATCCAACTTGTGTGCTAGTGGGAACCGGCCTTGTTGCTTTGCTCCTGCTCGTGTGGTACCAGGTTTTTTTCTCTGCTCCTGCGGGCGGGAGCAGAGCTGGGTTCCATGCCTGGGAGAGTGCAGGCCGGGAATTAGATTTATATTCCCTGCCTGCACTCTCCTGGGTAGAGAACAAGATGGTGTCCTGGGGGATGAGGTCCTCGGGACATTGTCTCTTTTAAGACCCCGGGGGATGGGGTCCCCAGAGCCAATGGATGGCTCAACCAAGAGGGCCCTGCCCCCACCCCCACCATAAAATACAGATCGGCCCCAGGGGAAAGGGTCCCTGTGGCCTCCCAGAGGCTGAGAGAGGGGTGTCTCGCTCCATAAATGTTACTTCAGCCCCAAGAGATAGCGTCCCCAGGGCTCTACCTCCTCATGGCACAGACATAGCCCTCTTAGCCGCCACTGGCAATTTCTAAATTATCTTGGCTCTGCTGCATTAATCCTACTTGATTTGAAAGCAGCATTCCACATCTCCTCCTAGCACAGAGACAGCTCTCTTAGCCGCCACTGGCAATTTCTGAATTATCTTCGATCTGCTGCCTTAATCCTACTTGATTTGAAAGCAGCATTCCACACTGTGTCACCCTCCATTTTTCTGCAGGCATCTACAAACAAGTCATCAAGTGGTTCTGCTCCTCTCTCTCAGATAGTCCTCTGACTGTAACTCTTCCATCTTTCCAATCCCTGTTTTCTGAATCAAGTGTAGTGTACCTCAAGGATTCTCCCTCTTTAATGTTTCCATTAACCAAACTAGTTAGGTCCTTTGATTCTGACATATTATCCTATGCAGATTATCATCCTGTCCATCTCTGACAATCTTGCTGAAACCCAATATAAATGCTATACATGCATGCTGTGTGGATACCGACTGGATGCAAGACAACTGTTTAAAAGGAAGAGTGATAAAACGAAAACGCTGATGTTCAATATACTATCTTCTTCTGTCCCTATGGTGGTCACATCACTTGCAACCCATTCTGGATCAAGTCCATGCAGCTATGAATCTGGCCTGCATTCTGGATTGTAATCTTATGATGGAAAACCAAATCAATCAAGTAACGACTACCTGCTTTTCCTTTCAAAGATCTTTGTATTCCTTCCTCTTAACACTCGCAAAACCATCACGCAAGCTCTTATATCATCCCGCCTAGATTACGGCAACTCTGTCTATCTTGGAAGATCATCCTATTTGACTCACTGCCTGCAGGTTACTCATAACACAGCCACACATCTTATTCTAAAACTCCCAGCCCAATCTCACTAAATCACCATTTCAGAAAATGATCGTTACTGCGATTCAGAAACCTAATGCTTTGTCAGTGATGCACTTAATCAAACTGGCCTCAATTGCTTAAATAACAAATTGGGGCCACATCTCATATCTCCTGCCATGGGACTGGCAGCTGCCCTTTTTAGGTCGAGCCTAGGCAGCGGGCATGCGCTGTCTGCAAGACTTGGTGTAATGGGTATACTGACTATAATCCCGCCTATTGCTTCCAGCTGTTTGCCATGGGGTCATTGCCCTGTGGCTCTGCATTCCCAGCTCCCTATAGGCTGGGGCTTCCGAGACGTCCAGGATTGGAACACCCTACCTCAATAGCTTATGGCCACTGTGGATATTCAGACCTTCAAGCACCATCTAAAAACCTGTCTCTTTGAATTGGCATTCTGATCCCAGACCAGCTACAATCCATCCTGCTTATTGGCACTGGGACATTTATTGAGTAACTGTTGCGCATTACAAATCCAATTGATAGATAAATAGAGAGCAGAAAAACACATGCCATGGAGTGCTTACAGAAAAGGAAAAATGGTAGTTCCTAAAGGCAAGCAGTGGAAGGACAATGAAGAAGAAAAGGGTCCAGAGGAGGGACAACTAAACATAGGGACTGGGAGGGCAGCCAATGAATAGAAAGTAGAGAAATAAGATAGAAAAAAAATCCATCCAATCAAGATATATATTTGAATATATTAGAGACAATAGGGTCTTTGGTAACAAACAGCTAAAGCGGTCTGCAGGAGATGCCTAAAAAACATCTGTCTGCAGGAGATGCCTAAAAAACAGTGGCCATAAACACAGGGTATTGTGGAGCAGGTGCAGGTCAGCTGATGAAGGAAGGTAACCCAGCCTTCAGCAGCGCTGCTGCTGCCCAGGCTGGCTCGAGCACTTAGCCTCACCACTAGAGTATCTGTTCAAAGGAGAATTTGATTTCTCTTTTGCAGTTACTTTCAGAGGATGGCCACCATGTGCTGACATGCTCCATGGCAAAATTTCTCCTGCTCCTCCTGGTCTGTGTATTGCAGGACTCGTTCTGTACTTGGTCTTCCTCAAGTACGGTCTCTTACATCCAAAATAGTATTCTCCTTTTGGTTGTTAGGCACATGGCGCCTGTTTTAAATGTTATATTAAAGTAGAAGTGTCTGTGTCCTGCCCACGCACAGCGCCTTGAGACCCTCACGGGTGAGTAGCCATGCTTTACAAGCCCCTGATTGATTGATTGAATGCGTGAGTACAGGGTGAGGCGACTAAGAGTACAGAGTGAGGGGAGTGTATGAGTGTATAGTGGCGGTAATGTTTGAGTGCAGTGTTTGTATGAGTGAAAGGTCTCCATGAGTACAGGGTGAGGAGACTGTGTGAGTAAAGGGTGAGGGGAGAATATAGATGCAGGATGAGGGGAGTGTCTATGTGAGAGTCGGTGAGAGGAGTGTATGAGTGCTTGCTGGGGCTAATGTTTAAGTGCAGGGGAGTGCTGGATGAATAAATTAGCTGCATGAGTTCAAGCTGAGGGTAGTGTCTATGTGAGTGCAGGATGAGAGTGTCTGTGTGGGTGCAGGTTGCAGGGTGAGGCAAATGTCTATATGAGTAGATGGTGAGGAGACTAAAAGTACAGGGTGAGGGGAGTGTCTGAGTGCAGGATGAGTTGAATGTCTGTGCGAGTGCAGGTTGAGGAAAATGTCTACATGAGTACAGGGTGAGGAGACTGTAAGAGTACAGGTTTAGGGCAGTGTATGAATGCAGGATGAAGGCTGTGGTTGAGTGCGAGGTGAGTTTCTGCATGAGTGCAGGGAGATTGGAGTGTCTTCAAGAGTACACAGTGAGAAAGGGGAGACAAAGGTAGCTTTAACTAGTCAAAATCAGACATTTAGAGACAGTGTTCTCTGTGAAGCAATCCATATTGTCTTGCACAACATGAAGAGAGAAGGAGTTTGACATTGAATTAACTCAAAAAGATAGCTGTTAAATAGATGAACTGCTAGTATTACTTTGTTCGGGGGCCATCATGGACTAGTTTGCAGTGCACTGCTGGCATCTGCTGCCTGCCCACACAGTGAGGGGTGATTTTAATTATGAGTTGGTGTACAGCATTAGCAAAAGGACTGTATGTTTCTCATGCATCTGCAAATATTCCTTGTACTCATCAGTATGTACATGACCACCAATGCAAAACCCAATTGGAAAGATGGGCTTGATGAAGCATCATTCTTGTGGATGGGGCAATGCAGATGTAATCGATATCGAAAGAATCCAAAGGTATCTCTATTCAGAATCAAATAATGTTTGTACAAGGTCTTAGAGTTCCCTGATGTCAAGGAGGCTCCGAAGATAGAGATTCAGATCGATTTAAACACCACCTGTCAGGTGAAATAGATATGCCTTTATTTGCTGCTGGAGTTCAGAAATGAGACAGTTGCATATTGCATACATGCTAAAAAGATATTTCTACTCCCTTGAAAAGAAAATTGGGCACAAGGCTAATTCCAGCATGTGTATACAACTCCTCACAAGAGGATGTTCCATAGTCTTGAGATAGCCACAGTGCCAGATTAAATTTGTAGGGAAAGTGGAAGGGTGCGGAGTATCCAGAACCGAGGCATCAAGGTCATGGACTCTACATCCTTACCAACAATGTCATAGCAATGCTCATCTATTGTCTCCCCTGGGAGGCTCACCTTGTACCACATGATGTCAGGAAGGGGCTTCCCCTCCACAACCACCACGAAGCGTGCTGTCTCACTGGTCCCAATTTCAATATCTTCCATGATGGATTCAAAGTGAGGAGGCTCTACAGACAAAGAAAAATTAAGTCACCATCACCTGTAGTGAACATTCACTTATACAAAGAGAGACACATAGGTAAAATCCAGAAATAACCAGAGACGGACGCACAGTCATGCAAACAGGTGAAATAAATGGAGAAAGGCAGTGCTGCAGAGGGAGATATTCAAGCAGCCTCATCCTGGTTTTCATCATCCACAAGTTTAAAAGCGTAAATCCTAACCCCAGCATGGCCTGGACACGCATGGACCCTGCACAAGATCAACAATTGTGCTAACAGATCAGCACCTGCAACTACATTCCTTTCTCCTAAACACCGTACAGTATTAAAAAGAGATATGTGATCACTAGGAAAGCTTCCTGGCACTAATGTAATGTAACAGCCACAGTAAAAAGCAATACAACCCCACTAGCACAACATCTTAAATAGAAAATATACATGCAAATCATCTTTTCAAAGGCCATGTAATTAGGATTTGCTTGAGCTGTAGCAGCAGAAAATTCCACATCTTGGGCACTAAACAACAAAGCTCATTCTCTTTGAACCCAACCCCCGGAACATGAAATTAGAGGGAAGTAGCTACGGTCACATTGCATCCGACAGTGTCTTGTTGAATGAGGACAGACAACTCAGAATTGCCTTGACCAACGTGGATTTTGTTAGCCAAGGAGGGACATTTGAATTTCATTTTGGCTTGATGGCCAATCACTGAAGGTCTCTGAGAATAACAGGCAAGGTTGAACTTTCTAAAGCTACCTTGACAGCATGGTATTGAACATGTAGTGTTGAGGAGTGATCAATAAGTAAGCTAGCACTTCCAAGCAGAGACTACAGAGGCAATTACAGAAGTAAAACCTTGAGGATGCATAAAGTGACACGAAAAGAAGGTAGTTCTAGAATAAAAATAAGAACTGCCCTTAACACACACAATAGAAGAGATCATGCATTCACTAAGACATTCACCGGCTTTTTTAGTGGAAGCTCCTGGTAGATAACTACCCCTTAAGGCTGGATTAGGGCATGGTCCCTTGAAAACTGGCCAGAGGGTACTATCCCAATGCTCAATGTTACTGCCACTGATAAGCAGCTCAGTCTTACTTGTGTTTAGTTTCCGTAACCTATGGGCCATTCATTGCTGGTTGGCTAACAAGCAACTCCTTGTCTTCAGTGTGGAGACCACAGCCTGCCTCTCGAGCATAACAATACGCTGTGTACAATCCACACAGGACAATGCATTGCAGCCAAACAATTTAATCAGTTCAAATTGGGAAGATGAATGAGCAAGAGGGAACGCCACAAAGAGCCTATGATTTTCATGATCTAATTTTGACAGTGGGTTGTGAAAGGAACCAGACAGTAGCAGGTGATAGTAAGTAAGAGAAGTGAAGAAAGGTAGGGGGCATATTGCAATGGTTCATGGGGCAAAGCCATTCTGATCCAAACCAGAAACAGTTAAGCCAAAAAGAGTTAAAGGAAAGTATTGCTAGAGTCCATTAAACCGATTTACAATTCAAATGGGAACGTTCAGCCATACTTAATGTATTGCAGGAAGGTAGACATAATCTATGAAAATTATTAATGATTGAAGTCATATTCCTATTGCTCTTGTAAGCATTGCAACACCTTACAAGTATACACAATAAAAATAATTAAAAAACGTAGTATGAAATATGAAAGAATTAAACTCCATGTAGAATTGATAATGGAGAGACTGTTTTTTGTAAGATAAAAAAGGAGGAGGGCTGATTTCAATACTTGTCACAATCCTGGTCAATATAAAACACACTCAATGTCAACATTTCTGAGGCTTTCTGAGTACCTGTTATCAAATTAATAGTTGACTAAAAGGTCATGAATGTGGAAGAGGAGATTATGGTGTTGTTGTCAGTGTTAATGTTGAGATCCATAACAATGAGGGATACACCAGAGAGGCAAACAACAGTGAGGTCTTCAGTGTTGACAGACATGCTGAAAAGTAATTGCAGTTGAGCTGGAATCACAATTCACCAATATTTTATGTGGGGCTGACACATTTTGCACACTTTGTGTCATGGCCACAGCATCTTGTCCTTTTCACCTGAACTCTTGCTTTGTCATGTCCATATTCCATGCACCACACCCGACAATTGGGCTCCCTCATCGCTGTTCTGTCATCTTCCCTCTGCACACCTATCCGCAGGCAATGGAGGACCTGGCAAACAGCAGTGGAGTAATGAGGGAGAAGTGTGAGGTGCTCCCAATGTATGGCTCAAACATCTGGGGTGTACTCAAGTGTTCTTACAATCTACCACAAGAACAACAAAGTCTCAGCGAACATCCTATGGCTGCATCTGTTGTTTTAGCACCTGCACAAGGTCTTGCAGGAGCAACTTAATTTCACAGCCATCTTGCAGCACTAGCCTACAATCCCACCCGATCCCTAATTGTCTTGCGAGACAATAAAGATGTGACAATGGTAGCAGATTCTAGAAGTCTCTGATTTCCTGATATCAACATTCAGTGGATGGTGATGCCTCCTGACCAGGATCTCCTGGGCTTTCCGTGCATGGAGAGGGGAAGTGGTGACTGTTGGTTAATGACTTTAGGTTGTGATACATTTCCTGAGAACAATCTAAGATGCTGCTTCACACACTTTAGAAGAAGGATTTAGGACTTTTAGGAATATTTGAAAAGGCAGAATTGGTACTGCTTTACATCCTGCACTGTAACAGACTGAACCTGCATGTCTTTGTGTTTGTGTACTTGACGCACTGATTCAAACTGAAGTTGCGCTGTTGATCCTGTACTTCGAACTGGATGCAGTGAGTAATGTGCTCCAGCTAATGTGCTATCAACATTATTGGGGTCCATATGAAATTTCAGAAAGACAAGAAGACACCATCATGAGGTATACGTTTACAATCTGGCTCTAATTTGACAACAGACAAAGAGATAAGGATCACAGATTCCCTATATGCAGTTGTTCTGTTTTCCACTGCCTCATACAGGTAGTGCGTTGACAGTGATTGGTGTAATCAGTTCCAGAAAGAACAAAAGAAGGTGGCTGGGGTGAACGGGAAGATATTCCAAAATCTCTATAAAACATGTTTATACTTCAGAGACAGTTAGGTTTAATGGCACTAAACAATATGTTTACATCTGTCAGCTATTACCCGCTATTGACAAGAGATTCTAAAGGGAAACATGCAACAGAAGTAGCTTTGGTGGAAGCTACCCATCTCTCTCATTGTCCTAGCCCAGAGGATACTAATTGTACAGATCAAGAGAAGAGAAGACAGCTCCCTAAAGGAAGACACCTCCTTTTCAAGGGTCAATCAAACATAACGTCTATTTGTAGAGTACATGTTCCCCCATGGGAATCTTGCTGCTGAATAATAGATGATTATTGTTAACCAACAGAATGGTACTCATTTTATCGATCTCAGAAGGACAAAAGACTGAGTGGGCCAGCCGGGATTTGAACTTCCAACCATGAGGTCAAACACAGGCTCCTAAAGTGGATGCATTAGTCCACTAAGCCCACAGACGCAGCGAAAGTAGGTATAGGGTTACACTACCACCACAAAGACTTCTGACAGAAACACTTGTCCATTCTCACTCCTCTTACACCATGCAAAGATTCTACAACACACATTAGGAGACTAAGAATGCTGAGGTTCTGTCCTGTTCTTCAGCTCATCGTGTCTCGGACAATCTCTCCACAGAGAGTATTAACTATAATTAATGATATTTGAGCTTTTAAAGACATTGTGTTGTAAGAGTCAGTACATTAAACATCACCCTTGGAGGTTCTCCAGAGTCTATCCACCATTTAATTTGCGATCCTACAGCACAAAGTAGAGTTTGAAACTCTAGTCACTCTAGTTCTGGAATTCATGGAACCCACCATGGAGATCCTCCTTACCAGTGACCACAAAGTTTGCAAAAGTTAGACATCTGGAAAGGTATAAGGCTCAGGATAAAGTCCTACATTATAGAAGGCTGGCCTTCCTCTTGGCAAGGGTTGTGTGTGTAGTAAAAGAAATAGATCCATCTTCAATTTCATCAGTTGCACAAGAAAAAGAAAGCCTAAATGTGACTCAATTAACCTGAAAGACCTACAACACTTCGGCCCTTACTTGCTAGATAAATTTGCTCATTATGGGAATTAGGAAAAATATTTTCAGATGGCTTGCTGAAGAGAAAAATGCAAGATTTCTGAAGACAATAATTGAGGGAATATTTGCATGACATGAGTTATCAGTGTGGCAGCAGAAGGGCTGCGCTTGTATTCTTATGGAAATTGCAACAGCGTGACCATCAGGGGCTTGTTGTGGTTAGACTAACAGGGGCAATGCTAGCCTCCCATCAGAAAGTCCTAAACCTCATTTCACACAAACAGCAGAAACTAAGCATTAGCATCTCAAACTACTGCATCAGAAAGCATGTCCATACAACACTAAGAAGCTATCGAATGAGCAGCATGCTACAGAAGAATAAATGTTTATTTCTGATCAACATTCTTCACGGCAAGAAACAAAAGAAGAAAAAGGAATCCAAACCCAAGTTTGAACTGTGGATACCAAAAAACAAGGTTAAGAAAGCTAATATCCGAATGCTGGCTCTAAACATTAGAGCAAGTAGAGGACAATATCAGAGCTTTCAGTGTTGTGTTTGTTGTTAAATGTAAAGTTGCAGCTTTAAACTTTATTTTGTGTTTTGGAGTCTGAAGAATGTACAATCTACCGGATAATCCTCCGGTTCGTCAAGTATGCCTCTTTACAACAGGTATAGGAGTTTAGCTGAGGCCTCAACTCTCTGTACATGAACAAATAACACACACTAAACACTACCAATTTGGATAAATTAAAAGAAAATAAAGATGTATGTGCTTTGGAAAGATTATGTAAATAAAATGATCAGACTTTCAAATCAGCAACGGGTCTCTTTACTCCTTCTACCTTGACCATCTAGCAGTCCTTTCAAGCACACTGAGGCCTTTCAGCCCCTGATGTGTCACCTCCGATCTTCTTTGCTTTCCTCCTCTGGTACTGTCATCGCCTCTGGGACTGTCAGCTCCATCTGACCCGCTTACCTCCTTCCCATCCCCTGAGCCCCAGCATCCACTTTGTTCCTCCTGCATTAGTACATCTTTCCTCCCAACAAGACAATCCAGGGTCTTGTTTCTATAGAAGTCCCTGTGATTCTCCAGGTTCCCTACAGCTCCCTCCAATTCACTCCCAGAGTCGCGTTCTGATTCCATTACCCATCTCATGATCCGACCCGTTGTCTGACCCGTAACCCACTCTGAACCAATCACCCTCTGTTTCTGTTCATTTGTCATGTACCTGCTAGCTCCAGACAGATGGTACACCTGTCCACTCCATACCCATTCTTGGCCTCACAGCTGATCTCTCCAATGTCTTCTTTGCCAACCTTGAAGAGTTTCAGGGAGTGTTGGTCATCATCAGGCATGGTCAGCTCACAGACATCTTTCCTGCACCCCAGAATGTCTCTGCCCCTGGAGGAAAAGACACAAATTACAGAGTACAACCTGAGCTATATGTATAAGAATATGTTGATTATTGGTTAGTCGATTACTATTGTGTGTTAAACCGCCAAGGAAACAAATCCTACATCATTACTGGGCTAACTAATCTGTGACAGTTATTACCATATTCTCATTATAGTCACACATTAGTAATGCCAGACTTGAACTCTGTTTACTTCAAGTGGCATCTGGAGTTTTCTATTGAACTAGCACCTGTGATTTCACAAAGCTTCAGGCTTTACTGAATTATTCTCAGTTTGTTGGCCCATGTGATTATATACTGGACATGAACGAAGTTGGATAGCACATTTCCATGTATTGTTTACTTACACTCTAACCCAGAAAAAGTCAGTTCCATTCTGTGTTCCTTCAAGTATGCAGAAAAATTAACAATATGCAAGTTTCTAACATACCATTAGTCCATAGTAATATCTCTGGTTTCTTCATCATCCTCTTTTGTGGGATACAATGGGATTCCTTACACACCAAAGTCTTTATTAAATGCCAATCTAATGACAGTGAGGGATTCTAAAAATGTAAATTTGTACACCAGCCTGATTCTCCAAGATGCTCACAAAAGTGATCTTTAGATTAGTCTGTTAGGGCTCGAGCATCCAGCTCTGAGGGGTACTAAAATGTACAGAATATCAAGATAAATGAGGACCCCATTGCCTCTTTACCTAAGATGTGAAAAAACATTCATGAACACTTTAGAAAAATAGGGAAGCGTGTACATTTAAGAATATAACTTCTAGCGGTGTGAAAGAGATATCATTTAAAAATAAATTGTTTGGCGGTTCAGCCATATGACTCGGTAGTGTGCAGTTTTGAGATATACCAAATATAGTAATTTCAAGAGTAGGGAAAATTGCTTCTACCCTATTGTGAGGTAATCACTCAGTTGTACCAAATAGAAAGTCCAGCAGAGGAACCCCAATAGTTCCTGACTAATCGATCAGAAGATGTGGTAGGTCAGATCATGATGGTAGTCACGTTCTGATATCCCCTGATAAACAGCATCATATTTAAAACAGCGTTTTGTATGACAAAGAAAGTATCTACAAACTGCAGACAAAAGACTAAATTGGCCAAATTCTGTGTAGTTATTTTCTAAAGGAAATCAATGTTCACAGCAGGAAAGTAGTCCATAGAAATAGCATAATGACTAGAAAGCTCTTTCATAAACCTATTTTTAAAGGAAGAGCGACATAAAATAGGGGCAATGTAGCCTAGTACACGGAAGCCTCAAAGGCTGGAAAAACTGCTGCCTGTCCGTAGCATACCATGAGCATCCCACCATGCTCTGGAGGTGGCAGTTGACCAATATGGTAAAACTGAGTATAATTCCATTTGCTCTTTCGCTAGGAAGGAGGGAGGGTTGCTTATGATTATAATAAAGGTTCCCCTAGATAAGAAGCAGGATTACAGGTAAGTATTTCTTCTCTTCTAGAGAATGTTAATTTTTAGTCATAAGCACTGAATAGAATAGCAATCTGATCCCTACCAAAAGCAGAGAAAAAAATGCAAAATGAAAAAAAACAATACCACATTAACTGGAAAAGATTCTGCAGAGAAGATTGGTCCACTTGGGCATCTTCATTGAAATTTGCATCACGACAATAATGTCTTGTGAAAGTATGTGCTGACTGCCAGGTAGCTGCCTTACATAAGCCTGAAATGAAAATGTTTCTCAGTACTGGACTAACGGCTCCACAGCTCTCTAAATGGGCTCAGATCCACCTAGCAAAAGATTTGTTTGCATTATTGTAACATAGTAAAATACAGAAAACAATCCATCTAGAGAGGAACTGGTTTTAAATAGCTAGCCCAGTTCGCAATCAGCCATAGGCAACTAAAAGATGGCCAGTGTCTGGTACAAGCTGGCTTTGGTGGCTCAGTATGCGAATGCATTTATGCCAGAAACCTCTGATTGATTTCATGGACTGGCCACAGGTTCAGATACCAGCTGATCAACTCAGCCTTTCATCCTTTTAAAGTCAATAAAAAGAGTATCATTAAGTTGGGTAACAATAGGCACCTGTTACTCATTGCCACAATACCCCAGGGGTGAATGTGCACCTAACAAACATACATGTTATACTATGTCTAATGTCTTTAGATTTAACAGTGCAGCATTTAAAACCTCTTTTAACATCAAGCAAATGCAAAAACCTGACTTCTGGAGGAAAGAAGGGAGGGAAATCGTCTGGAGGAAATCAGACACTACTTTAGGCTGGAAATTCAGCTAAGTATTCATCACAACTTATAGGTGGACTCTATGGGCTCTGCAAAGGCCTCCTTCTATGACATATGTTGCAAAGTCGCCATATGGAATGGTTCAAAAGGGGAAAACATTAATATGGACAAGAGTACATTTAGCTGCCAAGGAGGCGAACGTCTCCTTAAGGGTCTTTCCCTTTAAAAAGATCTTAACAACTGGGGTTTTGAAAAGGTTTTTTTTCTATACATAGTAAAGGCTGCTAATGTACCTTCTTTGAAGTAAACTACAGTTCGGATTTCACCAATTCAAGAAGGTATGGAAGTCGCACTGATTTTTGACATCTGGTGGGATCAATGCTTTTCTGGAGCAACTAGATGCAGAATCTCTTCCATTTAGGGGAATAAGATGCTCTAGTGGAAGATGTCTCTCTCAAAATGTTCATGAATTCTTATGGAAGATTTAAATTCCCTTATTGCAAGAGTTCAGGAGACAAACTGCAAAGTTCAACAATGGAAGGTTGGGAAGCTGGATCTGGCTTCCCAAGCCTGAATAAGAGATCTAGTCTGCACTGCTTTTTCTTGTGTGGCCATTCTAATAGGTGTAGTAGGTCAATGCACCACCACTACTGAGGCCAGTCTGGAGCTATAGGAATCAACCTTACTTGATCTTGCACTCGTTTGATGACAACAGATAAGGTCAGTGGCATTAGGGACAAAATTCTTCGACCAACTGATCATAACATAACATAACGTGTATTTGTAAAGCGCATGTTCACCCCCAAAGGGGCATCTTGGCGCTAAATAACAGATGTTTATCGTTACCCAACTCGATGGTACTCATTTTATCAACCTCTGAAAAGATGAGAGGCTGAGTAGACCCACCAGGATTTTAACCTGTGACCATGAGGTCGAACACAGGTCCCTGCAGTGGATGCTTTAGTCCCATGAGCCACCACACCCGGATCAAAAGAGCACTCCTCAGCATGACAGGTTGGTAATACATGGATGCGTTAATTTGAGCATTTCTTGCCTGCGTTTGCAACAAGTCTACATGTAGGAAACCCCTTTTGCAAAAGACGTTGTGCAGAACCTCATCTCTTAGCACCCAATCATGAATCTCTTGAATTATTCTGCTAAGAGAATCTGCTTTTTGAATGCCAGGTAGATAGACTGATGCGAAGAGCAGTTCCCTTTCAATAGAACATCTCAAATTGTCTGAGCTTCTAAAGAGAGCTTTATATCTCATACCTCCCTGCTTTTTGAAGTAGTGCATTGTTGCTGTATCGTCTGTTTAAACAAGCAGTGATGTTATTCTGAAGATTGATAGGAGTGATGAAGTGATTTGAGGGCTAAATGAACTGCTCTCAACTCCAGCAGGTTGATTAGGTAAGTGTTTCTTTTAGTGAACACGATCCCTTGAACATATATATGGTCTCCCCACCCTAACAAGGAACCATATTATATTATGTGTGTATTTGTAAAGCGCATTATCACCCATAAGTGCCATCCGTCACGATGGTGTGAGATGGGGGTCCAGATAAAAGAGGACATTTTTCAGAAAACATTTTGGGCAATCCAGCTGGATTAAGATATGTACGGTGTATATAGTTTAGCTGAAGAAGTTTTAAACAGGCTTTTTTGGGTATGTCTTGTGCATTTCAGAGGCTGAGACCTAGTCCCCGTCAGTCATTTCCTTACACAAGTTAACATTCTATTGAGCTTTTAAGGTTTTTCCTACATCTTACCCTAATGGCTTTGCATAAAGTAATGATTGGGTGTCCGTGGTGGCCCCTCCTAAGAAGGATCTATAGCGCCTCATCAGTTTTGGGTTCAGACACTGCGCTACTCTGCATGTGCTTAGCTGCCTTCGTTAGGGCTGTGTGTCCAAAATTGGCCAACGAGAACTTTATACTCCAGTTCACCATGAGACCCCTGCCCCCACCACATCTTCAACAAAGCAAGCTCCATCATCGTACCCCAACTCCGAAAGATTTTCAACAGCTCATTCGAGACCGTGCATTCCCAGAAAGCAGGAAACATGCAGAGATCAATGCTCTGCTCAAGAAACCCAAGGCAGACCCAAAGGACCTCAAGAACTTCCAACCCATCTCCCTGCTCCCGGTACCGGCAAAAGTTATCGAGAAGATAGTCAACAGACAACTGACTCAATTCCTCTAAGAAAACAACACCTTGGGCTCATCCCAATCCGGATTCCGCAGCAACCACAGTACCGAAACTGCCCTCATCGCCACCACCGACAACATCAGGGCCCTACTGGACAACGACAAAACTGTGGTCCTCATCCTCCTGGACCTCTTGGCCGCCTTCGACACCGTCTGCCACCACACCCTTCGCACACGCCTCTACAACGCAGGGATCCGCGACAAAGTCCTGAACTGGATGACTTCCTTCCTCACCGACAGAACCCAGAGAGTCCGCCTCCCTCCATTCAGATCCGATGCCACCAAGACCACCTGCGGCATACCCTAAGTATCATCCCTCAGCCCGACCCTGTTCCCTGTCGGTGAGACACAATACAACATTCATGAAATCCCCCCGTACCACCATATACAACATTCTCATATGTGTGATAACTTACAGTCAGTAGTGCCGCACGTATCCAGACACAAACAGGCACAAAAGATAAAAATAAAGTAACAAAAGGAAATCCAGAGGTGCCTTCCTATAATAAGCAGGATAAGTTCTAATGGTAGTCAGGCACTATTTATGGTATTCTAACAAAGAGAAGAGATACTTATCTTAACTGTCCTCGTGCAGTGTTGAGTAGTTCCACTCGTCTATTAAGGACATTCTCTATCTCTCTTACACGCGGTTCCAGCATGTAGGGAGACGACCATGCTCAACAGGAAGCAAAAAACAACAAGCATTGGCAAAGCCAATAGGTCTCGCTTTTGGCATATTATAAGTGTTTAGTCAGAGCTATCGACTTTGCTAATGTGTTTAAGCTATGTGGTAGAGTTGTGTGGCTTGTGTGCAGCATGTTGCGAAGTTATAATAAAAGTGTTATAAGAATTTTTGTTACCCTGTCTATAATTAAGATGAGATTATGTTTAATTGAGTGACCTCATTAAAAAAAGATTTAATATAAAAAAAGTTTAGCTCTGGATTGAAAAGGACACACTCGTCCGCAGCATGAGGAGAGCCATCACATCCCTCTCAGAGGTGGGAGAGGGAATGTAAACTTAATGCACACACCGTAGAGACCATACTTTATGGTAATGTCATTACCAGCATGACAGCAGCGTCTGGGTTGGCCTAGGGGTCAGAAGTCTGGGAGTCTGTGCAGATTGCGTCACAGTGGTGATGACTCCTGCCTGGGATGGCACTCCCAGCGTGGATTCTGAGATTAAGCGCTAGCGAACCAGGTGCTAGTGGGAGCCAATCAAGAACCGAGTGCCAATGGGAGCAGATCGAGAACCGAGTGCCAGTGGGAGCTGATCCAGAGCCAGGTAACTCTCTTCGAGAGTCCGGACCCTGCAGGCGGTGAGTGGAGCTAGGGAGTGCCAAAGTTATATATGTTTTTTTATTAATTCTACAGATTCCCCCCATTATGATCCCCAGGTTGTCCAGATGCCCCAATGTTGTACATACACTGCTTCATTAAGAGATGTTACCTGAAGTCCACTTCCCGCACTGTGCTGAAGCTAGCACTACACCTAGACGGATGTCCCGTGCAGGCCTCTGTAGGCCTCTGTGCAGGCAGGATGCAGCAGAGCCCTGGCATGGCTCATAAATAATCCGGAGCCGGGCGCATTGCATGCCCGTCTGTGTAGAAAAGTAGATGAAACTCTATGCATCTGTATTTGCGTGTCACGCAGACACTTTCACTGAGTGTTTTTGAAGCTACGCCTGGCTTCGTGCACGTGAAAAAATAAGGTGTGCACTCAAGTGTAGCCTTGTTGTTCATTAAGCATGTGACCAAGTCTGTCTGGGGTGCACACAATGTGCCTGTCTAATATGATTTCATTTCACGTGCAAGACTGATGAGCGCATGAGTTCGCTTCTGTGGTGCTTTCGCATACAGGTATTAGTGGAGTGCACCTGTGCCTGGTGCATGCTCGAATGCAGATCTATGGAGTGAGTGTGAAATGTGAATACATTAAAGTATCTGAACGGCATGGGTAATTCCGTGCCTCAGCGAGTCACACTGTGCGTGGGGACAAAGTTCACTTGTGAGCTGTAAAAAGACGCTTGTGGTTGCCAGGATCCCGGAGTGTGCAGACGATCACAGCCCGGGGCCGGGAGTGTGATGGGATCAACAACCGCCCAGGAGATTACAGGGCGGCAGGGCCAGGTCACTGTCTGTGTCTGGGAGGAGGGTGGGAGAGAGGGGAAGGTGGACGGGACCGGGACTTAGGTGATAGAGAGAGGATGAATAGCAACTAGAGACCATGTAGACCTAACAGTGCGCTACATACATCTTCTCGTTGACTCTGAACTTGGCAAGAAATTAAAGGAGGAAAGGGTGCAGCTACAGTAAGTGCAGTGAGTGCAGTGATATCGGGGCACATGGGTTTGGGAGTGTCCACTTCAGCCAACTAGTAACTGTTTCTTTTTTTACTAGCAAACCAGACAATACTGGCCTAGTTTCTTAACTTTCTTTAATGACCAGTTTTGCTTTGCCAGAGGTAAGGGTAAGGGGTGGTGCTAAACGGAGGGGAATTTAGAGGTGGCGAGAGAAAGAAACAAGCGGCCGTGCGGCCGCGAAAGTGATCGCGATCGCGATCAAACATCAAAGCGGCCGTGAAAGTAATCGAGTCAAGCGCAGCGCGCGCGCCCGCGCACATGCACTGTAGCTCTAGGCTGGCCTGGTAGCACTTTTTGGAGCCCTCTCAATAGGTCTCGCCAGACCAGCGCATGCGCTGGGTCAGGCGAGACCTAAAAATCAATACTGGTCCCCAGTACTCCGAGTCTCTTTTCCTCTCTTTAATATTCCTGCAGCCAGTGTCGCGCAATAATCAGTCCACGCAAGGTACTTTAGCGTAAAAGGACATTTTATTAGGACAGGGTTGGACAACCATAACCAGAAACATAACACAAAATCCCCAACAATCCCCAACAACAACATTCCTCACTACCCATACTCTCCAAGACTCCAACCACTCCATCCCCACTTCACACCGCAACCTTCTCACTTCCATTCGCTTCCTCACTTCTCTTCCAAAACTCCACCATCATCTCCATTCGTCGTCCACTGCTCTGACGCACCCCCACGTTTCCCCAGTATCCCCCTCCCCGGAAGGGTGAGTATGCCCGTCATGGACTCCTCCCCCCTCCCCAATCCGCCCCACACAAACACAACCCGTCCTAAACTGGCACGCTGAAAAAACATGACCTCACCAACTAGTCACGTAATTGCCGGGTGGGCGGGTGGCCAACGATCCACTAACTATCCCTCCCTGAGGCGCTGGGGAAAGGAAGAGGAAGGACTTCCTCTTCCTCCCCCTTTTAATCCCTACCTGCGACCCCACCCCTTATCCCACCCCTTCCTCCCCTGTCCTTCCCTTGCGCGAACTCCCCGGGGGAAGACTAGACCGCTGGTCTTACTTCCCCCGGGGGCCTCCTCGCGCAATAATCAGTCCACGCAAGGTACTTTAGCGTAAAAGGCCATTTTATTAGGACAGGGTTGGACAACCATAACCAGAAACATAACACAAAATCCCCAACAATCCCCAACAACAACATTCCTCACTACCTATACTCTCCAAGACTCCAACCACTCCATCCCCACTTCACACCGCAACCTTCTCACTTCCATTCGCTTCCTCACTTCTCTTCCAAAACTCCACCATCATCTCCATTCGTCGTCCACTGCTCTGACGCACCACCACGTTTCCCCAGTATCCCCCTCCCCGGAAGGGTGAGTATGCCCGTCATGGACTCCTCCCCCCTCCCCAATCCGCCAACCAGGGAACCCCCGGAGGGCGGTTACCTGCCCCACCCCACACAACCGCGCCTCCGCCGCCCCACCCTCGTCACCACAAGCCCCCCCACCCCTCCCCGCAGGCACCTCCGCCGACGAACCCATTGCCGGGAGGCTCAGACGCCTATCTCCGGGCTTCCCCCCAGGCCCCGCCTTCCTGCCCCCCCCTCGCGCACCCACCGCGTGCTTCTTAGGAGGCGGTTCCTCCATGCAGGCCATAACGGCCGCCGCCACCCCCGCGGACGCCGAACGCGGAGTCCTGGACATCCCCACCCGCGCCTGCTCCAACACACCCGGCCGCAGAAGGTCCGCCCTCCCCGCACGCCCCAACAACTGAAGCGCCGCCCGCACCGCTGCCTCATCCGGCGCCTGACCCCCTCCCGACTCCATGACAAGCGCGCTCCGCGCCAACCACCGCTCCGCCCCCGCCGACTCCACCCGACACCCGCAGGCCGCCACACGTTGCCAAACGAGGCAGCCCTGAACTCGCTCGCTACCCCACAAACACACTCCGCTCACCGACGCGAGAACACGCCCCCGCCGATCCACCGAAGCTCCGCAGGCCCCGCACCGCGCACCAACGATCCACTAACTATCCCTCCCTGAGGCGCTGGGGAAAGGAAGAGGAAGGACTTCCTCTTCCTCCCCCTTTTAATCCCTACCTGCGACCCCACCCCTTATCCCACCCCTTCCTCCCCTGTCCTTCCCTTGCGCGAACTCCCCGGGGGAAGACTAGACCGCTGGTCTTACTTCCCCCGGGGGCCTCCTTATAGAAGGAACGCTCTCCTGAGCGAGGATTGCCGTTACTTAGCCTCGGGGCCAATTACAATTCTATCGCGCGTCTCCTATAAAGCGGTTAGTTTCTCTTCTTCGCGTGTTGGTTCCAACGCGAGTCAAAAGGTCTTGAGGGGATCGGGCTACAGAGGGCGAGCAGGGTGAGAGCAGTCTGTTCCAGGAAACGGGAGAGTTCGCAACCGCGCGACTCTTCCCGGAAGGCAGACTCTCTTGCAGGGTTTGGGGTTCCATGAGGCCTCTTGATTCCAAGGTGGAGGCTTTCCAGGCAGTCTCTATGAGCAGGCGATACGGAGCAGCTATCGTCAGGCCGTTTGTCAATAAAGTGACAAGCCCTGTGTCTCAGGAAGGTGGGGCTTAAATAAAGAACAGAAAGAAAAGACAGGCCAGGTCTCCCTAGGCATTCTGGAAGACGTAGTCTCCGACATTCATTATTTGTGCATGATGTGTGTAACCTCCCCCAATCTACCTGCGCTTAACCGTGACACAAGACATGGAACACCCTCCCCACCCACATACGACAGACCCAGGATCTGCTGACCTTCAGGAGACTCCTCAAGACCTGGCTGTTCAATCAATAGCTGCTCCCCCCCCCCCCCCTTCAGCGCCTTGAGACCCTCAGGGGTGAGTAGCTCACTTTACAAGTGATTGATTGATTGATAGATACATAATGTACACATACATCAACCAATATGTACAACACTGGTGACATACACGGTGACTGAAAGGTTATAATACATATATCAACAATAAAAAATTCCAAAATATGTTACATATATCACAGATAAAACATGAATTGATTGTGCAGCGTTGTATTAACAATGATAAACGCCCTAAATAGACCTATGACTTATCCTCCTCAATATTTAGTTTGTCTATTTGGACAACAACTCTTGTAAGATAAACGTCGACGTTTCGACCTCTTGAATACGTGTTTACTTGAAAGACATCACCATGGGGTCTTCATCAGGACTATAAACCAATTGTGTATAGCCTTTTTAAGAGAAATTTCTCAAGGGGATAATGAAAATCACCAAGCCTCTGAATCAATCACTGTCAATAACCTCAATATCAGGATACGGTATACCCAGAAGTATATTGAAGGGAGGCCAATATGGGCATTCCTATATTGCAGGCGTATTGGGTAGTGATGTAGTAGGGAACAATCTTCCTATCCTCACAATCTGGATAAATTCAAGAATAAGGTTAAGATAAAAAAAGAAACCACACTGCTTTCTTTAAATGAAGGCATGATCGATTTCTCAATTTGATGAGCAAGTAGCAACCTGTGCTTCCTTGAATCCTCAGGCGTCATGCGCTCGGAGATCACTGGCAGAGCGAGGCTGTACACAATTGGTTTATAGTCCTGATGATGACCCCACGGTGATGTCTTTCAGGACGCAGTTAAAATCTCCCCTCTGCCCCCCCCCCATTATGTATGAATCTTGGGGATACCGTGCCAGTTGTGTGTATGTCAGATGTAAATGTATGCTTTGTCTGGTTTTCAAGAGTGTAGAGTGTTCCAATTGAGTTAACTGAATATGCACACAGATCTGCCTTCAATGACTATATATTAGTCCTCTACCCTGTAGGGGACTGCCAGTCATATCTAAATTAGGGCTCCTCTCACATAAGCTGAATTCATCGTACTATGGAGTTGTCACTTCCACATACACTGTATTTTCAATCTTTCTGACTTTGCGAGGTATTTTCATTGCAGTATTGAGATATGGACACCTCTGCATTTTAAATATGTGTGTATTTATTGTCTCTTTGTGGACTTCTCTTTCCACTGACATTCCAAGATGGTAATGTGTATCTACTAACCTCCATTAAGGCCCGACCACCGTCGGGCAACAAATGTTTGCTGACTACTGATTGACGCCTGATTTGAATTTACGCCCTTTGCTGTTTAATTTTAGTTGTCATCTTGTGTTGACTGTGACGCCCAACCTGTTCTGCTCCTCCCTTCATGGTCCATGTAAAGACTGTCCTGCTTCATGACCAGCTGCATAAAACAAATTACCCAAATTTCAACTTCTTCCACTGGGCCGAGCTTAAAACAGCCCTGAGCCCAGTGTGCACTCATTGACCTTAACACTGTGACTACATGAATCAGGTTAAGTTGTACTTTAGTAATGTTAACCTAAAACACTGTTACATGGCTATTATCCCATAATTCTCAAAAAAATGTATTGGATTTTTGGCCCCTTCAGCTGTCCTGCATCTAAGCCTCTGCTACTGAGGCTTGGGTTCTTGTCGGCCTGATGAACCTGTTATAGATTCTTTTTTCTTTGCCTAGACCCACGCTCATGCGGACCGGTAAAAAAGTAAGCCTCATCTTCCACTATCACTTTTAATTTACTGGAAACAAGAGCAAATATCTCAAATTCAGCATAATCAACTTTGCCTTGAGCGCCCGGAAGAATCTTATATGCTGTTGGACTGCGGCACTACAATCTAAACATAGCAGCACTTTACAATGGTCCATTAGAATGGGGCTTAGGACACGGGCCCTAGTCAGGAGTACATTTCAGACCTAATAGTGAGGTAGTTTAGCAACTATTGTCCAAGGAGGTGCTCCAGGCCTGGGGTGGGAGGCTGCTGGGACCATGTGGGCCCTTTCCACTACAAAGAAATAAACATTCCTTTGACTGTAAGGTTCCCTCTGAATCAGCCTTTCAGGAATTATTCTAAATCTTTCCCTTTTTTAGCTTTAAGGAAGCTTATGGTCCTCAAGTTGTTGTGCCAAGATCTCCTTCAGCATCCTCAGAGCGATACTTAAGGAATCCTTCCTCTTCAGCATGTCAGCCATGTTAGTTTTCAGTTCTGTCACGTCAGGAGCCAACATAGCAATACCTTGTTATGTATGCATTACTCTTTCGGACATTTTTTTCTAGTTGCCTCTTAGCAACCCAAATTCTAGGGCTATAAAGTCTATTTTGTTCTCCAATACTATCTTTGAATCGATTTTCTCCTTCAGGATTAAATCCAGTTTGAACTTAATCTCCACTGTAGGCTTGGTGGTTAGTGGCAGGCTCTATCTGTAACTTGCCTTACTGGTCAGGATTTCCAGTGAGCATAGACATGTACTGCTCCTGGCCTGTTTTGGTTTTCCCATTTTAGTGAAAATCACTGGCCACCTAAGATAATGCTCAGCTTTTCAGTACAGGTTTCCTGTTAGAAGTGGGAGTCTCTAGTTGGATGAGGTAGATTCCTTAGTCCAAATAGAGACCCTTGCTTCTAAGTCAGGGAAAGGAAGGACACCTTCTCAGATAGCCCCCCTGCGCACCCCCTCGGTAGCATGGCACGAGCAGCGAGGCTTATCTCCAAAGCAAATGTGTAACGTATTTGCAACCACGCTCTCAGTAACCGAATGGTAATACCACAAATGGACTCCACACAAGTTTCATAAAAAACAATTATATGTTTATATAAAAATATATACAATGAGAACACATGATAAAAATCCAACATATGCATATTTGTAATCTTTCACCTTGCTGGTCATTAGGCCAGCAAGCCCTGATAGGTGCTTGCAGTATTAGTGAGCAATTCTCAATGATCCAATGAGGTCCTAATGCAATGCTATGCAGTTCGTAATGCAAGAATCAGGGACTTCGTAATGTAAAAATAATGCAGTTCGTTATGCAACAATCAGGCAGTTCGTAATGCCAAAATAATACAATTCGTAATGCAACAATCAGGCAGTTCATTATGCAAAAATAATGCAATTTGTAATGCAACAATCAGGCAGTTCGTGATGCAAAAATAATGCAATGCGTAATGCTACAATCAGGCAGTTTGTTATGCAAAAACTAATGCAATACGTAATGCAACAATCAGGCAATTCGTAATGCAAAAATAATGCAATGCGTAATGCAAAAATCAGGCAGATCGTTTTGCAAAAATAATGCAATGCGTAATGCTACAATCAGGCAGTTCGTAATGCCAACAATAATGTACTCCGGCACCGATCGCGGTGCTCTGGATGGACTCTATGCCACTCGTGCTGACTCGCGGTCAGCTACTGCCAAAATATGCCCCCAACATGGGTATGGTGTAAAACAAAGTACAGCTCTACACTCCGGCCCCGGTACTGCCACTCCTCCGCAAGTATGGGCCGCGATACTAACTTGAGCGGAGGCTCGCGCTGCAAAGATGGGAAAGGCCGAGAGCATTTCTCTCGGAGACCGCACCCCGTCTCAGGTGGCGACATATGCACGCTCGCTGAGCATTACCTGGGGGGTGCGATCTCACTCTCCTCACGGCTTGGGCCTCCGGTGCCACCTCGCTGATCTTGGGCAGTGGAACACGGACCTCCCGATGTGATGGTTTGAGGTCTCTCCTTGGCAAAGGCAGGCTCGGGCCAGCGGCGGTGAATTCCCACAGCTCCTCTGGGGATGCCGGTCCGGGCCGATGGCAATGAGGATCGCAGCACTTCTGGACACGCTGTTGATCAACTCAGAGAATACGACTGCTCCGGGACACACAGTCACGGAGCAATTTCTCACGAAGGTCTCAGGCTGCAACAGGGAACAAGCACACAGCGTTGCTGAGACTCACTTAAGCTCCGGGTGCACACGATCACAGGGCAATCCTCACAAAGGTGTCAGGCTGCACGAAGCACATGCACACAGCGTCGCTGAGACTCTCTTGGACTCCGCGTGTACACGATCACAAGACAATCTTCATGAAAGTCTCAGGCTGCACAAAGCACACGCACACAGCGTCTCTGAGACTCACTTGGATCCCGGGTGCCCACGATCACAGGGCAGTTCTTACGAAGGTCTCAGGCTGCAAAAATCAAACGCACACAGCGTCGCTGAGACACTTCTGGAAACTTTTATGTTCCTGAGTTTCCACAACAGAGAGCCAGCTCTCCTCGGGCCCCTGGGGACAAGTTACTTCAAAGCAAGGGGGCACCACACACAGCAAAGTCCCTTAGCCAGCAAACTGCAGGCCAGCCCCAGAACACACAGCAAGGGTCAGTCGTTTCCCTCAGTCTCCTCAGCTGTTTCTTCCTTGGCAAAGGTTCCTCTTGACCACGAAGTAGTTTAATCCTTTTCAGTCTTGATCAGTTTCAACGTTCAGGGGTTTCAGATCTCATAGTTATACCCCTAAATGTCTTTGAAGTCTTTTGTGTTCAGGTGGTACTGACCCCTGTTCAAACCAGTTCTGGGTGTCTCCCTGCCAGTGACACCTTCTTTCTTTGATAGTGGGGGTCTAGATCCTTAATCACTCAGCAGGAGATGGAGCCATTGTTTTATGGCAGCAGCCCAGGCCTCTTCACTTCCAGGGGCTACTCCTCCCCCCTACACTCCAAATGTAGGTCAGCCTGTTGCTGTCTCACCTCCTCCTCTGGGTCAAGACATTCCCCAGATCCTATCGCTTTAAATCCAGACAGTCAATCCACAACCAGGCAGAGACACACAGAATTATTAGAAGACAAAAAACCACCCACTTCTAAAAGTGTGGTTTCTAAACACACAATGCAAAAACCACTCTCACAAAAAGATGTGTTATTAAATTGTGAGTTCAGGCACACTAAACTTCCCCTCTCCATCTTAAGCCTAGGGGAAGATAGGCTGGAAACACATTACACAGCCTTCCCCTTTCTGTCCTATGGGCAAGATGGCCTTGCAACAGTGAAAAACGAAATGGAGAGTATTTCACTGTCAGGACATGGTGCACACCTCAGTACATGTCCTACCTTTCACATACACTGCAGCCTGCCCATGGGCACCTTGGGCCTACCATAGGGGTGTCTGATGTGCATCAAAAAGGAAGGGTAAGGCAGGCCTGAGTTCTCCCTTTAAGGCTACTTTTGTGGGTGGCACAATTAGTGCTGCAGGCCCAGTAGTAGCATTTGCATTACCAGCCCTGGCACACATAGTGCACTTTACTAGGGACTTTACTAGTAAGGCAAACATACCAATCATGGACAACCAATTACCATTACACTTTACACCGGAAGCACTTGCACTTTGACACTGATCAGCAGTGGCAAAGTGCCAAAAGCATCTAAGTTGGCAACACCATGTCAGAAAAAAGGTCTAGGGGGAAGGAAAAAGTTTAGGGAACTTTAGCCAAAAAGGGCCAAGTCCAACATTTCCCATGGCGAGTTCTTTGTTCTTGCATTTTTTCCACGCTTTTTGCACCTTAAGTTATTGAGAGGGGCATAATGGGGCTCCAGCACGTTGCTGGCTGGCACAACTGAGGCACTTTATGGTAGCAGAACACTCCAATCAGCACCCGATCACAGTCCATGTTTAGCCTTAAGTTTCCAGGTTGGTCTTCAGGTTTTGATAAGTTTCTTGGCACCTGTTGTAGCTCCCTGGGATAGGACACACCGATTGAGGTGCCCCCTGATTCAACAAATGCATCAGGTTATGTCCTACTATTTTGGGGGCCTCTTAGGACATGTTTGCTCCACCCCATTCTCAAGTGTGCTTGCCCCACTCAGTAGTAGCTTAAATCTTACCCGAGGGGTTTAAATGGAGGGGAGACTACTGTTGCACCGTCTCTTTAATCCAGTTGCTCTCGCTACTGTTCAGCAAGTTTATCTCTGGCTGGCAGCTTCCTTCTAGGTACTTAGAGGTGGCATTAGAGGTGGCAGGTTCCTGTAACCGGGAAAAGCTTTGAATGGGCAGCAGAACAATGATGCAGGATCTCAAAGATGATGGACGTCTTTGGCTGGATCATTGGGATAGGGATTTAAGCTTAGATGCAGCTCTCACCAAGGCTTTTCTGAAGGTAGAGACATCATCTAAACACAAAACCGTTACATATGGAGGATCATAAAAAGACAGAGATTATTGACAGGCTGATAAAGTGGAAGAAGAAAATGAATAAGTACAATGAGGAGAGCTAGAGTGCAGAGAAGTTCCAGACCATTGTATAGATTTTTAATGATGAGTAGATTTGAGTAGCGTGTTCTACAGCAGCGACGTGATCAAGAATGGCATCCCTGGGATGTCTACTATGATCAGAACTCCTAGAACACCTTCTTCGAGTTATGAATATGCATCTTTAAAACCTCTGACTTCTCACAGGTGTCAAAGGAGCATCAATAATGGCAGTGGCAAAGGTAGTGAAGGTAGCAGAGGTGGAGGAGCCATAGATGTTGCAAGACAAGTAGGCTGGTTGACTGCTGGAGATACGAGAGCCACAAGTCCCATAAAAAGTAGAACCGGAGAGGCCCTATGTTCAGGAGTGTGCGATGCAACATGCTATAGAATCACCAATGGTGAGACTTCTCTGGACGGTGAATAAGTACTGGGGTAATCAGAAGTCTGGCATATGTAGTACTCTCCTTTTTATATCTTATGGACCCGTTTTGCATACAGATGGAATGACCTGCTGAGAGAGAAATCTCTCAATCTTTAGTAAATTATCGATGTTGATGCATTCTTTGACAGAGACTTCCTTGTCTTTGATGTTGATTTACCCCCTCATCGATGTTGAGCCAGCTGTCAACAGCGAGCAAGTACTCAGAGACCCTGCATTCGCTGTCATGGAAGTTGACCGTGTGTGTCTTTGATTATTTTTCTGTGATATTCCCCTGCATTTATCCCAAAAGGGGCTGGTGGAAGCAATGGAGGTAGAGGGAACACCTCTTCATGCTGGATCTTCCATACGCTGCCTTCTCACGCCTCTGTTGGTTTTCGTGAAGTCCATGAAGCCTTGGTCTTGTAAAGTTCCACTTGACATCTTCTGAATTGATTCACAGGAGTAAAAAAGGGCATTCTTTCTGCCATAGTTGGAGCACTTCACAAAAATCTATTACATTTTGTGAAGGTAAACATATTTTTCCTGTCAGAAAACAGAACAAATGTGATACCTATCTCTAGAGATGTTGAGCAAAGCTGTTTTAAAAGGTTTGGAAAGGTTTCCAGGCTGAAAAAACATTGTAAGGGTCAGGCTTGGTTCACAGGAATAAGGATACCAGTAATCCTAGTTCTCTTCCAGGGGTATACTCATCACAGTCAAAGCACTGAATAGTCCGGCCCATGTGCGGGGACCCCGGAGCAATAACAAAAATATATGCATATCCACCTATATAAATGTATATAAATACATATATAATATGCATATATATATATATATATATATATAAATAAATATATTACCTACTGGCTGTCGCCAGTAGGTAGTTATAGTTAGGACTTATTATCCATAGGGAATCGGCAACATTCTATTTGAAATACCTTTGGCACCGGTTGACGAATCCTCGCGAAATATTCAAAACTGGTGGGGCGCTCCGGTCCGCTCCTATCCTGAATGTCTGGGGGTGATTCGTCAAGCGGGGGCCGAGAAAAAAGGGGGTCTCAAAACGTTTTCCCCATGCAATTTCCCATAGAACCTTTAATCGCAGCTACAGCCCGAACTGCTGAACGGAATTACACCAAATTTGGCAAAGAGGTAGCCCTTGGTTCACACTCGTGCCTTTTTGTTAAATGGTGTAAATCTGTTCAGTAGTTCCTGAGAAAATCAAAATCACATATATATCTATGGCAGCTGTGTATCCCCGCACCCTGCTGAGCACGAGCTGTCAACACTCCAAACCAGGAAGTGTTGGCAGCCATGTTTTGCCTCAGTAGAACGGAGGCACAAGAAGGCAAAAAAATCCCCTCGCAAAACGCAAAAAGGGGGCAGGGAAGAAACACCCTGACCCCCTAGGCCTGCTCAGGATCCCCAGGACCCAAAAAAGCATTTTTTTGTAAAAGAAATCGCCGAGATTCGCGCACCCAGTGCGAATTTCGCCGAAATGTTTTTAAAAAACAAAGCGTGGCCTCCCGCTCTTCATTGTAAATTGGCCCCCGGGGGGGACAAATCCCGGGGGCAATACTTATTATGTAAAGGGGGGCCCACCGCCCGGAGCTTCTTTAAATTAGGTGCGGGGGGCTCTCAGGCCCCCCCCAGCCCCGGGGACCGTCACCCCCCGGGGCTTTCAGAAAAGGATGGCGGAGGGGCTCACGGCCCCCCGGCAGCCCCGGGGGGCCGTGACCACCCGGGGGCTCGATTTAATTTTGATTGCGAGGGGGCACACTGCCCTCCCCGCAGCCCCGGGGACCGCCACCCCTGGGGCATTAAAAAAAAAAAACCCTGTGTGGGAGGGGCTCAAGCCCCCCACACGCTACCGGGACCGCCACCTCCCGGGGCTCTAAGTATTTAGATTGAGGGGTCCGTGACGGACCCTCCAGCCCCGGGGACCACCACCCCTCCAGGACTTTGAAAATGTGAGGAGGGGGTCGCGCGGCCACCCTCCTGGAGCCATAGATGGACCTGGGGACCGCCACGCCCCAGGGCCGGCTCCTGCAGTGCCCCAGGGTGCCCACCCCCGGGACACTGTAGTTTGCTATGGCAGGGCGGGAGCCTCATGGCTCCCGCCCTGCCATAGCAAACTAGGTTTGAATTTTGAAAGAGAGAGCAGGAAACCTGCTCTCTCTTTCAAAATTCAAACCAAATTGCTTTTCCACACGGGGAGCTGCATCTTAGCAGCTCCCCATGTGGAAAAGCAATGCCAGCTCCCGAAGGACGCGGGGAGTCGGCTGGGACCATGGGGGGATTGGGGACCGACCCACGGTACCCAACAGAGTGGGCCAGCCCCGGGGGATGTGGTCCCCGGGGCTACAAGTGTCCCGGGAGGGGGGCCACGCGACCCCCCCTCCCCAAAATTTAAATTAAAAAAACAAAGGCCGGCCCCGGGGGATGGGGTCCCCGGGGCCTTAAGTGGCCTAAGGAGGAGGGCAATGCAGCCCCCCTCCAAAATAATTTTATTTAAAAAAAAAAGACCATGCCCCGGGGGATGGGGTCCCTGGGGTCGATTAAGGCCTCGGGAGGGGGCCACCTTCCCAATTTTTGATTTAAAAAGAAAAATTGGGGGCAAGCCCTGGGGGATGGGTTCCCCAGGGCCAAAATATTAGGAAAAGAAGGGGGGCCACACAGCCCTCCTTCTTAGAACAAAAAAAAAAGAAAAAGACCGTCATCGCGCCGGAGGCCACTCCCCCTTCTTGCAGCACTGGCGCGTTGGCAGAGGGGGAACAAATTCCCCTTGAATTCTGGGGGTCCCTGGGGGCCAACTAGCCCACCAGGAACCTCCAGTATGCGCCAGGGGGCTGCGTTGCACAGAGGTGTTCTGAGGCGACGCCCCTTTTTTCACCTCTCTGCAATGCAGCTCTGTGGCGCTTCCTGGAGGTAGCTGGTGGGCTAGTTGCACCTCAGGGACCCTCAGTATTCAAGGGGAGTTAATCCCCCAACTTAAAACGCGCCACGGGGCGCGTTTGCACAGTGGTGAAGGGAGGGGGCGGTGCCTGAGTTCACATGTTTGCAAACACACCCTGTGGCACGGTTTAAGTTGGGGAAATAATTCCTTGTCAATCCTGAGGGTCCTTGGGGGCCAACTAGCCCACCAGGTACCTCCAGTAAGCGCCACGGAGCTGCGTTGCAGAGTATTGTAAAAGGGGCGTGGCCTCTGAACACCTCTCTGCAATGCAGCCCCCTGGCGCATACTGGAGGTACCTGGTGGGATAGTTGGCATCCAGGGACCAGCAGGATTGAGGAGGAATTAATTCTCTAACTTAAAACGCTCCACAGGGCGTGTTTACAGACATGTCACCTCAGGCCACGCCCCCTTCCTTCACCACTGTGCAAACGCACCCCGTGGCGTGATTTAAGTTGGGGAATTAATTCTCTTTCAATAATGAGGGTCCCTGAGGGCCAAATAGCCCAACAGGTATCTCACGTATGCACCAGGAAGCTGCGTTGCAGACAGGTGTTCCGAGTCCAAGCCCCTTTTTACACCTCTCTGCAACGCAGCTCTGTGGTGCTTATTGGAGGTACCTAGTAGGCTAGTTTGACCCTAGGAATCCTCAGGATTCCAGGTGACTTAATCTCCCAACTTAGCACGGCCACAGGGCGCGTTTACACAGTGGTGAAGGGAGGGGACGAAGCCTGAGGTGACATGTGCAAACACGCCCTGTGGCGCGTTTTAAGTTGGCGAAATCATTCCCCTTCAATCCTGAGGGCCCCTGGGGGCTAACTAGCCCACCAGGTGCTTCCAGTAAGTGCCACTGTGCTGCGTTGCAGAAAGGTGGTCTAGGCCGTGCCCCTTTTTACATCTCTCTGCTATGTAGCTCTGTGGCGCTTACTGGAGGTACCTAGTGGGCTAGTTGGACCCTAAGGATTGAAGGGGAATTATTTCCCCAACTTAAAACGTGCCACAGGGCGTGTTTGATTTTAGAATCGCAAATTAATAAGGGTAATGGGTCTATACGATCCCATATCTCGGGGACACTTGTCCTTTTTTAAGAAAATCGAGATTTTTGCGTTTGACCAAGATGCTGGTGGTGTGATCCCGTTAAAAATAGCAGTGATTACAGCTAGAAGGGCTAGTTGTAATTCTGAGGCGAATATTTTATAGAAATCTAGCGGAATGCCATCTATACCAGCGGCCTTGCCACTCAGAAGTTTTGTTAAGGCGTCCAAGATCTCATCCCAAGTTGGAGAGGTTTCCAGCTGTTCGGAAATGCCCTGGTCCAATGATCTTATAGGAATATCCTTGTAGTAGTTGTTTATTTCTTGCTGGAGTATTTCAGCCGAGTTATTATTTTCTTCGTAATATAGCTGTGAGTAGTATTCTTTGAAGGCGTTCCTTATTAAACAAGGGTCATTAGTCTCTATCCCAGATTGAAGTCGTATTGAGAGAATTTCATTGCTTATAACTTTCTGCCTAGTTTTTACAGCAAGGTGGTGCCCTATGGTATCACTACACTCATAATTAGCTTCGCAAGAGGCTGCGTATCTCGCAGCGGTTTTATCAAGAAGAAAGGTTCCGATTTTGGCTTTAATAAATATAACTGTATTCAGGCAGTTTTCTGTATCTTGGTTTGTTAGGATTTGATGGGTTAACTTAATCTCAGCTGTTTTTAATTTATCTAAGAGAATGGTCATGGCTACTTTTTATTTTGTATTTTTCCTGGCAGAGAAGCTTAAGGTTTCTCCGCGTATGCCTGCCTTTAACGCATCCCAGACCATCATAATTGAGGCGGAACCTGTGTTGAGTTCCAGGAATTCCCGGATCCAGGCTTGCATTTGAATTCGATATCCAGTATCGTATAGAAGGGCTTTTTCAAAGCTCCACATAGAATTATCGGTTCAATCCCCCATCCCACCAATAGTCAGTATTAGAGGATTATGATCAGATAAAAAGCGGGGGGCCAAGTCTATGGTGCAGTTATTGAGTAGGGTTGATGAAATCAGAAAGTAGTCAAACCTGGCAAAAGAACGGTGTGGGGCAGAGAAGTAGGTTTAGCCTGATTGATGAGGGTTGAGTTTGGACCAAACGTCGCTCAGCCCATGTGTAAGCATTAGGTTATGTATTGCTTGGAAGACTGCGGGTTTCCTAACTTTATATTTCCATGTGTTATCCGATGCCCAGTTGCACGGCAAGTTAACGTTTAAATCCCCATATACAATAATTGGGATAGGCCAGTGGGCAAGCTCCCCCGAGAGTAAGTTGAAGACCGCAGGATCATCTAGATTGCTGCCATAGATAGAGCAAGCATGAAGGGAAGGCTAGAAGGAAGATGGCACTCTGAAATGACCCACCTACCTAGTACGTCGCTTTTAACTCGCGGAGTTTTTATAGGGAGTCTCCTTTCCACCAAGATGCTTACACCTTTCACTTTAGCTCCCTGCGTAGTGGCCCCAATGACTTTGAGCCCCAAAGAATTCAGTAGGCTCCTTTGGCTATTTTCAATATGTGTCTCTTGGAGGCATACAATATTCCCTTTTAGTGAATACAGGCCCTGCATTACTTTCTGTCTTTAAGAGGGTTCATTCAGCCCACAGATATTAATGGATATAAGTCTAAGGGTTCTTAGGCTTGCCATTTGTGTGTAATGAAAAGTTTACTATGCGTTGCTGCCTTTTGAGCTTCTAATTTTCCCTTGTTTTGAAAAATTTCTCGGGTCTTGTCCAACTTTCCTTTAAATCTAAACTGAGTCAGTTCATCATGTATGTGTGCAAATGTCAATGCTGATGTATCCGATCCCCTTGTGTAGAAGTAGTGTCCGTGAGAGTAGTGAAAGTGATTCCCCTCCTTCCCCCTGTCCCCCCCTCCCCTCCATGCCCTCCCTCTTCCCTCCCTCCCTTCTACAGAGCGATCAGGTGTTACCTAAAGGATGGTGATCAGAATGGGTCTCGGCCGCCCGTCAAGCCTGTAGTAAAGTGTAATTAAAGGCTAGACGTCCCTACAGAGTGCGCGAGCCTATCTAACTTTAAAATTTATAGTTTTAAATTTATACCTGTGTTTTTTGTGTTTTTTCACGAGTGGGTATAATGGTGCAGTGATACCGTGATCTTTTTTTCCCCTTTGTTTTTTTTTTATTCCCCCCTTGAGTCAATATGTTCCCATAACCTATGGTGCTATTTTTGACTTATCTGGGGCCCTTCTTAGCTTTGACCTCCTCCAGGTATTCCCCTGCTTTAATTTCTGACAAGAAGATTTTAATCCCCCCGTTAAATATGACTTTTAGTCTAGCGGGGTTGAGAAGATTGGCTTCCGCGCCATGCTGTTGATAAGGGGATATTAGTTGTCTTAGACACCATCTTCTTTCGACTGTTTGATGACAAAAGTCCGGCTTGGCGAAGAAGTTTATACCATTAGCTCCTTTCATAGTGTTCGGACGGGCTTTATCATATATCATTTCTCTTAGAAGGAAATTTCCAAAGTATACCAGGAAGACTCTTGGCTGCCCTCCTGTGGCCGTATTGCCACTCCGCTGCCGTCGAATGTTGAAGGGGAAACGCTGTGCTCTCTGGACCTCCCGGTCCCAATCCCACCCCTTCTGGTCAGTGAAAGACTCTTGCAGGAGTTTTACAATGATTCGTCTGGGGTCATCCCCTTCCTTTCCTTCTGGTATCCCCAAAAGGCAAAGATTGTTCCTTCGTTGACGATTTTCATGCTCCTCCATCTTGGTCATGATATCGGTTATACAGGCTGCATTCGCTTCTCCCAGTTTCTTCACAGCAGTGGTTTCTGACTCGAGGTTTTCTGTGCATCCTTCAATCATGGAGACCCGGTCGCTGATGTCCGTACAAGTCTTGCTCAGCCGCCTCAGTCCTCCTTGTAGCTTTTTGGCGGCTCCTTTGGCCGCGGCATTATCAGCTCGGACTTCCTCCTGGAACTCTTTAATGGAGGCGAGGATTGAGGCAAGTGAGGGTTCACCACTGATTACAGGAGGATCCCTAGGTTTATCCCACTTCACCGCCTATGAGTCATCATTGTCCAATTGATAGGACAGCTGGGAGTCCGAGTAGTCCCATCTCAAGTGGCTACGCCTTTTGGCTTTAGCTTTTGGCATTTTAGGTCTCTGTACCGTCCCGGTCTCTTTGCTATCTCCACTATCCGATTCGGTGGTGTCGAGCCCCCCCTCCTCGGAGGAAGACCCAGCACCATCCGAGACAGAAAAAAAGTTCTCAGGGGTCGTTTCTGGCGTCCAGGGTACTTGCGCGCAAGCTATAGGTTCCAGACTTAATATATAGTCACTGATGCCTGTTAACGACCTAGTAGAGGTTGTCTCTGGGTTAACAAGTTGTGTGGAACGGGGGGCGCCAGCTTCCAGACTTGGAGTCTCTGTTCTGATCTCAGATTCATCCCCGAACTTGAGGTGGTTGTGCGTGGTGTTCATGCTATTCGGTTTCTTCAGGGGGCCAGCTGATGGTTGGGGTGTACCTGCTGAGCCTGAGTCCATGTCGGTACTCCGAGAGCTTGGAGGCTCTAGCAAGTGTAGGTTAACTGACAGGTCTGTAGTAGTGCAAACAACAGGTGGCAGTACCTCTTGTGGGGGTAGGTGTACGGATGATGGCTGGCTATCGGCTGTGACTGTAGCTTGCCCCTTGTTATTTAAAAACATCTTTGCAAGAGGTCCCAGCACACTAGTAGCAGAGTCTTTGGTCACACCCCAGTCACGCTTAGCGTCCTTAAGGTCCAGGTCGATTTTAAAATAATGTCATATGAAGTTGTTTAGCAGTTAACCGGGGGCTGGTGCCTCTCTCGGACTCCAGGCCGCTCAGGGTGAGTTTTACGATCCGAGCCTCCACCCGTGCTAGAGACAACCGTCGGTACCGCTGCAGCCTCTGTCTTCGCGGTGTTGGTCTGACCGCCGATTCAGGCATCGCAGGACGCCTAGCCGATCCTTCTTCTAAGTGTGGAGTTTTGGAACTTTAAAATATTGACTTAAAATCAGCCGAACTACGAATTCCGAATTACTCACCTGTTATCAGGAGGGACCTCAGTGCTGCATCTTTGAGCCCAGTACTGATCCTGAAAAGTAATTCTAACCGTACTTACCAGTAACTTGAATTTCCTTCCATAGGATATCATTGTCTGCTTTTTGCTGAAAAAGTTTCTATGTGTCGATTTTTGAAACTTACATCAGTGATGTCATTTGAGATGTCATCAGTGATGTCACTGACCATGTCATGAATGATGTAATATGTGACATCATCAGCAGTGGATTGCGGGCGAGCGAGTTATAGTTAGCAGAACTAACTATAACGGAGGAATTTCAATGGTTTTGTACGAGTGAAATGTCCAGCAAACTATAACAGCCCTGAAACCTATGTTTTTTTCAGTGAATATATATATAAATATGCAACCTAAACATAATACTAGGCTCAAATATGCCAATATTGCATTGAAACTTTTAAATTTGAAAACACTTAAACAAACATATAAAAATAACATTTTCACGACACAGAGAAAATGCCTTTAACTTGTATCTTGTATCTGAACATAGCCTTTATTTTCAATGGAAAAAGCCAAGGTCATAGAGGCAGATCAGCCTAGAGAGGCTGCATATAGAACACTCAGAAAAAACTGGCGCAGTGCCTTTAAGACCTCCAGTACCTCCAGGCTCCCATAATGCCCCACAGGTGACAGCTAGGTCAGGTCTTTTTGACGGCGTATAAACATTGTTTTTATAACATGAGTAACATATACATTCTTATGGACATGGTATTCACCCGGGAGGAGGGAGGATTGCTTATGATGAGTATACCCCTGGCAGAGAACTAGGATTGCAGGTAAGTAACTTATCCTTCTTTTCCAGGGGATACTTGCTCCTCTATTCATAAGCACTGAATAGAGGAGCAAGCCCATCCCTGGACCCTGCGGAAGAAATACCAACATATCTAAAAACTGTTTTTAATCATGTATTACCAAAACAAATTTCTCAGGGATGCTTGCCCAAACTGAGCATCCGCCTGAGTATCAGAGTCTAAGCAGTAATGGCACGCAAATGTATGGACTAAACGCCATGTGGCTGCTTTGCATATCTCTTGAATAGGTACATTTTTAAGCATAGCTGTGGTAGCAGCTTTTTCCCTCGTAGAGTGAGCCCTTGGCTTGCCAGGGATCTGTCTGAATGCTAACTGATAGGATAACATGATGCAAGACACTATCCATCGAGCGATGGATCTGTTAGAGGAGGAGAAACCAGTGTGTAATGGAACATACTTAACAAAGAGACGGTCCGACTTTCTTATACCCTTTGTTCTATCTAAATAGAATTTAAGCACTCTTTTAAGATCCAGAGAAGGTAACGCCCTCTCAGCAGGCGTGGTAGGATTAGGAAAGAATGTGGGAAGAGTAATTGATTGATTAATACAAAACTCCGAGATTACCTTAGGAAGGAAACTCAGGTGAGTCCTCAACACCACTCTGTTAGCATGGAAAACAAGATAAGGCTCTGTAGCGCATAAGGCCTGCATCTCGCTCACCCTGCGAGCAGACGTAATCACCACTCGAAAGGCGGTCTTTCACGAGAGGTATTGTAAAGTGGCTTTATGAATTGGTTCAAATGGGGGGGGGGGCATTAACTTAGATAGGACCACATTAAGTTCCCAGGAAGGGGAGGGCGATCTAATAGGTGGGTAGACGTTTTTTTATCCCTTCCAGTAAGCCTTTAACAACTGGCATTTGAAAGAAAGAAGCCTGAGTGAGAGACTTTCTATACGCTGTAATCGCTGCCAGGTGTACTCTAATAGAGGAGAATTGTAAACCTGATTTGGCTAAGTACAACAGATAGGGTAAAATAACCTGTTCTGGACCCCGGATAGGATCATGACCATTAGCCGTACACCACCGTTTCCATTTGAAAGCGTATGACTTTCTTGTTGAAGGCCTCCTCGCTTCCCTTAAGATCTGCATACATTCTTTCGAGAGGTGTTCATATTGGAGGAGCTCAGGAGCCATGCTGTCAACCTCAGTGACGGCAGGTTGGGATGAAACACCTGCCCTCCTGACCTGGTCAGTAGATCCTGTGTGGCACTTTAGATAAATGTAGAAGGTCTGGGTACCACCAATGACGAGGCCACTCTGGTGCAATCAGGATCATCTCTGTCCTGGACTTGTACAGACTGTTGATCACCAGTGGTATGAGAGGGACTGGTGGAAAAGCATAGAGTAATTTCTCTGACCATTCGATCAACAGAGCATTCCCCCCGGATCCCAGTTGAGGGTATCTGGATGTGAAGGCGCGGCATTTTGCATTTCCTGCATCCGCAAAAAGGTCTATGTCTGGTGCACCCCATCTGCGAAAGATGTCTTGAGATATTTCTTCTTTTAGCACCCAGTCGTGCGCCTCTGCGAAGTTTTGACTTTGGTCTTCCGCTTGAACATAAAGGGGGCCCGGAAGGTGAACTGCAGATATCGTCATGTTCCTTGCGAGAAGCCACTTCCAGATCGCTTGAGCCTCCAGACACAGGGGTCTGGACCTGGTCCCTCCCTGTTTGTTCAGGTAATACATTGTTGTTGTATTGTCTGTCTGAACTATCAGGGAATTTGACGTGATGGAAAGAAAAAAAATGCTCTGAGTGCCAGATGCACTGCTCGGAGCTGCTGCTTTTCTGACCATATTCCCTGGATCTGGAGGGATCACATGTGAGCACCCCATCCCTGAAGGGACGCATCTGTGTCAAGAGTTTGGTTTGAAAGTTCCTGGTGGAAAGGAACTCCTTTCAGAAGATGAGATCGTTGCATCCACCATCTTATGGAGATTTGGACTGAGTGAGGTAGAGTTATAGTGTCCTCCCAGCAATTGGAGACCTGAGACCATTGGTCCTCCAGAGCTTGTTGCAAGGGTCTCATCTGTAGCCTGGCATTCGGCACAATGAATATGCATGAGGCCATTGAGCCCAGAAGAGATGATACCTGTCTGGCCGTGGGATGAGATGTTCTCAGGAGAGTTTGACTCTTGTGGAGAATGGATAATAGTCTCTCCTCCGAAGGAAACGGTTTTGCGCTTTCTGTATCTAGAGTTGCGCACAAGTAGTGTATCCTCTGCATTGGCTTGAGGATGGATTTCTTGAAATTGACGCACATGCCTAGGATGTTTAAAAGGTGAATTTAGCATCTTAGATGTTCCTGAAGCATGGTGGGAGAGGCACTTTTGATCAAGCAATCATCTAGGTAAGGGTAGATGAAAATCTTTTTCTTCCTCATGAACGCCGCTACAACCGTCATGCATTCTGAGAAGGTGCGAGAAGCCGACTTTAGCCCAAAAGGCAGGACCTTGAATTGGAAGTGGTTCGATTGTATTTTGTATCTTAGGAACTTCCGATGCTTCCGAGAGATCGGGATGTGAAAGTAAGCATCCTGAAGATATATGGAGCACATCCAGTCTCCTTGATGAATGTGCGGGATGATTTGAAGCAATGCCAACATTCTGAACCTTTCTCGGAGCCTGAGATCTAGTATAGGCCTGAACTTCTCGTTTTGACCATTCTTTGGGACCAAAAAGTAACAGGAATAGATGCCTTGAATCTGATTGAGTACCCATTCCTCACAATATTGAGCACCCATCTGTCCAGCGTTACCTTGGTCCACTCGTCCAAGTGAAAAACTATACTCCCCCCACCGGAGTTGGTAACAGATTTGAGGGAAGCAACCACTCACTGCTTTGTTTGTTGTTTAGCTGCAGGAGTTTGCTGTCTTGATCCTCCTCTTCCACTACCAGGTCGGCGCTGGTGGTAGTGAGATCTTCCTTGATGTTGCTGCAATGATCAGAGAGGGGTTTGAGCCCTCTGCTGGTACTGGTGCCGATCATATGGCTGGTAGCGACGCCTGAAATCTTTTCTTTTTTCTAATCCAACTGCCTTCACAGTGTCTAATTCGGTTTTCATTCTAGACATCTCAACGTCAGCATGAGATCCAAAAAGTGAAGTTACGTTGAAGTGGAGATTAAGAATCCTATGTTGGGCCTCTGGCTTCAACCCCGTAAGCCTTAACCAAGAGGATCGACAGGCACAGACTCCATGAGAATAACCATGGGCAGCAAGATCAGAGGCATCTGCTGCTGCTTTTATAACTTGATTGGCCACAACACCCCCTTCATGAAGGATTTCTTGAAAATCCTGTCTGTCTTCTTTCGGTAGCTTCTCTGCAAAACGTGATAGAGTCCCAAAGAGATCGGCCATATCGGCCCAACAACACCGACATGCTGGCCACCTTCATGTAGGCCGCAGATGTGTTGCACATCCTTTTGGCAATTGAATCCATGGCTTTACTGTCCTTATCTGGAGGAACAGTAGACGATGATGACCCAGTGTGATTCTTCCTGGCCGCTGACACGATAACAGAGTCAGGGGGTGGATCGTACCTAAGAAATAAAGGGTCCTGCTCAGGCGCTCTGTACTTCTTCGTTATCCGTGACGGTGCTGTACCCACTGAAGCCGGAGTTAGAAATGTATGGAGAGCCAGTTCTAGCAGACCAGGTACCAGAGGGAGTAGAGGTCTTGAGGAGGACCTGTGATGCAGAGTTTCAAAGATCACAGATGTCGAAGGAGCAGAAGAAGGCATTTCAATGTTTAGCTTTGCAGCCCCTCTGCATAAGACCTCCTTAAAAGTCATAATACCATCTATTGGTGATATCCTAGCCGGCGGTGTAGATGAGAGAGTCGGTGAGTAGTCCGCTTTCGAGGGCCTGGATTCAGAGGACCATGAAGGTGACCTGCGTCTTTGTTCTCTAGAAGAGCGGTGTTGAGATCTTGCAGATCGACTTCTGGGAGACCTTGATCTGTGTCTCCTCGAGATTGGTGATCTTTGAGGTGTGGCCTGCCTCCCTTGTCTGTCAGGAGAATGAGGAGACGACTCCTAGGAGACCTTGTCCTGTGTCTCCTCGAGACTGATGACTTCTGAGATGTAGCACATCTCTCTTGTCTGTCAGACGAGTGAGCAGGGGAATGAGAAGGAAAAGGAGAATGTCCTGCCAGGTTGATTTTCTTATTTTCCAGTCCTTTATGTTTCCCAACCATCTCAGAGAGATGTTAGTAGGACGTTCCGGAACTGGAGAGACTTCTGGCATGATCTGTACAATCCGGAGTTCAGGAGAAGATGAAACACTCCTGGAAGTCAGCACCTGGATTTCACTCGACGTCGATGGCCCCTCAACGTCGATACTGGGGACCGATCGTTTCTCTGTCTCTTGGCAGGTGGAGATCTGTGTATTGAAGTCGACCTCCTCAACGGGGACCTCCTCGACATCGATCTGGACGGCAACCTCCTTTCCGGTGACCTTCTCAGTGTCAATTGACACTGGGGCGACATTTGCCTGTTCTCGACGTCGAACTCCTTGATGTCGACCTTCTTGCCGGTGATCGTCTCGACGGCGATCGCCACAACGGCGGTGATTTGGTTTGACCCACCGTCGGCGATGACTTCGAACGATTGTGCCTTACTGGAATCGATTTCTTTGGTGTCGGTTTTGACATCAATGCCTGTGGTGTTCCCGACGTTGGTGGAGTTCTCGATGTTGGTGGTGTTCTTGACATCGATCTTTGCTGTTGACGATGGGATGTCAACATTGAGCATCTGATTTCCGCCATCGTAGGTGAGCCAGATCTGAACCGTCTACGAGGTGGTGTTGACTAAGGCCTGGGTTTAGACTTTGTACCTGAAGTCATTCGCTCCGACGGCGAAGGGGGCCTCGATGTCAACTTCGACACTGAAGGTGAGCATAAGGGTATCTTTGACGTAATCTGTCCCTCAACGATAATTTTGACTTTTCCTTATGCTCTAACCTTTACTGAGAGGAAGGCTCTTTAGAGGGACGCTCTTCCCGGCCACTTGTTGACTCCTTTCCTCTCTCCTGCATGGCATGCAGTTTGATCTTCTCCCTTTCTCAAAGGGTTCTTTTGGAAAACTGCAGACAATAGTAGCATTCATCAGGTCTGTAAGTAGATGCTAGGCACAAAATACAGACCGAGAGCGGGTACGACTGTGCCATCTTTTTCCCACAAGAAGGGCATTCATTAAATAAGGCCGGCATTCTGACAGGTATGAAATTTCAAATGTGAGAAAAAAAATGAAATTAGCACAATAAGTACTAAAAACATCGAGTGAAGTAAAAACAAAACCCCAAGAAATAACCAATTAGTGACAAAAAAACCTAACTGACAAGCTCAGTGCTCAAGGATCCTCACAGAAGAAGCCGGAAAAAAGAACTGACCTAACTGTCACCTGTGGGGCATGATGGGAGCCTGGAGGTCTTAAAGGCTAATCTGCCTCTATGGCCCGGCCCTTTTCCATTGAAAATAAAGGCTATGTTCCGAAACAAGTTAAAGGTATTTTCTCTGTGTCATGAAAATGTTATTTTTATATGTTTGTTTAAGTATTTTTAAATGTAAAAATTTCAATGCAATATTGGCATATTTGAGCCTAGTATTATGTTTTAGGCTGCATATTTATATATATGCATATTATATATGTATTTATATATCTATATATCTATATATCTATATATATATTCACTGAAAAAACCATAGGTTTCACACATGTTATAGTTAGCGGAAATTTTACTGATAAAAAACCAATGAAATTCCCCCGTTATAGTTAGTGCAGGAAACTATAACTCACGCGACCGCAATCCTCTGCTGATGCTAATACTGTATTTAGACACTTATTTGCCCATGTCTTCTTCCATAAATTTTTAGCTATACATATATTACAAATATTTTTTTTTCATAAAGACACATATGTCATCAGCAGAAGATTGCGGTCGCGTGAGTTATAGTTTCCTGCACTAACTATAACGGGGGAATTTCATTGGTTTTTTATCAGTAAAATTTCCGCTAACTATAACATGTGTGAAACCTATGGTTTTTTCAGTGAATTTGCAAGGTTTTTTAAATGCTAATTCCTAACTATAACGTGTGTGAAAACTATGTTTTTTTCAGTGAATTTGTACGTTTTTTTAAATGCTAAGTTACTTTACGCCATTCGTGGCGTGCGCGCCCACTTAACGCAGTTCGTTCCGTGCGAGCACGGTGCGCTTCGCGCACCGTGCGCGCACAGTGAGCACGCGGTGCGCTTCGCGCACCGCGCGCCCACTTTACGCAGTTAGTGCCGTGCAGTAGTTACGCTAGATGGGCCATGTACGCACGATGCGCTTCGCGCACCGTGCGCACATGGAGGACATATTATGCGCTTCCTTGTGATAGGTAATCTGTTGAAATTTTTGGGGGAAATGCTGTGCTCTTATATGCCATGCACAAATGGTGGCCTTCGGCCACCATTTGCACACGGGGTGAAGAGAGTGGAGTTTTTTTTTTTTTAATAATTATTTACCGTACGCGTACGGTAAGCGTAATCGGCGAAATTTTCGAAAAATACAAAATTACCGTTTTTTGCCTTGGGGGATCTTTGAAGACTCAACTAACATGGTTATGTGCATGGGCGCTGTCTAAACAGCCCCTTTATATGTTTTTGGCATTTGTTTATCAGCTCCCCCCTCAGAGTGCGAGAGAGAAAATGGCGGCCGCCGCTTCCTGGTTTCGACCGATTCGAATGTTTACTAAGATCTAAGGGCCAATCAGAATCGCGCTCGCGCACGCCACCGTACGCGTACGGTAAGCGCACCGTAAGCGCACCGTAAGCTGGCTCAGATATATACAGATTTACACCAAACCTACAAAAGGCACTTCCTTGACCTGAGGACTACCTCTCTGCCAAATTTCAAGTAATTCTGTTCAGCCGTTCGGGCTGGAGCTGTGTCTAAAGGTCCTATGGAAAAATGCATGGGAAAAACGCGTTTTGGGACCCCCCTTTTATCTCAGCCCCCGCTTGACGAATCCCCCCGAGACTTTCAGGGTAGGAGCGGAGCGTAGCGCCCCACCTATTTTGAAAAATTCGCAAGGATTCGTCGACCGGCGCAAAAGTTATTCAAAATAGAATGTTGCGGATTTCCTATGGAAACGTGGTCCTAACTATAACTACCTACTGGCGACCGCCAGTAGGTAATATAGATATATATATATATACATATATATATACATATATATATATATATATCCAATCCGCCAGTAATATGCACACTCGGAGTCACAGGTATTCCAAATAGGTAGTAGTTTAATGTTCATAACGCGTTTCAACCGAAGGACTTCGGTTGAAACGCGTTATGAACATTAAACTACTGCCTATTTGGAACACCTGTGACTCCGAGTATGCATATTACTGGCGGATTGGATATATAAAAAATTATATATATTGGTGGATATGCATATATTTTTGTTGTTGCTCTGGGGTCCCTGCATGTGGGCGGGACAGTTAGTGCTTATGACTATTGATGAGTATCCCCTGGAAGAGAAAGTTTGGATCAGAATGTCACTTTTAGAGTTCAGCCCACTACACCATCAGTGGTCCCTTACAGCTTTCACTGATGCTTTGCCTTCAATAGGTTTTCTGTTATTTCCATAAGTTTGGCTATCCGGATCTCAATGAAGGACTTTTCAGTGTAATTTGGTTGAGCAGGGAGACCAGGGTTTGAAGATGACTCACTTGGTTAGGCAGTCCACAAATTACACACTTCAACACATCCAACCCCCATGACATGAACACAAAAATAAGGAGTTTAAGCAAGTCCATTAAACACTTGCTTAAGGCATAGTCTAATGGGTTTTACAGCAGACTTCTCAAGAACTATAAAGTGGTCAGACACATCCACACATTGTGGATGGTCTGCATTTGGGCATAGAGAGCCATTGGCCCATCCCCAGCGGGAATATTGGGGATTGTTCCATTAGTCACCTGGCACATCATGGCTGTAGTTCTGGCCATTTAGGTGACAAAATGAGCAATTGCATAGCCTTCTATAAGGAATTGAAAGATTGAAAGTCTTTTGGTTGCTCCGTAACTATTGAAAGTTTTGTTTAGGATCCACAGAAAGGAATCAGCATTTCTGTTTGTTTGTAGCCTTCTTTGAATTATTCGTTACTGCTGTATACGTTTACAGTATCAGTTATCTCGACTCTTTGATCTGGATTGGGGGACTGCTATCCATTTCTAGTTCTTCATTAGTCAATGGATGGTCAAGATTTTCTCAATTTTTGGAAGGACAGCTACTGATGGGACAAACCAGGCTATACCTCCCATCTGGGGAGCAGCAGAATTTAGCACACATTTTTCAGTTTAGCGAAGGCCAGCCAGTAACACACTTAATCTGGCGACATAGTCAACTATAATGTATTAATAAGATTGTGTCTAGTTTATTTCATTTTTAGATTAGTTTTTCATGATGTCTTCTTTAAGAGATTATAGTTTTACAGTATCAACTAGTTCCAACTCTTTAAGTTACTGGTATTAAGTTTTTTTAGTTGGCATATAGGATGAAATGTTTTGGTACATTATTGATGACTTGCAGCTACGTTGGTCAAATATTAGGTTTTTATATTTTTAATTGTGCCAGTTTGTAACAATTTTTAATAACTATATACAAAAAAGTTCTATATATTTTTCAGTGGAGCTCACTGATTATTTTCACTAGTTTTGGCAGTGAGTCACCTCTTGACCTGATGGCCAAACACAGGTAGCAGCATCCTTCTCTACCATTTGATACACTCCTGGGAACCAGACTCACTCGTTGGTGCGGCACTTGGTTTTAAAGCCCCACGTGAGATATGTGACCCTACAGATGGATTTCGAAAATATTTTCTCAGATGTGCTGTTGTTTGCTTATTTGCAACATATAAACTTCAAAGAAGCTCTATGTACAAACAAATGTTCAGTGACTAAGAATAAAGCAAGTAATGAAGCAGTCAAAAAAAGGAAGACATCCATGGTACAAGTGCACATTGCAGTGCCGCCATTAGAGGTCCAGATGTACAACTTCCGTACACTGGAAAGAAATGTAAAATCAATGGCATGCAAACACGTGATATTAAAAACTGCATATACTCATTCAAATGTCAATGTCGGGGAATGTATATGTTCGTAAGACTGAACATGAGATCAAGACACAGATTTATGAACATAAGAGCCATATTAGGAACAACAATGCAAAATATTCACTGGCAAAATATTTTAGTAACTTTAGACACGATGTCAGGCGAGGCATCATGTTTTTTAGAAGGTATAAAAAAAGAGACAAGACAGAGACAATAACCAATACTTCAAACAGAATGTTGTTTCAATAAATCAAATTTTTAGGGCATTTTTTTTTTAGAGTTTTTGGCTGTAACCTTGGTAACTGACAGATATTACGGACAGCACTAATAGGCGGAGATGTGAGTTTTACTTAGAGTTGGGCAATGAACTTGGTTTCAGCTGTTATTTGCGTTCCTGGGACAACACTTTATCAAATGCAGCAAAAACTGCTGAACGGATTTACATCACATTTGGCAGAAAGCGAGATTATGATCCAGAAAGCATGCTGTTTGTGATTTGGAGTAAATGCGTTCAGCAGTTTTGGTAAATTAGGGCATAAAATGTATGTATGTATGTATGTATGTATATATATATATATATATATATATATATATATATATATATATATATATATATATATATATAGCAACACAATATCTTCACTGTACTTCCACCGAGTACCACTGTACTGTCAACTCAAAACACGCAATCTGAGTGGCTGGCCGCAATCTGAAGAAATTTTGCGGCTTCCGTTTTATGACTTGGGGATTTGGACCCTGACTCGTAGGAAATAAAAAATAATAAGGGGGAAGGGTAGGGGTACTCCTATACCGCCTACGCCTTGAAAAATATGTTTTTCACTCTGCCATGGTACTGTGATACTACTGCTGCAATGCTCAGCGCAGCCCCCATGAAAACTTGCAAAAGTGCAGCAGAACCGCGGCACAACCAAAAACAAATATTAGGGACCTTGGGGCGGTGAACATTTCGTAGAACATGTTAGACCTGGCATAATTGGCGCGGGTCTCCCTTCCTCTTTTCACTTCCTATCTTTTATGTTGGCTGGATTTAGATGCTCTGGGAGCTGTGCCACTGCTAATCAGTGCCACAGTGCGAATGCTCCCTGTGTAAAGATGACTGTATGAATTGGGATAACCATAATTGGCTCGTTTGGCTTACCTGTCAGTCCCTAGTATAAGTGCACTGTGCATGCCGAATGCTGGTAGACCAAATACTGCTGGTGGGCCTGCAACGCTGATTTGCGCTACCCACCAAATGAGCTTTTAAAGTATGTTTCAGACCTGCCAATGCAGAGTCTCCCGGCAGTCCAGAACTGCCTTTGTAACTGTGAGGGACACCCACTTCCCAGTCCCTGCACCTTCCCTTCGCACCATGTAAGACACCCCTATGGCAGGGTGCGTTGTCTGTGTAAGGAAGAACATGCCTAGGTCTGTGTAGCATGTTCTAATAGCGAGTTACCCTCCATTTCACTGTTTACTATTGTGAGGCTATCCGTTCTCATAGGCCAAAATGGGCAGGCTGAGTATTACATTCCATAATCCTACCTGCCCCCCGGAACCTGATAGGAAATTCGAATTTGATATTTTTTAGCTCAGGACAATGAGTTACATCATTTAGTAAGGATCATTTGTATATCCCGTGTTTGAAAATGCCTCTTCTAGAAAGGAGGTATTTTCTTGCCTAAGCTTTCCTGTAGGCTTTGCTAGTATGTGTATTGGCCGTCTGGTTTTGGAGCAGCAGGGCCAGCTGGGTCAGACCTGGCTGGGTAGAGAGATCGGCATTCAGAGCATGGGGAGGGGTGACTCTTTGATCTGAGCAGGGCCTTGCCTGACAAGGTGAATGATGACTCCACCTCTCACTGGGCATCTGATAGCAGACCCCCTGATTCTCAAAGGGCAGGATGTCGCCTCCACTGAACTGGGTCTGGCTGGATTCAGTGATTTGTGACTTTAGAGAACAAAGACTTTTTAGGTATAAAACGGTGCACTGAAACCTTTTTCAAGTGTGTTCCTTCTGGATGTCAAGACAAAACTCTGTTCGAGTGAACAGCGGAAAGGACTTTGAAACTTTCACCAAGCTTGCTGAATAAACTACCCGAGGGCCTGAATTGAGAGCGCCTCCAGCTGAAGTCTCAGGGACATTAGACTTCACCCCGTCAGCCGTCTGAATTCCTGTGCGAGGGATTCTACTTGCAGGTGAGGCCTCCGTCGAGTAATCCGGAGCCTCTAGTTCTACTGTGAGGAATGCAGACTGGTAACCCTTGTTAACTCTGTGTGGGCCGCCGCAGCTAAGAGAGAGCTGCTGCCGCTGAGAGCCCGCCTTATTTTGAACCTTCAGAACCTTTGCTGAATCTGTGTGGGCCGCCGCAGCTAAGAGAGAGCTCACAATTGGAAAAACAAAATGCGGCTGACCAAGGCTCAGCCCCTCAGTTTCTTAATAAACAAATTGATATATTGTCTGTGTAAACACATTTGTTGTATGCCGCATTTATACTTCACTGGAAACCAGATAGAAAGATTCATAAGCAGAAGGACGGTGCACCAGGATGAAGTCAGATAATTCCAAATGTATTCCAAAATATAATCTTTATTAGATTTTCAATTTAAAATTCGGACATCAGCCAAAGCGTTTCGTTCCGAATGGAACTTCATCAGGGCAGAAGTGTCTATGTCTTGGTTCACTCAATCAGTGTCCGACAATCAATAGATTCCAAAACGTTTTTAATCGTAATCCTTGGAGGCCTGGATTCAACAATCATCAGTAAATTTCAACGTTCCACAGACTTCCAAATTGATCAGTTCGTCTGAAGGGTAAAAAAACAGGTAATTCGTACACCCATTCACTAATCACATCAAGATTCAAAAGAGTCCAAGAGCCAAGATAACGGCCAACAATCCTAGTCAGTGTCGATGCTCGTGCTTATCATTCCAAATCTGGACTGTGCCCACCGTTGTGCCAGCCTGGTCAAGATCATCCTTTGTCCTGTGGGCCGCCGCAGCTGAGAGAGCTGCTGCCGCTGAATGCCCGCACTTGTGTCAGCTGTGCATCATCGTGAGTTGTCCTGTGGGCCGCCACAGCTAAAAGAGAGCTGCTGCCGCTGTGAGCCCACCACGGAGCTGCACGACGAGAGTCATCGCCACCACCAACCCGGGCCGCCGCTGCCGCTGAGAGCCTGCCTGTCCCCGAGTGCCCGAATCATTGTGAGTGCACGCTACCGACTACTTCAGCCAAGAGTTATGGTCGCTGGTAGTCCGCCTGTCACCGTCTCCGCTTCTTCAAGAAGCTGCGTGCTGTGTCCCCTTCCAACGGTAGGTATCTGGTGCGCAACAGGTCATGTAGACCCAGGCCTTGAACTCAGTCAGTGCCACGTTCTGGTGAATAGCATTTTTAAGTCCATACTGATTTACATGCATGGTGGCTTTTTAAAACGCTTTGAGAGTCTTGTGTTAAACCTTAGATAAAGATACTATTTTTCTATACCTACTTGAGTTGGGTCCTTTTGTGGTGTCATTACTGCCTTATTGTGCATGGTCATAAATGCTTCACACACTGCCTCTGAGTTAGGCCTAACTGCTTGTGCTACGTTACCACAGGGTTGAGCAGGGGTTATCAAAGGGGGTAGCCCACTTGCCCTGACTTAGGAAGAAGAGTCCCTATTTGGCCATTGGCGCCAGCCATTGCCAAATAGAGACACCCATTTCTAACAGAACATGTCATGGGTGAAGTACTATGTGAGGGAATAAGCAGTGCATGGTGAAGGCACCACTATGATGCACTGCTTATGACTGCACATATTACATAACTGATTACATCTGAAATCTACTACTGTTCAAGTTATAATTATGTCAGCTTCATATAACTCTTGAATTTCAGTGCTCTTTTGGATTTAAAACAGTAGGTTTTTATTATGTGAACACATATGTATAACTCCAATGTATCCTTTGTTTTTTTCTCACTAAATGTCCACGGTTGTTTGGGTGTAAGTCACATTCTTAGTACTTTATGTATAGCTCTTCTAACTCTTGATTACTGTGACTCCCAAGGTACAGTCTTTTTGTTTTACTGTGTCACCTCCTGCCACATTCAGCATCTGTGGTGGTGGGGCACAAGGGAGGGCCAGGACAAAGAATGCAGAAGCACGTGCCCCATCTGGCTCACCTCTAAGGAGACCAGTGGTCTTTGCAGGAGCTGGCCAAACTAGCAGGGCAGTTGAAATTGCTGACTTGCTGGACACCACACTACCTTCAATCTACTCATGTCTTGGCCTGTTGATCTGAGTCGCAAGACAAGCCTTCCTCTGATGTGATGCTGGCAGGCCCTTTTTCCTATCTCTTCTTCCACTGACATGGCTGCAATTGTGGACTCAGTGTCGGCTGCATGAGTTGGCCACAGCACAGAAAAACGCTGTAGAATCAATACTGCTTTGAGCTTCATTGCGGGCTCTTTAAAAACCTGTTATTTAAGCCTGCAGGATTATATTGATCTAGGTTCTGATTTTTAATTCTGTGTCCAGCACTGTGGAAGTTACCAGTAGAGGTGGCTGAGCCAACAAATGAAAAGAAAGAGAAGAGCAAAGACATGAGACAACACTTGGAAATATTCAGCAGGCAAACTAAGCAAGAGATATCATGTAAAAACATGTTTACATATTTTCAAAATATTTTTATTTTTATTTAACAAGCAGAAGAATTTCAACTTGTTACAAAAGACTATGTCACTGAGCGGCATCTATTAATGATAGTTTTTAAACATGAATTAGTCATGCCCCTATCCGCCATGCCGACAACAGCACTAGTGTATTAAGAGACAAGTCATTTGTCATGTGTACCCTGTGTTGTCTAGATTCTTATTATGCATGAAGCAACATTGCATTCTTAAATCAATACAAAGGTGATTGTAAGCACACATCCTGAACTGAGGTATTGGAAAGTGCTCTCATATATGATAATGAAGAAAAAGGAGATTTCGAGAAAAACATATATTTGCCTGGTATCACAGAATTTCGTCAAGTGAGGAACCTGGGACTGATCCCTTTTTTTCTGGTTTCACATTATGTAATTTAGCCACTAGATGGGTGTCTCTTTCTCTCTCCTTTTTTGCATCAAAGGTTAATGGTTTGTCGTTTATTCTTGGTGCATGAGGTTTGAGCATGGGTGGCATGCAGAAGCAACTGCAAAAGACAGAATAAGCGCACTCGATTTCATCAAGGTAATTACGATATCAAAATGGTCGTAGGTGCGGATGAGTAGATCCCCCTGAGTGGGGATATAAATGTCAGAAATATGTGCACGTTCCTGTGTAGGATAGTGTCACTCATGCTGCACTCGAAATGGAGATCAATTCATTCTTTTCAATAAAGTAAACAATCAAGTTATTCCAAGGTCTTTTGAATTTATTCAACATTTTCATGGAAAGTCTCATAGAATTATGTACATTCTATTAATTCCATACAACGTTTGCCTAAATGCCCAATGCATTTCGGGCTGTCTGAGCCCTTCTTCAGGGGTAGCACTCTGAAAGGAAACAAGCCAGGAATCAGCCTAGGTGTTTGAACAATAAAGCTTCAAATTAACTTTGTGTTGAAAAAACAGACATAAAAATGTGTAATCAGGTAGACCGATGCATAAAAAAGTAAGAACGAGTAAATTACACCGTGCTGAAAATAGTGACATAAACTATTGTGGGGAACATTCCAATATTTAGTGTTCGTGAATCAAACGGTTGAGGGGGAACAGTTTAATAAAGTCTGAGTGTCTCCAATGGAAACGAGCATCGAAGAAAACCATCGTGTATCATGATGTCACCAGAGTGTTAAAAGAAAAGTTATCCGAACTCGTGTGAACCAAAACGCGTCTACGGTCACCCGTGACTCAATCCTGTGGGAAGAGTGGAAACGATTCCGCCAGTAAATGAAATTGCCGATGTATCATCAAAAACTTACACGAAGGTGTAAAGATGGACATACGGTTAGGCATATAAGTTTAAACGTCTCCACTGGCGTGAAATTCTTCTGGACGGTCAAACAAGTGAATAGTCCCAGCGTGTAGCGGTCATGTGACGGTCGGAGGCATGGGTGTATAAAAGGGGAAGAAAGTGAAAAGATCCACAGAAAACAGACTCATAGTTTTCATCGAATTTTGTAAATGTCGTAATAAAAAAGAAGTAAATAACCTCGACTAAATAAAGAGGTAAGTGACCAAAGATCGGCTTCGTGATTATGCGGATCTAATTAAAGACACGGTGTGATGAAAATATGTAAAAGTCTCGTTTAAGTGTATGTGATCCTAATAATAAAAATAATGCAATGTAAGCGTGAATCAAAAAAGTAACTTCACAAATACTTAATAGAGGAAATTTCTCAAATATTCAATACAGGTCGGTGCCTGCTGTTACCTAAACGAGCTTCCAATAAGGTGACCATAATGGAAGTTTATGACAATCATATAAACACTTATATAAACAGTTACAGAAATCGGTATTAAGCGGTAATTCGGGCTCCAAGTAGGTGAGATTGCCACACAGTTCAATGCATTCTGCTGTAGGGGACTCATTACAAGAAGCAGCCAAGGTCGCAGCGTTCATTAAGCCCTTTATTGGGACTCCGCAACAAAAGCACTTACACAGCTCCAATGAGCCACAAAGTATTGGATGCTTTTGAGACAATCGTCAGTAAGGAACTTCAAAAGATTGGATACCATAACAAGAGCAAGTACAATAACATCACAAAAAAAGAACAACAAATTTTACAAGAATTAGCCAACAAGCAAGAAATAACCATACATCAAGCTGACAAAGGAGGAGCATTAGTGATTATGGATTCAGTCTTTTACGAGGATAATGTGAATGAACATGATAAAAATTCACAAACATACATGCCAATACCATCTGATCCCACAAAAGAATTTTAAACGTTTAAACTTATATGCCCTCCGAATCGACAGGGCCCACAGAGTGGGGGCACAGCGGAGGGGACCGGCGACGGCCCCGGACATCCTCGCCTACCTCCCAGACTTCCCACTTAAAGAGCGGATCATGGCAGAGGCGCGGAGGCGGCAGCCTCTGACCTTCCGGGGGCACTCGGTAGCCCTCTATCAGGATTTGTCGGCAATCACGCTCCAGAAACGGAGGATGTTCAAACCCGCCACCGATTTTCTCCGAGAAAACCAGGTTCCCTATGCTTGGGGCCAACCCTTCAGGCTCATCTTTGGGTGGAACGGGGTTCAGCATCAGCTGCGCTCCCTGCGGGAAACCTGCGGCATCCTGGGCTTGCCAGAAGGAGAGGGAGATGCACCTGCCCCACGTCGGGGGCGCGCCAGGGGAGGCGACTGGCAGCGGGTGAACGGGCGGCGCTCCCGGGACCGCCCGGCGAGGCGGGACGCACCAGCCGATCGGGCTGAAGTGGACAGAGCGGCTCCAGAGGTAGTCGAGAACACTGGTCCCGGCGACGTCGCATTAACGGCATAGATCTGCTCCGGGGGGAGATCACATGAGGATACATCAGCTTCCAGGTTCAGGGTGGGGGGGGGGAGGGGGAGGGGGGGGGCTGGCCGGGGGGGGGAGTTGGCCTAACGTCCACTGGAGAGGGTTACCAAAGACTTGTCCTCTAGAGGACCGGACTTGGACTATGCAGGCAGGGGAATTGGGGTTAGGGAGGGGGGTGTTGTTGGGGCAGTTGTTGGATTGAGTTGGGGGATCGGGTTGGGGGGCGGGAGGGGGAGGTGGGGGGGGCAGTTGAGGTTACGGCAAGATGGGGATGAGAGAGCGGGCTCTACACCAGGACGGAGCGTAGGGGTGACAGGTCAGGGGGCGGGGAGGGGGCACCATCCAGAGCAGGACAGATTGCAAGACAGGGGAAGAGGGCAAGACAGGAACAGCGACCTCATGGCGACGCCATTTGACACCGGGGGAACACAGAGCGGGAGAGACGCCACTACTATATGTCACCCACAAGTCTTAAAATAGTGACACTTAATGTACGGGGCTTTAACAACCCGACCAAACGGCGGGCGGTGCTCTCCTTACTGGACGAGACTCAGGCGGACATCTGTCTGCTTCAGGAAACGCACCTCCTACCCAGGGATTGCGCCAGACTGCGTTCCCATAAATTCCCCACGCAGTTCTTCTCCTCTAATAACACCAAAACGGCAGGGGTGGCGATACTGGTGGATCGACGACTCGGGGAGAGATCCCCCACAAGCTAGCGGAGCAGCGGGGCCGTTTATTGGTCTACAGATTCCGGGTGGCGGGCACAGCCTTCACAATCGGATCTCTATATAGCCCGAATGACCGGCAGGATAGATTTCTCGAGGCAGCACTGGGGGAGGTGGCAGCTACACCGGACAGACACATAATTGTAGGGGGAGACTTTAACCTCGTTTTTGACTCGGCACTGGATAGATCTGCCCAACGGTCGCAGCAAGCGGGGGAGTTCTCAGCGGGCAGCAGGGCTCAACTCGTAGACATGGGACTGAGGGATCTGTGGCGTCACTTGCACCCGACGGACCGGTACTACACCTTCTACTCGCACGCACATAAAACTTACGCACGGCTGGACCACTTTCTAGTGACCGAGCCAGTCAGCACGTTGGCCACGGCGGCAGACATAGGAGTAATCTCCATGTCGGACCACGCCCCGGTGACGGCCATCTTCTCGGTACCGCCGGTGTATAATACCCCTGGAGTGTGGCGCCTTCGGGACACCTTACTACACAGAGGGGACGTCATCAAACAGGTGACCGCCGCGATCCGGGAGTACCAAACCCACAATGAGAACACGGAAACCTCCAGGGCGACGCAATGGGCAGCCCTGAAGGCAGTCTTGCGGGGGGAGTTCATTGCGATATCGGCGGCGGATAATGCACATAGACGTAGCAAACGGGAGGACCTTACGCAGAAAGTCAGGGAACTGGAACAAGTGCATCGCCGAACAGGGGCTCCACGGATATGGCGGCAGCTCCAGGGAGCGAGAAAGACCCTGGTCGCTTTGGATATGGACCGGGCAGAATACACCGCGCTTCGCCTTAAGCACACCTACTACGCCGGGGGGGATCGGTGCGGCCGCTTGCTGGCGAGTAGGCTCGGAGTGGCGAGACAGAAGCACCGGGTGAAGGGGATCACCGACCCCTCGGGGTCGTTAGTCACAGAGGACGGCCTCATCGCGGAGGCTTTCCGCCAATACTACGCGGACCTTTATGCTGGAGAACCCCCGGACGAACGCGCCACGAGAGGGTACTTGGACTCGGTCTCGCTGCCCACGCTGACGCCGCTGCAAGCGGAGGGACTGGACAGGGACATTAGAGTGGAAGAGGTGATCTCAGCCATTGCCAATTTCAAGCTAGGTAAATCCCCGGGGCCGGATGGCTTTACCGCTTTCTTCTATAAAACGTTCTGCACTACACTCGCACCGATCCTCGCACGCCTCTTTAACACCTTCGCGGAACAGGGGACGATGCCACGGGACTTGCTGCGGGCGTCACTTACGGTTATCCCTAAACCGGGGAAAGACGGCTCGCAATGTGGCTCCTACAGGCCGATATCCTTATTGAATGTGGATCTAAAAGTATACACGGGGATCCTAGCGACCCGATTGGCCCCCCTGTTGCCGGGGCTCGTAGGTCCAGATCAGGCAGGTTTTGTTCCCGGGAGGCAGACAGTGGACAACACCAAACGGATTGTGCACATCATAGAAAAGGCGTCGCGGATCCGGGGTGAGAGAATGCTGCTGGCGGTAGACGCCGAAAAAGCTTTCGATCGGGTGCACTGGCCTTACCTAGAGCAAGTGCTCGAGAAAGTGGGGATACGGGATAAATTCCGTAACATGATATTCAACTGTTACGGGACTCCGACCGCGGTGGTGCGAGTTAACGGCTGCAGCTCCGGGAGCTTTCATATCGAGAGGGGCACGAGGCAGGGCTGCCCGTTGTCACCCATACTGTTTGCTTTGTACATGGAGCCGTTCGCGCAACGTATTAGGGATAACCCAGAGGTGAGAGGAGTGAAAATGGGTGGGTTCTATCACGCTGTCAGCCTATATGCGGATGACGTGCTTTTCTCTCTGGAGGAACCGCTCTGGGCCCTGCCGGCATGCCTTGCGGAACTGTTTGCAGCAGTTTCTGGATTTAAGATGAATATGGGGAAATCGGTGGCCCTGGGCCTGTCGCTTACGCCGGTGACCCAGACGCAACTGCAGCGTCTAGCCCCGAAAATTTGGTCAACGGGCACGATCCCGTACCTGGGGATACAGCTAGCCCCCACCTTGCCGGAGATGACGGCGGTCAATTACGCTACCCTAGGTAGGAAGATACGGGACGAACTGGCTAGGTGGGACCGCGGTACTCTGTCGTTACTAGGCAGGGTGGCAGCCATAAAAATGACTACCCTGCCCCAGATACTCTATTTGTTCCGGGCGCTCCCGTTGGCGCCGCCGGTTGGGTGGATCTGGCAGATGCAGTCGGAGCTGGGGCGGTTTGTGTGGAAGGGAAAGAAACCGAGGCTGAGGCAGGCACTCTCCCTGCTGGCGCCTGAGGAGGGAGGCCTGGGCGTCCCGGATCTCCGCAAATATTTTCAAGCAGCTCAGCTGCGATATCTGGTGGAGTGGAGCAAGTGGGAATCAGATAAACATTGGCTCTTCCAGGACCAGGCGGTGGCGGGTAGGCCATTGCAGGAAGTGCCGTTCCTGCGAAGGGCACATCGGCCGGCTAACCTCTATGCCTCCTTTGTCACCAGAGTGCCACTGAGGGTGTGGGACGCCACGAACCTGGCATACGGGTTGACCTCGTTTCCGTCCCCGCTGACGCCCTTAGCGGACAACCCGGACTTTACGCCGGGTATGCAGAGGGGTGCGTTCGCCCATTGGCGAGCGGCCGGCTGTAGAGCTTTGTGTCATCTATACACTGTGGAGGGGATTATTCCCTTCTCGAGCTTTAGGCAGGAATACATGCTGCCCGAAGCGGAGAGAATGCGATACCTGCAGGCCCGACATTGGGCACTGAACCCTCAGGTGAGAGAAACCCAGACTATCCCAATACGAGCGCTGGCTCATGACTCGGTCGTCCGACACGAAGCTTATCAGTGATCTCTATAAATTTCTCCAGTTACCGTCCTCACACTTTTATCACCAGGGCCGGGCGCGCTGGGAGACAGAACTAGGTAGAACACTAAGCCATAAGGAGTGGGAACAAGTTGCGTATAGGGCACGGCACTCGGCGTATCACACAGGCCTGACAGAAACTCTCACGAAGGTTGCTATGTATTGGTACTACACCCCGGCACGCATTCACGCAATGGACAACAGCAAAGACTCGAGATGCTGGCGGGGGTGCGAGCAGGTAGGGACGCTGACCCACGTTTTGTGGGAGTGCCCGCGACTGGGGGACTTCTGGAAGGAGGTGCTGGACACGGTGGACTCCCAGTTTAACATTGAATTACCACGTCTACCGGCCTACATCCTCTTGGGCCTCCCCAACGCATTGATGTACCCGCTTAGATCTCGTAGAGGGAGGCAGATAGCGATAGCGCTAGGATCAGCCATTCAAAACATTCTCATACACTGGCGAACACCCACGCTCCCCACAGTCACAGGGTGGTTGCACAGACTATGGTACGTGCTCGGAATGGAGAAAATGTCACTGACAGCGAGGGGAGAGGTCGAGCAGTACCGGGAGATCTGGGAGCCGTTTATCTCTTTGCTCGCCAACGAATTCAGAGAATTGACATGCCCCAGATACCTCAGACTCTTACGGCTTGCGGAACCGGAAGGGCAGGATGGGTGAGGTCATCCGAGCAGGGGGGCACGGCTGGGCGACATAGCAGAGGGCTGGGTCTCTGGACAATAGCTACGGACGGGGGGGGGGGTAGGGGGAAGGAGGAGTGGCACAAACAGGGGGGGAGGAGGGGGAAGGGAGGGAGGGTCTAAAGTTTGCCGGCGACTGGCCCAGGAAGTAGGGCAGCTCTCAGAGGATGATATGAGGGAAGGGGGAGTGAGGGATCACACAGACAGGGCGACAGGGCCTAAGGGGGACTAGGGGGAAGAGGATGTTCCATGTGATACTTGCCGGCCTCAGTGGTTATAGGCGTATGCATGGACTGTTATGGATGATGCTGGTTTGTTGTTGGAACTTAATAAAGAGATTTAAACATAAACTTATATGCCCAACCGTAAGTCCATCTTTACACCTTCGTGTAAGTTTTTGATGATACATCGGCAATTTCATTTACTGGCGGAATCGTTTCCACTCTTCCCACAGGATTGAGTCACGGGGGACCGTAGACTCGTTTTGGTTCACACGAGTTCGGATAACTTTTCTTTTAACACTCTGGTGACATCATGATACACGATTGTTTTCTTCGATGCTCGTTTCCATTGGAGACACTCAGACTTTATTAAACTGTTCCCCCTCAACCGTTTGATTCACGAACACTAAATATTGGAATGTTACCCACAATAGTTTATGTCACTATTTTCAGCACGGTTTAATTTACTCGTTCTTACTTTTTTATGCATCGGTCTACCTGATTACACATTTTTATGTCTGTTTTTTCAACACGAAGTTAATTTGAAGCTTTATTGTTCAAACACCTAGGCTGATTCCTGGCTTGTTTCCTTTCAGAGTGCTACCCCTGAAGAAGGGCTCAGACAGCCCGAAATGCATTGAGCATTTAGGCAAACGTTGTATGGAATTAATAGAATGTACATAATTCTATGAGACTTTCCATGAAAATGTTGAATAAATTCAAATGACCTTGGAATAACTTGATTGTTTACTTTATTGAAAAGAACAAATTGATCTCCATTTCGAGTGCAGCACGAGTGACACTATCCTACACAGGAACGTGCACATATTTCTGGCATGAAGAAGCCAAATGAAAGCTTGGCTCGTTTTGGGCTTGAGGGCCCAAGAGGACCTAGAGCTAAGCAAGAACCAGCCGGGCTCGAGCTTCCCATGGCGCATCCACCTTGAGTTTCCTCGATCTTGTTCAGTCTGGCATAGACTTTGGGTTGCTCTCTCACCTCGAAACAGGCTTTTGCAGTTTGCATTAATGTGTGAAGTGAGCATTCAGAGGAGCACAACTAGCTCAGAATGAATGTGAATGTAATATGAAACGTGGGAGGCCAACCAAACCCTGACCCACCATAACTGGCGCAAACTTTTACAGGAGAAATTTTAAATGCATTTTTTGTTTAACAAAGGTTCATGCAGATTCATCAAGTTGAAACAAAGTATATTACAAATGTAATTTAAATTTGGGATTGCCTCATTTTTAAAAAGCTCTTGTACATTATAAATATTTGGAGCCTCCTCGCACAACAGACGCGTAAACAGTGCATCTGGCTCTCGCTCAGAAAGACTGTCATGGCGGCTTTAATGGCGCATTCATAACACTAAGTAACACAAATGTCATTGAGCTAAAATCAACATAACAGGGGCATGCAGTCTGCCATATTATATGAAAATATAATGATAAAGAACAATCCACGGCTTGCTAGCACTGCCATATCTGTGGAGTCATACCTTTTCCAGGCAATCGCAGCCTCGACATGGTTCAGCGTCACAACGATACTTGTTGGTTGATTCTCCACAACGTATACTATGTCTGGCTTGTCTATGATGATGGGTGAATCCTCCAAGTAAGGGCCTGTCAGGAGAATGTATGACACAAGTGGAAACACATTACCACAGGCCTTAAAAGAGTCTATTTAACTGTCTTGTGACTGGCTATGATTTTAGGACTGATTTAGAGTTTCGCATAGAGGGTACTGTATCACACACAGAGTACTCTGTCTGTCAAACCCTTGTCCTCATGCCTCGTTAATGCCAACTTTCCATTGAGAGGCCCCACTGACAAAAAGCTTCCCCTGACAGAGTAGTAGCAAGGGACTAACTCAACAACCCAAGTGATGAGATTCTATGCATGATAAGTTCTCAGTTTCTGGGCTGATGGGAATAGTATAGGTCAGAATATACACAAAGTTGTCGTTTTTATGCACTAATAGCAGCTCATTACTTGGGTTGTTTAGTTAGTCCCTGGATTTATTGTTAGATAGGTCGCTGTTACTATTGTAAATATTGGAATGTTTTTTAGCATCACACCCCATCCCCTCATGAGCACTACTGTGAGCACCTTAGTCACCCTTTCTTTTGTGAAGCAACCATGTAAATATGCAACTTATGATTAACTCACAGATATAAAGTGTTTTTGGTAACCATGTTCTGCCTGGTTTTGTTTCATTGAAGCTAATTGTGTGGTGGCTTGATTTATGTTGAGTCAGTTGGCCTATTTGTTTGATGTTCCATTGTTAGCCTAGGTCCAGCTGCACACTGGGTATAGCCCATTGCTATGCAACAGTCCCCATAGGATAAGCTGTGGGCTGAAAGAGCAAAGGTCCAGCCTATTTAGATGAGCAAGATGAGACACCCAGTTGAGACCACTGTGAACCATCAGATGGTCCTAAGAGAAGAACGCATGGCCACAGGGCAATACCCTAAGTCTCTAACTGCACATGTCACCAGTGCCTAATTTGTGCCAGTGAGTTTCGGCGGTTGGCAGGTACTGCTTGGCACTTACCCTCTTTGTCTATCTCCTGAGTGCAATAGCCCAATGATCAGAAGTAAATGCATCCTACACCTGTCCTGCCCTTCCAGTTAAAGTTACAGCATGAGCAAAGGTTAGAGTATGAGCTTGGGGCAGAGCATGAGTTAAAGTTAGGGCATTAGTTAAATTTAGGGGGATATTCACAAGAACGTGTGCTAAACATCACCCAAAAATACTAACGCAACTTTACACATCACAGCCCATCGCGGGGAAATAACCCTACGTTAACGTGGAATTCACAACACAGCGGTAGCATGCGATAGTCCGCCGAAAACGCGGCCAATGTCCACGATACAACCACCCCGACCGAGGTAAAAACACAAAACACAACACCAGAAAACTTGCGATGAGCTCATCCGCGATGAGGAAAGCAGGGATAAGCACCGCCAGGACCGCAAAAAACACGGCAGGCGGGAATAAGCTCAACAAAAACCTGAAAAAGCAAGACAGACCAAACAGAAAACAACATCCAACCACAATGGACGCAACCTGAGCCAGCAGACAACCCCACCAAACACATTGGCAACAAAACATTGTACATGGCAGGCCAACTTGGACAAGATGAATGTAGCCTGAGAGTAGAGGAGGACAATGGCAAAAAAACAGAACTCCAGCAATGATGCGAAAGGCACAAACAAGCAGATACACGCCAACAACAAGAAGGCAGCAATGCACACCGGAGGTGGGAGTCCAGCGCCACACCAGGAGCTAGATGACATGGAGGAAATAGTCTCCACCACATCAGTCTGGAGATGGTGGCAGGACTCGGGGACCGGAAACTGCACCAAACAACAGACACAACAGCAACAGGTAGAGGAACCAGCAGAGACTGGGGGACAGGGGGAGAAGGGCACAATGGCACACATGCACAACTAAGCACAGCACAACTGCAGACAAACCATGCCCAAGAGTAACAACACCAACCAGGAGCACAAGTCACACAACCCGGCAATGTAACACCACTGAACAAGCACAGAAGTGAAGACAACACCACCTGAAAGGGAGAAGGGCGAGCCAAATCAGAGCTGAAAGGACCTCTCACACACAATGCAGCACACACACATAGGAAGCAGAGCACCCCAACATCCAACACAATGTGGTACAAACAACAACTTGTGCACAACCCAACACAGGACACAAGTGCACCCGCCTGTGGATGGTAAACGGCCACACGCATCTGCTAAAGCACGAAACAGGGACATGATAATGCACACGTACAAACACACAGTCCTGATGGGGTAGCAATGCATGGATGGCAGGGAGCCAGAGAGTTCATGACACACACATTGGCATAAAAATCAAGACACAACACAGTTGGAGACAAGTGAAAGTGCGGAACCTTTATCAACAAGTGCGAGTCAGTACACCCAGGAGAAGTGCCACGAAATGCAGACAAATGCAGCAGCGTGTCTGAATGAGGAACGTAGGAAAGTGCCCATGTCCACCTCGGGGGAGTCCTTCACCAACACAAGTCAGTGCCAACCCGCGTTGGTTGTCCGCGCCTGGAACATGAGTCCTGGCCAATGCAGCCATGTCCGCTGTCATCTCAGGACCTGTGACCAGATCCACAACATGCAACCATGTGTCGTGACAAGTGCAATGGCTCACATCCAGTTGTGGCTGCAGGTACCTTGTCACTCGTCCATGAACGCGAGTGCAGCTGCTTAGGCCAACATCTCCAAAGAGTAATCGTCGTCCACCACATCTGACATGTCGTCGACGTAATCCATCAGCTGACCCGGACAGATGTGCTGACTCCAACCACTGGACCCAATGTGCACCAAAGCCCAATCGGGTAGTGGCTTAATGTGCTCACTGCACACGACGATTCATGCAATCTCCCAGGTCAAGTTTCCAGCCTGAATTCCAAACATCCATGCATGCCATAAGCGGTCATCCTGGTGACACTCCTGGTCGTGGGCCAACAGGGGGCACACACACAAGTGGAAATCCAGGTCAGCTACCATTACGTTGGAGAGGCAGACATCCATGGACCACTCGAATAAGCACGAGCGACAATGCAACACAGGCTGCACGCAGGTGACGTGCGCAAGGCGGAAGCTAAGCCGGTAACTGATCCGCAGCACTGCCAACGGCAGTGCTCCCAGTACATGCAGCAGACGTGCATGGTACAGCTCCACTTGACTGGAATAGACCATGTGTCCGGAATGGTCTGCCATTGCACCAGTGGCTCTGCTTGAAGCTGCACTGGCTTGCCCTGAGACAGTCCTGTGGATGAAGTGACATAGCTCGGTGCAATGAGCAGTGTCTGTGTGCAACGGGTGCAGGCCTTGGGTGGGGTGTGAGTACGTGTGAAGGCCATATCACGCAAGCCACCTACGACCAAGACGCACTGCGTGTGGGATGTGTACACGTTGGTCTCATGCCCGGCAGTGCGTCGTGTGGGAGTCGCAAGCAAATGCTATCATATGTGTCAGGGGGTGCTGGGCACATGTAAGTTCCTGCCCGGAACTGCAGATGTGCTACCACCTGATAGTACAGACAAAGGACCTTTCATCCCTACAGTAACTTCACCAGCTGCATGCACACAGTAGATGTACAGAGGCCGGTCGTGGGTGTGTTGGGATGTCTGCAACCCTGGGAATCATGGATGATATGCCCAGCACGATGCACATGAGCGGACTCACTGTGTGTCACATTGCCACACAGCTGCTCCTCCCTGCCACAGGCACCCACACTTGTGTGTGCTGCACGGTTGCATCACGTGCATTCCTACGGGACACAATTCTATTGCCTGTCCGCATATGTACTGCACCATGCCAACAACACCGCGATGCTGGCCTTCGAAGGTGTGCGCCCACTTGGGTGTAGGCCAATGGTCCGGACAGGGCGGACACAGGTGCCCAGCCCATGGCTGGCTGGGATCGTTCTTCGAATGAGGCCAGCCAACAGACTCATGCATCCGCAAGACTGATACACATCACACCTGGCATCCATGTGCCAAGACCCCGAGCATCCTTGTACCCCTACATGTCCCCGTACCTGCGAGCCCACCCTCCTAGTATATGCCACATTACAACATCGTGCACTGTGGCCCTGGTGGCGACAACACACCAAAACAGAGACACACTTACTGCCATTCCTGCACCGGGCCAGATCCGGACCACACCCTGCCCCCCCTGCAGAACCAGCCCACACAGCCTGTGCATGCAGGAGGGCAGGTGCAGGGCTACATGTCCAGGGTCACTGCCAACGCTGAGGTGACATGGCAACGTCCACAGAAGACAGCACACTGGGATGTTGCAGGACCCGTGCCCATCAAGCTGACACAGTGAACACACGGACACACTTGCTCAGATGGCGTGAATGGCTACGGGCACGTGCGCACAGCCACATTTATTATCAGGCACACTTACTGAGTGACACCTGTGTTGGATGTGTGTGGGGTGTGTGCACACCAGCCGGAAAGGGCTGCCTGGTGCAGTCAGAAATTGACAACAGTGTACATCGTAAAGGACACAACCATTTAAACATAAAGGCCCCATGATTTGTGCTGCACAGAGTAGCCCCAGATGCACTGCGTCCTGCACGGGCCTGCCGCCACGGGCCGCTGACTTGCGGTGCACTGGATGACAAGGGGCCTTGTCGCGGAGTGTCTCGATGGACAGTGGAAGGTGTACCCCGAGGGCAGGATGCAGAGGGCAGGCCCACGCTGATACAGTCACTATGGTGGACACCAAGTCAGGTCCAGTCAGAAGAAGATGCAGAAAACCACCAGGCCATGGGCTCTGACGCCACCAAGGTCCAGCAAGATGGTGCCCATGACTCATTGCGCACAGAGTTGGTGGCACCAGTGCAGTTAGGGGATGCCGCCTGCGATAAGGCATGTCCAATGGTGTGGATTCCTCCACATCTTACCCAAAACACAGTTCCACATTTGTGACCTATTGAACCGCAGTGTAGGCCTGAGGCAGCGGTCAGCACAGGCCATTCACCAAGTATCGCCGACATAGGTTGAATGGCCCCACCAGCTTGCATAGTTCAGGTTCAGTGGCACCACGGGACGCGGGCTAGAGATGAACAGGGTTGATGGCACCAGATCAGTTGTTGATAGTGTTCGGTCACCTCCGTGACTGTGATCCCGCTTTCGTCCATACTGAGCCGCATCTTCCTCTTACTCCTCTCCGTGCGACCACTGGTGTGGACTCTGCCATTCGTGATTCATGACTAGGTGCTGGATGTGAGACCTACTGGTCCGCAGGGTAGTCCTGGTCCCTCATCCACGTGTCACCGGCTGACGTTGAACAGGGTTAGTGGCACCACGTGTCGCAAGCTGCCATTGAACAGGGTTGGTGGCACCACGTGTTGCCGGCTGGCATTGAACAGGGTTAGTGGCACCACGTGTCGCCGGCTGGCGTTGAACAGGGTTAGTGGCACCACGTGTCACCAGCTGGCATTGAACAGGGTTAGTGGCACCACGTGCAGCAAGATGCCCATATGGAACTATGCCTCACTGATCGAAGGGAGTCTGGTGCTGTGGTCGGTGCCCTGGCTTTGGGATCACTGCCATTCAGGACTCAGAACACAGTTTCACATATGGGGCCTAATGGGGACGCCGGTGTAGTATATGAACGAGGAAGGAGTGATGTGGGCCAGCGTTGGGGGGCCAGCAATGGTCTGCAGAGGCTGCAGAGGTCACGGAACTGGTGTTTGGAGCTTGCACCAGCACGTGGTGGACCCTCCTTGACAAATGCCAGTGTCGGAAGGTGATCAGTGTGGCCTGGCTGAGCTGGGGCAGTCCTGACGGGTTTGGGGTCCAGCGGGCCGGGGTACGGCAGGCGCACAGGACCGCAGGCAAGTCTGCTCACGAGAACGACGTAGGCCTCGTGGCGTGGTAAGAGGCGCTACCCTGGCAGAAACATTGGGCTTTCCAGAAGAGGACCACGCCCAGGGCTACATGCTTTTTATTCACACCCATACGCTGGCCTGGCGTACTCCGGGCCATCCCACTCCGCTCACACTTACGAGGGGGATGTAACAGGCAACATTTCCGCAAACTCCTCCACTGGCCGGGTGACATGGTTGCGTCCACTGTCCACTACACTCCATACACCAGAGGTGTATGTCGCCATGGATATGGGTGTGTTCTGCATACTGCGGTCTGTCCAGCACATCTCCGCCACTCTTGGCATTGTGTGCTTTCCCAGTCATGGTTCTCCTGCCTCTTTCACACATGCCTGTTGCCACCTCTCCCCACATTGGGCTAGTGTGTGGCTGAGGTGCCATGCTGTTGATGGCTCATGTTCACGGCTTGCCCAGATTACCATTGTGAGTTGTTCTGTCGTGTCTGGTGGGTGGGCATGTTGTTTAGAATGTTGGTTTTGATTTTGTGACATGTGCATTGCCAGAGTTGTGAGTTGCATGGCTGTGGAGTTGAGGTGAGTGGAGTGTTCATTTGGAACTTGCCATGGGGCGGAGCATTTCCGTTGGTGCCATCCTAGGGACGCTGGTTGCAATTGGACTGTCGGAGGATGGAGGAATCGTGCACAGTGGCTGGGTATTTTTAGGCGAGATTGGTGGAGGTTCCACGGTGTTTGGTTGTTGCCTGCACATTGATGTGAGACGTGTGCTTTCTGTTGTGGTGATTGTGTGCTGTATCGGCAGGGGGCACCGGTATGACGTGTGCTGTGGATAGCCCCCGACACGTGCGTGCATCCAGCTATGGCGTAAGGGCCTTGCTTGGTGTCCAGCGGATCCTGAGCATTGTGTTAGACGTATAGGGACTGGGGTAAGAGGCTCATGGTGATGTCCAGGTCAGGTGTGAGGGACTTGAATGTGGCTGGATGTGTGTCTCCTCCGACTGTGGTGGGTGTTGGTTGGGGGTACCAGAGGCCGACATGTGCAGCACAGCCAGCAGCTTTGTGTGGGGTGGGATGTTGGTTGTCTGCTGTGTTAGTGCCGTTGGTCTGTTGGGCGTTGTTGGTCAGGATGCGTACAATGGTTGTCCTTTTGAGCCTGTGGTGGGCAATGACATTGTCGGGTATTGGTTCTGTGTGGCTGGTGCATTTCCTGGGGGTCCGCAGTCTTTGTCTGCGCTGCCTGTGTGGTGGTCCGGGGGGGGGGGGGTGGTTGTTTCGGGTGGGTGTTGGGGTCCTGGGGTGGTGGCGGTGGGTGCTGTGGCCCTCTTGGGTGTCCGGTCCGCATGTCCGGTGGCTCCAATGCATCTGTTGCCCTTCCGATATGGCTGTGGGCTGTGCTCCCTTTTGTTGTGCAGGCTGTGGTCCGACTTTGCACCAGGTCAGAGCAGGTGTTATTTTCCTGCTGCTAACGCACCTTATCGCCTGTTTTGTGTTCTTATCACAGTTCTGGCTGGTCGTTGTGAATGTTGTGGAGTGGTGTTGTCGCGGCTTTTGGCACTGGACACCTACTCTGCATCTCATTAGCAATAGTTGCGGGGGTCTTCTGTAGTGATGTTTTTTGCGGCTGCTATCACGGGAAAACTGGTGCTGTTGGCTGTTTACACCAGCTTGTGAATGGGGTGATCGATTTATTGCAACTTTGGCAGCGATAAAGTGCCGTTAACTCAGCGTTAGCTCCTTGTGAATATCCCCCTTAGAGTATGGGTTAAGGTTAGATTATGAGTAAAGGTTATGGTAGGAGTTAAGAGTATGCTATGAACTAAGGTTAGTGTATGAGTTAAGGTTTGGGTATAAGTTAAGGTTATGGTATGAGCTGGAGTAAGGGTTAGTATAAGCTATGGCTATGGAATAGGATAGTGCTTCCACTAGGGATTGTCTCACACTTCAGCAAAATATTTGTTTCATTTGTACTTTAAAAAATGTAAGCTCTCTGTGTGAGTGGCTCGATGTTAGATGAAAACTTTATTGCACCTGATAAATAATGACACCACGGGTTTGTCATTTAACAGGTAAGGTAAATAGTGCCTACTACAAGCCTTTCCACTAACATGGGGCATAACATGCAGATTTTGTTGTTAACTGCAACAGAATGCACATGGCCTGGTGCTTATCAGGCATTTTCTCTCCTAAAATTCCTGCACAGGGGATGTGAATTTTATCGCGCTCGATATTTACAAGGGCCCCAATTTACAAACATTTTGCATTGGGTTTGCATTACGTTTTTAACGCAGACCCAACAAAAGTGTTGAGACTCAACACAAAGTGTTGGGTTGGTATTTATAATCCAATGCATATAACAATTTGCTTTGGATTGTAACCCAAGTAACACAACGCAGCGCAATGCACTGCCTTGCGTTACTTTGTGTGAAAGAAGCGGTCCATTTGTAGTGCATGGTCGTTCCCATGAGTCCACCCATGTTATTTAAGGCAAATTCATATCTACAAAGACTCCCCGAGGCTGGTGTAATGAGGAGAAACATTTCCATTTTGTCTGCTTTCTGCAGCACACATGCAATGAGGAAATTGCCTTTCAGCATAGTTTTTGTGCAGGAAAAGACATATTCCTGCACAAAAGCTATGCTGAACACAGCACAGACACCCTTGCAGTATGTAACATAGGTTTCTGTGTTTGCACATGGCAGCATAACGTGCACCAGTGAAAGGATAGAACAGAACAGCACCACTTCTCAGCAGACATGTAGCAGTTCTGCTCTTTCCTGTTCATGCAAAACGGTGCAGCAACTGCACTTTCTGAGCTGCGCTGTGCTGCGTTGCGTGATTTATTTGTAAAAGTGGCCACAGTGTGATAATGAATGCAAACTCCATGATTCTGATAACAGGAATTACCACACATATCTGTAATTATCGGCAAACTCATAATGAGCGCCTTAGTGGCTAATGTAAGAAAGCACCATTTTCAGATCTTTAACTATTTATAGACACCAAAGAAAACGATAACAAATCACCTATGGTCAGAACAGCCGTCATTTCCAAAATACTTGTGTTCCTCAGCAAGCAAATGTGCCAGCATCAGCTACTGAGAAAGGGTCTGCATTTGCCGTTGCTTTGATGCAGCCTTGACTCTAAATTGTACTTTGTGTGATCTTATACATTTCCTCTTGGGTCAGAATGAAATGCACTGGAATTAGATAGTGTTCAGAGGTCATATGAGCACCATAAGGTAACTGTAGACGTCCTTGACACAAAGACTACAGGATAATATTTGTAACTGTGATAATCATGGGACCTATCCTTACTGCAATCATGGGATAAGTTCTTACCTCGGTCAAGAAGCTCAGTGGTTTCGCTTGGAGGCGAGGGCCTACTGTTGGTTTTCGGCGTGGATGTGATGACCCGGAAAAGGTACTGGACCCCTTTGGCTAGCACGTGGATAGTGTGGGTGGTTTCCTTCAGGTTGCTGGCGACGGTTGTCCACTGGCCTGTACCTAATGCTTGCTGCTGCACAATGTAGGTGACTTGTGCAGGATCTATGCAAAAAACACAGTGGGAGATCTTAAAGGTAGATTATCTGCTTTACTAGCATATTCTATCAGATGTCCCTCTGAACAAAGTGACCAACAGGCTGAAAGTAAAGGCACAAACAACTCTGCTTGCCATGCACTATACCTATGTCCCCACCTCTAGCTTGTCCACCCTCTCTACATCTGTGTGACTATTCAACTCCAGACTCAACATGTACTTATTACCACTCATGGATATCTCTTCCACATGGATCTCTGCTGCCCTCCTCCACTGCCTAGGCGAATATATCAGGATGGTATTTTTCAGGACATGGCACTCCCATGTCTCTTCTTGTATGCATGAGATGGATCACTTCAGGACACATATATTCTGTCAAACTCCCCTCTTTCCATGTGATACTTTGGGCATGATTTAGACCGTGGAGTGCCCATCCTCTGTATCTAGTTATGGGCCTGATTTCGACAGTGGAGTGCCCATGCTCAGAATCTAGAGATAACCAGCGGCCGAGTAGACATCTCTTAGATTAGCAGGAACCACTGTCACAAAGGTTCCTGTCAATGTATTAAAAGTCTGACAGATTGCTCTGTTAACATTAGGGCACCATCCTTCAACTGTTTAACCCAGTTTTTTCATTATCAAAAACAAAATCCCAAAGCAGGATTTTAAAAAAATGAAAAAACAACTAATAACCCTGCACCACAGGAGTTGTCTTGTACAGTGTGGGGGCCAGCGTGTAGTTTTCCTTGCCCCTTATAGGTGAGGGACACTGACATCTAGCTAGCTGAACAGCCGCTCTAAAACAGGCAGGTGGTCAATGGACAAACATCTAATGGCCTTCACTCATTTTGGCCATAAAAGGTGTTTTTCATTGATGGAGACCGAGTAGTCTCCATCTCTGACATACAGACGTTTTGCCAAATTCTAGATGAGGCAGGCAGATCTTCCCTATGGTAGTCAAGGCTGAAATATACCTACAGATCCCCTGCATTTCTATCTATGCAGTGGGCTATGGCAGGACCCCCACATGCCCACCTCACTGTCTTATGTGTTTCCATCTAATGGTCTCTCTAGAACTTTGCTAATTCAGTTATACCTTGATAGTGTATCAGAGGAGTCTCTGTCTCACTCTCTTTCTCCCTTTTTCTCTCTCTGTATTTCAAAATGGCAGACTATTAAAGGAAGTATAGGTCTCTGCTGCCTAGGACATTTCAGAACTCAGTGAACCCTACATTTCTCTGCCCATGCATCATGATGAAAGCACATCTATCAGCATTTTGACCACTAGTCCTTGTCTTCTAACTGCCCATCTCTAGATCCTGTTATCGCTTGTCTGCGTACTGAAACCATGTTTCTGTATCTGTCTGCCCAGAACTCATTGACCCCCTAGTATATATTAACTCTCCTTAGTGATGTCCATCCCAAAACTCAGAGTTCCAGTCAGCCAGTCACACTTTCGCTTCCATGCTATTGTTCTGTTCATTACTCTGTGAAACATCATTCTCATTTACTCTCCTTGTCTCCCTGGGATTATCAGTCTTTGTACTCAGTGATTTCTTCTACCCATTCGCTCTCCTTGAATCCCTTTCATTGTTCATTTCAGGACTCACTGACCTCTTCTAGTCATTAACTCTCTTTGCCCTCACCATATTGTCCATATCAGGTCTAACTGATTTCTGTTGGTCATTAACTCTCCTTATCTGTATGTAATTGTTCATTTGATGAGTCACTAAACACTTCTACTGATTCACTTTCCTTGTCACCCAGTGATTGTCTATCTCAGGACTCACTGACTTCAGAAAATTCTTTTTTAACTCTCCCCCTGCAGTACTGATCTCAAGACTCATCCACCTTTTCTATCTCTTCTTTATAGGAGTTTCTGCGTAATTATCCATCTCAACACTCATTCAATTTTGTGACTTTTACCTATGGCAGAGTCCATTCTTTTAGGTTTGTTCCATTTCAGGGTGACGATTCTTCCTGTTACTGACGCCACAACAGGAGGTCCATCTGGGGGACTTGGAACCACATCTGGAACAGGCCAAGTGCAATTTTAACAATCATGAATGGCTAAAAGGCAATTGCAACCAATGGCGTGGAGGTAAGAACAGTAAGAAGAAAGGGAAATTCCAGGACCTGCTACACCTTCTTGGTTCGCCTCAGATCAAGTTTCACTGAGTCTAACAATCTCATTTACCACAGCATGTTCAACTTAAATACCTCAGATCCTGCAAGTCTAAATTTGTAAGGACTTAGCGCCAGATATAGACAGTATTTTGTTTCACGGAATCAGGCCATTTTGCTATTGCAAAAATGTATCTTCTAATGTGCAAACCACAAACTGCAATATGGGAACAAGTTACTGAATCGCAATTTGACTTTATCACTCAATACAGATTTTGGGCCTGATTCACAAAAGTAATCTGAGACAAAATCCTAACTTTAGTAACTTTACGATATTCACAAAAGGCATTTAGTAGTAGTAAAGTTAGGATTCCTAACTTTACTACTACTAAATGCCTTCTAGGAATACCAAAAGTAGTAAGGATAAGTTACTTACCTGTAATCCTAGTTCTCTTCCAGGGGTATCCTCATCAAAGTCATAAGCTCTGAATATTCCCGCCCATGTGCGGGGACCCCGGAAATAATAAAAATAATATATATGAAAAACACATATATATATACAGCATATATGTATACAGCTCTATATATATAAAACCATATATATTTTTTTCTAATACCAATGCAGCTCTCATATAGGAGGCTAAACAATGTAATTAAACACATAAACTGCTTTTGCAAGTATACATATATAAAAACACATGAGGGCAAGAAGCACTTGAACTCTGTTTTAATGAGTACATCCCATGAGTAAACTGCAAAAGAAAAGCAGGCATTGTTAGCCTACAGGCTGCATTGTAAACCAACATAGAAAATGAAAGCAATCTTCCATAAAAACCTTTAAGGCAGCCATGACCCCTAGCTTCCTATCATGCCTCAGGGGTGTCAGTTAGTTCAGTTGTTATTTGCCTAACTCTGAAGATCAGGGCACCAAGATAATATTTAACAATAAAATAATCTTATTTGCCTGGGGAGGTGGGCGGGTTGCTTATGACTTTGATGAGGATACCCCTGGAAGAGAACTAGGATTTCAGGTAAGTAACTTATCCTTCTCTTCCACAGGATCCTCATCAATAGTCATAAGCACTGAATAGAATAGCAAGCCCATCATCCACCTGCAGGCAAATTGACCCTGTTAACAACAACTGGAAAGTCAGCTGTTGAACAGATTCCTCCAGGAGGCTTGACCTACTTGAGTGTCCGCTCTGGTATCTGAGTCAAGACAGTATTGCCTTGTAAATTTATGCACTGATCTCCAAGTGGCTGCTTTACAGATCTCAGAGAGCAGTACATTATTGAGAAAAGCAGTCGTAGCTGGAAGAAGCTTTGGGAGCAGACAAAAGAGGCTTCTGTGCCAACTGGAAAGCCATTTTGATGCATAAGACTATCCATCTGGAGATGGACCGCTTTGATGCTGGGAAACCTGTTCTGATCGAACCATAATTAATAAATATGTGATCAGACTTCCTCAATGGCTTCGACCTGTCACGATAAAACTTCAAAACCCTTTTAAGGTCTACCGAATGTAGAGCCCTCTCAGCTGGAGAGGAGGGATTGGGAAAAAAGGTCAGAAGAGAAATTGTTTGATTTACATGAAAATCGGACACCACCTTTGGAAGGAAGGAAGGATGTGTTCTGAGGACTACCCTATTGAGATGGAAGACCAAATAGGGCTCTTTAGAACAGAGGGCCTGTATCTCACTCACCCTACGAGCTGAGGTGATAGCTACCAAGAAAGCTACCTTCCACGTAAGGTGTTGTAAGGTTGCTTTGTGGATAGGCTCAAAATGGTGGACCCATCCATTTTGACAGTACCAAGTTCAGCTCTCAAGGAGGTGAAAGAGGTCGGACCGGAGGGTAGACCTTCTTGAGACCCTGCAGGAAATCCTTCACCACCTGTAACTGAAAGAACCCGGGTTGAGAAGGAGAATGCCTGTACGCCGTAATGGCAGTCAGGTGTACCTAATGGATGAGAATTTCAAACCTGCTCTAGCTAGGTGAAGCAAATAGGGCAAAACTACCTCCTCCTGCCCCTTGGTGGGATTCCAATTATTTTGCAAAACGCTTCCATTTGCAGGCATAAGAGTGTCTTGTAGAAGGTCTCATTGCCTCTTTCAATATGGTCATGCAGTCCTGTGGGAGACCTAAATGCCCATACTGGAGGACCTCAGGAGCCATGCTGCCAAGCTCAGTGATGGAGGGTTGGGGTGATGAATCTTCCGTTCATCTTGGATAGCAGGTCCGGTCCCGCACGGCAGCCTCTTGTGTGGGCAAACTCACAGATGTAGAAGGTCCGGGTACCACCACTGCCTCGGCCAGTCTGGAGCAATCAGTATAATTGTGGTGTCCGAGTGAGATAGCTTGGTCACCACCTTCGGTATGAGAGGCAGGGGTGGAAAGGCGTACACAAATGCCCCTGACCAGCTGATCAAAAGGGAATTCCCCTTCGATCCTGGACGGTAGTACCTTGAGGCGAAGTCTCGGCATTTTGTGTTTTCGTCGTCCGCGAACAGGTTTATGCTTGGACGGCCCCAAGCCTGGAAGATGTCGTCGACCACCTCGTCGTTGAGGACCCAGTCCTGCTGTTCCTCGAAGTGATGGCTGAGGGCATCCACTTGAGAATTCTGTTCTCTCGGCAGGTGAACTGCTGTGATGGATAGATTCCTCACCAGAAGCCAGTGCCAAAGGGTCTGTGCCCCCAAAGATAGACCTCGAGCGAGTTCCTCCCTGTTTGTTCAGGTAGTACATGGTGGTGGTATTGTCCGTCTGTACTAGGATGGAACTCGCCTGATTCGAAGGGAGGAAAGCCTTCAGAGCCAGATGAACAGCCCTTAGCTCCAGCATGTTTATGTGGTACAACTGTTCCTTTGAGGACCATAGGCATTGCGTCTGGAGAGACCTCATGTGGGTTCCCCATCCTTGCAGGGATGCGTCTGTGATCAGAGTCCGAGAGGGAGGAGTTTGATGGAACGGTACTCCTACTCTCAGGTTGCCCTTCTTCATCCACCACGGAAAGGATGCTCTGGCTGCGTCTGATAGACAGATTTTGTCTTCCCAGCGAGAACACCGTTGATCCCATTTGTCCTCTAGATCCCGCTGTAGAGGACGCATTTTTAATCTGGCATTGGGCACCAGAAAAATGCAGGATGCCATTGATCCTAGCAGGGAGGCGATCTGACGCACCGAAGACAGGTTGCTCTTTAAAATCTGTCTGCCTTTCTGAATGATGGATAATTGTCTCTCCTCCGAAGGAAACACTTTTCCTCGCTCGGAGTCTATCAGCGCCCCCAGGTAGTGGATTGTTTGAGTGGGTTGTTGCGTCGACTTCTCGAAGTTCACGTGTAGGCCCAGTTTTTGACAAAGCCCTAGACACTGCTGGAAATGGTTCATCACACTCTGGGGAGAGGGGCCTTTTAGCAAAAAATCGTCCAGATAAGGGTAGACGAAGATGCCTCTGAGTCGCAGAGCAGCTGCCACTACTGCTATGCACTGCGTGAACACCCAGGGAGCTGACTTCAGCCTGAAGGGCAGCACTTTGAATCGATAGTGGGATGTTCCGACTATGAATCGTAGATATTGCCGGTGATGCTGATTTATCAGTATATGAAAATAGGCATCTTGCAGATTCAGCGAACACATCCAATCCCCTTTGCGGAGATGAGGATATATTTGGTGGAGAGCCAACATGCAAAAATGTTCTCGTTTGATGGACTTGTTGAGTGCTCGCAGATCCAGAATGGGTCTGTATTCCAACTTTTGACCTTTTTCTTTACCAGGAAGTATCTGGAATAAACTCCTCGACCTCTTTGGGATCGTGGAACCTTCTCTATGGCTGATTTTTGGAGAAGGATGCCCACTTCCCTCTGCAGCAAGTTGACCTGGTAGCATGATGACGGTACCGTAGGGATCGAGGGAGGACGACATCGGAAACGTAGAGAGTACCCATTCTGCAGCGTAGCCAACACCCACTGGTCCTTAGTGATGGCTCGCCACTCTTGCAGATGATTCACAACACTTCCTCCTACTGGAGTGGTGAACGGTAATGGAGGAAGCGGGCACTCATTGCTTGGCTGGAACTTTCATCGAGGTAGAGGACTGACGGTTCCCTCCTCTTTCCCTATTGGATCACTGGCTTTGATACTGTGATTTTCGCTGACCCTGTTGGTTTTGGTTCTTTTGCCAATGAGGGGTTTAAACCCTCTGTTGGAAGGAGCGGTGATCAGTTTTCCGGGGTAACGGTGACAAAACTCTTTTTTCTTCTCCAGCCCCACCGCCTTCAGGGTATCTAGCTCGGTCTTTATCCGTGCCATCTCTTCATCGGTGTGCGAGCCAAAAAACGATGAACCGGAAAATGACAGGTTGAGAATCCGGGACTGCGCCTCTGGCTTCAATGCTGTCAGGTGAAGCCATGAAGATCTTCTGGCACAAATTCCGTGGGCGTAGGAGTGTGCTGAAAGTGTAGCTCCATCCGCCGCAGCACTAATTACTTGATTCACCACCAAGCTGCCCTCCTGTAAAACTTCCTCAAAGTCCTTACGGTCTTCCTTGGGTAGTTTTTCTGTAAAAAGCCGTAGAGAGTCCCATAAAGGTCTATTGTAACGCCCCAATAGAGCTGATGCACAGGAGACTTTAAGCATGGATGCAGAAGTGCCACATACTTTTCTCCCCCATGATTCTTGCGTCTTGCTCTCCTTGTCTGGTGATACTGTAGACGAGGAGACGACTGAGTGGGTCTTTCTGGCAGCAGCCACAATTACAGAGTCCGGTTTTGGATCTGACTTCAAGAAGGAGGGACCCCCCTCCGGCGGACGATACTTCTTTAGAATTCTCGCCGGTGCAGTCTTGAGAGTGGCCGACGTAAGAAAGATGTCCATAAGAGGTTCAAGAAGTCCCTGTACCAATGGAAGTAACGGGCAAGAGGACGTCTTCTGGTTCAAAGTTTTGAAAATAACCGAAGAAGTACTCTGCTGAACAGGCATAGGAATGTTCAGTTTGGTAGACCCCTGGAAAGCAGGTCCTGGAATGTGCTTACATCGTACACCGGAGAGATCCTCGACGGTGGACTGTCAGCAATGGTGGGCGAGTAGTCTCTCTTTGAGGAGTATGTAGAGGAGTTGGAAGGCGTTGGAGACCTGCGTCCTGGATGGTGGCGCAGGAGAGCGAGTACGAGCTCTTTCTCTTGGTGTAGAAAGATCCACATCTTGTGCTAGGCGAGACAGAGGGGACTTGTGAGCACCTCTCTTGCCTCTTTCTGTACCTCACTTGCTTCTTTCTGTACCTCTCTTGCTTCTTTCTCTACCCTTCTTCCCTGTTTTGCATCCCTCTCGCCTTTCTGCAGTTCTCTTGCCTCTTTCTGCACTTCTCTTACCTGTTTCTGCACCTCTCTTGCCTCTTTCTGAACCCCCTTCCCTCTATCTGCACCTCTCTTGCCTCTTTCTGCACGCTTTTCCCTCTTTCGGCACCTTTGTGGCCTGTTTCTCCACCTCTTTTGCCTCTTTCTGTTCTGTTGCTTCTTTCTGCACTTCTCTTGCCTCTTTCTGCACCCTTTGTGCCTCTTTTTGCTCATCTGAGGCTTCTTCCTGTACTTCTCTTCCTTTTTTCTGCACCCCTTGTAGGAGAGTAGGATCTGCTACACATGGGTATCACCACTTTTTGCTGGTGTTTCATTGTTTTTCGACCTTAGTCTGGCTGTGGCCCTGCTAATCAGGACCCCAGCCTAGCTGCTTCCTCTCTAAAATGGTTTCCATGTACATTAGGTACATTTCTAATTGGTTTCTGGAGTGCCTTATAAGCCCCTAGTATATGGTATACTACGTACCTAGGGCACGGATGTGATGGGGGCATGGATATGACGCCCTCTGTGAGTCCCAGTAACTTGAGCAAGTACAGGCAACAGCCTTTAATCAATGGGGTACAGGCTTTGGCATTCAGGGACACAGGAGCAAGAGTCACTATGGTGACAAAAGATCTTGTGGATCCTGGGCAGATTATACTTGGTGAACTGTACCAATTGACCAATGCTAGCAATGTCAGAACAGACCATTCTCTGGCAGTTGTTAACTTCTCCTGGGGAGGGGTAACTGGCCTTAAGAAGGTTGTGGTGAGTGCAGACCTACCAGTCGGAGGCTTCCTTGGCAATGATCTAGAGACTTCAGCTTGGGCAGAAGTAGAGCTCAGGACTCATGCAGAAATTCTGGGCATCCCTGCAGATGTGTTTGCTGTGACCAGGTCACAGGCCAAAATGTCTAAAACTGAACAGGCCTTGGATTCTAGAATAATGGACCAAGTGCCATCCAAGAGGAGGAGCAGAAGGGTTAAGGCAGAGCCTTCCCCCCTGACAAAGAAGGAAGATCAGTCTCTTGAGGGAGATGATCACAGTCCTGAAGAAGGAAATTTCCCAGAGGAGCTTGAGCCTGATCAGGTTGAGTTCTTGGAGACAGGGGACCCTTCCAGGGCAGATCTGAGCCAGGAGCAGCAGAGTTGCCCCTCTCTTGAACCCCTCAGACAGCAAGCTGTTGCTGAGGCTGTTAGGAGTGCTAGTGGTACCCATAAGGTGTATTGGGATGATGGACTCCTGTACTCAGAGTGTGAATACCCCAAGCCTGGTGCCACCAGGAGGTTGGTTATACCTCTGAAGTTCAGTGGCTTCCTATTGACCCTTGTACATGATATCCCTTTAGCAGGTCACCTGGGCCAGAACAAGACTTAGGACAGACTTGTCCCTCACTTTCACTGGCCCCACATTTCTGAAGACACAGAGGAGTTTTGCCACTCCTGTGTAACCTGCCAAGCCACCCCGAGTGGGAAGGGTATGCTCAGACGTGAGTCCCGTGCTCTCCATGCCACTGGAATCAAGCTATCCTGGCTGACGAGGGCTGAAAGCCCGAAACCGGTCCTAGGATGCTTGTTTCCAGTCCAGGGAGGACCTGGCTTGGCAGTTCGGGCTGGACTGTTCCCATGGGGCACAGGGTAAAGACTGATTTGCATATGGCTGGGTTCAAACTGGAATGGCATGGTGAGCAAAAAAACCATGGATTTAGGCCCAGATCTCTGTACTGGGGTAAATGTATGACATTGTTCTGCATTCTGTCCATCAATTGTTGTTTTTGCATTTGTTACCCCGAGTGGGAAGGGTATGCTCAGACGTGAGTCCCGTGCTCTCCATGCCACTGGAATCAAGCTATCCTGGCTGACGAGGGCTGAAAGCCCGAAACCAGTCCTAGGATGCTTGTTTCCAGTCCAGGGAGGACCTGGCTTGGCAGTTCGGGCTGGACTGTTTCCATGGGGCACAGGGTCAAGACTGATTTGCATATGGCTGGGTTCAAACTGGAATGGCATGGTGAGCAAAAAAACGATGGATTTAGGCCCAGATCTCTGTACTGGGGTGAATGTATGACATTGTTCTGCATTCTGTCCATCAATTGTTGTTTTTGCATTTGCCACCCCGAGTGGGAAGGGTATGCTCAGACGTGAGTCCCGTGCTCTCCATGCCACTGGAATCAAGCTATCCTGGCTGACGAGGGCTGAAAGCCCGAAACCGGTCCTAGGATGCTTGTTTCCAGTCCAGGGAGGACCTGGCTTGGCAGTTCGGGCTGGACTGTTCCCATGGGGCACAGGGTCAAGACTGATTTGCATATGGCTGGGTTCAAACTGGAATGGCATGGTGAGCAAAAAAACGATGGATTTAGGCCCAGATCTCTGTACTGGGGTGAATGTATGACATTGTTCTGCATTCTGTCTATCAATTGTTGTTTTTGCATTTGTCACCCCGAGTGGGAAGGGTATGCTCAGACGTGAGTCCCGTGCTCTCCATGCCACTGGAATCAAGCTATCCTGGCTGACGAGGGCTGAAAGCCCGAAACCGGTCCTAGGATGCTTGTTTCCAGTCCAGGGAGGACCTGGCTTGGCAGTTCGGGCTGGACTGTTCCCATGGGGCACAGGGTCAAGACTGATTTGCATATGGCTGGGTTCAAACTGGAATGTCATGGTGAGCAAAAAACGATGGATTTAGGCCCAGATCTCTGTACTGGGGTGAATGTATGACATTGTTCTGCATTCTGTCCATCAATTGTTGTTTTTGCATTTGTCACCCCGAGTGGGAAGGGTATGCTCAGACGTGAGTCCCGTGCTCTCCATGCCACTGGAATCAAGCTATCCTGGCTGACGAGGGCTGAAAGCCCGAAACCGGTCCTAGGATGCTTGTTTCCAGTCCAGGGAGGACCTGGCTTGACAGTTCGGGCTGGACTGTTCCCATGGGGCAGAGGGTCAAGACTGATTTGCATATTGCTGGGTTCAAACTGGAATGGCATGGTGAGCAAAAAAACGATGGATTTAGGCCCAGATCTCTGTACTGGGGTGAATGTATGACATTGTTCTGCATTCTGTCCATCAATTGTTGTTTTTGCATTTGCCACCCCGAGTGGGAAGGGTATGCTCAGACGTGAGTCCCGTGCTCTCCATGCCACTGGAATCAAGCTATCCTGGCTGACGAGGGCTGAAAGCCCGAAACCGGTCCTAGGATGCTTGTTTCCAGTCCAGGGAGGACCTGGCTTGACAGTTCGGGCTGGACTGTTCCCATGGGGCACAGGGTCAAGACTGATTTGCATATGGCTGGGTTCAAACTGGAATGGCATGGTGAGCAAAAAAACGATGGATTTAGGCCCAGATCTCTGTACTGGGGTGAATGTATGACATTGTTCTGCATTCTGTCCATCAATTGTTGTTTTTGCATAAGCCAGTGGCAAAGCAGGTGGCACTACAAAGGCCCCCCTGATACCACTACCTGTGGTGGGGGTGCCCTTTGAAAGGGTAGGGATTGACATTGTTGGTCCCATGGATCCCCAAACAGCATCTGGGCACAGATTTATCCTGGTGGTAGTGGATCATGTTACCAGGTACCCAGAAGCTATTCCCCTGAGGACCACTACAACACCTGTGGTGGCAAGGTGCCTGTTGGGAGTTTTCTCAAGAGTGGGTTTTCCTAAGGAGGTTGTATCAGACAGAAATACCAACTTCATGTCTGGTTACTTAAGGGCAGTGTGGAAGGAGTGTGGAGTGACTTACAAATTCCCCACACCCTATCACCCACAATGCAATGGTTTGGTTGAAAGGTTCAACAAAACCTTAAAGGGCATGATTAAAGGGCTCCCAGAAAAGCTTAGGCGAAGATGGGACATTCTCTTGCCCTGCCTTTTGTTTGCATACAGGGAGGTGATACAAAAGGGGGTTGGTTACAGCCCCTTTGAACCTTTGTTTGGTCACCCTTTCAGGGGTCCATTGTGTTTAGTGAAGGAAGGATGGGAGTTACCTCTCAAGCCCCCAAAGCAAGACATAGTGGACTATGTACTTGGTCTCTGCTCCAGGATGGCTGAGTACATGAAAAAGGCAACTAAAAACCTTGAGGCCAGCCAGGAACTGCAAAAAGCCTTTCATGACCAAAAGGCTGTACTGACTGTTTACCAGCCAGGACAGGAAGTGTGGGTGTTGGAGCCTGTGGCCCCAGCAGCTCTCCAAGTCAAATGGAGTGGACCCCACACTATTGTTGAACAGAAGGGAGAGGTTACTTACTTAGTAGACCTAGGAATTCCCAGGAGTCCCCATAGGGTTCTCCTCAACAAGCTAAAGCCATATGTAGACAGGGCTGACATGGGTTTGCTCATGGCTACTGATGAGGGACAGGAGGAAGAGAGTGACCCACTCCCTGACCTCCTCTCACAAAACCCTGATGATGGGTCAGTTGATGGTGTGGCTTTGGCAGACAGGTGCTCAATCAGTTCAGAAACATGTTTTCTCTGACTCCAAGTCAGACTATGTGGTGCACTCATGAAGTGGACACAGTGGACAGTCTGCCTATTAAAAATGAGATTCAAACGCAACCTGACCATGTCAGGGACTGTATCAGGACAGAACTCCAGAAGATGTTGGATTTGGGAGTTATTGAACCCTCAGATAGCCCTTGGGCTAGTCCAGTGGTCCTTGTGCCAAAACCTCACACCTGTGCTGGGAAAAGAGAGATGAGGTTTTGTGTGGACTACAGGGGTCTGATGCCCATCCAATTCCAAGGGCAGATGAGCTTATAGATACTTTGGCACATTTGACTTGACAGCTGGCTACTGGCAGATCAGACTAGCTGATGATGCAAAGCCAAAAACAGCATTTTCGACCCCAAGTGGGTACTACCAATTTGTGGTGATGCCCTTTGGTCTGAAGAATGCACCTGCCACTTTCCAAAGGTTGGTGACTACAGTTCTCACAGGTCTGGAAGCCTACAGTACAGCTTATCTAGATGATATTGCTGTCTTTAGCTCCACCTGGGAGGATCACCTGGTCCACCTAAGTAATGTTTTGGAGGCCCTGCAAAAGGCAGGCCTCACTATCAAGGCCACCAAGTGCCAGGTAGGACAGAGTCAGGTTGTGTACCTGGGCCACCGTGTAGGCGGGGCCAGGTTCAACCACTGCAGGGCAAAATCCAGACCATCATGGACTGGGTTGCTCCAACCACCCAGACTCAGGTGAGAGCCTTCTTAGGCCTGACTGGGTACCATAGATTTGTCAAGGGGTATGGGTCAATAGTGACACCCCTGAATGACTTAACTTGCCCAAAAAAGTTCAGTGGACAGCTAGCTGTCAAAAGGCATTTGTTGACCTGAAGCAGGCCATGTGCACTGCTCCCATTCTACACAGTCGTGAATACTCCAAGAAGTTCATTGTCCAAACAGATGCATCTGAATTGGGGGTAGGGGCTGTACTGTCACAATTGAATGATGAAGGTGAGGATCAGCCAGTAGCTTTCATAAGCAGAAGGCTGACCCCTAGAGACCCCTAGAGAGAAACGTTGGTCAGCGAGTGAGAGGGAGGCCTTTGTTGTGGATTGGGCTCTGAAGAAGTTGAGGCCATACTTGTTTGGTACTCACTTCCTAGTTCAGACAGACCATAAGCCCCTCTTATGGCTAAAACAAATGAAGGGTGAAATCCCGAAACTGCTTAGGTGGTCCATTTCCCTACAGGGGATGGACTTTACAGTGGAACATAGACCTGGGAGTAACCATGCCAATGCAGATGGACTCTCTAGGTATTTCCACTTAGAACATGAAGACTCAACTGGTCAAGGTTAGTTTAATGCCCCTGCGTTTGAGGGGGGTTGTGTAGGAGAGTAGGATCTGCTTCACATGGGTACCCCCACTTTTTGCTAGTGTTTCACTGTTTTTCGACCTTAGTCTCGCTGTGGCCCTGCTAATCAAGACCCCAGCCTATCTGCTTCCTCTCTAAAATGGTTTTCATGTACATTAGGTACATTTCTAATTGGATTCTGGAGTGCCTTATAAGCCCCTAGTATATGGTATACTATGTACCTAGGGCATATGCACCTCAGAGGCCTGCCAGGGGCTGAAGCATGTAATATGCCACCCCTGGCAATCACTCCAAAATGACACCACAGGTCTGCTACTGCAGCCTGGGTAAGGTGGTGCTTGCACCCCTTACTGTGGTATAGGCTACCTATATCACTACCATTGCACACACATATAAAACCTATAAGTCACTCCTATGGCAGGCCTTAACAATCCTGAAGGCAGAGTGCTTGGTTTTTAAGTGAGAGGGTGCCCCTGCATGAGCAGAGCCCCTCTGCAGTGTTCGGAGTACCTCCTCTGATGCTGTTTGTGGTGCAGCCTGACCATATACTCTTAAGTGCATTATAACCTCGCGGTAAATGCTAACTTTGGACTGGCTGCACGGAAACATGTCGTGTTTGGTATCAAACGCTTTGGAATACTACCCCCCGCCAGTTCTGCCGGCGGGGGTAGCATTCCACCCTTCTAGAGGGAGAGACATGTTCACACGGGTCTACCCAGTAATGACTTTCTACAGCCCTGGCATCACAAAATGGATGCCACTGCCACAGACACGGGTGTGGCCTCCTGCTGCTGACCGAAACTCCATCAGGGAAGGCCTGGACAATAGGTTTCCAGTCCCAGGGAGGTGTAACCACCTCCCCACACAGGCAGATGTATATTGGGGCTGGGTGGGAGCACTCTCTGGTGCTTTGAAGTCCTGCACTGGGGGCACACATGGTGTCCCTGTGCCTAGTCCAGTTCAAACCGGTTGCAGGGGCTACCTGCCCCTGTTCTGGCACGAAACTGGACAAAGGAAATGGGTGTAACCACCCCTCTTTCCAAACCTTTCCATAGGTGTGTCCTTAGAGTATGTCCAACCCCCAAACTTTGTATAAGTATGGGAACCCAGTCCTTGCGACTTTAGATTACCCTGGACGAATCTCTGCAACATATATCCTGGACCTTCGATGTTCTACTTTAAATAGAAGACTGAAGAAATCTCTCTTGGGGTCAAGGAGTGACTCCCCTGCTTGGCAAGTACCAAAGAAGCAACTGTCCGGTCTGCAATTCTGAAGCTCCCGCCGGACGCCGAAGTCTCTGCATCCCCAGAGGGGGATTTCCAGACTTCCCCGAGGCTACCCTGCGTCCACAGCAAAGCTAAGGCCCGTGACTATCGTGGGTGATGTGGAACTGTGACCCCTGGACATTGTGATCTTTTGCTGATCCATCATCTTCCTGGTCTTCCTCGAAGTTGTGCTTTGGGCTCCGAGTAGCCCCAACCTTGAGTCCCTCCTGCACCAAAGATTTCTGGCCTCCACTCCACGAGTGACCCATGGGCCAGTTTCTAGTGTGACCGCTCGAGGCTCCTTCGCAATCACTAGCCCGTTGTCTAGTGGGTCCCCACGAAGGCGACTCCTCTTCTGATTGGGCTTTCCTGGTTTCTCCAGACGTGCCCCAACTTACCCTCACTGGGTGAGTCCCCCAGACCTTGCTGGTCTGCACCGACGTCCTTTCTCTGTTTCCAAGTGACTTGCTGTTGCCAAGGCTTGTTGGGTCCAATCTGGTAGCCGACACTGCAGCACTCGACAGACTTTGTGGGACAGCTCGAATCCAGCTCCTGGTCATCGTCGACGCCTCCTGGACCTCGTGGCTGAAGAGTCAAGACACCCGTCAACTTACCTGAACCACCCGACATCTGTGGGCATTGGACTATCGTGCCCCTGGTCACTGGTAAGTGACCCACACTCTGTCCCTTCTGCTTTCAGGTTCCTTCCATCCTAGATCCAGGCTTGGATCTCTCCGGACACTTCTGCTCCACATGGCAGCAGAACTTCTTGAGCAGCTTCCATTGAAAACAGTGACGCGACTCGACACCTAAAAACACCTATGCACCCGGCTTCCCTGGGTGAGGTAACTCGAGTACTCCGGTGCTCCCGTGGGTGTTGGCCCTAGACACCTCTAAGTCCAAAAAGGTTCTCTCCTAGTCATCCTCTAAGTGTCCTTAAACTCTTAATTTCCAACCGCGTCTTTCCCCATAGAAGTTAACGGCGATTTGCGGCTGTGTTCTCACACTGCACGCGTCCCCCGTGGGTCACCTCTGTCATTACCTTGGGTGGTTCCTTGTGGTCCAAGCACTTCTACAGGCTCTAGGCCTTGTGTTTAGTTCAGTCGTGGTTCTTATACCACTTTATTGGTATATGGTTTGGTACGCCCCTAGGGCCCAAACGTGTATTTGTGCTTTTACTGTTGAATACTGACTTGTAACTTAAGTACTTCGAACTCCAGTCTCATAAAGAGATTAGAGGGGTGTGTTTTATCTTAAATACATATATTTTAAATATATACCTGGTGTGGTTGTCCTTTCATTTGATCATTCAAGAGATTATAGACTGGTAAAACAAGCTGCTTTTCATTCCTTCAAGACTTAGCCTGAAGGCTGCTCTCCATAGCTACCACTAGGATAGCTTTCAATAAAGGTTGGCTTTAACCTATCACTATAAGGGGCTGTTTGGACTGACACAAGGTGCCCACTATAACTAGTGGACAGCATATATCAGGCCAACTTCTCACACCCCTCCTGCCTCTTTCTGTATCCCTCTTGCCTCTTTGTGCACCCCTCTTCCCTAATTCTCCACCTCCCTTGCTTCTTTCTGCACTTCTCTCGTCTTTCTGCACTGCTCTTCCTTCTTTCTGCACTTCTCTTGCACATTTCTACAACCCTCTTCCCTCTTTCTGCACTTATCTTCTGTACTTCTCTTATCCCTGTGCACCTTTCTTGCCTCTTTCAGTACCTCTCTTGCCTCTTTCTGCACCTGTATTGCTTCTTTCTGCGCTTCTATTGCCTCTTTCAGCACCTCTGTTGGTTCTTTCTGCACTTCTCTTGGTTCTTTCTGCACACCTCTTGCCTCTTTCTGCACCCCTCTTCCCTCTTTCTGCACCTCTTTTGCCTTTTTCTGCAGTTCTCTTGCCTCTTTCTGTACCCCTCTTGCTTCTTTCTGCACCTCTGTTGGGTCTTTCTGCACTGCTCTTGCTTCGTTCCGCACCTCTGCATCCCTCTTCCCGCACCCATTTTGCCTGTTTCTGCAACTCTCTTGCCTCTTTCTGCATTTCTCTTACCTTCTTCTGCACCTCACTTACCTCTTTCTGCACCCCTCTTGCCTTTTTCTGCACCTCTGTTGGTTCTTTCTGCACTGCTCTTGCTTCTTTCTGCATACTTCTTGCACATTTCTGGAACCCTCTTCCCTCTTTCTGCACTTCTCTTGCCTCTGTCTGCATTCCTGTTCCCTCTTTCTGCATCTCTTTTGACTGTTTCTGACCTTCTCTTCCTTCTTTCTGCACCCCTCTTGCCACCTTCTCCACCCCTGTTGGTTCTTTCTGCACTTCTCTTGCTTCTTTCTGCACATTTCTTATTTCTTTCCATGCCTCTCTTGCCTCTTTCTGCAGTTCTCTTGCCTATTTCTGCACCCTATTCCCTCTTTCTGTACCACTTGCTTCTTTCTGCACCTCTATTGCCTCTGTCTGCACCCCGTTCTCTCTTTCTGCACCTCCTTTGCCTGTTTCTGCAACTCTCTTGCCTCTTTATGCACCCCTCTTGCCTCTTTCTGTACCCCTCTTGCCTCTTTCTGCACCCCTCTTACCTCTTTCTGTACCTTTGTTGGTTCTTTGTGCACTTATCTTGCTTTTTTCTGCATCTCTCTTGCTTCATTTCTGCACCCCTCTTCCCTTTCTGCACCCCTCTTGCCTTTTTTCCACCCCTTTTGCTTTATTCTGCACTTTTCTTGCTTCTTTCTGCACCTCTATTGCTTCTCTCTGTACCTATCTTGCCTCTTTCTGAACCTCTCTTGCCTTTTTCTGCAGTTCTCTTGCCTCTTTCTGCACCCTCTTCCCTCTTTCTGTACCTCTTTTGCTTCTTTCTGCACTGCTCTTGCTTCTTTCTGTACCTCTGCTGCAAATTTTGGGATCTCGCTTGCCTCTTTCTGCACCTCTCTTCCCTCTTTCAGCACCTCTTTTGCCTCTGTCTGCACACCTGTTCCCTCTTTCTGCATCCATTTTGTTTTGCTTCTTTCTGCTGCTCTCTTGCCTCTTTCTGCAGTTCTCTTGCCTCCTTCTGCACCTCACTTGCCTCTTTTTTCACCCCTCCTGCCTCTTTCTGCACCACTCTAGCCTCTTTCTGCACCCCTGTTGCTTGAATCTGCATTTCTCTTGCTTCTTTCTGCAGTTCTCTTGCCTCTTTCTGCTCCCTCTTCCCTCTTTCTGCACCTCTTTTGCTTCTTTCTGCACATCTGTTGCCCCTTCTGTATCCCTCTTGATTCTCTCTGCACCTCTGTTGGCTCTTTCTGTACTGCTGTGGCTTCTTTCTGTACTTCTATTGCACATTTATGCACCCCCCTTGCCTGTTTCTGCATCCCTCTTCCCTCTTTCTGCACCTCTCTTGCCTCTGTCTGCACCCCTGTTCTCTCTTTCTACACCTCTTTTGCCTGTTTCTGCAACTCTCTTGCCTCTTTCTGCAGTTCTCTTGCCTCCATCTGCTCCTGTTGCCTCTTTTTATGCCTCCTGCCTCTTTCTGCACCCCTCTTGCCTCTTTATGCACCCCTGTTGCATCGTTCTGTACTTCTCTTGCTTCTTTCTGCACCTCTCTTGCTTCTTTCTGCAGTTCTCTTACCTTTTTCTGCACCCTCTTCCCTCTTTCTGCACCTCTTTTGTCTATTTCTGCACTTCTGTTGCCTCTTTCTGCATCCCTCTTGATTCTCTCTGCACCTCTGTTGGCTCTTTCTGTACTGCTCTTGCTTCTTTCTGCTCCTCTATTGCACATTTCTGCACCCCTCTTGCCTCTTTCTACACCCTTCTTCCCTCTTTGTTCTTCTCTCTTGCCTCTTTCTGCACCCCCTTCCCTCTATCTGTACATCTTTTACTTCTTTCTGCACTTCTCTTGCCTCTTTCTGCACCTCTATTGGTTCTTTCTGCACTGCTCTTTCTTCTCTCTGCACCTCTTGCACATTTCTGCACCCCTCCTGCCTCTTTCTGTACCCCTTCTGTTACACCTCCCTGTGACAGGAAACCTATTGTCCAGGCCTCCCCTACCGGAGTTTCGGTCAGCAGCAGGAGGCCAGACCCGTGTCTGTGGCTGCAGGATCCATTTTGTGATGCCAGGGCTCTATTAAGTTTCTGCCGGGTATACCAGTGCTGTCATGCAGGGGCACCCTCTCACACAGGAACCAAGCACTCTGCCTTCAGGATTGATAAGGAATGCCATAGGAGTGACTTATAGGTTTATATGTGGGTATATGGTGAGATATAGTTAACCTATATCCCAGTAAGGGGTGCATGCACCACCTTACCCAGGCTGCAGTAGCAGACCTGTGGTGCCATTTTGGGTGGCTTTCCTGGGGTGGCATAATACATGCTTCAGCCTCTGGTAGGCCTCAGGGGTCCCTATGCCCTGGGTACATAGTATACCATATACTAGGGGCTTATAAGGGCACCTCAGTTCCAATCTGAACTGTACCTAAAGTACATGGAATCATTTTAGAGAGGAAGCAGCAAGGCTGGGGCCTTGATGAGCAGGGTCCCAGCCAGACTAAAGTCGAAAAACAGTGAAACACCAGCAAAAAGTGGGGGTAAACATGTCAAGCAGATCCTACTCTCCTACACAACCCCCCCCCCCCCCACCCCAAACGCAGGGACATTAAACTAACCTTGACCAGTTGAGTCTTCATGTTCTAAGTGGAAATATCTGGAGAGTCCATCTGAATTGGCATGGTTACTCCCAGGTCTCTGTTACACTGTATAGTCCATCCCCTGTAGGGAAATGGACCACCCGAGCAATTTGGGATTTTCACCCTTCATCTGTTTTAGCCAAAAGAGGGGCTTATGGTCTGTCTGAACAATGAAGTGAGTACCAAATAAGTATGGCCTCAACTTCTTCAGAGACCAAACCACAGCAAAGGCCTCCCTCTCAATGGCTGACCAACGTTTCTCCATGGGGGTCAACCTTCTGCTTATGAAAGCTACTGGTTGATCCTGATCTTCATCATTCAACTGTGACCGTACAGCCCCTACCCCCAACTCAGATGCATCTGTTTGGACAATTAACTTTTTGGAGTAGTCAGGACTTTGCAGAATGGGAGCAGTGCACATGACCTGCTTCAGGTCATAAAATGCCTTTTGACAGCTAGCTGTCCACTGAACCTTTTTGGGCATTTTCTTAGAGGTTAAGTCATTCAGGGGTGTCACTATTGATCCATACACCTTGACAAATCTTCTATAGTACCCAGTCAGGCCTAAGAAGGCTCTCACCTGAGTCTGGGTAGGTGGAGCAACCCAGTCAATTATGGTCTGGATTTGGCTCTGTAATGGTTGAACCTGGCCTCCACCCACAAGGTGGCCCAGTTACACAACCTGACTCTGCCCTATCTGGCACTTAGTAGCCTTAATAGTTAGGCCTGCTTTTTGCAGGGCCATCAAAACATTCCTCAGGTGGACCAGGTGATCCTCCCAGGTGGAGCTAAAGACAGCAATATCATCTAGATATGCTGCACTATAGTCTTCCAGGCCTGTAAGGACTTGATTCACCAACCTTTGGAAAGTGGCAGGTGCATTCTTCAAACCAAAGGGCATTACCACAAATTGATAGTGCCCACTAGGGGTAGAAAATTCTGTCTTTTGCTTTGCTTTGCATCATCAGCTAATCTGATCTGCCAGTAGCCAGCTGTCAGATCAAATGTTATTAGAAACATGGCTGAGGCCAAAGTATCTATTAGCTCATCTGTCCTGGGGATGGGATGGGCATCAGTCCTAGTGACTGCATTGAGACCCCTGTAGTCTACACAAAACCTTATCTCTCTCTTGCCATCTGTAGTGTGAGGTTTAGGTACCAGGACTACTGGACTAGCCCAAGGTCTAACTGAGGGTTCAATCACTCCCAAATCCAACATCTTTTGGACTTCTGACCTTATACAGTCCCTGACATGGTCTGGTTGCCTGTAGATCTTATTCTTCACAGGAAGACTGTCCCCAGTGTCCACTTCATGAGTGCACCAGGTAGTCTGACTTGGAGTCAGAGAAAATATGTCTGAACTGGCTGAGGAGTTTCCTGCAGTCAGTTTGCTGCTGGGCAGTGAGGCTGCCTGCCAAGGCTACACCATCAACTGACCCATCATCAGGGTTCTGAGAAAGCAGGTCAGGGAGTGGGTCACTCTCTTCCTCCTGTCCTTCATCAGTAGTCATGAGCAAGCCCATGTCTGCCCTGTCAACATATGGTTTTAATCTGTTGACATGAAGTACCCTGTGGGGACTCCTAGGGGTTCCAAGATCTACCAAGTAGGAGACCTCCCCTTTCTGTTCAACAATTGTATGGGGCTACTCCATTTGTCCTGAGGGCTGCTGGGGCCACAGGCTCCAACACCCACACTTTCTGTCCTGGCTGGTAGACAGTCAGTACAGCATTTTGGTCATGCCAAGCTTTTTGTTACTCCTGGCTAGCCTCAAGGTTTTTGGTTGCCTTTTTCATATACTCAGCCATCCTGGAGCGGAGACCAAGTACATAGTCCACTATGTCCTGTTTGGGGGGCTTGAGAGGTAACTTCCATCCTTCCTTAAGCAGACAGGGTGACCAAACAAAAGTTCAAAAGGGCTGTAACCAACACCCTTTTGAGGCACCTCCCTGTATGCAAATAAAAGGCAGGGCAAGAGTATGTCCCATCTTCGCCTAAGCTTTTCTGGGAGTCCTTTAATCATGCCCTTTAAGGTTTTGTTGAATCGTTCAACTAAACCATTGCATTGTGGGTGATAGAGTGTGGTGAACTTGTAGTTCACTTCACACTCCTTCCACATAGCAGTCAAGTAACTAGACATGAAGTGTGCACCCCTGTCAGATACTACCAGATACTACCTCCTTAGGAAAACCTACTCAAGAGAATACACTCAAGAGAGCTCTTGCCACCACAGGTGTTGTAGTGGTCCTTAGGGGAATTGCTTCTGTGCCCAGATGCTGTCTGAGGATCCATGGGACCAACAATGTAAATCCCAATCCTCTCAAAGGGAACCCCCACCACAGGTAGTGGTGTCAGGGGTGCATTTGTGGTTCCACCTGCCTTGCCACTGGCTTGGCAGGTCACACAGGAGCGACAAAACTCCTTAGTGTCTTCAGACATGTGGGGCCAGTGAAAGTGAGGGACAATTCTGTCCCAAGTCTTGTTCTGGCCTAAGTGTCCTGCTAGGGGAATATCATGGGCTAGTGTCAATAGGAAGCCCCTAAACTTCGGAGGTATAACCAACCTCCTGGATGCACCAGGCTTGGGGTCTCTACTCTCTGAGTAAAAGAGTCCATCATCCCGATAAACTTTATGGGTGCCACTAGCATTCCCAGCAGCCTCATCAGCAGCTTGCTTTCTGAGGGGTTCAAGAGAGGGACAGGTTTTCTGCTCCTGGCTCAGATCAGACCTGGAAGGGCCCCCTGTCCCCAAGAACTCAACCTGGTCAGGTTCAAGCTCCTCTGGGACAGTTCCTTCTTCAGGCTCAAGATCATCTCCCTGAGGAGACTGATCAGCATTCTGAGTCAGGGGGGAAGGCACTGCCTTTACCCTGCTGCTCCTTCTCTTGGGAGGCACCTGGTCCATTATTATAGAATCCAGGGCATGTCCAGCTTTTGGCATTTTGGCCTGTGACCTAGTCACAGCAAAGACATGAGCAGGGATCCCTAACATTTCTGCATGTGTCCTGAGCTCCACTTCAGCCCAGGCTGAAGTATCTAGATCATTGCCAAGCAAGCACTGTACTGGTCGGTCTGCACTTACCACAACCTTCTTAAGGCCAGTTACCCCTCCTCAGGAGAAGTTAACAACTGCCAGAGAATGGTCAGTTCTGACATTGCTAGCATTGGTCACTTGATACATTTCACCAAGTATAATCTGCCCAGGATCCACAAGATCGTTTGTCACCTTTGTGACACTTGCTCCTGTGTCCCTGAATGCCCAAGCCTCTACTCCATTTATTAAAGGCTGTTGTCAGTATTTGCCCAGATTACTGGGACTCACAAAGGGGGACATATCCATACCCCATCACAGACAAGCACAGCCTGAGTTGAAACTCTGACTAGGCCAGAGTCCATCTCAGAACACAGGGTCAACCCTACTACACCCTTATTCTGAACATTGCCACCACCGATTGTAGCTGTACTAGGGGGAACAGTTGCCTTAGGGGCAATGGTGGCTGGAGTCGATTCTGTGGACTTGGTGCAGTGAGTTTTATGTTTACAGATTTTGCACCAAGGTTTCTTTTGGCCTTTTCCCTTGTTAGACTGTGAATCCCCATTTGAAGAAGATTTTTGGGGGCCTTGTGAAGACTTCTGGTCTTTACCCTTCTCCCCACCCTTATCAGAGTTTTTAGGATCTTGCTTCTTGGGTTCACTACCTTGGTTCTGTACCTTCTGCCTCACCCTGGTTCTGACCCACTTGTCTGCCTTCTTTCCCAATTCTTGATCTGAGTCTACCAGGTCCTGGTGCAACAGCTGATTCTAACAATTATTAAGGATCTGCTCCCTCATAATCAAATTGTACAATCCTTGATAGTCATGCACTTTACTGCCAAGTAACCAATCTTCCAGAGCCTTAGTAGCACAATCTACAAAGTCTACCCAGTCCTGAGTCTGTGCTTTTTGGGTATCCCTGAAGTTTAACCTGTATTGTTCAGTGGTTAGGCCAAACCCATCAATTAAGGCACTCTTCAGACTGTTGTAATCATCTGACTCCTCTTCTCTAACAGTGAGGACTTTATCTCTACCTTTGTCTGCAAAGGAGAGATATAAGATTGCTGCCCACTGCTCCTGGGGAACCCTTTGTACTTTACAGGCCCTTTCCAATGCAGTTATCTATTTGTTGATATCATCCCCACTCTGGTAGGGAGGGACAATCTTATTGAGGTTTCTATGGTCATGAGACCTCTCCCTATCTCTAGAGATGTTGCTGCCACGATGGGACTCTAGTCCCAACGATTGGACATCCAAGGTGGCCAACCCCCCACAGTATGTTGATTAGAAGCAAGTTCGCAACGCCATTCTGGGTACCCTTCCTGCCCACAAAAACTGACCCAGGGCCGAGTTAACCTGGCGAAACCACGATGAGGGGACGGGGTAGGGATAATTCTGCAATTGGTAGAGCAGCTGCGGCAACGATACCATCTTGAAGATAACTGACCGACCAGGAAGAGAAAGTGGCATATGAGACCAAGCCTTCAACTCCTCACACACCTGTGCACATACCGGCACAATGTTACAATCCCAGGACACACTTGATGAGTCAGATAGAAAGACTCCCAGGTACCTTACTCCCACTGTATTAACCTGCACTGCCGAAGCCCAAGTGCACAGTTCTGTTTGTTTCCCCAGTATCCACAGAGTGGATTTACAGGGATTCATAAACAATCCCGTTGATTCCCCAAAAATGTGCATAATACGAAGCAGCCTCGGCCCTGTTCTGTTAATATCTGGGCAAATAAATACATCCAGCTAAGGGAATCAAATGACCTATCCATATCTGCCAATAGGAGTGCAGCTGGCTCATCCAAACCTCGAATAGTGCCAACGGCAACCTGAGCTCGACGAATATTATGTTGCGTCGCTCTCTGGGGCAGGAACCCTGCCTGGTCTGAATAGATAAGGAAAGTAATATGGGATTGGAGGCGATTGGCCAAAGCCTTAGCCAAGATTTTAGCCTCTATATTCAGTAATGAGATAGGGCGATATGAAGCATGCTGGTCGGCGCGGCTTGTGGAACACGACCACCTCGGCATGCCTCCAGTCACGTGGGAGGCATTCGCCTTCCCGCGCCTCCTCCACCACCCTAAGGAGATGAGGTACCAATTTTGTAGAATGTCTCTTAGAAAAGTTCAAATAGAATTTTAACACTCTCTTTACATCCAGCAAGTATAGTCTCTCTCCGTTGGAGAAGATGGATTTTGAAAGAACGTGGGCAAAGCGATCGTCTGATTTAGATGGAAATCAGAGACCACATTAGGTAGGAACTTGGGATGGGTACGCAACACTACTTTGGAAGAGTGAAAGATTGTGTATGGCTCATGAGCACAAAGGGGCTGGATCTGAGTAGCTCTCCTAGCTGAAGTTATAGCCACAAGGAAGGTAGTTTTCCATGTGAGATGCTGAAGTGAAGCCTTGTGAATAGGTTCAAAGGTTGGAAGCATGAGGCGAGAAAGCACTACATTCAGTTCCCATGTTGGAAAGGGACGTCTATTGGGAGGAAAAACCTTCTTCAACCCCTCTAGGAAATCTTTAATAACTGGAATCCTAAAGAAAGAGATTTGTTAAGGACTTTGCTTGTATGCCTTGAGTGCAGACAGGTGGACTCTGATTGAAGAGTGTTGTAGGCCAGATTTAGCAAAGTGTAATAAATACAGGAGAATTACCTACTCCTGGAAAGAGGTGGGATCGATCTATTTATTTATTAATTTATTTATTCAGTGTTTTGAATAGCGCGAACTTGACCCCGTAGGGTATCAGAGCACATCACAGTTCATGACATGGTAATTTTTCCGGTACAAAGTTCTGTATAGCATTTAATATATTCCTAGCCAATTCAAAGTTGACATCTCTATTTCTTTTGATAACTGTTATAGTACGTTCACAGGCTGTAAGACTAGAGGGACCATGTCCCCAAGGGAAGCAAGAGCCCTGTAATGGACAAACGACATTAGCTCTAAAACTCTTGTGTCCTAGAGCGAGAGTATGTGGGCGAGCCATGTGTGGATGCTCTGTAATGTTTACGGTAGGAATTTACTCATTAAGAAGATCTTGGTTTATTTCTTGAATCTTGCGTGGTTGGGTAGCCTTCTGATGTCTGGGGGTAGCGAATTCCATATTCTCGGTGTGGCACCTGAGAACGCTCTGTTGTAAGTTTGTTTTTTTTGCAGAAAATCGGTGGTTTCAGCATTAGGTCTCTGGCGCTCCTTGATTGTCTGTTTCCCCAGTAAATCACCAGTTTCTGTTCTAGGTATCTTGGTGACTTGAAGTGTAGAGCTTTGTGTGTTATGCACGCCAGTTTGAGCTGAATTCTGGCTTCATAAGGTAGCCAGTTCAGTCCTTTCAGGTGAGGAGAGATGTGGTCGAATTTTTTTGAACCTGTTATGAGCCTTGTTGCTGTGTTGAGGCAGGCTTTAAGGGGTGCTGTTGCAATTTTGGGGAGCCCAGAAAGTGTTGTGCATCCGTATTCAATCCTCGAGATTACTAATGCTTGAACTGCCATTTTGAGGTCCGCCGTTTCGATGAAACGTTTCAATTTCTTAATTTAGCTCAGGTGAAATCTTGCACTTTTAGCCAGTGTGTTAATGTGTGACTGCATGTTTAGGCTTTGGTCTAGCGTTATTCCTAGAGATTTGGTTGAATCTACAGTGATCGGGGTGCAATTGAGTGTGGTAATCAAATTGGTCCATTCCTTTATTATGGGCAGACTTTTGGCAGGTAAGATTAGGAGGAATTCTGGTTTTTCTGCGTTTAGTTTAAGCTGATTGCTTGTTAGCCATTGCATCGTCACTCGTAGAGCCTTGTTCATTGTTCTGATCTCCTCTAAGGAGGAGATTTTAATGTAAATCTGAGTGTCATCGGCGTACATGTGAAAAGGATGTTGGCATGGTGGAGTATGTCCGTTAGTGGTTCCACGTATAAATTGAATAGTGACGGGGAGGGGGTTGATCCTTGTTGAACCCCTATCTGGATCGGGGATGATGTTGACAGGTTCTTATTCACCAGAAATCTTTGTGATGTGTTCTTCAAGTAGGATTTAAACCATTCAAGAATGTTCCCGGAAAAACCCATCCTGTTCTTCAGATGTTCTAGCAACATTTCGTGGTTAACTGTGTCGAACGTGAATGATAAATCAAGCAAGATTAGCAGACATGCTTTGTTTTGGTCTAGAGCGAGTAGTGCGTCGTCTACAATGTGTAGAATTGCCGTTTCTGCACTATGGTTTGATCTGAATCCTGATTGACAATCGTCTAGTAATTGGAATTTAGATGTGTGCTGGCTTAGTTGTTGCTGAACACATTTTTCAATCACTTTAGCTAATAGGGGAATGTTGGATACTGGCCAAAGGATGCTAGGATCAGCGGGATTCTCTGTCGGTTTCTTTATGATGGGAATGACTTGTCCCATTTTTAGACAGTCGGGGAAATATCCCTGAGACAGAGAAGCATTGACTATCGATGTCCAGCTGGGTATGATGTCCTGGTCTATGTACGGCATACATTTTTTAGGGAGTGGGTCATTGAAGTGATTGTTAGGTTTAATGGCCGATAGGGTTTTCAGGATGTCGTTTTGGTCATATAGCTCAAACGTGGACCACTGAGCTTCGTTTTTGGGTATTGAATCGTTAGGCATTGATGGAATATTTGGTTGAGAGGCCTCCCATGTAGAAGCTACTGACTTCAGCTCGCATTCCAGGGACGTGGCCTTGGAAGAAAAGAAATTTGCGAATTCCTCACAGCTAATTTGAGATTTTGTTGCTTCTAGTGTGGATTTGTACATTTTGTTTGATTGTTGTTTAACCAGTTCAAATAGTTTGCGAGGTCTGTTTTTCTGCCTGGAGGAGCACCAAATGCAAATGCTTCTCAATTTAAAAGCATCAGCAGATCGTGTAGATGGTCGCTTTGATTCTTTTAGAATGTCCAGACAGTCCTGAGGTAGGTTTAGATGATCATACTGCACTATCTCAGGAGCCATGCAGTCAAACTCAAGGAGGAGAGGTTGGGGTATAGAAGTTGACCTCTGAACTTCATGAGAAGGTCCGGCCTGCATGGCAGCCTGAGATGTGGACACATAGACCGGCGAAGGAGGTCCAGGAACCACAGATGTCATGCCATCTGGGGCGATGAGGATCATCTTGGCTGTCAAGGGTGACAATTTGTGCAGGACTGCCGGTATCAGAAGTATTGGAGGAAAAGCATAAAGAAATTTGTTGGACCAGTTGATACATAGAAAAGACATTCCCCTTTTTGGGAGATTTTTGGGGGAACACCACCATTGGAGTGATCCAACAGCATGAGTGGATAGGATGATCTTGTCTTTCCAGTTCCCTGAGAACTGGTTCCACTGATCCTCCAAGCACTCCTGGAGGGGGCGCATGTGGAGGGGAGCATTGGGAGTCAGAAATATGCAGGAGGCCATTGAGCCGAGGAGCGAGGAGACTATGCGGACTGATGGATGGGCCATCAGCTGGAGGTTGAGGCATTTCTGGAGAATCGATAACTGTTGTTCCTTTGAAGGAAACACCTTTTCTTTCTAAAGTGTCGATGATAGCTCCTAAGTAATGCATTGATGTGAACATCCAAGCGATGAAGCAAATCGCAAGTCTATTGGCAATGTTCTTGGGCTACTGAGAAGGTTGAGGCTTTCATCAGCTAGTCGTTCTGATATGGATAGACAAATATTCTGCGTTTCCGTAGGTGCACTGACACCACCGCCATGCATTTACAAATAGTCCTGGGAGCTGACTTGAGTCCGAATTGAAGAACCTCGTATTGGTAGTGGTTCTGTCCCACGACGAATCTGAGGAATTTCCAATGTGACTTTGCGATGGGAATATGAAAATAAGCGTTGTGTAGATCTATTGAACAGAGCCAGTCTCCCTTTTGCAGTTGAGGGTACATTTAATGTAAAGCCAGCATCCTGAATTTTTTCTTTTGGATCCACTTGTTTGTGATTCGGAGGTCGAGTATAGGCCTGAATTCTTGTCTGCCCTTCTTTGGCATGAGGAAGTATCTAGAGTAAATACCATAACCTTGTTAGTTTCGAGGGACAGATTCAACAGCTTTCTTGTGGCATAGCAAGTTTGAAGCAGGACGTGGAAGACCTCGGTGGAATGGATGGTAGTGGGGCAGTGAATCTGAGACGATAACCATGTTTAGCAATATTCAAGACTCAGGCGTCTGTTATGTGTTGTCACTCTGTCAGGTAATTTGCAATATTTCCCCCTATCAGAGTGGGTAAGGAAAGAGGGGGAAGAAAGGACTCAGGGTTTTGATGCTGCGGGTTGTTGGCCTCCCTGGTTAATTTGTTGAAAGATACGTCTCCTTTGTTGTTTGCGTTGAGATTGGTAGGGCCGTTAATAATGTTGTGACCTGCCGGACTGCCATTGAGGGGCTTGAACCCGATGTGAAGGGAAAAGACAGTGGTAGGGGCAAGATGAAAGTTGCTCTTCTTTAGATTTCTCTAAACCCACTGCTTTTAAAGTATCATTTTCCGTTTTCATTCTCGCCATTTCTTCATCGGCATGCGAGCCGAAGAGAGTAGAGCCCCAAAAAGGCAAATTCTGAAGACTTAGCTTCAGAGTTGCCAATTAAAGCCATGTATGTCTATGTAATGAGACCCCATGACAGTAACTGTGGGCGGCTAAAATCGATGAATCCGTTGCCACACTGATGACCTGGTTGGAGACCATAGCTCCCTCCTGGAGGATTTCCAGAAAATCCTCCCGGTGTTCTTTTGGTAGATGATCCGCAAAGTGGAGAATAGAATCCCCCTAGGCATGGTCGTACCTTCCTAGGAGAGCTGTAGCACTGGCTGCTTTCATGGACGTAGCCGTTGTTGCAAACTTTGCATCCTGACGAGTCCAACATTTTGCTTTCCTTATTGAAGTAGTAGATTTTCGTAAAGCTAATATCACCACTGAGTCAGGTGGAGGGTCGGCACACAAGAGCAACAGATCTTGTTCTGGTGGTTGATACTTCTTCTGGAGCCTGGATGGTGCTGATTTTGCCACAGCTGGAGTGAGGAATAAGTCCATGGCTGGCTCAAGAAGACCAGGAAGAGGTCTTGAGGCTATGAGTTGGTAAAGCGTTTCAAAGATCACGGAAGTCGATGAAGTGAGGACCTCTTGAAAGGTGTTGATATCATCAATTGGTGATGACGGAGGTTGAGGTGAGTCTGACAAGGTAGGAGAGTATTCCCTGGTAGAAGAGGCCGTATCCCCATTGCAATGACAGTGAGAATGCAATCTTGACTTGCGATGAGATCGGCGATGCGACCGTGAGTGGCGTGATGTAGTAGAGGAACGTGAGTGTCCAATGGTGAGCGATGGCGTGTCCTTGAGCGTGATCTCCTAGGCGCTGGTGTGATAGGAACCTGAGGGACCACAGGAGGTGGAAGGACAGGTGCCGGTAAGCTGGTGGTAGTATTGTAAGTTGAGGTGCTGTCAGGGGAGGCAGAGCTGGTAGCGCCAGAGGTAAGGGTATGGTTGGAGCCAATGAGTCCAGTTGAGGAGATGCCGGAATGGGAGAACAAGGTACCTCTACCAGAGATGGCGATCTGGAAGTAGAATTAGATGAGGAGTAGAATTTCCTTCTTTTGGAGGGTTTTCAATGTCTCTTTGACGTCGATGATGTTCTCGACGTCGACCTCCGTCATCGTTGGCTGTTTTTTTATGACAATCTGCTTCTCAACGTCGACCCCTGACGACGTAGGTTACTTGATGTTGACCGGCTTCTTGACGTCGACCACCTATCTCTCGGTGACGGTGAGTAGGAATCACTTGATGTCGGCTGTTGGTGCGAAGTAGTTCTCCACGTCGGTCGAGTGGTTCTTGACATTGAGTGTCGTTTGTACGGCATCAAGTCAGTCAATGACGGCGAGCATGTCTTTGCTGTACCTCTTCTCGACGTCGACCGCCTCAACGTCGACCGGGGCTGATAGCATTTTCTGCCTGAAAAATGCCTCTCAGCACTCCCACGTCCACTGGAGGTTGAGGGAAGAGCCCTGGTGGAAGAGTTACCTCCCCCTCGCCCAGAGGTGCCACTGGCTTCTTGCTGTTTTCTTCTTTCTTCCCTTCCCTTTAGGTGAATCTTCTACCTGTCACGCAGGGTTCATCTGGAGAAGGTCTTACAGGTTTCACAGGAAGCAGGAAGATGGTAGACAAATAATACTGACCTTGTGGGGGTCTGTTTTGGCTTTTTTCCTGCCACAGAGAAATGAGATGGCATTTTAAATAGGAAAAAAGCCTCTTTCCTGTAAGGAACACACTTCACTCAACAGAGAAAGACAAAAGACGTCAAGTGAAACAAAAGACATTTAACTTTGAAGTTCCATATTGAAGAAAAAACCTAAAAACGCCATGCTCAATACTCCAAGGGTACTGTGAGCAAATGCCGGAAAAAAGAACTGAGGTAACTGCCTCCGGCTGAGCATGATTTGATACTTGAGGTCTCTCTGCTCTTAAAGGCAAAGTCTCCTTTTTCTTTTCTTATAATGGCAGCCTATAGGCTACATTGCCCTGCACTTCTTCATCTCTGTTTTCTCTCATAGGAAAAGGGGTTGTGAAGGTTCTTTTTCTGTGCCCTTAGAAAGTATTTTTTCATGTACTGGGCGCATATTTCTTTACAGTCTCCAAGATGAAGAATCCTGGCCATTGTAGCCTGGTCCTTAGCCTGCATTATGACTTTCATAAGTAACTTTTCAAGGCCTTCCCGAAGAAAGGTGAACGTCAGCACTTAAGAAGGTATATTGGATAACGTGCTCTGGGGTCCCTGCAGATGGGCGGGACTATTCAATGCTTATGACTATACATGGAAATCCCCTACGAGAGAATGAGGCAAACACTGGAATCAAACTTATGTGTTTTCAGGGGTGCAATACAAAAATACTGGGCTATTCTAATGATCTAGTGATAGTAGCCTCTGATCCTAGTTTAGCACTGGTGGAAATTGAATAGGAAGGTTTGGCATTTTGGAAAATGTCTGGTTATGCGTTAAATCAGGGTAAACAACAATCACTAGTAAATAGGCTGATAAAACTAGATGATTCAAGGGTAACACATTTTTAAATATACCTGGGGGTAAACAGAGTTGGATCAAATTATTAAGCTGAACCTTGCCCCAGTTATTCAGAAGGGGAAGCGGGACTTTGGTAAGATGGACAGTTTACACCTGTCTATAGTAGGTTGCTGTAACATTGTGAAAAGGATTTTTTTGCCGAAAGTCCTGTATTTTTTTTAGAGCAATACCACTGGAGATAGAGAAGCACTGGCTTAAAGTAATGGACAATATGATTTGAAGATTTATCTGGGCATATGGAAAGATAAAAAGGGTACTAACATTTATGACACTTCCCAGGGAGAGAGGGGAATGGGCTGTTCCAAACTTGAGGATGTATTATTGGTCTGTTATGCTCCAATATATGTGTTCTTTAATGGGGGGAGACACGACTGATCACTGGAGCAGCGACAGGACACTGGATATATGAACTACTACTTGGTGAAGAGGCCCCAAAAGGTTTTCATAGACATATCGAACCCACCAATTACAAGAAAGTTACATTTAAAACTCTTTTGGCAGCATCTGGGGTTTGGTCTTCTGTGAGGAAAAAGATAGTTTTTAGGAGAGTGAATTATTATACCCCACTTCTAAAGAACCCTGCACTTCAAGGTATCATTCATGATGTAGTAATGTCACGCTGGGAAGATTTAAGTAACACTAGGTCCTGACATATTTTTTAGCCCACCTCAGGTATTTGGGGCCAGAAAAATTCATTCAAACGGTCATACAGAAAGTTGTCCTATCCATTAATTCAAATGACAGAGAGAAATGGACAAATGACAATAAAGCTTTTTAAGAAAAAATCTTTCTTTATATAATTTTTGAAAAAGCAATCTTCATTCTATCATTAAGACAATAAAGAAAAGGGTGAAGAAAGAAGTGCTCATCTGTGATGTGGATGTGAAAAAGTAAAGAAACAATCAGAGAGGGTAAAAAACATTAGTATTCTAATTAATCTACATAACATTGTTTGGAATAGGTACGTATTGGGCCGGACAAATGTTAGGCCTGTGTACATTATCATGCCACTATCGTATTCCTCAGATGGTCTCTGAGCATTAAGCAAGGGTCAAGAGGTAATATTCCAGGCCAAAGGAGGAAATTGTCGTTGTTTCAACCCGTCTTCCACAATAAGGGTAATTTCTACCGCCGCATGTAGGTCTTCATCAAGACATGTGGACAACTGTGCAGTAAAACGGGCATTCCATCATGTGTATGTTGCCCAAGATGGATATTAACCCTATTCGTAGGAACTGCGAGTGGGTAATCCCCAAGACAGTATTAAATATGAGAGGAGGTTTCTATGTTACTTCCAAAAATTAAATGGCTGTCACGGTCAGTCCTTGTGCGTGCAATTCGCCAAATGGATCTTAACATGAGCCCATGTAACAGAGGGCCTCGAACTTTAACGTGTAGCGGGAAAGGCAATCCTTCCATGTGGGGCCCAATGCTCATCCCCGTCCAGGCCCTAATTTACCGCTGTCAAGAAGAAGCTAACCATCCTTTCTGCGCTGGTAGGAGGTTCCAGATAAATACGGAGTTGATTGGAAAGATTTTTATAAGTATTTACTGATATGGAATTTCCTATTTAAAAAAACTGGGGGTCCAAGAGGCTTTATCAATCAGGCTATTATGGAAGTGGTGGTGGATAAAGAGAGGTGCTCAATTAGTTGGATATATAGAGGCCTAAATCAAAAATTGCAAGATGATCTTGAGAAACATAGTGAGAAATGGGAACGGAAACTGGGTTTAGCTGGTGAGAGTTTTTTTGAATCTTTGGAACTGGGCCAGATCCTTTTGTGTTCGGCAGTGCTGCAGACTCAACAATAAAAAACATTTTGTGATCTCTATTACACACCGGCAAAAATTGCTAAATAGGGAGGGGGGTTTAGTTGGTGTTCAGTGTCCTCATTGTCAAAGGACTGAGACAGACTTAATACACATATGTTTTATACCTGCTCACTTTTAGATATCTTAAAGAAGAACATTGTAAAAAAATTTGAACACTCCCTAAATCTAAAGTTAATGTTAACACCAGAATTAATGTTGTTGGGTGTTTGTAGCAAAAGCACTTTGGGAGCAGATCATTATTTTGTGTTTTTGTCGATGTTGGTGGCCAGAATCTGCATTGCTTCGGTCTGGCTGGATCTAGCGACTCTCTCTTTTCATCAGTGGCTTGCTCGGTTACTGTCAATATTTAGTCTTTAACAGGTGGAAAGGTTAAAGAGCCAAAGAAAAGGGGAACAATGTTTGGGCATCAAAATTATCATTAAAAAGGGATTTATATGATTTTCAATAGTGTCCTCTAGTATACAAATTGGGGGAAGATGGAATGCACTGTTTTCGCACTTTACTAACTGTGGGAGTTGTCCTGTATGCTTATAAGAATAAGGGTTGGTCATTTTTATTAAACCACATTTTTTGATGAAACATGTAATATAATATGGTTGATGGATGTCCTAAAAGAACTGACTGAATGTATATGAATTTATGACAAATTGAAAATTAATACTATTAGCTCAATAAGCTTCCTCAATTCCTTTTTAGTTGGTTGTTTTTTTACGGATGAATCTCCTCATGTATTTATGTATTTATTATTGATCATATTTGTAATAAAAATATACTTAAAAAAAGGAAAAAACAAAAAATAACATCTCTAAATTTCCCTTATTGTATTTTTGTCATTTTGGTTTCATTTATTTATGGAAATGTAAAAAATTTCTGTACAAAACAAATATAGAAAATAAAAAAAGAGAAACATTTTTTTAAAATGCACGGGAAAGGTTATGTGTGGTAATGGCATTCATTTTGTAATAGCCACGTTGTAACGGCATGCACAACAACAGAACGCGTGGTTCTGTCATACATCCGCTATCCTACCAACAGAGGTCCCTACAGAAAAGCACAATGGTGTCATACCATTTTCTGAGTGTATAGCTACACTGTGGTAGAGTGAGTTATACAAAAGTCACACAACAATGACATCTTGAGAAATTCCATACAGCACTGCTTTGCATCGAGGTGCCCATTTTCCTCAAACAACTGCACTAAACAAAAATATTAACTTCTACAAGATCACATTTGCCATGAACTGGCTTCCACTATCAAACTTTTCCTTTCTGTTTAGGATATAGGATATGCACACCAATGGAGAATGGCAACTATACAGCTATTCCTAGATGACACAATGAATGCATGTAACTGCAACACCAGTCTATTGGAAAGAAGAGCAAGGGCAACAAACCCGCTGAAGTTCTACGAGTCCTTACTAAAGGTCCCTCTCAAGACAGATCCAATTGGTTGAAGTATCAGTCACAAAGCTGAGGGTGTGTGGCTTCAACCAAGAAATTTTCATATTCACTCTTGCAAGTTTAATGGGCTCTTTGCTGGGTCTGATGGCTTATTGGACTAATGCGTCCACTGTAGGGACTTGTGTTTGACCTTACAGTCACAGGTTCAAATCCCAGCAGATCCACTCAGCCTTTCATCCTTCTGAGGTCGATAAAATGAGTAGCTTTGAGTTGGGTAACAATAAACATCTGTTATTCAGTGCCTTGATACCATTGGGAGATAAGTTCGCTTTACAAATAAACATGTTGTGTTATGTTATTGGTAAGCTGCAGCTGCATTATACTACCAACAGAAGCCCTCAAAGAAGAAAACAATGGAGATGGAAAACTTTGTGTGCTAAACTACCAACAGAGGTCCTCACAGAAGAGTAAAATGGAGATGGGAATGGAAAGTTGTAGTTATGCTATACTACCAACAGAGGTCCTCAGAGAAGAGTACAATGGAGATCGAAGGATGCAGTGGCACTATACTACCAACAGAGGTCGTCACCAAAGACTGAACTGGAGATGGAAAGCTAGTTGCACTCTGCTACCAACAGAGGTCTTCACTGAGGAGTACAACGGCATCATAGCCCTTCCCGGGTGCATACTTACACTTTGGAGCAAGAGCAAAAACCAAATATATTAACTTCTACAAGATCGCATTTGACATGGACTGAATTCCACTATTAAGTTTTTCATTTCTTTTTAGGAAATAAGATGTGCACTCCAATGGAGAATGACAACTGTAAATCTATTCTGGAATGACTCTAACATCCTGGAATTTTTGTACAGAAGAAAATAAGTTACTTACCTGTAACTGTGGTTCTCCAGTATTGGCATCTGTCATAACTAATTTCCCTACTCCGGCATTACATCTTTCATAGATTCACATGCTTGAATCAGAATAGCTAACAGTTAAGCATCAAAACAAACTGCTTAGTGAACTGATAGCAGATGGAGGGAATGAAGCGACAGTTCAACTTATTGAAATGGATAATATAACACCACTTGTCCCACTGTCGCTTCACTCTGCACTTTTGAATCCGTGCAGTAGGGCTATGTAAACGTGTGTCTGTTTTCTATGTTGCTACTCCACAAATGTATGGAGAGACACACCTGCAAAAAGAACAGTTGATGTAGAGACACTTCTTATTGAGTGCGCTCATACTTTAGCCAGTACATGCCTTCTGGCTCTATAATGACAAAACTGAATGGTTGCCAAAATCTGTGTGCTAAAAGTATGTATTGACCTTTCTGACACATCCTGAGAGATTTGAAGGAATGTTAAGACAAATGGCTCATTTAAATTCTGCCAGAACCTATGGGGTTTAGACCTCGAAATTACTCTATCATTTCTGAACTGCATAAATAGTTATTTAATTGTGAAAACCTATATTTCAGTAATTCTCCTTGCTGACATCAAGGCTAATAACAATGCCACTTCCCATGATAGAAATTTCATCACAGCTTTTTGAATGGGCTCGGATGGAGCCTGCACCAACTGTGAAAGCACTGTATTAAGTTGTCAGGGTGGAGGAGGCTATTTTATTGGTGCAGAGGACCCTGAAAATTCCTTTCAGAAACTTTTTGTTAATCCTACTTGACCATAAAGATGGCAAACCAGATGATCTCCTAAAGGATGATATTGCTGTGAAGCACACTTTTATTAAAGCATGAACCAAACTTATTTAAGCTATATCTAACAGATCAGGTAGAAAGTGCTCTGATGGTGCTGTTATAGGGTGAATTTTCGACGTCTGGCACCAGAAACAGAAATACTTCCATTTAAGTTGGTAAGTTTTGTTCGTAGAATCAAATTATTTGGGCTTCCTAAGACAATGTTTGAGATTTTGTATCACCCTATTTTTTATGTAGTGCATCGTAGGTGCGGGTTAATACTGACAACCCCCTTATTGGGAAACAGCCATCACATCCCATGCGTTACAACGCAAGCGATTACAACGTGGTTGTTACAACGGCCATGTTGTTACATTGCAGTACCATTACCACGCAAGCCGTTAAAATGACTTGCTGTAGGGGGCATTCTAAACTAAGGAATAGTATAATTTACTATTCCAATACCTTCTCTACTGTTGCACACACTGGAGTTGGAATAGTAAATTATACTATTCCTAAATCCGGTGTGCCCCCTACAGCAACTCGTTGTAACGACCTGCGTTGTAATGGTACTGTGATGTAACAACACGGTCGTTGTAACGACAGGGTTTGACCGCATTCTGATCACGATGGTTGTAAACGCATGCTATGTAAATGCCTATATTCCCCTTTATTCTGGGAAGAAAAGACTACACCTTAAATTCCAAAAGATTTATGTGAAGATTTAGGTGGTGAGGAGCCCATTTTTCACTGATCTTCAGGTAATATAGGTGAACTCTCAACCCTTCCAGGTAGGCATCTGTTGTGACAACAAAATCATTGACTTGAGGACGGAAATGTAATCCTGTCCTGAGATTCGTCTCTGGAGCCCACCAAAGCAGAGATGTCTTCATGTTTAGAGTGATTTGGATTGTATCCTCAAAAGAGCCTTGAGTTTGTATTGATTGTTTGTCCAGCTCTTCCTGTAATGGTCACATTCAAAGACCGTAAAATTGGACCAATGGAATACAAGACAATATCATCCCTAAACGGGACTTGAACAGGCGAATTGAGACAGACTTTCTTTTCAGCAATTTCTGTGCTATAAGTTTGAGCCTGGCTCTCATTTTTGTTGTTAAAGATGCCTTGTCCCGTAAGGTGTCAAAAATGACCCCCAAGAATGATGTAGTCCTTGATAGTCGGAGTAACGACTTTTGTGTAATTAGATTAAGACACAGTTTGTTGAATAGACTCAGACGCTTTTTCCCTTTGCTGCTGCTTCATGAGGAGCTGTTTTTTTCAACAAATAGTTGAGGGGCCGGAATACTTGATAACCTTTCTGTCTTATATGAGCAGCTACTGGAGTTAGGCATTTTGTAAAAATGCGGGGGGCTGATTTCAGTCCAAAAGGGAGAACTTTAAATTGACACGGCCATCTTGAATCTTAGAAATTTGCGTGACTTGAATGTATTCGAATATGAAAGTAGGCATCCTAGAGACCTAATGTTGCCATACAGCCTCCATCAGATTGAGAAGTCGGAGGATGTCTTGAAGAGTAACCATGCGAAATGATTGTTTTCTTAGGTATTTGTTGATCTTTCACAGATCCAAAATGGGTCTCCATTCTCTCGTCTTTTTCTGGATTAGAAAAAATTGGGACTAGAAGCCCATCCCCTTCTGGTTGTGGGGTAATTTTTCTATGACTCCTTTGCTGACCTTGGTTATTATTTCCAATTGAAGTAGCCTGAGCTGGAGTGGGAATGTATCCTCTCATGACATATGAGTTTTTTTTTTGCCTGAATTCCAAAGTATGACCGTTTGCAAAAAGTACCATAACCCACCGGTCTGTTATTAATTTTCACTGCTTGAAATAATTTGTGATTTGGTCTCCTATTGGCTTTGGGCATTGTGTAAGGGTAAAAGGCACCTCCATTTCGTGACTGTTTTTAACCAGTGTCCTTGGGAACCTTGTTTCCTTCTTGGTACTTGCTTGGTATATGCTGCTGGTGGCGTTTGTCTATATAGCTGCAGAGAATATTATGGTTGGTATTGCTGCTCAAAGGGCTGATATTCTTGATATTGATCAGGTTGATATAATCCTTGTAAGAGAGTAGCCCTCTGCTTCATTCTTCTTGAAAGGGCATTTGCCTTATTTGTAAAGTACCAAGTGATCGTGTTGCGTCGGTGTCTGTTTTGATCATCTGCAGGGCATCATCAACACATTTCCAAAATAACATTATGTCTCGTCATCATATGGCATGTCCCGGATTTTACCTGAAGAAGTGGCTTTTAACCATCCGTGTCTACGAAAATTAGCCGCTCCCGCCAACTGACATAAACCTGTAGAAATAATATTCTTCGCACATATGACCCTCTCCGATAACGGGGCATATTTACAAGGAGTATCACCACCGAATGTCACTTTTAGCGATGTTCCAGTGTCAATATGCCCTTCTCCATATTTACAAAGCATCTTTAAGAAACTTTTTGTGCCTAAACACCACCTTGTAAATAAGACCCCTTTAAATACATCACTCAGCGTGAAAGATGCCTGCATTGGGAGTTGCTGTGGGCATTCCACCGCACCACCCATTGCTTTTGATGCTGTCCCAGATTTACAAGGAGGTGTAAAACTGAGGCACCGCTAAAAACTAACACCATACAAAAGCAGGCGTTAGAATGGTGAAACAAGGAGAAATACTTTTATTTCTCCACGTTTTTGCTTTATCTATGTATGCTGCATTCTGCAGCACTCATAGAAAGAGCAAAATGCCATTGATGATTGTTTATGTGAAGGAAGTTGTCCCTTCCTGCTAATAAACAATCATTAAGTAATGACGATTTGCTACTTCTCTATGTGTTGCATTCTGCAGCACACATAAAGTAACACATTGTCATTAGTGATTGTTTATGTGCAGAAAGGTGTAATTCCCTGGTGCCTGCCTTGGCACTAGGCAGCTAACTTTAGTGCCAGTGCTAGGGAAAACACAGAGGTTTACTGTATTCTTGTGAATATGGTGCATCCCTGCGCTTTGAACCTGTCAGAGCGCGGCGTTGCCAAATTTGGTGCATCTACGAGCACTGACATTTTTTCGTAAATATGCCCCGAAGTTCTTTCACCCTCTTGTAGAATCTTCTTTGCCTCTGTATTCAAATCCTCCTGTAGACAGTCTATGTATGGAGCGAAGTCGAACCACATCAGCTTGTCAACATCTGCCTGTCATAGCGACCGAGGATCCCCAAGGAATTGGCCGCTCTAACTGCAATAGCTGACACTGCAGAATAACACTTTCCTATATTGTTTAAACACCTACCATCTCTATCAAGTGGCGTGCAGATGAGTGTGAAAGGATTCTTGCAGCAGCGCTGAAATGCTTATGTTATTAGGGAGTCTGGTTTTGGGTATCCAATAAAATAAATCTGAAAATGTTCTGGTGCCTTATATTTCTTATCCAATCTGGTTGAGACAAGAGATGATTGCTAGATTCTTTACAACTTTAACGTCTTCCTAACAAAATAATTCCACAATAGAGAATGCTCTTACTGATTTTCTAGAAAGCCCTTTAACATCATATAAAAAACAATCTGTTAATTTTAAAGGCATCAGCAATTCAAATCTTTTTGCCACTCTTTCAATTAGACTGTGAAATCCTCCACTGACGTTGGGATGAGAATCCACATGCTGCGTAGCAGGTGGTGATGGAGTTGGAATTAGGGAGTAATCCCACTCATTGGGTACATCCTGATCTTCCTGCACTTCTTTTTCTCCTCTTTCTTCATCAAAGGACATTTCCTCATCTGGTGGTGGGACAGCAAGGTTTAATACAGGTGTCTTCTTATGTGAATGCACCATTGGAAAATTACAGGCCACTTGCGGAGTTGGTGGTGGTATACTAGAAGACTGCGAGGCCTCATTGATTGTCTTAATGATGCAGTCTTTGTAGGTTCTGGAAAACTTTCATAATAATCTTCCCAAGTCATGAACCAAAGCCCATTGTACCTGTATTGTGTCTTCTTAAGGCTGATAATGACTATAGGGTTGGTATTGGCCCACATATTGAATGAGTCTATCAGCATATTGTTGCGCTCCAAAAAAATAGTATTTTTCCTCAAAATATTCTTTACCTTCCTCTTCTTCTATATATTTTACATTTAATTCGGAAGGACTATGGGCATTTCTAAATGGTTTGATATCTTGATTCGAATCCTCTCAATCTAATAAATAGGTTGTTGGAAGTGGTGACACCTTACTGGGGAATGTATGCTCTGGCATTAATAAAGTTGGTTGGGAATGTATTTTCTCTATTGATGACAGTGTTGCTAACAATGGTGTCATCTGACGTAATCGGTGGTTTCACCATCAACGGTGTTAGTGTTACAGTCATCGACAGGGTCATCAAAGTTTCTTTGACAGTGATATCGTCAACCCTGCAAGTTGTTGTAGTAGAAGTTGTCGTAGATGTTTTCATCAACGGCCATGCCATCACAGTTGTTGTTGTCGTCACCAATGATGTTTTCAAAGACGTTCTTTTCGCTACCAGTAACAGGGATTTCTCTGTTGACAGCAAAGAGTAGGGCTTTTTGAATTGTAAAACCAACTTGGGAGAAGGTGTTGCAGGCTCAGATTTTGATTTTCCTGAGGAAACATCCTCTTTCTTATGTCTGTGAGAGCACTCTTTCTGTGGAATATGCTCTCTTGATGACCTGTGAAGGGTATTTTGTAAAGCCTTTTTAGGTGGTTCTTGAGGCAGTTGACTTTCTGACCTCTCCCTTTTATGAGGCTTTATATTTGATTTTGAGGAATCCTCATTATCCTCCTTAGAAACGGGGATGTCCTTTGCCTTAAGTTTCTGAAGCCATAAATAGTAACCTTCTCTCTCTATCCTTTAAAATTTTTGAAGAAAACGTTCAATAGATTTTATATTCTTGTAACTTGTAGATACATTCCTTGTGAGGATATTCTGAGTGGAGCCTCTTCTTGCCACATGTTCCACAAGGTCTGAATAGTCCTTCTTTTAGCTGGCTCTGACAACCTTAGCAGTCAGATGCTTATATATATATATATATATATATATATATATATATATAGCTAAAAACCTCTCTTTCAAGTACCTAAATCTAGATAAACTGAGCAAAGCACAGGGAGACTCCCATCACATGATGTGCAATAGAAAATCTGAGGGAGGGAAGTCTCTAAGGGGAGTTTTCGACAGGGAGCTGCAGCCTTGATGGCCGGAAGTTTGTTATTGTAGGTCAGATACTAAAGTGAATGTATTCTAGCCCTTGTGGGCCCTTATGGGCTATGTGTAACAACGTACTGCTTTCCAGCTATAACATGGAACTCCCACTTCGATGAAGAGGAATAAGTAAAGCATGTCAATCTATAAAAGATCCAGTACTGGAGAATGAATACATGTAATGACAACACAAGTGTATCGGAAAGAAATGCAAAGGCTGCAACGCTTTTGCAATTTCTCAAGTCCTTCCTAAAGGTCCCTCTCAAGTCAGATACAATTGCTTGAAATATCAATTATAAAGCTGAGGGCTGTGGCTTCAACCTAGAAATGTACATATACTGTGCTATAAGTCCTCGGTCTCTTAGATAAAGTTAGTGGCCAAAAACACAAACTTCCAATTATAAATGCTGAGAAACGTGTATTCTATTCCTCAGAACAACCATCTCAGTGAACTTACAAATGTCCCACAACTAGCTCTGTCTAGATTGGCTTATTAAAATATAGTCTATGCTGGCCTTCCAAATCAATAATCGGTAAATTAAAAGGAATCCAAAATCAAGTGGCTAGAGTGTGTCTGAACCTCACAAGGCATGAGTCCTTCTCACCTGCTGTGAAGCAGATTAACTGGCTGCCTCTACAGCAAGGGATCAGGTTCAAGGTATTATGTATTACTCACAAGGAAATCCTTGAGAAAGGTCTCCATTACCTGAGGAGCCAGGTAAGCTGGGGAACCGGATTCGAGTCTCGGCGACGATGCTCAACATCCTGTGATTCTGAGCAAATCACTTAATCTCCACGTGCCTAACAAAAATGAATGTGTCCTCATGTAATGAAACTGGTGCTATGTAAAGCACTCTGAAAAAGAATATATTACCTGCAGAATCTTTTCAAATAGTATTGCCCTATGGGGAATTTGAGGTCTTCTAGTACTTCAAGCCTCTGCCCAAGCAAGGCCACTTAATTGGGACACTGAGGAAGACCCTGTAAAGTCCTACGAGCCTTAACGGGGTAGACAGCATAATGAAAGAGGTATAGAAAAGTAAGCAATGGCGTAGCTATTCTAAGTAGAGTAGGTGCAGTACAGGTGAAGTCTCTGGAAAGAACTTGATCCTGCCTTGAGAGGTCAACCTAGCTAGCCCAAGTTTAGGAAAAATAAACCTAGCTATTCCCAATTTTGGAAAGACCTTAAAAAGTATGGGACAGATTTATGTTAGACTTGCGCCACTTTTACGCCGCTGTTGCGTCACTTTTGTGACGCAGCGGCGGCGTAAACCCTGCGCCACGTTGCACCCTATTTACATCGTGACGCATCTATGGAGATGTGTCACGGTGTAAAGCCCTGCGCCACATTAAACCTGCATCAGGTTTAATGTATGCAGGGTGGGCGTTCCATCGGAAAAAGCCTCGGAAAAGTGACGCAGTGAAATCTACAAGATTTCACTCAGTCACTTTTCCGATGCTGCTGCGTCAAAACCTTGCGCCTGCTTGAAGAAGGCGTAAGGCATGACGCAGCATGTTAGGTATGGGCAGCCCCTAAACATTGCTGGAGTTGCGTCGTGCTTGCGACACAACTCCAGCAATGCGCCGCCCTTACGCCATCAGATGCGTCACGCATCTGTTTATCCTTGCGCCACGATGCGCTGCATTGTAAATGCGGCGCATCTGTGGTGACGCAAGGGTAAACTTGAGTGACGCATCTTTCCTGGCGCATCCCTGCTGATTTGCAGGGATGCGCCAGGAAACATAAATCTGACCCAATATTTTTTCAGAGAAGCTTTCAGAACACCACTGCCCTCACAGGAACATCAGGCCCTCATTGCTCCATCCCCCAATCACCAGGACCAGGCCATAATCTCTGTTAAGATCATCTATGCCCAGACTGCTCCGATATACTTTAGATTCTACATTTCGATGTCCACCCAGATGTTCGCCTTGACTATGTTATTCTGATGCATTTTCATCTAACTTCATCTACCTGGAGCCTGGAACTATACCATCTAGACGGTTTCCAACACCACCTTGTGTTTTGAAGCGGTCACAAGGCAGCATGACTTTGCTACATACAACTCATTAAATTAGGAAATGAATAAATATGAACAGTAAATAGCCATTTAGTTCCCTCTCTCCCAGCAAGGATGTCCACCCAGTCATCGTCCCTTTCTTCGTGTCCCTGTGTGAGGCAGGACTAGAATGATGAGTTCTGGGGCACACAGAAGTACCTCCTTAATCTTCTTGCAGCAAATCAGAGTTTATACTGCCCAATGGTTTTGTAACTAGCATGTACCATTCTTTCTATTAGTTCTTATTCAGTGTTCTATGTTCACTACTTATCTTTGAAGCTCTTTTCATTTTTCAGCCGCTGTCTCGGTCTCTTTCATGAATCTTTAGAAAGTGAAGGAGTCAGTAGGAGCAAATTGTGAAAGAGATGTCAAGAGTGGACATATGGCCTTACCTGCAACGTAGAGGTGAGCATAGCAGGCAGCCTTCCCCACTTTGTTTGAGATGACGCTTTTGTAGACACCAGCATGGGAATGGCTCACAGAGGAGAAGACCAGGCGATGGATATCCTTATCTGTGAAACACAAGAAATGTCAGCAGAAGACGCCAAAGGAGAAAGCACCTAGCTTGGAGAAGTCTTTCCAAGAAAATATTCTGCACTGTAGATCACTCAGCATACAGCTCTTGTTATGGAGGCACAGCAGGGATGGGGCAGTCTACTGGGAAACATATGGGCTAAGAGCCATGCTGGAAGATACAATGGAAAGAGGACTATGAATAGAGATGAAAGATGTCCAAGTAGGGAGACGAAAGGTAGAGTCATCATTGAACAGCAAAATGGTCCATGCTGGAGGATAGATAAGAGAAATTGGTACTTAATGACAGGCCTGAAATGAGAACGTCACGAAAGGACACCACTGGGCAGAATCATGTGGTGGTGCAAAAGTGAGAAGACAGGTGATGAGTGGGTGCTGGGAAAGAAGCACACGCAAGAGCAAAGTGAAAGAGGGGCATTACATGAGAGGCAGATGAGGATGAAGGAAGTCCGTCACATGGAGTTGTCTTCCCCTCTACTCTCACAAGTGGTTCTTTCCCAACACTCTCTATTTACCCCTCTCCTTTTTAGTCTCTCTCCATAAACCTGCCCTATTGTGGTCCTTACACAACCTTCTCTTTCTGGGCCTAACTTTGTGTACCCGTTTCCCTTGTCCCCTTTCTCCTGCATGGACCAGTTTTGATTGTCACGATATTGAATGACAAAATATTGCCCTGCAATAATATTGTATCCAGAACATTGAGTACTACATGATTGTGAAGTATATGTAAGTAGGTACAGATTTACTACTCGTAACTCCCCATCTATGCACTTTGAAGATACCCATATCTTCAACGTACGCAGATGTAACAGGGCAATAAATACAACTCAATATTGTGGTAAAACATGGAAAGGGACATGATCTGAAATAAAAAGAAAGAAAGACGTCATGGGTAGTTACAGGACTTGAGAGACAGGATGTGTTTGAAGGACAGGCACATCGGAAAAGTATTAGAGAAGAAAGACAATCTCAAAATCAAGGGAATGCAGGACTTGATTGGAGGGAAGGAAACAAACATAGTCTGGGATCAAAGGAGAAGAGAGGCAAAGCAAAAGAGAGAGGGAAAGAGGAATACCTCAGAACAAAGGGGAAGAGAAGCATGATAGAAGAGAACAGGAGAAAAGGGCAAGGGGCTGAGATCAAAGAGGAAGAGAGAAGGAGCAAAGGGGTACAAGTGACATGATGATGAGGAAACAGGGAAAGGCATGAGGGAAGAATTTAGGGCAGAATGACAGGCTAGGAGAACAATGAGAAAGAGTGGGAATAGTGTGATGAAAGGGACATAGGGAAGCACGTCTCTATCCTGAGTGCAGCATGTGTATGGCACTGGGGGCCACAACGCCCTCATTATTGGGCAGGAGGCCTATTATAGCTGCTTGTCGTTGGGCAAATGCCACCCTTGCTCTGCCACTAGAAATAAGGTATGAGGGATTACAAGATGGAAGTAGGACACGATGCGACAACAGGTAACAGAATAACGTTGGCAGAGGAAAAAAGCAAGTAGGTCATGATCCAACGTCAACAATGTTTGACAACGCCCACCATATTTCGAAAAGCATTTTAAAAACTGCCTGTGTTTATATGCTTTACAACCAGCCAGCATTGGTCAAGGCTTCCGTAGGTTCAAACACACCTCAGACTTCTAGCTGGGGAATTTTCTTTTAACATGGAATCCTCCAAAGAACATGCAAAAAGCAACATAGCTCCTTAGATTATGTGCCAACTTTCATGCAGATATAACCCACTAAGACCATTAGGGTGTTTTGAAAATAGTGAGAAATTATACAACTAGTTTTGAGGAAAGTGGCGGGTTTTTTATAAGGACTAAGGATTATACGTATAATTTAGACATAAGCAAAATGAGTACAGTGTCATTTTTTTAGGCAATCGGTGCGTCATGTTTCCTGAAACTGATGTCAGAAGATATTCAGGAAAGTGAACAAAGGCAAACATGTCACTCGCCAGATCACTGAATATATTTTGTCCGCAATCCCCAAGTATCCCGAAAAATGACGTTCACATAAAGATGACATCCTAGCACTTTCCAAATTGACCTTTGTCCACAATCCAAGTACATGTAGTGAGCATACTACACAAGACAGCATCTGGTCACTTCTGACTTTTGAGACTCACTGAACTGGCACCGATTACCAAACCTCAGACTGGCGGCAAGCACAGATCTGTCCAGTCTCACAATGTAGCACTCACAGACGTATTCACATGAACTGAAGGCACATCAGTGTGAGACTCGTGCATGTCCACCACCCATGGGTACAACACACTCCCCTCTTACCCACACACTCCCACAACGCAGCACTAACAGACTTACTCTCATGAACTGAAGACATATAAGTGTGACACTCAGTCACGTGTGCACGTCCAGTACCCCCAGGTACAACACACGCCCCTCTAACCCACACCCTACCACAATGCAGCCCTCACAGACTTATTCACATGAACTGAAGGCATGAGTGTGGCACTCGTGCATGTCCAGCACCCTCGGGTACAACACACGCCCATTTAATCCACACACTACCACAATATAGCACTCACAGACTTACTCACATGAACTGAAGGCATGAGTGTGGCACTCGTGCATGTCCAGCATCCCCAGGTATTACACGCCCCTCTAACCCACACCCTACCACAATGTAGCCCTCACAGACTCATTCACATGAACTGAAGGCATGAGTGTGGCACTCGTGCATGTCCAGCACCCTCGGGTACAACACACACCCATCTAACCCACACCCTACCACAATGCAGCCCTCACAGACTTATTCACATGAACTGAAGGCATGAGTGTGGCACTCGTGCATGTCCAGCACACCCAGGTATTACACGCCCCTCTAACCCACACCCTACCACAATGTAGCCGTCACAGACTCATTCACATGAACTGAAGGCACTAGTGTGGCACTCGTGCATGTCCAGCACCCTCGGGTACAACACACGCCCCTCTAACCCACACCCTACCACAATATAGCACTCACAGACTTACTCACATGAACTGAAGGCATGAGTGTGGCACTCGTGCATGTCCAGCACCCTCGGGTACAACACACACCCCTCTAACCCACACCCTACCACAATGTAGCCGTCACAGACTCATTCACATGAACTGAAGGCACGAGTGTGGCACTCGTGCATGTCCAGCACCCTCGGGTACAACACACGCCCCTCTAACCCACACCCTACCACAATATAGCACTCACAGACTTACTCACATGAACTGAAGGCATGAGTGTGGCACTCGTGCATGTCCAGCACCCTCGGGTACAACACACACCCCTCTAACCCACACCCTACCACAATGCAGCCCTCACAGACTTATTCACATGAACTGAAGGCATGAGTGTGGCACTCGTGCATGTCCAGCACCCTTGGGTACAACACACGCCCCTCTAACCCACACCCTACCACAATGTAGCCCTCACAGACTTATTCACATGAACTGAAGGCATGAGTGTGGCACTCGTGCATGTCCAGCACCCCCAGGTATTACACGCCCCTCTAACCCACACCCTACCACAATGCAGCCCTCACAGACTTATTCACATGAACTGAAGGCATGAGTGTGGCACTCGTGCATGTCCAGCACCCTCGGGTACAACACACACCCCTCTAACCCACACCCTACCACAATGCAGCCCTCACAGACTTATTCACATGAACTGAAGGCATGAGTGTGGCACTCGTGCATGTCCAGCACCCTCGGGTACAACACACGCCCCTCTAACCCACACCCTACCACAATGTAGCCCTCACAGACTTATTCACATGAACTGAAGGCATGAGTGTGGCACTCGTGCATGTCCAGCACCCCCAGGTATTACACGCCCCTCTAACCCACACCCTACCACAATGCAGCCCTCACAGACTTATTCACATGAACTGAAGGCATGAGTGTGGCACTCGTGCATGTCCAGCACACCCAGGTATTACACGCCCCTCTAACCCACACCCTACCACAATGCAGCCCTCACAGACTCATTCACATGAACTGAAGGCATGAGTGTGGCACTCGTGCATGTCCAGCACCCTCGGGTACAACACACGCCCCTCTAACCCACACCCTACCACAATGCAGCCCTCACAGACTTATTCACATGAACTGAAGGCATGAGTGTGGCACTCGTGCATGTCCAGCACCCTCGGGTACAACACACGCCCCTCTAACCCACACCCTACCACAATGCAGCCCTCACAGACTTATTCACATGAACTGAAGGCATGAGTGTGGCACTCGTGCATGTCCAGCACACCCAGGTATTACACGCCCCTCTAACCCACACCCTACCACAATGCAGCCCTCACAGACTTATTCACATGAACTGAAGGCATGAGTGTGGCACTCGTGCATGTCCAGCACCCTCGGGTACAACACACGCCCCTCTAACCCACACCCTACCACAATGCAGCCCTCACAGACTTATTCACATGAACTGAAGGCATGAGTGTGGCACTCGTGCATGTCCAGCACACCCAGGTATTACACGCCCCTCTAACCCACACCCTACCACAATGCAGCCCTCACAGACTTATTCACATGAACTGAAGGCATGAGTGTGGCACTCGTGCATGTCCAGCACCCTCGGGTACAACACACGCCCCTCTAACCCACACAATACCACAATATAGCACTCACAGACTTATTCACATGAACTGAAGGCATGAGTGTGGCACTCGTGCATGTCCAGCACCCTCGGGTACAACACACACCCCTCTAACCCACACCCTACCACAATGCAGCCCTCACAGACTTATTCACATGAACTGAAGGCATGAGTGTGGCACTCGTGCATGTCCAGCACCCTCGGGTACAACACACGCCCCTCTAACCCACACCCTACCACAATGCAGCCCTCACAGACTTATTCACATGAACTGAAGGCATGAGTGTGGCACTCGTGCATGTCCAGCACACCCAGGTATTACACGCCCCTCTAACCCACACCCTACCACAATGCAGCCCTCACAGACTTATTCACATGAACTGAAGGCATGAGTGTGGCACTCGTGCATGTCCAGCACCCTCGGGTACAACACACGCCCATCTAATCCACACACTACCACAATGCAGCCCTCACAGACTTATTCACATGAACTGAAGGCATGAGTGTGGCACTCGATCACTCGTGCATGTCCAGCACCCCCGGATACAACACACGCCCCGCCCCTCTAACCAACACCCTACCACAATGCAGAACTCACAGACTTATTCACATGAACACAAGCTGCACACTCCTCACTGTTCCACACCCCCTGCGTCCACATTTGTTCCCAAATCTCAGACTTGAACCTGAGCACAACTGCACGTGCAGTTACAAACCCGAAGGAAAAAAAAGAAACGACGCATGCCTGGAAATTGATCCCTCTCTGGTAACAAGTATTTTGGCAAAATAATTTCTCATTAATACTTTTAAATATAATATCTAAAATCTAAAAGAATTCCAATGTAGATGTGGCAATACAGGCACACTTCGTGAGGCATGGCTGTAAAATAGAAACGAACCCACAGCTATCTGAAATGTATCTAGTGATGGTTTTAGGACAGAAAGTGGACAGACTCGGACAAAAAATCGGCCTGGGCACTAAAATGAAAGTGACCCCTATTAGTAAACTAAATAGGTAAAAATGTGGCCCACATTTCCGAATCAGGCCAGTTTCAAACTTGTAAAGACACGCTGTATGGGTATTTTGCAAGGTATAGGAGAGTGCATGCATTTGTGTTTACTGTTGTCAATATTTATGGTAAAATCAGGGAAATCAACAGCGATATCAGCCCTACCTGTCCATGAAACAGACCCACAAACTGCTAGAAAAGCGGCCCAAACCCATGTGTCAGACCAGCCCACCGGCACTGCCCGCTTGCCCTAAGAAGGAGCACTGGAAGTTTGCGGCAGGGGAGTGCCAAATTATGCGGCAGGGATGAGAAAATTATGTGGCAAAGAATGCCAAATTATGCAGCACATTTTTTGACAATACTTTATTATATTTACCGTTTTAACACTGTCTCTGCATTAGTTGCATTTCATTAGTACTCGTTTAACACCCAAATATAGCAATAAGCTACAGAAAGGTGACCAGTTAACCTTTGCAAAGAGCCTTCCACAGCAGGACAACATGTGTAGCTGCGTTTTTAGTAACTTTTAAACCATTTGAGCTAGAAACAATTTTTTGGTTATTAAAATCTGCAGATTATGCAGCAGATGATGGATTAAGTGGCAAATGCGGCAAATCTACAACTATGAAAAAATTGCCTCGGTCACACAATCGCATAATTCCAGTGTCCCAATCTATAGGCAGTCCCTATCTATAGGCCAATGGACATCATTTTCCATCTCTGGACAATGATGGAATCTAGGTTAAGCGGCCTCAGTATAATTACTATGGTGAAAAGGGGAACAGAAATTAAGATAGGCAAGGCAATAGGCACATGTTTCACAATATGTTTGCCTTACTTCAGAAAGGCCAGAAAGTATATGTGACAAAAAGGTAGGAATTTGTAGCCTTAGGACAGGCTATAGTGCTAATTCCAATAAATTTACTTTAAGAAGACTGTAGGAAGGCATACAGCTTTAACACCCTATAAATAAGAGTGGCGTTTTAAAATGTGCTTCACAAAGTATTTTTACATTATATTAAAGTGAATGATAGGGAAGGATAAGGCAATATAGCCTTCATAAGCTGCAGCAGTAAAACAATGTGAATAGAACACTGCACCTTTAAGAGCCTTCTGACCCCCAGTATCCCATCATGCCTGAAGGTTGCAGTTTACTCCATTCCTTTTAGTTTTTCTATGCAGCACCACCAGCTGTGCAATTTCTTTGAATGAACGGTTTGCATCACTCTGTCCTCTTCTTGAGAGTTGATCCAATAGATCTTCTAGACACTGTTGCAGAGGTCACACGTAGAGTCATGCATTCGGGACAAGAAAAATGCATGATGCCATTGAACCTAAAATACAGGAAACATGTCTCGACGTTACATGGGCTATTGTCTTCAGATGCAACATTTATGAATGATAGATAATAGTCACTCCCCCGAAGGGAACATTTTTGTGTGCACTGTGTCTAGAACTACACCCAAGAAACTGTGGGGATTGAACTGGTATCAAGATAAATTTCTCACGATTCACATGCAGACCCAGCTGATTGAGAGTGAAGGCAGTCAGATGATAATGTTGGCTTGCCAGTTGTTTAGCTATGGATAGACGAAAATCTTCTTTTTCTGAGATGAGCTGCTACAACCACCATGTATTTGGAGAAAGTCTGCAGTGCAGATTTGAGACTGAAAGGAAGAATCTTGTATTGTCGACGTTTCTTGGCTATTGGGAAGCGAAAAGAAGCATCTTGCAGATCTATTGAAAATAACAAATCCCCCTGATGCAGTTGAGGGTAGATTTGATGAAGAGCCAACATTCCTAATTTTTCTTTGCAAATCTTCTTCTTTGATTTCTTAAGGTCTAAAATGGGTGTGTACTCATTGTGTGGTCCATTGGTGTTCACCAGAAAGTAATGTGAAGAAATTCCCGTTCCTTTCAGAGGAGTGGGGATCTTTTCTACCTCATGTTTTTGCAAGAGGAAGGAAACCTCTTGTTGCAGTTTCTCAGGATGGAAGAGGGATTGTTTCTTTGGTGTAACTGATGGTGGAGGCCACTTGAATCTGAGGTCGTATCCATGTTCTACAATTTTCAGAAACCCATTTATAGGTGGTTATTCTTCCCCATACTTGTAGATAAGATGTTATGCTTACACCTACTGGAGTGGGTGACGGAGGGAGGGGAAGAGAAGATCCATTGTTTGCAACTGGTTGTTAGTTTAGTGGCTTGCACCAATGGTTGTTGACCTCCTCTACTCCTTGCCTGATGTCTGTGTTGCTGATGTCTTTGCAGCTGTGTTGAGATTGTTGTTGTTAGTCTTGAAGTCAATGAGGTGTTTGAACCCTCTGATGGAAGTATCAGCTGTCCTAGGGTTTATAGGAATGTCTCCTATATTCCTGCATTTTCTCCAATCCAACAGCTCGTTGAGTTCAGTTTTCATATGAGGCATTTCATCATCAGCATGAGATTTGAATAAGATTTTTCCTGGAAAAGGCAGGTTCATAATTTGGTGTTGGGCTTCTGGTTTTAAGCCTTTGAGTCTGAGCCAAGATGATCACCGAAGTGCTAGGCCATGACAGTGTCCATAGGCTGCTAGTGTGCAGGAATCAGCTGCAGCACAGATAACCTGATTTGGCACTACCATGCCTTTGTTACAAAATTTCTTGGAAGTCCTGACAGATATCTCTGGGAAGGTCTTCAAAAAATGTATTATTAGAATTCCAAAGAAACCTGTGATAACGCCCAAGAAGAGTGGTCTTGCTACCAGCCTTCATAGAGACAGCAGATGAACTGCAGATTTTTCTGCCCACAGAATTCAGTTTTTTTTCTTTCCTTGTCATGAGAAACAGCACATGATGATGTGGGCAACAGAGAAAGTGACGGAGTCTAGTGCAAGATCTGTGCAAAGAACATAGGGATCTTGAGCCAGTGGTCTGTATTTTTTTATTTAGGCTCAATGATGCAGCCTGTACAGAAGCCGGTGTCAAAAATAGCCCCATAGCTGGTTCTAAAAGACCTGGAACCAAAAGTAGCAATAGTGTAGAAGCAGATCTTTGATGGAGAGTCTCAAATATTACAAACCAGCAAACCAATATTCAGCTTGGTGGCACCCCTATTAAGTACATCTGGAGAGGAGATATTCTTGCTGGAGATAAATCTGTCAAAGTAGGTGCGTACAAACCAGTATAGGAAGTGGCATAATGAGATCGTAAGGATCTCCATTTGGAGGTAGAATATCTTCTATGCCTTGAGCGTCAACACCTAGGAAATCTTGAGTGAAGATGATGATGGCGAGATCTTGATCTTGACCATGACATAGATCTATTGCTGTGAGGTCTGGTGTGATGGGAGTGAGATCCAGGGTACCGTAGAATAGATGCCACTGGTACAGGTGGCTGTGGTGGATGAAAAGAAGCGGCTGGTGGATTTGGTGGCAAAATTAGCACTAGAACCGAGGGTTGTGAAGGAGGCGGCGGAGGAGAAGGAGACAAAGAAAGAGAAAGAGCGGATTACGTCAGAGCCTGAGGAGGTATTGCAGAATCAGAAATAGTGACTGGAGAAGTCAACCTTGATGGAGAATCGGCTCTTGAATACTCTGAGTCCTATTCTGATGGAAGCCTCTGAGCTTTCATGCATGACATCCACTCCGTCGTTTTAGTCAAAGACGCTGAATGATTTCTTGACGTTGAACCATGTCTCGACTTTGAAGTTCTCCGCATTGTATGGTGTCTTGACGTCGAGGTTCCTTTCGACATCAATGGTGCTCTCCTCCTCGAAATCGTATGTGTTATCAATGTCATACCAGCTCTTGATGGCAAGCAAGTAGGTGCTGTACCTTTTTTCGATGTCGGTGTCCTCGACGTTGAACAGGAATTTAGTTTATCACCAGATCTCCTTTTGGATCTCTCTCTGTGGGAGTTCACCAACGAATCCACAACCGCCAGAACCAACTTCCACAGTGAAATGAAAGCCATTGTTACCTGGATGAAAGACAGCTGCCTCAAGCTCAACTCGGACAAGACCTAAGTACTCATCCTGATACCCACCCCTTCAGCTTGGGACGACTCATGGTGGCCTGATCTCTGGGATCTTCCCCTACCCTGACGGACCACGCACGCAACCTTGGCATCATGCTGGACTCATCATTCACTATGAACCACCAATCAATGCAGTTTCCTCAGCCTGCTTCCACACACTCTGCCTGCATCGAAAGACGTTCAGATTGATTCCCACAGAATCCAGAAAGACGGTCACCCACGCACTCATCACCAGCAGACTCGACTACGGCAATGCATTCTACGTCAGCGTCACTCAGAAACAGCTCAAGAAACTTCAGAACATCTAAAATGCCGCAGCCAGACTGGTATTCGACATGCCCCACTACAGCCACATTACGCAACACTTTTGACAACTCCACTGACTCCCAGTCAACAAGAGAATCACTTTCAAGCTCCTCACTCATGCCTACAAAGCTCCACACGACGAAGGAAGAGTCTCACATTCTACATACCTGCCAGATAACTCTGATCCTCCCAACTCGCTCTTGCCTGTGTCCCCAGAATCCACAAGACCAAAACCAGAGAAAGGTAGTTTGTCTAAGTCGCCGCCAAGACATGGAACACTCTGCCCCTCCACCTCAGGCTATACACGTTGCTGACCCAATTTAGGAAGGACCTCAAGACCTGGCTCTTCGAATGATCCTCCTCCCACTCCTACCAATGGCCCCCCTGCCCACGCACCTTGAGACCCTCACGGACGAGTAGCCACACTATACAAGACCCTGATTGATTAACTGATTAATTGATTGATTGACTGAGATATGAGCACTAATAAAGGGAAGAGTCGCTCCTCGCCCTTCAGATGTCTCTCCAACCAGGGAATTTTGCCTGTTGCGGTGCTCCACTTGGCCTTGCATGGAGGTGAATATTCTCTTTCTCCCTCAAAGTGCGTCTAGAGAGGGTCTTGCCGTGGCAACACATCTTGGGGTCATGAGAGTCCAGCAAATTGAGGATAAAGACCCTATGAGGGTCTGTGTTTGTCATATTTCTGCCACATTTTGGGTAGTTCACAAAAAGAGAATCCAATTTGCTAAAAAATAGATAGATTTCCTTTCAGGAAAATATGAAAGAATACTCTATGCACTAAAGGACATTGAGTGAATCACTTTTGGTGAAAAAAAGTGAAAACCTTTGGAGAAAAAACCCTTTACAAGGAAAATGTTACTTACCCAGTAAGCATCTGTTTGTGGCATGTAGTTCTGTAGATTCACATCCTTAGCATAATCCCGCCATGTAGTGTTGATCTCAGATGCGTGCAAGTTGCTTTTCTTTGAAGAAAGTCTTTCAAGTCACAAGATATGGTGACTCCTCCTCTTGCTGGTAATGCGTATGGTCATCGGTTTCGGGGAGGAGGGTGGGTGAATGTGAATCTACAGCACTACATACCACGAATAGATGCTTACTGGGTAAGTAACATTTTCCGTTCAAGGCAGCTGTGCTTTGCTTAGCATCGACTGTAAAGCAGTCATCCTCCAGAAGCCTTGACTAACCTTTGAAGATTACCTTATTTTCAAATAATGTCCAACATTGGCTTTGTGATGGACCAGCACAACTCTACAGTAATGCTTTGTAAAAGTATGTGGTGTAGACGAGGTAGCTGCCTTAATATATGTCAGCTATAGGTATATTTCTTAAAAAGGCCATTGATGCTCCTTTTTTATGAGTGGATTAAGCTCTTGGTGTAGTAGGCAGTGTTCTTTTGGTTTTAGCGTAGCAGGTTTGTACACATTTAACATTCCAACATGCAATACCACCTTTAGATATGGCTTTGCCTTTGAGGGGTTTTGAAAAAGCAACACACAGTTGTTGTGTCTTTCTAAATATTTTGGTTCAGTTGGTGTAATACACAAGGGCTTGTTTAACATCTAAAGTATGTATGGGTTCTTTGGTAAGAAGTGCCTGAAACTCTTCCTTGAGTAACTATATATGTAGTGGTGAAAGTTTGTGTTTGCGAGTTGGAATGTTAGGAGGTGTGGAAGACAGCTCCAAACAATAAGCATATTGGATAATATCCAACACCCACTGGTCACAGGTGATGCTCGGCCGGGTGGGAAGAAACCCTTGTATTTGACCCGACAGGTGCTGCATTTTTGAATTGATGTGAGCGAGATTAATAAAACGCAGCAAATGTAGTAGGCTTCAGGGCGCTATAGTCTCAGTGGTCTGATTCAGCCAGAGCAGATTAGCAGAACTGCAAAAGCACTCTGGATTTCCGTATAGCGTGAAAATTCAGGTCTTTAAGGATTTTCTGAAGGGAGATTTTAATGTAATGGTAGTCAGATGAATTGGCAGTGAGTTCCACAGTCTTGCTGCCGCTACCAAGAGAGCTCTGCCTCTGCATCTCTTCTTCTGAACTCTGGGCACTGTCATCAAGTTAAGGTGAGATGAGTGTAGATTTCTCCCAGGGGTATATCATTGAAACATTGCCTTGATTCCTGCCGGCTGGCCGGATACAGGGCCTTGTGCATTATGCAGATCGCCTTGAACATAATTCGCTTTTTTATTGGGAGCCAGGGCAAATTAGGAAGTTTCTTAGCCACCAACTGCTGTTTTGGAATGTCCACAGTGAGCCTGGCCAACGCATTCTGCACTACCTGCAGTTTGGCTTGGGAGCTGTTGTTGGTTTCTAAATAAAGGGCATTACAATAGTCAATTTTTGACATGACAAACACCAGGGTCACTTATTTTCATGCCGAGAGGGGGATGAAAGGAAAGATGTTCCTCAAAATTCTAATAAGCCAGAAACAAGTTGACGTTGCCAATTTAAAGAGAGCTTGCAGTCCAAGATCACCCCTAAATTCTTAGCCTTCTCTGTTGGCATAGCTAAAGTACCTAATGTCTCAGGCCACCAGTTATTGTTCCAGACAGAGCTTTGTGTTCCGAAAAGCAGCACCTCAGTCTTTTCCCCACTGAGCCTCAGGTAGTTTTTCCATCCACCTTCCTACTGCTTTCATACAACGGTTGAAGTTAGCTGCGGTGGCTAATGTATCTTTCATGGTCGACATGATGGTCTGGGTCTCATTGGCATAAGAGACTGCTTGTAGCCCAAAGGAACATATGAACCTGGCAAGTGGGTAGACGTACAGATAAAAAAGCATCAGGCTTAGAGATGAGCCCTGCAGCACCCCACAAGGTAGGGAAAATGAGTCCGATAGAAATGTATTCACCGTCATCCTTTGGAATCTGTCCCTAAGGAAGAAAGACAGTAATTTCAATGCCCTAACCTGTGACACACAATTCCTGTAGGCGTTCAGAGAGATGGTGGCAAAGGCCGGGGACTGATCCAACAGGATCAGCACAGTGTATGTATGTATGTATGTATGGCGTATTTGTATAGCGCAGACTGTCACCCGAAGGGTATCCTGGCGCTTTTAGACAGTTATACCTACACCACACAAAACATTTGGAGGAAATTAATCATGCCTAGGAAAGAGAAATGTTTTTAATTCCTTTCTAAAAGAGGAAAACTCCCCAGAACTTCTCAACAGCAGAGGAAGATTATTCCAATGTTTAGCTGCCACGAAACTAAAGGCTCGGCCGCCCATCCGAGCCCTCAGTATCTTTGGGACTACCACAAAGTGTGCTGACAGCGACCTAAGGGAGCGAGTGGGCACATACCACTGGAACAATTCCTGCAGTGGAGCAGATCCTTGCCCATGAAGTCCTTTAAACACTAAACAGAGTGCTTTAAAGATAACTCGCTGTGAGACAGGCAACCAATGAAGATAGGCTAACGCCGTGGAGGAAGAGTCAGATCGGCGACGGGACAGAGCCAGCTTGGCCGCCATATTCTGCACGCGTTGTAACTTGGCCATCAAATTATTTGGAGCTCCCAGAAGTAGTGCGTTGCAATAATACAGCCTGCTCAATATGGTGCCGCGCACCACTTCTGGTCGAACATGAGCCGGCAGCAGTGGAAGAATCTTCCACAGCATGCGGAGCAGCATCATGCAGGTGGTCACAGTTTTATTAACGAAAAGGTCCAGTTGAAGGTTGGGCCCAAGCACAACGCCCAAATTTCTGGCGGATGCTGCTGCCAAAGGAGCTTCCTGAAAAGAGGTAGGCCAAAAATCAGGAGGCAGTGACCGAGGGACGCGGTCCAGCGAGCTGTGCAATACCTCTGTTTTAGAGCTATTAAACTGCAGAGAGTTCTGCCTCAGCCAGTCCGCAGTTGACGCCATACATTGATGGAAAGTCTCCAGCGACACCGCATCTTTGCCCTCGATGGAAAAGGTGAGCTGCGTGTCATCGGCATAATTAATAACCGAGATACCAAATGATTTAATCAAGCTCACCAGAGGGCGAAGATAAAGATTGAACAAAATAGGGCTGATGGCAGACACTTGCGGTACGCCCTGCCCAACTGCTTTAATCTCCGACTGGAATGGTGGCAAGGCCACTACCTGGCGTCTATCTCCCAAGTAAGAAATCAGCCAGTCACGGGCCAAGCCCTTCACCCCTACATCCTCAAGCCTTCTGACCAGGATGTGGTTGACCGTGTCAAAAGCGGCCGACATGTCGAGCAGCACTAAAAAGGCTGCTCGCCCAGTGTCGGCTCGCGAACGAAGATCGTCCAACACGGTCACTAGGGCAGATTCTGTGCCGTGTGCTGGTCTGAAGCCGTATTGAGACGTGTCCAGGCAGCAGTTGGTCTCCAAAAAACTGGACAGGTGTTTAGTGACCAGTTTCTCCAAGATCTTAATGGGAAAAGGAAGCAGCGATATAGGTCTATAGTTCGCTGAACAGGTAGGATCCAAAGTCTCCTTCTTCAATAAAGGTGAGACCACTGCTAATTTCCAACACTCCGGAACACGTGCCAAGGAAAGAGACTGGCAGCAGATAGCATACAATGGGGGGAAACGCTCCGCTTGGAATACTTTCCAGTATTTGTGTGGCAATGGGTCCAAAGGAGAGCCAGAGGATACACTGTTAGCCAACAGACAGAACTCCTCAAAGGTCGGAAGGGGAAAACTATCCAGCTGTACCTGTCTACCAGCTATCCCTACCGTCTCCCTAGCAGCCACAAGAGTGGAATCGGGTACGGGCTGAGTAACAGGTGTAGTCGTTGGAGTAAGCTTGCTTAGGATCAAAGCGATCTTATCTTCAAAAGCCTGTGCCAGGGAGGTACACAAAGCTTGGGAGGCAGGGATGTTATTAGCAGCAGAAGCAGGTCGGGAAAGATCCCCAACAATCTTAAACAAGGCCTGCGTTTTATTCGGTGCATTTAAGAGTGATTCCTCCAGGAATCGTGCTTTAGCGCCTTTAATCTGCGTTTTGTAAGTCAACAAGGCCTGTTTAAAAAGGGCTTTCTCTGGTTCTAAGTAGTGTTTTCTCCAAGCTCGCTCCGCACGTCTACAGCAGAGCTTCAATTGCGATAACTCCGCAGTAAACCAAGGCATAGCAATCTTGGATCTATTCCTGATTTTACGCAGAGGGACCAACACCTCTAAGGAATGAAAAATTTTCTGGCTAAGACACTCGTAGCTTGCATCCACAGTATCTCCTAATGGGATTTCCCCGACCAACAGAGACGGCAGGCAGGATTGTTTAAGCAGCCTTGACCACTGCCTGCCCATCTTGGTCTTAATGCCAGTACTTCCATTCCCAGTTGAAACCGAAGGGCACACAGTGCCCTGCCCTGCATCCACTAGCCCCCTAATACAGTCCATAGTCGACACCAATGCTCTTTCAGTTCTGTGATTTTTCTGGAATCCGAACTGTGACATATCCAATCAGCTGTGCTCTTCCGCATAAGCCATCAAGTAGCTATTGAGATATTTTTCCTAACTTTTGGCTGGAACTGGGTTAGAGAGATAGGTTGAAAGCATGTTCAGGGGGATGTCTGGTGAGTAAGGGTTTTGTGGCGGATGGTTTAGAGCATTAATACTGAAAGTATTGCCCGGGGGGGCCGCATGCAGCCCTCTAGGCCATTACACGAGGACCCCTGATCAACAGCAACATTGGGCTGCTGTTTACTGGACTCAGCACTAACAATAAAATGATGTTAAACAGTCAAGCATTTATCTGAAGGTTAAATGGTATTAAAGAAAGGAAGCAACTAGGGAGTCCTGCACCACTTAACTGAAAGAACACCTTTATTTTTAAAGACATCTTGCAGCAAAAGTGTAAAATATGATAAGGCCTCTTTAAAATTCAAAAAGTGTATTTAATTAACATGCAGAACATTTGCACCTTACTACATCAGAATATATCAGTGCATTGATAAGTATTAATTTAAAAGAGATAGTTTTCAAACATTAATTTAGAAACATTCATTCTTATCCCTACCCTGATGACAAAACTAAAAAGGCAAAACAGTTTTTATGTGCACTGCTGGCATTAATGTGGCCCTCGATCGCATCACTGATCAAAATTTTGACCCCTAGGAAAATGTTTTGCGAGTAGGCATGGTTTAGAGAAACAGCCTTTACCACTTCTTCTAGAATTGATGCATCTGTAGGAGCCTTTGTAGTATCCTCTAGGTGAGGTGGTTTGAGGCAGGGGACTGATAGGAGGTTGCGGTGTTTGTAGAGGTGGGTTTCGTTCCTCCATGGTAAGGGGCACAATGAAAGGAACCATTTTGCAAAGGATTTGCAACGCTCCCATTACTTTGGCCATTTTGTTGCCTTTTTAAGTTTCTTCAAGTAGAGTATCTACTTGAGGACCAAAGAGGTGTTGTCGGTCAAAGGGAAGTGCAAGAATGTTTTGCTGAAATCTGGGGCTCTAAGCCAGGCATGTTGTCTAAGGAGAATGCTGGAGTTAATGCCTAGCAGCGGTGTCAACCGCGTCAAAGGTGTAGCGTATAGAAGTATTTGCAATTAGTTAATCATAAAGCTAATCTTAAAGCCCACTTTTTGTATTCCTCAGGGAGATGATGGAGGAGCCCCTCCATCTCATCCCAGTGGGCTCTGTCATTGCGGGAGAGTAGGCCAAAAGAGTTGACAATTCTCCAGTGGGTGGCAGAGCGGGCAGCCACCCTGTTACCTGCAGCGCCTATCTTTTTACTTTCTTTATCTGTTGGGGGTGCCTCACCAGATGTTTGTGAATTTGCCCATTTCCTTGCTGTGGCGACCACTAAAGAGTCAGGTGGTAGTTGGCCCTTTATGTATGTAGAATCGGTAGGGGACAGTTAGTATTTTTTATCGACCCTTGGTGTGATGACCGCGTCCTTAAAAATATCAGGTAAATGTCGTAGTATGTTGTAGCATGCCTTTAAGCGCCAAGCGTTGGCTAGAGGAAAGTGTTTCAAATAACCGGTCATTCTCAAGTGGTTCGGTGTGGAGCTGAACCTTGTGATAAGTGGTCACCATAATGTCATGGTAGGTAGTGATATCGTCTTAAGGAGAAGGTTTAGCCTAATACAGATCTGGGTCTGGGTCAGTAGGTGGGTCTGTATCATAGGTGTCCAACCGGTCATCTTGTGGTGGAATGAGTAATTGGACTCCATCATCCTCGTGTCCCCCCGAAGAGTGAATGAAACCTTATGGAGAATGTTGTGGTTCTGCATGAGTTGAAGGCGGTGGGGAGTGTGCGTGTGGTGCAACAGGGGGTGGTGGTTGGCTGAGGGGCAGTGGGATTGTAGCCTTATCTGCTTTTTTCCTGTGCTTTGGTGGGATTGGTGTCTCCAAAGCATCTTCAAATGTTAACTGCCTTTTGGCTGGTTATGTTCCGGCATAAGGAAGTCTAGCCAGTATACAACCAGTGTCTGGGTGTATGACCGTTTGTTTGTTTCTCAAATCTATTTCTTCCAGCAACCATTGAAACATTAGTTCCACAGGTTCGTATCTGAGTGTGTGTTTGGAGAAGCAATAGGATTTTGTGCTTCGATGCCAATGGTTTCAATGCCGAAGGTCTTGGATCTGAAGAGGTCACTTTAGGTGCTGAGGTAGAGTGGTGTTTCATTGCTGCAGCTCTCGACTCCAAAGCTTGGTTCGACTCTAATGGCTGGTGAGCGTGAGTCTTTGGCTGCACTTTCGGCGCCAAGCCGGTGCTGGGTGTATCTGATGCAGCTGTTCAGGGCCAACCATGACTCGAGGGCAGTGGTGGCCTGTGTTAAGACTTGGGTTGCTCGAACTGATCCTTTGGGTTGGTTTGTTGAGGGTGTGGCCGGGGCACAGGAGGCATAGTACTCCCAGAGTTGACTGGTGTGCGGTCCTTCATCTCCAACTCGGATCCCGAGCCGTCTTTATATGAGTAGGTACCCTCAACTGCTGCCAACACCAGAGTGAGGTCCTCTTGTTGGGATACTTCAGAATTGAAGAGGTCCGGCATGTCTTCAGCACTGCAGAAGGACATCTCTGGCCATCAAGCTCGTCAGTCACACAGCGGCTTTTTAGACCGAAAGGACTTGCAGGCCTCTCAGTTAGCTTCCTGTAGTTCTGGAGAGAGGCAAAAGTTACACACCTCATATTGGTCAGTGCAAGGCAACCTGGCGTGACAGCTATGTCAGAAACGGAAGGGCATCTGTTCCATCACCAAATGGACATGGCATTGACGAGATGTCGAAAACGGAGAACAGCCCTGAAGAGCGACGGGCGTGATCTGCTTGGGTCGCTCTGACGAGATCGGCCTCGACGAACGCCTGATGGGGTTCTAGAAATAACTGCGATAGAAAACAACACCAAAGTTAAGGCCTAAATGCTAGGAAACGACGATGTCGAGATGAAGCAGAGGAACACACATCTGAACCTGATTGTGGAAGAAAAAGATTTAAGAATGGAGTCTAAGATCATGCGCATTACTAGCAAGAAGAGGAGTCACCACACCTCATGACTCAAAAGACTTTCTTTGAAGTAAAACAACTTGCAAACATCCGAGTCCAACACTAGATGGCGGGCCTATGCTAAGCTTGTGTATCTACAGCCACACATGCCTCAAACATATGCTTTCTAATTTTCAGGACAATTTGGGTATCGTTGGCACACATACAAAATTAACTTGATCAAGTAGGTAGTATGGATAGACGTACAGGTCAAAAAGTAGCAATGGCCATTGACTGTGTACAGCCCATTTTGACCTGATCCATACAAGAACTGTGCCTTGTACCTGAGATGACGCAGGCAAGTCAGAAGAAAGAAATGGTCTACAGTGCAACGGGAGCTAGAAGGTTGAGAAGGATGACGGCTGCTGGTCGTCCTTCTTCTGTTGCCGGTCTCAGTTCCTTCACTGTAGCTCTATGACTGTTTTCATATTGTTTTGAGGTTAAATTATGCAGATGTAAGGAATGCAATATCTTTTCCTGCTTTTATTACTCAGCACAATTAAAGAAACACTACGTTTCCCACGACCCTGCAGTCCCAGTCAGGAAACATTAACATAAAAGAAATACAACCCTTACTATAAATTAGGCGTGGACTCTGCCAAACATTCTCTTTTTCTGCTACTTGCTAGTCAAGTTACTGTTGAATCTGTGTGCTTTCCATTTGGTTGTGTGGTTACTGTGGCGCATACCTGTTGCTTAGCTCAGTCTGCAGTGTTTAGTTTTCATACTTTATATTGCTTTAGCAGGCCACCTTGCATCAGAATTAGTGTTCTTTATTTGCTCAGGATTCTTAATATCGTACAGGTGGCGTTAGGGTAAAACATCTGCCTTGGAGTTGTTTGTTTATATCCCTTTGTTCCAGAGGCATCTTTATTTAACCGGTTACTTTGTTTCTTTCATACCTGGGCTCCTCAGCTGAGGCAGCTTTTTCTGAGAAGAAGTTTGTTCACTTCTTAATTTGTAGCATGTCTCTCCTAAGTGTAGTGATGGGCCTTAACACGCTGTTTTATTTAGAGGCCTGTATTTGTAGCTATAAACCATTACCTAACACAAGGGTTTGTATGCTACCTCTTTACATGTAAATAATTTGTTTGATGTATGCAAATGTTTGTTTTTCAAGCAGGGAAATTCAGCTGCTTTTTAATGTCCATATTTTAATTTTGATTATCCTTAACACTTGAAGTATATTTAGGCTGTTCAATTGTAGTTTTAAACCTATAATAACTGATAAAACCCCACTGAAAGAAAAATAGCCCTCACCAGTGTAAACATAGAAACACTGAAAAAACACCTGCACAACCACAAACTAAGGGGCATATTATCAAGGACGGCGTTAAAATTATAGCCAGTTTAGCAGCAGAAAACTGCCGCTAAAGCAGCGATAATGGGCTTGATAATATGCCCTGGAGAATTCCAATAGAAGCCCATGTTCACACCAGAACATGGACTTCTATCTATTGGAATTCTCCAGGGCATATTATCAAGTCCATTATCGCCGCTTTAGCGGCAGTTTTTTGCCGCTAAACCGGTGATAATTTTTGACGCCGTCCTCGATAATATGCCCCTAAATGCCATTGAAAGAAAGTAAAAAGAGAGTGAAAGAGTCATTTTTTTCTTCCTGAAGGAGCAAATACAATGTAATTTTGTTATATACGCTGCTACTAAGAAAGACTGGGCTAACATTATTATGCTTGAGTTTTGTTGTTTAGGGATGCCACTAAAATATTGTTTCTTCTTCCTTTTGCTTTTTTCAGTTTTGTCGTCTGTAGTCTAAAGATGCAGGGTTTAGAAGCATGTTTTAGGTCTTGTTTAATTATTTTATAAACTGTAGAGAATCAGGAAATATCAAAATCATATTTAAATATTTTGGCTGCATTTGATTCTTTCTCTGAAAGGTAAAATGGCTGGTTTCATAAGTATCTTTCCTAATATGTGTCATCACATTTACCCAAAGAGAATGGGTAAAAACCCTTAATACATCAGCCCCTAGTTTCTAGTGAGTCAGTATTGATAATAGGCGAACTGCCAACACCTCAGGCTTTCAACATTCAATGCAAGGTATAGTGACAAGTTTATGTGAAAAGAGCGCTATCACCAAGCTTCTCGGATAGTGATGAAAACATGACACCAGACTTTTGAAAAACATGGAACGCAGTGTCACTTGGAATGCTCTGCAAAAAAAGTTATTTCCAAGTTCAGCAAAGACTGGAGTGATATTGTTCGTATTTGCAGTGATTCAGCTATGTATATGAACATTTTGTGTGATGACCTGTCAAAATTGATACCTGAGCTGAAGTGCTTCCCTGTAAGAGATCCTTGGCACTTGTTAGATGGCATGCTGAACGCATCTTTACAATCTTCAGAGTTAATGAGAAATGCTATTGACTTTTTGGTCCATTCTGGTGCACTGTTTTCTTATGCACAGGAACTAAAACGCAAATATTTATCATTTCGTGCTTTGTGTGGCATCAAACAAAGAGTCATCCCAACTGTGTTCCTTAGCTGAAGGGGCTCTGAATGCTATATTATCCATGTGAGCAGGTAAATGTGCCTACAAGGGATTTAGTAAAAAAAGATATTGTTTAAATAGAAATATATGGAGTAAATTCTTTCTAAGTAACTTACTATTAACTTATTCAGAATCAGGTTTTGCAAAAGATTCAACTAATAAATCTTAAAACTGACAGTAATTAATTGATCAAGAGAAAACAATTGCAAGAAACAATTACAAGAAACACGGGTATGTATATTCAAAGAAAATTCTTTTTTTATATGAAAAATCAATCTGTTTGGTAGGGTACAAAATAAAGCAAACAACACATTGTAACGGGAATTCCGAATTCACAAATGATCAAACATTCTTCTCAGTTACAATTGTGGACACCTTTGCAACAGAAATATTTGGAAAAAAAACAAATACATAAAGCTGACTCATACAAGTACCATTTCATCATCGACTGTGAAATAAGGGTCCTTTTATATTCTCAACGCCCTGTCTAGCGTACTGTGACAATAATAGACCGAAACGTCGACTACAACACCTATTTGTCAGTTGAATTTAAAATGGGTAATATTTGTTTTGTATATCGTCAACAAATTGCCTCAAATATTTCTGTTGTAAAGGTGTCCACAATTGTAACTGAGAAGATTATTAAGGTCGAGTAGGATGAGGGCTGCGGAGTGGCCTTGGTCCAGGAGGGTGCGGATGTAATCTGTGGGGGCGAGTAGGGTGGTTGCTTCGTAATCCGGATTGGGATGGGTCGAGGATAGCATTGTCTTCTAAGAATCGGGTCAGTTCCCTGTTGACTGTTTTCTCTGCAACTTTGGCTGCGAAGGGGAGGAGCGAGATGGTCCGGTAGTTCTTGAGGTCGGTGGGGTCGGCTGTTGGTTTCTTGAGCAGGGGCCTGACTTCTGCGCACTTCCAGTCGTCTGGGAAAGTGCCTGTTTCGAGGGTGGTGTTGATGATGCATTGTAGTTCAGGTACGATGGAGGCGGCGGCTCTGTGGTAGATGTGTGGGGGGCAGGGATCAGTGGGGGCCCCTGAGTGGATGCCTTTCATGGTTGAGGTGGTGTCTTCTGCTGTGATCGGCGTCCAGGTGGAGATGGTGGGCTGACCGGTGCATCTGGGGGGGCGGGCCAGCTGTGGTGTCAGGTGGAGGGTCAATGACGTTGTCGTAGAGGTTTTTGATCTTGAGGTGAAAGTAGGTTCCAAGCTTGTCGCAGAGGTCTTGGGATTGGGTGATGTCAGTGGCTTCGCTGCGATGGTTGGAGAATTTCTGAATGACAGTGAAGAGTTCCTTGGAGTTGGTGGAGTTGGTGAGGATTCTGGTGCGGATCAAGGTCCTCTTGGTGGTTCTGATTAGGTCGTGGTAGTCCGTCATGGCATTCTTGTAGGTGACGTGGTTTTCGGGTGTCTTGGTGTTTCTCCAGTTCTTCTCCAGGCGTCTGCAGGTGCGTCTGGCTTCTTGGAGATGGGTGGTGAACCAGGAGGCTTTCCTGGGGTGCTGGTTGCCGGGGTTGCGTAGCGGGGCAAGCTCGTCCGTGCATTTGAAGATCCAAGTGTGGAGTTCTCTGGCTGCCATGTTGGTGTCGGATGCCGAAGTGTGGTTGTGTCGGGTGAGGGCAGAGTTGAGTTGGTTGTCGGTGACCTTGCTCCAGTTCCATGGTGGTGGGCGTGGGGCTGGACTGGGTGCCCTGGATTTGTCAACGGTGAAATGTACACAGTAGTGGTTGGTCCATGGGGGTTGCATTGTGAGGCTGAAGCGAACGCTGTTATCCGCTGCGAAAATGGGGTTGAGGGTGTGTCCTTCTCTGTGGGTTTGTGTTGAGATGAGTTGTTTGAGTCCTATGTTGGCGAGGTTGTCCCAAAGGGTGGAGGAATTGCGGGACATTGGCGTTTTCCAGGTGGAAGTTCAGGTCTCCGATGAGTAAGTAGTTCATTGTGGCAATGGCGTGGGGTGCGATGAGGTCGGTGATGGGGAAGACGAAGAAGGCCCAGGGGCCTGGGGGTCTTTAGACGAGGGTTCTCTGGAGCGTTAAGTTGGTGCTGGTCTGGATCTGAAGCTACATACTTGCCTGTATTCATAGTTTCAGCATGATGGTAGAAATCTATCATCCGTTTACTTTATTAGTGATTCTAATCATTTATATCTGTTACTGTCTGATGGTTGTTTCAGCACACCTGTTTTACACTAGAATAAGGACTGTTCAATAAATACTTATTGAAAAACGTCCATACCGTTTACTCTGTGTATCCCTCTGAGACTAGAGTGAGCATGAGTGACTGAGCGAAAAGTAGTACACTGTTTCCACGGTCCCGAGGGATCAGAGTTGTCATGTTCGATAGTTGCCAAGAACTATTCTCTCCTTGGTAAGAGGAGTGCCATCCCTGTTCTTTTCTTACAGACAAATAAAAGCACAAACATCTTACCATCATCATCTGATATACTTGCATCAATTGGATATTTTATCCTAATCAACCTAAAATTTATACTCTCGCCCGGACACACAGAACAAATCCTACTTCAAATTAGGGGGATAGGGGCTTCTCCCCCTGTTTCTGGGCCAGAAACAGCACTAGAACGATACATGCTTATTATATGACTAGTAAGGGATGAGGACCTTTTTCCCCTCACCTAGATGCACCAAGAACTATTCTCTCCTTGGTAAGAGGAGTTTCTAGTGGCACTGTGAGAAAGCTGGTACACAAGCAGTGGGGGTGTCTAGAATCAACCTGACACCAATCCTACAGTGTACGTTGTCTAAACGCGCGGATCCTATATAGGTTTTATAGGAACTACACAACAGCATGGAAAGCTATGTCAGTGGCCAGAGTTAACGAATTGTGTACTGTCTGTTTTGGTGTTGCCCTTCTCAAGTGCCAATGTTGAGAGGGTTTTTTCACAGAAGTTTACAAGGGAAGGAAAGAGCGAGCACACATGACCAAAGACTCACTGAAGAAGGATTGTATGGTGTACTACAATATGTATAATTTGCAAAAATCTATATGGACCTCATATAAACTATACGTACACTGTCTATATACCATGCGCTATCAGTGTAGAAACCAAGCAATAATAAAAGCAAAACATTATATAAACACCGTAAAAACTTACTGTTTCTGTTGTTTTTAATGGCGTGAAAATGTGTAACCACTGTTTTTTTAACATATTGCAAATCACTTGAAAACACTGAAAAAACCCCACCAGAATTTGCCAAAAATAGAAATTCAAAACAGGAAAACCTAGGTATATGATATACTAGTAATGGTTCAACTCCCTGGGGGCTGTCTTTTTCTTAGCATGGGAAAAGTCACAGTAGTAATATATCTCAAGCTGAGAGGAGGAGGTTTTCACAAAAAACCTCAGCCGAACACTTCGGTGTCAAATGCAATAAATAAAGTGGTCTCCTCTTTTAAAATGGGGCCATTGATTTTTGGCAACTCTGTTGCAACTGCCACCTCAAACCCTTTAACACCTACAGGTGAAAGTAATTCTCTGCACCAGGTGGAAGAAAGTGTGCAAGAGAGCAATGAAAGTAAAGTATGTAATTATGGATTCCCCTAAGGAATATGGGGGTGAAAACCTTGATTGTGGTTCTGCTCAACAGAGGGATGACTTACGGTACAGTTGGCAAGACCCACTCATGGGTATACCTGAGCCTCCAAGTGAAAGATTATTTGAAATGCTGGATAACCAAGAAATTGATGATTTATACTTTAATGACTCTTATTATGACGAATGGAGCAAAGATGTTGCAAAGAAGTTGTAGCCTGGAGATAAACCTCTGGCCGTGATTATGGATGCAGGAGGCTCCTCTAGAGCCTGGGCTTATTCACCAACTAAATTCTTCAGAATGGTCATCCTCTCCATATTTGGATGAGTACATTAAGACCAAGATTAAGGATTCTGTTAAGAGCTACAAGGATGAAATGAGGGCACAATGTCCTAAACCAGCAATCCTGACTGTGGTGGCTATAGTGCCAGCTCTGAAGCCCAAGAGTATGAGTTTTCTTAATAGGGAGGTAAGGATCCCAGAAAATGAGTAGTTAAAGCATGGCCTCATGCCAGAACAGGATACTGAATGCTTTAGGTCCAGTTGCCAAATTGCTGTGCTTGGTGGGGCAGGCAAAATCTTCAGGTGAGGCCCTTACTCCTGATTTGTGATGTCTGGAGCTCAGAGCAATAGGTGATGATACCACGAGGATTATCCTATGAAAGGAGTTAGAGTCTGCTATTACATGTAGACCCACAGTTGGAAGCTCGTAATAATCAGGAATTCTTCTTTGGAGATTAATTAATAAATAAAATTGAATGGTATAAGCTTCATGTCTTTGGTTAGGCCCATTCTTCTTTGGCAAGAATTTTCAGGTGGATCTTTACCAGAGTCGTCGGACTCTGAATTGTTATGCCAGGCAGACAGCTGTCTACAGACTTTTTTTTAACTTCAGATAGAAATTCAGGTACCACATGTCTTTGTTCTTCCAGCAAAGAATAAAGAGAGGATGTGTCTACACCATCAGACTCTAAGAAAAGGGGAGGTGGCGTGTAAGGTAAGAGTGATTTCCTTTCAGTATGTCAAGATGGAAGGCAGACTGGCTGAATTTGAGCATTGTTGAAGTATGATTGTGTGTGATCCATGGGTACATCAGACAGTTCATGGGTTTCAGATAGTATTTTAAGCTACCCCAATTCTGGAAACAGCTGTAGTGCCTAGAATGTTTTCTCAGGATGGTGAACATTTGATTTCAAGAGAGGTGCAGGAGTCATGGCAGGAAGAGGTGATGATCATTTATCTAGACAATATGATGCAGGCAGTGATAGGATTTATTCAGACCATGGAATCTGTAGGCAACAAGGAAAAATCAGACCTGTTATTTTAAAGACAGGTGGAATTCTTTGAGTTCCTAGTGGGCTCAGAAAAGCAAATCCAGTCTCTTCCAGAGACAAAATTGAAATCAAGAAGGAGTTGAGGAGAATGTTGACTCACCAGCAGATTTCTCTGTGTCAGCTGACATGGCTAGTAGGGCTTCTCTCATAGTCAATTTAGGCAATTTTTGCTTTTCATCATTCTTACGGGGCGATTTAGAAACTAAAGATAAATGGCCATATAAATGGCAAGTAACACAGTGAAGCAAGTAACATTGCTGCGCTGTGCAGCATTACAGGGAGCATAATAGGGAAATCAATTGATTGGTCCTACTGGAAAAAGTACAGTTTTATTCAATTGTTCAACGGCACAGTGAAAGTGAGGTAAGCGGGTATGAAGTGCACTTGTGCTAAACAGTATATGAACAAGGATTGTGTATGATAAGGATGAAGAGGTGTTTGATACACACTCTGACACAGAGTGAATGGGACCATTGTGGCCTTTATTAGTGTATTACCCAGGTCCCAGGGTTATAGGGTTCCCTCTTTTTTTTTAAATGTGATAAAGGGAAAGGGCAGGATAGCACTGTTTTCAAAAGAATACAGTGCATTCCTGCCTTTTGCCCGGCTCTGCTGACGTTTTGGCTGTCTAGCAGCAACACAAGCACTCTTGCACCATGGGGCAAGGATGCCTGTGTTGCATGCAGAATTGTTTTTGTGGAGGAAGGGACACATTCCTGCAGAACAACAATCCTGAGAGGCATATTCCTCTTTCCATGTGTGCTGCCGAATTTGGACCAGCTCAGAAAGGGTATAAACGGATAATTATGCATGGCGATAGCACAGTGGAGAAGAGAGATACAGGGTGATCACAGTGTGGTGAATTGGGGCTTGGTCTAAGATGGTAGGATGAGAGTGAGACGAATGCCGACAAAATCAGGAACTGAGGGACAAAAGCATATGTTGATAGAGCAGGGAGCAAAGAAAGGGGAATTTAGGAGATTAGAGAGGAAGAGTCGCATTCAGAGGTGTCTTGGGAAGGTGAACATCCAAAGATTGGGTACATCATGGAATCTTGGAAAAGTGGTTCAGTGGTCTAGAAAAAGATTGCTGGCACCAACTCTACAGGAATGGGAATATCATACATTCAAGTGCTAGTGGTGACAAAGTGCTAGAGAAAGCTTACCACGCACATGCAGCCCATGCCAACTACAAAACACAGAGATTAGATAACAGAGGCAGTATGAGTCGAAACAGACAAAATGGCTTCCTACACTGTGTCATCCTGCGGTCCTCAGTGCTCTGGATCTTTTGCCCATTGTGGAACCATGTGATGGTGGGGTAGGGAAGGCCAGTGACCTGACACTCCAGGACTGCTTCTTTGGACTCAATCACATCCAGGTCATGCAGAGGCTTCAGGAAATCTGGCATAGTGAAGCGTTCCACTTCATTCTCAGGTAGTTCCGGCTCCTCTGGGATGGATGGCATCTTCTCAAGTTTCGATCTACAGCAACAAAAGAAAGATTTTACATAAGCAGCTCTGTCATAAAGGATCTTTCTTAATCAATGGGCAGTGTTCAATTCTGTACAGGCTAGACTGTTCTTTGTATAGAGTTCTGCTTTTTGCTATGTTTTCCTGTACTGACTAATCCATCCCTCTATATTTTTATGCCAAAGAAGTGATGATAAATATGGCCAAATAAGACTTGGTTTTAGAGTGTACTAATAAACGTAAATTCACATATTTGTTAATACAGTGCAAATGTAAAATTCAAATTTATCAAGACAGTAATCAAAACTGACACCAGAAAAACACTTTTTACTGTCTCAAGACTGCATTAAACAAGGAATTAACCCTCCTAATAGGCATGGGGACTATTCAATTTGATTTTAACAAGCTGCACAAATGTAACCCCTTGCATCATGGTTTTGTTTAAATAATTTTTGCTAAAACACCAACACTTGAAAAGATGCATACCATAAACCATATATTCAGGTGTGGGGAGTGTGATATGTTATTTACTATCACTATTGAGGGAGGGGAGGAGCATGTCAAATGATGCCAAAGATATTGGCAAGGCAATACATGCTTTTCCTATGGAAACAAAGTCCTTACTATAACTACCTTCTGGCGACCACATATATGTGTGTGTGTATAGATATATATATATATATAAACCATATATGCAGGTGCGGAGAGTGTGCTATGTTATTCACTACCACTATTGAGGGAGGGGAGGAGCACCATGACTCTCGCGAGATTGCATCTCTCACTTGCTCCACTACATGCTCAACAGTTGTAATAAATAGCATATTATACTCTTTGCATCTGCATATTTATCTCCCTCTCACTCTTTCTATATATACATATGCATATGGTGTATATACAGTGTATGTGTGTATATATATATATATATATATATATATATATATATATATATATATATATGTGTGTGTGTGTGTGTGTGTGTGTGTGTGTGTGTGTATGTATACCTATACACACACATATATATATATGCACACTGTATATACACCATATACATATGTATATATAGAAAGAGTGAGAGAGAGATATAAATGCAGATGCATAGAGTACAATATGCTATTTATTACAACTGGTGAGCATGTGGTGGGGCAAGTGAAAGATGCACAGTGAGTGTGTATATGTATATATATATTCACTGAAAAAACCATAGGTTTCACACACGTTATAGTTAGGAATTAGCGTTTAAAAAACCTTGCAAATTTACTTAAAAAACCATAGGTTTCACACATGTTATAGTTAGCTGGGCATTTCACTCGTGAAAAACCATTGAAATTTCCACGTTATAGTTAGTGCAGGCAACTATAACTCACGCGACCGCAATCCTCTGCTGATGACGTCAGATATTACATCACTGATGACATATGTGTTTTTCTGAAAAAAAATATTTGTAATATATGTATAGCTAAAAATTAATGGAAGAAGACATGGGTAAATAAGTGTCTAAATACAGTATTAGCATCAACAGAGGATTGCGGTCGCGTGAGTTATAGTTGCCTGCACTAACTATAACGTGGAAATTTCAATGGTTTTTCACGAGTGAAATGCCCAGCTAACTATAACATGTGTGAAACCTATGGTTTTTTAAGTGAATTTGCAAGGTTTTTTAAATGCTAATTCCTAACTATAAAGTGTGTGAAACCTATGATTTTTTCAGTGAATTTGTACGGTTTTTTAAATGCTAATTTATGTATTTATTTTTTTAAAGTTTTTTCACCGTGCGCGTACCGTGTGCGCACGGTGCGCTTCGCGCACCCACGTTACGTAGTTCGCGGAATTTTTCCGTTTCTACCGTGCGCATACGCTACGCGCACTCCGCGATTTTTCGTAAAAAAATTAAAATACATTTTTGCCCTTGGGGGTCCTTCTGGGACCCCCTGACCAAGGCTAGGGGGTCAGGAACTGTCCAGCCTGCCCCCTTTTCACGTTATCCACCTTTGTTTTTCACCCCCTCAGACTGCGAGAGACAAAATGGCGGCCGACACTTCCTGGTTTCGACCAATTCGAATGTTTACTAAGATCTAACAACCAATCAGAATCGCGCTCGCGCACGGCAGCGTGCGCGTACGGTAAGCTTACGGTACGCGCTCGGAGCACGCCTATAGATATATATATTGATTTAAATGCTATTTTCTCAGGAAATACTGAACAGATTTACACCAGACCTGCAAAAGGCACATCCCTGACCTGAGGACTACCTCTCTGCCAAATTTCAAGTAATTCTGTTCAGCCGTTCGGGCTGCAGCTTGGACTAAAGGTCCTATGGAAAAATGCATGGGGAAAACACGTTTTGTGACCCCCCCTTTTTCTGAGCCCCCGCTTGACGAATCCCCCCGAGACTTTCAGGGAAGGAGCGGAGCGCCCCACCTATTTTGAAAATTTCGCGAGTATTCGTCAATCGGCGCCAAAGTTATTCAAAATAGAATGTTGCGGATTTCCTATGGAAACACGGTCCTAACTATAACTATCTACTGGCGACCGCCAGTAGATAATATATATATATGTATATATATATATGTGTGTGTATGAGAGTATAGATAAATATCTACACACATACACACACACACATATATATATAAATATATCCTGTATATAACCATATATATGTATATATAGCAAGAGTGAGAGAGAGATAAATATGAAGATGCAAAGAGTATAATATGCTATTTATTACAACTGTTGAACATGTAGTGGGGCAAGTGAGAGATGCAATCTCATGAGAGTCATGGTGCTCCTCCCCTCCATCAATAGTGGTAGTAAATAACATAGCACACTCTCCACACCTGCATATATGGTTTATATATATATATATCTATACACACACACATATATGCGGTCGCTAGAAGGTAGTTATAGTAATGACTTTGTTTCCAGAGGAAAAGCTTGCATTGCCTTGCCAATATCTTTGGTATCATTTGACAAATCTCCACAAACTTTTCGGAGAAATGTGCCCCAGCAATTCTTGTTGTGCATGAAAAGATTTGGGGTGATCCGTCAAGCGGGGGCCGAGAAAAAGGGAAGTAGTGTTTTACTAATGTTAATTCCCATCGGAATTTTAGACACGACAACAGCTCAAACTGCTGAACAGAATTACACCAAATTTGGCAGAAAGGTAGCTGTTGGCCCAGAAAGCTACCTTTTTGTAAATTGGCATGAATCTGTTCAGTAGTTTTGAAAATAGTATGGAAAATCCCAATGTGTATATATAGCGACGGAAATCCTCCAAGGATCCAACAGTCCCCAGGCTCACACCCAATTGCCTGTCAACACTGAAAACCAGGAAGTGTTGCCAACCATCTTGGGACTTGGAGCTTAGTCCCACAAAAATGTTGAAAAAAAAAGAAGGGAGCAGGGTAGGAACACCCTGACATGCTAGTACTCTTGCAGGGTCCCAGAGGGATCCAGCCAGGACAAAAAAAGTTTTTTAAATAAAGAAATTTGGTACTGCTGAAAAACAAAAATCACTGGCTCTGTGCTTCTTTACTGATAGGCCCTCGGGTGGGCCGGGTCTTGGGGGCATGTGGGACTTAAAGCAGGGGGTGCATGGACCCTCACCTCTCAGACCTCCCCCCCAAAAACCACCATCTACCTGGGGCAACCTTGAAAAAATACATTGAGGGGAAAGCACAGACCACCCGGGGCTAAATGAAAGTTAATTGGGGGGGCCATGAGGACCCCCTGGGCCCATCAACTCCCTGGGGCCAAATTTAAATTTAAAGTGGGAGGGCCCCCCTCCTGGGCCATAATTGGCCCTGGGGACCACCACCTCCACTTCAATGGAGGGGGGCCAGGCAGACCCCTTCCTGGAGCCATAGATTGCCCTGGGGACCCCCCCCCCCCCCCGGGCCGACTCCTGCTATTTCCTGGGGTGCCCACCCCCGGGACATAGCTGTGTGCTGTGGCTTGGTGGGAACTTTAACCGCTCCCGCCAAGCCACAGCAAAAACTCAGCTTCCAGCAAGCAAGAGCAGGGAAAATGCTCTCACTTGCTGGAAGTGGAGCATTCATCTGTTTCCCTGCCCGCTGTAAAGCAAGCAGGGAAACAGACAAGCTGCATGTTTAGCGTTCCCTGTGTTTGAAAGCAGTGCTGGCTACCTCAGATGGTGGGGAGCCGGCAGGGACCGCGGGGGCCTTCAGGCTCCCCCCGTTGTCCCGTAGCACACTTGGTGTTGGCGGGCCCCAAGTGATGGGGTCCCCAGGGCTGAAATTGGCCCAGGGAGGGGGCAGGGCCCCCAGTCCTATTAAAAATAATTAAAAGAAAAGACTGGCCCTAGGAAAGTTATCGAAAGCCCCGCCCCCTTTCTCAAACATTCTGCAAAGGGGCCTCCTGTCATACAACTGATTGGGGGATAAAGTCCCCTAGGCTTCTGAGGGTGCTTGGGGGCCAACAACCCCTACTGTTACCTCCAGTAAGTCCCACAAATCGCGATTGCTGAGAGGTCATCCAAGGTCTGCCCCCTTTCTCCACCACTCTGCAAACATGCCTAATGTTACTGCCAGTACGTCCCACGCAGCAGGATTGCTGAGAGCTCATGGGAGGCCATGCCCCCTTTCTCCACCACTCAGCAAACGGGCCTCCTGGTGCACTACTGGCTGGGGGATGAAGTCCCCTTTGGTGCTGAGGGTCCTTGGGGGCCAAGAACCCCTCCTGTTACCTCCAGTAAGTCGCACACAGTGGGTTGCTGTAATCTCGTGGGAGGTCCTGCCCACACCCTACTAGTTTGGAAATAGAATTTAAAAAAACTTACAAAATCATTGAAAAAAAAGAGTTACAGGGATGTTAGAGTTATGAATCAACATTAAAACAACTTTAGAAATTCACTGAAAATCAAAGGGAACAGGGATGTTATAGTTAGGAAATTAGAAGGAATTCACTGAAAAAACCAAAGATTACAGGGATGTTATAGTTAGGCTCAGATTTCAGACTCGTACAAAACCACAGAATTCACCAATTATAGTACCCGAGCTAACTATAGATTACTCCCACGCAATACACAAATCAGTGATGTCCTCAAAGATGTAATTTGAGATGTCATCAGTGATGCCCTAAATGATGTCATAGAACATGTTATGAGTTATATAGTACATCACATCATAAGCAGTGCATGGTGGGAGCGCAAGATATACATAGTTAGTGCTGTAAATATGACTGGTGAATATCTGTATTTATTTTGTTCAAAACATTAATTTTCTCACTGACAACTTCACCTAACTAGAACGTTACTTTAACCTTTGTTTTTTTCAGTGAAGTTCTAATTTTTTTTTTTAAACCTGATATTTTTATCACACCTAACTATAACATTACTTTATCCTTTGGTTTCTGTCAGTGAATTTCTACGTTTTTAAAAAAAATGACAAAAGATATTTTCATCACACCTAACTATAACATTACTTGAACCTTTGTTTTTTTCAGTGAATTTCTAAGGTTTAAGAAAAAACCTGATATTTTATCACATCTATGATGTTACTTTAACCTTGAATGATGGGTCTGCGTAGTAGAGTGTGGAGAGGGACTGGCATCTACCTCAAGACCTCTCTCTCAGATGACGGGTATGTGTAGTTGGGTGTGTGGATGGACTGGCCTCTCTTTTGAGACTTCTCCCTCAAATTATGGGTATTCATACTATTGAGTGGGGAGGGACTGGCCTCTCCTTTCAGACCTCTCTCTTAAATGAGGGGTGTGCATAGTGGGGTGTGTGAATGGACTGGCCTCTTCTTTGAGGCCTCTTTCTCAGATGACAAGTGTTCATAATAGGGTGTGTTTATGCACTGGCCTCTCCTTTAAGACATCTCTCTCAGATGACAGGTATGCATAGTAGGGTGTTAGGGGAGCAACTCACCTCTCCTTTGAGACCTCTCTATCAAATGATGGGTGAAAGAGTGGCCTCTCCTTTCAGACCTTTTTCTCAGATGACAGATGTGCGTAGTAATGTGTGTGGAAGGACTGGCCTCTCCTTTCAGACCTCTTTCTCAGATGACAGGTGTGTGGAGTAGTGTATGAGGAGAGACTGGCCTCTTCTTACAGACCTCTCTCTCAGATGATAGATGTCCGTGGTAGGGTATGAGGAGGGACTGGCCTTTCCACTGAGAGCCCTCTATTTTATGATGGGTGTGCATAGAAGGGTATGGGGAGAGACTTAACTCTCTGCTCAGAGCTCTTCTCAACCTGATGGGCGTAAATAGTAGACTCGGGTAAAGACCATCGCCACTAAAACTCCTTCCTAAAGTATGTATACAAGAGTGTATTATAAGATCACCTATTCCTTCCTACAATTCACGATCTCGCGAGAGTCTCATGAGATCGTAACAATATTTTAAAAACGAATTAGCATTCTATTCATCACAGTACTTATATCCCACACACCTCCTCTCAATAATAATGTGCACAATATTAATTGCTCCTAGTAATGTATTCTAGGCCTGGGCCAAAATTCCGTTCCGTTCGCGGAAATTGCGATAATTTGGCATTTTTGCGTTCCGCGGAAAGCCCGAAAATGTAAAAATTTCCGCATTCCGCAGCTTAGCGATAATTTGTTTCTTGCTCGCGCTGTAAAATAATAAATTCTCGCGTGCACGCGATCGCCTTACCTGAATCCCCGCGTTCGCCGACAAGTTTTCCCGATCCGGTCGCGTTCTCCAAGAGATGTTGGATTGTTGGTAGCCATTTGCCCTGTCTCCCGACAGTTCGCGCCCGCAGTAACGTCATGCGTCGCGCGATCACGTCTTTCTTCTCGCGATCATGCACCGCGAGACAAGTGAAAACAAGATGGCCGCGCCCGCGAGCAACCGCATGGGTAAGTTGGCGAGCCGCGACCACGCAGAAAATACCACGAACGGGCGGAAAAAAAACGTCCGCATCTTCGCGATATTTACGCGTGTTTGCGGAGATTTTTAACATTTTCGCGATAATTTATGAAAGTGAATTTCGCAAATTCCGCCCACCCCTAATGTATTCACAATTCATCTGCTCCTTTTTTACCAATCATGTTCCCGCGAGAATCCCACGAGAACCTAATTATTTTAAAATAGTATGTAGATTCACTTTCAACACAGTACTTATACCTTAAAGGCCTCCTATCAAAATCTAGGGGGACAGGATGCCTTTCTGCTGCCCCCACATTTCCACAACACCTGCAATTTTTCACAGTAAATAGTAATGGCTTTCATTTAACTCCTAAAGCTCTAACAGCCAGCCAATCAGAGCGCTCACTCTCACAAGACTTGCTGGAGCCTCTTGATCGTTTGTGAGTGAGAAGGCTCATAGGAAAAACAGGCCTCTCACCCATTCACAGGCCTCCATTTTTTAAGTCGTGCTCTCTCACTCTTGCGAGCCCAACCATCCAAATATCTATTATATATTTTTTACCCTTAATATCTCGAAAAACTACTGGACAGATATATACCGAATTTAGTACAATTCCATTCAGCAAATTTGCTGTAATCCATCTTAAAAAAGTCTATGAAGAATGCATGGGTATTTTACATTTTGGGACCCCCTTTTTTCGCTCCCCTGCTTGACGCACCACCCCAAAACTTTCTAGGAAGGAGCTGAGGTGGATGAACCTTTTGTTTGGAAATCTTTGGGAACATTCGTCAAACTGGGTCAAAGTTGTTAGCAAACCAAAAACACTCTTTCTATGGAAAAGCAGAACTAACTATAACCTAACTATAACTACCTAGTGGCGATCACTACTAGGTAATATATATGTACCTATACTCGGCAAAGGGTGGCGGTCCCGTTTTTGTAGTACAGGTGTTCCTCAGTTTCAAAAGGAAAAATACCAGCACTCCAGCGTGCAATTTCATTTACATATGTGCACACACACACATACATAAATATATATGTGTATATATATATATATATATATATATATATATATATATATATACATACTAACACATATATCTCTGTGTGTGTGTATATATATATATATTTATACATATGTATTTATATATATATTTAAAAAAAACTGGATTAAAGTAGTTATGATTATGATGTAAAATCAAAAAAATGACCAGTTACCAATAGCAATACAATCCATTATTTGCATAATTGCCATGAAAACCATAACTCATACAATAAAGACAATGCTCATAACCTTATGCATGATCTAACAGGTCAATCAATCATTTATACAGTGCGGCAAATCACCCGTGAGGGTTTCAAGGCGCTGGAGCTGCGAGCCGCTGAGTGGTGATCTGTCCATTCAAACAGCCAGGCTTTGAGTCTTTCCTGAATTGCTGGAGCGATGAGGCAGTCCTGAGGAGTAGGCGAAAGTTGTTCCAGGCTTTGGCCACCAGGTGTGAGAAAGAGGTGACATCAGAAATCACATAAATGATGTCAAAGTTGACATGACTAATCATGTAAGCATTACTATTATCAATGAGTATACTGTGTTTGTTTAGGTATGTTTGCTATTTAAATATGTTATGCTGTCCAGTGATCTTACTAAAAGGTATACATCTTGTGAGGTCATAAGCATTGTATTTGGTTATGAGTTGCATGGCTGTTGTGAGAATTATGGATTGCATAGCTAACCATGTGTAGCGAGATATCACCACGAGACCTGGCCTTGTTCTCTACAGCCTATTGGTGGGCAGCCCTCCTGTGCATGGCCTTAGGGTATGTGCAGGAGGGTTGGCCTCAGGGCCAGGCCTATATCTAGGCCAAACACTCAACCCCCTGTGCATGACCCTATGCGGGTGGACAACCACACTAGGGCCGGCCCTAGGCCGTATGTGAGAAGGTTGTTGAGAGGCCTGGCTTTTGCTCATGCCCTGCACCCAACTCATGTGGTCAGTCAATCCTCACAATACATAGCCTTTGACTGTGAGTAGTGAGGGTTGGACACTGAGCCCGCCATGGAGGCCAACATCAGCCGCACAGTTGACTGCATGGCCTGTGCCCAAACTGCAAAGACTGACCAATCCATACTCCACACAGCATTTGGACTTTCACAGCCAGATTATGTGGCAGGGTGAGGCCTGTGGCCCAGTGTATGGCCCCTGTGTTTCTTTAAATGTTTTTTAATTTGGATCCTTGAAATGATCTAGTACTCAGGTTCGAGGACATTTGGGAAACCTAAATCAATTTATCAATCAGTCAGGATTTATAAAGCGCAACTAATCACCCAATAGGGCATCCAGGTGCTTGCAGATCCCGGAAGCTTAATCGAACAGCCAGGTCTTGAGGGCCATTTGGAATTCAAGAAGTGAGGTGGTTGTCGGGAGGTGCATAGGGAGGCTGTTCCAGGTCTTTGCAGTAATGTGGGAGAAGGAGCATCCTCCACTTCTGCTTCAGTAGATGTGGGGAGTTTGGGCAAGTGAAAGAGAGGAAGAACGTAGTCTTTTTGATGGATGGTGGAAATTCAGGCAATGGTTAATGTAGATGGGTCCTTGGTTGGGTAGAGCCTGTGTGTGTGGGTGAGCAGGTTGGATTGGCATCTCTTCTGTATGGGGAGCCAGTGGAGTTTCCTGAGGTGCGGTGTTATTTGAGTTTGTCAGGGAAGTCCGAGGATGAGTCTGGCTGAGGCATTCTGTTTAGTCTGACGTCTCTGTAGAAAGTGTGCGGCAATTCGTATGTAGAGGGCATTGCCTTGGTCTAGTCGGCTGGTGATGAGGGCTTGTGTCACTGTGCTTCTCGTGTGTAGGGGTAGCCACTTGAAGATCTTAGGTAGCATGCGCAGAGTGAGGATGCAGGAGGAATGTACAGCGCTGATCCGTGATTTCGTGGTGAGCTTGTTGTCAATGATGATTCTGAGGTTTCTGGTGTGTTTGGAGGGAGTGGGTGCAGGTCCTAGGTTTGATGGCCACCAGGAGTCGTGCAATGTATTCCTGCTGTTGCCAAAGATCAGTACTTCAGTCTTGTCTGTGTTCAGCTCAGGCAGTTGTTCTTCATCCAGTCGATGACATTTGTCATGCATCTGTGGAAGTTGGTTCTGGTGGTGGTGGGGTCATCGGTGAGTGAGAGGATGAGTAGGGTGAATCAGATTGTCCTTCATAAAATGATAAGCTTAGCCCATAGAACCACTTGTGGAAGTTTAGATCAAGAGGTAATTTCCGCCTCCTGTACCTATAAGCAAAGGAGAGCCATTCTCACTTGCGTAAGTGCCCTTTTTAGGTCGAGCATTCAAGACCTCTTGTATATACTTTAGTATATACTTTTATGTGTATGTACTTTGTGTGCTCTGGAGATCAGCCCTAGGACTTGTCTGCTTCCACTTAGGGACTTTTTTTCTGTTCAACTGCCTCTATTTAACTGTCTTGATAGAAAATGACCAGTAGAGGTCAGTAAAATATCAGAATTGCTTTCTGCAGAGGGACTTTCTTTTTTAAATGTTTCTGGCAACTGCCTCTATTTAACTTTCTTGATAGAAAAAGACCAGCAGAGGTCAGTAAAATACAAGAATCACTTTCGCATTCTCTAGATTCCAGTCAATAGAAATTGTCTTCTACGAGCCCCCGTAGATAATAATATTTTTTTCAAATCTTTTATTTTCAGTGATATGACCACCGAAGACCCCGATTTTATATTTAAAACAGAGCTTTGGGTTATACCATTTCCCGCTGAAAGGCAATTTTTCTCTCCATGTGTTCCCATACCAGGCATTTCACGCAGTTTGGTGCTTACTTTCCCTCCATGTTAAAGAACAGTAGATGTTTCAGCACCCAGGCTAATGTGCTGCATAGCTAAATACATTTAAGGTCCCAAAGGCGAGACCGATTGCATTGCAAATGCTTGTTTAAACTTTGGTGCTTGGAGATGGTTTCAAGCAGAGTTCAAGGACTAACAGTCCAGAAATCTATAATTTTAAATCCTTCAAAGGACATCCAGTTTTTTTTTTTTTTTGTAATGCTACGTTCTCAATAATAACTGAACGTATTTACACCAAACCAAACAAAGGCAGTTCCTTGAGAAAAGTTTTACTTTCAGGCCAAGTTTGCTGTAACTCTGTTCAGCTGTTTTTTATTGAAGGGAAGAGCAAATGTTCCTGAGGAAATTTAAATGGTAATATTACTTTCAGCACCCCGCTTATTGCCCTTCCCCAGACAGATCTGCAAGAATCGTGTCATGCTGAATCTAAATTGGATTAACTTTTATATTGGAAAATTGCAGTTGAGTACACATTATTTGTCCAATTGCACCAAAGTAATTAGCCAAAAATTACTGTTCAATGGAGATGGAAATGACCTAACCACAACTATTGAGTAGCTATCACCAAAAGTGAACTTCTTTATATATATTCAAATGGGCCAAGAAAAAGGTGGGGTCCCAAACATGAGATCTCCCATGTTAATTTCCATAGGAAACTTTCCTCTCCAGTACAGAAACAAATGATTGAATGGAATTACACCAAATTTGGCTAAAAGTCAGAACCTTACCTTGAAAAGTGTACTTTTTGTGATCTGGTGTAAATCCATTCCATCATGTTTAAGAAATTCGCTTTTAAAGATTGGCTTGGGCATGAAGTGGTTAAAATGTTAGGTTATGTCTACATAACTGGTGTCCAGATATGCTCTCATTGGCAAAATTATTGGGTACTAGTCAATCCTGATTGGTTGACCACATGGCCCCTGCATCCTGAAAAATAATGAAAAAGAATATAAAGGGACAGGTGAGTGTACCTTTACTCTCAGGGGCAAGTGGGGGTCCCAAATGAACATCTGCCCCTTGATTGGCTGGCCACAACAAGGACAACAGTTTGTGGCACCGGTTACAGGAGTTGAGGACATGGTCCTCATTTAATTGCACTGTAGTGAATGCCAGGTTTTCAGTGTCACAAAAAGAGCACATATAAAGGGTGATAAAAGATTTTAGGCACGATATAAATCATTTGTTGATGGTGAAATTTTTGTTGCATTTGGCACATAATGGACATACGGTCTCTCTTTCAAAGTTTCAGTATTGTCGGCAGGAGGTTACCTATTTAGGTCACCTACTGTCGAAGGAGGGTCGGAGGTTGACCCCTGAGCGGATCAGTACCATTGTTAAAATGCCCCTTCTACAAAATCAAAGAGATGTACGTGCTTTTATAGGCATCACTTCCTACTGTCGATAGTGGATTCCCAATTATTCCATACTAATCAAATATTTGCTTGCATTAATAACTAAAGTAGTGCATGAGCCTTTGCCTTGGATGCCAGAATGTCAGCAATCCTTAGAACAATTAAAAACTGTGCTCTGCTCGGCTCCAGTGCTTGGCACACCTAACTATAGGAAACCGTTTGTGCTCTATGTCCACGAGATGGCTGGCTGGCTGTGCACTTTCTGTCCTGACTCAAAGGTTGGGGATAGACATAGACCTTGTGCTTATTTCTCTGCTGTGCTTGACCCTGTTGCTAGGGCCCTTCCGAGCTGTCTGAGAGCAGTTGCGGCTGTGGCCACTTCAATCAGACATTCGGCTGGACTCGTACTTGATACTGATCTAACAGTTATGGTACCCAAGGCTGTGGATACATTTTTGAATAAGACAAAGACACAGCACCTCACCAGTGCACATCTTACTAGTTATGAAATTACATTGTTTGCTAAGCATATCACGATCAAAAGATGTGCCACTCTGAGCCCAGCCAGGTTACTGCCCTTCCCTTCTGAGAATGATGCAGTTGACAAACATGACTGTATTTTCTGAACAAAAGAAGATATGAAAGGGCGGGTAGACTTGACTGATGTACCCTTATCTGACCCCCAAGGAGAATTATATGTCGATGGCTCTTGTTTCAAACTACCAGATGGCACCACCACTGCAGCTTATGCTATCACTACATTGCGTACAGTGGTAGAGACATCACAAGTCCCCTATCAGTCAGCTCAAGCCACTGAAATTATCAGGCCCTGTGAATTAAGTGAAGGATTGATTGTTAATGGTTATACAGATAGTCAGTATGCATTTGGGTTTGCACATAATTTCAGTTGATTGTGGGCATAGAGAGGGTTCTTTACTTCCCATGGCACTAAAACACAGCATGGACATCTTATATTGCAATTGTTATCCGCACTAACACTTCCTAAGAAAATGGCAATTGTGAAGTGTATCGCCCACAGGAAGGTCACTGATGAGGTGGGCAGAGGGAATGCATTTGCAGATCAGGTAGCCAAGGATACCACCCGATGTAAAATGAAGAGAATGTTTGTTGCGGGTCCAGTTAGATGGGTCCCCGAGATAGCTATGTTTGAAGATGCAGTTGAGAGTGTGAAGCAGATACAAAGTGAGGCCACAATAGAGGAATTAGAGAAATTGCAGGAAAGTACAGCACAGTTAAATGAGGAAGGATGTTGGATTGATAAGTCTGGAGAGCAGAAATGTTACCTGATGCAAACGTACTTCCTGTGGTTACTATGGCACATAGTCCAGCTTACATTAGTGCAAAAGGCATTTGTAAACTGTTAGCTCCGGTTTGGAGCAATGACAACATTTCCAAAACCACTGTGCATTTGGTGACAACTTGTAATATTTGCATGAAGCACAATCCAGGGAATGGTATGCCTACCCCACCCTGTAATTTTGCACCACCTACATTCCCGTTTGAAGTCCTTCAAATGGACTTTATGGAGTTGGAACAATGTAATAATCTCTTAGTGGTGATATGTACGTTCAGTAAATGGGTTGAGGCTTATCCCGCTAAAGATAATACAGCCATTACGACTGCAAAAGTACTCCTTAAAGAGTACTTTCCTCATTTCGGAATGCCCCGAGTTATCTGGAGTGACAACGGGTCTCATTTAAATGGGAAAGTGATTAGGTTAATTTGTGAAGGTTTACACATTAAACAGAAATTTCATGCTGCCAATAACTCGCGGTCAGAGGGCCTTGTGAAGAAGTACAATGGTATGCTCAAGCTGAAATTGGCAAAAATTCAGGCGTCGACAGGGTTGCAATGGCCAGATGCTCTTCCATTAGCTCTTTTGTCAACTAGAAGTAGAGCACATTCAAGAACTGGTTTGTTACCGTTTGAGGTGGTATTCGGACGCCCAGCGAATGTCTGGGGTGTCCCGCGCCTGAAATGTTTTTCTGAGATTGAATATCCTGTGTTGCTTGATTATCTTTTTTTTAATAAATCTTTTTATTGACAAAAGAAAACAACATAGAACACTCTATAATAAAGTGACACAGTGACCAAGTACCATAACGGCATTACATCATCTTCGCAGTCCAACATCCCTATCAAACTACAGTCCTACAATCACAATATCCTGACCAAGAATATTACTGAATCATGTCTTCTTGCACAGAGGGATCTGGAAACGGTTCACATAGCCTTCCCTCGCTTTATGCTATTCACCCCAGATCCTGGTCTATTTCTGGGGGCAACCCCTCCCTTCATAGACCACCCTTTCCGTCTGCATACACCAATCCATATCCGTTTGCCAATCACGTAGTTTGGGTAGCGTATCGCCCTTCCAGGTTCTGGCTATGTTTGGTTTTGCTACAGCGCTACCAAGGGTAAACCAGATCCTTTCCTTAGCCGTCAGGTCAGTTGCGTCCCACACATTTAAAAGGCAAAGACAGGGGGGTGACCTCCATACTTTTCCCGCAAACTTCCCACATTTTTGCGGTCACTTTACTCCAATACAGCCGTATACGGGGGCACTCCCACCACGGATGGGAGGTAGGTGCCAACTTGCCCACACCCCCGGGGGCAATGTGGGGCGCTTCGACACCTGTAGAGTAACTCTATGAAGGAGTTTAAGCTGGACCAATTTAAATCAGGAGCGCACCGCAACCTCCCGCGGAGATGACAACGCCTCTTGCCATTCCTCGTCATCTAGGTCCTCCACGTCATCCACCCATTTTGCACGGACCTTCCCTAAAGCGTCTGGAGAATTGTTAACATTTTTCCTATATGTCATGTCATAGTCATCAAGTAGCCTGTCTTCTAGGGGCGAGGTTGCTGGGAGGTCAACTCCCAGAGGGACAGCCTTATACAATGAGCTACGCATCTGTAAGTATCTGAAAGTTTCCCCTGGATGAAGATCATGTTGACACTGCAAGTCGCTGAATGGGACCACCCTTCCCTTTGCCCACAAGTCTCCTACCGTTGAAAGCCAGATAGGATCCCAAGTACGAAACCCGGGGCCATGTGCCAAAAGCCCCAATCGGTCAGAATCAAAAAGAGGGGTGACAAGGGTGATCTTATACTTCCAACCCAAGGCGGCGGTCTCAGCATGCCACAGCGCCACCATGGTAGCAGTCGGTGTGAATACCGGGGCGTTCCTCCGCCCCCATAGAGAGCTCGCTAGTAAGAGCCGTTTGCCATATTATATCTATTGATCCTACAAGCACGTTCATCGATTGGCCAGTGCACCCAATGATTAGTGACCGCTAATTGTGATGCCCAGTAGTAACTCCTGAGTGCGGGGAGAGGGAAACCCCATCATACCAGCTCTTTGTGAGCTTCACCAAAGAGATACAAGGGTTTCCAGCATTCCAGAGTAGGGTCCTAACCTCTGATTCTACAGTCTGAAAATATGTAAGTGGAACAGGAAAGGGTGTATTTTGTAATGCAGAGACAAAACGGGGCAGTGCCATCATTTTATATAGAGCCGCACTGCCCAAGAGCGTGAGGGACAACGATTTCCAGTGTTGTACATCAGCCTGCAGACGACGCAGAGGTGGGACCAGATTGTTGTCATAAAAGACTGCTGAGTCCGTCGTGACGTAGATTCCTAAATAACGAAAGCCCCCCCTAACAGTTTTGGCACTGCAATGAGCAGGTAGTCTGATATCTTCTCCTGCTAGAATTTAAATGGAGGACTTATCCCAATTTATGGTGTAACCAGAATATTTCTGGAACAGGATAAATATGTGGAGTATTCTGTGGATGGAGTGATAAGGCCGGACCAAATACAGTAAGATGTCATCTGCATAAAGGGAAATTCTATCTTCCCAATCTGGCGTCCAGTTCAAGCCTTTGATGAGAGGGTCACTTCTGATCCAGGTTGCCAATGGCTCAAGGTTATGCAAAGATCTAGGGTGAGAGCGGACATCCCTGCCGCGTCCCCCTATGCAGGGTAAAGGTCGCCGAGCTGCCCCCGTTGACCACCACTCTTGCCAGGGGCTCCGAGTAAAGCAGCCGCACCCAAGACAAAAAGTTCGGGCCAAAACCGTAATGTTCCAGCACCGCAAAGAGATAAGGCCATTCTATCAGATCAAACGCCATTTTGGTATCTAGTGACATATTTACAGCGTCTTCTTGTATAGTTTGGGTTCTACCCAGAACTCCATGAAGCCTCTACAGATTGAGCGCTGTGTTCCTGCCGGGCATAAATCCGGACTGATCGGGATGTATTAATTTATGGAGTAAGGGCGACAAACGCGTGGCCAAAATCTTTGCTAAAAATTTTACTTCTGGATTTAATAACGAAATTGGTCGGTATTATTCTGGAGGCTTACCCTGCTTGTGAATCACCACCACATCTGCCTGTCTTTGAGCCTCTGGGAGGCGGCCAGTAGCCACACTCTCTTCATACATGTCTATTAAGTAGGGGGCTATAGTAGACGCGTTAAGTTTAAACAGTTTGATTGGAAGACCTATCGCCTTTCCGGAGTGTAAGGCACCAATTGCCTTGGCAACCTCTTCTCTGGTCAAGTTCAACTCGAGCTCCTCCACCTCTGTGTCTGGACAACAAATCCCCCGCCTCGACCCCTGAGCATACACTCTCGGAGGAGTATACTGCTTTAAAATGCTCTGCAACTCCCCTGCTATACTGTTCCTGTCCGTGAGGGGATCCCTGCTTGCCGTGAGAATCTCTGCGACCCACCTGGAGGCCTGTTGGCGTAGGTCCCACCACGCCAAGAGCTTGCTTGCCTTGTCCCCAATCTCATAGACTCGACACTACGTTGCTCGATAGTAAGCCTTCACCACCTCTTCTGCGATATCTCTATATACCTTCTGCTTGAGAAGCAGTTTATGTTTGCATTCGGGAGTACCTGCGGTCACTAGGTCCTCTTCCAGTTGGGTTATTTCACATTCTAGGGCCAGCAGTTGCTTATGCTTTTCTTTCTTATGTCCAGCAACCATAGATACACCTTGGCCCCTGATCACAGTTTTGTACGCCTCCCACAACATGGAGGCTGAGTCCACCGAGCCCACATTTTCTAGGAAATATTTTTCTGTCGTGTCAATTTGAGCAGGTGTGTACCCAAATCAGTAAGTATCGGGAGGTGAAGTCGAGGTGGAATGTACAAAGTAGTGATGTTAATAAGTAGGCCCACCCAAGTGCCCGTCAGCGTCACAAACCTACCCAAGTGGTCGCGTGTGATGGTTTGGACCTGAAAGGGAGCGGACTTACGGAGAAGAATTCCTACCCCACTAGAGCCCTTGGTGTATCCTGCATGCGCCACCAACTTATAACCCCACCTATTCAAAGCGCAGTATGCAGAGAATTGTATATGCCTTTCTTGCAGCACGACCACGTCAGGGGCCTGCCTCTTCAAGTATTGCAAGACAATCCCTCTCTTTATTCTATCCCCAAGCCATTCCCATTCCATGAGAGCAATTTAAGTCAATCTGGTTGCCCAGGCTGTTTTAGGTGACTAGCCATTTATATGACGTTGCGAGGGGGGACTCAAACCCAGGATCACAGAGTGACACAGTAGCATATCGCCCCTTCTAGAAAGTAACAGGAGTTGCAGCATACTCACACAGGTCACGTACTCTATTGTCGGACATTCTATTACCAAAACAGGTACCTTTCTTGCACTGTCAAAGAACATTATTGCAAATGAAGATAAACATGTAACAACAAAACAACAAACCCCTAGGACACCACCTACCGCCTCCCCCCTTCCTGCCTCCCTGCAACGTGGACTCCAAACTGCCCACCCCCCAAAAATGCAGAGCGCCTGTTTACCCCGGCCCATAAAACTATTGTAGAGGGAACATGGCCCCGTCAACCCCAGCCTAAGTTCATATAGGATAACTTGTGACCCCTCCCGCCGGGAAGCGGTCCAGGCCTCGTGGTGAAAGACACTATGTTGTAGCATAATAAAACCAGAATATACACGGGCCCAACAATCAACATTATGCCAGCCTTTTCAGAAGAGAGTTACTTGTTAAAGGACAGTCTCGTCTCCGAGTGATAGACGGTCTCGAGCAGTGTCCAGTCACGTCCTCAGGAAACAGCAAATGACGAGGAGGCCACCATACAAGCAGACACACGATCGCCACAGTGGTTCTATCGATGGCCCTCCCTGGAATCAGGATCCTCACGAAGATCATCCTGCCCCTGCTCCCTCCGCTTTGAGTCCTGCTGCGAGGTGCCACGCGCCCGCCATTGTTCAAACCAGTCCCATGTATCCTGCGGGGATGAGAAGAACCAGACCTTCCCTCCCGTTGTCACTCTAAGATTTGCAGGAAAAAGCATGGCGTACTTGATGTTCTTTTCACGTAGTGCCCTCTTAACCTCCAAAAAAGGCCTCCTCATTTTCTGAACCTTGACTGTAAAGTCCGGGAAGAAAGTGATTGTGGAATTTTCTAACTTCATGGGGGGAGGAGCGTGCCACTTGCAGGATCACGTCCCGGTCCCTATAATTGAAAATCCGAGCTATGAGAGGGCGCGGCGGGGAACCGGGTTTGGGGGGACCACCTGGCACCCTATGGGCCCTTTCCACAGAAAAAGAGTGAGCGGGGCTGCAGATGATTCCGAATCAGATCTTCAACAAAGAGGTCTGTCGCCTGGCCCCCAGAATGCATTCATTGTTCCTGTGCGCCCTCCCCTCCGGATCCTCCAGCCAGGCTTCCATCGCCCTCGTCGCAATTGGCCGTTTCTTAACTTCTCGTTCCAAAATGTTTGTGGAGGATTGTAAGTCCGTCACACAGTTTTCAGCAGTTTTCATCCTGTCTCCCAATGACCAAATATCCGTGTGCATTAGGGTCACCTCTGACGTGACGGAGTCTATTTTAAGTTCCAAGGCCGTGCGGACCTCCTGTATGGCCTCCATGATGTCTAGGGGGGTAGGGGCAGTTCCATCTGTCTGCTTCTTTACGCCTGGGTCCACATTCTGTTCCTCCAGGGTCTCTGCCTTGGAGAGCACATATTTTTCAAGCTTAGTTTGATGCGTCTGCCTCGATCCCTTGGGTTCTACCATATCACCGTCTTCACGCCAAATCACCTCGAGCCGGCTCCGGCCAGGCCGCAGCTAACATGTGGGGTTCAGCTGTTCTGAACCTCTGAGGGTAGAGCCCCCCTCTCCCACATGTGGCGTTCCAAAAGAGCTATGAGCCCCCGTAGGTTCAGAGGTATATAGTAGGTAGAGAGAGCCCACTCCGTATACAAGCACCAGGGGGAGGGGGTGCAAGCAAGGCAACCGAAGGCACCAAAAAATCACCAGGGACCAAAAACGTCTGCTGCAGGGGAAGTGGAGAAAGTAATAGCTCCTCTCTGTTTCCACAGCCAGAGCTGTACAAGGATCACCAATCAGGCCCAGGCAGGCATCCCTCATCACAGCAGCATGCTACCAGTCCCTGTGCACTGCACAGTCATCCCCAGCAATACAGCATGCAACTTCGCACCAGAGTGGTAATTAAGGCCTCTCACGTTTCCTGCAGAGGTATGCCAGCAGCCTCTTTACTGCTGCGCAAAGGCAATCAAGGAGATTAGAGGGGAAGGGAGGTGTTGCCGGCAAAGTAGCACGGAGGCAGTTCCTGAAAAATAACGTCTTGGCACCAACGGCTGCCCCGCGACAGCCGAGGCCTCCATGAACTGTGCGCCACAATCATCTCTGTCCCCGGGGGCCCCTGATATTTCTTCCAGTCACAGTCGGGGGGCAGCCGCACGGAGAACGCCACAAGCCGGGTCCAACCTTCTCACTGGGCCTTCCGCAACGTCACTGCACTCGAGGCCCCAGATTCAGTGGCCTTTCTCCACTGTCACCGCCACAGTTTCGATCATCTGTGCCGAACAGACGACGGCTCACCGCTTCTCACGTCGGGTGTCGCAGGGTCTCAGAGAGCACCGGGCACTGCAATCCTGGGAGTATTTCAGGATATTTATACAGATTACTCTGGGTTTTGGGCCGGCAGGGGACGGAGCTCTACTCGAGCGCCGCCATCTCAGCTACCGGTCGGCCACACCCCCTGCTTGATTATCTTGGACAGTTAACACAAAATTTGTGTTCTATTCACCAACAGGTACAAGACTCCTTACCTCAGAAACCTGAAGGACCTTGCCACAACATGCAGCCCGGTGATTATATCCTTATCCGAAATTTTCAGAGGAAAAAGAGTTTGGAGCCGAGGTAGAAAGGTCCTGAGCAGGTTTTACTGGTCACTTAAACGGCTATAAAAGTTGCAGGTCAGAAGAATTGGGTGCACGCCATCCACTGTAAAAGGATACCATTGCGGTTGCCTTATGACCAGTGGTTCAAGGTGGGAATAGGAGACGTTGAAGGAGAGAAAATGCCCATATTTGTGCCGGACTAATCTGGACCCGAACAGATAAGGAGAATGATGATGTTTTGAACGAGGCTGTTCCACCAGAAATACGAGCTATCCAGCAGCCTCTGTTCTCTGATCATACGGTGCCTGGAGCTGTCAGGTACAATTTGCATCCTCGGACGAGGACCACTGAGCCTAAGGAGAAAAAAGATTAGGGATAGACTGTACAAGGTAGGAAAGTACTGAGTGGCAGTACCGACGAGGTATCGGAATCAGTGAAAACTTTGCATTTGCTTTGCTTTTGTTGTCTGAACATTTGTTAGGGAAAAGTATACTCTGAGAGTATACCACCTTTATCAGCATGGAATAGATTAGAAGAGTTTAGGACAGAGCAAGCTCCACCGCCGATGCTCAAGAGTGCCAACTAATTGATGGACTATAGGAGCCTGTACCAGTGAGGCTCTGATGGACACTGGGAATACTAACATTCTTTTATCATTTTGCACTTCCTTGTTTTTGGGTCATTATGCATCCTTTTGGTTGATAAGGAGGAGCAGCCAATTATCCAAGTCAACAGCGTGTAATTTGGTCCATTCAAAGTAAAATTGTGCGTCTCATGGCTCTGGTAATGGTGATGATAACAGTATGGGGGGGTGTTCTGGTTTTTCGAAGATGTATATGGTGCACCTACACTTGACATGAGCAGAAGCATTCCTCTGGAATGATACAAGAGGGATACAGTGAATAACCTGTTTGTGGCAGCACATAAGAGATTCTTTGGGATTGGACTACCTGCTATCCTATTGGTTCTGTTGCTAGCCTGTTTTTGGAAGATGTATATGGTGCACCTACTCTTGACATGAGCAGACCCATTCCTCTGGGACGAGACAAGAGGGCTACAGTGAATACTATGTTTGTGGCAGCACATAAGAGATTCTTTGGGAATGGGAACGGGCCATGTCTGTATCACTGTAAGCCACAGGGTGAGGGTTAACCCGGCTGTGGCAACAGCACATACTGTGATAATTTTGAAATGGAAGAGCAGAATATAACACTTGTGAGTTGGCAATATAAAGAAATAGCAGTAACGGCTGGTTACTTTGCTGCTTGTTGCCCCATAGTGAATTTTACAGACACTTCTTTGTATATAAATTGTTCAGGAACAATACTATACAAACAAACATTTTCCCTAGAGCATCAATCTGATCCAAATACATCTGGAATTAATTCCAGATATTCTGCAGTAAATTATGAGGGGCCGATATATACACATCCCGGATTTCATTTTTTGTCTAATGGAACTTATTCCAACCTTCATAATGGGACTGAAGATATGGCTCTCGGGATGGTGCTGCCTTTAGGTGTCCCATGTAAAGCCATCGAACCAAAAAAGAGATGGGTGAAAAGGACATTAACGAAAAGGTTTGTGAAGGAATCACAGATATAGAAGTGAATAGCTATAACGATGGTATCACACTTGGATACATTCTGTCCTCTATATTTATCTTGGGTGGTATGGCTATGGCCAGGGAAGAGAAATCCAGAGAATATTTCAAACGTAAATTGCTAATTTTGTCCAATACCACAGTGGCAGCCTTGATAGACATTACTACCCAATTGGAAAGCATGCGGGTGAATTCAGAACAGACTCGATATGCAGTAGATTTTATATTGGCCAAGTCTGGTGGTGTTTGCGCATTAATTGGTGACCAGTGTGTTATAGGTATATAGGATTTGGAAAAAAGACATAACACAACACATTTTGGACATCATTGACAATGTCAAGGGCATGGAAAGTAGGATTTGGAATTGGTCCCTTTTTCGGTAGCTGGGGTTGGATTTTTAAGAAACTGATTTATCTTATAGTGGTGTTGTTGCTTTGTTGCATCCTCAATCAATGTCTTCCCTTCTGTTGTTCCTATTGTGCCTCTGTTTTCACACCCAAACTGAAAATATCAGCTTATGTTACAAATGCTGCTATGAGGGAATATTTGAGGATTCCTACCTCCTTGCCGTTCCCCTTTCAAACGTAGATTGTAAAGAATGCCCATAATTCCATCTCATTTACTTTTGCAAACTTTGATGCTTTATTGACTTTTGACATGCTGATGTTGCTATAGTAATGCTGCCTATATATAACTTCTTCTTATTTCCTTTTTACTTCTTAGAATTTTTTTTTAGCTCATGCTAAAAGGAGGGTCTGTTAGATTAAGCCCATTGATGCTTATGCAATATCATGTTTTAGTTAGCATTCGCTATACCATTTTCTTTGCAGGCGCCATTTTAAGCTGTTCAAAACTAATCCCGTCCATTTCTGAGAAATGGCCTTTACTAAGTTTTGGTAATGAGTAACTGTTCACGCAAGCGCATAGCTTTCCCACTAAATAAAGGCCCTCTCCCACTTGTCTGGTGGCGGAGTTCGATATTGGCCCAGGGTGAAACGTCCTTGGACTGCCTGGGTTGTGCAAGATACAAGAACAGAAACCTTTTTTCGTATTTCACTGTCCAGCTACATCTGCCTGGAAAATTCCACTGTGGGCATGTCTTTGCCCAACTATGAAATGTACATATTGTATATCTATGCTTGCTGTCCTTTAGCTCCCTCTGTAGCACTCCCAGAGACTGTGCAGACACGGCTCCGTTCTGAGTGGCTACAAATAAACAGTTATTGGTTTATATTCTCAACTGTCTGACCGACTCTTCATTAAGTATGGAAGGCTGAGCGGTGGTCATCAGTGACCCGGGTGGCCCCAAGAGGGTCACTTCCTTCAGATAGGAACTTTTGAATTTAAAGCCTTTCCAGAGGAGCATGCTGAAGTGAATGAGCGTTGAGATGTTAATGCAGGTATAAAACTAGTAGCTTACAAATGTGAAGAAAGTTATAGGATTTTGGTAATTTGAGACATAATGTATTTTAAAGGGGTTAAAAATAATTAATGAGAAGGATGTCTGCTAAAATACAGCTTACCCTTTTTACATCTGGCCACCCGTGTTCTCGCTTGTTTAACAACTCCTTAATTTTAAAGTGTAAAAATGTTGGTACACATTATCTATCTATCTATCTATCTATCTATCTATCTATCTATCTATCTATCTATCTATCTATCTATCTATCTATCTATCTATCTATCTATCTATCTATCTATCTATCTATCTATCTATCTATCTATCTATCTATCTATCTATCTATCTATCTATCTATCTATCTGTCTGTCTGTCTGTCTGTCTATCTATCTATCTATCTATCTATCTATCTATCTATCTATCTATCTATCTATCTATCTATTACTGCAAAAACTTCAAGGCTAAAGTAACTGTCGTGTTAGGTTAGGCGCGAAAACGCAAAAAAATCACCAGAAATTCACTGAAAAAAACATTTAAAATAATGTTCTAGTTAGAGGATGGAAGGAGACACAAGCTCACGTTGACAAATCCAAAACCACTGAAAAACTCCAGTTATAGTTTAGTGAACTGAATACACTTTTCACTCCACCTCCATCATGCACTGCTTATTAACTCACATATTTCATCATTGATGAAATGTTAATTACATCATTGATGGCATCATTCATAACATCTGAGTCATAGCCTATGGTAAGACACCGCATCTATTCTGCGTTAGTACTTGGACTCAGTGTCTACACTCTAACAAGGCCCTGCAACTAACCCTCCACAATCATCAAAACTCCACTGAACACAATATTAAGCCATCTTTAGGACAAGTTTGACATATGGCTTAGCCTGTGTCCAGGGTCTGCATGCGTCCCTACGCAATCGGCCAACGCACATTATCCACAGACTTTGAAAATAGACATTGGTTGTTGTTTGCAAGGCCTGATGTCAAACCAGACCTTACATCTGACACACAATAAGGCTTGCGGGATGGGCTTGCCTGCGGCCAGGCCATGCACCAACCCTTCCATGACCACATAACACCATACTTCTTTTGCCTTGAGTCCTTCACAGCAAACGTTGACATAAAGGTCCATTGGTCAATGATATTGGGCCTCCAGTTCTCCACAAGTGACACTATCCCCACTGTACCCATCCTTTGGGTGAATCCAAGTAAAAAGACAATGACATGCATCAATACTGCTTCAATTAAAAAATATCCAGTTTCTATTGCATCTTTTGAAAGCTTACAGAAAAGCTAATAAGAATCCAACAACCGATTAAGGTTGTTGTATTACTTCTCGTTCGCAAAGTCATTTGGTATCTCAATAGTAATTTCAACAGTACTGTTATTTAAATATAATCACTGATGTTTTCAATGATGACATTTAACATAACAAAAATTCTATAATATGTGTGGAGGTCATAAGTGGTGCTGATGGGTGCGCAAATTATAGTTAGTTCACTAAACTATGACTGACTTATTTCAGTGTTTCTTCAGTGGTTTCTTTAAAGTTAACTCGTGCCTCACTCCAGCACCTAACTATGATGTCACTCAACGATGTGTTCAGTGAAAAAATATATATACATATACACGCATACATATATATTACCTATTGGCGGTCGCCAGTAGGTAGTTATAGTTAGGACTAGGGGTGGGCGGAATTTGCGGAATTAACCTTCGCAAATTATCGCGAGAATGTTTAAAATTATCGCAAACAAGCAGAAATATCGCGAAGATGCGGAAGTTTTTTTCCGGCATGTTCGCGCGATTTTCTGCATGGTTGCGGGTCGCCAACTTACCCATGTGGCTGCTTGCGGGCGCGGCCATCTTGTTTTGAGTTGTTCTCGCGGTGCATGATCGCGAGAAGAAAGACGTGATCGCGCGACGCATGACGTCACTGCGGGCGCGAACTGTCGCGAGACAGCGCAAATGGCTAAAAACAATACAACATCTCATGGAGAACGCGACCGGATCAAGAAAACTTGTCGGCGAACGCAGGGATTCAGGTAAGGCGATCGCGCGCGCGCGAGAATGTATCATTTTACAGCGCGAGCAAGAAACAAATTATCGCCAAGCTGCGGAAACCGGAATTTTTGACATTTTCGCGCTCTCCGCGGAACGCAAAAATGTCAAATTATCGCAATTTCCGCGAACGGAACGAAATTTTTGCCCAGGCCTAGTTAGGACCCAGTTTCCATAGGAAAAACGTTTTTTATTTTCCCAATAACTTTGGCGCCGGTTGAAGAATCTTTCCAAAATTTTCAAAACTCGTGGGGGGCTCCGGTCTGCTCATATCTTGAAAGTTTTGGGGTGATTTGGCAAGCGGGGGCCGAGAAAAAAGGGGGGGTCCCAAACGTGTTTTCTCCATGTTAATTTCCATAGGAAACGGAATTACACCAAATTTGGCAAAAAGGTAGCCCTTGTTTCAGAAAGAACTCTTTTTCTTAAATGGTGTAAATCCGTTCAGTAGTTTCTGAGAAATTAAAAAGAAGGAGGTCGAAAAATGCATTTTCCATAGGAAACGTTAGACACGGCTACAGCTCGAACTGCTGAAGGGATTTACACCAAATTTGGCATAAATGTAGCCCTTGTTTCAGAAATAACTTTTTCTTAAATCCGTTCAGTAGTTGCTGAGGAAATCAAAAAATAAAAGTTTCGATATATAGAGGCACTGAGGATCCGTGCACCCTCCTGACCACGAGCCTTATTCTAATTGTCTGTCAACACTCCGAATCAGGAAGTGTTGGCAGCCCCCCACACATAAAAAAGCAAAGCAGTCCCCGGCACTGCGGGGGGGGGCTGTGAGCCCTCCTGCAAACAGGGCTCACAGCCCTATTTGCACCCAGCGCGTATGATGTACCAGTCCACTCCTCCTGCCCTCCATTGCCCAATTCTATGCCCCATCGTTGACCTCCTGCTTAAACTCTGTGCTTAGCTTGCTGCCCCTATTCTTCCCCCTGCCCTCCGATGTCTTTGTGCATGCCCCTGTTCCATCCTTTTTGCCCACCATGTTCCATGCACCTGCCACTCCTATCTACTCTGAGTGTTCTGTTGAGCTGCCACTCCCCTCCCACCTGCCTAGCATTGTCAGATGACTGTAACCTGTCCCTGCCACCTCCAGCCTGCCTGTCCACATGCCATGCCCCTATCCTCTTCCTCCTGTCCTACATGGTCCATTGTACTGCCACACCCTTCTGCCATCCCTGGTCTGTTGTGCTGCAACTGCTCCTCCTGCCTGCCCCGTGCGGTCTGTTGTGAGGCCCCTTCCCCTGAACTTTCTTGTCTGTGCACAGGTCCTGACCCTTCCTTCTATCCTCCATCGTCCTTTGTGCATCCCTATGCACCCTCCTTCTTGCCCATCATAGCCATTGTGCTGCCACTAACCCTCCCACTTGCCATGCATGGTCTTCTGTGCTGCCATGGCCCCTCCCACCTTCCCTGTGTGGTCAGTTAGCTGCCCCTGACCCCCTCCCACCTTCCCTCCATGGTCTGTGTGTATGCCATCACAGTCTCACTGTTGCTCTTCATGGTGTGTCTTGCTTCTAGTGCCCATCCTGTCTGACCTCCATGGCTATCTTGCTGCTCCTGCCCTGCCCCCTTGCCCCCAGCCCTCTGTTTACATGTGCAGACCCCTACTCCCTCCCTCCTGGCTTGTCTGTTCCATTGTAATGCCCCTGATCCGTCCCTCCTGCCCTTTATGGTCTGTTATGCTGCAGCTTTCTCTCCTGGCTGTCCATTATGGTCAGCTAGCTACCATTGCCTCTTGCCCCTCTGTTCTCTGTTGTCCATGTGCATGGTCCTGTCCCCTCCCTCTTGCTTTCTATGGACTGTTGTGCTGCACTCCTGTCCCGCATGCCCTGTGTGGTGTATTGTGCTGCTGCAAACCCTGATGCCTGCCCTGCAGGGTCAGTTTGGTGCACCTCTCCATTTCCCTCCTGTCCTCTGTTATCCAAGTCCATGTCCCTACCCCATTTCCTTCCATGATCCAATGTACCATACTTGCGAACATTTTGAACTTGGTAAGAGGCAGATTTTGAAAAAAAACTGGGGTATTGATTTCCCCCTTTGAGTTACATTGAAAAAGAGGAGATTGTAGACAGGAGACAGATCAAATAAAGCCCATTTGAGCTTAAAAACATTGGACGTTTCCTGGCTGAATCGGGTCTGTTGGCATGTATGGTTGTACTACCATTGCCTCTTCCTTCTGCCCACAATGGTCTATTACATTGCCACAGCCTCTCTTGCAAGTCCTGTATTGTTGGTTTGTTGCCCCTGCCCCCCTTTCCACTGCCCTCCATAGTCTGTTGTGCTGCCAGGGCCCTTCCTGCCTGCTCAGTGTGGTTAAATTGTTGCCTTTGCACCCTCCTACCTGCCTTCAATTTTCAGAGTCCGTGCCCCTGGCCTCTGCCTCTCAACAGTATCCTAATGAACAACTAGATTGCTAACATTCTATATTTATTACAAAAGTGTGGAACGCCTGACGTCATCTTGATGTAATCAAAACTGTAATACCTAGAGCATTTCCTTTAGAAATTACATATATGAGAGGGTCTTATTGGCATCAAAATTATGGTTAGTGCTCTAAAAGACTAAAATATGGACATATTTTCTGAGTTTTCAAATAGCGACAAAGCACTTTTAAATTATTTGTTATCTTTATGTTTTTTTATCCAGTTGACCACTTGATTAAATGTTGCACTTAGGGGAGAGGATGTGGTGTTACTTCCAGAACTGCAGACTTTGCAACTGGGGAACCAGGTTGGAGTTTCTGCTTCAGCTCGACATTCTGTGATTCTGGTCAAATCACTTAGTCTCCCCATGTCTACAACCAAAATTAATTTGTTCTTGTGTGATGTAACCAATGCTCATGTAAAGCACTCCAATACCTGACAAGTCTGCCCTATATAACACTGCAAAAACACAAAATAATATGTGTTTTGCACACTTCTGTCATTGGGCTATATTTGGGCTACATCTGGTTGATTTTGGGCTACATTTGGGCTCTTTTGTCTCCGGTGGCCATCTTGGGAGATTTATTTGTTATGAAGTTTCCTAATTTCCTCATGTACTGCAGTCTCCTCAGTAGGAAATGCTTTCAGTTTTTTACTTTGATTCCATCATGAAGGTATTCAGATATGTCACACATTTGCCATAAATTCTGAATGTTAGCCCTCTAGTTGCTAATTAGATCACTGTAGTAAAACTACTGTTCACCATGGAAGTCTGCTCCTGGTATTAAAAGTGCATGTTTCAGTCTGCATGTCAGAATTTTTTAATGAAATAGAAGAGGATTTGAGAAGTCACTTAAAATGTGCCCTCATTTTCTTTCTTCAGCATTAATCATAATTTCTATGGCAAAATGAACCCCCTCATTGTGTTCCTTTTTAAATTAAATGTTTTAAGTGTTACCAGTTTATTCCAATCAAGATGGCTTCAGGTGTGCCATACTTTTGTCATAATGAAGACAGTAAGCGCTCTAGTTGTTTTTAAGAACATTCTGGGACATTCTGTCATTGGGCTATACTTGGGCTACATCTGGGTGATATTTGGGCTACATTTGGGCTCTTTTGTCTCTGGTGGCCTTCTTGGGAGACTTATTTGTTATGAAGTTTCCTAATTTCCTCATTTACTGCAGTCTCCTCAGTAGGAAATACTTTCAGTTTTTTACTTTGATTCCATCAGGTGTGCCATACGTTTATCATAAGTAGGACTGTTAGCGCTCTAGTTGTTCTTTGGAACACTCTGGGAAGCTGCAGTAGAACACAAAGGAATCACCCAGCGCGAATTTCACAATAAATAAAAGACTGGCATCGTGCCGGAGGCCACACCCCCTCCTTGCAGCACTCTGCAAACGCGCCCCCTGGCGAGTTGTAAGTTGGGGAATTAATTCCTTTTCAATACTGAGGTTCCCTGAGGGCCAACTAGCCCAACATGCATCTCCAGTATGCGCCAGGGAGCTGCGCTGCAGACAGTTGTTCTGAGGCCAAGCCCCTTTTTACACCTCTCTGCAACGCAGCTCTGTGGCGCTTACTGGAGGTACCTAGTGGTATAGTTTGACCCTAGGGACCCTTAGGATTCAAGGGGACTTAATCTCTCAACTTAGAACAGCCACAGGGCGCGTTTACACAGTGGTGAAGGGAGGGGACGGGGCCTAAGGTGACGTGTGCAAACACGCACTATGGCACGTTTTAAATTGGGGATATAATTTCCCTTCAATACTGAGGGCACGTGGGGGCTAACTAGCCCACCAAGTGCTTCCAGTAAGCGCCACTGAGCTGCATTGCAGAGAGGTGGTCCAGGCCGTGCCACTTTTTACACCTCTCTGCAACGCAGCTCTGTGGCACTTACTGGAGGTACCTAGTGGGCTAGTTGGACCCTAGGGACCCTCAGGATTCAAATGAACTTAATCTCCCAACTAAAAACGGACACAGGGCGTGTTTACACAGTGGTGAAGGGAGGGGACGGGGCCTGAGTTAACGTGTGCAAAAACGCCCTGTGGCCTGTTTTAAGAGGTAGTTTTAATCCCCCTGCCCTATTATATACTAGGGGCTTACACAGGAGGTCATGCTAATCACAGGGGGACCCAACGCATAATGTTCCCTAGTGTATGTAGGTGTTTTCACTGTATTCTAAGTGTCTTTTAACATAGCACTGGCTCTAGGACTGGTTAGTCAGACTCAGTTACCACCAGTATCCGTCTGAAAAAGTTGAGGGTACAGGATGATTTTGCAACAAGGCTTCTTTCTGCTCTTCTTTTTGTTCTTTCTGCACGTTATCCTTCTTCCTGCACTTTTCTTCGTCTTTGAGGACTTCTGTTGCTTCTTTCTGCACTTCTTTTTTTTCTTTCTGTCCATTTTTTCTTCTTTCTTCACATGTCCTATCTCTGTAGGCATAGTTAGAAATTAGCATTTAAAAAACCTTTGAAATTCACAGAAAAAACCATGGGTTTCAGGCACGTTACAGTTAGGAATTAGCATTTAAAAAACCTCAGAAATTCACTAAAAAAACCATAGGTTTCAGGGGTGTTATAGTTAGCTGGACTTTTCACTTGTACAAAACCATTGAAATTCCCCCGTTATAGTTAGTTCAGCTAACTATAGCTCGCGCGCCCGCAATGCACTGCTGATGACGTCACATATTACATCACTCATGACATGGTCAGTGACATCACTCATGACATCACTGATGACATCTCAAATGACATCACTGATGACATCACTGATGACATCATCCTTGTGATAGAGTGACAGACCTCCTCTCACCCTAATATAACCTTTGATACACACATTCAAAAATAGAGACTAAAATTTTCAAAACAATGGACATACCAATACCAGTTACAACAACCTCTTCAGTAATTCTAAGATCCACATACACATCCACTCATTCACCATCAGTCCTATACAGTCACTCATACATGTACTCACTCATCATATGTACTCATACACCTATACATCCTGTTACACAATGCCACTCATCCATAGAGTTACTCACACACATAGTCACTCATGTTAATAAAGAATCAAACATACATTTACTTGCATATACAGTTATACACACACCACCACACTTACTTCTACGGAAACTTACACATACTTAGTCTTTTAAACAATCACTTATAGAAACACATACTTATTCATACAGGAACACTTTCAATCTCTCACTCTCACATATACTCACTTATATACACCAATAGTCACATATACTAGTTTAAAACATATGTAGTTACTCATAAAGACACTATTGAGACAGTTATTTACTCACTAACACACCCATACACACACTCATACACCCATACAGTCCTGCACACATGCTGTCTTCAACACATACAAACAGTGAGTCACTCATTCATGCACCTATGCACTACGTAATACCCCCCACCGAACCATGCAGACACTCAGACTGATACTCAAAAAACCAACTAATAACCTATATAGACACCCATGTAGCTACTCACCAACCCATGCAGCCACTTATACACAAAGTGAGAGACTGATACAGATATTTACATATTTAAACATTACTCACTAAGCCATGTATTCACTATGATACACTTAATCAGTCAGTTACACAATCAATTTTTCAAAAACAAATCATCCATTTAGACACTTATATACCCATTTATTCTTCCATCGACCTCGAGATATACATATATAAAACATATTTAATTTTCAGAAAAACACACATTCACTGGATGATGTCATCAGTGATGTCATTTGAGATGTCATCAGTGATGTCATGAGTGATGTCACTGACCATGTCATGAGTGATGTAATATGTGACGTCATCAGCAGTGCATTGCGGGCGCACGAGTTATAGTTAGCTGAACTAACTATTGGTTTTGTACAAGTGAAAAGTCCAGCTAACGGGGGCGTGGTCTGGCCACGCAGGAAGATGGCCGCCTGACGAGTGAGCTCCGCCGCGGGATGAGCCCTTAACGGAATTCTCTCACCTTCCATCGGCTTTGGAGTCTTCTTTTCATGCCCTGCTGCAGCCGGAAGGTGGGGGGCAGGATTTGGGCGGGTTTCGGAGGCATGGCGACAACGGCTCTCTGTTGCTGACCGTCTCGACGATGTTCTGTGGTGCTGCTATCCGGCGCACTCTGCCTGACGTGCTCCTTCAGGCCGCCTCACTCTCCTCATGAAGCCGCGCCCCCGATGTTGACGACGGGCGTCTGCCTGGTTTCACTTTGGCCGCGCCTCCTTCAATGTGCCTGCAGCAACACCTCCTTCAGAGTTCAGGAGTTTCATCTGACAGGAACCATGATTTTTGCCGCGCTGTTCGTCAGCTACTGGTGGGGCTAATTTCTCCTATACTACTGTTGTAGCACCTTTGACGCACATTTCGCACAGGAATTGTGCATTCCATTCTTTACACGGTCAACGGCTCTCTTGTAATTGGAATTTCTGGTTCCTCAAGCTCAGCTGAATTTTTAAAAAACTGATCCTTTCGTTCTTTTGAGAGTTGTTTCTCCACACCTTCACTGCAGCTGCAATTTTGCGCTTTTTGACTATTGTTTAAGCTGGTGCTTCATGGAAATGGCTCTCTTTAGCGCAGACTGACTGACATACATTAGAGTGTGTCTCCTCATAATGTCGTCATAGCGCTCTTGTCAACTTTTTCAGTCAGGAATTGTGTTCTCTGCTCGTGCATGGGCCATGACTAATCTGCATTCTGGAATATTGATTATTTTAGTCTCGTCATAATCGCAAATTTGTCTGCCACCGCTATAAGCGCACATACGCTGTTTCTCATTCTATTACTGTTATATTTCTGTGCCCTTTTGACTATAGCGATGGTTGATACCTTGTCATTGCACAGATACCACTTTTTGAAAATATGCTTTCGCATTCCAGTGTTTGAAAGTGAGACATAGGCTTCTTTTGGGGGGGCCAGTGTCTTATTATCATATATATGTACAGTTATTAATTGTGCTGCTTTGCATATTCCGATACTTTGCCATATTTTTTGTGCTCACATATAAGTATTTCATCACACGGAAAGACGTCTTCACGTATTTTCAAAGTTTCCATCAAGCCTATTCTCCAAATGTCTGCTGCCAAGCAAGGAAATAAGACTCCTAAACCACTTCTTTTCGCAGAAGCTCTTAAACAGTCTACTACTATGTCAACGAAAGGCAATGCATCCTCCTCGGCCCCTTCACCTCACACTTCGCCCTCTAATGGTGGGCAAGCGTCGGCGGCAACTATGCAGCGTATTCTGCATGAAATATCTGAGGTTAGTCGCCGACTAGATGACATGAACCTTACAATCACGTCCTTGGCTGAGGAGACTAAATAAATTAGAGCAGAAATCACCAGCTTCCATGTGAAGGTTGAATCCCTGGACTCCAGAGTTCTGGCAATGGAGAAATGATTTGATTCCCTTCCAAACAAGGAACAAGACCTTTTATTCTTACATAGCAAACTCACTGATTTGGAAGACCGTAGTAGGAGGGACAACATCCGTTTTTTTGGTTTTCCAGAGCGCATTGAAGGACAAAACTCCAGTGCATTTTTGTGTCGTATACTTCCAAAGCTGACTGGCATTTCTTTCACTCCACCTCTGGAGATACAGCGGGCTCATAGACTTGGCCCTCCACGTAATGATCCTGCTGCGCGGCCACGACCGATCATTGCCTGTTTCCTTCGTCACGAACAAACAAGACAATTACTGGCTGCTGCTCGGTTACAAGGTTCCTTTTCCTTTGATGACCATTGGATTCATATGGCAGCTGATTTCTCTAAGGAAACAAATGAGCGGCGGAAAGCCTTTCTCTCCATGCGACCTCAATTACGTCAATTAGGCATTAAGTATGGCCTATTTGAACCTGCACGTTTTCGCATCACCAAAGATGGAGATTCTAAGGACTTTTATGACCCAGAGCATCTTCAGCAATTTTTGGACTGTCTTCAACCTCAAGATATGGAGGTCCTCACTCCATCTTCGCAGCAGGATCAGTCCCATTCTCCCTATAAGTCTTCTACTCCATTGCCAGACCGCAGCAGACGCCCTCCTAGTAGTCCTCGGCCTCGTGGTAGGGACCTTGAAAGACTTCACCGCTCACAAGAAGATAGGAAATCTGCATCACAATCGGTTTCGACGCCTCAATTCCCACAAGATCTGCAAAGAGACAAGTCTAGGTCTCCTCTTAAAACTCCTTCAGATGCGGATTGAATGATTCTTTTCTCCCCTGAAAGTTGTTATCTTCAGACCTTTTGGTAGTTACTTGTAGACTCCATACTTGTTTGTGAGTCTCGTTCTTATTGTTAGTTACATCAAGGTTAATTAACGTATTTTGGTATATTTTGCTGTTCTCACAATGTCTGACTCCCCTCCTTCTTTCCTTCCTCACTTGCTATATGCCCTATTTTCTTCCTTTTCACCCTGTGTTATACCATTTCTTTGCATTATAGCACTACTTTTATTTTAATATATTATTTGCTCTCCATATTACAATTTACAGTATATCATTATTAGTCCTGCATTTGTTTGGGTGCCTTGGCGCCTAATTGTTTGATTCGCGTTTTACTAATTCATTTTGTGCCTGCCTGCATATTGGTTTAAGTCTATTTATATGCGCAACGTATGTTCTATGCTTTTAGGTTATTCTATGTTATCTAATTACTACTCGATCTCTTCTTCCTGAGCAATGCTTCACAGTTTCTCAACCCCTATTTTGCTTTCTCTCACTCTTCTATTCTCCTCCATCGTACCTGTGTTCTATATCAAAATGTATTTATGGGCTCTCCTTCTATACTATTATTATTTTTCCTAATCCTTTCTCTTTTTCTGTGGGGTTTTTCCCACGGCGGCGCTCCAGTGCGCCCAGACCCGCGGGTTACAGTTTTCGGTCTCTTGATCTTTACTTGCTACTACCTGCTATTTTATAGTTTTGTTTACTATTGTACCATCTGTCCAAATCTCATTTTCTCTTCTTTCTTGCTCCTTTAATTCTTTCTTTATGCTTTTCACTTGAACCAGTCTTTATCCTTTGTTCCTTTTGATTAGCTTTGAACGTTGTTTTGTGTTTTATTCTTCTTCTTGTACTGATATTGGCAATATTCTAATATGGCAAAAGCACATTCTCTAAATACAATTACTTGGAATGTACATGGTCTCACCCATTACATAAAACGGAAGAAAGTACTCTCTTACCTTCAGACTAAACATGTAGATGTAGCTTTGCTACAAGAGACTCACTTGGATGCTCTAGAATCAGATAAACTTTGCAGAGATTGGGTGGGCAAGGTTATACATAGTAGCATCCAAAAGGATGAATCCAATGACGCAGGTCCCTCTCGCAAATGTGGAGTTGCAATTCTCCTTCGCAAGTCGCTTCCGGTCACTGTTTCTAAAACATGGTCAGATGTAAATGGCCGCTATGTATTTGCTAAACTCAAAATTGGAGATTCTCACATTTGTGTAGGATCTGTTTATGCCCCTACAGGTACTAAAAAAACATTCTTTCTTCAATTATCCCGCCTGCTACTAGAAATTAATGCATCACAATATTTGATTGGCGGGGACTGGAATGTGACTCAAGACTCCATTCTAGACAAAACTGGCCCATTAGATAGGGGCAATGCATCAGACAGAGCTTTGCTAGGTGATATCATATCAGATATTGGATTGGTTGATCATTGGCGTTTCAGTCATCCAAAGGATAAGGAATATACCTTTTTTTCACCGGTCCATGGTACGTTTTCTCGTCTTGACTATTTCCTCATCTTGCATAATGTAGTTCAATTGGTCACAGACTCCTGTATTCTGGAGGCAGCCTTGTCTGACCATTCTCCTGTTTTCCTTTCCCTTGATTTGGGACTTTCTAGGCCTGGACGAAAGCCCTGGCGTATGAGTATACAACGCCACAGGACTCCTACTGGTAAATCCCAATTACAATCACACCTTCAAACCTATCTTTCCACTAACCAGGGGTCTGTGGCCTCCTGCAGGACTCTTTGGGCTGCAGCTAAGGCTACTATAAGGGGCCAACTAATGCGCGATGCAGCAATTGCTAATAAGCAAAATGCAAGGAAACAAGCTGAACTAGAACATGACATACAAACCTACTCTCGCTTGTATATAGCTTCCCCGACCTTACAAAATCGTAAATTACTTGAGCAAGCCTGAATGGCTTTAAACAGTCTTTTTACGTCTAAAGCAGAATATGCCTTACAAAAAATGAAAGGTCGACACTACGAGCAAGGGGAAAAAGCGGGAAGATTATGAGCTGCGCAGTTACGCCAGAGGGAGGCGGCTATGGCCATTCCGGCCATCAGATCAGAGCACGGAGACTTGTGCACAAAGCCTCAAGACATTGTTAATGAGTTTGCCTCCTTTTATAAATCCCTCTACACCTCAGATAACCGCATGGATCCGGATAAGATGTCAGCATTTCTTGCAAAGGTGCACCTCCCTTCTCTCTCAGCGGATGGCAGAGCCATTCTTGAGGGTGACATAACCAAGGATGAGGTTTCTCGTGCGATAGCTGCCCTGCCTTATCATAAGGCTCCTGGTGAGGATGGATTTCCTGCTGAATTTTATCGATGGGCAGGTCACAATGTTATTGACACTCTACATGCCGCACTTCAGGAGGCGGATAGTGTATCTTCATTAGGTTCCCTTTCTAACAAAGCTATTATTGTTGTGCTTCCGAAGCCAGGTAAAGATCCCCAACTTTGCAGCAGCTATCGTCTTATTTCTCTGCTGAACTCTGATATTAAAATTCTAGCTAGCATCCTTGCATCCCGTTTACGTAAAGTCTTACCTTCTTTGATACACCATACTCAAGTAGGCTTTGTACCGGGACGTTCTTCCCGGAATCATCTGCGCTCTCTGTCCCATGCACTATGGTCAGCTCAGCATCTTACAGAAGATGCGTTAGCCCTTTCACTTGACGCAGAAAAGGCGTTCGATCGCATTGAATGGGATTATCTTTTTACGGTCATGGACATATTTGGTTTAGGTAAGAACTTTATAGATAAGGTACGCTTATTGTACAATAACCCCTCTGCCCAGGTGAATTGTGGTGGGTTTTTATCTGACACTTTTACGATTAAGAGAGGGACACGCCAAGGTTGTCCATTATCCCCCCTTCTCTTTCTTCTGGCTATGGAGCCTTTGGCTGCTACTATTCGCCAATCTGAGGAGGTCTCAGGTGTCACTCTCCCAATCGGACATTCCAAAATATACCTATATGCTGATGACATTTTACTCACTCTTACTCGTCTTCCTCGGTCGCTTCCTTCTCTTCTCCAAATTATAAATGATTTCTCTTCTTTTTCAGGTTATAAGATTAATTGGGACAAGAGTGAGGCATTACCCATTTCTAATGGAACTACAAAAGTAGCTATTTATAGATTTCCATTTCACTGGCAGTCTTCACGCCTTAAATACTTGGGTGTCCTAGTTAATAAAGGGTTACAAGACATGGTTGCAGATAATTTAACTCCTCTAATCTCCCAAATGCAACGGGATTTTGATAAATGGAAGGCTTTGGGTCTTTCTCTCAGGGGTAGAACCCAGGCTATTAAAATGGTCACCCTTCCGAGATTTATTTACATTTTAGGTATGCTTCCCCTACAGATTCCCTTATCTTTGCTTCGATCAATAGATGCCCAGATTAAATCTTTTATTTGGGGCACCGCTAAACCTCGTCTTGCTATAACAAAGCTAAAGGCTCATCAGTTATGCGGGGGACTTGGCCTTCCATCTATTGAACACTATTCTCTAGCTTTGCACATTTCCCAACTTTCATATTTTCTACCCGGTATCAAAGATTTACCACAATGGGTTCAAATAGAACGTCATCTTCTATCCTCAGAAACGAATCTTACTCTTTTGTATGGTAGTGGTACTAGTCGCTTTGATCCGAAAAATCCAATGCTGTCTGCCATGCATAAATCCTGGCAGAAAAGTCATAGGTTACTAGGTTCAAATCCAAGAATCCATATCAAGGCTCCCCTATGGAATAATTCGGGTATCCGTATCAATGGTCGTATGTTATCCTGGCCTGAATGGCAGGCTGCAGGTATCCTTTGTCCGGATCAACTTCTTCAGGATGGTGACTTTAAATCGTTCTCTCAGCTCAGTGCGGAATTTGACCTTCCCCAACAACATTCTTTTAAATACCTTCAGCTTCAGCAATGTTTGAAGACTCATCTGGGGTCATCACCTTGGTTATTGCAAGATTCCCCTATATTATCCTATTTAAATACTTCGGGGAAATTTAAAGGTGTTACTTCTGGTTTATACAAAAAAAATTTGTCTCATCTTTTCTCCAAATCTCTTTCGCATGATCTTCAATGTAAATGGCAATCTCGTCTCTCAGTTTCCTTTTCAGACACCAAATGGGATCTTATCCTAGAAAATTTACATAAAGGAACCCGAGAATCAAGGCTCAAATTCTGTCTCTTTAAAATACTGCATAATTGGCACTGGTCTCCAGTCAAATTACACAAAGCCGGCCTTCTCTCTCATACTAATTGCTGGAGATGTTCCAATCCTGTTTGTGATATCACCCATATCATTTGTGAATGTCCTAGTATACAAGCCTATTGGACTTACATTGGTGCTTCCTTGAGTTCCACTATGCCTCTTAAATTACCACTTACACCAGTTAACATTCTCTTGCATGATTTAGGTCACTCCCCAAAGCTCTCGAAACCACAACTCCGCCTTTTTCATACCTCACTTGCTACAGCTAAAATATGTATTCTGCGTCATTGGAAATCATCTTTACCTCCCTCTCAGGAACATTGGTTGGTAGCGATGATGCAGACAGCCTCACATGAACGCACAATTTATAATCTTCAGGACCAAGCTGATCTTTTTCTTCAAACTTGGTCTCCATTTCTTAAATCAAACGCTGCAGACCCTCCTGCTTCCACTCTTGCCCAAGCACATTAATCAGCTTTTACCCTCTTTTGCTTTTTATTTCTCTCTTTCTCTTTGCCTCTTCCATCCTTTAGAGCGTCCTTCTGTTTCTATCTAATTACTCTTTCCTTGCATCATTCATTCATATTTTGTGTACTTATCTTCTAGGTTTTTTCCTTTTTCTCTTTTCTATAGGTTACTCTTTATTATGTATTAACCTATGTCTTAATTTAATTATTGTTTCACCTATTATTTATTTATGTAAATGCATATTTATTTCATATTTATTCATCAGTACTTCTTTGCATTGTATATTTCACTATGGATTTATCATTTTTCTTTATTTATTGATGTTCATGCTCTGATGTCTTATCAATCTATGTTTTAATTTAATTGTTGCTTCACCTATTATTTATTTATGTAAATGCATATTTATATCATATTTATTCATCAGTACTTCTTTGCACTGTATATTTCACTATGGATTTATCATCTTCTTATTTATTGATGTTCATGCTCTGATGTAATATCGATATATGTTTTAATCTAATTGTTGCTCCAGCTATTATTTATTTATGTAAATGCATATTTATTTCATATTTATTCATCAATACTTCTTTGCACTGTATATTTCACTATGGATTTATCATCTTCTTATTTATTGATGTTCATGCTTCGATGTATTCTTATTATAAACCCAATAAAAAATTTCAACACACAAAAAAAAAAAGTCCAGCTAACTATAACACCCCTGAAACCTATGGTTTTTTCAGTGAATATATATATATTACCTACTGGCGGTCGCCAGTAGGTAGTTATAGTTAGGACCACGTTTCCATAGGAAATCCGCAACATTCTATTTTGAATAACTTTGGCGCCGGTCGACGAATCCTCGCGAATTTTTCAAAAAAGGTGGGGCGCTACGCTCCGCTCCTACCCTGAAAGTCTCGGGGGGATTCGTCAAGCGGGGGCTGAGATAAAAGGGGGGTCCCAAAACGCGTTTTTCCCATGCATTTTTCCATAGGACCTTTAGACAGGGCTACAGCCCGAACGGCTGAACAGAATTACTAGAAATTTGGCAGAGAGGTAGTCCTCAGGTCAAGGAAGTGCCTTTTGTAGGTTTGGTGTAAATCTGTTCAGTAGATTCTGAGAAAATAGCCTTTAAATCAATATATATATCTGAGCCAGCTTACGGTACGCTTACCGTACACGTACGGTGGCGTGCGCGAGCGCGATTCTGATTGGCTCTTAGATCTAAGTAAACATTCGAATCGGCCGAAACCAGGAAGCGGCGTCCGCCATTTTCTCTCTCGCACTGAGAGTGATTTTTAAAATATAAAGCCCAAAAACATGTAAAGGGGATGTTTAGACAGCTCCCACACACATAGCCATGTTGAAGGAGTCCCCAAAGATCCCCCAAGGCCAAAAACGGAATTTTTATTTTTTCGGTAATTTCGCCGATTACGCTTACCGTACGCGTACGGTAAAAAATTTAAAAAAATAAAAAATTATCCACACTCTCTCCACCCCGTGGGCAATTGGTGCCCGAAGGGCACCAATTGTGCATGGCTTATCACACCTGAGATAAACTAAAATATTTTTAAAAAAAATAATAAAAAAAAAAATTATCCACACTCTCTCCACCCCGTGTGCAAATGGTGCCCGAAGGGCACCATTTGTGCATGGCTTATAAAATATACAAAAAATTAAAATATTACCTTTCAAAACGAAGTGCATCATATGTCCTCCATGTGCGCACGGTGCGCGAAGCGCATCGTGCGTACATGGCCCATCTAGCGTAACGTGGGCACGCGGTGCGCGTAGCGCACCGCGTGCCCACCGTGCGTGCACGGCACTAACTGCGTAAAGTGGGCGCGCGGTGCGCGAAGCGCACCGCGTGCTCACTGTGCGCGCATGGTGCGCGAAGCGCACCGTGCGCGCACGGAACGAACTGCGTTAAGTGGGCGCGCACGCCACGAATGGCGTAAAGTAACTTAGCATTTAAAAAACCGTAAAAATTCACTGAAATAACCATAGGTTTCACAAACGTTATAGTTAGGAATTAGCATTTAAAAAACCTTGCAAATTCACTGAAAAAACCATAGGTTTCACACATGTTATAGTTAGCGGAAATTTTACTGATAAAAAACCAATGAAATTCCCCCGTTAGAGTTAGTGCAGGCAACTATAACTCACGCGACCGCAATCTTCTGCTGATGACATATGTGTCTTTATGAAAAAAAAATATTTGTAATATATGTATAGCTAAAAATGTATGGAAGAAGACATGGGCAAATAAGTGTCTAAATACAGTATTAGCATCAGCAGAGGATTGCGGTCGCGTGAGTTATAGTTGCCTGCACTAACTATAACAGGGGAATTTCATTGGTTTTTTATCAGTAAAATTTCCGCTAACTATAACATGTGTGAAACCTATGGTTTTTTCAGTGAATATATATATATATATATATATATATATATATATATATATATATATATATATATATATATACACATGTACACTCATACACACACACACATACATATATGATTGATCATTGATAATATCACTGCAATATTGGCAATTAAATTATTGATGGCAAAACTGTGCATGGCAGGGGCGCAAGTTATACTTGAGATAATTATAACTGGTGAATTTCAGAGGTCTTGTACATTTAAAATGTTACATTGTCACTGACATTTTCATCTAACTATAACATTTCTTTAACCATTTGTTTTTTCAGGATTTTCGTTTTTTTTCCAATATAAAGTAATAGTTTATTCCCCTAAAGCCAACTCCCAACGGGCAGCCAACAGCCTTAATAACAATAATTCACGGCTGAAGCAGCTGTTTCTTCGTATTATTCTCTGCCCACAGGCGCGCAGGCAGGGAAAGAAAAGTCTGCTCCCACCCAGCGGAGGCATTTTTGAGCTCCAGCTGAGTGAGAGCCGACATATCTTCTCTGCTCGGAAGGTATGTCTGCTCCCACCCGGCCCCTCTCAAGGCTTGGGGAGGGGGCCACACCACCTCCAATTGTGATAATGGCCCCGGGGTAGTGGGTCCCTAGGGCCTACTTGAGGCTCAGGGAGAGAGGGGGGCTGTGTCTCTCCCCCTTATTTGTTAGTACAGCCCAAGGGGATGGGGTCACTGGGGACTACTTGGAAGAAGGGAGGGGGATTAAATAGTGCGGGAGCCAGGTGAATTTTCCTGCAAATTCATGGATCCTCTGCAATTTTGCAGCAAAATATTTTAAAAAAACAACAACATTTTTGGCCCCAGGCTGGGACCCCACCAGAAGGCCTAGAGGTCAGGGTCTCACTACCCTGCCCCCTTTTCATCTTTTTTCCAGGACTCAGGACTCAGACTCGATTTCTAAGATGACTGCCACCAAATCGTTGTTGATGTGGAGTCAGCCAATCAGATCTCAGCATGAGATCTGTTGGGTTGGCAGAGCCTTCGCAGCATGATAAATACGACGTTTTAGAGCCTTTTTTTCTCAATAAACTACTGAACGGTTTTACACCATATCACAATAAGCCCTCTTTCAGGACTAAGATCTAGCTTTCTTCCAAATGTGGTGTAAATTTGTTCAAACATTTGGGCTGTAGCTGTGTCTATAGTTCCTATAGAAAAAAGAAACAGGAAAACATGTTGTCGACCCCCCCCCCCCATTTTTGCTTGGCCTTAGCTTGATGGACTACCCCAAAACTTTTCTTGCAGGCCTTGGGGATGGGATCCCAGGGCTGATAATGTCTTGGGGGGAAGGCCCGTGCAGCCCACTCCCATTTTCTACATATAAGTATGGTGCTGGGGGATGGGTTCCTCTCCCATTTTCTATATAAATGCATGGCCCTGGGGTCACAGGACCTAAACAGGCCCAGGGAGTGGGCTGCGTGGATCCCTACTCCTTTATTTTTAGTTAATGGCCCTGGAAGGTGAAGTCCTCATGGCCTAAAAGGGCTCCGGAAAGAGAGCCACAGGCCTCCTTTCATTTTTTTTTTAACGGCCCTTGGCCCCCCAGACCCTAATAAGGCTCGGGCGGACGGCCGTATGTCCCCCTCCCCTTTCATAAAAAAAGCCCTGGGAGATGGGGTCCCAAGGGTTAATGAGGCTCAGGGAGGGGGGGCCACATGCCTCCCCTCCCGCTACAAAAAGGTCTTACAGTGTGGGGTCCCCAGGGCCTTTTAAAGTCTTGGGGAGGTGGGTTGCACAACCCCCATTCCCATTACAAAAACAACATCACTCGGGGGGATAGGATCCCTAGGGCCTAATGATGCTCAGGGAGGGAGGCCACTTGGTCCCCCTCCTCCTTAAAAAACATAAGGTCCTGGTGTATGGGGTCAGAGAGGTATGCCATGTAGCACAATCCCATTTTAAAACAAGCATTGGCATAGCCAATAGGTCTTGCCTTTGGGACCTTAGAAGTGTTTAGCCATGCAACAGTTGATGTTGTTGCACCAAGGACATTGTGCTGGATAACTAAACACTTATTAGGTCCCATAGGCGAGACCTATTGGCTATGCCACTGCTTGTTTTTGTTAGGCACGGGGAGATTACGTGATTTGCCTACAATCACAGGATGTTGAGCGTCGTTGTTCCAGAAACCCCATTTCTAACATTGCTTTTTTTGTCTTTTTTTAACAAATACCTAGGTGACCTGCAATAATAACATTCTTGTATCTTTTCACCAAGATCACTACTTGCAGAGAAACTGTCATTATTAAAGGAAGGTTGCCGCAGTGGTTTATGAGACAGCATGCTTTCAGAGGAGCAGTGTTAACACCAGTGGAATAACACATTTTGTACTAATACTGTTTTTTAAAAGCTTGACAGAGAAGCAGTTGCCATTTCAGAGTCAGCGAGCGTACTGTTATGCGCGCAAGTTATTAATCTTGTGGTTTTGACGGGCGCACACACAAGCTGTGCGTTTATTGTCCTTGGCTCACATGTACTTGTGCAAGCAGCCCGCAAGCCTGGTGTTTACCCGAAGACCTACCAAGAGAAACTATCTGGAACTCAGTGACGCTCTAAGAGGGGGGCAGGCTCACTCCCTGCCACCCCCCATCCACCCCCACACACGGGAATTATTAAACAGTCCATTGCTGACTGTCTCGAAATGCCACCACACGCAGAGTCCCGAGGCCATGGGAGAAACATGGCAGCCAGGTGAGTTATCGGTGTGGGGGGCCGGGAAATTAACATATGTTTGTGCTCTGCGCTCAGTGAACTGGAAAACCATTTCCATTGCGAAGCCGAGAATTGAACAAGAGCAGAGCCGGCTGCATGGGCTGCATCGCAGCATGCCAGCGATGGCGCATTTGTCTTTTAAAAGCCTCTCGGAGTGCTCGGACACCTCTTCTGTAGCCTGCCTTGATGTTTTTGAAAAAAAAATATGTGAAATTCGACAGGTTTAAATCTGTTATTTTTTAGCAGATGAACTGGGATAACTTTGTCCCTCTAAGTACCTTGGAAGTGTTATATCAATCAGTGACTTCTCAAACCTCTGATCAAAGTTGCTGCTTTGGTCAAGGGGCAAAGCCTGTGAGCTTCAGGGGGTGTGAATCTCCAATTTACCAACTAAAACAAGCATTGGTCGCGCAACGCGGGAAGCTTGTAGTAATGTAAAAAAAAAAAACATGATAGTGCTGCGCGCGCGCAGCAGCACTAAAAAGTGAAAGTGATCGCTGGAAGGGAGGCAGATGGCGGCTGCGTGAACGCAAGCGCTAGGCCACCAAAATGCCTGTGGCAGCACTTTGAAAACCCAGATACTAAATGTCTCGCAGAGCAGCGCATGCGCTGGCTCAGCGAGACCTAAAAAGGCCCTGAGGGATGGGTCCCCAGGGCTTAATAAGGTTCGAGGAAGGGGGCCAGTTAGCCCCCCTCCCCTTTTAAAAAAGGCCCTGACGTTTGGGGTCCCCAGGCCCGAATAAGGCTTGGGGAGGGGGGCCATGTACCCCTCTGCCCTTTAAAAACATACGGCCTTATCTGGCGGGTGGGGGGGGCGTTTGCTTTACGAATGGTAATAATATATACGTTTCTATTAAAAAGAAACTAGACATTTATTAAAAAAAACAGGTTAAAGTAACGTTATAGTTAGGTGTGATAAAAAGATCTGTTTTAAAAAAATAAAACTTGGAAATTCACTGAAGAAACCAAAGGTTAAAATAACTTTATAGTTAGGTCATCATGTGTGACAACATTAATGTTTTGAACTTAAAAATGACAGAAATTCAGCAGGTATAGTTAGCATACCTGACTATAACTTGTGCTTCCACCATGCACTGCTTATGACCTCACATATTACATCATTCATGACATGTTCTATGACATCATTTATGACATCAATGATGACATTTCATATGCAAAAAGAACAATTGATGGACAGAATGCAGAACAATGTCATAGATTCACCGCAGTCCAGAGATCTGGGCCTAAATCCATAATTTTTCATCTCCCCATGCCATTCCAGTTTGAACCTAGCCATTTGCAAATCAGTCTACACCCTGCGCCCAATGGGAACAGTCCAGCCTGAACTGCCAGGCCAGGTCCTCCCTGGACTGGAAACAAACATCCTAGGATCGGTTTTGGGGTTTCACCCCTCATCAGCCAGGATAGCTTGACTCCCGTGGCACGAAGAGCACGGGACCCACTTCTGGCCATACCCGTCCCACTTAGGGTGACAAGTACAAAAAGAACAATTGATGGACAGAATGCACAACAATGTCATACATTCATCCCTGTACAGAGATCTGGGCCTATATCCATAGTTGTTTAGCTCCCCATTCCATTCCAGTTTAAACCCAGCCATATGCAAATCCGTCTTGACCCTGCGCCCAATGTGAACTATTCTGCCCGAACTGCCAGGCCAGGTCCTCCCTGGACTGGAAACAAGCATCCTAGGACCGGTTTCGGGGTATCTGTCACAGCAGCAGGAGGTCAGAATCGTGTCTCTGGCTGGCAGCATCCATGCTGTGCTGCCCAGGTCTGGAAGACTGGTAGCGGGGACATGTAGAGACTCATGGAGGGCTCTTCCAGTGCATGGAATCCTCAGCACTGAGGGCCTCCTGGATGAGCTTTACAGTGCATGGAATCACACCTCCCACACCGTATGGTGTGGGGGTATGATTCCAACATGCTTTATACCAAACATGATAGGGTACGTTACAGCCAGTTTTGAGATGGTCATCGCATAATGACGCAGTGCCCCTCTATATGTCATATGGCTGTCTCACTTACAACCTGGGAGAATGGACTCCGTAGGCTGGACGGGTGTCCTGCTCATGAAGGGGCACCCTCACACTTAGAACCGAGCACCCTGCCTTCAAGATTGCCTGCCTTAGGGTTGGCCTATAGGTTTTAAGTGCAGTGAACTTAGAAATAGGGAAACCTATATCTTTCGTAAGTGGTGCTAGCCCCAGCTTACACAGGCTGCAATGGCAGGCCTGCAGTTATAGTTTGAGTAGTCCCTTATGGGTGGCATAATACATTCTTCAGCCCATAGGGGACCCATGACGTACAAATGCCCTGGGTACCTTAGTACCATATACTAGGTACTGACAAGGGTACACCAGTGTCCAATCTGGGATGTACCTAAGTACTTACCATACCAATTTAGGAGAGAAAGCACAAAGACTGGGGTCCTGATTAGCAGGACCTGGGGCAGATTCGTCAGAAACAGTGCTACATCAAGCAAAAAGTGGGGGTGACCATAAAAGCAGATCCTACTTTCCTACACTATCCTACACACGGTGTTATCTCTGTATACAACCGTTCAGGGAAAACCAAGTTCCTACACATACTCAAGCCCTGTTACATAACCAATGCCATACTACGGACATTCTTTACCTCTATCAAACCCCTGACAGTCACTGAACCAACATTGAGAAAGTAGAAAAGTGGGTACTGTTAACACTGTTTACTTTATGGAGAGAGTTTAGTCTGTACCACACTGTTTGCAGAAAGTCAAACTCTCATGAGAAAAATATCACAGAGTCTTCAAAAGCATCAACCAAGAAAAGTCTATACTCTATGCAAAACCTGTCCAAAGAGCGACTATTCACTTAAAATAACCGATGTCTAAAGATGCTAAAGATTATACTACCTGCAGCCTTCATACTGTAGTGGAAACTTCACAGATAGCCCATCTTCTGTAGCAAAACAAGCACATGTACATAGGTTAGTTCCTGGTGCACACAGTCTTCTATGTTAAGTAGAAATTGTCATGGTGTTCTCTGGACGGGGCGAGCTGTCACCTGAGAGACGGGCCCATGCCCTGCATCTGAGATGATTCCGGATACGGATATGGGGGAGGGTGGAAATGCATAGGTAAAAAAAGAATCAGTATACTCATCTTTACAAGGTTTTTTATTGATTGTCCAGTTTGAGACTTACTCAAATGGGTTTTGATGTTTTATGAATATGTTTGCCATCTCTAAATGTTGCTCACTGTTCAACTACTATGATCACAAGATATACATGCGCATAGTGGTATCTAGGAACCTTGATGCAATATTGAGCTGCGAATGGGTTATAATCACGGGGATGATTGAGGGGACACCTGGCTGGTGGAGTGACTGTTTCTTTACTTCAGTTAGTTGATCCACTACACCTAGGATGACTACTACCTTGGTCGAAGTCATGTCTCAATTGGGGTTTTGAGATGTTTGGCGGGATACTCACCTGGCTCACCGGGAATTTACCTGTTACTCAGCCACACATGGTACCTTAAGCAGGTTGGATCGAATACTGGTAACACAACAGACAGTCACTAAGATCCAGGAGGTGGTCCATATGACTCAGTATTTATTTAATCATGCCCTGGTTGCATGTCTATTCCAGCGCTGGGGAAGTCCTTGTTCCCCCTACTCCCGGAGATTCCCTTCGGACATATTATAGGACCAGGTGGTTAGGTAAACAATAGCAAAGTCCCTGATGGGATATACTGACACAAACTGGATGACCACTCAGAGTCATGTGACTGAGTGGGAGGCACTGAAGGTAGTGCTCCGTGGTAACTGTGTTGGTCTTTCGTGTGGAGTGTGTCGCACCCTCCAGGTAAAACTTCTTAAAAAAGAGGAAGCCTTGGCGACCCTACAGAGGTGGTTTGAAGGAGATGGGAGACAACAGGAAACTGAAACAGAACTATTGAGGCAACTGATAGACAATAGAGACAGATTAGAGCAATACACACTGGAGTTGTTTCGTCAACTGCTTCACTGAGAGGGAGATATTTCGGACAGATTACCAGACTGGATTTTCTGTTGAGAGCTGCCCAGGGCCTCAGTGCTCCACTATTGGATCTCAGGGTGGGGTGAGGCACAAACCCAAGACAACATATTAGAAGTTTTTAGGGGGCATTTGCAGCGGGTCTAAGTAATCCTGGGGGACCCAGACAGTGATATCCCCTGGGACTACCTGACAAAGATACAGGTCCCACAGCTTGGGGCTGAAACATGGCAGGAATTGGATGCTGAAATCTCCTTAGGAGGAGATTTGGGTGGCTATTAAGTCTCTTCCCACCGGCACAATGCCAGGGAGCAACAGCTTTACGGCTGAATGTTACCTCACGTAAAGTATAACAGTGGCTTCCCAATTACTCGAAGTCTATATGGGAGCACTAAATAAGAGTATACTTCCTCTCTCCATGAGTGAAGGTATCATTGCCAAGATCTTATAGCCTGGCACAGAAGCCTCCGAACCGTCCTCCTATTTTCCCATCATGATGATAAATATAGATAGGAAAATATTGTGTAAGGCACTTGGACTACGACTAGCCGCAGAAATTGGCAGGCTAATCCACCCAGGCTAGTGTGGGTTCATACTCGAACGGAGTATTACCATGAAAATTCGACAGTTAATGCATGTCCTACATGAAATGGAGGACAGAGAGGGGGAGCTGGCTCTCATGTCAATTGACATTGCCAAAGCATTTGGCATCGTTAATTAGAGATACCTTTTGTTGGTCCTGGAGCATATGAGGTTCGGTCTGTGATTTAGAAAATGGATGAGCCTGTTATACACCGAGCCCGCAGCTAGGGTCAGATTGGTAGAAGGGCCGACCCCATGTTGGCATATCTAATTACACATCCATCATCGCTATGGGAGAAAACGGTGAAGGTGGCGCTCAGACGTGCCCCCTTTGCACATGCGTTTGGCTTTTGGGATCTACCAGCATTCTGCACATTATCCGGAAGCACCTGGAGTACGTGGGGTAGTAGCGACTGCTCCCAGGAAGCAGTAGTGGGACAGGAAGGGGTTTAAAAAAATAATAGATCACTTATCTGCTGGCCAGTGGCCCCCTCTCCTCCGTCCTCTTCATTCTGTGTGAACCGGAAGTAAAAAGCACCCAGGCTCCCCTAAGCCAATCATAACGCTGCTGCCACCATGACAGCAGCGTCCTGTTTGGTCTGAACGGCATGGTTTGGTGCTCATGCTAAGTGCACAAGACTGTTTCGCCGGCTCAACATGGCCGGTCAAACAGATATGCACACTTAGAAACTGCCACCACTCATCCCCCCTGCTCTTCCCAGCCCAGCCCCACCCTGCCCTGCAAAAATGCCTCAGCATGGAAAAATAAAATGATAATAACTTTGCATAATTATCATTTTATTTTTACTTTTTGACAGTGCTGAAAGAGGTGCGAACATGGTGAGAAACCGTTGCCACCTTTGGGGAGACCGAGGAAATTACTGCACTCGACAGACAGGAATTAGAGGATTAACCTCCGAGAGGAACTGTGGGGTGGGGGGCAAATATCTGGGAGAGAAGGAACAGCAAGTGATTTATCCTACTGTGTTTGTTCTGTACACGAATGGTCCCTCTAAGAGGAATTACTGCTGCTATTAAGACATATAAGAGATGATGGCTGGATAGTTTAAATCTGTTTCAGGTATAATGTTTCTACTGTATTGATTGCCTATATAAAAAAAATTATATATTCTTTATTAAAATTAAAAGCAGAAATTGTCATGCTCAGATGATTCTCTCTAATAGCTCAAGGCTGTTTACAGTACTTAGTATGTAGAATATCTGCCCTGCTGGAAACTTTTTGTGCAGTACCAAAAAGGTTGTGTAGAAGATAATGAAAACAAATCGTCAGCAGTTACCTACACACAGAGTTACTCTTCAAAACAAAGATTTATAATATATTTAATATCTCTACACACCTTTGATGCATTAGGAGCACATGTGTTTTGTAAACACTTACCTACAAAAGTTGGACACAGGCTGTACAAAATTAGCTAGAAAAGTAATATGGTAGCAACCCGCCACTATGTAAACTATAAAACAAACTAACAGATTCATTGGATAATGTCATCAATTATGTCATTCAAGATGTCATCAATTATGTCATAAAGGATGTCATAAAACATGTCATGAGTGATGTAATTTGTGAGGTAATATGAAGTGCATGACAGGGGTACAAGTAACTGTTGAATTTCTGTGTTTTTTTAATTTCAAAACATTAAATGCTGTCACTGACATATTTACCTAACTATAACATTACTTTAACCTTTGTTTTTTATAGTGAATATATATATAAATATATATATATATATATATATATATATATACACTGAAGAAAAAAAAACAGGTTTCAGGGACATTATAGTTAGTTGGACATTTCACTCGTACAAAACCAGAGAAATTTGGCCGTTATAGTTAGTTGAGTTAACTATAACTCGCACCACCGCAATGCACTGCTGATGACGTCACATATGACATCTCAAATGGCATCAGTGATGAAACACCAAGAAAACGTCCGACATTAAAACAGCACTCCACAGAATGGCGAAAATTCTGTTTTTTAGTTCTTTGAGCTCACTCCTTCATCTACGCGTATCAGCTGACCCAAATAGCCTTGCTCACGATTAAATCATATCCCCTATTCACAACTTATAAAGGGGTTTTCTGGTATCAATAACAGTGACAACGGACTACACATCTCCTGAAAGAGGCCAATACAGACATTTCAACATTTTCCATCAGTGCCATCTTTAAATGTGCAAATTATGCAATCTTAAGGAGCCGATATCTTGCTCTCAATGAGCAAAAACATCCAAATAAAATACAAATGGATAATAATGGAATAAAATGGATAAAAGCAATGGACAATAATATTTAATTGTCTTTACATGGTTTAACAAATGCTTAAGGTGCTTTCACATTAAAATATGCAGCAATCTCTTAATTCTCATATTAGTCAAACCAATAGAGATCCATTAAAAAATCCATAAAAAATCAATTAAATGAATAATAAAATTCGGCAAGTGCCTAGTGGATATCCTGAAAAGACACCTTCTAGGTGTCCTATCTCTATTGAAGATCAAAAGTGCTTTAATGTCTTGTCCCCTGGCCTGTGCCCTAAAAAAATATATAAAGTGCTAATGCTTATTTTATGGTTATCGCTGTCCCGTAGTATCCTCCACCCAGATTTAGGTGGACCTAGGCTCAGTCTAACTAAATCATGTTCTTAGTGAATTCTGCCCTAAAGTGTCTCAGAGCTACTCTTAAAATCAACCAATTTCATCAACAATTAGAGTGTTGACGATGAATTCATTATCTTTACTTTAAAGGAACATCCTATCCTAAATATGTATGTAGTTCTTCATCAATGTTAAAACCATTGGGTTCTATGCTGGTGAATTCCAGTATATAGTGGGTTTCTAATCTTCTTAATTCTTTCTCTCAATCCCCCCCACTTTTTTTCTTTGGGGTTTGTGCTATACAACTCTATTTCAAATACAAAGGATTGATTTGGTGACACTCCTCAAAATGCCTAGCTATAGGATAGCTGCGATCTTTGTTTGATATTGCATGAATGTGCTGCAAAATTCTTTTGTGTGCTGGTAAAGTGGTGCTTCCAACATACAGTTTCTCACACAGGCATTTCAAGCAGTACGCCACAAAATTAGATTTACAGGTTAATTTGCCTTTGATATTTATACTTCTTTGAAATGGCGTGGCCAAAAGTTCTCGCCATTTCTGCAGGCTATACATTTAGAACACTTTCTAAACCCGTCATGTGTCCTGCTGGTAACTCTGGTTGTAAAGTCACTTCTCACCAAATAATCCCTAATAGATTTTAATTTTCTGTAGGTTATATGGGGTCTTTTGGTTACTACTGAACTCAAAACTATGTCCTGTTTCACCAGGTACCAGTATTTATTAAAAATGACTGAGTGTGTTCTCGATTTTATGTAGTTATGAACCTGTGGGGCCTTTTCTTATGGGATAGTTTATTTCTAGCAGTATTAGAGGGTTCAAAGAAGACATTTTCCCTTTTAAGTGCCATAGCTTTTTTTGGAGGCCCCTTCCAAAATAGATTTAGGGTACCCTCTCTGGATAAATCTATTTTTCATTTCCTCCTCTATCTTGGCGAACTCCTCTACTGTGCTGCATGCTCTTCTTGCCCGATACAACTAACCAAAGGTTATGTTCATAATGAGTGGAGCTAGATGTGAACTCTTGAGCAGGCAGGATGGTATTAGCTGCTGTATGTTTTCTAAAGATCGTGGTCCCTAGTCTTTCTCCCACAACCCAGACCAAAATGTCTAAAAATGCTATGGTAGTTGTACTCATTTTACCTGTGAATTTTAAATTCAGATCATTAATATTGAGATCAATCAATCAATCAATCAATCAATCAATCAATCATAGCATTTGTGTAAAGAGCGCTACTCACCCGTGAGGGTCTCAAGGCGCTGAGGGGAGGGGTGCTGCTACTGCTCGAAAAGCCAGGTCTTGAGTAACCTTCTGAAGGTGAGTAGGTCCTGGGTCTGCCGTAGGAGGATTGGGAGGGAGTTCCAGGTTTTGGCGGCGAGGTGGGAGAACGATCTGCCACTGGTGTTCACTCTTCGGATGCGGGGTACGGTGGCGAGGGCGAGGAAGGCGGAGTGGAGCTGACGGTTCAGGGTGTAGAAGGTTAGTCGGCTGTTGAGGTATATCGGTCTGGTGTTGTGGAGTGCTTTGTGTGTGTGGGTGAGGAGCTTGAAGGTGATCCTCTTGTTGACGGGAAGCCAGTGCAGGTCTTTTAGGTGAGGTGTGATGTGGATGTGGCGAAGGATGTCGAGGAACAAGCGTGCAGAGGCATTCTGTATGCGTTGCAGTCGTTTCAGGAGTTTTGCCGAGGCTCCTGCGTAGAGGGCGTTGCCGTAGCCTGTTGCTGACGAGGGCCTGGGTGACTTCTTGTTTTGGTGGGGATCCACCTGTTGATCTTGCGGAGCATGCGGAGGGTGTTGAAGCAGGAGGATGAGACGGCGTTGACCTGCTTGGTCATGGAGAGTGTTGAGTCGAGGATGAAACCTAGGTTGCATGCGTGGTCGGTGGGTGTTGGTGCTGCTCCCAGTGTGGTCGGCCACCAGGAGTCATCCCATGCCGAGGGGGTGGAGCCGAGGATGAACAAATGTTACTTACCTGTAAACTGTGGTTCTCCAGTATTGGTGTCTTTCATAGATTCACATGCTTGAATATTCCCCGTCGTCGAAGTGGGAGTCCCACGGTATATATAAAAAGCAATAAGTATCATGTATATATACATATACACATACCTAACCACATAAGAGTATATACATACCCAAATAAACATATATATATATAGTTCAAATAACATATCAAGTTAAAAATACCATAGGATAGCATTGAGACATAGGAAAGCATTGAGAAAAAGAATCACTTTGCTAACATATCACTGTCACTTTATAGTCCAAACTCCAGCCAATCAGGCGCTAGCACCCTCTAGAACCTTCTCCTCAGAGGCTCAGGCCCTCAGATTTTCGAGCACGAGAGTGACCATAGAGCCGAAAGAGGAGAAGAGAGCCTCTGAGGGGAGGAGGGTGGGTCGCATGTGAATCTATGAAAGACACCAATACTGGAGAACCACAGTTTACAGGTAAGTAACATTTGTTCTTCTCCAGTATTTGGGGTGTCTTTCATAGATTCACATGCTTGAATAGAATAGTAAGCAGTAAACAGTATTCGGCTGACCAAGCCGTATTGATATTGCATGTAATACAAACAATGTATTTAAAGCGCAATAATAATAATAATAATACCCCAGGAGGAGGGAAGTAGCAGAGGCTCACCTTATTTAAACAGATTTCGTAGAACTGCCTGTCCCACAGCCGTGTCTGCTTCGTTAATGGATTCCAGACAGTAGTGCTTCGTAAACGTGTGCCTGCTGGACCACGTAGCTGCCCGGCATATTTGATGGATGGGCACACCAGCGAACAGGGCAGTGGAAGATGACATAGCCCTCGTTGAATGGGCTCTCACTCCCGAAGACAGAGGCTTACCAGCCTTTTGATGGCAAAAAGAGATTGCTGATGAAACCCAACGGGCAATAGTAGGTTTGGTGACAGATTGTCCTTTGCAAGCACGCCCGTAGGCCACAAACAGCTGGTCAGATTTGCGAAAGGACTGAGTCCTGCTTATGTAGAATTTTAGACATCTCTTCAAGTCCAGAGAGTGTAAGCTTTGCTCCGCCGGAGTTTGTGGATGCGGGAAAAAAGTCTTTAAGAGCACTGGTTCGTTAAGATGGAAATCGGATGGCACTTTAGGTATAAAAACCGGATTAGTGCGGAGGATGACACAATCCGATCTGAATTGAAGGAACGGTGGCTTTATAGTAAAGGCGTGAATGTCACTGACTCTGCGGGAAGAGGTCAGAGCAAGGAGGAGGGCCACCTTCCAAGTTAAAAATTTGACATCCGCAGAGTGGATGGGTTCGAAGGGCGCCTTCATGAGTTGAGCCAGCACGATGTTCAGGCGCCACGTGGGTGGAGGACGCCGAATGGGCGGGAACATGCGGAAGAGACCCTTGAAAAATTGTTGCATGACTCTGGATGAATAGAGAGAGGACGATCCGTCTTGTCGGAAGCGAGATATTGCCGCTAGAAAAACCTTTAAGGTAGAGTGCGATAATCCAGACTGCGCTAGTTGTAGGAAGAACGGCAGAATGTGTTCTGGGGGAGCGTGCACAGGATGAATGTGGGCGGAAGCACACCAAAGACAAAATCGCTTCCATTTGAGTTTATACGTTTTCACTGTGGATGGAGCTCTTGCCTTCGCTAACACCTCCCTGCAGGCTGGAGGAATGTTCAAATGAGCAAATTCAAGGTGCTCAGGTTCCAAGCCGACAAGCTGAGAGATCTGGGATTCGGATGGCATATCCGACCATCGTTCATTGTCAAGAGATCCGGCTTCAGGTGGAGAAGGATGGGCTCGCGTTGGGATAGGAGAAGCAACTCCGAAAACCATGCTTGCCGAGGCCAGCGTGGAGCTATTAGAAGAACATGGCACGGTTGTTGTCTCATCTTCCGCAGCACTCGCGGGATCAACGGAATCGGCGGAAAAGCGTACGCAAATATCCCGTACCAATTGATCGAAAGGGCATTTCCGCACGACCCTTGGTGGGGAAACCAGCTTGCGTAGGTCTGGCATTTTGCATTCTGCGGGGTTGCGAAGAGGTCGATTGTCGGGTGACCCCAAAGGTTGAAGACAAATTCCAGCGTCGGTTGATGTAACTCCCACTCGTGGGTTGATGATGCTGACCGACTGAGTGCATCCGCCAGAGTATTGGAAATGCCGGGCAGATGAATTGCTTGTAACGTCATCTGATGGAGAATGGCCCAACTCCAAATCCTCTGCGCCAGACGGGAGAGCAGGGGAGATCTTGTCCCGCCCTGTTTGTTCAGGTAGTGCATGCACGTGGTGTTGTCCGTCTGAATGAGGACTGACCTCCCTTGGAATTGTAGGCGGAAGGATTTCAACGCCAAGAAAATGGCCATCAGTTCCAGTCTGTTGATGTGCCAGCAACGTTGAGCCGCTGTCCATAGGCCCTTGACGGATAGATCTTGAAAATGTGCGCCCCAACCCTCCATGGATGCGTCCGTGGTAAGGACGAGATCTGGGGTTGACGACAGAAAGGATGTTCCTGCTGCGATGTTGGCAGGACGAGTCCACCAATGCAGCGCTTGAGCCATGCGGGGCGACACCACGACCTGATCGTTGAAGGAGCCTGAAACCTGGCGCCACTGGTTGTCTAACTCCTCTTGGATGATGCGACTTTTTAGTCTGCAGAGAGGGATCAAAGCGATGCATGAGGACGCCATTCCCAGAAAGGATTTTAATATGCGGACTGAAACTGACTGCTTTGCTGCGATGGAGCTCGCAAGCTGTAGAATCCGTTCTTGACGCTCTGCTGAAGCGAAGGCCATGGCTGTGCTCGTATTGATACAAGCGCCGAGAAAAGTCTTGCACGTAGTCGGTGCGAGTTGAGATTTCTGTACATTGACCGACAACCCCAGGGACTGGAACAGATCGAGACAGCGCTGGGTATCGAGGGCCGCCTGGTGGGAGGATTGAGCTTTGATGAGGCAATCGTCCAGGTAGGGGTATATCTGAATACCCTCTTGTCGTAAGTGAGCCACCACCGGGGCCAGGAATTTTGTAAAGACCCGCGGGGCTGAGCAGAGTCCGAAGGGTAGGACTTTGAATTGGTAGTCCCTGTGGCCCACTCGAAACCGCAGGTATTTCCTGTGACGTGGCAGAATGGGCACATGGAAATATGCGTCCTGCAGATCGATCGTTGTCATGTAGTCCTGTTGAGCAAAAAATTGGAGGATGTCCTTCAATGTGAGCATCCGAAAGGACTGAGTCTTGAGAAATTTGTTGAGCAATCTGAGATCGAGGATGGGACGCCATTCCCCTGATTTCTTTAGTATGAGGAAAAAACGGGAATAGAATCCCAACCCTCTCTGATATTTCGGAACCACTTCGATGGCACCCTTGTTCAACATTATTTGGATTTGTTTGAAAAGCTCTCTTAGATGGGCGGGTGGTGGCCCGGATGGAGGTGTGCGTGGAGGAACCTTCACAAACTCTAGGGCGTGGCCCCTTGAAATAATATCCAGGACCCAGCGGTCCGAAGTGATTAATGACCAGGTTGAAAAGAACTGGGAGATTTTTCCTCCAACAAGAACTTGAGGACAACTGGGAAAAGGAAGTTCTTTCCGTACAGAGTCACTGCTTCTTGGTTGAATTTCCTCTATAATTCGACTTTCCTCTGTATGACTTGTTAGTTTGCTGTCTGTAGGACTGCTGCGGTTGTGAATAGTACCGCTGTTGCCCTTGATTGTACGAGCGGTATTGGGACGAGGAGCCACGAAAGGATGATGATGAGGAGGTGCCGCGGCCGCGCGCACCTCGAAAGGGCTGCTTCTTAAACTGTAGAGTGCCGAGGGAACGAGCCGTATCCTTTTTAATGGTCTGCAAGGCATCTTCTACATGCTGGCCGAATAATGACTCCCCGTCATATGGCATGTCCAAAATCTTAGCCTGGACCTCTTGCCGAAAAGAGGTTGATCGAAGCCAGCCCTGTCTTCTTAGGACGGCTGCTCCCGCCAATTGGCGAAAACCGGTGGATGCGATGTCAACAGAGCAGTCAATGATCTCGGATGACGCCCTCTCTCCCTCTTGCAGGATCTTCTGAGCTTCCGCTCTTGAATCCTCCGGTATAAGCTTGACCAATGCAGCCATGTCCGACCACATCTGTCTATCATAACGGCCGAGGATAGCCAAGGAATTTGCAGCTCGTACCGTTGTTGACGCCATGGTTGAAAACTTCTTGCCTATGGCATCCAGGCGGCGGCCGTCGCGGTCCGGAGGCGCCGACATTGGAGATGATGGGTTCTTGGAGCGGCGCTGTGCCGCTTGTGTGATCACTGAGTCCGGCTTAGGTTGAGACACCAAGCAGGCTGGGGAAGAATCCGGAGCTTTATATTTTTTCTCCAGGCGTGGGAGCACCGCCGGGATAGAATTAGGTGTCTTCATTAATTTTAAGCCTTCATTCCATATGAAGTCTATGATTGGCACCGCTCGTACTTGTTTCTGAGGCTGGGATTTGAAGTCATATAAGAAACAGTCCTCTTCCCTAACCACCATGGGAAGGTGAAAGCGTTGTGCTGCTCTCTCCATCAGCTGATGGAACCCTGTTATGTCGACAGGTGGCGAGTTTACTGGTGACCTTGGCGGTGATGCGGGCGAATTGATTTGGTAATCATCCCAGTCCGCCATAGAATCGTCCTCTGGGAGTTCGCCCTCTTCCGTATCCGGATTGTCCATATTATCATCTTCTGCATTGGAAGGCAGTGCAGGTGTTGTGGGCATGGGTATTGTTGGCAAGATAGGATGAGGTGGAACCTCAGATGGCGCTTCACGTGGAGTATTTTGAGGGGACGCTGGAAAACGACGATTATAGTCTTCCAACATATATTGAAGGTTGGAAACAAGCTGCACAGGAAGCTGCATCATAGGAACCGGAGCAGAGGGATCTTGTTCTTCTTCCTGTTCATAATATTCATCCTCCTCAGACTCTTGGCACTTTATATGGAGCTCCGAAGGACTATGAGCATCCCGAAAAAGAGACTGATCGCCCTCATCCGAATCGTCCTCATCCCCTGAGGGAAATAGTTGACGAGGTGGCCGTGGTCCAGGTGGTAGCATAACTGGGTCTATCATGGCCTTACGACGTACCATCAAGCAGCTGTCCTCAGACCCCGTTGCTGGGGTTGACATTGGCACCAATGGCATTGTCACAAAATTTGACTCTACCGTCGTCGAGGCGACCGTCGACGAAGCAATCGTCGACGGAACTACCGTCGACGGGACTGTCGTCGCCGGGGTGACTGCCGCCGACGGGGTGACTTTCGTCGACGGTGTGGCTGTCGTCGACGAGGATTTCGTCGACGAGGCTGTCGTCGACGGGGCTGTCGTCGACGGGGCTGTCGTCGACGGGGCTGTCGTCGACGGGGCTGTCGTCGACGAGGAAGATTTCCTCTTCTTCTTCTTATCCGTCGTCGACGGAGTTGTAGACGTCGACGGAAGCGCCAGCTTCCCAGTCGTCGACGAAGAAGTGAGTGGTATCGTCGACGAGACGGTTCTAAGAGACACACATACCACTGTCGACGGAGAAGACGTCGACGAAGTCATTGTCGTCGACGAAAGATATCTGCTCGATACCGTCGTCACCGTCGTCGACGAGGCTGATGAAGTAGCCGATCTCGTCGACGGAGGGGCCGTCGACGGGCCCGTCGACGGTTTTGAAAGTTTCTGACTGGAAACATGTGCTGACGGAGTCAAAGACGCCTGAGAGCTACGTCTCGGGGGCGCAGACGTGGAGACAGAGACTTTGCCTGTAGACACTTCCTCAAGGTGAAGTCTCTTCTTTTTCAGAAAAGGGGATGGCAAGTCCTGGACACTTCCACGCTTTGAGGAGACTCCTGTTTTGACAGAGGCTACACTTTCCACCTCAGAAAGGGGGTTGTCTGTGTCCTTTAGTTTTTGAAGCCATATCAAAAGGCGACCTTCTCTATCTTTCAATGTTTTTTGAGAGAAAGTTCTGCAGATCTTACAGTTGGCCACCTTATGATCAGGATACAGACAATAAATACATTTCTCATGGGGATCCTCAGAGAAAAGTCTTGACTTTCCGCAAGATGAACAAGGACGGAAAAGAGATTTCTTACTTGCAGACATGATGAGAGATAAAAAACCTCAAACCAGATGAAGAACTGAGCAGAGCTCAGGGAGACTCCCTTCACACGACGTGCGGTAGAAAATCTGAGGGCCTGAGCCTCTGAGGAGAAGGTTCTAGAGGGTGCTAGCGCCTGATTGGCTGGAGTTTGGACTATAAAGTGACAGTGATATGTTAGCAAAGTGATTCTTTTTCTCAATGCTTTCCTATGTCTCAATGCTATCCTATGGTATTTTTAACTTGATATGTTATTTGAACTATATATATATATGTTTATTTGGGTATGTATATACTCTTATGTGGTTAGGTATGTGTATATGTATATATACATGATACTTATTGCTTTTTATATATACCGTGGGACTCCCACTTCGACGACGGGGAATATTCAAGCATGTGAATCTATGAAAGACACCCCAAATACTGGAGAAGAGGACTTCCATCTTGTCTGAGTTCAGCTTCAGGCGGCTGATCTTCATCCACTCTACGACGGCTCTCATTCCTTCGTGAAGGTTGGTTTTGGTGGTGAGGGGGTCCCTAGTGAGGGGCAGGATCAGCTGGGTGTCGTCGGCGTAGGAGATGATGTTGAGGTTGTGCATTCGGGCAACGTGAGCGAGAGGTGCCATGTAGATGTTGAACAATGTCGGGCTGAGGGAAGAGCCTTGGGGTACGCCGCAGATGATCTCTGTGGCTTTGGAATGAAAGGGGTGGAGGCGGACGCTCTGGGTTCTGCCGGAGAGGAAGGAGGTGGTTCAGTCCAGAGCCTTATCTCGGATTCCAGCATTGTGGAGGCATGTGCGTAGGGTGCGGTAGCAGACAGTGTTGAAGGCAGCTGACAGGTCCAGGAGGATGAGGGCCGCGGTTTCATCGTTGTCTAGTAGGATCCTGATGTCATCTGTGGCAGCGATGAGGGCAGTTTCTGTGCTGTGGTTGCTGCGGAACCCGGACTGGGATGGATCCAGGATGCTGTTCTCCTCGAGGTAGCGGGTCAGTTGTCTGTTGACGGTCTTCTCGATGACCTTCGCTGGGAACAGTAGCAGGGAGATGGGTCGGAAATTCTGTAGGTCTTTGGGGTCCGCCTTGGGTTTTTTGAATAAGGCGTTGATTTCGGCGTGCTTCCAGCTTTCCGGGACTGCCGCGGTCTCAAAGGAGATGTTGATGGCCTTGTGGAGATGGGGAGCGATGGTGGAGCTGGCCTTGTTGAAGATGTTGTGTGGCATGGGTCTGATGGAGAGCCGGAGTGGATGGTGTTCATATAGAGATCGCATATAAACCTTCTTGCCTCTGTCTCTGTGCCCTGCCACAGCACAACGACATTGTCTATATACCTGAGCCACAATACGATATGTGTTATCCATTGTTCCATGGTTGTGCCACCAAGCACCTGCTCCTCCCACCAGCCCATATGCAAATTAGCATAACTGGGGACGAAGCAGTTGCCCATTGCAGTCCCTTGCTCTTGTTGGAATAGTTTGTTATCAAACATAAAAATATTCCTAGACAGGAACCAATTTATCATTTCCAGCAATTGATTGATTATAGGTCTCATTCTCTACAGATGCCAGCTGGCCCTAAGTCCATCCTGGTGTCTAATACTTGTGTACAATGTGAACACATCTAGTATCATCATTAGCATATTAGGTTCCCATTTCACATCTTAAATCTGTTTAAGAAAGTCAGTGGAATCTTCTATGTAAGATGGCAAGGTAGTCACAATTGGGTTAAAAAAAGTCTATATACTTAGAAACATTCTCAAAAATGCTGTTTTGTGCAGCTATAATAGGTCTGCCTGGTGGGTTCAGGGGTCTTTATGGACCTTTGGTATCAAATTAAATACCGGTATCACTGGAGGATCTTTCTTTAGGAATTCATATCCATCCCAACTGATAAGTTCTTGCTCTCTGTATATATCTGAATACTCTGCTCCTTGCTGTCCATTTTCTGGCACACAATGGGCACGGACCATGATTGATTCGTGCAATTTTGTTTTTTAATATTTGTAACAGTCCACAATCACGCGTTTCCGCCTATGCAGGCCTTGATCACATGATGCCACTGCATTGTGGACAATGATTTTTAAAGTGAAAGTGCTCAAAATACGGCTTAAATACTGAAAACAGACTATGTAACTATTTCATTATGACAATGGTAAATATAAATTCCTAAAATGTCCTTAAGAATGCAGTTTCAATAAAATGCTTACATGCATAACATATAAAAACCTTATTCATCACGATTTCCTTCGATGTTATAAAGCATAAATATAACTCAATGTTTTTTACTTGTGAAGTACGAACCTCCTTTTCTGTTAAGGCTCACATGAGTATTTATAAAAAGAAGGGAATAATAAGTACACTTTACATATAAGCTTAAAATGTATTTTATAAAGAATTTTTCTATAACTTTTTTAGAGGTGATCTTTACTATGATCTTTTATTCAATTCTTTATTTCTTTGTTTTTTAATTTTATTATATATATATATATATGTATATATATGTATGTATATTATCTACTGGCGGTCGCCAGTAGATAGTTATAGTTAGGACCGAGTTCCCATAGGAAATCTGAAAATTCTATTTTGAATAACTTTGGCGCCGGTTGACGAATCCTCGTGAAATTTTCAAAACTAATGGGGCGCTCCGCTCAGCTCCTACCCTGAAAGTCTCAGGGTGATTCGTCAAGCGGGGGCTGAGAAAAAAGGGGGGTCCCAAAACGCATTTTCCCCATGCATTTTCCCCAAGGACCTTTAGTCGAAGGTACAGCCCGAACGGCTGAACAGAATTACTTGAAATTTGGCAAAGAGGTAGTCCTCAGGTCAGGCATGTGCCTTTTGCATATATGGTGTCAATCTGTTCAGTAGTTCCTGAGAAAATTGCAGTTAAAAGTACATAAATATCTATATGCGCGCACGGTGCGGTGCGCAAGCGTAATTCTGATTGGTGGTTAGATGTCAGTCAACATTCGAATTGGTCGAAATCAGGAAGTGTCGGACGCCATTTTGTGCGTGACAGTGAAAAAGAAAGGTGGAGAACGTGAAAAGGGGGCAGGGTAGAGAGTTCCTGACCCCCTAGCCTTTGACAGGGGGTCCCTGATGGACCCCGAAGGGTGAAAAAAACATTATTTTTTTTAAATCGCGGGGTGCGCGCACGGTGCGCGTGCGGTGAAAAGCCCTTAAACAAAAAAAAAAACATTTTAAACTATTTTATTACAGGATACAGTCAATATATAACTATACCTCGTAAATCGTTCCAAACTTTGGAAAATTCTGCTTGATATAGGATTGGACAGGGCCCTTGTTAGTCTTTTAGCAAACCTCCATTCCGATCTAATAGCTGCGGTTAGAGTTACTTCGGATGGGCGTTGCACAAGTCACTTTAAGTCAGAAAGGGGTGTTAGGCAGGGGTGCATTTTGGCACCCCTCCTTTTTACTGTTTACATAAATGCACTGGTGCCTTCCCTAAAAGTAGCAACTCTTGACGTTCCACGTATAGGAGAACTTGGAATTCCAGTTCTCCTATACGCAGACGACGCTGTCTTGCTTTCACGTACTGGTGTCGGTCTTCAACGTCTATTGGACGCTTTTGAGGACTTTATGGGTTCTTTGGACCTAAAGATTAATGTCAAAAAGTCTCAAATTATGATAATGGGCAAGGGCAAAAAAAAAAAGTCCTTAAAAACATTCACCTGTGGGAAACAAGAGCTTTGCAGAGTAGCCACTTTTCCTTATCTAGGGATAACTTTTGATGAGAGAGGAACCTGGGGTCCCCAGATTAAAAATAGAAATATTGCCCTCGCTAGATCCTCTTCTGCTCTCCAGAGTTTTATAAAAAAAACTGGGAGCTAGGCTAATAGTTACTCTGCTTAAAATTTATAAAGCTAAATGTTTGGCCGTTGCTACATATGGAAGTGCTATTTGGGGTAATTGTTCCACAGAAAGTATACAGATTACTGAGAATACATTTTTAAGATCTGTTCTTTCTGTACCTCAGTCGACTTCAACATATATTGTTCATTCTGAACTTGGCATAGGATATATCTCAGATCTGATTAAAGTGGCCCCTGTTCTGGCTTGGCTCAGGATCTGGCTGAATCAAGAAATTCCCCTCAACCACATTATTTTAAAAGACTGTTTGCAGCTAGACAGAGTAAGCAAAATACCGTGGCTAGCTTACATCAAAAACTGTCTTTTTAAGTTAGGGAGACCAGATCTTTTTCTTTCCCCGGCCTCAATAACTGGGAAAGACATTGATTTGATTAAAGGCATGATGGGAGAATTTCTAAGTCTAGATAGGGAACAAGTAGAACTTGAGAAACCAACGGTGAGGACTAGCATTATTTTGAGCACTCATGTCAGCCCTGAACCATACTTAACCATTGTAAACCTGCCTTACCATCGTTTCCTTTTAACTCGTTTTCGGTTGAATTTGATCCATTTATCCCTTGGCCATTTTCCAACTTGGTGTACCCCCGAAAATGCTTTGCCGTGTAAGTGTGACAATTTTTCGATCCAGAACACACTGCACTTTTTGATGTTCTGTGATCACTTCACGGCTTTAAGAAGGAAATATTTGATCCCGATCCTTAAGGAGGCAGGGTTTATACAGGTTAAGCCAGCTCTCTTGTTTCTCCAGCTACTACAGACCCCCAGGATCATGTCTCATGTCGCTAATTTTCTTGTGGGGGCTATTAGGGTCAAGAAAAGGATGTTGTCCAATAATCTTACGAACATGGTCTTATAAATGGATGAATTTTATATTGCCCATCTGTAATGGTTACTCCATGAATTTAATCTACACTGATCTTATATGCAAGTGATGTGAATAGTTTGTTTTATTTTAACTGACCTCTTTTTAGTACATTTTAATGATTGAGTTTTATAGAAAATATATACTTTTGTATTCTTCTTGTGTAAATAGAAAAAGTATGTAAATATATTATGATTTTATTCTGTATTAATTGCGAATTGATGATTGTGTGTAAATTGTATTGTTCCTCTGTCTTTTTATGATATTGATTTATCGAAATAAAGTATTATGACTGACTGACTGACTGACATAGGTAGTTTGTATAGGTAGTATTGTAAAATAAATATATAAAAAATATAATAATACATACATAAATTAGCATTTAAAAAACCTTACAAATTCACTAAAAAAACCATAGGTTTCACACATGTTATAGTTAGAAATTAGCATTTAAAAAACCTTGCAAATTCACTTAAAAAACCATAGGTTTCACACACGTTATAGTTAGGAATTAGCATTTAAAAAACCTTGCAAATTCACTGAAAAAAACATAGGTTTCACACATGTTATAGTTAGCTGGACATTTCACTCGTAAAAAGCCATTGAAATTCCCCCGTTATAGTTAGTTCAGGTAACTATAACTCGCGCGACCGTTTTTTTAAGTGAATTGGCAAGGTTTCTTAAATGCTAATTTCTAACTATAACATGTGTGAAACCTATGTTTTTTTTAGTGAATATATATATATATATATATATATATAGGATGAAACTGCTTCACTCCGATTCAGCACGCCGTTCCATTTGCAATAAAGTGCTCTCCTGCAGTGTTCTACATCCTACCAAGGATATTCAAAAGCTTCAATATTATGAATGGACATCGCACCTACTAAAGGGAATAATTTACTTATTCACATCAGCAACTACATGTCCCATGATGCATCCTAAGAAACTGCACCAAGTCAAGTTTTTTGGGAGGATGTGTAGAAATAAAAGATGCCGATAATTGAAGCAATGTGAGTCTGTGATGCCGTTTGTTAAGCAAGCCCCATGATGAAGAGGCATGACAGTCTTGAAACGCATTGGGGAAATCTATGATTAATAGCTGGAACATGAGGAGAGCAGCAATAACAGGCGGGTTGGTGCGAGCAACGTCGAGTGACACTTCAAATGCTTTGGGCACTTTGGTGATATATATAAATGTGCCCGAAGAAGCATGGACAAAATTTTTCAAAAACCAGTATGCTGCTCCAAGAAATGACAGCATGGCTCAGGAGCTTAGGGTTGACCTCCCTAAAGTGAATCTTTTTGGCACTGCTGAAATCATGCTGGCCCTGAACACGGTTGCCTGTGGTCGTGCTCCTGGTCTTGATGGTGTGCCAGCTGACTTATTTGTAAATGATAAGGATCGCTGGTGCCAGTATATTCACCTTCTTATTAATGCCATAGCCTTGGGTGCTGCGGTACCAAAATCCTGGCAGGGTGCAGTTATCATTCCTATTTTTAAGAAGGGTGACCGATCCCTACCAGGCAATTACAGGCCAATAAGCCTTATTGATACCATCCAAAAGGTTGTGGGACGTGTGATCGTCAATAGGCTCCTGGAATGGGCGGATGAGACAAATGCTCTCTCACCATTCCAGGCTGGCTTTCGACGGTCCACAAGCACGGTCGACCAGGTATTCCGTTTTACCCTGTTACAATGGAAGACGGTGGTCCTGGGTAAAGGCAGCTTGTATGCAGCCTTTGTAGATCTACGGGCCGCTTTCGACCTTGTCCCTCGCTCTAATCTTTGGACGGTTCTAAATAAGCAGGGTCTCCCCAGCGATCTACTGTCCCTAATAATGAGGCTACATGAATCTAATTTTGCCAGAATCCAATGGGGAGGACTCGGTTCGGTAACCACGGACTTCCCTGTCGAAAGGGGAGTCCGGCAGGGATGTTCGATGGCTCCCGTTCTTTTCACCCTATACATCAATGATGTGGTAGCCCGTATGACCTCTGCACAAGTGGATGCTCCCTTTTTAGCTGGGATAAAAACTCCTATTTTAATGTTTGCTGATGACACGCTCATCCTATCTAAAACCCCGAGTGGTCTGCAGCGCGCCTTATCTATTTTTGACCAATTCTGTGGGGAGTATGGATTAGAAGTTAACACTGCCAAAACAAAGCTTATGATATTTAATCCTCATCGTAGCTTTAAATCAAAAATTATTATAAATGATCGCCCGCTAGAAGTAGTGAATACTTTTACATATCTGGGTATGCACATCTCTAGCGAGAAGAACTGGCGACATCACGTTGACATTGCTACACTTAGACATAGGCAACTGGCAGGTGCCATTTCCTCAGAGCACAGAAAATCATTGACCAAACCTGTAAAACCTGCTCTAAAGGTTTGTGAAGCAAAAGCTCTAGGCTCCGCTTTATATGGTGCTGAGCTCTGGGGCTTTGGGAAGGTTGCTGCACTCCAATCTTCAGAAAACAAATTTCTTAGGGCAATAACAGGACTCCCTAAAAGTACTCCATTGGTGCCCCTCAAACATGATTTGGGCAGAAAAGCAATTTCAGACATGGTACAACTGCGCCCGATTTTGTATTGGCGCAGGTTATGGACGTCTCCTGTTCTTTCCCATTATGCAGATGGTTTCTTAGACATCATAAGGTCTGATGTTCATCATAAAATAGAATGGTTAAAGGCACTCAGGACATCCCTGTATGAGCTTGGCTTGCGCTCCCTCTGGGATGATCCTGCGAGAGCCAGCTTTCCATCCAAAAGCATTCTAAAGAACATCTATTGGGAGCTGGTTGCTCGACGGAATTGGAATAGTATGAGTGTTGGTTCTATGACTTCAGATTTTATAGAGGCAAAGATGTATCCTTGTCTGGAACCATACTGGGATATTATAACAAGGCCCTTAGAAAGAAAGCTTCTTTTTCAACTTAGAGTAGGTGCACTTCCCCTTAAATTTTTGACATCTAAGTGGGAAGGGGGATCTGGCGATGGATGTCCTGTATGTGGCTCAGGTAAAGAAACCATTGGTCATTTTCTATTTGTTTGCAAGCTTTACGCAGTCCCTAGGCGTAACTGGTTGACCCCGATGTGTAAAAATTTAGGTACAACCAGTGGTACCGTGGCCCTGCGTATTATACGAACGAATACTTTGCCATGGATATCTGTAGCCACTGCAAAATATCTAGGCTGGGCGTGGTCAATCAGACAGAGACTGCTAGTCGTTTGACTATTCTCACGATTCGGGAGAGACTGCTAGTCTTTTTTGATTATTCTCTCCTATGTTTTATGTCATCTTTTGAGCTATATTTAACTGGTTTTTAAACAATTTTATCATCTAGTTGTGTTTTAAAAACTTTTTATTCATCGCCAAAGTTCAACATGCCGCGGGGTTATGATTATGATAAAATTTTCATGTGTATGCTTTGTATCTGATCCCTTGATCACAGTTTAATACTTTTTTAACTATGTATGTAATTGTCTATGCGAATGTATTTTTTTTGCTTTTATGAATGATATTCGAATAAAGCATACTTTGACTTGACTTGAAATATATATATATGTATTGAATTTGAACTTTAAAGGATATTGGCTCTCACTGACACTGCGATCCTGCTTGCCGCTGACCACTTGGTTACACAGACCCCACGCATCACCTACCTCGGCAAAAGTGCATCCTGGGACATGTAGTTCACCAGTATCCCCTGAACTGCGTTTGGGTGAGCTATCATCTGATGGGGGAGGGGAGGGTTTCCACCAATGGAGACATGGCAGGACTAATATAATGCGGTGGGTGGCAGCCTCCTCATTATTTTGGCACTGAAGAAGGCCGATGGGGCCGAAATGCATTTGCCGCAGTTTTAATTAAAGTGCTTCCAAGATTCCCCTGCGTGGCCTCTGCTCTTTTCGCCAGGAGGAGGTATTGGTGATATATATGTATATGCATATGTGCAGGCCTGGATAGAGAACCCTGCCCAACTGCTAGAATATCCTCCCGAAGCAGCAGCTTGCTCGGTGGATAATTGCTCCTGCCCAGAAGATCTGAGTGCCACACTCTCCTTTCCTAATCAGGAGTCACCAGTGCCGGCTGGCAAGTATTTAGAGTGGTGGGTGGGTGGTACTAAAATAAAAAATAAATACAAAAATTGCACTTACCTTCATGGTTTGCCGCACAACATCCTCCTCTTCTCTCCTGGAAGCAACGGGACCCAGGAAACTGCACTATCCGATACTGGGGCTGCTCTCACAGCATGAGAGAAGCATCAGGATCGGAGGGAGCGACCTCTCTCAGCATTCTTAAGAGCGCTGCAGACCTGCGCTTTCTCTACCCCAGCTGTCTAAGACAGCTAGGCTAGAGAAGTTTAAAATGTGCATGACTGGCTGACCATCACAAGACGGCCAGCCAAAGGGACAATTGCATTTTAAGCTTAAGTGCACAGCTCCCTGCTGTCACTCAGCAGCAACTGCCCAGCCCCTCGATCAGGAAGGGTTGCTAAAAAAAAATGGTAATAAACTGCATTACCATTTTATTTGTCAGCTCTGAGGGCATTTTCTCCTCGGGTCCCATGGAGGAGCCGCACCTGTTCAAATCATCAAAAATGCTTAGGCGGGTTCCCCTACTTACAGTAATTAATCAGTCGGGCTCCCCATGGTTCCAGTGATGATTAAGTTGGGGTCCACAAAAGTCAAAAGGTTAAGAAGGACCAGTTTCTTACCTGTAACTCCAGTTCCTTTGTAGGGGTATTTCTATGATAAGTCATAAGCACTTGAATAGTCTCGCCCACGTGCTGGGACCCCGGAGCACTCCTTTAGATATATCTTATTAAGTGGGTATTTGTTTGCCTTTCTTCAGGAAGGCCTGCTAAGACACTTAAGCGATAGAAAGACAATAATGCAGCCTAAATACGTAGGCGACACTGGCCGCATCTTTATATTGCAGTGAAAAAAGATAGCCAGTATACTTTGTTTTGTGCTATTTTTTAAGGTGTTTAACACACAAAAACTCCCCTTTACAAAACTCCTTTTTCATGATAGAGATGAAAGGAGTGAACAGAATAGCCCCATAGGCTGCCATTATATGTCTTAAAATAAGAAGCTGTGCAGTTAAGAATCCATCATGCACAGCCTGTGGCAGTTACTTCAGTTCTTTTTGAGGGTGATGAGAAGTGAATGCATATTCTATGTAATGGATCCGTCTGTTTATTCCACCGGGGAGGAGAGCAGGTTGCTTATGGCTTATCATGAAAACACCCCTATGAGATAACTGGAGTTCCAAGTAAGAAACTGTTCCTTCTCTCGTAGGGGATTTCCATGTATAGTCATAAGCACTTAAATAGACTAGCAAGCCCATCCCTATAAAACGCGGTGGAGGAGACAGAGAAATTGACATGCAGGTTTAAGCAAATAGGTTCCGAAGAGAAGCCTGCCCTACTTGAGCATCTGCCTTGGCATCAGCATCCAGGCAGTAGTGTTTAGTGAATGTATGAACTGACTTCCAGGTAGCAGCTTTGCAAATCTCAGTAATGGGAATATTACGAAGCAAGGCCGCAGTAGCTGCCTTTCCTCTGGTTGAGTCAGCTTTAGGCTTACTGGAAAGGGAGTTGATAGCTTTTTGGTAACAGTGTAAAATACAGGCAACAATCCATCTGGAGATGGATGGTTTGGAAGTCTATAGACCTGTACCGAGAGAGCCATAGCTTATAAATAACTGGTCCAATCTCTATAGATCCTTAGCTTTAGCCAGATAGAATTTTAAAACCCTTCTAACATCCAGGGAAGGAAGCGATCTCTCCGCTGGAGTAGACGGATGCTGGAAAAAGTAGGTAAGGAAATAGTCTGGTTTACATGAAAATCCGAAACCACCTTAGGGAGGAATTTCGGATGAGTCCTCATAACCACTTTAGATGCATGAAACACTGTGTACGGCTCTTGACAGCAAAGTGCCTGGATTCCGCTAACCCTACGGGCGGAAGTGATAGCCACAAGGAAAGCTGTCTTCCAAAACAGATGCTGAAGATTCGCCTTATGTGTGGGTTCAAAAGGCTCTTGCATAAGCAGAGAGAGGACCACATTAAGCTCCCAAGGGGGGGGGGGTGAGGACTTTTAATGGGAGGAAAAATCTTTTTCAAACCTTCCAAGAAATCTTTGATGACAGGAATTCTGAAAAAGGATGTTTGTGAAGGGCATTTCCTGTAGGCAGTAAGGGCTGCCAAGTGAACCTTAATCGAAGAAAATTGAAGGCCAGATTGTACTAGATGAAGCAAAAATGGAAGGATGACATCTTTCTGGCACAAGGTAGGGTCCTCATTCCTCGATGAGGTAGGGTTCTCATTCTTTGATGAGCACCAAATACAGAATCTCTTCCATTTATGAGCGTAAGCGGAACGTGTGGATGGCGCTTAGCTTCCTTGAGTATGTCGATGCAATTCTGAAGTAAGTTCAAGTGTCCATACTGCACTAGCTAAGGTGTAGAGAAATCTGCCTGACCAGTTGATCCATAGGGCATTCCCCAGGATTCACGGTTGGTAGAACCTCGACGTGAAGCTATGGCATTTGCTGTTTTCTGCGGTGTTGAACAAATCGACCTCCAGAGTTCCCCATTTTACGAATATATCTTGGACCACTTCATCGTGTAAGACCCCCTCGTGGTTTTCCTGATGGAGCCTGCTGAGAGAGTCGGCCTGAGCATTACGAACACCTGGGAGGTGAGTTGCCGTTATGGTCAGGTTTCTGGCTAGAAGCCACTTCTAGATTGTCTGGGCTTCCAAGATAACGGTCTGGACCTTGAGCCTTGCTGCTTGTTTCGGTAGAACATTGTGGTTGTATTGTCCATCTGGATAAGCAGGGAGCTGGCATGGAATGGTGGTTGAAAAGATTTCAGCGCCTTATGAACTGCTCGTAGCTCTAGCAGATTGATGTGGTAAGTGGATTCTTTGTGAGACCATTTGCCCTAAATCTGAAAGTGATCTGTATGGGCTCCCCATCCCAGGAGACAGGCATTCACGAATATGGTTTGAACACGTATCTCCTTGTGGAACGGAATCCCTCATAGGAGATTGGTGGGAAAACACTGCCATTTGATGGACTGGAGGGCATGCTGAGACAATTGAATCCGCTCCTCCCAATCTCCTGTTCGCTGGTCCCATTGGTCTTCCAGGCATTCTTGTAGGGGTTTCATGTGGAGACGTGCATTAGGTGTGAGGAATATGCAGGATGCCATCAAGCCCAGAAGAGAGGAGACTTTCCTCACAGTTGAGTGAGACATTGTCATGAGAGACTGAGCCTTCTGAAGGATCGATAAGTGTCTCTCCTCCGAAGGACACACGTTTGTCGTGTGAGTATCGATGGAAGCTCCCAGATATTGTAGGCACTGCACAGGCGTCGAGGCTGCCTTTGCTTGGTTGACATGAAGACCCAATCGAATAAGAAGATCGGAGGTCCAATTAAAGTGTAGCTGAGCCTCCTGATATAAGGATGCCTTGATTAGCAAATCGTCTAGATAGGGGTAAACAAACACTTTGTGTCTCCTCAGATGGGCAGCTACCACCGCCATGCACTTTGAGAAGGTCCTGGGTGCTAACTTCAGGCTAAATTGAAGTACACAGTATTGGTAGTGGTTGTTCCCCACTGCAAACCTCAAGAACTTGCGATGCTTCCTTATGGTGGGAATGTGTAAGTATGCATCTTGAAGGTCGATTGCGCATAACCAATCCCCTCGATGCAGATGAGGGAAGATTTGGTGTAAAGCTAGCATCCAAAATCTCTCCGAATCCACTTGTTGGCCTTCCTTAGGTCGAGAATGGGTCTGAACTCGTTCTTGTCTCTCTTTTTGACAAGAAAGAATCATGAGTACAGCCTTGACCTCGTTGTAAAGAAGGAACGGGTTCTACCGTCTGTTTTTGGCGGAGAATATTTGCTTCCAATTGTAATTGGCATAGTTGGAATCTGAGAGAATATCCATTGCATACAATATTTAGCACCCAAATGTCTTGTGTGATTTTTTGCCCCTCTGTCAAGTAATGTTGGATGCTTCCCCCTACCGGAATGGGTAACAGAAGAGGGCGAAGACAGGATTCAGGGTTTTGACCCTGCTGGTAACTTGCCTCCTTGAGAAGGTTGCTTTCCTGACCTTCCTCTTGGTTATCGCTTTTGATAAGGCTAGGAGGAGCGTTGGTACGATTATTGCGTACCTGACTGTCGCCCTAATACCACTGAGGGGTTTGAACCCTCTGTGTAGAATAGCAGCATGAGAAAGGGCAGAAAGATTTACGTTGTTCTTTCGAGGCCATCAGCTTTTAAAGTTTCGATCTCCTCCTTCATTCTGGCCATCTCCTCATCTGCATGAGAGCCGAAAAGGGTTGTACCTGAAAATGGGAGATTCAGGATTCGTTGCTGTGCTTCAGGCTTAAGTGATGTCAAGCGCAGCCATGAATGCTGCTTAAGTGCCATGCCGTGGCTATATCCATGTGCAGCAAGAAGGGATGTGTCCGCTGCTGTGCTCATTACTTGATTATAGACCATAAGGCCTTCAGTTAAAATCTCGTTAAAGTCTTCTCTTTTGTCCCTAGGGAGGTGATCTGCAAACTGTTGGAGCGATTCCCACAGTGCCTAGTCATTTGTGCCTAGTAAGGTTGTGGCACCAGCAGCTTTCATAGAAGTTGCTGCTGTGTTGCATACCTTCCTTCCCAATGAGTCTATCTTATGGCTCTCTTTATCCGGTGGAACTGTAGATGTTGGAGCTGTAGTATATTGCTTTTTTCGCTGCCACCACAATAACTGAATACGGAGCGGGGTTCGTCCGTAGGAATGTGGGGTCCTGCTCTGGAGGTCGATACTTCTTTTGCAGCCTGGAAGGAGCTGACTTAATTGACGAGGGTGTTAGAAAAAGCTCCATATCCGGGGTAAAGAGACCAGGTACCAGAGGAAGCAAGGATCGTGAAGCTTGTCTCTGCTAAACCTCAAATATTACTGAAGTTGATGGTTGCGGAGTGGATATCGGAATATTCAATTTAGAAGCCCCCCACACCAGAACTTCTTGAAAGGTAGAAATGTCATCAAATGGTGAAATCCTCGGAGGAGGAGAGTCCGATAACGTAGGAGAATATCTTGCTGTACTTGAAGAGGAAGTGTCCCTGGTATATCTGGACTGAGACCTTTCACCGTGATGTCAACGATGGGAACGAGTATAGGAGCCTCTTTGGCTACGAGAACGATCGCTCGCGTAAGACCTAGACCGTGGTCCTCTTGGTGGTGGTGGTGGAGGCAGAGGAGGAGGAGGAGGAGGAGGTGGTGGGGAGGAGCCTGTGCCTGCTGTCTCGAACCCGGCAACGCAGCTGGAGTTGGAGACAGCTTTAGTGTGCATGAAGGTTTGGCCACCCTACGACAGCCAGCCAAACCATCATGCACACTATTAACAGTGCACGTACCACTCCCCCTGTGACTGCTACCCCATGGGTCCACCGCATGCCTCAGCTCCAAGAGCAAAAATAAAATGATAATAAACATGTTTTATCATTTGATTTTTAACCTTTTTGGGGCTGCTGATGGGGGGAGGGAGGCGACGCTCCTCCCCAATAGCAGAGGAGCCGCTGCTGGGAGATGATTTGGGCCAGATCGTTCCTAATCTTCCTCAGAACTTTGAGCAGGTGAGGTAGAGGTGGGAAACCATACAGGAGTCCTTGGCTCCAATCTAGGTGGAAGATGTCTCCAAGCGAGAGCTGACTTGGGAACTCCAATGTGCAAACACTTGGGCACTGTGCATTCTCAGCGGTGGTGAAAAGATCGATCCAGGGTGCTCCCCATTGCTGGAAGACATCCTGTTCCACCTCGGGGTGTAATTGCCATTCATGATCCACTAGGCGATGTTGGCTGAGTTTCTCTTCCCTGGCATTGAAAGATCCTGCCAGGCGGTTGGCCCCCAAAGAGATGCCAGTTCCATAGGTACAGAACCTCTTGGCACAAGATCCAAGAGAACACCCAGTTAAAACTACTTACCAGCGTGGCTCCTTACTACAAGTACCACTTGGTAGAAGTATTGTCTGGGAGAATCTGGAACAGCCTTCTCTTGATGGACGGAGGAAGGCATAAAGTGTGAACCAAATCAGCGGTTACTCCAACAGGTGATGTGGAGCTGGGTCTCTGTTAGAGACCAGAGTCCTCCGATCTTCAACTCTCCCAGATGACCTCCGCAACTCAGTAATGATACATCCATCACAACTGCTATAAGGAGACAGGTCGACTGCCCGTCCAGTTGGAATCAAGCAACCACCACTGCAGATCTTTCACAGTCTCCTTCGAAACCTGCATGAAATCCAACAAGTTTCCTTGGTGCTGAGTCCACTGAGACTTCAGACAGAACCCACATGTGCCATCTGGCATGGTCAGCAAGCAGAATGAAGGAAGCGAGATGGCTAAGAAGCCTCTGAGCTGCTCTTATTGAAATCCAGGCCAGAGGCTGAACAATCAGAATCACAGCTCGAATGTCCTAGTGGAAAGGCTTGAAATAGCACTGCATCTGGAACCGCTCAGATGAGCAGAAGCTTCTAGGATGGAATCAGATGTAACTTTGGCATGTTGATGGAAAACCACAAAGATGTGAGGATGCTCACCATCATCTGAAGATAGTCTTTGACTGACTGTGGCGAACCCACATTCAGCATCCAGTCATTGAGATATGGGAAGACTGGTATTCCCAACCTCAGATGTGCTGCGATCACCGCCATCACATTGTAGCAATCTTTACAGTGTTTAAACCTTGTTGTTTTAGAGTATGAGATGTCCCTTGCACTCTGTGGAAATTTGAATTAAATGTTCTTAATCGAAATAAAAGAATGAGAGAATGAGCTCCAGATCCCCGCTGGAAGGCGCAGAAAGAAAGGAACTGATTACAGTGCACAGGACTGGAGATTACATCACTTCTGGCATCACTTCTTTGACGGGGCGAGTTGATGCGGAGCCACACAACTCCTACTGATGCATGAGGGAATTGCCAAAAAATGTCTGGTGTTTGGAGGTATTCACAAGTGAGGAATCTGCAGTTATAAGTATTCAGCAGAAATATTATACCTAGATAATGAAAAACTATGCCTGGGGCACTTTCTGCAAAGAGCAATTTGCATATCTATCACATATTACAACTTGAATCGAGGTATGCACTTTAGAGTCCAAGGTGACAAGCCATGGGACCCATTTCCTGTAAATGTTAGTGGCAATTACAGAAAAATAAAAACCCACCATTCTGGTCTTCTTGGACACGCACTCCTTCCACCAAGAGGTTTTCATGCCTCATATATCAGCAAGGACCCCCACTATTTTCTTCATGTGTTCATTTATGTACGCATCATAAATTCAGATGTATTTGTATGTTTAGGGAACAGAAGGTCCCATCTAGCATTTTTAAATGTATGTCATGTAATACTTATAGATGTACATTTCAATGTTATCAGATAGGCAGAAACAGCAATTATATTTCCCATCTTCCTACACACTTTTTGACCAGTTTCAAGCCGTGGGTACGGACATTTTCAGTTGAAAAACATGTTTTTTTTGTTTAAAGTAAAACTAAACTCTATAGAAATAATCTAAATGGGAAAATAGACTTTGAAAAAAATATAAGGCCAAAATGAATATCTTCAGTGTGGAGACATTCTCTTTGTTGACGTTGAAAATGGAAATGAGAGACTGGACTGTTTCAGGGAAACAGTGGTCCTAAGTGGCTGGTGTCAAATTACTATGCAGCCATTACATTAGTGCTTTTCCTTAAAAGAAAATGAGTACTATACAAACAGAGAGAGGGGCAAAGACAAAAAAAAAATATTGTTTATACATGGCTTCCACTAGAAGCCTTTATCATCAATACCAGTTAGTAACCCCTGTTGCTTTATGCTAAAGGAATCCCAGGCTGCTCTGACAGGGTTCTCAGAGAGCTTGTCAGAGCAGTGCTGACTCTAACACAGCCTTGAGAGAGGCTGAAGAGGATTGGGGCAGGTGTTCAGGTATTTTCTTTTACATTTGGGACACGTAGGAGAGACCATGTTATGTTTGGCTTTTCCATTACTCTTCTGTCCCTACATAGCAGCTGTAAGCAGGAGCAGATGATCTTGGTTCACACATAATGCAAAATTATACATTGATAAAAAGTACAAAATGGGTATGTTTTTCACCTGAAGGTGATGGAGCAAGGACTCGTAGAAAGAGACTTGCTCGGAAGCAATCCACTCCTTTAACTCACTGATAAATATTAAAACTGTCTTATGTGAAACTAAAGCGCACCACACAAACACGCGTGTTGGAGAAGCTTGACTAAGTGTTTACTAACTATATTAACATGAACGAAGGACTAAGAATCACTCTTAACGGAGAATCTTTACTGCGCATGCGTCAACAGCATCTACGCAATATGACGTTCTAAAACTTGAAGGGAAATTCTTGCGCATGAGCAGAAGGCACTAACATGGCAGCTTAAAGCCTCACGTGCATGGCATCTGCTTTGCTGAAAAGAAAACATGCAATTATACTAACGCTAATGCGGGGAAAGTATTAAGAAAATAAAAGGAAATAGAGTAGAGATGGGTGGTATACAGTGAAACCATTTATTTTTTAAAGTAACATTTGTCTGTCTTACTTTATTATTAGTGCACATTTGGGCCTCTCGTGTATGTACGAAGTAAGCTGACCCATGTGATTGAATTGTAACACTGTGCATGCTTGCTGAAAGTAAACCTGGAATGATGACATCAAACTTGAAAACCAGCCAAGGTCGCAGAGTGTCCTAGGCTGAGAAAAGAGCAGTGAAAAGTTCATCGAAGCGAATGTACTTGTTGAAGTTATTAAAATGTTGCAAATATAATGTGAATGCTGATGGGAAATAAAATGTATGTATAAAAATTAAGAGAATGGGTTTGTGAACAATAGTTTAATGGAATTTGATGACATGTAAGCATGGTGTGATGATCTTCCCCCCTTGCTTGACCAATTAGATTTTATATTTTTACGATATTGAAACTTTAGTGGGTGGTACATAAAGAACGAAGGGTATAATTGAGGTAGTTTTTAGTTAGTTTGAGAGACGTTGATGCAGAGATGCTGTGAGCTGTGGGTGCTGCCCGAAGAGTGGGTGATGCTAATGCAGAGGAGAGATGCTGTGAGATGCTGAAGAAGAATCGAATGCAGAACTTGGGAATTTATTACTGTTTTTAATGATAGGAAACATTACCATCAATTTAGAGTGGGTTTACTCCCAATGAATTCATTTGTTGGTAAATGGTGTACCACGAATCGCAGAAAATGCCCATTCTGTCCGACTCAGAATGAATCCTTGGTACATATTTTATTCACTTACCCTGTTTACAAAATCCCCAGGCACAAGTGGCTCAAACCCATCTGCTTGTCTCTGGGTATTAATTCTGGCAATGAAGCATTTAGGATCCTAAAAACAGAAACTGATGAATATATAGTGATCGCAGTTGCCAAATTTGTAAGTTGGATGTGGGCCATTAGAGTAAAAAAGATGAGATTATGTTAACATGTTTCAAGTGTATTGACCTGGTCATTTTTATCTACTTAAAAGCTGTACCAATTGTAACAGATCTTCGGGGTATAACCGTTGGAATATTTTAATAGTTTTAACATACTTATTTATTATACACTTATGCACTTTATCATTGTGGATCTGTTTTCCGTGCTAATCTCCTTGTGTGTACAATCATGTAATTTCCAAGGAAATGAATTAGATAATTGTTTTAAATGCAAACATCTTTCATGATTTTTAATCGAAATAAAGAGATATTGAATTGAATTGAATGCAGAACTTTCTATCCTAATTTAATTGGGGTTAGATAAGAAGATCGCGTAAGAATCTCGAGGAGGAAGAGAGTGTCAGAGAGGGGTACCATGCAATCGTCGGTATTAAAGAGGTCATCTATCCTGTCCTGAATCCTGTCCTGAAGCCTTTGTCGCCTGAACTATCCTGGGGGAACCTTACCAGTCCTTTGGCCAGGGGGTTGGTCTTCACACCATTCTTGGCAAATATAATTTTGTGTATTTGCAGATAGTAAAGGTATTATAGACTAATCCTGAACATTGCGAAACATATAAAAAACCCAGTCCAGCGGTTTACTTGACAGTGTGTGTTTATGGGCCCAAGGTGAGTATCTGCTGTTGATGGTATGCCGCTGGATCGGTTTTTCTGGTAGCAGAGTTATGGTTGTTATTGACTAGTTTGGTGATAGATATTGATTATTGATTTATGTTTAACAAAAAAGTTAGCGTCTAGTTTTATGTTGTCCAGAAAATTCCAGAGGAATGAACAGCGGGTGGTGACAGAAGCCATACTGCAGTGAGGTTACTCATCTGTTGTAATAGCACTGAGAAGCTGTGGAGGGCTGGCAGTGTTAAAGTAGGGACTATTTTCGTATAAAAGTAGAGTGTGAATGAAAGCAGAGAGTTCGCTGGTGAAACTTTGGTCTTAATTTCCTAGTAAGGGTAACACCGAAGGAGTAACAGGTTCTTCCGAGCTTTCATGAAGGGTAAACAGAGGTTTTAACTCACAGTAGAAGAGGAGCAATTCTGAGACTCCAGAATAAGTCAAAATATATCCTGTGTTTAGAGGAACAGGCAGAGTAGCGAATGTTTTTATGTTGTTATTAACGGAAAATTTGGAGAAAGGTTTTCATATTACCTTGTGAAGGGAGGGTCAGTCGCTGGAGTTGTACTGACGTCACGGACAGCCGCGCTGGGATTGGTTGAAATAGCGGGTGTGTGACAGAAGCAGCTTTTGTAAAGGAGGGGTCAATAGTGAGGAGTGATACTGACGTCACAGAAGGCTACGCTAGCATTGGTCAGACCATGAGCGTGAGCCTGAGTCTGATTGGTTGAAAAGATAGAAGCCGCGCTAGGATAGGTCGAAAGAGAATTTGTATGTTGGATTCTGATTTGATTACTGGAATGAGACGTGCAGATAGAAGATTTCAAGGGTTTGCGGAATACAATTTTTTATATCGTTCATCCAGGAGGTAGGGAGAAAAGAGAAAAATTTCACAAATAAAAAGAATTAAGAATTTCTTTAAGAAAGATAAACCTGTATTGACTAGAGAGGGAATTCCTATTCCGCCACTGAAAACTCCTGCTTCCTTTACGATGATGGAAAGAGGATATCATACTTGTGTATGGTTGGGGAATTGGATAGAATATACGAAAGGTGATGGAGTGCTAGCTTTTCCTGAAAATTGTACATTTAATGGGAGAATTCTTCAGAATTTGAGAATGAGAATGAATGATTTAGAACCGAGACCTAGATTAACTCAGTATGAGGCTTTGGAAGAATGGGAGACTGAGGCGTATGAACGAGAAAAATGTCGGAGTGGAAAGTATAGAGGATTTTTGCCAGATATTTGCATGAGTCACGTGAAGGTCAGATGAAGCAATGGAGAAGAGCTATGGTATCAGAAGGTTTATATCCGGTGTTAATGGCTGAGGAACAGTCTGGAGGCAAGTGTAAGGAGAAAACGAAACACATGAATGTGACAGGATATGGTGAATCAGATGAATTAATAGAGGATATTTTAATTAAATCCTCTCCCCGTACCAAGAAGGACCCAGTAGAGTTACCCCAAGTGCACCAGCAATGGGAACACCCTTAATTTCTCAAATTTCACATGATACATCAGTTAATAGGGCACTTCATGATAAAGAAAGAGAAGCACTAAATAAAAATAGAGAAGAATTAATACAGAAAATACATCAATTGAACTTGAATGCAGAAGCTTTAACAGTACCAGTGACTATAGGTTCTGTTATTCCATTATATGGAGATAAAACGAGTTGCCCGAAACCTCAAACTGTAACCATTTCATTGAATAACCCCAGAAAAGAGGCAGTAATAACAGATGATCAAGCTAGTGAGTGCGATTCAGTCATTTCATTAATGGACCTTCCTAGAAGGGAGCCTGTATTTTAAATATCTGAAAAGAGTCACACCTGGGAATTTGAAAGAAAAAGGGTCCATGGCACCTGTAAGAACTATAAATTCAACAGCAGTCACTCCAGAAGATTTGGAAAGATGGGCACAGGGAATAGAAAATGAAGCTCAGTACCAAAGATTTTAGATATTTACAAGTTGAAAGTGGAACTGGTAGAGATGATAGCTGGAAATGTGGGAGTAGAACGATTACAGTGAGGAAAAGTTGTTGTTTATACGTAGAAGTATAACCAGAAATGCAAAGGTGTATCATGAAACATTGACAGAGATGGCTCCAGAGATTGGAGTAGATATAGGGAGATAAAAAATATTGCAGAAACCATACAGAGTGGAGTTTACTGACAAGGATTTGGAGAATATGAATGTGTCTGGTAGGAAGCTACAGGTGAAAGAGTTGATGATCATTTTGCAGAAGTGGGGTGACATTGATAAGTGGAGAACTAGGTGGACAAGAAAGCACAAGCGAAGGAAGCATCATCTGCATTTTTTCTAAAAGAATCAGAAAAGACAGAAAGATTGTGTGCTATGAGAGAGATTCATGGTGGTGGATATGTTCATGTCCCATGGAGCAGACAGGATATTTTGTCATTTACGAATGACTTCCCTAGGTTGAGAGAGAAACCTGTTGAATGGTACAAACAGGTTGACAGATTTTTGAAAGTTTTGAAGGTTCTGTTGAAGGATCTGGATAGTCTGTTCGATATAGTGGTACCTGCTGATTTATGGACAGAATGTAAGATTACAATTGATTGGCCAAGTGAAGAGTACCCAAGAGATTCTAAAACAGGAGCACCTGAGCAGATGAGGTGATGACGAAATATCACCAAGTAATTACTTTCCTGAAAGGGAAAATACCTTCTAAAGAAACAGATTGGGTGAAGATAGATAGAGCAACTCAAGAGCCGAATGAGTCTGTAAATGCGTATTATGAGCGATTGCTCCAGGTGTTTAAACAGTATAGTGGTTTTGAAAACATTGGTGATAAGGATATGGGACATTTTGTGTATCGGTTTATGTATGGTTTGAAACCGGAAATTAGTCAGATGATTCAACAGCACATGTTGTGCTGGCAGAGTAAGTCTATTGACGAGATTTTGAAGTACGCAAGGTATTGCGGGGATGATATTGAGGCAAGGCATAGAAAGTTAAAAGAGAAAATGATGTGGGCAAAAGTAAAATTGGTAGAACAGCAGGAAAATAAATTAACTACCCAGGTTGATGGTCAGATGAAAGAACAGAATCAGAACGATTATGTGGCGAATGGTGGTACATTTAGAGGATGAATGAATAGAGAGGAAGCAAAAAGAAGTTTCCTTGTCATGCCTGCAGAAAGCTTTGACATTGGAAGAACGAGTGTAAGAGCATTCAGAATAATAATGTGCGAAATCAAAATTTAAATCCAAGGACGCAGAATGAAGTGATTATGAGTCAGCAGCAGCAGGTAGTCACTCCACAGTATCAGGTGCCACCAGCTCCTATGCCACATTTTGTGAATCCACCGAAGTACAGGACCAGCGCCGGATTTTAAGGAGAGAGTGGCAAGAAAAATTCTGTAGTTTCAGAATATCTTTTACATAATAATAATGATGAAGAGGAGTACCTGCAATGACGGTGCCTGAGAGGGGAGGAAGAGGAGTGCGTACTTGGTGCATCCATGCCGGTAGATCAGTCAGGTCCATTCTGTTGATGGGAAAGTGGAGGGAAATTATATCACTTTTCTATTGGATACTGTGAGAACAGCAGACATCCCAAACCTACCCCTCCGGGGAGAGTCCCTCCAAGTAGTTTGAGTGTCAAACCAACAGATTAGAACACCAATCACAAAGCCAATGGAAGTACATATTGGAAATTTTAAAGACATGCATCGATTTGTAGTATGTTAGTAAGACACCACCAACTCATCCGAGCTGCAAAAAGGACCTCCTTCAAAGAACGCATCGACAACAATGCACACAACAGCAAAGAGTCTTCAACATCGTGAAGGAACTCTCCAACCCCAGCTCCAACTCCAACGACATCCCGCCATCGCAAGACCTCTGCGACTCCCTAGCCACCTTCTTCCACGGCAAGATCGCAGACATCCACAACAGCTTCAACAACCAGGCTCCCCCGACAGACACCGACACCTCAGACTCACCACCCCCCAGCCACACAGACCCCCTGCTCTCCTGGACCAGCGTCAATGATGACGACACCATCAAAATCATGAACACCATCCACTCCGGCTCACCATCTGACCCCTGCCCGCACCACATCTTCCACAAAGCAAGCTCCGCCATCGCACCCCATCTCCTCAAGATCATCAATAACTCCTAAGAGACCGTCACCTTCCCAGAGAGCTGGAAGCACGCCGAGATCAACGCCTTACTCAAGAAACCCAAGGCGGACCCCAAGGACCTCAAGAACTTCCAGCCCATCTCCCTACTCCCGTTCCCGGCGAAAGTCATTGAGAAGATTGTCAACAGGCAACTGACCTCCTTCCTCGAAGAGAACAACATCCTGGACCCGTCACAGTCTGGATTCCACAGCAACCACAGCACTAAAACAGCCCTCATCGCCACCACCGACGACATCAGGGTCTGCTGGACAACAGAGAAACCGTGGCCCTCAATCTTCTGGACCTTTCGTCCGCCTTCGACATCGTCTGCCACCACACCCTACGCTCACGCCTCCACAACGCAGGGATCCGCGACAAAGCCTCCTTCCTCACCAGCAGAACCCAGAGTGTCCACCTCCCTCCATTCCGATCTAAAGACAACAAGATAATCTGCGGCGTACCCCAAGGATCGTCCCTCAGCCCGACACTCTTCAACGTCTACATGGCACCGCTCACCAACATCGTCCGATCGCACAACCTCAACATCATCTCATACGCCGACGACACCCAGCTGATCCTCTCCCTCACCAAGGCCCCCACCGGTGCCAAATCCAACCTCCACGAAGGAGTGAAGGCCATCACCGAATGGATGAGGAATAGCCGCCTGAAACTGAACTCGGACAAGACGGAGGTCCTCATCATCAGATCCACCCCCTCCGCCTGGGACGACTCATGGTGGCCGGCCACGCTGGGAGCTGCACTGACGCCCACCGACCACGCACGCAACCTGGGGGTCCTCCTGGACTCCTCATTGTCAATGACCCAGCAAGTAAATGGTGTCTCCTTCTGCTGCTTCAACACCCTCTGCATGCACCGCAAGATCTACAGATGCATCCCCACCGGAACCAGAAGGACGGTCACCCAGGCCCTCGTCAGCAGCAGACTGGACTACGGCAACGCCCTCTATGCAGGAACTTCAGACAAACTCCAGAAACGACTACAACGCATACAGAACGCCTCAGCACGCCTCATCCTCAATATCCCGCGTGCAGCCACATCACAGCCCACCTGAAAGACCTGCACTGGCTCCCCGTCAACAAGAGGATCACCTTTAAGCTCCTCACCCACGCTCACAAAGCACTCCACAACACCGGACCAGCGTACCTCAACGATCGACTCACCTTCTACACCCCGCACCCGCAGCTTCACTCTGCTGACCTCGCCCTCGCCACCGTCCCTCGCATCCGACGAGCGACCGCTGGCGGCAGATCATTCTTCCACCTCGTGGCCAAGACTTGGAACACCCTCCCCATCCGCCTGCGACAGACCCAGGACCTTCTAACCTTCAGGAGACTTCACAAGACCTGGCTGTTAGAGCAGTAGCAGCACCCCCGCCCTTCCCACAGTGCCTTGAGACCCTCACGGGTTAGTAGTGCGCTCTACAAATGGATTGATTGATTGATTGATTGATTGACTCTAGTCCAGTAAATCTTTTAGGACAAGACCTAATGTGCAAAATGAATTGCACAATCTATTGTACACCGGATGGTGTCGCTTTCCAAACCTTTGATGAGGACGTTGTGTATAAAATGTTATTAGCCAAGCAAAGTACAGCGGTAGATGGAATGTTTTCTTTGATGACTGAAAGTGAATTACCAGAAGAATTGAGAACCGCAGTGAATCCTAGTGTATGGGATTTTACAGGAAACGATATTGGACTCATGGCAAATGTAGATCCAGTGAAGGTAGCAGTGAAAGAAGGGGCAGTGTATCCAAACACACAACCATACAAAATGAGTCCAGAAGTAAAAGCAGGAGTTGCTCCAGAAATTGACCGAAGTATTAAACAAGGCATTTTGAAAGAGACAATGAGTAGCCTTGTAATTTGCCAATAATAGGACTTAAAAAGCCTAGTGGGACGTACAGAATGGTACAGGATTGTAGTGCCTTGTTGCCCAGTAGTGCCAAATCCAACAGTGATTCTTTATCAGATTCCCTGGAAAGTTGGCTGGTTTACAGTAATTGATTTATGCCAAGCCTTTTTCTCTATTACTTTGCACCCAGACAGTCAGTATTTATTTGCGTTTATGTTCGAGGATCGTGTCTTGGCATGGTGCCGAGTTCCTCAAGGGTATACAGAAAGCCCCTCAATCTTTAATCAAATCTTGAAAAAGTGTCTAGAGACATTGGTCATGCCCAGAAAATCAGTTCTGGTTCAATACATTGATATCCTACTGGTGGCATCAAAATCATGAGAAGATTGTGTCACTGATACAATTGCTTTACTGAACCATTTGGCCAAAGGAGGACACAAGGGGCCTCATTTATGAAAAGTGACGCATCACTGCGTGAAAACAGTGATGCGTCACTTTTCACTGCGCCCTCCCTGCGACTCCAATGATGCGTCATATTTACAGTATGACGCAATATGTCGCAAGGAGTCACAGATACGTCAGTATTTCTGACGTATCTGTAGGCGCAAAAGTGACGCATTGCTGGAGTGTGTCACAAAAGTGACGCAACTCCAGCAATGTGTCCTTTCACATGGGGCAAGCCCCATGTGAAAGGGCCTGTGTCAATCTTACGCCTGCTGTGAGGCAGGCGCAAGATATTGACGCATTTGCACCCTAGAAGTGGTGCAGTGAAATCTCGTAGATTTCACTGCGTCACTTCTACGATGCTTACTTACGTGGGAACGCCCACCCTGCATACATTATACCTGACGCAGGTATAATGTAGTGCAGGGGTTTACAAAGTGACGCATCTAGGTAGATGCGTCACTTTGTAAATATGGCGCATGTTTTACGCCACTGGTGCGTCACAAAAAGTGATGCACCCGTGGCGCAAAAGTGACGCAGGGGCTCATAAATGAGCCCCATGGTGTCTCCAAAGAAATTGCAGTTTTATCAGCAAGAAGTCAAATATCTAGCCAAAAAATAGAAAGAGAAGTTATAAAAGTAACCCCAGAGAGAATAAAAATAATCATTCAAATGCAGTTACCAAAGAAACAAAAAGAGATGAGAATGTTTCTCGAAATAGTGGGGTACTGTAGGCAGTGGATTTTGGGATTTTCCCTGCTAGCAAAACCATTGATTCAGTTGACCCAAAAGAAAGCGAAAGATCCGATTGTCTGGAATGATGAGTGCGTGGAAGCGTTTGTGAAGTTGCGAAATAGTCTGTGTTAGGCCCCTGCCTTAGGCATGCCCGATTATACAAAAGAGTTTGCACTGTTCTGTTGTGAGAGAGAAGATGGTGCACTTTCAGTTTTAACCCAAAGACATGGATTGAGCCGACGTCCAGTGGCATATTTTTCTGCTACTTTGGATCCTGTGGCTTCAGCTTTACCTGGCTGCTTAAAAGCAATAGCTGCTACTTGTATGAGTCTGGAGCAAAGTGAGTCGATTGTGATGGGACATTCAGTTAAGGTTTATGTTCCACATTCAGTTGAGATTCTTTTAACAAGAACTCAAACACAGCACCTTACCCCTAGTCGGATGACTAAGTATGAAAGAGTGATTCTGGGAGCAGAAAATGTGACAGTAATCAGGTGTACGGTCATAAACCCTGCTAACCTATTAACAGACCCATGCTGAGAGGAAGTGAAAGATTAAGTGGATCATGATTGTCTGGACGTAACTGAGATGTGTACCAAGCCTCATCATGACATTAAAAAAAACCTTTGAAAGAGCCAGATCATGAACTATTTGTAGATGGGTCTTGCTTGAGGACCGAAGAAGGAGGACTCAGTGCAGCTTATGCTGTATGTTAAATATCAGGGGTCTTTGAAGCATCCTGTTTACCGGGAGTCAAGTCTGCACAAGTAGCTGAATTGGTGGCCTTAACAAAGGCATGCAAAATTGGGAAACATTGGTGAATACCCGTATTTACGGACAGTCAATATGGTTTTGGGGTTGTGAACGACTTTGGCCAGCTCTGGATGCAGAGGGGATTTCTGACTTCTTAAAAATCTCCAATAAAAAATGGGAAAAATGTAAAGGAATTATTGGAAGCATACAAATGCCAAAAGAAGTAGTAGTGGTTAAGTGTGCTGCTCACCAGTCAGGAAATGACTATGTGGTGGCAGGTAACCAATATGCTGACCAAATTGCCCAATATTGTGCAACAAATAAAATGTCACTTAACCGAAAAATTGAAACTAGTGAAATCAGCTTCCAACTTATTCTTTTCTCTGCACTAGGAACATGTGATGAGGGTAAACAGTTGTAGGAAGAAGTTGAGGCAAAAGAAAAAGAGATCTGGATAAAGTCACATTGTGAAAGAAGGACAGAGGATGATGTATGGGTATACACTGATGGAAGACCAGTCATGGTAGAATGTCTACTCTACTTAGTACAGAAATACTTTCCACACTGTGTAAAGAAGGAATTGAGAAGTATCAAATTAACTTCTTCTGACCCGCTCCCCAACATATAGACTTGTGAGAGGGGTTCCTAATTCACCAGAGTCTGTACCGATATAAAATCTGCAAGAACCTTAAACCAGTGTAGCAGTCACTCTGTTCCAAAAATCAATATGTGAAAAAGCCAGTATAATCACAGGGATACAAAACCCACACCGTGAATATCAGTGAAAATATTTGTGCAAGACAAGGTAGAACCTCACGTGCGCAACACCACAGCGGGCTGACACTGGTTAAATTATCACCAGTACTGCCACGTTTCTCATCATAGGTTACTACCTTGGACAAAAAAACTGGGCAAATATACCAGAAAAAAATTATAATCAACAAAGGTGAAAATATGTGAACATCACACACCATAGTCCCGAGTTAAAATTGATAAAGAGCCATGGCCACCATCATTTTATTCTTAGCTCATGGGTCAGTTCAAAGATAAAAAGTGCTGTATCTTAACAGACAGAAAGCCATTTAGCCGACATGTTTCATTGCCTTACTCTTATGTCAATTTCTTCAGGGCACTAGGACTTCATTCACCTGATCAGCACACTTGTAAGGAACTATTTGTGACTGCAAAAGACAAAAGGAAAGGTTCTTGCCATTATGCACTGAGCGCCAAAACAGAATACATCAAGGCCACTGTATTCAACTATTCACATATGTATAAAAAACAACCTCATAGGTTATCATTACCCGTTGTCAGCCAAGGTTTTTCATACCAGCTCGACACCGTGTCAAACAGGCACTGTCATTTTTTCAGTGGTCCTGTATTTCACAAACCCTCTTGTACTTTGGGCATTCTGTGGAGAAATTAATTCAGATCAAAATTCAACCACATAACAATCGTGTCAAAAAACTCATCGTAAATTCAATGACACGGGGAGCGTTTCACGCTTGAACATCCCTATTGTTACTAAAGCATGTTAACTAAGGATATTTAAAACCATCACCGGTCTCAACTTAGTGTCCCTTATCTGTTTCGAAACACACTTGTTCCGGTTACAATACCAAACGGTATCCAAATTGCTCTTATCAAGCACTCTACTCCAAGCCGTTGTTCCAATGACAGCCCTGTTGCCCCAACTCACACTCAAGCACGTACCAGCCTTCAAAGTAATAGTGCCCGTTCCTGCATCTCTCCCCACTGTTGCATCTTACCGCAAAACACTCGCGTCCCGAGCTTCGTCTCAGCCGCGTAAGGATTCCCGTGCGTCTACCCAATATACACGCCGGTTCCTACGTGAAGCACGTTTGTTTCTAATATATCACGTGATGTATGGAGCAAAGAAAGGCGCCATCTTGGAATAAGCAGTTGTTCAATACTTTTCCAGATAACTCCGGGCACAGACCCGACCATAAGGATATCCTACCCTCAAATTGTACCAATTTGCTGGTATAAAAATGATTTTTTAGATATACCAAGAAATTTACAACCAACCACAACATGTAAATGGTATCATTGATTTACCCAGAAAATCCACTTTTACTCTGGGGAAAGGTCCACAAGCAAACTTGACGAGATCTCAACTGATAGATGGAATTTAATCAAGACCATTAAATCTGGAAATGTAATTTACTTTCCACTATCAACTTTTCAATAAACTTTATTGAGATGCCTTTCTATCTCAACAGCCAATTGTCTGTGCCGTCGTAATAAATTGGCAACCCCTATGAAAAAATTGCACTTAGCATTCACTATATTTAAAGCTCAAGATTACTTATCATGACCACATCATTTTTTCCTATCGCAACAAGGCTTATTTCAAAGCACACAGAAATACTCTGCTGACACAAAGGAACAGTCACCAGTCTCAAAGTGAAATTCTATTCCATTCAATACAGTCGTTTAATCCGATCTTATCAACTCTTTCAGAAAAGATCCAACGCGCTTCCTTATTAGCTAGTAATGTATCCATACTTGAAACCTCTCCCTTAACCCCTTCAGCGCGGTGCGGATTACCGCGCTGTGCTGAAGGTTCCATTGAGCGGGTGGGACCATGACGGAGTGGTTCCATCATGCGCACAGCGCGACCGACGCGCATGACGGAACCACTCCGTCATAAGCAGCGATGAGGTTAATTCTCTCCAATACTGTCCAAGTCAGAGATCTAGCATCATGTTTCTCAGTGACAAAATGCTGCACAAATCTTGTAGTCAGTTTTCCTATCCTAATAGTGCTTAGATGTTCCTGAATGCGTATCTTGACTTTCCTCGAAGTCAAACCAATGTAATGCAGCCCGCATTTACACGTGATACGATAGATAACGTTGGCTGTGTTACAATTGGTAAACTGTGTCAAATGCCATATTCTACCATCCGTCAATGTTACTCTGTTAGATTTAGAAGTCAACCCACATACAGAGCATGACCCACACGGGTAATAACCTGCAGGTAGTGTAGATGTAGGTTGCTCAACTCTTGCACAAGAGTGCACTAGTTTATCCTTCAAGTTGCATGCTCTTTTAAATGCAAACCTCGGGGCGGCATCTTGAAATCTGCTGTTGACAACAGATCCCAATTTTTACGCATCAGTTGTCTGAGTTTACTTGCTAACGGATCATATGTCATAACAACTGGTAGACAGTCACTTTTTGATTTTTGATTCTTGTCCAATAGAACACTCCGTGGTGTATTCAAGGCTCTTTTTCTCGCATTTTTTGCCTTTCTGGGATAGTGTCTTTGAATCAATTTATCACACAAACCCTCAGATTGTTGCATAAAATCAGCCGTGGAAGAACAATTTCTCCTGTAGCGGAGGAATTGACCCACAGGCAGATTATCTCTGAGGGCCCGTGGATGGAAAGAATTAAACAATAACAGGGAATTTCTATCCGTAGTTTTTTGATGGACCATCATTCTCAGTTGGCCCTGTTCAGCATGGATATCAAGATCCAGATAAGTGACAGACTGGCGGCTATATGTCCAAGTAAATCTGAGGCTGTCATCTAATGTATTCAGCCGGTTCAGAAAGAGCAACAACTCATCCTCAGTGCCTGCCCAGATACAAAGAACATCATCGATATACCGCTTCCAGAGGAGTATATTCCTCTAGAAGGGATTAGCAGGATGGTAAATCCGATGTTCTTCAAACTGGCCTACATGTATGCAGGCCAGACTGGGCGCAAAAGTTGCGCCCATTGAAGTACCGGAGACTTGTAGGAACAAATCATTTTTGTCACAAAAATAGTTCCTAGTCAGTGCGATCTCGATGCATTGTAATGCAAACGACTGTGGTGTGTCGTAGAACCACTCTTGTTCCTCCAGAGCACGAGCTGCTGCCACCAGAGTCGCATCCTGGGGGATACAAGTGTATAATGACTCGATGTCAATAGTCACTAAAAATTCAGATTATGTGTCATAACTCACAGTTTCTAGTACATTCAGAATATCTCTAGTATCCTGTACAAAGGAGGTTTGTTTGATAACTGACTCTCTGAGAAAAAAATCCGCAAATTGCGAGAGAGGCTCGAGAACTGATTGTACCCCCGAAACTATAGGACAACCGGGGGGAGGCCGCGAGGCCTTGTGAATTTTCGGTAAAATATAAAATGCCGGTGTCCTAGATTTAACATTTACAAGGAATTCGGCTTCTTTTACAGTAATCCATTTCTTTTCTTTAGCCGCGGATACCATAATCTTAATGATCACCAAGAGTTCATACAGAGGATCACGGGTCAAGGGTTGGTAGTTTTCACGTTTACTCAAAAGTCTCAAGACCTCTCCTTCATAATCCTTAGTGTTCATTATAACTATCGCACCACCCTTGTCCGCAGATTTTATAGTGACAAGGGGGTTGTCCTGCAAACTTTTAACAGCCGCCCAGTCTTTTTTACTCATATTATTAAAAATATGATTATCATTCTTATTCTCCAGAGTATTAATTTCATGAAGAATTTTATTCTCAAAAACAGCCACCTCTAGACCCATACTTGCTGATGGGGGGCAAAAATGTGAGGGGCAACGTAAATCAGAAGAAAACAAAGACGGGGGTCCAGTGTCTTGTTGGCAAACATTTTTTTGATTTTGATCTTCCTCATTGTTTCGTGAAATTCAATGCGGCATTTGAATTTGTCATGTAACCGAGTAGGCACAAAACCCAAACCTTTATTCAAAACTCGTCTTTCATCGTCTGACAAATTATAGTCAGATAAATTCACTACAATGTCATTCAGAGTTGGTTCCGTCCTCGACTCCGTGTTATTCGAGGGGAAAACCCTTGCCATGTTTGATCTTGATTGAGTCGAGTCTGGCCTTTGCCCCTCTGGCCCCCCCTCCCTCTGTGTCCTCTCTGATTCTGTCCTAAAAAAGACCTCAACAGTAAACCTAGATCTTCATTGGATTGCTCAGATTGATTAAATCTTACCCTGTTGGTCTTTTCGCCTTGTCCACTGACCTCATCCTCCTCAGAAGATGTGTTGTCGAATGTCCAATTATAGGGGGATCGTTTAAAGGGCTGTCTACCTCCCCTGGCAAACCCCCCCGGGGTCTTGAATCAGTTCTTTGCTGGTAATAACTGTCTTCAACATATGGAAATGCCCATTCATGGGTAAAGCGTTCTAAATTGCGTTTCAGACCCTTTATTTTTTGATTTATCATGTAGTTTTTATAATCAGAAAGGTCCTCCTGGATTCTAGATAACTGTTCCTTTGTATCAGCGAGTGTAGTATCCCTCTTAATACTCTCCTCCAATTCCAAAATCTCTTTTAAGAGGTCCTCACTTAATCTCTGAGCCGTATTAATAATTAAAATCAACCAGTCACGGGTGCACTTGTTTGCGATGTAACTCCAATCAATCCGGAACTGGTTGTCCTCAAGAAAAATACGTGGTTCAATTCGTACAAGGAGGCTCGCAGGGGCAGCCCCTGCTCTTAAATACTCTGTCATCAATGCCCCGTGAAGAGCTATTCTGACTTGCTTCTTTTTAAGTGCACTCAACTTCTCCCATTCTTCCCTCGCAGTGGTGGAATTCGCAAGGGATGTATCTGGGAGAAGCGATGGACCAGATAGAATCGCAGCTATTTGTTCATCTGTGAACGCTAAGCAGTGTCTATCCATATTGAATCACCTACGAAGCCTCTCTGCACAGGAGACTTAAAGCTTATAAACTTATAAACTTTACAACTCAAAACCCTCAAACCCAAGGTTGGGTGTCAGTAAATTCCGCTTTGGCCACTCAGTACACAACTGCAAACCAGTCCAAAAAATTATTTTGAGGACCGTTAAATGCTCTCACGGCTGAGCCGCCGTACTTAACATGACATATCAACAAGGAGCTACAGGGGGAAAGTACGAGATTGGGTCATCCCCCACTCAAATCAGTTTTACAACTGTACTAAGTAGATTGGGTCTTTTTGTTGTAAAACTGATTTGAGTGGGGGATGACCCAATCTCGTACTTTTCCCCTGTAGCTCCTTGTTGATATGTCAGAATGTCTACTCTCCCAAATGGCAAGAATGTATCATGGAGATACTCATGTTGGTCGAGATGCCATGACCAGACAATTCAGACAAATTTGGTATAATCCAAAGTTTAGTATAGTCGCAGAGAGTCTTTGCCAGAGATGCTTAGTTTGTCAGCAGCTAAATCCAGGTAGGAAGACAGTTGTCACTTGGGGAAAAATCGGTAAGGCAGAAGGACCATTCGCAAGATTGCAGTTGGATTTTATTGAGTTACCCCCTCACAATGGTGTGCAATATGTTCTTGTCATATTGTGCCTGTTCTCGAGATGGGTAGAGGCATATCCCACCAAAAGAAATGACAGCCTCACAGTGGCTAAATAACTGTTGAGGGAACTGATACCTCGGTTCGGTTTCCTAGTGATTTTGGAATCAGATAAAGGACCTCATTTTAATAATGAAATAATTTGATTAATCTGTGAAGCATTCAAAATTGAACAAAAACTGCACTGTGCATACCGCCCAGAGGCTTCTGGAGTGGTTGAAAAATTAAATTGCACAATCAAGTCAAGGTTAGGAAAAGTGTGTGCATCAACATCACTGAAATGGCCAAATGCATTACCTCTTGTGTTAATGGGACTCCGAAGCGTTCCTGACAGGAAAACAGGATTGAGTCCACATGAAATACTTAGGGGAAGGGCAATGAGATAAGCATTCATTCCTGGATATAAACTGATAAATCTAACTGATGATTTGGTATTGGACTATTGCAAAGGATTAGCTGCCCTAGTGTGTTCTGTCTCCCACCAGGTTGGAGAAGACACAGTTGCCAGGCAGCCAACGCAGGCGCATGATTTGAATCCTGGAGACTGGGTAGTAGTGAAGAAACACGCCGGAAAGTCGTGCTCAGCACCCCAGTGAAGTGTACAGGTTTACCCAATTGGATACATGCGAGCCATACCAAAAGAGTTCCAGGCCCCGCTGAGAAAGAACAGCAACTGATTGAACCAGTTGAGATTGCTGAAGGCTGTGAAGTCGAAGAATCTAGAGGGATAGATTCTGAAGTAATAGATGAAGAACAACCAAGCAACAGTCAGTGGGAATGGATACCCGTGATTGACACACCTGAAGTTGTTATTCAAACAAGAAGCAGAACAAGATTAGAAAGATAGGAAAGTAGTGAGGACCAGATAGGTGTAGAAGAACATGCTCATGTAGAAGAGAACAAAACTACCAGAAACCTTGAGCAGAACCAGACAGGGAGAGAAGAACATACTCAGGCAGAGCTGAACAGATCCATTCATAGACCTGAGGAAGGACAGACAGGAGAAGAAGAACACGTTCAGGCAGAAGAAGAACACATTTTATTAAGACCTGAACAGGACCAGATAGGAGAAGAACAGGTTTGGTTGGCAGAAAAAGATCAACTTGAACTAAGACCCAAACAGGACCAGGTAGAGGAAGAAGAACACGTTCAGGTGGATGACATAAGACCTGAACAGGAACAGGTAGAAAGTGATTCAGAAGAAGAAGAACGGATTGTGCCTAGACACCCTGAGAATAAAAGAACTTTAGAAAAAGACGAAGAGGGTGAAAGTGCAGTTCAGATTAAAAGGGTCAGAAAAGGTGACAACTGGCCAGGTGGAGTGAAAAGATTGAGATACTATCTGAGAAAAACAAGAGAAAGACCAGAACAAGTGAAGGAAGTTACTAGTCAAACTCAGTCGAAACAGTCAATAGTGAGAAACACTCAAAAAAATCCAAGACTAAGAAATTTGAACAACAAATACAAGGGTCCTGAGTGGACCTATATAATTTTGGAGGAGTTTGAAAATTTGGACTTGAGTGAGGAGTCAGAAGAAGTAAATATTGCACAGATTAATGAAAGAGAAGTGATGCCACCTTGAGAAAAACAGAAGATTGAAATTCCAAGTGAAATTAGAAAAGAAGAGAAAATCTTCTTAGATTGAAATGGCAAGAAATGAAGTCACTGCACAACCAAAACGAAGTTTAAAACAAAGATGTTGTAGAGCTTGCATATTTAGCATTTTATTAGTAATTTCAATATGGCTATTACTAGCAGTATCGGGGCCTTATTTATTGATAACAAGTAAGAAGAATGATACAGATACTAATGAAAAAGCAGGCACAGTGAAAGGGGGTAGAGTAGAATTAGAAGCACCAGATGAGACGGATTTTCATCACACAGTATTAGATAACGACACATCTTTAAATTCTTTCACAAAATTGCTATTACAGTATGTAGATACAATGGAGATTAGTGATTGTTATGTCTGTATGAAATTACCTGCTTCAGTATCAGAGGGAGTCACATACCACCATTTACCTTTAACATATGGTATTTCATGTAGTGTATTAACAAGTCTGTTTTATAAAACCGGAAAACTTCAGTATTATTATTCAAACTTAGATGTAGTATTCTCAGCACTTCCTATTCAAAAGAATATGAATCCAGTACTTAGCAGTCAGGATGGACAGTTCATGGGTGAATTCTTCTTAACAATGAAAACAATAGATATAGTAACAGCACACAAGAATAATTTAACATGTGCATTACGTGAAGAAGAGAAAGTATTTTTGAATTTAGTAGAAGAAAGGAGACAGGATTTCCAAAAGAAAGTTGCTGAATAGAAATCCTGTGTACCACCATGGGTTGAGAAAGAGGGAATTTGTACAGCTGGCATGGCTCATGATGCGATGTCCCTAGACTTTGTGAAGAAAGGGAAAACCTGCCTCCATAGGTTAGAGACAGATTATAATAACGTATTTATTGGTTCCATGGAATGTGAATGTTACTTCCTAATTCTGGGAGGTTAGGGACTAAAAGGGGGAACTGATCCAGTATTTCCTGGGGTTTACTACGTGTGTGGGTATAATGCTTATTATAAGTTACCGGCACAATGGTACGGGAGCTGCTACTTTGGGATTGTATTTCTGAAAATGTATCACATAAAAAGAATCACTGGAAGCAATGAAAACACTAATGGACTAACACGAAGAAAGAGAGCTAGTTTTTCAGAAATAGTAGGTGATATATTTGGTGCATTGATACCTTCAGTGGGAGTCATTCTGAATTCACACAGAATTTGTAAATCGTCGACAGTAGTTGATCGTTCTCTTGACTGATACTGCTGGGGGTTTCTTGATGATTACTACAGAAATGGTTGCAATTAGGTCTATGGTTTTACAAAATAGACTTGCGCTTGATAACTTATTAGCAAAAGAGGGCGGAGTCTGTAAAATGCTGAAAGTGCAACATTGTTGTACTTACATTCCTGATAAGAATAAGGAAATTAGAGGGTATATTAAGAATATTACAAAACTTCATGAAAATTTGAAACCACTGGAGGTAAACAGTGTATGGGAAAGACTAACAAAGAGTATTACTTCAACAGGGACTTGGTTTTCTGATTTAGGGAAAAGTTTTTTAGGTCAAATAATTCTTCCAGTAGTTGGTATAACTATCATAGTTATGGTAATAATGATTTGGTGTAAATGTTGCAGAAACAAAGAAAGAGCAAGAAAATATTAAGTGGATGGGAAGGGAAGGAAAAGAAAGAGAGAATATGATGAAATTCAAATGGAGGAAATGAAGGGAAAAATCTATAAGAAGATGAGAGATTTAGACAATGAAAATGAAAATGAGAAATTAAAGCAAGAGAACAAGAATGAGAAGTGCTGAAAGTTGGAATCTGGTTTGGGATGGGTAATTTTGTGATGGCTCAAAAATGCCATCAGAGAGGAGATTGATGGAGCAAGGACTCGTAGAAAGAGACTTGCTCGGAAGCAATCCACTCCTTTAACTCACTAATAAGTATTAGAACTGTCCTATGCGCACCATACAAACACGTGGGTTAGAGAAGCTTGCCTATGTGTTTACTAATGATATTAACATTAACGAAGGACTAAGAATCGCTCTTAGCGGGGAATCTTTACTGCGCATGCGACAACTGCATCTACGCAATATGACGTTCTAAAGCTTGGAGGGAAATTCTTGCGCATGAGCAGAAGGCACTAACATGGTGGCTCAAAGCCTGACGTGCATGGCATTTGCTTTGCTGAAAAGAAAACATGCAATTATACTAACACTAATGTGGGGAAAGTATTAATAAATAAAAGGGAATACAGTAGAGATGGGTGGTACACAGTTAAACAATACATTTTTAAAAGTATCATTTGTCTTTGTTACTTTATTATTAGTGCACATTTGGGCCTCTCGTGTATGTCCGAAGTAAGCTGAACCATGTGATTGAATTGTAACACTGCGCATGCTTGCTGAAAGTGAACCTGGATGGATGACATTGAACTTGAAAACCAGCCAAGGTCACAGTGTCCCAGACTGAGAAAGAACAGTGAAAAGTTCACCGAAGTGAATGTACTTGTTGAAGTTAATAAAATGTTGCAAATATAATGTGAATGCGGGTGGGAAATAAAATGTATGAATAAAAATTAAGGGGATGGGTTTGTGAACAATAGTTTAATGGAATTTGATGACATGTAAGCATGGTGCGATGATCTTCCCCCCTTGCCTGACCAATTAGATTTTGTATTTTTACAATATTGAAACTTTAGTGGGTGGTACATAAAGAACGAAGGGTATAACTGAGGTAGTTTTTAGTTAGTTAGAGAGACGTCGATGCAGAGATGCTGTGAGCCGTGGGTGCTGTCCGAAGAGTGGGTGATGCTGATGCAGAGGAGAGATGCTGTGAGAAGCTGAAGAAGAATCGAATGCAGAACTTTCTATCCTAATTTAATTGGGGTTAGATAAGATCGCGGAAGAATTTCGAGGAGGAAGAGAGTGTCAGAGAGGGGTGCGACGCAATCGTCGGTATTAGAGACATCATCTATCCTGTCCTGAATCCTGTCCTGAAGCCTTTGTCAACTGAACTATCCCGGTGGACACTTACCAGCCCTTTGGCCAGGGGGTTAGTTTTCACACCATTCTTGGTAAATATAATTTTGTGTATTTGCAGATGTTCTTTTCTCTCTGTGCTCTCCCTTTCTTGTCATAAGTCATTGCGTGATTCCAAAGTATGTTTTGATGATTAATTGATTGAATTTTCCATCTTAATGAGAGAAGGTGTCTGTACTGTATATTTGAAGTGGTTCACATGCATTTAATTTAGGTAAAGACTTAAAACTTTACATAGTCTGTGGTAATTTACTTAAAAGAAATAATAGTTAAGATTATGTACATTATCACCATCAATTAGTTCAACTAATGGTCGACCAGAGGAGAGATTTTTTTGATCTGTGAAGGGTTAGTAAAGGTATTATAGACTAATCCTGAACATTGCGAAACATATAAAAAACCCAGTCCAGCGGTTTAGTTGACAGTGTGTGTGTTTATGGGCCCAAAGTGAGTATCTGTTGTTGATGGTACGCCACTGGATCAGAGGTTCTGAGTGACATCAAACACAACTCAAGATTCACTCAGCCTTCTTATTGTCAGTCAGTGAGCAGAAAAGAATCGAGTGAAAGCCCCAAATATTAGGAGGCATAGTTGCCTACTCTTGCTTTATTTATTTTAGGCACTTGATAAAGAAGTTGTGTGCTAGTTTTGAATACATGCTGAGGTATTTGATGAACTGTGATATGACTATCAGAGAAGGCTTTGTGCAAAGTACATGCCTCTGTCTGAGTGAAAGCCAGAGCAGCTTTCTTCTGGCCTAAAATATGTGATCAAATCAGTTTATATGAGATTACCTGTTTTCACCTTGTGTCTTCCACTACTCACCAGCTATCACAAGTCTTGTGGGAGAACATGTTAATCACATTTTAAGTTTACTTTTCATGGCTTCTTACATGTGTGATGCTGCAGCTGGTCGGGGCTCCTCCACATAGAGCTCTGCGGAACACTCCACCTCACCAAGCTCATTCCGGGCAGTGACAACATACTGACCCTCATGCTCACTCCCAACATGGGAGATAACCAATGAGTGGTGGCCTTTCTCCTTCAGAATGCGGACAGTCTCGCTCTCTTTCACAGGCTGACCTGAGGGACAGAAGGAGACTAATAAACATGAGAGATGAACAATGGGTAAATGTCCAGGGGTTAGCACAGAGGGGTAGGAAGAAGGAAATGTGCAACACCTGGATCAGAGGCACTACACAGATGTGTGCAACATTAATTAAGTTTGAGAAGGAAGAGAAAGAAAATAAGAAGCTAAAAAGATATGGTGCATTGGAGCTCACAAAGAAGAGCACTGTGAAATTAAGGGACGTTAGGTTATATGAAGATTCATATATCTTACAATCATTTAGTCTTCTACTGTAATCTGTGTAACAGCAATAACACTTTCATATGAACTGGACTCATGCTTTTCCTCCCTCAACTGGATGCTTCCACACTCACTAGATCCATCCGACCTTGAAGCAGACATAAGTGAGCAGGAAATAACAAGCTCTTACAAAGAATTAAAGAGGAACCCCCAGAAAATTAGCTTGAACGAAGTGGTATTAATGTATTCCAATGTATTCAGCATGCCAACAGATGCAACTTTAGCAGGGGAGGCAAATACACTAACTAGTACTCTAGTTCATACTTCGGCAATCCTGAAAGAGAAGATGAACTGTGTGTTCTGTTGCTTCAGATAATGGGAAACAAACCTGCCACAGCAGCTATTGTAGATGAATTGTACATTCCTGGACTAGCCAGGCATAAGAGGGATGGGAGAATCTTGAGGGGTTTCGTTAAAATGGGATATGTCCCTTAGAGTATAGCAGACACACTGGGGCTGATTTCCAAAGGAAAACATACACTTTTCTGTAAGTATACTCTTTTTTCGGTATCTACAAACTATGATTTAATAACAACTTTACGAAAACGGAGTCTCTGGAGTCGTAAAGTTACAATTAAATCATTGAGTCAGTTCACAAAGGTAAACTGAGACGAAAGTCTAACTTTACGACTTTCGGTATTGACAAAGGACATTTACGAGTAGTTAAGTTAGACTTTTGCCTCTGTTTAACTTGGTCGTAAGTTTACCTTACACTAGACTTTTGGTTTCATTAAAACCTAAGACCAAAATTTTAGCTAAACTGAGACAAAAGTCTAAATTTACTACATGTAAATGCCCTTTGTAAATACCAAAATTCGTAAAGTTAGACTTTCCTCTCAATTTACCTATGTGAATCAGGTCCTTAGTATGTTAATATCAAAAAAGTGTATAGTTACAGAGAAGTGTCAGTTTACCTTTGGGATTCAGGTACTACATTTCTAGAACTCGAGTGCAAAAACATCTGGCATGGACTGTGCTCAGTGTACCTTAACTTGTGCTCACTTTACCAGCAGTTCTACAGTTGAGTGTCTACAGAACAAAACTCCAGGATCTATGAAGCCAGGACCTAGGCAGCTATGCTTCAAACCAAAGTGGCTCCTTGTGAAGCAATATATGTCCTTGGTCCCCAGTCATGAGCTGGGTATGCATTGAATGCAGTCTATGCTTTGAACCAATGGTGCCTGACCCATGCTGGAGGCAATAGGATAAGAGTGAGCCAATGTAATTTCAAATCCTGGAAGAGGTGAATTGATTAAAGGCCTCCTCATAAGTCCTGGGCATTACCACTGCTTGTTAAGCATGGGGATGAGGAAGCATCTGTGGGTATTTCACTGTCACAAAATGCTGGAATAAAACATCTTTAAAGAAATACAAGTTCCATTCTCAAGAAAAAGAATATTCTCAAAAATGTCAAAAGAAGTCAGAGTCTTGTACCCTATAAACCTGTCTTGGTGGGGTCAACTGGACTTCATTAAGATGATGTTCAAACCAGTAATGCTATAGACGGTGTCAATGTTTCCACTTATCTTCCGTCCAACCTTTTCTTGGTACGCAATAAAACTATAAATACTGGGCCATATTAACAAGGAAGTAAAGCAGGTTGGTGCGGCAAGCTATTTGGCTGCGCCGCACTGCGTTACTTCAGAAGCAAAGAGATGCGTCATATTTACAATATGAAGTATCCTTGAGCTCTCCCCTGTGCTGGTGCACAATTGGATGCCATGCACCAACGCAGGCACCCTTGCACCATGGTGCAAGGGTGTCTGCGTTGCGGGAATGATTGTTTTTGTGCAGTAAGGGACACCTTCCTGCACAAAAACAATCACAAGAGGTGTTTTCCTCTTTCTATGTGTGCTGCAGAATGCACACAAAGAAAGAGGAAAAAACGAGGAGAAATAAACGTATTTCTCCTCGTTGCGCCTCCTTAACCCTCTCCTGGGGAGGCGTAGGAACCTGATGCATTCCCAGGTTTACAAAAGATTGTAAATCTGGGAATGTGCAGAATTCATGGGTGTTGTGTGGCAACACACAAACCACCACCCATGGAACACCCCTATCTGATAGAGACATCTAGCTGCAGATTCCTTAACTTGGAATATCCCCAGCCGTCAGACTGGATCCGGAAAATCTTTTTCCCCAACAATACCTCTGTACGCCGGAAGGTGGCGCCGCTCGGCTCCGTCCTGACGTCGTCCACGGAAGTGACGTCAATGGAGCCATATAAACCCCTCCCGGCGTGCTGACATCAGTTTTCTTCTTTTCCGCGTCCTAACGCAAATCCGGGAAAGTGATACCGCGAGCCTGTTTTTGTTACTTACAGGCCTTTTTGACGCCTTTTCGCGTCCAGGAACAGTGTGTTCGATGCCCCTTGCGGAACATTACAACACAACCAAATAAGTGTTATTGTGGCTACACAGGTTCTCAGTGATGACCATAGCTCCTGTGGTTACATAAGTTTGGACCCGAATAACAGGTACTATTTGTTAGACATACATATGTATATATATATATATATATTATTATATAAATACATACACTAAAATATTCTCTTTGTTATTAAACTGCCACACGCTATGTTAGATTTAATAAGGGCTAACTAATTGTTTATCTTGCGGTTTAGCGGATGAGGCTGGGCCCGCATCGAATATCCTTAGTCGGTTGATTTAAACATTATCGATACCTTTGAAGATTCTATGAAAGGTACAAAGATGGAGGGGGGAGACATAAAAAGATTATGATTATTCCTCCATTATATAGATGTTGGAGGATTATAACTATATTTGAATTATAAAACACTTTGTGGCAGTGATTATATAACACCTATATATATATCTTTTTAGGGAGGAGACTGTGTCCCCCCACACAGAGAAATATAAGTGAGGTATATTCCGTGTTGAGAAGCTCTTATTGGCAAAGGAGAGATATCTAAGCCTCCGGTCTACCCTTAAGCAGGTGCGTAGTTTTTTTTTGGGAATAGAAAACAATATGTGTATGACAAATGTGTGGATATGAATGAGAGTCAGTTGTTTGTGAACTAATATGGGGAGCATCAATTTTGAGACCGAGAGCACAATATTGGAAATATTTATTTTATGCTTTTTTAATTATTAAGAAATTGTTATCTTGATGCAAATAAATGATATTATAGAATGCAATGGGTAAATAATATGAAGTTGAAATAATGACTTGAATTGCAGTTTGTGTAAAAATATCTTGTATGCATTTTTTTATATCGTTTTTAGATACAGCTATTTGGGAGATTTGCTATAAGTATTTGCTAGCCTGATGAAGGTGGGGCATTATAAGATACCACCGAAACGCGTCGCTCTTTTTATAGATCTGTAGAAGGATTCACACAACAACTTGCTAAAACAAAGGAATCTCTGTCTCACGAAGGCATTGGTGACAACATTGGACTTGAGCAGAAGATGAAAACAAAATGCTCATTGTATATCCATCTTTGAACATTACCATCTAGGTTCATGTATTTTGAGTGCCTTTGATATACAATATATTGTTGTCTGTTCACTTCCTCAAATATCGTTAGGTTCTCTCATTCGTTATATGGATGGCATGTTTTTAAAGATTTTATGATATAAATAAAGAACATACTATATATTTTCTATATATTGTATTTTCGGACTCTGCTTGGTGTGGATATTTAGTTCTATTGAGTGTATGAGAGTGATTTGATGTATGCTTTAAAAAGAAACCCAAGGGGATCTTTTCATTTGACATAGTGGGCTTCAAACTGTGCCGGTCCTGCTCACGACATCTGTATGTGGTGCTTGGGAGAGTACCATGACTCAGTGGAGTGCGCCTATTGCCGCCAGCTGCGGCCAAAATCCCTGCGGGAATGCCGCATGTAGCTGCTGTCTGCCCGGATGTCCCGAACGGACCCCTTGCGACGCAGGTCTCCTTCTCCGGCGGAGTCGTCCATGTGGGACATTCGCCTACCTCAGGTAAGCATTTGCCCCCCCCCCTCCCTGGCGTGCCTCCGGGCCCCACGGGGGGGGGAGGGACTCAGGTTGGGACACCGCCGGCGGGTTTACCCTCGGCTCCAACCGAGTGCCCTGACTCTGACACCAGAGTCGCCGCAATGTCAGGACACGGCCCGGAGGGGCATCCCATGACGTCTAGCCCTTCCAAAGCGCTATCGCACAGCCTTCCGAGGCTCCCTGCGGCATCGCTGGAGGTGGCTGCGGCGCGGTGCACGACACCGCTTCGGCATACTCTCTCCCGCAGGGGAATGTTGAGTCGACGCCGGTCCGACTCCGAGCGGTCAAGGCCTTTATGGAGGTCGTCGACCTCCGCTCGACTCGGACGGTCGAGACCTTTTCGGAGGTCGCCGCTGGACTCGAGGAGTCAAGGCCTCTTTGGAGGTTGCCGGGGCCGGCTCGACTCGAGGAGTCGAGGTCTTCTCGGAGGTTGCCGACGCCGGCTCGACTTGAAGGGTCGAGGCCTCTTCGGAGGTCGCTGGCTGGACTCGAGGAGTCGAAGCGTTTTCGGAGGTCATCGACGCCGGCTCGACTCAAGGAGTGGAGGCCTTTTCAGAGTTTGCCAGCTCGATTTGCAGATGTTGTCGGCTTAACTCGTGGGGTTGAGACCTTTTTGGAGGTCGCCGGCTCCACTCGGGTGGTCGAGGCCTCTTTGGAGGTTGCCGACGCTTGTTCCACTCCGCCAGTCGGGGCCTTTTCAGAGCTCTCCGACGCCGGCTCGACACCGGTACCGTCTCCAGCTTTATTGGTGGAGGATGTGGTCCCGGTGGGTTCACCACCCCCTGAGTCCTTTCACTGCTCTCCAGCGCAGGCGCCAGTGGAGCATTGACCTACTCATCCTGCTGCTGAGCCTCTATTAACCCCTTCAGTGCCCATGACGAGCTGGACTCGTCATGGAGCACAGTCGCGCTGTGCCCATGACGAGTCCAGCTCGTCATGGGACCCACCCTTGGGGGAAGCGCTGGCGCTCCCCCCGTGATTCCGCGATCTTTTTTTTTTTTGCTTGGAAGGCAGGGGAAGACCTTCCCCTGCCTCCCCCCGCCCCCCCCCGCCCGCGTCATCAATGACGTCAGCGCGGGAGCCGCGCTGACGTCACCGGAGGCTTCCCCTTTGCTCTCCGAGGCGCTGGAAGCCATTTGCTTCCTGCGCGTCGGAGAGTAAAGGTCAGTTTTGGGGCTGGGGAGGGGGTATCAGTGGATGTGTGCGCTAGGTAGGGTGGGGGCATAATGTTGGGGGGGGTGTAAGTGGGTTTTTGAGATCTCTGCTTTGTTTCTGCTCTTTGATCGTCAAAGCGCAGGCGATTTGATGGGAATTTCTAAAAAAAAAAAAACGCTCGTTTTCGTTTCTTTGTCTGTTTACCTGGGGGGTGCTGCTAGCGTGGGATGGGGGTGGGGGGCGTAATAAAGTCAGTCCTAGGGGTTCCAAAGTGGCCAGATTGATTTTATTGGCTTATAAAAACACCAGCATCCGAGTTTGCCAGTGCAGTGTGACTTTCGTTTTCTCCTGTAACTTTGAACTGCATTGTTGTACCAAGGGGGGGCCGAAGAAAGTGAGACAGGGGTTGCAACGTGGCCAGATTGATTTTATTTGCTTCCAAGTACACCAGCATCAGAGTTTGCCAGTGATGTGCTTTTTTCGTTTTTTTGTCTTCCTTTGAACTGTATTGTTGTTCCCAGGGGGCAAAGTAAAGTTAGACAGAGGGATTGCAAAGTGGCCAGATTGATTTCATTTGCATCCAAGCACACCAGCATCAGAGTTTGCCAGTGCAGTGCGACTTTCGTTTTCTCAGCCTTACTTTGAACAGTATTCTTGTTCCCTGGGTGGGCGAAATAAAGTAAGACAGAGGGGTTGCCAAGTGGCCAGATTATTTTTATTTGGATCCAAGTACACCAGCATCAGAGTTTGCCAGTGATGTGCTTCTTTCGTTTTTTTGTCTTCTTTTGAACACTGTTGTTGTTTCCAGGGGGGGCGAAATAAAGTTAGACTGAGGGATTGCAAAGTGGCCAGATTGATTTTATTTGCATCCAAGTACACCAGCATCAGAGTTTGCCAGTGATGTGCTTCTTTCGTTTTTTTGTCTTCCTTTGAACAGTGTTGTTGTTCCCAGGGGGGGCGAAATAAAGTTAGACTGAGGGATTGCAAAGTGGCCAGATTGATTTTCTTTGCACCCAAGCACACCAGCATCAGAGTTTGCCAGTGCAGTGCGTCTTTAGTTTTTTCGCCTAACTTTGACCAGTATTGTTGTTCCCAGGGGGGGCGAAATAAAGTTAGACAGAGGGATTGCAAAGTGGCCAGAATGCTTTTATTTGCATCCATGCACACCAGCATCAGAGTTTGCCAGTGCAGTGCGTCTTTAGTTTTCTCGCCTAACTTTGAACAGTATTGTTGTTCCCAGGGGGGGCGAAATAAAGTTAGACAGAGGGATTGCAAAGTGGCCAGATTGATTTTATTTGCATCCAAGCACACCAGCATCAGAGTTTGCCAGTGCAGTGCGTCTTTAGTTTTCTCGCCTAACTTTGAACAGTATTGTTGTTCCCAGGGGGGGCGAAATAAAGTTAGACAGAGGGATTGCAAAGTGGCCAGATTGCTTTTATTTGCATCCAAGCACACCAGCATCAGAGTTTGCCAGTGCATTGCGTCTTTAGTTTTCTCGCCTAACTTTGAACAGTATTGTTGTTCCCAGGGGGGGGCGAAATAAAGTTAGACAGAGGGATTGCAAAGTGGCCAGATTGATTTTATTTGCATCCAAGCACACCAGCATCAGAGTTTGCCAGTGCAGTGCGTCTTTAGTTTTCTCGCCCAGCTTTGAACAGTATTGTTGTTCCCAGGGGGGGCGAAATAAAGTTAGACAGAGGGATTGCAAAGTGGCCAGATTGATTTTATTTGCATCCAAGCACACCAGCATCAGAGTTTGCCAGTGCAGTGCGTCTTTAGTTTTCTCGCCTAACTTTGAACAGTATTGTTATTCCCAGGGGGGGCGAAATAAAGTTAGACAGAGGGATTGCAAAGTGGCCAGATTGATTTTATTTGCATCCAAGCACACCAGCATCAGAGTTTGCCAGTGCAGTGCGTCTTTAGTTTTTTCACCTAACTTTGAACAGTATTGTTGTTCCCAGGGGGGGCGAAATAAAGTTAGATAGAGGGATTGCAAAGTGGCCAGATTGATTTTATTTGCATCCAAGCACACCTGCATCAGAGTTTGCCAGTGCAGTGCGTCTTTAGTTTTCTCGCCTAACTTTGAACAGTATTTTTGTTTCATGGGGGGGCGAAATAAAGTTAGACAGAGGGATTGCAAAGTGCCCAGATTGATTTTATTTGCATCCAAGCACACCAGCATGAGTTTGCCAGTGCAGTGCGTCTTTAGTTTTTTCGCCTAACTTTGAACAGTATTGTTGTTCCCAGGGGGGGGCGAAATAAAGTTAGACAGAGGGATTGCAAAGTGGCCAGATTGATTTTATTTGCATCCAAGCACACCAGCGTCAGATTTTGCCAGTGCAGTGCGTCTTTAGTTTTTTCGCCTAACTTTGAACAGTATTGTTGTTCCCAGGGGGGGCGAAATAAAGTTAGACAGAGGGATTGCAAAGTGGCCAGATTGATTTTATTTGCATCCAAGCACACCAGCATCAGAGTTTGCCAGTGCAGTGCGTCTTTAGTTTTCTCGCCTAACTTTGAACAGTATTGTTGTTCCCAGGGGGGGCGAAATAAAGTTAGACAGAGGGATTGCAAAGTGGCCAGATTGATTTTATTTGCATCCAAGCACACCAGCATCAGAGTTTGCCAGTGCAGGGCGTCTTTAGTTTTTTCGCCTAACTTTGAACAGTATTGTTGTTCCCAGGGGGGACGAAATAAAGTTAGACAGAGGGATTGCAAAGTGGCCAGATTGATTTTATTTGCATCCAAGCACACCAGCATCAGAGTTTGCCAGTGCAGTGCGTCTTTAGTTTTTTCACCTAACTTTGAACAGTATTGTTGTTCCCAGGGGGGGCGAAATAAAATTAGACAGAGGGATTGCAAAGTGGCCAGATTGATTTTATTTGCATCCAAGCACACCAGCATCAGAGTTTGCCAGTGCAGTGCGTCTTTAGTTTTTTCGCCTAACTTTGAACAGTATTGTTGTTCCCAGGGGGGGGCGAAATAAAGTTAGACAGAGGGATTGCAAAGTGGCCAGATTGATTTTATTTGCATCCAAGCACACCAGCATCAGAGTTTGCCAGTGCAGTGCGTCTTTAGTTTTCTCGCCTAACTTTGAACAGTATTGTTGTTCCCAGGGGGGGGCGAAATAAAGTTAGACAGAGGGATTGCAAAGTGGCCAGATTGATTTTATTTGCATCCAAGCACACCAGCATCAGAGTTTGCCAGTGCAGTGCGTCTTTAGTTTTCTCGCCTAACTTTGAACAGTATTGTTGTTCCCAGGGGGGGCGAAATAAAGTTAGACAGAGGGATTGCAAAGTGGCCAGATTGATTTTATGTGCACCAAAGCACACCAGCATCAGAGTTTGCCAGTGCAGTGCGTCTTTAGTTTTCTCGCCTAACTTTGACCAGTATTGTTGTTCCCTGGGGGGGCGAAATAAAGTTAGACAGAGGGATTGCAAAGTGGCCAGATTGATTTTATTTGCACCAAAGCACACCAGCATCAGAGTTTGCCAGTGCTGTGCGTCTTTAGTTTTCTCGCCTAACTTTGACCAGTATTGTTGTTCCCTGGGGGGGGCGAAATAAAGTTAGACAGAGGGATTGCAAAGTGGCCAGATTGATTTTATTTGCACCAAAGCACACCAGCATCAGAGTTTGCCAGTGCAGTGCGTCTTTAGTTTTTTCGCCTAACTTTGAACAGTATTGTTGTTCCCAGGGGGGGGCGAAATAAAGTTAGACAGAGGGATTGCAAAGTGGCCAGATTGATTTTATTTGCATCCAAGCACACCAGCATCAGAGTTTGCCAGTGCAGTGCGTCTTTAGTTTTCTCGCCTAACTTTGAACAGTATTGTTGTTCCCAGGGGGGGGCAAAATAAAGTTAGACAGAGGGATTGCAAAGTGGCCAGATTGATTTTATTTGCATCCAAGCACACCAGCATCAGAGTTTGCCAGTGCAGTGCGTCTTTAGTTTTCTCGCCTAACTTTGAACAGTATTGTTGTTCCCAGGGAGGGCGAAATAAAGTTAGACAGAGGGATTGCAAAGTGGCCAGATTGATTTTATTTGCATCCAAGCACACCAGCATCAGAGTTTGCCAGTGCAGTGCGTCTTTAGTTTTCTCGCCTAACTTTGAACAGTATTGTTGTTCACAGGGGGGGCGAAATAAAAGTTAGACAGAGGGATTGCAAAGTGGCCAGATTGATTTTATTTGCATCCAAGCACACCAGCATCAGAGTTTGCCAGTGCAGTGCGTCTTTAGTTTTCTCGCCTAACTTTGAACAGTATTGTTGTTCACAGGGGGGGCGAAATAAAAGTTAGACAGAGGGATTGCAAAGTGGCCAGATTGATTTTATTTGCATCCAAGCACACCAGCATCAGAGTTTGCCAGTGCAGTGCGTCTTTAGTTTTCTCGCCTAACTTTGAACAGTATTGTTGTTCCCAGGGGGGGCGAAATAAAGTTAGACAGAGGGATTGCAAAGTGGCCAGATTGATTTTATTTGCATCCAAGCACACCAGCATCAGAGTTTGCCAGTGCAGTGCGTCTTCAGTTTTCTCGCCTAACTTTGAACAGTATTGTTGTTCCCAGGGGGGGGCGAAATAAAGTTAGACAGAGGGATTGCAAAGTTGCCAGATTGATTTTATTTGCATCCAAGCACACCAGCATCAGAGATTGCCAGTGCAGTGCGTCTTTAGTTTTCTCGCCTAACTTTGAACAGTATTGTTGTTCCCAGGGGGGGCCAAGTAAAGTTAGACAGAGGGATTGCAAAGTGGCCAGATTGATTTTATTTGCATCCAAGCACACCAGCATCAGAGTTTGCCAGTGCAGTGCGTCTTTAGTTTTTTCGCCTAACTTTGAACAGTATTGTTGTTCCCAGGGGGGGCGAAATAAAGTAAGACTTAGGGGTTGCCAAGTTGCCAGATTGTTTTTATTTGCATCCAAGTACACCAGCTTCAGAGTTTGCCAGTGTATTGCTACTTTCGTTTTCTCATCTAACTTTGAACAGCATTGTTGTTTCCAGGGGGGGCGAAATAATGTAAGACAGAGGGGTTGCAAAGTGGCCGGATTGATTTCATTTGCATCCAAGTACACCAGCGTCAGAGTTTGCCAGTGTTTTGCTACTTTCATTTTCTCGTCTTCCTTTGAACAGCATTGTTGTTTCTAGGGTGGGAGAGGTTACCATTTCTGTAGGTACTGCAATACCTGGTTGATGGGTGAATTGGAAAACACAATGTGCACCATGGTTGTACTTTATACTCTTTGTAAGTTGACACCACTACATTACACCTGCTTGTGCTAAGACTAGTGGTATAAAAGTGCAATAAATGGCAGACACGCAAAACACAGGAACACACTGGGTAGGCACTTCTACGGGCATGGAGAACAGAATTTCCTATAATGTAAAGACTTACTTCACACAATGGAGAGGGTGTGAATTAAGTTTGGAAGTGTCTTTGCAGGAGGAGAAATTTGAGGTTAGTTTTGAAGGACTGGGAAGAGGGAGGGGGTGGTCCGGAGCTGAGGCTCAGTTCCAGAATCTTGCCGCGTTGCTTGTAAAGGATTGGGCCATCAATCTTTCCTTTTTGAAAGTGGGAGGGTCAAGCAAAACATTTTGCGCAGTACGTGATGGTCTAGAGCATTATATGTATATGTTACAATAAAGTTTTTTTTCCTCTTTTTTTTCTAGACTAAAGCTTTTCAACGGTGGCTGTTCTGCAGTTTTGTGTAGTTGCATTGTGTTGGTAAGAATTTTTTTGTTGTTGTATTTACACCAAATGAGTAATAATGTAATGTCCGAATGATTTTTTTTGTAAGTGATGTCATAATGGCGGCATATTTAGTTAGTGGTTTGAGCATGAAAATCTTTGCGATGTGTTTTGCATAGTCTTATGTGTAATTGTTTTTCTCTTTCTTTTTTAGTGGGATATTGTTGATCCATACTGTGTCTGTACAGAGTAGGTGGTGGTGAGTAGTTTTGCTGCCTCTGGCAAGTGAGTGGTATTTTTTTGGAGTATATTTGAGTTTTTGATAAAGGTGCTTTTTGCTTATTACTTATTTTACAAAGAGTTTGTTGTTGTTGACAAGTTACATTTATTAGTAAGCAATATGGCTAGCCGTAGAATGACTGCTCAACAGGTGGTCGGTATGCTTCTTGAATCTTCCTCTGATCATGATTATGAGACTGACAGTGCGTCTGAGGGAGAGGAGGGAGGGGAAGATTCTGGCAGTGAGTTTTCTCTCAACATGGAATCATCGGATGATGAAGGTACTCTCAGTGCAGATGAAGGTACTCTTGGTGTGGATGAAGCAACTCTCGGTGCGGATGAAGTGCCTGTCTTAGAGGAGGAAACTGCTGTGCCGATGGTGCAAGAGGCATCTGGATTGCAGTCTGAGGCTGCTAGGCTTCCTACTGGAAGTGCTGGACTTTGGGTTGATCCAAACATGGTGCAGCCGGTGTTGCCTGCCTTTAGTGGTGTTGCAGGGTGTACAGTGAATTGTGAAAACTTTTTGCCTATTCAGTTTTTTCAGTTGTTTATGGATGATGTATTTTTGGGTGAGATTGTTGAGCAGACAAATTTGTATGCTGAACAGTTTTTGAGGATCAACAGTGACAAACTTAGGCCCCAGTCTAGAGCTACCCGGTGGACTCCCACATATCTGGAAGAGATTAAGACGTTTTTGGGTTTGACTTTATTGATGGGTGTGGTAAGGAAGCCAACCTTGGCTTCATATTGGTCTACTAGCCCCTTGTTGGCAACTGCCATATTTCCTGCAGTTATGACTCGTAATCGGTATTTACTTTTGCTACGTATGCTGCATTTTGTTGATAATTCAATGGCGTTGCCACGAGATCACCCTGACTGTGACCGTCTTTTTAAGATTCGGCCCGTTCTTGATCACTTTGTGGATCGGTTTTCTGAGATCTATACTCCCGGGAAAGAAATATCTATTGATGAGTCTTTGGTCTTGTTCAAGGGCCGTTTGGTTTTTAGGCAGTACATCAGCCTAAAGGCTAGCAAGAGGGCACGCTATGGAATTAAGCTGTATATGTTGTCTGAGAGTAGGACAGGATATGTATTTAATTTTCGTGTGTATACTGGTAGAGATTCTGCCATTGACCCCCCAGAATGTCCGTCCACTTTTGGAGTTGCAGAGAAAATTGTGTGGGATCTTGCTAGGAGACTGTTTAACAGAGGCCACCATTTGTACCTGGATAACTTCTATACTGCTGTGCAATTATTTAAGGAATTGTATAAAGTGGACACTTTTGCATGTGGCACAATCCGCTCTAACCGTAAAGCTTATCCGAAAGAGCTTGTTTGCAAAAAACTTCAGAGGGGGCAGTGCAGTTCCTTGCGTAGTGATGAACTACTAGCTGTGAAATTTGTGGACAGGAGGGATGTGTACATGCTGACTACCATCCATGATGAGAGTACTTCACCTGTGGCTGTTTGGGGTCAGGTTGCTGAAGTGCGCAAACCTGTGTGCATTCTAGACTACAATAAGCACATGGGTGGTGTTGACAGAGTAGATCAGAGGTTGGAACCTTACTCTGCTATTCGTAAGGCTTATGTTTGGTATAAGAAGTTGGCCATCCATTTCTTCGAATTAGCAATGTTCAATGCTTTTATTGTGTTCAAGGAGTGTTCTCCTGCGTCAAAGTTGACATTTATTCAGTTTCAGCACTCTGTGATAGCTAGCCTTGTTGTTGTGGAACAGGCAAGTGTTCCTAGATTTGGAGTGGTGGAGGATGTGGTTCGATTGAAAGATCGCCACTTTCCTGATTTCATCCCTCCCACACCGGCAAAAGATTTTCCCACTAGGAGATGTAGAGTCTGTTGGCGAAGAGATAAGCGGAAGGAGACTCGTATGTACTGCTCCGACTGTCCATCTAAACCTGGGCTGTGTGTCCCTGCTTGTTTTAGAGCGTACCATACCCAAAAGAAGTTTTGGGAGCAATCATGAGTGGTAAAGTTAACTGATTGGTTTGTTTTCTTTGGAAAATGTGATTCTGTTTCCAGGTTGGCTTTAGTGCAATGTGTTAAGTTTCTGATTTTGTGTTTGTAGATTTTTATGTATTTGTGATTTGTTTGTGTTTTTATTTTTGGCTAAAAAAATCCTAAATGTGTTGGCAGTGTGTGTGGACTGGCACTTCTTTGGCGGTGTACGTGGAATGGTGCTTGGCTGGCGGTGTGCGTGGACTGGTGCTTGGCTGTTGGCGTGCGTGGCCTGGTGCTTGGCTGGCGGTGTGTGTGGACTGGTGCTTGGCCGGCGGTGTGCGTGGACTGGTGCTTGGCTGGCGGTGTGTGTGGACTGGTGCTTGGCTGGCGGTGTGCGTGGACTGGTGCTTGGCTGGCGGTGTGCGTGGACTGGTGCTTGGCTGGCGGTGTGCGTGGACTGGTGCTTGGCTGGCGGTGTGCGTGGACTGGTGCTTGGCTGGCGGTGTGCGTGGACTGGTGCTTGGCTGGCGGTGTGCGTGGACTGGTGCTTGGCTGGCGGTGTGCGTGGACTGGTGCTTGGCTGGCGGTGTGCGTGGACTGGTGTTTAGCTGGCGGTGTGCGTGAACTGGTGCTCGGCTAGCGGTGTGCGTGGACTGGCGCTCGGCTGGCTGTGTGAGTAGTGTCTTGCTGCTGGTCACTACACACACTGCTAGCTGAGTGCCACTCCACGCAATCCATCTACTTGTGTAGTTTCTGTTTCAGGAATGTGGGCGTGTGAAAGTGATGGGCCCTTGAATGGCGCTGTGTGCTGGTGGGAGTTTTGTTATGTGATGGGCCCGCGGCTGGCGGTATGAATGGTTTTGTATGTCTCACGCGTATGAAAGGTGTATGAATGGCCTGTAAAGAGGTTGGTGCCTTGTCGTGGCTTTACAGCTCACGAGCTGTGAGTCAATGGTTCAGTTTCTCGCCCTTTCAATTATTAACAGTGCATTTCATTGTTGTGAAATCACTTGCTAATACAATTGTATATTCTAAACCATCACTCACTCTCGTGCCAAATCCAACCAGTATGTGTGTGTGCTTGAGGTTTAGATGGCTGTGCAGTAATATTTGCCTTTCTGAAGCAGGGTGTACCTTGTCCCTTTTGTGAATTTTGTAATGTGTTTTTTTTGTGCCTGGTGGTGTGAATGGTCTTGTGTGTATCACGTATGAAAGATGTGTGAATGGCCTGTAAAGCGGTTGGTGCCTTGCCGTGGCTTTACAGCTCACGAGCTGCGAGTCATTGGTTCAGTTTTTTCTCCATTGAATTATTGACAGTGCATTTCATTTTTGTGAAATCTCTTGTTAATAAAATTTAATATACTGAACCATCACTCGCCCTCCTGCCAAATCCAACCAGTATGTGTGTGTGTTTGAGGAATAGGTGGCTGTGCAGGATTCTTTGTCTGTTTAGTTTCTCTGCCAAAGTGTATGTTCCATGTAAAAATAACCCACTGACTGTAGATATTGTAGTAAACCCATGGGAGTTCATGGTGATGTCTCTCTTGTGAATTTCAAAAAGGTTTTTTATCCTCAATGTCCTGCAAACCTCAAAATATCGATCACATTGTCCATGCAATTTTGTTCCAAAATTCTCACGTTGTAGAAACAATGTCGAAACTTTCTTGTTTTGCAAGGGGGTCAACTGTCTTTTTGGCCCGTGCTCGGCGGCCATCTAGGGAAACCTACCAAATCCACCATTTCTGAAAACTAGACACCCGGCGGCTTCCAGGGAGGTATGGCTTGCGTGGATCCCCCAACGTTTCCTTACCCTGAATCCCCAGCAAACCTCAATTTTTGCTGAAAAAATCACTGTTTTCACACATTTTGGGGTGGGAAAGTAGTGGCATCACCGGGCTCACACAAATTTACCACCACCCAGCGTTCCCCCAGGTCTCCCGGTAAAAATGGTGCCTCACTTGTGTGGGAGGCCCAAGTACCCGCCGCAGGCAAGGGCCCAAAACGCAGTGAGGCGACATCAAAAGGGCCTGTCGCAAAACCACCTGGTTTTGCAAGGGGGGTCACTTGGGTTTTTGGCCCGGTGCTCGGCGGCCATCTAGGGAAACCTACCAAACCCACACATTTCTGAAAACTAGACACCCGGCGGCTTCCAGGGAGGTATGGCTTGCGTGGATCCCCCAACGTTTCCTTACCCAGAATCCCCTGCAAACCTCAATTTTTCTGGAAAAATCACTTTTTTCACACATTTTGGGGTGGGAAAGTAGTGGCATCACCGGGCTCACACAAATTTACCACCACCCAGCGTTCCCCCAGGTCTCCCGGTAAAAATGGTGCCTCACTTGTGTGGGAGGCCCAAGTACCCGCCGCAGGCAAGGGCCCAAAACGCAGTGAGGCGACATCAAAAGGGCCTGTCGCAAAACCACCTGGTTTTGCAAGGGGGGTCACTTGGGTTTTTGGCCCGGTGCTCGGCGGCCATCTAGGGAAACCTACCAAACCCACACATTTCTGAAAACTAGACACCCGGCGGCTTCCAGGGAGGTATGGCTTGCGTGGATCCCCCAACGTTTCCTTACCCAGAATCCCCTGCAAACCTCAATTTTTGCTGGAAAAATCACTTTTTTCACACATTTTGGGGTGGGAAAGTAGTGGCATCACCGGGCTCACACAAATTTACCACCACCCAGCGTTCCCCCAGGTCTCCCGGTAAAAATGGTGCCTCACTTGTGTGGGAGGCCCAAGTACCCGCCGCAGGCAAGGGCCCAAAACGCACTGAGGCGACATCAAAAGGGCCTGTCGCAAAACCACCTGGTTTTGCAAGGGGGGTCACTTGGGTTTTTGGCCCGGTGCTCGGCGGCCATCTAGGGAAACCTACCAAACCCACGCATTTCTGAAAACTAGACACCCGGCGGCTTCCAGAGAGGTATGGCTTGCGTGGATCCCCCAACGTTTCCTTACCCAGAATCCCCTGCAAACCTCAATTTTTGCTGGAAAAATCACTTTTTTCACACATTTTGGGGTGGGAAAGTAGTGGCATCACCGGGCTCACACAAATTTACCACCACCCAGCGTTCCCCCAGGTCTCCCGGTAAAAATGGTGCCTCACTTGTGTGGGAGGCCCAAGTACCCGCCGCAGGCAAGGGCCCAAAACGCAGTGAGGCGACATCAAAAGGGCCTGTCGCAAAACCACCTGGTTTTGCAAGGGGGGTCACTTGGGTTTTTGGCCCGGTGCTCGGCGGCCATCTAGGGAAACCTACCAAACCCACGCATTTCTGAAAACTAGACACCCGGCGGCTTCCAGGGAGGTATGGCTTGCGTGGATCCCCCAACGTTTCCTTACCCAGAATCCCCTGCAAACCTCAATTTTTGCTGGAAAAATCACTTTTTTCACACATTTTGGGGTGGGAAAGTAGTGGCATCACCGGGCTCACACAAATTTACCACCACCCAGCGTTCCCCCAGGTCTCCCGGTAAAAATGGTGCCTCACTTGTGTGGGAGGCCCAAGTACCCGCCGCAGGCAAGGGCCCAAAACGCAGTGAGGCGACATCAAAAGGGCCTGTCGCAAAACCACCTGGTTTTGCAAGGGGGGTCACTTTGGTTTTTGGCCCGGTGCTCGGCGGCCATCTAGGGAAACCTACCAAACCCACACATTTCTGAAAACTAGACACCCGGCGTCTTCCAGGGAGGTATGGCTTGCGTGGATCCCCCAACGTTTCCTTACCCAGAATCCCCTGCAAACCTCAATTTTTGCTGGAAAAATCACTTTTTTCACACATTTTGGGGTGGGAAAGTAGTGGCATCACCGGGCTCACACAAATTTACCACCACCCAGCGTTCCCCCAGGTCTCCCGGTAAAAATGGTGCCTCACTTGTGTGGGAGGCCCAAGTACCCGCCGCAGGCAAGGGCCCAAAACGCAGTGAGGCGACATCAAAAGGGCCTGTCGCAAAACCACCTGGTTTTGCAAGGGGGGTCACTTGGGTTTTTGGCCCGGTGCTCGGCGGCCATCTAGGGAAACCTACCAAACCCACACATTTCTGAAAACTAGACACCCGGCGGCTTCCAGGGAGGTATGGCTTGCGTGGATCCCCCAACGTTTCCTTACCCAGAATCCCCTGCAAACCTCAATTTTTCTGGAAAAATCACTTTTTTCACACATTTTGGGGTGGGAAAGTAGTGGCATCACCGGGCTCACACAAATTTACCACCACCCAGCGTTCCCCCAGGTCTCCCGGTAAAAATGGTGCCTCACTTGTGTGGGAGGCCCAAGTACCCGCCGCAGGCAAGGGCCCAAAACGCAGTGAGGCGACATCAAAAGGGCCTGTCGCAAAACCACCTGGTTTTGCAAGGGGGGTCACTTGGGTTTTTGGCCCGGTGCTCGGCGGCCATCTAGGGAAACCTACCAAACCCACACATTTCTGAAAACTAGACACCCGGCGGCTTCCAGGGAGGTATGGCTTGCGTAGATCCCCCAACGTTTCCTTACCCAGAATCCCCTGCAAACCTCAATTTTTGCTGGAAAAATCACTTTTTTCACACATTTTGGGGTGGGAAAGTAGTGGCATCACCGGGCTCACACAAATTTACCACCACCCAGCGTTCCCCCAGGTCTCCCGGTAAAAATGGTGCCTCACTTGTGTGGGAGGCCCAAGTACCCGCGGTAGGCAAGGACAACAAACTTAGTGAGGCGACATCAACATTGCCTATCCCAAATGTCGCCTCACTACGTTTGTTGTCCTTGCCTGCCGCGGGTACTTGGGCCTCCCACACAAGTGAGGCACCATTTTTACCGGGAGACCTGGGGGAACGCTGGGTGGTGGTAAATTTGTGTGAGCCCGGTGATGCCACTACTTTCCCACCCCAAAATGTGTGAAAAAAGTGATTTTTCCAGCAAAAATTGAGGTTTGCAGGGGATTCTGGGTAAGGAAACGTTGGGGGATCCACGCAAGCCATACCTCCCTGGAAGCCGCCGGGTGTCTAGTTTTCAGAAATGCGTGGGTTTGGTAGGTTTCCCTAGATGGCCGCCGAGCACCGGGCCAAAAACCCAAGTGACCCCCCTTGCAAAACCAGGTGGTTTTGCGACAGGCCCTTTTGATGTCGCCTCACTGCGTTTTGGGCCCTTGCCTGCGGCGGGTACTTGGGCCTCCCACACAAGTGAGGCACCATTTTTACCGGGAGACCTGGGGGAACGCTGGGTGGTGGTAAATTTGTGTGAGCCCGGTGATGCCACTACTTTCCCACCCCAAAATGTGTGAAAAAAGTGATTTTTCCAGCAAAAATTGAGGTTTGCAGGGGATTCTGGGTAAGGAAACGTTGGGGGATCCACGCAAGCCATACCTCCCTGGAAGCCGCCGGGTGTCTAGTTTTCAGAAATGTGTGGGTTTGGTAGGTTTCCCTAGATGGCCGCCGAGCACCGGGCCAAAAACCCAAGTGACCCCCCTTGCAAAACCAGGTGGTTTTGCGACAGGCCCTTTTGATGTCGCCTCACTACGTTTTGGGCCCTTGCCTGCGGCGGGTACTTGGGCCTCCCACACAAGTGAGGCACCATTTTTACCGGGAGACCTGGGGGAACGCTGGGTGGTGGTAAATTTGTGTGAGCCCGGTGATGCCACTACTTTCCCACCCCAAAATGTGTGAAAAAAGTGATTTTTCCAGCAAAAATTGAGGTTTGCAGGGGATTCTGGGTAAGGAAACGTTGGGGGATCCACGCAAGCCATACCTCCCTGGAAGCCGCCGGGTGTCTAGTTTTCAGAAATGCGTGGGTTTGGTAGGTTTCCCTAGATGGCCGCCGAGCACCGGGCCAAAAACCCAAGTGACCCCCCTTGCAAAACCAGGTGGTTTTGCGACAGGCCCTTTTGATGTCGCCTCACTGCGTTTTGGGCCCTTGCCTGCGGCGGGTACTTGGGCCTCCCACACAAGTGAGGCACCATTTTTACCGGGAGACCTGGGGGAACGCTGGGTGGTGGTAAATTTGTGTGAGCCCGGTGATGCCACTACTTTCCCACCCCAAAATGTGTGAAAAAAGTGATTTTTCCAGCAAAAATTGAGGTTTGCAGGGGATTCTGGGTAAGGAAACGTTGGGGGATCCACGCAAGCCATACCTCCCTGGAAGCCGCCGGGTGTCTAGTTTTCAGAAATGTGTGGGTTTGGTAGGTTTCCCTAGATGGCCGCCGAGCACCGGGCCAAAAACCCAAGTGACCCCCCTTGCAAAACCAGATGGTTTTGCGACATGCCCTTTTGATGTCGCCTCACTGCGTTTTGGGCCCTTGCCTGCGGCGGGTACTTGGGCCTCCCACACAAGTGAGGCACCATTTTTACCGGGAGACCTGGGGGAACGCTGGGTGGTGGTAAATTTGTGTGAGCCCGGTGATGCCACTACTTTCCCACCCCAAAATGTGTGAAAAAAGTGATTTTTCCAGCAAAAATTGAGGTTTGCAGGGGATTCTGGGTAAGGAAACGTTGGGGGATCCACGCAAGCCATACCTCCCTGGAAGCCGCCGGGTGTCTAGTTTTCAGAAATGTGTGGGTTTGGTAGGTTTCCCTAGATGGCCGCCGAGCACCGGGCCAAAAACCCAAGTGACCCCCCTTGCAAAACCAGGTGGTTTTGCGACAGGCCCTTTTGATGTCGCCTCACTGCGTTTTGGGCCCTTGCCTGCGGCGGATACTTGGGCCTCCCACACATGTGAGGCACCATTTTTACCGGGAGACCTGGGGGAACGCTGGGTGGTGGTAAATTTGTGTGAGCCCGGTGATGCCACTACTTTCCCACCCCAAAATGTGTGAAAAAAGTGCTTTTTCCAGCAAAAATTGAGGTTTGCAGGGGATTCTGGGTAAGGAAACGTTGGGGGATCCACGCAAGCCATACCTCCCTGGAAGCCGCCGGGTGTCTAGTTTTCAGAAATGCGTGGGTTTGGTAGGTTTCCCTAGATGGCCGCCGAGCACCGGGCCAAAAACCCAAGTGACCCCCCTTGCAAAACCAGGTGGTTTTGCGACAGGCCCTTTTGATGTCGCCTCACTGCGTTTTGGGCCCTTGCCTGCGGCGGGTACTTGGGCCTCCCACACAAGTGAGGCACCATTTTTACCGGGAGACCTGGGGAAACGCTGGGTGGTGGTAAATTTGTGTGAGCCCGGTGATGCCACTACTTTCCCACCCCAAAATGTGTGAAAAAAGTGCTTTTTCCAGCAAAAATTGAGGTTTGCAGGGGATTCTGGGTAAGGAAACGTTGGGGGATCCACGCAAGCCATACCTCCCTGGAAGCCGCCGGGTGTCTAGTTTTCAGAAATGTGTGGGTTTAGTAGGTTTCCCTAGATGGCCGCCGAGCACCGGGCCAAAAACCCAAGTGACCCCCCTTGCAAAACCAGGTGGTTTTGCGACAGGCCCTTTTGATGTCGCCTCACTGCGTTTTGGGCCCTTGCCTGCGGCGGGTACTTGGGCCTCCCACACAAGTGAGGCACCATTTTTACCGGGAGACCTGGGGGAATGCTGGGTGGTGGTAAATTTGTGTGAGGCTGGTGATGCCACTACTTTCCCACCCCAAAATGTGTGAAAAAAGTGAATTTTTCAGCAAAAATTGAGGTTTGCTGGGGATTCTGGGTAAGGAAACGTTGGGGGATCCACGCAAGCTATACCTCCCTGGAAGCCGCCGGGTGTCTAGTTTTCAGAAATGCGTGGGTTTGGTAGGTTTCCCTAGATGGCCGCCGTGCCCAGGGCCAAAAAGCCAAGAGACCCCCCTTGCAAAACCAGGTGGTTTTGAGATAGGCAATTTTGATGTCACCTCACTATGTTTTGCGCCGTTTCCTGTCGCGGGCACTAGGCCGAGCCACACAAGTGAGGTACCGTTTTTCTCGAAAGACTTTGGGGAACGCAGGGTGGGTGGAAATTTGTGGATCCACGCAGATTCCGGAACTTTCCACGACAGAAATGTGGGGAAAATGTGTTTTTTTTGCCAATTTTTTAGGTTTGCAAGGGATTCTGGGTAACAGACCCTGGTGGGAGGCAGTCAAGTCACCCCATCCTGGATTCCCCTGGGTGTCTAGTTTTCAAAAATGTATAGGTTTGCTAGGTTTACCCAGGTGCCCGCAGAGCTAGGGTTCAAAAACTACAGCTAGTCATTTGTCCAAAAAAGGGTCATTTTTCACTGCGAAATTGAGGTGTGACCAGGTTGCGTTTTGCGCCGTTTCCTGTCGCGGGCACTAGGCCGACCCACACAAGTGAGGTATCGTTTTTCTCGTAAGACTTTGGGGAACGCGGGGTGGGTGGAAATTTGTGGATCCACGCAGATTCCGGAACTTTCCACGACCGAAATGTGGGGAAAATGTGTTTTTTTTGCCAATTTTTTAGGTTTGCAAGGGATTCTGGGTAACAGACCCTGGTGGGAGGCAGTCAAGTCACCCCATCCTGGATTCCCCTGGGTGTCTAGTTTTCAAAAATGTATAGGTTTGCTAGGTTTCCCCAGGTGCCCGCAGAGCTAGGGTTCAAAAACTACAGCTAGTCATTTGTCCAAAAAAGGGTCATTTTTCACTGCGAAATTGAGGTGTGACCAGGTTGCGTTTTGCGCCGTTTCCTGTCGCGGGCACTAGGCCGAGCCACACAAGTGAGGTACCGTTTTTCTCGTAAGACTTTGGGGAACGCGGGGTGGGTGGAAATTTGTGGATCCACGCAGACTCCGGAACTTTCCACGACCGAAATGTGGGGAAAATGTGTTTTTTTTTGCCAATTTTTTAGGTTTGCAAGGGATTCTGGGTAACAGACCCTGGTGGGAGGCAGTCAAGTCACCCCATCCTGGATTCCCCTGGGTGTCTAGTTTTCAAAAATGTATAGGTTTGCTAGGTTTCCCCAGGTGCCCGCAGAGCTAGGGTTCAAAAACTACAGCTAGTCATTTTTCCAAAAAAGGGTCATTTTTCACTGCGAAATTGAGGTGTGACCAGGTTGCGTTTTGCGCCGTTTCCTGTCGCGGGCACTAGGCCGACCCACACAAGTGAGGTACCGTTTTTCTTGTAAGACTTTGGGGAACGCGGGGTGGGTGGAAATTTGTGGATCCACGCAGATTCCGGAACTTTCCACGACAGATTTGTGGGGAAAATGTGTTTTTTTTGCCAATTTTTTAGGTTTGCAAGGGATTCTGGGTAACAGACCCTGGTGGGAGGCAGTCAAGTCACCCCATCCTGGATTCCCCTGGGTGTCTAGTTTTCAAAAATGTATAGGTTTGCTAGGTTTCCCCAGGTGCCCGCAGAGCTAGGGTTCAAAAACTACAGCTAGTCATTTTTCCAAAAAAGGGTCATTTTTCACTGCGAAATTGAGGTGTGACCAGGTTGCGTTTTGCGCCGTTTCCTGTCGCGGGCACTAGGCCGATCCACACAAGTGAGGTACCGTTTTTCTCGTAAGACTTTGGGGAATGCGGGGTGGGTGGAAATTTGTGGAACCACGCAGATTCCGGAACTTTCCACGACAGAAATGTGTGGAAAATGTGTTTTTTTTGCCAATTTTTTAGGTTTGCAAGGGATTCTGGGTAACAGACCCTGGTGGGAGGCAGTCAAGTCACCCCATCCTGGATTCCCCTGGGTGTCTAGTTTTCAAAAATGTATAGGTTTGCTAGGTTTCCCCAGGTGCCCGCAGAGCTAGGGTTCAAAAACTACAGCTAGTCATTTTTCCAAAAAAGGGTCATTTTTCACTGCGAAATTGAGGTGTGACCAGGTTGCGTTTTGCGCCGTTTCCTGTCGCGGGCACTAGGCCGATCCACACAAGTGAGGTACCGTTTTTCTCGTAAGACTTTGGGGAATGCGGGGTGGGTGGAAATTTGTGGAACCACGCAGATTCCGGAACTTTCCACGACAGAAATGTGTGGAAAATGTGTTTTTTTTGCCAATTTTTTAGGTTTGCAAGGGATTCTGGGTAACAGACCCTGGTGGGAGGCAGTCAAGTCACCCCATCCTGGATTCCCCTGGGTGTCTAGTTTTCAAAAATGTATAGGTTTGCTAGGTTTCCCCAGGTGCCCGCAGAGCTAGGGTTCAAAAACTACAGCTAGTCATTTTTCCAAAAAAGGGTCATTTTTCACTCCGAAATTGAGGTGTGACCAGGTTGCGTTTTGTGCCGTTTCCTGTCGCGGGCACTAGGCCGATCCACACAAGTGAGGTACCGTTTTTCTCGTAAGACTTTGGGGAATGCGGGGTGGGTGGAAATTTGTGGAACCACGCAGATTCCGGAACTTTCCACGACAGAAATGTGTGGAAAATGTGTTTTTTTTGCCAATTTTTTAGGTTTGCAAGGGATTCTGGGTAACAGACCCTGGTGGGAGGCAGTCAAGTCACCCCATCCTGGATTCCCCTGGGTGTCTAGTTTTCAAAAATGTATAGGTTTGCTAGGTTTCCCCAGGTGCCCGCAGAGCTAGGGTTCAAAAACTACAGCTAGTCATTTTTCCAAAAAAGGGTCATTTTTCACTGCGAAATTGAGGTGTGACCAGGTTGCGTTTTGCGCCGTTTCCTGTCGCGGGCACTAGGCCGATCCACACAAGTGAGGTACCGTTTTTCTCGTAAGACTTTGGGGAACGCGGGGTGGGTGGAAATTTGTGGATCCACGCAGATTCCGGAACTTTCCACGACCGAAATGTGGGGAAAATGTGTTTTTTTGTCAATTTTTTAGGTTTGCAAGGGATTCTGGGTAACAGACCCTGGTGGGAGGCAGTCAAGTCACCCCATCCTGGATTCCCCTGGGTGTCTAGTTTTCAAAAATGTATAGGTTTGCTAGGTTTCCCCAGGTGCCCGCAGAGCTAGGGTTCAAAAACTACAGCTAGTCATTTTTCCAAAAAAGGGTCATTTTTCACTGCGAAATTGAGGTGTGACCAGGTTGCTTTTTGAGCCGTTTCCTGTCGCGGGCACTAGGCCGAGCCACACAAGTGAGGTACCGTTTTTCTCGTAAGACTTTGGGGAATGCGGGGTGGGTGGAAATTTGTGGAACCACGCAGATTCCGGAACTTTCCACGACAGAAATGTGTGGAAAATGTGTTTTTTTTGCCAATTTTTTAGGTTTGCAAGGGATTCTGGGTAACAGACCCTGGTGGGAGGCAGTCAAGTCACCCCATCCTGGATTCCCCTGGGTGTCTAGTTTTCAAAAATGTATAGGTTTGCTAGGTTTCCCCAGGTGCCCGCAGAGCTAGGGTTCAAAAACTACAGCTAGTCATTTTTCCAAAAAAGGGTCATTTTTCACTGCGAAATTGAGGTGTGACCAGGTTGCGTTTTGCGCCGTTTCCTGTCGCAGGCACTAGGCCGATCCACACAAGTGAGGTACCGTTTTTCTCGTAAGACTTTGGGGAACGCGGGGTGGGTGGAAATTTGTGGATCCACGCAGATTCCGGAACTTTCCACGACCGAAATGTGGGGAAAATGTGTTTTTTTTGCCAATTGTTTAGGTTTGCAAGGGATTCTGGGTAACAGACCCTGGTGGGAGGCAGTCAAGTCACCCCATCCTGGATTCCCCTGGGTGTCTAGTTTTCAAAAATGTATAGGTTTGCTAGGTTTCCCCAGGTGCCCGCAGAGCTAGGGTTCAAAAACTACAGCTAGTCATTTGTCCAAAAAAGGGTCATTTTTCACTGCGAAATTGAGGTGTGACCAGGTTGCGTTTTGCGCCGTTTCCTGTCGCGGGCACTAGGCCGAGCCACACAAGTGAGGTACCGTTTTTCTCGTAAGACTTTGGGGAACGCGGGGTGGGTGGAAATTTGTGGATCCATGCAGATTCCGGAACTTTCCACGACCGAAATGTGGGGAAAATGTGTTTTCTTTGCCAATTTTTGAGGTTTGCAAGGGATTCTGGGTAACAGACCCTGGTGGGAGGCAGTCAAGTCACCCCATCCTGGATTCCCCTGGGTGTCTAGTTTTCAAAAATGTATAGGTTTGCTAGGTTTCCCCAGGTGCCCGCAGAGCTAGGGTTCAAAAACTACAGCTAGTCATTTTTCCAAAAAAGGGTCATTTTTCACTGCGAAATTGAGGTGTGACCAGGTTGCGTTTTGCGCCGTTTCCTGTCGCGGGCACTAGGCCGAGCCACACAAGTGAGGTACCGTTTTTCTTGTAAGACTCTGGGGAACGCGGGGTGGGTGGAAATTTGTGGATCCACGCAGATTCCGGAACTTTCCACGACCGAAATGTGGGGAAAATGTGTTTTTTTTGCCAATTTTTTAGGTTTGCAAGGGATTCTGGGTAACAGACCCTGGTGGGAGGCAGTCAAGTCACCCCATCCTGGATTCCCTTGGGTGTCTAGTTTTCAAAAATGTATAGGTTTGCTAGGTTTCCCCAGGTGCCCGCAGAGCTAGGGTTCAAAAACTACAGCTAGTCATTTGTCCAAAAAAGGGTCATTTTTCACTGCGAAATTGAGGTGTGACCAGGTTGCGTTTTGCGCCGTTTCCTGTCGCGGGCACTAGGCCGAGCCACACAAGTGAGGTACGGTTTTTCTCGTAAGACTCTGGGGAACGCGGGGTGGGTGGAAATTTGTGGATCCACGCAGATTCCGGAACTTTCCACGACCGAAATGTGGGGAAAATGTGTTTTTTTTGCCAATTTTTTAGGTTTGCAAGGGATTCTGGGTAACAGACCCTGCTGGGAGGCAGTCAAGTCACCCCATCCTGGATTCCCCTGGGTGTCTAGTTTTCAAAAATGTATAGGTTTGCTAGGTTTCCCCAGGTGCCCGCAGAGCTAGGGTTCAAAAACTACAGCTAGTCATTTTTCCAAAAAAGGGTCATTTTTCACTGCGAAATTGAGGTGTGACCAGGTTGCGTTTTGCGCCGTTTCCTGTCGCGGGCACTAGGCCGAGCCACACAAGTGAGGTACCGTTTTTCTCGTAAGACTCTGGGGAACGCGGGGTGGGTGGAAATTTGTGGATCCACGCAGATTCCGGAACTTTCCACGACAGAAATGTGGGGAAAATGTGTTTTTTTTGCCAATTTTTTAGGTTTGCAAGGGATTCTGGGTAACAGACCCTGGTGGGAGGCAGTCAAGTCACCCCATCCTGGATTCCCCTGGGTGTCTAGTTTTCAAAAATGTATAGGTTTGCTAGGTTTCCCCAGGTGCCCGCAGAGCTAGGGTTCAAAAACTACAGCTAGTCATTTGTCCAAAAAAGGGTCATTTTTCACTGCGAAATTGAGGTGTGACCAGGTTGCGTTTTGCGCCGTTTCCTGTCGCGGGCACTAGGCCGAGCCACACAAGTGAGGTACCGTTTTTCTCGTAAGACTCTGGGGAACGCGGGGTGGGTGGAAATTTGTGGATCCACGCAGATTCCGGAACTTTCCACGACCGAAATGTGGGGAAAATGTGTTTTTTTTGCCAATTTTTTAGGTTTGCAAGGGATTCTGGGTAACAGACCCTGGTGGGAGGCAGTCAAGTCACCCCATCCTGGATTCCCCTGGGTGTCTAGTTTTCAAAAATGTATAGGTTTGCTAGGTTTCCCCAGGTGCCCGCAGAGCTAGGGTTCAAAAACTACAGCTAGTCATTTGTCCAAAAAAGGGTCATTTTTCACTGCGAAATTGAGGTGTGACCAGGTTGCGTTTTGTGCCGTTTCCTGTCGCGGGCACTAGGCCGAGCCACACAAGTGAGGTACCGTTTTTCTCGTAAGACTTTGGGGAATGCGGGGTGGGTGGAAATTTGTGGATCCTCGCAGATTCCGGAACTTTCCACGACCGAAATGTGGGGAAAATGTGGTTTTTTTGCCAATTTTTTAGGTTTGCAAGGGATTCTGGGTAACAGACCCTGGTGGGAGGCAGTCAAGTCACCCCATCCTGGATTCCCCTGGGTGTCTAGTTTTCAAAAATATATAGGTTTGCTAGGTTTCCCCAGGTGCCCGCAGAGCTAGGGTTCAAAAACTACAGCTAGTCATTTTTCCAAAAAAGGGTCATTTTTCACTGCGAAATTGAGGTGTGACCAGGTTGCGTTTTGCGCCGTTTCCTGTCGCGGGCACTAGGCCGAGCCACACAAGTGAGGTACCGTTTTTCTCGTAAGACTCTGGGGAACGCGGGGTGGGTGGAAATTCGTGGATCCACGCAGATTCCGGAACTTTCCACGACAGAAATGTGGGGAAAATGTGTTTTTTTTGCCAATTTTTTAGGTTTGCAAGGGATTCTGGGTAACAGACCCTGGTGGGAGGCAGTCAAGTCACCCCATCCTGGATTCCCCTGGGTGTCTAGTTTTCAAAAATGTATAGGTTTGCTAGGTTTCCCCAGGTGCCCGCAGAGCTAGGGTTCAAAAACTACAGCTAGTCATTTTTCCAAAAAAGGGTCATTTTTCACTGCGAAATTGAGGTGTGACCAGGTTGCGTTTTGCGCCGTTTCCTGTCGCGGGCACTAGGCCGACCCACACAAGTGAGGTACCGTTTTTCTCGTAAGACTTTGGGGAACGCGGGGTGGGTGGAAATGTGTGGATCCACGCAGATTCCGGAACTTTCCACGACAGAAATGTGGGGAAAATGTGTTTTTTTTGCCAATTTTTTAGGTTTGCAAGGGATTCTGGGTAACAGACCCTGGTGGGAGGCAGTCAAGTCACCCCATCCTGGATTCCCCTGGGTGTCTAGTTTTCAAAAATGTATAGGTTTGCTAGGTTTCCCCAGGTGCCCGCAGAGCTAGGGTTCAAAAACTACAGCTAGTCATTTGTCCAAAAAAGGGTCATTTTTCACTGCGAAATTGAGGTGTGACCAGGTTGCGTTTTGCGCCGTTTCCTGTCACGGGCACTAGGCCGACCCACACAAGTGAGGTACCGTTTTTCTCGTAAGACTTTGGGGAACGCGGGGTGGGTGGAAATTTGTGGATCCACGCAGATTCCGGAACTTTCCACGACAGAATTGTGGGGAAAATGTGGTTTTTTTGCCAATTTTTTAGGTTTGCAAGGGATTCTGGGTAACAGACCCTGGTGGGAGGCAGTCAAGTCACCCCATCCTGGATTCCCCTGGGTGTCTAGTTTTCAAAAATGTATAGGTTTGCTAGGTTTCCCCAGGTGCCCGCAGAGCTAGGGTTCAAAAACTACAGCTAGTCATTTTTCCAAAAAAGGGTCATTTTTCACTGCGAAATTGAGGTGTGGCCAGGTTGCGTTTTGCGCCGTTTCCTGTCACGGGCACTAGGCCGATCCACACAAGTGAGGTACCGTTTTTCTCGTAAGACTTTGGGGAACGCGGGGTGGGTGGAAATTTGTGGATCCACGCAGATTCCGGAACTTTCCACGACAGAAATGTGTGGAAAATGTGGTTTTTTTGCCAATTTTTTAGGTTTGCAAGGGATTCTGGGTAACAGACCCTGGTGGGAGGCAGTCAAGTCACCCCATCCTGGATTCCCCTGGGTGTCTAGTTTTCAAAAATGTATAGGTTTGCTAGGTTTCCCCAGGTGCCCGCAGAGCTAGGGTTCAAAAACTACAGCTAGTCATTTTTCCAAAAAAGGGTCATTTTTCACTGCGAAATTGAGTTGTGACCAGGTTGCGTTTTGCGCCGTTTCCTGTCGCGGGCACTAGGCCGATCCACACAAGTGAGGTACCGTTTTTCTCGTAAGACTTTGGGGAACGCGGGGTGGGTGGAAATTTGTGGATCCACGCAGATTCTGGAACTTTCCACGACAGAAATGTGTGGAAAATGTGTTTTTTTTGCCAATTTTTTAGGTTTGCAAGGGATTCTGGGTAACAGACCCTGGTGGGAGGCAGTCAAGTCACCCCATCCTGGATTCCCCTGGTTGTCTACTTTTCAAAAATGTATAGGTTTGCTAGGTTTCCCAAGGTGCCCGCAGAGCTAGGGTTCAAAAACTAGAGCTAGGCACTTTGCAAAAAAAGGGTAATTTTGCATTGTGAAAATGTGGTGTGACCACGTTGCGTTTTGCGCCGTTTCCTGTCGTGGGCACTATGCCTACCCACACAATTGAGGTACCATTTTTATCGGGAGACTTAGGGTAATTCAGATTTGTAAAGGAACTGTTATTATCTATTGACTTTACATGCATTTCTGCTTTCCAAATGAAAGATATTGTGTAAAAAAGAAGTCATTCTAAAAAATGACTGATAATTCTCATGCTAGTATGAGTATTCCCAATTTCAGAAATGTGCAAATATCTACTGTTTCTAAACTCTATATTTTGTTCCCAAATCAGAAATACATAGGTGTCTTTCATACCGTTTTTTCCATGTACACTTTTTTACAGAATAATTACTATATACCCGATACATAATAAAAAACCATTGCAAGTTACTACTCAGTTTTTGGCTCTGGGTTCGTCGGGTTCTTGGTGAACCTACAAGTCCTATATATCCCCACAACCAGTAATGTCCAGCGGATGCAACGGTAAATTGCTTTCAAAGAGCTGTCATAATTAGAAGAAGTTACAGGTGAAAACGTTGACACAAAAGGCTGTTTTTTTCAACTGAATTTCAATTTATCCTACATTTAACTGTTTGTTTCTATAAAAAAACCTTGATGGATCTACACAAATGACCCCTTGCTGAATTCAGAATGTTGTCTTCTTTTCAAAAATGTATAGCTTTCCAGGATCCACTATTGCTTTTGTACCCATTTCAGCCACTAACTGGAAGGAGGTCAAAAGCACAAAAAATTGCAAAAATAGGCTATGTCCCAGAAAAATGCCAAAACTGTGTACAAAATGTTGGATTTCTATCAAAAGTCAAGTATCCCCGAAAAGCTGGGAAAATGGTGATTTCAGCCCCACAAACCCTTTTTTGATAACATTTGCAGGGAAAAACCCAGATGCTTTCATTTGCAGCCCGTTTTTCCAATTTTTCCAAAAAAACCCAAAAGTTTGCTGTATTTTGGCTCTTTTCTGTGACCCCTCCAGGGGAATCCACAAACCCTGGGTACCTTTAGAATCCCCATGATGTTGGAAGAAAAGGACGCAAATTTGGCATGGCTACCTAATGCGGTCAAAAAGTTACAGGGGCCTAAGCGCGCACTACCCCAAATAGCCAAAAAAAGGCCTGGCACAGGAGGGGGAAAAGGCCTGGCAGCGAAGGGGTTAAGTGGCCTGTTTAGCTTGCGTCCATCACCTACTGCTGACTTGCTCTCACTGACTTGCGGGGCCACGGGAGCTAGTGGGACGTTCATCAGGGCTGGTTGCAGGGCTGCAGACATTTTAAGGATGGAGCTGCCCTCAGTCTCTAGTCCTTCAGAGACTTTGCTGGATATTCTCCACCAGGGCACGGGGAACATGGAACAATTGTTACGTTTTGCGGTGTCATTGACATCCTACTTGAAACGTGGGCACGGCCCTCTTTGGGGAACCCTGTGGATCGTGCTGTGGCACATCGCCATGGGCCAGCTCCCGCCTGTTTGACCCTCCATCCTGAAGCTGGAGGACTTGTGCTTCAGGCAGCTCTCTCTGTGACTCCTGTTCCGTTGCATCCTCCCACTCGGGAGTCTCGGTGGTTGGAGTCATATAGCCGCGATGTGTTTGCATCCGCCAGGTCGAGACACCAGTCCCTCAACACGTTGTGCGTATTTGCTCGGGCTCAATTTGCCCTTTGGGATGCTGTTGAACGGCTCCTCCCCTCCTTGCCGGAGAGCTCTCGTGCCGATGTGGACTGCCTAATATGTGATGGCCACGATATGGCGCACTTTTCAATTCGGTCTGCCATGGAGACCACGGACTCTGTGGGAGGTACTATGGCCAGGCCGGTTGCCATACGCCGCCATGCGTGGTTGCATGCTGGCGTTTTCCCAGAGCATGTTCGGGAGCAGCTTAGAGATATACCATTAGATGGGGGTCACTCTTTTTGACGCCCATGCTGATTCGGCATTCAGGCGCCTCCTGTATATGTACCTTCCCCGGTTTTAATCTTCGTGGAGGATTTTTGGTTTTGTGATGGTGCCATACCTTTCTTTCTGTTACCCATTGTGGGCTGCAGATGTTCTGGGTTGTGTGGCTGTTCAGCCGTGTTGTTTACTTATTCTGGTACAGCTAGTTGAGCTGTATTTACCTTTCTTTTGAGCCTCTGCCTATGAGCTTGTCTCAAGAGGGACCCTTCTTTTGTAGGGTTGTGCTTTACCCTATGTGGGGTATTTGTTGGCAATCATATTGCTACTCTTCCTTGCCCAGGAACTTTTGATACACGCTGACTCTTCCTACTGTTGTAGGATGTCTCCTCTGGTGAGATCCATAAGATTGGTTTCTCTCCAAGGGTTACCATTGGTTGTCTACGGTTGATCCGTAATACATCCCTGCCTCCGCAGGGGGTTTTGTCACCCTGGTGTGTTCCTACAACCTCGCTGTACACGTCTAGCCTGTCTATCGGTAGACATGCGCCCCTGGGGGGGGACAGGTCTTACCTGGCAGGGGTCTCCGGTTCCTTGCTTCTTGTGGGACATGGGGTCAGTTTTGCCCCTTCCTGTCCGGTGCATATTCCTAGTTCTCAAGGACTGGCTCTGGTCTATGCCTTTCTGCCACTGGATCTGTGCTCCACCCCTGATGTTTTTCTGGGTGTGAGATCTTACTCCCATTCTGGCACAGGTGCTTCTTTAGGTAGCATTACTGTGTGTGCATTCTTCTAGACGTTCTCCATTTTGGTAGACGGTGTCGGTCTTTGGCGGTGTAGGCTTTTGGCGCTAGGCTTCTGTCTGTGCCTTCTTTCAATCCTTTATGGGCAGTCTTGTGGTCTATGTTTCCGCTGTCTCACGGGAGACCAGGATTCTTCCCCCTCGGGGATCTGTTATTTTTTCTGCATTCTTAACTGTTATGCAGCACACCGGCGCCGTGGTAAAGCTTGCATTGCTCTCATATTTAAGATTAGTCACTCTACGTACGTGTGTCGACATTCCTGTCTCTTTGTGGGTATATCGTGGATTATACACGTCACTGGGGTGCTCGCATACTAAGTCTTTTTGCTTTAGTGTCAGACATTCTTGTTTACTCTTTCCTTCGGGATAGTGTGCTCTATGTGTTCATAGCCTTGCAGGTTATCCACTCACAGTGGTGCCTTTTAATTTGTTTGGCTGCATGCCTACCTCTTGAGCTTTGCTCAATGGGGGCTCCTCTGTCTCTGTTGGCACTAGGCTCTGGGTCCGGCCCTGCCACTGTTGTCACATGTCCTAGGCAGTACACATTAATGTTTTTTTTTTCTTATACCCACGGGCCTCATGCTGCGGCTCCTGTTCTGAAGTGGACAGTCTTCCAACTGTCCCCTGTTTTCTCTAGCTCCCACTGTGGTGTGGTTCAGGCAGTATTCTCTAAGGTTGTCATGTTGTTTTGACCCTTGGAACTTCGCTCCTCTTGGATTATAGGGACCGATGCTTGGATTCTTCTTCAAGGTCTCGCTGCATTGTTTCTTACGTTGGCACGGAACTTTCTAGTTCTGTTTTCCTTTCGTCTGTGTCTGGGCGGGAGAGGTCTCACACCGTCCCTCATTGAATTTGGTGTCTTTACCATCCCTTGTTCATACTCCTTAAGGTGGGTCATGAGTCTGATGCCCGTTGTCCTGGGATTACGGTTTCCGAATATGTTCTCCTGGAACTTGGTGGTTGTTTTGCAGACCCTCCGCCTATGGGGTATGGCTTTGGTATCTATTCTAAGTTAAGGAATCTGCGGCAAGATGTACCTATCAGATGGAAGAGTTACTTACCTTCGGTAACGATATATCTGGTAGAGATACAGTCTAGCCGCAGATTCCTTAACGCCCGCCCATCCTCCCCACTCTGCGAAGACCTTTTCATATAGTGTCTTTTCACCTAGCCTCCCTCTTTCTGGTGGCCTTGGTCTTCCGGAGGTGTACTCTCGCACCTCACTCTGGGGGAGGGTGTGTTGTTCTGCCTGGGGACTTTTGGCCTCTTCTCTATCCTAGGATTAGTTGGTGGTGCTTTCTCGTACCTTTTGTTGGGGCAGGGGGTGTTCTTCGGCTTTTGAGCCATTTGGTTCTCCACTCCGTCCACGTTTTTTTAGTTGGCTTAGGTCTATACTTTTCACTGCCTTCTCATGTTGTTCCACCTGTGTTCTTCACATGTGGAGTTATTTTGTTTTTACCTCCCTCCCACCGCCCCCACCTGTGCCTCTTTCTTTCTACGGCAGTCGGTTGGGTTGGGTTCCCTTTGGTACTGCAGTCCCTCCATCACCGGAGGGTGTGTGCAGTGCACTTCTGGTGGTCGTACACTTCTCATCACTCGTTTGGCAACATGTTCCTTCAATATTGTAGTTCTTTTACCTTCCCTCGTGTGGTGATAATCTGTGTCTGCCTTGTCGTATCCTTTGTGCCGCAGTTGTTAGCCCCACGACATGAGGCGCAGCTTGGCGCTTTACTAGGCTTGCAGGACGGGCTCTGTGAGTTCCCTCCAGTCCTTCCTGGTGCTGGGTGCTTTTTCAACTTACTTTGGTATCTCATTCTAAATGATTTGCTCTCTTTTTTACCATACACTGTTCCTCTGCTATCGCAGTTTTTGTCATGGCTCCGCGTTGTAGCGCGGCACTGACATCAGCACGCCGGGAGGGGCTTATATGGCTCCAATGACATCACTTTCGTGGACGACGTCAGGACGGAGCCGAGCAGCGCCACCTCCCGGCGTGCAGAGGTGTTGCTGGGGAAAAAGATTTTCTGGATCCAGTCTGATGCCTGGGGATATTCCAAGTTAAGGAATCTGCGGCTAGACAGTGTCTCTACCAGATAAATCGTTACCGAAGGTAAGTAACTCTTCCTTCACACAAAGTGCTGCAAGAAAAGGGGCCGTATTTACAAGGACATGAAAAGCCACCCAATGGTGGCTTTAAATTGTCCTTGTAAATATGGAGCACCACACTGCACCGCCGGTGCGTCGCAAAAAGTGAAGCACCAGCGGCTCAAGGGGCTTGGAAATATGCCCCACTATTCTTTGGAATGGGAAGTGATATGATCTCCCATGTAGCCCAAGTTGGTACATTCCGAAACCCCCCATCCCTTTCCTTCCTTTGGTCTTCCCCTGCTGGAGCTCACCTTAGAATGTTGACTTACTGCACTTGTCAGGAGAGTGGATGGCCAATAAACAAGTACTGGAAGATACTCCGTTTCCTGTCATCCTTATACTTTACAACACTGGTGACGATTTACTGCGAAGGGGGCAGTCTGGCCATCTCCCCTCTGAGTTGTCTCTCCAGTAATGTCTACTTTGGGAAACCTCATAAGATCGCCTCTCCTTTTGTAACCTGGACGACGATTACACCAGCGGATCATAATCCAACAAGGGAGCAACCTACGGACCGGTTTTCTAGTAGGATGCGTATTGTTTTCTGGTCTGTGCTACCTCTACTCCTAGGTAGAAGCGTCACGTTGTAAAGCACTGCGCCACATAAAACCTGCATCAGGTTTCATGTGGGCATTCCGTCGCAGTGTGGGCGTTCCGTCGAAGGAAAGCCTCGGAAAAGTGACGCAGTGAAAGCTACAAGATTTCACTCAGTCACTTTTCCAATGCCGCTGCGTCAAAACCTTGCACCTGCTTGAAGCAGGCATAAGGCGTGACGCAGCATGTTGGAGATAGGCTGGGTTGGAACGGTGCTGGAGTAGCGTCGCGCCCGCGACACGACTCTTGCACTGTGCCAACCTTACGCCGGCAAATACGTCATGCATCTGCCTAGCTGTGCGCCACGGTTGCCGTATTGTTAATGCGGTGCATCCATGGTGGCGCACGGGTAGTTTTGAGTGACGCATCTTTCTTGGCGCATCCCTGCTGATTTGCAGGGATGCGCCAGAAGTTGTAAATCTGCCCCCTCGTCTTTAAAAGACACAATCTGTCAGGCATTAACCACTACAGAAAGAAAACAGAGTACAATACAGGGTTTCTTTTCATGTGGCACATGTAAGGCCTTTAAGTACAGTACTAACTGTTAAGAGGTTAAATTATCCACTGAATGTAAACCTTTCAATATTTTGAAACATGTCTCATGCAACACAGAATTTGTTATATATGCCCTCAGTAGCCCATGCAACAAGTACTACATTGGTAATACTATACATAAAGCCAAAGAACTAATCCTGGAGCATCTGAGGGCAATCAAACACAATGACAAGCAATACCCGATAGCGAGACATTTTAAGACCCAGCACAAACAAAATAGCAATTTGTTGTCATTCTGTGTGCTAGACTGTATCCCAATAAGAGAAATAGGTGGGGATAGAGTACAAGAGTTAAGACGCCTCGAATCGAAAATGATAATCAAGTATCACACAATGTATCCAGGAGGACACAATGTTGCCGAGTCTTTCTTTGTACATCTGGGATATAATCTCACTGTCCTGTTTTTCAATTTTAAGATTGTCAAATTGCTGAACTGTATGAAACCAATTGTTTTTAACAAATGTTTTTATCCTCATTGTTTTTGTAATTTTTAGTTGTTATGCACGTAATTTGATGAAGTACTTTATGTAAAACCAAATGAGATGATGGACGGAGTGTTGAACATTGCAAGCACTCACCCCCAGGCAACTGATCTGGTTTAATCCATCATCATTCTTTAGCTCACTCCGCCACCCCAGTTCAGACATGGCCATATGCAAATCAGTCTAACCCTGTGCCTCATGGGAACAGTCCAGCCCAAACTGCCAAGCCATGTCTTCCCTGGACCAGAAACAAGCATCCTGGGACCGGTTCCTGGCTAATCAGCCATCATCAGCAAGGCTAGCTTGAATCCAGTGGAAAAGTGAGCAAGGGACCCATGTCTGGGCATACCCTGCCAACTTAGAGCAAACAAAGCAAAACCAAAGGGGATGATGGACGGAGTGTTGAACATTGCAAGCACTCACCTCCAGTCAACTGATCTGGGTTTAATCCATCATCATTCTTTAGCTCACTCTGCCACCCCAGTTCAGACATGGCCATGTGCAAATCAGTCTGACCCTGTGCCTCATGAGAACAGTCCAGCCCAAACTACCAAGACATGTCTTCCCTGGACCGCAAAAAAGCATCCTGGGACAGGTTTCTGGCTAATCAGTCGTCATCAGCCAGGCTAGCTTGAATCGAGTGGCAAAGTGAGCAAGGTACCCACATCTGGGCATAGCCTGCCAACTTAGTGCGAACAATGCAAAACCAAAGGGGAAGGTGGGTGGAGTGTTGAACATTACAAGCACTCACCCCCAGTCAACTGATCTGGTTTTAATCCATCATCATTCTTTAGCTCACTTCGCCACCCCAGTTCAGACATGGCCATATGCAAATCAGTCTGACCCTGTGCCTCATGAGAACAGTCCAGCCCGAACTGCCGAAAGGCATGTCTTCCCTGGACCGGAAACAAGCATCCTGGGACCAGTTTCTGGCTAATCAGCCGTCATCAGCCAGGCTAGCATGAATCCAGTGGCAAAGTGAGCAAGGGACCCACGTCTGGGCATACCCTGCCAACTTAGGGCGAACAATGCAAAACCAAAGGGGATGATAGACGGAGTGCTGAACCTTCCAAGAACTCACCCCCCAGTCAACTGATCTGGGTTTAATCCATCATCATTCTTTAGCTCACTCCGCCACCCCAGTTCAGACATGGCCATATGCAAATCAGTCTGACCCTGTGCCTCATGGTAACAGCCCAGCCCGAACTGCCAAGCCATGTCTTCCCTGGACCAGAAACAAGCATCCTGGAACCGGTTTTGGCTAATCAGCCGTCATCAGCCAGGCTAGCTCTAATCCAGTGGCAAAGTGAGCAAGGGACCCACGTCTGGGCATACCCTGCCAATATGCTGAAAAAGGGTGCAGCACGTTAATTACTAAAAATTAAGCGCTTATTGATTAAAAAAAACACAGTTGCCCATACAGTGCTACAAAAATATACAGAAATTATTAAATAACAGTGGAAACCTTACAAAATAGTTTTGTGGTACTGCGGTCAGTGCTTAGTTTTAGCCAGTGGTTTCCCGTGCATGGCACAGGTAGTTAATTGTCAGCAGCTCAAATCACATCCACCACATTGTGTTTCTGTCTGTCTAATTTTGAGATGAGCACAACAAACGTGTTAATTCAGTCAGTGTCCATTACAAAATAATAATACCAGCCACCCACATCATTGTTTAACTTTGGGGGCTTGGAATAGTCGAAGTGTGACACTTGTAGAGTGTGATGGCTTGTAGTGTTAGTACTGTCATTGGCAGCACTGGCAGGGGGACTGGGTGAGACAACCTTCTGTGGCCTTCCAAGAATGGCCCTGGCTCGTATTTTTATACAAACTAAGCACTGACCACGGTAGTACGACGCAACTCCCTATTTACACAAAAAAAAGAAAGAAATTTATAAATAGTTTGGAAAACCAATTACTGCTTTAATAAAGTGTTAATAGATAGGACAAAAGTACCAAGCCAATTACTTACTTACATCCAAAAGCATAACGTAGAACATGGGAAAACTGTATCTAAAAACAACATGTATACCATCAACTTTTGCAAAGGTAGTCATTAATCATTCAGCTAATGATTTGGCATCACTATGTACTGTGGTAGTTTACACCCACATTTCGCAAACACAAAGGGAAAACTGAGCTCATAACTTTTATATATACATTATAAATTATAAAACTGTTACACTACTTACCTCCACTACCCAAAATAAGCATCTGAGCACTATAATATCTAATCCAGCCAACTTTTCACCAAATCCGAATGACGGATTTCACAATACACACATTGAAATAAATTAAGCAACATGCATTGAATTTAACCACCTTTGAGACCCCCACAACATCTACATATTATATTATATATTTAGGCAAAAAAATCATTTCCATATGTGCACGCACCTTAACACTACACTTCTTGTAATTTCCTCACTACACTTTACACCACTCCACTGTCTAGCTGTTTAGTTACGCCACTGTAATTTACAGTATGCTACTCCGCTTTATGACACTACAGTATACGCCACTACATTCTACACTAATCCACTGTATGTTACTCAACTGTACTTGACCCAATTGGACTGTACACCATTGGAATGTACACCACTATATGCTATTATACTGCTCACCACTGAATTCAATAACATTTACATGTTTATCAGTTTACTGGACGCCCCTAAACTGTACTGCTCGCAACTCAATGCTATTCAACTGTACCATTCTCCAATTTACACTATTCCACTACATGCTATTCCAGTATAGCCCACTTGATGGTACACTACTGGAGTGCACGCTATTCCAGTCTCCGCTACAACACTCCACGCTACTGCACTGCACTGGAATACACTATAAGCCACTGCACTGTACCACAGTCAACTGTATGCTATTTCGCTTTACAAGAGTACATTCTTCACCACTCCACTAAACCACATTCCACTGTGCATGACTGCACCGTATGCTTAAATAATTAACCCCATAGAGTTGGACGTCACTGTACAGTATGCTGCTCCACTATATAGCACTCCACTCTACATCTAAACAGTTGACACCACTAAACTCAACTTTATTTCAGTAAACGCTATTACATTTTACAGTACATCACTCTATCTCACTATAGTTTATGCTACTCCACTATAAGCTATTGCAGTGTACTGTATTACACTCCACCCCACTGTAGTCTACAGTATACTGCTCTGCACCACTGCACTATACAGCACTTTAATATATGCCACTCCATTTTACACATTTGAACTTTACAACCCTATATTAAACCACACTCCACTTTATGTAAGCTCACTGTACAGCACTAGACTTTACCCCACTCCACTCCACAGCACTTCAGAATACTCCACTCCAATGTGCATTATTTCAGGTTACGCCACTCAATTGTTCCACACTCCACTGTACGCCACTCCGGTGTACGCTATTTCAGTACACGATATTCCAACATAGGCCCCTAAACTGTACAACACTGCTGTGTATACCACTACATTCTATGCCATACGGTATACACAAATACACAGTACAATATTTACAGGACTCCAATTCACTTTACCACACTCCACTTTGCTATCCCCATGCATATCAGTGCACTGTACACCACTACACTCTATGCCACTCCAATAAACACCACTCTATTGTATCCAAGTTCCCTGTACACCACTCCGCTGTATGGTATCCCACTTTACTCCACTTCACCATACCATCTTATACTTACCAGACTACACTTTACAACAGGATCCACCACAATATTGTACCGCACTCCGCCTATTAACACTCCACTCCACTAAACTAAACTAGACAAATATTAGGAAATTGTTACTAACATGGTAAAAACCATTGAGATTCACGAAAATAAACAAAGGTTACATGGTGGTCATAATTGGGTATCCTTGTTTTAGGTTTGGTATACAAACCCAAATTAAGCTCCACTAACATAAAAAATTCTACAGCTGTAGTTCTTAATTTTAATTTTTATGTATGCCGAACACACTGCGCACTGCACAACCATAACAAATTCATAACTTAGACTTATCTGTTGAAATGATCAGTTACCCACCACTTTTATATTACTGTAAATCATACTCATCACTCACATTTTGCCTACACACCACCTTTCAGTTAACCCCTTCGACGCGCATGACAGAGCGGTTCCGTCATGCACGTCGGTTGCGCTGTGCGCATGACAGAACCGCTCCGTCATGGCCCCGCCCGCGCACAGAACCTTCAGCGTGGCGCGGAAATCCACGCCGCGCTGAAGGGGTTAACATCACTCGTGCACTTCCGTACACGCTCGTGTCACCTCACTCGCCTTATTGCAACAACTATAAGTCACCAATCTACCATGCACTGTGTTCTGGTTAATAATATAATTTCTCATATCATACGTGTTTTATTTACTGCAATAAATTCACAGCCTATAACTTAGGTAATATGCAAGGATAGGTGGTGCATGGAAGGCACAAGTTATAGTTCATATAGTGTGGCGAGTGAGGTGAGAAGAGTGTGTACAGAAGTGCATGAGTTTCCTAGATTCCCTAACTATAAGTGACGTGCAACTTATGTTTTGTTTGTGTGAATTTATATATATATATATATATAAAAATACATATCGCACGGAGCAGGCAGTTGGTGAGACGAAAGAGCAGAAGATATGAGTGATTACAGGTGAAATCAGGCAAGGGGCACCGGTGACATGAAGTGGTGGGATCGGAAGGAACACACAGACGGACATGATTACCGAAGTGGGTCCAAGTGACAGCAGGACGAGGGGTTCCGCTGATCTTGCAGTCCAGGCGGGCAGTCCGTCCCTCTACTACATCCAGGTCTTCCATCTTGCGAGTGAACATCGGCTGGACTGAAGGTCGGACCGTCAGGACACCACTGCACGTCAGCTCATCTGAAAGAAGCCCTCAGTTACTATCCGTGAATTATTAGACGGTAGGACACATCATCACCAAATATCGTGAACTTTTTGTGTTCTTCTGTCTTTAAAACTCTTCAAACAGGTTAATGTTGTACAGGTATGTGTCTGTAAAAAATGTACTTTCCCTGTACCCATGCATGTGTCTTTTCATGGATGTGAGTGTGTGTAGTGTGTGTGTAGTGTGTGTGTGTGTGTGTGTGTGTGTGTGCGTGTGCGTGTGTGTGTGTGTGTGTGTGTGTGTTTGACATTATTCTGCACTGGACGCAATATTTGTTAGACAATATTCTCCCGTTGCGCCGCATTGTAAGAAAGCAAGAGACTAGACTTATTTCAGGATCGAACTTAAAATAGTCCTAAAAGCAACTATCTCTGTAATGAAGCCTGGCAACTCGAATGCTTACCATCATCCATCAGAGTCGATTCCAATCCATAACTGTGAGCTTGTGGACGGAATGTTAGGGCCTAGACCAAGGGTGTCCAATATAGACAAAATAGGGCACAACCCATGACATGTTTTCATGTAATACACATACGGTACATAAACCATTTAAATAATATAAATACAAATCATTTAGTTAAAGGGTATCCTGAAAATGTGGCATGGATTAGTCCCTCAGTGATGGACACCACTGCCAGGGATGCTATCTTTGCATGCCAAGTACTGCCTAAATGGTTCGATATGTATTTTTACTTGCCTAAGAAATCTGGCTCACAAGCAGACAGGAGGTCACAGCAACATAGGAGTCTTCATCATCATCATAGTGGAACCAAGCTAATTGCTCATCATCAAGAGAAAGATATTTTACCAATTGCCTTAATTATCATTCTTACAGCTGCAATCAAGCAAGCAGCACTAAAAGGTACGCAGGATGGGTGTAGATGGCGGACACCTCTTGCAAAAGAGAACCCTATCTGGCATAATCCTTTTGCATTGAAACTACTTTTTGCTTTATTTTGCCCTCTTCCAATTTGACAGCAAACGGGCAGTGAGTGCGACTCACTGCAAAATTCAGTTTGCCCCCTCCCTGACTACAGACCTGTGGCCAATACAAGAGCCGCATGGAGGCAGTGGTATTAGAGGCCTTGAGTTGGAATCACCAACGTCATAGCCGCCTGAACAAGTGGTTCGGCTCCAAAGATGACTGCGTCCGTTTACCCGAGGGAGGGACAACTGCACCCCGACAACTGAGCAGTGGAGCTGCCCTACACAGGTCGGCGGTGACAGGTCACCACTCCCCAGTCTGATTGCTTTGGTAGGTGGCCCTGGAGTTGCTATAGTGAAGGAGTTAGAAAACTACACATGGGCGGTAGGGTTTGGGCCGCACACACACCATAAATACTGCCACAGTCCGACCTGTCAGCAGCCACTCAACCTTGTACCACTTTTATCTTTTTAGTTGAATACCTTGGGTCCTGAGAGCCCAAGGGGCCATGCCTCGATGCGGCTGACTCCTGGCACTGGATTGGCCCCACTGGTAAGGAGGTTGCTGTCTCCTGCTGGAGTATCCTAAGGTACTATGGACTAGGTGCAGTGAGTCAGTGGGTTGATGTACCTTGCCTTGCAAGCTCACAGGGGCTTGCTGTCCAGTCATTGCCACTGCCTGAACGACATTAGGCATTGGTGGAGCTCAGTCCCTACTTGGGTCTTTGCGGCTTTGTGCCAGATGACTGTCTGGTGGACAGGTGCTAGTGGGAAATTCCCTGGGATGGTTCGAGACACTGTAATGCGGAGGACTTCCTGGCGGCCAGCTTTGGGGTCCCTTGGTGGGTGTTGATTGTCCACAGACAGTGGTGAATTGTGGACCAGGTGTGGGTCTACTGGACTCTTAGCTTGAGAACAGATGTTGAGACAATAAAGACCCAGGTGGAGTGTTTCCTCAAATCTGTGGTGGTGCACGGGTACCTGTTTAGCAGCTGTTGAAGCCCATTTATATCCTGCACATATGGCCTAGAATCACCTAGAGATTGCTGATATTGACTCTCCGTCACAGATCTTGGGGTTTGGAGCGTCGGCTTGCCTCTTGCCCAGCAGGAGGGACAATGGTGAAAGACAAAAGACTCCCCAAGCATGGGATATTGGACAAATATACTAAACCGCTAGTGGTGGCAGATGCAACACCCTTAATCTAGCATGCAGAGATGGGAGAGGACTCCCACTTGTGCACTGGTGTTATTCTGAATTCTGAATCCTGCAGGCTCTGGAGCTCAAGATTGGAGCTGTGGGGGAAGATGTGGTGTTACTCTGCTAGGACATCCATAATACCAGAAGCAGAGTGATGGAGGCGAGATCCACAACCAGATCCACCACCACCACATCCACCACCACCAGGTCCACCACCACCACCACCACGTCCACCACCACCCTGTCCACTACCACCACCACGTCCACCACCACCATGTCCACCACCACGTCCACCACCACCACATCCACCACCACCATGTCCACCACCACCACCATGTCCACCACCACCACCACGTCCACCACCACCAACACATCAACATCCAACACCACCAACACTTCCATCACCACCACCTCCAACACCACCACTATGTCCACCACCAACACTACCACCACCAGGTCCACCACCACCACATCCACCACCACATGGTTGCATAAACTACAGAGCGCTTCAGTGTAACAGCGCCAGAGTGGGAGATGTGGAAGGCCACTCATGGAGAATAAGCCACAGGTTTGTGGGGATCACTGAGGGGTCAGAGGGCCAACATCCTGAAAAATGTCTGAAAAACTGGCTGCGGACTTTCCTCCCGGAGGATCAACTCTTCTCTTGCTTTTTGATTGAGTGGGTGCACCGTGCTCTCCTTTGTAAGCTACCCTATGGGGTCCTTCTGTGTCCAATGATAGCCCCCTTTCTAAACTACAGGGCCCACAATGAGGTGTTGAGTGCAGGCAGATGGTTGGGCGATGTTTGACTTGATTTTCAAAAGATTTGTATCTTTCCCAACTACACACGAATGGTATAGCAGCAAAGGAAAACTTTTGACCAAGTAAAACAAAAACTCAGAGCTATGGGAATCCAGTACATACTCCTGTACCCTGTAAGATTAAGGCTTTCAATATGCTCAATTTGGGTTACTTGCTGGAGGTTCTGCAGATCATGAGGTTTGGGCCACAGTTTCGAGATAGGGTTAAACTGCTTTATATTGAGCTGAATGCCAGGGGTGGGTGTGTCCTTTCCAGTCCGACAGGTTGGATCTAGGTAGAAGGATGTAGCAGGGGTGTCCCCTCTTCCTGCTTGTGTTCACTCTCGCAAAGGAGACCCTTACGGTGTGGGAGTTGTATGATAGGGTAAATAGTGCTGGGAGAGACACAGCATGTCTTATCACTCAATGCCGACAATGCGTTTTTTTTACCTCAGGGTCCTCCGAGACTCCTTAGGGATCCAGGTTTGGTTACTGGACGATTTTGAGCCCATTTCGGGTCTACATATTAATTGTAATAAGTCCCAGTTGCTCCATCTTGCTGCCCTGGTGGGGACCGCGGTGGGTCAGCTGCCTTGTATTGGTTTACAGTGGGAATTGGATCACTTTAGCTAATTGGGTATCATGGTGGCGCACTCCCAGGACAAGCTATTTCAGCTTCATGTTGGCAGGGTGACTGACTCATTGCACACTTCGAACAAGTTACTTACCTTCTGTAATGCATTATCTGGTAGAGATTCTATCTAGCTGCAGATTTCTTACCTTTGAATTTCCCAGGAGTCAAGCTGGATACGGAATTTTTTGTTGAGTAATACCCCTTGCGCGCGCTGTTGGTTGGCTTAATTTGGCTCCAAGTGACATTGTCTGCATCAGTATCGTCACCTATGACGTTGCGGTACCTATATAGGCGCCACCCAGGCGCGCGGACGTCAGATGCGCAGAGCCACGAAGTAACTGAAGCAGTCGAGTGCAACACTAGGGACCTGAAAGGAGGAGTAACCCTAGCCCCACAATATTAGCCTGCAAAGTGGGGAGGCATGGGTGAAGCCGTAAGGAATCTACAGCTAGAGTCTCTACCAGATAATGCGTTACTGAAGGTAAGTAAATTGTTCATCTGACTTCTAGCTGCAAATTCCTTACCTTTGAATTAGATACCCAAGCCATACCATCCCGGTGGTAGGCTGCAGACCAATACGTTAAACTAGAAAGTCCTGCAGGACCGAGCGGGCAAAGTGCACGCTGTGCTTAATTTGTGCCGGTGCTTTCCGGTGCTTAGCACTGGCACTTAATTATCAGGGCTGGGTCTACAAGCATTGCTGCACGTCATTGATTTTTATTTTTGATACTATTATTTACCTCACACCTGGACTGGTTGAAGATGCACAACACACAGTACTGTGGACGAGAAGTTGGCAGTGGCACAGTCTGAGTAACTTGGTACTCGTGAGATGGACAAGTAGACAGTCCCAGCGAAGCTGTGATGCTGTCCTTCGCCTGCATTCACTCCCACCTGTGGCCAGCCCCCTCTCCCTGCATGCCAGCGCAGCCCCCACCTGGGCCCCAAGCCCCAGGGGACTGGTTCCAGTCACAACATGCTTACAGCCGCCAAGGGAGGGGTATTTACGTCTCGCATGAGTATTTTTGGGAAACTCCGTCAAGCAAATAATTGAGGCAAAGCCGTTTTTTTGTCATTTATACGTCTTATAAAACAAGCAGGCAGGGTGGGAGAGCCAACTCACAGGCAGAGACAGAGGCAGAGGGACGGCCAGTGAGACAGGCAAGATGTGCACGTAGAGACAGTCACAAAGGGAAGAGGTGGCATGGACAGGCAGTCATAAAAATATAGACAGAGGGACGGGCAGTGAGACAGACAGAAAGGGACAAGCTGTGCGCGCAGAGACAGGCAAGATGTACACGCAGAGACAGTCACAAAGGGAAGAGGTGGCATGGACAGGCAGTCATAAAAAGACAGACACATAGGGCAGAGAGTAAGACAGACAGACAGAAAGGGAAGAGCAGAGACAGTCATAGAAAGATAAAGACAGAGGGATAATGACACAGACAGAAAGGGACAAGACGTGCACGCAGAGACATTCACAAAGGGAAGAGGTTGCATGAACCGACAGTCATAAAAAGATAGACACAGAGGGACAGACAGTAAGACAACCAGAAAGGGAAGAGGTACGACGAGCAGAGACAGTCATAGAAAGATAAACAGATAGACACAGAGGGGCAGTGAAACAGAAAGGGACAAGATGTGCACACATAGACAGTCTGGAAAGGGAAGAGGTTGCAAGGACAGACAGTCATAAAAAGATAGACAGAGAAGAATAGACAATGAGACAGACAGAAAGGAAAGATGTACCATGGGCTGAGACTGTCATGGAAAGATAAAGAGATAGGCACATACGGACCTGACCATCCAGGCAGTAAAAGCTTTTCAAACATGTGCAATAATGCCCACGTTGCTACCTGACAGATGTCTTGGACCGGGACACCCCGAGCCAAGGCCATAGTCACAGCCTTTCCCGTGGTAGAATGGGCCCTTAATCCCTCAGGGGGCTACTTCTTTGCCAAGGTATAGCAGATTTTAAAGCGGAGAACGACCCAGCGAGAAATGGGCCTTTTCAGCACTGCCCTCCCCTTCTAAGCTCCCACATACCCCAAGTAGAGTTGGTTGTCTTGAACTCTTTTGTGCGGTCAAGGTAGAACATCAATGCTCTTTTTGGGTCCAGTCGGCGTAGACACTTCTTTTCCTTAGAGGGTCGCGGGGGAGCAAAGAAGGTGGGCAACGTGATGGATTGACCCAGATGGAACGGGTTCACAACTTTTGGCAAAAAGGAAGCCTGGGTGTGAAGCACCACTTTGTCCGGAAAGGACATTAGATAGGGAGGCAAGCAAGATAACGCCTGCAACTCACTCACCCTCTGGGCCGAAGTAATTGCTACTAAGGAGGCAGTTTTGATGGTCAACAGCCGGAGGGGACAATTGTGTAGAGGCTCAAATGGAGCACACATCAGGTATGTGAGGACAATATTAAGGTCCCACTGTGGCATAACAAAGGGCATTGGTGGAAACAAGTGAGCCAGCCCATTTAGAAATCTATTTACAACAGGAGACTTGAGGAGAGAGGGTTGGTCTGGTAGCCGCAAAAAAGCAGGCAGAGCAGAGAGATAACCCATGAGAGTTCCCAACAGGGGTTGGGGAAGGGTTAGAATGACTAACAGGACAGTAGAAAGAGAAGCAGAAAGAGGGTCAATGGACATTTCTGTACAGTATAATACAAATTTCTGTCAACGGCAGGAGTATACCGTCTTAGTGGAGGGCCGCCTGGCCGGCAGAATAACATTACAAACTTCGGGAGGAAGGTCAAAAGCCATCAACTGCCTCTGCTCAATCTCCACGCATGGAGGCACAGAGTTGACAGGTTCGGGTGGAGAACCCTCCCTTGCTGCTGCAACAGAAGATCCTCCCGAAGGGGCAGCCTGATCGGAGGATTGATGCTCATCTTCAGAAGCTTTGGATACCAGACTCTCCTTCCACAGTCCGGAGCCACAAGAATGACTTGGTCCCGGTCGCTCCTGATCATCTTCAGAACCCTGGGCAGGAGCGGTATCAGCAGAAAGGTGTACAGTAGGCCTGAGTTCCACTTGCGATGAAAGGCGTCGCCAAGCAATAGCTGCCTTGGAAACTCTAGCGCGCAGTATTGCTTACACTGCACGTTCTCTTCAGAGGCAAACAAATCTAACCAACCCCACTGCTGAAAGATATCATGCGCCACCTCTGACTCAAGCAAAAAGAAGAACTATTGATGGACAGAATGCAGAACAATGTCATACATTCACCCCAGTACCGATATCTGGGCCTAAATCCATCGTTGTTTTGCTCACCATGCCATTCCAGTTTGGACCCAGCCATATGCAAATCAGTCTTGACCCTGTGCCCCATGGGAACAGTCCAGCCCGATCTGCCAGGCCAGGTCCTCCCTGGACTGGAAACAAGCATCCTAGGACCGGTTTTGGGGTATCACCCCTCTTCAGCCAGGATAGCTTGACTCCAGTGGCATGGAGAGCACGGGACTCACGTCTGAGCATACCCGTCCCACTTGGGGTGACAAATGCAAAAAACTATTGATGGACAGAATGCAGAACAATGTCATACATTCACCCCAGTACAGAGATATGGGTTTAAATCCATTGTTTTTTGCTCACCATGCCATTCCAGTTTGGACCCAGCCATATGAAAATCAGTCTTGACCCTGTGACCCATGGGAACAGTCCAGCCCGAACTGCCACGCCAGGTCCTCCCTGGACAGGAAACAAGCATCCTAGGACCGGTTTCGGGGTTTCATCCCTCTTCAGCCAGGATAGCTTGATTCCAGTGGCATGGAGAGCACGGGACTCACGTCTGAGCATACCCGTCCCACTCGGGGTGACAAATGCAAAAAGAACTATTGATGGACAGAATGCAGAACAATGTCATACATTCACCCCAGTACAGAGATCTGGGCCTAAATCCATCGTTTTTTTGCTCACCATGCCATTCCAGTTTGGACCCAGACATATGCAAATCAGTCTTGACCCTGTGCCCCATGGGAACAGTCCAGCCCGAACTGCCAGGCCAGGTCCTCCCTGGACTGGAAACAGGCATCCAAGGACCGGTTTCGGGGTTTCATCCCTCTTCAGCCAGGATAGCTTGATTCCAGTGGCATGGTGAGCACGGGACTCACGTCTGAGCATACCCGTCTCACTCGGGTGACAAATGCAAAAAGAACTATTGATGGACAGAATGCAGAACAATGTCATACATTCACCCCAGTACAGCGATATGGGACTAAATCCATCGTTTTTTTGCTCACCATGCCATTCCAGTTTGGACCCAGCCATATGCAAATCAGTCTTGACCCTGTGCCCCATGGGAACAGTTCAGCCGGAACTGCCAGGCCAGGTCCTCCGTGGACTGGAAATAAGCATCTTAGGACCGGTTTCGGGGTTTTGCCCCTCTTCAGCCAGGATAGCTTTATTCCAGTGGCATGGAGAGCACGGGACCCACGTCTGAGCATACCCGTCCCACTCGGGGTGACAAATGCAAAAAGAACTATTGATGGACAGAATGCAGAACAATGTCATACATTCACCCCAGTACAGAGATCTGGGCCTAAATCCATCGTTTTTTTGCTCACCATGCCATTCCAGTTTGGACCCAGACATATGCAAATCACTCTTGACCCTGTGCCCCATGGGAACAGTCCAGCCCGAACTGCCAGGCCAGGTCCTCCCTGGACTGGAAACAGGCATCCAAGGACCGGTTTCGGGGTTTCATCCCTCTTCAGCCAGGATAGCTTGATTCCAGTGGCATGGTGAGCACGGGACTCAGGTCTGAGCATACCCGTCCCACTCGGGTGACAAATGCAAAAAGAACTAGTGATGGACAGAATGCAGAACAATGTCATACATTCACCCCAGTACAGCGATATGGGACTAAATCCATCGTTTTTTTGCTCACCATGCCATTCCAGTTTGGACCCAGCCATATGCAAATCAGTCTTGACCCTGTGCCCCATGGGAACAATTCAGCCCGAACTGCCAGGCCAGGTCCTCCGTGGACTGGAAATAAGCATCCTAGGACCGGTTTCGGAGTTTTGCCCCTCTTCAGCCAGGATAGCTTGATTCCAGTGGCATGGAGAGCACGGGACCCACGTCTGAGCATACCCGTCCTACTCGGGGTGACAAATGCAAAAAGAACTATTGATGGACAGAATGCAGAACAATGTCATACATTCACCCCAGTACAGAGATCTGGGCCTAACTCCATCGTTTTTTTGCTCGCCATGCCATTCCAGTTTGGACCCAGCCATATGCAAATCAATCTTGACCCTGTGCCCCATGGGAACAGTCCAGCCCGAACTGCCAGGCCCTGTCTGAACTGGGGTGGTGGAGTGAGCTAAAGAATGATGATGGATTAAACCCAGATCAGTTGACTGGGGGTGAGTGTTTGATTTGCTCAAACGCTCCGTCCAACATCCCCTTTGGTATACCTCGGACTCAAGACGCCATTCGTGATCCGCTAGGCATCATCGGCTGAGTTTCTCCACTCTAGCGTACAAAGAACCTGCAAGGTGTTGAACCCTCAGGGTTATGCCCTGCTGTTCCAGCCAAGTCCAGAGACACAGGGCCTCTCGACAAAGGGTCCATGCCCCCACGCCACTCTGCTTGTTGCAGTGCCACATGGCAGTGGTGTCGTCCGTGAACACCTGCACCACTTTCCCTTTGACAGAGGGAAGAAATGCTTTCAATGCCAATCGAATCACTCGGAGCTCTAACAGATTTATATGGAGTCCTGACTCCGCTGAAGACCAGTGTCCCCTGAACTCCACCTCTCCCAGATGGCCGCCCCATCCCAGAAGTGAGGCATCTGTCACCACCCTGAATTCTGTTTGGGGAAGGGAGAAGGGTCTGCATTGACCCAATCACGGTTCGTCAACCACCACTGCAGATCTCTTGCAGTTCCTTCTGAGATCTGGACCATGTCGGTGAGACTTCCTCGATGCTGTGCCCACTGGAATTTCCGGTCCCACTGCAAAGCCTGCATACACCACCTGGCATTCTTTACCAACAGGATGCAGGAGGCCATGAGGCCCAACAGCCTCAGAGTCAGACTCACTGAAATCCAGGATAAAGGTCTAAACACTGGAATCATAACCTAAATATCCTGGACTCGCTGCTCGGGGGGATAGGCCTGAAACTGCACTGTGTCCAGAACTGCTCCAATGAAAGGGAGCATCTGAGAAGGAGTCAAGTGTGACTTTAGCACATTTATAGAGAAGCCCAGCGAATGCAGGAGGTCCACTGTAGTATGAAGGTGGTCGTCTTCAACAGCCAGTCGTCGAGGTAGGGGAAGACTGACACCCCTAACCTGCGCAGATGAGCTGCGACCGCCGCCATCATCTTGGTGTACACCTGAGGGGCACTGGTAAGGCCAAAGGGGAGCACGGTAAACTGAAAGTTCTCACAACCTACCATGAACTACAGGTAACACCTGTGGCTCGGCAGGATGGGGATGTGAAAATACATATCCTACAGGTCCAACGCTACCATCCAGTCTTCTTGGTCTAGGGCAGACAGAACCTGAGCCAGAGTGAGCATCTTGAACTTCTCCTTCTTGAGGAAGAAATTGATGGTCCGCAACATTTTGTTCTTCTTCGGAATCAGAAAGTAGCAGGAATAACAACCACTGTCTACTTCTGAAACCGGGACCCTTTTTATAGCTCCTTCGGTCAAGAGAGCTGTACATTCCTCCTGGAGCAATTTCAGATGATCCTCCGTCAGCCGTTCCTGATTTGGCAGAATGGGAGGTGGAAAAGAAAGGAAAGACAGTAAATAGCCCCCCTGAATGATCTGCAAGACCCACTTTTCCGATGTTATGGATCTCCAGGGGCGGCGATGGTTTACGAATTCTCCCGCCAACTGGGGTAGTGTGGTTTTGCAGACTCAGACTAAGAGTGCTTGGAGACTGCGGTTGCTACGGGCAAGGTGGCCGACGACTTCTGGCCTTCATTCCTGGGTCAGAACACATCCACGCACGTCTTGGCAGTCTGTGCAGAACGGGGGTTGGGTTAGGGCTGACGCAGCTGAAAGCCCCTTCCTTTGCCATGAAAGGAGTGAAAGGAAGATTGGCCATGAGGAGTAGAGGAGAGGCCCAAGGATCGGGCTGTAGCTCGAGAGTCATTGAACCTGACCAGGGCCGATCTGACTTTCCCCCAAAAAGACAGGTTCCATCAAAGGGCATGGCCATGAGATTCACCTGGACATCCACTGAGAAGCCAGTTGTCCTAAGCCAGGTGTGGCGCCTCAAGGCCACTGTCGTTGAAATCGATTGGCCCAGCGAATACGTCGTATCTAGACCACACGAATAGTGAATTTTGCTGCATCTCTCCCATCCCTGACTGCTTGGGAGAGCACAGCCCGGTCCTCCTACGGGACCTGTGGCAACACCTGCGCAACCGTCTTCGAAAGAGAGTGGGAGAAAAGGCCCAATAAGCATGCAGTATTCACCAACCGCAATGCCAGGCTGAAGGAAGAAAGCAATTTCTTCCCAAATACATCCAACCTCTTGGATTCTCTGTCCGGAGGGGTGGAAGCGAACACGCCCTAGGAAGTAGAGGCCTGCACCACCAAACTCTCTGGGGTGGGATGTTGGCTGAGGAACTTCGGATCACCCGGTGCAGGGCAATGCCAGCGTGCAACCATCCTATTCACAGGGGCCCCTGTGCTAGGCTTGGACCACGTGCCTAGAAGGACGTCCATAAGTGACTCATTGAAGGGCAAGAGGGGTTTGGAAGTGAAAGATCCAGGTTGAAGCACTTCAGTCAGGAGATTAGTCCTGACCTGCACTGAGGGTAGCTTTAGCCCAAGGACCTCAGCTGCCCGTTTAACCACCATGTCATAGGATGCCTCCTCCTCCGTGGCCAGAGTAACTGAATTACGTCAAAATCTGGATGAAGAGGCATTGTCCTATGTGGATGACATTTAACTAACGGATGATGACCTGGAGGAACACTTGACCAGAGTGAATACCATAATATTGGGATTCGCCTCTGAGGGCTACAAATTCATCTTTAAAAAATCAAAGATAGCCCACCTTAATGTCCTATTTCTGGGATATGAGCTCTCCAGTGAAGGAAATAGCTTAGCAGCTAACTTTTTAGAAAGGTGTGCGCTGCTCCAACCTCCAAAATCATTGAAAAATGTGCAATCAATACTGGGATTCCTGAACATTTGCAGAACATACATTTTGGATTACGTAGAAGGGTTAAACCTTTCTGAAATCGAATAGGACCCAATATTTCAGTTAGGCAATGGACACAGGAACTTAAAGATATCCTATGTTCCCTACAAGTGGACATGATAGCATAGAAACACTTGAAAACACGTGTGAATGTCCACAACGTAGTGATCCGTATAGTTGGGGGTCAATCAGGGTACACCTACCTAACATACAATGAAGGTGAAACAGTACCAATAGCATACAAGTCACATTTGTACACAAATGCTGAGATGTGTTTCGCATCAACAGAAAAAAACTGACAGCGCTGCAGACTGCTGTAGTGAGAGAAAGTGCACTGGCTCGGAGAAAACTAATAATTGTTGTGACTCCAGTACCGGCCTTGGAGGCTGCGACAAAGACAAGCGTCCCTGAAGCAAACGTCTTACATCCGAGATGGATACAATGGGCTAATTCTCTCACTGCAACAAACGTACAATACAAGTACGATCCAAATCTAAAAACACAAGCATTCCTGCAATACGAACAAGAATATCCTCTCCCGAATGAAATAATGCCTCTAGATCAGTATGAATACATAATTTACACTGACGGATCTGCTCAGCCGGCCATTGGAAGTAAACAAGAATACAGCGCTGCATGCACAATCGTTAAAGGACACATGCAGGATGGAAAATGTCATCCAAGTTGTACAAAAACACAATCTCTAGGAGATTGCACGGCACAGCTAGCAGAATTAAAAGCTCTGTTACTGGCACTGGTAAATACGGATCGAGAATTCCCCACACCCATTGTGTGTCATTCGTTTTACTTTGTACAGTCATACAATGAGTACTTACACCACTGGGGTCAAAATGGGTTCAAAGATGCAAAAGGTGGCATAATTAAGCACACAATGCTATAGGAACAGGTAGTGGAGCTGAAAAACGAGCTACCAAGAGCTCATGTGATACACACACCGAGTCATCAATGTGATGGCGTTCACGTTGAAAGGAATTAATTGGCTGATGAAGGCGCAAAGGGAGCTGTATGCACGGCTCCGTAGCTGCAATCACTCATTCAAAAACGATGCAAACAATGCTCCATTTGCTCAGATTCCTGGAGTGGGGGATAGAGTAATACCAAACATGGATCGCAGATTAGGCTTAATATTAGCTGCACACGACGGTATGGGTTCCGCGCATGCAGGGGTTACGGCGACTGTTTCCTCGCTGAAACAACACAATTGGTGGCCCGGATTAACAAAGCAGACTAAAGATTATGTCTTAAAGTGCGACATCTGCCAGCAGATGAAAGGCTCCACCATAACACGTCCAGCGCAGACACCATTATTAATATCAGATAAACCACTCACGTGTATTTATTTGAACCACTGCGGCCCCTTATAAACAAATGGGGCTTACAGGTATATCATGGTAGCAGTTGATTCCTGCTCGAGATTCCTATGGGAGTGGCCACAGCACTCGGCTAACACTCGAACTGTTATCAAAGATTTGCGAGTCTTTATAGGGACTTACATAATTTGCACATTCCATTCTGACCATGGCCTCGCGTTTAGCTCTCGGGCTTACAAGGAAGCCATGGGAGGTTTAGGTGTAGCATTGCGGTACTCCTCTCCGTACCATCCCAAGGGAAATTCGGTTGTGGAGAGGAAAAACCGGGACTTAAAGTAATCTTTAACAGCTAGGGTATTAGGTTTGGGTGGTAGTTGGGTCAAACATTTATATGGAGAACAAAGAGCCTTGAACAACATGCCAAGAAGTTCTCTAGGGGGTGTCACTCCTTATGAGGTCCTATTTGGGATGAGAATGTGGGTAGCTGATCTTGATTGTAAAGGCACAGTGGCGGATGAGAAACCTTTTGACATCCATAAACGTTTGGCTGTTTTACAGGATCTGAATGAATCCAGGGCACTACAAAGCAATGTCCAGGTAAGGAGGACCACCACTGGGGAAGTCAAGTCAGTCACGGCAAGACCTGTCTGGGTCCCTAAAGTCAGGGATCTGGTCCGAGAAAAAATTAGCGGACATAAAAGAATTTGGGCCATCATACAGAAAGCCTGTACCTGTCCTGGCCGCTGAAGGAACAAGAACTGTACTTCTGTCGCCTCTTGCCGGGAAAAAGGAAAAAAGATGTGTCTCCATTGACGTGATAAAACCACACTATGTGGCCAATAACTGAATAGTAGGCCTTGTGGACTCCTGAGTAGCAGATGCCCTCCTCTCGCTACTATACAGGAAGTTCAAACAGAAAGACTCATCACGTTCGAAGAGTCCCCAGCACAGAATGATGGACTATGCAATAATGCCATGGAACTCATTCCTCTTGAAAATGAAGTTCAAACTCAAATTCAAAATCAAAATGAAAGACATATTTCTATTCAACCAAACACTGATGTCTACATCAACATGCCTCAACAAGAGCCATCTACAAGTTCAACAAAACCTGCGGAACTATCAAAAATAGATCGAACTGCATCTGGCTATTTCATTGACTTCGATATGTTTTCATTGGATCGAAGTGAACCTGAAACAATGCCAGCCCAAAAAACTCATCACCAGCAAATCAAATACTTTTTAATCTTTCTTCAACAAACATACCTGGTATCACCTTGGATAGAATTGTGGGTAATCACCAGGATACTTTTCTGGATAGGCTTAGTAACTGTTTTTAGCATGCTTATTAATGAAACTTATCTTAGGCAAAGCTGTGCAGCATCAAAAGTGAATCTTATCCTGAAGCCTCACCTTTCTTCACATAGTGAGCAAAGAGACTTGTCATCAGTGAACATTACAGCAGTTCCTATACCTGATGGTATAGTGTGGGACAAGGTTGATTACGATATATTTGTACTTTTAAAAATACAACATTTAATTAAAATATCCTTAAATGATATCATTAACTTCAGTACATTCTCCAATGATTGGGATTATGAAACTAATAATATTTTGTCTGATTTAGAACAATCTGCTGCCTTTTCTAACAATGAAATGTTGGAAGACACATCAGATTTCAACACAATGTATTGCTATCAACATTATGGTCATAATCTTTTGCACAAATCTGCTAATCCCAGAAATGTTTTCACATATCACTAATGAGAACATTGCCCAACACCGCCGAAAAGCAGTTCAAAAACATTTGCACAGAAATGTTCATATTTTTCAGGGTTTAACATGTCTGACTCAGCCTAATATTATTACACCGACGTCAGCACAGAAAAATATGTTGACAAACACCAAACAGATTTATTCTGCTTCCTTTATTACCCAGTTGTCTGAACAAGGTTTCGATTTATGGAAAGACAAAATAGACACAAAATCAGTCTGGGGTTCTAGAAACTGGCAAGTCCAGGGAACAGAAGCTCTATTTAGAGCATGCCTCATTCCTCAGCAGATTATGTTTCTGCATGATACTGTGTAACAAACTACCTGTCTTGGAATAGCCAAGAATAAGGATTTGAACGCACCTCGGATTCCAACACCATCACACACTGAGAAGGGATTACGCTGGATGACATCATGCAATACAATAGATCAGACCCCAATTGTAAGGGATGGTTGGTTTGGTCTGCAGACACTTATAGATGTCAGGAAAGATTCAAAGGTACAATCGAAGGGTTCAGCATTCACAGGCCAGACCCATGCTGTGTACAAAGAGAACATCCAGGGGTAGTGACGTCATACAGTGTTGGGAAGTTATGCCTTGATCGGCCAAAAACCTCAACACTCACACAGGTGAAACAACACTTATCCTTACTTACAAAGGAGGTGAACCAATGGGGTTTTGTTATTAGGTCCCAGAAAGCCACGTCAAAAACGTTTCTATTATGCTGTCTATAACAAAATTTGGAAAATCTCCCAAAAAGAAGCTGCGGAGAGGTTACAAAAAATAAATTGGATTAACTCAGAGAGAGCTTTAGCTGTAGTTGACAATAGTATGAATACGTTAACTTTCAGGATATATTCACTGGGCAACATTGTATCTTCTGCTATTGATGTACTAGAACAAGATTTGTCCATACTACAGCACGGGCAAACACAATTGCGTTCTATTATGTTATTGAGCTGGACGCTGCAATCTTTGAGCGCAGGCTATGTGCCCTGGCGTTTTATCAACAGTATGTCTCTGTTTTCTGCATACAATCTGACAGAAAAACAGACAAAAAATGGCACAAAGGGGAGCAAAATATACAATGCTGCGTATTGAAAAACCGGACAGATTAGCTTTTACAGTGGCAGAATCACTGTCCACAGAATGGTTAATCCATGGCCATATAACTCTACCAGTCACAATTTTCCAATTTCAGTATTGCCTAGAACAACAGAAGCCAGATATGAAGAAATGGGTAGGGAATTCATTAAGGAATCTTGGAATTACCGTACAGATTTCGATGCAGGAGTGGTTATCTAGAAGTGTTTCTAAGCGGTACAAACTGTGAGAATGCTTTAAGTGGATCTCTCATATGTCAGGATATAATGCTGCATGGGCTTGTAATATTTCAGTAGCTAACTTATCCTGTCACTTGAGGGGTGCCCCGGCGGCCGTGATTGCTCCAGTGTTCAGGCTACTTTTGAATGGGAGTTACTTGATGCTGAACGATCAAGGTTGTTGTGGGATGCTTCCGGGCATCGCATACCTGGTAACCGTGAGCTCCAGGGTTACTTGCTGTATGCAAGTATTGTTTCCACCAACACATACAGTCAGGGAGGCGCATTTATGGCCTTCACTAGATGTTTCTTTAATACGGTTTGATACTTTGGGCAGAATGAAAGCCATGCTTCTACAGAAGACCATGCCCGTAACCTCCGCTTGAGAGACTTTTGATCTCCAGAACGCAAGGTCTTCAGCCGAGAAACAGGCACTCATGCGTACGAACAGCCCCTTCCATTTTGAAGAAATGATAAATCATATCTATAACATGTCTGATACGATGGGTATCATCCACCTATTTAAGAACATAGGTTCAGGAATGTAAAGCAACTTTCAGACGGTTCTCGGAGTTATACCAAACATTATACACTCCGTATTCGGAAGCATTTTTGGAGGACTTCCACTAATACTGTTTCTAATAGCAGGTATCCTGATTGTCATTTTACTGCTACACAATGGACGTCCCAGTCACTAAGGAGATGGAAAAAGCACTCAGGAGCATAAATACCATGATCGCATTGCATGGTACAACATCTGGGCACACCTAGTCTAAGAGAACTAAGTGCATCTTGGTTCTTGTCATTTAGACCAGTCTGGATGGACTGCATCTTACCTGTCCTCCGATGCCTGTTTTGCAGAGAAGAATGAGTGTTGGATCACTGCCTGACACTCCCATCATGTGCGCAACCGGATGTTGATGCTTTACTGGACCCGATAATGGCCCATGTTCTGCAGTGTCCCCAGCATATTCCAATGTTGATGGCGCCATTCCTAGAGCCTACACAGGTAGTCATGGCTCCTGTCGGAATTGATACCGGCTCCTCCACTGACACCCAGGCTTTAGACCACGCACAGGCTGTCCCAGCATCGGCTGCAGGCAGTACGGAAGATCATCTGTGCTCAATTAACATAATCTGCGTGGTGTTACATGGATCGTCGTCTGCGAAGGCAGGCAACAGCAATGTTGCGTCTACCAACAAGGACACATTGTGTCCTGGAAGAAATTCGGCCTGTTTTAAGCAAACTAAAATTGGAGCTCAAAAACAAATTGACACTTTTTATGGACATGCATGGCTTTCAGACACTTGTAGAAGTTCGAACTATACACATAATAGAGCTATGGCTTGAGTGATAATTTCCTTTTTTTCATTTTAAAGATTTTGTTGAATTTTTTAACCATTTTTAGCACAGCTATTAATTTTTCCTGTAATTATTTGCCTACCAGTGCCTAGTTAGCCTAGTCGTACGGTTAGAATGTAACTATGACTTCTAGTCAGATAAGGAGTGGGTGTTATATTCCATATAGGTACCCTAATATAGACTCAGGTAACATCATAACTCTTCACCAATATTCTCCCCTACATTACATACATAACGGTTCTTCGGGACTGACCTTTTAACTAGATACAACACTGCACACAGAATGCAGGATTTTCCCTGGTAAAAGTCTCATACATTATACATGAGGATTCTTGGAAGCACAGCAGGACTACCATCTCCTGTATAATATCTATGTACAAAGTTCATTCCCCTACGTCATCCTAAGTCAGAGAAAGTAATACAGTGAGGTGGAACCCCGCGGAGACATATGGGTATATCTACACCACATCTTGCTAAGACAGGCAGAGGAGACCAGGACTTCCCGGACGACACACTGACCAAAGATGCTGAGGTTCCTACATGCAGATCCTCCAGCTCACAGTGGTCTAACATCCCTTGCGGGGTGTCCAACCCGAGACCAGGACGGGGTCCCACAGTCTCTCAATCCAGGTAATGCAGTTGACTTTATCCTAGAGGGATTCTTGGCTAGGTACACTTAGGTACATCTAGTTAGGAAGGCATTGTAGGAGTACACACTTTTTATTATCATGTATTTTATATACTCGTATGTATTCAGGATTATTGCAAAATGGTAGACCTCTATCATCCTTTTACTTTCATAGTGCTTCTATTAATTTATATCTGTTACTGTCTAGAGGTTGTTGCAGCTCATCTATTTTACACTAGAATAACAACTGTTTAAAAATGCTTATTTAAAAACATCCAGACCATATCACTCTCAGAAAATGTGAGCACGAGTGACTAAGCGAAAAGTAGTACACTGTTTCCACGGTCCTGAGGGATCAGGGTTGTCATGTTCGATGGTTGCCAAAAACTATTCTCTTCTTGGTAAGAGGAGATTCTAGTGGCACTGTGAGTTGGCTGATACAGAAGGCCAACATACCCGGTGGGGGTGTTTAGAATCAGTCTGACACCAGTCCTACAGTGTATGTTGTCCGAACGCGCAGATCCTGTATGAGTTTTTATAGGAACTACACGACAGAATGCTCTGCCGTTTTATGTGCTTGATCCTTCTATATGTAAATTATTGTGTGGGGAAGGGTGGGGTTGTATACATTGGTAAAACCTAATAAAAATAATAATTAACAAAAAGAGAGCTTAGGTGTGCCTGGATGGGCCATCACTGGCAGGATGGGAGGGTGGAGCTGGGCACGGCCCTACTTACACTTGAAAAGGCTGTTTTCTGCCTCCACACAAAGGGCTGCATACCCCCTGTAGTTGGAGCAAGGGGAGGAGGGGCGAGGCAGGAAACATGTGTATTTCAAAGGGAAACCTCTAGAAGCTTCACTCACTTCAATGGAGGCACCTGGTATAAATATTGGACCTCAGACACCAACTCTTCAGTACACTTCTAGACCTGTGGAGACTCTGCCAGGAACAACTGCTGTACTGCTGAAAGGACTGGCACTCTGCAGGACTGCTGCTCTGCTGGACTACTGCCCTGCTGCCCTCCTGCCTGAGTCAGAGGTATTTGGACCTGCACCTGAACCTAGGACTCCCAGAGTAACTCCAAGGGCTAATCTGCTGGCCTCCTGTTCAGAGATACAGGGACATAACACTCACAACCACCTGAACCAGCACCTAGATCCATCTAGAGCAAGCCCCTGACCACACAAATTCCTGAACCCTTGATGTGGCCTCAGAAAGGCTGAATTAAAAATTTTGGGCTCTTTGTGACCGCGAATGAGCCCGTTGGGGCCAAAACCTTGCTGCTCTCACAGCCTGCCAATGTGAAGTTCTATCAACCCGACTCTTCACACTACAGCATTAACCGCTCGCGGGAAGCACCACTGCGAAGCTCCGACCACAACGACAAACGGGATCATCATGCTATAGTGATGACCGTCCGCGACGCCAGGCTTACTCTTCCTGTCACATCGACGAATGTCCACGATGTTTTTCGGGGCACCCTACACCGCAAACAGGACTCTTTGCGCTGGACAGAGAAGGCAACTTTTCCTTTGGACTAACCTAGTCCCTGCATCCAACTAGTCCTCCATCACGGCAGGCCTGAATTTATGACTTAATCTCAATCTTGCATGACAAAATAGCTGCGAGTGGCACTTTAGGTTTTTATTGCTATTTTCACTGAGATCTTTAAAATTGCATAGCTCTGGTTCTACTATTTACTTGTTAAAATCTACTCTATTTTTCTAATTTGGTATGGGGTCCTTTTTGTAAAGTGTTTTCATTTTATTACTGTTTGAAGTGCTACACAAATACACATTGCCTCCAAGATAAATCGTACTGCTCTGTGCTAAATCTACCAGAGGGTTGAGCCCAGGTTAATTTAGGGTTTGCTTGTGACTTCACCCTGACAAGGATTGTGGTTGCTGCTTGAGTAGGGTTTCATCCCTCTCAATCAGTAACCTAATATCTTACAAAAGACTTATAACATACCCTGAGAAAAAGAGGGATCCTATACACCACTGAGATAAGTGTAAAAATATGCTCTTTATACAGAGCTAATGTGAAGCACTTTACCCTATTATGTGAAATGAGGACATAAGGGCCTTTTACAACACTGAACTAATCAAAAGAGGGTCATCCTACTACAATAGCTAATAACAAATTGGACCTAGCATTGGCAAACCATGCTTCTTTTACTTAGTTACTTTTACTTAGGTAACCAGAAGCTCCCAGCCTTTCTTTACTGGGAACAGGAGGATCTTATTATACTCTTAGAAACAACTGAGTCTTCACTGAGCACTTCCTGCACCAAAGGAACTAGAAGTTATATCTTGTATGCCATGGTACGGTAAATTCTCCATCCCATATCACAAAATGGAAATTACCATGAAACCACAGAGAAAATAGGAGGCTACTTATTTATAGAACCACATTAATGGCCTTCTTTTCTAACACTGAGGTAAAAAGGTACACGTAATTTTGCTTTACAGGAGAGGGAATCTTCATCTACTAAACCGAGTGAATAAAAAAAAGTAATTATAATTTTATTGCAACACTGGCACCAACTCAGATCGCTGCTAGCCTCCAATCTACACCCCAAACCCATCCACCCCTACCCTACCACCAGACCAAACAATTAACACGCCTGACACACCAGACCCTAGACTCGATAAAATCCTTCTCTCACTACAATATATTAAAGATGACCTTCAAATGCTACAGAACCTGATCTGGCAGTAACACAAGATTAAACGACAAGCCAATGATAAGAACTGGAACGCTCATAGCAACAGCCCCACACTCCAGCATCAGTTGCAATTAAGATCCCCTAAGCATCCGCCCCCAAGATGGAGAACAGTACCTAACCGCAATTCCACAACCCGACTGATCCGCAGGAAAAATACTCTAACTGCCAAGGATATACATTCCCTACTCCTTTCTTACGATCCCCCACACCCAGCCAGACCACAGCAGACCCGATCAATCCGAATAAACCCTCCCTAATCGAAACCATCCATCTCATGACACACAGAGCTCCTACTCACAACACCAGGGGTATAACCCTGGAGAATCTGATGCAAGTTCCATTAACACTGGAACCTCCTACTACCACCAAGCCGCGTCTCAAATGCATTCTCCTAAATTGTAGATCAGCCTCAAACACGCAGCTGACATAGATGACCTAATACTCACTCATGAACCTGACCTCCTATTCCTAACCAAAACATGGCTAAATGAGTCATCCACACCAATCCTAGACATTCTGGTTCCCCCCAAACATGACATCACCAGACTAGACAGACCTGATAGACTAGGAGGTGGTATTGCCTGCATTCACCGGAACAGTCTCTCAGTGAACAGCTCACCTTCAACGGATCTATCTTCATGTGAATACCTCTGCTTAGATATCACAAGTAATAACAAACCAATCACTTCACTGCACATATTCTAACACCCACCAGGCGATAACATCACCTTCATCGAGCAATTCATGGACATCGTGACCACTCATACTGGTCAACATAATACCCAAATATTCCTTGGCGATTTCAATCTCCACTGGAACGACCCTAACGACCCGGCAGTAAATAGCCTCAAAACATTCCTTTTGGTCCTTGACCTCACCCAAATCTGCAATAGCCCCACACATGTCAACGGCTCAACCACAGACTTGGTTATTGCCAACCCAGAAGCTATCCAGCTTAGCACAATCCTCCCATGTGATTGGTCCGATCATCATGCTATCACCTTCTTCATCAAGGAATCAGTTAAACTACGCTCAGTACAACCTTCGAGACCTAAAATATGGGTGAGAAATCTAAGAAAAACCCTCACAGACCTATCCACATCCACCAGTGTCAACCTCCTGCTCCCCCGGAAGACCTAACTGATGTTCAAGCTTTGACACTACTTTAACTCTATGTCCTCGATTTTAGATACAACCGCACCTCTATAACTGGAGGATCTCCACAAAAGACTCTAAACCTTGGTATGACGGCAGACTCAACGAGGACAGGCGAGCCCTTAGATTAGCTGAAATGCGATGGAGGTCATCGCCATCCACGGATCACCTCAAACTGCTCAGATCCACCAGAAACTTGTACTATAGAAAGATCAGACACTCAAATGCAAACATTTTCAAAAATCAGCTAAATCAATCCTAGAACCGACCCAAAAAAACTATTTCAACTAGTCAAAACTCAACCTAGTGGCTTAGCTCGCCCTCCCCAAGCTGGACAATGTACGCCACCCAGCTGCGAAGAATTTTCGTTCCTGCTTCACGAACAAAATGGAACTCCTGAAAACGGACCTACTTAAGGCCTCATTAGCTCAGTCTAACTCTCTGAAGAACTCATCATCTCACATTCTAGCAACCCCAATCACCTGCTCATCTAAGCTCGCACTCAAAAATAACGCCTCCTGGGCCTCCTTCACAACCTATAGTGAAGAAGCAATTCTAAAAGCACTCACGTCCTTGAACCCTTCCAACCACTTCTCAGACCCCCTTCCTGCAAACTACCTCAAAGATCTCATACCGGCATTACTGCCACTTTGAACAAAGATTATCAATGTCTCCTTAGTCCAAGGAATTATTCCTGAAATTCTCAAATCAGGACAAGTTTCCCCCATCCTAAAAATAACGACGGCGGACCCCACAGACCTAAATAACTACCGACCAATTTTCAACATTCCAACTCTGTCTAAACTCCTAGAAAATTGTGTTCTCAGCCAGTTAGACAACCACATCACCAATTTCCAGCTGCTCAATAAATTCCAATCTGGCTTCCGGGCAGGGCATAGTACTGAATCGGCTATGACCCACATAGTAGATGATGCACTAAGAATCCTAGACCAGAGCGAAACCTGCCTACTTATCCTGCTTGACTTACCTTCGGCCTTTGACACCGTCAAACATGATAATCTTCTAGATCTCTTGCAATACAGAATGGGCTTATCAGTACTAAATTGGTTTACCTCTTTCCTCCTGAATAGATCCCGAAGGTTCAAGGTCAACCAATCCCTGTCCACGACCATCCCAGTCACATTAGGAGTCCCGCAGGGCTCCTCCCTCTCACCTACACTGTTTAACCTATTCATGGAGCCGCTCACTGAGATTCTCGACTCATCAAATATCCACTTTCACATGTACGCAGATGACACGCAACTATACTTAAAGATAAATTCTCCAGATGATATCAAATCTCTCAATCTAACTTTACAACATACTCAGTCATGGTTGACTGAAAACCACCTCAAACTTAACGCCCTCAAAACTGAATTCTTACTAATCAGCCCACCGAATCATCCATCCAACATACATGAATGAATTAAACAACTTACAGTGTTCAACTGCCAACCTCTTATAATCGATTCAGCAAAACCACTGAGAGTAACTATGGACAGTAACCTAAACATGTAAAAACACATCAGTGCCGCCGGAAAAGGAGCAAACTTTCAGATGAACACTCTGACAAAATTAAAACCCTTCCTCCCAGTAAATTACTTCAAACTGGAAGGCTGAGCACTAGTAATTCCCAGACTAGAATATGGTAGTGCAACTCTCTGTGGACTCCCTAGATCTACAACTGCCCCCCTAAGAGCATCACTCAACTCAGCGGTCAGGCTCATCACAGGTTCCAAAAGAAATTGCCACACCTCCCCTGAATTCAAAGTGCTCAATTGTCTACCCTTTGAAGCAAGAATTCAATTAAAAATCGCCTGCATGACGCATAAAGCCATACATCACAACACCCTGAGGTATCTGGCCCAGGAACTGGAGCTTTCGTGTGGAAACAGATCATCCAGGAGCACCAGCAACCTCATTCTAAAGCCTCAAAGATTTGCCAAGAAGAAAACATATAACCACGCCTTCTCTGGTATTGCTCTAAGCATTTGGAATGCACTACCCCCAGAAACCAGACTTAACCCCTCAACTGTCTCCTTCAAAAAAGAAGTAAAATCTCTTCTCATGACGAAATTCACTTGAACATTGAATCGGACTCTTAGAACAACCAGCTGGAACATAAGACATTATTTCGAAATACTATGCTTCTTTTGTACATTGTCTCTTTTGTTTAATGACCTCATTTGTAAAGCGCTCTGATACCCGCAAGGGTCATGTTCGCGCTATATAAAACCCTCAAAATAAAAAATAAAAAACTAAGTCTAGTGTTAAGCATAACTCAGTTTTTGAAAACTAAACTAAGGAGAAAGTTAACCTGATCTCAGCACTTGGAATTGAAAACAGTGATCTCTTACCTTTTGTTGTGCTCAATTTACAGGTGTAGATTCCACTGTCATCCTCATGGACAGAGTTCAGCAGCAGTTTGCTCTTCCGGCCATCGAAATGCATCTTACAGTTAAGTAGTGCAGGCTGAAGGAGTTTTCCCCGAGAAAGCCAGTCTACATCCACATCTGTGGGGCCTGTGACCACGCACTCGAAAAGTGCCATCTCACCTGCATTGACCGTGACGTCTTGCATGGGCACAACCACTGCTAGAGAATTGCTCTCAGGATGAGCTGGAGGAAAAGGGTAGAGAAAATCATCCATGAAGCGATGAGAGAGGATGGCGAATACACGGAGAGCCGTAAACAAGAAGAGACAGGAGATAAACAATAACTGGGACAATGAGAGGCATCGAGAAAAAGCAAATGAGTGAGTAGCATGTAAGGGACAACATGAGCAGATGGAAGGGAGAATGCCACACGAGGAAAAAATTATTAATAGGGTGAGAAAGAACAAAAATAGATCAAGAGTGATAGAGCAGGAGAGGGAGAGAAATGATAAAGAGATAGTTAAACAGAGGGGAAGAGTAAAAACACAGAAGTAAGGGAGGAGTCTGAAGAGGACCAAGAAATGAAGATCAAAAATAAAGAAGAGAAATTGTGGTAAGGGAGAAGCAGAAAGGAGAGTGAGTGAGAGAGAGGGAGAGAGAGGGAGAGAGACAGACAGATACAAGATAGTGGTAGAAATGTCCAAAGAGATTACAGAAGAGGAGAGAAAAAACTAACTGGGAGAAACAAAAACCGCAGAACAAAAGTGATAGCAAAAGCACAAGGGACACTAAAGATAGAAGTGCTCGAACAGAAAAGGAAATAGAGATTGAATGGCAGATAAACAGAAAATGTGGGCTGCAAGGTTTGACTCCCATGATTGGCTGCATAAAAAACAGCATCACACAATAAACTTCAAAAGTTTCAAATCATTTGTATCTCTCGAAGATTTCAGGTGATCTTAATCTCCCTTTTAACAATTACTTTAATAATTGACATTCTTCTGTCCTATTTATCAGCTAAAATCGTGGCTTACAGGCTGTTACGCCGTCATAAGCCAGAAAATGTCCCTTGAATAGATGTAAAAGAGTAATAGATGAACCTTAATATGTATTAGATCGTAGACAATTTCCAAAAAGAGGTTGGGACAATTTGCTACTGCACCTGTCCAAATTACAATAAACAACAATAGTGTACGGACCAGGGAAGGCAGCCCCTTTCGCCCCCCTTTTTTCTAAGAAAGCCTCAGGACTTTCCTTATACAAATTGTAGAACTTTTTTTTGGCGTCCAGCACAATATTTTAACAATCAAAATCATATAATTTTCACATATAATTCCATTATTTTGACACAAAGCACAAACTACATCAATTTGTTCCATAGAAATACCTTTATTTATATATATTCGCCTTCTTAATTTGAATAGAAGAATTATTTTCTTTTTATAAATATAATTAAAAGGTAGCCAACACGTTTTGTCTGAAGACTTCTTCAGGGCTTCATATATATGTTCTTCTAATACAACAAATACACTCCGGTTTTATTTGCTATACCTTTTCGGGGTAAATTATTTGTGACCTCTACCTCTGAGGTATCTGCCAACCGATGTAGTGATCATAAAAAAGGGAAAATTGCAGAATTGCTTTATCCAATTTCGGATCACAGAGAAAAGGACTGTGTTGTCCTTTTTGTAAATTCCATTAACACTGTGAGTAAAATAGCTCACAACATATCCATAATCCAATGCAGTGTGAGTATGATAGCTCACAACATATCCCTAATCCAACAGCGTTGGATTATGGATATGTTGTGAGTAATCATACTCAGAGTGTTAATGGAATTTTCAAAAAGGACAACACAGTCCTCTTCTCTGTGATCAGAAATTAGAAAAAAGATACTCTGTGATTTTACCTTTTTTTATGATCAACACATCAGTTGCCGGATACCTCAGCGGTAGAGGCCATAAATAACTTACCCTGAAAAGGGATATCAAATAAAATCAGAGTGTATTTGTTGAATTTGAAGAACATATATATATAGCCCTGAAGAACTCTTCGGACGAAAAACGTTGGTTACATTTGAATTATATTTATAAAAAGAAAATAATTATTCTATTCAAATTAAGAAGATGAATATATATAAATAAAGGAATTTCTCTGTTTTGTTACATGAGCCACAAAATAAATAAATAAAGACTGGCTGAAGTTGAACACAGCAAAAAAGAGTAAACAATGTCAGGCCGAGCTAGAAGAATAAAAGAAAAAATTGGAGTGAACAAGAACTGACTCAGTTTTAACTCTAATAACTGAGCAAAACTGGTGAGAATGAAAGAACAGCATATCTCACCACACATGCCAGAACTACGCGTGGCTTAACAATGCAGTCAATACCACGACTGTGTCGTTACCACGAGTTCCAATACAACGCAAGTCATTACGACATCTTGATTTTGGGAAGAGCTGGCCTTTGGATTAATTAAAATTACTATTCCAACTCCAGTAGGTGTATTAGTAGGGAAGGTGTTGACTTAAAATCTAACACCAGTCCAACACCGCATGCCCTAAAGCAAGTTGTTGTAATGACTTGCGTTGTAATGGAACTTGTGGTAATGTTGCAGTCCTAGTGCTGACTGCGTTGTAAACACACTACGATGTAATGCCTGTGTTGTAATAGATGTTTCCCGAATGTACACGTCAAAGTTAGGGCCAGATTTATAATCTGGCAGATGGCCTGATTCTCTGTCAGGGCGACAGAGTAAATTACTCCACTGGCCTAATGGAGGTACTATCCACCAGATTTAGAAATTACGACTAAGCAGGCAGTCATTTCTTAAAGCATTGCCGGGAACCGCCATCACGGCAGTTCCTGTCAATGCTTTTTGCAGTTTAGTGCAGGACTTTGTCAACATGACGGAGCCTTGCACCAAACCTTTTCCATTTTTATTTGAAGACAATCCCGAAGCAGTAACCTTGTGAGTGCAGAATTAGCACTGTGCCTATAAGCCCAAGGCAAACATGTGTCTCTATAAGTGTAGGCTAAATGGCAACCTGTATGAGTGTGAAGATGGTGGCATGCCTGTTTGTGTGTGCTTTAAGCAGTGTGGCGATGTGTGTGCAGGGTATGTTGAGACCCATATGAGGATGGGTTACACTGCGGGCCCCTAAAAGTGTACAAGGGCATGGTAACAAGCGTGGTTGCATAAGTGCAGGGTAAATAATGTGCTCACATGTGCAGGGTGGGGGGGTGTTTCTGTGTGAGTGATGGATGTGAGTTGTGCTCATCTGAGTGCGCGTGAGCTGTCTTTTTCTGGGAGTGCATATTCCCATATGTATGAGTGTTGTAAGCAGGTGTATGCCTATGTGACAGCAAATGAGTGCTGTCCCCATATAAGTGCACAGTGAGTGGTGTGCCTGTGTGATTATAGGGTATGCATTGGGCTTCTGTGAGTGCAGGGTAAGTGGTGTGCCTGTGAGTACAAGGTGAGCAGTCTGCCCTTATGAGTATATGACAAACGGTGTGGATTGGAATGTGACGACAATCTTAGTGGTCTATCCATGTGAATGCAGGAAGATTGATGTACCACAAGGCATGGGAGGTTTGCCCGTGTGACTGACAAATGAATGAAGGGTGAGTAATGTGCCTGAATCATCTCAGGGATGAGTGGTGAGTGCCTTAGTGAGTTCTGTGTGAGTGTTGTGTTTATGTGAGTGCAGGATGGGGGTATGCCCCTGTGGATGCAGGGTGGCCTGGGTGTTTATGTGACTGCAGGGGTGCATTTTTTTGAGTATGCCTGTATGAGTGCAGGGTGAGGGGTGTTCTTGTGTGAGATCAGATGTGCAGCCATGTGATTGCAGGAGTGAATCTGTTTGATTACTGAGTTTTGTGCCCATGTGAGCGCAGGGTGAGGGGTGTGTGTGTGTGACTGCCGGGTGCGCGAGGTGCATCTGTGCATGTGCTGGGTGAGAAGTTAATCTGTATGAGTGCTAGATGAGAGGTGTGCCCATATATGTGCGGAGTGAGAGGCATGTCTGTGAGTGCAGGTGTTTGTCGGGTGGTGGTGTAGTCCTGTGATTGCAGGCTGAACAGTGTATCTGTGTAAGTGCAGGTTGAGAGATGTGCACATGTGAAGTCATGGTATCATGCCTTTTTGAGTGCAGCATGGTGTACAAAAAAGCCAAACATACTGGGATTGCCATGCCTTATTTAAATCGTTCACTGCATCAGTAGCAGTTGCTACCAATCGGGTATTAGCCGGTGCAGGGGGTGCGGTGGGAGAGGAGGGCGGAGGGAATGTAAAAAAACACTTTCCTGTATACGGCCGGCCCCTGCCTGTCCTCTGTCCTCTTCTCTTCTCCCAGGCAGAAGGAACCAGGAAGCACACAGACTCGCCTTACCAATCACAACGCTGCCTTACAGCAGCATTGTGATTGGTCTAAGGACTGTGGTTCAGCGCTCAGACAGGGTCTGGGAGGCTGTACATGTTCTCCACCCAGGCTTTACATGCAAAGTGTGCATGACTGTTTGGCCGTCCCGAGGAAGTGCCTACCACTCCTCCCCAGCTCTAAAAAGCCCAGCCCCGCCCGCCCCCAATCAACTGAGTCAGTACAGTTAAATAAAATGATAATAACGTTGTGTTATTACCATTTTATTTTTCCATTTGGAATTGCTCAGTGGGGCGACGATCTTCCACCATAGTGGAGGAGCTGCCACTGCAGTGCATCAAAAGAAGCAAAGAGGTCAAGGAGGAAACAATGAATTTCAAGTGTTAGGGAATTCTAAATAGCATGAGGTTAGCGAAATGGGGGGGAGAGGTTTTGAAAGTTTTCTTTTCAAAAGAGGGATGGGGAATAAAAGTGGTGCCTTGAACTACTGCAAAGAGCTCTGGGAAATAAATGGCTGTAACAACTGTCAAATAGTACTATGTTACCCATTCATTGATGTTATAGCTAGATAGCTGAGCAGGTATCTGATCTTCAAAGGTTCCTTGAAACGTATGACCCAATATCTTCTTCAGGCAGACCCCTACATGTTGTGACCTACCACTCAGGGAGAGCTCTTACCCATGCCTGGATTATTATTAAGCAATGGGAGGACTAGTTCGCAAAGTCGCTAAGCGATGCTGCTCCTCACTCTGCAGTCACACAGGCACACCACTGACCCTGCGTTCACACAAGAATACCTGTCACCCTGCAGTCCCAGAAGCACACCGCTCCATCCACTGCACTCCCATGCACTAACTCTGCATTCCCACACCACTAACGCTGTACTCACACAGGCATACCGCTCACCCTGAAATGCTTACTCTGCATTCACACCTGCAATCCTGTGCTCATCTCATACTACCAAACCTGGCACTCACACACTGATCGCCTTGTACTCCCATTGTCGCATGGCTTTACATAAATGTTAGATAAAATTCAGGCCTATTTGTATGGTAAACACAAGACACACTAACTCTTTAGAGTTTGCATGTGTGTACGAAACGTGGCACTTACAGAATTAATATCACTGAACATTAATGACAGCTAATGAACAAGTTACTTACCTTCAGTAATGCCTTATCTGGTAGAGACTCAATCTAGCTACAGATTCATTACCTTAGAATTATCCCCTGGCATCAGACTGGATCTGGAATTTTTTTTCGGGAGCAGTACACCTGCTCGCCGGTAGCTGGAATTGTTTGGCTTTATGTGGCATCATCTGTGTTGTCCGCGCCAGAAGTGATGTATGCGGTGCCTACATAGGCGCTACCCCAGCACACTGACGCCAGTTTGTTTTCACGATTTCTCATGCCAGAAGCTAAGAACCATGAAGAGTACTGAGCACTAGCATGTAAAACCAGGGCCTAGAAAAGGGTAAAGGCACTAAGTCTTTAAATCCGTTTGCAGAGCAGGGAGGATGGGTAGATAGGTAAGGAATCTGCAGCTAGATAGAGTCTCTACCAGATAAGGCGTAATGGGTAAGTAACTTGTTCAACTGATAGATACTTCTAGCCACAGATTCCTTACCTTAGACTAAATACCCAAGCAACAGCATCCCAGAGGAGGGTCTACAAAATGATTTCACACTAGAAAGTCCTGCAGGACTGAGCAGGCAAAGTGTCCGTCCCTTCGGACCTCACTGCCCAGGGAGTAGGGCTTAGTAAACATGTCTAGAGATTCCCACGTTGCTGCCTGGCAGATGTACAGGACTGGAACTCCACATGCTACTGCAGTGGTTGCAACCTTGGCTATGGTGGAATGAGCACATAAACCCTTAGGGCATTGCTTCTTGGCCAGTGCTTAGCTGATTTTGATACAGAGCACGATCTATTGAGAGATGGTAGGTTTCTGTACCACCTTCCCTTGCTCAGCTCCACATTCCCCACAAAGAGTTGTTCTTCAACCTGGAACTCTTTTGTGTGGTCAAGGTAAAATGGCAAAACTCAGCCAGTGAGGTTGTTCTTCTTCCTTAAAGGGGTGAGGCAGAGTGTAAAGGGTAGGCAGGGTGAAGGACTGGCCTCCATGAAAGGGAGTAACCACTTTCGGTAGGAATTAAGCTTCAATGTGAAGGACCAGGCTTATCTGGGAAGATGCTGAGGTATGGAGGCTTAGATGACACATCCTGAAGCTCACAGATCCTCCTGGGAATATGTTTTTGCCATTAGAAAGGCCATCTTGACAGTAAGGAGCCTGATAGGACAGTTGTGTGAAGGTTTGAAAGACGCACATATCAGAAAAGTCAGAACTAAATTTAAGTCCCACTGAGGCATGATGAAGGTGGGTACAAGTGTTGCAGACCTTTAAGAAACCTACATACAATAGGGGACTTGAAAAGGGATGGCTGATCTGGCATTCAGAAATGCCTATGTGGCAGAAAAATAGCCTTTTAAGGGGCCCAAAGCAGAGCCCTGCTGGCCAAGCGAAAGAATAAACAGAAGGACCTGAGAAAGAGGAGCAGGAAAGAGTTAACCTGTTTTTCTGCACACCATGCCACAAACTTTCCCCAGCAGCAGGCGTATTTCATCTTGGTGGAGGGACGCATAGTTGTCAAGATGATATTACAGACTTAGATCGGAAGGTCGAAAGCTGTTAACTGTCACCGCTCAATCTCCACACATGAAGGTGGAGCATTAACAGGCTTGAGTGGAGAACCCTTAACTTCTTCTGCGACACAAGATCCACCAGAATGGGCAACCTGATCTGAGGAATGATGGCCATGCTCAAAGCTTGGGATACCAGCATCACAAAGTCCAGTCTGGAGCCACAAGGATGACTTGGGCTCAGTTGTTCCTGATCTTCTTGAGAACTCTGGGCAGGAGTGGTATGAGTGGAAAGGCATACAGGGGGACTGAGCTCCACTCGAGGTGAAAAGTGCCTCCAAATGAGAGCCATCTTGGAAACTCCAGAACACAGATCTGCTAACATTGCATGTTCTCAATGGTGGCAAACAGATCTAACCAAGGTTCTCCCCAGTGCTGAAAGTGAACTTGCACCACCTCCTTGATGGAGACACCATTCGTGATACACTAGGCATCTTCATCCGCTTTGGTGCTCATAGATCCTGCCTGGTGTTAAATCACAAGGAAAATGGCATGATGTTCCAGCCATTCCCAGAGACGCAATGCCTGTGGACAAAGGGTCCACAACCCCACCCGGCCCTGTTTGTTGTAGTACCACATGGCGGTGGTGTTGTCTATGAGCCTTCCCTTGATGGAGGGTAGAAATGCTTTCAATGCTCGACGGATCGTTCGGAGCTCCAATGGGTTGATGTGGAGTCCGAATTCCGCTGGTGACAAGAAGCTTCTGATCTCAACCTCTCCCAGATGGCCGCCCCAGTCCAGGAGTAACAAATACGCACTCCTTTCAGATTTGGTTGGGGAAGGGAAAGGGGTCTGTTGCTGACCCAATCACAGTACATTAACCATTGCTGCAGATCTTTTGCAATGGCCTTCGAGATGTGGGCCATGTTGGAGAGATTCCCCTTATGCTCCGCCTACTGGAACTTCAGGTCCCACTCCAGAGGCCGCATATGCAAGCAGGCATGTGTCACAAGCAGGATGCAGGAGGACATGAGGCCCAGCAGCCTCAGAGTAAGTCTCACCGAAATCCAGAAAAAAGGCTTAAACAATGGTATCAAAGCCTGAACATTCTGGATTCACTGTTTGGGAAGTAAGGCCTGAAACTACACTGTGTCCAGAACAGCTCAGATGAAAGGAAGCATCTGAGTAGGGGACAGGTGTGACTTCAGCACATTGATAGTGAATCTCAGTGAGCATAGGAGGTCCACCGTAGTCTGGAGGTGGGAGATGATTGCATGGGACAAGCCCGCCTTCAACAGCCAGTCGTCAAGATAGGGGAAGGCTGGCACCCCTGAAAGTATGAGCCCTTGAAGTCCAATGCTACCATCTAGTCTCCCGGGTCCAGGACAGCCAGGACTTGAGCAAGCACGGGCATTTTGAATTTCTCCTTTTTCAGGAATAAATTGAGAGGGTGCAGTTCTAGGATAGCACAAAGGCCTTTGTCCTCCTTGGGCACCAGAAAGTAGCGGGAATAGCAACCACGACCTACTTCTGATGCTGGCACCCTCTCTATGGCTCCCTTGGCCAAGAGGCCCGCCACATCCTGTTGGAGTAAGGAGATATGATCCTCAGTCAGCCTGTCGCAAGTGGGTGGCATGGGTGGAGGGGTAGTCATGAAAGGGAGGGAGCAACCCCTTCGGACAATATGGAGAACAGAACGGCCAGATGTTATCTACCACCAGTGGTGCAGGTGATGGCATATCCTGCCTCCCAGTAGGTACCCAGTGGTTGGAGGGCAAACTAAAAAGAGTTGGAGGCTGCAGGTGGAGTGGTGAATTGGCCTGACCTCTGGTTGACCCATGGGGTCTGTAGGTACTGTGCCCTTGGCAAATGCAGGGGCTGCGAAGCTTGCATGTCTTGGTGGCTGGAAGCATAGAGACACAGCTGGAAACATGTTCGGTGGCCACAAAAGAAGCGAAAGGTGGACTAGGGTTTGCGATGGACCATGAGAAAACTCAAATACTTTCTATCCTAAGGTATCCAGCCTCTTGGATTCCCTGTTGGGTGGACTGGTAGGGAATGCGCCAGGATTTAGTTTGGAAGTAGATGCTTGAACCACCAAACTCACTGGGGTGGGTGTTGAGTGAGGAAGTTGGGGTCCCTTGACGTGGGTGCGATGGCGGTGGGCAATTGTCCTATTCACAAGAGCCCTTGTGCAGGGCTTGAACCAGGCCTGAGAATGACGTCCAAGAGGGCTTCATTAAAAGGGAGAAGCAGTTCGGAAGGGGTGTCTCACGGCTCAAGCACCTTCATCAAGACGTTCATCTTGACAGCCACAGAGGGAAGCTGAAGGTACAGGACCTCAGCCCCCCTCCTCACCACCATTACAATGAGACAAAGTCTGTATCTGGGGAGGTATCCAATCCACAGGCATCTGCCAAATCCTCACACCAGTTGTCCTCACTGGAGTCTAGAGGCTGATATTCATAAGGGTCCTGTGGCCCCTCCCAATCTGCCCCAAGTCCTAGCCAACATAGATAGGGCTCAGGTTCTGGCCTGGATGGAATGCCTACCCGAATGTCTGGATGACTGATTGAAACGATGATCGATGGTTCCACGGCTAATTTTCCCTCGATCGAGATCGGTGTCGCACGTCAACTGGCAACGAGCTTGAGGGAACACTCACTCAAGGCCTTGGGGTGCATAGCATGACAATTGGCGTAGGTATTGGCATCGTGGTCGTGATCTAGACACCAGAGGCAGAAGAGATATGGGTCAGTCACTGACATTTGCCTGTGGCAGGCACCACAGGGCTTAAAACCAGCCTTCCTCGTAGACATACCTGCCACACCAGGAGACAGAATCTCCAAAAAGCTTAGACAATAGGTCGAAAATGGTCAGTCAACAAGTGACTGGGGGGTAGCTTGTCTCCAGATCTGCACTGACTGGCGCAGAAAGAAAAGAACTGATGTCAAGCACTGGGGGAGTGCCTATATAGGCATGGCGCACGTCACTTCCAGCATGGACGACGCCAATGACGCCATGTGGAACCATACAACGCCACCTACTGTCGTGCAACAGTATTCACGAAAACATTTCCGGATCCAGTGTTATGCCTGGGGATAATTCTAATGTAATTAATCTGTGGCAAGAAGTCTCTATCAGACAGAGTGTGCACAATCGCTATTTTACTTTAGCAAAAGCGTGACATTAGTTTGCTACTAGTCACGCTAATGCAAATAACAGAAGTAATACAAATAACAGCAACGCAACAGAGAGGAAACTTCAAATATGCATCCTAGTAAACAAGACTAGCAATTGATCCCTCAGAACTCTCGAGTGATTGCTACAGAATGTCAGAATTCTGCTATAAGCCAACAGAGAATTACTTTGTAACTTTCAGGAAGAATAGTGTTGTTGTTTATAACTGTAATGAAGAAACCTGTGATGAGAAAAGTAAGGTTTCATTGATGGCCCTAAAAATTCTACAGAATTGTAAGATGATCTCCGTAAGAAGTAGGAGAGTCCAGTGCAACCAAGCTTGACTAGTGAACCCTGTTCACCCTGTAAAGTGACCAGTTCATCTGCCACAAATGGATTTGTATGATTCCTAGTAATAAAGGTGTGATGTCGTGCCTAATGATGTGTACTTCACTTATTTGGCTTAAAATGTATTTTTGGTTTACCAAAGGTAGCCAACTGAAGTTGGGGCTGGGACTTGTGGGCATGAAATTAATACCCATCTCTTTATTTATTAACTGCTGGAGTTAACTGTACCTATGTAGAGCTGTGTCTCAAGGTACCTTTACCCCAACACTGAATGTTTGTTGCTCTAGCTGACTCATGACGAGAGCAACTTTATTTCTCCTGAGCACACTTCAAATTGTTCCCACTGAGAAGGGATTGAAAATTAAGATCATAAAATTGGGGGATTGAGATTTACCATTGTTTTTGAAAAATACTCTTCAAATTTGTCTCTGTTTCTAATTGTGCTGCAATGGGGGCTTGAAACAATTGTATCCCCCATTTCTTTCAATTACTCTTTGTACTTGGAGGCTCTGTTCAAGATTGAAGAAGAAGCAGAAGTCTTTGGATTTGAGGAAGTGTCAAATATGCGTGCCAGCTTTCCAAAGTTAATAAACTAAAACCTGAGGTCATGACACCTGTAACATTGTGACCTGGGTTCAATCTTATTTGTACACAATCCTGTGTTGAATCCTTCAATTATTTAGCAGGAAAAGACCTAATTGGTGAAAAGCATGTAGAACTGAAGTATATGACCGCCTGTGGTCTGACTGTGAGGTGAGTTCACAAAGAGGACCCATGGCAAGTTCTTTATAAAAGTGGAGGTGAGCACATACAATTATTATTTTATTTGGATGCGTTCATGGCACCCAGAGGGCTTTGCAAATAACAGCAAAGAGTTTAAAAAAACAGAAGAAAAAATGGCAAAGGGTCCTTTCTTAGACAGTTTTAGGTTTTCACACTTAACGATGATTCTGTGAATCGATACTGTGTCCATCTGTGACAGTCTTTTTGAGACAGAAAGGCAGTGGCAGGAGTAGTAGCTTCACAACATTAGAGAAATACTGTTTTTGATCAAAGGAGAGGACATGCTGTCAACTGAACCACACTAGGCCTATCTACTCACAATACGCGCTTTCAAATAGGTAGGACTCCAGCAACTTCCAGGGCTTCAGTTGATTTCCATTTTCAGTTACCACAACACAAGTATCCCTAGCCTACAGATATTGAGGAACTCTGCCTCTCAAGGCTTTCTATTGAATAGCACATGGGGAAAAAATAATTTATTTTTTATATACGACCATTACCCGCTTTAATAGTGGCATGCTTCATCATCAGGTCCACTTCAGCCCCTAAAAGCCGAGGTGGGCTCCCTGAACCCATAAATATCTCAGCACAAATGTGAGATCCCCAAAATACTGTTTCCAATAAAAAAGCATTATTGAAAAACATGGGAGCCTTCCTCATGAATGCAGCAGTATTTTGATTTGATTTATATTTTTATAAAGAGCGAGCAAATACCGCAGTGATAAGCTGCAGAATCTATAAGATAAAAAGCCAGATAATTACGGCCTTTCGGAGCAAACTGTGATTAATATTGAAGCAATATTGGCTTAAGAGCAAAGTATTTAAAGTCTGACGGAACAAGAACAAAGATGGAGCTGATTTTAATTCTAAAGGGAGCAAGTTCCAGTCCGTGCAGTGCAGAAAACAAAGCTCTTCCCTCCCCAAGAGGAGAGCCTGTGGTTGGGAAGAACAAGGTTACTGGCTGAGCTTGAACGATAAGTCCTGCTTGGTACACACCATCTAAAATGTTCCTTCAGGTATGCTGGACCAGAGCCATGAAGAGTCTTGTATACTATGCACAGGGCCTTGAAGATGATACACTTCCTCACCAGCAACCAGTGTAGTCTGCTGATAATTCCTAATGATGCACAGGGAGTAAAGGGAAGTGGAGATCACTTTATTGACTTGATCCCTATAGGTGAGTCTGTCGTCAATCAGAACACCAAGATTTTTTACTTTTCTTACCGAGACTGGAAGAGAGATAAGTTTGTCAGACCACCAAGAAGGGGACCAGAAATATGTGTTGTTGCCCATTAGGATGACGTCGTTTTTGATGAATTTAATTTGTCAGTTTTTGTCCATCTAATGGCTCACAGCACTCATACAGTTATGAAAGATGTAACTCATATCAGGGCCTTTGCTAGAAAAAGTAACCATGATTTGGGTGTTATCAGCGTAAGATACTATTGATAACTCAAAAGATTTCACCAGGGATACCAAAGATGTGACATACAGTTTGAAAAGAGTTGGCCTTAAAGACGAGCCCTGAGGGACCCCACACAGTAATGAAAAAGGTGATGTGAAATCATTCAGGGAAACAGATTGGACATGGTCAGTAAGAAATGAGCACAACTGTGAGAGAGCGACATCCTCAATCCATATATGTTCGAAACGGTCAATCAAGAGATAATGATTGACTGTGTTAAACGCTGCAGATAGGTCAAGAAGGATAAGGGCAGCATTTACGCTGATGCCTTGATTACCTCTGTGGCCATTATTATTGCTGTTTATGTGTTGTGGCCTTTGCAACACCCGAACTGTGTATCGTACAGCAGATGATTATTATCGAAAAAAGGCAGTCAGTTGCAAGTTCATAAACATTTCAACAAGCTTGGCAGGAAAAGGCAGTCTCGATATGGGTTGATGGTTGTTTTGATCTAGAGGATTCAGGTTGGGTTTCTTCAACAACGGAAGAATTGATGCTGATTTCCACTGTTTAGGAAAACAGTCTAAACAAAAGATTGCATTGAAGTTATTTGCTAACTTGGAGGCTACTAGGTCAGGTGTTAACTGAATGATCTTAGGGGGGCACGGGTCTGTGGGAGATCCTGACTTAGTACTTAAGATGACTTGATTAACGTGTTCCTCAGAGAGAGGCTCAAATTCAGCAAAAGAGGTCCCATCATTGTTCCTGGAACAAATGTCCTTACTGGTTCAGTTGTTAGCTGCATTCAAGAAGAATTTATTAAAAATAGATGCAACTTTATTCTAGAATGACTGTGCTAGTGTGTCACGTGCCTCCAAGTGGTATGGGCCTCAGGCCTACCCAGTAAAGTTCTGTTAACCTGTGTAAAGATCTGATCATGCAGAAGTTTATCCATCTCGCTTTGTTATGTTAGGTAATGTTATATGTCATCAGCGAACTTACACCGAGGCTTCTTGGCACTAAAGTAGAACAATACATGAAATTTGAACCCATGATAAATTACCACAAAGAGATCATACGGAAGACTTAGTAGATAAAAAGATGTCTTTCATTTCTTCTAAAAGATAAGTGAAGTAGAAAGAGCCTGTAATTCCTTGGGATGAATGTTTCATTGTTTTGCAGCAGCAACTGAGAAGGCTCAATCAGCAAACTAAATGTTTTTTATCTTTAAAATGATTGGGTGTGTGTACTGAACGCATGTGTATGTGTTAGGGTACAATGCATATAGGTAACAGTGTTGGACAGAGAGTGTGCTGTGAATGTACACTGAGTGAGAGTTGCTGCAATGGTACAGTGCACAGAGGACCCTGGGTTCCATTTGGGGAAGCCCATGCCTATCTGGTAAAGACATGAGGAGCAGAAGAATACCCCCCAGAGAGATTTTTGTATTGCTGCATTACTGTGAGCTGGGTAGGACACACATTAGAGGAGAAAAGGAAGAGACTGCCCTTACACTTAAAAAGACTGATTTTTGATTCAGTGATAGATTGCAAGGAAGGGGACTGGACACATCTCAGGAAAGGAGAAGGGGCTGATAAGGGAATTATAAAGAGTAGGGCTGGGAATCTAGGATTAACCTTTTGATGCACAGATCACTGTGGCTGACATAAAGGTGTGACCGCTGGTCACTCCCATAAATTGTGATGTGGGACAATCAGCTTCAGAGTCCTACCTGTTGTGAGGAAAGAAGAAAAAGAGTAGTGTCCACTTCAAAAGATGCAGAGCCCTAACATAAAACACCTGGGCCGCACGCACTCCACCCACAACCCCACAGACACTGCAGCTAAGTTTGGTAGGCAGGCCCCCCACCGGTTCCTACCTGGCGCTTTCAGCCGGCAGCGCTGGAGGACCCAGCGCTCAGCGCTTCGTTAGAAGTGGCCGCCACTCAATACACCCAACAAGAGATCCACAAGGAGATGACCAAACACTATGCAGCCCGGTATAAAACCACAGTTGCACCTGATTGTGCCTGGTGGGACAGGTTCCTCTCAGCGATCCAACTACCGTCTATCACACCGGAGCAATGTGAGATGCTGGGCGCCCCGATTGAGCCAGAGGAAATCAGAGATGCTTTATCGGCATTAGCAACCAGGAAAACCCTGGGCCCGTACGGGTTACCGTCCAAATACTATAAGGCATACACAACAATACTAACGCCACATCTCCAAACAGTCTACACCGACGCAATAGACAACTCCTCCCTCCCATCCTCGTTCAATGAAGCGCAATTGGTTTCGCTGCTCAAGCCTGACCAAGATCCTCTGGACCTTGGCTCTTATAGGCCTCTGCTCTTTTAAACACTGATTATAAAATACTGGGGAAATGGGTAGCCCCCTTGGTCTGATCACTCGTGCATGATGACCAAAATGGCTTTGTCCCGACACGCAGTACCTCTCTCAACCTTTGCAGTTTCTTCAGAGTCGCTGAATATGCCCACGGCAGTGGCCCCGTACAGGATGCCTGATCTTAGACGTGGAAAAGGCATTTGATACCCTGGGGTGGGACTTCCTATTCACGGTGCTGCCACTCTATGGGCTCGGGGAAGCCTTCATCAAGATGGTCCAGCTGCTGTATAAAGACCCACTAGTGAGGGTAAAACGGGTTCGCGTATATCAGCACCCATTAGAGTACCAAAAGGCACTAGGCAGGGATGCCCTCTATCCCCGTTACTGTTTTCGTATATGCAAACCGGTCAGATGCGGTTCAGGTGCCTGCCTTGCAGGGGAGTAACTCCTTTACTCCAAGGGAGATTCTTCAGTCATCCAGCGTAGTGTAGATAGTCAAAGTACTTGGTTTCTGTAGCAGAGTTCTGTCCAGGTAAATCCAAAGTCCTGTAGCCAGGGGTTCCTACTTTATACCCAAGGAAGGGGTGGGACAAACTCTGGGGGCCCACCTATGGGAGGGTCAGGACAGAGGTGTGGCTACACCCATGTCCTTTGTCCAGTTTCGTGCCAGAGCAGGAGCAAATGGCTCCTGCAGCTTGTACTCTGGAAACATTTTCAAGAGCGAACAAGTTTAAGGGTTTATTAGAAATTCTCCAAACCCGAGAGTGGACCGATGTGAGGTATCTTAGTGCCATGAGTCTTTGGAGTAAGTGTGACAACAAGTCCACGGTCCCTCAACGGTCCCGGGTTTGGAGAATTTCTAATAAACCCTTAAACTTGTTCGCTCTTGAAAGATTTTCCAGAGTACAGGACGTAAGCAATATTGGCTGTTTGTCGATATAAGGTAAAAAAACCCCAAATAGGGGTGAAGACCAGAGTAAAACGGGACCAACACCCTGATGAATGCCAGTACGACTCAGATGAGCGTGTAACAGTGGCAGAAACATGTTGGTTTACGCAGCAGGGATTTAGGGGTTCTTACCTCCTCTAATTATCCCGAGAGATTACTTTTAATCCTGCCAGGGGGTGACAGGAATAAATTGGATATAGTCCCCTCCTAGGCAGTCTTAAGTGTTTATGTCTGCACTTTGTGGTCCCTTCTTTAGGGAATAATTCTCCTTGGTTTTGTTTTCACTATTTGTGTTTTTTGTTGACTTTGTTCGTCTTTCTGCAACCTCACCACTATTTACTTCACTCTAAAAAACATTGCGCTCCGCCCTCTGTGTTGGTCTGCACGGGGGCGTTTGACGCGGCCCAATGATGAAGCATGACACTGCAAAGTGTGTGAGGGCAGTATTATAAGAAAAATGCTTTTTCCTTCATGCTATACCTCTGGGCTCTAGATAGTGAAGGATAAAATCGTTTTCCTGTCACTATCTAATTGCTTTGGAAATATATTTAAAAAATCTATTTGTAGTTCTTCTCTGTGCAGTGAGTTTCATAGTTTGGTAGGGGAGTCAGAGAAGGCTCTTGTTCTACCTAGTCTCTCTTTTGTGATATTATAAGGTGGTCACACCTCCCTATGACTGGAAACCTATTTTCCAACCGTCCCCTGCCGAAGTTTCGTCCAGCAGCAGGAGGGCAGACTCGTGTCTGTGGCTGGCAGCATCCTTCTTGTGATGCCAGGGTTGAGAAAGCTGGTACCGGGTATACCGGTGTTGTCATATTTCTCCCTCTAGGAGGGTAGAATCATACCTCCCACACCAGTTACTGGTGTGGAGGTATGATTCCAAGGTGTTTGACACCAAACACAACATGTTTCCATGCAGCCGTTTTAAAGTTAGCATTTACCGCGAGGTTATAATGCACTTAAGAGAATATGGTTGGCTGCATCACAAACAACCCCGGTATAGAGGTTCCGAAGGCTGAAGAGGGGCTCTGCTCATGCAGGTGCACCCTCTCACATAAAACCCAGCACCCTGCCTTCAGGATTGATAAGGCCTGCCATAGGGGTGACTGATAGGTTTATATGTGCAGTGATATGGAGTAGATATAGTGAACCTATATCTAAGTAAGGGGTGCATGCACCACTTTACACTGGCTGCTGTAGCAGACCTGTTGTGTCATTTTGAATGGTCTCCCAGGGGTGGCGTAACACATGCTGCAGCCCCTGAGAGGCCTCTGGGGTACCTATGCCCTGGGTATATAGTATCCCATATACTAGGGACTTATAAGGATACCCCAGAATCCAATCTGGAGTGTACCTACAGTACATGAACAACCAATTTAGGGAGAAAGCATATAGACTGGGGTCCTGATTAGCAGGATCCCAGTCAAACTAAGTCGAAAACCTTTCCCGTTTCAGTTATGTCCAACAGAACTAAAACGCGCTCTGTCACAAGCAAAGTAAATTCGTCTCGGACCTTGAATCCTTTAGGGTCTGAACCAAATGTTGCGTTACAACCTACTGCGATTGACCTGATGTTGCAAAAAGTCAATAGGGAGATTAAGCGCACAGAGAGAAGTCTGTCTATTCCAAACACACCTACACAACCCACTGTTCTAAAAACATCAGCAATTTCCCATACCGACTCTCTAAAAAATTCCACTGAAGGTATTCCTTGTGCGCAGGTGGCAAAAGAAGTAGTCATAGACACAAATAGGAAATCAAAACAAGGGGGAAGCAGGAAGGGCCAACCTCGGAAAAACAAACAAAGCAGGGTTACATACGGTTCGAAAGATAGGGAGGCAGCAGTCACCGAAGTGCCAGTGACACGTCATCAAACTCCCCCTGGATGGATGGACGAAGTAATAGGAGACCTCCAAAAACACATGGAAACTTTCATTATGAATCAGCTGAAACCAATAATCAGCAGGCTAGATAAAGTGATTAATGAATTGACAAAGCAGGGAAGATCTAAGGGCCCTATAGATTGTAATTTAACAGCAAACCGTTCCCTAGCAGGCCCCACGCCAGCTGGTCAGATAGTCGGTAATAATAACTGTGTGAGTAACGAGCAATGCACAATTGTACAAGTACACGAAATACCCAAACCTACAGCCCAGGTAGAGAGGGGAAATACTCAGAAGGGGGGGACAAAGGACACGGATAAGGCCCAACAGCGAACAAATGCCCTGCTAGCTCAAATAGGAAATCCAATAACCCATGTCCACACTAACACAAATCTGACAAGCCATGAGCGGAATGACAGATTTGTTCATCACGCACCACCACATATTAATCTGCCCCCTGAAGCATGCCCTTTTGTTGTTGCTTTTACAGGGGTTCCCGAACTCAGGGAAGGGGAGAAAGAGTCACACACGGAACTGAAAAGCAAAATAATAAAGTGGTTAAACATACACAGGCCCCTGCGGGGAGGAGAGTGCGGGGAGATTGTCCATGTGAGAAGGGTAAACTGGATAGGCAGCAGGAGGAAAGATATCACAGGGGATTGCATTGTAGTAAACTTTAGGAACACTGATCTAGTGAAATACATATTAGGCAGCTATAATAAAAACCATACGAGCACCATATGTTCCTTACCATTAGGATACTTCTACCCGAGAAGACGTGCTGCAAACGTCTATGCTTAAGCTAGAACAGGAAACACACCAACAAGACATTGGGCCAGAATGGAAGAGCAGAGAGGACAGGGTTATACTCAGTGGGCAAATACAAACAGGTTTAGCCCGCTACAGTCTCTTGACGAAAACGACTGACTATCCCAAACTGGGAAATGTCATGAAAAGATGGCTGAAAGGGTGGACAATAAATTAAGTGCACAGAGGGTCCCAGAAAGCTATCAAGCAAAGAGGTGGATGTACATCGAACATCTGTAGGTGAGGGTGATCAGGGAGTGACATTGCTTTGGAAGGATGATCTAAGGACACACAACCAGGGAGGAGAGGTTAGAAAAGCACTGAGAGAAGTTCTGATGTTACTGTCCTGGAATATTGCAGGCTTGGCAGGGAAATTTGAAAATTGTGATTGGAAGAAAAACTTCAGCAGCTATCATATTTAGCTTTCCAGGCGACATGGGCGGTAGAATCCTCCCCTTATCAAATAGAGGGTTACAAGTGTTTATTTGTACCAGCTATAGAAGGCAGATCAGGCAGAGCTAAGGAAGGGCTGGCTTTGTATGTCGATCTAGATGTAGAAGGCTCATGGTCACAACCTTCCTGAACATCGCACACCCTCCAGGCAGTTGTATTTCAAGGTCAAGGGCTGAGATTATTGATATTCAATATTTATAACTCAGGGCCAGTGGATGGGAATTACTCCGTAATCCAGGAACTAGATAACAGACTTAATTATGAGATTAGTCAGAGGAAAGGGGTAGGAGAACCTATAGTCTTGATTATGGGTGATTTAAATTGCCATCTTTGCCCAAATTTTTTCCCCGTAAGTGCTGACTGGTCATCATGCCCGGCAGAGAGTGGGCCACACTTTGAGCACAACAAGGACGGTACAACCTTTATGAAGCTATTAGACACTTATGCTCTAACACATACAATAGACTTGGTGGCCCCGGGTAGGGATGGTACTCTCACTCCAACATTCAAAGGTAGGGGATGCCACTCCATTATAGACTATATTATGATATCTACCTTTGCAAAGGATCGGGTCAAGGAGGTGAAAATAGATTGGAGTCCCTTCAGTGACCATAACCCATTGACGATGGAATTAATATATAGTGGTCGCTCTATTAGAAGTAAACCGGCAGCCACCGAGTTGCGACCAGTGGACCAGGGGAGGCGACTTAGATGGGCAAAAATTAATGCCCAGGAGTTCTATGGAACTCTAGCAGAAAAAGGTAAAAAACAGATTTATGATTGTCTTGATCCCTTAGTAGAGGGAGGTGTGCTGGTCTCAGTGTTCGAGTCATTAACTAACTTGGTGGGCGAACTACTGAAAGTAAAAGGGACCAAAAAGAACAGAACCCAACAACGCTGGTTTGATTCCGAATGCTCGCGAGCACTGAGAGACTTAAAATCATGCCTTAAAACCCAACCTAGGGAGAAGCAGAAAGTAGCTCTCTGTAGAAATATATACAAAACAAAGGTAAAACAGAGGAAGACCACGCTTCAAGCGGAAGTCTGGGCTGACCTAAGGGAGGCTGGGGAGAATAGAGATTTTAATGAATTCTGGAAAATCATCAATAGACCCTGCTTTCAAGACAGTAATGCGCCGGTGCTTAGCAATAATATACTCCCCGAACAGTGGGTGGCTCATTTCAAGGGCCTTTACAATCAAGGCAGTGATACTGTGTCTGTAGGGGGTTGGGACGGGGTTCGGCTCGGTGAATCAGAATTTTCACTTCAAGAAATCACCCAAGCAATCCAAGGCCTGACACGTAACAAAGCTCCGGGGCCTGATGGTACGCCACCAGACCTCTATCTAAGCAACATCGATCTTTGGGCTCCTATTATGACAAGGGTGCTAAACGCAGCTATAAAATCTGGGTTTCCGCGATCTTGGTCTACAGCATTGATTGTCCCTGTCTTCAAAAAAGGGAGTAGGGACAATCCTCAATGCTATAGACCAATCTCGTTGATAGAAGTGTCAGCCAAATTGCTGGGCAGGGCGGTTTTAAATCGCCTCATGGCCTGGACAGAAGAGCACCACGTCATGGCAGACACACAATATGGCTTTAGATCGGGTAAATCAACAAGCGATCAATGCCTCAACCTTTACTTATTAGCAGCAAAATACATAAAGGCTAGTAAAGGTACACTCTACATGGGTTTTATGGATCTGGCTGCGGCTTTTGATAATGTAAATAGGAGTAAACTTTGGGCCATGATGAGCAATCTGGGAATTGATCCCGGACTTATTACCATTCTCAAGGAATTACATTGGAACACCACGCCCAAGGTCCGCTTTAGCAAGGGGGGGGAGTACCGATCCCTTCCCGTGCACCAGCGGAGTGAGGCAGGGATGTATCCTTGCCCCCTTTTTATTTTCCCTTTATATAAATGAGTTGGAGAGAACACTGGTTGACTTAAATGTGGATTGTCCCAAAGCAGGAACGCGTCATATCCCGGTACTGCTGTACGCGGATGACGCGGTCCTGCTTGCTCGAACAGCTCTGAGTTTACAATATCTCGTTGATGGGTTCGTGGAATTCATGGACAAATTAGACCTGTCCGTGAATCTGAACAAATCCTACGTGATGGTGGCGGGCAAGAAACCATGCAGGAAATTTGTATTTAAAATAGGGTCCCACACACTAGAAACTGTAAATTCCTTCTCCTACTTGGGCCTTTTGTTTGATGGGGAGATAAAGTTCGACTTTTTAATTGAGGAAAGGTGTAGAAAGCTGGTCTCCGCAAACGGTGCGATACTCAACTTTGCCCGAAGGCAGGGTCGCTGGTCACCAGAGCAAGTAATGAATCTATACGTAGCTGTAAGTACTGCAAAGGCTTTATATGGTGCAGAGGTCTGGGGCTTCAGGGATGCAAAACTTTTACAATTGGAGGAAGATAAATTCCTACGTAGGATCCTGAAGCTACCACAGAGTACCCCAGCAGGAATTGTACACACTGAGCTTGGGATTCCATTTATCACAGACCAGGTGAAGGTGAGGCCTATTATGACATGGCTCAGAATTTGGGTGAACCCCGAAGCTGAGCTAAGTAGGGTAATAGTTGGCGATCGCTTACAAAAAGACAATTGCCTCCAAATTCCTTGGCTGAAGTATATCAAGGATACATCGATCAGTCGTTACTATTCACTGATCCGACTTCCATTACCACCGCTTGCAGACATGAAATTAAAAAACAGCTACTAGAAAAACTTGAATTGCGAAGATTAAGCTCCGACTCGGCAAAAAAATCGGTTGTGGCATACCGTCTAGTGAGTAATGGAGAAGGCATGGAGCCCTATTTATTTTTAATGTACAACCAGCAGGATAGATTTTTAATGTGGCGTTTTAGGCTCAATTTGTTACATAATATTTTAGCATATCCATCAGGTTTTACTTTAACAATTGAGCAGAAGGGAGTCTGCGGCTGCGACAATAGGTCTTCGCAGGACACCCTTCATTTTGTACTTTTGTGTTCTTTTTATCGAATTCCCCGCCGCAGATTTCTTGTTGATATTTTAAAAGAAGTAAAACTCCGTCAAGCCAAGACTGCCCTACTCTTTTTGCAAAAGGCCAGTGATATGCGTATCCTGTGCTCTATTATGAATTTTCTGAAAATAGTAGTAAGACTAAGAAATACAAGAGACTGAGCAACGATGTATATAATGCCATATGTTTTAAATGTTTTAACCCTCCTTTTAATGATGTATGGTTCAGAAATGTAATTAAAGTATTTTGTACAATGTATTTTTATGATGGTTTTTAATCATCGAAATAAAGATCTACTGAACTGAAGTCGAAAACCAGCAAAACACCAGGCAAAAAGTGGGGGTAAGTCAAGATTCTACCTTCCTACATAACCCCCCAAACGAAAAGAGATAACGCTAACCTTGTCCAGTTGAGCCTTTATTGACTAAGTGGTCATATAAGGAAGATATTGCACTAGCATGGATACCCCCTGTCTTATGGTCCACTAAGCAGTCCCTACCCCTGAGGGTATTGGATGGTCTCTAAAAGTTGGGATTTCTACCTGTAGGGTGTTTTGACAAAGTAAAAGGCTGGTGGGGTGCCTGAGTAGAGAAGTGAGGCCCTAATAAAGTTGGCCTCGGATTCCTCAGAGCACTAGTCACCATGGAGGCCTTTCTTTCCATGACTGAGTTGTATGTGGCCCTAAGGGTCAACCTTTGGCTGCCTACAGCTGGGGGTTGGGTCCCTTTGGTTGGAACACTGGAGGGGCATGGCAGGTTTGGAACCACTTGGTCCCAGGCATGCCTTTGCCCAACAGAGTCCATCTGGGGGTGGTCCCTATTCAATGTTAAGAGGGATCCCTCAGTGTGTTGAGGAATGTTCACATGGCTAGGGATACTAAACTGGGTGCCCCTAAACTATGAATGAGGGGGTTCCTCTGGACAGTGGGCCCTTAGGGGTCCACTGACCTCCCTGACCTCCCTGACCTCTGCAGCCCTAGGCTGATTAAGGTAGGGTAGAGAGGTGCAGGTTACCTGCTCCATACTGGGTACCACCTTGGAAGGGTCCCCTGCCATCAGTGGTGTTGCCAGGACAGGCCTGACCACCTCTGGGGCTGTTCTTCCACAAGGGGTAGGATCAGTTCCCTGAGGAAGCTGACCTTTACCTATAGTCTGGTGGGAAGAAGACTTTTCTTCAACCCTTGTGCTCTCTGGTGGAGTAGAGTGGGCACTTCTTTCAGGCTCCACCACCCCAAAATTTCCCTGGGGTTGGGCTGAGGCCCTATGAGCCCCACCAACTCTCTCAGGGAGGCCTAACATTCTTAAATGGGCCTTGTATTCAACTGCGGCCCAGTCTGAAATTTGCAGATCATTGCCCAACAGGCAATCTACAGGCAAGTTTGTGGACACTGCCACTCTCTTTGGGCCAGTGACCCCTCCCCAGCTGAAATTGACTATGGCCATGGGATGATCTCTCCTGATACCATCAATGTAGTGGATTTATCTTTTGATTTATCCCCACCTTTCTCTTGAGTCTTGGAATGTACAATCCTAAAAAGTCGTGCACCTTGCTGCCATGTATCCAACATTCCAGAGCCTTAGTAGCACAATCTACAAAGTCAACCCAGTCTTGAGTCTGTGCCTTTTGGGTATCTCTGAACTTAATCATGTATTGTTCAGTGGTTAAGCCAAACCCATCAATCAGAGCACTCTTCGAGAATTTGTAATTATCAGCATTCTCTTCTCTAACAGTGAGGAGCTTGTCTCTACCTTTGTCTGCAAAGGAGAGCCACAATATTGCTACCCACTTCTCCTATGGTACCCTCTGTACTTTACAGACCCTCTCCAGTGCAGTTATCCATTTGTGGATGTCATCCCCACTCTGGTAGGGAGGGACAATCTTGTTCAGGCTCCTATGGTCATGAGTATGTTCTCTACCTCTAGGGACACAGTTGCTGCCACCGTGGGGCTCTAGCCCCAACTTTTTAGAAGCTCTCTGAAGCTCCAGGGATTCCGTATCTAAGGGCAATTGCTCTCTCTTTATTCTGAGTTTAGCTCTCTTAAACTCAAGCAGTTGGCACTTCTTCTCATAAGAGGACTTCCTTTTATGAGAAGCAGAAGTCCTATAAGAAACAGAGGTCCCTACAGAAGTACCTGAATGATTAGATTTCTGAGAAGGAGATCTTGATCATCTTGGTAAACTGTTAACCCTTCCAGGTGGGGTAAAGAGAGGGCCACTGAGGTCTACTCCCTCACCTTCAGGAAGAATTGGATCGTCCAGGTTAGAATCATTTTGATCCTCCTGGCCAGCATCAGAGTCCAGGCCATAGATGCTTTCACTTCCTGGCCTTTCCTCTTCTGCCGTCTGACCCAACTTGCCTACCTCATCAGACCCTGGGGTCTTTCTGAGGTCATCTAAAAGCAAAGCTTCTATGAGGCATTGAATGTTTGGGTGTTTCCCTGTCTTCAATTTCCTAGATGTAAACATAGTCTTCAATTCTTGGAATGGGATATGGTCATACTTAGTTGGCAGAGGCCCACAGGCTTTTGGCCTAGAAGACATGCTAGAGTTATGTGGTGTGGCACCTACCTAACCTAGTGGGAACTAGTAAACTCTCTTGAGTTGGAGAAAGGGTGTGCTAGACCCTTGACTTACCCAACTCTAAGTTCAGTAGAACTTACTTTATTCTAGTCTTGATTTATATGTACCTAAGTACATTTAGTGGTTTTAAGTTAGTCACTCAATTAGATTATCTGGTAAAGCAATAGCAAGCTTGAATCCCACCGTTGCCACCAATGTGAGAAGTTGGCCTGGTATATGCTGTCCACTAGTTAGAGTGGGCACCTTGCTCCACTCCAAACAACCCTTATTGATGATTAGGCTAAAGACAACCTTTATTGAAAGCTATCCTAGTGGTAGCTATGGAGAGCAGCCTTCAGGCTAAGTCTCAAAGGAATGTATAGCAGCTTGCTTTACCAGAATATAACCTCCTGAATGACCAAATGAAAGGAGAAACACACAAGGAATATACAAAATATCTGTATGTATTACTAAACACTCTCTACTAAACTCTTTATGAGATTAGAGAACAAGGCACACAATATTAAAGCACTAGAACGACAGTAAATAGCACAATACACAGTGGCTCCAGGGGGAGACCAATCCATATACTAAGAAAGTGGTATAAGAACCACGACTTGACTAGACACAGTGCCTAGAGCACGTAGAATCGCTGGGACCCCAAGGAACCACCCAAGGTAGTGACTCACGGGACCCACGGAAGCCGGGTGCAGTGTGAGGACACAGCCGCGAGCTCTGTACAACTCTATGGGAAAGTCGCGGTTGGAATTTTAAAGATTAAGGACACTTAGGAGAGGACTTCAAGCAAACCCTTTGGAATATAGAAGGTTCTAAAGCCAGCACCCTTGAGAATACCGAGGTACCTGTGTTACCTATCCCAGGAGAGCCGGGTGCATAGGGATCAAGTAGTGTCGGAAACGCTTGTTGATTTCAATGGCGTGATGCGAAGAAGTGCTGCTGCTGGGAAGATGAGAAGTGTCCAGTGTGATCCAAGCCTGGATCGGAGCTCAGAAGAACCTGAAAGCAGAGGGGACAGAGTCTGGGTCACTTCACAGTGACCAGGGGCACAATAGACGAATGCCCACCAATGTCGGGTGTTTCGGGTGAGAAGAGGTGAAGCTTGACTCTGCAGCCACAGGGACCAGGAGACGTCGACAATGACCAAAGTCTGCAGGTGAGCAGTCCCACTGAGGATATCAAGTGCTGGGGGGGTCAGTGTCCGGATTGAACACCAACAAGCCTTGGCAACTGCAACCCACGCGGTCAGAGAAAAGATGCTTCGGTGAGGACCAGCAAGGTCCTGGGGACTCCCCAAGTGATGGAGAGTCAGGGTACGTCTGGAGCAACCAGGAAAGCCCACTTAAAGTTACAGTTCCCTTTTCAGGGACCCACAGGTCGACGGACCAGGGATCGCGACGGGACCTCAAGCTGAATCACAAAATACCAGCCCAAGGAACACTCGTGGAGTGTAGGCCAGAAATCTTCAGTGGAAATACTGCTCGAGGTCTGGACTACAAGTAGCCCAAAGCACAGCCTCGGGCATCACCAAAAAGCATATGCTGCTGCAAATGTACACGGTGCCCAGGGGTTCGGGTTGCAAGGTCTCCACGAGGGATGTGGTTCTCAGAATTGCTGAGAGCACAGATCAACCTCAGAGACCACGGGAACCCACCTCCTGTGTTGCAGAAATCTTCGGATTCCTTCAGGAGCTGCGTAGTTGCAAACCGGTCAGATGCGTTTCAGGTGCCTGCCTTGCAGGTGAGTAACTCCTTTACTCCAAGGGAGATTCTTCAGTCATCCAGCGTAGTGCAGATAGTCGAAGTACTTGGTTTCTGTAGCAGAGTTTCGTCCAGGTAAATCCAAAGTCCTTTAGCCATGGGTTCCTACTTTATACCCAAGGAAGGGGGGGACAAACTCTGGAAACCCACCTATGGGAGGGTCGGGACAGAGGGGTGGCTACACCCATGTCCTTTGTCCAGTTTCGTGCCACAGCAGGAGCAAATGGCTCCTGCAACCAGTTTGAGCTGGACTATGCACAGGGACACCCACCCAGACCCAGTACACTAAAGCCTGTCTGGGAGGTGGTCACACCTCCCTGTGACAGGAAACCTATTGTCCAACCGTCCCCTACTGGAGTTTCATCCAGCAGCAGGAGGGCAGACTCGTGTCTGTGGCTGGCAGCATCCATCTTGTGATGCCAGGGTCGAGAAAGCTGGTACCGGGTGTACCGGTGTTGTCATATTTCTCCCTCTAGGAGGGTGGAATCATACCACCAGTTACTGGTGTGGAGGTATAATTCCAAGGTTTTTTACACCAAACACGACAGGTTTCCATGCAGCCGTTTTAAAGTAAGCATTTACCGCGGGGTTATAATGCACTTAAGAGTATATGGTTGGCTGCATCCCAAACAACACCTGAATAGAGGTTCCGAAGGCTGCAGACAGGCTCTGCTCATGCAGGTGCACCCTCTCACATAAAACCCAGCACCCTGCCTTCAGGATTAATAAGTAGGGGTGGGCGGAATTTGCGAAATTCACTTTCGCAAATTATCGTGAAAATGTTAAAAATCTCCGCAAACACGTGGAAATATCGCAAAGATGCAGAAGTTTTTTTCCTGCCCGTTTGAGGTATTTTCTGCGTGGTCGCGGCTAGCCAACTTACCCATGCGGTTGCTCACGGGCGCGGCCATGTTGTTTTCACTTGTCTCGCGGTGCATGATCACGAGAAGAAAGACGTGATTGCGCGACGAATGACGTTACTGCGGGCGCGAACTGTCGCGAGACAGAGCAAATGGCTACCAACAATCCAACATCTCGGTAAAACTTGTCGGCGAACGCAGGGATTCAGGTAAGGCGATCGCGCGCACGCGAGAATGTATTATTTTACAGCGTGAGCAAGCAAAAAATTTCCGGTAAAATGCGGATTGCGGAAATTTTGACATTTTCGCGCTCTCTGCGGAACGCGAAAATGTCAAATTATCGCAATTTCCACGAGCGGAACGGAGTTTTAGCCCAGGTTTATTAATAAGGCTTGCCATAGGGGTGACTGATAGGTTTATATGTGCAGTGATATGGAGTAGATATAGTGAAACTATATCTAAGTAATGGGTGCATGCACCCCTTACACAGGCTGCTGTAGCAGACCTGTTGTGTCATTTTGAATGGCCTCCCAGGGGTGGCATAATACATGCTGCAGCCCCTGAGAGGCCTCTGGGGTACCTATGCCCTGGGTATATACTAGGGACTTATAACGGTACCCCAGAATCCAAACTGGAACTAAAGTACATGAACAACCAATTTAGGGAGAAAGCAGATAGACTGGGGTCCTGATTAGCATGATCTCAGTCAAACTAAGTTGAAAACCAGCAAACCACCAGGCAAAAAGTGGGGGTAACCATGCAGTCAGATTCCACCTTCCTACAGCTTGGTCCAGTTTTGCGCCAGAGCAGGGGCTGATAGCAACCGGTTTGAGCTGGACTATGCACAGGGACACCAAATGTGCCCCCACTGCAGACATCAAAGCAGTCTTGGAGTGCATCCACCCAGCCCCAATACACTAAAGCCTGTCTGGGATGTGGTCACACCTCCTTGTGACAGGAAACCTATTGTCAAGGCTTCCCCTGCCGGAGTTTCATCCAGCAGCAGGAGGGCAGACTCGTGTCTGGGGCTGGAAGCATCCATTTTGTGATGCCTGGGTTCTGTTAAGATGATACCGGGTGTACCGGTGTTGCCATGTTTCTCTCTCTAGTAGGTAGGGTGGAATCATACCTCCCTCGCAAGTTACTGACGGGGAGGTATGATTCCAAGGTGTTTGACACCAAACACGACATGTTTCCATGCAGCCCTTTTAAAGTTAACATTTACCGCGAGGTTATAATGCACTTAAGCATATATGGTTGGCTGCATCACAAACAACCCTGGAGAATAGGTTCCGAAGGCTGCAGAGGGGCTCTGCTCATGCATGGGCACCCTCTCACATAAAACCCAGCACGCTGCCTTCGGGATTGTTAAGGCCTGCCATAGGGGTGGCTGATAGGTTTATATGTGCAGTGATATGGATAGATATAGGGAACCTATATCGAAGTAAGGGGTGCATACACCAGCTTACACTGGCTGCAGTAGCAGACCTGTTGTGTGATTTTGAATGGTCTCCCAGGGCTGGCACAATACATGCTGCAGCCCCTGAGAGGCCTCTGGGGTACCTATGCCCTGGGTATATAGTATATCATATACTAGGGACTTATAAGGATACCCCAGAATCCATTCTGGAGTGTACCTAAAGTACATGAACAACCAATTTAGGGAGAAAGCAGATAGACTGGGGTCCTGATTAACAGGATCCCAGTCAAACTAAGTCGAAAATCAGCAAAACAAGAGGGCAAAAAGTGGGGGTAACCATGCAGTCAGATTCCACCTTCCCACACCCCGCACTCCCAATAATAGGAACGCCAGGTCAACATGGTGCCATCACGGCCCGTGAAGTGCGGCATCTCACTGATAGTGGTATACAAGACCTCTGGGATCTGTATCGTGATGGCGCCCTGTCATCTTATAGCCCACTCATTGATGCCTAAGGAGTAGCGCCGGGGCAATTTCTAAAACACAGAGTACTCATAGCCGCCCTACACGAGCCCCGGGGAGACATATCCACTGAGCCATCCATGCACCTAACTATCTAATACCTGCACATGATGGGAAGGGGTAGACATCTCACAAAGTGGTTTGCGGCATCTCTGAGGTCTCACACAAAAATGCCGTTACTCTCCCTGTGCATGCACTGGAAGGAAAACCTCCAGCGCCCTTTCACAGAAGCTGAGTGGGAAAGGGTGCAAGAGGGCCCGATAGGTGTTCTTCGCAACATGCGGTTCCGGCTCATACCATACTTTACTACGCAGAGAAAATTAACAAATACTATGCTGGTGTGTCCGCCGCCTGCCCACGCTGTCAAGCTGCCGACGCGGATTTACTGCACATGCTGTGGAACTGTCCGAGGCTAGGGGAGTACTGGGAGTCGGTAGTGTCAGCTGTAAGCCGCTACACAGGCCAAACCATCTCCCTGACATGGGAGACCTGCGTCTTGCACCTGTATGCAAATATCAAGCGCTTGCAAGTCACCTCACGCTATCTGGCATTGGGGCTGATCACTGCAAAGAGACTGATCATGAGGCGCTGGCGCTCGGCGGAACCCCGGCGGTGCAGGCCTAGAAGGGTTCGCTACCGGTCTGGGCCACGGCCGAAAGTGTAGCACTGCGCAGGGAGGACGGACGCACTGGGTCTCCGTAAGATCCCCAATGTGGAAAACTGGGACGCAATACTACGGGAACTCCTGAGAGGTAATGAAGCCTTAGAGCTTGACACTGGCTCTGAAGCAGGCGAATAAAACGGACCCCCCTCACAAGTCACATGTAGTTAAACACATTCAGCGATACGCATGACGGTTACGGTTACACGCTGAGCTTACACAGACGCATGCAGAATCAACCAGAGTGCAGTGCCCCCACCCCCTCCGGGACACGCAAATTGCCCCCTTAGGCGCTGATGCAGAGGCATAATCCACACTGCAGCGGCCCATGAGCACTTCGCCCGCCTATGCCCCCCACCCGGTTAAACACAGTTACTCCCATTACCCACATTGTGCGCGCCCCCTCTATGGTATCGCTATAAGGAGGCAAAGAGAAAGAACTTCACAGGGATATTACCCCTCCTCCGACACGCAGCCTAGCCTGAGTTGCACCTGACAGAATGACATGCATGGTGCCTGAGTGCCACAACATGCCGCGGGGGGAGGGGCATGCCCCAATGGTTTGACTGTTTATTGCCATCAATGATATTCTCATAATTTGTCTAAAATGTCAACTGTTCAAATGTTTGAAATTAAAAGGCTGGTCACCCAGATGCATTACGATACCCCAGCAACCGGCGAGCACCCAACATTTGTACTGCTGTCTTATCCCGATTACAAAGAGCTGTACTTCTCTCCATTAGCTGGTACTGTGAATGTTTGGGTTAAGGCACTGTGCAATGTTGTGGATTGTATTAAAATGTTGTTTCATGAAAATACAATAAACAAATGTTAACAAAAAAATATGTGTACAACTCCTACATATAAGGGTTTCTCTGGCATGGTTGTCTGACTCATAACATGCGGAATCTGGATGCACCTAACTCGTCATAGAGGCGAGTGAGGGACACCCGTCTCTTCTTCTTTTCTTAGAAATAAGTGCAACATGCAATATCCATTTGGGGCTAAGGAGATCTAACCAGGGGTAGCTTCCCCTCTTCAAAGTGGGAATTTAATAACATGGAGCCATCTGCGAGGCTCGAATCTTAAGGGCCCTAAAGGGGTCCAGAGATCCTGAAATTAGTTGCACACACTTTTAACTAGAGAAGTCCAGAAATATTTTACCATTCTCCTCAGAGATAGGAGAGGTGTCCCCTACTTGCTGGAGTTTGTTAAGCCCTAAACATGTACAAAGGATGAGCCACTTACATGAGTACTGTGACTGAAGCTTTCTGAGCAATTGCTGGAGATTCAGTGGAGGTTGAATTGAAGGAGTTATAGATTTTGGAGAAAATTCAACAGCTAGTGGAAGCTCATTAGGAGGGGAAAAAGTGCCACGGCTCAGAGCAGACCCAGCCCATACTACAGAGGCATTTTAGTTGTGGACTGAACTAGAAGCTGCTGATGCAGCAGGGCTATTTTCAAATCAGGTTATGATTGACCCACCATTTCAATATAATCCATCTGCGTATAGGCCACTCACACTGCCAAGGCAAACTTGGCCAGTGCTTGCTAAATATGCACTACGACCAGAACAAGACCATCTCTCCTTAGCAGAAACTAGAGAGAACCCGAGTTTGCCGGCGCCGCCACTAGGGAGCAGGAGGCGCATTTAATCTCTGCAGGGCTCCCGCAGCGCGTGAACCCGAGTTTGCCACCGCCGCTGCCACAGGGGAGCAGGACCACAGCCCCCCAGGCATCACTGCGGCATCACGCCACCAACGCGGCGCGCCAGGAGGCGCATTTAATCTCTGTAGGGTTCCCGCAGCGCAGGCCAAGGACGGGCCGGCCACGTCAGTCGGAGCCTGAAGGAGGCTGGGCTGGGCCTCCCCCTAATGTCTGACTCCTGGGGGTCAGAAAGGACCAAGGTTATTAGCACATGAAGCAACTGGTCTTACAACTTTTATTTCACCAACTATTAGGGTACCATTATATATCTTTCCACTTCCTTTTGACCATCTTAATACTGCTGGGCTGCTTCTGTTGCTTTTACATTTGTTGCTATACCTTTGGGAAAATGGGTAAATGTAAGGCAGGTGAGGCTGTCAAGAATGAAACCCTGGTTAAAAAAAACGAAGAAATCTGGGAAAGTTAGATCAGGTGCGGCCCAACTAAAGCTGCAATCCCTGGCTGACATTGACCACCTTATTGAGGAAGTTGAACAACTTCTAAAAACTAACAAGAATAAAGAGAAAGGGAAGAGCCACTTACCAACTGTTCCAGTGATATTTAAAAAAAATAAAGGTCTGCAAACAGTTAGATGTAATAAACAACGATGCCTGTGAACCATTGGAATCCGTGGAATTTCCAAATGAATGCGCTCCAGACAGGAGCAATTCTAGGAATCTAGTAACGATCGAGAGTTTTCAATGTCCCTTGTATCCTAAAATAAATAAAGTTGCAAACGTCCCTTGCCACAATCCATTTGTACCACTACAGTTTCCTGAAGAAATCACAGGCCCACAAGCTGATCGCAAGGATACAAGTCAAGTTTTATTACCTGTCAGTATTGCCCCAACCACCATACAAGACATGAACAGTTGTTTTGGAATGTCGGATAACAAATTGGATTACCTAAAAAATGTAATTTTGTTACTGTCACACAAAGTTAATAAATTATCAATCAGAACTGGTTCTTGTGAACACAACAAAGCTTGCCAGAGGGAGGTCACTGAATCTTTGTCAACAGCTCAGACTAGCACAACTTGCAAAACTTCCTCCTCTAATATATCAAGTAAGGCTTCACGACAGGTGATCCCCACTATTCAGAATAGACCACAATCAGGGAAAATGGCTGTTTTAGGGAAGACGTTGAATAGTTCTCAGCATGTAGCGGACAAACTAAGCTCAGAGTCATAAAGATCACAAAATCCACCGAATTGTATTATCAACCATTCGTTCCCTGCTACTCACCCAAGGAGGGTGGGAGATTGCTTTAGTGGCAGGAGTTCACTGTCTAATGCTAACTCTTGGTTGCTAACTCTTAACTCTTCAATGAAATATTGCAACAAAGATCGATGTTTGGCGTCACAAGATCATCCACACATTTCTCTCCTCAATTAAATTTACATGATCCAGATCCCGAATTGAAACCAGGCACCTTTGAGGACACAGATGTCCTGTTAAACAAAGCAAACCATTGGCTGGGAATCGAGCGGAAATGTCTCTCAGTGATCAGATCTGATATTGTGCTTGCCAAAAGGTATTCATCGAGCACAACGATTTATGAATATATACAAGTTGTCCTCACATCACATTACCTAGTTGAAAACCTAGTCAATTTTGAATTGCGCACTTGCCATCTAAAAGGGAACCAATCGCTGGGAATAAGAATGAAGGCATCTCCGCTATCCTCTGAGACCTCACGGGACACTGTTGTTGCCCCAATGAATTTGGATGAAATTGATTGACTGAAGTGTAAAATAGATTTTAATATACCAATGAAATTGATTGATGGTGAAACCATTATAACTTCTAGAATCCAGGCAGCCATTCATGTATGAGGGTGCACTGATGTTTCTGTTCTACCTTCTGTTGATCTAAGTAATCTTTCTGTTCATTGTGTTGGGGATGAATCTATAAAGGTCAGGACCACGATTCGGGAGGGGTTGGTAGATCTACCTACATTGATAGGGAGCCATGGTCACACTGATTCAAAACTGGCATTACTACCCTTGTGTAAACTTGATATTAACCATGTAGATAATAGATGCGAGCTCCCTGTCGCTAATAGAACAAACCCCCCTGGGAACCTAGACCAAGAAGAGATACATAGATACTAGTTGCCTCACCAGGAAAAGAGCCAAGTGGGCAGAGTAATCCCTTTCCCTCCATTAGACTATTATCTTGGAACATAGCAGGGCTGGGGCCAAAATTAGACGACTCTGATTGGATTGCATATATAGCCAAACATGATATCTGTCTGCTACAGGAGACCTGGGAGACAGAGAAAGTATTTATTGACTGCTAATAGTGCGGAAGCCAAGCCAGCAGCCCACTTTGGGACAGCTATAGGTGGGCTTATGATTTTAATTAAGAATGTATGTGTTAGTAGATCCACACTGATGGCGATTGATAGTCTGGGCTTAATGGGGATTATTGTGACCTTTTCGTCAGACCTTTGTCCGTTTTCAATATTTATGTTAGAAGTACAAGGGGATCTGATAAAGCATCCACACTATCTCTCTTGGAAGAATCTATGGACTCTTTGAGACCAAACACAAAGGTTGTAGTAGCATGAGATTTGAATACCTCTTTTGAAACCTCCATCTATTTAAATGAGATAATAAAAGAGAAGGCTGACGTTTGGGGTATTCCCCCATTGTTAGGTCTCCCCCCCCAAAAATTCTCAAATCTTGTTCTAGAATTGGCATTGTTTACAATAAGTAGGGGTCTTACAGCATGCAATGGGTGTACCTCCTCTGATCCTACTAGGGCCGTAACATTTAAAAGAGGGGATTGTATTAGTACTATTGATTACGTCCTTGTTGATGTGTCATTATAGCCACTCCTGCAATAAGCGTGTCCTGAAGATGAGGCAAGATGGCCGCTGTAGCTCTGTAGAGGAAAGTCGCTAATTCACCTCTCTCCTATCTTAATGCTATCGGACTTCTGACAACGGGGATGCGGGTCTTTGGTGGACTCCTTTCTAATTTCTCGGAGCGAGCATTCAGGTCGGACTTATTGAACGGAATCCTAAACAAGGCGAGGAAAACTTTCCCTGGTTACTGGGGAAGTATAATTAACAGTGTGAAAGTTTCGCTTAGAATGGCGCAAAGAAACTTGGACAAGGACAGGGACAAGGAGAAAAACAAAGAGAAAGCTGCAGTAACTGGGCCATCCGAAGGTTTGATGAAAAGAGAAGAAAGTCGCCTTGGAGCGATTTCAAAAGCACCGGCACCAGCACCGGCTACTGCTGCTAAAAGACAAACGGAGCAATTCAATCGCACCACAAAAAGTGCCTTGAGAGGGAGAAAAACCGAAAGACAGGAAAGACAAGAAAGGAAAACGGAGCCAAAACCGGAGACCCGCTCAGCAGCTAGCAAAGCGGCGAGGGAGCTGGCACTCGAGCCAGGAGGGGAAACACAGCGTTTACAAATGCCGACATCAAAAGAACAGATGCGACAGTCAACGTTACCTGAATCCTTCGCGTCAAAAGTAGCCCCGCCGGCTCAGAAGCAAGTGGAGGATCCGCAGCAGCCCGGAACACTAGGAGGACCCCCGCGTCTGTCAATTGCGCTGAACGCGGGCGTCGGTGAAACAGCAGACTGCGAGGACGCAGACGCTGTTACCCTGGTTGCTGGGCAACCATTGAATCCGGTAGAAAACATCACGCATCAAGCGGTGCCGAGTACCGGAGAGAAGAAGGTGAGCAAGGGGGGAGAGCAGAAAACGGATGAAGATTGTAAAGTGCTAGACCAGATGGAAAAGCTTAACAATGCCCAAATGCTAGATGCTCTGGCAAACGTGGAAGCAGGGCTGATTAAACCTACAGGCCTAAGGTGGGGGAGCACCCAGAGCCTCGAGGGGTATCAAGACTTTGGATATGATCGGGACAGCGTTAAGGGTGGTAGAGAAGATAGAGATTTGAGGGGTGGTTCCCCTGAATTCTTTTCAGTAAATGAGGGCTCGGATACAACAGATATTAGTGAGCCCGAGAATGAGGCGGAGCAGAGCTGTTCAGACCACACTGCTGAATCAGACACAAGCAAGGATTCCACTGAGCTGGTGACCCAGAAGAAAAGGAGATCAGGATACAGAAGAGATGGTGGAGGGTCTAGAAGCAGTATGGATAAAAAACTGTCATGGGATTACTCTGCTACATCAGCGACTTACCTGGAAAAAGATCGGGGAGAAAAAGATCAGGGAGAAGGAGATACTACTGGGAGACCAGAGCCTCAAAACGTAACTCTCGAATTGTTGTTTGGAACTTTGAAGCAGATGCAATCAGAGGCCAGAGCAGAAAGTCGAAGGGCAAAAAGAGACACAAAAAAGCTACAAGCCTCACTGAGAAGAGTAAATAGAAAATATGAAGAGGTTGAGGAGAGAGTTACCCAGGTGGAGGAAAGGACTGGCAGAGTAGAAGATGAGGTAGCAGAATGGCAGACTTTTAAAACGGAACAAGGGAAAGTAGTGGAAGACCTTCAATGGAAACTAGAAGATTTCGAAAACCGCCAAAGGCGGAACAATGTAAGACTTTTGGGACTTGCGGAAGGGCGGGAAGGACAGGACCCGAGAGGTTATGTGATTAAGGTGTTAAAAGAAGCCTTTCCAGAGTCAAAATGGCAATGGGATCTAGAAGTGCAAAGAGCCCACAGATATCCTTTGTTTGTAAGGAAGAATCGAGGGGGTCAGGAGAATGCATTACCAAGAGCAATGTTGGTCTTTCTAGGGAATTACTTGGCGAGGCAAGAAATAATTGATAAAGCTAGACCAGATTCAAGAAAGTTAGCCGACGGGAATACATTCTTTGCCAGGCCAGACTTCTGCCACGTCACTGTGGAAAGAAGATGGAAGCTAAGGCAGATGATAGCACCCTTCCAAAAGCAAGCTGCAGAAGCTTATTTGCTGTTTCCAGCAAGATTGAAAGTCATTAGGAAGGGGTACACCAAGATATTCACGTCCGAGATAAAAGCAGGAGAATACTTGACGGAGATCACGGAGTTGGAGAAAGGAAAGGAAAGTAGAGGGAAAACTCCAGCGGTAACACCACCAAATGGCCCTTCAAAGACATAGTAAGAGAAAATCCCCAAAGTACACATAGGTATAAGTACATGAGAGACTAGGATAGGAGAGAGTAGCGACACTACAGACTATAGGGGACACACATAGGTCAGGATTGACCTATTTGCCTGTAGCAAGGGGGGTGGGGATCCAAAGGGGAGGGGGGGAGAGGGGGGAAAGGGGGAGGTGGTGGGGAAGGGGAAACTCATGCACTCTAGAGGTGGTTTTAAGCACAGTAAAGGTAGTGAAGGTTTGCGAGGTAGGAGGTACAGTATACTAGTAAATAGAATCGTAGGTAAGAAAATACTAAGGTTTGATGAAAAACGGCAGGCATGCATACGTACAGAGGGTAAAAATTTTGAACCACAATGACATGTAGGATAGCCTCAATAAATATCTGTGGTTTAAATGAGGCAAATAAAAGGCTAAAGACGGCTGCCCTGTTAAAATGGCTAAATCTCGATTTAGTGTGCCTGCAAGAAACACATATTGAAGGCACTAAGGCTTATTTACTGGAACAGCTTGGCTATAACACGCTGGCAAAAACGAACCAAAATACAAAGACGAGAGGGGTGGCAATTTTAGGTAGGAGTCAGGATACGTTGGTTAAGAGAAAGAAAGAGGATCAGTGGGGAAGATGGGCTATAGCGGAGATAAGTTTTAGGGGGGAGACAATCACGATTGTCTCGGTCTATGGCTCTACAGGAGATGATCCGGATATTTTTCAATTTTTGGATACAGAATTGGCACAATGGCCGGAGCCCATTATACTCTGTGGTGACCTGAATTTGCACGATCCAGACAGTAGTTTTTTAGACCCCGGTAGAAAATACTTGGGGAGGAAAAGGAGGACTTATAGAGCCTTAGCAGATATGGCAATACATAACTTGTTGGAAGACCCTTGGATAAAATGTCACCCAAATCTAGATGGGAGTACTTTCTTTTCAGCCCCTCATCAGATAATGGTTAGGTTGGATTATTTTTTAATTACAAGAGGACTGTTGGATTATGCAAGTATAGATAGGGAACCAAGGATCATCTCAGACCATAGCCCATTAGTCCTAACTGTAGCAATTGGGCAAAGGAGAAACAAAGAGCTAAGACAATGGACATTTGATAGAAAGTTGCTACAGGATCAGCGGTATAGGGAAAGATTGAGTAACTGGATCAAAGAATATTGGGAGATAAATAGGGGTACTTCAACACCAGGGATAGTGTGGGATGCTTTTAAAGCTGGAATAAGAGGCGAAACCTTGAGTTATGTAATTAAGGAACAAAGAATTTTGAAGGTAAAAGCTGAACAAATTAATAAATCAATCACTAAAGCAGAGGAAGCACTTATTACAGCTTTACATACACACTCCCCAATTGACCAGATCTTATTGAAAATAGTTGCGCTTAAAGCCGAAGCTATGAAGGAGATGGGGAAGGAAACAGTAGAGAAGTATCTGGTAAATAAGGAAAAGGTATACGAACTAAGTGAAAGAGTTGGCCACATACTGGCTGTGCGTGCTAGGCAAAGGGTCGGGATGGCCGATATAAAGGAGATTAAAAATTCTCAGGGAATTAGGGTGAAGGAAGTTGAACAGATCCGAGAGGTCTTCAAGCAATTTTATACAGAACTCTATACAAAGGATGGTCGAGAGAAAGTGGAGGATATAAGGACTTATTTAAGCGAGATAGAGCCCTCAGGGCTAGCAGAGGAGGACAAGAAAGGGCTGGAGGAGATACTGCAGCTGAAGGAACTGGTTGAGGCTATGAGGGATCTACCATCAGGGAAGGCAGCTGGCCCGGATCAGATTCCGATAGAATTCTACAAAACCTTTCAACCCTTTCTCATAAAAGAAATGTTTAATGTTATGCTGCTGGCACAAAAGGGTGAGTCGGTACCAGAGTCCTGGGGCGGGGCAGACATCATCGTAATACCGAAGAAGGGTAAACCCCCAGACATCCCGGGGTCGTATCGTCCTATTACTTTAATGAACGCAGATATTAAGGTGTTTTCTAAAATTTTGGCGAAAAGGTTGTCTAGGGTAGTTGAATCACTGGTAACTCCTTCTCAGCATGGATTTATCCCGGGTAAAGGGACAACTCAACATACTAGACAAGTAATTACGGCATTTGATGCAGCAAGCATTTTAGAAGACCCCATGGCAGCCCTGTTCCTAGATGCTGAGAAGGCATTCGACAGGGTTTCTTGGAGGTATATGTGGGAAGTTCTGAGATGGAATGGTATAGGGGGAGGATTTATTAAAGCTCTACAGACCCTATATATAAACCCGACGGCCAAGATAAGAGTTAATAGAGGACAAACATCCGCAGTCTATATCCAGAGAGGAACAAGGCAGGGATGCCCCTCTTCGCCCTTACTTTTTGCTCTTTACCTAGATCCCTATATACGAAAGCTGGAAAGAAATGTTCTGATTCCACCGCTAATATTAAACGGTTGTAGATTTAAAACGCTAGCATACGCTGACGACGTGGCCGTCCTGACGACAAAGCCCTCGGACGCTATCAGGGTAATCGAAGAAGAAGCTGTGCGATTTGGGCAGTTCTCAGGATATAGCCTGAATAAAGAGAAAACTCAGATAGTTAAAAATCAGTGGGTAATGTGTAATGATGATAGAGTGGTGGGAGTGGCAAACTATCTGGGGGTCCAGATTACAGCAGAAGTAGATAAGATTGTTAAAATCAATATCGCACCCTTAACAGCTCAAGTTAAAAAGGATCTGGAAAAAATGAATAACCTACACTTGTCATTGGTAGGCTGTACAAACATCATTAAGATGTTGGTTTTACCTAAATTTTTATATTTTTTTAGGGCTATACCCTTGTTGTTTGAAGCCAACTGGTTTAAGGGCCTAGAGGCCATATGTAGCAGGTTTATCTGGGCACATGGTAAGACCCGGAGGGCCTATAGGTTTATGACACTTCCTAGGGAAAAAGGGGGATGGGGAGCACCAGACTTTCGTTTATATTATATGGCAACTGTTTTGCAATATATACAAGGATTAATTGGGGGGAATATTGATGATGTAAGAATGCATAAGATGTCTACTGAGATTTATGCAGTTGTGTTGGGGCAAATACCTATAACTGTTTTTTAAAATGTATAGATTCTAGCTATTTTAAGAGAACCAGGTTTAAAACTGTTAAGGCGGCTGTTGTGGTATGGAATGCTTTCTTAAAAAAAGTCAAGATGGGGAGGTATAACAGATATGTGTCCATATGCAATAATAGATCACTCCCAGCGGAAATATTTGCTGATCAGACAATGGCGGAGTGGGCAACAAGGGGGATTACGCAAATAGGAGACTTGATCTCTCAGGATGGTTTTATGCAATTCTCAGATCTGCGAGCTTTATATAACTTAGATAATAGGGGTTTTTTCAAGTATTTACAGATTAGAAGTTTCTTCAGAAACAAAGTGGGAGGTCCTGCAGGCTTTACCAAGATAGAAATAATGGAGAAAATCAAGCTGATGGGGGACTGTACGATAAGATCGTTTTATGCAATATTGTTGAAAGAAAATCAGGATGATTTAGAGAAATTTAGTACAAAATGGGCAGATAAAATAGGAGTTAAAAGTAATTTGTTTTTGGAATCTCTGAATTATGGACGCACAATATTAAGTTCAGCCCCTTTGCAGTCTCAGCACTATAAAACATTATATTTTCTCTATTTTACGCCAGCAAGGATAGCAAGATGGGGTGGGACTGTAGGAATTAACTGCCCTCGATGTGATGCGTTAGAGGCAGATAGCATACATATCTTTGCAACATGTCCCCAACTTCATTTTTTGATTAAAGAGATAGAGGGGTTCCTTGCAAGGTCCTTGGGTATAGGGATCTCTCTTTCACCATCTTGGATTATGTTAGGAGTGGCAGAAGGAGAGCAGGAGCACGCAGAATTCCTGTTTGCTATAATGGCCGTTTACAGATTGACAATAGCTAGGGCTTGGTTGGATAAAAATCCCCCAGAATTTCAAACTTGGTTGTCAAATACGTTGTATGTACATAATATGGAGGAAAATATTTCTGCTCGGAAAGGAAGGAGAGGAAGATGTTTGGGAGAAGGATTTGGGAGCCATTAAGTAAATGGAAGGAGAGACAAAAGTCCCGCACTGCTTAAACAAAGTATTGAAATAACTTGGTGGAATTGCTGGAATTTAAATAATAGAAATTATTGAAAGTATTGTAACTGTTAATGGGTATTCAACGTAAGTTAAAACTGTGCTTATATTTGTTGTTATTTTTCTTTGTTTTTGGGAGAAAATAAAAAATATAAAAAAAAAAAAAAACAATAAGTAGGGGTCTTACAGCATGCAATGGGTGTACCTCCTCTGATCCTACTAGGGCCGTAACATTTAAAAGAGGGGATTGTATTAGTACTATTGATTACGTCCTTGTTGATGTGTCATTATAGCCACTCCTGGATAACATGAGAGTGGTAACGCGATTGGATAGTGACCATAATTCACTTGAAGTAACTTTGATTGGCGATTCCTTGAGGTAAGAAAAAAATCATCATACAACTATTGTGCCACCCCGTCTGGTAAGAAATAATTGCTGTTATGTTTCCTGGCTGAATGCTATGTCCAACCAAAAATTATATACACAGATCTACACATTTTATGTAATGTATTTTGAGGCATATGAAGGGTTGAGAGAGGATGAAATTCCTATCTTAGAAATACACATTGGTCTATTCAAAGCATTACGGGAAACTTCTTATCAAAATAGTTCTGTTAAGATTTTTAATCACACTAAGTTGGAGTAATGGTTCGACCAGACATGTAAAGTAGCAAAGTCAGCTCTGAGGAAGGCTATAATAGAGGGTGATTGTGCTAATATCAAGGGAGCAAGAACCATATAGAAGTCTACCTTGTTTAAGGCAAAGAAGAATTGCGACAACAATTTATGGCAAGATATTTTGGACGCCAGTAAAAGTAACGACATTAGATTGCTCTGGCGCCTTGTTGCCCAAACTAAGTTGGAAAAATCCAAATCACATGACTATAACTTTTCTCCGGAAAAATGGGTGGCACATTTCTCTACTTTCTATGCTCCAGGTGGCTCCCAGGATTTTAAATGCATCAGCACTTTCAAAGCACTGGCAGTTTTGGATTCCACCACACCTGTTGTTTTTAGCTTGGAAGAAACAACTAGAGCGATTAACTCCCTGAAATCTGCAAAAGCCCCTGCCCGGACATAATTCCAGGTGACTTGTACAAATCTGAACCTTAGATCTGGTCCATATACTTAAATATGTTGTCAAATGCTGTAGCAGCTGGTGGCAAGGTACCAGGCTCCTGGCTTGGGGCTGAAATCAAAGCAATATATAAAAAAGGTGATGCAGGGGAACCCTCGAATTATAGGCCTATCAGCCTCATTGACCATGCCCCAAAAAATGTTGCCAAGCAAATTCTAGTGAAACGTCTTGATGGGCAAACGCTACTGAAATTCTGTCTCCCCTACAGTTAGGTTTTAGAGCTAAACTTAGCACAAAGATCAGACTTTTAGATTTGTGGTTTTATATTGGAAATAGGCTTTACGTCAGAAGCAAAAACTTGATGCGGCTTTTATTGACCTCAGAGCAGCATTTGACCTTATACCACGCTCTACTCTCTGGCAAGTCCTGACAAATATGGGGGTCCCAGTAAATGTAGTACATCTAATAAATAACTTGCATGTAAACAACTCTGCTCAAGTTCGCTGGGGCCCCAATGGCGAACAAACAGATTGTATTCCCATTGAAAGAGGAGCTCGCCAGGGCTGTGTTTTAGCACCTACCTTATTTTCTCTGTACATTAATGATGCTGTGGAAGACTTAGAGCATTGTAGAAATGATTCTACGGCTCTGAATAATAAGAAGATACCAATTTATCTTTTTGCAGATGACTCACTTCTTATATCCAAATCATCTATGGGTCTCCAAATTGTAATTGATACGTTTTTAAGTTTTTGTAAATCAAGAGGCCTAGAATTAAATGTAAATAAAACTAAGTTTATGGTGTTTGGAAAGACTAAGAAGGAAAGTCGAACAATCCATGAAGGTAGTGAGGCTCTTGATAGAGTACACCTCTTTGACTACTTCGGTGTTAGACTCATGGATAACTTAAGGTGGACGAGTCAATTGGAAAAATCTACATTAAGGATTGAACACCGATCTAATGCTATTTTAAGGTTTTACAATCAAACTATGTCAGGTATAATTTCCCCTGCTGTGTAAACTTACCGTGCAACCGAACAGGGAGGTGCTCTCTATGGGGCAGAGATCTGGGGCTGTGTCAAATTTCATTCATTGACGATCGCTGAGAATAATTTTATGAGGAAACTATTAGGTTTACCCTCCAGTTCACCCCTAAACCCCATGTACTTTGATGTTGGGATAAAAAGAGTTGCTTACCTGGCTGCCTTAAAAACTCTAGCATACTGGATCCAACTCTGGATTACACCTGAACTTGGAGTTTTTAAAGATTCGTATACAGAGCTATTGAAACTCCCAGGAGCAAAGAATATCCAATGAGTCAAATCCGTCTCAGGTTGGTTCTCTAAACTTAAAATGCAGAATTTGTTAGATGACCCTAATACTATTGCAAAAAATGATAACAAACTGGTAAAAGTTTGATAGTGGGCCTATATCAATGATCGTTATGTAACAAATAGCTCTAGTGGGTCTGCAGACACTACATTTTTTAACTTTTAAGCAGTTCCCAATGTTTGAAGAATTCTTAGATTTGATATTCCCATCTTTAATTAGGAATTTGTATATACGATTTTGTTATTGAATTTTTCCTCTAAGGTCTTTAGCAAGTAAATGGAATCCGCCCTGCATGTGACTCGAATAATGAAGTTGAGAAACATATATTGTTCTTTTGTAGTGAGTACCGCTTTATACGTCATAAATGGTTAGCCCCAATCTGCCGCGACATGGGCACTCGTAGTCATTTAGAAGCCTCTAGGGTTTTAAAATGTGACATGTTGCTAGAAATAGTACTTGCTGTAAGCACATTTTGACAAGCAGTTTGTTTTAAGAGACTACAAATTTTAAATGCTATTGGTTAATGTCCCTACCAACTTGATATGCTCTTTTTATTGAAATGTTGTTGCACACTTGCTCATCTGCACTACGCACAGACACTTTATGCTTTTTATGCTTTTGTTGCACAGCCTCTATGCCTACAAGAGGATATTATTTATAAAATGTATAGGAAGCCTATAGTAGATAGGTTTTAAATGCAGCTTAAGGCAAAGAGAACTACACACCGATATTTATTAGTTTCTACTGCTTGTTTTTTAAAGAAACACATACAAATATTTTGTACTTTAGTATTTAATGCAAATTATTCAGTTAGTCTTTTTATCTTTTTAAGAGGTATTGTTCAGCTGCAGTTTTAACTAGTACATTGTGATGGTACTGTATTTTGGTGTACATAGATTTTTTACTTAATGAGTCACATGTATTGTTCTTTTATGTATCAGATGTTGGTGTTTCTGTTTTTATACTTTTTTTTGTATACTTTGATGGATTTCATAACCGAATAAAGTTTATTACTACTAGACTATTAAGACAACACATACTACAGCACTGAGACACTGGGATAGCAGGGGGTTTTCAGACGCCTTCAGAGCCACAAGCTACACCTACTAATGCACTGATAATAAATGCTATAATGGGACGCTGCCCAACCATACCGAATGAAATATGATTTTGGTGAGGTAGAAAGATCTATCAATGAGAAGGAATTTTTACTTACCTGTAACTACTTTTCTCTTGTAGGGGTATTTCCATTATAGTCATAAGCGCTGAATAGGGGAAACATCGGTTACATCGCGGTGTTTACACCGCAATACCTTTACAACGCTGGTATTACAACGCAAGTCATTAAAATGACTTGCGCTGGATGGCGCTCTAAGCTAAGGAATAGTATGATTTACTATTCCAACACCTTCCCTAATGGTACGTAGGCTGGAGTTGGAATAGTAAATCATACTATTTCTAAGTCCAGCGCCCTCTAGGGCAAGTCGTTGTAATCCCTGCGTTGTAAAGATATCGTGGTGTAAACACCGCAATGTAACGTCGTATATTCGCTGAATAGTCCTGCCCACGTGTAGTCCCTCCTGGGATCACGGCCCGTTGTCAGGTGGTGCGCAGAGCCGGAGGAACAAAACTGGATTTAATACCCACTATGAAGTCCAATAAGGCGCACACCCGGGAGGAGATTGCTCGTGCAGATTTATTTACTCATTTGTTACGCGTTTTAACAGTGAAACTGTCTTGATCACACACTGAGTGAAGCGTGAAAGTGCATTACATAGACATGTGAAGGACTCCCATTGCAAAGTTCTGTACGGTCACAGAAAGTTAGCTGCCATCTTAGACCATGTACAGTTACATAGACCAAAATGTCAATTTGTATAAACACAAAGAATACCTTAATTAAATACATGCTCTCATGCCAGCAAATAACAGGACAATAACGTATTGCTGTAATACACATTTAGCGCATCTGAGTACGACATTGCACACCTAGTGGGAACACATGCACAACATTTCACAGATGAGTCGACCCAAGTTGTCACAATAAAAGGCACGTGCATAGTGTCCCAGTAGCATGTGTAAGCACAGTTAAAAAAGTTACTCTACGTGAAACTACGAGTCCAGCATGATGACCTAAAATCGCGGCCATCGTGTAGATCTCAATGGGGATACCCATAATTAACCATGTACATAGAATTTATGTACATGAATGATCTGGACTGGTGTATCCGCTATGCAACAATGACCATGGGTGGAGCCAAGTGAGATGTTGCAGAGACAAAATGGTATTGGGATAAACTAGTAAACAAGCAAATAATAAGAAAGCAAAACTTATGGTGCCCAGTGGCTGGCCGAAATCTTCTAACAATCCGACAATTGATTCTGATCGCCAAGTGTCTTCACATGTCCTTGTAATGCACTTTCGCGCTCCACTCAGTGTGGTATCAAAACAGTTTCACTGTCGAAACGCGTAACAACTGAGTAAATAAATCTGCATGAGCAATTTCCTCCCTAGTGTGCGCCCCCCTATTCGTTGTGGGTATTATGTTCGGTTTTGTTCCACCGGCTCTGCGCATCCACCTGACAACGGGCCGGGATCCAAGGAGGAACTCTCCTTTGTATATTATATTTATATATATGATATACATGTTGGAAATGTTTGCGCGCTAGCGCCTGGCGTGCTGGGAGACCCGTCCAACAAGAGCACAGAGTTTTCATGGGCAACCACATGTGGAGCTTCCGAGGTCTTGGTCTACTCCGGACCGCCGCATCCAAAGAGCGAAAGGTGCTGCTGTGAGGTCACAGTCCGTGACTGCGCGGAGGAATAGAATCATTGTATTGCTGTTCCCGGTTGTTCAGGACTGTCTTGGGCATATGCAGCTGGACGTATGGGGGCCAAGGAGCAGATTTACTGTGGCAGTAACATCGGATTTGCATCCACCTGCACACAACACAACGCTTTACAGGCACCCAATTTTCAGCACTCACTATGAGTATTAAAGTGACCGATGTGAGATACTTACCCAGTAGGCCCTCATGGTGCTTGCTAGGATCTGTGGGATGTAGGCTGCAGTGTAGTTCAGAACATTAATCCGGCCCAGCTGAACTGCCACCAATGGGTGAATATTACAACATTTAAAGCTGTGATTGGTGTGAACTGCCGGTGATCTTAAATAAACTGTAGGTGAATTGCAGTATCAGAGTGTAGTTATCCCATGTCCATCAACAATGAACACTCCTGATTATATAACCGGATAATTAGAGTATTAAAATTTAAACTTACATTGCAAAACATATGCAGTACAGGTCGGACATAACACTGGAAAAATGATGCATCTAAGTTACATAAACTACAAAGCCATTTTAGAAATAGCAAACAGGTTTTTTACACAAAGCTTAGCACCAGAATCATATTATTTGACATGCTTTACACTAGCGGAACATAGCTTGGCTGTCCTGTAGTATTCTCTGCACGAATAATTAAATTATTTCAGTGTGACCTGAGTGTAGTTTCTTATATGAATGACATATACAAAACAGATAACTAGAAGAACATTTACAAGATATGGACAACATAGTTCTGATGGTGGAGCACGGAGCATATGATCCAGATGTAGATAGTTCAGTTAAAACACTTAAATTCCATCCAAAATGGAATCCATAAAGTTACAAGAGGAGTGTCTCAGGGAAGAAGAGCCGCCACCACACTGAGAGATGGTGTCTTTTGGGGGGGATTAGATCATCAAATTCTTAGGCCAAGGAGGTTTTCCAAGTTCCAGGCTTGATTTAGAGGACATCTTTCTGGCAAGTCTCGTGTTCCTGTTGCATCATCCTAATACAGCAGTAGAACCTGCAGCTTTGAAGGCTCTAGGCAAAGTAGAGCATACCTTCTTTCAAACTACATCCATCCTTTCGCTTTCTCAGGTACACTGGAGACGTTTGAAATAGAAGCATTACAGATTTTAAAAAATGATACAGGTTTCATACACAGGTGCAGATCACTCAGTGTTAACGACTCCTCACTGCTCTGTTGTTACATTTATGATTTGCGAGGAAGTCAATTAAGGGAGACACTCTTTAAGGAGGTCAGTCTGGAATTCTAGTCGAATAATTGGTCTTATCAGAAGATTATGAAGAAGGAGCTTTTTTCTCAGAGGAAACTGCTTGGGGAATGAATTTCTCAAGACCTACATCTATAGGATGCCTCTGAATCTTTCTCCTGTGATCAGCAGGAATGGAGTTCTTCTTAGATTTCTTCTCTTTTACTGAATGCTGATATTTCTTTTCCTTACCATTTATGGTGGAGGATGAGACAGAGATGTTACTGTATTAATACACACTGCTAATGCAGTTGGATGGTTGGGCACTGCAGCTAGTCTCAAAACAAGATTGGGCATTAGTGCAGGTAATGGTATTTCTGACGTAGGTGTATGTTGGAGGGATGGGTTAAAAAAGAAGCGAGGATGCTGAATACGTTTCTTAATATTGGCTTATTTTATTGTCAGGTTGGTTATGTGTTGGTTTGTTCGATAAAAAATGGCCTTGTTCAACTTTCTTCTTCTCCCTCCTTCTAGATCGATTTGCTTCATCCAGGAGGGTGGTACCCAGGGGCTCAGAAGGAAAAAAGGAGGAAGAACGTGGCGGTGAGTATATACATTTCTTTTAGATTTGGTTAGGATAGAGACCTTCACCACACCCAAGGTGACAACGTGCCCTGACTACTGGTCAGAAAGTGAAAAGAGAAAAAAATAACCATAATAAAAAAAATAGGACAGGATTTTCCCCTGTTTTACGGCTCTTCTAGCTGTCTCTTCTTACTTTCGGTATTGTCATGGGCATGGGAGAAACCTTTACCAAACCTCGAGGGGATTACCTCTGTTTATTTTTTTCATGCTCTGGTTTCATGGACACATTCTTTTTCTCCTGACACCCCTTTCTAGGCATTAGTAACATGAGCCAAAAAAGAAATTATATCTCATTCGGACCAACCGAAGTCCCCGTCACCTTAGGCCTGCTGACATTCCTCAACAGATTCAAATAAGGGGAAGTAAGATATAATGTAAGGGAAATACAAGGAAAAAGAAATAAATAAAAATAATGCCCCGTCCCACTTTCTGACCTTGTAGTATCAACAGAACCCTCCCGACTCCCTCTCGTTCTGTCCCCAAGGGCCATGTACCGCGACTGCTGCAACTCTCCTGAGTTGCGGCGGCTTGTGCACGTCCTCCGTGGGCGAACACTCCACTCCTCAGGAGTCTCATTGTGGTTGGCGTCTCCGGACCCGGGTTTGTCCAGGATAGGCTTCTCGGCATTTTCGGCGTTCTCCCTCACAGACTCCTCACTTTCCGTATCTTGATTTGATTTGATTTGTACATTTATAAATCGCACAACTGCCCATGGGCGTATAGGCGCTAGTAACATGCGGTTCAGCAGAAATGTGACTACGAAGTTAGTTGCTAAAGAGCCAGGTTTTTAATGCCTTCCTGAAGGCTAGCAGAGTTGGGCTGTTCTTTATGCCAAATGGAAGCATGTTCTAAGTTTTAACCGTACCTACCAGGAAACTTCTTCCACCCCATCTTGCTTTTTTAAACCTGGGTGTTTGTAAGAGTTTGCAGTGAGCGGATCTTAAGTTTTTGGATGGTAGATACCACTTCAAATGATTCTTCAGGTAGTTAGGACCATAACCATGCAGTGCCTTAACCGCTAGGCAGTGGGATTTGAACTTGATCCCCTTGTCCACTGGTAGCCAGTGCAAGGTTCTCAATTTGGGAGAAACTGGCTGAAATTTCGGGATATCCAGTAACAGTCTAGCTGCTGCATTCTGAAGTCACTACAATTTTTGAAGATGGTGTCCTTGGATGCCTACATACAATGCATTACATAGTCCAATCTGGACAAGGCCAATGCTGTCACCAGAAGTTTTAATGTGTCCGGCGGAATGAAGGCGCAAACTTTCCTTGTCATCTTTAAAATAAAGAAGATTGATGAGGGGAGGGCACTGATCTGGCTTTTAAAAGTAAGCTTATCATCAAAGATAAAGCCTGGATTTTTTGCCTTGTGCTCAGGGGTCAGAAGGTCTCCCAGTCTGGATGGCCACCATCTTTGTGACAAAAAAGAGATATCTGAGCCCAACAAGAGAACCTCAGTCTTTTCACCATTCAATTTCAGGCAGTTGGAGCACATCCATTGGGTGACCTGTGTCATACAATGACTAAAGCAGTCAGCTGTCTCTTCTATGTTGCTAGAAACAGATACTACTAACCGAGTATCATCAGCGTAGGATACAACTGAGAAGCCAAACTGCCTGATGAGTTTGGTCAGTGGGGAAACGTATAGATTAAACAGTGTGGGGCTTAAACTCGAGCCCTGCGGTACCCCGCAAGGGAGAGAAAACTGTTCGGAAGAGAAGGCTCCAACCTCGACATATTGCACCATATCAGAGAGGAAGAATGTCAACAGCTTAAGGGCAGTGTCCCTGATTACTAATTCTGAGAGCCTGTTGATGAGAGTTACATGGCTCACCGTGTTGAAGGCTGCCAAAAGATCTAATAAGATCAGTGCGGCCTTTCCCCCAGCGTCCAGGATGGATCTCAATTCTTCTGCTACCATAACCAGCACTTTCTCCGTGCTATGTCCCTCCCGGAACCCATATTGAGAAGGGTCCAAGCTTTCCGTGGAGGAGATAAATATTGTAAGTTGTATGTTAAGTATTTTTTGCAGCACCTTGGCTGGGAAGGGTATTCTCGAGATGAGCCTATAGCTACTGGGGTTGGCTGGGTCGAGGTCAGGTTTCTTCAGAAGTGGAAGAATTGAGGCTATTTTCCAGGCATCAGGAAAGATGCCTGAGCGGATGATTTAGTTAAAAACGACCCCCAGTTATTCACTGACAATTTCAGGAACAAGGTGCAGTATTTTCGGAGGACATGGGTCGAGTGGCGCCCGGGTTCCTCTGGCCACGCCCGATCCTTATCTTCTTTCCTCTCCTCTCCGTGCTCGTTTATCTTCTTTCTCACCTGCCCGGGCATCCTCTCTTTCCAGCTCCACCTTCCACCTGTATGGGATGAGGACAATCCTTTTGGAATTTTCCGACTTTTGTCCTTTGGCTTTTTTGTTTGTTCCAGATTCGGCCAGGCGACGTTGGAAGAGGCGCCAATGCGTAATGAAAGTGAGGGGGATTCTATTCTGGGTCTTCTTGTCCTCCTTCACAGTGTACTTTCTTAATCTCTAGGATACTGAGTCACTCTTTACATTGTCTTATGCAGGAGCACTTCTGAAAATGGTATTTTATGATGTGCCTTTAGCATGTCATTCTTCCACTTGATGGGGTCATGCCACTGAATGGTATGGATCTAAGCCAGACCATATCCACGACTGAAAAGTTCTTGAGTTGAAACAGACCGCTACATCAAATCCCTCAATGCCAAGTGCTGAAAGCCTGAATACCTTGAAGTTGAATGCATGGACAACAAATGGGAGCAGGAAAACATGTGATGCAAGGATGGTTGATGAAGTGGGAACAGCTGCTTTCAAATAACAGAAGAAATCAGTGATGTGTCCCTTGCTACGTAGGATCCGTCGGCAGCTAAGCCCCCAAATTGCCTCTTCTGAGACCTAAGGGGTTTTCTTTTCCTGAGACACCAGCAGGGCATTTATAAAGAGATGTTGTAGTTTGTAATGGGGCGAGAGTTTGAAAGGCAGATGATAAGGTATTTACAACAAAGAAATACAGCACAGTTGCTAGTAAACATAAAAACGTTTAGTAAGAAAAACAACTCACAAAACGCTCAACAAATTACGTTTACAGCCATAAAAAAGTCCTTATGGAAGGCCTCAGTGTTCGGGGATTCTTCCCATTGAGCCAGAACGAATTAAAAGCCTCACTGTCCCTGTTGCATGATGGGAAGTCTGGGAGCTCGTGGGTTTTGTTGTAAGCGCATGGTTAGTTTGGCATTCCATGCTTTTGGCCTACTAGAGTCTATGTTTTACCTTCGGTTTTTGCTTTCAAAAGTTAAAAACTGGAGTGTTGTCAGTTAAATGTTTGTTCTAATTAATTTGGCTGTTTTGGTGTATTTCAAAGCACAATAAGATAAAAAAGGTTGTCTCTTATAGGCATTTTTTATTTAATGCTTCTTGCAGAGATGGTCTACAGGGAACAATCTATTTTATAGCACGAGGAATGGCATCATAAAATAGTAACAACTAGCTGTCTACTAAAGTCAAGTAAAAAACCATTCTACTGTAAGGAAATACAAACCAAGGAACAATAAAATCTCCCTCAATATAGTGAGGACATTGGCCTCCGTAAACCTGCATGAACCGTACTAGCAGACCAGTGTTGTCTGAGCAACACAGCAAGTCTTAAAGTTGAAAAGATCACTGTGAGTTTCTTAAAGAAAGTCTACGAAACAGCTGAACAATAAAACACGATGTATGCAGGATTCTTTAAAGACAACCACAAGAAGATCCCTAATGACCATCTCAGAAAAGTAGCAAATATCTATTACATTATAGCCAGTAGAATTTCTAACAGCTCTTAATTTTTCAATATGAAACCTATGGAGTGACACTAACATAAAAGGCTGCAGTTTAAAAAACGTATAATAGTTGCAATGGTGCACTATACCACCAAAACGGCTGCTGTATTTATATGGAGCAGATGGCAGGTTTTTAAAAGGGCTGGTATTCAATTTCAGGTAGACATTTCGATCACTGCAACAGCAATCAAGAACTGAATGGCATCACACTAACATGTTTGATTTAGTTTATAATGTGAAACAAGGTACACTGGGCAAGAGTGAAAAATGTGCTTTATTGTCAATGAAAAGTTTACACCAGGATTTGTAGGACAGTCTTACCACCTAAATACATTGAAGAGGCTCTCATAAAAAGAAATGCTTTTGACCTGCCGGAGCCTGTATCATTAAACACACCTCCAGGTATTACCTTCTCTGTCGTAACTTGTTCTAATCACCCTGCTTTGGCATCCTTCACTGAGGTGTAGTGCACACGATTGGACTAGTGACACAGAACAATAGAATTTACCAGAAAATACGAGCAAAGACAAAGAAATATGATGAATGTAACTGAGAAGCTAAAAACGATGTTACAGAGGCAATGGTTAGAATGCAAGGGTGCAAGAAATATAAAAATGGAAAGCCAGGGATCAATGCTAGACGTATCTATCATCTCAATTATCCTTCTATAAGAGCACAACTAATGCCCCGTCCTCTCTTTACCTGTAAAGATCTCACAACATGTTACGTTTTTTAAATTTTCTCACACATTTGATCATCTTGACCATCTTTCAAAAGCTACTACATGCTCCTACAGTGGCAACTATCTAAGAACAAACACTTGTCTTTGCTACTGAAATGTTATGCGTCTCATATCCGAGTCTTTAACCTGCAATCTCTGTTTGAATTGCCTGTGGACATACTTAAGAGATGCGGATACCTTTATAACATCCCTAGTTCACTCATTCACCTGTTGATTGTGATATGTATATTGAGGCGCCTAATACTACTGAAGAGTAGACCTGGCATCATAAGGGAAGCCAGCATTAATAGTGTCATGGCACCATGAGCATCAGCCACATTGTCTGCGTTCTTCAATACTTCCCACAAGATGTAATTACCTTATTATTTTTTAAAAGTTTCAGCTGCTCTCTAGTCTAACCATCTGTACTAACTAGCTATTTCTCATCAGTTTGATATGTCACCTTTATTTTGGTCTGTACAGATAGATCACTAGGTAGCGATGCTTCCCTTCTCTAGTACAATCAGCTCTGCAGACCAGTTCTGTTTCTTTTTAATCTTATTCTATAATCAAGGTCTCTCTGTTGTCTTTGTTTGACATATATGTATTGTCTTTAAAAACAGTCCTTCACAGTCGGTAACCCAAGACCTTTATACCTTTTAATCACACTTCCAGAAAAAAGCCACTTGTTAACCATATATGAAAAAGAGAAAGATCAATGAATGGTGAGAGAGAGAGGACTGTAGTCTGGGAAGAGTGAAAGATGACACAAAAGTGTGAAAGATGACACAAGAAGGACCAAGCTGAGCAAAAGAAAGAGATGAAACAATGATTGTGAATGATAGAATGATAAGGCTGATTAAATTAAAGGAGACGTGCAACCGAGATAATGAGGAAGTAGAAAGGGCATATCGGACAACTGTTCAATTAAGCCAAGTTTACCAACACAATACAAGGTTGAATAGATTGATGCCAAGGTGCCAGAACAGTGTTCTATGACAGACTGATAATCGAAGGACCAGCTGACTAGTCCCGCACACTGTGGTATACAGAGTTGCGACAGGCAAAATCCTGATCACTGTCCCATCCCAGTGTGAGATTACTGCTCCAGCTATGTCATCGGCACTATGACGGCATGAGTCTCCGAATGCCGGACAATGCAAAAATGACATTCATAGACAATGTCCAGTATATTTGGTACTGCATCTTGTGTTCCAAGCGCACCCTCCAGGCCAGGTACAGGGAGTGGGTCAGGCTCCGGTCCTGAATGGCTGGGTTGCGTGGTGTGCTTTACAATTTGTGCCATGTTAGCAGAAGATTCAGGAAAGCAAAGACGGCGATCCGATGCCTATGGTTTCTCCAGCTAAAAAGCATGATTAGCGGCAGCTCTGCACGGAGGGATAAGCCCGCATGGTCCCATCTTATCTGACTCCCCCTGTGTACAGACAAAAAGGGCAATCAGCAAGCAGAAGGGTTAGTGCAGCATCCAACATACAGAAGAGGAAAGCTTAAAGCAGGAGGGGCAGTAATACAGCCAAGAAAAAGTCAAGCATGGAATCCCTGGAGGAATCATCCCTTTCCCTATCCATACTTTTACCAGCTCCCGTCCCAGGAAACCCATTCAAAACAACAGTAAGACTATGTTCCTGGTTACAGAATAATTAAACGACATTTCGCTAGTGTGTTACTTCCAGATGGTAGACAATATTGGCATGTATGAAGACCTCCAGTGACTCTGGAGCATGCATTGTTATGGGGCTTAAAGGATCATCAAAGGAATGCAAAACAAGCACAGTGCACTGCAAAACTAGCATGCATCAAGAGTTTGTGACACCTCATGGATCTAGAGGGCAGTGCTGCTGCAGAAGTCGTCTAAGGATGCATAAAATGAGTACTGCTTGCAAGTACTAGTATAGATACAGACAAGCAAACCTCAATGATATGGGTAGGAACGAGTTGACCGGAGAAGTACATTGATGTACATAAGTAATATGGTATCTCCTCTGTATGTAAAGGCACTGCCTGAAAGGCAAAGCAAAGGGTAGGTATTGATCCCTCATTCATAAGGTAGTTACAGGGTGGAAAAGTAAGTGGGCTATAATGTAAGCTCAACAGAAAGCAAGTCACAAGCACTTCAACTGACCAGTTATCTCCAAGGTAGCAGGGAGATAGGAGTTTCAAACAAGATAAAGGGTAGTAATCGAGGTCAATGAGACACATATGGATGGCTGATGTCAGGGACACTGAAGGATATATCCAAGTAGTCCTATGGGCACAAGGACAGCAAAGCAAACCCAAGAAAATGATGCTTTTGCAGGCAGACTGCATTCCAAGTCAAATGGATCAATACACGTGAGGACTGCAGGGCTAGCTTAAGGGAGGCTCAGAAATGCAGAATGATTGACAAAAGTAATGTTTATATTATTTTTCATAATATGTAGACTATTTTAAGGGTAACATTAGCTCAATGGGACAACAAAAAAGCTGTTTATAATAGGCCACAAAAATCATATAAATGCATGTCAGATACAAGGAGTCTTTTGACTGAGAAGAATGAGTGACTAGTAGTGCATATGGCAAAAGTTAGGGCTACACAGATTCTGGACAAAAATGTTGTTAAATCGATTTCTTATTGGAAGAAGAGATGTGGCGAATCTCTCAAGTTTTTATTGAAACTTTCTACATTGTGAGAATTGTCAGGGCTTTGTTTCTGAATGTTGCCTGTTTGGTTAGAGATCATCTGTCTGCTTTTAGTAATTTAAGGGAGTCAATGCAGTTTTCTCAGAGTTCATTAGAGTCATTTCGTCAGGTGTGCAGTCGGGTAGAGAACTGTCTTCAGGAGGAGCCACTGCCCCAAGTGATAGGGTGTAGAACTAGGTTGAAGACCTCAATTCTCATCAAAAAGCTAGATACATTTAGATGCTTGATTTTATGTAGGCAACACCTAACTACAAGCTGCTTGGACTTGTTTTGCTGACATGAACTTTCAATGCCACCAGTGAGCCAAGTTAAAAGTCGTCACGCTTTGGGAGACTGAAGCAAAGGGTGACGCAATAGCAAATAGCCAGGAGTGAACTGGGTGTTTGGGGTTTTGCCATTCAGAAGGATAGGCTTCAACTTTACTATGACAACTGACATCCATGACTGGATGAAGGAGACATTGGCTTTTAGCCATTGGTTGTTGCTGGGCATTAACGCTTTGGTAGAGTTGTGTCTCATCAATGTACTGGTGAACATTTATTCTCTGATTTATTAGAGGTATACCTAGCGATGTACATGTACAGCACTGGGACTGCTTGGCATATATACATATACCTATATACATATGAAAACTATCTGGCATTACTCAAGCCAATATAATACTTGGACCAACATTGAAGGCCCCATACTTGGCCTTGCTGTGCAGTTCCCTTGCCAGTAAGATGCTGGAATACACCCTGCAGTCTCCGCGTCTGTCTGAAACGTGGCTTGGCTGTTGTCCTCACACATATATAGTTGTTGCACTTAGCCATTTGTCCACTTGCCCATGGGATGCCTATACCTGGCCTCTTGACACTTTTCCTCGTATGCAGAGTCTCCATCCCCAAATGCAGCTGGGACATGCACCGGAATTCCCAGGCGTATATAGTGCTTGGACCTACTCTACAATTCCTATGCCAGTATGATGTTGGGGCTCGCCCTTAATTAAATTGGATTACCCCTTCATACCATTACTTCCATTATTCTTGCACTTAATCTGAGCTTCCCAGGTATATATGGTAGTTGGAATTGAGGACTGCAGAGAAAGTCCAAGAATTTTCTTTTGGGGAGTTTTATATAGCGCAAACTTGACCTGAAGGTTTCGGGTATCAGAGCGCTTTACATGAGCACCAGTTATGTTACACAAGGACACATTCATTTTTTGTTAGGCATGGGGACATTACGTTATTTGCCCAGAATCACAGGATGTTGAGGGGCATTGCCGAGACTCGAACCTGGTTCCTCAGATCTGAGATCGACCGCTCTAGCACGTTCAGCCACATCCTTGATAGGTGTGTGGATTACCGTGGTGCAGTGACAATGAGGCTGACAAACAGGTTTGAGAAGTCAATGGCACCGCTAAGGCAAAACCAATGGATAATATGGCATGATCACTGAATGTAGACTCAAGGTATCACAAGGTACAGCATTGGTCGTGTACATGAAAGGGCTGATGGCCACAGACATTTCAGGGCATCTAGTTGGTGTAAAAAGCATCTGCATCGCTGCTGACGTTGTAGTGAAAGATGACCGAATGGTTTCCCTTTAACCACAAGAAAGGACCTCTATGGAGTGAGCCAAAAGTCTCTCTTGGAACTGGGTGAAAAAATCATTAGTTACTTGGGACGCAACTGGGATGAGGGCTACGACTACAAAGTTATGGACACTGTGCTTCCCCCTCGTCCAAGGGATGATTCCTCCAGAGACTCACCCACCAAAGAGCAAAGGTAACAAAAGCCATTGCGTAACAAATACCACGCATAGCTATAAATGACAGAGAAAATTCCCTACAATCATACGCACAACACACAACAAAATCAGTAACACTATTTTAAAGATACTTCATTATGAAGGAGAACAGCAGTGTGCCAGCTTCTAATATGCACAGATCTCTAAAGGTTCTAACTTAGGCACAGATTCTGTTGGCCTTACCAATGGTCGTGCAAAGCTCTGGCCTCAGCATAGATGGCCTATGACCGTGCCTAGATAATCAAAAACACATTCAACCACAATCCTGATTATGGGTCCCTGCTTGCGATGAACTGTTTGCAAGAACCTGAGCATGACTACGCTGCTGTCTAGGCCTGACACCAGTAAGGATCCCTCAGTGATCTGACCTCTGTACTAAATTTGACATGTTCTGGCTTCAGCACAGATCCCTTACAGCTATGATTTCAGCATGGATTCAAATAGCCTCTGCCCTCAGCAGCACTCCTACACAGCTCTGTCCTCAGTACAGACATTTCCAGTCTCTGAACCAAATCCTGTGGTGAGGTTGTTTCAGAGACGTACAAGGCATTCGGAGGACATGACTGTACAGAGTATACATCTCTGACTTCAGCTATATAAACAAAGGGAGTGCAAGTGTTTGACTGATTCATATATTCATCAGCAAGCAAAGGACATAGCGCCTATTTGATAGATTGTCCGACGAACACCAGAGCATCCTTTATAACTGAGCTACAGTGAGCAAGACCCACTGCCAAGTTCTGTGAATTACTTCACAATCAACATTACAAGTTCTCAACTGCACATCACTGTTTGAACATAGTCCTCACTGCCTAACATGCATCTGTATCTAGTGCAGTGTGAGTAGAACACATACAGGGAGAAGGTGTCAAAGATGGATCTGATGGCTGGGTAATCTTACAAATTAGCATCAAGTTTCATATCTGTTTGAAGCAATCCATGTTGGGCTTGCCTGAAGTTGAAAGGCAAAGTGTGCTCTGACAGGAATGTGGAGATAATGGCTGGCATTCTGCGTCTGGAAACACCAAATAACTTATCAGAAGGATCCTAGTAGGAGAATCAATTCTTGCACTGTAGCAGGAAGGACATAAGGGACGGGACACCGAGTCGTAATTGGAAGATACCAAACAAAAACATTGGGAATTCTTAGATGTCTGGTATTGGCTTTCAGCAGAAACAGATTGCGCAGAGCTACAAAACTGATTGTGCTGGAAAGGAATCAGACCAAAATACCTAGAAACAACTCTAATGAGCTTCAACCAGTCACAGGATGTTAAGAAAATAAGCAACGCACAGCTGCGTTCATGGCTATGCAAGTGTAAGGTAGAGGACGCATGCAGAACAATCTAGGCTAGCTGGTGCAGCGCACACCAGGCCCACATCATGCAATGGGTCACAATCATGCTTGGCTCACATCCCTGATAGCAGAGGCAGACATGCTTTAAAGGGTCACTATCCATACAGGCCAATGTGGTACTGGCAGGTACAGAGATACTAGTAAGACATGCTTAGCAACGACATGCACGGAGAAGAGGTATCAGTCTGCAGAGCTGCCGCCGTCGCTTTTCTCTCGTTCTTGGATGAACCACCTCTTCCTGTTTCCCACTATCCAGGGCTTGTTCCTACGCTTCATCTTGATACATGTTTGTCATGCCTGCAGGGTCACTCTTTGATGAAAGAACACTTTCTGCCTCAAAGATATACACCAGAAATAGACTCCAGAAGCACAAGGCAGGCTACATTAAAGCAATGAAAATCGTTGCTTCATCTCTGCTAAAATACTGTTTGTCCCAAAACCACTAAGCATAAATGTATGCCAATGATCATGTCCTTCTGTTTCTGGGAGGACAACGTGAGGATGATATTGTTCTTGACTCTTTCGGGATTAGAAGGTGCCTAGCGCAATAATACTGCATGGATCTCCTGTAGAACAAATAAATACACTGAAATCTGGAGCCTACTCTTTCTTTTTTCAGTCCTTTTTCAGAGTGTAACTCATATATTTATTTCCAAAGTCATGGGAGATGGGTTCATTATTTTAAAATTTTATGTGCACCAGTTGTATAAGATAGAGAGATAACTGTAATGTGAAGGTGTGCATAATGAGATATTGAATTGCTACAATTCTATTGTGATTTACCAACTTACCAGTGAAGGCAGTTACTAGCCAAAGAGATGGTTAATATCAATATTCACATGACGAGCAACAATCTGAAAGTCTTTAATCAGATGGTGATGATATTCTTTATCAATATACAGATTGTTTTTAATTTGGTACTCTGAGACACGTGTCTGCCTACTTATACATTCAAACAAACGACAGTAAACTGAAGTATAATACTATAAACAGACATGATTATTAAATGCATCATTTGGTATGCAATTTTGAGACCAGCTTTGAAATTGTTTGCAGAAAAAAAGAAAGGAATATATTTATCTGTAACTAGAGTTCTCCAACATTAGTATAGTTCATAAATTTACATGCTCGAATCATTCCCCGTCGTCGAGATGGGTATCCCACGATACTTTTAAAGCAGAGGGAGAAAACCATAAGAGGCCTTTAAAGGTCTTACAAGTCTTACTTTAGTAACATACTCACACCATTAAAAAGCCAATGAGATGAGCGTACACTGAACTTCAGCCCCCTCAAATTTCCAGCACAAGTGTAAAAAAAGTGAGTTACCAGAGCTGAGCCTCTTACTCGGGAGGAGGCATGGCCACATGTGCATATGCCCATGTATATGCAAATCAAAAATACCAACGATAGAGAGCTATCATCTTTTTTTCCTCCACCACTGGATCTTTTATAGATTCACATGCTTGAATCACAATAGAAAGCAGTACCACAGCTTTATACATCAACACTGAGGATGGTAGGGTAAGAACAGGAAGGGTGACCTTACCTGAAAAGACGATGAAGCACTGCCTGACCCAATACTGTGTCTCTGTCTGTCACTGCATCCAAGCTGTAGTGCTGAGTGAAAGTGTATGAAGTACTCCATGTAGCTGCGTGGCAGCTATCTGTAATGGAAACTCCTATGTAGAGAGCTGCTGGCACTACCATACTTCTTCTAGTGGCATGTGCTGTGACTGTTGTTGCAAGTGGTTGTTCTGTTTTTATGCAATAAGTGGTGGCTGCTTCTACGCATCTCGAGAGCCCTTGTTTTGACAACAGTAAAACCTTTTGTGGGTTAGAGAACACTACCAATACCTTTTTGCACTTTATGAATTACTTTGTACTGTCCAGACAGAAATGTAGACATCTGCGCACATCGAAAGAGTGCGAAGCTCTCCCTGCTGAATCCAAAAGATGCTGAAAGAAAGCTTCAAATAATATAAGCTCCTTCAGGTGAAAGTCAGTAGAATCCTTTGGTACAAATAAATGGTGCATTTATGCGCAGTGTGTCCTATTTTTTAGAGAGTTGCAAATAGGGATCTTGAATAGCAAATGCTCACATTTTGGTAACTGTTCAAGCTGGAGTATTTTACTTCTAGCAGTGAAGAACAAGTTAATTACCTTTGGTATTGCCTAATCTGGTAGAAACTCTATGAAGGCGAAGATTTATTACCTTAGAATTATCCCCAGGCATCAGACTGGACCCAGAAATGTTTTGTGAATTGTACACCGGAGTGCCCATAGGTTGCGTTGTTCGGCTCTGCATTGCATTGTTGGTGTTGTCCGCACCGGAAATGATGTGCACAGTGCCAATATAGAAGCCATCCCAGTGCTCTGACGTCAGTTTCTTTTTACGACTTTCCACTCCAGAAGCATGGAGCCACAAAGAACACTGACCACTGGTGTATGGTACTAGTGCCTTGAAAGGAGGAGCAGCCGTTAACTCTAAAATCCGTTCGCAGAGCAGAAAGGAGGGGTGAGTCAGTAAGGAATCTGCAGCTAGATAGAATCTCTATCACATAAGGCGGTACCAAAGATAAGTAACTTCTTCATCTGATAGGGACTACTAGTTGAAGATTCCTTACCTTAGTATAGATATCCAAGCAATACATTCCCAGAGGTAGGTCTACAAACATGATTTAAACCAACAGAATGGGTAAAGTGCCCATTCTGACAGGTTAGACTGTCCAGGCAGTAGTGTTTGGTGTACGTATGCAGTGAGGCACATGTTGTTGCCTTGCAGATGTCCAGGACCAGAACTCAGTTTGCTAACGCAGTGGTCTCAGTGTTTGTTCTAGTGGAATGAGCACGAAAGCCCTTCGAGGTCTGCTTCTTGGGCAATGCGTAGCAGATCCTATTGCACAGTACGATCCATTGGGAGATGGTTAATTTCTGCACAGCCTTTCCTTTCATGGCCCTGACATATCTCACAAACAGTTGATCGTCCACCCGAAACAGTTTTGTACGGTCAAGGTAGAACCACAACGCTCTTTTTGGGTCCAGCCGGTGGAGTCTCTCCTGTTCTTTAGAAGCATGTGGCGGAGTGTAAAAAATAGGCAAAAGGATGATCTGGCCTACATGGATTAGGGTGACTATCTTCGGCAAGAAGGATGCTCGAGTCTGAAGGACCAGCATGCCTGGGAAGAAAGACACATATGGAGGCTGAGAAGACAGCGCCTGTAGTTCACGGACTCTCCGGGCAGATGTAATGCCACAAGAAAGATTATCATGATGGTGAGAAGCCATCCTGCTGGGAGGGCACCTATGAAGTGCCTTAAAGGGAACTCACATCAGAAAAGTAAGAACCGAATTAAGGTCCTATTGAGGCATTACAAATGGAATTGGTGAAAACATGTGCTGGAGACCTTTAAGGAGCCTATTTACAACAGGGGACTTGAAGAGAGAAGGTTGATCTGACAGCCCTCATGAAAGCAGAGATGGCAGATACATAGCTGTTTAAGGTGCCCAAAGCTGAGACCTCCTGAGCAAGGGTAAGGATAAACAACAATACTTTAGAAAGGGTGGCAGATATGGGGCCATCCTGTTTGGCTGTGCAGAATTCTACTAACTTGCGCCAATGGCCTGCGTATAGCTTCTTGGTGGAAAGGCATCAAGATAACATTACAGACTTCAGGTGGAAAGTCAAAAGCTGTCAACGGTCGCTGCTCAATCTCCATGCATGAAGGCGGAGCATTGACAGGTTTAGGAGCAGAACCCTCCCCTGATGCTGCAGCAGAAGATCCTCCAGAAGGAGCAGCCTTATCAGAGCACCGAAGGCCATGCTCAACAGCTCGGAATCCCAGACTCTCCGAGCCCAGTTCTGAGCCACAAGGATGAATGGGGCCCAGTCATTCCTGATATTCTTAAGAACTCTGGGCAGGAGTGGTTTGGGTGGAAAGGCATACAACAGGCCAGAGTTCCGCTCGAGATGAAAAGCATCTCAGAGCCAGAGCCGCCTTAAAAGCTCCAGTGCACAGTACTGCTGACATGGTGGCAAGCTAATCTAACCAAGGTTCTCCCAACTGTTGAAACCACCTACAGATGGAGGTGCCATTCATGATCCACTAGGCCTCTTCATCTGTTTCAGAAGCAGAATGCAGGAGGACGTGAGGCCCAGCAGCCTCAGAGTCAGTCTCACTGAAATCCATGATGGAGGCTTAAACAACCGTATCATAGCTCGAATATCCTAGACTTGCAGTTTTGGGTAATAGGCCCAAAACTGCACTGTGTCCAGAACAGCCCAATGAAAGGGAGTGTTTGAGAACAGGGGTCAGGTGTGACTTTGGCGCATTGATAGCGAACTCCAATGATTGCCGATCTGCAGCAGTGCTTAATTTGTAAAATATTAGGTGCCGGGGCTCTGACCAGGAGTCTACTGCACCTTGCACCGCGCATCGCCCTTGTCATCGCTGCCAAACAACTACTAACCATCTCTATCGCATGTAAATGCAACAGTTCAGATAATTCCAGGTCTCCAAAGCTAAAGGAATGGCTGGGGAGGCAGGTATTAGTATTTCTTTAATGTTTCATTGTTTTCCTAAACAACAGTATACTTCTCATCTCTAAATTACATGAGCAGCGCCACCTTGTGGCAGACTGCCCTAAGTGTGGTGTTGACAATTAGGTGCCAGTGCTGAGCACCGGAAACCAATTAAGTGTCGGTGCTCAGCACCGGAAAGCTCTGGCTCAGATTAAGCACTGATCTGCAGTCTGGAGATAGGAGACGACTACCTGGGGAAAGCTCATCTTCAACAGTAAGTCGTCAAGATAGGGGAAGACTGGCACCCTTGATCTCTGCAGATAAACTGCAACCACTGCCATCACGGTGGTCAACACCCATGGGGCGCTGGTAAGGCCACATGGTAGCACAGCAAACTGAAAGTGCTTGTGGCCTACCGTGAACCACAGGTAAGACTAGAGGCATGTGGGAGTATGTGTCCTGCAAGTCTAACGCTTCCATCCTATCTCCCGGGTCCTGCACAGACAGGATTCGAGCGAGTGTGAGCATTTTGAATTTCTCCTTCTTCAGGAAGAAATTGAGTGGGCAATGGTCTAGAATAGGACTAAGTCCTCTGTCCTTCCTGGGCCTGTGCCTCTTTGGACAATATGGATAACCCAGGAGTCTAATGTTATTGACCTCCGAAGGGTGCAGTTGATGGCGTATCCTGCCTCCCACTTAGTGCCCATGATGTTCAGAAGGCAAACTAAAAAGGCTTGGAAGCCAAGGCTGCCGGGGGAGTGGTGGACTGGCCTGACCTCTGGCTACCTGACCCATGAGGCCTGTGGATATAACGTCCATGGACAGGCAGGGTCTGGGAAGCTTGTGGGCAGTGGTGGCTGGGTGGGTAGAGATGCAGATATAAGCCCCTTCGGTGGCTGTGAAAGGTGGTCTGGGGTTGGTGAGGGGCAGGCTATGGAAAGGACCAAGAATATGGCCATAGCTTTGCTGTCCTTCTAGTGCTCTAGCACTGAGTTTTCCTGGTCACCAAAGAGATTGGAGCCATCAAAGGGCATGTCCATGAGTGAGGCTTGGACACTCCTTGAAAAGCCAGTGGTTCTCAACCAGGCGTGGTGCCTTAGGGCCACCGACGATGAAACTGCGATGCCAAGCGTCAGTCGTATTCGGTCCACAGCGAATGATGAACTTAGCTGCATCCCACCCATCAGCCATAGCTTGGGAGAGTATGGCTTGGGTGCCTCCGAGATCACAGGCAGCACCTGCACTACTGAGTCATAAAGTGATTGGTAGTATTGGCCCAAAAGGCATGCGGGGTTCATCGACCGTAGTTTCAGGCTGGTGGAAGAAAACATCTTCTTGCCTAAGGTATTCCCTGTCCGGTGGAGAGGTAGGGAATGGGCCAGGATGTATCTGGGACAAGGAAGCTTGGACCACCAAGCTCTATGTGGTGGGGTGTTGGGTGAGGAAGTTGGGGTCCGCTGGGGCGTGGTGATGGCGACGGGCTATTGTTCTATTCACAGGAGTCCCTTTGCAAGGCTTAGACCAGGCCCTGAGTAGGACGCCTGTGAGGGATTCCTTAAATGGGAGAAGCAGTTTGGATGGGGTGACTCCCAGTTGAAGCACCGCCATCAAGACACTCGTCTTGAGAGCTACAAAGGGTAGCATAAGGTCCAAGATCTCGGCAGCCCTTCTCAACACCATTGCAAATGATGCTCCCTCCTTCGTAGCCATGGTAGGAGGAGAGAATGAGCCAGGAGGTGTGCAGTCTGCTGGCATCCTCCAAATACTCACACCAATTGTTCTCTTTGGGATCTATGGGCTGGTACTCATAAGTGTCCAGTGGCCCCTCCCAATCTTTCCCATGTCCTAGCCCATAGGAATAGGGCTTAAGATCCAACCTGGAGGTAATGGCTTCAGTCGGTGCCGGAGTCGGCATCAGACTACGCCCATCTAACTTTGTGTCAATGTCGGGGATATGAAAGGGGGCAGTTCCACCAGAGGGTGCTAGCAAAGTTGGCAAGGGGACTGGCATGGGGGAAAGTTGAGATGTCTGGACTGGCATCAGTCCAAATCCATCCATTGGTTGGAGGGATGAGACCTTCCTCTCAACCTAGATCAAGACCATCCTAGGGTCGCACGTCGAATGCAAGGAGCTTGAGGGACTGCTTCCTCAAGGCCTTGGGGTGCATGGAGCAACAATCGACACAGGTCTTGGCATCGTGGTCGTGGTCACACTCGAGACACCAGAGGCAGATGAGGTATGGATCCGTCAGCAACAATTGGAGAGCGGATGTGGCCTTATGGCTAGAGAGGAAGACCTCAAAGCTGGGGAACCGGATTCAAGTCTCTGCAGGGATGCTCAACATCCTGTGATTCTGGGCAAATCACTTAATCTCCCCGTGCCCAACAAAAATGAATGTGTCCTTTTGTAACGCAACTGATGCTCATGTAAAGCGCTCTGATACCTTCAGGTCAAGTTTGCGCTATATAAAACTCCGGGGAAAAACAGAAAAACATTTGCTGTGACAGGCTCCACTGGGCCTAATACCACCCTTCCTCACAGACATCCTGCCACACCAGAAGACAATTTCTCAATAAGTTTTTGACAAAAGGTCGAAAAAAGTCAGTCAAAAGGCTCTTCTCTGGTTCTGCCCTGACTGGCGCAGAAAGAAAAGGACTGATGCCAGTGCGCAGGGGTTGCACCTATATAGGCATCACTCACGTCATTTACAATGCAGACAATGCCGACGACGCCATGCGGAGATGAAATATGCCACCTACTGGCGCACAGGGGTATACCAGTGGGTGTCATAGGTATGGATCCAGTCTGACACCTGAGAATAATTCTATGGTAGGGAATTTTTGGCTAGCAGCTCAAAACTACTCATTATGTGGGATAAAAGCATGTTGTATTTCCATTTTATTGGTGGATTCCTTGAGGACGGAAAACCTCTGAAGAAACTCTCTGCAGACTCCCTGATTATTCTGTGAGACCATAAAGAAGGATCTGAGGTACTCTGATATGGCCACGAGGTGAAATTTGATTGTTGCATGTCTAGGGGCTCTTAGTAATAAGTTCTAGAAGGTATGGCAACATCTGAAGAGCCTTACTGAGAGGGGATGCAAGCCTTTTGATAAACACCAAATGCAAAATCTCCTCTAGTTCAAATATCTTGGATGCTCTGTCTATATGAACACTGAACAGGCCGATGTTATCAGGTGCTGAATCTACTTGTGGAGGTGTAGCCGATTTTGCCAATGGAACTGTCATCCTACTTGCTTTCATGAGGTCAATGACTTTCTGGAATGTATCATGTATCCAACTGACTAACCCTTGGTTGTGGGTCTTCCGACAAGGTCAGATGTTGGGGCTTTGTGATCTTAGGTACTGGTGGTAGATCCATTGTTGGTTGCTGGGATTGGGGCCCTGGCATCTCTGGCCATGGAGGAGGATTATTTTGAGGGTCCAACGGAGGCTACTGTGAAGGCTGGAAAGATGCCTCAGTCTAGAAATAGGCATATTAACCTGCCATCAAGTGTTGGAGATCCCTGCATGTATGTATGTGGTATTTCTATAGTGTGAACAAAGGCAAAAGGCAGAGGAGCACTGCAGTTGATCAAAGACAAGCATAAAGTCAACGAGTGATATTAGAGGAAGCTGATTTGTGGATTGTTAGTGCATTGTGATTCAGTGTTCTTTAAAGAGATGTGTTGTCAACTCATTCCTAAATTGGACCAGCGTTGGGGAGGCACTGACAAACACTGTGATGTTGTTCCAGATCCTGGGTGTATAAAAGGAAAGACCTCTTACATTGTTTTTTCTTTTTTACACTTCTTTGTCTTTAGTCTGATGTTGTCCTGGCTGCGGGTGTACCGTCTGCAAGATATGCAGGGGTGCTGTTCATGATGGGGATTTTCTAGTAATTCTTCTGGCACCTGTACCATTGTTGGTTCGTGGCACTCCTTAAAGTCTCTATCATATGGGTCATAGTGACGATCACAGTGAGCCTGATCTTCTGGCCATTCCTCTTCCCAAAATCTTGGATAGTTAAGGTGGTAATGCTGTGGTTGTGGGTCCAGTCCATTGTATGGCAAATAACCTTGTTCTTCCTCTGCATCTTGACATTTCACCTTGAGCTGGCCTGTGTTGTATTCTGCCCAAAATGGAACATTTTTGGTCACAAGCAGCTTAGCAGGCATGATGGGGCATGATGGGGCTCTTGTTGAACGTACTGATACTGGTAAAACTGATATTTGTGGGACACTTGTTGGCATCTGCTGCTTCTTCATCAGCGCAGTCATTGCCAATGAATCATTTATGGGGGTAGACAACAGTGTTGTGGTCTTCAGTTTCTTCTAAGACAAATCTTCTTCAACTGTAAGGCTGGCGATGTGGGGATGAGCAAGAATGACTTTAACTTTTTTGTCTGAGCAGAAGCTGGTGCTGGCATTGTCAAGGATGAAGGTTTTCTTTCCCCCATGTTGTGCTCAGGCAAACAAGAAGTGGATCTGTGCAATTTCTGAGAGGATTTTTTGTGAATCTCTACCTGTTGCTCGTGAAAGCAAGATTACTATTGTAGTGTTTTAGAGATCCCATTTGGCACTTGTGTGTTTTTGTCATCTGCGCCGGAGGAGTGCTTTGGATAGACGTATCTGCAGAAGAGGAGGTATCAACAGCCATCGATTTTTGAAGCCACATCAGAAGCTGTCACTCAGGACCCTTGAGAGTTTTGATCCAAACTTTCCTGTAGCTCTTACAGACTTGTGATAATCCTCAATACAATCCTCCTTTTGCCACAAGCCTCACAGGCTTTAAAAAAGGCTTCTTTCTGAAGATCCTTCTCTATCCAAGAAACAATAATCCAGGTGCAGCGGTGGAGTCAACAAACCTATTCCAAAGAAAGTCTTCGAGAAAAATGCCTGAATAAAGTATTAATATATCTATCCATAAAATAGCAATTTAAATTGAGATGACATAGGAGAAGAGGAATTCAGGGCACTCTCACCTTTTGTCTGAACCTCACGTCTTTTTTAAATGATGTGATTGTGCAACTAAAGTGATCCACCCTAACGCCTTTCATGCCTATTATGATTTTATATTGCCACTGTAAAGTTAACTTGGAACTCCCAGGTACAGAACAGTGAATGATTCAAGCATGTGAATCTATGAAAGCTACAGTGCTGGAGAAGTTATAGAATTAGAATTCTGAAATATTGTAAATAATCTAAATCTACAACAATTACAATGTTGAAATAACTGAAATCATATTTAACAGAATGTATTATTTGGATCTGTATTTGTCTCATAAGAGTGTCAGCATTAATGAATGATTTAATAAAATGTGGCTTATAGAGTACAAATAAACCTCAAAGGCCGTCATGGCACTGAAACAAACTGCAACCGAAGAATAAGATAGAAAAAATATAAGAAAGTTGCAAAAGCCAAGTTTTTATTTGTTTTGTGAAAAGGTTGTGATTATGGCTTTTAATGATATGCAAGGGAAAGGAATTCCACATTAAGGTTGAAAGATAAAAAAAGAAAAGGCATAAGGATAACATATCATTTAGAAAGAAATCTTGGATTTATACTCTGAACCTCCTGGCGGCGAGCAATATGCCTAAAGCAAGTTGTTCCAGTGTAAGCTGTTAGACTAGAGCTGGTAATGAGGACTCCCACACCAGAGCATATTAATCGTTGATCGCCATGTTGTCTCTTATGTACCCGTCGACTTACTACTTGGTTTGTATCGCAATGACATACAGAACATAAAGACCCGTTCGAAGGAAAAGAATAATTGGACAAGTCAATCATTACCTGATTCATTGCCTGATACTTCTCACTCTACAGGCAGATTGCCATAAAAACAATATTGTTAAATGGCTACATAACATTGATAAGATCTGTATGGATAAATGCCAATTATGTGAAAACCCACCAGCAGTCTTGTATTCATCCACACCAAAGGCAAGTGTGTGATCCTGAATTACGACATTTTTACATGATATTTAGATAAGTCGCCTTTGCAACGCGTATGTGGAACCTGCACAGTGTCTCTCACTTTTTTGTTCCAATAACCAATACATGATAGATAAATAAATGAGTGCATTATTTTTCTGATAAAAAAAGGGAATCCATAATGAAATAGTGCATTATGTGAACCTTCCATAATTAGTAGGTCATTTGTACTAAGCAGTATAACCTAATTTTTTTTAAGAAACCATGTTCAATGATGTGAATTCCTATGTACTTCTTTGCTTTTTTCATCATGTACAGTTGTATGTTTTTCTGCTAAATCAAATTAAGATATGTTATAATAAAAAGAGCCTAACAAATAGCCATAGTATATCCAGTGAATTAAATATAATGCAAGAGTAAAGAGTTCAGCACAGTTGGAATATCAAAATTCTTTAACAAAGTTAGTGACTAGACATAGGCGTAATTTGCATAATTTGCTGTAATGAAATTATAAGAAATTACAGTAGAATGACGCAAGATTACACAGAATTATGGAAGCTGCATAACACAGCATTAAGAGCTATTTTCACAGTGCAAAATGGACCCTCGTGTCCAAAATGGACCTGAGGATGTGTTTTGCGCTAAGAAAATAGCGCTAAGTGCAACAGAACACAAACAGCAGCTTGCGCTCACTAAGTTTCTTGCTCCTGTCAGGACTGGCTGGTGGATTCATCACATTGCCAGAAAAAACTGAAAACTATTGAGAACTGATGCCTGTAAAGTCTCGTCCCAAAGACATATGAAGTCCCTTCAGCACATACATGGCATCACAAACAGCACACGCGCACTGCCTTGATTGGTGGAGGGCACGTGCCTAGGCTAGCGAAGCATTAAACAAAGAGACGCTGACTGAATTCTTGCTATATTAACCGGAGGATGACCAGTACAGACACACATTTGATTGCCAGGGCGGCTTGAAGTCAACACAATGATGATCGTTCATGCACCTAATGTGCATTAAATGTGTTGCATGTGGGACTTGCAATGACCCTTGTACAATTAATTAATTTTTTTTCGTTTCTGCTCACTCCTTCACTGCATTGATGAAAAACCTGTAGTACAAAAAAAAGGTGTGTTGTTCTTGTGCTCCTGCAGTAGGATGTTTGGGCCACATTGCTTACAATTACGTGAACGGGAGTTATCGCATAATTTTCAGTGGTGTTGCATCAAAAGAGTAATGCGAAATTACTGGAATACCTCCAATTAATCCAGTGTAACTAAATTTTCACCCAGGCCTATTAGTGACACCCAATAATACTGAAACTAGTAATCTATGTGCATAGGGCAGTCAAGCTCTGGCTACTTGTATTTCTTTTTTATACTTAAATTTGACAAAGGTTCAGTACTTGATCATTTCAGCAGGTCTTGTAATAGGAATGTACTTGTGCTGCTTGGAAGGAAGCAAGCAATGAAGGAAGGTCATATTGTGTCACTCTGGTACTGTGCAGAACAATGCTCTGTGAATGAAGGAAACCAATAAAGCCAGATCCGATGAAATTAACGCCAATCGGAAAGGACTGATGTCTAAAAAATAAGTCAGTCAAAATTCTAGAAAAGAAAAAAGAAAAAGCAATTTCCTTTTAAACACACAGAAACAAAACATCTTGTCTTGCGTAACTGTGGGCAGCATATGCAACATAATAGGCTAAGGTTATGTACTATCCTTACTCGTACACGTTTGGCTAGTCCCTTCCTTCTTACAAATGACATCTACTAATCAGGTATAGTGCAAGCACAAGACTCTTAAGCCTTAAAGAGGCTAGGTGATTGGTTCTTGCCACTACCAGTCCCCAACCAAAGTAGACACTTGATTTTGCTTTTTAGGCGTCTTGTCTGCCTATAACTGGCAGGACAGTGGTGAGAAGTTAGATCTCATCATGTTACCCATGAGGTAAAAGGACTAAGAGTTATGACCTTAAGTACCTTTTACGAACACATCAGACAGCCTCTATTCAGGGCATTTACGTCTGTCAAATCCCTCTGTTCAGGGTCTAACCTACTGTTAATTGCAACCCATTATGACCAGAATAAGGGAGGAGGTTAAAAAAAGCTATAAATGTCCCAGACCATGTAAGAAATAAGGTTATCTGCACCTATCTGCTTCACTTTACCTGGCACAAACACTCCAACAATTTCTGTCTTCTTCATTTCACATTTTAACTCTCTAACTCAACCTGGAAGTACGGCTGGCCAATACCAACAGTTAATGCCAGCATCTGGTTTGGAACAACAACCAACATTTCTTCCAGCATGCTTGATACTTGCTTGGACCTGGACCATTCAATCCTAATTTAATGTATCAATTATAGCAGATATGTGGTACTTCTAAGTCCAGCACATGATGCAGACAAATTATTTTTCAGCATGACCTACCTACAGGGGGCAAGAGCTCAGAAGTTATAATTAATCGTACAGTACCTGATGGAAAAACCCATTCCCAGGCGAGTGTCAGGGAGGAAGTCAGGGAAATGTAAGGCAGGTAAACACCCATGCAGTTGTACATTTGTGAGCATTCACAAGCATCTGTAACACTGAATCTGCACTTCTGAGCTCACACCTTAATGAGGCAAGGTGTTCGTGGTCAGACAGTGTGAGAACAGTACACAACAATCACATAGTTTCAGTGTGTCTGATGGGAGGGAAAACTTAAGTTGGATCAAGATTTTCCAATAAAAGAAAAAAGATTTGTTTTATTTTTGTAATGCATAGAGCATTAATAAAAACATTTTTCAATGCAGCTAGGCAAATTGCAATTTCCTCTAATCTACAGGTAACAGTGTTGTGAGCAGGGTGGACTGCCATAAATCTATGCCTTACAAAGACAGAGGCTTACGCCACAGGATGTCTATCACTCCATTTCTGTTTACAAAAAGCATGTAGAGATGCATATGTGGCCCCTTTGAGAATGAATTCCGTGAGAAAGGCACATAAGGCTGCCTAGGTAACAGCTGCATAAGCATTACAGTCACCTGCCATGAAGAGAGGAGTAAGATACAATTGAATGGATAATAGATGCTTTGAGATTATTTATGCAGAAGACAAAGAGGCCACATGTGTCATTTGACTGCCAGAAGGGGGTTATTCTCTCACGAGACAACAGAGGAGCAGTCTAACCATCCAGGTTGTAAAGAGTAATTTCAGGTTACTAAAAAAAGGAGTAAGAAAAAATTTTTGGGAATACATTTCCTGGGGGAGATTAAATAGAGAAAACATCGGCAAAGATTTAAGAACAAAATTACAAGTATTCTCATCTGAGAAACAGAAAGTTTACTAGTCACAAGATCTGGAGCACCTTCCATTAAAATCATTATTTTCCACATCACTAGATTAATATCACTGTAGGTCATATGTCAACCAGCGAGTCTGGGTGACCGCATTGGCGGCAGTCCTGAATGGACGCACTCATTCATTGGAGGGAGCGCAAGCAAGTAAGGATCGGCACAGCTTCAGCACTAATCTTGTCGCTTGTGGAGGGATTTATTTAGGTGCCTCTGAGTCGACTTGCCCAAGCTGTCAATCTCCAATCCAGATGTATGCAGATGATGTACAGATCGACCACCTGAGATCACAGCATACCTGGCGCATATGTTTGTCTATGCTCAGAAAATCAGCATAAAGGGACAAAAGACTGAGGCAGTGCTCATCAGTACCTCTGTGCTGGTCCATCAAACACACCGTCTTGTATGTGGATGAGCCCCAGATGCCCCCATGCACTGCTGAATGCTGAAAACCTGGGCATCCTCGTTGATGCGGAAAAGCTATTGAGAAGAACACAATCTTTCATGCCGGACTACTGCAGTAACCTGTACCTAAAAAGAGCAATGCCACCTCCAAAGTTGGAGATGAATCTGAAAAGCAGGAAGAAAGCACCTAACTGACCTTGAAATCAAATCTTTTAGTTGCTGCAGCAAAGACGATCCAATTTAAGGTCCATTACACTATGCACCATCTTTTGAAGCAATGGGCTCATCTCTCTCTACTAGCAATCTGTGCTAAAAGAATACTGCACTGGCATGCCAACTGTGGCAAAAGGCATAATATGGTGCATAGGGGGCTTCTGCAGTTGGGAGGGTGACACATACCAGGTGAGGGGAGGTCACTCTTGCTTCTTGGTCCTAGTGAGGGATGCTTAAGGAGATTATTAAGGAATGAAGGGATGTGGTAGAAACCAGGTCCATTCACTGAGACACCTCCTTTTTAATTTCAGGTACGAGGATCATCCAGTTTAATTGACCATCAATTGACTGCACAAGGTCCTCGTTAGTGGATTAAATTGAGCCACTTGACATGTGGAGCTCTTGCCAAAGTTGGTCTTTGCATGAAGTGGGAACATCTTCTTAAACGTCTTGTGATCATTCCACATTTGCCATGCACACCATTCTAGAAGTGCTTCTGTTTGTCCCTAGCAATAATAATCATGGAAGAGAGTCTGTAATTGGGTCTTCTGTGCCAGGAGGAGCTGCTGCGTCTGAATCTTGGCATTATGTACTGACTTTGCCAAGTGCTGCAAATACTGCAAAAATTTGCTAGAGACCGGCAGAAAACACAAACAGGGTTCTTCTACATCACACTAGGGGGGTATATGTACAAGAAATGCCGCTAACTAGCATTAGATTTAGTTACCAGCAGTTTTCTTAACGCGGCCTATCACCAAAAACTATCCTCCTGTTAGCGATTTACGTCGCTACATGGCGAAAGTTTCAGATAGCACCGGTTAAAACTACATCTAACACTAGCGCGAAAGCGATACAAATTCTGAAGTTAGCGGGTGCACATTGACAAAAGGCCAAAAGTCACATTAGTCAACAGAACTTCAGCTTTTTTGCCTCTAGAGGCAAAAATAGCCAATAAGTCCAAATGCAATAAAAAAAATAAAACAAAAACAATGGAATTCAGAATGGAGCAGGCACAGACAAGTGCAGCACAGATCAACAACCTCCCAAAACACCCAACAGCCAGGATGACCAGCCAGAGTCCTAGGGGAAGAGGACATGCAGAATAGGGCTACATACATGAAAAGAGGCGCATTCCTGGGGAAAACCTGTGATGCTTCCTTTTTCATAGCGCTCTCCTTGCAACACCATGAAAGCCAAAACCCTGGAAACGCGGACAGTCCCTGTGGCCCGGAGGTCTCACTGTCAATCAATCAATCAATCAATCAGGTATCTGTTAAGCGCGACTACTCACCCATAAGGAGCTCAAGGCGCTGGGGGGCGGGGGGGTTCGCAGGTTCCAGTCCATCAAGGAGGGGGTCTGTCAAAGAGCCAGGTTTTGAGGTTTCTTGCGAAGTTGGGGAGCGATGTTGTCTGTCTGAGGTTGAGCGGAAGGTCGTTCCAGGCTTTGGCTGCGAGGAAGGAGAAGGAGCCGCCTCCCGATCTGGTCTTTCTGGTGTGGTGGACCACGGCGTAGGAGAGCTGGTCTGATCGTAGGGTCTTTTGGGGTGCGTGGAATTTGAGTCGGCTATTCAGGTATGCTGGTCCAGTGTCGTGGAGGGCCTTGTGAGCATGGGTGAGCATCTTGAAGGTGACTCTACCTTCGATGGGGAGCCAGTGGAGTGTGGGCAGGTGCTGGGAGATGTGGCAGTGTCTTGGCAGGTTGAGGACCAGTCTTGCGGCAGCGTTTTGGATGTTCTGTAGCTTGCGGGTGAGGTTTTTGTTTATTCCGGCATAGAGTGCGTTGCCGTAGTCGAGTCTGCTGGTGACCAGGGTGTGAGTGACGGTCTTTCTGTGTTCGAGGGGGATCCATTTGAAGGTCTTACAAAGTAGGCGGAGGGTGTGAAAGCAGGAGGACGAGACGGAGTTGATCTGGCGGTCCATTTTGAGCTCTGAGTCCAGGATGATTCCCAGGTTGCGTGCAAGGTCTGTGGGGATGGCCAGGCTTCCGAAGATTCCGTTTGTGGGTGTTTAGTTTTAGGCAGCTGTTTTTCATCCATTTGACAACGGCTGCCATACCTTCTTGAAAGTTGTGTCTGGCAGTGTTGGGTTCGTTGGATAGGGAGAGGATGAGCTGGGTGTCGTCTGCGTATGAAAAGATGTTGAGTCCGTAGTTTCTGACGATGGGAGTGAGCACAGCCATGTAGAAGAGCGTAGGGCTGAGGGAGGACCCCTGGGGGACTCTGGAGGTGGTTAGTGTAGGGTCCAAGAGGAAAGGGGGGAGTCTGACCCGCTGCGTTCTGCCGGAGTGGAAGGAGCAGATCCAGTGGATCCAGTCGAGGGTTTGTCTTGGATCCCTGCATTGTGGAGTCTGCGTATTACGGTGCGGTGAGAGACTGTGTCAAACGCCGCTGAGAGGAGGATGAGGGCTGCTGTTTCTCCTTTGTCCAGTAGGGTGCGGATATCGTCTGTTGCGGCGAAGAGGGTGGTTTCCGTACTGTGTTTTTGTCTGAAGCTGGATTGGGAGGAGTCGAGGATGTTGTGCTCTTTGATGAATGTGGCGAGTTGGCCGTTGATGGCTTTCTCCATGATTTTCGCTGGGAACGGGAGCAGAGAGATGGGTCTGTAGTTTTTGAGGTCGGTGGGGTCCGCCGAGGGTTTCTTCAGGAGGGGGTTGACCTCGGCGTGTTTCCAGTCATCGGGGAATGAGGCAGTCGCCAGGGAGCGGTTGATGGTGTGGCGGAGCATGGGTGCGATGGTGTCGGCGGCTCTGTTGAAGATGTGGTGGGGGCAGGAGTCCGTGGGGGCCCTGGAGCGGATTGACTTCATTGTCTTCAGTGTGTCTTTGGTGGTGAGGGCTGTCCAGTTGTCAATCGCTGGCTTCAGGGTGTGGGGGTGGTTGGTGAGGGTTCAGTGTGTTGGTTGTCTTCGTCGAAGTTGTCATAGATGCTCTTGATTTTGTGGTGGAAAAAGGTGCTGAGTTTGTCGCAGAGGTCTTGTGAGGGAAGGATGTTAGTAGACTCTCTGGTGGGTTGGGCCAACTCCTTGATGATGTTGAATAGTTCTTTGCTGTTGTGCACGTGTGTGGAGATTCTGTCTTCAATCGCTTTTTTCCTCGTTTTTCTGATGAGTTGGTGGTGGGCGTTGGTGGCGGCTCTGAAGTTGTTGTGGGTTCTGTGGATTTGGTGTTCCTCCAGGCCTTTTTACGGCGGCGGCAACTGCGTCTGGAATCTCGAAGTTCGGAGGTAAACCATCTGGCTTTCTTGGCGTGGGTGTTGTTGTTTTTCGTGAGGGGGGCTCTGGTGTTGGCTCTGTCGGAGATCCATTTGTGCAGGGTTCGGGCTGCAGTGTTGGGGTCGTCGTTTCCGCGATGGTTGGGTTGGAGTTGCTGAGTGAGGAGGTGAGCTGGTCGTCAGTGATTCTAGTCCAGTTTCTTTGTGGGAGCAGGTGCTGGTGTCTGTGGATGGTGGGTGTTCTGAAGGTGAAGTGGACGCATCGATGGTCAGTCCACGGGAGTTCGGTGGTGTGGCTGAAGTTGATGGAGTTTCCTGTTGTGAAGAGAAGGTCGAGGGTGTGTCCTGCTCAGTGCGTGGGTTCGGTCACGATCTGGCAGAGTCCAATGTTGTGGGGGTTGTCTAGGAGGGATGTGGTGTTGGGGTCGAGGTGGAAGTTGAGGTCTCCCAGCAGGGTGTGGTTGCTGACTGCGACGGCATGCGGGGAGATGATGTCCGTGATGGAGTTGGCGAATGGTTCGTGGGGTCCAGGGGGTCTGTAGATTAGGGTTCTCCGGAGGGTGGTGATAGGGCTGGCCAGTATCTTGAAGTGAAGGTGTTCCATCAGGTCTGTGGGCTCCTCGGCGAGTTTGCTCAGGGGGAGGGTGGATTTGTGGACGATGGCGATTCCTCCTCCCGGGTAGGTGGGGCGGTCCTTCCTGGAGATCTTGTATCCTTGGGGAATGGCGATGTCCGGTCCCGAGGTGGTGTTGGTCCAGGTTTCGGTGAAGAACGCTACGTCCGGGGTGGTGCTGTCGAGGAGGTCCCAGATTTCTGTGGCGTGTTTGTGGAGGGATCGGACGTTGAGGAGGATGCATTGCAGGGTCTTCGGTTCGGTTGTGCTCTTGTGGGCGGGTTGTGCTTTTGACGGTGCTGTAGATGTGCCGGCAGCGGGGACAGCTGAAGGGTCTGTGGGTGTTGGCCGGTGACACTAGCTTGCAGTTGTTGTTGCGGCCTGGGTTTAGTTCATGGTGTGCCTCTGGGTCGTAGCGTTGGCGGTGCGGAGGTCCAGGGTTCCTGGTGCTGATCGCGGTCGGGCTTGCCTTTTGTGCGCCCGCTGCGTGCGGCCGCACAGCGACCAACATTAAGTAGGGGTCGGGGAGGGCTGGACAGCTGGGAGGCGGGAGCGGGGAGGGGAACTGGAATGGGCTGGTTGTGCAGGGGGAGGGGCTGCGGGGACAGCAGCGGCAGGGAAAAACGGTCCGAAAAGGGCCGAAAAAAAGAGGAAAGTGTGGAATAGGGCAGAAAAAGTGAAAGAAAAGTGGAGGAAAGACACAGGAGGAGAGAGAAGGGGGAGATTGAAATGAGGGGCAAGCGAGTGAAAACGGAGGAAAGACACAGAAGGAGAGTGAAAAGGGGAGATTAAAATGAGGGAAAAGCGAGTGAAAATGGAGGAGAGACACAGAAGGAGAGTGAAAAGGGGGAGATTGAAATGGGGGAAAAGCGAGTGAAAACGGAGGAGAGACACAGGAGAGTGAAAGGGGAAGATTGAAATGAGGGAAAAACTAGTGAAAACGGAGAGAAAAAGCAGAACGAGAGAAAAGAGACAGACAGAGGTCCACTGGACCACCAGTGATGAGGTGCAGGTAAAACTTGCGGGTGGAGGAGGGCCTCGAATACCAACACTCAAGAGTGCAGGGGCTCAGGGAAAGGCCTCACTTAATGGTGGAGCTGCGAGGGAGGGAGAGCAATTTCACTGACAATGAGTCAGTGGTCTTTCTCACCTCTCATATCCAACGATCTCTATCTATATTACATCTGCTTAGTTCAGTTACTCTCAGGTCTAAATCCTGGATGCTTCCTTGTACATCAAGCCAAACTCAGGGATGTGTGCCCTTTTCTTCAAGCGAAGCCCACGGCTACTTCAGACAGGTCCCAAACATAACTCTCGTTGCTTACCCCATATCTCATGCCCATATCAACAAAACATACTTTAGTGCACAGTTTGTGAACTTTCTTCATATCTCAAGCTTATTTCATCTCTTATTACAACCACTTCATGTTCTTCTTGTCTTTGATTTTAATATGAATACTACCTACCAGTTATATAATATGTAACTTGAGGCCTAATTATCTTAGACACCAAGATGATCATCTAATGGTCTTTTCTCTGCATGCATCAGACATATCTCGCCATTGCCATCTTGTGCCCAAGGGTTACATCAGGACAATAACCTCACATTTCAAACTACCTCTTGGCTGTTTACCTTCCAGCTGAGGCCAAGGTCTGGCTTGTTTATGACACCAACTTCAGGATTGCTTACCTTGCAATGCAGTTCAATCTCAGAACTGATTACTTACCCAGGCCTAGTTCTGGGCTATATACTTCCCAGATCATGCTTAGTTTAGGGCTGTATACCTCACATTTAAGCTTAGCTTAGGACATTTTCATCACACTTCATCTCAGAACTGTTTGCCTCTCATGTGTGTCTCATGACTATGCACCTCACCCATCAGCATAATTCAGGGCTACTTTGAAGGTTTGCTAGGAACATTCAGCTTGGGGAACAACCTTTACAACGCAACTTTTACAACGCACTACACTTACAACGCATTTTTTACAACGCACAATCCATTACAACGCATGACATTACAACGCAGGACACTACAACGCATTTTTAAAAACTACCTTTACAACGCATTCCATTACAACGCATACTACCATTACAACGCATACCATTACAACGCATAATATAGTAATTTTTACCCCTATACTATCCAACACTTACCCTACTATTGCACCCCCTGGAGTTAGAATAGTAATTTTTACCCCTATACTATCCAACACTTACTCTACTGTTGCACCCCCTGGAGTTAGAATAGTAATTTTTACCCCTATACTATCCAACACTTACCCTACTGTTGCACCCCCTGGAGTTAGAATAGTAATTTTTACCCCTATGCTATCCAACACTTACTCTACTGTTGCACCCCCTGGAGTTAGAATAGTAATTTTTACCCCTATACTATCCAACACTTACCCTACTGTTGCACCCCCTGGAGTTAGATTAGTAATTTTTACCCCTATACTATCCAACACTTACTCTACTGTTGCACCCCCCGGAGTTAGAATAGTAATTTTTACCCCTATACTATCCAACACTTACCCTACTGTTGCACCCCCTGGAGTTAGAATAGTAATTTTTACCCCTATACTATCCAACACTTACCCTACTGTTGCACCCCCTGGAGTTAGAATAGTAATTTTTACCCCTATACTATCCAACACTTACCCTACTGTTGCACCCCCTGGAGTTAGAATAGTAATTTTTACCCCTATACTATCCAACACTTTCCCTACTGTTGCACCCCCTGGAGTTAGAATAGTAATTTTTACCCCTATACTATCCAACATTTACCCTACTGTTGCACCCCCTGGAGTTAGAATAGTAATTTTTAACCCTATACTATCCAACACTTACCCTACTGTTGCACCCCCTGGAGTTAGAATAGTAATTTTTACCCCTATACTATCTAATACTTACCTTAAATGCAATTTAATATTATGCGTTGTAATGGTATGCGTTGTAAAGGTAGTATGCATTGTAATGGAAATGCGTTGTAAAGGTAGTTTTTAAAAATGCGTTGTAGTGTCCTGCGTTGTAATGTCATGCGTTGTAATGGATTGTGCGTTGTAAAAAATGCGTTGTAAGTGCATGCGTTGTAAAAGTGTGCGTTGTAACGACATACATCCATTCAGCTTGCACCTTGCAGCGAATGTAAGGGCTAGAGCAGGTGTGTGTCCCTCAGTTGGCCAATATCAGACCTGCTCCTCAAGGTTAGCGCAAATCTGTTTAATTTGCACCTCAGGCCTATCTCAAAACAACTAACCAACAATTTCAGATCTTCTAGATTACTAGTTTACACCTTTGTCTTGAATCATAGCTGTTTTTGTCATATCTCAGGCCTACGTCAGACCTGATTACCTTGTTGCCTTGCATGACAGACTTAGGGCACAGCAACTCTGAGCTAGTTACCTCACATCTGAAGTCTCTATCCTGGTACACCTTAAAAAATACTTCATGTCTAGCTTAGGACAACTAATCCCAGATCTCATATGCAGAAGAGAGCAGCGTCCCTCACACTTTGGCTCCTCAGGACTGCTAATCTCATAAACTCAAAAGATAACACACACACACACCAGTTCACATCCCACCTTTAAGACGCAAGGCTACTTACCACAGGTTCACCTCATGATGAGGACCCTATTACATCATACATCATATCAGGTTTAGAGAGAGATGTTTATCCCACGTATCAGGCCTAGCTCAGTAATGCTTACCTCGCACATCTAGCTTGGCCTCACACTGTTTTGTGCCATATTCATTGATTGCTTTGCATGTGTAGAATCCAGTGTCTGTCCTCTCTGTCGCCTTAATACAGAGAGTGTACGCCCCGCTGGCTTCCTCGATCACATGACGCCTTGAATCATACTTTATAAGCTGTCGGTTCTTTAACCTGGGAAAGACAGAAATGCCAAGAAGAGATGACAAGGATGAGAAAGTAAGGCCCAACAGTGGAAAACAAAGCAATCATATTTTATTTATTATTCAGGCGTTCTATGAGATTATTGGGAAAGGAGAAAAAAACTACTGTAATGCTGTTTCCATCCTGGGAATCTTTGTCTTGTCTATGTGCGGGATTCATGAGCACTTTCACAACATATAAAATCAATTTCAGAAAATGGCAGTTTTGGAGTAGCATATTTTTTGGAGTCAGCTGACTGCTATATTATCCGAATTTCATTAGCTTTTTCAAAAAAAGAATCACAGATTCCCTAAAGATTTCACTACTGGACTTACTGATACCAGGAGGACTGGTGGCTCTACAAAGGAATGTTTACTGGACACTTACAAGTGGGATCGTGAAGGCCCCTGAGAAATGAGATAGTATCAGGGGATTTGAGTCCGAAATCCCTCAGTAATTAATAATTTTCCCCCCAGTATTTCACCCAGAGACTCCAGCTGCTTTTAGAAGAATTACTGTAGAATTCACAATTCTGATGAGCTGGTGACTTCAGCTATCAGCCCCATTGATTGTAACAGATTGTTACACTTGCAAATGTGTTGCAAACTTTTACTTAGGAATCGTTGTCAGTAACTTCAAGTTGGGTTTTTAGCTCACTTTACTTCCTTACATTACTTGCCCTAACCTAACCATGAAGCCTTTATATTAATGAATCCTATTTGTGGTTTTGAATAGTTTAAATTTTTTGGGTTCAATATGTCATGCGTTTGATCGTGGCACGGTCAACTGGCTGAAAAAGGTTCATGCTTTAGGACAGAATGGTAGTGTTACTAAGTCTACTTGTTCAATGAACAAAATAGACAAAAGGGCTTATTATAATGCGTGCCTGGTGATAATAAGAAAAAGTACATTTTTGGAAGGAAAATAAATGACAGCAACAGGAATAGGACCAGGAACTCTTCATCCTTAGGGTCACCAGGAGTCGATCTTAGCCCTTGGAACAATTTTCCTGGGGCAGGTAAAGCTGGATACAGTCTCTCCACAGTCCTCTACAAATTGGTGATGACCTCTAAACAAACCTAAGCCCTCATACCTATGTTTTAATTCATTTTGAAAATAATCCTGCCTCATAAAGATACCTAGCTGTAAAATCCATCCCACAGTGCCTTGTGCTACAGCTCATGCAAACAGTGGCCATTAGATTTCTTACACTTCTTGCCAGACCTGTTTGGGCTGTTCTTGAATCTAATGTATTCCTGTCTCCAGAAGATCAACAAAAGATTCTCTTTTTCCATGCCATGCTTGGCCTAGTTCCACTGAGAGACCACTTTTGTTACATAAGGAGCAAGCACAACGGCTTCTACTGCAGCATGATAGACTTGGGTAAGGGGTTGTACTTTCAGGAAGCCAACTGTGCTAGATGTCTTTGATGTATGGCAGCTGGTCAGCTACACCCAAGATGATGAGGCTTCAGCAGCAGCAAGTATGGCTGAGCCACAGTGAGCACGGCCAGAAGAAAAGAACCAGGTCATATGCTCCTAGCTCGAAAACTTTAGACTAAGTCATGAAACTAATAAACAGAGGGCAGGCAGGCCCTTTTGCAGTATTACTTCTGGGAGAACTTTTAGTAGGTTTCTCTTCAGGTTTTCATTTTTCCATTCCTTACCCAATTAAATCCAGGCTAATTTCCCGACATTTCGCAGGTAGCTGCTAATTGATAAATCATTTTAATTTGTCATTAATGGTTTTAACTGCTCATCACCTATTAGGCCTGGGTAAATATGTCATTATTGTTAAATGCAGAGTACGAAACTTTTAAAAACTCATCCCACGTCTTTGACAGAGATGAGAAATCTCACCCAAAGTCTCTATCAGTGGCATCTTTAGTCTGTTCTAATCCAAATCCAGAACATGTGCTTTTTCCGATATCCCTAATATCAAGGTGAGGATTTTAAACTGTTAAATTACAACAGCAATGTTCCTCTGGTGCACCCTATATTTTTAACTGTATTAACTATAATGTCATCCAAACTGCAAGCCCCGCCTTCATTTGCATTTTCCGCTTCCATGACATAATGTACAAAGGGCAAATATAAGGATGCTTACGAACCTTTAAGCAGTAGACACGCTTGATAATTAGAGCTACAGTTCACCGTGGGATCTTTCAAAGACTCACCTTTGTTGAATGGAAGAACAAGCACTAGGTGCCAGTAGTCACAAGGGAGGAAGGCTGAGAGGGGTCCCCTTAGGGATAGGTGACTCCTGATTGTGGGGCTACAGGCAGATCGTATTGCCTGAATGTCAATGTTACGCAAATGTAAAAACATAAGTGTCCTTCTGGCAGCCGAAGTGCAAAAGGCTCTTAGAAGTGTGAGAGGCGTGTATGTATGTGATGCTGGGAGTGAGATCTCAGAGTAAGGAATGGTAATGTTGCCTACCTTTAATCCCACTTCTACTTAATACAATTTCAATTAAAATCATAAGCACTAAATAGTCCCACACACGTGAGAGATCCCAAATCACTTTAAAAATTAAAATATACACTTTTTCTAGAAAAGCCAAATAAAAAACCCAGCAATTTTGACAGTCTATTGAAGCCTATTTTGGTCACGTGAAATTTTGCTAGCAGTGGAGTTGCCACATATATTTTCATTTTATTCAACACATGCCAGAGGTGTTAACACAATAGCACATATCAGACTTGGGTCTGACCAATCCACGGTCGTGTTAGACACAAAAGGCTGTCCGTGTATAGTTAATCAGCTAATGATAATCAATGTCTATGCACTGAATATTGATCTTCCTGGCTTTCTTGAAGATGTGATAAAACTCTGTGAGGAATTCACTGACTCTTTGTGGATACAGGCAGGTGACTTTAACACTACATTACCAATACGTTTAGACAGACTGGATGCTGGTCTGTGCTTGATTTCTAAAAATGCAACTATGATTCACAATTTAATGGAATGGCATGACATGGTGGATGCATGGACACAAGTACACACCGATCAGAAGCAATTTACTCACTATTTGTCCATCAATTAAGTGGTGTCCTGCATAAATCTAATTTTAGAGTTGAGGGGCACCATCAACTGGTTTCAAAATGCTGAAATATATTCTAGAACCTGGTTGAACAACTCTGCTTTTGTTGTGGCCATACAAATTCCTGAAACAAGCAGTAATTGCAGGTGGCATTTTAAGGTAAGAACCTATCAGATGCATTATCTGCTATTCACAGAAGGGATAATTGCTATAGATGGGATAATTGTCTTATTTGAATGCTATGTGGGGCCTGTTCATATTTATTTATTTTCTTATTTGAATCCTAAGCGGGGCCTGTTCATATTTATTTATTTATTTTCTTATTTGAATGCTATGTGTGGCCTGTTCATATTTTTTTTTTTTATTTATTAAGGAGTTTTATATAGCGCTGGCCGGACCCGGGGGTATTGGAGCGCTTCACAACAGTTTTAATGCAAGAGTCACACAATAGAGCAGTAGTATACATATTGGTTCGGAAGTCCCAGTGTGCTGTGCAACATTAAGGTAGTACAGGAGTCCTGAGATAACCTCATTGAGTGCACGTTGTCTTGGGTTCAACCTCTTTGAGGGAGGAGGGAACAGGTAAGGGTCTTAATGATACAGTGTTGGGGAGCTACGGCGAGCAGGTTTGTGCGCTTTGGCGGCGGCTATCTGTTCGGGAGGGAGCGGTTGAGGAAGAGGTCTTTTAGGTGTTTTTTTTAATTTTGCGAAGGACGGGATAGTCCTGATATCGGCTGGGATGGAGTTCCAGATTTTGGGCGTGTTTCCGGCGAAGGACCATGCAGCGGTTTTTTGTTTACGTGTTTTCATAGGGATAAGTAGTAGGGTATTGGAGGTCCTGAGGTTCCTTGTCTGACCAGCCCTCTTGAGTTTGGCTGCCAGATAGTCCGGTTTTCCTGTGTGCAGGGCTTCGTGCGTGCGTGAGGCAGGCAGGCAGTTCTGAAGCTGGCACGCAATTCGACTGAGAGCCATTTTAGTTCTCTGAGTGCAGGTGGGATGTGATCATATTTCCTAACTCCGGTGACGATTCTGGCTGCTGCGTTGAGAGTTGTTTTGAGGGGAGCTTGGTGAGATTTTGTTGTACCAGGGATGGCTGCATTCCCATAGTTGAGTCTGGATAGGACCAGTGATTGAGTGGCTTGTTTGTGGTCTTTGGGTGGGATGAAGAGTACAGTGTTCACCTCATTAGAAGAAACCCACAGTTCAACTAATGAGGTGAAAGCAGACTGAACTCCACTTGGCCTGTGGTTTCCATACTTCAGATTTTCTAGAGCACAAGTGTGAAAGGAGAGAGTGTCTGAAGCGTCTAAATGGGGAAGAACGCAGGTCAGATATGAATCTATGAAAGATACCAACGTTAGAGAACTGCAGTCACAAGCAAGTAACATTTTTCTTCTCCATCATGGGGTCATTCATAGACTCACATGCTTGAATCAGAGAAGCTAGCAATATGGAACACGTAACATGTCATATCCCAATTAAACAATATAGAGCAATGTCTGGAAAACACTGATCAGACATATTCTGGAGATGGAGCAGCAAGAGCTTTACCTGGGTGAAATAGATAGAGAAGACTGTCTGTTCAAACGCTGAGTCTATAGACACAGGTACACAACTTGCCCATAGCAGTAACTTACCAGTTGATGATTGGTTTAGGTTCACCACGGGCACGGACAGTCATGGTCACTTCCTGACCCTCCAACACCGACTGATCCTTAAGAGTGACCTGCAGGAAACAAAGCATGAAATGACTGCTGGTACCATAGGGATGGAATAGGAATTGATTTTAAGTATACCAAAGGCTATCCAGTATGAACTTTGCACCGACTAATACATCTTTCTGGCTGTCCCGGAGAACACAGACACATATTAAAGGGATATTTTATATTTCAGGGTGTCTTTAGAAATAAAGAGTCAAGAATATACATACAAATTCCTAACTCATTTGGGCTTCATTCTGACTGCCCATGGTTTCCAGTCCAAAATTACTGGGTGCACAAATATCAGAACTGGCAATTCGGGAGACACTAGGCCTGGTCCTGCAAGATGTGAATGAGCACACAGTGCAGCTGCTTCAGAAACAGGGGTAGAAGCTGCGGCAAGTAGTGCTGACTGATTTCTGGCTAAGCCATGTAGCAATATGGGAGAACATAAAAGACTACCACCCACAAGCAGGAGAGAGACTCCTATGTTGGCGGGTGCAGTGCCTGCCAACCACCCCTCCTTCCTCACCCCACAGCTGTGATGGTGGGTACAAGTCTATTGCTGGCAAAATAAGGAAACTCCAGGCCATTGGCAGAGACTGTGGCTATTGGATCCACCACTCTCTATCCCCTGATGCAAGAGGAGGAAAAAACTCGGACACAGGCAGAAGATGGGGCTGAGTCTGCCCCCACCTAGTTAGAACACTGTGTGAGCAGAAAATGCTCACGTACACAAATCAGACAAAATCATAATGAGGGAGTTAGAGGATAATCCCAAATTGCAGCATTGCAAGTTTATTTTTAAGATGACATAAACCCACACCACTCTCAGAATGATGTCTTGACGAATGGGCAGCCACATAGCCATCTAAGGATGATACTCACCTCTCCTGAAGACTTCTTTCTTTGCATTCATATCTTTTTGAGGGATACTAAAGAACAGCGTATGAATATAAATCTAGGTTTTAATCAAAAAGGAAGATGTAATTTGTAGTTGGGCTAAAATAAGCACCTATTGACAGTGTCGTAAAGGGAGTGTGTGGCTAATGGGCCACAAGATTGCAGCCTAAGCTGAATTGCCCTAAATTGTAAAAATGATGAAGTTCCCACAGGGGAACGTACATGTGAAATTTCAGCAGGCTACACAGAAAACTAATAGGTCCACATAAACTTGATAAACAGGGGAAACTTGATAAACAGATCAGCAGTATCATGCTGCCTTACATTGATAGCACGATTATGTGGACACAGGTTAGGGAGAACTGGCCAGGTTTATGATATTTTGGACTAACACATCATCAATGAGACAGAATGGCAACACGCAGGTGTTATGTGGATTCTGGAAGAACAAATGAGAAAGTAATAGGGAAATTGGAGATGACTGAACACAGAAAAGAGTGAGCACTAGATGGTGGGGCTGTTACTCTAGAGAGCCCTGCTACCACAACCATCATCAAGCCGATTATGTACCGTCTAAAGGCAAATAACAGAGAAACAAAATGTCCACAGTATAAAGCACAACACATCAGCCATTTTCAAACTGTCAAAGCTGTAAACTGTAAATAAATCTAAAGTTATTCTACCTGAAATCTAACAAATGGTTGTTATAGTATGTGGTAAGTCTCTGATGTGCATCACCTACCAATAATATAATCAATCCTCGAGAACAACCTTAGAAATCAACCTTTCGCCTTCAGCTAACTGATACCAGAAAAACCATTCACTTCCATCGCTCTTATTTAAAGATGATCCTTGCCTACTGCAACGCTCAGTTAAAGACAACCCATGCCTTCTGTAATGCACAATTAAAAGTAACCCCTGCCTCCTGGTATGACTGGACCTCTCAGCTTTTGCAGACACTTTCTACCATTCCACTGTTATCCACACCCTGAAGTCTTTAATGTTCTTCACTGTTTGGTTCTTGTCCAAATTGTACAGTAAATACCAGTTTGTTCAAATGGACACCTCCAGTTCTCAGAAGATCCCTATCACCTGTCGAGTCCCCAGGGTTCCATTTTGTTCTCCATCATCTTGAATTTTCAAATTTGATCCTCTGGGAGCTTAACTTACTGATCCATAAACAGCAATAAACCACCACATTTATCAACAGCATACAACTGTACTTGCAAGTCTACACTTCAAACACCACCTGCACCTCATTCAGACCTGGATGTTCAGCATCTTTCTGAATCGTAACCTCATCAAGACTGAATTCCTGTTATTTGCCAAGAACAAGCAACAATTGAGTGACTTGTATTTGGACAGATTCAGAACCTTACTTTTAGCTTAAGCCAAGTCACTTGGATACACACAGGATACCAGCTTCACTCTCAAGGAACGTATTGCCAAGAAAACAAAGATGGCCTGGTACCAGCGGTCTCTACTACGAAAGCGAAACCCTCCCTCCCAGAATGTGACTCCACAACTGCTGTTCAAACTCTTGAACTTCTGCAATGTGGATGGTGGCAAAGCCCTGGTCCATGACCAAGATTCCACACTGTTCTCCCTTAAGGACTTTCGACGCATCTCATCCAGGGCCTGAAGAAATATGACCACATCACCCCTATACTGGTGGTACTCCTCTGGTTCCCCCTACAGGCTGGTGCTATCTTCAATACCAGGTGCATTAAATACAAAGCTATCTCCCAACAGTATACCCGCCTATTTGGTTGACAATCAGTGGCTCTCGCCACACCCACAGCCCGGACACCAACAGACTGGTGGTAAAGAAGTGCAAAGAATGAAAAAGGTAAGGCAACAGGCTTTCTCTATCTTTATACTACATCCCAATGTCAATCAGGACCACTCCAACTCTCCCTCAAGTTAGGAAAGAGCAGAAGAACACTGCAACACAATGCATTAATAGTCCACTTCTCCCAGAGCACATTATATTTTCCATTCACTGGTTGACTGTATCTTTGTCTTTGACAATGTACAGCTTTCCACTACATTTTGATTAGGTTCACGCTATTTAAGGAGTGAGATCTAATCCACCCAAATCCAGTGAATGCTTTAACGACCCACTATTTACATGGATCAGCTTTCATCCAAAATGTTTTTACAACTGTTAATTAAGAGCGAGTGGATCTGTGTGATTGGTGCGATATAGAATCATAATATAAGGCCAAATCTTCACAGGTTTGGCCTTATCAGAAGGTAGCAAGAAAGATGGTAACAACTACTAACAGTCTATGGACATCTTGAGCCAGAATCTATTCAAATAATTATTTGAGAGTGACTTAAATGTAGAAAGAGCTGATTGTGTGCACTCACATCCAGTCATAAGTGCTAAACACCACTGTGCTTTGATTTTTAGATTAATGTCAGTGAAGGTGGATTCAGGACACAGAACTTATATCCATTCTGAGATAGGGTTCAGGAAGTCTAATCGTTCAAGTCTTTGCCTACCTTCAAATGTTCACAATCATGAAACAAGGGGGACGAGGCCACGACGACGATCAAGATGGCAGCTCAGAAGTGAAGCTCCGGCTCCATCGACCCACACAAGACAGGATTCAGGCCTCAATGCTATCTATATGCATGCTGCAAGTCAGAGGATGCATCTGCAATACAAGTGAAGATAAACAGTGCCATTATCGTTGGTGAGCGGCGATCAGGAGCGGAACATCAGGATCGGGCGGGTAAGGTCTAGGACAACCTCAAAGGCCCCGCGGCAACAGGGGCCGCAGGTAAGCCTGAGGTCCGAGGCTCACAAGCCTCCACATATCACAAGTGCCTATGCGCTGGAGTGCTGGGGGACCGACTACCTATTGTGTATGTTGTCCCGGGGTTGACCGAGATGCGCTGCGGAGCGGGGGCCAGAAACTGCGGCCTCTGATAATGGTGCTAATTGAGGAGGGCAACTCAAAGGAACCAATGCTGCTGATGAGTCCCCTTTCACATGTGCACACATTAACCTGGTAAGCAGCAGGCGGTGCCACTCTAGCAGACGATGCCTGGGGTCTTGCTGGACTACGGGCCTTCAGTGGCCTGCTGATCGGCAGATGAAGATCGAGCTGAAGGGCCCTTGTGATGGCATAGGTCTCTCTCATTTGCATCCCCCGGGAGGCCACCGGCGATAATTCCTGCATTACCTTCCTGCCCAGAATATCCTTCCTTGATAGTGCCTTGTTCGCGCCAGCCTGTGCTGGATGATTGTGGGCAGGTGCCACCTGGAGACTGGCAATTGCAGCATAGTTGTGCCTGAGACCTGTGCTCTCCCTTGGTGTCTCTTCCCGGGACCTGCTCCTGCTTGTCAACCTGGCTGCTGCGCAGAGGACATAGGCCTTTCTACATCTCCCAGGAGGCGGAGACCACTCCCCGACTGTCCATACATTAACCTGGTCTGGGTGTTCTATCACACCTATTCACGCCCTACAGTTGCAGAAGCCTGCCAGACTTTATTAACCTGCTAGGGCCCTGAGCCTGGTAGCTGCTGCTGGGCGTGACCTGAGCCAGTTTGTGTAATCTTTTCTTCACTCTGGCCTTTCCCTACTCCCTTCCGGGACACATCTCCTGCACACCTAACATCTATTCAAGCACATCAACACCTATATGTGCTTGGCACCATGGAGAGAGGGGATTCAAGGCAACATAAGGTACAGTTTGAGCGTGCCAAGGTGGCCGGCCGACCGGAATCACTGTCGGAGGTGGAGGAGGGAACGATGGACACAAATACCACAGAGCAGCTGAGCGGCTCTGTTGCCATCATGGCTGAGCTCCGTGCTGGACTTCACTCCTTTGACACACGTTTTGATGCTCACGCTGGAAGACTGGCCCGTACGGGAGAACGCTTAGATCATCACAACATCAGGTTAGACGCAGCAGAGGAATGCATATATGGGTTTGAGGATGGCGCATTACTAAAAGGCTGGAAAAAGAGAGCAGCTCCTAAAAGCAGTTGCTGTTAAAAAAGAAGATCTAGAGGCGTAGTCGCACCGGATTAATATTCAGATCATGGGGATTACTGAATCAACTGACATGGGGTGACCTGACTTCTTTGTGGAGCGCCTCCTTATGGAACTCTTCAATCGCTCAAGCTTCACAGCTGCCTTCGTGGTACAATGAGTCCACAGAACACTGGGCCCTCGCCCACCTCCAGGTTACCCCTCTTGTCCACTCATCGCGCGTCTGTTAAACTACAGGGACAGAGACATGGTGCTTCGCCTGGCCCGCGAATGGGTCCCATTGCAATATCAAAGTTCTGCAGTCTCCCTCTTCCCTGATTTTGCTATGGCAGTGCAGGAGACACAAGGCAAATTTGCTGATGTGAAATCTCGACCTCGCAAGCAGGGACTGAAATATGGAATGCTGGACCTGGCTAGACAGACTCCGTGTGGACGTCAATGGGAAGGCTTATTTCTTCAAGACCCCAGATGAGGCGATGTCCTTCTGCAAACAACATGGCGGTGGCAAATCCAGCTCCCCATGTGCCACTCCGGAATGCACCCCTCCGGACCTGAATGCTTTAGCGAGTACAGACCTCTTCTCCCCTGACTGAGCTGCTCTCGCACTTGTCTGCACATGTAAAGTATTACATCTCCAATTTAATGGGATTTTCAACTATATTTCAGTCTCCTAATTTGTTAATGCTGTGTTCTATTTCTGGATTCCCTTTATCTGTATTATTCATCAGGTATCACTCATCTTATGGGCCCTGTGAGCCATTGTGTTGTCCACCGCCCAAGGTGTATAGCACACTGATACTTGTTGGGGATTTAGTCTGTTTCTTGGATTGTTTTGGAATTCGCTGTGTAAACTGTTGCCTAGTATGGGTAGGGGTGAATATGGGGGGGTTTGTTAGAGTACTGGCTTTTTTTTCGTATTTATGTTGCTTGTTTGGAAGGGGACAACACAGTCTGTATGCACAAAAATCAACACCTACAATTCCCTACATGAGCATGATTCCCACAGGGTGGGACCGCCTGGTTGAGCTCACATTTAAGACGTGAAATATTAGAGGCCACAATAACCCACACAAAGGCAAGCAAGCACTATCATATCCCAATAGGTATAACGTGAAAATGGTTTGCCTACCCCAAGATACACCATAATTTGTGACTCATGGGGGCCTGCATAGATACTTTACAGCAACTACTCATGGGGGGTTTGCACACTCATCCACAAAACCATCTCTTTTACCCTCCATGCCAATTTCAGTGATAATAACAGACATTATGTTATCATTGCGGGAAGGCTGGTTATCCTTCTTGTTAACATTTACACCGCCTATGTAGATGCCGTCGCCTTCTTTCAGGAAATCTTGTCCCTGATGAGTCGACTTGATGCCTATGTTGTTATATGGGGAAGATCTCAATATGGTTCACAACCCATCAACAGACTCCACCAGTGTCCATACTGGCAACAAACTGCACGCCTTACGGGTTCTCCGCGATATCAGTGACACTTATACCTTAAGAAATGCGTGGCGTCTCATACATGCGAATGCCCCTGGGTACATGTTCTACTTGGCACCACAAGTGGTGTGGACACACATAGATTAGTGGTTCATATCAGTGCCTGCTGCCATCTGGTTAGATGAAGTACAGCATCTTCAGCGTACTTTGTCTGACCTCTCTCCAGTGCAGATGGTATAGCAGGTGCCATATGGAAGGGGTCTGCAGTGTGGATGGTGCTTTCCGTGCACTGCTCTACTGGACGATGTGTTCCATTCTGAACTACAGGATTCCATATTTGAGTACTTTGTGCACAACTTTGCCTCCGTCATGCTTTACGCCACTTTATGGGACACCTTTTAAGCTTATATAAGTGGGGCATATTACGCGGGAATATTCATAATAGCCTAGCTCGTATAGAAAATGAGTTGAGTGACATCAACAAGGTGGACTCGCAACAACACTGCGGGCCCCAGTTGCATCGTTGCCCTGTGCTGCTGGAAGAATTTCATCCATTAGCCGATCGAGAAACCACATACCTTGGGAGGTAAGGCAATGCCTGCTGATACGGGGAGGGGGGACGCCCGGGCTGAATTTTGGCATGACTTTTACATCCGAACGGCAGCCCTGAATATTTATCTGAGCTATGCTTGGACAATGGCAACCGGGTCACAACTAATGATAATATTATCAGCGAGCTCCGCCGCCACTACCAGCATTTACACTCCTCCCTAATTGATGAAGATACTGACGTTAGGGTGGCATACTTGGCAGAAATTGCCATGGTTTGGATCACTAACACATAACAACAGTTCCTAAGTGAACCTATCTCAGTGAGGAGTTAATCCAGGCTATTGACTCACTGGATGGGTCTAAGATGCCTGGCTTGGATGGCCTCACTGGAGCTTTCTACAAGGCATACAAACATCAGCTTCTTCCACACCAACTAGACATGTATGCTGAGGCTCTTGAAGCGGGTGTCCTCCCACCATCGATGCGTGAAGCAGTTATTACGCTAATGTTGAAGACTGGTAAGGACCCGCATCTCTGTACATCCTGCCACCCTTTTTCGCTCCCCAATTTTGAGAAGAAAATCTTGGCTAAGGTAATTGCCACTCAACACACCATGGCACATTGACTCGCCCCGTGGAGCAACGTGGCAATTACACAAATGGGGGATCCCAACAGCGAGGGCACACTCATGTCGTTCCAGGGAATGGTCGAGACTTACTGATAGAGTGCTGCACTATACAAGTGGTCCACATGACATGGGGTATCGGGGAGACAGAACCACCTACATCCCAGGTCTTATACACGCTGTTGACGGTCACCACCACATGACACGCCATCACACTCTTGTCCCTGGCCCTCAATACCACCCCACCCGATCACATCACAAGGGCATGCGCTAGGTGGGATGCAATGCTACAGCAACCACTCTCTGATGCAGCTTGGGCTCGAGCCGTGCAGATGGCAAAGAGCGTTTCTCACAACCCAATGTTCTGCTTCACTCAGTTTAACTCCATTCACCACACTTATCTTTCCCCTGCTCCTATACAGCACGTTCTCAACACTCTCTCCGGAATGTCCCCATTGTAAATTGTAGAACGCTCACTTCATACCATGGTTTGGGCATGTGCACCATCATTAGCACTGATGTGGACGGAGGTCACCACAACGGTGGCGGAACTATCTACACACCCTCTCACCCCCATCCCTGATTCCTGCCTATTGGAACTACGACTCTGAGCGAAGGGAGACAAACTCTTGCACCGCTTTATTGATTTGGACTTTGTCCTGTTTAAACAAAACATAGCCATGGCTTGGAAGTCCCGTGCCCCTCTGGAAATTCAGGAATGGCTTAGTATATTTCCAACATGGACCAGAGCCAAGGCACACACTCTCAGACTACTCTGCATGATGGGCAACTCTCAGACAAGGGACGAATGCTGGGAGACTTATCTGATCACGGTTGAAGCCAAAACTAATGAACGGCCATATTGAACAAACGTTGTAACCCCTACACTTACCCACGGCATGGCAGAGTGTGCCATCAAGTCGACCATGACGGCATTCCCTTCTCCACATTGCTCATAGTCCCTAGTGGCACAATAGCGTGCGCCCTGCACTGGCCCAACCGCTGCGCGCGATTGTCTGACCACACAGCCCACCACAATGACCAAGTTGACCCCCCCTCTCTTTTCTCCGTGGCGTGACTGGCGACTACCAGAACCTCAAACTAATATTTCCATGTAGCACAACACAAGTCCATTCACATGATGTATTGATCTCTGCCACGTGGCTGCAATGAATGACTACTGCCTTTATTATTCCATAATCTGTTTCTCATGGATCTCTGAACTCTTGAAACGCTGTAATGTTTGCTCCTTCCTTTTTCTTTCTTCCTTCTTCCTTTCTCCCCCAAGCTCTCTTCTTAACCTCAGTTCTTTTATTATAAAGTTGGAGGACGCACAGTATATCCTGCATTCACTATCATTAATCATGCAATGGTATTTGACATGTCAATGCTCAGTGTGTACCTTGATGCCATATTGTACATGAACTTCCTATATTGAGAGCCCAACTGATATTTGCTGCAACTTGTAAACTGTGCTCCTAATATACAGATTTTTTAAAAAGTAATTGCCACCTGAATGTCGCTCCTGATGGACCTGATTATTTCACCCATGTAAACATGGGTTTTCCCCTCATAGATCCACATCCTATAACCTCTGCACTATGTTTAAAGTACTAAATAGGGTGCCCCCAGATGTACTGGCGGTTGCAGCACTGCTAGACACAGAGAAGGCCTTTGACTCCCTAGAGTGGCCCTTCTCGCATTTTACTTTGCAAAACTGGGGCTGCCATGTGGCTTCACCGCTCTGATCATGCTCCTATACTCCAGCCCAGTGGCCTGGCTATAGGTGAATGTTTCTATATCTGAGCCCTTTGCTATAGCACGAGAAACCAGGCAGGGCTGTCCCCTGTCGCCACTTCTTTTTATAAATAGCTATGGACCTCCTGGTTTGCTACTTCCAGGAAAATCATATGCATCGCGGGCTCCATTTTTGGTCCAGGTCCTCTAATCATATCTATATATGCAGGCGATATTTCTTTTTATTCGCCATCCCTCGGACAACCTGGTTCTGATCGTGTGCTTCTCTAGCCCTCATATAAGTTGGGCAAAGTCTGAACTCTTTACCATTATAGACGTTACCACGCCGATGCCCAGTGAGTACCTACTCAGATGGTGCACTGACGCCACTACATATTTGTGCATTATTCTGCACAAGTATCAGGTAGTTCGCCTGAATTATGATCCTGGCATTCACAGGCTGGTCGCTCAGATTGAGAGATGGCTGCTACTACCTCTGTCTATGGAGGGTCAAACTGCTATCATTATAATGACTGCACCCCCTTGTTTTTTGTATTTGATCCTCAATATACCAATCCCCTTGACCAATGAATTCTTCCTTAACCTCAGAAGCTTATTATTGTGGTTTATCCGGGCTGGGAAGTGGGATATATTAGTGCTTCCCTATGAGAGGGGTGGATTTGGGGTCCCAGACTTTAAATTATATTACTTGGCCGCCCAATGCCAATTTGTGTCACAGTGGTGCTATGCAGATGCCTGCCTTTCCTATGCTAAACCTGAACGGGACCAGGCGGGAACAGTTTCCCTGGTGTCCATACTACCGCAGGGCCTAACAATGGACCCCACTGATATACAGACCATAGCTACCACAAGCTGGATGTGGAGGACACTGTGTGCTTTCGGCTGCAGCATCTTGAACTCCTCTGCCCTTCCACTGGCTAACAATCCCTAAATCCCCTTGACACGAGAGACACTGGTTCAACATACCCTACAGCGCCATGTTCTGCATATGGTTGGGGACCTCTTCCCAGTTGATTACATCCTTACACATGCAGACGACATTTGATTTGTAAACATGGACCATTTTATTCTCTGGCATATGCACGACAAGCTGCCCGCGTGCATTTCCTCATAGCCCCTGGCCCAGATGACTTCCCTCCCTTGAAACTTTTAACTACGGACTCTGATGGGGGAGTTTGGTCTCTAGACTTTATCACAACTCTGATACCATGAAACCGGCATATGACAAGAAAATAAGAGCAATTTGGGAACATGATCTGGGATGTCCCCTTTCCAACAAAGAATGGTACTATTGCTGTGTTCAGACAAAATTGATATCCCCCAACCATAAAACTAAACTCCTCCATTTCAAATTCCTACTTAGGGCATACACCACACCATGTGCTTTGGCCAAACTCCATCCAACAAGAGCCACTCAATGCCCAAAATTCCATGTAGACCAGGCAGACTTTGCTCATTTAACCTGGACATTTAACCTGGACATGCCCACATGTCAGTACATACTGGCACAGGGTGTTTGAACCTCTTTCATTAATGACAGAGGCTATCCTTGAACGTGACCCCTCCTAGCGCTTTTATACTATGTGGCTGATGTACCAAAGGACATCCGTCAATTCACTGTGATAGCTCTACTTCTAGCCAAAAGGGAAATAGTATTACATTGGGGCAGTGGTGTTTGGCCTACAGTGGACGCCTAGTTAACCTGTATGATATATTGTGATACAGCAAGTGAATTATATGTAGGCTGTCTGGTTTTAGGTTTAAACCTATAATAACTGATAAAACCCCACTTAAAGGAAAATAGCCATCACCAGTGTAAACATATAAACACTGAAAAATCACCTTTGCAACCACAAACTAACTGCCATTCAAAGAAATGAAAAGATGACTCAAAGAGTCATTTTTATTTCTTCCTGTAGGGGCCAATACAATGTAACTTTGTTATACAAGGCAACAGCAAAAAAGAATGGGCTAACATTAATCTGCTTGAGTTTTGTTGTTTAGGGATGCCACTAAAATATTCTCTCTTCTTCTTTCTGTTTTTTTCAGTTTTGTGGTCTTTGGTCTAAAGATGCAGTGTTTAGAAGCATGTTTTAGGTCTTATTTAGTTGTTTTATAAACTGTAGAGAATCGGGAAATATCAAAATCATATTTGATATTTTGGCTACATTTGATTTCACTGATAGGAAAAATGGCTGGTTTCATAAGAATCTTTCCCAGTATGTACCATCACATTTACTCACAGACAGAGAATGGGTGAAATCCTTTGATACATCAGCTCCCTTTTCTAGCGAGTCAGTATTGGTTGCAAGTGAATTGTCAAACACCCCAGGCTTTAAACATTTAATGCAAGGTGTAGTGACAAGTATATGTGAAAAGAATGCTGTCACCAAGCATCTGAGATAGTGGGGAAAACATGACACCAGACGATTGGTATACATTGAATGCAGTGTCACTTGGAATGCTGCTGAAAAAAGTTCCTACCAAGTTCAAGAAAGATTGGAGTGATATTGTTTGTATTGGCAGTTATACATCCACGTATATGAAAAAGTTGCATGATGGCCTGTCAAAATCGATACCTGAGCTGAAGTGCTTACCTGTAAGAGATCCTTGTCTCTTGCTAGATCGTATGCTGAAAGCATCTTTACAATCTTCAGAGTTAATGAAGAATGCTACTGACTTTGTAGTCCATTCTGGTGCACTGTTTTGTTATTCCCGGGAACTAAAATGCAAATATTTCTCATTTTGTGCTTTGTGTGGCATCAAAGAAAGAGTCATACTAACTGTGTCATTTAGCCGGTGGTTCTCAATCCTAGAGGCCATGAATGCTATATTGTCCATGTGGCGACTGTTTATAGAATTGTTGCTTAGTGATGATGCCAAAGGCAAGAAGTGTGATTATCTTTGGTCACATATTGATAGTGATGTGAAAAAAGTGCAGACTACCACATACTTAGGTTTTTACAGGAAAATGTTACTGCTGTAGTGGACAAAATCAAAATACTAGAGTCTGAAAATACCCTTGTCTACCAAAGAAATGTTGAGGAGCAATTCAGGAAATTTTATTTTACAGTCTATGGGAAATGGATTGCAATGATGCCTAGAAATTTCACTTAACCAACCATGGCATTTGAAGTTAATGAAGCCTCACTGAGGTACTTTGCACAAGTTCTAGATCCCTTCTGAATTTAATTTTCTCCAGACTTTGAAAAGTCCTGCTTCATTTTTGACTGCTTCAATAACTGGGGGCATATGTGCCAAATCCAACGCATATGTTGCAGAACATGTCCTAGAGAATCACAATCTTCAGGTGCACCAGTATTGGCATGGAAAGCTATGTCACTGGCCGGAGTTCGCAAACTGTGTACTGGCTGTTTTGGTGTTGCCCGTCTCAAGTGCCAATGTTGAGGGGGCCTTTTCACAGATAAATGTTTACATAGGAAGGAAAGAGTGAGTGCACATGACCAAAGACTCACTACAGAAGTATTATATGGCGTACTACAATAAGTTTGATTTATAAAAAATTATTTGGACCTCACATACCCTGTGCACACGCTATCTATATACACATGCACTATCAGTGCAGAAAGCAAGCAATCATTAAAATTAAATTTAAATTCCAAAAATGCCAGAAAAACACTGTTTCTGTTGTTTTTAATGGTGTGAAAATGTGTAACCACTGATAACCACAGTTTTTTTAAGGTATTGAAAAAACTGGAAAAAACCCCACCAGAATTGACCAAAAATAGAAACTGAAAACAGGAAAGCCTAATTATATGCCAGGTTGAAGCCACCCACCTCCAGGCCGACGGATATATGGTAGTCTCTCTGGGGTTACCTGATCACGCTGGATTCAAATGAACAGAACTGACTTGATCTTTGCCATGTGTACCATGGGGTCCGCCTCTCCTTCAAAGTCCAAGTTCATCTCGGGTACTCACACATATGCTCACTTTAGACCTGCCTGGTCTGTCGCACTATCTGCATTGTGCTAGCGTTTGGATAATATCATGTACCACTACTGTGATTCCTGCTGTAATAACTGTGTACTATTTTATTTTCCCACTGGGTGGGTATTACTGTATCTATGATACTTCTTGTTTTTGTTTTTGTTTCTGTTTGTTTGGAAAATGATAACAAAATTAAGAAAAAAAGTCAACAAACCCCCCGATAAAACACACATTTCATGCCTGAGAAGCCTATTTACCAGGTTTACCTTGAATGCTGTAGATTGAAGAACTGATGTGAACTCTTGGCCTGAAAAGGCTCTCTTTGCGTATAATAGAGATTACCCATCTATCTTGATTACTAAATGGGTGGAGGCAACTTCCATGTTGGTAAGCCATCAGCGACACCAAGGTTTTCCACTTACAGCTGTCAATTGGCAATGTGATTAGTTTTAAGTAGTTTCATAGTGCTTGACGTTTTCAGATAAACATCGATCCCACTACATAGGCCTAATAGATGTGTAGGTAAGGCTATTTTACACATTAGATCTAGCTTGGTGGGTTAGTTATACTTAAATAGAAAAGGTCAGACTTTTCCACAACTGCACATAATTAGGCGAGTAAAGAGATTACAGTTTTAGGTTATGCTGGAGATTAAGTAGCAAGTCCCTAGAGGAGTACACTCCTCCTAAGGGATAGCACCATCCCCCAGGGTGTGATAATTGGTCAAACCAAAAGCTGAGGAGGCACCTTTCAATGTTACCCTCAGGCTCTCATTAAATGATAAGTTTAAATCAATTGGCTTCATATTAGTTCTAACCTATCCAGTTTTTTAATCTTCACAATACCAATACATATTGAGCGCTAGGAGACTCATGTTCACAATCTAGGCTTTTTTATTTGTATTTGTTTTTTCCTGCCTGTTGGACTTGGCCCTTTTCCCTGAATTTTTCGCTTTCATGGGAAACTACATGTTATATGAATGCAAGTATTGAATGCGGTGCGATGGTGTACGCAGACTGAGTTTCCCCACTTTAAAACATGTAACCTTTAAAATGGATGCCATAGCTGTGTGGTTGTGCCGCCTGACTGAGCTGGGTTACCAGTCTAGTTGTTATTTCCCAGCAACCCCAGCTTTTGGAGGGAAGCCTGGCACCCAAGGTGCTCTACCCCCCCCCTAGGCCAGTTAGAACCAGTTTCCCCAGACGCTTCTAGAAGCTTCTGGCACTGTCTGGTAGGTGGGGTGAGGGGCGTATAAAGGGCGGAGCTGGGCTGCCATGTGCTCAGTCAGAGGGTGGACCTGAGAGAGATGGGACCTGCTGCCAGGGGTTACTGCCCCGTGGGCCTGTGCGCTGGGCCCTGAGCTGATCTGCACCCCTCTGCTGTCCACAGGGCGAGGGAGAGCCATAGTTGGGGCGACGCAGACCTGGGGAAACCTACGCAGGAGATTTAGGCGGTAGGGCCTAGTCAGGGACCTATACCACTGGAAGTGACAGGGCTTAGGTGCTGCCTTCTAAGTTGAGTGAGGAACACTGAACGAGCCCACTGATCTGGCCCAGCGGGAGGGGAACCCAGGGACAACCTACCAAGCCGGACTAAGAACTCTCTTCAGTCACCAACTCAACCTACCCCCCCTCCCCCCTCAAGAAACTAGCTACTAAGGGCGCAGGAACCAACAAGCGCCGAAGAAGACCTTCCAAACTTACAACCGAACTGCTGGGGGATCGACCAGGTACCAGCGCTGTGCCACCCCTACGCTCCCTGACTTTGCCTGGGTCCCCCCTATACTGTACTGCCACTGGCGTGAGGCCTGCCCCCTTTCCGCCTGCCTGCCCTGAGCTGAGGCGCTCGCTCTCCTGTGGGAATAGGGGGGGCTGGGCACCAATCGAATTGCCCCCCTCCACGTTGCAGGCCGGCCCTTAATTCCCCCCCCCCCTGCTGGGGGGCCTGCAAATTACTCACCGCCGCGGCCCTGTGCCGCAAAGATAGCACCCCGTCATCTCCAGGGCCCGCGGGGAAGACCGGGGCCCCGCCGCTGCCGTCGCAGCTCGCGCAATGCGGCCCCCAGTGAGGAGAGGGCCGCGGGGATCTGAAAAAGGCCTTGGTAGGCTGCGAAGCCGATCCCTCACCTCACATGACGGGGGCGGACTGCTCAACGCCGCCCCCGCCGACTCCTGGGAAGAAGGAGGCCGCGCCCCCGCAGGCCGTGCTGTCAACGGCGGCTGCAGGTGCGCTTTACCCCCGATAGCCTCACTGAGCCTCCGCTGTTCGGGTGGCCCCGCAAGGCCCGCCCCAACGTGACCCTCGTCCCGGACATCGCCGGGAGGCATCGTCGGCTGGCGGGCGGAGCTCAATTAGCGCGAGCCCCCGCACAGCCGGAGACCGACGCAAGGGCCCCGCGTGGGGCCGAAGATTCAGGTAAACCCCCCTGGGGAGGAGGGCGGAAGGCCGAGGAGAGGCCCTGGACTCGCCCCTCCCCCGGGGGAGTCCTGTATTGAGCCGGTGGGCCCCCTACTCCATGGAACGGGGCCCCACACCGGCCGGCGGCCGCAGAATCTCTTGCCCTGTGAGGGGCTGTGTGTAGGCCGGTCCCCAGAGGAAAAGACTGGTTACACCCCCCACCATACCAAAGGCCTCCGGCCGCCTGAACTGTAAATAACTGTCCCTACGGCCAGGAGGGATATTTGAAGGAGGTGCCAGGTTTAATGCCCCAATGAAATGCTTTGACCTCTTGCTAAGTGTAGCGCTTTGATAAAATTATATGGTTAGCGCTTTGGTTTCTTACCAGGTGTAGCGCTTTGATTACATGCCATATCTAGCGCCTGGAGTTATTGCCATGTTTAGCGCTTTAGTGAAATGCAATGTTTAATGCTCTAATGAAATGCCCAGTTTAGCGCTGTAATGAATTGTAAAGTTTAATGCTCTAATGAAATGCCCAGTTTAGCGCTGTAATGAAACGCAATGTTTATCGCTGCAAGGAAATGCCAGGTGTAATGCTCTACTGAATGGCCATGTGCAGCGCTTTGCCTAAATGCTGTGTTTGACGCTCTCAGGAATCGCCAGGTGCAGCGCTTTGGTTCAATGCCATGTTTGACGTTTTTAATGAAATGCCAGAATTATTCCTAATGAAATGCTTTGAGAACCTGAAGTTGATCTAGATAAAGCTAACTGTTTTTTATGCAACCTACTGGTGTGGCGTCAATCATTGCGTGCGTTTCCTGTCTCAGTGGATGTGTGTGCTGTATGGTCACTTTACACGTAAGCCTTTGGGTGCCTACCTGCTCGCGCCACCCTACCCCCAGAGGGCCTGGTGACCCCCGGTCCTACACTGCCCATATTAAGGCTTGCAACTAGTTGATGCATCTTAGCATTCCCTCCATTTCTATTCTTTACACTGTGCTCCCAAAACGTTCCCCTTCCATACTCTATAGTAACTGTAATTGTTCTCTTTTATATTCTGTGTAAAGTGCTCCTCTAACCCCATGTCAGGTCTGGCTCGTGCTCCATAAAACTGAAAATAAATAGAAAAAGGATCACTGTTCCAAGAAACACTGCACATAATCTGCAGGGGTGTAGCTTCAGGGCGAGTGTTTGGGGTGTGACACCCCACAAATAAATGCATTCTTGGCATTGCAGTTGGGTCTGGGGGGCCTGCGTCGGGTCTGCTATGTTTTAGCTGTCATGATTTCACAAAGAGGTTTAACTTGTTCATTTTTGGATCAGGAACTTAAATTGGTATAGTGACCGGTTTACCAAAATATATAGTAATCTGAACCCACAGAAGTAGTTCTTGCATGGGTGCAAATTTAATTCTATTTGAAATTTCCAAACATTGAAAGTAGCAGGCTTGGAAAGCTGCACTAGTCTGAGATTTCCAGACATACTACTGGCAATCAACCACCCAAAAGGTGATGGGGTAAATGCTTAAAAATTATTTAACTACTGGCAATTACTGGGGTAACTTTCCAAACTCCTTTTTTTTTTACCCACTGTGCCACTATAGATGGAGAGCCACCTAATTCAGATCTGAACTGTCCATACTCCTCATGGAAACAGTTCACTGAGAACACTGGTCATCTCACCCCTTCACCTACAGGCCCACTGCTGTTTCAGTTGGGAAATTGGTGATTCACTCCCCACGAATCTCACTGACTAAGCTACGCCCTGATCATCTGTCCTTTTAATCCTCAATCAAATTGGAGGAATACTAATTAACACTGTAGGCAGAAGGCCCCGAAAAAACACAAAAGAAAAGTAAGATTCTTCAAGGTAGTAGGGCACGAGGAACATTTATTTATATTTCCTATTTAGGTTTGGTCTCACAAGCCTGGCAACACACACATACAGCAAATGCTGGCAAAGGGACTCTGTGTTTCCTACTTGTACCACAGGTGGAGGTTCTATTCAGTTCCCTTCCATAGCAGTGGTACTTCATCTTTGCCTTGCATGGCACATTCTTTGCACACCTTCCTGCTCCTGGCTTCACTCTTGCCTGTTTCCTGTTTACCCAGCCTCTCAAAGTTTCAAACTGGCATCGCCTACCCATACTTCACATGGATCCTACCAATTCTTCTTTTCTGTGCCGTAACCATCGAATTCATCTCGCTGACAGGCAACGGCTGGGTGGTGAAGGATGGAGGCAGGCTGTCATTTCGCCTCCCACTAAAAAATGTGTATGGCCCCTTGAAAATCTATCCTAATTTACAAGAGGAACTGCCATTGTAGAAACTGTGATTAGGGAGAGAAAGAGTACAGGCATTGTCTGCGAATGTTGCCATTGATTCAAGCCACCCTGAAACAGTAGTGAGTTTAGTGCACTGGCCTACAGACACATGTAAACATGCATATTTTATTAATAAAGAAACTACAATGACACGGTTTTCACAAACCTAGTAAGGTGCAAGCACATGGATGGCACAGTCATGGAGCACATCATGAGGATACAGGAGGCGACTAACTTGATTTAATTTTAGTTTAGGTTTGATAAGCGCACTGATACGCAAAGGGTGACCTGGATCTATAAACTGTAAGATAGCGCAAGCTATGGGAGGAAAAGTAGCAAATTAAGAAAGTTAGAGTTGGGTTGCTTATGACATGGCGTACAAGCCATATGGCTGTCCTAGGTAGAACTCTACTCACACAAGCAATGGTCCCATGCACAGGGTTTTCCATCCCAGCTGTCTCAAACCCTGATGGGGAATCATTACAAGGGCCAAAATAGGCATGGTCATGGAAGTGTGAAGACTCACTGAAGAGTCCTGGAGCCAGTCAATGGGGAGATTGGAGGACCAGCAACAGGTAAAGTCTGTGTCTTCACTGAAGAGAGGAAGCCTTTGTTCTCAACAAGCTGACAGGAGTGATTTCAAAGACTCCTACACCACCATCCAGACTAAAGGGACGGTGAGTGTTAGACCTGTCAGCCCTAGGGTGGTCTTTCCCTGAGTTTTTGCCCTTGCCTCCTTTTTTCCACCCTCTTTTTCGTTGGCCTTAGGTCTCCGAGCGCCTTTCCATTGCTAATCAATGTTAAGGTGCAGGTGCTCTCTTCCCCCAATATGGCTGCCACAGGCCACTGCTACTGCGGAGTGGCCTTTTTAGTAGCACCCTAGTTGCCAGGAGCTGGCTGGGACCCTACAACATTGTTGCGACACCAGCCTGCCTTTTTCGCCCATAGCTAGAGTGGGGAAGCTCCTGGAACTTGCTGGAACCTTCTAGTATATGGGTGGGGTCTGCTTTTGCCGCCTTAGAGAGTGGTCACCTGACCTAGGGATACTTAAGGAAAGGAGGGAAACTTTTCAGTCAGTTGGGGCGACGCAGACCTGGGGGCACTAACGCAGGAATTTTAGGCGGTAGGGCCTAGTCAGGGACCTATGCCACTGGAATTGACAGGGCTTAGGTGCTGCCTTTTAAGTTGAGTGAGGGATCCTGAACTAGCCCACTGATCTGGCCCAGCGGGAGGGGAACACAGGGACAACCTACAAAGCCTGACTAAGAACTCTCTTCAGTCACCAACTCAACCTATCCCCCCCCATCAAGAAACTAGCTACCAAGGGCGCAGGAACCAACAAGCACCAAAGAAGACCTACTAAACCTACCACCGTACTGCTGGGGGATCGACAAGGTAACAGCGCTGTGACACCCTGCGCTCCCTGGCCCCTCCTGGGATCCCCCCACCCTTTACCCAAGAACCACCATCGTGTGGCCTGCCCCTCCGGCCTGTCCGGCCTGTAACTGGCGCGATCGCCCTGCTGGGCACCGGGGAACACTGGGCACCAAAACAACACCCCCAAGGACTAAGTCCTAGGCCCCACGGAACTCACATCCCGGGGCCGCTGCAGGCTGCAACAGGCAGCCCTCAACAAGGAGTGGGCCGCCGGAATCCAGCGTAGGCCTCGTGAGGCCGTGGGACCCCCAGTGAAGGCCTCGTTGGGCCGAGCAATCTCGTAGAGGCCGCGCTAGGCCTGAAGCCGGAGACTCCCATCACCTGACGGGGGCGGTCTCCCGAGCGCCACCCCCGCCGCTTTCTCATTGGTTCCCGCAATCGCGCCCCCGCAGGCCGCGCTGACATTGGCGGCTGCGGGCGCGAGCTTCCGAAACCTTCAAGGAAATCCCCGAGCCCCCGGCAATAGAGGAGAACCCGGGGCCGTCTCCTGATCCCCGCGGAGCTCCCCGGCCACGCCTGGACCTGCCGGGAGCCCCGCGCAAGTCGCCTCAACCCGGACGCTGCCGGGAGCTACACACGGCTGGCGGGAGGAGCTCTAAGACGAGCGAGCCCCCCCCCCGCCCGGCCGAGGAGTGCCACACACGACCCACGAAGGACCGCCAGCACAGGTAACCCCTGGGGGAGGCGGGCGGAGGGCCGGAGAGAGGCCCTGGACTCGCCCCTCCCCTGGGGAAGTTCGCCTGGAACCTGGTGGGCCCCACTGACCCCGAAGAGGGGGAATAAGCTTGCCCCCGGGCCCCCGTGATCCTGGCCCTGTGCAGGGCTAATTAACTCCCAGAGTCGCCGGACATTGTGGGGCACAGAGAGTCCGCCCAAGTTGTCCTGGGGGAAAGAGACGAATGAATTGCCCCCCGTATGGCTCTAATGTACTGCCATGTAGAGCGCTTGAGTTCTTGCCAGTGTAATGCTCTGAGTCCTTGCCACATCTAGTGCCTTGTGTTATTGCCCTGTGTAGCAATGTCTCACGCTCTGATGAAATGCCCAGTCTAGCGCTGTAATGGCTTGTAATGTTTAACGCTCTAATGAAGTGCAATGTCTAGCGCTGTAATGACTGGTACTGGTTAATGCTCTAATGAAATGCACTGTTTAGCGCTGTAATGACTTGTACTGTTTAATGCTCTCATGAAATGCACTGTTTAGCGCTGTAATGACTTGTACTGTTTAATGCTCTAATGAAATGCAATGTTTAGCGCTGCAAGGAAATGCCATGGGTAATGCTCTACTGAGTGGCCATGTGCAGCGCTTTGCTTAAATGCTGTGTTTGACGCTCTCAGGAATTGCCAGGTGCAGCGCTTTGATTCCATGCCATGTTTGATGTTTTAATGAACTGCCAAATCTAGTTCTAATGAAATGCTTTGAACCTAATGTTGACCTAGATAAAGCTGATTGGTTTTATTCAACCGACTGGTGTGGTGTCAGTCATTGCGTGCATTTCCTGTCTCAGTGGATGTGTGTGCTGTATGGCCACTTTACACGTAAGCCTTTGGGTGCCTACCTGCTCGCGCCACGCTTCCCCCATAGGGCCTGGTGATCCCCGGTCCTACAGTGAGCAATACGCTCTGTGGTTGATCTAAGTAGCAGTGCCAAATGTGAAGACACAATGGATTATCCATGCTGCATTTATTCTTGGCTTCTTTCCAAAGCGCAATTCCTTTTTCCAAAGCCCAGAAAAGGTATGTCTATTGATGCACAGGTTTTGGAGAATAGGTTGGGTAATGTTAAATCTATTGGATATATATATATATCTTTGATATATGTCCCTATATTGTGGTTTTCATTATAACTATTATAACTTTAATTTTATAGTATAGTACAACAGTTAGCAACACTCACAGGTTGTTGAGTGTCTTTTTATATCTCATGATGGCAATGACTGAGTGATGGGTATAATGTATAATACATGACCCTAAGATAACAAAAAGCAGACCAAGTCAAGACATTTGAGTCGAAACTGTCACATCCATAAGTAAATTATAAATCTCCTCTCTCAATGTGAAAAGCTTGGTTTATCTGATAAAAACGGCAAATAATCTTGGAATAAGAAAAGCCTTTGAAAGGCATTGTACCTGTATGCAAATCAGATATTAAAGAAAAATTCAAATAAAATAAATGGGGCAAGTTTAAGGAAACGCTATCATCCGACCCTAAAAAAAAGAAAAGGGTAATCAATCTGTTCGCAAAAAATGCACAACTAAATGTGGTTACCCAGTAAGGTGACTCAGAAGGTAGATGGAGTTTGAGCACAATTACTCCAGGTGAACACATATTTTGTGATTATACTTTCACTTGTCAATCCATTTCTTACGATTTAAAAGTAGTACTTCGAGGAGAAATGGTTTCTTACCTATAATCCTAGTTCCCTCCCATTGAAGTCATAAGCACGGAATAGTCCCGCCCAGACTTCCCTCAACTCTGCAACAGCACCTGGACTCTACCATCTGTGAGTCCTGCCCTGCCAAGTGGTACCAATCCAGTCCAGAGCTGTGCGAGTCCTGTAGACGGCCTGCCCACCTTTGCAGCAGGCCTGAATTTGGATTTCCACGAGTCCAGAGCGACCTCAAGTAACCCCTAAGGGCTATTTGACTCTAAGCACAAGATTTTGATTTATTCTTAAACAATTCATAACTCCGGTTCTACTTATTGGATTTTTGTCATTTTGGTCTTGTTTTACTCATAAAATTATAATTCTCTACTTCTATAAACCTGTGTGGAGTATTTTTGTAGCGTTTTCATTGTGTTACTGTGCTTATGTATGTAGCACAAATACTTTACACAGTGCCTCTTTAGATAAGCCTGACTGCTCTGTGCCAAGCTAGCAGAGGTTGAGCACATGTTATCTTTAATTGTGTATCTAGTTTACCATGACTAGGATTGTGGTCCCTACTTTGACAGGGTGCATACCTCTGCCAACTAGCGACCCAATTTCCAACAGCCATTTTCTGTAAGCAGTAACTGTTGCCAAATGAACTTTTATGGAAAATAATTGTAAGCCTGATTTGACCAGATGGAAGAATCACATTTTCTTCACGGATCATTGGATTCACGTTCTTGTCAGAACACCAAATAGTAGTACCACTACACAGAATTCTGCGGAGTTGAACAAAACCTCTGTGAACGCCGCTCCGCAACTCCATTTCGTCTCATCCCAATTAATAAAACAGAAACCTCACATACCTTTGAAAAAACAAGTAACTCTATCTTTACATGCAAAAATGCATATAGTCATCTTACAAAAGAGAAAATAAAAATAAAGTAAGCAGTGAGAGAGGTGATGATTTTGAGAACCAAGCAGATGCCTTGAACACAAAGAGCACATCATGCTGAACGATTTGGTGCTGGTCCCATCCTCCTACGACTACCCCAAGCACAGTTATGGGCAAAAATACAATCCCAACCAAAGGCCCTGCAAAGCATTATGGGACGAGATTCTAGAGTTCAGTGAATATTATAGTATCCAATATCAAAACATTCCTCAAGGGGCAGGCTCTTCTGGCTCAGCTGAGAGCTAATACTGTAATATTCACCCTTTTACCTCTTTTATCCCTCCACTATCATTCTCAATCCAAATCCCTGACTAACATATCCACCACTCAAATTACTTTCATATTTCACTATACTAATTCACCACTAATCCTTTATGAGTTTTGGAGTTGCGTGCTACTCCCCAAAAAAGCGCTTCAACACCCCATCAGGGGTAGCAAGCAATATAAGTGCAAATCTTTTTCCCCCTTCTAACCCTCCACTATCCTTTTCAATCCAAATAACTGACTAACATATCCACCACTCAAATTACTTTCAAATTTCACTGTTCTAATTCACCACTAATGTTTAATGGATTATGGAGTTGCGTGCTACTCGCCAAAAAAGCACTTTGAGGCCTCGTCAGGGGTAGTAAGCTCTACATAAATGCAATTACAATTCAATGAAATACAATAGGTGCTCCCCAACCTAACAGAGAGGCATCTGTCACTAATATCTGAGAGGGAACATCCTGATGAAATGGCATCTCTTGAAGTAGTTTTGTCGGAGAACACCGCCACTTCAGGTACTGCTTTGCTTTGGGAAAGAGTGTGATCTAGTCCTCCCAATTGCCTGAGTAATGATCCCACTGATCCTCCAGGCATTCTTGTAGAGGTCTCAAATGGAGACGGGTATTCGGAGTCAAAAAAATACACAAAGCCATTGAGCCGAGAAGAGATAACACTGTTCTTACTGTGGGATAAGAGACTTTCATGACACTGTAAACCTTCAGATGGATTGATAAGTCTCTCCTCCGAAGGATACACTCTTTCTTGTATAGTATTGATGGTTGTCCCTACGTAATGCAGAGGCTGGACTGGAGTAGAAGTCGATTTGCTGTGATTGACTAGCAGCCCTAATCAGTGGAGAAGACTGCTCATCAATTGGTAATGAAGTTGGGCTTCTTGTGGTGTTGACACCTTGATGAGCCAGTCGATATGGATAGACGAATATTAAGAGTTTTCTGAGATGTGCAGTGACCACTGACATGCGCTTCAAGTAGATTCTGGGGGCTGATTTGAGGCCGAATGGAAGGACTTTGTACCGGTAGTGATTGTGACCTACAACAAACCTCAAGAATTTGTGGTGGTTCCTGGCTATTGGAAGGAGAAAGTGCGCATCTTAGAGGCCTATCGAACAAAGCCAGTCTCCCTGGCGTATTTTGTTTTGTAGCAGTGTATCATTTTCAAAAGCGCTGCAAAGTTCTTTTGTATCCAGCAGTTTTTGGGCAACAATAAAAGTGTCAAGATAACTCTAGTGGTTAATGAATCTTCTGGAGAGAGATGGGAGTTTTGCCTAGGGCAGTTTTGACTCATCTCAGGTAGTGCACAGGTCAATATGCCTGCTGCAAAGAATATGTACCATGCATATCAAAGAACAGTATTTTATGTGCATAGCTCAGTGGGTTACTGCTTTTGTCAAAGAGATTATTTTTTTACTGTGCAGGTCATAAGTTACATTTGTATTCTAGGACAGTGAGCTATAAAATGCCATCAAAGAGCTGCATGCAAACTGCATGGCACAGGTTAGAAAGTTAGTTTTTTTCCCCAGTCTTTCATTATCCTGATGTTGCTAAAAAAGGTTTGCTTGGGTAGAAATACATGCTTATCATTAAAGTCAACCCTACCCCCTGTGTTATGTTCTGAATCCTGAGTTTTGTGCATATCCAGACCAAGCACTCTTAGAAAATGCCTACCAGTATGAATGATATGCGAATCCCACACCTTGCAGTGCCCTTTGCCTTATGTAACATTTCCTACACAGTGATTTACACACATATGATTAATTGTCTGTGTATGTGTGTGTGATGTAAAGTGCTCTGACACCCTACACTGGTATGAGAGGTGGTCTAAAACAAATGAAATACATGTGAGAAAGGGACTATGGAGAGATGAAACATACTGCTGGAGGGTGACAGTGAGGGAATCATTGAAGAGCCCCAACAAAGACTGTTGTATTCAGTTACACAGTAAGGTCATCATTTGCTATACTTTAAAAGCTAATACAATTGAAAATAAAATTACAAATGTGTTGTAGAATGCACCATTTTCCCCCAAATTTACTGGGGGACAATCCCCCAAAGCCCCCCTTTATAGTGGTCAGGCTCGCTCGCTGCACTCACTATGCATGGTATGGCTGGTCTGACAAAATTTGCCAGGGCTGCTTTGGGTTCCCAGTGGAGGCTGCTGCAGGTTTTCCCCCTTGAGCAGGCTGGTGGCTAGCTTCTCCTCTGGGTTGGCGACATTGTTGTTGATAAGGTCTTTGCTGCTACTGCTGTTGGTGACCTTGGTACCATTGATAGGTTCGAAAAACTTCATTGATAAGGCTTGTAGGTGTGCTTTAGCTTTTCTTTTTGTTTCTCGAGACCGACCGCCTTCAGGGTCACCATCTCAGACTTCATCCAAGCCATCTAATCATCGGTATGACTGCCGAATAAGGATTCCGAGAAGGGAAGATTGTGAATACGTTGTTGGGATTTTTGTTTAAGGGCGTGAGACAAAGCCAAGATTGCCTTCTTAGGGCCAAATCATGGCAGTACTCATGGGCTGCCAGTAATGACAAGTCGGCAGCAGCACTAATGATTTGGTTGGAGACCATCATGCCTTCATCAAGGAAAACCTCTTGTTAATCACTGAGGAGGTCTTCTGCAAACCTTTCTAAAGAGTCCCACAAGGCTCTGTCATATGACACACTTGCTGCTTTCATGGAGGTGGCAGTTGTACCACAAACCTTGTGCCCCACTGAGTGTAAGTTCTGTCTCTCTCTGCCTGGTGGCACTGTAGATGAAGAAGTAGTGGAATGCCGTTTCTTTGCCGTAAGAATCACCACAGAATCTTAGGGAGGGTATGAGAAGAAAAATAGTGGGTCCTACTCTAGATTTCTGTACTTCTTTTGTAGCCTCGACGAAGCCAATTTGGCTAAAGCCGATGTAAGGAACAGCTCCATGGCTGGTTCCAATAGACCTCAAACCAGTGGTAGGAGTGGTCTAAATGTTGTTTGGTGAGGAAGCGTCTTAAAAAACACTGATGTAGATGGAGTGGGAGCTGGCATTGCAATGTTCAGTTTTGATGCCCCTTGCACATGGTGTTTATGCCACACACTGGAGAGACCCTTGGTTGGGCAGAATCAGATACTATTAGTGAATATCTTCCAGCGCTGGAGGAGGAAGACAAAGAATAACAGGTCGTACGACATCTTGGAGGGGCTCCAGAACTGGACCTGGACGCATGATGGCAATGTGTGTGTTTAGAGGATGGTTGTGACGAGGAACACCAGGACCTATGGTGATACCTGGAATGCCTTAAACAATGACAAGATCTGGAATGTGATCGTTGAGGAGAAGATACGGTCCTCGGGGGAGAGGTATCCACAGGTTGTGGTTGTGGAAGGGGCACTGGCAAAGGCAGTGGCAGAGGCACAGGAGGAGGTGGAGTCAGAGATAGATGATGCGTAGGAGAGTCTGGAAGCAGGATAGGCGACTATAGAGAACATGCATTGGAGTATTCAGAGTCAGAAGAGGATGGTAGATGTCTAGGTCTTGATTTTATGACTTTCTCCACTGGTCTAGATTGTCTCGACATCAACAGACTTCTTGACGTCGATTCTTTACTGTCTCGACTTCAACAGACTCTAACTTTTCCTGTGCCTCGATGTCATGCTATCCTTCGACATTCACCTTCTATACCTCAACGTCAAACGTCTTCTCCTCTTTGATGTCAACCAAGCCCTCAACAGCAAAAATGTAGGGACTGTACCTTGTCTCAATGTCGATGCTCTCGATATTGACCAGGAACCATGTCATTTTCTAGGGTCTTCAGAGGAAGGCGGAAGAGCCCTGGTAGTGGACTAATCATCTCCTTGCTCTCTGGATGTCCCTCCTTCTGATTGCACCTGTTGCCTGCATCGCTCCTCTGTACCACAGAGGCAAATCTTCTTTCTCCCTGTCCCTCGAGGTGAGCCTGTAAAATTCCTGCATTGCAGACACCTGTCAGGAATATGGCTCGCCGGAAGGCAGATGATGCAGACATCATGAGTCAAGCCATTCTTGCCTCTGGAGGACATCCAGACGGCTTTGCAATCACTAGTTATCTCACGCTTGGATTATGGGTTGGTGACCCTTGCAGACCTTCCTAAAGCAAGTCTGGCTCCACTTAAAGCTACCCTTAATGCTTCGGCCAGACTCATCACAGGTTCCATAAAACATGAGCATATCACCTCGGACTTAATTCAGCTTAACTGACTATCCATTGAAGCAAGGATTCGCTTCAAGATTGCTTGCCTGACACAAAGCGATTCACTACAACACCCCCGTCTACCTAGCAAAAAAACGTAAGCTATCTGGCTCGAGTCGAAACTTAAGAAGCTCTAATACTCTACTTTTGAAACCACCCAAATTCAATAAGAAAAGAACTTACAACCATGCCTTCTCGTGTCTTGCTCCTAGAATCTGGAATGCTCTTCCTCCTGAGATCAGATCCAACCCTTCAACTACCTCTTTAAAAAAACATGTCAAGTGGCAAATAATGAACGACCATATACTACAATAGCTCTGATGCTATCTTTAATCTACTCCCTTCACCAGCTGAACAATCTTTCTTTTTCCGATTGCTCTTAATTTATGTTCTCTCCTCACAGGTCCTTTTTGATATATCACTTGATTTAAAGATACTTCTAAAGTGCTAAACTACATTTTTGTTATATGTAAGTCACCCCTAAGGTCTACCCTAGGTGTCCCCCAGGTAGGGTGCCATGTAAAAAATAAGCAGGGGCATTTTAAAAGATATTTTATATGCCTTGGTAAGGGAAAAACTGCCAATTTAGTTTTTTTCCCAATGTAGCCTTTTAGCTCTATAGGCTAACATGGGAATAATTTAATAAAGTCAATCTATTCACAGGAGTGAGCTAAAATAATATTTCAAGGACTTAAACGATTGGTAATGATAACTCCAACAATTTGCCACTGTTTAATTTACGATAACTAGTACAGAAAAGAAGTTATAGAATTTTCTTTTCTGTGAACCAAAGCCCAGCCTTCTAGCAGCATCTCCTAATTGTCCAATCTTGCAAGGCGGAGCCAAACTGCTTTGATGAGATGATAAGTGACCTGCATGGATGCAGAGGTTATCTGGTGTGGGGAGATCTGTAGCTGCAGAGAACAAGCCAGGAAGGGGGCTGGGTAATCAAACTGATCTTCAAAGAGAGAAGGTCAGTAAAAATGCAAGACAGGCCTACCCCATTGTCTTGTACCCACCCCCCCAGCCAGATGAGACCCCCAGGAATGGAGTTTGCAGAAGGTCTGGAAGGGAAAGTGTTAAGGGAAATGAGTCACACCAGAAGGATGACTTAGCCAGGTCTTCACTCCAAAAAAAAAGACTCTCCATTTTGAATTTTAAAGTACAGTGGTTTGCGGGACAATAATATGCTACACTTTGGAAGAAGCTGCCATGCCTTTAGGTGGCATCCTGTAACCCACTGGTCAGGGAGTGCCCCCCGCTTGCCAACACAGCACGCAGGATAAAGAATAAGGTCTGCCTTGCTAGAACCCAGGCCTGCATCAAGAAGAGTTAATTAATCAATTAAGGGTTGGTAAAGAGCACTACTCACCCGAAAGGGTCTCAAGGCGCTGAGTGGGGAGGCGCAGCTCCCGGAAATTCATTGTGATTCGTCGAAGAGCCAGGTCTTCACGTCCTTCATGAACTTGGAGAGTGTAGATGTCTGACGGAGGTAGAGAGGGAGGGTGTTCCATGCCTTGGCCGCGAGGAAGGAGAAAGAACGACCTCCTGTTCTGGTCTTATTGATGCACAGCACCGTAGCAAGGGAGAGTGCACTTTGAATGACTGTGCCTGCTGCACACTAAGGAACTACAGCCCAAAGGACTTTGCTTTGCTTCAAAAAGAGGAGTGGACTTTCTGAAAGCAACAGGTTAAAAGAGCTTCACCTGCATCATCTCCAGCAAGAAGAACCCAGCTGACCGCCTTTAGCTGGGATTTAGAGAATTTGGCCAGGTGCATTGTGGGAACTGTAGTCCCAACTTCCGGTAAGCAACTCAAGACTCTGAAACCTTGGATTTGTGTTTGGAACACTTTGAACCCTCAAGAGGAACTCCAGGAAGAAGTTCCAGAAGTTTGGAGCAACTTTTAGAAAAAGCTCCGTAAGGTGACCAACACGACTTTGAGAGTGAAGCCGACTACCTCACACTGCGACCAGACCTGGATTACAGGTTTGTCCCGCTGAAAGCTCAGCAGTTCAAGACTTCCAGGAGTTGACTATGGGCTCCCGCTGAACTAAGCAGATGAAGCTGCTGTGAATCTGGCCTGCTGGAGAGGCCCTATTGACATAGAAAAAATCCTCCAGCAATGTTTCTGAGTATGAAGGTATACGTTTGACCGACGTCTCCCACTTAGTAAATCCGGTTGGCCTCAAACTCTGACTTTGATGAGGAGATAAGTGGCCTGCGTAGAGGCAGAGGTTATCTAGAGGGGGGAGATCTGCAGCTGCAGGGAACAGGCCAGGAAGGGGGCAGGGTAATCAAACTGATCTTCAGAGAGAGCAGGACAGTAAGAATGCAGCCAGGCCTAACCACTCGTTCTGTACTCCCTTGTAGATGGGACCCCCAAGAATTGAATTTGCAGAAGATCTGGAAGGGGGAGTGCTAAGGGAAATGAGCCACAACCGTAGGTTGGCTTAGCCAGGTCTTCACTCCACAAGAGAAAGATTATCCATTTGGAATTTTAAAGTACAGTGTTTTGTGGGACAAGATTATGCCACACTTTGGAGGTAGCTATCATGCTTTTGGGTGGCGCCCTGCACCCCATTGGTCAGGGGTGCCACCCTGCTTGTCACCGCAGCACACTGGATAAATATGAGAGAGCTGCATAGCAACTTGGATCTGCTGCCTGAAACTACAAGAAGATGAACGGCTGCCCTGCTGGAACCCTAGCCTGCACCAAGAGGACTGCACTCTGAATGACTGTACCTCATGCACAGTAACGAACTACAGCCCTAAAGACTTTGCCTTGTTTCAAAAAGTGAAGGAGTGTACTCCCTGAAAGCAACAGGTTAGTAGAGCTTCACCTGCGTCATCTCCAGGAAGAAGAACCCAGCTGACCGCTTTCAGCTGGGTTTTAAGGGATGTGGGCAGGTGCATTGTGGGAACTCTAATTCCAACTTCTGAGGAGCAACTCAGAGACTGTAGAACCTTTGATTTGTGGTTAGGACACTTTGAACCCTCAGGAGAAACTTTAGGGTGAAGTTCCAGGTGTTTGAAGAAGTTTGAAGCAGCTTTTGGAAAAGCTCCATAAGGTGACCGACCTGACATCAAGAGTCAAGCCAACTACCTTGCACCGTGACTCAGCCTAGATTTGAGGTTCGTCCCACTGAAAGCTCTGGAGTTCAAGACTTCCAGGAGCTGACCGAGGCTCTCACTGAACCAAGCCGACAAAGACGCTGCAAATCTAGCCTGTTGGAGAGGTGCGATCAACGTCGGGAGAAAATCTTCAAGAAAGGTTTCTAAGTGCGCATGTAGAAGTTAGACTGAGGCCTCCCGCTTAGAGTATCCAACTAGGGCTCCATCACAGTTGGCCTCAAACGTTGACTTTGTCACGGTAAAACGCCACCAGATGTCCCAATATGGCACTATATGTTTTTAAGCACAAGAAAATATTTATACTTTAAAAATTCATATTGTTGTTTTGGTGTCTAAGGATAAAAATACGTCCTATTTTTATAAATGTGTGTGGGATTTTTATTTTGTGTTGTGTCTTACTTATTTAATGTATAGGTGTTTTTAAATGCTTTCTACACCTGTCTCCTATTGTAAGCCTGCCTGTTCGTTGCAAGCTACCAAGGGTTGAGCAAGGGAATAATTTATTGAGCCTTGATTGGACCTTATATTGCGTTGGTGGCCTTATTGCTACTGGTAGGTGCATACCTACCCCCTACAAGAATCCACCGTCCAATAGCAGTTACATGGCTCTTCTCATTAGTTCACTACTTTAAACTCCAGGCACATGTGGTTTGACTACCTTGTTCTATAAACTGTGACTATCTAATTTAGTTGCTAGACCACCAAGACTTTTACAGGCCTTTGTCTTCCCAGGCATTCAAAGGAGTCAATAGCAAGGGATCAATTGTGGTAATAAAAATTTCTAAAAGACCCAGTCCCCCCAACAGATTACCAATAAACCTCCTTCTTAAACAATCAAAGAAGAAGATACTCAAATCATGTTTCGATTAGATAAAAATGAGAACTCTTATAAAAACCAACTCTTGATTAAATCATGTGTTCCTAAGGATGACAGGTTTCCTCTGCAGAAAGGGAGAAAATGTGAGAATATAGTAACAAGAGAATTTGCGCCCGCCTGCCTCTTTATAAGAAAACCTCCACCAACTTCTTTAAAAGTGATGAATGTGGAGATACATTTCAACTCTCACATTGTCACATTCTACCCCCTAGTATATCACTAAGTTAAGGGTGTCAACCTTCATTCTTCTTCTCCCTCTACTTCAAATTGACCACTGAGCGGCACTACCAAGAGTTACATATATGTTATTAGCTGCACTCTTTACCAGAAGTCAGAACCAGATAGACATAATGTGTTTGAACCTCTTCAAGTGTGACCACACTATAACATTTCTCAAAGCACTTCACTGTATGCAACTGGAGACAAGCATCAAATGTATGCATCTCTGCACCATTCATAATGCATATTCAGGCAAAGGGACACACTACATACAGAAACTAGCTCCTCATTGTATTTCAACCAGAAATCTACATTCAGTATCCACCCAATTAATCTGCTGATGACCATTTGGAAGGCTGAAACATATAGCTTGATGATTGGGTGTACGAGGTCTACATTAAGATCAGATCCCAAACATAAGCAGTTGAGGAAACTTAGAAAACTAAGCTATACACGCATGCTTTTATTGAATACCGTAGAGAATAGAGTTGTAATTGAAGACACTACTAACCAAAAGGAAACACCCAGACCTTTACAAAACCTTTTTAATTAAATAAACAGTAAAATCTATGATCTTACTAATAAAGTAACTCCTTTGGACAGCCTGAATAGGCTGGCTTCCGTGTAGACTTTACTGTCTGTACAGCTCAATGAAAGCTCTACCCAACTGTTTCAGCAGCAGCAGCGGTAATACATAAATCATCAATAAAGAGAACACCTTTAATACAAACTTTTCTAATATTCAGACAAAATTGAAAAGTCGGATTTAGGCTGATACACTTTCACTTCATTCATACAATGTATACAACACCGGCTATATTGCGCAAATATGATCCAACCAATAGTGTGTAATGTCCTAAATGTAAACAGCAAGGGGCAACGTATTGTGTGCAAGTGAATGGGTGTTGAAAACAAGTGAGAGATATATACAAAAAAGTCACATATGCGCCTCCTAGGTATAGGATCTAGCCTATCTAAAAATAAGAATAGAAAATAGTTTATTCATTTTACCCTCCTGTAGGCTAAAAGGCGATTGGCAATGCCCCAAAATGCCTATTGTAGAAGGCTGGATTAGAAACATGGGAGAATGTACCTAGCTAAAGAAATAAAATGAAATTCACAAGAACCTAGAATAAACTAGAAGACTTGGGACTGTAGCAAAAGTAATCAAGGAATTTGGGGCACCCACCTGATGGAAGATGTCCATGAATCTGTGAAATTCTACTGAGATTATGCAGGTAGATAGAATGATTATAGTGAACATGTATATGTGGTCTTAACTGTGTTGAAAAATGGTTTGGGCTGTGCCTTCTGTAAGTCAAAAGTCGGATGGTGTGTTGGTGCAATTCTTACATGTTATGAAATTATTGTTTTTGTGCAGTAAATGCAGAAAATGAAATAAAGATATCTTAAACAAATAGTCTCAAGAAATTCAGCCAATAATAGTCTTTCAAGCAAGCCACTGCCCTATAGTGAGAAAGTCCAATCCAAAGCTCTTCCAGTCTTCTGTTGAGGGAAGCATAATACAACTAGGAAAATTATCTGAGCTGCAGCAATTGCCTGTGTATTGCTTTAGGCACTATGAAGCTCTCTGAAATTATCAATTAATTAAATGCAACCAACCCCAGAAAAAAAACAGACTCCCAGTAAATATCTATCCTTGAAGGACCTTCAGAGAGGCAAACCATCAAGTGAAATGGAAAAATCTTGGACAATAATCAGAAGCCAAGTACACATACAAAAGATCCTGTGCTGAAGAACATAAGCATTGCACACAAGGATTCACACATACCATGCAAAAATGTAAACATGTATTTATGAATTAATAAATACACCATGTTTCCATTAAAAATACTTAGGAGATCGCAAATACCAACAATCGTTATTATCACTGCTTATTTTTAAAGTTACCATTCCATGACCCCTGCAAAACTGAGGGTACTGAGTTACACAACTTTTTTTCTATGTTACACTGTTGTACTATATTTTCACAGTGATGCTACTGTTCTTGCAGTTTGAGACCATCTTTGTATTATACAACCGAACAAGTTACTCTTCTAAGATAATACCTTCACCATGATGAGCTGTAACCTTTTTCAACCAATTCCCTCTCACTCCCAGTATCCTCCCCTGCACATGCCCTCATCCATTTAATTACACCACTAAGCCAGGCTTGCCTAAATCTTTGGCAAATTGGGCATGTAAATGTGCAAAGCACATCATTCGACAGAACCATCGGATATGAGCTCCATGCTTTCCTCTTGGGCAGCAGATTGCACACGAGTGGGAAGTATGGGAACCCAGCAGCACTTACCAATTGGGGTGCTATACTTTCAAGGGACTGCACCACTACTTCTGACCAGAACCACTTTTCTTTTAAAAGGACACTACCAGCAGGTCCTAGTAAAATTGCTATATTCTCAAGTGGACTGTACCTACACTTCTCACTAGGGCAGCCTTATGTTTAGCAGAATCACTGTCACTTCTCTGAAGGGCACCTCTATCTACACCAAACATTCCTCCCTACCAGGCTTCTCCTCACCTGCAGTGACTTGTTGTTATGACAAGGAACTGAGATATTAAGTAGTGAACTGACTATATACCGTTCCTGGGTAATCCAGGATTGCCCAGTAAAATCCCCGGAGAGTGGTGCATGCCGACATATAACTTTTGTGACTAGAGCACGAGGGTAGATTGGGCCTGGTCAACCTGTCAGGAAACACTACAAGCCCATTATGGCTGAGAAAAAAAATTCTGACTACCCATTTTGATTTGATTACGATCAGGTCTAAAAATAATTCTAATCTCAATTATTATGTAAATGTCTAGCTTTATGCTTGATTTTCTCTTTCCAGACATACTATATTGATCACTGTTCGTTGTATCTTTCTGTAAAACAGTTTGAATTACAATGTGTCTATATTTGGCTATAAATAAAAATGGTTGCTACACTAGCAAGGTGGTCCCACACACTAAGGGAATAGGGTACTACTGAACAGTAGAAAAATTGTACTTCCCCTTGTAAGATATAAATATTCAAGCACATTTACCCTTAGGGTCAGATAGCACTCATCCACTCTCATACGTCCATGTCTACTAATACCCTTAAGAATATATTGATATGCCACCAAACTTGAAATATGACCTCATAGGCTTTATAAATAAAAAATGTCTGTGATCTGCCCCTGTGAGGTACCATGAGGCCACAATGTCTAAGGAGGAAAAGCAGCTCTTAGAGGGAAAGATATGGTAGGTCTTAGCTATGAATCAGAGTCCACCTCTCAGGGTATTACTTTCTAACAGTGAGAGGATTATGTTTTTGTTATTAGGGTAAGGTTTCCACTTTGGACTGAAAACATAAAATGACTGCTATATACTCATGCTGTTGGACACTTTGCTCACTAAAGATTCCATTTATACAGAATTTACGAGGTTATCATCAGAAGGAGGCGGGATGTGTGTTTGTGTATGGTTCCCTCTTATTCAACAGAGCACAGGCCCCTCATTTCAGTTAGTCTCCAATAACTTCTAACCTCAAATGTAGGCGGTGCTTTAAAGCGTGTGTCCACAGAACTCTTTGACTGGTCCAGCTCATCTCTGGGAGGGGGCTGAGACTTCATTACAATCGCAGGTCGATGAAGCGGGGAACCAAATTCTGTCATCTCCTCCACAGGGCTCAGGTACTCATCGTCTGATGTGATGGGGCTAACCAGATCTGTAGAGGTCCCAAGATGCGAACGTGGGTCCACTGTAGGAGCTATAGAAGAAGGTAAAACATTGTTTAATTGCGAAGCACACAACTCAAAAACCTTGACTGGAGAAGGGACAAACATTAGCTATGACTTTGTGAAATACCTTATGCAAATGTGGGGCCTGATTTAGCATTGAATGGACAGTGCTCCATCCATCAGGGTGATGGAGGACATTAACTCCGGCATCTTGACAGGCGTCCGTCTGTCAAATTTAGAGATGACCACTGACCCAGCAATCATCTTTGTACATTGATAGGAACCGCCGTCAGGGACAATTTATGTCATGGACATTGATGCATGCAGAACTGTCTTCTGTCAGTTTAATAAGAGTGCAACTGGAAAGCGCTTCACACTGTCATGTTTTCCTTTACTATAAGTGCATACAGACCCACCGAAAAAAACGCTAGGGGCCCGAGTCACGGAGGTAAATGTAAACCGAAAGTCTAACTTTAAAGTTAGACTTTTGTTCTAAGTTAGACTTTTTGTCTACACTTAGACTTTTGATTCAAGTTTACTTTTGTGAATCAGGCCCTACCTGTTTATTTACTGTATTGTCATAAATATTTTATTTTAGAGTCGATAGTATTTGACTGTACCTGCATTTTCAAAGGTATGCAAAGGAAATGTCTGGTCTCTGTGGTAGGGAGTGACATTCATAGTAAACCGAAATGTTATTTTGCGGCCAGAGAACTAAACCACAGATCAACATTCACTTTGGGGCTCTGGTGACCCAACAGGTTATACTCCACTCCCAATGCCACAAAATTCTCCTGCTTGCATAAATTCCATCCTCCAATGTTTTTTTCTTATTATCATATAACTATACGACATTACATTGTATATGCGGAGTAATACAAAAACGAATACCAAAAGTAAGACCAGAAGCTTGAAAACAATGGTTTAGTGAGACAATTCAACGCTGTGCACAGGGAGTGAGGGTCATGCCTTTTAATATCAAAGCTGAAAACACCAACGGCACAACTAGTGCTTATTGTGTAAAAAAATAAGTACTGGGGCTCAAGGTCTTACTCAGTAGCCCATTTTCGACAGGGGAGCCAAATACTTGGCTGAGTTCTAGTCTTTATTACACCTCATGCCTCTTTCATCCACGACTAGACACTGCCCATCTCATAAGCTTAATTTTCACACCTGCTTTTTCCTTTTGACAATGTTTTTCTCTTCCTCCTTTCTCCTTTTCTATTTTTGTCTCTTTTGCTCCGGTTCAACGTCTGACGAGGGAAAATAAGTCCTGTCCCCTCCAAAGAATGAGTGCTTTTGGCCCACAGTTGCAGCCACCGGCTCAGATTAAGCACTGGGCACAACCATTCTGCCCTCTCAATCCTATACATGAGCTAATTGTAGGCTAAATGCATCTACTAGCAGAATAATCACCCATGCCTCACAAATTAGAGTTCATCTACTCTATATCAGCAGTGTTAGCAGTATTGTCTCCATTAACAATTACACATTACCTCCGACATTTAAAAAGTACAATATAGAGGGTTTCTGTCTGGAAAACATTAGTCCCCAATTAATATCTTCAAGCAACACCTCTTATTTATATGAGAACCCCTAGTATAGCGAGGCGGATGGAAACATTCGCCTGCAGTTTCTCAAATATGATCAAATATAGGTAGCCAATAGCTTTCTAAATCTCCAGACTGCACATGGACCCTATTCACCACAGGAATGGAACACCTCAAAGAGAAGGCATCTTCTTTTCTTCACAATCTGTGCAGCTTATTGACAGCATATTGCAAGCGGAACAATTTTTAAAGTTTTAAAATTTCTAATTAAAGTATTGTACAACCTTTCAGTTCACCCACTTTGATCCATTTTCAGACAACAAATATTTGTTTTGGTTAAATACATATTTATTTATAACTAAACCTGTGCTCTCTGATTTTTGCCATGTTCAGTCCCTTTTTTTAATCACGAAAAAATAAGTAACACTATGCACATATGCAGCTCTTTCATGCACAGAGGAAAACTGCTGCACTGTGCTTTTAAAGCTGCAGGCCGACCTAGCTGTCCCTAAAGGCACAACCTGAGCCACTGAAAGCCATTTCCTCTTGAAGCTCTCATATTAGACTATCTAGGCATGCTGTCCAGCTCCACATTTTCTTTTATTTCCAGGAAGGAGAAAGGGTTGTTCATAAACTGATTGAGCATTTCCATGATGCAGACATGGGGTTACAATTAAGTAACTTTCCCTTCTCCATTTTTGAATCTTTGCTAGTATTCATAAACACCGGTGAGAGGAGGAATCATAAATAAGGATGAGAAAGGGAGGACATAGAACATATGAAATATTTTACTCAAATCACACATGGAAGGTTACCTCAGATGCCCATCCATCCTGTAATCAGACAGTAATATCTTGCAAATGTATACAATGACCGTGAGGTTACGAGTGTGCAAGCCTCTGCAATTGGTGTACTCCTGGGAAAACTCCACTACGCTAGTAGACTGAGCCCTTGCTCTTCCCTGCATTATACCTATGCTGTGGGGTTTTACGTTTAAACCTATAATAACTGATAAAACCCCACTGAAAGAGAAATAGCCCTCTCCAGTGAAAACATATAAAGACTGAAAAAACACCTGCACAACCACAAACTAAATGCCATTCAAAGAAAGAAAAAAGAGAGTGAAAGAGTCATTTTTGCTCCCTGTAGGGGCCAATACAATGTAACTTTGTTATACAAGCTAGCAGTAAGAACGACTGGGCTAACATTATTCTGCTTGAGTTTTGTGGTTTAGGGATGCCACTAAAATATGTTTTCTTCTTCCATTTGCTTTTTTTTTTAGGTTTGTGGTCTTTGGTCTAAAGATGCAGGGTTTAGAAGCATGTTTTAGGTCTCGTTTAATTATTTTATAAACTGTAGAGCATCAGGACATATCATATTTGATTTTTTGGCTGCGTTTGATTCTTTCACTGATAGGTAAAATGGCTAGTTTCATAAGAATCTTTCCGAATATGTATCATCACATTTACCCACAAGGAATGGATAAAAACCCTTAATACATCAGCCCACAGTTTCGAGTGGGTCAGTATTGATAGTAGGTGAATTGCCAACACCTCAGGCTTTAAACATTCAATGCAAGGTATAGTGACAAGTATATGTATAAAGATTGCTATCACCAAGCATCTGGGATAGTGGTGAAAACATGACACCAGACTTTTGGAAAACATGGAACGCAGTGTCACTTGGAATGCTCGGCAAAAAACGTTCTTTACAAGTTCAACAAAGATTGGAGTGATATTGTTTGTATGTGCAGTGATTCAGCTACATATATGAAAACGTTATGTGATGACCAGTCAAAATTGATACCCGAGCTGAAGTGATTCCCTGTAGGAGATCCTTATCACTTGTTAGATGGTATGCTGAAAGAATCGCAATCTTTAAGTGCACCAGTATTGGCATGGGAAGCTATGTCAGTGGCCAGAGTTAACAAATTGTGTACTGGCTGTTTTGGCGTTGCCCGTCTCAAGTGCTAATGTTGAGGGCGCTTTCACAGGAGTTTACTTGGGAAGGAAAGAGCGAGCGTACATGACCAAAGCCTCACTGAAGAAGTATTGTATGGTGTACTACAATAAGTTTAATTTGCAAAAATCTATTTGGACCTCATATACATTATACGTACACTGACTATATACCATGTTCTATCAGTGCAGAAAGCAAGCAATAATAAAAGCAAAACGTTCCATAAACACTGGAAAAACACTTTTTCTGTTGTTTTTAGTGGTGCGAAGATGTGTAACCACTGATAACTGTTTTTTAAAGTATTGACATCACTTGAAAAAACTGAAAAAACCTCACCAGAATTTACCAAAAATAGAAACTGAAAACAGGAAAGCCTAATTATACCATATACAATCCAACAGAGCACAGACTGATTAGGGAAAGAGTAGGTAGCAAGAATGATTTCTTGATTTGGAAATCTGATACAACTTTCAGTAGACAGTGAGGTACATGCTTAGGCCTACCTTACTCCTATGAAAGATAATGTTTAGTTCATTGGAGAATAAGGGTTATATCTCGATCACTCTATGGTCCAGTGATGAAGCATGCCTCAAAATTCTGTGGGTGAGCACTCTTATAACCCAAATTTACTATGTATGCAAGGTCCCGGAATTGTTTCTTGATTCATTCCACCTAGGGGCAACTTGCTTTGTAAAATGTATTAATTTCATGATAGGGAGATAGAAAGGCTCCCTTGTATAGCCTCCTTTTTATCTGAATTTGTTTGCTGACGCTGCCTGTTAGCTTCATCCACATAGAAGCTTTGGTTGTAAAATATGTGATGCCGATGGTATTTTCTTGTTGTTCCTGTTATGCTGAATGGTGGTGGTATGGTATGGTTGGTTGATGTGTACTTGCTTTTCCATTCGTTTTATGTGTCTCACTGTCTGCAGGAGAGCTAAACAGTGATGGACCGGAGAAACAAAAGCCTTTGGCTTTTTGATTATTATTGGGCCTTAGACAAGCAAGTCAGCTTGAAGCAGTGTCATTGAGAGGTCATGGTACTTGGTCATACATAGGCTGATGAATCATCTATTTCTGTGGTGCACTGATAGTTTATTTGCATCCCACTTATTCTTATTCTTTCATGAAGATATTCTGAAAATCTCTAGACCAAATTAGACAGACAGAGGTCACGTCTGACAAGGACTTCCATCTAGAACGACAGCTCTAAAGATGTAGTGGATATTGGCAGATCTCGTTTCCGATGACATTGATTTTGTAGATTGTGAGAAGTTGGCCTGATATATGATGTCACTAGTTCTAGTGTACACCTTGTATCAGTCCAAACAACCCTTATGGTGATTGGTTGTAAAGTCAACCTTATAGACCAGCTATCCTAGTGGTAGCATGGACAAGAGCAGTCTTAGGCTAAACTCTGTTGAATACCAAATGAAAGGACACCACAACAGATGTATATAAAAATAGAATGTATTTATTCTAGTCAAAATACCCTCAGCACTCTTTATGAGATTCGAGGTAAGTACAACACAGTCTTATTTAAGCATACATTAAGTCACACAGGTAAGTAATACAGTTAGGCCCTAGGGGCCACGCAAACCATATACTAAGTAAGTGGTATAAGAACCACTGTCACGAACACAGGATAGGCCTACGGAATCACTGGGGCTACACTATACTACCAAAGGTTAGGAAGTGGGAGGCCCATGGGATTCAGGTGCAGAGTGGAAACACTCACACATAATGCGTAAAAGTCGATAGAAATACTAGTAGTTAGAAATTAAGAGTTTTAGGACACTTCTGGAGTAACTAGGAGGTCGTGACTTGGAAACTAGACCCTAGGATAGTCAATACCCTTGTGAGCACCGGAGTACTCAAGTTACCTAGCCCACGGGCTGCAGGTGCATAGGTGTGAACTTGCGTCGGGTTTCGTCGTTGACTCCTATGGATGCCTGAAGGAAAGTTGGTGACAGGCAGTCAGTGAAGAGTGTCCGGTGGATCCCAAGGATGGGATCAAGAAGGAAGGTACCTGCAAGCAGAAGGGACAGAGTCTAGGTCACCAGCCAGGAGCCAGGAAGGAACCAGGAAGGAACCAGGCGATGTCGTGAAGATGCAGGTGACGAGGTGAAGCTTGTCACAGCAGCCACGGGTACCAGGAGGTGTCGAGGACGACCAGGACCAGGAGGTGAGCTGTCCCATGAAGGCTCTTGCTGTCGGCGGCGTAGATATCGAGCTAGGACCCAACAAGCCTTGGCAAGCGGAACCCACGCAGAATGGAGGACTTGCTTCTGGTGCAGACCAGGAAGGTCTGGGGTGCTTCTCTTTCACAGAGGAGCGAGTGCCAGTCTGGAGGAGCCGGACCAGCAAGGCAAAATTGAAGGTTCGTCATCACAGAGGTCACTAGGTGCAACTCAGGTGCAGAAGGGCCCCACGCAGAACACGTGAAGTGTGGGGAGCTGATCTTCTTTGCAGATGGTGCTCGGGATTGGGGCTTCTCAATTCCCCAGGCACAGCCTCGAGGAAGCCTCAGAAGTCGCGCTAGTCAGTTACTAGTCACTTTTCCCAAGTCGCCGGTCCCACGTCCCTCGTCGCCTCCACGGGTCTCAGCTTTGCTGTAGATGTGGATCTGGTTCAGAGGTGTCTGGAAGTCACGGCACTGGTCTGTCTCTGCAGTCGTCCCTCGTAGGATCAGTCGCAAAGCAAGCAGCGGTCGCTGGATGGCGCCTGGTTGCCCAGGGTGGTCACTCCTTGGCCACAAGGGAGATTCTTCAGTCTTCTTCCTGAGGTCGAATGTCGAAGGTCCAGAGTTTCTGTTCAAGTTGCAAATTCAGGATAATCTAATTCTGCAGGGCTCAGCTGCCTACTGATATACTGGGCTAGTGGGCTGGGCTACCTGCAAGGTCCCTCCTATGGGTGGGACCAGTAAGGGAAGTGGTTACACCCCCTTTCCTTTGTCCAGTTTCGCGCCAGAGCTGGGACTGGAGTGCCCCAGCGCCGGTTTGAACTGGACTATGCATGGGACACCTTGTGTGCCCCAGGCAGTGTCTAGTTTCTTTCATCCCTCCCTGCCCCAATACACTAAGTCCTGTCTGGGGTGGTGCTCGCACCTCCTAAGGCAGGAAACCTATTGTCCAAGCCTCCCTCGCTGGAAGTACTCCCAGCAGCAGGAGGTCAGACTTGTGTCTGTGGCAGCAGCATCCATTTTGTGATGCTGGGGCTCTGGTTAACTTTAACCGGGTAAGTAGGTCTCAACATGTCTTCTCCCTCTAGAAGGGAGGAATAATATCCTCATCGCCAGAAATGGTATGGGGGTATTATTCCAAAGTGTTAGACACCTTACATGACATGTTTTGATAAAGCCAAACCATAGTTACCATAACCGTTTAAGATTATAAAGTACTTTAAGAGTATATGGTAGGCTATATCATAGAACATATAAGGACATGGTTCCGAAAGCTGCAGACAGGCTCGGCTCATGCTAGAGCACCATCTCACATGTTACCAAGCACTCTGCCTTCAGGATTGTTAAGGCCTGCCATAGGAGTGGCTGATAGGTACACATGTGTCTATATATAAGGTAGGTATAGGAATACTACACCTAAGCAAGGGGTGATTATACGACCTTGACCCAGCTGAGTGATCAGACAGTTGTGTCATAATGGAAGGCCAGGCCAGGGGTGGCATAATACATGCTGCAGCCCCTGGTAGGCCTAGGGTACACCTATGCCCTGGGTACCTAGGGTACACTATACAGGGGCCAATAAGGTGATCCTTACCAATTGGGTTATGCACCTAAAGTACATAGTCCATTTTAAAGAGAGAGCAGACAGCCTGAGACCCTGAATGGCAGGATCTCAGGCCAACTAAGTCGAAAAACCAGCTAGACACTAGGCAAAAAGTTGGGGGTAACCATAGTCAGATATCCACCTTCCTACACAGATGTCCTGGTCTAGCGAAGCAGATGTTGATGACACATTTAGGTATCTCTTCTTAAGTGCCATCACTAATAAAAAAGAATCAGGTGGAGTAACTGTTCAATGACAAGACATGGTGAAGGTATGTTCACTTTCCTTCCTATTTATCAAAATAAAGAGCAACTTCTCCCAGTAGCAACAGTGTCACCCTGCACACAATAGCACATGTGAAAACTGTTGGGTGTCTACTTAAGTGGGCCACCACTAGGAGGAGAAGTCACAAAGGTAACCAAACTTCTATTACTAGAAGAGATGAGTCAGGTCAACAGTGAATCTGAAAGATGAATCCAAAAGGAATCCAGCTGCAAACAGCAAAAACCAAAAGCAACAACATAGAACTAGTTGGCAAAGAATGCAACGAAACAAAGAGAACGTATGTTATGTTACGTGTATATGTTTACAGCTCACCCGGGAAGGTATCCTGGCGCTGAAGTAGGAGATGTATGGGCCAAGCCAGGGTCAGGTCTAAGTGAATAGCCAGGCCTTTAGTTTCTTATGGAATTGAAGAACTTAGGATGAGACTGGCGTGCAGGGGCTGGTCATTCAAGGCTTTAAGAGTGAAGTAGGAGAAGGCATGATGCCAGATCTTTGCACCCTGGAGGGTGAGGGATGCAAGGGTGAGTAGCTAACTGGTTTGTGGACATTTATGCAGTTCTCGAGGTACGTGGGCCCAATTTTGTGTAAGTCTTTGTATGGATGCATGAGGAGTTTGAAGTGTGGTCATTTTGGATTGCCAGTCAGTGGAGGTCTTTGAGGCGCAGGGTGATGCGAGTACCGGGTGAGAGGTTGAGAGTGACCTTTGAGTTTTGTATGCTTTGGAGTCTTCTGGTCAGTTGGGTGTGATTCCAGCATAGAGTGTGTTGCCATTGTCCAGCTTGCTGGTGATGAGGGCTTAGTTAAGAATGACATCAACTACTTTGGTAGCTCACTTGCCTTCTATTAATCTATATATAGTCTTTAATCAAAACACATAAAAGGTGGTGGCTCGGTATTCAATAGGCACACTCTTCTATAATTTCTTCAACTTTAATGTTCTTATATTCTTACAGTTTGTACAGAAGTAGTATCGCCTTCGAGCACACAATTGCACAAGTATTGTACTGTAATCAATAACGTAATCCAGTGTCTTCTTTTTTCCAATTTCCCAAATGTCTCCAATATTCAAGCCAATATGTGTTTGTCAGTCAATCAAGCAATCAGGGAATTGTAAGCGCGCTACTCACCCGTGAGGGTCTCAATGCTCTGGGGGGAGGTGGGTCCGCATTGCTATTCAGCAAAAGAGACAGATCTTGACAGTCTTCCTGAAGGTGTTCACTGAAGGGGCACGTCTGATGTTCCAAGTCTTGACTGTGATGTAGGAGAAGGATCTTCCTCCTGCTCTGGCTCTGTGGAAGCGCGGGGTTTCGGCGAGGACGGGTTGACTGATCAGAGGTTTCTTTTGGGTACATGGAGGGTGACTCTGTCGTGGAGGTATTTGGGTCCGGTGTTATGTAGGCATTTGTAGTAGTGGGTGAGGATCTTGAAAGTGACTCTCTTCTCCACGGGGAGCCAGTGGAGCTTTCGGAGGTGTTGGCTGATGTGCTCTTGTCGGAGGATGCCGAGGACGAGTCTGGCGACGGTGTTCTGTATAGTCTGGAGTTTCCGGAGTAGGGACTTGTTTATGCCGGCGTAGAGTGCATTTCCATAGTCCAGCCTATTGGTGAGAAGTGTGTGGGTGGCTGTCTTCCTTGACTCAGGGGGGATCCATTTGAACGTCTTACACAGGATGCAGAGGGTTTTGAAGCAGCTGGATGCCACAGCGTTGACCTGTCGGTTCATGGAGAGGGATGAGTCGAGTACAATGCCGAGGTTTCTGGCATGGTCGATGGGGGTCGGTGGGCTGCCGAGAGCGGTGGGCCACCAGGTGTTGTCCCATGCTGAAGGGGTGATTCTGAGGACGAGGACTTCTGTCTTGTCTTGAGTTTGAGGCAGCTGTTGGTCATCCAGGCTGTGACGTCCTGCATTCCATTCTGGAAATTGAGTCTGGCGGTGGTGGGGTCCTTGGTGAGGGAGAGGATGAGCTGTGTGTTGTCGGCGTATGATACAATGTTGAGGCAGTGTTGTCGGACGATGGCGGCGAGGGGGGACATGTAGATGTTGAAGAGGGTCGGGCTGAGTGATGATTCCTGTGGGACTCCGCAGGTGATTTCCGTGGGGTTGGAGAGGAAAGGCAGCAGTCTGATCCTTGGGCTTCTGCCGGTGAGAAAATATCAGATCCAGTCGATGGTGGTTCCTTGTATGCCTGCGTCTTGAAGTCTGGCTACGAGTGTGCGATGTGAGACGGTGTCGAACGCTACTGATAGTTCGAGTAGAAGGTGGTGTTGATGGTGCGCTGTAGTTGCGGGGCAGTTGGAATTGAGTTGCTCGTCGGTGACTTTACTCCAGTTCCTTCGTGGTGGGCGTGGGGTTATTTGTCATTTGGTCCAATTATCATTGACTTCTTCAGGGCTAAAAATCATATGAATTAATGTTATTCTAATCTTTCCAATTATTTATTAACAGCTTCACCAACCCCCAGAGTAGTGCACTACGAAGGAGACTCCTGCATGCAGGAAAGCCACAATAATAACGAAAGGCAGACCAGTGCCAAGTGCTCAATAAAAGAAGACTTTACACAAACATAGCGGTAAGTTCATAGATACATCATATGACACAAACTGGTACAAATTGCTATTTTCCCAGGTGCATAAGTGCATCACGTATTGAAGCTTAAAGGCTCTTTAACCCAAGATATAATATGAGTTTGTAACTTGTACGTTTTGGGTTTGGTTCAAAGTTCAGTCTTCTACTCCAAGTCAAAGTAATATGTAAAAATACAAACAGAGAAGCATCTTGATTTCTACCCTTATACATAAGGATCCTATGGTGTATCTACACATATTCCACTTTTGACATAGTGTCACTTTTCATCCTTCTGTCCAGACTGTCAAAGGCTTCTAAGGGTCAGCTCATCAGTGGGGTAAATCCTATATAAAGGAAAGATGTTAGGCTGCGTACATGTCTGAATTTAACCTCTTTGCTACTAGGCCTTCACACACCCCTCATTCCCCCCACTCTGTGCTAAGCCTCTTTTTTTAAATTTTGGGGTCGTTTGCCCTTAGCCCCCATAACGTTTTGTCCACATAAGGTATCCGCGCAAAATTTGCATCCTTTTCTTCCAACAGCTTGAGGATTCTAATCCCCTGGATCATGGGACCAAGAAATTTGCCAAAACTCAACAATTTTTTTTTTTTTAGGAAAAATGAGGAAAAAGTGCTGCAGAAGAAAGCGTCAGTTTTTTTCCCTGCTAAAGCTATTGGTAGGAAGTAGGATCTGCTTTTATGTTCACCCCACTTTTTGCTGGTGTCCTTATGTTTTACTGGCTAGTATGACTGTGATCCTGCTAATCAGGACCCCAGTCTCTGTGCTTCTCCCCTAAATTGGACATGTTAAGTACTTAGGTACACTCCAGATTGGGTACTGGTGTACTCTTGTAAGCCCCTAGTATATGGTACAAAGGTACCCAGAGCATAGGTACACCAGGGGTCCCCTATGGGCTGAAGCATGTATTATGCCACCAATAGGAGACCACTCAAATTATGACTACAGGCCTGCCATTGCAGCCTGTGTAAGCCTGTGCAAGCTAGTGCTAGCACCACTTAAGACAGATATAAGTGTCCTTAAATCTGTGGTCACTGCACTTAAAACCTATAAGTCACCCCTAAGGCAGGCCTTTCAATCCTGAAGGCAGGGTGCTCAGTTATAAGTGTGAGGGTGCCCCTGCATGAGCGGAACACCCCTACAACCTTTGGAGTCCATTCTCCTGGGTTGTAAGTGCATCAGCCATTACGAAATATAGAGTGGCATTGCATCATTATGCAATGGCTAGCTCTAAACTGGCTGTAACAAACCCTATCGTGTTTGGTATCAAACATGATGGAATCATACCCCAACACCGTAAACGGTGTTGAAGGTTTAAACTGTGTTGGAGGTATGAGTCCATGCAATTTAAAGCTCCTCTGGGAGGCCCTCAGTGCTCCCACTACCAGTGTTCTAGACCCGGACAGCAAACTATGGCTGCTGTCGACCAGAGACATGATTCTCCCTCCTGCTGGTGAGCCAAGCTCGAGCAGGAGAAGGCAGGCCAATAGGTTTCGTGTCTGAAGGAGGTGTGACCACCTCCCAGAGGGTAGGGGCGCCTCCCTGCGCCACTGGACTGCTTGGAAGGGCACATTTGGTGCCCTTCTTGCATACTTCAGTTAAAAGCAGTTCTGGGAGCCGTTGGCTCCCGCTCTGGCGTGAAACTGGACAGAGAACATGGGAGTATTCTCCCCACTGTCCAGCCCCTCCACAGGGAGGGACTCCAGAATCGTCCCAACCCTTTCCTTAGGGTACTTAAGGGTTTATCTGTGGGTGGGTCCCTAGATTCGTCCAGGGAGAAGATTCAGATCTCAAACCACTTCAACTTCAACCATCTGGGCCCTTTGGACTTCGCTTTGGGAACCGAGACAGCAACTGGGAAGACTTCTGCTGATCCTGCAATGTCTATGCCTGTGCTTCATACAGGTTCTTCACAAGGCCTGTGCATATCCAAGACACCTGAAGAAATCACCCTTAGAGTGAAAGAGTCACTCCTCTGCATCTTCAGGCACCGCAACAAACCTGACCAGTCTGCTGTTCCTGAGCTCCTATGGTCTCCGAAAGGTTCAGCAACACAGGTGGTGGTTCTGCAACTCCCTAGAGGCCTGCCCTGTCTTCGCAGCAAGCTTGAAGTCAGTATCCCTCGTCGGAACCGCTGGAGTAGTACCCCTGTGTACCGCGGTGATTTGCCCTTGCCAAGGCTTGTTGACTCTCTCCTCTAGAGATCTTCGGGCTCCAAGAAGCTCCACCCTCAATCATCTCCTGCAGCCAAGATCTTCACCTGCACCGCATCCTCTGCACCGTGGGCCTTCATCATTTGGTGAGCTACTCGAGGTCCTCTTGCTACTCCTGTGCCTCTGGCCTGTGGGTCCTCTCAAGAGTCTTCTTTGGCTCCAGTGTGCTCTCCTGCTTGCTCGGGCCTGCTCTGATTTACCTGCTTGTGGTGAGTCACTTGGACCTTGCCTGTCCCGACACTGCACCATTTTCTAGGACTATGTTGGTAGCCGTTGCGAAGGCTTGTTGGTGCCCCTGCCGGACAATGACCACCCTGACTCTTAACATCCCATGTGGGACAGCTCGTGAACGGCTCCTGGTCTTCCACAGCTTCGCCAGGTCCATACAGCTGCATCTTCAAGGGTACCGTCAACTCTCCTGCCTCACCGACATCGGTGGGCCTTTGTCGTCCATGCCTCCTGGTCACTCCTGAGTGGCATAGACTCTGGCACCTCTGCATGCAGGTACCTCTCATCTTCAATCCACCTTTGGGTTCCACTGGACTCCTTCACCTTCTTCGCCAGCGGCATCTTTGCTGAAGTCCTCCATTGTTGTCTACAGCGATTTCCGACATCACTTCGCACCTATGTACCCGGCTTCCCTGGTGTAGGTATCCTAGTTACGCCATGGGTGGGGTGACTCTCTAACATCAACTATACTGAGAAGTATCCCTCTAGACCTATCTTGCTTTACTTAAAGTGGGTACAGATGGGAATAGATATCACAACAATGTTTTCATTTTTTTTTTATTTATTATTTTTTTTTTTGAAACCGTTTATTGCAATCTCAAATAGTTACAGGTATGGGCCTACAACCATCTGGCCGGCCGCTAGAGTGGCAGAAGCATATGACATACATACAGAAAAATCTCTTGGTGGTGCAAAAAGGGTAAATCAGGAGATGTCAGCAGTGCAGGCCACATAACTCCAAACCCACAATACGGTTTCCTTTTGTCGAAACACAACAACACAAAAAAACCACACCCGCAAGGCAACCCGCAATCCCAAGTGACAGCACGCGCTCCTTAAGTGGGGGACCCCAACCAATCGCCAAACTCTGAAGAGGGGAATGAGAACAGATCAGGGACTGGGGAACCACGTGCCCATGGCTGGGGGAGGGGGGTCGGCTAGGGGGACGGAGCTGGTGAGGCAGCCGGCAGCAGTGGCGGCTCGCAGATATCCCCGCGATAGGCGTTCCAGGGGCCCCAGATTTTCACCCACGCCCCAGGCTTACCCCTCGCAACATACACCACCTTTTCACGAAACATACACCAATCCATGTGTTCTTTCCAGGCCGACACCGCCGGGGGCCTCTGGGATCCCCACAATTGAGCAATGTCACGCTTAGCTATCATGTATCCCAGAGTCACCCACCGCGTCTGCGGAACCGAGTAGTCGGTTGGCTCCCACACATTCAGCAAGCATCTCCTCGCTTCAGGCAACAGCGCGACACGCGTAACCACTCGCAGGACCTCGTGCACACCACGCCAGAATCGCTCCACCTTTGGGCATTCCCACAGAATATGCAAGAAAGTTGCCAAAGCACCACAGCCACGCTTACACAGTCCATCCTCAGCAAAGCCCATACGTAAAAGCCTTGGCCCCGTCACGTAAACCCGGTGGAGGATCTTAAGCTGGACGAAGCGAAGGCGAGCCGGGATGGCCACCTCCTTCGGAGAGGCCACCGCGGAAATCCAGTCCTCGTCATCCAATTCCGGCCCATCGGCAACCCAGGCCTCGCGGAGGCCAGTCAGCAGGCCCGATCGGTCGTTGATCAGTTTTTTATATATAAGGGAGATCGTGCTGTCTGGGACATGGCCATCCAGCACTCTGTCCTCTAGGGGGGAAGACTCCGGAATGGACGCGACATCCGGGAAGACGGAGCCCAGCGCGTGGCGGACTTGTAAGTACCGAAAGTACTCACTGCCTTGCAACTGAAACTCCGTCTGCAGCGTCTCGAAAGTTTTGAATCCCCCCCTCGTCCAGAGATCCCCCACGGTGCTAATACCGATCGTGTCCCACTTCTCGAAGCCCTTCGAGGTCCACAGGGAGCCCAGCCTCGCAGACGCATAGAGCGGTGACGCCCGGGTCAAACGGTCCTTCCACCCCATAGCTGCGTTAGCCGCGTGCCATACACGCACCATGACACGCGTCGGTCCCGTCAGGCGAGGGTCCGGCACGCCAGAATAGAGCGCTCGATTGTAGTCGCCACCGGGCAGGAGCATCTTGTCCATTTCAAATGCCGGGTTCAGGGCGGGCCCGTAAAGGCCATGATTAATCGCAGCTAGCTGGGAGGCCCAGTAATAACGTTTAATATCCTGGAGGGCGACCCCCCCATCGTACCACGGAAGCGTCAATTTAGCCAAGGCAATACGTGGCCTCCCATCCCAGAACAGGCGACGCTGCAAACTCTCCACCTCTCGGAAGTAGCGCGCCGGGACCAAGTCCATAGTGTTCTGGAGAGCGTACAGAAAGCGCGGCAACGACATCATCTTAAACAAGGCCGCTCGGCCGAGCGGCGAAAGCGGCAGACGCCGCCAACGCACCACGTCCTCCCTCAAGCGCTGGAGGGGAGGCAACAAATTCCGCTCGTAGCGGGCCTCCGGGTCCAGAGTAATATATATATCCAGGTACCGAAACCCCTGGGAAGCAATCTGGATCGGACAGTCCCGTGGTAGGACCGGAGCCTCCCCGGCAAGCACATATACACAGGATTTCCCCCAGTTGATGACGAGGCCTGAGTTGCGAACGAATGAGCGCAAAACATCAACTAGGACGATCAGTGATTTACGCGGGGAGGCGAGATATAGAAGGATATCATCAGCGTAGAGAGACACACGGTCCTCATGCTCGGGGGTCCAGCGGAGACCACGGATGGAAGGGTGCCACCGCAGCCACTCCGCCAGGGGCTCCAGGGCCAGTGCAAACAGGAGAGGCGACAGGGGGCAACCCTGTCGCGTGCCCCGTCCCAGTGCGAATGGAGCCGAGACTCGTCCATTCACCACCACCTGCGCCAATGGGCCGGAATACAACAACTTGACCCAGCCGATGAAGCCCGGTCCGAAGCCAAACTTCGCCAGCATCGCCCAAATGTATGGCCACTCGAGCGTATCAAACGCCATGGTGGCGTCCAAGGACGCCAAGATGGCCGGCTCCCGCACGAACGGGACGCGCGCGAGCACCCCGTGCAAGCGTCGCAGATTAAGGGCCGTGTTACGATGGGGTATGAAGCCGGACTGGTCTTGGTGGACCAAATCGCCCACCGCGCCGACCAGCCGGTTGGCCAGCACCTTGGCGAGGATTTTGGGCTCCGCGTTCAAGAGCGAGATGGGCCTATAGGATGTGACCCGCTCACGGGGTCTCCCCTCCTTGTGGATCACCACGATCGTGGCCAGACGCTGGTCCGGCGGAAGGGAACCCCGCGAGCGGGCCGCCAGGAACATCGCGCGCAGGTGGGGCGCCAGTACATCCGGTCGCAGCTTATACAGCTCGATAGGGATGCCATTGGGGCCCATGGCCTTGCCAGATGCGACCGAGCGGATAGCAAGGGCAATTTCGTCCGAGGTGGGAGGAGCGTCCAGCGAATCCCTGTCCTCCACCGAGAGGGAGGGCAGCGCGATGTCCCGAAGCAGGGCATGGGAATCCTCCTCCGAGCAGGGAGAAACCGGGGAATACACCTCGCGGAAATAATCCGCGAAGCAGGAGACAATGGCGTCCGGCTCGGTGACACACACACCATCCATCCTCTCGATCAACGGAACCACACGACTCGCTCTCTCCTTTTTGTCCAACCACGCAATCAATTTACCAGCCTTATCACCCACATCATACAGTCGCCCCTGTTGCTCCCTACTGAGGCCCCTGGCCGCCTCCGTGACGAGGGCCCTATAGGCCGCCTGCTTGAGGTGTAGAACATGCAATGTGGCATCCGTCATCCCGCTCCCCAGGTCACCCTCTAGTTCAGTAATTTCGGCCTCCACCCGGGTTACCTCCTCCCGCTCGCGCCTCCGGGCATGGGAGATAAGGGAGAGGGCCTCCCCCCTGAGAACTATCTTAAAAGCCTCCCAAAGGGAGATAGCCGAAGGGACAGACCCCACATTCTCCTCAAAGTACCGCTGCAAGGATTTGATCAATTCTGCTCGAATAGTGGGGTCGCCCAGGTACCAGGCATTGATTGGGGCTACCCTGCCCTCCCCCCTCGGGAAGACATCAAAGTGCAACAGTAATGGGGAGTGATCTGAAATACCCCGCGCCAAATGGCGCACCTCTCCCACTCTCCCAGCATAGGCCGCAGGGACAAGGACATAATCAAGCCGCGAGAGGCTACCATGGGCACCCGAGTGGAAGGTGTATTGCAGCTGCGCGGGATGCTTTAGTCGCCAGCAATCCACCAATCCTAGTGTATCTAAAAGGCCGGACAGCCACGCCTGTGCCCGGGGGAGGTCCCTGGGGAGATGACGATCCATAGACCCAGAAGCCACCGCATTGAAGTCTCCCCCAACTACCAGAAGCCCACCCGGGAGGTCAAGGAGGAGGCGCCCCAGGTCCGCAAACGTGGTAGATTGCAACCCCGGCGGAACGTACACTGATACAAAAACGACCACTTTGCCCTCCATTCTACCCACCAAGACAGTGTAACGTCCCCTCTCATCATGGCGCACCTCATCAATCTCCAATGGGAGCGAGTTCTTAATCATGATGCCCACCCCCCGCGAGCCCGAGGTGAAGCCCGAATGGGCCGCCAAGCGATAGCCTCGCCGATTCATGGCATGAAAGGAATTACCTATAAGGTGTGTCTCCTGCAGGAAGACCACATCTGGTGAAATCCGTTTCAGATACTGCAGGACCACACCACGCTTAATCCTATCCCCCAGTCCGTTAACGTTCCATGATAACACAGTCAAATCCCTACCCCCATCATACATGGAAGCCATCAGTCGTCCCCCAAAGAGCATCTCAAAAACAACAATACAGTAAAGGGTTCGCCTTGCGGTGCAAACAAACAACACTCCACCCCCGCCCACCCATCCCAACAGAACTCCCCCCTCCCTGCACCCCTGCATGAGCCCAGACAGCCCCCCCAAAGTGCAGTGTGCCTGTCGCCCCATAGATGAAAAACTAACTAGTCCCCCAGAGGAGGAAGGAAAGCCCCCAATGGACCCCGCACGACCTCCATAGGAGGGGAACATACACGATCAGGGAATGGTAACAGGAATGTCGTCCAGAGCAAGGCCTACTATTCACCCCTCAGTTCTGATCCGGCGAGCACTCCCCACCAACCGCACCCCCCCCACCCCCCCGGCCCCGATCCCCAGGCAGAGTATCCAACCAGTCCCCAGCCGCCTCGGGACGGTCAAAAAAGTGCGTGCGACCATCCACCTCCACCCTCAGCTTAGCTGGAAAAAGCATTGAGTACTTAAGGTTCAGGTCCCGTAGGCGACGTTTAACTCCGAGAAAACTCAGTCTCTGCTTTTGGACTGTCGGAGTAAAGTCAGGGTAGAAATTCACGTCCATATTATCGAGCTTGACCGGTCCCTGTAGCCTGGAAGTCTGCAGGATAGCGTCTCTGTCCCGAAAGTTAAAAATCCGGGCAATGAGAGGCCGCGGCGGGGCTCCGGCCTTAGGTCTTCCTCCGGGGACCCTGTGAGCACGTTCCACCGCAAAAAGTTTACTCAGCCCCCGGGGCTGGAGACGGGTGAGGATCAGGTCTTCCACAAACAAATCTGCCGCCTCCTCCTCCCGTCCCTCCGGCACCCCGACAATGCGAACGTTGTTCCTCCGGGCCCGACCCTCGGCGTCCTCCAATCGACGGTCCATCAGGGCGCTCGCCTGGCCAAGCCGGTGCACCTCCTTTTGAAGGGCCGCCACGTCTGTAGTGAGACTCGAGGTGGTGTGGGCCAGGGAATCGACCCGGTCATTTGTTTTAGACAAGTCGGCTCTCACCAGGCCCAAATCCACCAGGGCCGAGTCTATCTTCTGCGCCAGAGTATCAAAGCGCTGGTCCACCGAGGCCTTCATCTCGGCAATGGCGCCCATGACGTCCCGGAGGGTCAGATCCGCGGGCTGAGCAGACGCCTCAGCCGGGCCCGCGGGGGATGTACGCTGTGCCTCTGGGGATCCCTTCTGGAGGGTGTAGCGGTCCATACTGTTTGACTGATGTGCCGGGCCACGGCGGGTCGATTTCACCTTTGCCCGGTCGCCATCTTGCTTCGTGGACATGTCGCACTCCCAAAGTCGTGCCAATCTCCTCAAAAGGGCCGATAAACCAGTTCACGGGTTCCGGGGGGGGGTGACCACTGGACCGCAGGACAACTCACAGCCGGCGGGTCAGCCGGGCACCGGGACAAGGCCACACCACCGCACCCCGCTCCGCAACCCTACCTCGCCCGAGGGCAAGGAGGGCGCAAAAGCGAAAGTGAAAGCGCGGGGTACGCGAGTCGCCCAGCCCTGCCCGCCGCTGTTGTTCGCTTTGTCCCCGGATCGCCCCACAACTCCAATCCGGGGGGCCGGCGCGGAGAAGGCCGCAATCTTCGAGCGGTGCTCCCACCAGTGTCCGGGGTCCGATTCGAAAACGGAAAACGGGTGCCGCCTCAGCTCGGGTACACAGACACAGTCCCCTCGTCAAAGAAAGGATATAATCAGGATTAATTCAGGAGGTCGCGGAGGTCCTCGGGAGCTTCGCACCTACGCGGCCATCTTGGTTGCGCGCTAGGCTCCTCCCCAATGTTTTCATTTTTACAGCTTTTTTTATTGTTTGTATTTAGTTTTTTCTTCATAATTTATACTTCTTCACAATGATTTCTCATACTGTGCAATTCATCTCTATTTAAATAAATAGTTATTTCTTTTTATACAATACAGAGTGTCAACAAACATTTTTTTTTTTTTTTGGTTGTCAAACCATGTGAGTGTCATCAATAATTCGCAACAAATGAGACTATCCCCACACCAATCACACCTCTAAAAAATCTACATACATATCACATTCATACAACAACTTGCATACAGCACCCCAAGCGGAGAAGAACAGCAATGGTAGAGCTTGTCCAAGACAGGGCAAGCCGTTGAGTCTTCTGACAGATTACTAAGCATTGGGGTGTCTCATACTGTCTGGTCGACGCACGTTTCGGTGGCCTAATATTCTTCAGTTGCCACCTTCATCAGGACCTGTTGCTTCACTAATTGCAGAAGTCATAACCTTGTGTATCTCATCCTATGTCCCTGTGCTCTCGGATATGTAGGAGAGACAGGACGTGAATTTAGAACCCGCTACAGTGAGCACAGATCTGCCATAAAAACTAAAAAACTGCTCTGCCCTATGGTTCAACATTGCATAGATCAGGGCCATAAGGAGAATGAACTAAGATGGTTGATCCTGGAAAAGATAAAAAATATCCCGGGCAAAGAAACACAAAAAGTGAGGAAAATACGTGAGAACTATTGGATTTACACCCTAGATACAGTTAAAAATGGTTTGAACGAAGAAATAGTGTGGCATACAGGTTAAAGGATCTCCACATCTTATGTATAAGACAATCATGCCATGGATTACCTGTTGCCGCCGTACATAATAAGTAGCAATCTGACCATTAATACTGCTCTATGTTCCACGTTAAAATAGAAAAAGTAGACAGATCTGCATGAGACATACTGTGGGGGGTGCAACAACTAGATGTCACCTCATATGTACGTGCCAATATATGCTCGGGGAGAATATCTACATTCTTAGTTGACAACTGGAGTGTACACCCAGGACACGTCAGGTTTAGCCTCCATATCTGGCCACATCTTATTTTTACTCCAACAGGGAAGTACTGAGACTAGTTCTCCATGACATCATAGTGCCACTGGCTCGCATTTGATTTCACCTATATGACTTAACAAGCCACTTTACTAATACGCAGTTTATTACTCATGTAGCCTACACTGTATTCTAACCAGTTTTGGGTTTATCAATAAACTACAATCTTTATAACCTGGGCTATGGACCCAAACAAACAAATAGTCAAATTGTATGAAACACAGATCGTATGGATTGACCTATACCAACATGGCGCTTACGTTTTTCGACTAAAATAACATTACGTTCGCCTTGGGGGTTGCTAAACAAACAGTAATGAAATGTTCTGAATAGATAATCTAAATTAGAAACACTACATTTAACAGCACTCCTAATACGAGTAGTATTCGGTACAGATACTTGTAACTATGTTAACCAATCATTTTACGACTAATAACATATGTCTGGTATCCACCTCATCTATCGTGTTGACCTAGTTTCGAGGCAAGCAAATAGTCAAACCTGTATGAAATACAGATCGCAAGGACTGACCCATACAAACATGGCGCTTACGTTTTTCGATGAAAATAACACAGCGTTCGCCTTGGGGGTTGCCGTGAATAACAATAACTAACATTAGGCCCAGATAAAACAATGGATATAACTCCGCGTTACAGGTTCCAAAGCGAAACGTGGATACTAATCGGATGAGTGTTAGCATAGTTGTATTAGGGCACCATTCATCGTAAACCATTCCAATATGGAGGACACGTTAACAGGCAAACTCCATGCAGAGGGAAAGCATCGGGAAATTATGTACAGCCTGCCGTTAGCGAGCCACAAGTGTCTTGAATTAACCAATTACCGGATAATTAGTTCCGCGCAGGAAGTATATAAAAAGCAACAGTGTTGCTCAGGACTCATAAGGAACAGGACTACGCCAGGATTCCCCGGATAACACCATATACCAGTGACTGAAAGGTGAGTAATCCTCAGACGAACTCGTCCGTACTGGGTTTCTAACGGTATTCTAGGGAATGGATAATTTGTTCTTACTTTAGAACTAACTGCGTAATAAACAAAAAACTAGTTTTGTGGTCCAAAATAAGGCGCAATGATAAAACAAGGTAACTATGCCTCGGTGATTATCTCGGGGAAGGAGGGAACGAACTTATTCCAAATCTTACGAGCACTGCGTCCCTACATAGGTAAAATACCACTATTAAGATATATAGCCTAAAATGTCGGGGACTATACCCATAAAAACAAGGTAAATGAGAGTACATCATAGTCGAGAAACTTATGCGCGCATATTGGCTTGGGGTGAAATAGCAATAAATATAGCTGTTTTTTACCCCTTCTTTCACTTCGATTTCCTTACCAGCGTTGGCTAAAGCACTGAGATACAAATGCTGACCTTCAACGAAGACAGCCATATCCATCAAGACAAATAAAGGAAAAAGTGAATAATAACCGAGAATACCGGAAAAGACGAAACTGTGAACAGTCTTGAATAAGTAGGTCTCATTCGAAGAGTATCAAAAAGGTTTTTTTTGATAATAAGTATAATCCATCTAACTCTCCCTTTTTTGAGACACCTCAGAGATAATAACCCCCAGTCTTCATAATTTAATACAGGTTCCCCGAAGATATTGGTATCCTGGTTGTAAAAAGCCTTCCTAAACTACAAGACACCAGAAATTGATTACGTGGCGTACCTACGGCCTCACTTCACAGTTTGAGAGTGACTCAGATTAATATGAGGTATGTTGAGTAGAGATATAATGGATCACTATGTGGCCTAGCAATGAGAGACCCATTAGAAAGAGACAAGCTAATTACCATTATTTTTCAAAGTAACAGCCAGTAAGGCGAATTTCCTGTGATATCCAGAAAACTATACATCTCTATATTATTACCAGTGAGCCAACTCGATTGGTACAAGGTAGATTTATACTTTTTCTTTTTAAAATCTACCAAATGTAACTTGTGAATAAACTTTTCAGAACGAAAATTGGGCAGACGGAGAAAAAGCTGCTAAACACTCCATTTAACCTTTCACATATTCTGGCCTTTTTCTTACTTTTTTCTTATTTTTTCTTACTTTTTCTCACTTTCTCTTCTCTCTATATCCCAGAAAACTAATAATACCATTTAGAGAGCAATGAATTCAGTAGCGCTATTGCTAACCCGACAGTGTTATAGGGGTTTTTTAATGATGTGTTGGAGACAAATTGCATATTCTCCTGTGGGATTGATAGATGGTATTTAATGTTACTCCAAATCATGTCCAGTGACATTATTTTCATTGAATTTCAGATTATTCAGGTCCCCACCCTTGCCCGTGATTAACTCATGTAGCAACAGGTCCTGATGAAGGTGGCAACTGAAGAATATTAGGCCAACGAAACGTGCGTCGACCAGACAGTATGAGACACCCCAATGCTTAGTAATCTGTCAGAAGACTCAACGGCTTGCCCTGTCTTGGACAAGCTCTACCATTGCTGTTCTTCTCCGCTTGGGGTGCTGTATGCAAGTTGTTGTATGAATGTGATATGTATGTAGATTTTTTAGAGGTGTGATTGGTGTGGGGATAGTCTCATTTGTTGCGAATTATTGATGACACTCACATGGTTTGACAACCAAAAAAAAAAAAAAAATGTTTGTTGACACTCTGTATTGTATAAAAAGAAATAACTATTTATTTAAATAGAGATGAATTGCACAGTATGAGAAATCATTGTGAAGAAGTATAAATTATGAAGAAAAAATAAATACAAACAATAAAAAAAGCTGTAAAAATGAAAACATTGTTGTGATATCTATTCCCATCTGTACCCACTTTAAGTAAAGCAAGATAGGTCTAGAGGGATACTTCTCAGTATAGTTGATGTTTTTTTCCCCCTGTTCCCTGACCTTAAATTAACTCATTAGGGGGTTACCTTTGTTAGTGTGACTCTCTAACATTCCATCTTCCATGGAGTTTCTTCAGGGTCCTCTGGGAAGGGTCCTTCTTTAAAATTGCAACCGCGACTTATCCATTGACTTACATTGAGCACGTGGTCATATTCCCACTCTGCACACGACCTCCGTGGGGTTCCTAGATACTTACCTTGGGTGGTTCCTTTGGTACCCGACTCTTATACGTCTTCTGGGCCCAGTCTCGGCTATTTTAGTATGTGGTTTGGTCTCCCCCTGGAGACAACTGTGTATTTGTGCTACTTACGTGTTCTATTAACAAAGTATTGTGTGTATTGAGGTTATATCTCTGTGTAGGAGATATTGCAATGTGCTTGTGAATGTTTATAATAAATACATATTTTTATAACTACACTGTGTGGTTCTTTTTCACTTAACCTACACCTTAAGATTAAATTCTGGTGGAAAAAAAAATCTGCTTTACACTGGACTAAGCCTGAAGGCTGCTTTCCACAGCTACCACTTAGAGAGCTTTCTAAGGTTGTCTAAGACCACTAAAATCACCATAAGGGTTGTCTGGATTAGTGCAGGGTGCTACACTTACATAAGTGAGCACCATATACTAAGCCAGCTTCCTACAGGTATCAACAAAGGGTTTGGGGTGTTAAAATCACCACTTTTGTAAACAAAACAATATTTTCTACACAGTTTTGGTATTTTACTGGGGCATAGCCTATTTTTCCTATTTGTTGTCCTTTCAACCTCCTTCCAGTTAGTGGTAGAAATGGGTGTAAAGGCAATAATAGATCCTGGAGAACTATACATTTCTGAAACCTAGACAGAATTCTGAATTAAGCAAGGGGTCATTTGTGTAGATCCTTCAAGGTTGTTGTATAGAAACTAACAATTGAAATAAAAAAATATTGAAATAGAGTTGGAAAATTAGCCATTTGTGCCAACATTTTCACCTGTAACTTCTTCTAAGTATGGCAGATTTTTTTAACCAATATACTATTACGTCTGCTGGACCCTTCTGGTTGCGGGCCAAAGCCAATAACTGAGCTGCGTCTTGCAATGGTTTTTCATTGTGTACCGGGTATATAACAATTATTTTGATAAAATATAGAGTGAAAACTAGGTAGCAAGGATGCCTATATAATTCAGAAATTGGAACAAAATATAGAGTTTAGAAGCAGTGGTTATTTGCACATCTCTGAAATAGTGGGCATGTGAATTAGAGGACATTTTTCAAAATGACTTCTTTTTTACACATTTTCTTACAATTGGAAGGCAGAAATGCAAAGAAAGTCAATTGGTAATAACACATGTTGTACTATTCTGTGTTCCTGATAAAAAATGGTACCTCACTTGTGTGGGTAGGCCTAGTGCCTGCGACAGGAAACGGCCAAACACGCAATATGGACCCATCACATTTTTCCAGTGAAAACTGACCCTTTTTTTGCAAAATGCCTAGCTGTCAATTTTGGACCCTAGCTCAGCCCGCACCTAGGGAAATCTAGCAAACCTATACATTTTTTTAAACTAGACACCCAGGGAAATCCAGGATGGTGTGACTTGTGTGGCTCGCATCGGGTTCTGTTATCCAGAATCCCTTGAATACCTCAAACTTTGTAAAAAAACAACAAATTTTCCTCACATTTTTGTGAAGGAACGTTGTGGAATCTGCGGGAAGCCACAAACGTCCTGCCACCCACCATTCCCCAAAGTCTCCAGATAAAAATGGTACCTCACTTGTGTGGGGAGGGCGTAGTACCTGTGACAGGAAACGTCCCAAAACGCAACGTGGACACATCACATTTTTCCAGTGAAAACGGACCCTTTTTTCGCAATGTGTCTAGCTGTGGATTTTGGACCCTAGCTCTGCCAGCACCTAAGGAAACCTAGCACACCTATACATTTTTGAAAACTAGACATCCATGGGAATCCAGGATGGGGTGACCTGTGTGGCTCTCACCAGGTCCTGTTACCCAGAATCCCTTGCAAACCTCAAACTTTGTCAAAGCAACCACATTTCCTCACCTTTCTGTAATGGAAAGTTCTGGAATCTGTGTGGAGCCACAAACTTCCAGCCACCCAGCATTTCACTGAGTCTCCCGATAAAAATGGTAACTTACTTGTGTGGCTAGGACTAGTGCAACCCCTACGTATAAAAAAATCCCCAGCATAATCCCTGGCGCATAGTGGGCTCTCTGCCCTCCCTCCTGTGGGAGGCAGAGAGACTGAGGCTTCTTTTTTGAGGCAGTGGGGGCATTGGTATGCCCATTTTGGGTAGCCCCCACCCCTAAGTATTATTTAAACAAAATCCCTGATGCCTAGTGGGCTGTCTGCCCCCGGGGGTGGGCTAGGTAAGGAGCTATTGACCCCCATCTGCCTCCCGGGGGTGAAGAAAGACAGTTGCAATTTTATTGTGGGGGGGGGGGGGGAGTTGGGGCATTGGCATGTCCATTCTGGTAAGCTCCCACCCCATGTATAAAAAAGAATAATAATCCCTGGTGCCTAGTGGGCTTTCTGCCACCGGAAGCATATCAGGGGCTATTGCTCCAATCTGCCTCCTGGGGGGTGTAGGGGGAGGAGAGAAAGGCTGTGGCATTTTTATGGAGGGGGCATTGGCATTCCCATTCTGGACAGCCCCTAGCCCTCCCGAACTTTGAAAAAAAATAATCCCTGGTGCCTAGTGGGATTTCTGCCCTCCCTCAACGTTCCCGGGAGGGCAGATTGGGGGCACTGCCCCCATCTGCCCCCCAGCGGGGCAGAAAGACTGAATTTTCTCATTAGAAATGGGGGGCGCAGAGACCCTTGCCCAAGGGGCCGCTTTCCACTCCCTGGTGTCTAGTGTGTGGATCCCTGCTTGGAAGATTCTCTCCTTTCCAATAATACCTCTCCTGTGTGTTTCGGTGTTTGGGTTGAGATGCCGCGCTATGCGCGCAATCGTCATTACATTGGAAAAATGCGTCAGGAGGTTGGGGAAACTTTTCCCCACCTCCCGAGGCCAAAAAAGAAAAAAAGGCAATCCCTCTGCTGTTTAGAGCAGAGGGATTCACTGCATTTGTGCACATGATGGAATGGTTCCGTCATGAGCGCTCGAGCACTGGTGCTCACGACGGCACCACTCCGTCATGAGCACTGAAAGGGTTAAATCCCTGGACCACTGAGGCCCACAGGAGTATGTACTAAGTCCCACTCTGTTTAACATTTACGTCCGTCCAATGGCAAAATGAATCAGAATTTTTGGGCTTAGTTTCATGAATTATGCAGATGATACTCAATTAATAATTGCTATAGACAAATCTGGAACAGCATCTATTGAGCCCTTCCATCTATGTATGGCTGCAGTCACCTCCTAGTTGTGCTACAATGCATTAAAGTTTAATTCTGAAAAAAACGTGGTGCTTTGCATTTACTACAATTATGCTTTGGGATCTCTTCCCTCCAATTTCCGCCTGCTTACAGGTTTCAGCCTCCTGATTCAGTTAAATCAGTGAAAACCTTGGGCTTCTTTATGGAGTCTGATCTGTCTCTTGAAAGACAAGTTAACCATCAGTTGTCAACATACTTCGTACTTCCCTCTCTTAAGAGTGCAACAGAAAATTATGCCACTCCTCCAGTGGCAGCTCACTGGGAGGTGGTTTAGTCAACCATTTTAAAACATTTGGGCTATTGCAACATCCTCAAACTGGGTGTGTCACTAGGCCTGCTGAAAAAACTCCAACATATCCAAAATGCCAGCTTTTGATCAACCTCGGCGAGCTTCTGCCTCCGCCATGTTGGATTCATTGTACTGATTCCCAGTACTTAAAGGGACTGCTTTTAAATCCCACTGCCAAGTTCATAGTGTTCTGCACCATAGTGCTAACCAGTGCTTAAGTGCTTATGCTCTCTCCCTTAACATGGTAACATTTGCTTACACCTGATTAGAACACGCAATGTACTTATAAGTCCCTTGCTAATGATTCTACACGTACCTATGGCCAGTAAATTAAATGCTACCAGTGGGCCTGCAGCACTCATTTTACCACTCATTGAAGTAGCCCTTTAAAACATGTCTCAGGCCTGCCAATGCAGCCTGTATTGCAGTTTTAAACTGCCAGTTCGACCTGGCAAAATAAACCTTATGCCAGGTATGCCAGGCCAAAGTCTTCCCTTTCAATACATATAAGTCATCCCTAAGGTAGGCCCCATAGGCCCACAGGGCAGGGTGCACTTTATTTAAAACATAGGAATGTGTATAAAATGTATGTATGTCTTGGTACTAAAAAACTCCTAAATTATTTTTTCAATATTAATGATTTACAATTGATGGCTGGGACAAGACAGAAGAGAACTGCACCTACCACTGTCCCCTAATATCGTGGCAAAATAAATCAACAATAGAAAATGAAACAGGTGGCTGAGTATGAGGGATCAGCCACCATAAACCCTCTGTCAAAGAATCCATGACTCTAAATAAATACTACTCGGAATTCAATATGTATAGGGGTAACTTCAATACAATGATGACCGTATGGTATTGATCAATGTTCAATGAATTTGAAGCAATTAATGATGGTCCAGAATGCAATTTATATTCAAATATGTACTGTCTTATTCTTCTTATGAAACCAATTTTATTGTAGCGAAAGAAAACATCTGTAATGATATGCCAATGCGTTTCGTCCTTCAGGGCTTATAAGTTCTAATAAATCATTATAGTCTCCTGCTGCATACATGTCCAAAATACCTCATGGGTTTGTGTCATTTTTTGTAGTTATAAGCAGGCAATCTTCCTGCTCCAGGTGTAGCAAAAAAGCAACCAATTCAGTCCATTAATACAAAAGGCACCTGTCCTTTTCAGGGGTGAATGGGTCCCCACTTTTGTAGCGTTTAGTGTTATTAGATCAAAGACAAAGGGAATTTCTATAGTTTTACATTCTGAAACATGTACAGCAATAGGGCATTTTAAGACATTCTGTTTAATGGTTTTAAAGTATTCATAGATTCTATCTCACAAGGATCTAATAGCGCTACCCATGAAAATCTTCCTGCAATTACACATCAATACATACACCACATATTTGGCACCACAGTTGATGTTAATATGTATCATATATTCTGGGCTCCCATTATAGCTAAAGGTTCTCTTCTTGTCATATGCTAGTCTGCACATGCTTCAGTGCCCACACTTAAAAATAACATTTGTGTGTGTCGTAAACGATCCTGTAGTAGCATCAATTGTTGGGTAGCTGGGATTATATTCCTGACAGCTCTACCTTTAGGATATGTGATGCTCGGGTGTCGACGGACATGTGCCTTAGTTGTCACATCATTAGATAAAATATGCCAGTGTCTATTCAGAATCCTGCTGAATTTACCCACTTCTTAACTATAAATAGTAATGAGTCTTGTGATTTTGTTAATGCATTTAATCTTACTACTATTCTCAGTCGGCGTATGTAGGAGAGTGGCATCGACTGCATAGTTGCCCCCAACTTTTTGCTGATGTTTTGACTGTTTTATGACTCTAGCCAGCCTGTGGCCCTGCTATCCAGGATCCCAGCCTATCTGCTCCTCTCTAAACTGATGTGAGTACCCTAGGTACATACCAATTGGATACTGAGGACACCCTATGTGAACCTTGTAGATGGTACCCTAGGTACCCAGGGCGTGGGTCCCTCAGAGGCCTACCAGGGGCTGCAGCACTTATTGTGCCACCCCTGGGATAGCCATACAAACTGACACCACCAGACCACTACTGTAGTCTGGGTAAGGTGGTGCTTGCACCCCTTACATGAATATAGGTATCCTGTATCCCACTCAATACAACACATATATTCTCATAGGTCACCCCTAAGGCAGGCCTTGCTAATCCTAGAAGGCAGGGTGCTGAGATATGTGTGAGGGAGAGCCCCTACCTGAGTAGGGCCCCTCTGCAACTTTCGTAAAACTATTGCTGGGTTGTTTGTAGTGCAACCATACCATATACTCTTAACCGCATTATAAGTAATCGCGATAGCGTGATAACTTGGGAATGGCTACACAGAACCATGTCGTGTTTGGTGTCACACCCCCAAATCAGCCATGGGAGTGAGGGCATGATTCTCTCCTGCTAGAGGGGCAATATGGGAAAAGCGGCAGAATTTAGACACCAATTTAAAAGTGCACACGTAGTACAAAATGGATGCTACCCGCCACCCACACGACTCTGGCTGCCTGTTGCTGGGCAGAACTCCAGCCACGGCAGCTGGACAATAGGGATCCTGTTGCAGGGAGGTGTTCCCACCTCCCCAGACAGACTATGTGGATTGGAACTGGATGGGTGCACCATAGGATGTCTTTCAGACCTGCACGTAGGCTTCTCCAGTGCCTACTTCTGCATACACTGCCTCTAACCGTTTCAGGGGCATCTTGTCCCCATCCCAGGTGGGAAACCACACCAAGGGGAGAGGGTGTAGCCACCCTTTCCCGCCTGAACTCTCATTGGTGGGCTCTGATCTGGACACTCCCCTAATCTTTGGATAAAGGTGAATACAGGGTCTCCAGAGCCTCAGATTATTCTTGGACTTTACAGACTTGAACTTCGATTTGCTGCCACACAGCTGAATGAAGAAATCCCCCTTGGGGTAAAGGAGTTACCCCCCTGCTTGGCAGGCACCGGAAACACTGCAAGTGACCCGGTTGGTACTTCGCTGCTCCGACGGACATCGACGACTCCTACCTACCTTGAGGTCAGTTTCCAAGCATCCCAGAGGCCAGTGAGTGTGCACAGCAAAGCTCAGCACCGTGGACCGCGTGGGTGCCGAGATCCCCAATACCCCTGGACACCGGCCACCTCTTGCACAGCACACGAACCCGACGAGTGGGGAAGCGCTTTGGCCCATTTTTGAGCCAACCTCTCAGCATCATCTGTGCCAAAGATCGACGCCCTAGCCCGCTCCGGCGACCCGTGGGCGCATCTTTACGCACGCCAAATTGCTGCCTCCCGCGGTCCCTTGTCTCGTGACTGGTGGGCCCTGGCGGAGGTCAATATTTACTTCCAAGAGTTCCCCTGCTCCAGGCCTGCTCTTCAGTCTCCTCGCTGGAGACCTCGCTCAGACCTTGTGGGTCTGCACCAGTAGCTGTTTTGTGATTCTTGCATGGGTTGCGGTTGCCAAGGCTTAGTGGATCCAATCCAGACACTAACACCGCAGCGACCCTCATCCTTCGTGGAACAGTCGCCCTCTAGATGCTGGCCTTCCTTGAAGCCTCCTGGAGCCCGTGGCTGCTGATTCAAGCTACCCATCTTCCACCTGGAAGCACCCGACATTGCAGGGCTCTTTCTCCTGAGCCCCCTGGTCACTGTGCTGTGACCCAGACTCTGTCCCCTCTGCTTTCAGGTCCTTCTCTTCAAGATCTACATCTTCAATCTTCATGACATTGACGACGCTTCTTGCTAGCAGCAGTTCTTCATGTTTTACCATTGAAAATCAGCCCGCGACCCGACATCGAAAACGACCTATGCACCCGGCTTCCCTGGGGCAGGTAACAGTGGTACCTCGGTACTCTCGTGGGTGTGGGCCCTTCAAAAGCTTAACTCTAGGGTGAGGAGCCTAGCGCGCATCCAAGATGGTCGCGTGAGCACAGGGCTCCCCGGACCCTTGCTGCTCCTCGGAATTTATCCTGAGAATATCCTGATGTGGTTTATGGAATCTGGTAGATGAAGACCGGCTGAGCACGTATCTCTTTTCAGAACTCGAATCGGACCTGGGAATCCTGAGTTGTCGTTGTTCGAACTTTTGGGACCCACCCGACGGAGGTGCCCGGGGCGAAGGTGAACCGTGGAGCCGGGTCGTAATTGAACAACAGCGGCTGCAGTACGGTGCCAGTGGCCGCCCTACCACTTTCGGTTTCACTTTCGGACTTCAGGGGGCTGGCCTGCGAGGGCGCTTGTCGTGGCGGGGTGTTTCCTTGGCCTCTGCACGAGGCCTTGTCTCCACCTGCCACTAGTGTGCCCATCGCCTTGGGTCCCCCCGCACCGCTATCTTGTGGTCCCTGGTGAGGCGCTGGTCTGCGGTGCCGGTGCCCCTACGACTCTTGATCGGCGGTCCCCTTCGTTATCCGTGACCACATGGGGGGCAAGGGAGGCCCCGAGGGGCGTAAGACTAAGGCCTCCCTCCGCGGGGGACCGGTCCAGGCCAACAACATGGACCGTTACACTCAGGGCAGAGGGTCCCCTGGAGCGACCGGCCCCCCCCGGATGCCGCCGGCTGTGGCACGACCGTCTCTCCGGAGCTTTCCCTGCAGGACATCATGGGCGCCATTGATGGCATCAGGGAAACCATCGCCACGCAATACGAGGCCCTGGCCCGTAAAATCGACACGGTGGCAATCGATGTCACCTTAATTCGGGCAGACCTCTCCAAAACTAACGAGAGGGTTCAGGCTCTCGATGTGCGGACCTCCACCCTTGGTGCGGATGTGTCGGACCTGCAGGCCGCGCTGGGTGACATTAAGGCGGTCAACGACCAGATGGCTCGGCGGCTGGAGGACTTCGAGGGACGGGCCCGACGCAACAACATCCGTGTCATAGGCGTACCGGAGTCCTCTGACGACCGCCCGGTTGACCTCCTGGTCGAGGAACTCATCCTCCAACAGTTGGCCCCTGCAGGCCTAAGCAAGTTCTTTGCCGTGGAGCGGGCCCATCGAGTTCCGGGCGGTCGGCCGCGGCCGGGGGCCCCCCCGAGGCCTATCGTGGCCAAACTGTTCCACTATAGAGACCGAGATGCGATTCTGCAGGCCTCACGGGTCCACGGCCCGGTTCGTCATGAGAACTCATCCATTAACTTTTATCCGGACTTTACCCAACTTGTCCAGAAACAGCGGATGGGATTCCAGGGGGTGAAGCGTCGTCTCCGTGAACTGGGCCTAAAGTACTCTATGCTCTACCCTGCAAAACTCCGAGTGGAACATGAGGATCGGACTGCCTTTTTTGACTCTCCTGTGGCCATGAGTGACTGGCTGGACTCGCTGCCGGACAGAGGTGGCCGTCCCGGGCCCTCTGCAGGCGCCGAAGGTGACGGGTCCCTTTTGGAGTGACTTTTGGTCCTTGAATCTGCCATTTTGCACTGTTCAGCTGGGTTTTACTTCTTTTGTTCATTTTGTCTCGCTAGGACCTGTGTGGGGGGCGGGCGGGGACGGGTCCCTTTCCTCCTCCGGGGTCTTTTCGTAGAATGGGGTTAGGAGGGCGACAGGCACACTGCAAGTTGGGGGGGTTTTCTGGCCCGCAGGGGTGCAGGGTGGGGGGAGTTGGATTTGGGGGGGGGGTTGGGGGGAGGGAGGGGTTGTTTTGCTGTGTTTTTTTCGTTTGCAGGGCGAGGTACTGATTTTTGTCCAGATTCGGGAACTGTGCTACTGAATGGGGGGCCTTTGATCTATCGGAGGGGATGGGGGGGGACGGGTTGAGGCTGATGTCATGGAACGTCAATGGGTTGGGGGACCGTATCAAACGGGGTGTAGTACTGCAGTATTTGCGCCGTCTGACTCCTGATGTGGTGTTTATCCAGGAGACGCATCTGGTTGGTAATGTTTGTCATGCAATGAACAGGGGGGGATACCGCCTCGTGGCCCATTCTGGTTTCACAACTGGTTCCAGGGGGGTGGGCATTCTCCTGCGATCCTCACTTCCGTTGGATATCACTAGGGTAATCTCGGATGACAGAGGGCGCTATGTGTGTCTGACTGGAAGGTGGGAGGGGCAGCCCCTTTCCTTGGTCTCAGTTTACGTCCCCCCGGGCCTCCAGAACTCCACCTTTGCGGACTTGGGTCGAATGCTGCTTGAACTTCCGGATAGTCTTTTGCTTATGGGCGGGGACTTTAATTCGGTGGTTTCGGGTGACCTGGATCGTCACCCACCCAGGGCCCTCCCCGCTGCCCAGGCATGGCTTGGTGGACTGCTGGAGACCTTCGGTCTGGTAGATAGTTGGAGATTAATGCATCCGAACCAATGTCAGTACACCTTTCACTCCGGGGCGCATGGGAGTCTTTCTAGGTTAGACTATTTCCTTATGCCCGCGGCACAGACTGGTCGGATACGAGAGATTAGGCACCTGGCACGGGGTATCTCCGATCATTCCCCGCTGTGGTTGCTCTTTGACACCGAGTCGCGGTCTGCAGGGCGGATCGCTCCCATCAACCCGTGGTACCTGCGAGACCCTACGACTCGCGACAGTCTGGTTAAGGCTATGGACCAATACTTCCTTGAAAACGAGGGGTCGGTGTCGTCCGCAAGGTCCCTGTGGGAAGCCTTTAAAACCGTAATCCGCGGACACGCCCTCTCCCAGATAGTGGTGGCTAAGAAGCATAAGAGTGAGGCAGTGGTGAAGCTGGAGACTGATATCTCGGGGCTGGAGTCGGCCTTGGAGACGGGTGTCACTCCGGACGGGCTCCATGCCCTCAGCCTGAAACAGTTTGAATACAGGTCTCTTGTCACTGACGCTGCCAAAACGATGTATAGGGAGCAGCAGGGTCGATTGTATGATGCCGGGGACAAGGCGGGAAAGTTGATTGCGTGGCTGGATAAGAAGGAGAGAGTGAATCGTGTGGTCCCGGAGCTGCGTGTCTCGGATGGAGTGTGTCTGACTGAGCCTGGCGAGATTGTGGAATGTTTTGCTGACCACCTCCGGGCCGTGTACTCCCCGGTGACTGATAGGGACGAGGAAGACTCTTGCCTTCTGCTGAGGGATATTGCTTTGCCCTGCCTGTCCGTCGAAGACCGTGAGCAGCTGGACGCCCCCTTGTCTGTAGATGAAATTGCATCTGCGATTCGGTCCCTTCGTTTGGGCAAGGCGATGGGTCCCAACGGTCTGCCTATTGAACTATATAAGTTGCGCCCGGATAAACTCGCTCCCTTCCTCCGTCGTATGTTTCAGGAATCCCTTGAGGCAGGCTCCCTTCCTGACGACCAGCGTCTGGCTACGATAGTCGTGATCCCCAAGGACGGTAAGCCACGAGACCGCTGTGCCTCCTATAGGCCTATTTCACTGCTAAACGCAGAGCCTAAAATCCTGGCCAAAGTCCTTGCCAATCGTTTGTTGAGCGTTATCTGCGATCTGATTCATCCTGATCAATGCGGCTTCATCCCTCACCGTAACACCGCTCTTAACTTGCGGCGTCTTCACGGCGCCCTCGCCAGGGCGGCGTACCTCTCCGAACCGGCCGTGCTGGTTTCTTTAGACGCCACGATGGCCTTTGATACCATCGAGTGGCCATTCCTCTGGGCTGTTTTGACCAAATTCGGCTTTGGGGAAGGATTTCTTGGCTGGGTGAAGCTTCTTTACACGGGACCCATTGCTCAGGTGGTGGTTAATGGTCGGGTCTCTCGGCCCTTCGCTCTCGGTAGGGGTACGAGGCAGGGGTGCCCGTTGTCCCCTCTGCTCTTTGCTCTTGCCTTGGAGCCGCTCGCTGCTTGGCTCCGCTGGGAGCCCTCGCTCAGAGGGATTCGGTGGGCCCCGGGCTTCGAGGATCGGGTCTCGTTGTATGCAGACGATATTCTCCTGTATCTCACCTCGCCGCGGCAGTCGCTTAATGTTCCCTTCGATGTTCTGACCTCCTTTGGGAGAAATTCGGGTCTAACGATCAACTGGTCTAAATCCTGTGTCTATCCTATCTCCGGCGACCCTCCTCTCTTGCCGCCTCGGCTTCCGATCCAATTATCTCTGTCCGGCTTTAAATACCTGGGAATATACGTCTCGACGGACCCGGTGGCTCGCTATGAGCAGAATCTCCTGCTTCCACTTCGGCGTTTGAGGGAGGACACGGCTCGGTGGTGTAAGCTGCCCTTGTCCCCGCTGGGTCGGGCAGCGCTGTTTAAAATGATGTCCCTTCCCAGATTCCTCTATGCACTTCAGAACTCCTTCGATGTCATTCCTGTGTCCTACTTTCGGGAGGTGGAGAGCCTGCAGAGGAGACTGGTGTGGGACGGACGGGCTCGTATCGCTCTGGCAAAACTTACTCTCCCCTGGTATGACGGGGGCATCGCGCTTCCCGACATTCGCAGGTATTATTGGGCCTCACAGCTATCGGCCATTAACCATGCCACGTATGCGCCTGGCTTGAATCCGGCGTATGAGATGGATAAATTCCTGCTTCCCGGCGGAAATTATAACAGGGCACTTTACTCCAGCTCGGCTGGACGGACCCTTACGGGCCCTACTAAGATTGCGGTACGGATCTGGAGGGCTGCCAATGCAGCCATGGGCTGGAGTGAGCGATTAACATGTGCTACTCCCCTGTTTGCCTCCGACCGACTGGGAAGCCTCTGGACAACGAAGGGGTTTGAACGTTGGGACACGATTGGTATTAGTAGAGTGGGAGACTTATGGATAAAGGGTGCGGTTAAAACATTCGCGGCGCTCCAGAGCGAATACGAACTTACGGAAAGGGAGTTCTTTCGCTACGCCCAGGTTCGGCATGCCCTGCTCTCGGTTTTTGGGGAGGGGACCAAGATCCCGGCTTCTTCGCCCCTCGAGGACCGCATACTTGATGGTCATGTCCCCGACAGTACTATCTCTTTAATTTATAAAAAACTTATCAATAATCGGGCTGACCTCTTGGTGCGCCTCCGGGAGGCGTGGACGGGGGATGGGGTGGAACTGGACGACGAGGACTGGCAGTCCGCACTGTCGTCCCCCAAGGAAGTGGCCATTCCAGCCCGTCTCCGCCTGGTCCAGCTTAAGATTCTCCACCGGGTGTATGTGACGGGTCCCCGTTTGGTCTCGATGGGATTTTCTGAAGACGGGCTCTGTAAGCGGGGATGTGGGCTCAGTGCCACCTTTCTCCATATCCTTTGGGAGTGCCGCGAGGTGGCTGAATACTGGCGCCGGGTTCATGAGGTCATGGGACAAGTCACCGGGGTTGCGCTGTTGCCAGAGGTGCGTCGCTGTGTCCTGAATGTGTGGGAGCCCAATGATTATAACGCGGCTCAGACTCGGTGGGCGGCCCTGGGGAACATGATTGCCAAGAGAGATATAGCGCAGCTATGGGGTTCCCAGCGGCCTCCCACCGTGTCCGTATGGAAGGAGAACATGGACTGGTGCATGTTCAGGGAGAAGACTGTGTATGTGGCTCGTGGAAAACCGGGGGCATGGGGTAGAATCTGGGGGCAATGGAACGTGTATCGTGGAGGTATCTGTACTCCCCCCCTAGTGGACACCGATATTGCTTTGTCCCCCTGACTCTTGATGGTTCCTTGCGACTTTTGGAATAACCGACTATAGACGTTCCTCTCCCGTGACCCCCCCCCCGACCTATCAGTACTCCTTCCTCCTGATAGCTATTTGAAGGTCTGAAGTAGAGTCCCCCGGAGGTAGCCTGACACACACTCTTTTGTCCTTATGCCTCGCCTTTTGTTTTTATTTGTTATTTATGTTAAACCTATGTATCCTGCTTCCCTAGGACTATCCGGAGCCGTGTACGGGACTGGGCCCCGGAAGTCGACCACTGCCTTAAGTACTGTATGAGCCTTTCTGAATCTAGCGGCCGGCCCCGGTGGTTGTAGGCCCATGCTTGTAATTGATTTATTGTCAATAAAATTTTCACAAAAAAAAACAAAAAAAAAAGCTTAACTCTAAACTCTTGAACTTGAACTCCTTCTAGAAGTGTTTTTAATCTTGTAAAATTCAACCGTGACATTCTCCATAGGCTTTAATAGAGATCCCGACAGTAGCTTATACCACTGCACGCGTCTCCCGTGGGTCCCCTTCCTCACTACCTTGGGTGGTTTCACAAGGGGCCAGCGACCCTAAATGCCCTAGGCATTGTCTGGAGAATTGTCGTGGTTCTTATACCACTTTTTTAATATATGGTTTGCCCCCCCCCCCGGGCCCTATGATTCCAGTGCTATTTATTGTAACTATCAATGCTTGTTTGAATTGTATCTTTACCTCCAGCCTCATAAAGAGACTAGTGGGATTATTCTTAGAATAAATACATATATTTTATATATATACCTGTGTGGACTACTCTTTCATTTGGTTATTCAAGAGGTTATCTATGGTAAAACAATAAGCTTAACACTCCTTCAAGACTTAGCCTGAAGGCTTCTCTCCACAGCTACCACTAGGATAGCTTTCTTTAAAGGTTGTCTTTTAACCTTCAGTCGAATATGGACTGGTGCAAGGTGTCCCCTATAACTAGTGGACAGCATATGCCAGGCCAACTTCTCACAGCATGGATTTACGATCCCATTACAGAGCATTATCACCGGCAGCCTTTGTCTCTTGTTGGTTATATCTTTTGGTCTGAAATCTATACTGGATGTCTACTAAGTTCACCTAAAATTCAGTGACATTGCTGCAGTTCCTCTGCTCACAACCTATTTTGAGATGGCCTACAATTGTACCCTAGGGTGCACACTGGTAGCAAGCAGTACAGAGTTGCAAGATGTTTTTTTACAAAACATTCTACTGTGCAATTTACATTCCCAATATAATTTCACATCAAGAAATGTTAACCTCTCCTGGCTATATTCCATAGAAAAGCTCATGTTATTGTCATTGTTGTTTAAGTATGTGAGGAACTCCTTAAGTTCATACTCTTTTGACTAAATAATGTTCGGGCTGTAGTCGCACTGCAGTGACAATGATTTGGTGCGTTAATAGCACTTTTACAGATCACGGTTCACAGAATAATCAACATTTTGATGCTAGTTACATGGACCATAATTTTGAGACCTGGTTTGCAACATTTTTATCTGTTCTTGAAAAACATTGCTAATCAGGGGTGATTGTCGTTTTCAAATATTAACAATATTCCAGGGAGGAATAGTGGGCTCCTCATATAATTCTCTCAATTTTCCTTACTATTTATGCTTCGATAAAATTAAAAGAAAAGATATGGATCATATATTTATATACTTAGATGATAGACCATATAAACCTTGTGTATAAAGGTAGAAGCAAGATGCCTTTCCGTTTGTATTTTCTGATATTAATTTGAACTTTAAATCAATCCAGAAACTTACAATTTACAAGCTCATATCATAGATCTCGTGTAAGCGGTCCTTTAAGCATCAATACATGATGCACTTATGCACCTTGGTATTGGCTCTTTATACCACTTTTTTAATGAGAAGTATGATCCTACGCACTTCTTTATATTGAGTTTTTACTTAAGATAACTATTAAGGCAAGGCCTTTTGTTGTGTCCATGAATGTTTGTGCAAAGTCTCTCTTTATTGATCAATTGGCACTATTAAAGCTGTTTTCTTTTCACTAATGTGACTTGCCTGCAGACAAGAGATTCTTTTGTTGCACACTACTCATGAGGTTGGCGTAACCTTGGTGAAGGTGTTAAATGCATTATTAGAAATATCAGAGTAACATTAGTTCATATGATTTCTAGCCCTGAAGAAGTTGATGGAAATTGGACCAAAAGGCGTAACACCTGTTGGCTAGAACACTGGATACTAATGTGAAATTGGACTAAAGAAGAAACTGGATTACATTAACTGATTACTGCACTAAAGCCCAGGATCAGAATTTTGATGGGGGGAGCTGATTGTCTGGCTCCTAACCATCATTAGTGTCATAGAAACATTTTGTAAACCCTGAACTGCATTAAAGTTGCATCCAAATATGGCGCTAGCCTCTGAGAGTACTGATATTGATGCAGAGGCTGAGGATTAGAGTCTGGTTGAATAATGACTGGCTGCACTTTTGTGATCTTGTTCCATGATGTAGGCCTGGATTGGGCTGATGTTGGTTCCGGTTAGGAGACTAGCATTACAGTTGGGTCCAGGGATGGTGCAATTTGAGTTTGTATTGGTGCACGCAACAAAGGGTCTGCCGTGGACCCGGGAGCTGGGGTGTAAGTCTGAATCAGAGTCGGTACACAAACGTGAATGATGTCAAGAGGTTAGTTGACAGTAGGGTGGGCCCTTCAGCAGTACTCCAGTAGGGAGTGCCTGTGGCTCAGAGGAGCCTAAAAACACCACAGGCAGCTGGGAGCATCTGAAAGAGTTGCAGCATGGCCTCCTTGCTGCTAGGTCACCAATGGCCCACGGAATTTGTGGCACGGCAGGACCAGTTGCGATACTACACTGGAGTCTGAAGACACTTATGGGTATGATCTTTCTACTGATGTTTTTGCGTGTTCTAGTCTGATCTTAAGTGGTCGAATGGGGTCGACTCCCACTAATTTGTGGCATGCCAGGACCAGTTGCAGTACTACACTGGAGTCCCAAGATACTTGCGGGATATGATATTTCTACTGATGCTTTTGGTGTTGTATTCTGATCTTAAGTGATAGAATGGGGTCGACTCCCACTTTGCCTTCTTGTACTTATAGCGCATTTTTAACTGCGACTTACTAAAAGACATTGGGCTTGATTACGTTTGGTGGTCTTGGAGCAGGCTGCCATGCCAGCGTCCTGCTCCCAGACCGTCAAACCCATAGTCTGCCCGCACACAGTATTCTGATTGGAATAAAGGTCAGGGTGTCCTGCGGCAAAGGTCCCATGGCGGTGCCTTTTAACGGCTCATATGGGAGCCTAAAAAGTCAGTGCTGTGGAACGCCACACCGCATTCGAGCATGGCATGGACTTATAAATCCATGCCATGCTGAAACAGGGGGAGCATACAGACAGGTGGGCACACCATGTGCCACCCTGAATGCATCCCCTGGCCCAGAGGCAACAGGGGTTTCCTCAACGCCACACTTTTCATGGCGGGCTCACCGCCATGTAAACTGTAGCAGTGAGGAAACTTGCAATAGGCTTGGCGCTGCCGCAGCTGCACAGCCAGCATATTGTGGCCTCAGACTGCCAGGTATGGCAGATCCGCAGTGGTAGAAGTGGTCCTATGGTGGTCCAACCACCAAACTCATAATACGCCAGTCGGACGGCCGGTGTGGAAGTAGCAGCATCGCCACCAATGGTTTGGCGGACCGCCAAACTCGGAATCAGGCCCTTTGTACTGAATGAGATTGCGAATGGCCGCAGGACTTATGATGCGACCAGGAACTTTTCTTAAGTTTGGAGGTCTAGAATTTTGCCTTTCACTATGGGATATCCTTTGGGTGAATGAGGGCACATTTATCACACACCTGCAAGTTGTGACGAGAGCCCAAGCACCAGACACACATGCCATGTGGGTCTGCTTCTTGCAGTTGCCTCCCAGCTTAAATACTGTGGACTTCCTCTTACTAGAAGACTTCAAGTGGGAACAGGACTTCATGCGGGATACCTATTGAAGGAAATTGCGAGTGGCCTCATTACTTGTATCAGGACTAATGCTTCAACCGCAACCTTTTCTTATGTTTGACGATGCAGACTTCTGCCTGCCACTCAAGCATCGCTTTGGGGTGAATTAGGGCACATTTATCACACACCTTCGAGTTGTGACAAGAACCCAAGCACAACACACACATGCTGTACAATATCTGCTTCCTGCAGTTGCTTCCTAGCTTGAATATTGTCATTTTCAAATGATACATCTTCCCTAGCACACTGGAGAAACAATGTGGAAGTCGCTGGAAGACCAACAAAGAATGGACCACAGCTCCATTTCCACATTAAAGGGTGTTGAAAGAAAAAACGTATATCACCACACTGGGATGGCACTTATATGCATCTATGCACTGTCACTTCTGGGGCTGTATGGAGTTACCACAGAGCCACATGGCACCCCCTGTCAGAGAGCAGAAGTGATGACAAATAATTCTCAAAAATCATTCTGGCGTCTGGAGGTATTCGAAAAGTAAGGAATCTGCAGGCAGAAGTATCCATCAGAAGTTGGATATCATTTTGTTTTGATTAATTACTTACTAATTATTAACTGTTTAAGTGTACAGTGTGCTAACATCATGTGTTGTGTGTGCTATAGAAGAAGGCTAAAATAAAATAAATGGACCTGAAGATAGCACCAACAGAATGTATTATTGCTCAGGGGATAGACAGGGTTAGAGTTTGGGGACATACTTGTTTACCAGGATGATACCATGTGCTTTCTGTGATTATCTGGCTCAACCTCCTGCAAATACACCATGAGAGGTGACGGATAGTATCCAAGTGTTATTTTATGATGCTTTTATGCTGCGGATCAACTAACAAGCCATATGGGGGTGGGGTTACAAGGACGGCAGCAGCTTATCAGCTCACAATGAATGTAGCCAGAAGCCAAATTGAGTTCTTTCGTAAGGTCCAACAAATGACTGTAAAGTGGCCTTGGTACTTGGTAATTCATTTGAACAGAGCCTCCTATGACTGTCCCTCCATTTCAGTAGACAGCTGTTTTAGCATCTTTCAGTCCCTGTTCTGGGGGATGTATGGCAGTCAGCGACTACTGGGCCCCAACTGGTGAGTCAGGTTATTGTCACTGGTGTCCTGAGGAGTGTCCTAGTATGGCTTTGTAAACTGTGTCAAGTACAAAACTTTCTGCACTTGACACGCATGACAAGGGTGAGTATCCATGGCCTTATCATGATGGTAGTATGAGGTGCTAGAGCGTAAAAATTTAGAAATCAACCAGGGGACACCATAAAGTATTTTCTTGCTGAGTGCTAAACTCTGAAGTGAAAGAAAGGAACACCTTTACAAAGTACTACACATTCCAAACAGGGTTGTATACCCCCTACGGGATTGCAGAATCTCATCAGTTCCCGCTTCCACCTCCCTCCCTTCTCTCTCACGTGACTGAGACATGCTTAAGCAAGGCACAGGGGCTGATCACTATTTAGTACCCCAAACATATGCTCACAGGTTACTTTACCAGTGTGCAGATCAACATGTTCATTCCAGCAAAGGTTAGTGCTAAAAGTCACCGTTTCTCTGCTTTTGTGCCGATCAGATCCATCTTACCTGCTCATTGCACTGGTGAGTCTGAAGGGGCAGCCAGTCTGTTCAGCATCTTCAATCTGGGCTCTAGGGCAGATAACTACAGAAGATGATGGGTGCTAAGACTTGCGCTTGGCAGACTTGTGGGCGGTAACAGCCTTTGGGCCAGCAATTGCAGACATTTGTCTTCTACAATTGTCGACTTGGCTTGTCTGTCTCTGGCAGCTGTATCCCTCCAGGCCTAAGCATGTAAACTCTCATCTTCATCAGTTGCATCCCTGCAGGCCAATGCAGGCACACACTCTTCTTCGTCAGGTGCATCCCTGGAGGTCGATGCAGGCACACTCTTCTTCCCCTCGAGGTCGATGCAGGTAGATGTTCATCTACAGCTGTTTGGGTTCTGAAGGCCGATCAGGTAGGTGCTCACCTATGGCAGTAGCTTTTTGAATACTTCAGTGTGCATCTCATAGGAGCTGCCACAGGCGACCGGGAGAGCCTGCAATCATCTAGTAAGGACCAAATTCACTCTCCTTCAGTAGTTCATCACTTCTGGGCATCCCACATCCTGAGAAGATGTTGGATTTCTCCTACTGAACAGTCTCTCCTCCTCCTGAGTCAGATACTTCCCTTCCTTCTTGAGTAGTCAGGCACGCTCTGGGCGTATTCTCAACTTCTCTAGCAAGGTGCAAACTTCAAGTGATGTCCCCTCACTTGTGTGAGACAGGTTATCGCACAGCATCGCTTTGAGTAGTTGTCAGAGCACTCCCTTCCATCATAAATAACTTGGACCTGGAACAAAGCACTTCTATACAAATTTTACAGACAGGGGATGGGATCCACTGTCTGAGGTGTCAGAACTAGTTTGGGTTGGTTCTCTTTTAAACGTCATTTTTATGCTGCTCTCTAGGCCCAGCGTCTGTGTGAAGCAGTGTCGCTCTCAGCAGGTAGCAATGGGACTGTCTTCAAGCCAGAGTATCCAATAGGAACAATGAGGTGTGTTTTCTACATGTGGCAGCAATCACCTTCTTGAGGCAGTGATCAGAGACACACAAAAGGGAAAGAACTGCCTAGAAACTTCCTCGCCTTTAGCCACTGAAACTGCAGTCCCACTCCTCACCTCTACCTCAACCAAATGACAGTGCTCAGGAAGAATTAACTAAATATAGAAACAAAATGATGCAGAGGAATAAATGAAGAAGAATATATTTCTCTGCAAGGAAAAACAGATTAATCTCTATCAGTGAGTAATAATAAATCTCTAAACCTTCTTTTTTTTGTGACTCAAATACCAACTCCAAGTGTAATCTTCAAAGAATACTTTATCTTTTTCAATTATGTCACATAACAGAGGGAAGCTACACAAGGGTGAAAGTCGACTGTGCTTTTTGTGACACTGAAAAATGTCTGGTCACACTATAATTTCACAAAACACAGTATGCTACCACCACCACTTTACATGATACACCCAGAATAAGGACAGAAGACTACGATCTACTACAATGCCATGCTCAGTGAGATCCTCCATGTTACAGGATTGGTACTAGACCTCACATGGTCGGGAACAGACCTAGGCATCAGCACTCACACTAGATTCTTGTGATGGCAGTGTCAAAAATAAAAGTCAGTAAGCAGTTTCCCTGGAGATTGGGCACCCACAGTAGGGGAATGTGCACGTATATCATCCAGGGGACATTCCCATCCCAACAGCATCAGTAACACAATGATGCTGGATCATCAAGGCCATTCTTTAGGTTCTATAGTTTCAACGCCCACCTGTGCTGACCCAGAGATGTGTGGTGAGGTTCCCAAGGCAAACAATGTAATTGATTTTACAGAATAGGTCTCCAGTTTCTGTAATTGAGGAAAGAAAAGCCAGCTGAGGCCATCGTACTCAGGCTAAACCTGATCGATGTCGACTTAGGGCAGATCACTCAAGGTATTCATATAATTAATCTGGACTGCCTCTCCTGATAGCCTTTCTATATGTATTGGCAAAGAATTATCTAAGATGAAGGAGGGTGCCTGCTGTAAATATCAGAGATTTTGTGAAAAATGGTTATTAACATCGGAAACTGATGCAGTGTTCCATGTCCTACCCCTCCGCTACCCTTCTCTATCTAAATAACTGAATAACATATCCACCATTCAAATTACTTTCATATTTCACCATACTAATTCACCACTAATCCTTTAAGTGTTCCGGGGTACCGTGCTACTCGCCGAAAAAGTGTTTCGACGCCTCGTCAGGAGTAGTAAGCGCTACATAAATGCAATTACAATACAATGTCCATATAACTGAAGTTACTGTACCTAAATATGATGTTACACGCTCTTTAAAGTCCTGGCTATTGACAGCGATCTAAAAGCTATGGGTTCAATCCCACCTTTTGGCCCGTTCTGAGGGCTCTATACCTCGCACTCTGCTATAAATCTACCACTGCTTTTTGGATATCAGCAGTCTTAGAATATTCATGCAAATAAGACTCTGCCATGTTTTAACCTTTGGTGTTGGAGGAGATGCCTGGGAGTTATTTAAGATGCGCATGTTTGTAGCTTCTATGGAGATGGTTTGAACTGTTGGATCGATGGTATGCTCCACATTGAAGGCTCTGCGCTGAAGGGTCAGGCATTTGGTTGTCCATGATACTGGTATTAAAATAAGAGACAAGCTCGGTCTTATACATGAGCATACAACAGTTTTAAGTCTGTTGTTTCTTTTGAATCTGATTGTAATAAACTATAGGTATAATTTGGATTTTATTTTGTCGTGTAAATGGTTTACATTCAATAGTTAGTGTTATTGACTGGCTCCAAAGGCAGGACTCCTATAATGAAAGCTACATTTTAATAAGGCATAGAGTGTGGGTGTGTAACAGTACCGTCATGTTCTAAACGGAATCTTTCAAAGCAGAAGTGATGGGGCAACAGGGCCGGCATTAGACAGGTGCAGCAGCACTGGGCGCTGACCTGGAGGGGGCTGACCTCAGGGGGCAGGGGTGCTATGGGCATTTTTAATGGGTGGTAGTGAGGGAATCTGAGGAGGTAGTCATGGAAGGGGGGGGGGGGGTGGTTCTAAAAAATATCTGCGCACAAGGTGCCACCAGCGCTAAAGCTGACCCTGTGCGGCAAACCCAGAGAAATCCAAAAATGTCTTGGATTAAGAAGGGGGTAATCAATGTAAGCACCAAGATAGCTGGAGAGAGAAGATACTGTTATGGATCAGCAGACAGGGGGTCAGTCCTTATCTGACAAGACAGAGGGGTGCACTCACAGACAGATGTAGTGATGTATGGATGTATCAATGCAGTATTTGTATACCACAAACCTAGCTGTAAGCCACAGGGCCACTGGACAGGATCAAAGGCAATCTGTTACTGAATGGATCCCGGCATTCTTAAAATTTTATGGACTTACAAATATGTAGCCTTGATAAGTTTTGCATCGATATGGACAATTACTTATTCGATTAAATCAATATAGACAGATTATATTTGAAAACTCAGAGATGGGTTACAACAAAGTATCTTCGAAAAAGATTATCATCCATGTATTTAAAGTATCTTATTTTTTTGAGACATGTAAAAACTTTTTTTGAAACATTTAAAGAAACATCACTGTAACAATTATTACATTGAATCGGATGCACTCAAAAATGAATCCCTGTATAGTTACAGATGTTAATATATTTCCTTCAGGATGATGTGCATCAGTTTCAAGTGATCAGATACAGAAAGAACCGACATGTGTTTCGTCACGTCCTGTGACCTCCTCAAGGATGTAAAGCCATTGATATGAACAAAAATGTATCATTATTTTCAAATCAGTCAATTAGATAACATTATTAGAAAAAACGCCAAGTCAGAAAACTTAAGTGGGCATAGATTGCATGCTCAAGATGAAAGCCCAAAAGCAACCATGAAGAAAAAGTGAAAGAACATGTTTTCACAAAAGCAACACTGGGAATGTATAACTAAGTGATGGTCAGCATTTGCCACGTAGCTGACCCAAGATACAAGGTTAGCAAAAGAAAAACAGCAAAAATACCAAAAGTGCCAACAAGTGCTTAAAGAGAAGAAAGAGGTAAATATTCAAACAGGAAAATACATATTGGATCAGAGTATAAAAAATAAACCTTTGAATCAAAATGTAGGGTTTTGAAGAAGGTGTTGTAGTATACCTAGTCGTGCAAAACATACAATTATCCGCTTAGATAGAGATAGACTGTAATATAAGAAGAAGAATTTATAACGTGGTCCCACAGTCTAACAAGTACGTGCAAGGATATGACTATAAGATAAACTTACTTATGATCGGCCCATAGTCATTCATATGGGATTTGTAAAAGACCGTACATCAATTCTATAGGCAACTCTTTTATAGCGATTGTTAGGATCTCTAATGGGTCACATAAAAGGAAGCTATATAAGCATTTCAATTTAATATATCGTATGTAGTTCAAAATAGATTTTTTATTTTTTATATTTTGAAAAGTTTGAGACAGACGTACATGTTTTTTAGAAATATTGGCTCTCCCAAATTGAGGTAAAGTAGAGTGCTAAGGCTATGATAGGCTCCTATCAGTAGAAAAAGGAAGATATGCGGTTAACAAAACAAGCGTTTAACCAAGCTTACATGTTGTTTAAAGATTATTCAGTCTCGCAGAGAAAGAGTCAGACGAAAAAAGGCTATGATGGGCCCCTAACCGTAAAAAAGGAGAAAGGACATGCTTATGTCTAAACAAACTTTGCTATTCCAAGCTGAATTCGATGTGAAGCCTGATACTCCTATTTAACATTACCCTAATTATGTCCAACAATTTTGTTGGAGGAACCACATATTTGAAAAAAATTTAAAACTCCAAGTATAAAACATGTTAAGAACACATATTTCATGACTACTTCAGGATAATGTATCCAATTGAACTTAAGTTTAGCCATTCCTAATTCAATTTATTTTAAAGTCGTTTGTAAACCCAACGCGATATCTACACTCTAACATGTACATGTAAGAAAAAGCGCGTACAAATGAAATTGACCATAGTATTAGTACACAAAAACAAAGGTAGTACGAAGAGAGTAAACCCATCATGAGGTTGGGAAACTCGATTATATATACACAAATATCTTCCCCGTTATGACTAATCTACATAAGCCGGCTCTCACCTGTCTTCTACAAACGCTGCCACCGTGCTCGAGCAATCGCCGTGTTTTGCGGCTCAATTGGATGCAAACCTGCTAATCCATTCAAAGTCCTGGTGAACAACAAACGTCCCACCCTATGTGACGCTCATTACGTTGCGTGGCTGCCATATTGGGTAGGGGTGTAAAAAACAAACCCTTTTCCCAAATGTTATGTATAGCTTAAATGAGTATCTGGAAAAAAGGATTTATGAAAGCAGCCAAATGCTGTATATAAATAAAGCCACATCTGTAAGGACAATTATTTTGTGGTGAAGCGGACATATTTGGAAAAAGTGTGCTAGGCTAATCGACCCGCACTGTTACAAAGTTGGAACTATAGTTAAGTAGAGCATAAGTTTTAGAATATTTATTGAATTATTATAAAAATTAGTTACAATTTATACATATGTGTGATCAGTTTGTGAGCTGAAAGTGCAAAAATGGGGAACATAAAAATATAAATTGCAAACGTAAAAAAATAGTGCCAAGTAATGATTCAGATATAAGTTATAGAATATCCAATACCGGCATTTACTCAAATAGACTCCGAACTAAATGTCAATAAAGATGAGTTTTGAATAGAAACTATTCAGAGACAAGCGAGAGTGTGAAGAAAAAAGGTAAGGACGGGGACATATACATGTTGTCAATAAAAAGAAGGGGGTTACCCAAAATTGACATTCAGCATATAACCATAATTTTTTATCACAAACAATATTCACACTTGCTTATTGACCTAAGTAGAATACAGACATATATTGTATAGATAGATTGACAAAATGTTTAAATTTAGCATCCAAAAATTCTCAGGAAAGTAATATTTCTTACTTTTAAGCTTCAACAGGTTGTTCAATAGTTTATAGGCTTATTTCAATACAAACAATAGGAAGTACATATAGGTCAGCTCGTCGATAGGACCAACATTCTGCCAATTGGTACATTAATCAGATAGAAATACATGTAATTGCTTATCAAAGTTGAAACCTTGTTCCACTGCCGTAGTTTGAGAATCCATTGTGTCTCAGTCCTTCTGAGGACTAAGAGTCTATCTCCTCGTCTAGGGCTACAGTGTACATGTGTTATACCGTGGAACCAAATACCACTCATATTGTCAGGAGTGTGTGTCCCAGTGAAGTGGACCGCAAAAAGATAACTTGAATTGTTGTTACGAATTGCCCTTACATGTTCCTGATTCCTTTCTTTGAGAGGCCGCAGAGTGCTGCCTCAATAAATGAGCCCACGGCAACAGACAATGCAATAAACTACATAGCTAGTATGCAGTTCATAAAATGTTTGATTTTGTGTCTGACTGTGGTATTGTACTGAAATTCACTCATCTTATTGGTTGCAAATTGACAGACATTGCGCTGTGTACATCTATAGAAACCTAGAGGTTTAATTGGCAACCAAGAGAGATTTTTCTCAATGGGTTGTAAAAAACTTGACGAGAAAAAGGAGGGGGGCGAAAAAGGGCTTTTGAAAAGAAGGTCCAGCTAGGTGTGCCCTATAATGACAAACAAATTGATACCACAGCTGTTCCTTAAAGCTAATGAGACGGACCAAGAGAGTATACAGGTGACTAGTCTGTGTAGTACTTAGTCGGATATTGGAGCCCTCATACAACCGTCTAGGTGTCGTGAATCACGCACCCATTGGGATGTGAAGCGTCATCATCGGGCTGCTCCTGCGTTGGGCCGGCTGGTGCAATGCTCAACGGGCTCTTTTAGGAGCGCTCTTATGGAGATCTTTTTATCCGGACAGCCGTTAGGTGATTGAGGGTAGGGGGCTCTATTGTGATGTAGATGAAAGAATAAGTGAGAATGTTAAAATAGGTAGGGGAGTGCCCACTTAATCAGTTTATTTTGGGGCCTTCTTACCTAATTAAAAATAGTGTGAGGTGGAGTGTGGATGCCCAGAGTTATGTGCTAGGTAGTCAACACTGCCTCATCTAGGGTCAACATGTTTCTCGCCCTGTTTGAGAATTACTCTGGCGATTCATCAGGACCTATTGGATTCTATCTACATTATAGGCTGCATAACAAGTTCTAAAACAGCATTTTTAACAAGATTACCTGCAACTCGGTCTACCTGTGGGAAAGAAGACCAATATGATTACAGAATGTCAAACATAAAATGTTGTAGTTATACGGTGCGTCTCATATGCAAAAAATGTGCAACTATAGTGATGGTGCACGCTAAGCGTGGTGATAAAAGCACACTAAAACCATGTGATGTGAACACTCCACAATGTGTCATTGGGTTCCAAGTAGCCTAATATAGCATCACAAGAACGTGCAGGGTGCACTTACCCTATCGTATTCAAAGGTTAGCGTGCTGCAGTTCCTGGTAGAAGACGCATTCTGCATTCTGCATTCTGGCAATACCCCATACACCCCCATGGTCCCCCACCATATCCTATACCACCACAAGGCCCACCCCAGTTCTACCCCCCGGTGTACAACCAGCCTTTTTTAGGCAGAGGTTGGGGCAGAGGGCGAGGGCAAAGAAGAAAAAACAATCAGACAACCCCACAAGGGATGAGAATTCAGTGGGAGGACACCCCGAGAACCATGGAGACCAGGAGTTCCACCAACAACAAAAAGAAGACTTAGTAGTCAACCTTTCCCAAAGACATCTTACCGAGATTGAACATAGGGTATTACAGAGAGGCCTAGGCTTTGTACCAACTCCAAAGATAGACCTGTTTAAACAACAATGTGAAATCCAACAGTTCTTCCGTAAGGTTAGGCTAAAGTCGTTCTTCAAAGACACGGCAATGACGCAACGGACAGACAGTGGACTACACAACAAATCTACTTTCACCCCTCAAACTAATATGGTGCCACCGGAGGTGATTACTTTTGAACAGGCTGTACTTAAAGACCTATCTCATGTACCCATGTCAAGGCATTATAACAACATGTCAAAGGCAGAAACAGAGGCCATCAAGAATATATCTAGTGATACATCTATTACTATAAAACAGGCAGACAAAGGAGGGGCGACAGTCATTATGGCAACAACTGACTACGAACTGGAATGTAGACGTCAACTGAGTGACCGGGACTACTACACTCCAGTCACACATAACCCCACGCAGCGCCTTTTGACAACTATCACATCTTTGGTCTTCTCAGCAGAGAGCCAGGGTTGGATAAGCAAGAAAGAAGCTGCATTCCTGATTAAAAAGAACCCAAGGACCCCATATTTCTACACTCTGCCAAAAATCCATAAAGGGATTTCCCCGGTACCCGGCAGGCCTATAGTGTCAGGAATTGACTCAGTCCTTGAACCCCTGTCGCAATTCTGCGATTATTTTTTTCAACCATTTGTCAAAAAAACACAATCCTACATACAAGACACTTCAGATCTACTTCGCCTGATAACAGGATTACCTCCCACGGATGAGATCAAACTACTAGTAACCCTAGATGTACAGGCGCTATACACCAACATACCCCAGAGGGCTACACTTGATGTGGTAGAGAGTGTTCTCAACCATGATCCCTGGGACCATAACACACCTATCAGTTTTATAATGGATTGCGCAACGTTAGCCCTAACTGAAATTTTTTTTGAATTTAAAGGCCAAATTTACAAACAGACACAAGGCACTTGTATGGGCAGCACATTTGCGCCGAGTTTAGCATGTCTTTACATGTCTGACTTTGAGACACGCAATATTTTCCATCACTCAAATCCATTCTACTGATATATACCTTTGGAAGAGGTTCATTGACGACATCCTGATACTATGGAAAGGAGAGATGTCAACCTGTATTGACTACTGTAGTTGGATTAACACTCTTGATCCACACCTTAAGTTTACACACACAATCTCCGAAAAAAACGTCCCATTCCTAGATCTGAATATCGTTCTAAACAGGGGTACTCTCACCACGACTCTATACAAGAAACCGACAGACCGGAATAGTTTGTTACTCTACTCCAGTCACCATCCACGGAGTCTGAAGGAGAACTTGCCTGTCGGACAATTCTTGAGGGCAAGACGCAATTGCAGTGACCTGGCTGACTACAAGTTGGAGGCGAAAAGATTGGCTACCAACCTAAGAGCACGGGAATACCCAGAAAAACAAATAGCCTTAGCTAACAAGAGAGCGCGCAATAACCATCGGGAGGCGTTGTTAGCACCTAGGACACAAAACCCTACTGATGTCCTTACCTGTGTCATCTCATTTACTCCTGCTTCTAATGAGATCACTAAATGCATTAAAAAACACTGGAATATTCTCAACACAGGCACAATGAACATTGAAACCCCCAGGTTCTCGTTTAAGCGTACGAAAAACTTGAGGGATACACTCATCCACACCCGTCCACACACACAGGGGAATGCCACCCAAAGAACTCTTTGGAACCTACCACCTGTCAGTGGACATTACCCATGTGGCTCGTGCTCCGTGTGCCCCCTCACTTCGACACACAAATCTGTACAATTCAGCAATGGCTTCAAGTGGGAACTACGCCACCACACCAATTGTAATACAGCAAACTGCGTGTATCTTATCACATGCCCTTGCAGACTACAATATATTGGCATGACAACTCGTCCAATAAAAACACGCATTACAGAACACCGCAGCAATTTTCGCTGCAAAAGAACCAACACGAGAATGTGTATGCATTTCCATGAAACAGGACATACACCAGACTCATTCACATGGCTCATCTTGGAATCCTTCCCCAACATCACCAAAGATGCACTATTTGTGAAAGAACAAAGGTGGGTGTACAGATTGGGGTCCTACACCACAGGCCTTAATGAAGCAATCCCATGGGCATCCCTCAAACCACCTTGATAAACACCTCTAACTGCTATATTGGCCACCAGCGCCTTATGACCCCTCCACACTACCGCACTAACTCCACACCTCTTATACCAATCTGAGGTGCCCTTCTCATGTCTATGTCTCACCCTCTCTCCGCGATGCTCCCATTAGGACTAAGGGTCTATGTACCTTTCCTCCCCTAATCACAATTTTAAATCCATACTCTTTTTCTGCACTATTTATCCCTCACGGGCTACTTAATTACAGTGCCAACCTCACCTATGTGATTATTACCATAGCAACACACGTAACAGCGAGTGCATTACTAATATCGATATAACATCGGTCTTTGTCCTTACTGCGCCGATATTAATACTCACCCAAGATGGCGCCCATGATGTACCGTAGCGTTCACCTAAACAACGCCACACGGCCACGCCCATTCCCGCCGCCAGTCATGGGAACACTTCCTATTTAAATCCCCGCGATACTAGACACCCCACCTCCCAGTCCTGGTAGCTCGGGGTAGGTCATCAGGAGACGCGGACTCGGCGCGTCAGTAAGTACCCTTTGGCTATTTGATTTAGTTAACATGTTTAGCGGTCTTTCGCCTTGTCTTTTACCACATGGACAGACTTAGACTTTGTAGGGGAACTACTCCGAGTTATAAGCATCGCTGACTAGACCTCTACTAGATAGAGAGGTCTCTTTTCCACCAAGATTAACTTTATCTAATCTTTGCCTCGTGTGCCCAATTTACAACAACCAAATGCGGGGAGACAGAGATATGTTGTGATCATATATATATTTTTAAATCAAGAGAAGGGGTTTATATTACCCTGGAGTTTTTACCTTTCACTATGCCATTCTGCTAGCAACCTTGTCATATATACAATTACAGAACGCAAGGAACTCCTTGCGTCTTCTACCAGGAACTGCAGCACGCTAACCTTTGAATACGATAGGGTAAGTGCACCCTGCACGTTCTTGTGATGCTATATTAGGCTACTTGGAACCCAATGACACATTGTGGAGTGTTCACATCACATGGTTTTAGTGTGCTTTTATCACCACGCTTAGCGTGCACCATCACTATAGTTGCACATTTTTTGCATATGAGACGCACCGTATAACTACAACATTTTATGTTTGACATTCTGTAATCATATTGGTCTTCTTTCCCACAGGTAGACCGAGTTGCAGGTAATCTTGTTAAAAATGCTGTTTTAGAACTTGTTATGCAGCCTATAATGTAGATAGAATCCAATAGGTCCTGATGAATCGCCAGAGTAATTCTCAAACAGGGCGAGAAACATGTTGACCCTAGATGAGGCAGTGTTGACTACCTAGCACATAACTCTGGGCATCCACACTCCACCTCACACTATTTTTAATTAGGTAAGAAGGCCCCAAAATAAACTGATTAAGTGGGCACTCCTCTACCTATTTTAACATTCTCACTTATTCTTTCATCTACATCACAATAGAGCCCCCTACCCTCAATCACCTAACGGCTGTCCGGATAAAAAGATCTCCATAAGAGCGCTCCTAAAAGAGCCCGTTGAGCATTGCACCAGCCGGCCCAACGCAGGAGCAGCCCGATGATGACGCTTCACATCCCAATGGGTGCGTGATTCACGACACCTAGACGGTTGTATGAGGGCTCCAATATCCGACTAAGTACTACACAGACTAGTCACCTGTATACTCTCTTGGTCCGTCTCATTAGCTTTAAGGAACAGCTGTGGTATCAATTTGTTTGTAAAAAACTTGGACATAGTAGCTCTCTCAGTCGGCTGTTTCTGTATCTGATCACTTGAAACTGATGCACATCTCCTGAAGGAAATGTATTACCATCTGTACCTATACAGGGATTAATTTTTGAGTGCATCCGATTTAATGTAATAATTGTTTCAGTGATGTTTCTTTACATGTTTCAAAAAAAGTTTTTACATGTCTCAAAAAATAAGATACTTTAAATATATATAGTAAATTGGTGATAATCTTTTTCAAAGATACTTTGTTGTCACCCATCTCTGAGTTTTCTAATAGAATCTGTCTATATTGATTTAATCGAATAAGTAATTGTCCATATTGATGCAAAACTTATCAAGGCTACCTATTTGTAAGTCCAAACAATTTTAAGAGTGCCGGTATCCATTCAGTAGCAGTTTGGTACACTGGGACCCTTTAGGTTCCAGTGTCTTTTTGCACCTATGGTAGTGGGGTGTTAGTGATCCTGAGTGGCACCACAATTTACTCGAGTGTTCCTAAACAAAATTGTACACCATAATGTGTCAGCCCTGTAAATATTTAAATAATTGTTAGATGTGCGACCCGTATATACACCACTACCAGTTCTGTTGTTCAAAGGCAATCTGTGACTGAAGGAGTAGGTGGTTTCTATGAGCAAGATTGACCTTTTATTGCATTGTCGTGTAGTGTTATTTGGTGTTGCGTGGGCGGTCAGTCTGATGATTGTTATTTCTCTTTTGCACGTATTAGTCTCTAGATTGATGGTGTCCTGGCCGCAATGTGCTGAGAGCCACCACAGAAGGGCTGAAATAGCCTCTACTAAACGACCTGTCCCAGGCAATGCTGGGAACTGAAAGAGGCTCATGATTTAACTTAACATGTATTCGTAAAGCACAGAGGGTTGCATGGAGCTATATGAGAGGTGTGAATTGTTCTGCAGCTCAACCTTTAAAATGGTATTCATCTTATCGACCTCAAGAAATTGAAAGGATGATTTGAACATGTGAGCAAGATGCTTAATTTGAGCCGGTGGTTTCTGGTGCTTGGTACCAGCACTTAAATGTCAACACCAGCGCTTGTGAGGCGCTGTCTGGTTAATTTTGAGCTGACCACAACAACATTAAATCATTAATTCAATATACATTACAAATAATTATTACCTGCTGCCAAAACCATTCTTATATGTTAGGGGGCCTGAAATAGCCCGAATTGTCGTACTTGTAGGAGTGTGATGGTTAGTAGTTGTGCTGTTACTTTCATTGTCAATGCTGGCAGGGGCACTGTGTGGTGCAAGCCGCAGTGGCCTTCTGACGAGAGCCCTGGCACTTATGTTTTTTACAAAATAAGTAATGATGGAGTTAAACACCAATACCGGAATCAGAGCCACCGAATTAGGCGACAGTTGTCGAAGTTGGGGTGACCCGCGGTTCCCAGGCTAGCGCCTGGCAGCCGTCTCAGCACAAGACCGGCGGAGACGACAACGACAGGGGAGCGTCCCTTCGATGTTCATGTGACCGCACAGTATCCCAGTCTTTCACGGGGATTCCTCACAAGACAGCAGTGACGCCCTGGGGTAGTGTTGTTACCACTGCTGTGCGCTATTTTTTTTTCGTGCATATTTATATAGTGCGAACTCGACCCGAAGGTATTGGAGCGCTTTACATGAACACCGTATTTACATTACACATTCAGGCACGGGGAGATTAAGGGCCAGATGTAGGTGGCCAAATACCGATCGCTAACGCTGAAATTCACAGAATTTTAGCGTTTGCGATCGGTATTTGGCTGAGAACAATGTAGGTGAGTTTAAACCTACTAGCAAAATAAGAAATCGCAAAATTTGCGATTTCTTATTTTGCTCTTGCATTTAAGGAATCGCAAATTGCGATTCCTTAAATGCAATGTAGGTAGCACAAAAGAAAGTGCACTTTAGGCTTAAGGAATCGCTAATTACCACCAACTTCAAGTTGGTGGTAATTAGCGATTTCCTGTAAAAAAACACTTTTTTGCTTTTTTTAAAGTGCCATGTGGCACATATTCATGCCCTTAGGGCATGTAGGTGTGCCACATGTGCCCACATGCACATTTCAGGGGTGCAACAGGGTGTCCTTTTGACACCCTGGCACCCTTGAAATAGCTCCCGCTATTTGCGATTCCTTAAGACCGAAGCGCAAATAGTGAACACCGTCCCATTCATTCCTATGGTCCTCCTAGCCCATAGGAATGAATGGGTAGGTATTCCTTATTAACGAATCTCAATTTGCGATTCGTTATTAAGGGATTTTAAGGAATCGCTAATATTTTAGCGATTCCTACCTACATTCAATTTAGCGAGTCCTTAATAGTGATTCGGTAAAAATTGCTATCAAGGACTCGCTAAATTGAATTTACCTACATCTGGCCCCAAGTGATTTACCCAGAATCACAGGATGTGGACAAGCATTCCTAAAGTGTAACTAATCTCTGCGAGCCGTACCCGGCCACACAGGGATACACAACAGGCAGAGCAGAGGGCGGGTTACGAATGCTGCTGAATAACTGCTACTCGGAGAGCTTGGAAGCTTCAGTGTGTGTCACTGAGCGCTAGCTATTTCAACAGAACGTGCCATCTCCTGTGGCAGAAGGGGTGGCATGCGTCTACGTGCACGTGATGTGCCAATGTGACATGAGCTGTGTCTCGCCGCCTAGGACACGCCCCAGTCACGGAGACGTCAGTGGTCCCATCTCAGCGATGCTCGTGCGCCTCGCCGCGCTCGGCGGGCTTCGCACAGCTGCAGCCTCATCTCTGCCCTCATGGCACCTCTCACTCACCATTCCTCCAGGGTCGCCTCCGGTGCCTGGCACAGGGATCATCGCAGGAAGTCCTCCATGCCCCCGAGCTCCGGGCTGCTCTCACGCACACACAGGAGGGTGGGGCGCAACAGGCTGGCCAGCCAGGGCCTTGTAGGGTAGCGGGCTTTGTCTGGCCCTCTGGCAGGGAGCCCGGCTCGTGCGCAGCCCCGGCTCGCTGGCTCCCAGCCTGGGGACGCGCTGACCCCTTCTGCTCCCGCTGGATTCCCCACATAGCGCCTTGGCGCTGAGAGGTGTCAGCGGGGAGTACAATCAGGTACTAACAACTCGCACATCTAACCAATACCTGCGCTCCTGTGATGGCTTGTCACCGAAGGACGCGTTTTTCAGTGGAGGAGTATGGAATAGACATAAAGTAGGGGGAAGTACAAACTTAAATGAAGAGTTAGAAGCGCAGATGACTGCATTAGGAACAAGACTCGACCAAGACTGGAGTCCCTTGTGAAAACAAACAGCTGTGGAAGAAAGAACTGAGGGGCAGAAAGTGAAGCACAGCAGGACAGGGGCAGGCAGGAGGGCAAGGAAACACATGGGCTCACAGCGTGTAAAATGAGTTACTTACCTCTAACTGCGATTCACGGCATTGAATTCTTTCACAGATTCACATGCTTGGATCAATCTCCGTGGTCGGAGTGGGAGTCCCACGGTACCAGAGAAAAGCAGTATTGTAGGAAGCTGGCTCTGGAAACAGTATACACTATCCCCAGGCGCGCAACACCCATTGGACTCACAGGGCTTCAGCCCCCCCCGTCCTGTGTGGCAGCCCGGGATGAGACAGCTTCCCGGCGAACACACAGCCGCACCCGAGCACTTCACAGGTCTTTAAAAGACCATTTGCGTGTTAATGAGGCCTCGCTGGTGTTTCACCCCTTCTAAGAGCCCCTGCAGCTCCACTCTGCCTATGGCTTAAAAGATTCAGCCCCCCCCCCCGAAATGTTTCCTTAGCCCCCCCCGAAATTTGGCTCTAGTTGCGCCTCTGACTATCCCCAAGTAAGGTTCAGAGCCCAGTGGATCCCCTGAGGCTTACAGAGGAAGAAGAAGATAATACCAAAAGCTCTATTAGTGGTTGCGTGGGCGAGCAGTCAGGCTTATCAGAGGGCTGAGTTAAGCATTTCTTGTACACACTCAGGCAAGAAATGATAACACACATTCAAAGACTGAATACAAGACCAATTGTTTTGTATAAAAAGGTATTACTTTGTTATTTTATTTTAGAACCAGGTGGAAGGTAAATAACAGTTTCAAAAATAGAAATACTTTTCAAACACAGTAGGTATTGTGTTATAAAGGCACAGAAGTACTTTACAGGAGTATTAAACATACTTTGGTAATGTCAATCAATCAGTAGCAAACGTAGCAAATGTAAGAGATACACATTAAGGGGCCGATTCCGATTTCGGTCGGATTGTGTCGGCCGGATTCCTTTCCGACCGAGCCATTCTGATGGGCTCGGTCGGAAAGGAATCCGACACGGATTTGCGGATTGCGGACGACAGGCTCGGAGAGCCCATCCGCCGTCCGGAAATCCCTCAGTACTCCCCCGGCCGCCTCCTTGCGACCGAGGGAGTACGATGGCAGTTTTTCACTGCCTTTTCGTGCCGGTTTTTCCAGCACGAAAAGGCAGTCGGAAACTGTCTGTGGGAGCCCCCATTAGGGCCCCCATGGGTGCGAGGCTGCCATATGGTTGCCCCTTTGTGGATCCCTGCACCCGGTGGCAGGCACCTTGGGGTGCCGCCCACAGAGTGCAAGGATGAACTGCACCCCTGCTTTCCACGATGCAAGCATGCATTCCGCTCGGAATGCATGCTTGCATTGTGTTGTATACGAGTGCGACCGAACCCTGTTCGGTCGCATCGTACTAGCAGGGCCGTAACCGACGACAGCAGGTCGGTCGGTTATGGCTCCTGACTGAAGTCGGACAGACCTGAGTCCGTCCGACATCAGAAACGGGGCCTTAGTGCAAAAGGCAGAACTGCAATGCAATGCTATGGAAAGAAACCAGTTACATACAATTACAGGTAAGTACTCGACTTACAGATCCAGGTGCAGAGTGGGGCAGGAGCCACAGTTCCAGCTGGATCCGGATTCCTTGTAGTTGAATCCTTTTGGACGGGGTCTCTGTCCACGGGAGATCTGGTCTTTGTTGAAGAGTAGCAGGCTTTCTCAGGGTTCTGGCAGTCGCTGGCCACCGGGCAGACGTCGTCTTCTTTGCAGGGACTTTAAAGCTGGAGACAGGCTGGTAGGGCTGGTGCCAAGTCAGTAGGTGTCTTCAGGCTTTGCTGCACGGCGTCTTCTTCATCCTTGTTCGTAGGTTGCAGGAATCTGAGGATCAAGGTTCAAGGATGCCCCTAAATACTGAATCGAGGGGTGTTAAAGGCACTAGTAGATGGTAGCCAATAGGCTACTTGCCTTTAGTGTGACTACCCCTTTGCATGTCCCTTCCCTTTGGGGAGGGAGTATTCCGTAACCTGATTGGCTAAAATCCATCCATTCAAGATGGAGGATTTTCTAAGGAGGGGGTCACCTTGGTTTGGGGCACCTTAGGGGTGGTCCTGGCAGAGAGGGGACACTCCTTTCCTGACTACAAATTTTTCAGCTGACCTTGTTGCCAAAAGTGGGGCTTGTTCAGGGGGCAGGTATCTCTACTAGCTGGAGAGGCCCTGGCTAGCATATCTAAGAGCAGGAAGCCTTTGAGTCTCACCGCTCTGAATGCTGTTCCTGCTCGGGGGTAGGTGTGAAGCACCTCCACCCCAAGCAGACTTTGTCCCTGATCCACAAGAGCATTAGGGCTTCCACTTCAGGAGGTCAGAAACATATCTGTGTGTGGTAGGCTGGTGCGGACCAATCGCTGGACACAAGGGAGTTGGCAGTTTTTCAGGGGGCATCTCTAAGATGCCCTAGTGTGCAATTTGTTATAAATCCAGCACTGACATCAGTATTGGTCTATTATGCTGAGAAGTTTGATACCAAACTTCTTAGCATTCAGTGAAGCCATCATGGAGCTGTGGAGTTCGTAATGACAAACTCCCAGCGCATGTACTTAATATTGCTTCACTACACTTATAATGTCTAAGAATGGACTTAGACACTGTAGGGGCATATCACTCATGCAGCTATGCCCTCACCTGTGGTATAGTGCAGCCTGCCTTAGGGATGTGTGGCCTGCTTTAGGGGTGACTTCCCTATGCCACAGGCAGTGTTCTGTGGTTATGGCAGACAGGGATGTGTTCTATGTCGACTCTTAAGTTTTGTCTGCACCAAAACCAAAACACACAATCTGCAATGGCAGGGTATGTGTGTTATTTGAGGGGTCTCTGGGGGATGGCACAATGCATGCTGCAGTCTCTGGCCAAAGTCCCTTGGTACCAGAGGTACCTTTTGCAAGGGACTTATATGTGGGGCAAAGGTGTGCCCATTGTGGAAAGAAAGGTACACTTTTGGGAAAGAACACAGGCACTGGGAACCTGATTGGCAGGGACCCTGTGCACATTCAGTCAAAGTGCATCAGATATCAGGCAAAAAGTTGGGGGTAACCGTGCAAAAAGGGGCACTTTCCTGCAAGTATGTATAACCAACATAAGCTATAATGGCAATAGGTCATAAATGTAATAGCTTATGTTCTTTTTAAAAAAGGACCAAACTTTAACTATGACCAATTAGGTGGTAGCACCCAGTAGAACACTCACAAGAGAGGCTGATTCCCTCAGATTTCCTAGCACAAGTTGGAACAACATCCCGTGTCAGAAGAGGAGCCTCTCAGGGGAGCAGGGGGGGGGTCGCATGTGGATCTATGGAAAATACCAATACTAGATAATTTAAGTTACAGGTAAGTAACGATTTTTCTTATCCAGTAGTGGATCTTTCATAGATTCACATGCTTGAATCAGAGTAGCAAGCAGTATTGTAGGCAATTAAAGTACCATTAGAGGATGGGAGGTAAAAACAATACACTTCAATACACTTCAGTCAAATGAAATTACAACATACATATATGTAGAACGCAAGCATTTATGTCTATAACCTTTAGATAAAGAACGTAAATAGAACAATCAAGTAATAATCTACCATAGTCTGGAACGGTGCACAGACATAATATCGAGTTTTTTTATTTTGACCTACATTAATATCGAGTTTTAAATATAGTAGGGATAGAATATCGACATCAAGTATATCAGTGACCAGAATATCGACCTGAATGTATGAAATATTGTTCTTGTTAATTTCGAAGTTAGTAATATCGATGTTAATAATATCGATGTTTATGTTGGTGTTATGTATTTTAGTATGTATTTTATATGTATGTGTTCCACATGTTTTGTTATGTTTTGTATTTTTTTAAAAAATATATGTATTAGTTGTTTAGAAGTTAGTCATTTATTTTAAAGTAAATTTTGCGTTTTAGTACCGTAGCGGGTTGTGGGTTTATAGGGGAATAGGATAGGAAGTAATTTAATTATAGTAAATTAATTTATAATTTTTAGAATGTATTAATTATTTTTAATACAATTTTGCATTTTAGTTCTGTAGCGGGTTGTGGGCTTAGAGGGGAATAGGGTGGGAAGTAATTTAATTGTAATTAAGTAATTATTATTTTTTATTTATTGATATTGATAATTTATTGTTAATTGTTAATTAATGTTTATTAATTGATAATTATATTGTATTACTTTTTTATTGGAGCGGGTTGTGGGCTTATAGGGGAATAGGGTGGGTAGTAAATTAATTATAATAAATTAATTAATTTTGATTTTTTGGTATTGATAAGTAATTTAATGTTTAATTATTAATTGGTAATTATTTTTTATTAATTCATTAATTGATAAATATATTAATTGTGTTAATTTAGTTTAGAAGCGGGTTGTGTGTTTATAGGGGAATAGGGTGGGAAGTAATTTATTATAATTAAGTAATTATTTAATAATATTTATTGGTATTGATAATTTATTGTTAAATATTAATTGGTAATTAATTTCTATTGCTTATTATTTATTGGTATTGATAATTAATGTATTGTTAATTAATTATGAATTGGTAATTAATTTGTATTAATTGATTAATTGATAATTATATTAAATAAGGAGTGGGCTGTGTGTTTATTGGGGAATAGGGTGGAAAGTAATTTAATGTTATTAAAGTAATTATTAATTTTAATTTATTGATATTTATAATTAATTTATTGTTAATTTATTAATAAATCATTATTTAATTTAAAAAAAATTAATTCATAAGCATGTTATTTTTAACCCCTACGCTATCCAACACTTTACCCGCTGTTGCACTCTCTGGAGTGGGAATAGTAATGTTTATCCCTGCGCTATCCAACACTTTCCCTACTGTTGCCCTCTCTGGAGTTGGAATAGCAATTATAACCCCTACGCCATCCAACACTTTCCCTACTGTTGCACCCTTTGGAGTGGGAATAGTCATTTTTTTCCCTCCGCTATCCAATATTTTTCTGTATTGTTTTAGTTAATGTTGTGTATAATTTATTTGTAAAACATTAAAAATATTATCGTTTTTAAATTTTTTGTATATATTTTTTATATTTTTATTTATATTATTTTTGTATGTGTATTTATAATTTATAAAATGTTTAACAATTTATACGTTATTAAAATAATTATTTATGAATATTATAGTAAGTATATATATTATATTTTATATGTATATGTTTAATTAATTTTAACATATGTATTAGTTATTATTTTTAAACTTTCTAAAATATTTTTAACTATTTTTCTTTTAATTATATGTATTATTTACTTTAATATACATTCTTTTTTAAGATTTAAAAAAAACTATTTTTTTACAACAATATTTTTGACATCGATATTTTTTTCTCAACATTTTTGTACTTACCATGATGTAGATAGGATGTCGATATTCTTGACTTTGATATTTTTGTCACAATATTTTTGTACTTCGATATTGTTATAGTCGATATTTTGACAGTGATTTGCCTGGAACATATGACTTGAACAGCAATAAACTCCTCTATTTAAAGAGGCTCACCTTATTGGAATAAATCGCGTAACACTGCTTATCCTTTGGCTGCGTTGCTTCACTGTGTTGATTCCAGGCAGTAAAGCTGCGTGAACGTGTGGGTGCTCTTCCACATCGTAGCTCGGCATATCTTCTCCAGTGGAATACCTCCAAATAGAGCAGCGGAAGTGGAGACTGCTCCAGTATAGTGAGCTTTAGCTTTTCTCGTTAAGGGTTTCCTGTCTTGGATGGCAAATCTGAATTGTCGCTGAAATCCGTCTTGAAATTGAAGGTTTTGTCACTGCAGTGTCTTGATGACCTTGGCCATAAGCTACAAATAACTGGTCAGTCTTGCAAATGTGCTTAGTTCTGTGAAGGTGAAAATGGAGGCACGTTTGAGCTCCAAAGTATGAACAGCCCACTCAGCTGGTGTGGCTGGGTTAGGGAAAAAAGTCTGAAGTATGACAGGCTCATTGAGGTGGAATTGAGAAGGGACCTTTGGAATGAACTTCTGGTTTGTTCTGAGAAGTACAAACTCATCTGTGAGTGATGAAGGCCTCTATCTCACTAACCCTTCTGGTGGAAGTGAGAGCAAGCAAGAGAGCAACTTTCACCATGAGATATTTTATGTCAGCCTTATGAATGGGCTCGAAAGGCTACTTCATTATTTACGAGAGTGCTACATTGAGATGCCATTCCGGAGGAGGAGCTCCTCGTATTGTTCGGAAAGCTCATAAGAGTCCTTTCATGAATTGCTTTAGGAGGCGTGTAGAACAGAGACAGAGCTTGTGTGGAGCGTGTGCACCTTGAAATTGCAGCAAGGTGAACTTTGATTGATGAGTAAACCAGGCCAGACTTGGCCAGAGAGAGGAGATAAGGTAACATCTGTTCTGAAGACGCATGGTATGGGTGTAAGTTGTTTTGTTGACACCAGTGACAGAATCTTTTCTATTTTAACTTGTAAGTTTTGCCTTCCACTCTTGATTTAGAAAGAATATCTCTGTATTCATGAGTGATGTTTACATTGTGAAACTCATAGGCTTCAGGAGCCATGCATGCAAGTGGAGAGCGGCTGTCTCCGTGGCATATCTGACCCTGTTTCAATGTCAGTAAAGAGGGCGTTAGTGAAAGGCGAATGGGCTTGGTCTTCAACAGGAGGATGAGCTCCGAAAACCAGTGCTGTCTGGGCCACTTGGGAGCGATCAACAGGAGACAACAGAGTTCCGCCTTCATTTTGATGAGGACTTTGGGAGTAAGTAGAAAAGGAGGAAAAGAGTATGCATAAATCCCGACTACCGCATTGAAAAGGCATTCCCCACGACCCTGGTAGAGGGTATCAACTAGCGTAGAACTGTCATTTGGTTGTGTTGTCTGTTGCAAAGAGGTCCAGCGCTGGTTTCCCCCACAATGTATGTGAATATCTTGTTCAACTACTGTTGGTCCAGTGTCTTTGGTCCTGCTTAAAGCGTCCACTAGTGTGTTGTGTACTCCAGACACTTGCTCAACTTTTAAGGATATTCTGTAAGCCAAGCCCACAGCTCTTGGGCTTCTTGAGATAGTGTTAGGGAATGAGTTCCTCCCTGTTTGTTGATATAAAATATGCTGGTTGTATTGTCGGTATGGACCAGTACGGAGGATTATGCAATCCTTGGGCGGAAAGCCTGCAGAGCGAGAAAGATGGCCTTGAGTTCCAGGCTGGTGATGTGCAGAGCCAGTTGACTAGCCAACCACCTTCCTTGGATCTGAAGGACCTGTAAATGGCGTCACCAGCCCTCCAGGGAAGCATCCGTGGTGATGATGAAATCTTGTACTAATGGTAGGAACGTGAGGCCTTGAGAGAGATGTGGTTTGTGAGACCACCATGCTACTGTGGGTAGCATTCAAGGAGTAATGGAAATCAAGTCTTTGAAGGACCCTTCCAATTGGACCCATTGGAGCTGTGGTTACTCTTTTAATGGTCTCAGCTTGAGGCACGCCAATGAGACTAAGTTTATTGCGGAAGAGATCATGCCCAGGAGTGATTTGAACAGTCTCACAGAAACGCATTATTTTCTTGATTTTATTTTTAGCCAACTGCGCTAGCCTCCCTTGTCTGTCCTGTGAAAGGAAGACCTTGGTCTGAAATGTGTCTAGATCAGCTCCGAGAAATGTCACAGTCTGACTGTGACTGGTGGAGGACATTCGCCAATTTACAGTGAGGCCCAGTTTGAGAAAAAGCGATAGACAGGGCTTCATCGCTCTGGCAGTTGTCCTGGGGTTGAAGCTTTAGGCAGCCAGTCATCTAGATAAGGGAATAACTGATGAGTTCAGCTGCTACCGGGGCCATGCACTTGGTAAATATGCATGGGGCTGACCTGAGGCCAAAGGGAAAAATCTTGAATTGGTAATGGGTACCAGCTACCGTAAATCAAAGATATTTGCGGTGTTTGGGATGGATGGGGTATGGAAATAAACGTCTTCCAGGTCTAGTCTCCGCTCTTGAGACGATGACGAATGCCGGAGAGAGTGATCTGATCATCCAGAAGGATTGCTTGCGGAAGAATTTGTTTAGCTTTCTGAGATCTAGGATCGGTCTCCACTCTCCTGAATTCATGTGTATAAAGAAAAAAACAGTAGGAGGCTCCTTTCCATTTTATGAGCAACCAGTACTTTCTCTATTGCTCCCTTGGCAAGCAATAAGAAAGCTTCCTTCCATATAAGTGAAGACAAGGGGGTAAGCTCCACTTGGCGGAGTGGGTGGTGGTTTTCCATAAACTCTAGGGTATGGCCATAGGTGACTAATTCCAATTCCACCTGTCTGAGATGATGGTTTCCCAATGATGGTGGTAATTGGATATCTTCGCACCCACGGGATGAGAAGGTGGCATAGCTGGTACCTGGACAAGGTCACTGTCGCAGCTGTGAGGTGGTGGTCTTCTGTGGGGGCCTTGCTTAGAGAAAATCGCTGTGGTACTACTGTTGCTGATACCCCGGTCTGTATTCGGACTGGAAGGACTGATACTGCTGGGACTTCTGGTATCTACCCCTATAAGAAGAGAAGCCATGCCCAAGCATTCCCCGCAAAAGGCAGTTTACGGTATTGGAGAGTGTCGAGAGATTTAGCGGTATCAGTGTCTGTGTTAATAGCAAGAAGAGCGTTGTCAATATGTTTATCGAATCGTGTGTCTCCATCATATGCCATGTCCAATATCTTAGATTGGACCTCAGGGCTAAACGGGTTCGCCTTGAGCCATCCTTGACACCTTAGCACGGCTGCACTGGCTTGTTGATGGAAGCCTGTGGCGGCAGTGTTCACGGCGCAATCTATGATCTCAGGTGAGGTGCGCTCACCCTCTAGCAAGATCTTCTTGGCTTTAGACTGTCTATCCCCCGGGATGAGGTAAATGATGGAGCTATCACATCACATCTGATGGTCATAATGGCTTAGAATCGCTAGGGAGTTAACTGCTCGCAAGTTGGCAGAAGCTTAGGAATCTCACCCTCTAGTAGAAAAATACCCTGCCAACTTAAGGCGAACAAAGCAAACACAAGGAGACGATGGCTGGAGCGCTGGAACTTTTCAGACACTCACTCGTAGTCACAGATCCGGGTTTAATCCTGGGACCAATTTTGGGGTAACACCCCTAATCAGCCAGGCTAGCTTGTGTTCAGCGCTCCGTCCATCATCTCCTTGTGTTTGCTTTGTTCGCCCTAAGTTGGCAGGATATGCCCAGATGTGGGTCCCTTGCTCACTTTGCCACTGGATTCAAGCTAACCTGGCTGATGAGGTGTGTTACCCCAAAACCGGTCCCAGGATGCTTGTTTCCGGTCCAAGATAGATCTGTCTTGGCAGTTTAGGCTGGACTGTTCCCATGAGGAATAGGGTCAAGACTGATCTGCATATGGCTGGGTCTGAACTGGGGTAGTGAAGTGAGCTAAAGAATGATGATGGATTCAACCCAGATACGAGACTGGGGGTGAGTGTCTGAAAAGTTTCAGCATTCCGTCTATCATCTCCTTGTGTCCACTTTTTTGCTACCCAATTCGCTAATGGGGTCCATTTTTATTTTGGTGCCCGGGCCTATTCCTGACCAATTCCAAACCAGGTATTGATATTGTACACAATAGGTCTTTCGACAACAAGATGAGACCTAAAAACTGAAAAAATACCCTACCTTTCAAATGACGCTCTTCTGAGCAGTGGGCTCTGAAGGGGTCATTTGAAATGCTTCAAAGAACAGAGTTGGAACCACAGATATGTCGCCACCTGGAGGTGCAGCTGTACTCACTTCAGAACTGCATGAAGAATCCCAGATGAGCCTTGCAAAGCATAGAACAGTAATTAGTACACCTCATGAATCTGACATCATCTGCAATTTAAAGGACACCGGAGGCAACAACGAAGACCTTGAACTGGCAATCGAATACACTGGATATCCACATGGAAACGCCACAGGGTTTGGCAGGATATCTTGCATCTATTGGCTCGAGACTAGCCAACCTAGGTACTATGCAGAAAAATTTCAACAAACATCCCTCCGCCCTGTTCCTGAGTATTATTATTAGATAAACTCATTGACATATGAGCAATTTTAGAATCTACAGTGGGAAAAGTGAAGGGCAAGTCTTCTAACTCTTAAGACGATGGTGCATTAAGGAAGGACCTCGAAAAGTGTTAGGAGAAAACTGTGATTTAAAGATACTTGATTTCTACTCGAATAGAGGGGCAAATAAAGGATGCAAATTTGTGCAGCTAGGAGAAAGAGATGGATCTAAAAAACAGACAGACTAAATTCCCCCTCAGGCCATATTTCATTATAGGAACAAACATTCTGCTCACCTAAACATTATCTTTCAAAAGAAAAAAGCTGAATAAGCAACACAAAGACAAGCTAATGATTGCAAAGGTTGGGTTAGAGTCCATGGTGACAGGAATGTATGTCATTATTCTATATTTAGCTCACTGGACAGCATGGCACCAATCAAAAAATTAAATAAGGCATCAACGTAGGCGCATATTTGTGACTGAGAGGAATTGTAATGGAAAGGGGACACAAACAATTATTGTCATACACTCATAGAGCAACCAATTAAGCAAATGTTATACAGCAAAATAGACGAGGGTTGAAAATCTCCACAAGATATAGCTATCATTCTCCTACTGAATGATACACCTACACATGCAGGAAACACTTTATCTTTAATATCTAATGATAGGACAGGTTGCCTAAATATTAATAAGCCTACTATACTGGTGATACTGATGCTAAGGTCTAATCGCACCCACTACAAAAAGTGGACATGCTTACCATTCATATGGCAAACAAAAAGGGGAGAAAGTGCTTTTTGTGGTCAGAGCGGGCATGGAACAAAATGGCAACATTACAGAAAAAAGGCAGCTCGAGCACACCAGTAATTTCCAAAATGACTTTACAATAAAGTGCTCTAATGATCGGTCCATATCCAGTCTGATGCAGTACCCAGAATATTGGTCTTGAGAGTCTTTTGATATTTTAAATAAAGGGGGCATGGTTAAACTATTAATTTCCACACCCAGAATACAGTCATCTGCACTTGAAAAACATAGTGTTGGTATACTAATTTATTCTCCTCGGTAATGGAGGAACTGAATGGTCGACCAGGGTTTACTAGGCTAGCGTGAAGACTGACGGGTATATCTTCCAAAAGTGGCCAATATGTTTGAGAGCTAGGATACAAGAGCAGGACAAGTCACCCCAGGCAGGTATGCAGAAGTGTTGGTAATTCCCATTGCCCCCAAAGGTAGCAACGTAGACTAATAGAGAAGACATAAGGATCAACCTTGCTGAACAAGCAAATTATATCTTGGCAAGAAACCATACAAGATGACTTTATGTTTTGCCATGACGGTGCAAGTACTTAAGTTCCTTAGTTGAAATGTCCGAGGGCTTGCAAATATAGTCAAACGTCACTGAGTACATGCCTTTCTAAGAAAATATGGGGTTGCGGTTGCTGGCCTCCAGGAGACGCACATATGAGGAGATACCATTAAATGCTTACACAAGCGGTGGAGGAGGCAAATATATACCACATCCTACTCTGGCTTTGCACGGGGGACGCTGGTGTGGGTGGCACCAGGAGTGCCTTTCCAGCATTTCCATCATGTACTGGACCCTGAAGGGCGCTATGTTATTCTGTTCGGGAGGTGGGAAGGTAAAGAACTTTGTATCGTAGACGTGTATGCACCCAACATAGACTGCCCCGATTTTTACCTGGAGGTACTGAAGGCCGCGACACTGTTCATGGGAGCTGAGATACTTCTAATGGACAACTTTAACTGTGTATTAGATGGGTCCTTAGATAGGTAGCCTCCCAGGGACAATACCAAACCCCGAATGGTGGAATCCCTTCGAGGCGCACTACAAGGCCTGCAGCTCCGAGATATATGGAGACTACGCAACCCTGATAAAAGGGAGTTCTCCTGTTTCACCCCGGCAGCCAACACCTTCTCTAGGTTTGATAACTGTTGTCTCTCGGCCGGCCTGGTGGCAGCGACAAAGGCCGTCGCCTATTTGCCACGATAACTGTCAGATCACACGCCCTTACTGTTAACCTGGAGCTCCAGGCCGGGCATATAACCAATTCCTTTGTGGCGCCTTCGAGCTGAGGCCCTGTTAGATACTCCTTTTGTACAGGCAGTAAGAGAGGCTCTCCGATATTATTTTGAGGAGAATTGGGTGTCCATTGACACGAGGTCTACGGAATGGGAGGTCATGAAGGTTGTCATAAGGGGGGTCTGTGTGAAGACTGCCCATGGAGTGCATGGACAGCTCATAGCGGATAGAAGACCCTGGAGGATATGCTGCATCGGACCCCGGAGAATAGAGCGGAGTGGGGGAGTGTTTGGGGAGAGCTACTCGAAGCCTGGTCCCACCTAGAGAAGTAAAAATACACCACCTATATGCAGAGACTACATGCAGAAGGGGACCGATCTGGAGCACTACTATCTCGACTAATTAGGACAGAGACGGAACACGGTCCGGTATTACAACTTCTGGACAGGGACGGAGTGTTGCTACACACACAGGAGGCCACTATTCGAGCTTTCGCAATACACCTGAAACACACGTGTTCGTCGTTACTCCGAGATGAACCTCTCGCATTTCAAGACTTTTTTAAAGATATAGAGTTTCCTACACTCAGTGAAGACGTCCTTGGGGGCGCCTTCTTCTAGGGAAGAACTACTGACGCATATAAGACGCTTGAAAAATGGAAAATGTCCCGGGAGTGATGGTCTTCAGGCTGAATTTTACAAGACCTTTGCCGCTGAGCTGGTGGACCACCTTCTTGCGGTGTACACAGAGGCCCTGGAGAAGGGGACCCTTCCCAAATCTATGATGGAGGCGTTGTTCTCCATGATTCTTAAACCAGACAGGGATTCCCACTCCCCGGGCCCCTACTGGCCCTTATCCCTTTTAAATATAGACGTGAAAGTGTTAAGCAGTGTGCTAGCAGCTAGACTCTTGCCATATAGGACCCAGTTGGTACACCCTGACCAATCTAGGTTTATCCCTGTAGGAAGGTGGATATCTGACTATGGTTACCCCCAACTTTTTGCCTAGTGTCTAGCTGGTTTTTCGACTTAGTTGGCCTGAGATCCTGCCATTCAGGGTCTCAGGCTGTCTGCTCTCTCTTTAAAATGGACTCCATGTACCCTAGGTACATAACCGATTGGTAAGGATCACCTTATTGGACCCTGTACAGTGTACCCTAGGTACCCAGGGCATAGGTGTACCCATAGGCCTCCCAGGGGCTGCAGCATGTATTATGCCACCCCGGGTCTGGCCTTCCAATCAGACACAACTAGCTGATCACTCAGCTGGGGCAAGGTTGTGTTATCACCCCTTGCTTAGATATAGTATACCTATATCTACCTTTAAAATAGACACATGTGTACCTATCGGCCACTCCTATGGCAGGCCTTAACAATCCTGAAGTCAGAGTGCTTGGTAACATGTGAGATGGTGCTCTAGCATGAGCTGAGCCTGTCTGCAGCTTTCGGAACCATGTCCTTATAGCTGTTCTATGATATAGCCTACCATATACTCTTAAAGTGCCTTATAATCTTAAACGGTTATGGTAACTATGGTTTGGCTTTATCAAAACATGTCGTGTAAGGTGTCTAACACTTTGGAATAATACCCCCATACCATTTCTGGTGATGAGGATATTATTCCTCCCTTCTAGAGGGAGAGACATGTTAAAACCCTACTTTGCTGTTTAACTCTAACCAAAGCCTCAGCATCACAAAATGGATGCTGCTGCCACAGACACAAGTCTGACCTCCTGCTGCTGGGAGTGATCCCGGCCAGGGAGGCTTGGACAATAGGTTTCCTGCTTGGGGAGGTGCTAGCACCTCCCCAGACAGACTTTAGTGTATTGGGGCAGGGAGGGCTGAAAGGAATGAGACATGCCTGGGGCACACAAGGTGTCCCATGCATAGTCCAGTTCAAACCGGTGCTGGGGCACTCCAGCCCCAGTCCTGGCGCGAAACTGCACAAAGGGAAGGGGGTGTAACCACCCCCCTCCCAGGTCCCACCCATAAGGCGTGACCTAGCAGGTAACCCAGCCCCCCAGATTTGGATAAGAGTGGTAGCTGGGCCCCAGGAGATTAGATTATCCTGAACCTGCAACTTGAACAGAAACTCTGGACCTTCGACATTCGACGAAAGAAGAAGACTGAAGAATCTCCCTTGTGGCCAAGGAGTGGCTACCCTGTGCAAACAGGCACCATCAAGAGACTTACCCTTTGCTTTGCTGAAGTTCTACGAGGGACCGACTGCAGAGCCCGACCAGAGCCTTGACTTCCAGACTTCTCCGACCCTGATCCACATCCACGGCCGAGCTGAGATCCGTGGAGGCGACGAGAGACGTGGGACCGGCTACCTGGGAAAAGTGGCTAGTATCTTCCAGCACAGCTTCTGAGGCACCCTCGAAGTTGTGCACCGGGGATTGAGAAGCCCCAACCCCAAGCACCATCTGCACCGAAGATCAGCCCCCCACACTCCACGAGTCCTGCGTGGGGCCCTTCTGCATTTTCCTGCTTGCCGCGTCTGTCCGGTTGCTTGCCCGTTGGCTAGTGGCCTTTATGACGACGCATCCAGAAATCTTCACTGCTGGTTTGGCTCCTCCAGACTGGCTCCCGCTTCCTTGCAAAAGAGAAGCACCCCAGACCTTCCTGGTCTGCACCAGAAGCAAGTCCTCCGTTCTTCGTGGGTTCCGCTTGCCAAGGCTTGGTGAGTCCTAGTTCGACTTCGACGCCGCCGACAGCAAGAGCCTTTGTGGGACAGCTCGCCTCCTGGTCCTTGTTGTCCTCGACGTTCCCTGGTCCTCGTGGCTGCAGCGACAAGCTTCACCTTCACCTGCAATCTTCCCGACATCGCCTGGTTCCTTCCTGGTTCCACGTGGTCACTGGCTAGTGACCTTGACTCTGTCCCTTCTGCTTGCAGGTCTCCTCTCTTCTTGATCCCAGCCTTGGGATCCATCGGACACTCTTCACTGACTGCCTGTCAGCAACGTTCCTTCAGGCATCTATAGAAGTCCACGACGAAACCCGACGCAAGTTCACACCTATGCACCCGCAGTCCGTGGGCTAGGTAACTTGGGTACTTCGGTGCTCACAAGGGTAGGGACTATCCTAGGGTCTAGTTTCCGAGTCTCGACTCTCTAGCTGCTTCAGAAGTGTCCTTAAACTGTTAATTTCTAACTGCTAGTAATTCTATCGACTTTTACGCATTACGCGTGAGTGTTTCCACTCTGCACCTGAATCCCGTGGGCCTCCCACTTCCTAACTGTTGCTAGTGTAGTGTAGCCCCAGCGATTCCCTAGGCCTAGGCCTATCCTATTTCCGTGACAGTGGTCCTTATACCACTTCTTTAGTATATGGTTTGCGTGGCCCCTAGGGCCTAACTGTATTACTTACCTGTGTGACTTAATGTATGCTTAAATAAGACTGTGTTGTACTTACCTCTAATCTCATAAAGAGTGCTGAGGGTTTGACTAGAATAAATACACTTTATGTTATATATATATATATATCTGTTGTGGTGTCCTTTCATTTGGTATTCAAGGGATTATATATGGTATCACAGCTGGCTTCACATGCCATTCAGAGTTTAGCCTAAGACTGCTCTTGTCCATGCTACCACTAGGATAGCTGGTCTATAAGGTTGACTTTACAACCAATCACCATAAGGGTTGTTTGGACTGATATAAGGTGTACACTAGAACTAGTGACATCATACATCAGGCCAACTTCTCACAATCCCTACTCGCAATACCACTCACAATCTGCGTAGACTTGCACACCTGTGGCATGCGCCAGATCTTGAGCAGTCTGACTGGGCGTTGTGTCTTCTGGATATTCGTTAGTCTTTTGATACTGTTGAGTGGGAGTATATGTGGCGGGTTCTCGCCCGTATGGGACTGGGAGACGACTACATAAGGTGGTTGAGCTGCTTTATTGTAATCCTAAGGCTCTAATCCGGCTCTGGAACCAGGTGTCGGATACGCTGGTGCTCCAGCAGGGTACGCAACAGGGTTGCCCCCTGTTGCCGCTCCTTTTCGCTCTAGTGATGGAGCCATTGGCGATTGTCCTCAGAAGACTAATGGCGGGCCGGGGAGTTCGACTGGGAACGTCGGTGCATGTTGTGTCTATGTATGCCGACGATACCATGGTATATCTCAGACACCCTGAAACAGCGGTTCCGGAGCTTGTTCAGGAACTTACCTGTTTTGGTGTGATCTCCGGACTCTGTCTTAACCCGGGGATGTCTAAACTTTTCCCCATGGGGATCCTACCGGGTGCGGGAATAGACGCTCTGCCAGCAGTAGGAATGAGCTGGGTCAATGACACGGTCCGATAGCTCGGGGTCCAGCTGGCACATACGCAAGACGCATACCATCAACACAATGTGGGGAGATGCATAGATGGGGTTCAAAACTTCATTAGGTTCTGGCGGGACCTTCCACTATCACTGATGGGGCGTATTACCCTGATTAAAATGGTCGTTATTCTACGATGCCTTTATGTCCTGCAGAGTTCTCTTTATCGTATCCCATGGGTGCACTTCAAACAGCTGGATCGACTGTTGGTGGACCTCTTGTGGAGATCCAAATGGAAAAGAGTGAAGTTAAATACTTTGCCGAGAACATGGGAGCAGGGGGGGCTTGAGATACTTAGATTTACACACTACTACATAGCGACACAACTACAACATGCGACACACTAGCTAGAAGAAAATGACAATTGGGAGAAGCGTCTGTTGGAGGGTACCTATGGGGAGACCCCTCGCCCAGAGCTCCTCATGATGGGATCGAGGGCACCAGCACACCTCCCATACATCATTAGGCAGGTAGCCACTATATGGGAATACGCAGTAAAAACAGTAGTGAAGAGAGCATCGTACGCCCCGGAAGCCCCGTTATGGGCGGTTACTCCATTCAAGAAAATAAGCCATCATATGTCCATTACACGGTGGACAACGGGAGGATGTGCCGCTATGGGAGACTTATATCTGGGTCAACATTTCCTAACAAGAGAGGAAGCTGAATCAACGTTTAATCTAGGTCGAAGCCAATACCTCCAGTATGCCAAGATCTCGGCGACTGCGCAGGAGATATGGCCATCATTCCCCGAAGAGCCACCCATAACAGCCACTCTCAGGACACTCGTCACGATGGCTGGGGGCCGTAGACTGGTGTCACATATCTACAAGGCATTGAGGGAGGACCTCGCTGTAGAGCCTTTACCAGTACAAGGCAGATGGGACGGTTTACTTGAATAGCCCCTGACAGAAGCAGAGTGGGGAAGGGCACACGCAGTGGTTAAACACATTAGCTCAAATGTAAGATTTAGGCTTACTCAATTCAATATAGTACATCAACTATACCTAGCTAAATAAAATCTACCCGGAAAGGTCCTCTCAATGCCCCAAGTACGGCTCTAACAACGCTAAGTTCCTACACATGACCTGGGACTGCCCAAGGGTGACCCCAATCAGCGAGGCAGTTTTAGACCACTCGAAGCGAGTAACGGGGTGGTCGATTTAGCACTCCAGCTGGCAGGTACTCCTGCGACTTATACTACGGCCCAAGGGCAAAAATATACGAGACGATTTCTACAGCTGGGGCTAGTGTTGGCAAACAGACGGATAGAGATTAGCTGGATGAGCGTGCAGCCGCCCACAATGAAAAACTGGACTAAAGACCTATAGGAATGGGCTATAGCCGAATTAATTTGCATGCGCAAAGTCCGGAGGGACGAAAAATTAGAAGACGATGCAAGAGCATGGCAAGGTATGATATTGGAGGTCCCGCTAGAGGAGGAGAAGGAAGGTCCCCCTTCACATGCCACAGAAGGAGACAAATTGCTTGCTAGTGCTCGGAGGACAGAGACAGCGTATAGATTATCGTGGACTAGTGGGCCCACGGGTGGGATACAGCAACTGGTATGAACAATAACTTTGAGGTACATAGCCAACAGGTGGTGTATACCCATGTGTCCCAAGGAGGGGGTTCGTTTTACAGTTCAAGTAGTTAGATAAGTTTTCGGATATTGCTCTTCCATATCTCAATGTAGCAGGAGCTGTACAGCACTGGATGAACGATCACATATGACCCTTAACGACAAGAATTGTACAGTTGTGTTCCCTCCTTTTTCTTTCAGACATGGGGACAGCCTGCTTGAGTACGAATTGTAATCATATTTGCTACATATTGTGATGGTTTATGGATGAAAATTCAATAAAAATGTTGAAAAAAAAAAGGCCCTGATGAAGCAACAGATTTGATTGTATAAGGTCCCGAGCACACTTTGGCCAGGTCAGTTCTGTTAAATAATATCGGGCATATTAGGATGTCGGGCGGATCGCCACCACCTGCATGGTGTTGGCGCTCCGCCCGACATTCTCCTGCGCCCGCATGCCATTTCCCCCCGCCATATTAGTATGGCGGGGGGACCCGGGCGGACGGAAAGACCGTCTGCCGCTTTTCCGCCGGTCACACAGGTGACCGGGCGGAAAAGGGGCTTGATATGGTGGCTGTGTCTGCTAGACACCGCCATCCATATTATGATGGCAGCGGGAAGCTGTCTTTGAAAGGCATGTGGTCTTTGACTATGGGGGCCCGTAGCGGGCCACTAGGTAGTTAGGGGGTGCACATGGGGGGTACCATTGGCATGGACAAAGTGGCAGGCACCGCGCGGTACCTGTCACCTTGTGCATTCCAATGCACGACGTGCATTCCCAGCATTGTGACGGGCTGTGCTGTGACCACCCGCCACAATGCTGAGAATGGGGGATGCCACGGTGGCGGTGGCATCCTAATTGCCGGTGCGGGACCGCCGCACCACTGGCGACCAGTCCCAGCACCGCTAGGGTGGCGGGCGAACTTCCGTCCGCCCGCCATCCTAATAGGCCCCTAAGTTCTCAGACAATTTGGTACTGGATTGGCATAGTAGTAATATAAGAACAATTAAACTTAAAAAAGCTAAAGATGATTTTATGTGTTTTTATTGAGTTGGCACAAATTTAATTTTGATCGCCTCCCTGCAGAATTACATTTAAATAAACACATATCTCAATATGTTCTTTTGCAGTTTGAGACCATCTCTGTTACTCCTGTCAGCAACAGGAACAGAATCTCCTACTTCAGTTCATTTTGGGTATTTGTGTGCATCATTCTATAGTGAGTTGTGTGTTTGGTGATTTTCAAAATGAGGCTGTTACAAAGAATATCCATACCCTATTTCTTTGAAGTGATCTGCTTCTACCCTTACAAATGGTCCCATATTTGTTTGCTCCTACTGGCCTGAAAAAAGAGAGGGCAGCAATTAATTAGTAGTGTGTAATGTACTCTTAATAACCTTGGGGTTTTAGATTGAAAAGCACCTCCCATTGGACTCACATTGGTGTCCGATGGCAAAGATGCATGTTGCACATCTGTCTGTGAACTGTGTTTCTAACGGTGAAACAGGTATGAGACAACAGGAAACTGACCCAGCTTCTTCATTGCAATTGTCAAGTGTCTTGCAGCTTGTCAGCTGCCTCTGTCAAAGGTTTAAAATGTTAAAATAATTTTTAAAATCTCTCCCAGTGCAAGCGAACACTGGGAGAGGTTCACACTATCACCTGGAGAACAACAACAACAACACCTCCACCCTGATCGACAACCTCGCCAACCTCGGACTGAAACAGCTCGTCACGCTGCTGACCCACACCGCCGGCCACACGCTAGATGCCATCTTCTCCTCAAGCCCCCACGTCACCTTCAGCCACGCCTCCGAACTCACCTGGACAGACCACCACTGCATCCACTTCTCCTTCCGAAAACCCCTCACACACTACAGACCCCCCGCCACTGCTGGGGCAAAGAACAACTACAGATAAGCCTCGCACTCAACCCTCCGACAAACCCCACCAACCCCGATGAGGGTGCACTCACCCTCGAACGCTGGATTAACGACTGTGCCAGCACCGTCGCCCCGCTGAAAAATCCCACTAGCAGAGACACCAGCAGAAGAGTCCGCTGGTTCACCCCAGAACTCCTCGACTCAAAACGCACCTGCCGGAAACTGGAAAACACATGGCACAGCAACAAGACGCCAGAAAGCCGCACTGCCCACAAAGACGCCATCCGCAACCACCACCACCTCATCAGGACCGCCAAAAGAACCTCCTTCACAGACCGCCTTGACAACAACGCACACAACAGCAAGGAGCTCTTCACCATCGTGAAGGAACTCTCCAACCCCAGCTCCAACGCCAACGACATGCCACCATCGCAAGCCCTGTGCGACTCCCTCGCCACCTTCTTTCACCGGAAAATCACCGACATCCACAACAGCTTCAGACCCCGGACGACCCATGCCGGCCGCGCCGCACCGAACCCACCGCACCCCACCACCCACGACGCTCTGACAACCTGGGCCAACGTGAGCATCGAGGACACAATCAAGACCATGGGAACAATCCACTCCGGATCCCCGTCCGGTCCTCTCCCACACCACATCTTCAACAAAGCCAGCAATTCCATCGCACCCCACTTGCACAAAATCATCAACCTCTCCTTCGAGACCGTCACCTTCCCTGAGAACTGGAAGCACGCAGAGATCAACGCCGTACTGAAGAAACCCAAGGCGGATCCGAGCGACCTCAAGAACTTCCGACCCATCTCCCTGCTTCCGTTCCCAGCAAAGGTCATCGAGAAGATAGTTAACACCCAGCTCGCCCGTCACCTCGAAGACAACAACATCCTGGACCCCTCCCAATCAGGATTCCGCACCAACCACAGCACCGAGATCGCCCTCATCGCTGCCACAGACGACATCAGCATCCTCCTAGACAACGGCAAGACGGCGGCCCTCATCCTCCTGGACCTCTCCGCCGCCTTCGACACCGTATGCCACCGCACACTTCGCACGCGCCTCCATGACGCAGGGATCCGAGACAAGGCCCTGGACGCGACTGAGAGGTCATCAGCTCGGCAAAGATTCAAGGCCCAGTCTACACCCCCTGATGGCGTGAAGGTAGAGTTAGCCCCAGGAGTTTTCATTTCAACCCGGTATCGCTAACCCTCCACGTCAATCAGAGAGTGGAGAGCTTGTCACCCCTCCCTTTTCCAACTCGTTACAGGGTGTGGTGGGACTCACCCTGTGACGACTTGGGAAAGAGTGTGGCTGTGGCAGGTGGGAACCAAAGGAATAAAGTCTGCGCAGACTCGGAGTCTGCTTCCCGCGCGCGAGTCTTCATCAATTGGAGTGATGGAAGCCATTTCACGAGTTCTGTCTGCGGCACTTCAGACTGCATGGTTTTTTAAGCCGAGGCCAGGGCCCGAGGCAGTCAATTCGAATCGGATTCAACGTTACATTACTGACGTGCCGGCAGCAGCTGAGCTGTTCCTGGTTGCTTGCAGCTGCGCACAGCACTGTACTGCTGCAGGTTGCTGTCCGGAGGAGTACTAGGACAGTAGGAGTATGACTACTTTTAACTCAGCGGTAGTCGGGCAGTTCACAAGGTAAGGCTCAGACGGGCATTTTTTTAACTTATGTAGGCCCGTTTAGCCTTAGGGCTTGTCCCATGGATTGATGTCGAGGTGGGGAGGGGGGCAGACACAGTACATTGCCAAATATTTTAGTTCAGTTCTGAGTTCAACAATCGCATATCTGATCTTGAGGGGAGGAGCCTAGCGCGCAACCAAGATGGCCGCGTAGGTGCGAGGCTCCCGAGGACCTCCGCGACCTCCTGAATTAATCCTGGCGATATCCTGTCCTTGTTGAGGGGACTGTGTTGGGGAACCGGAGCTGAGGCGCCACCCGTTTTTTGGGCTCGAATCGGACCCCGGACGCCGGTGGGAGCATCGATCGAAGGTTGTGGCCTTCTCCTCGCCGGCCCCCCGGATTGGAGTAGTGGGGCGATCCGGGGACAAAGTCAATAACAGCGGCGAACGGGGCTGGGCGACTGGCGTACCCCGCACTTTCACTTTCGCTTTTGCGCCCTCCTAGCTCTCAAGCGGGGTCGGACTGCGGAGCGGGGTGTGGTGGTGTGGCCTTGTCCAGGAGCCCGGCTGACCCGCCGGCGGTGGGTTGACCCGCGGTTCGGTGGTCGCCTCTGCCCCCCCCCTGGCACCCGTGACTTGGTAGAGCGGCCCGTTTGGGGTGCTTGGCACGACGGTGGAAGAGCCAGCATGTCCGCCAAACAAGATGGTGACCGGGCGAAGGTGAAGACGACCCGCCGTGGCACGGCGCACCAGGCCAACAGTATGGACCGCTACACGCTCCAGGAGGGTTCTCCGGAGACATCACGTGCATCCCCGGTGGGCCCGACGGAGGCATCCGCTCATCCGGTGGATCTGACCCTCCGGGACGTCATGGGCGCCATCGCAGAGATGAAGGCCTCGGTGGACCAGCGTTTCGACACCTTAGCGCAAAAAATAGACTCGGTCCTGGTGGATGTGAGCCTTGTGAGGGCAGACTTGTCCAAAACAAACGACCGAGTCGACTCCCTGGCCCACACCACGACGAGCCTCACGACAGACGTGGTGGCCCTCCAGAAGGAGGTGCGCCGGCTTGGCCAGGCGAGCGCCCTGATGGACCGGCGACTGGAGGACTCCGAGGGTCGGGCCCGGAGAAATAATGTCCGTATTGTGGGGGTGCCGGAGGGACGAGAGGCGGAGGCGGCGGATCTTTTCGTGGAAGAGTTGATCCTGACCCATCTCCAGCCCCGGGGGCTGAGTAAGCTTTTTGCGGTGGAGCGTGCTCACCGGGTCCCCGGGGGCAGACCTAAGACTGGTGCCCCGCCGCGGCCTCTCATTGCCCGGATTTTTAATTTCCGGGACAGAGATGCTATCCTCCAGACCTCCAGACAACAGGGACCGGTCAAGCTTGACAACATGGAGGTACATTTCTACCCAGACTTTACCCCGGCGGTCCAGAAGCAGCGGCAGAGCTTTCTTGGTGTTAAACGTCGCCTGAGGGACCTGAACCTCAAGTACTCAATGCTCTTTCCAGCTAAGCTGAGGGTAGAGGTGGATGGTCGCACGCACTTCTTCGACCGGCCCGAGGCGGCTGGGGACTGGCTGGACACTCTGCCTGGAGATCGGGGCCGGGGGGGCGGGGGGGGCGCGGCTGGCGAGGAGGGCCCGCCGGAGCAGAATTGAGGGGTGACTGCATAGGCCTTGCTCTGGACGTTGTTCCTTCACCATTTATTGATTGCGTATTTTCCCCTCCTATGGAGGTCGTGCGGGGTCTGTTGGGGGCTTCCCTCCTCCTCTGGGGGACTAGTTAGTATTTTAGCTATGGGGCGACAGGCACACTGCACTTTGGGGGGGCTGTCTGGGCTCATGCAGGGGTGCAGGGAGGGGGGAGTTTTGTTGGGACCGGGGGGTGGGGGGGTGTGTTGTTTGTTAGCACCGCAGGGCAAACCCGCTACTATGTTGTTTTTAGGATGCTCGATGGGGGACTACCGATTGTTTCGACGTATGATGGGGGGTAGGGATTTGGCTGTGTTGTCATGGAATGTTAACGGCCTGGGGGATAGGATTAAGCGTGGTGTGGTCCTGCAGTACTTAAAACGTATTTCACCAGATGTTGTCTTCCTGCAGGAGACGCACCTTATAGGTAACTCCTTTCATGCAATGAACCGGCGGGGATATCGTTTGGCGGCCCATTCTGGCTTCACCTCGGGCTCGCGGGGGGTGGGTATTATGATCAAGAACTCGCTCCCGTTGGAGATTGATGAGGTGCGCCATGATGAGAGGGGACGCTACACGGTTCTGGTGGGAAGAATGGAGGGTAGAGTGTTTATTTTTATATCAGTGTACGTCCCGCCTGGGTTACAAGCCACCACATTTGCGGACCTGGGGCGCCTCCTTCTGGACCTTCCGAGTGGCCTGCTGGTGGTTGGAGGGGATTTTAATGCGGTAGCCTCTGGGTCTATGGATCGCCATCCCCCTAGGGACCTCCCCCGGGCACAGGCGTGGCTGCCCGGCCTTCTGGACACGCTGGGCCTGGTGGATTGCTGGCGATTAAAGCATCCTGCATTGCGACAGTACACCTTCCACTCGGGTGCCCATGGTAGCCTCTCGCGGCTTGATTACATCCTTGTCCCGGCGGCCCACGCAGGGAGGGTGGGGGAGGTGCGCCATCTGGCGCGGGGTATCTCAGACCACTCCCCATTGTTGTTGCATCTCGATGTCTTCCCGAGGGGGGATGGCAGGGTGGCCCCAATCAATGCATGGTATTTGCGCGACCCCACCATTCGTGCCGATTTGATCAAATCCCTACAGCGATATTTCGATGAGAATGTGGGGTCGGTCTCTTCGGCCATCTCCCTGTGGGAGGCTTTCAAGGTAGTCCTTAGAGGGGAGGCCCTCTCCTTTATCTCCCATGCCCGGCGGCGCGAGCGGGAGGAGGTGACCCGGGTAGAGGCCGAGATTGCAGAACTGGAGGGTGCCCTGGGAAGCGGGGTAACAGACGACAAGTTGCATGTTCTACACCTAAAGCAGGCGGCCTATCGGGCCCTCGTCACGGAGGCGGCCAGGGGCCTCAGTAGAGAGCAGCAGGGGCGATTGTATGATGTGGGTGATAAGGCTGGCAAATTGATTGCGTGGTTGGATAAGAGGGAGAGAGCGAGCCGTGTGGTGCCTTTGATTGAGAGTGTTGATGGTGCGTGTGTCACTGAGCCGGAAGCCATTGTCTCCTGCTTCGCGGATTATTTCCGCGAAGTCTACTCCCCGGTTTCCCCCTGCTCGGAGGCAGACTCCCATGCCCTGCTTCGGGACATCGCACTGCCCTCCCTAACGGTGGAGGACAGGGATTCGCTGGACGCCCCTCCCACCTCGGACGAAATTGCCTTGGCCATTCGCTCGGTTGCATCCGGCAAGGCCATGGGCCCCAATGGTATTCCCATCGAGCTCTACAAGCTACGCCCGGATGTGTTGGCGCCCCACCTGCGCGCGATGTTCCTGGCGGCCCACTTGCGGGGTTCCCTCCCGCCGGACCAGCGTCTAGCCACAATTGTGGTGATCCACAAGGAGGGGAGGCCCCGTGAACGGGTCACATCCTATAGGCCGATTTCGCTTTTGAACGCGGAGCCCAAAATCCTCGCCAAGGTGTTGGCCAACAGGTTGGTTGGCGTGGTGGGCGATTTGGTCCACCAAGACCAATCTGGCTTTATACCGCACCGCAACACGGCGCTCAATCTGCGGCGCTTGCACGGGGTGCTCGCGCGTGTCCCATTTGTGCGGGAGCCGGCCATCTTGGCGTCCTTGGACGCCACCATGGCGTTTGATACGCTTGAATGGCCATACATCTGGGCGATGCTGGCAAAATTCGGGTTTGGCCCGGGTTTCATTAGCTGGGTCAAATTGCTATATTCGGGCCCATTGGCGCAGGTGGTAGTGAATGGGCGAGTCTCGGCCCCATTCGCGCTGGGGAGGGGTACGCGACAGGGCTGCCCCCTGTCGCCTCTCCTGTTTGCTCTGGCCCTGGAGCCCCTGGCGGAGTGGCTGCGGTGGCACCCTTCTATCCGTGGTCTCCGCTGGACCCCCGAGCATGAGGACCGTGTGTCCCTCTATGCTGACGATATCCTTCTGTATCTCGCCTCCCCGCGTAAATCACTGATCGTCCTGGTTGATGTTTTGCGTTCATTCGGTCGCAACTCAGGCCTGGTCATCAATTGGGCGAAATCCTGTGTATATGTGCTTTCCGGGGAGGCTCCGGCCTTACCACGGGACTGTCCGATCCAGATTGCCTCCCAAGGTTTTCGGTACCTGGGTATCTATATCACTCTTGACCCGGAGGCCCGCTATGAGCGGAATTTGTTACCCCCCCTCCGGCGTTTGAGGGAGGACGTGGTGCGCTGGCGGCGTCTGCCGCTCTCGCCGCTCAGCCGAGCGGCCTTGTTTAAAATGATGTCCCTGCCACGCTTCCTCTACGCCCTCCAGAATACTATGGACTTGGTCCCGGCACGCTATTTCCGTGAGGTGGAGGGCCTCCAGCGGCGCCTGTTCTGGGACGGGAGGCCGCGCATTGCTCTGGCTAAATTGACGCTCCCGTGGTACGATGGGGGGGTCGCCCTCCCTGACATTAAACGGTATTACTGGGCCTCCCAACTAGCTGCAATTAATCATGGCCTTTACGGGCCCGCCTTGAACCCGGCATTTGAGATGGATAAGATGCTCCTGCCCGGTGGCGATTACAATCGAGCGCTCTACGCGGGCGCGCCCGACTCCCGTTTGACGGGACCGACGCGTGTCATGGTGCGTGTCTGGCACGCGGCTAATGCAGCTATGGGGTGGAAGGACCGTTTGACCCGGGCGTCACCGCTGTATGCGTCTGAGAGGTTGGGCTCCCTGTGGACGTCGAAGGGCTTCGAGAAGTGGGACACGATCGGAATCAGCACGGTGGGAGATCTCTGGACGAGGGGGGGATTCAAAACTTTTGAGACGCTGCAGGCGGAGTTCCAGCTGCAGGGCAGTGAGTACTTTCGGTACCTACAGGTCCGCCATGCGCTGGGCTCCGTCTTCCCGGATGTCGCATCCATTCCGGAGTCTTCCCCCCTGGAGGACAGAGTCCTAGATGGCCATGTCCCGGACAGCACGATCTCCCTCATATACAAAAAACTGATCAACGATAGATCGTGCCTGCTGACTAATCTCCGCGAGGCTTGGGTTGCCGACGGGCTGGAGCTGGACGATGAGGATTGGATTTCCGCGGTGGCCTCTCCGAAAGAGGTGGCCATCCCGGCTCGCCTTCGTTTCGTCCAGCTCAAGATCCTTCACCGGGTTTACGTGACGGGGCCAAGGCTTCTGCGTATGGGTTTTGCTGGTGACGGAATGTGTAAGCGTGGCTGTGGTGCGTTGGCGACTTTCATGCATATACTGTGGGAGTGCCCGAAGGTGGAGCGATTCTGGCGTGGTGTGCATGAGGTCCTGCGTGTGGTGACGCGTGTTGCGCTGCTGCCTGAAGCGAGGAGATGCTTGCTGAATGTATGGGAACCGAATGACTATTCGGTCCCGCAGACGCGGTGGGTGACTCTGGGATACATGATAGCCAAGCGCGACATTGCTCAATTGTGGGGATCCCAGAGGCCCCCTGCGGTGTCGGCCTGGAAAGAGCATATGGATTGGTGTATGTTTCGTGAAAAGGTGGTGTATGTGGCGAGAGGTAAGCCTGGGGCGTGGGTGAAACTCTGGGGCCCCTGGAACGCCTACCGCGGGGGTATTTGTGAGCCACCACTGCTACCGGCTGCCTCGCCTGCTCCGTCTCCCTAGACAGCCCCCCTCCCTCAGCCGCGGGCGCGCGGTCCCCCAGTCCCTGATCTATTCCCATCCCCCCCTCCAGAGTTCTGCTGCTGGTTTGGATCCCCCACTTATGGAGCACGTGCTGTTATTTTGGATCGCGGGTTGCCTTGCGGGTGTGGTTTTTTGGTGTTGTTTTGTTTCAAGAAAAGGGAACCGTACTGTGGGCTTGGAGCTGTGTGGCCTGCACCATTGATTACTCCTGTTTCACTGCTCTGCACTGCCTAGAGACTTTTACTGTATGTGTGCAATATGTTTTTGTCATTCTAGCGGCCGGCCGGATGGTTGTAGGCCCATACCTGTAACTTTTACGAACTGCAATAAACGGTTTCAAAAAAAAAAAAAAAAAAAAAAAAAAAAACAATCGCATATCTATTCTTTGCCCTCCATAAATGGAACGAAATGTTAATTCAAACGCTGTAAGTATTATTTCTGTGCATTGCAAGAAATATTTCACTGACTCTAATCAAACAATGGCGAATGTATGCAGAATGTTTCTTTTCAAGTTTAACTTTTCCAACATAAAGTCGTCCTAAAAGTCAGAATTTACATACAAATGTGTGGAAAATGTAAAGGTTTGCAAATTTTTCACGTTTCGAAGTTTTGCATAGAAATGTATTAAGAATGCAAAGAAAAAAGCTTTGCTCCCCCTATAAGATACATGGAATCAGATTGTGGTATGCTCAGCCATGATGTTATAACAAGAGATGTGTAAATCAGAGACTTGCTTTGTTCTGTGCTAACCAGATTATTAGCTCTCAAAATGTGAGTTGCACCATCTATGGAAAGAAACAAGGTATATAAGGTGGGATAAATTGGCTAAAGAGAGTTCTTGTGGTTTGCTACTGGTTACACAAATATGGATTTATCAATTCCCAAAGGTAACTGTAGAATACTTTAACTTGTAGTACAATTTGCCTCTTTCCTATGATTTCTCGAAACTGTTAGGTTTTTCAGCTCTGGAGGCACAATACGATTTTCTTCCCCGAGCCCACCCTGTTAACTGAATAAGAATAGGCAAAGCTAACTGGTCCTGACTTTGTCAATGGTGGTTTTGTTTTTTAATGGTTTTTGTAAAATGTTATTATTGAAGGGGCTGCCTGGCCCTCAACAATATTAAATAAAGCATTGCTGACAGCTGTTTTATGAGTAAGCATTTTATACTTTTAATTTTAGTAAAATTAAAAGGTCTTGACTAACACCAGACCTGAAAAGTCTTATACAGTAATTTCAGGCAACTTCTTGGTAGCACCAAAAACTGCTGTCTTTCCTCGTCTTGTGGAATTTCCTACCCTTCATACGATTTATAATTGACTGAAATATGGAGAATTCAGAGATTATACAACAGACTTCATTAAGCATAGGCATTGTAAAGTTATTGTTTTTTCCACCTCTTAAGGCAGGTAGGCTTAGTTCGTCTAACCAAGATTTGAGCTTGAAACCTGCAGATCATACAAGATGTCAGCAGCAATCATTAACTCACTGGACTATCCTGCTGGTATACTGTTGCACAACAGTACACTGCACTATTACTAAATGTGCTCACTGCACTATTACTAAATGTGCATGCTCTGCAGTGACACAGGTGAGACACAAAACCATGAAATGGAATGCTGCACAGAGGAATTTCCAGTGGTGTATAAACTTTGACAGTGTACAAGATACAGACTGGTACTCAAGTCGACAACATAGCATGTTTTGTATTGTATTGTAGTATTTCTGTTGAGGTTTCTTACCTCTTGCCAGTATCAAAGTGCTTTGCAGAGTATCAATGATTCTGATTTTGAAGTACATGGAGGGTGTTGCCAGCAGTGCCACCTGTTAGTACTGAGTACTGCCATCATAGTGATGTCCAAAGACTGTGCTCCAGACTTAAAGCAGTGAAGGGGGTCAGGCTTGTCCAGTAAGCCAGGCCGATGTTCTATTTATTAGACATAAAATTGGGCTGAAAAATGCAGCTTTTTTATCCCATTTCCGCTTAATAGGATTTGCACAGGAGATGGCAACTAACATACCGAAAACAATTATCCCTCCCCCGCCCAGGCCCAAACCTAGCCTTACCACTCACAAACCTCACCAGCCGCCACTGCAAAATATACATATATATGGAACTGTATATGCATAAAATATATCTACAACAGAGACATGTCTCGGAATTGTAAGTCTTCATGCAGCAATAAACAGAGTCTGAAATACACTTGAATTCAATATGAACAAACAGCTCTATAAAAGAGGCTCGACTTATTGGGAAAGAAGGCGTAACACCGCCTGGCCTACTGCCGCGTCACTGCGCTGTGTGGATTCCAGTCAGTAGTGCTGCATGAATGTGAGGACGGTCTTCCTCGTTGCAGCACGGCGTAGTTTCTCCAGCGGAACGCCTGCAAAGAGAGCAGCTGAAGTAGACAGTGCTTGAGTAGAATGTGCTTTCACTTTCGTTGGTAAAGGGTTGCCTGCTTTAGAGTGGCAAAACTGAATTGTCGCAGAAATTCATCGTGCTATCGTTGCTTCTGTTACAGCACTTCCTTGACGAAATTGTCTATAAGAGACATGTAATTGATCTGTTTTGCGAATTTTCTTAGTTTGGTTTAGGTAAATTGTGAGATATTGTTCATTTTACGAAGTATGGAGAGCCCTTACAGCCGGCGTGGCTAGATTGGAGGAAAAAGTGTGAAGTATTATAGGTTCGTTGAGATGAAAGTTAATAGGAAACTTGGGAATGAGCAGTGGATGTATTTAGAGAAGTACAAACTCTTGAGAGATACATAGAAAAGGCTCCAGTGTTGTAAACGCCTGTATTTCACTGACCCTTCTTGTGGACTTGAGAGCGAGTAACAGAGCAACTTTCCGGGTAAGAAGTTTTAGATCCGCCGTGTGAATGGGTTTGGAAGGATGTTTCAACAGTTCAGAGGGAACCAAATTGAGATGCCATCCTGGTGGAGGAGCTTGCACTGGTAGGAAACCTCTGAACAGTTCATTCATAGATTGTTTAATGACTCTGACTCTTGTTGAGCAGGGAGATAGAGTCTGCATAGAACGTCTGTATCTTGAAATTGCGGCAAGATGAACTTTGACTGAAGTTTGTACAAGGCCTGACTTGGCATGCGAGAGGAGATTAGACAAAATCTATTCAGAAGAGGCTTCAAACGGGTGTAAGTCATTTTGTAGACACCAGGAACAGAATCATTTCCATTTTAACTTGTTGATTTTATTCAGGCCTTCCTCTCTTGCTTTGGATATAATATCTCTACATATAGAATGGCGTAGAACTGCATTTGGTGTTCTTCGTAGCAAAGAGATACAGTGCTGGCTTCCCCTAGATCGAAAATATTTTGTCAAGCTGTTTTTGGTCCAGTACCTACTCGTGGCAACTGTCTTTGGCCCTGCTGAGAGTATTCACTACGGTGTTGTGTACTCCGGACAAGTGCTAGACCTTCAGGCATATGTTGTGAGCCAACTCCAAAGCTCTTGAGCATGGTGAGAGAGTGTTAGAGATTTAGGGCCTCATGTAGGAAGCCAAATACCGGTCGATAACGGCCGAAATTCGGTAAATATCCCATTACCGACCGGTATTTAGGCATTTGCTATGTAGGGGGCTGATTTCTGGATTCGGTATTTACCGAATCGGAAATTAAGAAATCGGTAAAATACCGATTCGGTAAATACCGAATCCAGAAATCAGATGTAGGGAGCACTGTAAAGAGTGAAAATTAGTATTAGGAATTCGTTATTTACCACCAAATATAGGTTGGTGATAAATAACGGATACCTTGCAAAAAGCAATATTTTGCAGATTGAAGAGTGCCATGTGGCAGACATACATGCCCTTAGGGCATGTATGTGCGCCACATGTGCACACATGCAAGATTCAGGGGTGCAACAGGGTGTCAATGTGACACCTTGCCACCCTTGCATATGCTCCCCCCATTACCGAATCAGTATTTACCGAATCGGTAATGAGGCATAACTTCCCATTGATTCCTATGGGCCTCCAGGCCCATAGGAATCAATGGGAAGGTATGCCTCATTACCGAATCGGTAAATACCGATTCATAATTACCGAATTTTTCAGATTCGGTAAACTTTACCAAATCATTACCTACATCACATTTACCGATTCATAAATACCGAATCGGTAAAATTCGGTATTTATGAATCGGTAAATGTGAGGCTACCTACATATGGCCCAAAGTACCTTCTTGTTTGTTGCTATAATACATCCTTGTTGTATTGTCCGTACGGACCAGCAGTGAGGATCCTGTTATTCTTGGAAGAAAAGCTTGCAGGGTGGGGAAAATGGCTTTCAGTTTCGTACTGTTGCATGGACCTGTGACATGTAAACCACTTTCCTTGGATTTGTAGGTCCTGCTAGTGGCCTCCTCAGCCTTACAGTGAAGCATCGGTCGTGATAACAAACTCGGGTACAATTGGTAGAAACATGAGGCCCTGAGACAGATGAGATGTGTGAGCCTACTACGTTAGTGTGTCTATCATCTTTAGGATTATGGAAATCAAGTCCTTGAAGGACCTTTCTGATTGAATCAATTGGAGCTGCAGTTCTTCCTGCAATTGTCTCATCTTGAGGCACACCAATGGGACTATGTTGATTGCCAATGAAATCATGCGCAATAGCGACTTGAGCAGCCTCACAGAAACATACATTTTTCTTGATATTTTCTGAGCCAAGTCTGCTAGCCTCACTTGTCTTTCCTGGAGAGGAAGGCTTTGTTCCAGATGGCATCAAGGTTGGCTCTTAAAAACATAATAGTTTGACCGGGAGTGGTGATTTCTTGTGTATGAGGAAAAACAGGAGTAGAATCCTGTTCCCTTTTGGGCAAGTGGACCTTTATTGCTCCTTTGGCATGCATTATGAAGGCTGACTGGGCCCAAACCCATCTGTCTGAGGGGATGGTTTCCCAGTAATGGAGGTAATTCGAGATATTCGCCCTTACAGTGTGAGAAGATATGGGTGTACCTGGTACCTGGTTGAGGTCACTGATACAACCTGTGTCCATGCTCAGAGGTGGTGGCCTTCTCCATAGGCCTTGCTTTATGTAACTTGCTGTGGATGGTTGACGATATGCTTGCTGTTGATAAGCATGTCTGTATTGTGACTAGTAGGACTGGTATTGGTGGGAACGTTAGTAGCCACCTCTATAGGTTGAGAAACCTTGCCCCCACGCCCCTCGAAAGCGCAACTTCCTGTACTGGAGGGTGCTGAGTAACTTGGCTGTATCCATATCTGTTTTAATAGCAAGAAAAGCGTCGTCAATATGCTTGCCAAAGAGTCCCCATCACAGGTCATGCCTAAAATCTTGGATTGAACTTCAGGTCTAAAAGAAGTCCTTTGAGCCATCCCAGGTGCCTTAAAACAGCAGCGCCTGCCAGTTGCCAGAAGCCTGTGCAGGCGATGTTTATGGCGCAAGATATCTGACCCCATTTGCTGGCCACAGAGGCCTAGATTAGCCAGGGAGTTACCTGCGCAAATTGTGATGGTAGACATGGTAGAGAACCTTTTGCAGATGTTGCCTATATGATGGCCCTCTTTGTCAGTGGCGCCAAAATTAGAGTGGACAGGTTCTTGAATCGACACAGTGCAGCCTGAGAAATGACAGTTGGGTTTGAGGTGTCCTGTGAGGTATGCAGGGGAATACTCTGGCGCTCTAAACTTTCTGTCGATACGAGGCAAGACAACTGCTACCATGGCAGGATTTCTCACTATTTTCACACCTCTTACCAGACGTAGTCGATGATGGGTATTGCCCAGACAGCCTTTCTTGTCTGTTCCTTGAAATCATAGAGGACACAGTCAGACTGTTTGACCAATATAGGAAGTGAAACCTGGTGGGGACAGTGTGAGTATGACATATTCATCCCAGTCATCTAGTGGAGGAAGTGCAGTTTCTTCCCTTTTGTCATCAGATGACGATGGATGGTCCCTCTGTGGTGCTGCTATATGGGAAACAATCGTAATTCTAGGAGTGGCAGGTGGAAGAATAGGTACTGAATTAACAGGAGACACAGGATGTGATGGTGCCACCTGTTGGTCTTGAGGAGGCTGAGGGAAACGTTTCCCGTAGTCTGAGAGCATAGCTTGAAGATCCTGGACCTAGGATCTAGGCATTGGGAAGTCCTCCTGTCTAGGAAGGATCAGGGTAGTATCTGAAGGGCTCATAATGCCTTTGAACAGGAGGAGAATAGTCCTGATAACACTGTCCTTCTTCATGAAAGTCCTCATCTTCTTGGCATTTTACCTGTATCTTGGAAGGGCTGTGCCCTGTTGGGAAAGGACCGTTGTAGTCGGACTCTTCAAGGTCCTGTAAATATGTTGAAGGCAAAGGTAACACTTTGCTGGGCGAAGTAACCTCAGGACGAAATGTGTTCTTGGTCATCTTTGTGATTTGATCCTCGGTAATGGTGTCATGGTCAGAGCAATTTTTGCTTTGTGTCCTGTGATACCTGTGTTGAAGTTGTGGCCCTCGTAGATAGAATCATCGCCGAAGTTATTGACAGTAGTGTCATCGACGGGACGGTAGTCGATGGGGTTGTCGTCGATGGGGTCATCGTTAGCGGGATGGTTGTTGACTGTGTCATCGTCAATGGGATCTTGGATGGGGCCATCTTTGATGGTGGTAGCGTCAACGAGGTTGTCATCTACAGGGGTGTCAGCTAGAGTTTCGATGATGATGCAATCTTTGTAGACGAGATGGGAGCGTCTAAGGAGGCTATCGTCGTCTTAGCTGTCATGGTCTCGATTTTGCCGTCAACAGTGATGGTGCCATCGATGGGGCATTGACGGAGGAGTTGCACTTTTTCGTCAACGTATCTGAGGAGAAGGACTGAGGGTTGTCTTTATCCCCTTTAGAAGGCGAAGATGGCACAGATAAGGCTGTCTCTGAGGAGAATTGTGCTGGCTTCTTCTTTTTCTTAGATTCTTTAGCCTAATGAGATGTCTTCATGGATTCCTGATCACATCAGAAGTCCCTTCATAGGACCTAGCTCTCTTGTGAGACTGGAAGAGGTATCACTGTCATCATCAGAAGATGTTTTCTGAGCTTTGGCTTTTTGGAGCCACACAAGCAGTCTCGCCTCCCTGTCTTTCAAGGTTTTAGAAGAGAAACTGCAACAAATGTTGCAGTCTCTTATGTTTTTGGTGGGGGTAGGGGCAGTATAAGCAATCCTTATATGGGTCACCCACATGTACTCTTTTCTCCACACAGGTCTTGCAGTGACGGAAAAGGCCTTCTCTGTCAGACATTATCAATATAGAGCAAGTTTAAATATTCTTGTAGAAGAAAACAGAGCAGAGCTCAGGGAGTCTCCCTTCGCACACGACGTGGGGGTGGGGAATCTGAGGGACTCTGTGTGAGAAGTTGGCCTAATGTATGATGTCACTAGTTCTAGTGTACACCTTATATCAGTCCAAATACCCTTATGGTGATTGGTTGTAAAGTCAACCTTATAGACCAGCTATCCTAGTGGTAGCATGGACAAGAGCAGTCTTAGGCTAAACTCTGAATGGCATGTGAAGCCAGCTGTGATACCATATATAATCCCTTGAATACCAAATGAAAGGACACCACAACAGATATATATCAAAATAAAGTGTATTTATTCTAGACAAACCCTCAGCACTCTTTATGAGATTAGAGGTAAGTACAACACAGTCTTATTTATGCATACATTAAGTCACACAGGTAAGTAATACAGTTAGGCCCTAGGGGCCACGCAAACCATATACTAAGTAAGTGGTATAAGGACCACTGTCACGGAAATAGGATAGGCCTAGGCCTAGGGAATCGCTGGGGCTACACTATACTACCAAAGGTTAGGAAGTGGGAGGCCCACGGGATTCAGGTGCAGAGTGGAAACACTCACGCGTAATGCGTATAATTGATAGAAATAGTACAGTTTTGAATTAAGTAGATTTAGGACACTTCTGGAGTAGCTAGGAAGTCGAGACTGGAAAACTAGACACTAGGATAGTCACTACCCTCATGAGCACCGGAGTACCCAAGTTACCTAGCCCACAGGCTGCAGGTGCATAGGGGTGAAGTTGCGTCGGGTTTCGTCGTCGACTCCTATGGATGCCTGAAGAAAGATGCTGACAGGCAGTCAGTGAAGAGTGTCCGGTGGATCCCAAGGCTGGGATCAGGAAGAAAGGATACCTGCAAGCAGAGGGGACAGAGTCAAGGTCACTAGCCAGTGACCACGTGGAACCAGGAAGGAACCAGGCGATGTCGTGAAGATTGCAGGTGAAGGTGAAGCTTGTCGCTGCAGCCACGAGGACCAGGGAATGTCGAGGACGACCAGGACCAGGAGGCGAGCTGTCCCACGAAGGCTCTTGCTGTCGGCGGCGTCGAAGTTGGACTAGGACTCACCAAGCCCTGGCAAGCGGAACCCACGAAGAACGGAGGACTTGCTTCTGGTGCAGACCAGGAAGGCCTGGAGTGCTTCTTCTTTGCAGAGAAGCGGGAGCCAGTCTGGAGGAGCCAAACCAGCGCTGAAGATTTCAGGGTGCGTCGTCACAGAGGCCACTAGCCAGCGGGCAAGCAACCGGACAGACGCGGCAAGCAGGAAAATGCAGAAGGGCCACATGCAGGACTCGTGGAGTGTGGGGGGCTGATCTTCGGTGCAGATGATGCTTGGGGTTGGGGCTTCTCAATGCCCGGTGCACAACTTCGAGGGTGCCTCAGAAGCTGCGCTTGAAGATACTAGCCACTTTTCCCAGGTAGCCGGTCCCACGTCTCTCGTCGCCTCCACGGATCTCAGCTCGGCTGTGGATGTGGATCAGGGTCGGAGAAGTCTGGAAGTCAAGGCTCTGGTCGGGCTCTGCAGTCGGTCCCTCGTAGAACTTTAGCAAAGCAAAGGGTAGTCTCTTGATGGTGCCTGTTTGCACAGGGTAGCCACTCCTTGGCCACAAGGGAGATTCTTCAGTCTTCTTCTTTCGTCGAATGTCGAAGGTCCAGAGTTTCTGTTCAAGTTGCAGGTTCAGGATAATCTAAAGTCTTGAGGCCCAACTCCCACTCTTATACTAATCTGGGGGGCTGGGATACCTGCTAGGTCACGCCTTATGGGTGGGACCTGGGAGGGGGGTGGTTACACCCCCTTCCCTTTGTCCAGTTTCGCGCCAGGACTGGGGCTGGAGTGCCCCAGCACCGGTTTGAACTGGACTAGGCACGGGACACCTTGTGTGCCCCAGGCCTGTCTCATTCTATTCATCCCTCCCTGCCCCAATACACTAAGGCCTGTCTAGGGTGGTGCTAGCACCTCCCAAGGCAGGAAACCTATTGTCCAAGCCTCCCTTGCCGGGATCACTCCCAGCAGCAGGAGGTCAGACTCGTGTCTGTGGCAGCAGCATCCATTTTGTGATGCTGGGGCTCTGGTTAACTTTAACCAGATAAGTAGGTTACAACATGTCTTCTCCCTCTAGAAGGGAGGGATAATATCCTCATCCCCAGAAATGGGATGGGGGTATTATTCCAAAGTGTTAGACACCTTACACGACATGTTTTGATAAAGCCAAACCATAGTTACCATAACCGTTTAAGATTATAAGGCACTTTAAGAGTATATGGTAGGCTATATCATAGAACAGCTATAAGGACATGGTTCCGAAAGCTGCAGACAGGCTCAGCTCATGCTAGAGCACTATCTCACATGTTACCAAGCACTCTGCCTCCTGAGTTTGTTTTGTATGGATCTTGGTCTTTTGCAAGGCTTGGTAACTGGACTGTAGGCCATTGCGGAGCTCGCCAGCTTGGTTGTTACTGTGCAATACGTAACAAGGACCAGGAATCAGATTTTCCTCGTCACGACCGATGAACTGACCCCGCCTCACAACCGACACCACCAATGGACAAACACCACCTCATGACCGATGAACCAACACCGCTTCATGAAGATGGACTGACACCATCTAACAACCGATGGACCAACACCTCGGCCTACAGTCCAGTTACCAAGCCTTGCAAAAGACCAAGATCCATACAAAACAAACTCAGGGCATTCCAGACAGCATGGGAAGAGTACTTGTTTGTTAAATGCCAAAAGGGAAAGCCACCTGTTTGCTTTACAAGGAGAACGTAAATGTCCTTAAGAGATATAACCTAGAATGGCACTACAAAACCCAGCACTCAAAACAGCTTTCTGCAAAAGTGTCATCATTCAAGCAATCACTTCTTTCCCAGCAGAAACTCTTCCTTTGCCAGGTAAAGGAATCTGAGGCTGTTACAGAAGCATTGTTTAAAATATGCTACTTGCTTGCTAAACATAAAAAACACATGCACATAGGCAGAGCTGGTGAAGAAATGTTTACTTTCAGCACCTGAAATTTTATTCAAAAACTACATAAATAAAGCCAGCATTTGAAAGGAAATCGGTGCGTTACAGCTATCCACACGCACGCAGAATAGCACAATGGGTGAAAACGTCCACGAGTAGGTGATCAAAGCAGTCAGAGAGTCACCGATCTATAGCATTGCCATGGATGAGTCCACAGATAAAGGTAATGTGGCCCAGTTATTAGTGTGGGTGAGGTATTTGAACCAATCGCTTCATCCCAAAGAAGAGCTCCAGTGCCTTCTACCACTTCAATGGCACACAAGAGGAGAAGATATACTGGACAGCACCTGCAAATACTTTGAAACACATCATATACCATTGAACACTCTTGCCAGCATCACAACAGATGGGGCTCCTGCCATGGTGGGCCATGACAGATGCTTTGTATCTCTGCTTAAAAAGAAGCTCACAGGACAGTGTATGATAGACTTCCACGGCATTATTCACCAACAAGTTTTGTGCGCAAAGTTAAGGCACGGAGAACTGAATAACGCACTAAAACTTGCAGTGAAAATTGTTAATTTTATTTGTGCCAAAGCCCTTAACCATAGACATTTTAAAGCAATGCTGCAGGATTCTGACGCTGAATACACAGACCTCTTGATGCACAATGAAGTGCGGTGGCTAAGCAAAGGGAAAGTTCTGGAGCAGTTCATTGCTTTGCTTCCTGAAATTGAACAGTTTGTAGACAGTGGCAGGCAATCATTCCCAGAACTAAAGGATGTGAAATGGCTCACAATGCTCTATTTTCTTTCAGATCTATTCACAAACTTTAATCCGTTCAGCATGATGTTGCAAGGCAAACAACAGCTACTGCGCTCCATGATGATTGCTAATTACTCCTTTGAGAGTAAACTTGTGCTATTTAAGGAACAACTGGATGATGCTCACTCCACCCACTTCCCAAAACAGTCGGCTGTGACTCAGAGGTTTGCAAATGCACAAGAAATGCTGTCAATGCTAGACCTTAGTGCATATCTTGAGGAAATTTCTGGGGAGATTAAAAAAAGGCTTTTTCTAAATTCAGAGCCCTCGCCCCTCTGTTCAGGCTGGTTGAAAACCCTTGGATGGTGAGTACACGAAATCTTGACGATGTAGAACTTATTGGCATGAAAAGGGCGGAAGCAGAAATAGAGCTGATTGACATGCAGCAAAATTCAGCTCTTGAAGCAATTTTTTGGGGGCAGGCTCCAGAAGACTTCTGGAAAATTGTGCCTTCTGACAAATTTCCTCTTCTTTTTACAGTGGCCGAGAAAGTAATTTGTATATTCGGCTTAACATATGTTTGTGAAAGTTCGTTTTCCAGAATGGGACTGCTGAAGAGTAAACCAAGAAATAAGCTTACAGACTTGCATCTGGATCAGCTCTTAAGGCTTGCCGTTTCTGACAGTGTACCAGATTACAGGATACTAATAGGAGACATGAAGTGTAAAATAAGTTCTTAGTATATCTGCCTAACTCAGATAAACCTGTGCTGCATTTGGCCTGTGCTGAATATCCGATTAATGAGAATCACCATACAATGCCTCTTAAGATTGCTATTTTCTGATATTAAACAGGTATTATGAAAATGTCCTCCTAGTTGTATCTGCTTTCCAAAAAAAGCATTTTCTAGTAATAGTGAGATGATTTTTAGGACAGTACATACCACATCTTTTTGGAAGGAAATATTACATACTTCCAGATGTACAGATGAGAGTACAAAAGTCTAAATCTATGGTAAAAAATGCACCTTTCAGTTTTGAGTTCTGATTTTGGTTGAGACCGAATGATTTTGGTGAGGATAATGGGTGGCAAGCAGACAGGGAAACTTGGATTGCTGGTTAGTTGATGGTTGAACTTATTGTGGTTGTCCCAAGTGGGCACAGGGTTGTTCAATTATTCATTGAAGAAGGTGAGGATATTTGAAAATTTGAGGTGTGAGGTATGGTCTATGCCTGGAAGATTCTAGTTCTCCAGTCTTGGATCTTTCACAGATTCACATGCTTGAATCATTCCCCATTTTCAAAGAGGGAGTCCCACGATACAATAGTAAAGCAGTATGTATAATTATCATAGGCTATAATGGTAATAGGCCATCGGTTTAATAGCCTATCTGTGTCCTTTTTAAAAAAAGGACCAATTTGAACTATGACAAATCAGGTGTTAGCACCCTCTAGAACCTTCCCAAGAGAGGCAGAGTGTAGGAGAGTAGGGTCTGCTTTCTATGTTCACCCCCACTTTTTGCTTTTGCTTTACTGGTTTTCGACTTAGATGTGGCTGTGGACCTGCTAATCAGACCCACAGCCATGCTGTTCTCTCTCTAAATTAATACTATGTACTTTAGGTACATAACCCAATTGGATAGGATCACCTTATTGGCCCCTGTACAGTGTACCTTAGGTACCCAGGGCATAGGTGTACCCTAGGCCTACCAGGGGCTGCAGCATGTATTATGCCACCCCTGGCCTGGCCTTCCATTATGACACAACTGGCTGATCACTCAGCTGGGGCAAGGTCGTGTAATCACCCCTTGCTTAGATATAGTATATCTATATCTACCTCATAATATAGACACATGTGTACCTATCAGTCACTCCTATGGCAGGCCTTAACAATCCTGGAGGCAGAGTGCTTGGTAACATGTGAGATGGTGCTCTAGCATGAGCTGAGCCTGTCTGCAGCTTTCGGAACCATGTCCTTATAGCTGTTCTATGATATAGCCTACCATATACTCTTAAAGTGCCTTATAATCTTAAACGGTTATGGTAACTATGGTTTGGCTTTATCAAAACATGTCGTGTAAGGTGTCTAACACTTTGGAATAATACCCCCATACCATTTCTGGTGATGAGGATATTATTCCTCCCTTCTAGAGGGAGAGACATGTTAAAATCCTACTTTGCTGTTTAACTCTAACCAAAGCCTCAGCATCACAAAATGGATGCTGCTGCCACAGACACAAGTCTGACCTCCTGCTGCTGGGAGTGATCCCGGCAAGGGAGGCTTGGACAATAGGTTTCCTGCTTGGGGAGGTGCTAGCACCTCCCCAGACAGACTTTAGTGTATTGGGGCAGGGAGGGCTGAAAGGAATGAGACATGCCTGGGGCACACAAGGTGTCCCATGCATAGTCCAGTTCAAACCGGTACTGGGGCACTCCAGCCCCAGTCCTGGCGCGAAACTGGACAAAGGGAAGGGGGTGTAACCACCCCCCTCCCAGGTCCCACCCATAAGGCGTGACCTAGCAGGTATCCCAGCCCCCCAGATTAGTATAAGAGTGGGAGTTAGGCCTCAAGACTTTAGATTATCCTGAACCTGCAACTTGAACAGAAACTCTGTACCTTCGATATTCGACGAAAGAAGAAGACTGAAGAATCTCCCTTGTGGCCAAGGAGTGGCTACCCTGTGCAAACAGGCACCATCAAGAGACTACCCTTTGCTTTGCTCCAGTTCTACGAGGGACCGACTGCAGAGCCCAACCAGAGCCTTGACTTCCAGACTTCTCCGACCCTGATCCACATCCACAGCAGAGCTGAGACCGTGGAGGCGACGAGAGACGTGGGACCGGCTACCTGGGAAAAGTGGCTAGTATCTTCAAGTGCAGCTTCTGAGGCACCCTCGAAGTTGTGCACCGGGGATTGAGAAGCCCCAACCCCAAGCACCATCTGCACCGAAGATCAGCCCCCCACACTCCACGAGTCCTGCGTGGGGCCCTTCTGCATTTTCCTGCTTGCCGCGTCTGTCCGGTTGCTTGCCCGCTGGCTAGTGGCCTTTGAGACGACGCACCCTGAAATCTTCAGCGCTGGTTTGGCTCCTCCAGACTGGCTCCCGCTTCTCTGCAAAGAAGAAGCACCCCAGACCTTCCTGGTCTGCACCAGAAGCAAGTACTCCGTTCTTCGTGGGTTCCGCTTGCCAAGGCTTGGTGAGTCCTAGTCCAACTTCGACGCCGCCGACAGCAAGAGCCTTCGTGGGACAGCTCGCCTCATGGTCCTGGTTGTCCTCGACGCTTCCTGGTCCTCGTGGCTGCAGCGACAAGCTTCACCTTCACCTGCAATCTTCACGACATCGCCTGGTTCCTTCCTGGTTCCACGTGGTCACTGGCTAGTGACCTTGACTCTGTCCCTTCTGCTTGCAGGTCTCCTCTCTTCTTGATCCCAGCCTTGGGATCCACCGGACACTCTTCACTGACTGCCTGTCAGCATCTTTCTTCAGGCATCCATAGGAGCCGACGACGAAACCCGACGCAACTTCACCCCTATGCACCCGCAGCCTGTGGGCTAGGTAACTTGGGTACTCCGGTGCTCATCAGGATAGTGACTATCCTAGTGTCTAGTTTTCCAGTCTCGACTTCCTAGCTACTCCAGAAGTGTCCTAAATCTACTTAATTCAAAACTGTACTATTTCTATCGATTATATGCATTACGCGTGAGTGTTTCCACTCTGCACCTGAATCCCGTGGGCCTCCCACTTCCTAACCTTTGGTAGTATAGTGTAGCCCCAGCGATTCCCTAGGCCTAGGCCTATCCTATTTCCGTGACAGTGGTCCTTATACCACTTACTTAGTATATGGTTTGCGTGGCCCCTAGGGCCTAACTGTATTACTTACCTGTGTGACTTAATGTATGCATAAATAAGACTGTGTTGTTCTTACCTCTAATCTCATAAAGAGTGCTGAGGGTTTGTCTAGAATAAATACACTTTATTTTGATATATATCTGTTGTGGTGTCCTTTCATTTGGTATTCAAGGGATTATATATGGTATCACAGCTGGCTTCACATGCCATTCAGAGTTTAGCCTAAGACTGCTCTTGTCCATGCTACCACTAGGATAGCTGGTCTATAAGGTTGACTTTACAACCAATCACCATAAGGGTATTTGGACTGATATAAGGTGTACACTAGAACTAGTGACATCATACATCAGGCCAACTTCTCACAAAGTGGTGTCTGCTGGACCATGTTGCAGCTCTGCAGATGTATTGAAGAGGCACCCCAGCAAATAGCGCAGTGGAAGAAGAAACCTTCCTGGTGGAATGCGTTTGAACGGTTGATGTAAGTGGTTTTCCAGCTTGTTGATGGCAAAAAACAATAGTAGTAGATATCCAGCGTGCTATAGTTTGTTTTGTGACCGGATGACCCTTTCGCATCCGTCCGTAGGCCACAAAGAGTTGGTCATTTTTACAAATAGTAGCCGTTCTTTGAAGGTAAAACTTGAGACATCTCTTGACATCTAAAGAATGAAGCGTTTTCTCTGCAGGAGTTTGAGGATTTGGAAAAAATGTTTTTAAAATAACTGGCTCATTGAGGTGGAAATCCGATGGCACCTTGGGGATAAAGGCCGGATTGGTGCGGAGCAGGACAGAGTCTTTAGTAAATTGAAGAAAAGGTGGTTTAGTAGTAAACGCCTGCAAGTCACTGACCCGGCGAGAGGATGTAAGAGCCAGGAGTAGAGAAGTCTTCCAAGTAACATATTTGAGATTGACTTTATGGATTGGCTCAAATGGAGGTTTCATGAGCTGTGCCAATACAATGTTCAAATGCCAAGGTGGAGGTGGCCGACGTATTGGAGAAAACATTCGAAAAAGACCCTTGAAATATTGTTGAATTACTTTTGACGAGTAAAGTGAGTTGGAGCCATCTTGACGGAACCGTGAGATTGTTGCTAGAAAAACTTTAAGGGTAGAGTACGAGAGGCCTGATTTTGCTAGGTGTAAAAAGAAAGGCAAGAGTTGTTCTGGCTTGGAGTGGGTAGGATGTATTCATTGCACCATAGACGGAATCTTTTCCATTTGAGTTTATATGTTTTCACATTGGAGGTGCTCTAGCCTTAGCCAAGACCTCTCTACAATCTAAAGGCATGTCCAAATTTACAAATTCATAGTGCTCAGGTTCCAGGCCGCTAAACGTAGAGATGCTGGATCGGGATGACAAATTTGGCCGTGTTCCATGGTCAGAAGATTTGGAAGAGGGCGAAGAATGATCGGGTCGCACTGAAATTTGTCGAGGCCACCGGGGGGCTATTAGAATAATGTGACAGGGTTCTTTCCTCATTTTCCGCAGAACTTTGGGGACTAGAGGTATTGGTGGAAAAGCGTAGGCATATATTTTCGACCAGTTCATCAAAAAGGCATTCCCGCATGACTTTGGTTGGGGAAGCCAACTTGCGTAGAACAGGCATTTGCGGTTCAGATATGTTGCGAACAGATCCAGATCTGGGGGACCCCATAATCGAAAAATGTGATCCAGAGTGGGTTGGTGCAATTCCCACTCGTGATTGGTCATGGATGATCTGCTTAGGGAATCCGCAAGATTGTTTGACACTCCCGGAACATGAACTGCTGTGAGGATGATGTGATGTTGAATCGCCCAATCCCAAATTTGTTGAGCCTGAAGAGACAACAAGACGGACCTTGTACCTCCCTGTTTGTTGATGTAGTGCATGCACGTTGTGTTGTCCGTACGGATCAACACCGATCCTCCTTGAATGATGGTTCGGAAAGCTTTCAGAGCCAGAAAAATGGCCAGTAACTCTAATAGTTTGATGTGGCTTGTCTTTTGTTGAACGTTCCACTTTCCTTTTACAGTCAGTCCTTGCAAGTGGGCGCCCGACCCTCGAGAGACGCATCAGTCGTGAGAGTGAAATTTGGAGTGTCCGCCAGGAATGGACGCCCTGAGGAGACATTTTCTTCGAGAGTCCACCACAAAAGAGCTCTCTTTAGTCGATGTGTGACTCTGACTATGTCGCTGAAAGTTCCCGAGACTTGAGCCCATTGTTTGTCCAATTCCTCCTGGACAGGTCTCATTTTCAGGCGGCAGTGAGGGACTAGAGGAATGCACGAGGACAACATTCCTAGGAAAGATTTCAACTGTCGGACAGAAACAGACTCTTTTAGACGGATAGAAGTCGCTAGATTGCGAAGACGTTGACGTCTTTCGTGCGATACAAAAGCTTTTCCTTGCTTGGTGTCTAGAATGGCTCCCAAGAACAGTCTGTTTTGAGCTGGAAGAAACTGAGATTTGTTCATGTTGAATGTGAGGCCTAGAGATTGGAAGAGGGACCTGCAGAAAAGAGTTAGTTTGGATGCCAGTTCGAACGACTTTGCCTTCAGCAGGCAGTTGTCTAAGTATGGAAAGATTTGCACTCCTTGTAGACGAAGGTAAGCTGCCACCGGTGCAAGGACTTTTGTAAACACTCGGGGAGCGGAACGAAGGCCGAATGGAAGAACTTTGAATTGGAAGTCCTTTCCGGCTACTCTGAATCTGAGAAACTTTCTGTGTCTCGGCAGTATGTGAAGATGGAAATAAGCATCTTGAAGATCCACAGTTGTCATAAACTCTCCTTGGTTTAGAAAAGGAAGCACTTCTTGAAGGGACAACATGCGAAAAGTTAGTTTTTTTATATATTTGTTCAGGGCACGTAAATCCAAGATGGGGCGCCATTCTCCCGACTTTTTCTGTATGAGGAAGAACCTTGAATAAAATCCCCTGCCCTTCTGTAGTTTTGGCACCACTTCGATCGCGCCCTTTCGTAGTAAAATGTTTAGCTGATTCAAAAGTTCTTTTAGGTGAGCAGGAGGGGGACCTTTTGGTGGAGAATTGGGAGGAATCTTTACGAATTCCAATGCATGTCCCCTGCACACAATATCCAGAACCCATTGATCGGTAGTAATTTGTGACCATTTGGAGTAGAAGTGGGAGATTCGACCTCCAACTTTTGAAAAAGCGGGAGGACTCTGTGACGGTGTGTGGTGAAAGTCATTGTTTTTTGGAGGAATCCTTTCCTCTGTAAGAGGATTTCCCTCTGTATTGTCTGTAGGTCGAAGAATGCTGTTGTCTATATGACTGCTGATTCTGGGAGGAGTAGCGGTTTTGTCCTTGTCTGTACTGATTAGAGTTTCCTCGAAAGGAAGAAGAGGAGCCACGACCTCTTGCGCCTCGAACAGGCTGTTTTTTAAACTGTAGAGTCCCAAGAGCACGGGCAGTGTCAGTGTCCTTTTTAATTGTTTGAAGGGCATCGTCGATATGCTGGTCAAACAATGACTTACCGTCGTAAGGCATGTCCAGTATTTTTGTCTGTACCTCCTGACGGAATGACGTGGCCCGTAACCAGCCCTGACGCCTGAGGACTGCTGCACCAGCCAAAAGACAGAAACCAGTGGAAGACACATCAATAGCGCAATCAATAATTTCAGAGGAAATTCTTTCTCCTTCTTGAAGAATTTTTAATGCTTCTGGTATAGACACTTCTGGGATAAGGTCTATAAGAGATGATATGTCTGACCACATTTGGCGGTCGTAATGGCCCAAGATAGCTAAAGAATTGGCCGCACGAACTGCAGTTGCAGCCATAGTGGAAAACGTCTTTCCAATACCATCCAAGCGTCTACCCTCTCGGTCCGGCGGTGCAGACAATGGAGACGATGGGTTTCTGGATCGACGCTGAGCTGCCTGAGTAATGGTGGAATCAGGCTTTGTTTGCGAAATGAGACAAGCAGGGGAATTTTTAGGGGCTTTGTATTTTTTATCTAGCTTAGGTAGAATAGCTGGAATAGAATTAGGATTTTGCATTAGCTTGATAAATAAAATCGATAATGGAAATACAACGGACTTGTTTTTGAGGTTGATCCTTAAAATCATACAGGAAACAATCTTCTTCTCTGGTGGTCATAGGAAGGTGGAATCTTTTAGCTGCTCTTTCCATGAGCAAATGAAAACCACCGATGTCGACCGGTGGAGAATCCAAAGGAGCTGGATCAGCGGGAGATGGCGTTTGGATTTGATAGTTGTCCCATTCAGAAAGAAGGGATCCATCATCCAGCTCACCTTCTTTCTTGTCACCGTCATCAACCTGCTCGTCGACAATGTCTTCCTCTATGATTTGAGGAACTTCAAGATGCTGTATTCTGGTCGCCGACGTAGGTGTGGCCACTGATTCTTTAATTGGAAGAGGTTGTCGAGGTACCTGCGGCGTTGGGGAAAGTATGCACAGAACGTGGAAAACGGCGGTAGTAATCATCCAGCATGTACTGGAGGTTGGAAATAAGACTTAAAGGCATCTGTGCCATAGGAAGTTCCTGCGCCGGTTGTGTGTCACAAGTAGAGAAATCTTCCTCTTGTAAGTCATCATCATCAGAGTCCTGACACTTTATTAGAAGTTCAGAGGGACTGCGAGCAGCCCGAAATCTGTCATCCTCAGATTCCTCATTGTCAGACGTAAATACCTCTGGAGTTTGAGAAGGAGCTTGAATTGGCATTAGGGTATCCAAAGAGGAATGTTGTCGTTGAAGCAAAGAGCTTGAAGTCTTCAGTGGTACCAGATCTATGGATGGAGTTGTAGCCGTTATAGCTGACAATAAAAGTCGACAATGAGACACCGTCGACGACAAAGCCACCGTCGACGACGAAGCCACCTTCGACGACAAAGCCACTGTCGACGGCGAAGCCACCGTCGACGACGAAGCCACCGTCGACGACGTATGCTTTTTCCTATGTTTGCTTGCCGCCGTCGACGAAGTCAAAGGCAGTGTAGACGAAATGGGTCTCACCTTAACAGATACCAACGTCGACGGTGAAGATGCCGACGACAGGATCATAGCTGGCTTCATAGACACAGAAGTCGAAGTGGTCGACGTAGATGCGACGACGGCAGCTCTTGTCGACGGAGGAAGCGTTGATGAGCTCGTCGACGAGATAGGCAGTTTATGAGGTAAAAACTGCGTAGATGGAGTCTTTGATGCCTGAGAATCAGATCTCGGGGGCGTAAAGGATTCAGAAAGGCTCCTGGGGGGGGAAATCATCCCTTTTGAAGTTGAAGGTTGGATAGTGGGCTTATCAATATGATGTTTCTTTACCACTTTAGGTTTGGAGAAAGTCAAAAGCAGTTTTGATTGAAGACACACTCTCCACATCTGAGAGAGGATTCTCTGAAGTCTTCAACTTCTGTAGCCACAGAAGGAGACGCCCTTCTCTGTCCTTACGAGTCTTCTGAGAGATGGTCCTACAAATCTTACAATCTTTTACCTGATGTTCAGAATGTAGGCAATAAATACATTTTTTGTGAGGGTCTTCAGAATGAAGCCTCTGTTTACCACGGCTTCCACAAGGTCTGAAGAGGGATTTCTTGGTAGTAGACATCATAAAGGTAATCTTCTGAGAAGATATGAGAAGAAAAACTGAGCAAGCTCAGGGAGACTCCCTTCACACGACGTGCGGTAGAAAATCTGAGGGCCTGAGCCTCTGGGGAGAAGGTTCTAGAGGGTGCGGACGCCTGATTGGCTGGAATTTGGACTAAAACATAATGACATTAATATGTTATATAGGTGACAAGTTGTCTATCCATAAAAACTCTATGGTTTTTCTTTCTTTTATGCCTATTAGGCTTATGTTATTACTACATTGCTATGTTATGTACCGTGGGACTCCCACTTCGACGACGGGGAATATTCAAGCATGTGAATCTATGAAAGACACCCCAATACTGGAGAATATTATTTATTTAAACAAGCGTGATGTGTAAAAAGAGACGCATGCACATTGCGGTTCAACATTTAATTGTAAACACATATTGACCATGTTACATTCCCAGAGGAGCATGTTACAAAAGAACAAGGGCCATATGTAGGGAAAACTTGTTTTGCGATTCTCAAATTGCGATTTTTAGGGAATCGCAATTAGAGAATTGCAAAATGCAATGTAGGTAGGATTAGCAAAATATTTTGCGAATCCCACATATTCCTTATTTGCGAATCGCAAATTGAGATTCGCAAATAAGGAATACCTTGCCATTCATTCCTATGGCCTAGAATGCCCATAGGAATGAATGGGAAGACATTCTCAATTTGCGATTCTCAATTAGAGAATCGCAAATTGAAAATGCAATTTCAAGGTTGCAAGGGTGACAATAGGACACCCTTTTGCACCCCTGAAATAAACATGTGTGCACATGTGGCGCACATACATGCGCTAAGGGCATGTATGTGCGCCACATGGCACTTTGAAAAATGCAAAAAAGTGCATGTTTCAAAGAAGTCGCAAATTACCACCAACCTGAAGCTAGTGGTAATTTGCGATTTCTTAAGCCAAAATCACACAACTTGGGTGCTTCCTACATTGCATTTAAGGAATCGCAATTTGGGATACCTTAAATGCATTTGCAAAATAAGGAATCGCAAATTTTGCGATTCCTTATTTTGCATGTGGGTTGTTGTTTGCTACATAGCACACTGCCCAAATTGCGATCGCAAACGCTGAAATTCTGCGAATTTCAGCATTTGCAATCGCAATTTGCCTCCCTACATATGGCCCCAAGTTACTTACCTTCGGTAACGATATATCTGTAAGAAACATTAGTTAGTTAGATTCCTTACCTTAGAATATCCTCAGGCGTCAGACTGGAAGGCTGGATCCAGAAAGCTTTTTCTTCAGCAGTACCCTTGCGCGTCGGTAGGCGTCGTCTGCGACTCCGCGTCCGTCGTCGGCGTCAAGATCGCCGGGATGACGTCGTTGGAGAACTTAGACGCCGCCCTCGCGCGCTGATGTCAGTTCTGTACATAGCTTTTCGCGACAGTAATGCAGAGCCATGCAAGAAACTGAAACTAGGGCCCTGAAAGGGATGACCTTAACCCTAGATATCAGTTCGCAGAACGGGGAGGATGGGTGGGGCGGTAAGGAATCTAACTAACTAATGTTTCTTACAGATATATCGTTACCGAAGTTAAGTAACTTGTTCATCTGAAAGAAACACGTTAGTTAGATTCCTTACCTTAGAATAGATACCCCAGCAATACCAACCCCGATGGTGGGTCTGCGAATCAAGATCACACCAGGAAGTCTTGGAGAACGGAACGGCCAAAGAAACCGTCTCTCCAGACTTGGCTGTCCAGGCAGTAATGCTTGGCAAACGTGTGCAGCGAGGCCCACGTTGCTGCCTGACAAATGTCCTGCAGAGGGACTTCCCATCCCAAGGCAGTAGTAGTCGCTGTGGCCCGAGTGGAATGGGCCCTCAGCCCCACAGGAGGATCCTTCTTAGCCAAGGAGTAACAGGCCTTAATACACAAAACGACCCACAGAGAGATGGTCCGCTTGTGCACTGCCCGCCCCTTCTTAGCGCCCACGTAGCCAACGAAGAATTGGTTGTCCACCCGGAACTGTTTGGTGCAGTCCAGATAGAAGGAGAGCGCACGTTTTGGGACCAGACGCTGGAGCCTCTCTTCCTCTTTCGAGGGATGCGGAGGTGGAAAGTAGGTGGGCATGGTAACAGACTGTCCGATGTGAAAGGCAGTAACCACCTTAGGAAGAAAAGAAGGGCAAGTCCTCAGAACAACCTTGTCCGGATGGACAGAGAGGAAAGGAGGTTTAGAAGAAAGATCCTGGAGCTCACTCACTCTTCTGGCAGAGGTGATGGCAACCAGGAAAGCAGTCTTGAGAGTCAGAAGACGAAGAGGACAGTTATGAAGTGGCTCAAAAGGAGCACACATCAGATAGGTTAACACCAGATTCAAGTCCCACTGAGGCATCACAAAGGGGACAGGAGGAAACACGTGAGTAATGCCTTTCAAGAATCTACTTACAACAGGAATTGAAAAGAGAAGGCTGATCAGGAAGCCGTAAGAAGGTAGAAACAGCTGAAAGATATCCCTTTATGGTGCCCAGAGCAGAGCCCTGCTGGGCCAGGGAAAGAAGAAAGAGGAGAACCTCAGATAGAGGGACGGAAAGGGGATTCACAGCCTTTGCTGTGCACCATGCCGCTAATTTGTTCCACCTGCAGGCATATAGCGTTTTAGTGGAGGGACGCCAGGCTGCCAGAATGACATCACAGACTTCATGAGGCAAGTCAAATGGCATCAACTGCCACCGTTCAATCTCCACGCATGGAGGTGGAGGCTGGACAGGTTCGGGTGGAGGACCGTCCCCTGCTGCTGCGACAGAAGGTCCTCCTGAAGAGGCAGTCGAATCGGGGGATTGATTGACAGACTGAGTAGCTCGGCATACCACTATCTTCATGCCCAATCCGGAGCCACAAGGATGACTTGGGCCCGGTCGCACCTGATCTTCTTCAGCACTCTGGGCAGAAGTGGTATAGGCGGAAAGGTGTATAACAGACCGCAACTCCACTCGCGACAAAAAGCGTCTCCGAGTGAGTGCCGCCTTGGAAATTCCAACGTGCAGAACTGATGACATTGCACGTTCTCTTCGGTGGCAAATAGATCTAACCAAGGCTCTCCCCATCGCCGAAAGATGCCTTGCGCCACTTCCGAGTTCAGACGCCATTCGTGATCCATCATGCCCCGGCGGCTGAGTTTGTCCGCCCTGGCGTTTAGAGAGCCCGCCAGGTGTTGAACCACCAGGGCCCTGATGTTCCAGCCATGTCCAGAGGCGCAGAGCCTCCTGAGAAAGGGTCCACAACCCCACCACGCCCTGTTTGTTGCAATACCACATGGCGGTGGTGTTGTCCGTGAACACCTGCACTACACTTCCCCGGACAGAGGGAAGGAATGCCTTCAGTGCAAGCCGGATTGCCCGCAGCTCCAATAGGTTGATATGGAGCCGGGACTCCGTCGGAGACCAAAGGCCTCTGATCTCCGCCTCTACCATGTGGCCCCCCCATCCCAGGAGAAACGCATCGGTCACCACTACGTGGCTCCGGTTGGGGTAGGGAGAGGGATCTGCCACGGACCCAATCGCGGTCCGTGAGCCACCACTGCAACTGTCTTGCAGTGCCCTCCGAGATCAGGACGTGGTCGGACAGGTTGCCCCGATGTTGAGCCCATTGGAACTTCAGGTCCCACTGCAGAGCCCGCATGCGCCACCTGGCGTGATGTACCAGCAGGATGCAGATGGCCATCAGACCCAGCAGCCGTAGGGCCATCCTGACCGAAACTCAGGATAAAGGCTGAAAGATTAGAATCAGAGCCTGAATATCCCGAACCCGCTGTTCGAGAGGATAGACCCGAAACTGCGCTGAGTCCAGAACCGCTCCGATGAAGAGGAGCTTCTGGGAGGGACTCAGATGTGACTTCGGCACGTTGATGGAGAACCCCAGCAAATGCAGGAGGTCGGCCGTAGTCTGGAGGTGGGAGACGACTGTTCGGGCGAGCCCGCCTTCAACAACCAGTCGTCGAGATAGGGGAAGACTGGGACCCCTAATCTGCGCAGATGAGCTGCGATCACTGACATCACTTTCGTGAACACCCGAGGGGCACTGGTGAGGCCGAAGGGGAGCACGGTAAACTGAAAGTGCTTGTGGCCTACCGTGAACCACAGGTAATGCCGGCAGGACGGGGATGTGGAAGTAAGCGTCCTGCAAGTCCAATGCTATCCTCCAGGGTCTAGGGCACCCAGAACCTGAGCTAAAGTCAGCATCTTGAACTTCTCCTTCCGGAGGAAGGCGTTGACGCTCCTGAGGTCCAAGATAGGGTGTAGGACCCCTTTGTCCTTCTTGGGAACCAGAAAGTAGTGGGAGTAACATCCCCGTCCTACTTCTGGGCCAGGAACGCGCTTGGTGGCCCCCTTGGGCAAGAGGGCCGTAACTTCCTCCTGCAGAAGTTGCAAGTGATCCCCCGACATTCAGTGGTACTGTGGTGGCACGGCTGGAGGGGTCGCCTCGAAGGGGAGGGAGTAGCCCCTTCGGACGATTTGCAGCACCTACCTGTCCGAAGTGATGGTACGCCAGTGGAGCAGGTGATGGCGAACTCTGCCTCCCACTGGCGTAGAATGGGCCTGAAAGCTCGGACTAGGAAGGCTTTGAGGCAGATGCTGCAGGAGCAGATGTGGACTTACCGGCTGGACGAACGTGCGGGGGCACCCCTTCCTTGGCCACGAAAGGGGTGAAAAGCAGACGTTTGCTGGCGCTGGGCCGAGAGGCCCAAGGACTTGGCCGTAGCCCTGGAGTCCTTAAAGTGCTCCAGCGCACTATCCGCTTTGTTGCCAAAAAGGCGACGGCCTTCAAAGGGCATGTCTATGAGGGTGCTCTGGACAGCCCCTGAAAAGTTTGTGGACCTCAGCCAGGTGTGACGGTGAATCGCCACCGTAGTTGCAATCGCTCTAAATAGCGAGTCCGTGGTGTCAAGTCCACATCGAATGGAGTACCGTGCTGCATTCCGCCCCTCAGCAAGAGCCTGGGTGAGCCGTGTTCTGGCCCACCTCTGGGCACTGAGGCAGCACGTCCGCCACCGTATCCCACAAAGAGTGGGTGTAACTGTCCAAAAGGCACGCGGTACTAATGGACCGCAACCCCAGACTGAGGGAGGAAAACAGTTTCTTTCCAAACTGCTCCAACCTTTTGTATTCCCAATCCGGAGGTGCGGAAGGGAAGGCGGTTTGGGACGTAGAGGCCTGGATAACCAGACTCTCAGGGGTGGGGTGTGCGAACATAAAGCTGGGGTCGCCCGAAGCTGGGCGGTGGCGCCGGGCCACATTCCGATCCACAGGAGAGACTGTGGAGGGCTTGGACCAAGTGCCCATCAGAACGTCGGTGAGGGCCTCTTTAAACAGCAGTAGATGCTCCGAAGAGCTTACCGGCGGTTGAAGCACCTCAGTGAGGAGGTTAGTCCTCACGGCCGCTGCAGGGTGCTCCAGGTGTAGGGCCTGGGCCACCCTGCGCAACACCACAGAATAAGTAGCACCCTCCTCCGTAGCCACGGAAGGAGGAGAGATTAAACCATTGTCAGGCGAAGTGTCTAGACCACTGGCATCCCCCAGCTCGTCTTCCCAGTCCTGACTTAACTGGCACTGCTGTGCCAGAGGGTCCTCAGACTGCTCCCAGTCCTCCCCTTCATCTGTATCCTGGTAAACAGGCAGAAAGGACAGAGCCGGGTCATAGATGAAATGCTCACCCAGCGACGCCGGAAACGGCGCCGAGCAGCGCCGCTCCGACGCCGGACCCGGACAGGGGCTGAAACTAGGGACGGCGTCGTCCGAGGACGGTGCCAGGAGCGGCACCATGGGGGTTGGTGCCGGCAGAGGAGTCGTAAGGTCAACCGGCGTCGTACGGGATCCAAGCCTGGATCCCATGGGGACCTGCGGCATCGGGACCAAAGTCGACGACGGCGCCGGGGCCGAAGCCGCTGGCTCGCTAGGCCCCCCAGTTGGACCTGTGGGGCCCGGAGGCGCGCAGGCAGTCCTCGACGGCGGAGCGAGACTCCTCATGGCTACGAGGAAGTCCCGAATCTCGCCCGGAGTCGCATGAGGCCCAGGGACCGGAGGGTATGGGGCCGGATGCGACTCCTGCGGCTGCGGCGGAGCCGCGTGGGTGGTGCCACCCGAACCCTCGGCCGAGTCGCGCGACCGGTGAGGGTAGAAGGAAGAGCAATGTCGCTTCTTCAACTTCTTTTTACTGTGCCTCGACTTACTTTAATTCGAGGACTTGATCCCGACAAGCGGTGATGACTTCGGCTCCGCGACCGGTCCCTCTGCATCACTCTAAGAGGTCAGTCATCAGGTGCCTGACACATCTGAAGCGCCGACTCTCTATCCTCTGCATCACTCTAAGAGGCCAGTCATCAGGTGTCTGATACACCTGACGCACCACCTCCCTATCCTCCGCATCAGCTCAGTGGCCCGTCATCAGGTGCCTGACACACCTGACGCGCCGCCTCCCTATTCTTTGCATCACTCTAAGAGGCCAGTCATCAAGTGCCACACCTGACAAGCCACCTCCTTATCCTCCGCATCAGCTCAGTGGCCAGTCATCAGGTGCTTGATACACCTGACGCGCCGTCTCCCTATCCTCCGCATCAGCTCAGTGGCTAGTCATCAGGTGCCTGACACACCTGACGTGCCACCTCCCTATACTCCGCATCAGCTCAGTGGCCCGTCATCAGGTGCCTGACACACCTGATGCGCCGCCTCCCTATCGTCCACATCACTCTCACAGGTCAGACATCAGGTGCCTGAACAACCTGACGTGCCGCCTCCCTATCCTCCGCATAAGCTCAGTTACCAGTCGTCAGGTGCCTGACACACCTGACGTGCCGGCTCCCTATCCTCCACATCACTCTCAGAGGCCAGTCATCAGGTGCCTGACACACCTGATGCGCCGCCTCCCTATATTCCACATCACTCTCACAGGTCAGTTATCAGGTGGCTGACACACCTGACGCGCCACCTCCCTATCCTCTGCATCAGCTCAGTGGCCAGTCATCAGGTGCCTGACACACCTCACGCACCATCCTATCCTCCACATCACTGTCACAGGTCAGTCATCAGGTGCCTGACACATCTGATACACCGACTCTCTATCCTCCATATCAGCTCAGTGGCCAGTCACCAGGTGCCTGACACACCTGACGTGCCGCCTCCCTATCCTCCACATCACTCTCATAGGCCAGTCATCAGGTGCCTGACACACCTGAAGCACTGCCTCCCTATCCTCCGCATCAGCTCATTGGCCAGTCGTCAGGTACCTGACTCACCTGACTTGCCGCCTCCGTATCCTCTGCATCACTCTCACAGGTCAGTCATCAGGTGCTTGACACACCTGACGCGCTGCCTCCCTATCCTGCGCATCAGCTCAGTGGCCAGTCATCAGGCACCAGGACACCTCTGGGTAACAGTGCGCTCTATAAATGTGAAATAAATAAATCAGACACACACAACGCACCGCCTCCCTATCCTCCGCATCAGCTCAGTGGCAAGTCATCAGGTACCTGACACATTTGACGCGCCGCCTCCCTATCCTCTGCATCTCTCTAAGAGGCCAGTCATCAGTTACCTGACACATTTGACGCGCCGCCTCCCTATCCTCTGCATCTCTCTAAGAGGCCAGTCATCAGGTGCCTGACACACCTGACGTGCCGCCTCCCTATCCTCCCTATCCTCCGCATCAGCTCAGTGGTTCTTAAACTGTGGTCTGTGGCTCTGTATGGGTCCACAATGCCTACTCAGGGGATCCACAACTGCTTAGAAAATTAAATAATATTAACAGAATTAAATAAAAGTAATATATTAATACAGTACATAAAAAAAAAAAGAAGCAGAATGTAAAATTAAAATTTTAACACATGATCTATAAATTTGAATGAATCTGAAACTGAGGGCTACAAATGGAGTGGTATCTTCAGGGTGATTGTGGGAGCAGGGCAAGAACATCAAACAGATATAGTATGGACTAAAGGTTCCTCAACTGAATTAAGAGAAGCTCAGGCAGTCCCATAAAAAAAAAATTCTATTTGTGAATGCGATAAAATATTTCATTGTTTGTGTTTTTGTTTGACGAATACTTGCTTCTGTATTTTTGTGTACTGTTTTGAGGTTCAAATCATCGATATTGCTTAGGCAGCAGTGACTCATTGGGGTCCCTGGAGTCCAATAATGATCTAACAGGTAATAATGAAGTGGGCATCCACATCCTTCTACCAGGCAGTCCTCAGGAGCCTGGCACACCCTGATGAAGCCTTTTGATCCTCGGCTCAGACCTGGTCTTACCTGCACACACGGTCACGCAGCTGGTACTGCTGGACTCTGACACCTCGTTCCGCGCAGTGACGGTGTAGACGCCGGTGTCGCTTTTTTTCGCACTCTGGATGAGCAGCGTGTGCCGTTCCCCCTCGGCCCGGATCTGGTGGCTGCTGCTGCTCTTCAGGGGGATGTTGTCCTTCTTCCAGGTAACTGCATAAGAAACAGAAAAATGTGTTACTGCATCAGGCGATTCTGGCGGACAGTAGCAGCTCTAGAAATGTTTTCTGGGCCACAGACAGAACTTGGGGGGCACCTATAATGGGCAATCTTTAAGAGTGCATGTGCACATGAGGTATCTCCCTGAAAGAAAACTCCAAACAGATTTTCCTGTCAGACTTACAATGCTGGCCTGGCTGGAGTGTTTGAATCAATTTTGGGTGGGCCTGGTAAGGTTACTGTATGCACACTTACTCAGCTCAATTAAACAATAAAAGTGGTGCTTGTAACTGGTACACAGAGAAACACAGCATTTTAATTGTAAATGGTAAACCACAGGACATGTCTCTTTGTGGAGAGAACAGGACTGCCATGTATGTCTTCATATAGTGCTTTTATGTTTATAAGAATCTTGCTTCACCTCTATAAATACACACACATAGTTAGTTGGTGACTGGTTCTCTTCATCTCTCATTTCTTGTTTCCACCTTGCCCACTGTTCCTGATATCTCCATCTCTACTACTCCTTCTTTCATCATCATCTGTACGACTGTCATAAGACCCCACATCTCATCCTTTCACCATCTCTGCCTCCAACCTCCATTTCTGCTTCAGCCCCTCTCGCCTCCACCCCTCTTTTCTTCATGCCTCTTTCCTTCCCAATCTTCCTTTCCACAACCACCTCCTCTCATAATTATCTCTAGATTTCCCAAATTCTTTTTTCACCCTGCCTGGCTCTCCTCTGTCTCACCCATTTTCCATTTTGAATTCTACTTCTGTCCTCCTAATTCATCCACCTCTTTCAGCTTCCTGTTTCTACCTCTCTCACTCACACCTTTATCCAGTGTCCCTGCTAATCACCTACATTTCGCTTTTAGTTTATCAGAGATCTACCTCTTTTTCTCTCTCTTCTGTTTCTACCAGTCTTACTCTTCTATTCCTCCTGGTTTCTTCGCACATCTACTGCTCTCATTCGTTCATTCTATATCTTCTAATTTGTGTAGTTCCTTTAATGCTATCTCTCTCCTTATCTCACATTTAGATCCACATTTCCCATGCTCGCCGCTCCTTTAACCTGTTTCCCACACACTGTTAATGTTAATGCCATTTATAAAGCGATCGAACCACCACGAGAGGTATCTCGGCGCAACCAGCTCAGAACACAACTGTCTTCAGTAGTTTCTGTACAGGTCTCTGCTCATCTTCACAGGGGTGGTACATGCATTATAGCACCTATGGAGAACTTTCAATTGTTCTAAGTGGAAACTAGAAAGTATGGCTACCTCCTGCAGGGATGCCAGGGCCTACGGCCACTCGTTGTCCTATAATCACCCAAGGTCACGCTCCCAATGTTCCCTAAGGTTAACTAGGGTGTCAGGTGAGTTGTTAATAAGCTTGTGATATGTGATGGATACTGCTTTGTTGGGCATAAACTCAGTCAGTAATCTATCTTCAAGTGGGGGGGATTCAGGGAGTTCCTCTCCTTTTGGCAATGCCTGAGATAGAGCCTCGCGGATTTGGAGGTATTGATAGGCCTCAGTAGGTGTCAGCTGATATTCGGCCTGCAAATATGCAAATGGGATGACCTGCCCCGCAGCCACAGGTCACTCACTTTTGTACTTCCATTAAGATCCTAATTATGGACACCCGGTAGAGTGCCCGGGGTGCCCAGTCACACATTGTCCCATAGGGGAGTGGCCTTAGTAATCCTGTCCCGCCAATCCAGGGAGCGTAACGTGTCATGCCAGAGTGAGAGACAAACTGCTGTGGGGACAGGGAAGGATGTGGGATGGCTCTCTCCATATAGTGCCCTGCGGTAGCCTTCCAGCTGCATGGCATACTGGTCCATACGATAGTCCGGCTCTGAGTCTGGAAGACTAACCCAATGGTTGATGGCTGCGAAGCTTCATTCCTATATTTGACCACTTTTTATCTCTTTCTTTTCAGTGCCTCTCTCACCTCTAGCTTTATTCCACTCAGGCAACAAAACTCCCACCTTCATCTCTACCTCTCTAATAATCTTACCACTATTATGACTTTCAAAGTTCCACCCACATACATCGCTCTCATTCTCTGACCATTGCCATCTAGTTCCCCTCACACCCATCTTCCAGTTTCCATTTTGCATTTATTGGAACCCCAGCTTAATACCTCCCTATGTTCTTCTTACTCTGGTCTTTCCCAATTGTCCTTTCAGTTTACTTGCGATCCTGTTTCGCCCTTCACTCGCTCCCTTTTATTTGCACGCTTCACACTTGCCTCCATCAGTCTGTGATCGCACTCTCATCTCAACTCACCATTCATCATGTTTCGTCTGCTCCACCCCTTTCCCTCCTTCTTTCCCTGGCTCCTCTTAGGCTCCCTATCACGGTTTCCCTCTTGATTTTCTTTTGTCTGTTCTTCTACCTTTTTCTTTCTTCCATTCTTCTACCTTTTACTTAGTAGGTTCCACTATCCTTTCTGTTCATCTTTTCCTCTATCTTTTAATTGTATTTGTTCAGTCTCTTTGGTACAAACTATTTACCTGTTCCATTTTCTTTCTTGCTTTCTTTCTGTCTTATTTCTTTCTTCTGAATCTTTCATTACTCATGATTTACCTTACTTATGTTTCACTATTTTATATATTCTTCCAGTCATTCGGACTTTAGTTCCTTTCTCTCCATTTTTATTTACTACCATATTTTATTTTTCATTACATCTCCATTTTCTTTCAGTTTCTTTCCCCTTTCACTTGTCATCATAGTTGTCAAGCCCTTTTTTTATTTTTCCTTTCATTTCTCTTTCTTTAACATGTTCATGCCTTCCCAGACCATACACAATTCCTCACTCTATCTCACTCTTTCTCTGCACCACACTATATTTTTGTTTTTGTTTTCACGATTTGTCTTTCTCTCTCAAGAGTCATTTGTTCACCATCAACTTTGCCCTTCAGCCAACTGAGGCCAGTTTCCTTCCTAGACTACTTATAAAAATGATGGGGCCATCAAAATCATTTCAACACTTGAAAAGGATGTGGTAAGAAGGGTATTAACAGAGCAATTTATTCTCTTAGGGAAGGTGGAACACATATATCACCAGTGCCAGGCTTCACCCCCACACAAAAGGCTAAGTATTTCAAGCTTCATACACAAAACAAGCGCAGCATGGGGCAGGGGTGCAATATATCATCACACATTCAACAGTTACATGACAGACAGCATCAGTGGCTGGTTCTATAACAGACTCAGCGTGAGCAGCAGTGCATGCTTGCTCAGCATGAACAGGTACAGAACATTAAGAAGCAGTGCAAGCTTGCTCGGCACCACATATCCCCAACTCGAGAGGCGATGTGCAAGCTTCCTTCATACACAGGACAGGCACATTGTTTCTTTCCTCACACAGAAAATGAACAACATGGACACCAGCTCAAATACTAGCTTCACACCAAAGAAGCACAGCACAGGAAATAGCCGTGAAGGCCTCTCTCACTTAAAATAGGTATAGCACGAAAGCAGATATGAAGACCATCCTAAAAAACAGGTTCATCAAGAGAAGGAGTTTTACAAGCCTCTCTTGCACAATGTTTGAAATCATGGGCAAGTCGGAGCCTCCCTCCTATAAACAGAGCAGAGAAAATCAGCAACAGTGAAAGAGTCTGCTAAAAACCCACACAGCCCTGGAAGGAAGCACCAATGCAGACATTTTGAACACAATAAAGTACAAGACGAACAGGTATGCAAGTCTCTATGATAGAAAACTGGTTGGAAGGAAATAACTCTTTTTGCATAATTACCCTCGGCATTTTTGGATTGATGCTGCTCTTCTTTTACTGCGAAGTACACTTTCCACTGAGCAGGCCTTGGTGTTTGCCCACTCAGAGTGTCCACTGAGCAGGCCCTGGTGTGCGCCCACTCAAAGTGTCCACTGAGCGGGCCCTGGTGTGTGCCCACTCAGAGTCCCCATAGCAGGCCCTGGTGTGCGCCCACTCAGAGTGTCCACTGAGCAGTCACTGGTGTGCGCCCACTCAAAGTGTCCACTGAGCGGGCCCTGGTGTGTGCCCACTCAGAGTCCCCATAGCAGGCCCTGGTGTGCGCCCACTCAGAGTGTCCACTGAGCAGGCCCTGGGGTCTGGCCCTTCAGAGTCCCCTGAGCAGGCCCTGGTGTACGCCCACTCGAAGTGTCCACTGAGTAGGCCCTGGTGTGCGCCCATTCGGAGTGTCCACTGAGCATGCCCTGGTGTGCGCCCACTCAGAGTGTCCACTGAGCAGGCCCTGGTTTGCGCCCACTCGAAGTGTCCACTGAGTAGGCCTTGGTGTTTGCCCACTCAGAGTGTCCACTGAGCAGGCCCTGGTGTGCACCCACTCAAAGTGTCCACTGACCGGGCCCTGGTGTGTGCCGACTCAGAGTCCCCATAGCAGGCCCTGGTGTGCGCCCACTCAGAGTGTCCACTGCGCAGGCCCTGGTGTGTGCCCACTCAAAGTGTCCACTGAGCAGGCCCTGGTGTGCGCCCACTCAAAGTGTCCACTGAGCAGGCCCTGGTGTGCACCCACTCAGAGTGTCCACTGAGCAGGCCCTGGTGTGCGCCCACTCAAAGTGTCCACTGAGCGGGCCCTGGTGTGTGCCCACTCAGAGTCCCCATAGCAGGCCCTGGTGTGCGCCCACTCAGAGTGTCCACTGAGCAGGCCCTGGGGTCTGCCCCTTCAGAGTCCCCTGAGCAGGCCCTGGTGTGAGCCCACTCGAAGTGTCCACTGAGTAGGCCCTGGTGTGCGCCCATTCGGAGTGTCCACTGAGCAGGCCCTGGTGTGCGCCCACTCAGAGTGTCCACTGAGCAGACCCTGGTGTGCGCCCACTCAGATAGTCCACTAAGCAGGCCCTGGTGTGCGCCGACTCAAAGTGTCCACTGAGCGGGCCCTAGTGTGCGCACACTCAAAGTGTGTGTGCAAGGGACTAAAACCTGATTGGTTTATTTAACCTAGCTATAAGTCCCTAGTATGTGCTACAAGATGTACCCAGAGCTAGCACGTTACAGGTCACTACTGGACTGCAGAAATTATAGTGCCACCATGACAAAGACAAAGTAAAAACATGGCTCTAGATTTGCCCCTGCAGCCTAGTCAGGCAGCATTTAAACTGCCAACCTGACATAGAAAAATAAACCCTTTTGCTAAGTAAAAGTCTTCCTTTATAATATTTACGAGTCACCCTTGGGGAAGGCCTTAGTAGCCCATAATGCAGGGTGCTAAATATGAAAAAGAAGGACGTGTCCTGACAGGGAAAACTCATACTTGTCATTTTCATTGTATTAGATGCATTAGCATTAGATGGTAGTCCCACTGGCTAACATGTTGTTACACTAGCCCAACCGCTAAGTACCAACTTTCATTTGGGACCACCAAAAATAGTACCTCAAGTTAGCCAATTAATTGTAACATTAAACCTATATTAATGCTGAAGTTGGATTTAGAGTGTTTTTTAATATTAAGGTGACTTTAGAAAGTAACCACTTTCTTGCCCCAAGCTTCTAGTAGCCGTTTCTTATTCACCATAGCAATTGTCACCTGAGACAGCCTGCTGGCCTCCTACCAGGAGATGTGAATGGCTCTCAGGAAAGGGGAACAAAAGGCCTGCTGGTGGGAGTTGGGGGGGTCCCCATCCTGACAGAATGGCCAGAGTGCTGCCGACTCTGATAGGCAAATACAAGTCGCACCTTAGGTTGCCCACTACTTTATGTAGGTAGACAGGCTTGCATCTCCTCCAGAAGGGGAAAACCCATTGCAGAACTGGTTGTCCAGAAGGGGTGGCTCATTTTATTGAAAACACCTCAGGGATGTGTCCATAGAACTGGTACAGGGAAGAAGGGTTCTGACATCTTAGATTTGGGCAGAGATATGCACTGTGGCAGTGTTTAGTGCCAATCCCCTAGGACGTGTTGTAATAGTAGGTAGGGTTGCTGAGTGGAAATTTTGACCCCATTCTTAAGGGAGTCCTCACCACTCAATAGTTCAAAATTGGCATTAACATGGCACCATTGACTCACAGAAGACTGCTGTACTCGGTAAGCGCAAAAGAAGGACCGTGCCAGCTCACCATATGGACCTCAGAAAGAAAGGCTGACCCATGAAAGCCTGCACCTGCTGAACCAAGACAGCACTTTAGAAAGAATAGGGTTGCTCCTGCTATTAAAACCATGGCGAGAGACCCCAAGGGCTGGAGCTGCTCCTACTTGTGCCATGGGCCAGTGAGTAGATTCCAAGGGCTCGTTGGCTAGCCTCCTGTTAAGCTTCAAGGACACAGAAGCTAAAGAACCCCTGCCCCTGTTGAGTGCCAAGCTGACCAGTTGCCAGTGGACTTGCCCTGGACTCCACCAGATGTAGCCAGTGAGATAGAGTCCTAGTCCCCAAGAGGTGCCCCCAGGTCCTGGACCCTTGGCTGGTGCTTTAGTGTACTATTTCGCCCCACACAACTGCAACATGTGAGCTTGAAGCAAAATATAACTGTTTGCAACATGTGACCCTGAAGCAAAGGAAAACTGTTTTGGGTACAGAATCCAAGGCTTATGCACTACTACTACTTGCCAGTTTGTCGGTAGCCTTGAATGCCGTCAAGAACCAAGGCTTCCACTGGTCCGCTGGACTTTGCCTGTCCACCGACATCAAACCCAACATCAAGCTGTAGAAGACCCTCCCAACAAGCCCATTGTCAAGAAAAAACCCTGAAATGTTTCTAGGTGCAAAGGTAAAAAGTTGACAGAGACCAACATGGCCCCTGCATCTGACATGCACACCATCGCGGTCAGTCTTAAACTTTGACTTTGCCACAGACCCTTATGTCCAAGGTTCATGGACTACTGCTATAAGTAAAAATCTGTGATTTCCAAAACCTGTTGGAGTGAATTAGAGTGAATTATGAAAACTTTGCAAAAATCATAACTGGTTCCCTTCAGCAGATTGTTGTTTTTGGTGTCTATGTAGTGTCTAATGCAGCAATAGCTTTGAGTTGTGGTAGTTGTCATGACATGTTGCTTTTGTAGTGCTCTAGTTGTAAGATTGTAGATGTTATATTGTAGTGTGCGGACAGAAGAGAAACTAGGAGTAGCAGGGTCTGGAGAAGTGCATGTATCTCCCTTTGCATTCCTTCATAGTATAGTCAATGCGTGGAGGCACAGAGAGCAAGCACTAAGCCACAGTCCTTTTCTTGGACAGAGCCTCGGGAAGGCTCACACTTTTGCCCATTATATATAAATATCAGTAGGTTTGTCCTAACCTGTGTTAAAAGACCGTTACAAACAACCTTAAAAAGACAAAAGTGAACAAGGAACAAAGTAGGGAGCCGAATAATGGGAGGAAGAGGAATGCATTTTTTAGGGTGCTGCAATGCCTCAATAGTTAAAGCTACATGAATACTTGCTGTAGCCCTTTTATGTAGACACCAATGCAGCACACAGCTATGACCTAAAATATTATATTCATGGCTCTTAACCAAACAAAGGGCTCTAAATGCACAGCCTCTGTGATCCTATTGTAACAGCCATCAATCTTTGGCTTCCACTCTCACCCCAAATAGTATGCTCTAAGAATTGCCAGATGTAGGGATTTAAAATGTGTTTCTGAAAATAATCTTCTTTCCTCCCTGAAAAGGAAACCCACCATTCGTACCACCCAACACTTTCTTTGCTTCCATGGTGGTTATTAGTGTTCACTTATTACCTTCAGGAAGAGGATTGGCTGAGATGATGCACTTGAGAAGGACGGTGGTTCCTTCAACAACCATGGCACTCTGCACAGGGATCTCAAAGACTGGAGCTTCGAGAGGATCCTCACCCGCTGAGACATAAGAATCATCCGATGATTCTGCAAACAAAACATGGAATCCAAGCTATGTTTATCAGGAGTACAGAATGAGGGCAGGAGAACAGAGAAGTGAGAGTCTGATAGGGAGATCTTTGAGTAATATACAAAGAATGTGTTGCTTGCATGAAAGAAAAGTACATACCAGTAATTCTACTTCTTCATCAGGTTATATTTAATGAATTTAACCACATGTAGGATTAAGAAATAGAGTAACTTCTCTATCAAGAAAACGTATACGATCATACCTATACAAAGCAGCATTTACTAAATGTCTCATTTTTTTTTTTTACATTTTTACATATTCTTGTTAGAATTTAAATGATAATTTGGATAAATAACTTACCAATGACATTCTTTTAATGTCTTTAAGGAAGTAAATGTTACATTATTTTAATAATATTTCTGCACGGTAGCAATCTTCACGGTAGTTATAAAAGTAGATTACTTCTGCTTGCATCGAGAGACCCCAGAGAGCATCAATTCCAACTTTAGAATATGTTTCATTGAGAAGTGAAAATCAAGACAGGACTGGCCTACCGGGCATCAGGCATTTCGGTCGGCTGGCAGGGCAGGGGCCTGTTTCACTTCCAGTGGGGGCCGGTATCGCTGCTTGGGACCTGCCAGCCATGTTCCTATTTGGATTGCTTCTAAATAAAGAATGGCCATTGGTGGAAATAGTCAGAAGTAGACCAGAGCATCTCCCAGATGTTATCCTACACACAATTTATTTTCCATCAAGTTATTTTAAAGCAGTAAAACGTATTCATGCTCCAGACAAATGTTACAAATATTCTCTAGGTACTATAGCCATGCACACAGCATATTATTAAAAACCATAAGTCTGACAGTTAAATAGGTCTAGGCTTTCTCTTAACCCACAGATCACAAACAAAGCTATTTTATTTTACTTCTTTATCCTCCCTTTTAATGCATTCCATCAATATGAGCTTTGCCCTTTGCGTCTCACCTATAGCAAAAAAAATTTGATATCATAAACAAAGCTATTTTTTGTACTTCTTATATGAGCTCTGCCCCTTGCGACTCACCTACAGCTAAAGAAAAATGTGGGTGCTGCCACAGCCCCGCATTTGGTTATCACTAGAGATGCTACCTATTTCAAGAGTATTATAGTCATAGTTTGGCCTTTCAATATGATCGTTTGTATGGTATGATCAGCTCTTCTTGAACGTATGTACTGGCACATCAATTGTCTTATTTTGCTTCTGGATATACACTGGCATTTCAACTTGGCCATTCTGGTGCTTTGATAAGCTTTATCTGGTCTATCTCCATGGCTTTCTAATGTCAAGGTTTATATACACCCAATCGCAGAGGTTTCTCATCTGTTTCTCAACTGAGCTTATTCCGGTAACTTAACACGGATGATCCTCTATTCCTGTTCACCCAGTTAGATTATGTCATCCATTCAGGTGTAGCTATTACCACCTGGATTGACCTCACCAGGCTAAACCTTTCTTGAATACACTGGTCACACTTGTCTTTGTTGAATGCAGGTAGCTCTTCCTCAATGTTACTGAGCAAGTAGATTTAGTCTACAGAAATATTTTACACTTCCTATTAGACTTCATTTAACCCAGGCTCAGCCCACTTCTGACAGCCCTATTCTCTGGACTTGTGCATCAATCATATCAAAGACCGCCAGAAAGATCTTGAAATATAATATGATGAAATAATTCCCAGAGACACTCGTTGTATACTAATACAGTAGTGCTAAAATAAGTATTGGAATGATAGGCCTCCTATTCATAACTGACTCTTTCATAGTGTAGCTTGAGACATTCATTATGAAACTGATATTTCTCCTGTATAATAAGAGATCAATTTGGACTATTTCAAAGAAATCTTAAATATTCTATTTAAGAACAAAGATTTCCCCTTTCCACGCCATGTTCTACTACCATCTGAACGCTGAAAAAGGGTTCATTCTGACCCATTTGATCACTTTTACACGGTGAAGATGCAACTGACAACCCATAGATGCCTTTATCCATAGACCACTCCTTCCCCTTGAGCAGCAATACACCAGCCAGCATATGAGAAGAAGTTGTCTATTTTAACTGATCCCCAACAGAACGTGCTTGTAAATTCTACCAAACCCATACAAGTAACAGACTCTGGATTCAGTCTGCATATCAATCATTAAGGAATAAGAAAGTGTACAATTTATGCATATGGCCAATTCAACCCATGCTCTTCATCAACCTAAACAAGGACCTAATCCTTCCATTAAACTAAGACTCATTAATGCACAATCAGCTGATAAAATTGCCTTGAAAATATGCTTAGTCAGAGTACTATCTCTGACACGTGATTGAGACATGATTCAAGGACTACTCAATCCTCACCTCTGATAGCCTGTTTCCCCATGATTACAAGATTATCCACAGAAGAGAGATTCCAAGTGATGGGGTGCTTTACCCTCTGTCCCCGAATCGTATGGAAATCTTAGAGCTCAAATTTCTCATTGTTTGGGAGGGTAATTGCATTCGGCCAGAAAAAAACATTATTATTGGAGATTTTAACCTGTGGTTGGAGAGTCCTTTTACAAAACCAATCCATTCATTGATTTGCTTGGGCCTTTACTTACATGGTGAACGGTTTCACCCATAAAGCGTGGCTTACACTGCACCTTCTCCTCACTAAAAACATTGAAAACTAAAAAATTTCTGTGCCTCCATGATCATGTGTAGACCTTTCTCAAGCCTCTTCACAAACCTGCAATGTCAGTCATAACCGTGTACCAAGTCGAAGACTCTGCTCTTCTCTTTCAGGAAACCAAACAAAATAATAGAAGAATTTAACAATCTTTATAAAGCAGAAGATCTAAATCTTCTGGCTTGCATTGATCTTCAGCACTTGCTCTCCACCCTCGATGAATAGATTTGGCTCACTCTCAATAAGTTGGCACCCACTATTTTAGAAAACAGAATACAAAGTTCAAACCCACAAACAACTGACATGCTGTGGTTCGCCTAAAATGGAAAAAATGCAAACACTTGGAATACAAAAGGCAAACCTCCTTATCAGTAACCATAAGCTAGTCGGAAATATGAAAAGAAGATCATATCAGTAAAGCGTGCCAAAAAGCCTTTCTCGCTAAATGTATCAACATAGAAATTGTTAATATTTATAGAACTGTCCAATGCTGAATGGTGAAAATGTTTCCCAGCAAAACACAGAAATATTGGCGTAATCTAATGGACTCCTAAGAATCTGAAGTCTCTAATATTCCTGAATTCATCACAAGCACAACAGCACAATCATATATTCAACCGCCATCACCCAATGGTACTTCTTTTCTTTTTTATGCCCATGTCTGAACAGGAAGTTACACTTCTTCCCTAGAAAATGAAAGCCTCCAACCTCCCATTTGAACCTTTCTCTGATGTATTCATGAAGAAATTTCTGCTATCTCTCGATGCTGAGGTCACAAGCTAAATCAACGCTTCTCTTCAGCCCTGACTCCTTTAAACAGCCAATTATTACCTCTATTTAAGAAGTCTATATCAGAGGCTTTCTTACATAAATACCTCCATTTTATAGCTGGAATTCATTTTTGTTGGCCTTAGGAATCTGTGCGCTTTACCATTGCTAACCAGTGCTAAAGTGCTTGTGCTCAATCCCCTAAACATGGTCTGATTGGCATACTTATTTTACTTATAAGTCCATTGTAGATTGGTATACCATACACCCAGGGCCTGTAAATTAAATATAACCAGTGGGCCTTTAGCACTTATTGTGCCACCCAATTCGGTAGCACTTTAAAGCATGTCCTGGCCATGGTAGCCTGAAGGCAGTCTTAAAGTGCCATGTAGACCTGGCATTAAAACCCCCTAGCCATGCCTTAACCTCCCGTTTCATTACATATAAGTCACTACCACACACTCGCTCCTTGGCACTTGACAGGGCAGGACGCACACATGGTGGAGTCCAGATGTTGTGTAGAGTTGTAGAAAGGCATTGATGCCCCTTAGACTTCAGAACAGGGGGCAAATCAGCATGCCCTTGAAGTCACTATGAGTTAAGCCCTTTTATTAGCAGGGCAGAGGGTAGCAGGCAGCAGGGCAGCACAGCACAGCAGAACAGCTATTCTGCTATTCTTCCAAAGCAGCAGTCCAGCATAGTGGCAGTCCTTGTAGCAGCACAGTAGTCCTTTCACCTGGCAGAGTTCTTCACAGGTCCAGTAGTGTCTGATTTGGTGTAGTCAGAGACCCAATACTTATACCCAGGTGTGCTTTGAAGTGGGTGTGACTTCGAAGAACGGCCTCTGAAGTACATAGAGGTCCTTTCTTCCCAGCCCTGGCTCCATACGATCTGTAGGAGGTAATCAGCCCTTTGTGTGGGGCAAGGCACTGCCTATTCAGGTGTGTCAGCCGCTCCCTCCCTTCCTGCCATAAAAGAGCCATCAGAATGCAGATGAGTACGCAGACACTCTTAACCTTCCTCTGTCTGTGGCTGTCTAGATGGAATGCACAAAGTGTGGCTGCCACCCACCCCAGACATGTATTTGAGACAGGCTACAGACACACAGCGATATAAGAGTAGTGAAATGTCCACTTTCTAAAAGCGGCATTTCTAAAATGGTAATGTTAAATCCAACTTTACCAGTAAAGAGGATTTATCATTACCATTCCAAAGATATGAAACATGACACAACTACTCCTTTCTAATCAGGAATTTCAATTTAAAAGTGTATTAAGGAATTCCAAATGATAGCCTATGAGAGGAGTTTGACTCACATCAGTGAAAAACAAATGTAGGTGTTTTTCCCTATCAGCACACACAAAACTTAAAAGTACATGTCCTATCTTTACTTACACAGCACCCTGCCATATAGGCAAAACTTAATTTGTAAAAAAAATAAGTGCCAGGGCACTTATCAGCGGGTCATTGCACCTTGCACCTTGCCCCTACCAGTGCTGTCAATGACAGTAAACCACAACTACTAACCATCACATGCCTACAATGTGTGACAATTTAAACTTGTGATATACATTAAACATGTCTAATACCTGCCGCTCAAGCAATTTTTATAGCTTTGAGGTGGCAGGTATTAGTCATATTCTGTGTACATTGAATTCTTAAAAAACTGTTGTGCTCATCACAAAATTATACAAACATTGCCACCTTATTGCAGACAGTCAAAAGTGCTGTGTTGACAATTAAGTGCCGGTGCTAAGGACCGGAAACCACCGGCTCAAATTAAGCACTGCATATAGGTTACCTGGGCCTACATTAGAGGTGTAATAGAAAGGGAATTTAAGGCTTGGCAAAGGGTTCTAAATGCCAGGTTGATGTGGCAGTACAACTGCTCACACAGGCTCTGCAGTGGCAGGCCTGAGACATGGTTAAAGGGCTATTGGTGTGGGTGGCACAATCATTGCTGCAAGGCCACTAGTAGTATTTAACATACAGTCCCTGGGGTACATGGTATACCACTTTACAAGGGTCTTACAAGTAATTGAAATATGCTAATTGTGTATACACCAATGTTACCATGTTTAGGGGAGAAACACATGCTGCACTGGTCAGCAGTGGTAAAAGGTTCAGAGTTCTAAGGCCAACAAAAAGAAATCAGCAAAAATAGGAAGAGGAAGGCAAAATGTTCGGGGAGACCATTCATAGGGGGCCATTTTCCAACAGTTTTGCTCAATGGGTTGCGTAGCGGTTGCAGTCCAACAGGATTTCAAATTTGTATTGGCACACTGACTAAGTCTTTGCATCAAGGGATTCAAAATCAGACACATACAACTCTGGGGGAGAAGGGGGAACTCAGAGAAAGAATAATTTGGTGCCCAATGTTAATGATATGTTCTCTGGGAATACCCCTAAAGTTGCATGGGGGTAGAAATTCAACCCCTGCAACTCTATAGGGTGGGGGAGGTGGGGTACTCCCAGAGAACATGTGGCCCAACAGTTACATTTTGCCCAAGCATACTGTAAGAGAATGATGTTATGATGCAATAATAGTCCACAAAGCAGCTGATGGAACTCGACAGCCTCCCTTTCCCACCTCCGCGATCTTCAAAACTAGGTGCACTAGCTATCAAGCCATCATGGCTGAGCCACCTGCCTTCATGCGTATACATTTCACCATCTACGCTGACGTTCAGCACACTCACAGCCAGGTCACCAATAGAATGGAGAAAAAGAATTCATTAAAAAACAAAACAAATAACAGGCCTTCTCCATCTTTGCACCTGGGTCAGGAATGATAACCTCCAGTTTAGAAAAGAGCTGCTTTAAGATGCAGCAATTATCCACAAACCAGCTACCCCCTTTACAGGTTAACTGTGTCTTGGCCTCTAACGCTGTACAGCGGTCAAAAGCCTTTGGGCTGTGTTTGCACTACATAAATGCCACATATATACATTCATTCTTACATACACAGATATGAAAATGTAAACTAAACTGTGTGTTAAGCAAAATCATTATATGCCAGAATAAAACGTTTCAAATAATAAGTAATTTTATTTCTAAAGCAAGCAAGCAACAAATTCAACATACCTAGTTCTGGAGAGGTTGGCCGCATCCTTCGACCTTTCCCTTTAGTTCTTGTTCTGTTCTCTCCTGATGCTGAACTGCTTTCCTTCTTTGACACTTTCCCGACCTTCTTTTCTGTTTCCCTGGTCCTTATATCATGCCCCTTCCGACTGTGTGATGACGGAAGGGGAGTGATATCCATGTTTGGTGAGGCCCAAGGTAAGAATCTCACTTGTTCTTTTTTTCTGTCCAGTTCACCTTGTCCAACAGCCACAGTCGGTGGACATTGTGCTTTTGCAGCTGCAGGTGCGAGGTGAGCTGTAGAAGTCCTCAACTCCGGAACCGCTTTAATCTCACTTATTTGCTTACTAGTCCTAACCTTAGAAAAAGAGGCCTGATCTTGAGATGTTGCTTGAGACATTGAACTATAGTCCCTTTTCTCAAGAGGATGTGAAGGGACTTCCGGTGGGAGGCTTGATTCTGGTGCCTTCTCTATGTCCAATGTTTCTGGCAAAATCACTTTAACTGTAGTGCCTTCATCCATTGCTTCCTGGCATGGTTCCTGACTTTCAACTGCTTTTTCATTGATGTGTGGTCTTTTCAGCTCTGCTGCGAGGTTCACAGTGGCACAGCTCCGCACCAAGGGCTTTCGCATTGCACTGTTATGTGTTGCTGTCTTCTGCAGACCAGCCGCAGGTTCCTCTATAGATACAGACGGAGGCTCTTGCTGAGGGAGTTTATGCTTTTCTGGCATGACCTTTGTCTCCAAAGGATTGATTTCCTGAACCACGTTTATGTCCATTGGTTTTAATACATCATCTTTGATCTTTTCAGGGACCTGAATATCAGGAGGCTTGCTTGACAATTTAGGGGAAGGAGCTCTCACAATACCACTTTTTACAAATTCTTGGGACCTCATCAGCTGTTGCTTGGAAACGGTTTTTTTGATACGGGTTAGCTCTTCAGAGAATTTGTTCTCAATATCGTAGAGTCGGGTGGCATACCTTCCTCTCTCATCAAAAGAAGAGGTCTTCTGTTTGAAAGCAGCTCTCCTCAGGTTTATGCCTCCCATTTCAGACCTTACCCCATCCCTAAAGTCGTCCCTGAGATCCTCCCGCGAGGAGGCCAAAGCACATTGGTGGATGTCCATTTCAGGCTGGTCAAAGGAGCGTGCTTTCCTAAGGGGAAGCCAGGTATGAACTGGCAATGGGCTATCAGTCTGGTCCAGGCTCTTTCTTCTTTCCTCTAGGTACTTCAGTTTATCAAAGATCTTGGAGCCAGAACGGATTAATTTAGGGGAAGGTCTAAGAACAGACACACGACTGGACGCTTCACTTTGTGGTGTCTGGGGACGGGAATCCTGTGTACTAGCTTGGGAATAACCAGAGGACTTGGGCTTCTTGACTTTATCTTCAAACTCCTCAGGTACTGTGTCTACATACTCTGAGGGCATCACTACCTTCTTGCGAGGTGTTAATGGAGTGACAGAGGGTGGTGCAGGGCCTCGATGGGTGTACTGGTTGGAAGCTCCAGTGCTTGAAGAGGAACGATGGCCAATTCTAGGAGATGGGGGTGGAAGAGGTGGTGGTTTGGAGAGGGACTGCTGCATGTCAGATTTTGGGGAGTCGGTGGCACTTCTGAAGGAGATGCTGGTCATACTTCCATTGCTGTGGTCACTTCTAAATCCCCCTTCGGGGATACTGCTGTAACCAGAAGACAAAAAATGTTACATCTAATTCAAGACATTCTAAAAAGGGCTCAAAGAGTCCACTATAAAAAACAGACAGACAAATGGAAAGACAGATTTAGTTTTAGCCTCTGATAATGCAGTAAATGATTCTGGTGTATTGACTGATGAACAATTAAGCTACTTTTTATATCAGGACTATAATATAGAGATATACTAGCTATATATAGCTTAATATTTAGCAATCGAGTGGCCTTTGTTTATGCGTAAGTGGTCGAAGGAAGTGGGAGCTACACTGAGGACAAGATTGCGAGATCCAACTACATGTCAAAGTGGAATTGAGACCTGGTATTGTGGGGGAAATTAAGTCAAATTGCATGACTATTTTAAAATACACTTGTTAGTCTTTTCTGGAATTTGATTCTGAAGCAAAGGTAGCACTCAGATAAATGAAACACCTAAAACAAACACCTTCTCGCCCTCTGCTAGCTGAGACCACATTATTTCCATGCAGACATCATAGACCAATGATGGTCCTCATATATTGGCAAGAGCACAATTGTGTTAAAAGTTCAAGGTCAAGTGAGAAATGTCCTGTGCTGTTCAGACACAGAGAGCCTGAAGTGTATACACTGGATAATGTATACTACTCCGATGGCATAGCAGAGTGGATAATATTTGGGCTGAGATCAGTTACCATGTGGTGAAGACATCTTGAACAGGGATCCCTCTTTGTCTTCAATAGAGTTCAGGGGACGACAGTGATCTATAGTCTGTTCTCAGTTCCCAGTCAGGGATCAAACACTAGCATGAAGACACCATGGGGACAACACTAGAATGCCTGACGTGAACTCCCAGTGAGTGCATCCACTTTTGATTGTAAACAAGTGGCTGGTGGAGATGGATTTTAAAGACAAAGAAACCTAGGAGAAGAAGCACAGGGAATTGTATTTATAAAATCAAATGTAAGAAAGGAATCAAAAAGAGCTGATGAATCAATGAAAGAAAAGTAGTGCAGATCTCCAAATAAGTAAGATGCATTTGCAATAGGAGGATGAGTAAAGATGGAGCTGAAAGACTGAATGAGGAAGGGGATAACGGGTGGATGTAAAAGGGAAGAGCTGAAATATTGGCCAAAAGGCTTTTGCAAAGTATAACAGAATGAAATATGGCTACAGTAAAATGACACATTGTAAAAGAACAGGGATTATATTCAAATATTTAGTGACGGCTGGAATCAGGAACACGAAAGATTAGAAAACGTGTGTCCAATAGGATGCATATATTGGGATACTGTGGGAGGCTAGGGATTCTTCACGCTCCACTACTAATCTCATTTAAATGCTCACTGATGAAAGGTGAGGTATAACAGGACTAGTAAAAAAGAGATGGGAAGTCAAATCTAATAGGAATTTTTCTAAGTTATCTCAGTTATTGATAAAATAAACTTACATCTTTATATAAGACGTGCTAGCACGTATGTTCCTGATTTATGGCACTGTCAATCACAGCTACTTCTATTAACTAGCTCAACAATACTCAATTATTTGAATTTTGAATGATGGAAGGTTGGATGGACTTCCCATAATTCCATCTTTTGATGTTCTTTTTACACTCACATCTTGCGGGGGTTGTAGTTTCCCTTTCTGGTACAAAAACAGATGAACGTGGTCCTCCAGAATTTCAGCAAGCTAATTAAGCAATTCTCATAGCATGAGATAGCATGAGGAACAAGAAATGAGACAAGAGACAACCTATACAGTGCATAGGCCTCAATATAGGTAGCAGACAGTGACAAGTGACTATAATGTGGGTTGGTAGCAAGGTACACCCTTATCATTACCCTTAGCAGCAGCACTAAGACCAGAAGAGAAAGCTAGTCTCTTTGCAGGTAACACACAAATATATCCTAAAAGAAACAGAAACAATTCCGAGGTCTTAAATAAACCTCAATGAAAGGTCAGAGAGGTGACAGATGTTTGGAAAAAAATATAAAACACAGCACCCAGTGTAGGCAGGGTAATGGAAATCCTTACATAAATTAAGAATCTTAGAGTTATTAGATGTAAAAGCAAAATGGCACTTATTAAAGCACATGACTGCTTCAACAGAAGCGTCCTGGCGCTCTAGCAGACAGTATAAGGCAAGCCGAAGTAACGGAGGACTAAAAGGAGTCAAATAGCCAGGTTTTGAGTTGCCTTTTAAAGGCAAAGTTTTAACCTGCTGTAGTTTGAAAGGAAGATTATTCCATAGTTTTGTCGGTCGTACAGTAAAGGACCTGCCACCACTTCAAGAATTCAGGAATCTGCAGAAGGCGACTATTGTTGAATCTACGTGCCCTTTTTGGAGTATATGAAGACAGTCTATTGAACTGATTGTATAGGGCCTTGCCATGAAAAGCTCTGAAAGCCATCAACAAGGCTTTGAAATTAATATGTAGTGCCACCAGGAGCCAATGCTGGTGTCTCAAACGTGGCGAGATATGATGATGCCTCTGAACTCTGCTAATTAGTCTAGCTGCTGCATTCTGAATTAACTGAAATCTGTGTATTAAATACGCAGGGAGACCAAGGTAGTCCAGGAGGAATGCAATCAATGACTGAACTACTGTTTTCCTTGTCTTTTCGGGAACCAGATCAAGAAGATTCTTCAGAGTTTCCATCTTCACAAAACAGCCAGAAGACATTTTTTTTTAATTTGTGCCTCAAAGGAGAGAGAGGAATCAAAGATAACAGCCACATTTCTAACCAACGAGGTAGGATTAGGACAGATGTTCAGATCAGCAGTGCACCAGAGAAAAGGCAGTGGGGGGCTATTTCGGTTAAAAACCAAAACTTCTGTTTTGTCAGAATTTAATTTTAAACAGTTTGCATCTATCCAAGCCGCGACACCCCTAAGGCATTCTTTAAAATTGTGAAAATCTGCCTTCGTGCTTTCTTGGAAAGAGAAAAGCAATTGGGTGACATCAGCATAAGATTCTACATTGAAACCCTAAGAATCGATGAGCTTTGCCAAGGGGGCAAGGTAAAGATTAAATGAAAATGGGCTCAGAGCAGAACCCTGTGGAACCCCACATACCAATAGTTTGGGAGCTGAAAAATGCGGGTGTAAACACACCCATTAGGTTCTGCCTTCCAGGAAAGATTTGACCCATAAAACAGCCTTGCACTGAATGTAAAGATTGCTATGTCTACTCAACAAAATAGCATGAGAAACAGAGTTGATGGTTGCCAACTAATCCAGGAGAAACACCATAATCACTGCGCTCTTGTACAAATTCTCCCGGACAAACTCTGTTACCTCCAAAAGGGCTGTGTCCGTACTGAAATCTGTCCGGAAACCTGACTGTGAATCATGGAGAATAGAACTGGCCTTGACAAAAGTGGACAGTTGTTGATTGGCCAATTTCTTCAGAAATTTAGCAGGAGCTGGGAGGAGAGATATGGGCCTAGAGCTGCTCATCATGCTTGTGTCGGCATTTGGCTTTTTTAGCAATGGCAGAAGAGATGCCTATTTCAAACACCCAGAAAATGTTCCTGACATTAGTGAGGCATTCCATATTTCATTAAGCGGAGAATTAAAGTGCTGTGCCATAAGTCTGAAGATGTGTGGGGAACAGATATCCTCTTGGGAGCCAGACTTGTATTTTAATAGCTCATTCAAAGGGCTTTCTTTGGAAATAGATTGGTTTGTCACAGGACACAGCACATGGAATGGTTTCAAAATTCTCTACATCAATTGAGTCAATAGCTGAGTCCTCTGACTGAGACTTAGGATAGAAAGAGTGAAGTATTTGAATCTTCCAATCAAAAAAACATGATAGCATATCACAAAGTTCAGCTGATGGGGTAATGGCTGTTTTTGTCGCATCAGGTGACATACAGGAATTAACTATCTCAAACACATCCTTTGGCGAATTTTCTGCCGCTTTGATATGTTGTGCAAAATATTCTTTCATGGCAATACACGTGTTTTTGTGTAAGCTCCTAAGCGCTAATTTATAGAGGGTCTTAGCACTAGTCATACGTTTTCCTCTAATTAGTGCTCCAATTTTTTGCACAGACTTTTCTCCATTCTAAGGAGTGGGGAAAACCAGGGTGTGGGGTGCCTCAGTCTTTTTGCCTCACACTCTTTAGGGGAGCAAGACGGTCTAATGTGTTAGAAATCCAGCTCTCAAACTGAAAAATGTTGGATCCAACTGATCCTTGTAAAATCAAAGGAACAGAATTAAGGGACTGACCCAAAGCTTCCTCCGATAGGTTCTGCCACTTTCTTTTATCACCTGAGATGGGGCACTCCTCGTCTATACAGGAGGACCAGAAAGGAATGATAAAATGATTGGTCCAAATCAGCTGTTCTGAATGATTAACATGCAGGCTGGCAACATTGGTGAAGATCAAATCTAGCATATGGTCCGCCCAATGAGTAGGGGCCAGGACCAGTTCAATTAGATTAAAACCTGCCAATGTTTGAACAAGCTGGGTAGCTAAAGTGGAAGTGGGGTCACCTGCGTGGACATTCGAGTCACATCATGGTCTAAATAGCGTATTGTAGAGAGTATTGTGCAATACTATCATACAGAGAAAGGAAACAGCTGCTAGGACAGTTGGGAGGTCTATGCATCAACATGCCCGAAAAAAGAAAGGAGGGGTGAGTTTAAAGCTAATAATCAGACCCTCCACATTTCCACATTGACTTAAGGGGGTTGTAAATGCCTCAAAAGAATCTTTGAAGATAATAGCCTTTTCCCCACCAACCCTGTTCCCACCACGATGTGATAGCAAGGTGGCATTGCATTGCACAAACTTGGAAAGGCATGAACTACTTAAAATAGTTTCCCAAGGCAATGAAGACATTCATGGGATGTTTGAGTTTAAATAGTGATTGAACCAGCTGTAAACTGGAATGTGTGTTTCCATAGTATATACCATATTTCAGGCCTCACCTAGAGCTACCTAGTGCATGTGTCCAGTTCTGGCGAAGGCATCTCATAGAGGCCGAAGACTAAAGACATGTCAGAGAGGGTTCAGATGAGAAGTACCAATTAGGTTGAACATCTGCTCCTGAGATCTTCTAAACATCTCTGGAAGAGTGTAGGAAGAATCATGATACCACCATTGGGATACTGGGTATTTAAATACTGGAGAAAAGAAGATGAGGAAATACGTGTGAAGTGTTTTAATATATCAATGGTATACATGGCTCTAGAGACAGTGACTAGTTGAGATGAACACACTCACAGAATGAGTGGCAAGAATATTGGGTCATTTGTATTCAGTTGTCTCTATGGCTTTCTACACACATACCATATAAAATCAGAACATATATGACACGTACCATCAGAGAAAACAATTTCCAATGAAAACAAAAATAGCAATTTAGGAATGAAAGCCCATCCACGATCTGGTGGAGCAAACTCAAATTAAAAAGAAGAAAAAGGTGGTAAAAGGAGAGCTACTAGTGGCATGCGGAAAAAAATTAACAAGGAACGGGGAGAATGGTGTAACCGTGAATCTTCCAGTACATAAGTAGGCACATGCAGCCCTGCATCACATCCATCTGAACATGCAATAAACCCACTGTGACAGTAGCTGAACTATATTCTTCACTCAGGACCACCTAGTAGTGGATGAGGCTCTCGGTTATCCACATGCTCAACCATAATGAACATTACTTGCAAGACCATCTAGCCACAGAAGGCTATGGCTTTTGCTAATATTAGACCCAAGTGTTTTATCCTTAAAGTATTTCTGCCTAGGCTCTCACATTTTATTAAAATTACTATCAAATCCACTAACCATTAGATTTATTGCATTTGGTCTATTTAACCCTACACTTCACACTATAATTCAAGCTTTGTGGTTGTCTAAGGCTTGACATTAATAAGGCTTTTCAGATTGGCATTTATAACCAATGTTGGTATTATCATGCTACAGACCCCTAATCCTCAGGCAAGTGGAAAGGCGATCACATTACCTTTACCATCAGGGATTTCCACTGATTGCAACACTAGTCTTGAAGCTCACCTGCAATGCTTTGCCACTCACTGCAGCTCTCACAGATATTTGATCTTCAGAACTGAGAGAAACTCAAACTAAACTAAACCACTACCAAAACTCCATGCTGGAAAATAAAAACACTTGAGCATTCCTTATTGGGTTTAGCCTCACCTATTAGGAATTATCTCACTGTATCAGCCTCTTATGTACAGTGTAGGAAATAAAATAGTCTTGTCCAAGGTTGCAGCGAATATTTTAGTTTCTATGAATCTAAAAACTCAAGATTCATCTTGAATAGTACTTTTATGTCTTGTAGAAACACCCTGACCACCTATGCCACTTGGGGGGGTCCCACAGGGATCCACCAGGGCCGAAACCTTGTGCGGCCTCCCCTGCTGGCCCGGGGACCACCACCTCCCCTGGGCTTAAGTTAAAAATAATGGGGGGCCCAATGCCCCTGTGCAACCCTGGGAATCGCCACCTCCCCAGGGCTTAGTTGCAATTAAATGCGGGCGACCATCACCTCCCAGGAGCTTATGATTATATAAATGGGGGGGGGGGGGGGGGCTCATGGACCCCTCCAGCCCCAAATCAATCAGGGTTTTGTAGAGCGCACTATTCACCCGTGAGGGTCTCAAAGCGGTGGGGGGGAGGATGTGAGCAGTTCCGTTGGGGACCGCCACCTCCCAGGGCCTAAGATGAAAATAATGCGGCCTCAGGGACCGCCACCTAACCGGGGCTTTAATAAGAAATAACACAGGGGGCATGCACCCCCCATGCAGCCCCAGGGACCACCACCTCCCTGGGGCACATATAAAGAAAGGAGGGGGTCCCATTCCTGGAGCCCTAGATGCCACCTCCCCAGGGCTCGCTCCGGCAATGTCCCAGGGTGCCCACCCCTGTGACATTGCCGTTTGCTATGGCGGGGCGGGAGCACCAGTCCCGCCAAGCCATAGCAAACACTGCTCCCGTTTCAGAAAGCAAGAACTTGTAAAATGGACGTTCTTGGGGGCCAACTACCCCTCTTTTTATCTCCAGTAAGTCCTGCACAGCGCAATTGCTAAGAGGTCGTTGAAGGCCATGCCCCCTTTCTCCACCACTCTGCAAACGTGGCTCCTGGCACACTACTGGTTGGGGGATGAAGTCCACTTTACTCCTGAGGGACCTTGGGGGCCAAGAAGACCTCCTGGTACCTCCTGTAAGTCCTACACAAAGGGGTTTCGGAGAGCTGGTCGGATGCCCCGCCTTTTTCTCCACCACTCTGAAAGCGCAACTACTACTTAAAAACCCCTTAGAAAGTCACTGAAAAAAACAAAGGTTACAAGGACAATAAAGTTAGGAATTAGCATTTAATAAACCTTAGAAATTCACTGAAAAAAACAAAGGCTACTGGGATGTTATAGTTAGACACAGATTTCACTCGTACAAAAACAGAGAAATTCAGCAGTTATAGTTAGCTGGGCTAACTATAACTCGCGCCCCCCGCAATGCACTGCTAATGATCTCACATATTACATCAATCATGACATGGTCAGTGACATCTCAAATGACATCACTGATGACACCATAACACAGAATCACTGACGCACCCACTCACACCCCCATTGAACCGTTCATACACTCACTCCCACACAACCATTCACAAACCCATTCACAGACCCATATCAGTACTTATACACCCACTCACTGATTCAGATACACACACACACCCACTCATTCACCCATACAGCCACTCATACACCCATACAGCCACACACACACACGGGGTCAGTCACCAAGGAGCAACTCACACCCTAGTCAATCACACAGCCACTTACTTGCTCATACAGATACACACACACCCACTCACTTACTCATACAGATACTAACATTTACTCATTCACCTATACAGTCACTGACACAGGCACACACTCACCCATACAGCCACTCTCACATTTACTCACTCACCCATACAGTCACTCATAAACCCCATCACTTACCTATACTGCAGTTCATGTACCCGGTTACTCACCCATATACCACTGACACATCCACTTAACCACACAGCCATACACACACTCACCCATACAGCCCCTCACACACAAACTCACTACCCCATACAGGCACTGACTCACCCATTCAATAAACCATGCAGGCAGTCACACACACTCTCACCCACCCACCCACACAGACACAACCCGACAACCATACAGGTACTCAGACAACCGATCACTCACCAATACAGCCACACACGTACCTACTCACACACCCATGCAGCCACTTAGACACCTATTAACTGACTGATACAGATATTCACACAATCACTCACTCACTTATACAGTCAGTTATGCACCCATTGAATCATCCATACAGGCACTCATACACCCACTGATTCACCAATACACCTTGTTATATATATTTAACACATAAACATTTTAAAAACACTCACAGTCACTGGATGATGTAATCAGTGATGTCATTTGAGATGTCATCAGTGATGTCACTGAACATGTCATAAGTGATGTAATATGTGAGGTAATAAGCAGTGCATTTTGGGTGGCGCGAGTTATAGTTAGCTCAGCTAATTATAACTGCTGAATTTCACTGGTTTTGTACGAGTGAAATCTGAGCCTGACTATAACATCCCTGTAACCTTTATCTTTTCAGTGAATTTTCATAAGATTTTAAATGCTAATTCATAACTATAACGTCCCTATATCCTTTGTTTCTCTCTCTCACTCTCTCTCTCTCTATATATATATATATACACACACACACACACACACATTCCCATTGAGGCTTCACATGAGCCCAGCAATTTTGTTACTCCAATCGCAATGTGGGAAGGAAGCAAGCGGCCCAGCTTCATGCTTCCGAGAGAATCCTTTTTATTATGCTTTCACATATCCAAAATGCAGGAGTGCAGACAAGACCAAGACGAATGCCTTCAACAGGGTATGTATGTGTGTATATATATATATATATATATATATATATATGTGTGTGTGTGTGTGTGTGAGTATGTGTGTGTGTATATATATATATATATATATATATATATATATATATATATATATATATACCCTAATGCAAATATTAAAACTTAACAGGTATATATTCATAAAACAATTATAGCAGCTAGTAACCACTGTTGAATGAACGGCACAAGTTCACCTCATTGAAACAAATTGCAAAGAACTGCTTGCCCTACCACCACATCATTATTGTTTGCTGTACTGTATCTAGACAATAATATCTGTTAAAGGTATGTCTGTTTATCTTGTGGAATGGGAGCACACCTTGGATCCAAGTGGTCTTCCCGTTTTTTTGTGACAGAAAGCTATAGCCACAGAGACCCATCTCGTTAAACCATCTCTTGAAACTGCCTGACCTATCCTTGGAGGTGCAAAATAAAATTTCTGAAAGTTTTTGTTCTTTCTATTTAAAATTGTAAACACCTCTTAACATCTAGAGTATGTAGCTCCCTTTTCCGCTTCATTTGAGGAGTTTTAAAAGAATGGCTTCAAGACAAAAGGATCATTGATGATGTGAGGATTAGCACATAGGATAACTCTGTCCTTCTTGAATTGTAAGTATGGCATCTAAACTGTAAGAGCTTGTATTTCACTGATTCTACTTGCAGATGTAAGGGCTATGAGAACAACTGTTTTCCATGTAAGATGCTAGATGTCTGCCTTATGCAGTGCTTAATTTGAGCCAGAAGATTCTGGTGCTCGGCACCAGCTATTAGTTGTTAACACCAGCAATTATGACAGCTGCCACATGGTGGTGCTGTTAGTGTGATTTAGAGCTAGGCAGAACAACCATTTTTTAATAATTCAAAATACATTTTAAGAAAAAACTAATACCTGCTGCCCAAGCCCTTCTAATAGCTTTGGGGGCCTCAAACAGTCTGAAATGCCACACTTGTAGCAGTATTATCATTAATAGTTGTGTAGGTACTGTGATGGCAGAATTGTCAGGGGCATGCAAGCTATGGTTGCCTCCTGATGAGGGCCCCCGGCACGTATTTGTTTACAAAATAAGCACTGGCCTTATGTAAAGGCTCGAAAGTCATTCTCATCAGTTGAGCTAAAACTGTTCAGCTGTCAAGGAATTGGTGGTTTCCCAATTGGGGGATAAGCCTTAAAAAGTCCTTTTAAAAATTCCTTTATCAGTCTGTCTGTCCACAGAGACCTTTGGTTTCTAGATCACATGAATCTTCAAATTGCTGGCAGATGTACTCAGATTGAGCTATGAGACAAGCCAGATTGGCGCTGTTGAAGAGAAGGGGTGACACTCAGTAGAGGAACACCAATTACAAAATTGTAACCATTTTGCTTTATATTGTTTATTTGTGGACTCTGCTCTGGCTTGTGCCAGTATTTCTCTGCATTGTTGATGAAACTCATTGTATTCAGGATTGAGTTTGCTAAATTGAGTGACTCTAGGTTTGGGTGCATCACTTGCCCATCATTTCAGGAGAGCAATTCTATGACTGGTTTGAGTGGAATATGAAAATGTTCTTTTTTTTGATTTTTCAAAAACCTTTATTAGAAAAGAGTGCACAGCATAGTTACATAGTTCCACAATGGCGAAGGATTAAGCACAGCAATACATTGCATCACAGCAGAGGTAGTCGCAAACTCGTGTCACATTGGAGACAACGCCATGGAAAATTGTCATAAAGTTACTGGATAGGTGATAGCAGATGACCGGGGGAGGCACCATGTGTAGAGGGAGACACAGAGGGAGTGAAGGGCCGTGAATGAAAGGGAAGCAACTCATGGACTAGCACCGGCGGCCGCTGCGGGCGAAGTGCCGGTGGGAGCGCGGGAGGAATCGCAGGATGCTGGGGGTCACGTCTTCAGAGGTAGGTGACGAGTGGGCCCCAGATGGCCAGTGGACGAGACCGAGCTGGCAGAAGGTCCCAGAACTCAGAGAGGAGGGTTTGGCAACGGGACGCATCCTCGAGCCAGAGGGCCGCCCTAGGGTGCAGGCCTGCGACCCCAGCACATGGAGACCCTACGCCGCGCGAGGACCAGAAGCATGGCAGTCAAACGACGAGACGCATCCAGGCAAAATTTAACAAAGCCTAAGAGGCAGATCACGGGGTCAGGTTGAAGAGGTGTCAAGGTGATTTCGGAGATAATTGCGCAAACCTCACTTCAGTATGCCGAGACCCGGGGGCACAGCCAGGCAAGATGAGAGAAGTCAGCCTCGGGCGCGGAGCAACGCAAGCATCTGTCACTTGCTTTAAGACCCAATCTGTGAAGCTGGACGGGGGTACAGTACAGCCTATGTATGTATTTGAAGTGTATGAGATGCAAATGGTAGTTGGGGGAGGAGTGTTTTATCTGAGTACAGCAGTACAACCAATCCACTTGAGAGATCTCGATACCTAGGTCCTCGCCCCATGCAATGCGCGCCCAGTCGGTAGCGATGGAGGAGACTGCAAGTGTGTGAGTATAAATTTTAGAAACCAATTTCTTGGGAGAGGCAGAGGCATAAAGAAGATCAAGAGTGGCCAATGAGGGAGGAGGCTGGGGAAAGTTGGAGTGAAGCTTCCTGCAGACAGCCCGAAGTTAGTAAAATAACAGGCTGTCCATGGGGCCAGAATCGGTGGCAAGCAAAAAAAAGCTATCTCCGGGATACAGGTCCGACATTGTGGAGAGGCCGAAGCGAGCGGCGTGTTTGACCATCCCTGACGACTGGAGTGGAGGAAAAGCAGTGTGATGAGCAATGGGCATAGTGTTAGCGGATAGCATTTCAAAGCTGGAAATCTTACAAATTACGTCCCAGGCCCAGCGCAAGGTTTCGACCGTGTCGATTTCCGTGCGTTGGAGTTTCGCCGGGGTTAACAGTGCAGTTGTGTGCGGCCACGGGGCGGCGAGGTCGGTCTCCACCGCGACGTCAGGCTGGAATGGAGTAGGGTGGAGCCAAAAATGGAGAAAGCTGGCCTGAGCGCTAAAATCATAGAGCTTAAAGTCCGGGGCTCCCAGCCCACCTTGCGACATTGGAAGAGTCAGGACGTTGTAAGCGATCCTGGGTTGTCGTCCAGCCCAAACCAGGGTAATAAGCAAAGAGCGAATCTTCCGAAAGAAATGAGCGGTGATGGGGATGTTGACGAAGAGATATAAGAACTTCGGGAGCACCACCATTTTGGCGATCGCTATGCGCCCGTCCAAAGAGAGCGGCAGCCGATTCCAAAGAGGGATCTTGGACTCTTACCAATCTACTGCGCAGCCAAAGTTGGCTCTCCATATTTCATCCACGTCTCTGCGTAACCAGACACCCAGATACCTAGTGGGCTCTGAAGCCCACACGAGAGAGTAATCAGGATCAAAGGGGGTCGTGGCGTCCGTGAGAGGAAATAATGCAGATTTATTCCAATTAACCTGAATGTCAGAATAGCCACCAAAACGTATCACCTCACGGACTAGAGGTCTGAGATGTTCCTGGGGGTTACGAGCATAGAGAGTGATGTCGTCCGCGTACATGAAAATAAATAAAGCCCAAGCCGCGAAGCCAATGCCTCTCTGAGTATGATGCTGCTGGAGACAGGTTGTGAGAGGTTCCATAGCGACAGTGAAGAGCATGGGAGAGAGCGGGCAGCCCTGTCGAGTACCGCACCCGATAGGAATGGGCTCGGAAATCTGCCCGTTGATACGGAGACGGGCTGTGGGAAGAGTATACAGAAGTAATACCTTGCGTATAAAGACCTGACTAAAGCCCAGGCGGGGAAGGAGATAAAACAAGAAGGGCCATTCCAAGGTGGCGAAGGCCTTGGTGGCATTGAGCAAAGCTGCCACTGCCTGGAGCGACGGATTGATTTGGTGAAGGATGGAGAAAATGGTCCGGAGGTTGTGAGAAGTGGCGTGAATGGGGATAAAACCGGACTGGTCTGGACGGGCAATAAGCAGCATGAGCGGAAGTAGACGGGAGGCAAGCAGCGTGGCAAAAATGCTGTTGTCTGTGTTGATGAGGGAGAGGGGGCGATAGGAATCTCTCTGCTCGGGGGGCTTGTCCAGCTTGAGAGGTGGAGTTAAGAGTGCCTCACGCAGTGATGGGGGGAACTGGCCCGTTTCAAAGGACTCGTTATACATGGCAGCTAAATGGGGAATCAAAAGAGGGGCGAAGGCCTTATAAAAGGAGGCCGGCAGGCCATCCGAGTCGGGGGCCTTATCACCAGGCATACTGTTTATAGAAGCTAGGATCTCCTCCTTAGAGAAGGGCTCATCCAGGAATTCCCGATGTGAATTACCGAGCCAGAGGAGTTGAAGAGTATCAAAATATTGGTCAAGAACTTCGCAAGCCGGTACCGATCCGGCCGTATATAGTTGTGTGTAGAATGCAGTGAAGCGCGCTTTAATTTCTTCAGGAGAGGTAGTGCGGGAAGGACTGCCGTCTTGCAGGGCGGTGATATACGATGCTGCGTGAGGCTGAGAAGGAGATTAGCAAGAGTTTTACCAGGGCGAGCGCCCTCACCGAAGAGACGCGCCCATGCCTCTTTACCGAGAAAAGCCAGTTCCCTATACGCCTTATCGGAAAATTCAGTCAGTTACCCGCGTATCTGGGCGACTATGTCAGCATGTGGGTTCTGGGCATGAGAAGCACCCAGCAGTTTGATCTCCCGTTCAATCCTATCCAGAGTGTCACGGATGGAGCGCAGAACACCAGATTGCTTGGAGATGCATTCCCCATGGATTACAGTCTTGAAACCCTCCCAGAGCGTGGATGGGGAGTCCACAGATCCCTTGTTGAGCTCAAAATAATTTACGATTGCAGTCTGTATCTCGTCGCAGAAGACCGAGTCGCTTAGTGCATTCGGGAGGAGTCGCCATGAGAAAGCGCGGCAGGGAGAGTGAGGAGGACGGAGGGAGAGGCCATATGATCAACCGAGGTTAGCCAAACTAACGAGTCCGGAGAAGTGATCTCAGGGGTGAGCAGGATGCCACACGTCGTACAGAGAGTTGTCCAGGAGGATGGAGCTGAGGAGTGAGGCCACGTGCGGGTGGGAGACATGGGAGCCGGACCGGTCTAAAGCGGCAGACAGAGTCACATTAAAATCACCCCCCCAGAGGAGAGCAGCGGGGCCAAAGGATGAGATGCGGTGCCAGACTTGAGCAAAGAAGTCCGGGTCATCGCAATTAGGACCATATAACGCAGCTAGTGTCAAGGGCTGGGCCTGCAGGGTGCCGTGGGGTATTACAAATCACCTGCCAAGACAAGTGAGCACTTGAGAGGTCTGCCATGGGAGCCCCCTGCGCAGCAGTATGGACACCCCCCGGGAGTAGTTGGAGTAGAATGAGGAGTGGATTTCGCCCCAACATCAGGAAAGGAGTCTAGAAGCAGTAGTTTGCATAGGATCAGTCTCTTGTAAAAAACAGATGTCAACCTCGTGTCGAATGAGATGGGCATGGACCAAGCGTGCCTTGCGGAAGTCATTGAGCCCACGGACATTCCAAGTCCAAAGTGTAGTGTCAGTCATGGTGCTACAACCAGGGAAGTGGTGTCCGGGAGCAGCATCATAGAGGGCAGGAGCTGCGTGCATCTGGAATGAGCGGTGCAATGGGATGGGAAAGTAGAGAGCAGTGCAATAACCAAGGGTACATCTCGGCATGGTGCCATTAGACATACTACAATAACTCCAGAATAGGCCAACAGGGAAAACCAAACAATCCCCTTGACAGGAATCTGGTAAGCATGGGGAGGAGATCTAGTTACAGAAAGGCCATGGTCAGAAGGCGGTGCAGAGACAAACAAGGCCTCATAAGGAGGCCACAGATCCAAGACCCCAAACAACCAATCCCCAGGACCCTCCCCCAAAACAAAAAACCCCCAGGAGAACCCCCAACACCACTCCCACACCAACTCCCCAATTAGGCTGAGGTACCACCCAAACCCACCCCAGGGATCCAAAACTGGGAAGGGAAGAATCTGCGTCTGTGATGGGAGTTATCCTGTGGGGGCATGGCGATGCCCAGCATACACCCCTGCCAGGGAGACAGGGTGGCCAGGCCGTTAGTGTCAGCAGAAAACTAGAGTAAACATCAAGGAGAGAAGGAACTTCACGTCAATGGTAGAGAAAGGAGCAAAATAGGCCCAGGGGGCCGCATGAACCTAGAAGGCTTAATGAGAATGACAGGCCTGGAAAACAAACAGTGCAAGAGATATGAAGTCAAGGCCCGGGGAGCAAATCAGTCATTGCCGCTGAGGTTGTCAGCAGCAGCTGCTTGGGAGTTGGCCGGCGGAAAGCGTTGGGATCTGTCACATTTTTTAGCAAAGGCCAGTGCCTCTCTTGGGTCCGGGAAGGGGAGAGTCTTTGTGCCTTGTTTAACACGTAGTTTGGCTGGGTACGCTAGCGAGTAGGAGATCTCCTGCTTCTGGAGGATCCTTTTGGTTGGCAGAAACTCGTGGTGAGCTGCCTGAACTGCGATGGTGTTGTCAGGGTAGAACGAGAGAGAGTTACCCTGGTGGCGAATGTCCCCCTTTTCCCTGGCCGCCCAGAGGATGGCATCACGGTCCCTGAAGTTCAAGATCTTAGCTATGATGAGGGGGCAGGCAGGCCAGGACGAGGACTGAGGGAACGATAAGCCTGCTCAACAATAAAAACAGATGAGAGGACATCACCAAAGAGCTCACATGCCAGTTGCTCCACATAGTCCTCCATGAGAGAGATGTTGGTGGACTCGGGCACACCTGTGATACGAAGGTTACTCCTACGCGAGCGCGCTTCCAAATCTTCGTTCTTGTCATGGATAACAGCTAGTATCTTGTCCATCTGTAGCAGTTTTTGGCGGTCTTGGGTAGCACGTCCTCTGAGTCAGACACCCTGGTCTCAACATGAAGAAGTCTGGCATCGTGGGAGTCAACTCGGGCTTTCACCGTGTCTAGGCATGTAGACAGTTGATCTAGCTGAGCTGCTATATTGATGACAGTGGATTTAACGTCCAGCATGATGGCCTTCAGGTCGTCCTCGTGGAGTTGTGCCATTTCAGAGGAAACTAGGGGGTCATCCCCGTCCGCGCCGGCACCCTCCTGGCGCGTCTGGTGGTGCTGATCAAAGGTGATCTTGGGCCCAGCGAGCAGCTGCAGAGACGCCTGGAGCCAAAACACAGTTGGGCCGGTTGTGGGACACGTTGGAATCCTATGGGCGATCAGACCGTCCGCCAGCCAAACTGAGGGAGAATCAGCAGGGACCGGCTTGGGGTGCGCCGGCGAGAGCAATCCGCCACAGATAGTGTTGAAGTTGAGTAGGGGTACCAGGTCAATGTGAGCCGTAGAACAGTGAAGGCAGGGGACACTGATCGGGGCACATGCGGCTGTAACCACAGGAGGAAAGCAGACTAGTTGAGGTGGATACTGAGCCGAAGAAAAAACAGGGAACTGCTCTGTGTGACTTTCTCAAGCTGCGCGTGGAAGCGGCCGCAGGACCAAGCAGGGGGCAGCCAGAGGGTGCAGGGCCACAGGTAGCGTTAATAATTGAGTAGGGGCACCAGGCCATGCCGTGGGAAGAAAGCTTACCAGTGAAGGCGGGCACTAGGCTTAAATCAAGACAGGAGACAGCTCAGTGAACAATTCCTCAAGCTGCGTGTGGACACAGGCAGCGGGACCCAGCAGGGGGGCAGCCAAAGTGTGCATTGCGGTGGACCGCTCACCGGACGAAATCAGAAGCAGGGCGGACCGGGGCAGCGGGGGTAGAGCCCCAACAGGCTGTGGCCCGGGGGGGAGGGCCAGCAGATGGTGGTGCCTGACGATCCTGGCAGCAACTGGTAGGCAGGAGGGCGGCGAGCGAGTGCACAACGCACGGGCTGCCGCTGTGAGTACCGCTTCAGGAGCGCTGGGGTCGCCGCAGAAGGGAGGCCCAGATGTCTGCAGAATCGATCCAGCAGCCGCAGGTCGCTAAGGCCGGGGAGCTGGGGGCCACAGCAGGAGGGGGGCAGAGCACGACGGGGAAGTCAAGGCGAGTGTGCCGCCCAGCCCACCAGGCCGGATGGGAAGGGCCAAGGCCGCGGGCACCAGTGGGAGGAAGGAGGTGCCTGGGAGTGCAGAGGCCGGGTCGGGTGATATGTCAAGCGCGCTCCCAGCCCCGCCGCAACTCTCCACCCGCAGCTGCTTCACCTACTGGCTCTGATGGTCGCATAGAGGAGGTGCTGCGTCTGGCAGATGACCGGCCCCAATTTAGGATCTCGTGGCTCGTTCCAGGAGTGCCGAGACGGCCGCACGTGCCGCGAGGCCCAGGCCCAGGGCACACTCAGTGGCGAAACACGGCCCAGCAGCGATCCAGGATGGCGGGAATGGGCTCAGGACGTGCCACAAGGACAGGTGAGTGGCAATGGCGCGGATTCCGTGTAGCGATGTGAGAGATGTCTGCAGGATGATAAAGGATGTTAGGTTTGGCCGGCAGAGCCCACTCAAGGTGCGGCCATTTTGCAGCCGGCTAAGCCACGCCCCCGAATATGACAGTGTTCGATCATTATAATGAGCTCCCTGTACCCAATTTGCCTTAGCCATGCCAGAGCTATCAGTATAATCCGGCAGGGCTATCTTTTCATCTTATTCACAATTCTTGAAATTAGGGGTATGGGCAGAAAGGCATACGCAAACATACCTCACCATGATATTTGGAGCGCATTCCCCCATGATGCGTTGCGCAGGAATGTGCTTGCATAATATTGAACTTTTTTGTTCTCCATTTGTTGAATATTCTGTTGATCTGATATTTTGAAAGTTCCCATTTGTAGCAATCTTTCAGAGACCTGCTTAAGGCGTCCACTCACTGGTTTTTCTTGCTTTGTACATGCTCCACTCTCATAGAGACCTTGTGTTGGAGATATTAGTTTCTATATGTCCTGTGTCTCCTTGGACAATAGATGAGCTCTCATTCCACATTGCTTGTTTAGATAAAACATTGTGGTCTGGTTGTCTGTTCGAATCAAGACCTCAGACTCCTTTATTCTTGGTAAGAAAGCCCGAAGCCTCAAGGCCACTGCTTTCAGTTCTAGGAAATGTATGGGTTTCTTCTTTTCCTGGTCCGACCATTTGCCGCTCACTTCCAGGTCTTGGAGGTGTGTTCCCCAACCTTCCGTGGAAGCATCTGTTGTCATGACATAACGTGGTGGTTTGGTGAGAAAAGTTGACTCCACTGAAATGTTGTCCTCTATCACCCACCATTTCATAGCCTATACCATTTCCATTGTTATACAGCTAACCTTGTCAAATGAACCCTTGTTTTGTGTCCTCTGTTTGTCCACCTGTTCTTGCAGCCGCCTCATGAACAAGCAAGAGTTTGGGATCAGAGGAATGCATGATGATGCCATTCCTAGAAATTATTTGTTTTGGCTGACTGATGTGGACTTTTTTCTTGATAGGGTAGATGTTAATGCTATTAACTTTATAGTCCATTCTTTTGTAGGATACGCCTTGCAAATTGTCATGTCCAGAACTGCCCCCAGAAATCTGAGCCTTGTACTTGAAAGTAAACACAACTGCTCTTTGTTTATTTTGAAACCCATGTTTTTGAAACATTGAAGGCAAGCCTCTGTACAACTCACAGTAGCCTGCTGCAAAGTTGCTTTTATTAGCCAATTGTCTAGGTAAGGAAATATCTGAAGGACATTTAGTCTCAGGTTAGCTGCCTCTGGTGCCATGCACTTGGTTAATATTCTTGGGACCGACTTTCATCCAAATGAAGGACTCTGAATTGCTAGTGACATCCGGCCACCTCAAACCTGAGATACGTCCTGTGCTTTGCATGTATGGGGATGTGGAAATATGCATCCAGAAGTTCCAATGGTGTCATGTGAGCACCTGGGTTCATCAACTGAATGATATCCGGCAGTTTAATTATACTGAATGATTGTTTTTTGATGTACTTGTTGAGCTGTCTCAGATCCAGCACCTGTCTCCAATTACCAGTCTTCTTCTTCAGCAGGAAGAAGTTGGAGTAGTAAGGTGTGTTCCTGCAAGGTTGTGGGAACTTTCTGATTGCTCCCTTCAGCATAAGAGAATATAACAGACTAAGATTATGATGCGCCCACCTGCAAGGCAGATTGCATGGAGGTTTCTAAATAAATTCTACAGTGTGTCCATACAGAATTATGTCCAGGACCCATCTGTCGGAAGAGATGTACTTCCAATTTTTTTAAATAATTGTTGAAAGTACCTTTTATATTTAACAGAGCAAAACCAAGAGAGGCGACTAGTGTCAATGTATTGTCACTGTCAACTAGAGGACTCCTGCGCTTTCCCTGCAGCAGCTGCTCTTCTTATCCCTGGTTTTCTGGGGAAGGTTGTTGCCGGCAAAGGCCCAAATTGTTGAGAGAACTGCTGACAGTGGGAATATGGCTGGTATCTATAAGACTGATATACCCCTCAAAAGGACTACTTGCCTCTGCCTCTGGCACCTTGAAATGATTGAAATCTTCTCTGCTGAAGCACTCTAAGCTACCTTCCAGGTCAGTCTTGATTGAATGCAATGCGTTATCGATATGTTTTCCAAAAAGGGCCACTCCATTGTGAGGCATGTCTAATATTTTTGATTGTACTTCGGGACTGAACGAAGTTGCCTTCAACCAGCCACGTCTTCTCAATACGGCTGCTCCAGCCATTTGTCTAAATGCAGTGACAGCTACATCCATTGCAGTGTCTGTAATTTCTAAGGATGTTCCTACTTCTTCTTAAAGGATAGCTTTTTACTCTTCTTTTCCTCTGACAAAGACTCAAGGAGTTGTGTTAAGTCTGACCATATTTGACGGTGATACCTGCCCAGTGTAGCCAAAGCATTGGACACCCTTATTGTGATTGCCGCCACTTTCCTATGTTATCTAATCTTCTGCCTTCTTTGTCAGGAGGAGCTGAACAGGGTGTTGTTGGGTTCTTTACTATTTTTGTTCTGCTTGAATAATCACTGAGTCTGGTTTTGGGTGACCAATCAGACAGGCTGGAGAGTTGTCTGATGCCGTGTATTTTTTATCAAGTCTGGCTATTACTGCTGTCACTGTAGCCGGAATTTTTATGACTAGAAGGCCCTCGGCCTAACTATAGTCCACAATTGTCCACAATTGGTATGGATCTCACTGATTTTCTGGTCAACTGCTTAAAGTCATACAGAATACAATCTGTTTGGTGGACCTAGACTGGTAGATCAAACCTTTTGGTGGCTCTTTTCAAAAGAGCATGGTATCTCCCTATATCTTCTGGAGGCGAGCTAGCTGTGGGAGGCATTGAAGGGGCTGATGTAGGTTTCACATAATCACCACACTCACTTCTTGTGTTTGTTGCTTGATCCTAGTGTATTTCACCCTTTTCAGTTTCTTTTTCATCATCACCCTGATCTACATAGTCATCATGTATGGTAATCATCTCTAACGTATTGTTTTCATTGCTTGATAATGGGGTATTTCACCCTCTTCAGTTTCGTCTTAATCATCACCCTGGTTGTAGGATGTCCTCAAGTTGCACCACAGGACTTCTTTGATGTGTCGTGATTTCGGTTTGTGATACATCCATTTGCATCTGCCTTAGGGGTGTAGTTTCGCTTTCAGGAAAACTCTTGTAATAATCCTTTAGCATCAAACGAAGATATGTCACAAGGGCTATAGGAACCTGCATCATTAGTTCTTTTACAAATTGTTTCTTCATAGGGGTCAATCTCAATAAATTCCTCATATGAATTCTCCCTACATTGTGTCTATCTTTAAATGAGAATTCACCTTGTATATAGATTAGTTCATCATGTTCAAACTATTTGCCTGATTCCTGGCATTTAAGATACAGTTGTGATAACTAGTTGCATCCTCAAACAGTCGTTTATCATCCTCATCTCCTAAAGCTGCCATCTCTAAAAGGTGCACTGGTGACAAAGGTGACACTTTGCTTGGTGAGGCTTTTTCCGGCCATAATGAAGGTGCAGAAATGACCATCGATTGGCCCGTCGACAGGGCTGGCTTCGAGGATAAAGACTTGATTGTCAGCGGTGCAACTGTCACTGGTGTAGTCATCGGAGCAGCCGTTGACGGTGACACTGACGGTTCGTTTGTCAATGGTTTCGACAGAGCTGTTGACAGAGCAAACATCTTCGGTATTGAGGATGAGACCGACATGACCGATTTTGTCATCGGTGTAGACATTGAAGATATTAGCTTTACCGCAGATGATGCAGTTGACACTGAAGTCATCAAGGTCGTCAACATAGACATGATAGCTGTTGACCGTGCCATTGATGTCCTCATCAATGATTTTACTATCGACCTGCCTTATTTGAGAGAAGACTCTGAAATAGGGTCCTTTATGTCTGCAGAGGTTAATGCCCTTTCAAAAGGGGTTATAGGTTCTGATGTTGAGGTCTTCTGTTTTGTTGACCCTTGAACTGTGAAGGGCTCAATTATTTCTGTTATGGCTTCTTTTGCTCTGTCCCTTTATGTAACTTCTTAGGCGGTTCACTGAGTTCCTTCTCTACTTAGTGTTCTCATCCCAGGAGTTAGGGACCCTTCATCTCCAGACACTGGCGTTTCAGTTGTTTTTCTTTTCTGAAGCCCTAGTAAGAGCCTTGTTACGCTATCTAACAGAGTTTTTGGCTTAAAATGTTCTGTAATACTTGCAGTCTTTGGGCTTGTGATGAGGGTGCAGAAAGTACAGGCACTCCTTGTGAGGGTCTTTAGAGAAAAGCCTCATCTTACCACATATTTTACATGGTCTGAATGAACCCTTTTGAGATCCCTTTGGCATGGTAGAAATCTGTCAGGGTTAGACCACAGGCAGAAGAAAATTCCTCAGAGAGTTAGCAAACTTCACCTGGAAGGCCCAAATGTGACAGTATCAAGATTTGAGTAGACAGCTGAGCAAAGTTCTGAGAGACTCCCTCTTGCATGACATGCACAAATATAACTGAGGTGTGGTTTCACGGGAGAGGAGGAAGGAGGCAGAAGCTTATATCTGATTGACTGAACTTTGGTTCTACTCAAAATGATGTGGATTGCTACAAACTCCTATGAGACATGTAATTTACAGTTAAGACAATGGAATTTACCACTAGTTATAATTACTGTGGGACTCCCACCTTGACGACTGTGAAGATTCAAGCATGTGAATCTATGAAAGGATCAATACTGTAAAACTCCAAGTTGAAGCTTTGCAAATCTCAGCAATTGGACTGTTTCTAAGTAATGCAGTAGTCGAAGTGGAACTCACTCGAGGTCTTTCAGGCAGGGTTTTGTTGTCCTTTTGATAACAAAGGATTATGCAGGAGACACTCCATCTAGATAAGGATTGTTTCAAAGTGGTCAAACCTGTGCGTAAAAGGCCATAGTTCACAAAAAGTTGCTTTGACTTCCTTAAAGCTTTCGCCCTAGCAAGCTAGAACTTCAACACCCTTCTAACATCAATAATATGAAGAGATCACTCAGCAGAAGAGGGATTCTGAAAAAATGTAGGAAATTAAATAGCCTTATTGATATGGAAATCTGAGACTACTTTAGGGAGAAATTTAGGATGGGTCCTCATCACTACCCCGTTAGTGTGAACAATTCTGAAAGCTCATGGGAATATACAGCCTGTACCTTTCTAAATTTATGAGCAGAAGTTATGGCGACAAAGAAGGAAGCCCTCCAGGATAGGTGTTGGAGTGATGCCTTATGAAATGTTTCAAAGGGAGGATCCATAAGGCAAGAAAGGACAATATTAAACTCCCATGGAGGAGAAGGTCTCCTGAGAGGAGTATGTACCTTCCTAATGCCCTCTAGAAAATCCTTGACCACAGGTATTCTGAAAAAGGACATTTGTGAAGAACATTTTTAGTGAGCTGTGATTGATAAGTGATGCACTCTAATCGAGGAGAATTGTAATTTTGCTTTAGTTAGGTGGAGGAGGTATGGAAGAATCTCTCCTCTTCTTGACAAGTGAGAGGATTGAAGTAGTTCTGAAAGCACCAGATGCAGAGCCTTTTCCACTTGAACAAATAGGAAGTTCTAGTAGATGGTGATCGTTTGGTTTCTCTCAACACAGCCATACATTCCTGAGGGAGGTTCAGGTGACCATATTTTATGAGTTCAAGAGCCAAGCAGCAAAGTTCAATGACTGAAGTTTGGGGTGCTGTTATATTGCTTCTGTTCCTCTGAGTAAGATCCAGTCTAGACCGCAGCCTCCTGTGTGGACAACTGGAGAGGCGAAGGAGATCTGTGAACCACCACTGTCGGGCCCACTCTGGATCAACAAGAACCATTCTGTCCTTCATGCCTGACAGCTTGATGATCACTGCTGGCAGTAGGAGAATCGGAAGAAAGGCATAAAGAAATCTGCCTGACCAATTGCTTCATAAGGCATTCCCCAATCTTACTGGTTGGTAAAATATTGAGGTGAAGCTTGGGCATTTTTTGTATTCTCCATCTCCAAAAAGATCTATTTGGGAAATTCCCAGTCTGAAAAGATGCTGTGAAGTATGGAGTTGTTTAATAGACAAATGTGATTTTCTTGAATGTTTCTGCTGCAAATGTCTGCTTGAGAGTTTTGGGTTACCGGTATAAGGATCACTGTAATCTTGAGATTCCTGGATATTAGCCATTTCCAGATTGTTTGTGTTTCCAAGGACAGCCGTCTGGATCTCATGTCTCCCTGCTTGTTCAGATAATGCATGGTTGTTGTATTGCTCATCTGAACAAGGAGAGATTTGTTCTGAATGACAGGAGAAAAGCCTTCAGGGCTAGATGTACTGTCCTCAGCTCCAGAAAGTTCATGGGGTTAGATGGTTCCTTCAAAGACTACATGCCTTGTATCTGTAGATGGTCAATATGAGCACCCCAACCTGTTACAGAGGCATCCGTCACTATGGTTTGGAACAGTACATCTTGATGGAAATTGATTACAAACAGTCGATTTCCTGAGCAGTGCCACCAGCTAAGTGATTGCTTTGAATGAGTGACCAGTATCATTCTGGCTTCCCCTCGCCCTGAGAGTTGATCCCATTGATCTGCTAGACATTGTTGGAGAGGCCACATGTAGAGATGTGCATTCGGGGCCAGAAAAATGAATGATACAATTGATCCCAGCAGAGTCTTGCCATTGAACTGACTATTGACTTCAGATTGCAACATTACTGAAGGATGGAAAATCTTCTTGCCTCTGAAGGAAACACTTTTGTATGTACTGTGTCTAGGACTGCACCCAGATAGTGTAGGGATTGAACTGGTAATAAGATTGATTTGACATGATTCACATACAGACCCAGTCGACTGAGAGTCATGACAGCTAGATGATAATGTTGACCTGCCTGTTGGGATGAAGATGCTCTGCTGAGTCAATTGTCTAAGTATTTATAGACGAAAATTTTCATTTTTCTAAGGTGAGCTTCTACAATTGTCATGCATTTGGAGAAAAACCGTGGTGCAGATTTGGGACAGAAAGGAAGGATCTTACATTGGTAATGGTCACTTCCTAAAGTGACCCTCAGGAAATTTTTGATGTTTCTGCACTATTGGGATGTGAAAATAGGCATCTTGTAGGTCTGTTGAACATAACCAGTCCCACTGATGGAGTTGAGGGTAGATTTGATGAATAGCCAACATCCTGAACTTTACTTTTCTTTGAAAATCCCCTTATTTGCTTTCTTTAGCTCTAAAATGGAATGGTTCTGTACTCGTTTTTTGGTCCTTTCTTTTTCACTAGGAAATAGCAAGAATAAATTCCCTTCCTTCTCAAGCGAGAGGGGACCTTTTCAACTTTGTGTTTCTGCAAGAGGAGGGAGACTTCTTCTTTTTTCCTGATGGAAGAGGGATGGTTTCTTCGGTGGAATGGATGGAGAATGGGCACTTGAATCTGAGAGTATCCATGATCTATAATATTCAGAACCCATTTGTCTGAGATTACCTTTTTGCCACTCTTGTAGATAAGATGTTATACTTACCCCTACCTGAGTGGGTAACGGAAGAGGGGGGAAGAGAGGACTCATTGTTTTACATTGGTTGGTGATTGGGCAGATGATCGATTATCTCCTCTTCTCCTTGACTTATGGTGCTGTTGCTGATGTCTGTGTGGCTGTTGAGATGATTATTGATGTTGCTCTTGAAACAAATCATGGGTTTGAACCTCCTGGTGGAGGCATCGGAGGTCATTGGACCTAAAGGAATGTCTCCTATATTCATGACTTTTCTCTAATCCAACAGCTTTTAGAGGGTCGAGTTCGCATTTCATTCTAGACATCTCATTGTCTGAGAGAGAGCCAAATAAGGTGTTTCCTGAAAACAGTAGGTTCACAATTTGGTGTTGAGCTTCAGGTTTCAAAAATGTGTGTCTCAGCCAAGTAGAATGCCGAAGCGCTAGGCCATGACAGTAGCCATGCGCTTTTAGAGTGGAGGAATCAGCTGCAGCATTGATGACCTGTCTTGACACCATCCTATCTTCATTGACAATTTCTTGGAAGTCCTGATGTTTATCTCTGGGAAGACTTCCAAGAATTGTTGAATGGAGTCCCACAGAAACTTATCATAATGCCCGAAGAGAGCAGCTAGCAGCTTTCATAGAAACCACAGATGTCCCACAGACTTTTCCAACCATCGAATTCAATGTTTTGCTCTCCTTGTATAGTAGAGGATAGAGCCGTGGTATGTAGTTTTGACGCAGCTGAGCCAATGACAGAGTCTTTAATAGGATCTGAGGGAAGAAATGATGGATCCTAATCTGGTGGTCTATATTTTGATGATGATGATGCAGCCTTTACAGCAGTCAGAGTCAAAAAAGGCCCACAGCTGGTTCTTAGAGACCTGGAACTAAAGGTAGTAGTAGTCCAGCTGCAGATCTTTGATGAAGTGTCTCAAAAATTACTGACATGAATGTAGTAGTAGCTGGCAAATCAGTATGCAATTTTTTAGCACCCACTATAAGTACCTTCTGGAAAGTGCTGATATCATCCACAGGAGATATTCTCACTGGAGGAGAATCTGCTAAAGTTGGCAAATATATTTCTGAAGAAGATGTATGAACATCTGTGAAATCTTGGATGATGACAACGGTGGAATCTTGTCCTAGATCTATGGCTGCGAGGTCTGGTGTGTTGGGAGCAAGATCTAGGGTGTCAAAGAAGGAGTGGCTGGCGGTATTGGTAGCGGAAGTACCGCTAGAATCACTGGTTGAGGAGGAACAAGAAGCATTGGAGGAGGTTGCAGAGACAGATGTGGAGGAGTGAATTCCGTTGGAGCCTGAGAAGGTGTTGGTGAACCTGGAATGGTCATTAGACAAGTCGGCCTAGACTGAGAGTAGGCTCAGGCTCGGCTCAGGAGTACTCTTAGTCGGACTCTGATAGTAGGCTGCACCCTTTCATCCAAGAAATCCACTCCACAGTCTTGGTCAGAGAAGTTTAATGATGTCTCAACGTCAAACCTTGTCTCGATGTCAAAGTTCTTGACATAGTATTGTGTCTAGATGTCGATGTACCTCTCAATGTCGATGGTGCTATCGTTCTAGATGAAATGTGTTATTGATGTTGAACCAGTTCCTGACGGTAAGCAAGTAAGTGGTGTACTTCTTCTCAATGTCAATGTCCTCAATGTTGAACAGGGGCATCTTTTCTCGCCAAAACTTCTCCTTATGGGTTTTCCTATGTGGGAGTCCTCAGAGCGTGACATAAGGGCGCTGGTAGAGGGAACAGTCTCTCCTTGCCCCTCAGAAGTCTTCCCAGCCAGAGAATCTTGCCTTCTGTGGTGCTTCATTGGCCATGGAGACGAATCTTCTCTCTCTCCCGCAAAATACACTTAGAAAATGGCTTGTGCTGGCTTGGGGTCATGAGACTCAGTCAAACATAGAATACAGATCCTGTGTAGGTCTGTTTTTGTCATTTTCCTGCCACATTCTAGTCAGTTCACAAAAAGTGATGGCATTTTGCAAAAAATCGGATATATTTCTTTTACGAAAATATAACTACTCTACATCCTAACGGACACTGAGTGAATAACTTTATAAAGCAACAGATGAAAAAATTTGAGAAAGGAAAACCTTCAAAAGGCAGAGCTTGGCTCCAGCATCCTGTCAGCAGGAGCCAGATAAAAGAACTGAGGAAACTGTCACCTGCAGGGCATAATGGGACAATGGAGGTTAAAATGCCCTAAAAGGCGCAGTCTCCTATTCTCATTATTTACAATACTGCAGTCTGTCCAGCTACATTGCCATATATTTCCCTTACTCTTACTTCTAAAGAAGTAAAAGGAGTTTGTGAAGGACATTTTTAAATGGTCATCTACATTTTAGAGGAATTCAATATAAATAACAATGTAGCCCATTTTAAGGATGCAAAATGTAACATTTGTGTCACAAATGCCTCCTGACCTGTCAGAAATAAGGCAGATTCAATGTGGCTTTGAAAGAGCCGCTCTGGGGTCTTCGCTCGACTGGACTATTCAGTGCTTATGATTTCAATGGAGATCCCCTGAGAGACTGTTCTCTCAGCTTGAGCAACAGTAGGGAAAGTGTTGCCCCTTGGAGGTATCAGATTTACTAGCTCCACTTTAACATAAGCAACAGTAAGGAAGTGTAGGACTTTGGAGCTGTCAGTTTTCCTTTTCCAACCTTGATCTGAGCAACAGTAGGGCAAGTGCTAGACTGTAGAGAGGTCACATTTACTAGTCCCACTCCAATCTCACCAGCAGTAGGGAAAGTGTTGCACTTTGGAGGGGTGCAATTTACTAAAACCACTCAATTCTATGCAACAGTATGAAAAGAGTTAGACTTTGAAAGGGTAAGATTGACTATTCACAGTCCAATGTTAGCAACAGAAATGAAAGTATTGGATTTTGAAGGAGTCGTAACTACTATTCCACCTCTACTAACCACTATTTACATTAGATAATTCAGTAAATAATTAATAACTAAAAACACTATAACAACATATAAAATTAAAAAATGATATTAAAAAAGTGTCAATAAAAAATAACAATTCAAGAAATTTCCCACTCTATTACCTTAAAATTCAAACAACCACAAAAATAAATGTATTTACTAGGAGAAAAAAGTAACAATGCACAGTAGTTTAAAAAATAATAACACCACAAAATTTGTTAACATAAAAACTCCTAAAACATAATGTAATGAATGAATATCCAACTTAAAAATAAAACAGTTTAAAAAAATCACATATCTATTTAACCAATTAACAAATACACAATTACCATAATTTTAATGTATTTATTAAATGATTTTAAAAAAGTCCTTGATTACTAATCGATTCAAGTTATAAAAATGTATACTCAATTTAAGTATAAACATTTAAAAAACAACCCACTCTATTCCCCTACAATTATTATTATAAAATCTGTTTATTGGCATTTAACAAGGTTTACAGTACACTTTGAAGCCAGAGCAACTTACATTAATAGTGGTATCATTGGTATTTACCCAGGCATGTGTACATTAAATTAATGGGAGGTGGGTATATCTCCGAGTCTCGTATCAGTGGCGGTAACCATAAAGTACCTGTCAATATCTTGCCACTGAGAGACCCCCCCATGGGGACCTGTTAGCACTCCACCCACTCTCCCCAGGTGCGTTTCCATAAACAGTTAGCGAACCAAGAAATAATGGGGTAGAACTTCAGATACCCAATCAAAACAACAACCCCAGCAACATCCTGCATGTGGTCTAGCATCACCTAACTCTGTCCCCTGGCCCGTCCCCCCCCATCCCGATGCCGCTTATACAAACTGCTTTATTGACATTGTCATATTTACTTTGCGCCCCACCTGGACAGCTAGGCCCTCACTGCAATACTGTATGCTCACTTCTGGCTTGGCTAGTGTCTGGCCGTGCTAGCGGAGCGCCCACACCGCGCTCGTGACAGATCCCTGCATGATCCCCGTCTAGTCGCACCATGGCCTGCAAAAGTGCCTCCCACTGATTCGCTATGGGCGTCTTCCTGAGGCCTAGTGTTTCTTCCCTCGAGAGGGCCGTGCCCTCCGCCCAGGCCCACACCAGGAATGAACCCCGCCATGCCCGCGCATGGATGGGTCAGCTGCTTTCCAGTGTTTAGTGAGCAGCCGCTTCGCCACCACCAACCCCAGGCCGATAAACCGAGAGGTGACCTTCGTGGAGGGAGTTCTGTGGAAGAGGTGCAACAGGTAGGCAGGCCATTCGAACGGGATATTGTGACCTGTGCATGCGTGGAGTGCCTCTTGCACCACCCGCCAGTACGAACCCAGTGCGGGACAGCTCCACAACATATGAATCAGTCCGGCATCTAGCTCCGCACAGCGAGGGCAGCCCACGTCCGCACAACGGACGTATCTGTTGATGGATTCGGGCGTGAGGTATGCTCTGTGCAGAATAAAAAATTGTATTTGGCGGAAACGCATGTTCCGGGGAATCTTCGTCGGGCCCTGCAGCACTCTGTCCCACTCTCTGTCAGTCATGGGTCGAGCCAGGTCCACCTCCCATTTACGACGCAGCGGGGCCAGGCTAATCGCTGCATGCGTACGCAGGGAGGCCGCAAACCATCGAACCAGGTGCCTACCTCGTCCCATCACGTGGAGGTATTGTATCGTAAGATGTTGTTCCGGTTCCTCCCAAAGATCTAACCATTGGCTCGTTAGTGTCGCTATCAGAGACCGGTGGCGAAGGAAGTGGCCAGGTGATAGTCCCGTCTGCTCCGCTAGAGAGGCGAACGAGAGGAGGGCACCTTCCCAGTAAAGGTCCCCCTTTTGTATGTCTGCCGCGGTCCAGTCCGCCAGTTCCGAGGCACTAAGCACCCCCTGTCTGCTAGGAGAACCCTCAATCGGCATTGCCGGGGAATAAGGAGTCCGGGCCCGGGTGAGGTAGAGGGCACGGCGGTAGCATATGTAGGCCACCACCACAAGGAGGGGCACAGGTCTCGACACTTTCGCGGCCGGGTGGAATAGTTTGTTGAGATCAGCTAAGGGGGGGGAGGGGGTGCCGCAGTCGCTGTGTCGTCCCGCCCTCTATCCGTTAACCACCGAGCTATCCACTGTAGCTGCGCAGCTAGGTAATAATGTTCAAAACATGGCAGCGCAAGGCCTCCCTGGTCAGTGGGAAGGTACAGCTTGGGCAGCGCAACTCTGTGGCGTGCATTACCCCATATAAAGTCCCGAAGGGACCGTGCAAGGGCTGCGAAGAAAGAGGCCGGTATATAAGTGGGCAAGTTAGCGAAGTAGTACAGGAGCCAGGGTAAAATCACCATTTTGACTAAGGTGGTTCGCCCCGTGACCATGAGGGGAAGGGTGCCCCAAAACCGCATCTGAGGCCTGACTGCTGCCACGGCTCTGCCCAGATTGCCCGCCATGAGATCCGCCGGCTGCCGATATATCTGGATACCCAGATAACGGAAGGTGTCCGGCTGCCATTGGACCAGCACGCCCCCGAGATGGTAAGTCGGATCATGAGTGTCGGCTCGGAACACGTAGAGGCAGGACTTAGCAGCATTCACCTGGAGGACCGAAAGAGCGGCAAAGTTGAGTAGAATGCGCTCCAGTTCGACCGGGATGTGTGCCACGTCTCTGACGAAGACCAGAAGGTCGTCTGCGTAAAGAGATACCTGGTGCATCGCATCCCCCAGAGGGATTCCATCAGTCAGCACCTTGCGGAGCGTGGCGGCAAGGGGCTCCATTGCCAGTGCAAACAGGAGGGGCGAAAGCGGACACCCCTGCCTGGTGCCACGGCAAATCGGGATGGCGTCTGAAACATATGGCCCGGTTCTCACCCTCACCGTGGGGTCCTTGTAAAGGAGGGCTGCCATCTGGAGGAACCCGAGGCCCAACCCGTAGTGCGACAGCGTCGCCACCAGGTACCCCCACTCCAGGCAATCAAAGGCCTTTTCGAGATCTAGGACCAGGCAGCCCGCCCTAGGCCATTGCTGCACACTGTCAGTGGCCACCCGGAAAAACAGCCGCAGATTGAGAGAGGTGCTACGCTTGGGCACGAAAGCGTTTTGATCACCGTGTACCAGCACCGACACCGTTGGAGTCAGCCGCTCCGCCAGCACCTTGGCCAAGATTTTGTAATCAGCATGGCAAGGGGGCGGTATGACCCCAGATTGGTGGGGTCCCATCCAGGCTTGAGCCGAGACACCAAATAGGCCTCTCGCATGGAGGTGGGCAAGGTGCGCTCCTCAAGGGCCGCGTTATAGAGTGCGTGCAGCCTGGGCACCAGTGACTCCCGATAGGCCTTGTAGTACTCCACTGGGAGCCCGTCCGGCCCCGGCGCCCTCCCAGAGGCCAAAGCGGCCACCGCGTCTCCGATCTCCTCCACGGTGAGGGGGCACTCGAGCAATTCCTGATGTTCCTCTGGGACCGTGGGCAGACAGGCAGCCTCCAGAAACTGATCCAGGTCCTGCGCCTGCCGGCGCCCCACCGAACGATATAGGGCTGCATAATGTTGCGTCATTGCCTGATGGATCTCCCACTGTGTGTACACGAGCAACCCGTCGGGCCCACGAATAGCGTCTATCGGGGCGTGAGCAGCTTCCTGTCTGAGCAGCCAGGCCAGTAACCGCCCGCCCTGTCGGACATGGCATGAACTCGAGCTGAGTGAGCTGCATAATTGTGGCAACGCAAGCGCTCCAGAAACTCAGTAACGCCTGTCGGACTGAGTCACAACCCCCGCCTTCACCATGATGTTCGCACGAAAGAAGGCGAGATTCCAGGCTAGCGAGCGACAATGCAAGCCGCTTACGAATGTTCCACGTCGCGCCCAGACAGTGGCCCCTGATAGTGGACTTATGAGCGTCCCACTCTGCTAGTTCGCTGCTCGCCATCCCCTCATTCAGTTCAAAGAACTGCTCGATCACTGTGCCTAGGGAGGCACGAAATTCAGCGTCCTCTAGAGCTGCCGGCTGGAGTCGCCACATGGGGATGGGAGGCCGACTGGGGTCCCACCTGAGACTTAGCCTAAGAGGGTTGTGGTCAGAGTGGGTCCGACCCAAATATTCTGCCTCGTCTAACAGGGGAGTCAAAGAGTGGGAGCCCACCACCCTATCGAGACTACCTCTGTGCATGTAAACGGTGTGCCCGCCCTCACCCAGATCAGTGTGCCGCGGGCATGTGCGGAGTACGTGGTCCCGAAGAGCTGGCCCCTCCAACGAGCACGCAGCCGGTCGAGCTCAGGCTGCGTCATGTGAGTCTCCTGGAGAAGGGCTATGGCCAACCTATGCCGCTGCAGATAAGCAAAAATGGAATAACGACGCGCTGGCTTGTGCATTCCCCGTATATTCCATGTGATTACGTCAGTAGTAGCCATCTAGAGCGATTGAGGTCTACAGGGGCCAAGGGGCCAGGGTCGGGTCGGTCGGAGGGGGGAACATAGGCTCTGAGTATCATGCCGGTGTGTTGCAACCAAAACCCCAACAAAGGAACATTTGTGTACTGCTGAGTACATGTAATGAAAATCGGTAACAGTGTAACTACCGGGGCAAACCCCAAAAATGGGCATTCGTCTAAACTGCAAGCTAAGCACTTATTGAATTGAACTAAGCCAGGTAATGGCTAACGGGTGCGTGGTGTGGCTGTAGCTAACGCAAACTGCTCTTTCCCTGCGTTACCCCTACATTCACCATATTTGCCTCCTGTGATGCGAATGGTATTGAGCATGTGCGAGTAGCCTAACTGTGCCTACCTATACCACCTGCCGCTGACCTCACATAACGCATAAACCCCCCTGAGCAGGACTCTCCGCTACCCCATCCACCCAATACGATCCAGCAAACTTGTGCGTGCCAGCACGCGGCACTGCACCACATCATACAGGGGAATAGGAAAACCGACAGTCACCACGAAACCCTGTCCCATTCATGTCGGCCCACGCGCCGGTAGGCGCCGCCATCTCAATGCACTGGGTTCACACAATGTGGTCGGCAGTCTGGGGTGTCACCAGTGGTAGAACTTGATCTTCTGAAAGCATGGTGGACGGGGAAGACGATCTACTAGTCTCAGGTTCACTATGCTCGTGGACAGCCGCTTCACCCTGGCTGCTCATGGACCCAGGGTTGCTACCGCTTCCAAGGCTCCCTAACGCTCCAGATGCATCCTCTCAGGACTGGGTGCCACGGCGGGGCCCGACCCCATTGCCCTGCAGGCCTCCCTCTGCCGCCGTCGCCGCCGTCTCCTCTCCTGGCATCCACCAACTCCTGAATCTGGGGGCCTCTCACCTCCGCACAGCCCCGCTTCCTCCAACCAGTCCCAGACATCGGCCGGGGCGTCGAAGAATCGGGTCCCCTCCTTCGTGACCACCCTGAGGCGCGATGGGAACAGCAGGGAATATGAGATCTCCAGATCGCGCAACTGGCGCTTCACTGCCAGATAGTTGCTCCTCCGCTTTTGGACTGTCGTCGTGTAATCCGGAAAAAACATCACCTGTCCACTTCCCACTGTGATGGTGTCCAGCTTCCTGGCCTCACGAAGTACCACGTCCCTATCTCGATAGTTGAGGAGTCTGAAAAGGAAGGGCCGCGGCCTAGCCCCGGGTTGAGGCCTCCGCGCCGGGACCCTGTGCGCCCGCTCCACCACGAACTGCGGGGAGAGCACCCCCGGGGGGAGGATGTCACGAAGCCACCCCTCGACAAACTGTTCCGGGTTCCCTCCCTCCTCACCCTCCGGTAGTCCCACCACTCGGACATTGTTGCGCCGAGAGCGCCCTTCCGCGTCCTCGGCACGATCCTCCAAGGCATGGACACGGTCGATCAGGTCCTGCAGGGCCACGGTGTAGTTGCGCACCACAGGTTGGACATTCTGGAGCGCTTGGTGTTGCTGGGTAACGGAGTCCGCCAACTTGCGATGGTCCGCGTGGAGGAGGGTGAAGTACACTGTGACTTTATCGATCCGGAACTCCAGGGAGGCCCTAGTCTGCTCCAAGGTAGTACCCAACCGTTCCACCGTCGGCAATGCTGTGTCCATTTTCGCCGCAAGTGCCGTCGCCGGAGGCTCCACGTCTCTGTCATGGCGTCCTGATGTGGGACCCAGACCCTCCGCCTGTGATCGGCCCACAGACGGCTTATTCCGCAGCCGGCCCATGACCAACTGCTGTGCTGAAGGCATTCGCCTGCAACCCCGGCACCGGGCGGACAATCCAGACCCCCACTCCTGTCTCACCGGGGTATGAGAGAGTGAACACCACGTTCCCCCCGCCGGCGCGGGGGAAGGAGAGGAGGGAGGGGGGAGACAAGGATCTTCCTGAGAACGGCGTAGCCACCGTCTATGAGATGCTCACTGCCCGGTATCCCCAGGCTCCGGAGGCCGCCAAGCCCGCTTCGTACTGTCCCCACAGTGCGTCAGTGCCCCCTGTCGGGCATCTCTCCTCCGCCTCAGCGTCTGTGCCCCGCGCTGACCAGGTCTGACGCTATGCCACCTCCACTGCCGGCATCCACTGCTCCTAGGCCACTAGCAAGTGGGCCACCCCTCCGCTGCCACTGGCTTGGTATTGACAGTAGTACAACCCGGACAACACCCCAGTCTCGGCTATGACCGGGCCCTCCATGCTGTTGTCGCCAGCTGGGACGCTCCCTGTGCGTGTCGGGTATACGAAGGCGTAAGTCCTACCACAATATGCCAGTGCCTCAGGGGCTCACGCCAGGTCCAGTCGCTCTCCTTGCTGCGGGGTCAAAGCAGCCCCCCCCCCACCTTCTCAGTCGTTCACCTCACGGTCTATGTCTAATGCCCGGGCCACCGGCTACAAGCCCCGCAAGTCCCGGGCTTCAATGTCATGTCCACTAGTGGTACGGTGGCCCATCACTCCCTGACCGCCGGGCCCACCACTCTGTTGCAGCTCGCTCCCAGGCCTCCCCGCCGCGCCCCTCGACCTCGTTGGTATGCTGAGGTGGGGTCCGCACGACTCACCCGGGCAGCTCCAGTAGGTAGTCAGTTAGGTCCCGTAGCGAGGTACTCCAAGCCAAGGTCTCGCACAGTACCCCGGGGATGTCACCGCAGACTCGTTCCGCAGTGGCGACCTGTCAGCGTGCGTTCCGCACCATCGCCAGCAGGCAGCAGTCACCTCTGTGTTTGCGCCGTCTTTGCCGCTTCACCAATCCAGCAGGCTGGATCACCTCTTCACTAGCAGGTCACCGGGTCTGCCGCTCCCCACCTCCACTTGCTTCGGCCTCCGTGCCCAAGCGGCCAGCCGCCGTCCCGCCTCCTTTGCGTGGATCACGGTCCGTGCGGCCCTGTCGCCTCGTGGCAAGCCGCGAGCTAGAGTGTCCCCCGCGGCTGGCCGAGGTCTACGGCCCGCTCCGCTCTTCCCGCCGGCCTCAGACTCAGCACAGCGCAACTGGAGCTGCGGGCTATCGCCGGCTCCGAATTTCTCCGTGGGGCTGCGGGAGGTGTCTGTCGCGGCTGGCGGCGTCAGCGATGTCTACTCGCTCTTCGGGCAGGATAATTCACAGGATGATGGCACCGGGTGGCAGGAGCTTCACGCTCTGGCGACCATCTTGTTAGCGCGCCACCTAGCGCCCCCCCCCCCACTCTATTACCCTGCAAACCAAACAATCTGCCAAATAAACTGCATAAAATAAAAAAACTTTAAATATGTTACCAAATAAAAAAAACTACATTAAAAATTACATAAAGAAGCTTAACATTAAAATAATAACAGCTTGTAACACAAAAAACTAATAAACCTCAACAAAATAATTACAAAAATGATATGTACTGCTGTAATTAAAAAACAACGATATGTAAGACTTAGAAAAACGCTATTCTTAAGTATGGAATGTATGGAAATATCCCCAGCTAAACTCAAGATAGCTGATAAGGTGCAATGCTGGGTAATCTTACTGTACTGTTATAATATACTGCATTGTGGTGGAATATTTTCACTTGACTGTCTCAAGTAAATAAAAAGATATTTTTTTAAAAAATCACTATTTTTTCTTTCAACATTCTGTCCCACAATAGTTTTGCCATCCCAATATTTTCAACATGATATTTGTGACAAATAAACAAAGGAAGGAAGTATGGGAAGGAGGAGGGAGGGGCAGAAAGAAGTTATTAATGAAGTAAGCAAAGAAGACATGTTATACTGAAGGGAGGTAGAAAGGGAAGAAAGAAATAAGGCATTTAAGGAGATTGCAAGTAAACGTGCAAAAGAGATGGACGGTGAACTGATTACGTCTGATATTTAAAGGCATTAAAAGAAAGATATTGGGATTACCTAGGGGCCAGAGTCCCTGCTGCAAAACATGTGACAGACTGAATCTCTGGGCCATTTCTGAGGGGTCATTATCAGTGCTCACTCATAGTACGACTTTCAATAATATTCATGTGATCACACTAAGCCTTGCATTTAAGCCTGCCACTTGCCACTTGGGATTTCTTTAGCATCAAACAGGCCCGTAATGTTGGTGGAAAACCAGGTCGCTTTGAGGTTGGGAGGGAAGGAGGAAGCGAAATCTGCCAATTATCAGATTTCTTCATTGGGGACCACAAACCTCTCTGTGTGCTCATTAGAAGAAGATGCATAGGGGCTGTGAAAGACCTTTTGATTTCTAAAAGGAACTACAATGAAACAGGAATGCCTCCAACACTCTCAAAGGATTGTGTTGAACCTACAAGATTCCATTCATCCAACTGCGTTCCGACAGAGGTACGTGAGAAAACAGCTAGAAAAGATGCCTGTCAGTTCCTGATGGGAAACAGCCATCACATTGCATGCGTTACAATGCATGCGAATACAACGCGGTCTTTACAACGATCGCGTTGTTACATCGCAGTACCATTACAACGCAAGTCGTTACAACGACTTGCTCTAGGGGGCGCTCTAAACTAAGGAATAGTATAATTTACTATTCCAACACCTTCCCTACTGTTGCACACACTGGAGTTGGAATAGTAAATTATGCTTGCGTTGTAATGGTACTGCGATGTAACAACAGCGTCATTGTAAAGATCTCGTTGTAATTGCATGCATTGTAAACGCATGCGATGTAACCAGCTATACTCATTACTAATATGGTCTCTCCAAAACAGTGCTGAACTTGAAGGCAAGACCCACGGTTACACAAATGGAAAGAACAACCAGGTGTAGGTAAGATAAACCAAAATCTGTAATAGAGAGGAAATAATGCAGCACTTCACAAAAATAGATCTGAAAGTGATAATAGTATAAGTCAACCAGCCCTGAAATTTAGAAAAAACGAAAACATCAAGAGGAATCAAGAGTTTCTGAATCATTTCAACTAACACTACTGCCTCAAAGCTTTCCTACCCTTGGAAAACCTTATGACTTTCAAGGCACAAGACAAACTCAGCATATAACAAACAATGACAAAGCCAATGGGTCTTGCTTTGTCATTGTCGAGTGAGCAACGTGATTGGCTTTGCCAATTCCAATTGGCCATGCTAACAGAATAGAAACCAATAAGATCCTGCTCTCTATACTTTCCAGTTGCATTGTCATGTGTGTTTTTGTGGGAAAGACAATAACCTCCACCACCATGGAGAGGAGCATCAATGAATAGTGCAACGTATAACATCCAGGGCATCACCAAGGCTGCTGTCCAGCGTCAGGCATGTCACAGAGGAACATTAGGGGGGGGGGGGTTAGATGCGAGGCACGATAAGGAGAACATACAGGGCATCACCAAGTCATCTATCCGTCATCTAGCACAATATCGAGGAAAATCTAGGAAGTTAGGGAAGAGATGGAGATTGTCATGAGGGATCCAAATAAGGACAGAAAGAGCTCTCTGAAGACCAAGACATGCCCTCCTATGAACTGCTAACCAAGTAATGACAAAACACAGAACAAGTAGGTACATGATGCCAGCATTGGAAGGCACTGCTCAAGCCAAACATAAGTAAGAGCAAACATGGCATGCTCCAGAGGAGGGCTAGACAAACCATAAAGTGGGAAGCTACCAATAAAAAGAAGGGAACGGAGATTGACGAGAAAGCCATCTAATCATGAGTGAAGGCCGACTTTGAATAATATTCTATACAATGCTGTTAGCTACAGCCAGTTGAAGCTGTCTGTTAACAGAAGCGTAAGACAAATCTTCCTTGCTAGATCCACGTGGATAGGAATCTGCAGGCATATCGTCCATACTAGAGTGCAGAATTCATGTGGCTATGATCTGCAGATAATCACATGATGAGGAAACAGATCGAATCGTAATTCTTGCTTACTCTCCTTGGGTGATTCTTTTTGCCATTTACCTTGCTCCTCTTTGCCTAACCCCTCCCAAATGCATTTATTTCCCTTCCTAAGTAGAGCTACTATGTATTTCCTGTTCTCACACCACCTCCTTCCCACTCTCTTTTGCCACACCTTCCTTCAACCACAGCTCTCTCAATCATGTTCTTGCTGTCACCCTGTGCCTCCTTTTCACTGCTTACAGAAGATTATTTAATTCAGGAAAGCAAAATACCTCATCTATGTACTGGAAGAGCGTGCCCTCAGACCAGGAACAAAAAATGCTGAAATGCAAGCCATAAATAACAAAAATAAGATAAAAAATGGAAGGGTGCTCAAAAAACTAGGGAATGGAGTGGTAGGATGTGACATCCTATCAAAGGGGACGGAAAAGCTACTTACATGTGGATTGAAAACGCCCTCCCTCGATACAGGCTGAAGGCACTCCCGTATGCATCGCTTGCCACTGATAGACTATCCTCTGACCCCCAGCTCGTGCCCACCAGATTTGCACGAGATGCCCGTATCAAAGGCTCCACCCCCAGGTGCCTGATCTCCTTGCCGTTGGCGGCCTGAAGAAGCGCTTGCCTTGGATTCCGGGACAAGATGTCCATTGGTCGCCCAGTGCCAGGATAGTAGTATGGCCCTCCCGTCGTCGTCCTGCCACCAACATCAGTCTCCACCACTGTCTGCTGGCTGCCCGACCAATCTGAATGTTCATCTGTCAGACAAGTGCCCACCAGTGTGCTGGGCGTCGTGGTCAGGGAGCTGCCCACAATGGTGCCTGACTCTCCTAGAGCCGGAAACAAGACAGAAAAAACACTTCAGACATGTTATCTGCAGCACATGCAATAGGCAGCTGTACAAAGGATCAGAAGAAACAACAGGCAAGAAAAGTAAAAATTGAAAGTTATTTATTTGTAACATTAGCTATTTCTTTGAAGTGCAATAGTCGAATTTCTTATCCTATATGCAGGATCTCAGATCTCAGAATATGAGGGACTCCAAGGGACTTGGATTTCACTCAGCTTCTTACTTGCCAACTCTTTGATATATGCTGTTGTGCTTTGTTCTTATCCCAGAATGTTCTCACTCTGTCGTCATTCACCATATTTTGTAACCCCGCTTATTTTTTGTCTGACCTTGGATATGATTTGTATATTCAAATATGCTTTCAGTCGTGTATTCATTTGAATTCAACACATATGTTTCTACAGGGATTCTTTTTTGGACAGTGCTCTAACAACTTTGGTTGCACTAGTGAAAACTGCATAATACATACATTTTATTTTGAAAATGATTTGGTAAAGAACTCCTATGTCTGACAGTTGTATTTGTTTTAATGCCAGCACTCCTGAACACTATGAAGTGCACTTTTACCAGTATCAGTCCACCTTTCAAGTGAGGATATGAACACTGCTCCTTTGGAGAGTCAGAAGCCCAACTGCCCCAGAAGTTATACCAGTGACAGGGGGGAAGCTCTCGTTGACGGGAATAATCAAGTAAGAATCCAGTCAAATGTATTTCCAACTATTCTCTCAGAAGAAAGAAGAAGGTTGATGGGTTGTTTTCGAAATCAAAGAAAATGTCCAGGATGAAGAGTGAGGATTACATACATGGAGCTTTCCTTTTCCATCATTCCCTTAATATTCATAAAATGGAGAGACGCAGCGTGCACCTGGTCATACACAGGAGGTGCACAGGGGGACTGACATGAAACAATGTTTCCTCTGGAGAGGGCTAGTACATAGGAAGGCAGCAAGATGGCTCCACTGTAGGAAGATACACTACTCCTTCAGGGTGTAGGCACTGCCATCTCTTCCGCTGTGCACGAAGGCTTTGAGGTTGCCAATCTTCACTTTAATGGGAGCATGAGAAACAGCAATCTCCAGGGCACATCCCGATGGGGCCACAATGAACGTTTCTACTGTGCAGCGTGTAAAATGGGTCTTTGGTGTGCTGGGAGCATACAGGAATGGGGGACCATATCCATCTAGCTACGGACTATCTTGTGGATGATTTGAGTTCTCTAATTTACAAATAACTAATTTGATAACATATCTCTTTATTTTATTGAGATAATACGTAAGGGCTTCTTTGACATGCAATGGAAACTGTGCCTTCTCCATTGGCGTAGGCAGATTTAGACATTACAGCAAAACAATGCTTTTATTTATGTAAAAAGGAAAAACAATTCCTAGTTTTTGCCTATTTCACATATGTACTTGAATTTAGATTATTTGAGAGGTGGGATTCTTCATAGAATTTTACACATAACGGTATTTAATAGACAGATGGTGCGTAGTCTGGGCATAATGATGGAAGTTACTTGTTACCAACAGCTTTTAAAATTAATTCAAGATGCAAATATGCACACACAAAAGTGGATCTCACTAGAGCAGTGTGAGTCATGTGAATTTCTTATTACGTTATTTATAGGCAAGTAGAGATTATCATTTTAAATTAAGTAGATCCGCATGATTTAAGAAAACAAAACCAATCAAGGTTTACTTGAGATGGCAGGAAGTTAGCACACTGCATTATTAAGCATTAAAAACTGAAATATCTTTGCATATTGGTCATGTAAACTACAATTTAATGCGTACACTGGTGCTGCGTCTACCGCAGGTCGTGCAGAACTGCTCGCTGTCACAATGAGTACGCACTGGGATAAAAACCTAAAGCTATTGAGCTGGAACGTCAACGGGTTGGGGGACAAAATCAAAAGGAGTGTCGTCCTCCAACATATAAAATGCTACCTCCCGGACGCTGTCCTGTTCCAGGAGACACACCTTATTGGCAACAACTGTAAAGCACTCAACAGGTGGGATTACACAATGATAGCACACGCCGGTTTCACATCGGGGTCTCGGAGGGTAGGGATCTTGACCAGGCGCACCCTCCCGCTAACCGTCCAGCACACCTGGACCGACCCACTGTGACGCTTTCTCGGTGATTTCGGGACAATGGGAGGGACACAAACTCACGCTGTTTGACAGTTTACATCCCACCTGGACTCCAAACGCAATCTTACAAAGACCTGGGTTCACTCCTGCTATCCCTGCCGGAGGGGCAACTTATAACTGGGGGGGATTTCAACTCGGTGGTATCTGGCCAGACGGACCGATCTCCGCCTCGCGACATGAGCGCCGGACAAACATGGCTCCCCGACTTCTTGGAGGCATTTGGCCTCACAGACTTTTGGAGACCACACCACCCGACCCTTCAGGAGTATACATGCCTGTCGGGAGCACACCATACTTTCTCCAGGATAGACTATATCCTCATGCCTCTTCGCCACAGCGTGACCACGCAAGAAATCAAACACCTGGCGCGGGGTATCTCAGACCACTCCCCAGTGTGGGTTCATCTCACGGTAGGAGATCAAAAGGTGGGCTGTGTGGCGCCAATCAATCCTTGGCATCTTCGTAATCGGGGGACGAGGGCCTCTATCACACATGCCATCGACCACTACTTCTTAGAAAACGAGGGCACAGTGGACTCCCCCACGACTCTGTGGCAAGCGTTTAAAACAGTGATCAGGGGACATGCCCTCTCGACCATAGCGGGGATGTGTAAAGAAAAAGAAAAACAAATGGTCGCTATCGAACATGATCTCCTCCACCTTGAGGAGATCGCGAAAGATGGCAAAGACTAGGCTGCCATACATCGCGTACAAATTAAAGCGGCAGAATCCAGAGCAATAGCAACCGACGCTGCAAAAACTCTTACAAGAGATAGGGACAGACGTCTACATGATCAGGGGAACAAAGCGGGCAAAATGATAGCCTGGCTGGACAAAAAGAGAGGGCGCAGAGATTAGTACCGGAGCTCCATAGTAGTGCTGGTGCTTTTCTAACGGAACCTCAAGACATGGTTCGCGAGTTCGCTGCGCACTTCTAACTGGTATATGAAAGGGGCACGGAACTTTCAGAAGATGACTCCTCCAAACTACTGGCAGACATCCAACTTCCCACCCTCTCTGATCCGGACCGAGAGGCGTTGGAGAGCGCACTCACAAATGATGAAGTGGCTAAGGCAATAAGAGACCTCCGACCTGGCAAGGCATTAGGCCTTAACGGTCTACCAATTGAGCTGTATAAGCTAAAACCGGACAGAGTGTCGCACTACTTAAATCGTATGTTTGAAGACAGTGGAAAGGTGGGAATACTGCCAAGAGACCAACGTATCGCCACGCTGGTGGTCATCCCAAAAGAAGGAAAGCCAAGGGTCAGCTGTGCGTCATACAGACTGATCTCCCTCTTGAACGCGAACCCAAAATACTTGCCAAGCTCTTGGCAAACAGACTCCGGCCAGTTATAACTAAACTGGTACACCCGGACCAAGCGGGTTTCATGCCGCACCGCAATACTGCCCTCAACTTGCGACGCCTACATGGAGTGTTGGGGTGTTGCTCCACTATTCAGGAAGATGCAGTGGTAGTGTCACTGGACGCAACAATGGCTTTCGACACACTTGTATGAGCATACCTAATAGCGGTACTAAAAAAGATGGGCTTTGGCCCTAAATTTATTGGATGGGTGCAGCTCCTCTATACGGAACCATTAGCCCAGGTAGTCGTAAATAACAAATTATCGGAAGTGTTCACACTAGGCAGGAGGATGAGACAGGGCTGTCCACTCTCACCACTGCTCTTCGCACTATCCCTTGAGCCGCTTGCGGCCTGGATACGACAGGACTCCTCTGTCCGGGGACTTAAATGGGCAGAAGGATGGAAGGATCGGATCTCCCTATACGCAGATGATATCCTACTCTATCTTGCCTCCCCTCAAAGGTTACTGAGAGTGGTGCTGGACATATTCACCAGTTTCGGAAGTAACTCTGGATACAAAATAAATTGGAGCAAATCGCTATTGTACGTCCTACATGGGTGTCCGTCCCCCTTCCATACCGAAAGACAGCCCCATCCAAATAGCCGCAGAAGGGTTTAAATACCGAGGTATATATATATTACAAAGAATGCCAAGTCCTGCTACGAGCAAAATTTGCTCCCGCTGCTGCAGAGGTTCAGGCGTGACACCAACACCTGGAAGGGACTCCCCTTATCACTATTGGGACGGGCAGCGCTTTTTAAAATGATAGCACTGCTGCGCTTCCTCTATGCCCTCCAAAACTACCCAGACTTGGTCCCGCAGGCGTATTTTAAAGAAATTGAATCTACACAAAGGGACCTACTATGGAACGGGACACCACACATAGCGCTCCATAAGCTAACTCTCAGTTGGTACGATGGGGGCATTGCCCTCCCCGACATCAGAAAGTACTACTGGGCAGCACACCTGTCCGCTATACACCAGTGTATGTACAGCAATGGGGATGAGCCTGCATACAGTATGGATCGGTGGACCCTCCCGGGCGGAGAGTTTACAAGGGCACTGTACTCCAAACCAACCAAATTCCCTCTCACAGGGCCTACAAGACACTCCGTACAACTTTGGCATGCAGTCAACCGGAATCTGGGGTGGGCCAACAGACTCACACTTGCTACCCAACTCTAACGCTGAGGCTCTAGGAGTGCTGGGGCGCTCTAAAGGGTTTGACAAGTGGGACCTAATAGGTATCTCCCGTATAGGAGACCTTTGGGGACCGCAGGGAATGGTGTCTTTCACTTCACTACAGCAGACCCATGAACTGGCGTAATCGGAGTACTTTAGGTACGCCCAGGTCAGACACTCCCTTCAGACCAACATTCCAGCTGGGTCATCGCTTCCGGAGTCCTCCCCTCTTGAGGACAGACTACTTGATGGACAACTACCTGAAAAGAGCATCTCCCTCTCATACAAAAAGTTAATACACCACACTCCAAATCCTTTACTGGTGCTGAGGGAAAACTGGGGGAGGGACGGTCTAGAAATAGACGATGAGGAATGGCAAGAGGCACTCTCCTCCCCTAAAGAGGTCGCTATCTCAGCAAAACTAAAACTGGTCCAATTAAAGATTCTACATAGGGTGTACTTCTCTGGGAGACGACTAGTCCTCATGGGTAGAAGCACCGATGAGAGGTGTAAGAGGAAATGTGGCATAGAGGGGACCTTTCTGCACATACTATGGGAATGCCCACTCATCCAACACTACTGGAGAAAAGTGCACGAATGTATGAGTACAGTATGGGGGTAGGTGTTAGATTGGAGGCCAAAAGATGTCTCCTGAACATCTGGTAGCCTACAGACTTAAACACAAAGGGTAAGGCATGGGTGACTCTTGGACAGATGGTAGCCAAGAGAAACATAGCGAGACTTTGGGGAGCAGAGGCGCCACCGACACTCGAGGCCTGGAAAAATGACCTGGATTGGTGTATGGCAAGGGAGAAAACGGTGTATGTGGCCCGTGGCTGTCCCCAAAAATGGATAGCGTTATGGACTAAGTGGAATGAATATCGTGGAAATGTGTGTGAACCCCCATGCGTCCCCACCCTTGACGAACCATTGACGCCATGAACTTAACAAATTGTGACTGTCGCAGAGATGTACAAAAAAATCACTGTATATTACTACTGCATGTTGGGGACACTGTGCTACACGGCTTGGGAATACTTGACCGAATATGTAACATGACCTTTTCTGTTTTCTCTTAAATGTTCAATAAAAAAGAATTATAAAAAAAAAAAACTGAAATATCTGCACTGTCATCATTTTGCAACAATGCAGCAAACTAAAAGTGTGCAAAAAGGTCCATATAGAGACCTGGCATGTATCTTGTAGTTTCTGTGTTCACATGAAGTACTGCAGGAGCCACTTACACCTTGTTGAATGTGCAGTTGTTCTTTCTCAAATTGGCGTCATTACCTTTGAGTGACCAAAGTAGGTAAAACGAAATATTTGGCTATGTTCAGTATCTGAAATGCTAATTCCATTATCTACAAACAATAAGCTGGAGAAGGAAACATCTGTATTTGTTTATCCTAGTGGTGTGGGCCATAGCTCTTTTGGCATTAAATAGATGTGTATTTATCTGAATGGTGTGTAAGACTCAGGTACAAAGAGAGCATTGACAAAGTTTGCTTTAGACTGAAAATGAATTAAGGGTAAATGTGCAACACAAACTGGTCTCTTGTAATGTTATGCAGAGAAAGCTTGTAAGTCACGGGCTCTCGTCGCTGACACAGTTGTAAAGGTGTGTAAAGGAATGCCGGGGTCCAAAGGAAACCTGGGGCCTGATTCACAGATGGGGTCCACACTCGTGGTGGAGGCCCCGCAGTCATGGGGAAGACCCTGCACTCGTGGCGGAGACCCAGCAGTCATGTAGGAGGCCCCATTGTCATGGAGGAGGCCCCGAAGTCGTGAGGGAGGCCCCGCAGTCATAAGGGATGCTCCGCAGTCATGATGGAGGCCCTGCAGTTGCGAGGGAGGCCCCGCACTCGTGGCGGAGACCTTCGCAGTCATGGAGGAGGCCCGCAGTAATGGTGGAGACCCCGCAGTCATGAGGGAGACCCGGCAGTTGTGACGGAAGCCCCGCAGTCATGGGGGGGGACCCTGCAGTCATGGAGGAGGCCCCGCAGTCGTAAGAGAGGCTCCGCACTCGTGGCGCAGACCCCGCAGTCATGGAGTAGGCCCCTCAGTCATGGGGGAGACCCTGCAGTCATGAGGGAGACCCTGCAGTGGTGGTGGAGGCACGCAGTCATGGGGAAACCCTTCCGTCATGGAGGAGGCCCCACAGTCATGGAGGAGGCCCGCACTCGTGGCGGAGGCCCCGCAGTCATGGGGGAAGTCCTGCAGTCATGGGGGACACCCTGCAGTCATGGGGGAGGCCCCGCAGTTGTGGGGGACCTCCACAGTCATGTAGGAGGCCCCACAGTTGTGAGGGAGACCCTGCACTCGTGGGGAAGACCGCGTAGTCATGTAGGAGGCCCAGTCATGGAGGAGGCCCAGCAGTCATGGGGAGACCCTGCAGTCATGAGGAAGACCCCGCAGTGGTGACAGAGGCCCCGCAGTCATGGGGGAGACCCTGCAGTCATGGAGGAGGCCCCACAGTCATGGAGGAGGCCCGCACTCATGGCGGAGACCCCACAGAAATGGGGGAGGCCCCGCAGTCATGGAGGAGGCCCCGCAGTCATGGAGGAAGCTCTGCAGTTGGGAGGGAGGCCCCGCACTCGTGCTGGAGGCTCCGTAATGGTGGCGGAGACTGCTCATTCATGGGGGAGGCAACACAGTTGTGGGCGACTCCTGCAGTCATGAAGGAGGCCCCACAGTTGTGAGGGAGGCACGCACTTGAGGCGGAGACCCCGCAGTCATGGGGGAGACCCTGCAGTCATGGCGGAGACCCCGCAGTCATAGTGGAGACCCTGCAGTCATGGTGGAGGCCCTGCAGTCATGGAGGAGACCCCGCAGTCATGGAGGAGGCCCCGCAGTCATGGGGGAGATCCCACAATCATGAGGGAGACCCTACAGTCATGGAGGTGGCCCAGAAATTGTGAGAGAGGCCCCGCACTCGTGGCAGAGACCCCGCAGTCATGGGGAAGACCCTGCAGTCATGGAGGAGACCCTGCAGTCATGGGGGAGGCCCCGCAGTTGTGGGGGACGCCCACAGTCATGTAGCAGGCCCGCAGTTGTGAGGGAGGCCCCGCAGTCGGGGGAAGGCCACGCAGTCGAGATTTCACCCCGAGTGCGGAGACTCCCCCACGACTGCAGACCCTCCGCCACCAGTGCGGAGTCCCTTTGTGAATCAGGCCCTAAGGATCTAAAGTTCTGAAGAAAGAGCAGAACTCCTCAAAGGTAGGAAAGTTCTGATGAGTCAATTTAGAAAACTCTTATTGATTGGCCTTGCAAAAACAAAAGGATCTCTAAATCTCTTTTTGAAATGTTTAATAATAATAATTCAGCATTTTGTAGAGCGCGAACAGCTACCTCACAAGGAGGTGTCCCGGTGCTGAAGACCGCTGGGGAACCCACCCTGGCTTTCCCTGTGAGATGGTCCCTTTCTGGGTATCTCCAAGGTGAAACCAGGCATCCCCAGCGTCTGTGGGGGGCCATTGTAGAGATGAGGCAAGCTTAATGCCCAGAGTTGCCGAGTGTGTTCCTGGTTAGAGTAGGTACCGAGGCGAGAATTATCGAGTCCTTTTTGACCCTGGTCCACGACCCTGCCGCATCGGGAATTGAACCCTGGTCCCTGGCCGAATCTCTGCCTATGGGTCTGCCACCTCTAACCAGTGAGCCACACCTCTCCACATTTTATGGTTCCAACGTTTAATGGTTGACAAGTGAGCCCAGGGTCTAGGAGGCTTATAAACCACCCGTGGCCATATGTAGCGAACACTGAAGATTCGTGTGCTGAGGCTATTAATAGAGTGAAAGTTCATTTGGAAGGATCGTAAACAAAATTCATATAATCTTCTCGCACAGTTTCTTCAGTAACTGAATGCATTTATGTGAAGTGGTGATCAATGATATGGATTTACATCAGGGTACATTTCTTGGGATAAAAAATATAACTTTAATACCAGACGTTAAGTGGAAAACAGAAAGGTAATGAGCAGAATGCCTGAATTATTTTCAGCCACTATTAATCATCCAGAGTACATTCCACACTGTTCTTGCCCACTGTGCTACTTCAGAAAAAGACCAGCCATTTGTAAATCAGTTTTAACCTCGCTCCAGTAGTAGCACTCTAGCTGAACTGCCAGAATAGGTCTAGGCTATGAAGAGCACAAGCAAACTCAAACCACTTTTTTTAGCCTACTTATTCCTCAACAGTGAGATATAGTTTGATATCTATTGGAAAGTGAGCATTAAACGTCTGGGCGTATACGTCACACAGAGAGCCTCACACTAAGCAAAGCAGTAAGATGAGGTATTGCTGTAAGAACATCAATGGACATGTATGAATTTATTCCGTGTTGGAGACAATCTCTTTAGTGCTGCACTGGATATGAATTTCTGACTTTACCCTGAATAGAGCCGGGAACTAATTTCCAAAAGTGCTACATGTGGAGTAAGTCTGAAAACATGCCTCAGGACATGCATGTAAAGTGCAGTATGGCTGAGGCTGAGGCTGGTGCTCCGACAACTAACGACCAAGCCCACTATTAGAAACAAAGAAAACACAAGATGATAGACGAATGCTAAAACTTTTCCAAAACTCACCTCCAGTCAAGAGATCTGGGGTTAATTCATTGTTCTTTTGCTCACCACCCCAACCCAGTGTGGGCCCAGCCATATGCAAATCAGTCTTGACTCTGCTCCTCATGGGAACAGTCCAGCCCTAACTGCCAGGTCCTCCCTGGACCGGATACAAGCATCCTGGGACCAGTTTCGGGGTATTCCCCTCATCACCCAGGCTAGTTTGAATCCAGTGACACAGTGAGCATGGGACCTATGTCTGTGCATATCTTTGGCCACTTAGGGTGAACATAGCAAATGCAACAAGATGATGGACGGAGTGCTGAAACTTTGCAACCGCGCACACCCAGTCAAGAGATCTAGGTTTACTCCATTGTTCTTTTTCTCACCACGCCACCCCAGTTTGGACCCAGCCATATGCAAATCATTCTTGCCCTGCTCCCTATGGAAACAGTCCAGCCTGAACTGCCAGGTCAGGTCCTCCCCGGACTGGAAAAAAGTATTCTCTGACCAGTTTCGGGGTATCACCCCTCACCGGCCAGGCTAGCTTGGATCTAGTGACACAGCGACTAAAAGAATGATGGATTAAACCCAGATCGCTTGACTGGGGGTGAGTAGCTGAAACGTTTCCCCATGTCTGAAGTAATGTAATCTCTTATTGTAAAAAACCCTCTAGATGTTAGGAGAAAGTGACTGCTCAGTGAATTATGTGCCATGGATTAGATCTCTTCTAAAAATAGTGGTGTTACAATAAAGCATGGCACCCACGTCATCCCATAGGTCTCTTTTCCAGATTAAAACCTTAAGGATGTTCTCCAGCTAGGATTCTTGTTTGTGCTACCACGAAAATATATGTTTATTCAATTGAACACACTGAAGACGTTTCTGACACTATAGGCATTGATGTTCTTGAAAAGAGCCACTCACTCAATGTTGGGTGCCTTAAAGATATATAGATAGATAGTGAGGAGAAGATTTACTAGGATTTTACATCAGAGTTGTGTCACTTTTGTGTTTCCATTCCTCCACTCATGTATTATGGCACATTCTCAGATTTAAAAAGACTTGTAAACCTAGGATAGCATCAAAATTCTATGGCTTCCCCAGTGAGGTATAATAGAGAGAAATATCTTTCTTTTTCTCGTTACTTCCTCTTTTTATGCGTGCTGCATTTGCAGCATGCATAGAAAGCTGCATTTACAGCACTAATAGAAAGAGAAAAATTCTGTTAAAGATAATTATTCAGCAGGAAGGTGTCCCTTACTGCACGAAACCATTCCTTCCTGTAACACAGGCACCCTTTCAGCACTGGTGCTTGGCACCACACAGTGTGCCCACCCTTGAGGCAGAAGAAGTGTGGAGAAGTGTGGCTCAGGGGTTAGAGGCGGCAGACCCGGAAGCTGAGATCGGTCCTGGACCAGGGTTCAATTCCCCGCCTCGGCGGGTCTTGGGCTAAAAATTCCACGGACTCGATAATTCTCGCCCCGGTGCCTCCTTGACTCACGGGTTCACACTCTGCGACTCTGGGCAATAGCTTGCTTAGTCTCCACAACGGCCCCTCGCGGCGGGATGCCTGACTTTCACCTTGTGGATACCCTGCTATCTCACAGGGGAATACCAGGACAGGTTCCCTAAGCAAGCGCCGGGAAACCCACAGCGGGTAGCTGTGCGCTATATAAGCTCAACTACATTTACATTCACATTTACATATCTTAATTGAAATGGAGCATTTCTGCCCCTGAATATCTCAACAGTGAGTGCCTAGACATAAAATGCCTTAAGATTGACCATGACCTCACCATCATTGCCAAAGTATCTGACATGACGTTTTTGTCGTCAAGTGCTTCAAATCTGAGCAAGAGTGCAAAGAATGGTGCAGCAGTGCCCATCTTGATTCTCCAGCTCATCTCCATGAGAAGGGTACAGGTTGTCTCAAGCAGAGCTTGTGTGAAGACTGTGGGTCCCCTAAACTAAGACCCACCTGCAGCTGATTTGGAAGGAGCTGTATCTCATTTTCTGCTTCTGAGGGGAATTTGCTGCCTTAAATACATTGTCTTCATTGATATTTTCCGACAGATATGGTACTCCTACACGCTGTGTGAGCCAGGTAGTCTGAGAATGCTGGGGTTCTGTTTCTGAATTTTTATTACCATATGAAGGGCGTTCTACAAACATTGTGACTGAGGAGAGGAAATCAACCAAAGTATGGAAACAGAAGGAGCATTTCAGACATGCTGAATTAAGTGACTAGAAAATTGTAGAGTAATAAATGGGCAGAGCCCACTCTTCTGAGATACTATATCTGAGAAGAAAAAAATCTTACTGATCAGAGCTGCTAGATATGAGCTCACTGGGATAGCAGGTCAACGAGGAGCCTTAAAGGCATGATGTTGTTTTTTCTCTTACATAGAAGTCATGCCAATCTGGCCATAATCTTTCCAGTGGGTTGGTAAAAAATATCAGCAGTTAAAATAGAATGTGACACCGTTACTGTCTTGGCAAACTCTTTTTAGAATGGAGCATCTTTTTGTAAAAACATTGGGGCATATTTACAAGCTGGCGATAATAAATTATCGCCGCTTTTGCGGCCGTTTTCGGCCGAAAAGCGGCGATAATTTTATCGCCTAATTAGCAAGGCCACGCTAACGCGTGAAACCTTGCTTTAGCGTGGGGATTCCTAACGCCCAGCTTTGCATCTCTAATGAGATGCAAAGTGGGCGTTCCTGACCTGACATGACAGGAGAAATGTCGCTAAGCGACATTTCTCCTATCATCAAGCCCCACGCTATGAAGCATAGCGTCAGGAAAAGTAGCGATAACCCCTGTTATCGCTACTTTCCTTACGCCTGCTTCAGGACTGACTTAGCCATGATATCCTATGGAAGGTGGATATCATGGCTAAATTTGTGAGTCCCTATCAACTAGCTAACGCCACATTGCGTGAGATTATCGCTGAGTTTCCAGCGATAATCTCACGTTAGGCAGTTAGCGTGAGGATTTTTATCGCTGAGGAGATAAGCGTTGTTAATAGCACTCTATCTCAGCGATAAAAATCCACGTTACCTGGCGATAATTTTCCTCACGCTAAGAGCGCTGAGCGATAATTATCGCCGGATGTTGCTGATATGCCCCATTGTTCCTTTAGACAAGCAGGCACATATATGCATAAAGTTGACTTAACAAGATCATTTGTTAGTCTTGCAATATCTATAATGAAATCCGACACTGAAAAAAGGGTATGAAAGACATCTTTCAATGATTTCTTGATTAAATAATGAGAAAAAAGAAATGTAGATGTCGGCTTTCTATATTGAAAATATTTGAGACTGAGGATACCCATAGTAAGCAATATGGTAGAAACTGATGTAGCTGGGATGAGAGACAATGCAGCTATTTAGAGTTACATCAGAGGCGGAACCTGTTTCACTGTTGAACAAATGTCCCTCAAGGTAGAGGGAACATCCCTGAGGTCTGTAAGAAGGGCTCTTACAGACCTTAGGGATGACTATCTAAAAACCTTAAATACACTGTGTCAGTATAAGTGTAACTGTAACCAGCTTTAGCCATGCTTTCTGTCTCAGGGTAACAAAGCCCACAGGAAATGTTCATCAGTGATGTGGATTTCATCATATGTGCCTTCATTGGAATCCATATGGTTTCCAGGTCACTCTCTACTGATTACCGTTAGTTCTTCAATTCATTCTCTTGCTACCGTCACACTAGTTCATTATACCCAAATTAACTGCAGTTGTTTTAGCACACTGCCCCACCAGACAGAACAACCTCACCATAATTTTATACCAACCTTGTGTTGCTTCCGCCACACGTATGGTTGGATTTGGTCATCTTTAGTACCTTCCACTCAGCTAGATAGATGAAAGACTCTTTTCTGGTTTGAGCAACTAATGTATACCTTTCTCCTTCCCCTTTTTCTTTTTTCTAGTGTTTTCCCTTCTTTGTTTTCCTCCTTTCTTTTTATTTTTCAGCTGGCATTGGGCTAGAATTGTTGTAACTCTACTACTGTCTCAGGCATAATTACTTATGTCCTGATGACGATCCTTTCATTTCACTAGGGATTGAAACATCATTGACTCAATTGTTATAAAATATTATTTTATGTATAAGTATTGGTACTAACAGGTTGTGACTTAACTACTGCATCTAATTTTGTCACGGTGATATACCTGATGTTGGAAATGTCACTTGATTTTTATCGTGTTTGTTCTTCCATTGCTATAATGTTTAACTTGTAATAATAAATATTAATGATCTTTCCACTTAGACATCATACATAGATTTCATTGTATCTCTAAGACTATATACCCAATTCTTTTGATCTCATAAGGGACCATTGTTCGTTATAAATACATCAGCGATGTTGAGGCACTTTGCGTTTTGGCTTTCGAGGAGTTAACGGTTAATATTGTTGTGAATAGTGAAGGTCTTTTTCCATTCTCCTGACCTCAACAAGGCACCACCTCATATTCTTTGTGTGAAATTTTACAATGTGACCCATATTAGAAATATTATGTTACTTATCCTGTAAGCATCTGTTCTTGGCATGTAGAGCTGTAGAATCACATGCTTTGCATACTCCTGCCATTTAGTGTTGGGTCTGGATGTTTTCAAGTTGTTTTTCTTCAAAGAAGTCTTTTCCGGTCACGAGGCAAGGTGACTCCTCCTTTCTGTGATAGTGCACATGGGCATCAACTCCATTGTTAGATTGTTCTCCCGTAAGAGGGTGAGAATGGAGTAAGTAAGTGTAGTACAGGGATGTCCGTGCTTATGTAATGTGAATAATAAGAATTGCAACAACCATAGGTGTCCGGGGAGGAGGGAGGGCACATGTGAATCTACAGCTCTGCATGCCAAGAACAGATGCTTACAGGGTAAGTAACATAATCCATTCAAGGCATGTGTGCTGTAGATACATATGCTTTGCATAGCAGTATTCCGTCACAGCGGTGACTAACCAGTGGGTGTTGCAGTTGTTTGAAAAAGTGTTTTTAGCACTGCTTGTCCTACATTAGGTTGTTGACATGCTAATACATCCACACACTAATGTTTGGTAAATGTGGGTGGTGTAGACCATGTAGCTGCCTTACATATGTCAGCTAAGGGAATGGTACCTAAAAAGGCCATATATTCTCCTATTTTACGAGTAGAATGTGCTCTAGGAGGTACGAACTTCAGGGCGTACCAAGCTAAGATGCCTGCGGAGGGGGACAAATCAGGCTGTGTATTGGCATGGCTCCTGCGCAGCACACAACCCACCCTGCCTATCACCGTGATCAGAATGACCCCAACACCCAAAACCACAACTCCGGTAGACATACACCTTGCGTTCACTTTTCACTATCAGTCTCTCTATGACCCTCCCACCTGTAAATTGCCTACTGGCAATCCAAAATTACCTTGACATGATTTCACTACCCTCACTAAAACCTGGGGACAGAGAGAAACGTAATGCGGCCTGTTACACTGCAGGAACTGCTAGCAGCAATATATAGCGCCACCACGCAGGAGATTTAGATGGGTTTCCAATTGAGTTCTACAAGGCGTACAAGCTTCTGTTGGTCCCCAAACTTTTGGAATTGTACCAGAGTGCTCTGACGCAAGGTCAGCCCCCACATTCACTGAAAGAATCTTTATTGGTGTCAATTCCCAAGCCTGGCAGGGACCCTTTAGAGTTATCCTCGTGGTTGCTTTTTTGCCAACACGTAACAGAACTTTATGCAGAGCACTACCCATCAGGAGATGGTTTACTTCTGCACAGCCCTCCCTTTCCTGGCCCTGACATATTCTATTAAGAGCTGATCATCCACCTGGAATTCATGTGTGCAGTCAAGGTAGAGCAACAGTGCTCTTTTTGGATCCAGAAAGTGGAGTCTCTCCTCTTCCTTGGAAGGATGAGGCAGGGCAAAAAAGGGAGGCAGGGTGATCATCTGACTTATGTGGAAAGGAGTGACTACCTTTGGGAAGAAGGGGGCATGAGTCTGGGAACCAGTTTCTGAGGACAGAAAGTGTGCAAGGAGGATGCACTGAGAAAGCCTACAACTTGTTGACCCTCCTGGCCAATGCAATAGCCCCCAGAAAGGCCCCCCCCTGATGGTTACTAACTGAAGAGGCAGTTGTGCAGTGGCTCAAAAGGCACGCACATCAGGAAAATGAGGACCAAGTTCAAGTCAGACTGGAACATGATGAATGGCCTTGGGAGAAACTTGTGTTGCATACCTTTGAGAAATCTCGTCACAACGAGTGACTTAAATAAGGACGGTTGGTCTGACAAGCGCAAAAAATGCAGAGATGGCTGAACGATGGCCCTTACCTGTGCCCAGTGAAGCGCCCTGCTGGGTCAAAGAAAGAAATAACAACAGTACCTGAGGAGGTAGGGACTCAATGCTTTTTGATACACACAGTGCCACAAATTTGTCCCAGAGGCAAGACAGTCTTGGTGGAGGATGCTTGGCTGCCAGAATAACATCACTGGTTTTGGGAGGAAGGTTGAAGGCTGTCAATTGTCACCACTCTTGAAGGTGAAGAGATCTAACCAAGGCTCTCTCCACTCTTGGAAGAGGCCTTGCACCACCTCCGAATGGAGACTCTATTTGTGATCTGCTAGAAATCGATAGCTGAGTTTGTACACCCTGGTGTTCAGAAAGGTGCCAAGGGTTGAACTACAAGGAAAATACCCTGGTGTTCCAGCCTTGTCTAGAGACGCAGCACCTTTTGAAAAAGAGTCCACAGCCTCACCCCGCCCTGTTTGTTGCAGTACCACATGGCAGTGGTATTGTCCATGAACACCTGCACTAGCCTTTCCTTAATGGAGGGTAGTAAAAAGGCCTGCAATACCAAGCGAATTGCCCGAAGCTCCAACAAGTATATGTGGAGTCCGGACTCTGCCAGTGACCAGAGTCCTCTGATCTCCACCTCCCCCAGATGGCCGCACCTGTCACTACAGTGATTTCTGGCTGGGAAAGGGAATAGGGTCTACCGATGACCCAATCGTTTGTCAGCCACCACTGCAGGTTTTTTGCAGTTCACTCTGAGATCTGGACCATGTCGGAAAGATTGCCCTGATGTTGTGCCCATTGGAACTTCAAGTCCCACTGCAGCGTCTGCATATACCAATGGGCATATGTTACCAGCAGGGTGCATGACGCTATGAGGTCCAGCAGACTCAGAGTCTGTCTCACCAAAACCCAGGATAGAGGCTGAAACATCAGTACCATAGGCTAAATATATCCTGGACTCGCCGTTCAGGTGGATACGCCAGAAGCTACACCGTGTCCAGAACAACTCAGATGAAAGGAAGCATCTGAGAGGGAGCCAGGTGTGACTTTTGCACATTGATAGTGAGCCCACAGCCATCACCTTGGGGAACACCCAAGGGGAGCTGGTAAGGCCAGAGGGAGGCACAGCAAACTGAAAGTTCTCGTGGCGCACCATGAGCCGCAGGTAATTGGACGGGCAGGACGCAATTGTGAAAATATGCATCCTGCAAGTCCAACGCTACCAACCAGTCTCCCAGGTCCAGGGGAGACAGAATTTGAGTGAGCGTGAGCATTTTGAATCTCTCCTGCTTGAGCAAGAGATTTAGAAGGTGCATGCCTAGTGTAGGATTAAGGCCTCCGTCCTTCTTGGGCACCACAATCAGCGGAATTAGCAACCACAACCTACTTTTGATGCCGGCACCCTCTCTATAGCTCTATTGGCCAGGAGAGCCAACACTTCCTCGCGGAATGAGGAAAGATGATCCTCCGTCAGCCAGTCATAGGTGTATAGCATGGGTGGAAGGGCAGGTAACAAAGCGGATGGAGTAATCCCTTTGTACAATCTGTAGTACCCAACTGTCTGATGTTATTGACCTCTAGTGGGGCAGGTGATGGAGTATCCTGGTTGTCCATGGTGGTAGGAGGGTAAACTAAAGGGACTTGGAGGCTGCGGTTGCCGGAGGAGTGGTGGAATGGTCCGAACTCGGACTACCTGGTCTGTGGGAACCACGTCTTTGGCTTGGAAAGGGCGTGAAAGCTTGCTGGTTGTGGTAGCTGGGAGGCTACTGATAAAGTTGGAAACCCCTTCCGTAACCTTGAAAGATTAAAAAGGCAGAATGGGGGATGGCGAGGAGCCATGGAGAGGCAGACGGGAGTCATTAAGGTGCTCTAGCACTGAGTCCGCCTTCTCTCAGAAGAGATGGGTACCATCTAAGGGCATGTCCATAAGCGATGCTTGGACATCCTCAGAAAAGCCAGTAGCCCTCAGCTGGGCGCAGCAAGTCGATCGTGTTCAGACCATAATGAATTGCAAACTTCGCCACATCTCTCCAGTTGGCAATGGCTTGAGAGAATATAGCTCGGACCTCCTCCAAGACCATTGGCAGCACTTGCATAACCGTTTCCCAGATCATGTGGGAGTGACGGTCCAACAAGCACGTGGTGTTTACCAACCACAGTGCTAGGCTGGCAGAAAAAAACATTCTCTTGCCAAAGGTGTCCAGCCTCCTGCATTCCCTATCCGGTGGAGTGGAAGAGAATGTGCCAGGGTTAAATCTAGAAGTGGAGGTCTGGACCAAAAAGGTCTCCGGATTAGGGTGCTAGCTGAAGAAACTGGTGTACCCTGGAGTGGGCAGTGGCAGCGGGCAATCGTCCTGTGCACAGGAGCCTCTGTGCAGGGGTTGGACCAGGCCCTGAGGAGGACGACAGTGAGGGCTTCATTAAAGGGGGCAAAGGTTCGGGGAGGGCAGTCCCCGGCTGAAGCACCTCTGTCAAGACATTGGTCTTGCCTAATCCTGAGAGCTGCTGAAGGTAGACCTCAGCCACTCTAAGCACCACCATAGCTGAAGAGGCCCCCTCCTCCGTGGCCACAGTAGGAGGGGAGACCAAGCCAGTGTCAGGTTAAATGTCTAACCCACTGGCATCAGCCAGAACCTCATACTAGGTGTCCTCAGTATCATCCAGTGGCTGCTGATATTCATCAAGGTTGTCATGCCCCTACCATTCCTCCCCTGTACCAGGCCTGCAAAGATAAAAGACCCTGGCTCTGACCCGGAAGATATGGCTCCAGATGGCACGTGAACCTGCGTTGTGCGACGCTGATCCTGCTCCGTGTTGGAGTAGAGGACGTTAGGGATGGCTTTGTTGATGGGCGCCAATGGCACCGGTGGTGTCAGCACAGAAGTAGGCACTGGAAAAGGTCTCTGTCTCGCTAGTGGCACCACTCCAATTCAGATCCATGGGGCCGACTGGCGCCAAGGGCATACCCGCCGGCGGGAATCCAGTAGGGGCCCTTCCTGAACCCATGGGGCAAAAAGACCACCCTAAACTGAGGTGAATGTCTCTTAGAACTCATTTAGTGGGGCAGGGGTCGCTCTGGCAAAATCGGAGCAGCACAGAGCAGACCATGGTTGGAGCAGGGGTACTGCTAAAATTAAAAAAAGGAATCTAAAAAAGGAATCTATGCTAGAGGTTTATCAGATGAGGTTCGTCTTGGACTGACTAGGATGCTCAGACATGGTCATAAATGCTTGGATCAGAGCAAAGAAAAGAGAAAAAATAGCTTACCTCATAGTGCACCACCCAAGGTTTTTAAAGTGACTTGAAAGACTGAATCTCGGTATACTAATCGATGGACAAAGAAATCAAAATGAAAGTTTTTTTCTATGATAGAAATCCTAGATAAAAACTACAGCAGTTTCAATCTTAAAGTGGTACAAAAGCAGTTGGGAGAGTCTCAACATATACTGCATTGACCAAGACCACATAACTCTCCTGCAGTGGGTGAATAAACACAAGGGTATAACCTGTTTGAGCCTGTTCGGACCAGAAAGGTCCTAAGGACAAATATAGCTTCCCCTACTGAAACAGTTTGAACAAACACTGGGGTACATATCAAAATCTGTCTCACTCACACTCTGTCCCAGATCTAGACACAAACACTAACATCACACCAACACAGCACAGTGCTCTCGCCTCATCCACATCACACTAATTGCAACTCACTGACACACAACAAGTCACACTTCTCAATGCATGCTCTGCAGGACTCCCCACTCCAGACTTTGCAGACCTCATCACATATGACTTCAGTGCATGGATCAGCCCCACCCATCCTCACACATCCTTGTTATCCTCTTCTTTCCCTCACTCTGCAGCATTCTGCAAAAACACTGCCAAAGTAGACAGGTGGTGACGCCAGTGACATAAACAAGTCTGTTTGGACCAGTGCACAAGGCAAGCGAGCAACAGTCACATCCAGGGAACTTCTCACATGCCACATTCAACTGTCAACAACCCAGTAATCCATTGTTCACCTCAACTAGAGGGCACCTGAGCAGACCAATACATTCATAAAGGAAACAGCTGATGTGCTTACCACCTCTTCCACTGAACATCACAAGCCACCCTGCTCAGAGCATTCAACCTCCATGACAATTCAAGCACACAAAAAACAAGAAACATCCTATTCCAGTGACTGAAGAAACTCCCCTTGATACTGATTGCCAACCACTCAACTAGTACCAAAGATGTCATTCACTGAAACCTTTCTATATTTCTGGATTGGACAGGCCACCTCAACTTCCCTATCAACCTGCATATGTCCAATCCACACTAATGCCATTGTAAACAGGAAATAAAGACATTCTGTGCCTTCAAAGGTTTCTCCATCGACAACCTGCCACACAAGCACTCACCCTGTTATCTGGTACAAAACTCTCCTCAACACCCAACCTCATTCCTGGAAAACCGTGAAAGTAGTCATGCCCCTCTAAAAATACAAAGATGAAAATCAAAAACATCTGCACTCTGGTCTTTAAAATACCCCTATGACAACAAGAGCATCACTCACAAACAGAGAAAGAAATGGAAGAAAACTAGAGTCCTAAAATGTCTTCGCTCAAGATGCAAAGAACTCATGAAGTCAGTCAAGCCAAATACTACACCAACAGAAGCAGAACCCTCTTTAAGATAATCAAGCAGGTGCTAAGCTGTTCTCAGATTATACTGTTCCTCACTCAACAGACATGTGTAATATAATTTTCTGCAAAAATAATGACAAGTCTGCTAAATCATTAAAAGTATCAACCCCGAACTGCATTCCTCCAACTATTATACTGTGCATCATTCTAGTATGGGCACCCTTCAACTTACCACCCCCTCTCTGACCTGACCGACATTCTCAACTTCCTCAAAGCAGTCATCTGTGAAACTGGTCTCATTCATGAATGCATTCAAGCACTCACAGAAGAAACCCACTCACTCCTGCTCACCATTATCAATGTCGCATCACCAAAGGCATCTTTCCCGTACACTCAAGAGTGGTTCAAAATCTCACTCCTGAAATAATTCCACCTATAAGCTTGGATGACCTTGACAAATCTCCTGCCAACACCTATCTGCCCTTCATTGGTAAGACCACTGAAAAACAGTGTACACTCAATTTCGGTAACACGTCTGAGTCAATCATCCTTTTCACAACGACTAATCAAACTTTATATCACATTGCAACAGAGATACATTAAGTAGACAATTTCCTCCTAACCACAAACATGATCTATGCCTCCAGATCATTTGGACCTCTCAGCTGCTTTTGACACTAGTGATTATCTCACCCTAATTCACACACTAAAATGGGTTTTGTCGTCAATGTTTTCGACTGATTCTCCTTTTTGCATGCTGCGGGCATGCCTCATCAACAGCATGTAGACATTAAGCAACATCCCTCCTGATTTGATTTGAACCTGCTGGCTCCTGTTGCATGCCTGCATCTTCTTCAAGACCAGCTGTTTGAACTGCAAGCCCACTTCGAATGCCCTCCAGCCCCTTACTACCTGGATGACAAACAAACAACCTCTGGCAGATTCCAGCACTCCTGCAGTCAGCGCGGCCACGACTTCACCAGAATGGAGACAAAGACATGAAGAAAAACGAGGCCTTTTCTATCTATGCACCCAGGATCTGAAACAACATCCCTGTATGCATCCGACCTAACCATATGCTCCTCCAATTCAGGAAAGAGTTGAAGAATCATCTTTTCAAAGTGCATTTACTATCAAAACCTTAACAAGCTCCTCATTCTTAACTGATGAGTAGTCCAGCTGCCTAACATCTATAAATGATCGTAAACGTGGCTACCTGTTGCCCTTGGCTAGGTCTGCGCTTTACAAATATCCACACTTACATAGCAGTGGCAAATGCTGACAAGAGCAGAGCTGAGTTAGAATATTTCCTTCACACACATTGGGGTAGAAACCTTGAGATGGATATCCATATTTATGGTTTAAATCTTTTTAATGAAATAAATGTCAATCGTTTTATACCAGCATAGAAAGGCAATGTAGCCAACTGGGCCAAGCAGGGCCCCAGTGCAATTGAATGACATACTAGATGACAAAAAAAGCTATCTATAAGAATAAGGAAAGAAACAAAGCCCCCTGCCCCAACCAAGAAACAGAAAGAAAAGAGGAAGAAAAGGAGTGGAATAGAGCCCCCCCACTGCCCACCATCCCCGACCAACCTGTATGTGAGTGGCACATTAGCTCTAGGGAGGCTATCCCCTTAAGTAGGAGCGGTTGGTGTTGTAAGACGCAGAAGGCGCAGGTAGCTAGGGCATGTTAGTTCCCTGAAGTCCTGAGCCAAGAGGGCCAGGAAGGGCTGCCATAGTTTGCTGAATCCCGAGCCTTTGCCAACCATGGTGAGCAAGATCTTTTCCATGCCTGATATATGCCACAGTCGGTGAAGCCACCCAGTATGTGTTGGAATACGTGTAGATTTCCAATGTGTGAGAATGTTTTGTGTGGCAGTGCCCAGCGCAAGCGCGATCTGTTTCCCCCTCCTGGATTTCAAAGGATAGGTAAGCGGATTTGGAACCCCCAAAAGCACATACTACAGGAGCCGAGGAAGTTCCATGTCTAAATACTTGTCAACTTCATTGAGAACCTGAGTCCAATAAGGGGTCAGATGTTCACAATCCCATAGCAGATGGACAAGCGTTCCCACTATTCCACACCCTCTCCAACAATCAGGGCTATGTGCGCTATCAAATTGGTGCAGTCGCTCAGGGGTGTAATACCAGTAATGTGCTAGCTTAGTAAGGGTTTCAGCGAGACCTATGTGAGTCGCAGTGTGTCGCTCCCTATAACAGATCCCCTCCCATTCCTTACTAGTCAAATCTCGACCTAATTCTCTTTCACATCGAGCTCGACCTGCATGGAAGGTATGAGAGTAGCGGGACAGAAGCATTCTGTACAGGTCCGAAATTAGCTTCTTGTCTGATGAGCGCATGATCAAACATCTTTCATACTGAGTGAGTAGCCTATGGGCCTGCGATCTATTGTCAGGGTGCGAGGCCCAGTGTCTTAACTGTAATTAGTGCAAGCGCTCGAATTCAGGGAGACCATAATCAGTGTGCAGCTGTGCGAAGGGCATGACACCATCTGCATCGTACAGAGTACCTAACGTGCGGCAACCAGTGGTTCTCCACAGAGGGAAAGCTGTCTCTCCCATCCCAGGGCCAAAGTCAGAGTTGCCAAAGAGAGGAGTGAGTGGGGAAGGGAAAGTCGTCAGCCCGTGTCGTCTGTTCGTCTGATCCCAAACCAAAAGAGTAGAGCGAGTCACTTGGGAGGCGTAAAGGTTGGGAAGACATTGAGGCTTCCAAAGGAAAGGGATATTCATCAGAGAGGTGCCTGCTATCGCACGATCTTGGAAAATCCAGTGTTTCTCTGACTCAGCCTGGCTTCACTCCACTAAATGTCGTAACTGTGCAGCTTAAAATAGAGCACAAGATCAGGAATCCCCAGACCCCCTTCATTTGGAGGGAGGAAACTAACCAGCCACTTCATTCTTGGCTTGCGACCTTGCCAGATGAATTGAGAGAGCTCCGACTGGACCCGCTGAAGCCAACTGGTAGAGTGAGTTTTTGAAAAAGATAAAGAAGTTTGGGGAGAATCGCCATTTTGACAGCCACAATGCACCCCAACCATGAGATAGGATAATGTTTCCAGCGCCGCAGATCTGCACGAATGTGGGAATGCAAGATATTGTAATTGACTGACCTCATGGCTTGTACTGTAGGAGCTACCTGGACTCCCAGGTAGGGAACCGTGTCATTAGACCACTGTATGGAATGGCGAGCCTGAAGTTCCGCCAGCAGCTGGGGCGATAGGGAAAGATTCAGAGCTGTGGACATAGTGATGTAGACTTTGAACCCGGACGCCCTTCCAAAGGAGTCAAGCTCCTCCAGAAAGGTGCCCAGGTCCATTGCAGGGTCAGTCAGGGTGACCAGGACATCGTCTGCGTAGCTCCGCGTATTCAGCTTTATCGCGATCTATGGCAGCTAACTGCCACCAAGCTGCCTTCAATTGGCGCCAAATGCGCGGAGCCCCAGTACGTTGAATCAGTTCTAGCTCACAAACTCTCTGGGTGAGGTCTTCTCTCTTGCGTTTACGTTCTACAATGTCTGAAGAAGAGAGAGCAATAATTGACCCCCTAACCACTGCCTTCAGAGCTTCCCATCTAATGGAGATAGGATTGTCAGGATTATCGTTATGGGAGAAGTATTCTTCAAGTGTGCGTTGAATCTGGGCAACAGTATCGGCACGATGTAGAAGTGTATCGCGGAAACGCCACCGCCGGGCAGGCTGCCGGGCCGGGGGTAGGGTCAGTGTAGTTTCTACAGGAGCATGGTCCGATAAGGCGGCAACCAGAATGTCTGAGGAGGTTGTGATGTCCCTGAGAGTCTTAGTGCCTAAGAAATAATCCAATCTAGCATAAGTCCTATGGGCGCTAGAATAGTAAGAATATTCCCTGGATTGCGGGTGATAATATCTACACAGATCTATCAAGCCAAGGTCATCCAATCTAGCGAGTCCAGAGCGAGAAAGGGCGCCCACTTGTCCAGATCGTTATTAAGGACTAAATTAAGGTCCCCCCCAGGAGCAGCTTGCGTTCAGGAGTGGCCGTGGCATCATTCAGTGCTTCATGTAGAAACCGTTCCTACCCTTCATTAGGGGCATAGATGGACCCTATAATCAGCGTGTGTCCTATAGTCATGAATTGGTAGGCGAGTAGTCTGCCTTTGATTTCAGCCTCCTTCTGTACCACTTTCCCCTTAAAAGCCCTGGAGATCAGGATAGCCACCCCAGCCGATTTAGATGGTCCAGAGGAAAAAAATTGTGTCTGGAAAGTGCGAGACCAGAGTCTGTGACAATCTTTAACCAACATATGCGTTTCTTGCAATAGGCATATGTCAGCCCCTGAGCTCTCCAGATAAGCCAAAATCGCACGGCACTTGACAGGATTGTTTAGTCCCCTCTCGTTGAGTGTGAGGACTTTAAGACTATGAGGTGGCATCTACAGCGGGGAATATCGTGCGTAGGAAATCGTGCGCAGCCTAGGGCAGGATACAATGCTCAGATGTAGCAGCACAGTTAAGCCAGAGGGAGCATGTTGCCAGCTCGGGAAGCTATGCCCAGAATAACTGGGAGATTGATGGGGAGCACAGGAGGGAGGAAAGAAGAAAGACAGCCCCTGAAAAAAAAAAAAAAAACAGCACAACAGATGCCAAAACGAGTCCAAAGTCCTTGCAGTCTGTCTTCCACAGAAGATCAGGTTAAACATTGATACGGTAATTGCGTGGCCAATCACATCCTCCGTCGCCCCCCCCCCGAACCACCAAAGATATAGAGGAGATATGAAAAAAGATACATGGCCCAGGCCCATTCACGAGGCCTGTGACTTAGCGAGGGTTTCTGGTAGTGCCTCCAAGGCCTCCTGCTGTCCCTTTGTGATCTGGGCGCCGTGGGCGGTTGGAGCGGCGTCTATGTCGCTGCTGCCTCCAGCGCGGTTGTGCATCGCTGTACCCTCGGTCTTATGTGTCACTGCAGTCATCCTCGTCCGAAATTTCAATTTACAGCACTCTGCTGGCCTCCGTCAGAGAGGGTAGTTGGTAGAGCTTGCCATCATAGCGGAATATAAGACTAAATGGGTGGCCCCAGGAGTACGCAATGTTGCGTAGAGCCATAGTAATGGGATGGAAAGTCTTACGTTTTTGAAGTGTGAGGGCAGCGAGATCTTGATATAGAACCGGTGTTTGGCCCTTAAAAGTGAACAGGTGCAGTGTCCTGGCTTTACGGAGTATTTCCTTTTTGGTACGGTAATCGTGGACACAGACTAGTATGTCCGCTGGCGGAGCATTGTCGGAACGGGGAGGACCCACACCATGTGCTCTATCAATCCTGAACTCAGTATCCAAGGGGTTACCCAGGATGTGATTGGAAATTTCACGCACATATGTGAATATATCACCGGCTTTTTCATTGGGTCTCACTTCACGGATCCGTACATTATGACGTCTGGAGCGGTTCTCCAAATCCTCTAGGTGAGTCTGGAGGTCCACTTGCTGGTCGTGTATGCGAATAATTTCCTGCTGCAAGAAAGAGACCTCATTGTCTCTTGTGTCACTTTTGTCCTCCAAGGCTACCACTCGTTCCCCTATGCCGTCCATTCCTTTGCGGACGTCTTTAAGTTACGCATTGAGGTCTCGCTTCACAGTGTGTAAGTCATCACGGAGGGCCGAGAACAAAGATTCCAAGAAGGCCCGCGTTACTGGTTCCTCCTTAGGGCCACCCATTGATATCGAGGCGGTGTCGTTCTGCTTTGCAGGATCCGATGTCGCTCCCCAGCGAGCACGCAAAAAGTTCTAGGAGGGACTTGCTTTTCTTCCCCCGCGTGGAGGACATAGTGTTGCCCAAGTCGGAAGGGTACGTGGAATATGGCGGAGGCTGTGTGTCACTACGCAGCCCCACCTGGACACTTGGAGGAGGCACCAAGCTCGCTAGGAAGTGTCCTCATGGTAGCATTGCGCCAAGCGGTGAAGTCACAGGGGCAGACAGTTCCGATGTAGTTACCAAGGGCTCCCACTCGGGGCCAAACAGTGCGAATGGGGCGGGGATGTGGGCACTCTCAGATCAAGGGCCGCCCGGTGCCAGCAGAAGTAGGGGACCACCCCAACCACAGTGTGGTGGTAGCACTAAGGTGGACTATCCAGGCATCCCACTGAGGTGAGCAGTCTGCAAAATGCGTGGATGGCAAGGCCTCACCTCCTGCTCAAAGCTGCTGTCCCGGGTCCCGACTGGCTCCTGTAGTGCAAAATCACTCCACTGTTGGCAAGGCATGGGCACCGGCACACTCCCGCCGGGCCCTCAAGGTCAGAGTCACGTACAAGGGCTTCAATCGCCCCAATGCGGTATGCTGCTGTGCTTGTCTGGGAGGGGGTTAAGCGGGGGGCCACCAGCCCAACACAAGCCGCACCCGGGCCTAGCCGGGCCGCCTCTGTGGAGCGCTGGGCCCCACCCTCGGCGGCCACCTCCACCGGCGGTCGTGCTTATGTTCCTCCCGCTCTGGCTACGAGCTCAGGGTCTATGCGTCTGTGCCCCCTATGGAACGCGGGGGCACCAGCCAAAGGTCTACCAAGGATGGTATGGGCAAACAGCAAGTCCCACAAGTGGCAGCAGAGGGCCCCATGAGAACCATGTCGCAGGGTTGTCCCAGGCGCCTACACTCTCCCTCAAGGGCCGTCTACACCTCAGTGTGGACCCGCATGGTGCTCCGGTCAAGGGAGGCCCCCGAAATAGTCCCCCACGCCTGCGTCTCTAGCTGTTGGCCACTATCCGACGGGCGTGGCCACTGGGTGATGGGCAGTTCCAGCGATGCGACCGCGCGGCTAATCAATCGCGGTCGCCGCCGGTTGTGTCTCCCCGCACTGTGTGCTGCAGCGAAGAGGCGGCGATGAGATTGCCCCACATTGAGAATGCGTAGCGAAGCACCAGACTGGGCGCTGCCTGCCTCCGGGCCCCTCCGCAGCCACGCAGGTCCAGTGCAGCCCCCAACTTTAGGCCGCAGCTTCACCTCTGGTCACAGGCCTTGGTTCTCTCTGCGGGCGGCGTCCTCCGCTCCTTGCCGCTGTTCAGGAGGCTTTCACGAGCAGATCGAGGCCCGCCTACAAACAGCGTGCAGCCCCGTTCTAATTTCAGGCCCAAGGTCGGCTATAGATGGCCCTGGCCTGGTGCTTTCTCAGACAGTCGGAGGGATGCGTCTCACCTCGCCGCCATCTTGGCCACACCCCCTAGATATCCATATTTAGATGAATATTAAATGTGCATGTTCGAATAGAGAGGTGAGTAAAAGATATTACCAGCTGTTCTTGGCTGGAAAACTGGGAACAATTTAAAGGATGCAAATCTGAAAAATCAAATGTTTGAGAATCTGTTGTACTCACATGATGTGGACAATGAACATTACAGCAGGTACAAGCAGGTGGTGTTTATATTACTTTCCACCACCTTGAGACCCTCATGGTGAGCAGGCGCGCTTTACAAACCCTTGATTGATTGATTGATTGATTGATTGATTGATTGATTAATTGAACCGCACCTGAGATGTGGGTGGAGAAGCAGAGACAGAGAACCTGCTACTAGGTGTGAGCAGGTGAGATGGGCGGAGGTCACTCCATCCTCTGAGAATGGGGAAGCTGAATTTGGGAAGGGAACATTTTAACAGGTTTAGGCATCTGAAGTGAGTGGTGATCACATGAGGATGTTGATTGTGATCAGAAAACATGCAAACAGGCGCAGGTATGATAGGTTTTTGTGGGTCAATGCTCACCTGACGGAAGGTCGAAGGCACGGTTTCCTTGTGCATCCACCGCTTCACCCTGGGGTTCCACCGCCTCATCTTCCCCCGTCTCCGAGTCTGGAGGTAAAGAAAGAAGGAAGGGGCAAAGTGAGAATAGCGCCGGGACCCTGGCATACACGTTTATAATCATGTTACAGACAAGCTGATGGTATAACACTGCTGACAAGTTCAATACTGGTAAAACACAAGGCAATCTGTAGTTACATTGTGTGCTCACTACTGAAAGAAAGAGAGGTAGTACAATGAAGAACTCGTTTAAAAATGAATTATGGGGGATCTCGTGCTGTCCTTTCAAGGATTTAACTTGGCAATTTTTTGGACCCCCCCTACATACCCTTATTTCGTCTCAATAGAAGCCAAGTGTGGGTCACTGAGTCAAGGTGACCTAACCCACAAAGGATCTTCCTAACTCTAGGCAAATAAATCCTCCACACATCAACTCAAAAATGTATGTAAAATATCTTCACCGCAAAGTTCTCACCATGTTTGACATAATCAACAGTTCACTGAGTGGCACAGACCATGTTTTATAATTGCAGCTTATTTACACTACCTTTAAAGTTGAACTAAGAATACAAACTTCACCAGCCCAAAGCAGTGGGGTGAGACCAAGCCATAAAGCCACTGCACAAAGTGAAACAAATAGGGGAGAGGATGTAGCCTTACAGCTAGAGCGGTCGACCTCGAAGCTGGGGGACCGGGTTCGAGTCTCGGTAGCGACACTCAACATCCTGTGATTCTGGGCAAATCACTAAATCTCCCGTGCCTAACAAAAGTGAATGTGTTCTTCTGTAACGAAACTGGTGCTCATGTAAAGCGCTCTGATACCCGATTTCTTGCGTCTAGTTCGCGCTATATAAACCTCTGGGAAAAAAAAAATGCACTACAGCAATCTGAACACTCCATCTTAATCCAGTCATAGTGTGATTGGTTACTTGACACATACACACCCGAAGTTAAAAGTATTTCTCGTTCAAACTGCTTAAACTATATCATGGGTATTGTATGTACTTATGTTCAGATCACAAGGATGCACATCAAGCCCAGCATCAATGAGACTGTGATCTATTGCTGGAGTTTGGGGAGAATCTGTCAGTCACATCAGTGCACAGAAAAGTATGATCATCTCCTTCATCAGATCACTCATTCCAGGCATGTACATACAGTCTTTGAAGTGTCCACTCACTCTGCGAGGAAGCTTTGGAAAACAAGATTCTGTTCGTACTAGGAGAAGAGAAAATGCGCGCAAAATGGTGTTGCAGTCTAAAAGTAAAAGTAACTTTCCTTCAGTAGCGAATCTTTCTGGTGGACAATATATGCACCTGCAGATTTCTCACCTGTTGCATTGTCACATGGCCCATGGGGGCATTGTCGTCTTCTCTAAGTTAGCATGAGCACGCTGCAGATTGTCCGCTGCTTTGCACACATTAATACACACGTTTATTTTACAACTGCCTCTTTTGCCGTTTTCACATGAGAACCTATCGCTGTGTCCACACTGCAGGTTCCTGGGATGTAGTCTGAACATTGTGAGCAAGTTCGAACAACAATGCCCCTTGTTATTCTTTTCTGGTCAGGCCCTAGCACCTAGACAAAACATACAGATGCAGCTATGGTTTGTGAATACGTACTTTGTTCTTATGAGACTACATGGATAGGTAGCACACACTTGGAGAGGGACCTTTCCAGGGATAAGAGCAAGACAGAACCCATGATGTAAATCTACCATCTATAGACTGAGGTACGGGGTCTGCAGATAACACCCAGGGATCTTCTGAAATATAATCATTCTGCTTCTATACAAGGGGAGGGAGATTAGGCTATACTGTCTTTTTATGACAGTTCCTTTCACGATTTACGGACTAATTACTATGCTTACCATATTTGTGTTATGCATTTTCCTGCTTATTGTGGCACGTATACTGCATATTGGAGCACGTTAGTTAAAATACATATTTTAAATTGGTTCATGTCTCTGTCAGATCTTATTGTGGACTAGTACAAGAGTGCAAGCAAAAGGGTCTGTCTTGTCACCGCGATTCCTGAGAGAGTCGAGAGTGTTGTGTTCTGGGGTGTCTAATAATTTGTTCCTCTGTGTGTGAGTAGGAGGGCAAGTGAGACACTATAGCTAGTCGGTCCTGGGCTCATGGGTACTAAAGTGGTAGGATGACTCAGTCCCTACATATGAAGGTCCCATAATCTTATGCATAGTTCTGTGTTTGTGCAGAATCCCTGCAACATGGCGCCTCCAAAGTTTGGTCTGGTACTTATTCGCGAGACCCCTGAGTAGTGCTTGTGCAAGTCCACGATACCCTTGCATCGGTTCCCGGATATGTCCGTGGTGGGGGCATAGCCTCCTACATTTGTAGGGTACACATATTTCTGTAGGTTATTCAAGCTTGAAGTTTAAAAGGCTTTTTAGACCTGTTGCGCTACCATTTTATAGACTCTATTTGTTTCTACATTGCACAACGGGTCGCTATTCCGGCACATAGCCGGGCGACGGTTACTGCCTACCCGATTCAACTCATTGTTCCCAATGCAGGGGCTACCTTTATTTTCGTAGTTGAGGCGGATCCAGCATATAGCTTCTAAGTATTTTATTCTTGGGTTACATTTACAGCGGTAGATGCGAATTATAATTTCTTTCATGCTTATAAGGCAGTGTATCGTCGTTATGCATTAATTGAAGTTTCATTATCATCCTGGGAGCACACTATTTGGTTTAATGGCGCCCTTCCTCACCCTGTCTCCTTTGTTCGAATGGGCCCCTTGTCTATCGATGGGGCTACTTGGCCTGTTCTGGCTGGTTTTACACCACATCCCAATTATCCCAATGTTACTACCAATCAATCAATCAATGTATTTGTAAAGCGCGCTACTTACCCGTGAGGGTCTCAAGGCGCTGAGGGGAGGGGGGGTGCCGCTACTGCTCGAACAGCCAGGTCTTGAGGAGTCTTCTGAAGGCGAGTAGGTCCTGGGTCCACCGTAGATGGTCAGGGAGGGTGTTCCAGGTCTTGGCGGCGGAGCTAAGTCTACTATATACCTAATTGGTTCATCTTCATAGACAAGTCATTCAGTTTATGGCTTGTGCACTTCAAGCAACTCCGACTGGAGCTGCTCCTCCGGCACCAGGTCAGGGCGGAGGACTTAAGATTAGTCCCGTCATGATTAATTCTGTGATGGGAAAACATCCTCAGAATCATGAGGACCTGCCATTTTGGATCGCACAAAAAATTGAGCAGCTTGAGGCTGTATTTAGACATGTTGAGAAACACAGGATCCTTAAAACGATTTTGCTGAGTGGTCTGATTCCTCCTTTAGCGGACTGCACCACCTGGGGGACGGTGTTTGATTCGGTGTATACACTGTGTTTGGGACCCCCTCCATGAGCGTTCTGCCGAGCATTCTGAAAAAGGTACAGGATGAACACGGGGCTGGTCCAGCCCTGGATTTGGGGGTGAAGCTAGTGGGCATGTTCCATATTGTCTCTGATATGATTCTGGCCAGTATTAAAGGTGAAGCAGTTTGCTTGCAGGTGCGCCAACGTCTGGCGGCAGTGGCGGACACTGATCGGGAGCGACAATTGCCAATCATTATTGCGGATGTGTATACATCTTTGGGTCGCAATAGCTTAGGGATTCAACCATTTACACAGATGCAGAGTAAACCCCCTCCTGACAAGGAGGGTCGTCCAGTCTTTCCTAAAAAGGTTTGGAATAAAAATGTGCGGGAGTACCAACAGAAGCCTGGTTCTCGTGCTGGTTCGCCTCCACCTAAAGCTTCTGAATGTAGAAATGATTTGCGTGACCGCTCTAAAATTAAGACACCCGAGAGGTTTCTGGTTCCTGATCCTTTTTCTCTTAGTTCCTTTCAGGATTTGTCGAGTCTACAATTCAGCAAAGGAGAGCGACAGTATTGCAGACATGGTGAGTCTACGCAAGAAAGACATGACCCACAGCACCGGTTTGACGTAAAAGTCAAGCAGGAGGAACCACCTCAATATCGATCCCCATTTCAGAAGAAAACAGTTGCCGCTTTGACTGCAAAGTATGCCTCAGATGGTGAGAACCCTCCTCCTCGACAGGAGTTGGGCGGTAACCCTCCTCGACAGCGCAGCGGAGGTTACCATAGTGTGACAGACACTCCACCAGCGTCTGGAGGCGAAAGCAACTGACACTTTTATTACTGTTGAAACAGCTGACACTAACGTTGCTCCTCCTGATATGATATTTTGCTGGCAGAGGTTGATTGGCCTCCCCCTTTGTCCTCACTTCGTCTAGGGGTGAGGATGTTATTCTACCATGCTTATCACAATATGTCCTAGAGGAGACAAAAAATGGTAACGGTTTGGAGTGGGCCCTAGCCTTAGCTCCAGTTTTATATCGCAATCAGGCTGGTTGGGACAAGGATTCAAGAGTGCATGTTATTCCTTTGCGTTCTACACCACAGTTCGGGCTGGACTGTTCCCATGAGGCACAGGGTCAAGACTGATTTGCATATGGCCATGTCTGAACTGGGGTGGCGTGGTGAGCAAAATAACGATGGATTTAGGCCCAGATCTCTGTACTGGAGTGAATGTATGACATTGTTCTGCATTCTGTCCATCAACTGTTGTTTTTGCATTTGTCACCCTGAGTGGGACGGGAATGCTCAGACGTGAGTCCCGTGCTCTCCATGCCACTGGAATCAAGCTATCCTGGCTGAAGAGGGGTGAAACCCCGAAACCGGTCCTAGGATGCTTGATTCCGGTCCAGGGAAGGCATGGCTTGGCAGTTCGGGCTGGACTGTTCCCATGAGGCACAGGGTCAAGACTGATTTGCAAATGGCCATGTCTGAACTGGGGTGGCGTGGTGAGCAAAATAACAATGGATTTAGGCCCAGATCTCTGTACTGGGGTGAATGTATGACATTGTTCTGCATTCTGTCCATCAACTGTTGTTTTTGCATTTGTCACCCCGAGTGGGACTGGTATGCTCAGACGTGAGTCCCGTGCTCTCCATGCCACTGGAATCAAGCTATCCTGGCTGAAGAGGGGTGAAACCCCGAAACCGGTCCTAGGATGCTTGATTCCGGTCCAGGGAAGACATGGCTCGGCAGTTCAGCCTGGACTGTTCCTATGAGGCACAGCTTCAAGACTGATTTGCATATGGCCATGTCTGAACTGGGGTGGCGTGGTGAGCAAAATAACGATGGATTTAGGCCCAGATCTATATACTGGGGTGAATGTATGACATTGTTCTGCATTCTGTCCATCAACTGTTGTTTTTGCATATGGTACTGTGCCACAAAATGAATTAACTTGATTGGTGTTTTCCATCACAGAATACGAGGCAGAGCTCCCACACTCTTGTGTTTTTTGTGTGTTGAAGCGCATCAAACCATAAGTGTTAATTCCCGCGTTTTTTCACACAGGTGTGGGCTTCATATTTTGAATTCAATTGCGCTGTTTAAAGTTTTGACAGCTGAATTAGAATTTAGGTCTGCTGGATTCACCGCTCATTGCACAGAAGCGTTTTATTAGGGCACCCGTAACCCTTTATTGTTGCCAACTCAATGGGGTCACAACAGGCCACATAAGCCGGTGCAAGCAGGGTGAGAAAGGCAGTCAGCAGCCATCTTTGGTGACTCCGTTGACCGATCCTTCCATTACGGGGTCCATGATTGAGCCCATGGTCACAGGTTCAACTCAGCTGTTTATCCTTTCAAGGTCGATACACTGAGCACCATTAAATCGGATAACAAACGTCTGTCATTTAAACCAAGAAACTGTCTTGTGAGTGTCCATATGGTCTACACTCTACAGCAGTAGAGCCCAGTGGGTGTTGCGTGTCTGGCACTGCACCGTAACAATCCAGTGGTTGGAAAGGGTGGAGCAAAAGCCCCTTTCTAAATTTAGTGTGTTGTTTCCCCAGTGTGTTGTATTGATGTGCGGTCAGGTCGCATCTAAAGGTGACTGTAGCCAGACCTAAATCATGAAATACCCTGCAATAGTCCAGGTCACCTTTAAAAAGAGTACATCTGGGATGGCATGCTTACTTGGAATGGCAGACAGCATGGACAGTTCAGCTGCTTTGGCAAAGATCTGTGTTTAACCTGCATATGACAAGTTCAAATCTCGGCAGGGTCAACACGGCCTTTCATCCTTGTGACACCACTGCATTTGGTTCTAAACATTCCTGTTGTTTCAGGGGCTGAGAGACAGATCTGTCTCTGTAGTGTGCGCTATATAAATTGTTCAATCTAATCAAGTGGTGGTTTGTAGATAAGTCTCTAGAAAATACAGGCCCAGGGCATGTTTTCGAAGTTACCAGTGTCCTTTTAAATGTTTAGTGTGATTCTCTACGTATTGCCCGACAACAATGTGATGGTTCTGAACGCGACAACAATACATCATTCCTGATATGCCATAAAAAATGTGAGAAGTAAGGTTTAAAAACAATCAAGACAAAATCAGGATTAAACCTGAAAACGGTCTGTTTGGTTTAAAGACCCCTCAACCCGAATGTAAGTTCTGCACATTGTAGGCACACGTACATGGCATGACGATACTCTAAGCTTGAGCCGGTCTGTTTTATTGTCACTTAACGTGTGAGGTGTGGTAGAAAGAGGACGTGTGGCGTCAGGTCAAAGAATGGGACGTATGCGTGTGATGTCATAGGCAGAGAAGAGAAAGACATCTTTGTGGGTAATCACAGGCAGAGAGCTGCACAAGTGTGTGATGTCATAGGCAAGGGACAGGTCACACGCAGAGAATGGCGCCCCTTTGTGCTATGTGATCTAGATAGAGAGTGGCCTACCCTGGTGCTAGGTCCTTCAGGTGGGCAGACATGCACTAGTGCCCTTTCTCTGCTAATGCCATCAGAAGTGTACATTTGAAGGACTTGACAACAACACCCTCACACAGTTCACACACAACGACTCTACAACCTTATACAACCCCCTTCAATCTGGCTTTCGGAAAAGCCAAACCCCAACCACACGTCTTCTGTATCTTTCCAACTTCACCAGATCCATCAATCACAGTCACATATTGCTCATCCTCAGATGCCTGACCTGACTGGAGGTGTTTAAAGATGCAGAGGAGAGAATGGAGCTGGACAAGGTCTACCTGAGGGTGACGTGTACCGTCTTCAGAAGCAGTGAGTGTAGTGGATGTGGTGTGTGTTGGTGTCATTGCTGGAAACCAAAGGTGAACTCACATTTCATGTAAGTGCACCATGGCAGCGAAAATAAATGTGGCCCAATAGCCCAGTAGTGCAAATGTACTAATCAGTGCACATTTACACATGAATTAGTATAGTGCAAAGATCAAACTGCAGTCTATTACCACAGTGGAGCGAACTCCGAACTGCTCCAAGTGTGCATGACCACAGGCCATGGTCAGCGGGGACTGTGGATACAGTGTATTAACAAGCATTGGCATAGCCAATAGGTCTCGCTTTTGGGACCTTGTAAGTGTTTAGTTATCCAGCACAATATCCTTGGTGCAACAACATAAACTGTTGCATGGCTAAACACTTCTAAGGTCCCAAAGGCAAGACTTATTGCCTATGCCAATGCTTGCTCCTTTTGATAAATGGCTACTACTTACCTGAACGTAATGCTGCTGACTTGGTTGACGGAGTTCTAGCTCCACATACTTCGTTATAAAATGAAAAGAGATCAAGCCCTAGGAAAGATTTGAGCATTCCCAGTCGCAGATGGCATCGTTTGGGATAAAGTGCCATTTGATGTATATGGTCCTTTGGAAATTTTGCAAATTACATACGTCTTCTGAGTTTCTTTGAGGGAGGTTGTGTTACCTGAAATGCGCTCTGACGACTGGGATATCAATGCTGTTTACTCAATGTTTTATGATTTACAATATTACATTGTGTTTGATACTGTAGACTTGTATTTAAATTCTGCAAATTCTGCAGATTTATTTTGCTACCAACATTATGGCCATCACTTTTTGCACAAGACCAATACACCCATGCTGCAGAGTGACAGATCCCAGCCACAGGAACACCCCTGGCTGTTGCTGAGGTAGAAGACTTTGCTCTGTTGGAATTAGCCTGGGTATCCTGTCGTAGTTCTCTATTGGCAAGAGCCACACAAATAATTTTACAATGTATTATCTATCGGGATTGTCTTGCCATTCTTACTGCGTGTAATCTACAAAGAACTGGTTGTTAGACCTGATCTCCTTGGTGCGGTTGCTGGGAAAACTAACCGCCCTACTGGAGGTCAACCAGTTTAATCTCTCCACATTCCTTGGTGAGTTGAGGGGGACCGTACAAGGTACGAAGGGTAATGGATTGACCAAGATGGAAAGGGGTGACCACCTTAAGAAGTAAAGCAGCTTCAGTTCTGACGACCAGTTAGTCCAACAACATGTATGGCAAATGGACGTTCAGTGTGTGCAACTCACTAGCACTCCTCACTGAGGTAATGGCAACAAGTAAAACTGTTTTAAACATCAATTGACAGCAATGATGACGCTTGAAATGAGCACCCATCAAAAAATTCAAACAAGGATCCAAGTTTCACTGAAAAATAATAAAGGGAGCTGGGAAGATATTTGTGAGCCCCTTCAAAAATCTCAACATGATCAGGGATTTGTACAGGAATTCCTGGTCAGGAAAGCAGAGCAATACTGATAAGGCTGGAATGTATCCCTTGATAATGTCAACTGCAATCTCCTGCAGGGCCAGCAAGAGCACAAAGCGAAGGCAATCTTTTAAGGGATTCACATTCTGCTCTGCACACCAAGTTAAAAATCGACTCCACCTCCCCAAATAGATTGCCTACTGAGCTGAGAACTGTATGCCAACTACCTTTGTTGACAGCTGGAAGGAGCCCAGTTAATCCAACTCAATCTCCAGGCATGACAGTGAGGCTCTGGAGGTTGTGGTACAGAACCTTGCACTCTTGATTGGCATAGGAGGTCGGTCCTGAGAGATAGACAGGGGGGATACTGTAAGTGGCTCAGATGTCAGAGTACCACACCCCTCTCTGCCATGAAGACTTGGACCCAGTCCTAGTGAGCCTTCCTGGAAACCGAGGAATCAAGGGAGTGGAAATAAACATGTAGTGAAGTGGAAAGAAAATGCATGCCCAAAGATCACTGTTGCAAAAATTGGTGAGCAAGAACTCTAGACAATGGGCAAGTCCTAAAGAGATACACCTCAGGGATGCCACCCAGGGCAAAGATGTCATGTACCAGCTTCGGATGAAGGTGCCACATGTAGTTGGTAAGATGACACCAACTCAGGCTGTAGTTCTTGGTATTAAGAGATTGCAGACCGAAGACTGGCAACCAATCACAGCCCCTGCTGGTGTGCCCATGCCCAGGGTTTTAGCACCTCTAGACTGAGCAAGTGAACTCCACTCCTCCCTCTTTGCTGCTGCACCAAATTGTGGTCATATATTCACTATCAAGATCTGTGAGTGAGCACATATGAAAGGTAAGAAGGCCTTGAGCACAAGATGCATTGCTGTTAGCTCTTTTAGGTTTGTGTGCAGCACCTGCTTTTCTGGGGACCAGAAGCCTCTGATCTCCAGTTCCTCCAAATGAACACCCCCACCTGAAGGTGGATGCATCTGTCACCACCACAGTCACGGATGGTGGAGGGGAAAGACATCTCATGCTCAGGTGCACCTCCACTGACCACCAAGTCAAGTCCGCTACAGTGTCCCAGAAGATGATAATGGAATCCAACAGATTTTCTCCATGCTGGAACCACTGCCTGCAGAGGCACCACTGTACAATCCTTGTGTGTCAGTTGGCAAAGGTGCCCCGTAGGATGCAGGATGCCAGCAGACCGAGCAGTCAGAGTATCTGTAGGACTAGAATCCAAGCTCCCTCCTGAAACATTGGAATCTAATCTTGAATGTCTTGAATCCTTTGGGGAGGAGGAAATGCTTGAAGCAATGTCATGTTTAGTACGAATAGGAGGCATTGTGAGAGCACTAGGTGTGACTTGGGCATGTTGAACAGTAGTGTCACTGTTGCCTTGACACAAGACTATCTACTGCAAGCGTGCTTGGAGCAGTCAGTCATCATGGTACAGGCCCACAAAGATCCTTGAACTCCTCAGATAAGCCGCAATCACCACCATCACCTTGGGAAATAAACACCATGAAATAAACACATGCTCCAACCATCAATGACAGAGAGCTTCTAGTCACTTTACCGAAGCCTGTGAAACCAGTGGACAAATGAGAGTCACACAGACCACTAGCCTGTATAAACTGTGGTACTAAAATGCATGATAAATAAATATAACTAGGAAGCCGTCTAATCCCCCTTTGTCCCAATCCTCCCTGACCAGGCTTAACTTTACAAAACTTGCATACCTATTTTACTCTCCTTCTCCACCTACAGCCACCTAGACATAGCTGTCATTTTCATTAACGCTTCCAAAACCTTAGATTCTTCAGAATTATAGAACTTATTTACAGTCCCTGGTAGAATTGGCTTGTCACAATTCTTTGTAGACTTGATTAGGTTGCTGTACTGTGGTCTAGTAACACTTATTAGGGTCAATGGACGTATATCCTCTCCAGGAGCAATTTCCCGAGGCACTAGGAAAGGATCTACTCTATCTTCTATCATGTGTGAGATCATTCTGGAGACATTGGCTGCTAAACATAGACAACATCACTGGGAATATGCAATCATATATACCAATCGTAGAATTCTAACTTCTCTCAATGCCGATGATATGACTCTCTATGTGAGGGCACCCCAAATAACCCTTAGCCCGTTAATGCCTAAATGTATACCATTTGGTGCCATTTGAGTGTTTAATATAAATTGATGTAAATTACTGATATTTTCTTTTACCCCTTGGGGGAGTCATTTTGTACTAGAATTCTCCCTAGAATGGTGCGAGGGCTCAGCCAAATAGCTGGGGATTTAGGTCAGATGTGACAGAGATGTCATTATTTGCGAGAATTATGGTGTCCCCATTACTAAGTTAGAACATCAAGTTAAATGATGGTCCACTCTCCCACTGTTGCTGGCTGGGCAATAATGAATATGACCGTTTTATCAAACCTACTACTTTGAACATCCCCATTTGGTTGTATAATGGTACAACGCATGCCTGAATAACGCATGCCTGTACCACGTGGTCTCTACCACAACTGCGTCTTTACCATGCAATTTTGTGGTAAAGATGTGATGGGTAAAGGGGCATGCGGGCTAAAGATCATACCCCTGGCCCCTGCCCTGTAAGCTGTCTCTTTCCCCCTGCCCCCTAAAAATTAAACCCACACCCCAAAACCGACCCTGACCTCAGCCCCCTGCCCTGCGCACTAAACTATCCCCTACAACCATAAACTACCCCGACCCTGCCCTGTAAAACTGTCCCTTCTCCCCCTGCCCTAAGCCCTGAACATTAAGCCCACACCCCAGAAACTACCCAGACCCCCTGCCCTGAGCCCTAAAATCGATGCCCTACATCTCTAAATTACCCGACCCTGCTCTCTGCCCTGTATACTGACACTTTTCCGCCTGCCCTGAGCTCTAAAAATTAACCACACACCCCAAAAACGATTGTGACCCCAGCCCCGCTGCCCTGAGCCCTAAAAAACTGTTCCCTATTACCGTGAAGTACCCCGATGCAGCCACCCATCTGGCCAGAGGCCTAACACTGTCCCCTGCCCTGAGCCCTAAAAACTATCCCTTACAACCCTAAACTACCCCGAACCTGCCCTGTAAACTGTCCCTTCTCCCCCTGCCCTGATTCCAAAAAATGAATCCCACGCCCTAAAAACTACCCCGACCTCGACCCCAACCCCTTGCCCTGAGCCGTAAAAACTATCCACTACATCCCTAAACTACTCCGACCTGCACACTGCCCTGTGAACTGTCCCTTTTCCCCCGCCTCTTAGCCCTAAAACCTGTCCCACACTCTAAAAACTACCCCAAGCCCCTCCTGAGTTCTAAAACCTACCCCCACCCTGAAAACCTACACCCTCCACCCCCCAAGACCAAGCCCCAGCCCCACTTACCTCACCCTGTCCTTAGCCCCATTTCCCTCACAAAGTGCTTTTTACAAACATTCAGGTCCTTCATGGTAAAATTGACATGGGCTGGCAAGCACTCCAGACTTAAATGGAGAAACTAACTTTTCATCAGGGTTGATTTGAGGCCTGTGATTTGGAATTGTATTCTCTGTTCGCACAAGCACACTTTGCATCCTGTTGGTTTCATCCGTCACCCTATTTGCCGCATAGAAGGCCCGATTAGGAGTTTGGCGGTGAGGCGTTGGGTCCGCCCCGCTGCCGCACCGCCAAACCTGCGGTGAGGTTGCCGCCAGATTAAAATTCAATTCAATTCAAGACATTTGTAAAGCGCACAGCTACCTCCGTAGAGGTGACGCGATGCTAGTGACCAGTCAAAAAGAGAAAAGAAATGAACAAATTACTTGGCCATAAGATCTGTATCAAACAGGAACGTTTTGAGATTGCTTCTAAAAACTGATTCAGAAGGGTTGCAGCGGAGACTGAGTGGCAGAGAGTTCCACAATTTAGAAGCCAAGTAAGTAAAGGAGAGACCACCTTGTCTAACTTCACAAATGCAAGAAATATAAAGTAGTTTCAAATTGTTGGATCTCAAGGCTCTGGACTGGAAATAAGGCCTCAGACACCTCTTAAGATATAGAGGGCCCTTGTGGTTCTAGGCTCTAAATACTTAAGTGAGAGTTTTAAATTAGATTCTCTTGATCAAAGGAAGCCAATGAAGATGTCATAAATCAGAAGAGATGGATAAAAGGGAAGGAATTTTCAAAATGAGACGAGAGTAACCGAATTCTGGATATATTGAAGCTGTTGCAGAAGGAAGGCTGGAAGGCCTAAATAGAGCAGTTGGCATAGTCCAATTTAGCTATGACCAAGGCGTGGACAACCGTTTGGAGGCGCATTCTTCTAAGGGATCAAAGGATCTCAGGGTGGCAAAACAAGAAGCAGAGAGAGTTCTGACTTGGGTTTCAAAACTAAGCTGCAAATCAAATTTTACCGCCAAAGAAGTCGGGGGAGCTCCTACTTCAGGAGGCCGCAACAAACTAGCATCCGGGGGAAGGGTAGTGCAAAGAAAGAAACTCCTTTTTATCTGAGTTGAGTTTAAGATATCTTTCCTCCATCCAAGCTACCACATCTTTCAGACATTGCTCAAAAGAGCTAAGAGACAAAGGCATTTATATGTTCCTTGAAAGCAAGAAAGAGCTGGGTGTCATCAGCATATGAGACCACCTTCACCCCCAAGTTTCCACCAATTTGGTAAGAGACTCCAGATAGATATTAAAAATAGTCTGGCTGAGTGCCGAGCTCTGGGGGATGCCACATACCAGCAGTTTGGAGGATGAGGTAAAGTGAGGAAGAAAAACTGTTCGGGAATGATCCGATAGAAAGGATTTCAACCAATTCAAAGCTTGACATCTGACACCAATTCTTACAATTCTATCAAATAAGGTGGCATTAAAAAACGATGTTAAAGCCGGAAGTAAAATCCAACAGCATAAGCAACACAGGCGAGCCCTGATCTAATTTATCCTCGATTAATTTCGATACCTCTAGCAGAGTGGACTCAGTGCTAGAGCCCGAGCGAAAACCCAATTGAGAATCATGCAGAAGAGAATTAGATTATTAAGAAATGAGACAACTGTTTAATGACCCTTTTCTCAAAAAGTTTAGCTACAGTGGGGAGAAGAGAAATGGGTCTAGTTGCTAAGAACCTTAGTATCTGCTGATGGCTTCTTAAGTAGTTTGAGCAGTAGAGCCTGTTTCCAAAAAAGTGGAACCTCACCCAATTCCAGTGATTTATTAATCAGCATGTTTATAATAGAATTCAACACCTCAGCCTCTAGCTTTAAGAAGGCAGGAAGGCAGAAGGGCAGGGGCCTATTGGCAATCCTGATTTGCACCTCAGTAGTTTCATCGCTGAATCAGCCAAGGATATGGGGTCAAACCTCATAAGTAGAGGGCCAGGAGAAGTAGAGACCGGAGGAGTAACGACAGAAGAAGTTAAAGCAGAAAATTGGTTATAAAGGTTTTGAACTTTCTCATTAAAAAAATTTGAGATCTTGGCAAATATCCACCGTGGGAGTAAGAGCAGTTTCTGTAGCAGAGGGAGAAAGACATTTTTTTTACAATTTTAAAAAGTTTGCGAGGCTTATTAGCTGCTTCAGAAATAGAAGCAGCAATAAAGGCACAGCCAAATCTGTAACTTTATCCTCATTATCATAGGCCCTCCTCCAGCACCGTCCTAGTATTTTGCAGCCAGAATTTTCCACTTTAAGAGCCTCCGAAAAACAAGGTGCAGAAGGAGAGAGTCTACGGGGAGAGATCGCTCCAATGGGGGCAATGGTGTCTAATGCAAAGATTAACCAATTGCTGAAGCTGTCAACATCAGATTCCAGAATTCCATTGTTGATATAGGCGCTAGACTGTAGGGCCTGCAGAAAAGTTGTTTCAGTTATCTTAGTCCACGGTCTAGAAGTTTTCAAGGCAGATCCTTGTGCCTGCCTAAGATGTGGGGAGAGAATATCAAAAGGGATCAAAAAACTGGTCAGACCAAGAGAGCTTAAGAGCTGGTATGACCCTAATCACAACAGTAGATGAAAGAATTAAATCAAGTGTATGACCTGCAGAATGGGTGGGCTCCTTTATCAACTGTTCCAAGTAAAAACCTTCCAGAGAAGACAAAACCTCCAGAGGAAACTTTTAATATGCTTGGAGGGAGCACGGCGGTCCCACCAAGCATATTGCAGCCTCTGGACTGCTGCACCACCTCTAGGGAATGGCGGTTCCCTGACGGTGGTCCGACCGCCCTATTCATAATCGGGCAGTAAGGAAACCGCCACTGCTGCGCCCCCACGAGTCTGGCAGTCCGTGGACCGCCAGACTTGTAATTGACCCCGTAGTGTTGTTGGAACTATTTAATTTAGCTCCTGTACCCCTTAAGTCGCAGGTGTACGTATATGTCCCTTGACATTCAGTAACCATTGACACAATGGCATGCACTGCACAAGCCTGGGAAAAACTGATCTAGACTTACTTTACTCACCTGCTGTCCCACTGCCTTACCAACCAGATTGAGCAAGACTAATGAGAAGAAAGAAGTAGCTCAAATGTAATCCCGCGACTTATTGAAGTGGGGAGATGTATATAACAAAGTTAGCTTTATTACTCTCAGTGGGTAGTGGTATCACTGAAAAAGCAAACCATACACTGCTGGATGCCTTCATATTTCATCGTCTTCACATAGCATGTAAGACTAAGTTTCACCACCTTGCCTCTCGAACCTCCTATTCCCAAAATGTTGGAACAGCTGACAGTTGCTAAAATGTTTAATAGTGCTGCTGTATAGAACCATGCAGGATAAGGCTCCGAATATTTGTCTCAACTCCAGAACATAAAGGAATGAGGGTCTTAATGTTGAAATCACTGAGGAGGATTTGAAATCCTGTGGCATTCAAACAAATATGATATCCCCAAGTAGAGCAATTATTCATTTTAAGTTTCTGCAAAGATGTTATCATTCCCCAAAGAGTATAGGAAGGTGTAGGCTCAGGGAGGATTCCAACTGTGCTTGATGTGGAGCACCTGAGGTGGGCCTTCTACATCTGGCTTGCTGCTGCACTGGGTTCAGAGCTGCAGGCCAGAGGTAATAGCGTCTCTTTCCTTGATGATTGATAAAGATGTACGTCTTGATCCTCAGATAGAACTGCTAGGATGGGTGAAAGGCGTTCCTAACACAGCCTGGAAATTCACAGACTTGGCCCTTATGTTCATGTTTGGCCCTTATGTTTATCTAAAATGGCAATTGGCTTGTCATTGGGGTAGAGGCAGAGTGACATGTTCTAAGTATTGGATGAAGGCTCTTACCTACTGTAATGAGAAACTTAAATTATATGCAGAACTGCTGCATCCCACTTCAAGACCCAAAGACATCTTAAATCCATGTATTTTCTTTCAACCGCCGCGCAGAATGGGGCTTACTGCACAACCTATGATGTTGTAGTGATTAATGAAATATTCTATATCTGAGTATGGAGTATGTTGAACCAATGTTCATAGCTATTTGTGGCCCTGTAATAGTTAAGATGAACAGTGAATTTGTATGTTAGACTTCTTTTTTTACGAAGTGTGGATTTTAATGAAAAACTTTAAAATGTCTTTCATATATCTTGAGCATTTTGAACACTACATTGGAAGCTATGTCTGATGCACCATGTTTATGAATATCTGATATTGTGCTGTAATATAAAAATGTAAATAAAAAAAAAACACAAGACCAATCTTTTTGTGGTTCATGCTTGCAATGACCATAGGGATCAACGCTATCGCGGATCCCGGTTTTTTGCTTCACACAGTGATAGAGATATTCTGAGGGTATTCATCCCCTCTGTTGTGGCCTGAGCCCATAGAACCTTTCAAAGCTCTGCTTGAGATTATACAGCTGACCTATTACAGATACCAGAAGCTGTGCAGCATGATACCAATTATAATAGTGAAGCAGTCAATTTGCTGCCATTCCCTTCATCTGATACTGTGAAATATTTAGACTTACAAAATGCAAGTGGTCTGGACATTTCGCCTCATACAGATATTGACAGCCCCCCTTCAGATTTGGTCCCCGCAAAAGTGGTCAAATATCCTCATGTAGATCCTACTTCTCCATCAGCTGACGCATTCCTCCCCTTCAAAGGTGCAATCCCATGAGAGATGCGTGGGAACGCTCACATTATCGACTGTACTAAACTGCATGGTGTCAAGATGATATATCACCAGATGACCCACAATTTCTGTCAGTACACCCTTCCCTGGAAATTCTGCCCAAGGTGTAATCCCTCCACGAAACAAAAACTGGGAGCCTTCCAGGTACGATGGGGAAACGGATATTCTGAGCAAGCAGTGCTTCACTTTCCTCCTGTTCCGTGGGACATGGCGGCAATGGTTGTCCAAAATATGCCGGACCACCTCAAAGAACATTTAAAGAAGTGGTCCATGGCGGACAGGATGTGCCTAGGAAAGTCATCATGGCAGAACATGACAGTGCGGAATCTGTGGCTAGGATTGTGGGCTCCTCAGTAGCCTTGCATAGACATTCTTGGCTCAGGCCAACAGACGTTTCAGGAGATATACAAGCAGCATTGATACACATGCTCTTCGTTGCAGCCTGTCTCTTCGAAGACAAGGATGACATCACCTAAGAGAGATCAAGGTGGAGAGAGCAATACCTAGAACCTCGGGCCTCCAATCACCTGTGTGAGATTACATGTAGTTTTCAAAATTTCACGGCTTCTCGAGATGGACTTATTGTTGACAACAGCAACCCTCTCGGCCTGTCCTGCAACAGAATCAGTTGTTATGTCAGTACAGGAGCAAGATAGAGGCCGTCAGACTCAGCAGCCCCTCTCCTTCTTTCCTTCCTCTGCACCCGTCGGAAAGCCACTTTAGCTTCCCCTTGAAGAAACACATGCAGCCTGTGGTAGGATGGGCATCCTCTTTTCTACAGGACTGAAAGTCCATTACATCCATCCAATGAGGCTGTCAGATTATACAAATGGGAATGCCCTACCCTTCCAGCAGACTCCTTCTCATAATCCTTTCCCTCAGTCCCATCAGTCAGAAGACTATCCTCGAATACTACTGCAGGGGAGGCCGTCATCGCCATCAGGGGAGCAGGTCTTCAGCCCCCAACTATCCTTGCGGTTGTCACGCTGCCAATTTTAGCTGTATGCCAGGAGGCACTTTTAAGCAGCTCGGGGCTCCCGCAGCGCGGGAAACCGTCATCGCCATCAGGGGAGCAGGACTTCAGCCCTGAGCTATCCTTGCCGCTGCCATGCCGCCAACGTTGCCTGCGCGCCAGGAGGCGCTTTTAAGCAGCTCGGGGCTCATAAAGCGCAGGATGTGCGCGGATGCTCCTGGGAAAAGCCTAGGCCAAGGGCGGGCTTATCCACACCCCACATAGCCCAGAGGAGGCTGGGCCATCCCTCTTGGTTGTGACGTGATAATTACTCTGGCCTTGTACCACATGAAGCTTCCACGTTCTCGTCCCTCATCCAACGGAAGATCCCTGAGAAGACCAAGAAAACAAGTTACTTACCTGTAACTTTGGTTCCCCAGTATTGGTAACTTTCATAGATTCTCATGCTTTGTATCATTCCCCGTCGTCGGAATGGGAGCCTCGGTAAACAAAAATATATTTATATATATGTATAACCATAGAAACAAAAGAGAAAAATAGGCCTAGGCCTCATCTCATTTTGTAGTATATCACCCTCTTTGTGTAAAAGAGCCCAAACTTTTTCCAGGACCAATCAGCACAGCCTCACCCCTTGGAACCTTCCTGAGAGAGCTCAGAGCCTCAGATTTTCGTAGCCGTTGTGCCAACAGCCACTACGTCAGTAAACCGGCAGAGCTTTCCCAGGGGAGGTGGGTGGGCGCATGAGAATCTATGAAAGTTACCAATACTGGGGAACCAAAGTTACAGGTAAGTAACTTGTTTTCTTACCCCAGTATTGGAACTTTCATAGATTCTCATGCTTTGTATCAGAATAGCAAGCAGTAAATCACGACAAGCACATTTCGGAAAACACATGGCTTTACAAACTCATCTCAGTGTACATGATAAAACAACCATTACTGAAACCAAATGTGCTTACCAGGATGGAGGGATTGTAGGGAAAGCTCACCTCTCATTGAAAAAGATTCCGGAGGACTGCTTGACCAACAGCAGCTTCATCTCGTCCCACCGATTCCAGGCAGTAGTGCTTCGTGAAGGTGTGTACACTGCTCCACGTTGCTGCCCTGCAAATGTCCTTGATCGCAACTCCAGCAAAGAGAGCCACTGAAGACGCCATCGCTCTCGTAGAATGAGCCCGGGCCCTTTTATCCAAAGGTTTGCCCGCAGCCTGATGACAGTATTGGATTGCACTGGAGATCCAGTGGGAAATGCCACTCTTGGCGAGCGGCAACCCCTTCCGTGGTGCACTGTAGGCAATAAATAGCTGAGTAGACTTTCTGAAAGAGCGTGTGGGCTCGAGATAGAATTTCAGACATCTCTGGACATCCAAAGAATGCAATGTTCGTTCCGCCTGGGTGGAAGGACGCGGAAAAAAGGAGTTCAAAATTAAGGGTTCATTCAAATGAAACTCCGAAGGCACCTTCGGGATGAATTTTGGGTTGGTTCTCAAAATCAGCACATCCCTCTTGAACTGCAGAAAAGGCTCCACTATAGAGAGAGCCTGGAGTTCACTAACCCTCCTAGCCGAAGTTAATGCCAAGAGAAGGGCTAGTTTCCACGACAGGAACTTCAAGTCCGCCTTGTGAATTGGCTCAAAGGGTGCTTTCATCAGTTGAGCCAGTACTAGGTTAAGCTGCCAGATAGGAGGGGGTGGTCGGACCGGAGGAAACATCCGAAATAACCCCTTAAGGAACTGCTAAACAATCCTTGCGGACCATAGAGATGGCCCCGATGTCTTCCGTCGAAAACGGGATATGGCAGCCAGATGTACCTTGACCGAAGAGTGCGCCAGACCTGATTTAGCCGGAGACAGGATGTAAGGCAAAACCTGATGTGGCCGGGACTTATAAGGATGGAGTTTATTCCTGTTGCACCATAGAGAAAATCTCTTCCATTTTGCCCTATATGTCTTATTAGTGCTTGGCGCCCGCGCCTGAGATAAAACATCCCTGCACTCCCTGGAGAGATTCAGATGACGGAATTCTCTGTGTTCAGGAGCCACGCTGTCAAGTGAAGTGACCTCGGATCCGGATGGAGCACCTGCCCCTGATCTCGCGACAACAGAGATGGAATCAGTGGCAAGCGAATCGGGCGATCCTGGGAGAGAAGCAGGAGTTCCGTGAACCAGAACTGCCGCGCCCATGCTGGAGCAATGAGAATCATCTTGCATGGTTCCGCCCTGACTTTCCTGAGAACTCGAGGAATGAGGGGAATGGGAGGAAAGGCGTAGCAAAATGCGCCGAACCAAGCAATCGAAAGGGCATTCCCCAGAGACCCTTGATGGGGAACCTTGCTTGCGTAAAACCGGCACTTGGCGTTCTCCAGGGATGCAAAGAGGTCTATGGTCGGAGTACCTCTTCTCTTGAACACTGCCTCCAGCGTGGCCTGATCTATCTCCCACTCGTGAGTCACTTCCGTCTGTCGACTTAGAGCATCGGCTGTGATGTTGAGACACCCTGCTAGGTGCTCGGCTTGCAGAGTGATCTTGTGAGAGATCGCAAAATCCCATATCATCTGAGCTTCTTTGGACAGAGTCCGCGACCTTGTTCCCCCTTGCTTGTTGATATAGTGCATGGCCGTCGTGTTGTCTGTCCGGACCAGCACTGCACGATTCTGAAGTCTGGGAAGGAACGCCAGCAAGGCTAAGTGAATGGCCTTCAGCTCCAAGAGATTGATGTAGCGTAGTCTGTCTGCTGGACTCCAGTGACCGCTGACCTGAAGCTCCTGGAGGACAGCTCCCCATCCTTCTAGGGAAGCATCTGTGGTCACCACCATAGGAGAAGGAGGGATCCGGAACGTTAATCCTCCTGCGATGTTCTCCTTCACCAGCCACCATTCGCAGGCTTTGCGCATAGCAGGTGTTATCCACACCTTGTCGTTGAACGACCCTTCTGCCTGGCGCCATTGTTTGTCCAACTCCTCCTGCAGAGGACGCATATGAAGCCTGCAATGCGGTATTAAAGGTATGCAGGATGAGATTGATCCGAGTAAGGACTTGTACCGTTGAACCGATACATATCTCCTGTGCAGCATTTGGTGAGCGGAAGTGGTCAGTTTGCCTTGACGCTCCTCCGACGGACGAGCCGTGCATTGTTTCGTGTCCAGAATAGCCCCAAGGAACTTTCGTGACCTGGAGGGTATCAGCACCGACTTGGACATGTTGAGCTGAAGACCCAAATGGGCGAACAACCGTATGCAAGTTGACACGGCCTGAGACGTTGCCTTGAACGACGGAGCCTTGACGAGCCAGTCGTCCAAGTACGGGAACACTTCCAAGGACTGCTTCCTTAGAAAAGCAGCGACTGGTGCCAGCATCTTCGTGAATATTCGGGGTGCCGACCGAAGGCCTAACGGAAGCACCTTGAACTGGAAATGGCTCTTGCCTACTGTGAAGCGTAGATATTGCCTGTGAGCTGGGTGGATCGGAACATGGAAGTATGCATCCTCTAAATCCAGGGACGCCAAAAAATCTCCCGGATTGAGTAGTCGTAGAATATCCTGGAGAGTGACCATCCTGAAAGAGAGTTTGATGAGATAGGTGTTGAGCTCCCTGAGGTCTAGTATAGGACGCCATGTATCTTCCGTCTTCCGAACCAGGAAGAACCTGGAATAAAACCCGTTGCCCCTTTGTGAAAGAGGTACGGGCTCTATCGCCCCCTTGATGAAAAGTTGGTGGGCTTCGAGATGTAACAGTCGGAGATGTTTTGATGGACGGGCGTCCGGAGCTCTTGTTGGAGATCTTGGAACTCCAACGTATGGCCACTCTGAACAATATTTAAGACCCGCCGGTCCGATGTTAAAAGAACCCAGCTGTCCAGACAAAAAGATATCCTGCCCCCGACCGGTGTTCTTGGTAGGGGAGGAACAGTAGCCAGAGCCAGGAGGCCGCTATTGCCTCTTGGCGTTGTCTCGTCCCTGACGATTCTGACGTCCTCTCTGGGACTGTCGAAAGAAAGACGCCGACTGTCCTTGGCGTTGGCTGGAGTATTGACCTTTATAGGACTGTCCTGATTGTGTGGAATATTGACGTTGGTTTCCTCTGTAATTAGAAAACCCTCGACCGCGTGCCCCTCTGAATGGCACTTTGCGATAGTTCAAAGACCCCAAGGACTTAGCTGTGTCTGTGTCCTTCTTTATGCTTTGGAGGGCGTCATCCACATGCTTACCAAAAAGCATCTCCCCGTCAAAGGTAAGGTCCAAGATCTTATTCTGGACCTCCTGGCGAAACCAGGTCGCCTTCAACCAGCCTTGACGGCGCAAGACCGCTGACCCTGCCAAAGCCCTGAAAGCAGTAGAGGCTATGTCCATCGCACAGTCAATGACTTCCGAAGAGCATCTTTCCCCTTCCATCAGAACCTGCTTGGCTTCCTCTTGACTCGACTCTGGTAGCTGGTCCATGAACGGCTCCATGTCGCACCACATCTGGCGGTCGTACCTGCCTAGAATAGCCAGAGAATTAGCTGCACGCACCAACAAGCTGGCCATGGTGGAGAATCTTTTTCCCACATTGTCCAGCCTCCTGCCTTCTTTATCCGGAGGCGTGGTTAACGGAGTGGACGGATTCTTTGACTTGCTTTGTGCGGCTTGAGATATTACGGAATCCGGCTTAGGTTGTCCTAGGAGACATGCAGGACTGCCCTCAGGGGCCTTGTATTTCTTCTCTAGCCGGGGAAGAACCGGAATGACCGTCGCTGGATTCTGCATCGTTTTAATTCCCTCATCCCAGACATGTTCCATGATGGGAATTGATCTGACCGACTTCCTCTACTGTGCTTTAAAGTCATATAGGAAGCAGTCGGACTGCTCCACTGTAAGGGGCAGACCAAACCTCTTGGATGCCCGTTCCATCAAATTATGGAAACCACCAATATCTGCCGGAGGCGATATATTTGTCTCCCGGCCCACAGCATCCGGATCCTGCATACCAGTGTCATCAGGGTCCCCATCCGGATCCCCTGGATCAGTAAGAGGGATCACCTGCCCCTCGTCGTCCTCATCTGTATCCAAATCTTGTGTGTCTTGATCGGCAGGTTCCGTACCTGAAGGTTGAGGAACCACTAACGGTACCACCGTTGAAGTGGTACGAGGTATGTCCTTTGGCAGAGGTGGCAAGTCCATTGCCATGTCACGTGGCACCACAGACGTAGAAGGACGCACCGGAGTGAGATCTGGTAATGACGGAAAATGAGCTTTATAGTCTTGCAGCATCATTTGCAAATCCGTCACTAAAGCCACTGGCAAGACTATCATATCCTGCCTCAGAGAGCGGGGGTGTACTTCCTGTGTCAAGCTTTGCCGCCCCTCCTGCACCTCTGGACCATAAAAGTCCTCAGTATCCATGTCCTGCTGTTTCACATTCAGGTCTGAAGGGCTGTAGGCGTCCCCATACTGCCCATCCTCTCCCTCCTCCTCCGAGTCATCGAGAAGCATGGATGGTGGCAAAGGCGTGACCCGCCTAGGAGAAGTCATGTCCGGCGTAATCTTTAATCTCTGGATGGCAAATCCCGAATTCTTCGTCGTCGACGGTCCCGTCGACGGTCCCGTCGATGGAGTCGATGGCAAAGGGATTCCCTGCGTCGACGAACTCGACGACGACATCGTCGACTGAAGGGTAACTGTCCTCGACGGGGCTAGAATCGTCGTCGGCGATGAGGACGTCGACAGTTCCGGAATCGCCGTCGACGGAGCAGTCGTCGACGGAGACTTCTTCTTCGTCGACGGAGCATGTTTCATCGTCGACGGAGCAACCGTCGACGGTCTCGTCGACGAACTCGTCGTCAGCAACATCGACGAACTCGTCGTCGCCATCGTCGACGTGGTCTTCGTCGTCGACACCACCGTCGAAGACGAGAAAGTAGCCCTCGTAGACGATGAAGTAGATATCGTCGACGGTCTCGTCGACGACCCCATGGAAACAGTCTTAACTATGGAGATCGTCGTCGACGTACCTGCTTTAGCCTGCGTCGACGGACGCTGTTTCTTCACTGGAACTGACTGAGGAGTTTCTGCAGCATTTTTCTTCACAGATTTCTCCTTCTGGGATGGAGGGGAAGATGTTGCAACCTCCTTCTTGTCCCTAAGGGCTACGTCCACACCAGCAGCCCGTCCCTGCCTCTCCTTTACACTGCCGTGAGGAGATTTCATGGGACCAGCCTCCTCAGACCTTTCAGAGATCCCGTGAGGGGCTTTGAGAGGGGGTTCCGCAGAGGTGGAGGGAGATGACCTACCCCTCTTCTTAGATCTCCTGGAGGAGGTACCAGAGATTGATTCCTCCTCATCCGAAGAGAGAACCTCCGTCCTGGTCTTTAGCTTCTGCAGCCACGTCAGCAACCGACCCTCTCTGTCTCTCAAGGTTTTGGTAGAGAAGGTCCGACAAATTTTACAGTCTGTGGCCTTGTGTTCCGGGTACAGGCAGTATATGCAGTTTTCATGCTTATCTTCCACAAACAGTCTCTTCTTCCCACAAGAAGCACAAGATCTGAATAAAGCTTTCTTCTCCTTTTCTGACATTATGTCACAAAAGATGGCAAATAAAGATGACTAATAGTAAAATTCTAAGAAACTGAGCAGAGCTCAGTGGAGACTCCCTAGCACAACGTGCGGTAGAAAAATCTGAGGCTCTGAGCTCTGTCAGGAAGGTTCCAAGGGGTGAGGCTGTGCTGATTGGTCCTGGCAAATGTTTGGGCTCTTTTACACAAAGAGGGTGATATACTACAAAATGAGATGAGGCCTAGGCCTATTTTTCTCTTTTGTTTCTATGGTTATACATATATATATATATATTTTTGTTTACCGAGGCTCCCATTCCGACGACGGGGAATGATACAAAGCATGAGAATCTATGAAAGTTCCAATACTGGGGTAACTTATATTGTAATCCACACAGAGGTCGAAGGACACAGGGTACAGCCAGCGGTCATGACAGGGCATGGAGGAACTGGGGAATGTCGAATAAAGTTAATGGTGTAAGAGGAAATTTTCTAGCACAACTCTTGCCTGGGGAGTTAAGATCAAAGCCACCACAAGAGAAATCCTGGAACACTAACAGAACTTGTGAGCCCCGGAAGGGGGGAAAGCCATAGCAGGAATGGGGACCTATGTAAGAGAGCAACAGTACAGTGTTTATGATGAATGTACCTAAATTGATAAACAATTCAGTAGAATTGAGGGAAGCACTGGTAAACAAAGTCATCCACTGGATAAGGCAGGTAAGACAATGTCACTCAATTATAAGATCTGACATAGTAAATGTCAAACATTGCCCCACAGATAAAGATTTAGACCACATTATATTGGACCTGGTTAGCGGGGACCTGGTAGAGGGTTTACTTAATCTAGGCCAGCATACACTTCCACCTAACAGATCCTTGTTCCTGTTTAAACTTTCTCTTCTGCCCAAATCCCCGCCCACAGGCCTAAGGTATGTGGGATTGCCAAACACTACTTCAGAAACCTTTTCTCAGGGCCAGGTCCAGATAGATCATGCGCATAAACACATTTGACATGTAAAGGGACTGTCTTCCCATAGTGTTACAACAACTGTAACACAGGAAGGTTACTATCATCACAACCCAATAAAAGTAGATCAGCCATTGGAGATTAGTATGAGCAGGGTGAATGAGGTACAGTCCCATACTCAAATGAGCGTATTACCAGCCTTACATTCCGAGATGTCTAATACACACTAAATCACTGAGCCCAATAAGAAATTGAGATTGTTGTCATGGAATCTAGCGGGCCTCATGTCAAGGGTCACATGTTAAGAATGGGTGAACCTGATCCACAGCTATGATATAAGCCTCTGTCAAGAGACATGGGCTGTTGACAAAATACATATGGGCTTTACCAATTATAGTGTAGAAGCCAAACCGTCAAAAAAGGATTGCCCTGCTGGCGGCCTAATAATTTGGATAAAAATTAATTTGGCGGCACATATTAAAAAATACGCTATAAACTCCACCGACATATTGGCCGTGAATTTCAAAGTAATAGCTCAGTCCTATTAGTAAACATTTACCATAGATTCCCTTCCCAGCAACATGATTCCCCCAAAATCGTACTCTTAGAGTTCCTAGAGAGGGAAGGGGCATTACATTATATAGTCATTGCAGGAGATCTTAATACAACATTTGAGCCCCTTGAAGTAACTCAAAATGTAATTGATGAAGAGGACACCGAACTAGGAATTCCAACCCTGAGTTTTGGGAAGCTGGCAAAGAATGTGAAGGTAGCACTCCAAATTACTTGCATATAAATATGGGCTGAGGGCTGTAAATGGGCGTTCAATTTCTGATCAAACATTTAAACACACATACAAGAGGGTAAATTGTAAAACAAGAACCGGCTATTTTCTTCTTGATATGCAACTTTGGTGGAATCTTGTTGACATGTGGGTAATAGAGAGATATGACAGTGACCATAATGCTCTATCTTTAGAATGAATTCCAGAACCTGATCTATCTTACCCCAATACCCTTAGTAATAGCAAAAGGAGGACTAAATGGCCTTCCATTGGAAATTGCGCTGATACCTTGGCGCAAATTTACACACTAGATTCCAACTCATTGGTCACTATGGGTGTTAGAAGATTGGAGATACACCCCTTGGTGAAAATATTTATAAACTTACTTCACAACATCAAAATATTTTTCTACAAAGATAGCACTAGAAATTAAAAAGTAAGGAACACCAAGAATGAATGATTTGACGAGACTTGTATTCAAGCTCTGAAATCTTTGATGGGGATGATCAAAGCTGGCCACAGAACACTGGTAGCTTTAAAAAGGAAAGAATTTAGGAAAGTCCAACACGAGTCACAAAGGAATTGGCATATATGGTAGTGGCAAGATTTACTAGCGGCAGCCCAAACTAAAAATACTATGGAATTTTGGCATCTGATCAAGAATGGTACAAAAATCCAGTTGTGGAGGAAAATGTTAATATCCTTCCACAGATCTGGGAAGATCATTTTTATAAACTATATGCAGGACCAAAAAATGGTGGAGGTGTAATCTATGAGTATTTTGATTTAGAATCAGGTACAGCCCACCTTGCCTTCACCATGGAAGAAAGTTTAGAATGTAATAGCAACTATTCACTGGGGAAAAGCCCCTGGCCTTGATTAAATTCCAGGCAATCTCCACTGATCAGAACCTAAAATATGGAGTGTAATCTGAAATTGTACCTTTAATGCCATATTAAAAGGCACTAAAAACCCGGACACATGGTTAGGCACCCCAGTACTGCCCATATTTAAAAAGGGGGACAAAAGTGATCTGGAAAATTACAAGCCTATCAGCCTCATCGATATTGCTCAGAACATATTTTGCCGGCACTTGCTAGAGAGGATCCAGGACTGAGCGAGAGAAGGAATTTATTATCACCTCTGCAGGCAGGGTTTAGAGGCAAAAGAAGCACTATAGATCAGTTATTTCATTTTCAACTGATCCTTTGGAAAGTGCTGCATTTGATCTAGTTCCCAGAGAAAAACTGTGGGCAGCACACAGTAAAATGGGGATCCCAGAAAAACTCCTGCAAATCATTAATAGATTGCATACAATGCTCGAATTAGAAGGGGGAGTGAGGGGGGCTTACTGATTGAATCAAGGTAAACAGAGGAGTGCGGTAAGGGTGTGTCCTTGCTCCTACTCTCTTTACCTTTTACATTAATGGTTTGATTGAACCACTCTTGAACAGTAGGGGGGTCCACCCAGGCTTCCTGGGCAAGTAGTGCCTGCACTTTTATTTGCAGATGATACTCTGCTCATTTCCCAAACCCCACTTGGGCTTGAAAATTTAGTAGACCAGCTCAGGAAGGGATGCGATAAATCTGGATTGGAAATAAATTCTTTAAAAACAAAATTTATGTTTTTTAATCATCCTAAGCAGTTTAATCGTAGTATTAAGCAGGGCTCGACAGTATTAGAGTAGGTAAAACAATTTGATTATCTAGGGGTAAGGCTGACTAGCACACAATCACGTTCCCCACAAATAGTCAAAAGCCAACTTTCGCTACAACACTCAGGGACAACCCTAGCTAAAAAATCAAGGAAGTGAATTTATAGACTGCTGATTCCAGTAATCCAGGTCTTCCAGGCACAGGGTTTAGGAGCCACACTCTACGGGGCGGAGCTTTGGGGCTACTAATGTGAATCTCATTGAAAAAAAAAAACATATTTATAAGATCACTCTTGGCGCTCCCTAGAAATATGCCACTAATACCAATTCGATTGGACATGGGCATGAAGAATGCTGCTCATGTCATTGCCCTCAGGCCTCTCACATTTTGGATTCGCATTTTGTCGAATGACTGCACTCCCCATGAAGGAATCACTTTTAGATGTACTATCATTGGATACCAGAGGGAATGTGCAGTGGATAAACTATATAAAGGGATGGTTGGTCAAACTGGGCATGAGTGATTTGTGACTCAACCCTGATAGTATTCAGAAAAGATCTTTAAATCTTCTCAAAAAGAGATATAAGAGTTATGTGAACGATAATTGGTTATGTAATAGAACAGCAGGGATATTGACAAACAGGTTTTTAAGTTTTAAGGATAATACGCAACAGGAAGACTTTTTGAATCGCATAGAACTACCACTTGGGAGAGCCTTATACCTTAAATGTAGGTATAGTATCCTGCTAATCAAGTCTTTGTAGCAAATGTAATGGCTCTAATAGTTCGCACAGTTGCCCTGTATGTGAGGGTGTACCTGAGACAGAAGCACACTTTTTATTCTTTTGCCCAAAGTATAAGCATATTAGAAAAACATGACTGGTTCCGATAAGTTGGATCCTTGCTGCCAATCGAATAATTGAGATCACCAAGATTTGAAAAAGTGATTGAACAGAACTTTTAATCTTTGAATTGTCAAGATATTTGCTATATGCATGGCGATCAAGAAGTAGGATATTGCTATCCCTAAACTGATCTAAAAATACATAAAGCACCTTATTAATTTGTTACTAGTAAAATATATAAAAATGTTGTATTCCGCTTTAGCTGTCCGTATATAGGTCTTCCTGATACATGTCCTTATATAGGCACAATTCGCATTACCCTTATATAGGCATAAGATTCCAGTCCTTATTTAGGCATTAACCATGCTATCCAAATACAGGCATGGTCACCTACATCCGTCCACCCGAACGTTACAACGAGTTCTTAGAAACCAGACCCTTAAGCTCTTGGGAGTTCCCCTAGCACAGGATCATTGATATCTCCAAGAACTCATTTATTATGCATGAACCGCTAATCCTTAAGGGTTCATTCCTGACGTCTTCCTCTGCCCGACCTTACATCAATGCTAACATTCCAAGGCACCTACCAGGCATAAATATACCTTCTCTTGCACAAGCAAGTAGGAGGAGACCTCGACTTTAGAGGAGCCTATGTCCCAGCCTGACGCACTAACAAGAGATGCTGTCATCCCTGCTTGCAGAGAATCCAGCTTGCAGTGTTCTGACTCCCTTCGCGGGGTGTTACGAGTTCAAGACCAGGAAAGAGATTCCCACCTCTCTCATTCTCAAGGTATGGAGCTGACTAGAACCTAGAGGGACTCTTGGCATACCAAACTTGGCATACCAGACTATAGCACACCATACTATAGAATACATCACCTACTTCTTAACTTGTACTACACTTAGGTTAGGTACACAGGGGTAGAACTAGTTAGAGAAGCATCTTATGAGTACTCGCATTTTTAGCTTATGTTATTTATGTATATGAATATATGTGTCATGGCAAAAAGATAATGCTAGCGCAGTATTTCTTTCTTACTACTGCTTACGCTGTACATAATATATCTTGCATACTGTCTGACGATTGTAACAGCTCATATCTCTTACACAAGAAACAAGACTGTTCAATAAATCCCTTTTATTGAAACCCCCGTCTAATCTTTCTGTGTAACTCTGAAGAAACTAAGCATGCACGATTAGCTGAGTGAAACGGTTATATGTTGTTTCCACGATTATGAGACTGTTCCGATTCTAAAGGGAAACAAAGTTGTCATGTTTATGCGGTTGCCAGAAACTACTCCCTTCTTGTTTACAAGGAGTTTCTAGTGGCCTCTGAGTTAGCTGGTACAAAGTAATTTCGTTTAATATACTCGATAGGGGCATACTGACCTCAGTCCTATGCCAAATCTATAGGGTATATTATTCCAATGCGCAGAGCCTATTAGGGAAATAGGAACTACAGTACATGGCGCCCAACGTTTGGTAAGGCACTAATTTAACGCTAGATATTGAGTAACTCAGTTGTGCTTTTCTCAGAGACCCCTTCTCACATACTCCATAAAACTTCTTTATCCGCCAAGCTGAATAGGACAGAAATCATATATATTAGCTGCTTGGTTTGTTCAACGTTGTAGGATAAAGTGTGCCAAAATATTGTGCACCTTATCTTTGTTTCCTTGAAACTTGTTCTACATTTTTAAAAAAACAATGTCCCTGAACAGGGATACTAACACCGAGAACGGTGTAGCTGCGACTGACCCAGTCGTAACAGCTTTTTAATTTTACAGGTTTAAATGAAACCGATGAGGGTGTTATAAACATCTCTCCAAACTTGAGAAGAGCCATCACTCTAAAACTTATAAAACACGGCCGAACACCAAGAGGTGGTTGAGCAGTTTTCGTGATAGAGGCACACAAATCCTTTCAGACAGAGGTATTCTATTCATGGATTGTATTCCCAGAATCAAATCCAGTAACAAAAGTATTTCACTTCTTTAAAAAAGATGAACCCCCTGAGGAATATATTCCTTTCGAGGATATTGAAATTCCACTCACATACCAGGAGCATAATCTCTGGATTAAAGGCGCACTAAAACATCACAAAAACATTACCAGGCTCGGTTCACTAGGTAGACCAGGAGCAACATGGCCAATTCTAGCCGGCTACACACCTCATCCTGACATCGAAGAAATGTCAGCCGAAGAATTACTTACTCAACTACAAGAGTTAATAAAAATTGTCATGCAGACTTTCACAGTCCAACCACCAATGACCATTCCAAATCAAACCCCCCAACAGGGGTATACACAAAAAATTACTCCACAGACTTAACACGCAGTCATGGGTAAAATGCCAACAAAACGTAAACAAATTCCATTCTGGATGGCTCAAAAAATTACTCAAATCGAAGCAGGATTTCCAAATACTAGCCCTTATGAGAAACACAGTATCCTAACAATCTGTTTACCAATGGGGATCACACCACAACTGGAAGACTGCACCACTTGGGGTACAGTCTTTGCTGCCATCTATACTAAAACACATGGTGTTCTGTCAATTACAGTAATACCAGATGTCCTGAAACAAATTCAAAATGAATACGGGGCAGAGCCTGCACTGAATTTAGGTATGAAAATACTGAAAAACTTCGACCAGGTCTCAACAATATTATTATCTAATATTAAAGGGGAAGCAGCATCAGTGGCGATCCGCCATCGCTTAAAGGAATTTGATGTAACAGAACATCAACAAGAACTACCCAGAAAAATAGAAAAATCTTATGCAGAATTAGGCAGAGACAGTTTGGGCGGAAAACCTTTTAAGCCAAAACTGTCTGAAGGTCCTGAGAAGGACTCTATTAAACAAAATCCTACATCTTCTAAAAAGAAGTGGGAAACTAATAAACAAAATTCTAGGATCAGTCCTAATCTGTGTTCCATGTTCGGAATTATCCTATCCCCACTCCAGGGATTCGAGCAAAAGGAACGTTGTTCGCATCAATTACATAAGAGTATGTGAGTGGGAATTTCTTTGGTAACGCTGCACCACTGCCTTTGCTTGAAGCATTGACAGCCAACAATATCTCACTGATCCTAGCAGCACATGAAGGGATAGCCTCTACCCATGCAGGTGTTTCTGCAACAGTCTCTTTACTAAAACAAAGATATTGGTGCCCTGGCATTAGGAAATAGACCAAAAACTATGTTTTGGAATGTGAAATATGCCAACAGATGAAAGTCTCCACAGTGAAAAGTCCTGCGCAGACACCCCTGTTGATTTCAGACAAATCATTAGCTTGTGTTTACCACTGTGGTCCCTTGCGAAGGGACGGTAACTATTAATATATAATGGTCGCAGTAGAATCGTGCTCAAGGTTCCTATTTATGTGGCCTCAGTGCTCGGCTGACGCTCGAACTGTTATAAAAGATTTGCGAGTCTTTATCGGCACATACGCAATTGGCACACTACATTCTGACCAGGGCCCTGCGTTTAGCTCTCGGGCTTACAAAGAAGCCATGGTCAGTTTGGACATAGCATTGCAGTACTCCTCTCCGTTTCATCCTGAGGGAAATTCTGTTGCGGAAAGGAAAAACCGGGACATAAAGCAGTCTATAACAGCTAGAGTATTAGTTTCGGGTGATGGGTGGGTCAAATATCTTTATGGGGTCCAACGCTCATTAAATAATTTGCCAAGAGGTTCTCTACGGGGGGTCACTCCATACGAGGTCCTATTTGGGACAAGAATGTGGGTTCCTGATCTCGAATGTAAAGGCACAGTGGTGGAAAATAAACCCTTTGATATCAAAGATCGTTTAGCTGTTTTACAGGATCTAAATGAACTAAGATCGAAACAAAGCAACGTGTTCCTGAAGCCACCCACCACTGGGGAAAAAACAGCATAAGCATATTAGAAAAACATGACTGGTTCCGATAAGTTGGATCCTTGCTGCCAATCGAATAATTGAGATCACCAAGATTTGAAAAAGTGATTGAACAGAATTTTTAATCTTTGAATTGTCAAGATATTTGCTATATGCATGGCGATCAAGAAGTAGGATATTGCTATCCCTAAACTGATCTAAAAATACATAAAGCACCTTATTAATTTGTTACTAGTAAAATATATAAAAATGTTGTATTCCGCTTTAGCTGTCCGTATATAGGTCTTCCTGATACATGTCCTTATATAGGCACAATTCGCATTACCCTTATATAGGCATAAGATTCCAGTCCTTATTTAGGCATTAACCATGCTATCCAAATACAGGCATGGTCACCTACATCCGTCCACCCGAACGTTACAACGAGTTCTTAGAAACCAGACCCTTAAGCTCTTGGGAGTTCCCCTAGCACAGGATCATTGATATCTCCAAGAACTCATTTATTATGCATGAACCGCTAATCCTTAAGGGTTCATTCCTGACGTCTTCCTCTGCCCGACCTTACATCAATGCTAACATTCCAAGGCACCTACCAGGCATAAATATACCTTCTCTTGCACAAGCAAGTAGGAGGAGACCTCGACTTTAGAGGAGCCTATGTCCCAGCCTGACGCACTAACAAGAGATGCTGTCATCCCTGCTTGCAGAGAATCCAGCTTGCAGTGTTCTGACTCCCTTCGCGGGGTGTTACGAGTTCAAGACCAGGAAAGAGATTCCCACCTCTCTCATTCTCAAGGTATGGAGCTGACTAGAACCTAGAGGGACTCTTGGCATACCAAACTTGGCATACCAGACTATAGCACACCATACTATAGAATACATCACCTACTTCTTAACTTGTACTACACTTAGGTTAGGTACACAGGGGTAGAACTAGTTAGAGAAGCATCTTATGAGTACTCGCATTTTTAGCTTATGTTATTTATGTATATGAATATATGTGTCATGGCAAAAAGATAATGCTAGCGCAGTATTTCTTTCTTTCTACTGCTTACGCTGTACATAATATATCTTGCATACTGTCTGACGATTGTAACAGCTCATATCTCTTACACAAGAAACAAGACTGTTCAATAAATCCCTTTTATTGAAACCCCCGTCTAATCTTTCTGTGTAACTCTGAAGAAACTAAGCATGCACGATTAGCTGAGTGAAACGGTTATATGTTGTTTCCACGATTATGAGACTGTTCCGATTCTAAAGGGAAACAAAGTTGTCATGTTTATGCGGTTGCCAGAAACTACTCCCTTCTTGTTTACAAGGAGTTTCTAGTGGCCTCTGAGTTAGCTGGTACAAAGTAATTTCGTTTAATATACTCAATAGGGGCATACTGACCTCAGTCCTATGCCAAATCTATAGGGTATATTATTCCAATGCGCAGAGCCTATTAGGGAAATAGGAACTACAGTACATGGCGCCCAACGTTTGGTAAGGCACTAATTTAACGCTAGATATTGAGTAACTCAGTTGTGCTTTTCTCAGAGACCCCTTCTCACATACTCCATAAAACTTCTTTATCCGCCAAGCTGAATAGGACAGAAATCATATATATTAGCTGCTTGGTTTGTTCAACGTTGTAGGATAAAGTGTGCCAAAATATTGTGCACCTTATCTTTGTTTCCTTGAAACTTGTTCTACATTTTTAAAAAAACAATGTCCCTGAACAGGGATACTAACACCGAGAACGGTGTAGCTGCGACTGACCCAGTCGTAACAGCTTTTTAATTTTACAGGTTTAAATGAAACCGATGAGGGTGTTATAAACATCTCTCCAAACTTGAGAAGAGCCATCACTCTAAAACTTATAAAACACGGCCGAACACCAAGAGGTGGTTGAGCAGTTTTCGTGATAGAGGCACACAAATCCTTTCAGACAGAGGTATTCTATTCATGGATTGTATTCCCAGAATCAAATCCAGTAACAAAAGTATTTCACTTCTTTAAAAAAGATGAACCCCCTGAGGAATATATTCCTTTCGAGGATATTGAAATTCCACTCACATACCAGGAGCATAATCTCTGGATTAAAGGCGCACTAAAACATCACAAAAACATTACCAGGCTCGGTTCACTAGGTAGACCAGGAGCAAAATGGCCAATTCTAGCCGGCTACACACCTCATCCTGACATCGAAGAAATGTCAGCCGAAGAATTACTTACTCAACTACAAGAGTTAATAAAAATTGTCATGCAGACTTTCACAGTCCAACCACCAATGACCATTCCAAATCAAACCCCCCAACAGGGGTATACACAAAAAATTACTCCACAGACTTAACACGCAGTCATGGGTAAAATGCCAACAAAACGTAAACAAATTCCATTCTGGATGGCTCAAAAAATTACTCAAATCGAAGCAGGATTTCCAAATACTAGCCCTTATGAGAAACACAGTATCCTAACAATCTGTTTACCAATGGGGATCACACCACAACTGGAAGACTGCACCACTTGGGGTACAGTCTTTGCTGCCATCTATACTAAAACACATGGTGTTCTGTCAATTACAGTAATACCAGATGTCCTGAAACAAATTCAAAATGAATACGGGGCAGAGCCTGCACTGAATTTAGGTATGAAAATACTGAAAAACTTCGACCAGGTCTCAACAATATTATTATCTAATATTAAAGGGGAAGCAGCATCAGTGGCGATCCGCCATCGCTTAAAGGAATTTGATGTAACAGAACATCAACAAGAACTACCCAGAAAAATAGAAAAATCTTATGCAGAATTAGGCAGAGACAGTTTGGGCGGAAAACCTTTTAAGCCAAAACTGTCTGAAGGTCCTGAGAAGGACTCTATTAAACAAAATCCTACATCTTCTAAAAAGAAGTGGGAAACTAATAAACAAAATTCTAGGATCAGTCCTAATCTGTGTTCCATGTTCGGAATTATCCTATCCCCACTCCAGGGATTCGAGCAAAAGGAACGTTGTTCGCATCAATTACATAAGAGTATGTGAGTGGGAATTTCTTTGGTAACGCTGCACCACTGCCTTTGCTTGAAGCATTGACAGCCAACAATATCTCACTGATCCTAGCAGCACATGAAGGGATAGCCCCTACCCATGCAGGTGTTTCTGCAACAGTCTCTTTACTAAAACAAAGATATTGGTGCCCTGGCATTAGGAAATAGACCAAAAACTATGTTTTGGAATGTGAAATATGCCAACAGATGAAAGTCTCCACAGTGAAAAGTCCTGCGCAGACACCCCTGTTGATTTCAGACAAATCATTAGCTTGTGTTTACCACTGTGGTCCCTTGCGAAGGGACGGTAACTATTAATATATAATGGTCGCAGTAGAATCGTGCTCAAGGTTCCTATTTATGTGGCCTCAGTGCTCGGCTGACGCTCGAACTGTTATAAAAGATTTGCGAGTCTTTATCGGCACATACGCAATTGGCACACTACATTCTGACCAGGGCCCTGCGTTTAGCTCTCGGGCTTACAAAGAAGCCATGGTCAGTTTGGACATAGCATTGCAGTACTCCTCTCCGTTTCATCCTGAGGGAAATTCTGTTGCGGAAAGGAAAAACCGGGACATAAAGCAGTCTATAACAGCTAGAGTATTAGTTTCGGGTGATGGGTGGGTCAAATATCTTTATGGGGTCCAACGCTCATTAAATAATTTGCCAAGAGGTTCTCTACGGGGGGTCACTCCATACGAGGTCCTATTTGGGACAAGAATGTGGGTTCCTGATCTCGAATGTAAAGGCACAGTGGTGGAAAATAAACCCTTTGATATCAAAGATCGTTTAGCTGTTTTACAGGATCTAAATGAACTAAGATCGAAACAAAGCAACGTGTTCCTGAAGCCACCCACCACTGGGGAAAAAACAGCAGTCCCAGCAAGGCCTGTCTGGATCCCAAAAGTTGGGGATCTAGTCAGAGAGAAGATTGCGGACAAGAAGGATTTTGGACCTTCTTACAGACAACCAGTATCTGTCCTAGCCGTCCACGGAACAAGAACAGTGCTTCTGCCGCCCCTTGCTGGAAAAAAGGAGAAAAGATTTGTGTCAATCGACCTCATCAAACCACACTATGTGGTCGATAGTAAATAGTAGGCCACATGGACTCCGACCTAGTAGCAGACGCCCTCCTCTCGCTACTATCCAAGAGGTTTAGACTGAAAGACTCATAACCATCGAGAATTCAGCAGAAAGAGATGAAGGACTAAGCAACTATGCTATGGAACTCATCCGTCTTGAAACTCAAGTAACAGATCGTCCAGTTACACCTGTCTACACCAATGTTACACGTGATCAACTGGTTCCAGGGATTTCGATGAATCCTGATGCAATTGGACCAATTGTCTGAACTGCTTCTGGCTACTTCATTAACTTTGATACGTTTTCTGAGGATCCAAGTGAGCCTGAAAAGACGCCAGCCCTAACAACTTTCAAACAACAAGCAGAAGACTTTTTTCATTTTCTAAAAGAGACTTATCTGGTTTCACCATGGATTGAACTGTGGATTATTTCTGGAATATTTTTCTTTCTGCTTTGGCTAGCTTTGGTAATGACTCTTAACGTGCTTATGAATGGCAGATACATTCGTTTGGACACTGAAAGTAAAATTGTGAACTTACTTTTAAAGCCACACAAATCTTCCCATCGTGAAGCAAGAGACTTGTCAACAGTGAACATCACAGCCGTTCCTATACAGAATGGTATCGTTTGGGACAAAACCAATTTCGACATATAATCGGCCTGACGGAACTTTTGAAGATTCCTCATTTAGTTAAAATTTCATTAAGTGATTTTATTACCGCCAGTACCTATTCTGATGATTGGGACTTTGAGACTGTTAATAACATGATGTCTGATCTAGAAAGGTCTGCTGTGTACTCTAACAATGAAAATTTAGAGGATTCATCAGAAATCTCTCACTGTGGTCGACAATGGGTTAACAACTTTGTCATTCAGAATATATTCACTGGACAACATTGTATCCTCTGCTATTGACATACTGGATCAAGATTTAGCCATGTTACAAGAAGGCAAATCTTAGTTACGCTCTATTATGTTATTAGGCTGCACGCTGCAATTCTTGCGTTCAGGCTATGTGCCTTGGCGTTTTATCAACACGTCGTCTCTGTTTTCAGAACACAATTTCACAGATCAACAAATCGAACTGACACAAAGGGGAGAAAAGTATACAGTGCTGAGCATTGAAAAATTACCATTTACGGTAGCAGAAGAACCAGCAACAGAATGGCTTATCCATGGCAAAATAACTCTGCCTGTCACTACTTTTCATTTTCAGTATTGCCTCAAACAAATGCAAGCAGGCAAATATGAAAGGTTGGGTAAAGAATACATTAAGACATCCTGGGATTTACCATACGAATACAGATGTTGGTGTAGGGATCGTGAAGTGTTTCTAAGCGGTACACACTGTGAAAATGCACTGAGTGGATCTCTCATATGTCCGGACATTTCTTTACACGGGGCTTGAAATGGTTCTGTGTAAAACTTGTCCTGCCACCTGCAGGGTACACCAGCTGCTGTGATTAATCCAACGTTTGACCAACTTTCTACCGGCAGTTACCTCATGTTGAATGATCAAGGTTGCAGTGGCATGTTGACAGGAATCCCATATCTGGTAACAGTTAGCTCCAGGGTTACTTGTTGTATTCAAGTATTGTTCCCCGAAATAGACACAGTCAGGGAGTCACCTCTATGGCCTTCATTTAATGTTTGATACTTTAAGCAGAATGAAAGCCATGCTTTTGCAACAGACCATGCCTTCGACCTCGGCCAAAGAAACCTATGATCTACAAATTGCAAGGACTTCGGCTGAGATACAGGCTCTGATTCGTACAAACTGTCCTATACATTTCGTAGAAATGATGGGACGTGTCTTAAACATGTCTGATACGAGTGGGATTGTACATGTATTTAAGACCATATGTTCAGGACTGTTAACACCTTTTCAGGCGGTCCTCGGAATCATTCCAAACTTCGTGCATTCGGTGTTTGGTGGTCTGTCATTAATTCTAGCACTCGTTGCAGAAATCCTGTTTCTATTCCAAATATTACGCTATGGCAAGCCTATCCACCGGCATCACTCCCAGCAACTTGGAGAAAGCTCTCCTAGAGTGGAAGTGCCGTGAGCGCATAGTGCACCTTTCAGGCATACCTCGTCTACAACATGGTTTCTGTCATTTAGACCAATCTGGCAAGATTGCATTTTACCTGTTCTATGCTGCTTGCTTTGCGGTGAAGAATGCGTGTTAGACATCTGTTTAAAAACTCCCATCAGTCATGCAAACAGATATCAATACTCTGCTGGACGCGATAACGGCCCATGCTCTGTGTTGTCCCCAGAGGCTACTAATCCTGATGACGGTATTCGTTGAGATCTCACAGACGCTTCTTGCTGCTGCTGCGGTACGAGATGGATCAACAGGCATACAGGTAACAACGGACGCAAACAATGATGCGGCATCCCATGCTGAAGGCGATGCTTCACATCATTGTGCACTTAACCTTCTAAACGAGGTGTTCCAACTGTCACCGACATCTGTAGACAATCTTTTGTCTATGTGAGTAGATGATTTCATGTTTACTGTTATCCAACATAGGGATTCTACCATGTATTATGTGAATATATATGCACCCATGTGTGTGCTGCTATTTTTATTTTTATTTGAAGTGTTTAGTCATACGTGAAAAATGGTGCAAAAGGATCAGAGCTCCTTCTCTTAATTTGTGGGAAGGGCAATGTTTCAAAAATTTTTAATTTTCAGGGACACATTGTCACCTTTTGTTACCTCAATTTAATTTAGTACCATGTTATGAAATGGTTTTGGTTTTTGAATACTTGTCAACCATTTCGTCATATGTATATATTTCTATTAATTCATATTGCATTTATTTCCGATAAATTCTTAGAGTGAGAAACTGCTGTAAAATGTACAGTACCTTTGCATTACATGTTTAGCAACGGTTTTATAAGAAAAAAAACAAAACTTATTTTAGTATGCTTTTACGAATGTTTTTAGCAACATGTGGTACTCAGTTTAATGTTTAGCATTTAGTATTATCGTTCATTTGAAAGTGGAGTGGGTGTTGTATTCCGCTTTAGGTGTCTGTATATAGGTCTTCCTGATACATGTCCTAATATAGGCACAATTCACATTGCCCTTATATAGGCATAAGATCCCAGTCCTTATTTAGGCATTAGCCATGCTATCCAAATACAGGCATGGTCACCTACATCCGTCCACCCCAACGTCACAACGAGTTCTTAGAAACCAGACCCTTAAGCTCTTGGGAGTTCCCCTAGCACAGGATTATTGATTTCTCCAAGAACTCATTTATTATGCATGAACCGCTGTTCCTTAAGGGTTCATTCCTGACGTCTTCCTCTGCCCGACTTTACGTCAATGCTAACGTTCCAAGGCACCTACCAGGTATAAATATATCTTCCCTTGCCTAAGCAAGTAGGAGGAGATCTCGACTTGATACACTGACAAGAGACGCTGTCATCCCTGCTCGCAGAGAATCCAGCTTCCAATGTTCTGACTCCCTTCGCGGGGTGTTAGAGTTCAAGACCCGGAAAGAGATTCCCACCTCTCTCATTCTCAATGTATGGAGCTGACTAGAACCTAGAGGGACTCTTGACATACCAAACTTGGCATACCAGACTATAGCATACCATACTATAGAATACATCATCTACTTCTTACCTTGTACTACACTTAGGTTAGGTACACTGGGGTAGAACTAGTTAGAGAAACATCTTATGAGTACTCGTATTTTTAGCTTATGTTATTTATGTATATGAATATATGTGTCATAGCAAAAAGATAATGCTAGCGCAGTATTATTTCTTTCTACTGCTTACGCTGTACATAATATATCTTGCATACTGTCTGACGATTGTAACAGCTCATTTCTCATACACAAGAAACAAGACTGTTCAATAAATCCGTTTTATTGAAACGCCTGTCTATTCTTTCTGTGTAACTCTGAAGAAACTAACCATGCACGATTAGCTGAGTGAAACGGTTATCTGTTGTTTCCACGATTCTGAGAGTGTTCCGATTCTAAAGGGAAACAAAGTTGTCATGTTTATGCTATTGCCAGAAACTACTCCCTTCTTGTTCACAAGGAGTTTCTAGTGGCCTCTGAGTTAGCTGGTACAAAGTAATTAAGTTTAATATACTCGATAGAGGCCTACTGACCTCAGTCCTATGCCAAATCTATAGGGTATATTATTCCAAAAGCGCAGAGCCTATTATGGAAATATGAACTACACTACACCAAGTTATAGGTTAGAAATATCAATGAGTTATTTAGCAATGACAGCATCGAAATTATTAGTTAAAGATAAATTATATATATGATAATGATGTTGGTCATGCTAATTAATTTTTAAAGTCACAAGTCAAATTCACAAGATTTAAATATACCGTACATGAATTGGATATGGGCAATTGTGAATACAATCTTATTGCAAGAGAAAATTTTAATTTTAGCAGGTTTTAAATAATAGTATCCCTTCTGTTAAAACAATATATTATAATTATACTGGAACTGATCATAAGTTTCGATTTTGGTGGTATTGGATAATTTGCCTCATTACATAGCTTATTTTAACTTTATTGATATGCACTTGACACTTTATCAAATTCAAAATTGGTGGTTATACAGTACAATCATCTAGTGATTCCTGGAAGTATTTTTGTAATTACAATAACTTGTAGACGATAACATGGATTGTGATTATGCTATGTGTCATACACGTGTTGTATTTTATAATATTATCTTATTGTGACGGTGGGGATTTGGGGAAATTCTTTTTAAATTAGTTATATGTTATGTGCTTTTATGGTTTTCTTTATGAAATACCGAATAAAGCTACTAATACTACTACTACTACTACTGCAGGTTGTTGTAGCCCTGATGGAATTGGTTTCAGAGCAACACATTGAGCAGAGGTGCTACTCTTAGTACTTTGTGGTTCCCAAGAAGGAGAGCAGTCTGAATCCAATTCTAGACCTTGGGCTCTTGAACTTTTACCTCTGCAAAGAATGTTCAAGAGGATGTCCTAGTTCAAGTTCTTCTACTGCTGAAAGCGAAGGACTTGACGGTGTCCCTTGACTTGTAGGATGTGTATTTCCACAAGGCATTCCTGAAGTCACACAGGATGTATCTTCATTTTGTGGTAGGGTCCAGTTACTACCAGTTCTCAGCCCTTCCATTACGACAGCCATTGGCACTGTGGGACTTCAGCAAGCGGAGTACAATTTAGAGTATAAATCAGCTACGGTGGCTATAATCTGGTCTGCCTCAAACATGAAGTTGCCTCATAATATTTTAACCAACAGTCTTTATTGTTTTTTATGCAGTAATTCCAATACCGTAAATACAATGTCACATGACATACAGTACATGTTGGTTGGAGGGCATAGGAACATTAGTACAAAAGCTTTACTGTGGTAAAACTATGTGAGCTTCCTCATCATTAGAGGCCCAAGGCTGCTTAGGCATGCTGCTGTAGATTTCTCTGGGCACTCGCCTTGTCAATAGACATGTGACAGGGAGATCTTTCCATGCTATTTCTTTTGTCTTTCAGCTAGTTCTTGTTGCTACAAGATCTTGGTACTCATCATACCTCATTTATCAGGGCTAGGTGTGTATGTATGGTATATCTCAAGCTCCCTCACCTCACTCTCCAGTCACGCTTTCCATTTTCTTTGCAAAGCACAATCCCAGAGCAACCACCATGACTGCCTCCTGCACTGTACACATGCTATTCACTGTCTCCACATTCAGATTGAAATGTTCCTCAGTTTCAGTCCTGAATTCTTCTCGGAAAAGGCTATCAAGAAGTGCACTTGGCCTCATCACCAAACGTCCTGTAATACCTCCAGAAACCTAACTATTAACATCAATGGAGCATAGTCAGACAGTGTACAGTGCCCTGGCCATATGTTTAACCTCTACCACCTTGGAGCTAATGCCACGTGTGGTCAGTCAGTAGTTCAGTCTCGACAACATGTTGTGCAGCGAAGAGAAATATGTACCCTCCCTTCCCTATGTTAGGTTCCAGTAGCATGGCATTCAAAGAGCCAGCAGGGGCGGTTATTGGCTTATCAGGATCTGGGACCTGTCTAGCTGGGCCTCGAGAGTACAACTCAAATCACCTGTTCACAGAAGTACCTTGCGTTCTAATGATAACACAAGGTTCCTTACGTTACCAAAAAAAAACGTTTCATCCACATTTGGACCTTAATTGTTTACCACTGTGATATGTTTAGCTGCCATGATGGGTATTCAGTCTAAATATCGAGTTGGAAATGTCGAATTACACTAATATCGAGATTTATACACAGTGACCCAGAAATATCGACAGCAAGAATATTGTAGTCAAGAATATCGACTTTTAGGTAAGAAATATCGATTTCCAAAATATAGAAGTCAATAAAATCATTTGCAAAACTATAGTTGTTTAAAATATGGATTTTTTAATTAGTGTTATGTATTTTAATATATATTTTAAATGTATGTGATGTATTTTTTGTATAAGTATTGTTTATGTTTTTTAATATATGTGTTACATTTTTAGAAGTTATTAATTTGATTAAAATTACATTTCGTGTTTTTTAGTTCTATAGTGTGTTGGGGGTTTATAGGGAATAGGGTGGTAAGAAATTTAATTATAATAAATAAATGAATATTTTTTATTTATTAGTATTTATTTAATTGAGATTTTATCATGTTAATTGGGTTTTTAATTTTTTGGGTAAAGTTTAGGTGTGGGTTCTGGGGTTTACCGGTGTAATGGGTTGGAAGTAATTTATTTGTAATTGATTAATAATTAGTTGGTAATTAATATTAATTAATTAATTAGTTAACAATTATGGTAATTAATTTTACGTGCAGGCTGTGGGGTTTATAGGGGTAAAAGGTGGGAAGTAAGGAATTTGTAATTAATAATTAGTTGTTAATTAATATTAACTAATTAACAATTGAATATGGAAATTGTGTAATTAATTTTAGTTGCGAGTTGTGGGGCTTTTAGGGGTACAGGCTGAAAAGTAATTTATTTTTAGTTAATTAATAATTAGTTGATACTGAATGTTAATTAATTAATTGAGAATTAATTAGGGTAATTGCTTAATTATTTTTGGGTTTTGGGTTTATAGGGGTGAAGGGTGGGGAGAAAATTAATTTTACTTACTTTATAACTAGCTGTTAAATACTATTAGTTATTTAATTGAATTCTTTTTAATTGTGTAATTATTTTATTTACAGTTTAATTTTAGGTGTGGGTTGTGGCGATTATAGGTTTAAAGGGTGGGAAGTTAATTAAATGTTATGTGTTTAATTAGTTTTTTAATCAATAATATTTGTTTAATTGATAATTGATTATGTTGATTATGCAAATACTTTTTTTTTTATTTCCGATGTGGGTGGTGAGATGTGTGGTGTTATAGGCTAGGAAGTAAATGAACTACATTTTTGTAATGATTAATGTTTCTGTTAAATTATTTCTAATTAAAATTATTTATATGTTTCAAAATATTTTTTTTATTTAATTTAATATAATATCTGTAGGCATTTGTGATATGTATTTAACATTCTAATATGTTTTTTTATTTTTTATTTTTAATATGAAATATATTTTTATTTTTTGTAATTACTTTAAAAAAAAGTTTTTATTCTGTTGATGATATTTACTTGTTTTTAATTTTGAATTGACTGGAGTGAGAATATTAAATTTTACACCTCCACAATCCAACACTTTCCCTGTTAATGCACTGACATGTAGTGGGAATAGTATATTTTATCCCTCCGCTATCCAACACTTTCCCTAATGTTGCACTGACTGGAGGGGGAATACTAAATTTTATCCCGTTGCTATCCAACATTTTTTCCCTACTGTTGCACTCACTGGAGTGTGAAAAGTAATTTGTACCCCTCTGCTATCCAACACTTTTCCTACTGTTGCACTCATTGGAGTTAGAAATAGTCATTTTTACCCCTCCGTTATCCATCACTTTCCCTACGGTTGCACTCACTGGAGTGGGATCAGTAAATGTTATTCCTTTGCTATCTAACACTTTTCCTACTCTTACACTCATTGGAGTGTGAATAGTAATTTGCACCCCTCCACTATCCAACTCTTTCCCTACTGTTGCACATATTGGAGTGGGAATAGTAATTTGTACCCCTCCGCTATCCAACACTTTCCCTACTGTTGCACTGACTAGAGTGGGAAATTTAAGTTCAAAGATTTTTAAATAGTTTAATGTTTTAATTTATGATAGAATGTTTTTTTTTAAATAGATGGTATGTTATTGGTGTGTATGTGTATATATATATATATATATATATATATATATATATATATATATATATATATATATATATATATATATATATATATATATATATATATATGCACAAGGAAACTCACGCAGGTTCACCGTGTGAGATACAAGCCCTCCAACAAGAATGATTTGTGGCAACTTCCTTTATTTCAGGCAGTCATTGTTCGACCGCTGCATGGCATAACGCGCTTCGACCGTGTCTCAAGCCTCACGTTCCTTAGCGTGCCCATCACTGTCACCAACATCTTAGCAGCCTAAGAGGTCCAAGTGCAAGGATGCAGATGCCCCCTCTAAGGAAAGGGAAGCACCTGGCCACCCCCACTCTCGGTGATCGACTCAAGAACGAAGACCTACAACCATCACGGCAAGTCGTCACCCACTGGTGTCCAGATTCACCATACGGCTGGCAATGGCACCACGTCAGTCCTCGTCAAATGCGTCAAACACTACCATCTCCAGAGTACCAATGGAATGGAGTCCTACACCGCTGCCACACCAGCCGACAAGAAGGACCAGAGGCTACCTGTTAGTCTGGCTTACACCTGAACTGTGGCAGCTAGAGCATGTCTTGACCAAGACTCATCCACCCCAGAGGGTTGTGCGAGAGACTAAGTACTGGCTCCTCGGTGGTCTTGCAGCTGCCCCCAGTTGGCACACATGCAGCCCCAGCGCAGCCCACAAGCAGTCCCGTAGCAACCCGACAACGGGCCTCCCCAGGTGGGAGAGTTGAACTTGATATTGCCCCATTGACGGGTTACAGGATGCAGCAAAGTAGTTCAACAGTGACTTCAGTCGATCAGGCAACACCTTCGTGAACTCTCACCATGGACTCCAACCATGCTCATGATGCACCCTATTTTATGAACTTTTAGGACCCACCGCAGACCATCCTCAACGTCAGCGAAGTGGAGCAACTTCAGGCCAAAGGACATGTTCCCATGGGTATGCCACCGGAGTTCAGCCAACATCTCCAAGCCAGCATTCGTGCCCTGAACAACTCAGGTTAAATTAGGAGTGCCAGCAAAGGTCGTCTGGCTGCAGTCAGAGTCACCAGCCCATGTCTGCTGTCTTTTCGCCGCCGGACTTGTGAGGTTAATGGACCCAGTGATGTTTAGTTGACTGTTATTTATTCCCACAGGTTGGACTGATGTTTTGTTTTGTTCTTCAATAAAGTTTGGGGGGAACGTAATGTCCTGCAGGACACGTTCTAGCAGGCACATGTATTCCCAGCCACTCCCTTGAGTGTCACAACTAAAAAACAGGAGTATGGTCAGGGAAGCAATGCTGGACATGAGCTCAACTTAGTGGTTAACCACGCGCAAAAAGTACTAATAGACTCCGTGGTTAGGGTACTTAACAAGCGGTTGGGGCAACTCCTTCATCCCAACTCCATCTCTTAATGGATTCAAACTCTGTTATGAGCTTGAAGAGTTTTTCAGGAAAATTAACTTGAAAGCATTCTTTGCTGATAAGAAGGATGAGGGTGAATTTGTCTCAGTACTAAGGAAGGAGTCCACTTTCACTCCCCTCACCTGTGCGGTCTCCTTTGAAATTCTCACTTTTGAGCAAGACAAATTGAAGGAGGTGGAAGTCATAAATGCATCTAGAAACATATCTTTCTCATGGGCAGAGAACAGAAGACATCCTTGAACTCCCTAAGTAAGAACAGATGACAGCATCTGTCTTACAGAGGAATCAAGACTATAAAGAGGAGTGTTTGCGTCTGCTGGGCGATCGACACAACTACAGAATACTCAAGAATGGCCCGATTGAGACCCTAAAAACAGAGATTGGGATTATGGTAAAAGGGGTTTTATTAATTTCTACTATGTTTAGTCATTATGTCTTAATCATTTGACTACTATGAAATATCTTACATGATTTTAATATTTTAATATGATATTGTATTTTATATGAATTCTTTTTTTTTTAATATGTATAGTACGTCTTTTATGATGTTAATCGAATAAAGACTCATTGACTGACTGACTGGTAAAAGGGGTCCAGGAAAATAGATGGGTCTCAATGAAGGAAGCGGAGTTTCTGGTGGCAGATAATCCCGCTACACCAAGCTTCTATACCCTTCTCAAAATTCATAAAAACAGGACACCCACTTCGGGTCGAGCAATAGTATCAGGCGTCAATTCAATCCTGGAACCATTATCACGGTTCAGTGACTATTTCCTGTGTCTAATAGTGGAAAGCATCCCTACCTACATCAGGGAACTAAGGATTTCTTGAGACTTGTGAAAGATATTCAATATGACCTTGAGAATAATTTACTCATTGGTCTGGATGTTGAGAGTCTTTACTCAGGTTTACCTCAAGAAGAGATGCTAAGAGTGATAAACTATTTGTTCTAGAGTAAACGAAATTGCCCTTACAAGGCACTATTTCCAATGTAAGGGTACTGCGCACCTGCAGATATATGGGACCTCGATGGGCAGCAGGCAACCCCTACCACCAGAATTTACAAACGTAGAAACCCTACATCAATGATGTCTTAGTAGTTAGGAGAAAGGGATTTTGTGAAGTGGCTGTACATGCAGAATGATCTTCCTAATTGTACCCATGTCATTGACAAGGACACTCTCACGTTTTTAGATGTAAAGCTTTCTCATGACAATGGAACACTGAGTAAGGATACATATCACAAAATGACAGACAGGAACAACCTGTTAAAATTCATCAGCTTCCATACGTGTCTGTTGCGTGAGAACCTGACGTACGGACAATTTTGACGGCTCCCGATCCACTCTACCGGAAAGAGTGACTTTAACAGGCAAGAATCATATCTCAGCAAAAAACTCAGACAACGGAAGTACCTGGAGACTATCAGTCGGAAAATGCTAAAAAGATCCTGAAATCATAGGCAGGCACTTACTGTACACAGCCGCCCAAAAGAAAAAAGCAACCCGGTGGTAGGTTTTACCACACATAACATAATATTTAATGATGTCAAGAAGATTATAAACAGGAAATGGTAGATACTGAACTCTGGAAATGTAAACTTTGAAAAATCTTTATTAATGCACAAGCGTGAAAGGAACCTAAAAGATGTACTTGTGCACACCAGGAATCAAGAGAAGATACACCCTCCCCGTAGCAGGTGTAGTGTATGCCATTTATCTGACACCATAAAGAAAATGGACCTAGGCTTAGAAAAGGAATTGGTTCTGTGGAGACACACAAATTGTAACTCTTGCAACACGATATATCTGATTAAGTGCCCATGCAAGTTGCGATACGTGGGCATGTCGTGCAGCAAAGTAAAAGTGAGTAGTGGTCAACAACGGAGTAACCTCAGATGGGAAACAATTAAATTGGCCAAACCACTTCATCAACACAGGTCACACAGAGGATGAAATTAAGTGGACAGTCTGGGAGCAAATCAGAGCAACTCCATCTACGAAGCAACCACCCAGAATATTACTAGAAAAGAAACAAAGGTAGATTTATAAACTGCCCACTGACACCTAGGGACTTAATGACGAGATACTACGGCTAAGACTGAGGTAACTCCTCCGATCATGGCCTATTGTTTGAATTACACAATAACATCACAGAAATGACATACACAATATCATTATCAGAAAAGGAGGAGTGAGAAATACACAAGCCCACTTCAGGAATAGGTTTTAGAATATAATGAATGTAACTAGAACACTATGTCTGTCATACTAGCTATATTTCCCTGATAGATGTAAAAAGCGGGGCCCGATTAGGCTATCTTTGCCACTACCGAGCAGCTCCCCGGATGATTGCCCAACATACATGATTTATATGTGACTATAAGAGAGAGAGACGGGTGAGGAACACACAGTCCTCCTTCGTGAGTCCTTTTTTAATGTAAGGCATGCAATCAATAGTTTAAGTCTGTCATACCAGATGTAATACAGGACAGAGTTACACAGTGTGGTCCGATTATGACTGTTGTTCTACCTTCTAAGCAGAGATTGGTACAGTCACTCATATTTGAGCGCCATTTTGATACAGGCATACATACAGTTTGTATTGACCAGATTGGAAACACACGGGTCCAAGATGAAGACAATGAAACAACAAACTGGTGTGATCGTTGCCAGAACTAAGTGACCAGTCACTAGTTCAGGCGGGCTGACATCACTATGATGTCTCCATGGGTCTCGAAAAATGACCCTGAGATGCAGGAATTACAGGCACAATGCATTCGGTCAAACTGCAGACAGGGACCCGAGGAGTAGTACTGGGACTGTGACTCCACCCGTTGTTTTGACCATTTAAGTTATAATATTAAGGATACCGGGAAATCTTATACAGGTCTAGCTCTAACAAACAAGGTCCCCTTTGTTGTCTCTTCTGCAGTGTGACACTGGGGCCCGACTAGCCCCTGAAAGACTGTAGGTATTTTATACAATGCTGCCACTGTTAGTGAAATGTGCATGGTGGCGGGGGACGAATGTCAACATACTGCAGGCATCTGTGTGGCTTGGACTCCCAGCCTCATAAGGAGATAAAACAAGCATGGAAAGTGTTCAACACTAGTGTGAAGTGCTCAGATGTATCGGTTCATAGAAACACTTGTTCTGTTCAGAAGCACAAAGAAATAACTTCGAACGTATGTGTGAAAATAGCACAAGTGCGAACTCATTTTTAGAGAGTGTGTAGTGCCTAAAATTTCACAATAAATATTCAATGACAATTATGAGAATGCATTCTGAAGTTTCTATTTCCACAGGTATAAAAGACACTGAATACTTTTTTGACCTTCTGCATACCTGAATACTAGGATGGGTAATGTGTGAGTGTATGCATGGTGTTAATCACACATACACATCTTTTGATAGATATTAACCCCAGGACTCAAAGTACATTAGTGAGATCCTGTTGGCCTTGAAGAAATGTAAATATCTTAAAACCGAATGAAACGTCAAACCATTTTTGAGATAGGCGCACAATCTATGCTCCTACGCCATGTTAGTTTTTAATCTTGCAACGATACTTCCTAATAAATATTTTGTGGTGGATTACCAGTAGGCAATTTTAAGCACTTTGTTGAGATCCTCGAGAAGAATAATTCTTTTGGAGTCCTCACCCCAAGAGTGCAGCTGAGCCCATCAGGAGGATAGAACTAGACCGTGTGCAGACCCAATGATGAGCATGCCACATGACTAGCATGTGGTTAAGGGTCCTAAAAAAGAAACAAGGAATCCTGCGACCCTCAGAGTTGGAGGTCGAGATCTAGCGGCCAGCTTGTGAAGGGACTGAGCTCTCTTTTGTATGATGTGTACTAACAATAGTAGACAGGGTTTTGCCCCAAAATGAATGCCTCTTAGAGGCATGCGTAAACAGGAGAAATGTCTTTATTTCTCCAAACGTTTCTGACTTTGCATACTTGCTGCACTGTACAGCACACATCCAAAGTGGGAGAAGTTTTCAAGTTTGTATAGACACAGTATTTTGTACATGAAGGGTACTCTTACAGTACCAAACCTATTCTAGGCAATATGCACACACCCTTGCACTGTGGTGCAAAAGTGTGCGCATGGCACTAGGCAGCCTAACAGGACGCCAGTGCTAGGGAGAGTGCATGTCATAGTAGATATGGCACTTTCCTGCTCTCTTCCTCTCACACAATGCAGTGTGGCAACTTTAGGTGCTGTGCTGATTTCCATGCCATGTTTGTACATTTGGACCTGTTTGTTGGTGTCTTTTTTTGTTAAATGCATCTCCTGAAAGCAACATCTGTCTGTGTCTGCCTGTGTATGCCAACATTAGCTGTATTTCCCATGGGTTATTTAATCCACTGACATTCCAGATTAGGAAAAATATGGGCATCTTCTCTATGTGTTGTGTTTGGTGCTATGCAGTTTATGTGAAGTCATTTGGCACAACGTATGCGAAACCAGGTCAGAGTACCTTCAGACAGCTCGTCATCTCCAAGTCTGAGTTGGTAAAATAATTGCATCCTAATTGAAAGCAATCCTTCTCCTACTTCAACACCCCTCCTACAGTGGCAGTTGACCCTCTTTACAGTTCTCACAATAAGCCCTTCCCCCATATCCCCAACTCTAGTACAATGTACCATACTCATTTGTAAACTTGTAGGGGATGTAACACTGGGTATCACATACAAGTCAACCATGACTGCCCACCCCCAACTCGTTGAGGAGGTCAGATGGGGGATAGATTGTGCACCCAGTGTAAAAGAACTTTATCCGTAGACTGTGCAGCATATGATGGCATACTTAATCTCTTATAAATACGTTGTGACTTTGCCTACTAACTCTCTAATCACCCTTATCTACTGGTAAACTAAAAAGAGAACATAAAACAAATTATTATTATTATTATTAGTGAAACAAATTTAGTTAAGGAGAGGGGAGACAAGGCTGTAGGCAGCATCTTTGACTATGATGACGCCAATGTCCAGGACATCAAAATCAGGGGTGAGCGTAATTCAGTGGAGCGTGGAGCGTGTAGCGTAATCACATGGAATTCGTTTGGAATCCCGCAAGATTACGTATAAATATTATAATTATGCATATATGTATTATGTATACAAAACTGTAATTCTACGTTTAGCACTATTTCTTACCACAAAAATGACCCATTACATCCAAAATGGGTGCGAGAATGCATTTTACGATGAGAAATGTCGCTAAATATGATTTGGGGTAGGATTTTCCATCAACTTACTCCTGGCACTTAACACTATTTTCTTAGCGCGAAATGCACCCTCGTGTCCAAAATGAGAGTGGAGAGACATTTTGCGCTAAGAAGAATAGCAAGCATAAGCGGCCACTCACACTCGCTAAATGTGGTCTCACGAAAAGATTGTTTTCCCACAAATTACTTGTAAAATACGCAAGCAGGAGTAATCTTGTTATTATCAGTAATTCTGCATCAAAGAGTAATGAGCAATTACTAAAACCATTCTGATTACTCTGGCGTATTTGACGTTTCATCTGGCGCTATTTGAAATGAGCCACTATGAAAGTTGAATCTGTTTCATTCAGTCTGCTGTTCTGCTACAGAGATCCTGTACAGACTGGCTCTTTAAGGAACTCTGCTGCTTGCTGAGAGCTCAAGAAGATGTGCTGTTTACCACGATGCAATATTTCAATTGGGGTGAGTAGAGCATGGCGTTCTGCATGCTTTCCTGTGCTACTGCTTTTTCACAGGTAGGACTTTCCTTCTGGCCTCCTCTCCCGCCATGGTGATGTCTGGAACGAGGGAGACAGACTTGCCCTCAAAGGTTAGGCTCTGTCTTTCACAAATCAGGTGCATCTATAACTCTTAAATGTGAACATCTGTCAATGAATTATAGGGTGTGGCAGGGCACCCACCCAGAGGGGGCCTAGAGGCAAACCAACCATGGCTCTTTCTACAATAAGAAGAAGGGTGAAAGGATTGGCCACAAATTGTGACACCAACATTTTCTCAACATCTTCTTCCCGTTTACCAATGTTTGATGATTGTAGAACACTTAAGATATTGATGTTGGTATGTTTCAGCCTTACTTCAGGTCTTTATTTTTAACATCAATAAGACTCTAGATGTTTTAACATTTTCTTTTTAAGTTTGTTTTCTACATCTTGATTTGTTGTTCTACCGCTGACATTCTTTGTCCTTACTTCTATATCTCTGAATGTCCATTTTGAGGCTGAGCGTATCTATTATATTATCTAGCGGTGGAAGTCTTTGTTGCATGACTTTCCTTAAGAATTTCGGGCAGACTTATCAAAATATCATGCAGCGCAGCGCAGCGCAGCGCAGCAAGAAATCTTGCCGATCTCTGTTGTGTGACAAGAAGAGGGCAGATATGCGCAACAACACCCACGTTCCACCCTTGGAACGCCTCCCTGGGGCAGAGTACTGCAAGGAAGCAACTTAGAATGCCTTGTGTTATTCCAGATTTATAAAGCCACGCAGGGTCACGCAAGGTGGTCTTACATGGCTTGGTAAATCTCATTCCATGTATTGCGTCGTCCTGCGCCCCCTTGCGTGCCGCAACAAAGATGCAAGACCTTTGATAATATGTCCCTTCATGTCCAAATCATCCTTGTGCTTCACAGGACCTCTAGGCCCACTATCTACGTCCAGCATTCTAGAGATTGCTTCTGGCTTCAAAGTATAGTTTGGACCGTTTGTCTCGGTTTTACTCATGTTGGTGGACTCTGGGTCATTGCTAGGGCTAACAAGGAAGAGAGGACAGCTAACCACTGCCTGGCTGTTTATGAACTAATCAGCAGCAGTGTTTAATTTTAAATGGTGGTTTCCAGTGCTCGGCCCCAGAACTTAATTGTCAGCACTGGCTCCTCATAGTGGCACTGAGATGTGCACAACAACCATGTTTATTAAGTCAAAGTGCGATGGTTAGGTGTTATGTTGGTTCTGTCATTGGCAGTGGTGGCATGGACAATGTGTGGTGCAGGCTGCAGTGGCCTTCTGAGAAGGGCCCTGGCACTTAATTGTTTACAAATTAAGCACTGGTCAGCAGCAAGACGTTCTCTCATTGCCTCAAAGGTTTATTAGTCTTGTGAACAGTATAGAAGGTCTGTGGCAAGGTGGGATACCAAATCAAGATGGCAGCAACAGAACTTAGCAGGTATCTCATTATTCGAGGTGCCACTGCCTCTCCGTGGCTGCACGTCAATCAAACTCCTGTCTCAGCTGTACTGCCATTACAGGGTGGCGAATGCCTCAGAAACGTTATTGAAGGCAAGTATAGAGGCACATGCAGCCTTACATAGACTTATGTATACAGGCTTTGACCTCTAAAGCGTACAGTGTCACAGTCAGTTGGGTTCCATACATTAAGTTCAATCAGCCTTATATATGTTTTACCATTGTTTTCCCAATTCATAATCGGTTTATTCTATGTTGTCACTATTGTGTTTGTCCATTTTTCTTGTGAACACTTTGCTCTCAAGCACCTTCACACTTATATATAATTTCCTCTTCATCTCTCTCATCTTCCTTTGACTTTCATTTTCTACAGATTTATTTATTTTTCTCATACGAAACCTATTTACATTTCATCATAGCCCATGTAAGCCATTTTATCGTCATCACATTTTTTTGAATTTTTTAATCTTTATTGTCAATCTTTATGCGCACACGTAAACAGTTTTTTTCTCTACATATTTTTTCCTCCACATATTCTATATATACATTTTCTCTCTGTTCCCACCTTAATCTTTTGTCTTCATGTCATCCCTTATTGTCCTCTGTTTTTTTCCTCCATTTGTTTACATTTCATTGTTATTATTCTTTCAGTCTGTTTCCAACCTTGTTTGTACCTTTACTTCATTGCGACAATGTAAGATGGCTGCCGTTTAGGCGCTTCGATTATGATCTTTAACACGGGTGCACGCACCCGTTCCAAGATGGCCGCCATTTCAGCGTTCTATTCACTGTCTGCTTTCTCTGCTTATAATGGTTTGAACAACGGTTGACTATTGTTACACCGTATACGCGAGCACCACACATGTTCGCTTTGGATTATGCTAAAGGTAAATCCACGTTCAGTGGAGTCATCTTTCGTTTATCTCTTTGGTTTACTTCGAATTGTATTTCTTTTTTTCCATTGCTTTCGAGTCACGGTGGTTTTGTTGTTTTCTAACGTAGCTGGCCTTCTATGTACACATTTACGTTAACTTAATTTTCTTCGCCGCACTTTTCTCACAACTTAGGAATCACGGTGATTTTCTTGGTCAATGGTCTTTTCTTATCTCTTTTCTTGTTTCTCACAATTAGTAATCACGGCGATATTCTGTGTTGTTTTAAATTTGGTCAATGCCCTTTTTTTCACGTATCCAATCACGTTATCAACTCTCTTTTTTTGATCAGGATTACCGCTTCCCATCTATTTTTCTTAAACCCACATTTTATTGTTTCACTTATGTCAACATCACTTCCGGCTTGTTTTTCACAATAATGATCACATCTAACAAACGCATTTTATAAGAGTCATATGTTTGTTTGCAGATTGGTATTAGCTAAGGGGTCGTGGCACTTTCTCCTATCTTTACATTCTTTAGGATTCCTCCTGACGAAGGGTTACCCACCCGAAATGCATTGGGGATTCTCCTTTGGTTTCCTTTAAAAAGCTATTTGGATTTGCCTAAGCAACTTTATCGTTCTAATAATCATGATGAAAATGGATATTATTGTTCAATAAACTTCCAGATTGATCTCGTTGAACTTTTCTTGGATCAATTGCGATTTCGTCGCAACATTATTCCTGTGCTATAAGAGGGACACCATTCACCTTTGAGTGGTGCAACCATTCACAGTCAGTTGGGTCCCACATTAGTCAAGCCACACTCTTGCAGTATGTGCTGGCACCAGGGCTCTGCTCAATGTTGTCATGGGTGCCTCACTGAGAGGTCCCAGTCAGCTCACTCAGCCGCACGCCTTGCCTTATTTTATCGTGCTATAGCCCAGGCAGCAGTCCTCCCAGATTCAGGCCCATCCTCAGCTCAGGGCTGATCTCCCTCCCCTCCAAGCACCACTCGAGTGGGAAAGGCTCCAACGGCTGCCCCCAGTCCAAGTCTACCTAACAGCTCCTGGGGCCAAACGGAACTTTATCAGCACGTCCAGTTGCCACTACCCGTAGCTCAGAACCTAGCCGCCACTCTCCTTGGACCAAGAGTCACTCTCAGCACTGTCTTTTAGCCTCCATCAACCCTGAGGGATAAGCTTTTGCCTCGGGTCATCTGCTTGCCTGTTGTGGTGTCTGTCTGCGATCAGATTAGTTCCAAGCCGCCATCTTGAGTCGCATACTGTCTCCCAGCTCCTCTACGACTGTCAGTGTCTTCTTGAGGCTCGTAAACCTCATCGACCCATGCAGCGGTGTACATATGGCACAATTCTGTATGCCTTTGTATTTTTGGGTGCCAATTTGCAGAGGATGTTGACGGATTCTAGCTTCTGCCCACACGAGCCAGACTACAGTGTAGCCATCTTGTTGGCTGGCACTCTGGTACCCTTTTGGTCTTACGCTCTTTGAAGGCCTTGAAGTGCATGAGGAAGCAGGTACAACTAATGGAGGTGGGAGGGATGTAAGGGGGGAAAATATGGCCATTTGTTCGATATGGACATTTGTCTATTCCAGTCGTGACAGCGCTTCATGGGAGGTAACATTTACATAAGCACTAGAGGGAAACATTCTAAGAGCATCACTAAAAACAAAAATCACTGAAGTGACAGAAAAAACACGGAGAATAGCTCTGGATCTACACTGATGGTGCGCATAAAAGGGAGCTGATGCTGGTGCACTGGGGTAGGCTGATAACACCGTGCCATGGCACTGTGATGGAACAGGAACGCTATGGGAAAGTTTCAGATCCAACCTCGTGTCTGACGATATTCAATATGTGAATATCTGCAGGTAGCAGTATTTATCAGAAGCAGCTTGCTGCTGTACTTTTTAAGAGCAACAACTGAAATATAAAAAAAAAACATGTACATAGTAGGGGGTGCTGTGCTGTGAGTCCTTCATTCACAAAGGGATGGGGTGTACAATCTCTGAACTTCCTTTTACTTACGAGAAAAGTCAATCAATCACTAGAAAATAAAGGGCCAGATGTATGAAGCCATTTAGTGCTAAATCGCAGGGTTTGCAACCACTAAGTGGCTTTTAAGAATGGTCTAACCTCATTTTGCTATTTAGTAAGTGCAAACTGAATCGCACACTAAGGTGCCGATCACGATCCGGTAAAAACCGGGTACGAACTGTCGGACGGAGCATATTCTCCGTCCGACGCGCACCCGGTCGAAAAAATATACAAACATGGAAGTACGATTCGCACGGAAATACCATTTCCGTACGAATCGTACAAAACCCCGACCGACGAAAATAAACATACAAATGTGATCCGGGAAAGCGCCGACGTGACGTCGGGACGCACGCAGCCTGCCATTCACGAACCAGGAATAACGATTCGCACCGACGTCATCACGCACGGTGAATATTTTCCGGCAGCCAAAAACTGCCGGGAAATCAGGACGACACGAACAAGGAGTACCTGCACGCAACGGACAGACATGGACCCGAACCTACGTGTCATCCCGGCCCTCATAGCAGTCGACCTACTCTACAGGTTACGACGCAGACGCCGCAGAAGGTCAGAACAACAAAGGGAGGGGGGAAAGGGGGGGGGGCAGGACCAGGGGCAGGCCACAAAACCCCCACCAAAGTCACACAGCACACATGCCCTGGACATACCTGACCCCCAGGCCCTGGTCACTATGAGGGGGTGGGGGCGTGTCCAGCAAAGCCAGCGTCCGCCACAATGGAAGTGCTTGACGACGCGAACCGGCAACACAACAATACAGGTACATACCGTACCCACGCCTTAAGAGCGTGGGTACGAGTCGTACCACGCCCACACCTACGTCACCTCAACAATGGCGGGACGGCTGTACCCACGTGGCAAAGGCCTGGGTACGGCCCGCACAAGCATCACATAGCGTGGGGACGGATATGTACGGACCGTACCCCCACCCCCGTATGCATGGAGCGTACCCCCAACCCCAACAGTGTAAGTACGACCCGTACCCTCACCCGCGTACGTATGGAGCGTACCCCCACCCCAACAGTGTAAGTACTACCCGTACCCTCACCCGCGTACGTATGGAGCGTACCCCCACCCCAACAGTGTAAGTACGACCCGTACCCTCACACGCGTACGTAGGGAGCGTACCCCCACCCCAACAGTGTAAGTACGACCCGTACCCTCACACGCGTACATATGGAGCGTACCCCCACCCCAACAGTGTAAGCACTACCCGTACCCTCACCCGCATACGTATGGAGCGTACCCCCCACCCCAACAGTGTAAGTACGACCCGTACCCTCACCCGCGTACGTATGGAGCGTACCCCCAACCCCAACAGTGTAAGTACGATCCGTACCCTCACCCGCGTACGTATGGAGCGTACCCCCCACCCCAACAGTGTAAGTACGACCCGTACCCTCACCCGCGTACGCATGGAGCGTACCCCCACCCCAACAGTGGATGTACAGACCGTACCCCCACCCCAACCGTGTATGTATGACCCGTACCCTCACCCGCGTACGTATGGAGCGTACCCCACCCCAACAGTGTAAGTACGACCCGTACCCTCACCCGCGTACGTATGGAGCGTACCCCCCACCCCAACAGTGTAAGTACGACCCGTACACTCACCCGCGTACGTATGGAGCGTACCCCCAACCCCAACAGTGTAAGTACGACCCGTACCCTCAGCCGCGTACGTATGGAGCGTACCCCCACCCCAACAGTGTAAGTACGACCCGTACCCTCACACGCGTACGTATGGAGCGTACCCCCACCCCAACAGTGTAAGTACTACCCGTACCCTCACCCGCATACGTATGGAGCGTACCCCCCACCCCAACAGTGTAAGTACGACCCGTACCCTCACCCGCGTACGTATGGAGCGTACCCCCCACCCCAACAGTGTAAGTACGACCCGTACCCTCACCCGCGTACGCATGGAGCATACCCCCACCCCAACAGTGGATGTACGGACCGTACCCCCACCCCAACCGTGTATGTACGACCCGTACCCTCACCCGCGTACGTATGGAGCGTACCCCCACCCCAACAGTGTAAGTACGACCCGTACCCTCACCCGCGTACGTATGTAGCGTACCCCCCACCCCAACAGTGTAAGTATGACCCGTACCCTCACCCGCGTACGTATGGAGCGTACCCCCAACCCCAACAGTGTAAGTACGACCCGTACCCTCAGCCGCGTACGTATGGAGCGTACCCCCCACCCCAACAGTGTAAGTACGACCCGTACCCTCACCCGCGTACGAATGGAGCGTACCCCCCACCCCAACAGTGTAAGTACGACCCGTACCCTCACCCACGTACGTATGGAGCGTACCCCCACCCCAACCGTGTATGTACGGACCGTGCCCCCATCTCGTATGCATGGAGCGAAACCACACCCGTGTATGTTCTAAGCGTACATATCCTGAAATAGGAGGGGTGTGTGCAGAGTCCTCCCAGCAGTGCCCAGACGCAGGAGGGGTGGGTGCAGAGTCCCCCCAGCAGTGCCCAGTCACAAGAGTGGTGTGTGCAGAGTCCTCCCAGCAGTGCCCAGACGCAGGAGGGGTGGGTGCAGAGTCCTCCCAGCAGTGCCCAGATGCAGGAGGGGTGGGTGCAGAGTCCTCTCAGCAGTGCCCAGAGACAGGAGGGGTGGGTGCAGAGTCCTCCCAGCAGTGCCCAGACGCAGGAGGGGTGGGTGCAGAGTCCTCCCAGCAGTGCCCAGACACAGGAGGGGTGTGTGCCTATCACTCCCAGCAGTGCCCAGAGACAGGAGGGGTGGGTGTAGAGTCCTCCCAGCAGTGCCCAGTCACAAGAGTGTGCAGAGTCCTCCCAGCAGTGCCCAGACGCAGGAGGGGTGTGTGCAGAGTCCTCCCAGCAGTGCCCAGACACAGGAGGGGTGTGTGCAGAGTCCTCCCAGCAGTGCCCAGAGACAGGAGGGGTGGGTGTAGAGTCCTCCCAGCAGTGCCCAGTCACTAGAGTGGTGTGTGCAGAGTCCTCCCAGCAGTGCCCAGACGCAGGAGGGGTGGGTGCAGAGTCCTCCCAGCAGTGCCCAGACACAGGAGGGGTGTGTGCAGAGTCCTCCCAGCAGTGCCCAGAGACAGGAGGGGTGGGTGCAGAGTCCTCCCAGCAGTGCCCAGACGCAGGAGGGTGGGTGCAGAGTCCTCCCAGCAGTGCCCAGGCACAGGTGGGGTGTGTGCCTATCACTCCCAGCAGTGCCCAGAGACAGGAGGGGTGGGTGTAGAGTCCTCCCAGCAGTGCCCAGTCACAAGAGTGGTGTGTGCAGAGTCCTCCCAGCAGTGCCCAGACGCAGGAGGGATGGGTGCAGAGTCCTCCCAGCAGTGCCCAGACACAGGAGGGGTGGGTGCAGAGTCCTCCCAGCAGTGCCCAGACACAGGAGGGGTGTGTGCAGAGTCCTCCCAGCAGTGCCCAGGCACAGGTGGGGTGTGTGCCTATCACTCCCAGCAGTGCCCAGAGACAGGAGGGGTGGGTGTAGAGTCCTCCCAGCAGTGCCCATTCACAAGAGTGGTGTGTGCAGAGTCCTCCCAGCAGTGCCCAGACGCAGGAGGGGTGTGTGCAGAGTCCTCCCAGCAGTGCCCATTCACAAGAGTGGTGTGTGCAGAGTCCTCCCAGCAGTGCCCAGACGCAGGAGGGGTGTGTGCAGAGTCCTCCCAGCAGTGCCCATTCACAAGAGTGGTGTGTGCAGAGTCCTCCCAGCAGTGCCCAGACGCAGGAGGGGTGTGTGCAGAGTCCTCCCAGCAGTGCCCAGACGCAGGAGGGGTGGGTGCAGAGTCCTCCCAGCAGTGCCCAGACGCAGGAGGGGTGGGTGTAGAGTCCTCCCAGCAGTGCCCAGAGACAGGAGGGGTGGGTGCAGAGTCCTCCCAGCAGTGCCCAGACGCAGGAGGGGTGGGTGCAGAGTCCTCCCAGCAGTGCCCAGAGACAGGAGGGGTGGGTGCAGAGTCCTCCCAGCAGTGCCCAGACGCAGGAGGGGTGGGTGCAGAGTCCTCCCAGCAGTGCCCAGACACAGGAGGGGTGTGTGCCTATCACTCCCAGCAGTGCCCAGAGACAGGAGGGGTGGGTGTAGAGTCCTCCCAGCTGTGCCCAGTCACAAGAGTGGTGTGTGCAGAGTCCTCCCAGCAGTGCCCAGACGCAGGAGGGGTGTGTGCAGAGTCCTCCCAGCAGTGCCCAGACGCAGGAGGGGTGGGTGCAGAGTCCTCCCAGCAGTGCCCAGAGACAGGAGGGGTGGGTGCCTATCACTCCCAGCAGTGCCCAGAGACAGGAGGGGTGGGTGCCTATCACTCCCAGCAGTGCCCAGAGACAGGAGGGGTGGGGGCAGAGTCCTCCCAGCAGTGCCCAGAGACAGGAGGGGTGGGTGCCTATCACTCCCAGCAGTGCCCAGACACAGGAGGGGTGGGTGCAGAGTCCTCCCAGCAGTGCCCAGAGACAGGAGGGGTGGGTGCCTAACACTCACAGCAGTGCCCCTGCAAAGAAAAGGGTGGAGTACCCACAGATCCAATGCCCACAAATGTCAGTCAGGTGCACAAAGATCCTGCAGTACATGTACCACATGTGTGCGAGGCTGGGAGTATACACATGCATAGCGCCAAAAAGAATACATGTACACATGAAGTCATAGCAACAGTCTACATACACAAGTACAGTGACCACCAAGGACGCCACGATGCAGGTGGAGACATCGCTCAGCATGCATGGGCCAAGTCTAACGAGTCCGTCACACACCCAGCCAATGTAGACACAGCTCAGCACCACATATTGGAAAGACCCTGCAGGGAAGAAGTCAGGTTACACAGAGGAAGGAACACACCTTGGGACGATGTCACCATGCAGTAACTGCTTACATGAACAAAGTTATGTAGCCAACAGCTTGTGATGGCACACATATACCAGGATCCACCCTATGACCAGCACAAGACGACAATTCCCACACACCCAACACATAATCACCACCCAACTAATGGGGCAGGTCGACCAACAGCAATACCAGACAGACAGTAGTGTACTAAGGAAAAATAAATTGCTTTAATCAGCATCCAAAAATATGTTTGTCCCTTGAAAGTTCAAAATGTACAATGCCCATAGGGCAATCCAAAGTTCAAATCCAGGTGGGGGACACAGTGGGACGCGTGTCCCCTAGCTTGCCTGCACAGTCAGACTCCTTCGTCTTCCAGAGCTGGGAGGGCATCATGTGGGGGGGAAGGACCAGGCACCGCAGGGACATGAGGGCGAAGGGTAGGCGTCGTGGGTGCAGGGATGGAGGACTCGACCACAGGGGGTGGGGCAGGGCCAAAGGCGGAGGCCAGGATGGCGCTGCACACCTTAGCAAGGTCCTCCAGCGACTCCCCTGCACCCGAAGGAACCACAGGCCCCAAGGAGGGGGGGGGGGGGAGGGATGGGTCGCAGCACCACTGGGGGAGGGTGTGGACAGGGGGGGGGACAAAACCACCCTGACCGGGGACTCCCTTGACCGCTTGCGGGGTGGTGTCACTCTGGGGCTCAGGGACAGAGCGGCCATGAAGGAGTCTTTGCCGGATATGTGGCCAGGAGAGCAGAGGGGAGGGGATTTGGAGGGAGTGGATTTGGTGGAATGCGGACTCCCACTCTGGCTGCGTGGCTTACGTTTGCCCCCCGACCCAGTGGGTGTGCCTACTTCACTCTGTGTGTGCGTGCCAGGAGGTGTGCGTTTGACCTTCCCTGCTGGTGTGGTGCCTGTGTCTGTTGTGGTGGGTGCATGCTGACGTCTGGGTGTACATGGGACAGGCATGGGAGTGGGAAGTGTGGATGGGTCAGGGGTAGGGGGTTGGACGTAGCGCTGCAGGAGACCCACTGCTGCAGTCAGTGTCGAGTCAATGGACCTCAGCAAGTTGCGTTGGTCAGCCTGCGATGATAAAATGCCCTCCAAGTATGCCTCCATGTTGTTCAGCACTTGGCTGTGGCCATGGAGGACATTAAGCATCGCAGCCTGACCAACCTGCAACTGCCGCTGGATGTCCACAGACTCGGCATTGGCGGCAGCAGTGGAGACAGGGGCAGGGGGTGCGGTGCCTGGCAGGAAGGAGACATGTGGTGACCGGGCACGCTGGGAAGGGACACGAGCAAGTGGGAGGCGGCTGATGGCAATGGAGGGGGCGGGGAGAGATGTTGTCCCGCTGTCAGCTGCTGGTGCAGCCTCCGCCCACTCGGAGAGATCATCCTCGGACCCGTCAGCTTCATATTCTGTTGTGCCAGTGGACAGGTCCTCGGCCTCACTCTCCTCCGCCTCAGTTCCACTTGATGTGCCAGGCACGATGTAACCGCTGGCACTGGTGCTCGGTCCCTCCGCTCCGTCTGTGCTCATGTCTCCCTCCGTGTCCCCCGACGATGCTGTGGGCAAGGTGAACAGACAGGAATTAATCATACACCTGTATACATATGTCACATGAGTCCAATCTACATAGGTTACAGTGCATAGCCTGAAAAGAAAGATCAGTAACATCTACAAAACAAGGTACAGATGTAGGGCATGCAACACACAGTTGGTTGACCCACCATGCCACAGAAAAACTATGGAGAGCATGACACAATAGCAAATGACATGAAATGGAGTTTGACAGAGGAACCAGGCCCTGGGGACAATCCAGCACTGCATCTGCACCACACAGCGTCGCCGAAAATAGGGATGAGCAGGGACCATATCCATGAACTTGAGGCACATGCTGCATAGGTAATACTGAAAACATGCCCACCATGACTGGCTCAGTGCACCTTGAGTGTATGTGCAGACAAACATCACACACCGGCCAGACCTAGCAAGGAGATGTCAGGTTTTGACATGTAGGCTTTGCCCGCACCAACCACCCCCTACATGAGACAATTTGTTGAGACACAGGAAGCACTTACATCTCTTAGTCTGGGTGAAATACACATGGGCTGCATAAATGCAAGATTGGACACAAAATACCCAAGGTGCGCCTGTCCAAATAATCATGTACAAATGGTCACCATCAGATGAATGTAACAAGACACACAGGCACTGGCCATCGTGAGTATGAACAAGGAAAATCAGGTCAGGCTGTACAGTGGACACTTGTACTACATTTTACGTCAATATACATGGTGCCAGGGGACAATGGCACAGAGCACAACCTATGCTGTAGACACTGAGAGTGTCCACGTTTTGTGATGACACACATGACACCTATGAAAATATGCCCCAGGGGACAGTAGTGGCTACACAACTCCATGGTCCTGAATGGGAATGACTGCAACACACGCCACCATCCCTGCACTATGCGTATCGCACACTCATGCACATCATGTCACAGGCCACAACATAGGACATGCGTGCTGTAAGGCATGACACTTGAGAGACTAACTCCCATGTCTGGACTCAGCATCAGTGCCAACTGACATGGAACCCACAAGTACTGAACTGGACAGGGCACAGGCAAGGTCCCAAAACCGGTTACACACCACCCCCACACATGATGCTACAGGCATAGTTCACGTGGAGAAAGTCCCAGCCCACATAACCTTGTGAAGGAGTGACTACACACAGACCAGGGAACACATTGCAAGGAGGGGAAGGGAGCACCGCTATACTGTGGGTAACTGGATCTGCACAGCACCTTTAAACCCTGGCAGTGTATCCATGCAACTGTGCACTTACAAATGCTGGTGACACACAACAAACACACATGTACCTACCCCCTTCCTGCTGCTGTTTCTCCTGTAAGCGCCTGTCCAGGTCTGGAAATACCACCGCCAGCACACGCTTGTGGATGTGGGTCAGACGGCGGCGCCCGCGGTTCTTATGGGTCTCAGGTGAGTCCCCCAGCAGGACCCGTGCGATCCTCCGCGTCCAGCACCGGATATCCTGCCAGCGTTTCCTCACCTGGGCCAGGCGCCGCTTGCGACCCTCCGTCCTCCTCACGGCACTGACGGCGTTCATCCATATCTGCTTCTTGGCAGAGGCGCCTACCTGTGAGGATGAACGTGACACTACATCAATACACCTGGCACATGTCACAGAGACACATATTAGAACAAATTTGCTGTTTACAACAAGGCATAGTATGCATCCAACGCATTGCACCTTTGTCATAGGGACATGATCCTCTGGGGAAGGGCAAAAGCAGTACGTGCCATTGAAAGTACACAGGTGGAATGAGGGCAACAACACAATCAATGATCCAGGCTCACACTGTGCATCACAAGCTACACCAGGATAATGTGCAGCACCTCTAAGCAGTCACATGCCACAGGCCACTGACGCTACTGCTGCAGAGTACACAGACGCACACAGGCACAGGACATTCACCTGCCATTGCCAAATGCAGCGACAAACCTCACTCTGCACATGTGCCACTAGACGGGGGGGGGCTCACAGGTGTGGGGCTGGCTCTGCACGTCAGACACACAGCACTGCTCCCTGCTCACATCACATGGGCAGGGTATATCCATCCCTCATGCAGCCCGGGTGCCACACTCCACATATGCACCCAGCCACATGACAGGGGACTTACACACACACCGATGTCCAGGGTACGAACACATCATGTGGACACTCTCAGCACAGGTACACAGAACTAACACACATCTGTGGGTGCAGTCACCTGTCACACTGGGCTGAACACATAATCAAATGAGGACTGTAGAGGCTACATTCCCAGGAGGACAAGACAGGCAGAATGTGGCATGCACCATGCAGTGATTGTCACAGTAAACACAATGCAAGTGAGGACGGCAGACATGCACCACAGCATGCACTGGCTGGGAGACATCAGGCATTCTCCCCCCTGGGACCCCCCCTACAGTACATAGCATGTGTGTCACACCTGGACACAATGCCAGAAGTCACAGTCACAAACAAGGGACACAGTCTGTGCTAGTAGACTCTGCACTCACCTGATATCCTGGTCGCCCATACAGCAGGGGGTACTGTGGGAGGATCACATCCAGCAAAGCCAGGTTCTCCTCCAGGGTGAAAGGCTGTGCCCTCTCCACAGACCTTGACATGGTTCCAGGGAATCAGTAGCAGCAGCTGGGTCGTCGAATCCAAATATGTGCAGGCAAGTGCTCCCTCATGGGACCTGGCTGCCTTATATCTGCCTTGCTGGCCTGTTTCATGCACAGGAGTACAGAGTGATTGGTCACTCACATTTGCATCCTATGTTTCCTCCAATCCCTTCAAACCTAGCACAGTCAGTGGGTTCTTATTGTGTTTTTTTCTTGAGCATGATGTCAACTCCAGAACCACATTGCAACAAAGTAGATTCAGTCAAACTGACTACTGCTGTGCACCTGCTGAAAAAAATTCAAACTTTAAACTTGGTCTCCATGACAACCAGCATGCATGTAGGCCTTTATACTTGTCCCTCATGTGTCCCCTATGTAATTTGGAGTTTAACACACAGGTACGGTGCGTACCGGGGCCCTAGGGCACCCCAAATGCATAGCAACGGCCCGTACAGGCGTGTGTACGGTCCGTATCACTATGGGTGTGCTCGCGTATGCGTACCCATAGTAATAGTGAGCGTACGCACGCGTGTGTACGGTCCGTACCACTATGGGTACGCATACGCGAGAACACCCATAGTGATAGTGAGCGTACGCACGCATGTACGGTCCATACCACTATGGGTACGCATACGCGAGAACACCCATTGTGATGGTGAGCGTACGCACGCGTGTACGGTCCGTACCACTATGGGTACGCATACGCGAGCACACCCATAGTGATAGTGAGCGTACAGGCGTGTGTACGGTCCGTACCACAATGGGTGTTCTCGCGTATGCATACCCATAGTGATACGGACCGTACACGCGTGTGTACACTCACTATCACTATGGGTACACATACGGCAGCACTCCCATAGTGATAGGGAACATACACCCGGCCCTCTGAGCGAATGTACGGTGCCTTTCACACATCACAGTGGTGACAGGCAGCACACAGGAAGGAATAGGGCTGACATACTTGTCCATGGATGGACATCAAGGCTTTGTCTGGGCAGTACTACATGTGTGGGGCACAGGTGTGAAAGGCTGTGATGTGGCACCACACTCCTGAGTCGAGAAGGCACCAGATGTATGATGAGATGTGTACAGATGTTATGTGTGACGATGCAATGTGTGCCAGGCATGGCCTTAACTCCTTTGACATGTGTGCATGTCGTACTGCACACTTGGGATGAGCGTCACTGGCATGGCACAGTCAACAACACACGCAATTGTCCCCTGATGCCCGCTACAGGGGTTACCACACCAGACATGTGACTAACCACGGTGCACGATGTGTCTATGTCATGTATGTGTGGGGTGTTCCCATTAGGTTGATGTTGGTGCTCCCTCAAAAGCATCAGCTGTTGCAGCAACCAACATGTGTCTGTGTGTAGATGGACATGGCACACTGTTACGCACACCAGGCCACATGTGGTATCGGATGTGAGGTGCGTATGTATGCATGGGACACGGAGTAGCGTAACAAGGACATGTCTGCATCCTCTCAATGAATGTGTGGTGAGTCATTACATGTACACCTTATTGGCAAGGTGTGTGGGCTGTCCTAGTGTAATGTCATGTGACCTGTGGCTCTAGTGTGCCGCTACCAGTCTCTGAAATCGACATCCTACTTCTGCTGATGTGTTGATGTATGTCACTCCTGTGTTGCGTCTGGCTGTTCACTTACACTGGGACACAGCTAATCCCATGCCATGGCATGTGGAGGTTCACAATCTCCGTGTGTAGCTGGGTCTTGGTAGGAGTGTCACCTGGCAGCCATACGTGTCCAGGGCATGTGGCACATACCTGACTCCGTATGTCGCATATGTGTATTGACAGATTAACATGTGCTCAGCACCAAAAAATTGTTGTTGTAGTGCACTCACTCTTCCTTGTCACTTCCAAATTACTGCAGAGCGCCGCCTCTTCCCCGAGCAATTCCGGACTTGGCTGACATGCGGGAGAATGACTGTATCCGGTGCTACCGCTTCCCCCAACCGTTGATTGAGGAGTTGACGGCGAGGCTGGCACCACACCTGCAACCGCTGCACAGGTATCCTACGGCACTGACACCCAAGCTAAAGGTAATGGCAGCCCTACATTTTCTTGCCACGGGTACCTTTCAAAATACCATAGCTCATGTTGGTGGCATGTCCCAGAGCATGTTCAGCCGTGTGCTGCATGATTTCTTAGAGGCCATGTTGCTTCACCTGGATGAGTTCATCCATTTCCCAACCCCTGAACTGTTGAATGGGGTCAAGCGTGGATTCTTTGCCCTGGGAGGGATGCCCCATGTCATTGGGTCCATAGATGGGACACATGTGGCTTTGGTACCACCACAGGCACAGGAGGTAGCGTACAGGAATTGCAAGCACTACCACTCCATCAATGCCCTTGTGGTGTGTCTGTCCAACATGGTGATTTTACATGTCTGTGCTCGTTTTCCAGGATCAGCACACGATGCCTACATCATGAGGCGTAGCAGGGTGCCTGAAATGATGACGCAGCTGCGCAACGAACGAGCATGTGTTGTTGGTGGGTACACTCTGTCCTGTATTTTGCGTAGACTTCCAGCCCGACCGCTTCTCCTGTCCTACTTATGTCCATGTGCTTTCCATGTAGGGGACGCTGGCTATCCCAACATGCCATGGCTGATCACACCTGTCCGCAACCCCATCACGCCGGCCCAGCACCGCTACAACACCGCCCATGGCCGGACAAGGCGAGTGATAGAGAGGACATTTGGCCTCCTGAAGAGCCGATTCAGATGCCTCCACAAGACCGGCGGCGCCCTCCCATATGCCCCGGCGAAGGTCTGCAAAATCTTCATGGTCTGCTGCATGCTGCACAACATGGCAGTTGAGAAAGCTGTGCCACTCATCCTGGATCAAGATGATCAGGACCATCCACCCGTGGAGGACCAAGGTCTTGGCAATGGGGCTAGTGATGTGGAGGATGTGGTTCCGCAAGAGGACATCCGGAGTCGGCTCATACGCGACTTCTTTGCTTAGTGGTGAGTACCAGTGTCTGTGTGTGCACGCATTGGTCCCCGTGTGGCATGTGTTGCGATGTGTGTGTCCATCTGCATGTATGGCACGTGAGTCAGAGGTGTGTGTGGATGTGTCACTGGAGTGATGATGCCAGTGATGAGTGTATTTCCCCAGTCATAATTGTGACCTAGCATGTTGTCATCCTTACATGTGTCGAGTACATGCACATGCAAGTGGCTGTGCTTTTTGTGGCTGACTTCTTGTGTGTCTCTCATCCCCAGGTACTTGCGCATGCCGTCTGCTGGTTGCATTGTTGTGGCACTGCTATTCCTCATGGACACGTCATCGTGTGCTGACTCAGCGTTATACGCACGGACAAGTTTGGAAGTCTCCTTAGGGTAAGGGATGCATCAGGGGTGTATTGGGTGTGGCAGTTGTTTACAATGTGTGCACACTGCCCCTGTCGATGTTTGGTTCCTCTGCAGACATGTCGCATCACCATGGGACACATGACATGCAGCTGGGTACACCTGAATAGATGGTCAGACTTGTAGACAGTCATCTGTGATGGGATTGTGGATTGTGATGATGGCATCAATGTGTGTTACACTGCCCTCGGACACATACGGTTTGCATTGGCTTGACATGGTGTGGGACTTCCACATCAGCGGATCAATGGTGTATGGCAGCCTCTCCGTGAGCAGCAGGGGGTGTTTAGCTGTTAGCCGACACTTGTGTGCCAGTTCCATGGCTATCACGCATTTGTGCTGCAGAAGGGGGGTTCCAGTGTTGGGCCCACATGTTACTCCACATGACCCGTTCATGTGTACTCCGAGTTGCCTCTGCAATCCCGAATACATGACTAATAAAGGTGTCCCTATGCCTCCAAGGTGCCTCTTCTCAGTCAATGCTGGTGTGTTGCCACGGTGCATCCGGCATGTCTGGCATGGTTTTCCGTGATAGTGGCTATGTGTCTATGTGTCGAGTAGCAAGATGCAAGCTGTTTGTGTGGGATTAGACTGTGTATTGTGCATGATGTCCATGACTGTGTGGGTATTGTGACATGTGCCATCCCCATGCATCCAACGTTGGCCAGGCCACCATTCTCTGCATCAACCTGACTCAAGATTGCAGGACATGGTTCTGCCACCTGTCCACACATACCTGGGTGCCCCACAGGACACTCCACATGATCCCTGACCTCTGCGCATGGCTGTCGCTGTACTCAATATGTCTGTCGGCACGGTTGTGCGGCCACCCCCTCAGCTGGTTGGGCCCATCACGGGTGTGTATGGTGCTCCATGTCTGTCTTGCCTAATACAATGTGACCCATGTGTGTCCTGTGCCAGACTCAGGCCCCAGGGTGTGGATGGTTGAAGTCAAATGAGAACTCAGGCATGGTTAGACTTTACAAGACACATGTAAGGTAATAATGCAAAATGTAGGCATCTTCTCTTTATGGTGTAACTTTTTATTTTGGTTGGGGTACGTGGGGGGGGGGGGTATGACATGAAGGGCTTTCCGGGTGTGTGGAATCCAAAGTTCACTAGGGGAGTTGGTGTCCTTGCCATTTGAAATCCTCAGAGTCCATGCCACAGTCTTTGTCAACATTGGTCAGACAGTGAACAGCAAGTCCATGTGGCAGAGAATGTCTTTTGCTGCTGTGCTGCTGTTGGTCCAGTGGGCCAGGTGCCAGGCCAGGTGTCCTGGGAGATGGTGCTGTTGCGCTGACCCTCACGGTCTTTTCCGTGGACGACCCGCCCTCCTGCGGGGACCCTCAGAAGCAGGCTGTGACGATGTTTGAGATGCTCCGTCGGATGTCTCCTCCTCCTCCACATCCCTCCCTGTGGGTGGTGATGTTCTACGCCTGGTGGCACAGGTAGTGTTGCCCATGTTGTCGGCTATCTGACGGAGTGTACTGTGAATTCCCGTGAACACCGTCACGAGCTCAGCCTGTCTGTCCTCCATCCGCCCTTGGTGTCGCAGTAGACAGGCATGTTGCTCCGCATGTTGCTGGGCCTGCTGGGTCTTGATCTCCTCGAGGATGGACACAACCTGCGCCATGCCCGTGGTGTCCTGCCGGTATGTGTCCAGGATGTTTCTGACATGGGAATATACCGGTCAGGCTCGCGCCTCCGCCGTCCTCCACTCCCACCACCCCTGCCCACTTGCACCTGGCCTTCCCTTGTGGGCACATCGGGTCTCCGGGACCCCTGAGGGGTGGCATTGGCGTTGTCGCCTGCCTCCTCCTGGGTGCCTGGTACACCGTGTCCCTCCTGGCCAGCCTGGCTGCATTGTGGTGGTGGGGCAGGGATCCTGGGTGTCTCCTGGGATGTGGCAGGAGTGGGGATGGTGGTTGGCCCAGTTGTACCTGACGCAGGTGCTGCAGGTGGTTGGACACCAGAGGGGCCAGGTTGGTCGGGGTCGGGTTCGTCCACAGAGTGGTGAGAGTCGTCGCTGCCGGTGGGTCCGTCATCCCGCCGAGCCGGGTCCTGTGAGTCTTCCCCCCCCAGTGTTGGGGGGTGATCCACGACGTTGACCTGTGTGTGAGAGAGACAATGTTAATTTTGTTCCATGCAACATCCATGTTTCATTCGTTTCTAAGTTGGCACATTTCCTCTGGGAATTTGGATATGTCTTGCATTCCACTCACAGTGCACTTGTGCATGGGTATGTCCCTTGGCCACAGCTTTTGAGACTTTACCTATGTGTGGCACAGTCTTACTTGCTGCGTCAATTGTGACTGCAGTCAGCAGTGGAGTGAGCAGGTGTGGCGAGCCATGCATTGGCGCCTTCCGTGTTGCACTGTACGTGGGCACATGGAGTTGTTCCACACACTTAGATAATGCAGGTAGCTGGCGTTGTGCTCGTGCACAGGTTGAGACATGGCCCAGTGTTTTGCCATGGAGAAGAGGGGGGATTCAGGCACTGGCCACCCTTGTCTACATGCACGCAGTCCACCTGCTGATGAGCAGACATTCCCAGACCCCCCAAGGCTGAATTGGTCTCCCTGTGTGTCCCTTTCTCACTCCCTCTCTGTCCCCCTCTCCCTCCCTCTGTGTGTCAGCCTCCTCCCTCTGTCCGTCTCCTTGTGTCTCCCTCCCTCTCTCTCCCCCTCTCCCTCCCTCTGTGTGTCACCCTCTGTCACCTCAGCCCAGCTTCCTAGGCACACACTTTTTGCAGATCTTTGAATGGCCCTTGGCTTGTTGATGTGAGTTTGTTTCTGATCTCCAGGCACCCATTGGGTGTAGTGTCTGTGTCTGCGCTGCTGCTGTGGTGGTGTGTGCTGCCACTCTTTCACAGTGTTGGCTGTTCATTAGCTGCTGTCATGTGCAAAAACGTGCCGTCACCCCCATGTGTTAATGCAAGGCGTCCGCCATTTGCTGGCAAGTCTTTCCTGCGTGGGGACACACTGTTTGTCTGGCTGTGACCTAGGCCATATGGGCAGGGGGCATTGTTGTCTGCTTCTGAGTTGCACTATGTGATTTTTGTGGCCCACACTCCCGTCATCCAGCTTACCGTGTCTTGTGTTGGTGTTTTCTGTGGCCTGTGACTTTGCATTGTCCAGCTGGGTGCATGGGGCATGGTGGCGCCAGTGGCATGTGCGTGTTCATGTAGTGTGGTTGAGTCATGCGATAGCTCGGGGTGGTTGCGTGCCTGTTTGTGAGTTTGGTTGTGGATGACGTTCCCCCCATGTGAGGTGAGTTGTTTGTGTACTCACCCGGGTCTCGGAGTCCATCTAATCCATCCACTGACACCACCGGCAGTATGGCCATCACCCTCTCCTCCCAGGGATGGTAGTGTACGGGTCTGCGGGACGGCCCTCCTCCAGTGACGTTGGCCTGGTTGTGGTCGTCGGTCATTTTGGCTCGGACCCTCCTCCGCAGATCGTACCACCTGGTTTGGCATTCATGCCTGGTCCTTCTGGTGGCCGCAACAGCATTCACAGCATCAACAATCCTCTGCCACATGGCTGTTTTTTCGGACATGCAGGTCTGTCTGACCAATGTTGCAAAGAGGTGTGGCTCGACTCTGAGGATTTCGTCGACAAGGACCTCCAACTCTCGGCTAGTGAACTTTGGATTCTTGTTAGTGGGCATGGTGAGGGGTGTGGGTGTGGATGGTGGGGGGGGGGTGTGTGGATGGTTGTGGGTGTGTGGGTGTGGTTGTGCAGGTGTGTGTGTGAATGTGATGAGGGGGTGTTTGTGAAGGTGTGTGTGTGAAGGTGTGCAAGTGTAAGGTGTAGTAATGGTTCTAGTATGGTGCTGTAGGTTGTCTGTGGGGTCTGGCAGCAGTGAGTCTGTTGCAAAGGCTCATGGTTTGTGTGTGTGGGCCCTTTTTATTGGTCCATTGGTGGGTGTGGCTGTGTTTGAAGTTTGGGTGGGTGTGTTATAAGGAGTGGTTGTGTTTTGGGCCTCTGTTTGGGATTTTGGCAGTTGCAGGTCAGTGAATGTGTTGTTTTTGTGCTTGTTGGACATGTTTTGTGGCTTTGTGCCATTCGAATGGTGTATTCTTGTGTTGTTTTGCTTTGTCCTGGTTGTGTACGTGCGTTTTTAGCGTGTGTACGGTGTGTACATCGGGAATTTTGTTGTACAGTGCTGTCCTTGTGTCTGGCTTGGTACGACTCGTACATGCGCGATGTTGTGTTAAGGTGCTGGTGTTGGGACCTGGGGTGCGCTCCGTACTTAGAATGTTGGGGTGGGGGTACGCTCCATGCATACGCGGGTGAGGGTACGGGTCGTACATACACTGTTGGGGTGGGGGTACGCTCCATACATACGCGGGTGAGGGTACGGGTCGTACATACACGGTTGGGGTGGGGGTACGGTCCGTACATACACGGTTGGGGTGGGGGTACGCTCCATGCATACGCGGGTGAGGGTACGTGTCGTACATACACGGTTGGGGTGAGGGTACGCTCCATGCATACGCGGGTGAGGGTACGGGTCGTACATACACTGTTGGGGTGGGGGTACGCTCCATACGTACGCGGGTGAGGGTACGGGTCGTACATACACGGTTGGGGTGGGGGTACGGTCTGTACATACACTGTTGGGGTGGGGTACGCTCCATACGTACGCGGGTGAGGGTACGGTCCGTACATACACGGTTGGGGTGGGGGTACGCTCCATGCATACGCGGGTGGGGGTACGTGTCGTACATACACGGTTGGGTGGGGATACGGTCCGTACATACACGGTTGGGGTGGGGGTACGCTCCATGCATACGCGGGTGGGGGTACGTGTTGTACATACACGGTTGGGGTGGGGGTACGGTCCGTACATACACGGTTGGGGTGGGGGTACGCTCCATACGTACGCGGGTGAGGGTACGGGTCGTACATACACGGTTGGGGTGGGGGTACGGTCCATACATACACTGTTGGGGTGGGGGTACGCTCCATACATACGCGAGTGAGGGTACGGTCCGTACATACACGGTTGGGGTGGGGGTACGCTCCATGCATACGCGGGTGGGGGTACGGTCCGTACATACACGGTTGGGGTGGGGGTACGCTTCATGCATACGCGGGTGAGGGTACGGGTCGTACATACACTGTTGGGGTGGGGGTACGCTCCATACGTACGCGGGTGAGGGTACGGGTCGTACATACACGGTTGGGGTGGGGGTACGGTCCGTACATACACGGTTGGGGTGGGGGTATGCTCCATGCATACGCGGGTGAGGGTACGTGTCGTACATACACGGTTGGGGTGGGGGTACGGTCCGTACATACACGGTTGGGGTGGGGGTAAGCTCCATGCATACGCGGGTGAGGGTACGGGTCGTACATACACTGTTGGGGTGGGGGTACGCTCCATACGTACGCGGGTGAGGGTACGGGTCGTACATACACGGTTGGGGTGGGGGTACGGTCCGGACATACACGGTTGGGGTGGGGGTACGGTCCGTACATACACGGTTGGGGTGGGGGTACGCTCCATACGTACGCGGGTGAGGGTACGGGTCGTACATACACGGTTGGGGTGGGGGTACGCTCCATGCATACGCGGGTGAGGGTACGGTCCGTACATTCACGGTTGGGGTGGGGGTACGGTCCGTACATTCACGGTTGGGGTACGCTCCATACATTCACGGGTGGGGGTACGTCTCGTACATACACGGGTGTACATACACGGGTGGGGATTCGACTCGTACATAGGAGGGCTGGGGGGAGTGTTGGGCGCGTATGCGGGCACATGTCTCCATGGTTGCTATGGGAGTTCGGTGCGGATGGTGTTTTTTCCATACGGTTGTAACATCGGACGCACGGGATGGATCGTAATTCCGCGGTCGGACTTCACTTTTCACATTTGTACGGTAAATCGTCCGGGGACGTGTCGGACACATTTTCCGACCCGAGGACGTGTGGGGAATAATTCCCAATGCGATTCGTATGGACTTTTTCCCATGCGAATCGTATTTGGCAGTTTGTACGGCACTTGTACGATTCGTACGGTAAAAAGACCGGATACGAGTCGTACGGGGAATTTTTTTCCAGGATCGTAATCGGCACCTAGGATTAGAAATGCATGCAGAATTACAAATCGAAGGGGCGTGTCTGGGGCATCCCTTCCAAACTGCGATTCTGAATGTTTGTGGCCACACTTTCACGTGCAAACCATTGATAGGTTAATGACTCTTCTAATGAGTTGGTAACCCATTCACAAAGGGAAAGGAGCGCGTTTGAGCTCTTTTTTCTTGGTGAATGTAAAAGAAGCATTGGTTTGGGAATGGGCGGTGGTCAAAGGAACGACTGCCAACTCTTAAACAAACTTTTTAAATAAAGTATTTTTTTTTAATGCTGCTCCACTTCCTTTAAGGATAACGGCCTGCATTTAAAAAACAGAAACATTTTATTTCAATGCAGTCATAGGCATGGTGGTCTACTGACCTCAGCCGGCCACCATTGCTGTAATGGCATCCAATCAGACTAAGTCACAATTTGCGAACTACCACATGAATAGTAATGAGGTAGGTCAAATTGTGACCCAGTTCGAAATTTTCAAATTGACATAATTGTACATGGGTCAGTTTGCAAAATCAGAATACATTCACAAAAAGTCTGTGCGCAATCTGCGACTATGTTTTGAAAATCAAGTCTTAGTACATATGGCCCTAAGAGCGCACAAACAGGAATAACCACAAATCACAAAAGCACGCTAGGCAAGCCAACTGAGACACTGAACCACTGAGTTAAAAAAACAACGATCAAGAGATGAATATCTTAAAAACATCATCCACAGAGTTTTAAAAAAAGAAACACAGTCCACACAGAACCAAAATGACCACATTCTGTGGCCAGACCCTAGAGAGAGCCTCCGTGTACCAATGACGAAGCATCCAAACACAGTCAGTCGAAACGTTTGTGCCATTGATAATGTCAGCGGCAGTTATGACACCCACACCTGAACTCCTCATAATGTATCTAGTTCCAAGATGTCGGCCGCCTACCAAGAGTCAGGGTGATAAGGAAACATCAATGGCAGGATAAATAACCGAGATCATGTGTAGGCCAACACTCTGCTCTGAAAAAATAATGAATGTGGTTACTTGGCGGTTAGACTGCAGACAAGAAGGGAAACCAAAGAAAAGCAAAACCAAGCCACACCCAGCCATCTATCAGAGAAAGAAATGAACTGCATCTCAATATGTATCGGAAAAAGTACCCCTCCCGCCATACATTATGAGGATATTGCAAGTCACCCAGGAGTTCTGTGACCATGTAGAGGAACGATGCCTAAAGCTGATTTCCTTCTTAGGGTACAGACAGAGAGAAAACCCTCACTTACCATGGATTAAATATTAATTAATCTACACATTAAATTAAAGCAGTGTGCAGACATGTACATTTCTTTCCTATTTTTTAATCGATTCATTAGTTATGAAACACTCCACGGAAGTTGGATTATAAATATATTGCCAAACATAACCAGCACAACTGAAAAGTGACAAGACTCAATCACATTCTGTAACTCATTCATTCATTTTGTAATTCTGTAATTTTCAGTCACAGAGACACATATATAGATTACACAGTTACAAACATAAATAAACGGAGTCCTCAGTTTTCAATATAAATATTAGTAATAAACACTGTCGTCCTGCTTTAGAATGGATCTTATGGATTCAATGAACGGAGAGGGGGGTGCTTATTCGATAGTTCCCAAAAGCCAACGTTTCAAGTTTCCTGTGTGGCAGATATGCAAGGGTTCATCGAACACTCGTCTACATACGATATGTAGAGAGCCAACAAGTGTTAGCCAACAAGTGTTGGCCTCCTCGTGTGGAACATACGAACCTTCAGGGTCTCCACCAGGGTCTTATGCCTTTGGGAATGGACAGGGGGCGTAAACAACAAGGGAATTCTGTCCTACAGTTAGGAAGGAGAGGGATGTGGTCTTCAATCCTTGTTGTAATTCACGATGGTATGAATACATGCTTTGCAACCCTAAGTAAACTTGGCGATCCACTGAACACGACCAACTAACTCCTCAAGGCATTGACAACCTATTCGCAAAAGGCTCCTGCCTGTGAGCCACCGCCTGCTCCCCCGATAGCAATCTGATCCAAAGCAGCACCAGTTCATAAAAAGGCTGCTGCCTGTGGGCTACCGCCTGCTCCCCCGATGGCAATCTGATCCAAAGCAGCACCAGCTCATAAAAAGGCTGCTGCCTGTGGGCCACCGCCTGCTCCCCCGATAGCAATCTGATTCCAAAGCAGCACCAGTTCAAAAAAAAGGCTCCTGCTTGTGAGCCACCGCCTGCTCCCCCGATAGCAATCTGATCCAAAGCAGCACCAGTTCATAAAAAGGCTGCTGCCTGTGGGCCACCGCCTGCTCCCCCGATGGCAATCTGATTCCAAAGCAGCACCAGTTCATAAAAAGGCTCCTGCCTGTGAGCCACCGCCTGCTCCCCCGATAGCAATCTGATTCCAAAGCAGCACCAGTTCATAAAAAGGCTCCTGCCTGTGAGCCACCGCCTGCTCCCCCGATAGCAATCTGATCCAAAGCAGCACCAGTTCATAAAAAGGCTCCTGCCTGTGAGCCACCGGCTGCCCCCCTGATAGCAATCTGATTCCAAAGCAGCACCAGTTCATAAAAAGGCTGCTGCCTGTGGGCCCCCGCCTGCTCCCCCGATGGCAATCTGATCCAAAGCAGCACCAGTTCATAAAAAGGCTGCTGCCTGTGGGCCACCGCCTGCTCCCCCGATGGCAATCTGATTCCAAAGCAGCACCAGTTCATAAAAAGGCTGCTGCCTGTGGGCCACCGCCTGCTCCCCTGATGGCAATCTGATTCCAAAGCAGCACCAGTTCATAAAAAGGCTCCTGCCTGTGAGCCACCGCCTGCTCCCCCGATAGCAATCTGATCCAAAGCAGCACCAGTTCATAAAAAGGCTGCTGCCTGTGGGCCACCGCCTGCTCCCCCGATGGCAATCTGATTCCTAAGCAGCACCAGTTCATAAAAAGGCTGCTGCCTGTGGGCCACCGCCTGCTCCCCCGATGGCAATCTGATTCCAAAGCAGCACCAGTTCATAAAAAGGCTGCTGCCTGTGGGCCACCGCATGCTCCCCCGATGGCAATCTGATTCCAAAGCAGCATCAGTTCATAAAAAGGCTGCTGCCTGTGGGCCACCGCCTGCTCCCCCGATAGCAATCTGATTCCAAAGCAGCACCAGTTCATAAAAAGGCTCCTGCCTGTGGGCCACCGCCTGCTCCCCCGATAGCAATCTGATCCAAAGCAGCACCAGTTCATAAAAAGGCTCCTGCCTGTGAGCCACCGGCTGCTCCCCCGATAGCAATCTGATTCCAAAGCAGCACCAGTTCATAAAAAGGCTGCTGCCTGTGGGCCACCGCCTGCTCCCCCGATGGCAATCTGATCCAAAGCAGCACCAGTTCATAAAAAGGCTGCTGCCTGTGGGCCCCCGCCTGCTCCCCCGATGGCAATCTGATCCAAAGCCGCACCAGTTCATAAAAAGGCTGCTGCCTGTGGGCCACCGCCTGCTCCCCCGATGGCAATCTGATTCCAAAGCAGCACCAGTTCATAAAAAGGCTGCTGCCTGTGGGCCACCGCCTGCTCCCCTGATGGCAATCTGATTCCAAAGCAGCACCAGTTCATAAAAAGGCTCCTGCCTGTGAGCCACCGCCTGCTCCCCCGATAGCAAGCTGATCCAAAGCAGCACCAGTTCATAAAAAGGCTGCTGCCTGTGGGCCACCGCCTGCTCCCCCGATGGCAATCTGATTCCAAAGCAGCACCAGTTCATAAAAAGGCTGCTGCCTGTGGGCCACCGCCTGCTCCCCCGATGGCAATCTGATTCCAAAGCAGCACCAGTTCATAAAAAGGCTGCTGCCTGTGGGCCACCGCCTGCTCCCCCGATGGCAATCTGATTCCAAAGCAGCACCAGTTCATAAAAAGGCTGCTGCCTGTGGGCCACCGCCTGCTCCCCTGATGGCAATCTGATTCCAAAGCAGCACCAGTTCATACAAACGCTTCCTGCTTAGGAATGCAGACACAGGTATGGTGGTCTGCCGCTCTTTGCAGGACATCATCACTTTATTTGCAGCCAATCATAGGGGTAGCAATTAGTGACCTGCCTAATTGACTTTTATTAGCACTATTAATTATTAGACAGGTTATTCTGTGAGATCCAGTAACGGCAGATTTTGTGAGGCTACGAACTACGATATGCAACTACTTAGGTCTACTTATGTCGCATTGCAAAATCATAGACTGGTAGCAAAATTCCAGTGCACAATTTGCAACTGGTGATTGCAGCCTGTTTCTCATATGTCAGGCCTCTTATTATTTGAATCAAAAATAGCAAAAGCGGGAGAAACCTTAACAAACACACCCAGAAAAGGTTGTACACGCAATTATCCACCTCTCTCAGATGCAGCCTTTACCTGTGCCAAACTTTTAAACAAGCACTTGCAATGCAATAGGTATTGCATTCGCGAGAGTTTGAACTATTGACATTATAAATGACAATGCCTTTTATTTATGTGTTTTGAAAACCTGCAAACGGTGCGGACACACACACTTTGTACTTATAGTCCTTGCTTACAGGAAGCAAGGTTGGCAGTAAAAAAGGCACAGTTACTGCTAGCCTGCTTCTCTTAAGCAACGACTATAAGTACAAAGTGTGTGTTTATGCACCGTTTGCAAGTTTTTAAAGCACATATATAAAAAACATTGTCATTTAAAATCCTAATAGCTCAAACTCACGCAAATGGGAGACATATTGCATTGCAAATGCTTGTGAGCTTTTAGACAGAGGCGGCAGCAGCCACAGGAAGGCAGGGACCATGACGCCATGGCGCGCCTTTCAAAAGCAGGATGGAGGAGCAGGCAACTGCAGTCAAAACAGACCTCGGTCTTTGAATCCACAGCAAAAGTGTCCAGATAAGAACAAGATTTACATCCCTGTTTACAACAGAGCTCTGTAAACCACAAGCACTGGTCTCCAGTGCTCCAACTTAGAGAAAGAAATAGTGTTCACAAGCTCTGAACAACAACACCTGTGAAAGGGGCAGTCCTTGAACATGGGTGGAGCTTTTAAAGCCAATATCCTGAATACAGCATGTTTCGCTGAGACAGCGCAAGCGCTGCCTAGGCGAAACCTAAAACTAAAGAGATAGGGACTCTACCACACACAATCAAAGCCTTGACATTGCTGGTTGTGCCTTGCACTGCCTCGTGTATAAAGGGATTTATCTAAAAACTCGCCCTTGACTAATCTTTCAAATGCCTAGGAAACACAACTTAGAAGACTTAAACAGACACTACTTATTCCACTGGTAAATAAAGAGAGACCAGATCCTAAGTTCCCAGTCTATTACAGTTCAAATCTGATCATTCAAATCCAAATAAATTCCTAAAGAGGTATGTAGCAAGAAAACTTCAGGAAAATGTGGAAAAACAAAAGCTATTCCTTGCCACTGATCTGTTGTCAGACCCATCAGCAGGAGGAAGACCAATAGCTGGAATTAGGGAAGACTAGGCCCAAGTGAGCGTCCTCGATCTAAGTGCAGCATGTGGAAAAGTTAACCACTACATTCTACCAAATTAGATTAAAAGAGTGAGCTACATTTATAGCTATGGCACAGGACAGAATGAACGAGTTACTTACCTTCGGTAACAATGTATCTGGTGGCGACACAGTTTAGCCGCAGATTCCTTAACTTAGAATATCCCTCAGGCATCAGTCTGGATCTGGAAAATCTTCAGCAGCACCTCTGCGTGCCGGGAAACGGCGACGCATGGCTCCGCCCTGACGTCTTCCACGGATGGGACATCAGTGGAGCCACATAAGTCCCTCCCGGAGCGCTGGCGTCAGTTTTCTACTGTGAAACTTTAGGACGTCACAACGCAGAGCCAGCACGAAAACTAAGAGAGTGTGGGAACAGTGTGCGAAAAAAGAGTGAAATTCTTTGAAACTACGACAATAAGGAGAAGAATGACATGAACAACAGAATGCATGTCATAGAAAAACCACTTTAAAGTGTACGGAACTGAAGGAGTGCAGAGCACGGGCCCCTAGAATCAGAACCGAATAAGCGAAGAACCATACCCTCCCATGAGGCAAGCAGCAAGTGAAATGAATGTAATGAGAAATAACAAGGAGTCCGCAACAAGAGGATTGTTATGGTAAGGGACCATAGGGCTGTGCCAACATGTCAACGAACCACACTTCTGCAACAGAAAAACGTGCAACCGCATGTCCTAAGCATAAACACTTGGCTGCCGCATAGTCAAGAAGACCACCACTCATGGAGAAAGGCAGCGGGGAAGGAGGAGGGGGCAGAGTCATGACCAAGCACCACCCAGGAAGGAACCAGGGTGCAGGAGCGTGGATAGAAAAGGGGGGAGACCACCACCCCATGACAGGACCGGGTGGAGAAGCCACAGACAATACAGAATAGGACATCCGGACCTGGAACATATGTGAAGAAGGGTAACACATGAGAAGACAGAGACCACTGGCAGACAACCCAGTTGGTTCGATCCCAACCTGAAAAGCCCTCGCAGATTGGGGAGGATAGGTGGGCGTTAAGGAATATGTGGTTAGACTGTGTCTCTACCAGATACATTGTTACCAAAGGAAAGTAACTTCTTCATCTAATAGAGACATCTAGCCAAAGATTCCTTAACTTAGAATAGATACCAAAGCTATACCCTAATGGAGGAGGGTCTGCGACTGAAACCCACCAAGTTCCAAAAAAGAACCAATCCGTCAAAAATATTGACCAAAACAGGTGGGGGAGGCAAACGCCAGCTGACATTAAGCTCTGTAAAAGGAGCAGTGACAAGGGAAGGCAATAGCACTATAGTTTGTCAGAGGACGGTACAAGACTTCCCTCGTCCGGGAAGAGATGACAGGAAGTCGGCGGAACCAGAATGGCCAGTGCACAATGGAAGAAAGTCCACAAACTTCTGTAACAAGAAGCAGAAGTTGAACTGAGCGCTGGGTCTCATGGATCTGCGAAAGATAAAGTCCCAGAGAACGGACAAACAGCATGACATATTCAGAGCGAACAAACTGAGCATGCACAACAGTGGATGCTAAGAATGACATGTAGAGGGACAGATGTCACCATGTATAGATAAACAGGAACAAGACTACCCGGAGAGACATGAATGTAGATGCCAGGGCTACACATGAGCAGACAGTGTGGACCACGAGATCCACACCACACACATGCAAAGGCCCAATGAAAGATCGCAATAAAAGCACATATGCGCCGGCGGAAGGACATGGACGCAGCACGAGGTAGTCAGCTGGACAACCGTACCCAGAGGTTCAAGGGTAAAAGGGCACCGGCAGAAGCTGTGCACACACAGAAGGCCCGCTTTCAGAGAGAGAGAGAAGGAGAGAGAGAGACTGAATCTGGGGCTAAAAAAACAGAGATACCGCAACAAGGAAAAAACCTGCATGTGTGCCCTCTCGCTGTGTGTATATCTCAGAACATAGAGACATATATAGATATAAAAATGTGTTTTTTTGGGGCGGGGATGGTTAGGTGAAAAATTGAAAGCCAAGGGGAACTCAAAGGGCATGCCAGAGAGAAATATAGGAGCCAGCACAATTGGTACCAACGGCACCGATGTGAATCATAGCAGGACAAAACATATGTCAAAACATAGAAATGCACATTTGCAGATAGACAGAAATATGTAAATATAATCATATACAGATACTGTATAAATGACAATGAGTACCCTGCACAAGAATACTCCTAATGAGAACATCAGCAGAGGCTAGGAGCAGAGGAACCGGAGCTCCTGCTGGAGAAGTGAGTAGGGAAAAAAGGGGGAAAACCCTGACAGGGTCTGAACCGTGAGAGAGGACACAAGCACTTCCTAACACTGGAGACTGAAGAGTAGACAATACCACAAAGAAGAGAGCGCAGCCCACTCTTATGGCGCAAGACCGACCATCAGGCACTCCGTGACTGAACATACCCAGTGTGTATTCACATACCACGCTATCACGGAACACGAAATAGAAACTGGTATGGAAGCGGAGCAGAACAACATGCCCACAAGGGGCACTTGCGTACGTGTATAACAGCCAACGTAGGCATGAAAGAAGATGTGAACACACCGGGATGAGGCAGTTGTGGCAGACGCCCAACAATACTCCGAAGAAGACTACATCCACAGAGGCAAGAGAGTGTTATGGACCAGCCGTAAAACACAAACAAATTCGCTCCAAAGAGAGCCACGCCAATCCTGTGGGTGTCACCAGAGGAGAAGTCCCACAACAGTAGGTAGATCGTGCCAAAGCCAGTAGCCTACAGTATGATCCATAGGAAAAGTTCCCAGAGGGACAGAAGATAACCATCTAAGAGGACTTGGCAGGAGCCTCCAAAAGGAACAACGCCATCCAGGAAGACAGTACCTGGAACACGGAGGAAACGTCCTGTGGTAAAGAAGAGTGGCTAAACAATAACCAACAAATACCCCACATAGGGCATGTCACATCCCTATAAGAAACAAGGGATCTTTCTTGAGACTAGCTCATAGACAGAGGACTCAAAACAAGAGCAGAAACAGCGGACCACCTGTACCAAATAAGGACAGAAACAGCTGACTAGCTGTACCAAATAAGGATAGAAACAGCTACCTAGCTGTATAGTGTGTCTGAAAAACAACAGCTTGAACCTATAGAAGCGGACCAGAAAAGCAGTGACAACACTGCAACCAATGTAAGCGAGAGCAGAAGTCTGCAACAAGGAACAGAAACATATGGAAATCATGTGAACCCAGACATGAGACGCTGGACCGCTGAGTCAGCATGACTGTCAAAAAGGTATGGAACGGCTGCAGCGAAGGGCTTGACTCGGAGTCAAGTCCCCCACTGCAGCTGCATCCGACGTCAGCGCAGAGAGCACCACAGGGCTGTGCGGTGACGCCGCAGGGGGACTGCAGCCTGACGTCTGACTGAGAAGTCCCTCCAGACTGTGTACCAAAGTCGCAACAACTCCGGAGCCAGAGTCAGGGCACTCGATAGGTGCCGAGGGCGAACCCGCCAACTAATTCCCAATCTGACTCCCTACCCCCTCTGTGGGAACGGAAGGCACGCCAGGGAGAGAGGGTGACCCAAAGATGGCCTGCAAAGAACGGGACATCCAGGCAGACAACAATTTCATTCGAAGTTCCCGCAGGGACTTCGGCTTCAGCTGCCAGCAGGCGTCGCACTCCTCAGAGTCGTGATGCTCTCCTAAGTACCACATACATATCACGTGCAGATCCGTTGCCGACATCTACCATTTACAGGTCTTGCACGACTTGAAGTCCAAAAGCATCGCACACTGTTCCTGGACGCTAAAAAACGTTGTTAAGGCCTGAAAACAAAAACAGACCGGAGGAACCGCTTCTCCTGGATCCACGTTGAGACATGGAGAAGAAGGACACCGACATGAGCCTGCCGGGAGGGACTTCTATGGCTCCACTGACGTCACATCCGTGGACGACGTCCACCGCCATGCAGTGCCATCTCCTGGCGCGCAGAGGTGCTGCTCAAGATTTTCCAGATCCAGACTGACGCCTGGGGGATATTCTAAGTTAAGGAAACTGAGGCTAGATGGCTCTATCAGATCAGATCTAATCGTTCTTCTACAACAGAAACAACATACTGGCAGAAGATCTGTCCTGTCCAGTGAGTAGAATATCACCTATGCGTTCACCCAAGAATGATGTGTTTCCCAAACATATATACAAACTTACTGTAAACTACGTTGCCTGCAATTCCAGATGTGTGCTGATGATAAAAAAGCCCACTTCTGAATGAATAATGTATATAAATGGATTAGGCAGTTTTCTCTGCAGGACCAATACTGAAAGTCGGCTATTGGACTGAATACATAACGCAATGATCATAATTTCATGCCAATAGGTGCTCTAGCAGTATTTTTGGTGCAGATCTGACATTCGCCCCCTTCTTCCACACACACCTGTCTGTAAAAGGATGCAGCTTCAAACTATTGGAGGAACTAACCAACTCAGTGATCAGGTCATGGTCAGCACATAAATATCAAAGAAGCTCACTGACAGACAACAGACACCACAAAATCAGACGGCGGGCAGCACCCAGATAGCATAGGAATTCAAACACTGCCAGATGGATGCTTAGGATCTAATTCAAGGTCCTTTCTGATAGAAGAATCTTGAGTACATGACAAAAAAGAAATCTAATTGTCCCAGCTAGGATCCTCAGGTCAGCCAGCACACGCACCATTTTCCACGTACAGTGCCAGAGGCTGAGACCAGAAAGTAGATGTTTCGGAGTTCCGACTCCTAAGCTCTGGCACAGCTAAATAATCTACTTCTAGAGCATGCACTGTTATATGCGAGATAGATTGAGATGGACTGAGTGCTACCCAGGAGACAGAATACATTCTGATTTGCTGATTTCTCTCCTCTACTCAATGTAGCACAAATCTAGCAAACCTTAATGACAAAAGGCATGACCAAGTGAACTTGTACCAATCATATTATCCTTTTACCTTGTGGAATAATAACCTAATATTCTGCAGTGACTATGTACTCAGTATTCATGCCTCTCCAAAGTGGCTGAAAAGCAGCAAGTAAGCAGGAATCAGAAGTCTGTCTGGATTCTGTATCTTCATTAAAGACCAATGGTGCTGAGACAAGCACACAATATAATTCCCTTGGTGAGTAGTGGATTTGCACAATGTGTGGTTAGTGGTCTTCCAAATTTTTGGAATCTGCCCATGCGCTTTGCACAAACATGGCTGCATACAGTACAAACAAAATCTCTGGAAATAGAAATGTCTTACAGAAATCATGGGAGATGTTCATCAAAAAGTGAGAAGATTGGTGTACATTGCATGAGCTGTTTTTATAATACTCAACACACCAATGGCTTAATGTTGAAAGGGGAATGTGGTATGGAATGCATACAATATATGCTCTTTTCTATAAGGGAGTAGCCACAAAACTAAAATGCCCCCCACTTTGAACATACTTCTGATGATACCGAATAAGCAACACAAGTAAGCCCAGAATTCTTAAACACGTTTACTCCACCCTTTCGTCCTCCCTTGCTTTCTTCCATCCTTTCACGGTTCCATCCTTTCACCCACCCCTTTCTATCCATCCATCCAGTTACCATTTAGTTCACAAGTCAATCATTCATCCTTTCACTGTTCCATCCATTCATCCTTTCACCTTTTCATCCATTCATGCAATCATACATTCATTGATCATTTCGTTCACAAGTCGATAATCTATAATTTCACTGTTCTATGCATTCATCCTTTCACCTTTCTGTTAATTCTTCTATCCACCTATTAATACATCCTTTCTTCCACCCTGTCAACTGATACTTTCACACTTAACTCTATCCATTCTTTCATCCTTCAAACCATCCAGCTGTGCACCCTTCCTTACTTTGTTCTTTTCACCCTACATCCCTTCCACATTTCCTTCTACGTTTCCTCTTCCATATTTTCTACCTTTCACCTTTGACCCTTTCTTCCGTCGCCCTTCTATTCCATTTTCTATCCTCACATTGTTTTTCTTTTTTACCTTTCTCTTCCTCATAGCTCTATTTGCTGCTGTCTGCCCTTTCTGGATGTTTTCCTCATTTCTGTCTCCTTCATTGAACTTGGCTTACTTAGCAGGAGTTCTCTGCAGAGTGCAGACGTAAGAGTGGAAAGCATGCAGGGACCTTTAGCAGGTCCCAGATTACAAACAAGCTCATGGGTTGTAGTGGTGATATAGAACTTCTCCAACAATCTAACACTTTCTTTCTGTTTCTCCCTGTTCAATCTACAACATTCCAAACTCATTGAGTCAAATGTTCTAGCAGCGCAAGAGCCCTCCCGCAGTTACTGGGGTACCATGCCAGGAGCATCACTAAAGCAACATCATGGGCGTACGAGCAGGACAACATGTCAGTAGATCACTATGGAGGAATCATGACCATCTCTACAGAAATATCATAGTCAGACCACTATGCCTCCGTCATAGCGATCTTAAAGAAATATTAGAAATACCATACTGGGATCAACTTGTCACCATCATTGCTTACTAGGGGCATCATTGTGGTGTCATCACAGGGGCATCACTACATCAATTGCACCTTCATGGGTGTACCAACATGGCACCATCAAATGCGGTTTATTTTATTTTATTTATTTTTAGCCATTTATAAAGCACATGGTTACACCACCGGTGTGTCCCCGCGCTGGAACAGGCACGTTGAAAGGGTACGGAACAACGGTCTTTGCATATCACAGTTGGTCTGTCACTCTGGTCAACATGCTAAATTTAGTATGCTATAAGGAATAACCATGTCTTCAGTTGTTTGCGAAATTTAGTTTCGCTAGGTTCTATTCTTAGGTTCCATGCTTTTGCTGCGAGGTATCTGAAGGAGCGGGCCCCCATTCTGGCTTTAGCTATTCTTTGTACAGTCAGTTGTACGTTTAATTTATTACACTTTGTTATTCCTGCATGTTGTTTCCCTTTAATTCCAGCTAGTAGAGCGAGACGTGGAATCTTGCTGAGCTATTGTTTAGATTCTGATCCAGGAGTCTGTTGCACTGACGTCCTGGAGAAGAAGCTGTATTTAACTAGCGCTCACCTGTTCTAAGATTTACCTAATAAATCTTCCATCTACTACCGCCTCAATTGCATCATTACACAGTCACTAGTGCCCTATCCTCGGATCTTAGGTTTCGGCATGGTGTATACTGTGATAACAGTGGTTGTAGGTACCGTGGGCCTTTTTTGATAAAATGCGGTGACAGTGGCACATTGCTTTGAACACTATTCTCTTCTCCGCTGGCAGCCAGTGCAATTCTGCCAGGGCTTTCTTTGCGGAGGCTCTTCTCGGAAGGCTTAGTACCAAGCGAGCTGCCACATTTTGCACCGTTTGTAACTTTGATAGCCCTTTTTTTGTGGCACCTAAAAACAGCACATTTACAGCACATTAATGAATGATCATAACAGGATCACCAAGGCACCATCACGAGGATATGACGGCACCATCAGAGAAGCATCACAATGGCACCATCAGCAGGGATTCCAGTAGCATCATCATATGAGTTCCATCAAGACATTATCCTGTGGGATGTGCCATGGTGCAATTACAGGGGATCAGGAAGGTACTTTCAAAAAAAGAGCAAGACGACAACGTTATGGATAAATCACTATCACACCATCTGGGATCACTATAGTGCTATTCCTGGAAGGGGGTGGTGTGGGGTGGGGGGTACCCTTTCTGTAGGATTGTTATAACATGCTCAAGGGGTGATCTGTAAGTCACCATGGCAGACAGATCACTATGGCACCGTCATGGGGACAGGAAGGTGCCCCCAAGATGGAAAGACCACCATAACCCTATGATGGGGCACGACCAAGACACTGTAACAGAAGATAAACATGACACCGTTAGCCAGAGCCAGTTCAGACAGTGACAGGGAGGACTCCTACCGTAGCTTTGTTTCCTGCAGGAACGGAAAACTTCGCTTCCATAGGAGCAGCGGGAGAAAGAGAGAAACATCAAACAGCTGTTAAGTATCATCAATGACAAACTCTCCTTCCCTCCATAAAACAATACGAATGACAGATGAGTGTGAATTTCATGATAGTTTTCTGAAGGTTTCACCAGGGCAAAGCATTTTACAAGGTCAGTCAAAGGGACCCTGAGTCGTGGCACATCCAATGGGTGAGATCAGAGGACACGGATCTCGGAGGAACGCCAGAACACGATATCAGACACAGAACAATGCAAGCGCAACCAGCACAGCTACTTCACGTGAGTCTTAGGAGGAAAGGTCTGTTTTCCATTGCATGAATCTTCACTGAATTTCCAAATATGGAATATATCGGCAGCTATGCGCAGAATCCCAGAAACGTTGTTCACGAGAAAATTATATTTATAAAAAATTATTTTTAAACAGATGCTTTTCGAAATGCAACACTTAATCTTTTATAAACGAATTGGAAATATCCTGTGTTGCTAACAGACCCACTCACAAACAGTGAACACAAGTGACACACAGTCAATGTTTCCATGTGAAGTGAGAACCCCCACCTAACTGTGCCTTTGTGGCATAATTTCTCTCGACTGATTCAGTACTCAGGGTGTTTTCTCCTCACTCCGTGTATTCGAATATCTTTAATCTCCTTTCCACCTTTTTGAAGAGGTGCGGTGCAAACTTCAGGGTTTGTCTCCTCGATCATTCTTAACTATACCTGACAGCTTATCTACTTTCGCGTCAGCATCTATAGGATGGCGCAGAGGCAAAGGGATTCCCTCATTTGTATAGGGCCACTTCCCCATGCAAATGAGGAAACACTCTCTGGTGATATGCCTGCGCTATCTGTATCACAGAAAGGGTCGCGTAAGCCTCTGTGGCTCTTTAAATAATACCACAGTACCCCGGGGGCCTGCAAAACGGGCTCACATTTCAGCTGCGCCCGAGGCACCTACCATACTACGGCCCCAGGAAGAGCTATTATTCCTAAACAAGGGTCTCCTGTCAGCCCCAGAGATTGGAAAGACTATCCTTAATCCACTCCCAGTCTTCCAGCCATGTCCGTCACAGCCCTGCAGTAGCGCTGGTGTGCAGTCGGAATGGCGGGGTGGGAGAAAACAATAAAAAAAACTTTTAAAAAAGAGCTTCCCAGCAGTATTGTGCCCGCTAAAACGCCGCTTTACTGCTTCATCCTCGCTGCAGGCAGAGGCTCCCAACCTCCACTGCGGCCAATACTGATGCTGCTCTCATGCATGAGAGCAGCGTTAGGATTGGCCTGAGCGTCAAGGGTTTGCGCTCCCAGGGAGACTGGGAGCCTCTGCCTGTTCTCTCTACAATTTAGCAATGCAGCTGGGTTGGAGAGAGTTCAGTGCGCATGTGGGTTTGGCCAGCTTGAGACGGCCAGCCAAACCCAAATGTGCACTGAAGGCAGTGCTCATCACTCCCCCTCCTGACTTGCCCCGCGATGGCCCCGGCCCCAAGCCTCTTTAAATGAAAGAAAAATAAAGCGATAATAAACAAGTTTTATTATCGTTTTACTTTTCAAAATTTGAGGCTGGCAGGGAGGGCTACGCTCCTGCACCATAGCGGAGGAGCTGCCACTGCAGCCCTGGCGCCACTGTCCTTTCCAGCAGCATTCATCACTAAGTCTTCGTCAAGAATTCAGCATCGAGGGCCTCGGAAGCTACTTGACACCACTGCATTATTCTTTACCGTATTGAGGGGATCAACATCTAGACTCAGATAGACACTGAGCTTCTCATGATTGAGGAACAAGGGTAAGGCTTAGAAACCCTGCATCAGGAGCATAGAAGACACTCCAACCTCAGGTTAGGCAGAGGGGGTTCAAGAACATCCCTGGAACGATTCCAGCCTTTGATCACACCTAAAAAAAGCAGACCATGTGGTGCTTATAGGGACTTCTGTTGAAAACTTAACTCTTAAACTGAGAATCTGACCTTTGAAAAGGTGTTCTTACATCTATTCTATGGCCAATGGCATGGCCAGCGTGCCCTGGGCCCTTGTGCAACGAAGGAATTGGGCCACCTGGGCGCTGTTTAAACTGTCAAATACAGTAATGATCAGGAGCCAGTGGGGCCCTCAGGCCTCTGGGCCCCGGTGCCACTGCACTGGCTGCACCAATAGAAGCTATGCCCCTGTCTATATCCATGAATATCGCAATTGACCCCATGTTAGATATTGTCACCCTCCTACGACTCCATCCAAACAAGGCAGTGAATCAATAAACAAAAAACTCAGGTATCCTTAGGAAAGGTTATCACACAGAAAAGAAATATGGAGATGTCCGACGTGAGGACATCAAAGTGAGTAAACATATTGACAAGGGAACTGCAAGCTTAAGAGCACAGCGTAAAAAGCGGACCCCAAGGACCTCAAGAACTTCCGGCCCATCTCCCTGCTCCCGTTCCCGGCGAAGGTCATCGAGACGACCGTCAACAAACAACTGACCCACTACCTCGAGGAGAACAGCATCCTGGATCCGTCCCAGTCCGGGTTCCGCAGCAACCACAGCACCGAAATGGCCCTCATCGCCGCCACCGATGACATCAGGACCCTGCTAGACAACGGAGAAACCGCGGCCCTCATCCTCCTAGACCTGTCAGCCGCCTTCGACACGGTCTGCCAACGTACACTACGAACACGCCTCCACGACGCCGGGATCCAAGAGAAGGCCCTGGACTGGACCACCTCCTTCCTCTCCGGCAGAACACAGAGCGTCCGCCTCCCCCCTTCCGCTCTGAAGCCACCGAGATAATCTGCGGCGTACCCCAGGGCTCATCCCTCAGCCCAAAGCTGTTTAACATCTCCATGGCACCGCTCGCCCACGTCGCCCGACTGCACGACCTCAACATCATCTCTTACGCCGATGACACCCAGCTGATCCTCTCCCTCACCAAGGACCCCCACACCGCCAAACCAACCTCCACGAAGGAATGAAGGCAGTCGCCAAATGGATAAGGAACAGCCGACTGAAGCTGAACTCAGACAAGACGGAGGTCCTCATCCTCGGATGCACCTCTTCAGCCTGGGACGACTCATGGTGGTCGACTGCACTGGGAACACGTCCAACACCCACCGACCATGCACGCAACCTTGGGGTCATCCTCGACTCCACCTTCTCCATGACTAAGCAGGTCAATGCCGTCTCTTCCTCCTGCTTCAACACCCTCCGCATGCTCCGCAAGATCTACAGGTGGATCTCCACCAAAATGAGAAGGACGGTCACCCAGGCCTTCGTCAGCAGCAGGTTAGACTACGGGAACGCCCTCTACACAGGAGCCTCAGCCAAACTCCTGAAACTGCTTAAACGCATCCAGAACACCTCTGCATGCCTGATCCACGACATCCCTTGCCGCAGCAACATCACACCCCACCTGAGAAACCTGCACTGGCTCCCCGTCAACAAGAGGATAACCTTCAAGCTCCTCACCCACGCACACAAGGCACTCCACAACACCGGACCAGCGTACCTCAACAGACGACTCAGCTTCTACACCCCCACCCGCCAGCTCTGCTCCGTCGACCTCGCCCTCGCCACAGTCCCCCGCATCCGAAGAGCGACCTCCGGCGGCAGATCATTCTCCCACCTCGCCGCCAAGACCTGGAACACCCTCCCCATCCACCTACGGCAGACCCAACACCTGCTGACCTTCAGGAGACTCCTCAAGACCTGGCTTTTCGAGCAGTAGCAGCACTTCCCACCCCCCAGCGCCTTGAGACCCTCACGGGTAAGTAGCGCGCTTTACAAATGCTATGATTGATTGATTGATTTGAAAAAGCCAAATCTAGAACTCAACTTTTTTTGGCATTAACTGGTAAAATGTCTCAGTGCCTTAAGGCCTTGCTCCTGAAATCAGTGTCAATCTCAAAGTCACGAGGTCAAACTCGTGCAGTGCCAAGCAAGCTTTCATCTTCCGTGATTCAGAAAGTGAGCACTATTAAATTAGACGATACGAACACCTGTTACTAATAGTATTCAGAAACTGTGGTTTAGGCGCTATAAAAAGCAATTTACTGGTATTGATTCACTCCATCGTCAGAAGGACTCTGTGGAATTTTGCAAGCCTCACGTGCAGTGCGGTGCCTGCTTTTTTGGCCTCTACTAGAGTATTCTGTCTAGTTCTGAAGGTCTCATCAGGCACCCAGCTTCGGGCAAAAAATTGCCCACCCTGAGAGCAATCTGGAGTTTAAGCGCTTGTGAGTCCATTATCTGGGGCGTTTGTTCATTTCTGGCACCTCATCTGGAGTGCTATGTTCAGTTCTACTCACTATTGATAAATCACTTCATCCAGACTTGAAGGCCGTGTCTACAATCCCCAAGTTTGGAAGCATCAGTAGCATTGTGTTCAGGTATAGAGGTCACTTGCGCAGGACTGAACCAAGTTCTGGATAGATCACTTCATCCAGACTTGGAGGCGGTGTCTACAATACCCATGCTTGGAAGCATCAGCTGCGCTGTGTTCAGGTCTAGAGGTCACGTACAGTACTGAACCCAGTTCTGGCTAGATCATTTCATTCAGACTTGGAGGCCGTGTGTACGATACCCAACTTTGGAAGCATCAGCAGCGCTTTGTTCAGGTCTAGTGGTCACATGCGCAGTACTGAACCCAGTCCTTGATAGATAATTTCATCCAGACTTGGAGGTCGTGTCTACAAAACCCAAGCTTGGAAGCATCAGCAGTGCTGTGTTCAGGTCTAGAGGTCACGTGTAGCACTGAACCCAGTTCTGGATAGATCATTTCAATCAGACTTGGAGGTCGTGTGTACAATACCCAAGTTTGGAAGCATCAGCCCAGTTGTGTTCGGGTCTAGAGGTCACATGTGTAGTACTTAACCCAGTTCTGGATAGATCATTTCATCCAGACTTGGAGGCTGTGTCTACAATCCCCACGTTTGGAAGCATCAGTAGCGTTGTGTTCAGGTATAGAGGTCACATGCGCAGGACTGAACCCAGTTCCGGATAGATCATTTCATCCAGACTTGGAGGTCGTGTCTACAAAACCCAAGCTTGGAAGCATCAGCAGTGCTGTGTTCAGGTCTAGAGGTCACGTGTAGCACTGAACTCAGTTCTGGATAGATCATTTCAATCAGACTTGGAGGTCGTGTGTACAATACCCAAGTTTGGAAGCATCAGCCCAGTTGTGTTCGGGTCTAGAGGTCACATGTGTAGTACTGAACCCAGTTCTGGATAGATCATTTCATCCAGACTTGGAGGCTGTGTCTACAATCCCCACGTTTGGAAGCATCAGTAGCGTTGTGTTCAGGTATAGAGGTCACATGCGCAGGACTGAACCCAGTTCCGGATAGATCATTTCATCCAGACTTGGAGGTCATGTCTACAATACCCAAGCTTGGAAGCATCAGCTGTATTGTGTTCGGGTCTAGAAGTCACGTACAGTACTGAACCCAGTTCTGGATAGATCATTTCATCCAGACTTGGAGGCCGTGTCTACAATACCCAAGCTTGGAAGCATCAGCTGTATTGTGTTCGGGTCTAGAAGTCACGTATAGTACTGAACCCAATTCTGGATAGATCATTTCATCCAGACTTGGAGGCCGTGTCTACAATACCCAAGCTTGGAAGCATCAGCACAGTTGTGTTCAGGTCTAGAGGTCACATGTGTAGCACTAAACCCAGTTCTGGATAGAGAATTCCATCCAGACTTGGAGATCATGTCTACAATACCCAAGCTTGGAAGCATCAGCTGTGTTGTGTTCGGGTTTAGATGTCACCTACAGTACTGAACCCAGTTCTGAATAGATCATTGTATTCAGACTTGGAGATCGTGTGTACAATACCCAAGTTTGGAAGCATCAGCCCAGTTGTGTTCGGGTCTAGAGGTCACGTGTGTAGCACTGAACCCAGTTCTGGATAGATCACTTCATCCAGACTTGAAGGTCATGTCTACAATACCCAAGCTTGGAAGCATCAGCTGCGTTGTGTTTGGGTCTAGAGGTCACATGTGTAGCACTGAACCCAGTTCTGGATATCTTGTTTGCCATTCCAGAGAGATCCTGAAATCTTCTTGAGTATCCTGGCTACTTTTTAAGGCACTCTCTAGAGCTTCAGTTCTCAAGCCTTCAACTGTAGTACTGCGCCTCCTTTTGGTGAGATGATCTGGAGCAGTATGTCCACTTCTAGAGGTCTCACCTGGAGCACCTCGTCAGATTCTGAAGGTCAAAGTCAACTAACTAATACTAATGAATGAACAAGAGTAAAGATGGACCTCACCGGCAGTCACTTTATCAAGCATCGGGCACATAATGGCAGCATGAATCCACTTTGGGTCCTCACCAGTTGTCAGATTCAAAAACCCCCTGAATATGTCGACCCCTTCCTGCCTCTACGAACACTGAAAATGCTAATGAAAAACCACCATGAATGCTTCTTAATTATAAACACTGTATTGTGTCACATAAAGGAATGCAAGCCCAAGTAGGCCAGTGCAAAGGCAGGTGAAACGAAGAAGGGCGGCTGAGTAGAAGCCAGGGAGATGGAAAGAGAACAGTGAGGTGAGGGGAGGAGGCAACAGTGGGAGGAGAATGCTCGGAGGATGGGAGGCAGAAGGGAGCAGTCAAAATGGGCCACACAGGTAACAGAAGTGACATGAAAAAAGTAAATGTCATGGGTAAGAAGTGAAAGGTTACTGGGTGACTACAATCCAACGCACCATGAGTGAAGCGCCCAAAGGACCGCCGAGAGTGCCCCGCTTTCTGCAAAGAAGACAGAATAGGGAATTAGTGGCTTCCAATAATTCAAGCATGAACGTCAATTTGCCATAATGATTAGAGTACAGAAAAGGACATCACACCCCTTTTGACCTCAGTGACATCACCATGGAGTGACATCACAAGCTCTTTAGCCCTCGGTATACACACAAAGTGAAATTGCATGACATTTTACCTCCCCAGCATCACATGTATTGGCGCTACAGATGTAATGAATTCTATGGTGCTATGGCCATACTCCAGAGGCACAGTCATCCTCCATTAGAAGCAGAGCTATCCAGTACTCAGGCACATCCATCCGGTACCCAAGCACAGCCATCTAATGCCAAATCTCAGACATCAAGTGCCCAATTATGAACTCAGCTGTCACATTACAGCATCGAAAGTGAAGACACGATTGCTAATATACGCAGCTTTAAATGCCCCATTACTGGTTCAAAAGCACTGCTGTGGGCACATGTCACCTAGAGGGGCAAACATACCCTGTGTGCCCAGGTATGGCATTAGCACGGCTAAACCACGCATGCCGTTACAACACATGCGAAACAACGCTTGACTTAACCATGCCTATGCCTTTACCATGCATATGACTTTACCATGCATATGCCTTTACCATGCATGTGCCTACCATGCATCTGCCTTAACCACGCACTTACATTGTAAATGTAGTCAGCGGTCTAGCATTGCAGCAAGTGGGCAAGGGGTTTTGGAAACTTTCTGTGGAGGACATTCAAAGGAACGGCAGCTTGGTGAGTAGTTTTTTAGTATTATTTAGGCATCTGGGCGAGGGGAAGGTCAGTTTTTAGGGTGGGGGGCGGTTTTGGGGCTCAGGGCAGGGGGACCTGTGGTCTGGGTAGGTATTAGGTCTGGGGCCGGGTTTTATGGCTCAGGGTGGGATGTCGGGGTCGTTTTTAAGGCTGGGGGTGGGATGGTTTGCAGGATTGGGGACCAGGTTTTAGGGCTCGGGGTGAGGGGGCTGTGGTCTGAACTTTACCAAGCATATCCCTTTGCTAATGTGGAGAAGTGTGGCTCAATGATTAGAGCGGCCGACCCTGATGCAGAGGTCTAGCCTGGGACCAGGGTTCAATTCCCTGCCTCGGCGGGTCTTGGGCTCAAAAATTCCACGGACCTGATAATTCTCGCCTCGGTGCCATTCCAATCATGGAGTCCCACTCTGCAACTCTGGGCAATAGCTTGCTTAATCTCCACAACGGCCCCCACAACGCTAAAGATGCCTGGCCTCCACCTTGGGGGTGCCCAGGAGTGGACGCCTCACAGGGAAAGCCAGGATGGGTTCCACAGTGGTATTCGTACAAGCGCCTTGAGACCCTTGCGGGTGAGTAGTGCGCTATACAGTATCAATTTACATATGCCTTTACAATGAAAATCGTTGTAAAGCCATTCGTGGTAAAATCACGGATGTGGCTTGAGACTGTGTTGTTTAGGCAAGCGTTGTTCTGTCATACAACCCAACAGGTCAGCAGTGCTGATCCTACTATACCTTTCCGCTGCATTCAATGCTATCTGTCACACAATACTACAGAGCAGACTTCAGAATTGTGATGCGCATGAAAAGCCCTGGAATTGGATCGTCTTCTTCCTGGCAAACCTTATGTCAATGCCAGCATGCACCTTTGAAACCTACTTGCTGGTTACTAGGGTTCTTCAGGGCTCAACTAGCTCAGCTCACTGCCAGGATTGATCTGGTCCTTTGGTATTACCCGCTACGCTGAGATCATCCTCAAGATTCAGGGTCACTATTACCCAACGCCCAATGCTGAATCATGTTTGATGGCTGTTGGAGATAGGATCACAGCTAACCTACTCACGTGAACTGAGATAAAACAGAAATTCTCAGCCGTGGAATGTGTGTGTGAAAGAAGGTCACAGATCTTGAACAGGCCCATCATCCAGGTCACGCAAAGAACAGAGAAAAGCCTATAAACCGTCCCAGACCAGGCCTTACTCTTGAACCCCAAATAGATGCTGCATTAGAATCCTGCACGCAGTCACCTAGAATCTGAACTCAACTTTCTCATTCTTAGATTTCCCCCACGGAGTCCAAACCTCAGGTGCATTTGTTCTTTCTCATCTAGATTATGTGACACGAAGCCCTCTGGGACCACAACATTCTTCCAAAACAGATTCGATGGGCCCAAAACTTTTAACCCTGGAATCAGGGCCTTTGACCTCCGATTTATTGGACTACGGCCATGAAGGCACTGTGCGAAAAGCACTGAGTACTGCAGAGAATCAGACCAGATTCCTCCAAAGGGCATTTCAGACCCTCTGCCCTTGTAACAGCCTGTGTGCCAAAAAACCCCAACAATTTAAAGTGCGTTAATTCAACAAAACTAGACCCCTCTGTCAAAGCCAGTAAGCATCAGAACTCACTCTCTATTTCGGCAGCAAATTACAAACCTTCTCACTTTAAGAAAGTCCATAACAACGTTTCTTCAAGTTTTCAAACCCCTGATTGAGCCTAATACCACCATTAGGCAACACATATCAACCGATGAATCTGTGAGCTATTTAAAGGCTAGATAATTCCACACATTTGTGTTCGCCCATATGCCCAGGGATTGCTTCAAGTAATCGGCTACAGCCTTGTATGCACAGTGCCACTCCATGTAGGTAGATATGGTTCTAAATCCTAAATAAAATCCCATATGCTGAGACTGACCTCATATGCTCAGGTCTAAACCTAAACATTATTCATTCTTCTTTTAGTTTCTCCTAGGGACATCTCGGCTACTGTGGTGGACATCTCCACTTACCTCTACAAAGAGTAACTTTGCATTGGTACATCCTGCTGCAGGAGGCTCCACCCACTGATTTGAGGGGATGGAGACCTGTAAATCTACACTTAGGTGTAACTCTACACTCAAAAATGGGGAATAGCGGGGCGTGGCCAAGCAAGATGGCTGAGCGGACGTGAGCTGCTTTAGCTCCGTACCACCGTGGCTGCCTTAAGAGGTTTTTCGGACTCGTGGAGAGCTGAGCACGGACTGTTTTAGCGGAGCATGGTGCTGAGCCGCTATAGAGAGCAGTGGGTGGCCCAGCACATGGGTTCGTGACAGGAGAATAGACCCAAGGCTGACGCGAAGCGTGGGGCCGGATCGGCCTCCAACATGCCGCGGAGAGCAGCACTGGCCAGGGCAGGCGCAAGCTACTGACCGCCCTAAGCTTTCAGACCTGGCGTGCTGATACCTCCTGTGCTGACGATCGTGCCCCGAAGCTGTGCCTTCGATGTGCCTCTGCCCGCCTGGTGCCCCGCCACTTTACTTGAGGGGCTAGCGCGGATCGCGCGATAACGCAGGTCCGCGAGTGAGGCCTGGAAAACCTCTCAGAGGTACACTCGCCACATGCTGTGACAAAATGGTGTGAGGGGCACAGACATCGCTACTAGTGAGCCCCGCTGGCAGTCTGGATGCACAGCAACATTTTTGCCTTAATGGACTCTTTTGAATGGGAAAAGATTGCAAGTGGCGCCCTGCCTGACCCCAAAATGGCGCCCGCGCGATGAACTGCCCTCAGTACGATTCTGGTTTTGCATCACTGGGACCACAGGAGTTGAGGTATGCTGGGCACCCTTTCTCCTGTACCCCTTCCACGGCCGAGACCACTGGCTTCTGGTTGCTGCTGTCTTTGATGCCGGTCCTCCATGCCAGCTGCCTGACCTTAAGATGGCCGAAAAACGTCCATTAACTAGTAACCAGCCTGTGCTTGTGCAGAGTGCTTCGAAAGTATAGGGGCCTTCCTGGGGCGCCACCCCACAACAGTTTTGTTGCATGCTTCGGTGCCAGTCGCCGCACAGCCCCTATGCCCCCTAAGAAGGCGTCAAACAAAGTCTCCTGCTACTTTGCTGCTGCGGACAAGATCTCTAATTATGCCGATTCGGACCAGGCACGGACCATGGCTCTCACCAGGGAGGACCTAGTAGCCACTCTATGTGACTTTAAAGCTGATCTCTGTCAGGAGATAAAGAAAGATTTACATGCCTCCATGGATCAACTGAAAGCTATCCTCACAGAGAAGATGGCTTCCCTTCAACAGGACGTGGATGCGGTGGGCACCAGAGTGCTGGAGGTGGAGGAACAGACGCAGGCCCTCAATGCACGCTCCAGCAGCTTACATGACTCCCAGCTGGCACTCCAGTCTCAATTGCAACAAATACTCCTGAAGGCGGAGGATTTGGAGAACAGGTCCCGGAGGGAAAATATACGTATTGGGGACCTGGAAGAGGGCGCGGAAGGACCTAATCTTGAGGCATTCGTTGGGGGTTCTTCTCGGAGCTGCTGGCGCCCCGTCAACTAAAGATAAAGATTGATCGAGTCCACTGGATGGGGGCCTCACAGACAGGAGATCGCAAATGGACAAGAGACGTTCTGGTGAAGTTGCACTCCTTCCAAACGAAGGAAGCCACCCTGGCCCGCTGACAATCGCTACGCCCTGTCACCACCAAGCTTCGGGAGGACAATATACGATACCGTTGGACATATCCCTTTGGTCTCGCCTTTGAATATAAGAATAAGTTCCACCATGTGACTGAACTGCACGAGGGGCTGCGTATTCTAGGCCTTCCAATACCGGACGACGATGGCGCCTTGGGCCCCGCCACCAGCGAGGGCCGACCCAGGAGGGAGACCCGTTCTCGGCAAACGGTCACAAAGAACAGATCGACGCCTAAGTGAGCATTCTGTTGAGTGCAGAGAGTTATGTCTATTCCAGCGCGCTTGGGTTCCCCTGTGGCACTCTGGCGTGGAGCCACTGTAGGCTGGCACAATGGGTCGGCAATTTTGCCGAAGGCGTGCACCTAGTCTCCGAACTAAGATGCATAGATGTAATAGTCACAATAGAGCTCTACAAGTACTCTCTATGTTATAGCACCATCGCAGCCGGGGTACGAGCCTTGTTCGTACTGCCCAAAATGTTGTTTCGCTTTTTCATGAAGGTTCCTCCTGAGAGCCTGTTGGCGTCTTGGCACATATTTTCTTGGGGTTGTCGGAGACTCGGTTATGGTGGGGGTGGTCCTGGTGGTGGTGCTTGGGGGGCACGGGATTCCTGGTTACAAGAGGGCAGGTTCTGTAGAACGGTGGAATTAGCTACCCTGCAGCAGAAGCGCTGTGTGGGGGGTAGTTCATGGGGAGGGACCAATGGGCAGGAGAGGAACACCCAGATTCTCAGGTGGTCTCGATAGCGTCCTGGAACGTTAAAGGTCTCAATTCGCCTAAAAAATGGCAAAAAGCTGGAAATATTTCAATGACCATCAATTTGAAGTGGTGGCGCTCCAGGAAACGCATTTGAAAAAGTCTGAGGATATGCGGCTCCGTCACAAAGCTTACCCTTTAATTTATAAATCATCGACTGGTACTAAACACAACGGGGTGCACTGCTCTCCCAGACTTCAGACAAATTCCAGCCGGAAGCAGTTAAGGCTGACCGTGAGGGGAAGAGTCCTCATGGTGAAGGGGAGCCTCCGAGGCATCCTGTGCACATTTATCTCACTGTACGCACCTAACTCGGGAAAGGCGACGTTCCTTTCCAACACACTCGACTTAATAGGCAGCTTCACGGAGGGCCCAGTGATTGTTTGGGGGACTTCAATCTTACATGGCATGACACTTTAGACAGCTCCCATGCGCACATGGTGATCCTCGCTTGCTTCCCCAAAGGGCTTAAGCAAAAATTCCTCACCTTAGTTCTCCTTAATGCGTGGCGAACATTGTACCTTGATACCAGAGATTATACATACTTCTCTGCTGTCCACCGCACCTATTCTAGGATTGATTACATTTTTATTAGCCAAACACTTCTGGGACCTCTCTGTGCCGCCCAGATCTTGCCAATCTCAATCTCGGACCATGGTCTCAGTTTAGCGTGGGGTGGGCCTAAATCTGACACATCCCGCTGGTATTTCCCGACTTCCATCACCCAGGACAAGACCCTCTGGGATGACCTAAGGTCCGCTATTACTGAATTTTTTACACTTAACGCCCCGGCAGACACCTCCCCGCAAAATAACGGGGATGCTTTTAAAGCGGTTTTGCGGGGTAAATGCATCCAACTTGATGTAGTCCTTAATAAACAAAGAGCGAAGGAGCACCTGGCATTGGAGGCTGAACTGGAGGCCGTTGAAAAAATCGCACAAGGAAACGCCCACCCGTGTGCTGCAGCAGCAACTGATGCCCATGAGGGGCAAACTTTGGGCCATTTACAATAATAGGGCTGAATACATGCTGCTTAAACCGCGACAGACATCATACGCACTAGGGGGACAAAGTGGGACTCACTTAGCATGACAGCTGTGAGTGAAACGAGAACGCAAGTATATAGGGGGCTTTCTAGACACAAACGGTCACCTTACTCACAAAGACACCATTAAATCTAATATCTACGGCGCTTTCTATGGCGACCTCTACTGAGGCGCTCCCCCTGACCCCACCCTTCAACAGCAATATCTCGACTCAATAGAGCTCCCCCGCCTATCACCAGAGATGGCGGATCCGTTGGATGCCCCCATTACATCAGAGGAGGTAAGGCAGGCCATTACTAAACTCAAACTGTGCAAGGCACCAGCCTCACGGCACAATTTTACAAATGTTATGCTTCCAAGCTGATCCCGCATTTAACTACTCTGTTTAATGCCATTGCGCTGGATGCCAAAGTTTCGGCCTCAATGGCCGAGGCAGTCATCTCTGTCATCCCAAAGCCGGAGAAGGACCCTCAGGACTGCGCGTCCTACAGACCCATAGCCCTCCTCAACCTAGATGCGAAGCTTTGCTCTGCGATTCTGGCCGCCAGGCTCAAGGACTTAATGCCCACTCTAATCCACCCTGATCAATCTGGCTTTATAAAGGGGCGGCAAACACATGATAACATTCGTTGCACTATCCACCTTATAGAAAAGGTTTCCAAGTTTAAAATTCCTGCAATTCTGGTGGGGCTTGACGCCAAGAAGGCCTTTGACAGGGTGGATTGGTCCTTCCTTATTCTTACTATGCAGAAATTCGGCTTTGAAGAAGGGTTCCTCAATATGGTCCGGGCCAGCTACCATCTTCCGCAATCGCGGGTACTAGTTATTGACCACCAATCACTCCCCTTTGCTCTTAGCAGAGGCACGCGTCAGAGTTGCCCGCTCTCCCCCCTTTTATTTGCCCTCAGCATCGAACCCCTTTCTTCCCAATTTCGAACCAATGAGGTGATCCGAGGCATACGCTTCGGAGGCACAGATCATAAAGCCTCCTTTTTTGCAGATGATGTCTTGCTTACGCTTCTGGAACCGTCCACTTTCCTCAGAGCGGTGCAAGAGGATCTGTGGAACTTCGAGCGGGTCTCAGGTTTTAAAGTTAATCTTTCCAAATCTTCCATATTAAATCTTACACTCTCTGATGCTGATGCAGCTAACTTGCAGGGTCAAACATCCCTTCACTGGGCCAAACACTCTCTATATACCTTACACCCAAAATCGGCGATCTCTATAAGGCAAACTACCCCTCACTTGAAACGTAGCTTAAACGGGATTTTAAAAGATGGAAGCTGCTGTATATTTCCTGGCTGGGGCGGATCAACTCCGTCAAGATGGTGGTCCTGCTGAAGCTTTTGTATCTCTTCCAGGCACTTCCAATAGCACTGGATCGTAATTTCTTACCGCGTTTGTGCTCATTGGTCATCAAGTTCATTTGGGAGGGAGGGCACGCCTTCCCTTTCACGTTTTGCGACGTCCCAGGAAGGATGGGGGAGTTGCTCTTCCTGACTTCCAACTATATCATCAGGTGGCGCAGTTGCGGGTGGTGGCAGAGTGGACGGTTAGGGAATCTGATAAACACTGGCTCCACATGGACAGGGCGATTGTGGGGCGGATCATCTGGGATGTCCTGTGGAAGCCAAAGTCCAACAGGCTGGTAAATGAATACCTTAGCACACCCACCTGCACCACTCTTACAGTATGGGACCAGGTCACGAAGAGGGAGGGCTGGACCATTTTCCCCTCTCCTTACACCCCAATCCACTTTAACTCGGCCTTTCCATCAGCAATGAATGAGAGGGCCTTTGACAGCTGGCGGGAAGGTGGCTGTTTGAAATTATCGGATCTATTCCATAACTTTGACATTTGAAAGCTGCAAATGAAAATTCCAGGTTACTCACAGGGAACATTATCACTAACTCCAGCTTAAGCATTGTGCCACCCTCCCACACGAGAGAAGTCGCTACTAGAGACCTCACGGCTATGGAGAGGCTGGTACACAAGGCGGGAACCATGAAGGGGGCGATCTCCTCACTGTATAACATGCTCCTCAATACATTATACACCCACGAGCACGCTATATGTCCTTTTGGGAACAGGTGCTGGGTCAGAGGATTACAGAAGAATGGAAACACCTCTGGGGCGACATTACTAAACACAACCACTCGGTGGGTCTGAGGGAAGCGCATTACAAGACTCTCCTTGACTGGTACCTTTACCCCACCAAACTCAAACGGATCTTCCCTGACACCACAGATCTCTTCTGGCGGGGCTGTGGGTTGCAGGGGGACTTCCGCCACATCTGGCGGGATTGCCTGGGTATTAGGCCTTTTTGGGAAGAAAGTCTTTCTCATATCAAAGACATACTGGGGTATCCCATTCCTACCACTATAGAGGAGGCATTACTTGGCATTAGGGATCCCGACCTGGAACATCAAACGAAAGCTGACAAAGCTATACTGTGGGCATGTCTGGGGGCGGCAAAACTTACGATAGCATTTGCCTGGAAGAAGAAAGCCGCGCCGGAGATTTCATTATGGCATGCCCGGTTGTGGAGACTTCTCTTTATGGAGCGCCTTGCAGATATCTTCCGGGATGACTTCAAGAACTTTGAAAATAAATGGGGCCCATTAGTGACCTATCTGTCTAGGGGCCTACCCTCGGCGGTTAGCCCTCCCTCATTAAGGTCTATGCATCTATTCCAATTCTAATTTCTCTGATATGAACTGGATACGGCACTCACCACTCCCCTTATAGTTCAGGCCATGCTCTTACAGTCACACTTTTCTGACACACCTGTGCGACTTACTTTACTTTTGTATGGCACCACCACCACCAGGGTTCGGGAGGGAGGAGGGTTGGGGGGGGGGGATTTCTGATTTCTATTTGTGTTTCTATTGTTTATGGGGTTGTTTCTTAGGGTTGAAAGCTCAAAACAAAAACCGCTATCGGCTCTGATGATAGTAGGGGGGTTGTACCAGACCTAGTGCCATGTGCAACTGGACTTCCTTTAGCTGAAGGGTTTGACTCTGGGTCCTGGGCACCCTACTGTACTTTGAGTGTTGTATTTACTTCTGATGCTGAATAAAAAGATTTTGACAAAAAAATGGGGAATAGCGTAAAAGTGTAGAGAATATACAAGCGAGTAAACATACACATGTATAACTGCCTTTAAGAATGGCGGGACACGTTATCTTAAAACTGTAGGGAGGAGGGACTGCTAAGGCATGTCCTGTTTCCTTAGGAACCAGCACAAGCCACCCACAAATATGTATATGTACCACCTGCTTTCTTTCCTGTTCTTTACTTACTCAGCTCTGTACCTGGGACATGGAGTGAAACAGTATGTTAGAAATATACAATTCAGTCGTCAAATTTCTAAACCCTTTACAGTATATCACAGGAAATCTCTTAATAAAACCTATATTTAAAATCGAACACTGAGTTACTGAAACAAATAGGCTTCCATTGTCCATTCCAAGAGTTCCTGGTAAGAACGAATGATCCGCGGTTTTGCTTTTTCATCTCCCCAGACGTCGTTTTGTGAAAAAGAGGCTCGGCATATCTGTCAGCCTTTACTGACAGGAGGGTTACACGTGCCTCGAGCTAATGCTGCAAAGAAATGCACTCCTGGGAAGGTGTCCAGGTAGCCTATTCTCAGTATCTTTAATGAGGGATGTGCTTTGTATCCAATATTAGTTTTTAAATGAATTACTCTGTTGCTATTAAATTATAATAGCTTCTGTTTCAACAAAAAATTTAATAAGTAAATATGTTTGATAAATGTAAGTATTAATCTAATGACTTAACTTTAATATCTAGATGTATTTAAATATAATGGTATATAAAATAAAATGTATGTACTTACCTGTTTTTGATGCCATTCGGGTGCATACTATTTTTGTCTCAATATTGTTGTAGTTTACACACAAAGGGGCTTATTACGATGTCGGACGGACTTGCGTCCACCCGTCAACGTCATGGATGCCGGTCCGACCGACCTCCGGTCGATAGTGCCAACCACTCAATAATGGTGCGGTCGCATAATCACATTTCCCTATTGAAGCATGTGCTAAGGCCGTAAACTGGTCATAGCATAATCTCCCTAAGGGAAATGGGAATTTGTGCTCACCCCTGCACTGTGTGGCAGGCACCTCAGGGTGCCTGCCACATGGTGCAGTGCCCCTTCGCCCCCAACAGGAGGCCGCAAACAGAAGGGAGTCCTGCTAGGGCCCCCCAAACACGCTCTCCGACAGGATTTCTATGTCAGAAAGCCCGGCATGGAGAGCCTGACGGAAACCGAGCATCGTAATCTGGACAGCATAAAAAGCCATCCATATGGATTACGGGCCGGTCTCCTACTGGCCAACAGACTCCTTGAGCCCATCATATCCAGCTGGAATGGCCGGCTGGTTTCACTTCTGACCACCTAAATTGTAATTAGGCGGTTGGAAGTGAAACAGGCGATCTCAGTCGGAAAGCCTCCGTCCTGAGATCGGAGGCTTTCCAACCAAGATCGTAATCGGCCCCTAAGTATGTAAACACGAGATTTTGTTTCTCAATAATGTTTTCGGGATATTTAAGTGTTGCAATATTCTTGATGCTGATATATGTCATACTACTATGTAAATGAGGTTGGAAAGAAGATGATGTCCCTCATTCAAACTAGAAAGCAATAATTACGGTTACAAGGTTGAGGCATTGAAAGAAGGGAGGTAGATGTGCCTTATAAGATAGTTTACTAACCCTGTTGAGGTTGCATTCTTTAAAGAGTGATCAGACAGTAAGCCTCCAAAGCCTGCATCCTACGCTACAGCTGGCAGCCTCAGTTGGTACGGAATCCTTTAAGGTCCCAACCTGCCCCCGCTCCCCCAAGTGTGAAGCATGTTCAGTGATATGTAAAGAACCAAACCGGTCACAGGAATACACAAGCTGACACGGCGGAAGAACAAGGTTAGCAGCAGGTGACAGGTCAAAATTGGAATAGCTTAAGGTGCAAAGCAGAAACAAACATGGAGGTCTAGAGAGAAAAATGGAAAGAAGAGAGAAGTTGGTCAGTGTGCCTAACTAATGTGGGATACTCCTTTTAAAGGATGAATTCTCTCACTCACCAAAGGTGGCATGCTTCATCATAGGGAACCTCCTCGCACTGTGATGCCTAGTCATGGTGCGGTCTACAGCCCCCTCACTAGTAGGAGGAGCTCACAGATGTTTTCAAAGGTATTATGAATACCTTTCTGATGATCACAGAGTGGTAAGGGGAAGCAGAGCGTGAGTGATAGGGTGAAAGTTAAAACTGTCTCCAAGGTACGCAACACATTTTATTCATGCGTCCCTGAGTCAGGGTTAAAACAAGCTAAACCAGATAGGTAAATTTATACCCACTGGATAGCTACACAAAGGTAGGTCGATATGTAAGGCGAAACGGCAGCCCTCATCCTCCTGGACCTCTCGACTGGATTGAACACCATGAATCCCAACCAAATCTAGAAAACCTGTCACACACGCACTCATCAGCAGCAGACTGGACTACGGCAACGCTCTCTATGCTGGAATCAACAAGAAACTCCTGCACAAACTCCAGACTGTCCAGAACAACGCAGCCCAACTGATCCTCGACGTCCCCCGTCGCAGTCACATCACCCAACACCTCCGCAATCTCCACTGGCTTCTAGTTGAAAGAAAAATAACCTTCAAACTCCTCACCCATGCATACAAGGCACTTTACAACACTGGATCCGCATATCTAAACAGCCGCCTCTCCTTCCATGCATTCAAAGGACACCTCCTATCAGCCTAGCTCTCACTGGCCACCGTCCCACGTTTCAGCAAGACTAGAACGGGAGGAAAGTCTTTCTTCTACCTCGCAGCCAAAGCATGAAACACCCTTAACCTCCACCTCCGGCAATCTCCCACATTGCCCCAGTTCAGGAAGGACCTCAAGACCTGGCTTTTTGGGTGACCCCTCCACTCCCCCCAGTGCCTTGAGACCCTCATGGGTGAGTAGTTGTGCTTTACCAACCCAGATTGATTAGTTTCTGTCTATAACCCTCCTCAGAGGTATTGCAGCATTCCTCAAGACTTATATAATTGGTGCTTCTGCTTAAGTGTTCAGAGTGAAAAAAAGTGCTATAATATAATACAAAACCAGTGGTCCAAATATAAATCCACAGTAGGGATCCACTGGCAACTTCCCGCTAACGTCAGGAAAGGTGCCAGGCCCTGACGTGAGACTAAGGCCCTGGCATGAGGCTCAGGGAAAATCTCCTCAGCACTGCAAACCAATGCACCTTGAGGCAATTTGGTGCCACCTTTCCCGATGTGAGCAGGAAGCAGCCAGTAGATCCCTAAATTGGATTTATATTTGGACCACTGGTTTCATATCATAGCACTTATTATTTTTTCACTCTGAACACATAAGCAGAAGCGCCAATTATATAAGTCTTGAAGAATGCTGCGACATCTCTGAGGAGAGTCATAGGCAGAACATGTTGATCCAGCAGGTATACATTTACCTATCTGGTTTTGCTTGTTTTAATGTTGACCCAGGGACGCATGAATAAAATGTGCTGCGTACCTTGGAGACTAGGCATCATGGTGCGAGGAGTTTCCCTGTGATGAAGCATGCCATCGTTGGTGGGTGAGGGAATTTGTCCTTTAAAAGGAATATCCCAAATCAGTTAGGCACACTGACCAACTCCTCTCTTCTTTCCATTTCTTCTATCTAGACCCAGGTGTTTGTTTGTGCTTTGTTATTAATGTTGGGCAGTCAACTACTGTTGATCTTTCAATCTCCTCTGGCCCTCATTTTGTGTTTTGATAGCTGGCGGAGCACATTAAAGAGCATGCGGAGGACAGACTTAGGTGCAAACGAAGGAACAGATGCAGGAGAAGGCCAATGAGATGGCTGATGAGGTAACTTTGGAGCTAGTTAAGGACCAGGCTGAGGTTGAGAGGAAGATGGGGAAGCAGGACTGAGGAGAAGGCTCGAAGATGATGGAGGAGTAGAATACACTGAGGACCAGACCATGGAGATGGGTCATCACCTTACGCCATCAACGATATAGAAAGAAAAGCTGCAGTACAAATTACACAATAATCTTAATTGAAAGGAATATTGGTGTGATCAAGGGTACTGAGGAAGTGAAAACAGTACTGGTGAGGATTGCCCTTGGTGCCTTCTAAGAGGAAGATGAACGACTGGGGCAGTGATGGACACCATACCTGGCTACACCCACTCCCACAGCAAAGCAAGAGCCCCTCAAATCAGAGGAACGTTTCAGTGGATCCGCGGATACAAGCATGAAAGACATGTAACAGCGAGCAATAACCTTACAGAGATAAGGGAGGACGGGGAAAGGGTAGGCTGTAGTGTGGTGACGAGGAAGAGAAGAACTAGGGAGAAGAGGCGAGAAAGAGGGAAGAATAACGAAAAGGAAGAATAAATACTGTGGGAAGAGAAACTCGAGCACAGTGAGAGGGATGAAGAACAGTGGGCGAGTAAGCCGGAGGACAAATTAGGAAAAGACATAAGGGGAGGCAGGAGACCGTTGCTATGGAGAAGCACACTCCAGACGCACACGGACGGGCGCACCCGAAAGACAAATGCACAGCTATATACACACACACATCTAGATCGGACAAACGCAAATAAACATGCATGTCCCAGACAGACCCACATACTTCAGATGTGAACATACGCATGCGCACACGTCATGCACACAAGCGCGCGCACGCACGCACAGCACTAGAAGGGGACCACCCTGAGCTGCACACAATGCAAAAACACAGGCTCCTGATCCCCATGAATTTGCATCGCTTTGAACATCAAGGAAAGCACCCGGGAGTAAGATGAGAAATGGAAGCCACCGAAACAATCTCTGAATGAGTTGTCTACAGAGGAATATCTCAAGGATTTTGGGGGCCCCTGGTAGGAACAGCTTTGAATTCATGATCCAGTTTCAGCTCTTTCATGCCCTCTTTGTCCGGGTCACTGACTGCGCACAGACACACTGGTCCAAATTTAAAATGTTTTCACATCTACATTTACACTTTGCCTAAGCCTTAAAAGGTCTCTGTCTGCCTCTTTCATCACCGACCCCATGTCTGCCAGACCACTGCTCGCAGCCCCTGTGAAGAATGTTACTAAGGTACATACGGCCTGCTGTTGAAGCAGTGGTAGCCTGTTTTGAAATGTGCAGGTACTGCCCAGAACCCGAGTAACTGCACTTCTTTTATATGAAAGAGAGAGTACCGGCACTTCTTAGTTCTGAAGCAATACATTTAATGGGAGAGTGGCGGCACGTCTCAGCACTGCTACAATACATTTAATGGGAGAGTACCTGCACTTCTCAACCCTACTGCAATACATTTAATGGGAGAGTACCTGCACTTCTCAGCCCTACTGCAATACATTTAATGGGAGAGTACCTGCACTTCTCAGCACTGCTGCAATACATTTAATGGGAGAGTACCTGCACTTCTCAGCACTGCTGCAATACATTTAATGGAGAGTACCTGCACTTCTCAGCACTGCTGCAATACATTTAATGGGAGAGTACCTGCACTTCTCAGCACTGCTGCAATACATTTAATGGAAGAGTACCTGCAGTTCTCAGCACTGCTGTAGTACATTTAATGGGAGAGTACCTGTACTCCTCAGCACTGCTGCAATACATTTAATGGAAGAGTACCTGAAGTTCTCAGCACTGCTGCAATACATTTAATGGAAGAGTACCTGCAGTTCTCAGCACTGCTGTAGTACATTTAATGGGAGAGTACCTGCACTCCTCAGGAGCAAACGTACTCTAAATAGTGAGTACCGGTACTTCTACATTTCCAGTTAAAGCACTAGCCACCTGTGCAGTTGTGCACTTTATTGTGTTTCTCACATACCTTGAAAACAGCATATCAACACTGATGTAGCCAATAATACAGAGGTGACCTGTCTAGATTTGACCCAAACATTTTTGGTCATCAGGGCCGGACTAGGAAACCAAAAGCAGCCCTTGCAAATATGCTGAAAACTGCTGCCCACGCCGTCTCCTCGTGGAATCTCGCTCTTTCCATACATCCATTCTCTCTTCTCCCTCTCTACCCCACCCTGTGTAGCCATATTGTACTCACATCAGAGTCTGCAGTTGTGCTTAGCTGCCTCTGTACACAGGGCGTGGTACAGCTCGTGCCCAGCCATCAGTACACCTGCCCTTAGTGAGGACCTGAAGCTATGTTCAGTAGATTCTTGAAAACTGGGGGGCATATTTACAAGCACCGTCGCTTCGCTCTTGCACCACGACGCAACTCAAAAGGAGATTTATGAAGCCACCCAAGGCCACCTTGCGTGGCCTTGGGTGCCCCTTCCTTCACAAAAACAGTGCTGCATGCAACCCAGGCACTTGCACCATAGTGCAAGGGTGCCTGCGTTGGCGCTAGGCAGCCAAAATGGTGCCAGCACAGGGACAAGGACAGAAATGCGCTGTATTCTTTTAAATATGGGGCATTCCTGCCCATTCCCTGTGACGCAGCGAGATGTCTTGCTGTGCTGCGCCACATTCTCACAAATATGCCCCCGGGTGAGACTTTCAGCCACAATCTATGCCCAGAACCCGAGTAACAAGTGACTAGCCCTAGGATGTGGCCTGCGGCCAAACAATGTACCCAGAGCATTTAAACATTCTATATTTACCAGAATTTTTGTAACCTAGTATAACTTCCTCCCCAATCAAGCTGTAAGTCACTTTCCAAAATCAAACTTTATAGATTTACCGCATTCCCCACATAATTGACCATCTGGTAAAACCCAAACTAATATTACCAGCTCCAAGAGATCAGAAGTTACTATAAAAGGCACCACAAGTGATGCTGAAAAGTAACAAACCCTCTGTAAATGTTAACTGGTCACATACCCGCAGATGGTTTCTGTATTCAGGTGTTTAACTGGTAGGAATGGCAGGAAACCTTTGGTCAGTGAGAATTAATTTGTGATAAATGTCAATTTAACGACAGAATACTGCTACAGCATGCACAGTATTATTCATTTTCTCACACATGATTTAGCCATGCCTAACTTCGTCCTTCGCAGCCACACAACTCCAGTGTCAGTCCCAGTGATGTCCCCGTGACACAGCGCCAGAACCCGTGGAGGCAGGGTGCAGCCCCACCACTCCAGTGTCAGTCCCAGTGATGTCCCCGTGACACAGCGCCAGCACCTGTGGAGGCAGGGTGCAGCCCCACAACTCCGGTGTCAGTCCCAGTGATGTCCCCGCGACACAGCGCCAACACCCGTGGAGGCAGGGTGCAGCCCCACAACTCCGGTGTCAGTCCCAGTGATGTCCCCGTGACACAGCGCCAGCACCCGTGGAGGCAGGGTGCAGCCCCACAACTCCGGTGTCAGTCCCAGTGATGTCCCCGTGACACAGCGCCAGCACCCGTGGAGGCAGGGTGCAGCCCCTCAACTCCAGGGCCAGTCCCAGTGATGTCCCCGTGACACAGCGCCAGAACCCGTGGAGGCAGGGTGCAGCCCCACCACTCCAGTGTCAGTCCCAGTGATGTCCCCGTGACACAGCGAAAGCACCTGTGGAGGCAGGGTGCAGCCCCACAACTCCGGTGTCAGTCCCAGTGATGTCCCCGCGACACAGCGCCAGCACCTGTGGAGGCAGGGTGCAGCCCCACAACTCCGGTGTCAGTCCCAGTGAGGTCCCCGCGACACAGCGCCAACACCCGTGGAGGCAGGGTGCAGCCCCACAACTCCGGTGTCAGTCCCAGTGATGTCCCTGTGACACAGCGCCAGCACCCGTGGAGGCAGGGTGCAGCCCCACAACTCCGGTGTCAGTCCCAGTGATGTCCCCGTGACACAGCGCCAGCACCCGTGGAGGCAGGGTGCAGCCCCACAACTCCAGTGTCAGTCCCAGTGATGTCCCCGTGACACAGCGCCAGCACCCGTGGAGGCAGGGTGCAGCCCCACAACTCCAGTGTCAGTCCCAGTGATGTCCCCTTGACACAGCGCCAGCACCCGTGGAGGCAGGGTGCAGCCCCACAACTCCAGTGTCAGTCCCAGTGATGTCCCCGTGACACAGCGCCAGCACCCGTGGAGGCATGGTGCAGCCCCACCACTCCAGTGTCAGTCCCAGTGATGTCCCCGTGACACAGCGCCAGCACCCGTGGAGGCAGGGTGCAGCCCCACCACTCCAGTGTCAGTCCCAGTGATGTCCCCGTTACACAGCGCCAGCACCCGTGGAGGCAGGGTGCAGCCCCACCACTCTAGTGTCAGTCCCAGTGATGTCCCCGTGACACAGCGCCAGCACCCGTGGAGGCAGGGTGCAGCCCCACCACTCCAGTGTCAGACCCAGTGATGTCCCCGTGACACAGCGCCAGCACCCGTGGAGGCAGGGTGCAGCCCCACCACTCCAGTGTCAGACCCAGTGATGTCCCCGTGACACAGAGCCAGCACCCGTGGAGGCAGGGTGCAGCCCCACCACTCCAGTGTCAGACCCAGTGATGTCCCCGTGACACAGCGCCAGCACCCGTGGAGGCAGGGTGCAGCCCCACCACTCCAGTGTCAGACCCAGTGATGTCCCCGTGACACAGCGCCAGCACCCGTGGAGGCAGGGTGCAGCCCCACCACTCCAGTGTCAGACCCAGTGATGTCCCCGTGACACAGCGCCAGCACCCGTGGAGGCAGGGTGCAGGCCCACCACTCCAGTGTCAGTCCCAGTGATGTCCCCGTGACACAGCGCCAGCACCCGTGGAGGCAGGGTGCAGCCCCACCACTCCAGTGTCAGTCCCAGTCATGTCCCCGTGACACAGCGCCAGCACCCGTGGAGGCAGGGTGCAGCCCCACCACTCCAGTGTCAGTCCCAGTCATGTCCCCGTGACACAGCGCCAGCACCCGTGGAGGCAGGGTGCAGCCCCACCACTCCAGTGTCAGTCCCAGCGATGTCCCCATGACACGGCGCCAGCACCCGTGGAGGCAGGGTGCAGCCCCCACCACTCCAGTGTCAGTCCCAGCGATGTCCCCATGACACGGCGCCAGCACCCGTGGAGGCAGGGTGCAGCCCCACCACTCCAGTGTCAGTCCCAGCGATGTCCCCGTGACACGGCGTCAGCACCCGTGGAGGCAGGGTGCAGCCACACAACTCCAGTGTCAGTCCCAGCGATGTCCCCGTGACACAGTGCCAGCACCCGTGGAGGCAGGGTGCAGCCACACAACTCCAGTGTCAGTCCCAGCGATGTGCCCGTGACACTGTGCCAGCACCCGTGGAGGCAGGGTGCAGCCCCACAACTCCAGTGTCAGTCCCAGTGATGTTCCCATGACACAGTGCCAGTACCCGTGGAGGCAGGGTGCAGCCAAACTTCTTCCTAGCTGTCCCTCCAAGCAGTCGTCGGGGACCTCTCTTCAGTGTGCTCGACTGCAAGTCGCTAGCAGAGGTTTTGCAGGGAAACGATACTGTGGACAGGCTGTGGATAGAAGCCTTCGCTGGTGGTAGGTAGTTGCCCTTCTCTTGTGCCACTTACGTGCCTTCCCTGGTGGTAAATACCTCTCGCGATACCCATTTCTCTGACGATTTCAGAAGAGACAAAGAAGTAGGCCGGGCAGGCGAAGCTGTCATTCAATTACACTTTCCATTTGTCCCTACTGTGGTCCTGATCCTGCATGTCAGCGGAGCCAGAGGAAGAACCGGAGAAAGGTCAGCAGTGTCACCAGGCCTAGGAAGAGGAGAGGGGAGAAGGGAAGGGAGGGGAGGGGGGAGAAGGGAGGGAGGGAAAGGAAAGGGAGGGGAGAAGGGAAGGGAGAGGGAGAGGGGTGGGGGGAGGGGAGAAGGGAAGGAAAAGGAGGGGGGAGGGAAGGGAGGGGAGAAGGGAAGGGAGAGTAGAGGTGAGAAGGGAGGGGAGGGAAGAAGGGGACGGGAGGGGGAGAGGAGAGGATGGGGGAGGAGAGGAGAGGGGAAGGGTGGGGAGAAGGGAAGCAAGGGGAAGGGAGAAGAGGCGGGAACGGGAGGGGAGAAGGGAAGGGAGGTGAGAGGGGAGAAGGGTAGGGAAGGAAAGGGAGGGAAGGGAAGAGGGGAAGGGAGATGGGGAGGGGAGAAGGGGAGGAAAGGGGAGAGGGGAGGGGAGAAGGGAGGGGGAGAAGAGGGGAGTGGAAGGAAAGGGAGGGGAGAAGGGAAGGGAAGAGAGAGGGGACAAGGGAAGGGAAGGGAAGGAAAGGTAGGGAAGGGAGGGGAGGGGAGAGGGGAGAAGGGTAGGGAAGGAAATGGAGGCAAGGGAAGAGGGGAAGGGAGATGGGGAGGGGAGGGGAGAAGGGGAGGAAAGGGGAGAGGGGAGGGGAGAAGGGAGGGGGAGAAGAGGGGAGGGGAAGGAAAGGGAGGGGAGAAGGGAGGGGAAAAGGGAGGGGAGATGGAGAGGAGTGGAGGGGATGGGAGATTTGGGGAGAGGGGAAGGGAGAAGGGAGGGGAGAAGGGAAGGGAAGCAAGGGGAAGGGAGAAGAGGGGGCTGGGAGGGGAGAAGGGAAGGAAACGGAGGGGAGAGGGTAGGATGGTAGGGAAGGAAAGGGAGGGAAGGGGAGAGGGGAGGGGAGAAGGGAAGGGAAGGGAGGCGAGGAAAGGGGAGAGGGGAGGGGAGAAGGAAGGGGAGATGGGAAAGGAGGGGAAGGGAAGGGAGGGGTGGGGGGAGGGGAAGGGCAAGAAAGGGAGGGAAGGGGAGAGGGGAGGGGAGGGTCGAATGGAAGGGAAGGGAGGGGATGGGAGAAGGGAAGGGAAGGTAGGGGAAGAGAGGAAAAGGGAGAGGAGAGGGGAAGGGAGGGGAGGGGAGAAGGGAGGGGGGATGGGAAGGGAGGTGAAGGGAGAAGAGGGGATGGGAAGGGAGGCGAGGGGAGAGGAGCTGAGGGTAGGGGAGAGGACAAGGGAAGGGAGTGGAAGGGAAGGGGAAGAGGGAAGGGAAGGGAGGGGGAAGGGAAGGGAGAGGGAGATTGGAGGGGAGAAGGGAGAAGGGAGGAGGGAGGAGGGACAGGAAAGTGGAGAAGAAAAGAGAGAAGAGAAGAGAAGAGAAGAGAAGAGAAGAGAAGAGAAGAGAAGAGAAGAGAAGAGAAGAGAAGAGAAGAGAAAAGGTGTGTGTGTGAGTTGAGGGGGGATGAAGAGAAGAGTCAGTGTGTGAGTGTGCACGTGTGTGCCCCATCCTTTACATATTCTAACAGTGTTTCAACCCTGAAACAAGGTTGCCCATACTTGCCATAATGTGGGCACACTTCATTACATTCTGGCTATGCCAGGCGGAATAGTGGCTGTCGTGGGCATTCTTGGACACGTTCTGACATCTCTAGTATGATATGCCCCATCAGTTCCCAGGCCTCAAAGCATCCACTCGCTCAGTCGTGATAAATAAGCATGAACAGAAGAATCTCACCGTATGTGACAGACGTATGCATGAGTACTGGGGGAACATCGTGACCTGTTTGTGGACCAAAAATGTATTTACTAAAATGAAAATCTTTAGGATTAAAATAAAATTTTCATGAAAATAGGATTTTATTCGATAAATTATCGTATTTATCCTGAACACAAAAATGTGCATTTCGTTGTGAAATGTTTGCAAATGTCAGGAACGACCCTTCTTCATTTTCAGTGTGAGTACAGACGGTTTTGCTTCTTCTATTAATCCTCCTGAGAAGAGCTAGTTATTTGTCATTTTTTGATGTTGCTAACCTCCTGAAGGAGGGTGGTACCTGCACTAAACATGCATCCTACATTCCCAACACTGGGGAGGCTGCTTATGGTGGCGATCCCTCTCTTATTGCGTTATAAAATGACAATATCAACTCGTGCCACGCATGTTGTTTATCAGCCTTTCCAAGGCCTCTTTCCCTCTCGGAAAACAGCTCCTTGTATCTCACTACAGCTACTGCCCTGTGTCTGATCTTGCAGTCTCTGTGTATGAACATTAGAATTTCTGCATCTGCCTATAAATTCGGCCTAGTACATTCTATGGCCTGTGATTGAGAACTTTGTACTGTATCCGATTTTTCAACGCTACTCTATTCAAGCAGATTCTCAGCCATAACATAGGAGTCGTAACATGTAACCTCATGGGAAAAGTCAGCGCTCCATCCATCATCTCCTTGTGTTTGCTTTGTTCACCCTAAGTTGGCAGGGTATGCCCAGATGTGGGTCCCTTGCTCACTTTGCCACTGGATTCAAGCTAGCCTGGCTGATGAGGGGTGTTACCCAGAAACCGGTCCCAGGATGCTTGTCTATGGTCCAGGGAAGACCTTGCGTGGCAGTTCGGGCAGGACTGTTCCCATGAGGCACAGGGTCAAGACTGATTTGCATGTGGCTGGGTCTGAACTGGGGTGGCGAAGTGAGCTAAAGAACAATGATGGATTCAACCCAGATCTGTGACTGGGGGTGAGTGTCTGAAAATGTTCAGCGCTCTGTCCATCATCTCCTTGTGTTTGCTTTGTTCGCCCTAAGTTGGCAGGTATGCCCAGACGTGGGTCCCTTGCTCACTTTTCCACTGGATTCAAGCTAGCCTGGCTGATGAGGGGTGTTACCCCAAAACCGGTCCCAGGATGCTTGTCTCTGGTCCAGGGTAGACCTGGCTTGGCAGTTCGGGATGGACAGTCCCTGTAGGAGAGTAGGATCTGCTTCACATGAGTACCCCCACCTTTTGCTGGTGTTTCACTGTTTTTCGACCTTAGTCTGGCTGTGGCCCTGCTAATCAGGACCCCAGCCTAGCTGCTTCCTCTCTAAAATGGTTTCCATGTACATTAGGTACATTTCCAATTGGATTCTGGAGTGCCTTATAAGCCCTTAGTATATGGTATACTATGTACCTAGGGCATAGGTACCTCAGAGGCCTACCAGGGGCTGAAGCATGTATTATGCCACCCCTGGGAAGCACTCCAAAATGACTCCACAAGTCTGCTACTGCAGCCTGAGTAAGGTGGTGCTTGCACCCCTTACAGTGGTATAGGCTACCTATATCACTACCATTACACACACATATAAAACCTATAAGTCCCTCCTATGGCAAGCCTTAACAATCCTGAAGGCAGAGTGCTTGGTTTTCATGTGAGAGGCTGCCCCTGCATTAGCAGAGCCCCTCTGCAGCATTCGGAGTACCTCCTCTGATGCTGTTTGTGGTGCAGCCTGACCATATACTCTTAAGTGCATTATAACCTCGCGGTAAATGCTAACTTTGGGATGGCTGCACGGAAACATGTCGTGTTTGGTGTCAAACGCTTTGGAATACTACCCCCCGCCAGTTCTGGCGGCAGGGGTATCATTCCACCCTTCTAGAGGGAGAGACATGTTCACACTGGTCTAACCCGGTAGGACTTTCTACAGCCCTGGCCTCACAAAATGGATGCCTCTGCCACAGACACGGGTCTGGCCTCCTGCAGCTGACCGAAACTCTGGCAGGGGAGGCCTGGACAATAGGTTTCCTGTCCCAGGGAGGTGTAACCAAGTCCCCAGACAGGCAGATGTGTATTGGGGCTGGGCAGGAGCACTCTCTTGGTGTCCCTGTGCATAGTCCAGTTCAAACCGGTTGCAGGGGCTACCTGCCCCTGCTCTGGCATGAAACTAGACAAAGGAAATGGGTGTAACCACCCCTCTTTCCAAACCCTCCCATAGGTGGGTCTCTAGAGTATGTCCAACCCCCAAACTTTGTATAAGTTTGGGAACCCAGTCCTTGCGACTTTAGATTACCCTGGAAGAAACTCTGCAATATATATTCTGGACCTTCGACGTTCTACTTTGCTTAGAAGACTGAAGAAATCTCCCTTGGGGTCAAGGAGTGACTCCCCTGCTTGGCAGGCACCAAAGAAGCAACTGACTGGTCTGCATCGCTGAAGCTCCCGCCGGACGCCAAAGTCTCTGCATCACCAGAGGTGGATTTCCAGACTTCCCCGAGGCTACCCTGAGTCCACAGCAAAGCTGAGGCCCGTGGTTATCGTGGGTGACGTGGAACCGTGACCCCTGGACACCGTGAACATTTGCTGCTCCAACACCTTCCTGGTCTTCCTCGAAGTTGTGCTTTGGGCTCCGAGTAGCCCCAGCCTTGAGCACCACCTGCACCAAAGAATTCTGGCCTCCACTCCACAAGTGACCCGTGGGCCAGTTTCCAGTGCGACCGCTCGAGGCTCCTTCGCGATCGCTAGCCCGTTGGCTAGTAGGTAAGGCAACTCCTCTTCTGATTGGGCTTTCCTGGTTGCTCCAGATGTGCCCCGACTTACTCTCACTGGGTGAGTCCCCCAGACCTTGCTGGTCTGAACCGCAGTCCTTTCTCTGATTCCAAGTGACTTACTGTTGCCAAGGCTTGTTGGGTCCAATCTGGTCGTCGACACTGCAGCACTCGACAGACTTCGTGGGACAGCTCGAATCCAGCTCCTTGTCATCATCGACGCCTCCTGGACCTCGTGGCTGAAGAGTCAAGACACCCGTCAACTCACCTGAAGCACCCGACATCTGGAGGCATTGGTCCATCCTGCCCGTGGTCACTGGTAAGTGACCCAGTCTCTGTCCCCTCTGCTTTCAGGTTCCTTCCATCCTAGATCCAGGCTTGGATCGCTTCGGACACTTCTCCTCTTCATGGCAGCAGCACTTCTTCGCCAGCTGCCATTGAAATCGACGATGCGACCGGACTCCAAAAGACACCTATGCACCCGGCTTCCCTGGGTGAGGTAACACGAGTGCTCCGGTGCTCCCGTGGGTGCTAGCCCTAGAACCTCCTAAGTCCAAAAGGGTTTGGTCCTGACTCATTTCTAAGTGTCCCTAATCTTTAAATTTCCAACCGCGACATTGCCCATAGAAGCTAACGGGAACCCGCGGCTGTGTTCACACACTGCACACGGCCCCCGTGGGTCCCCTGTGTCACTACCTTGGGTGGTTCCTTGGGGTCCCAGCGATTCTACAGGCTCTAGGCCTTGTGTCTAGTTCAGTTGTGTTTCTTATACCACTTTATTGGTATATGGTTTGGTACGCCCCTAGGGCCCAAAAGTGTATTTGTGATATTACTGTTGATTGCTAACTTGTAAATTAAGTACTTCAAACTCCAGCTTCATAAAGAGACAAGAGGGGTGTGTTTTATCTTAAATACATATATTTTAAATATATACCTGGTGTGGTTGTCCTTTCATTTGATCATTTAAGAGATTATAGACCGGTAAAACAAACTGCTTTACATTCCTTCAAGACTTAGCCTGAAGGCTGATCTCCATAGCTACCACTAGGATAGCTTTCAATAAAGGTTGTCTTTGACCTATTCACCATAAGGGGTTGTTTGGACTGATACAGAGTGCCCACTATAACGAGTGGACAGCAAATATCAGGCCAACTTCTCACAGTCCCCATGAGGCACAGGGTCAAGACTGATTTGCATATGGCTGGGTCTGAACTGGGGTGACGAAGTGAGCTAAAGAACGATGATGGATTCAACCCATATCTGTGACTGAGGGTGAGTGTCTGAAAAGTTTCAGCACTCCATCCATCATCTCCTTGTATTTGCTTTGTTCGCCCTAAGTTGCCAAGATATGCCCAGATGTGAGTCCCTTGCTCACTTTACCACTAGATTCGAACTTGCCTGGCTGATGAGGGGTGTTACCCTGAAACCAGTCCCAGGATGCTTGTCTCCGGTCCAGGGAAGACCTGGCTTGGTAAATCGGGCTAGACTGTTCCCATGTGGAACAGGGTCAAGACTGATTTGCACATGGCTGGGTCTGAACTGGGGTGGCAAAGTGAGCTAAATAACGATGATGGATTCAACCCAGATCTGTGACTGGGGGGTGAGTGTCTGAAAAATGTCAGCGCTCCGTCCATCATCTCCTTGTATTTTCTCTGGGAGCAGAAGGGCATTGATGGCAGGGAGGTGCCCTTCCCCAGTAGAAGATGCAGTGGGCAGGCTGAGGTAGGTGTGTGACCTTCCATAGTGGCAGGGAGGTGCCCTTCCTCAGTAGAAGATGCAGTGGGCAGGTTGTGGTAGGTGTGTGACCTTCCATAGTGGCAGGAAGGTGCCCTTCCCCAGTGTAAGATGCAGTGGGCAGGTTGTGGTAGGTGCGTGACCTTCCATAGTGGCAGGGAGGTGTCCTTCCCCAGTGTAAGATGCAGTGGACAGGTTGTGGTAGGTGCGTGACCTTCCATAGTGGCAGGGAGGTGCCCTTCCACAGTGTAAGATAAAGTGGGCAGGTTGTGGTAGGTGCGTGACCTTTCATAGTGGCAGGGAGGTGCTCTTCCACAGTGTAAGATGAAGTGGGCAGGTTGTGGTAGGTGCATGACCTTTCATAGTGGCAGGGAGGTGCCCTTCCACAATGTAAGATAAAGTGGGCAGGTTGTGGTAGGTGCGTGACCTTTCATAGTGGCATGGAGGTGCTCTTCCACAGTGTAAGATGAAGTGGGCAGGTTGTGGTAGGTGTGTGACCTTTCATAGTGGCAGGGAGGTGCCCTTCCCCAATGTAAGATGCAGCGGACAGGTTGTAGTAGATATGTGACCTTTCATAGTGGCAGGGAGGTGCTATTCCCCAGTGTAAGATGCAGTGGGCAGGTTGTGGTAGGTGCATTACCTTTCATAGTGGCAGGGAGGTGCCCTTCCACAGTATAAGATGAAGTGGGCAGGTTGTGGTAGGTGCGTGACCTTCCATAATGGCCCTTCTCTTCTGGCATGTTGATAAGGTCCCAAGAGGGACAGTGGGCAGTTAAGGACGGTAGTTCGGCTTGTGGTGGTAAGTAGGTATCCTTCTCTGGTGGTAGGGATATATACTACCCATGGTATACCATGGCATAGTAGATGTCTTCCCAATTAAATATATCATGGACAGGCTGTGGACGTAGGAGACGCTCTTCCTTTGAGGCAGGTAACTGCCTCCCCAAATGCTGGATATCAGAGCTATGCTGTGGTAGACATGTTCCTTCCAATGATGTCAGGGAGGAACTCTTCCAAGGAGGTATTTAGATGTGTTTCTTGGTGACATTTTAGTAATGTCTGTGGAATTTCATGATGGTATTTGTGGCAGGTGCCTTCCTTCCCTAATGCTGGATATCAGAGCTATGCGGTGGTAGACATGTTCCCTCCACTGATGTCAGGGAGGAACCCTTCCAAGGTGGCATGTAGATGTGTTTCTTGGTGACATTTTAGTGATCAGTCTGTGGCATTTCATGGTCGTATTTGTGCCAGGTACCTTCCTTCCCTAGTGCTGGATATCAGGGCTATGTTGTGGTAGACATGATGTCAGGGAGGAACCCTTCCAAGGTGGCATGTAGATGTGTTTCTTGGTGACATTTTAGTGATCAGTCTGTGGAATTTCATGATGGTATTTGTGGCAGGTGCCTTCCTTCCCTAATGCTGGATATCAGAGCTATGCGGTGGTAGACATGTTCCCTCCACTGATGTCAGGGAGGAACCCTTCCAAGGTGGCATGTAGATGTGTTTCTTGATGACATTTTAGTGATCAGTCTGTGGAATTTCATGATGGTATTTGTGACAGGTACCTTCCTTCCCTAGTGCTGGATATCAGGGCTATGTTGTGGTAGACATGATGTCAGGGAGGAACCCTTCCAAGGTGGCATGTAGATGTGTTTCTTGGTGACATTTTAGTGATCAGTCTGTGGCATTTCATGATGGTATTTGTGGCAGGTACCTTCCTTCCCTAGTGCTGGATATCAGAGCTATGTTTTGGTAGACATGATGTCAGGGAGGAACCCTTCCAAGGTGTCATGTAGATGTGTTTCTTGGTGACATTTTAGTGATCAGTCTGTGGCATTTCATTATGGTATTTGTGGCACGTGCCTTCCTTCCCTAGGGTTGGATATCAGGGCTATGTGTGGTAGACAGGTTCCTGCCACTGATGTCAGGGAGGAATCCTTCCCAGGGTGATATTTCTATACATTTCTTGGTGACATTTTAGTGATGAAGATAGTGGCAGGCTGTTATCAGTATGTGGCATTTCATGATGGTATGTGTGTGCCCCTCCTTTGAGGGAGGCAGGTGTTTAACACAGTGGGACTCTGTAGGCGTGAGGTGGCCTGCAAGGGTTGTAGTTTGGTGCCCTAGATACTTTCCCTAGTGGTAGATATCGTGGCCTCCCTGTGACGGGTCAGTGCCCTTCTTGGTAGCTGGCAGCTACTTGTTCCCCCCCCCCCCCTCCTTGCGGTAATAAGGTGCCTGTCCTGGGGGCCGGTAGGGGAACTTCCCTCGTGATAGGTGGATAGATACCCTGTGCAGGCAGGCTCTGTGGAGTATATGGACTTCCCAAGTGGTAGGCATGTAAATATGATGTTCCCTCGTCCTCTAGCATCGCCCCTTACCTGAAAGCGCTTCTTCACCCAGATTTTCTTCATGGTGGTGGGGCTCCCGGCGGTGGGCACCGGACCCGCCTCACCTCCGGCTCCAGACACCGGGGGCACCCGGCCCCACGCCACCGCGGCGGGAGGACCAGTGGGTGGGGAGAACAGAGGCAGTCAGGGTGGCAGGGGCTGAAGGCCCCCCTGAGGTGAGAGACAATGGCAGGATCAGCACATCTGCCGCTCCCTGAAGAGAGTAAGGCCGCTTCCGGGGATGGGGGAGCGCCTCCTCACCAGGAGCAGGGCAGCTCCGCCGCTGAAGAGTGCTGCTGGGACCCCTTCCGCTGCCACACAATGACATCAAAGAGAAACCCGAGGTGTGCAGCAAGGGGGGACAAGGGCGGGATCTGGGCCTCGGGGGCACGCTCAGCAGCAAGACACAGAGGGGCGCTGGGATGGAGAGGCAGGTTGTGCGAGATGGCGAGGGAGGAGAGAAGGGCCGGGCATCACTTACGGAGGGAGATTCAGAGCATACGAGAGATTGGGAGGGGAGGACCACAGCATCTGTGAGAAGGAGGAGGGGGAGGGGGTAGCGGTGAGGGGGAGGGGTCAGAGCATCTATCTATCGGAGGAGAAAGGAGATGTCCACAGCACGAGCGAAGGAAGTCACGACAAGACGGTCATCGCGAGAAAAGTGGGGACATGACGGGCAGGGCACTGGACGCAGCGGGTGGTCGGGGGGAGGGAGAGGATGTCCAAGCGCCAGAAGAGGAGAGGAAAAGATCGTCCCTGAGAGGGAAGCGGGGTGCCGAGAGCGCTAGAGAGGAAACGGAGAGCACCCACACACGAGAGGTGGTGTGCGACGGTGAACGCAGACCCCTGAGAGAGCAGCTGGGGAGGGGGGCAGGGGCGTGAGAGCGGGGCAACTTCCGGGCAAGTGAAGGTCATTTCTAACCGGGACGAGGGAGGGGGTCGGGAGTACCAACAGGTTCTGTCTAGGACAAAAAACAGCCCTTGGTACAAAAATAAAAGTGGCCCAATTAGCGATTCAGACAGCTAGAAAAGAGGCTCGCATTTGCAAATTGGGGCCGTTTTCAGCTTGTTAAGACGCTGTATTTTGCAGGGTATGGAAGACCGCATGGATTTGTGGCTGTGGTAAGAGCAGGGAAATCAACAATAACAATCACCCACCGGGCCATAAAACAGCCCCAAAACATTAAAAAACCACCCCACATACTGACCTCGGGCACTGCTGAGACGGGGGTAGGAGGTATCAGAGAACCCCAGAGAACCCGACTTTCAGTGAAAGGGTTGGGCAAACCACCCCTGAGAGGGAAGGAGGCACCAGAGAACCCGACCGTCAGTGAAGGGGTTGGGCAAACCATCACTGTGAGGGAAGGAGGCACCAGAGAACCCATACCATCAGTGAAGGGGTTGGGCAAACCATCACTGAGCGGGAGGTGGCACCAGAGTGCCTGACCGTCAGTGAAGAGATTGGGCGAACCACCACTGAGAGGGGAGGTGGTACCAGAGTACCGAACCATCAGTGAAGGAGTTAAGCAAACCACCACTGAGAGGGAAGGAGGTACCAGAGTACCTGACAATCAGTGAAGGGGTTGAGCAACCCATCTCTGAGCGGGAGGTGGCACCAGAGTGCCTGACCGTCAGTGAAGGGATTGGGCAAACCACCACTGAGAGGGAAGGAGGCACCAGAGAACCCGACCATCAGTGAAGGGGTTGGGCAAACCATCAGTGAGAGCGAAGAAGGTACCAGAGTACCTGGCAATCAGTGAAGGGGTTGAGCAACCCATCACTGAGCGGGAGGTGGCACCAGAGTGCCTGACCGTCAGTGAAGGGATTGGGCAAACCACCACTGAGAGGGAAGGAGGCACCAGAGAACCCGACCATCAGTGAAGGGGTTGGGCAAACCACCACTGAGAGGGAAGGAGGTACCAGAGTGCCTGACCATCCGTGAAGGGGTTGAGCAAACCATCAGTGAGAGGGGAAGTGGTACCAGAGTGCCGAACCATAAGTGAAGGAGTTAAGCAAACCACCACTGAGAGGGAAGGAGGTACCAGAGTGCCTGACCATCCGTGAAGGGGTTGGGCAAACCATCAGTGAGAGGGGAAGTGGTACCAGAGTGCCGAACCATAAGTGAAGGAGTTAAGCAAACCACCACTGAGAGAGAAGGAGGTACCAGAGTGCCTGACAATCAGTGAAGGGGTTGGGCAACCCATCACTGAGCGGGAGGTGGCACCAGAGAACCCGACCATCAGTGAAGGGGTGAACATTGAATCATCCCGGAAACAACCATGTCTTCAGTTTTTTCCTAAAGCTCGGCTCGTCTGTGAGAAGCCTTAGTTTTTCAGGCATGGAGTTCCAGAATTTTGATACCAAGTGCGAGAATGATCTTCCTCCAATCTGGGCCACCTTATCCTGGTGGTTTTGGGAAGAAGATGGGCAAACCACCAGGGAGTGCGGGGGAGGGGGTAGCAGAGTACAGGACCATCAGCACAGGAGTTGGACAAACCATCACTGAGAGGGGAGGAGGTACAAGAATTCCCTTCACTGAGGGGAGGTGGAGGCTGAAAGAACATGACTGAGAGCGGGCGAGAGAGAGATGGGTTTAAAATAAAAGAGAGAATGTACATGTGGGGGGCAGACGAGTGGAGAAATGACAGAGTATTAAAGAGAAGAGAGCTCGAGCGAGTGATGCAGAAGGGAGAGTGGGAGGGCAAAGCAGAGTGAAGAGGGAACATGCGAGGAGGGGGCTCAGCTCAGTGAGCGACAAAGTAGGAGTGAAGGAAGGAACAATGAGAACCAGATCATACCGAGGAGAGACGGAGGGAGCAGAATGGGAGGAACAACTCATCCCTGGGAGTGGGGGAGGGGGAAAGCTGGTCAGCAAGGTACGCAGATAATAGGGCCATCATTGAGCACATTAAATAAGTCTAAAATACCGCCTACTCCGTCTGGCCTGGGGGGGGTTTAACAAACATTGGCAAAGTCAAAACATGTGTTTGTCTTTTACTGTGGCGTGTTTGGTAACAGCTGGGTCAGCTGAACGAGTTTTGCTCCTAACTGTCTTACAAAAAGAACCTACCTCCCCCTACCCCTCCCCCCCCCCCCCAATAAAGCAGCCTGGTGGCTTCACAGAGCAAAGCAGTGCCCTAGAAGAGTGTCATGAAAATGACGTTTGCTTTGCAAGCGGTGACACATAAAAGGATCCAAAAGATTCAATAGTAGATCCATGGGACAAACGGCCAGCATTTTCATTCCATCTTTAAGAAAGACTATGCACCACACACCTTTATTTTGGGAAACTAGAAACTGCTGCCACAGATCTATAGTAAGACAGAGGTTTGTTCCTGGTCCTGTTTACACACATGTAAGTGATAAGCGACATGGCACCACTCCTGTGTGTATGCAAGGCTTCGTTACTTCCCTTGAATTTGGAAAACCACCGTAAAAACAATAGGTCGGGCTTATAAGTTATTACTGAAAGTGCTTGAATGCTTCCATTCATGAGATACTCATTAGAAAGATGGTGAGTGCCGCGAAAGTCCTGTCATCAGAGTGTGGCTGCTAGTTTGTGAGGGGTACTAGTGTTGCTAGTGTGCCTGCTAGTCTGCGAGGTGCTGTCAGAGCTGCGACAACACTATTCTTAAGGGGGGTGACAGTGTTGTCAGTAATGTCAGACTGCAAATCTAATAGTGGCGTGAGGAATATTGTGTCGTCATTATTATGTACCCTCGAGCCCCGTAGCTCCTGAATTCTCTTTTAACGAGTGATACATGCTAACTAGTTAATCAAAAGTGAATATATGGGATTTTAAAAAGTGCACCTTGTTTCAAATGGTTCTGCTCCAGCAAATATGACCATTAATCCAACTTTAATGTTTCAGCATACCACACAACACACAACACAAACTTGAGTTTTAACTACACATGAAGGCATTGTTAGACTTGGGGGTCTCTAGTTGGCACAGGTAGGTACTTGTGACAAATAGGGACCCTCTCCTCCAGTCAGGGTAAGGGGGTACACTCCTGAAATAATCCCTGCTCACCCCTTTGGTAGCTTGGCATGAGCAGACAGGCTTATCTCAGAGGCAGTGTGTAAAGCATTTGTGAACACATACAGTAATCAAGTGACAACACTACAGATGGACACCACACAGGTTTTATATAAAAAATAAGTATCCTTTATATAGATTTACCACAAGACCATTAAACAACAAAAACACACAATACTGTTACTTTAGATGGTAGAATTTTGCTTAGTTCTCTTTAGTTCTTAAATGCGACACTTTAAGTCAATGTACCTTTTAGATGCGACATGCAGGGCAACGAAAGTGTTGCAACGATGTTGATGCGATGAAGTTTTTGGTGCAAAGAAATAAAAGACGTGAAGATCTTCCAGATGCGGTACGCTTCTCCGATGTTGCGAGAAGACTCGACTCGATGCTTCAGCTGCAGCGGCGACACCCTTTACGCGATGCGACGACAGCGGCCTTGGCAGCGGCACTCTTCTCCGACGTTTGCGAGACGCTTCCGCTCGATGCGATGTTGCAGCGGCGACACCCCTTTACGCGATGCGATGACAGTAGCTCCGATGGCGGCACGCTTCTGCGTGGATGCAAGGCACTTTTCTTGATGCGGTGCAATGCGACAACTACGATGGCTGCGATGGCGACACGCTTCTTCCTTGATGCAAGACTCTTCTCTTGATGCGGTGCACTGCATCAGCTACGATGGCTGCGATGGCGACACGCTTCTTCAGCATTGCGAGACACTTCGTGGATGATGCGAGACGCTTCCGCTCGATGCGATGCTGCAGCGGCGACACACTTTACGAGATGCGACGACAACAGCTCCGACGGCGGCACGCTTCTCCTTCTTGAGTCGCGCTTCCAGCTCCTTGTGACACGCAGTCCCTCAGAAGGCCCAACAACAGCAGCAGGTACTTCCAAAGAACTTGGGGGAGCTGGGGGGTGAAGTCTGTTGTTCCTGAGACTTCAGCAGGAGGCAAGCTCTTTTCCAAGCCCTTGGAGATCCTTCACAAGTTGAGCAAAAGTACACACAAAGTTCCTTTCTCCTCTCTTTGGCAGTAAGGCAACCACTGCAGGCCAATCCCCCAGGTTCAGGGATAGTTTCCTCCTCAGCTTCTTCTGGTTCCTCCCTCAGCAGAGGTTCTTCTTGTTTTCCCAAAGTGATCTAAATTCTTGGGATCAGGGTCCCAATACTTATACCCCAAAATCCTTTGTCCTCTGAGGGCAGAGGGGCATTTGCCCAGTAAAAACCAGTTCCTGAGCACTCTGTTTACCAGACTTCTCCTTTCCTTTCACAGTGCAGAGCAGAAACATTAGACGCCCCACAGGAGGTGGAGCCAGCATTGTGGAAGGCAAGTACAGCCCTGGAGCACTTTGTTGACAGGATTCCTTCTCTTCATTCACTGTGCAGGGCGGAGACATCAGCCGCTCCCCAGGAGGTGGAGCCAGCATTGTGGAGGGAAGGCACAGCCCTATTCAGGTCCCAGGTGCAACTCCTCCCACCCATCTAGATGCAGATCTCTCTATTCACCACTGGGGCACCTCACCCTGTCTCCTGGAATTCCCCAGCCCTGTCACTCACAGAAACCAGACAAAGGAATACACAGCCTAGCAGAGGCAGGTTTGAATGGTTAGACAAGAAAATGCCTACTTTCTAAAAGTGGCATTTTCAAACACAGAATGTTAAAACCAACTTTACTAAAAGATGTATTTTATCATCCTGAGTTCAGGCATACTAAATTCGAATTTCTACCATGTTCTCTGAGTCAGTTAGGATTATAAAATAACCAAACTGCCCATTCTGGCCTATGGAGAACAGGTAGCCTTGCAATAGTGAAAAACGAAAATGGCTGTAATTCACTATTGGAACATACCACACACACCAGGGCATGTCCTACCTTATACTAACAATGCACGCTGCCCTTGGGCCTACCATAGGGGTGTCTGATATGAAGGAAAGGGAAGGTTTAGGGACTGGCAAGTGGGTGCACTTGCCCAGTCAGCATGACAGTACCAGACTGCACGCAGGTTCTGCAATGGCAGACCTTAGACACTCTTTTACAGGCTGCTTCCGTGGGTGGCACAACCAGTGCTGCAAGCCCACCAGCAGCATTTGGATTACAAGCCCTGGGCACTCCTGGTGCTCTGTACTAGGGTCTGACAAGTAACCCAAACCAGCCAATCATGGAATCACAAATCATACATGAATTTACAATAGGGAGCACTTGCACCGTGGCACTGGACAGCAGTGGCACAGTGCCCTGAGCAACTAACACCAGCAAAAATACATGAGGCAACAGCGAAATATGGAAGGGAGACCCACGCCAATGTGCCAGGTCTAACAGGCATCATATCTAACTGAATACACGACCATACAATTCTTTAGCTTCAGTAGAATTACTGAGCCAGCCTTGGACTTCCCTAAAATGATTAACAATTCCAGATGCAGACTAGATGCACATGTGCAAGTGCTTCCAGTACCCACAGCAGTGCAAACAGGTCGAATAAAGTGCTTAAGCTGTGAACTTAGCTCTATAAATCACTAAAGAAAAACAAAACTAATAATAAGTCTGCTTTCAACGGTACCTTATCTAAAAAAACATACAATAAAAAATATAAAATTAAAAAGTGTGAAAAAAAGTCGTTGTACAGGTGGCTCATACAGTGCTAAAATGCAGATGTACAAAAAAAAAACCATGGTTATGAACCCTTATTAATACATGGATTTCTATAAGGGGGCCTGGTGACTTTCCAAGCAGCATAAATGTATGAAGATACCTGGTTACAAATGAGATCAGTGCTCCTAGCTTCATCAGATCAAGTGCTAGTATAACACCCAGCAGGCAGTCTATCTCACCTGAATCTTATTTACAATGCTCCTTTTATTTCTGGGTATAATTGTTCCAAGTAATGAACATACACAGGAAATGGTTGGAAAGCGTGAAAGTGCATTAGTAATTTGCTGCTCAGATAAGTAATGTTATAATCCTGGAACTTCCCTTTCACTAGCTGCACACTCATTGAAGACATGCTCTTAGTGCTGGACCAAAACTTTGAGAAGCTTATAGAGTTAAAATTTGCAGCTATGTGGTTGTACCAAGGTAAATTAGTTAACTTGGCGCTTGACCAAAGCTCACGCAAGATTTTCAAAAAGTTGCTCAACCTGGGCTTTGAGCAAATTCTAATCCAGTACAAGAATGGTCTCAGTGCAATGTGCTGGGCAACAGAAATAAGGCCGAGGTCCACCTTCTTTCCAGACTTCACCCTGAGGGTGCAAAGACAGAGACAAAGTTCCTCTACGTCAAAAAGGCCATCAGATACAAAGAAGTTAAGTATGCTATGCTGTTCCCAGCCAAACTGAGGGTTGACGCAATGGGCCAAACATGGTTCTTCAATACACCGGAGGATGTGTGGGAATGGCTGGAGAGTCGGTGACCCAGGCACCCCTAACAGGTGGATGCGGCGACTTTGGAAGCCACAGAAGCAAGTAGACCCTCTCCCGAAAGAGGTACAGCCCATAAAGGATGCAACGCCAGAGGGCCCGAAGAGCGTGTAGGCTCGGAGACATCAGGTTCATAGTAACACTCCATCAGGAAAACAATGGCTTAAACTCGGTCAGCCTGTCCATACTTGCAACAGTCATGGTCTGTAGAGACTAATACTCCAGGTTGTTGATCCATAGTGATCGGCCACCTATCCAAATATCCGAACACTGTGACAAGTGTCATATGACGAGAAGACAAAAGAAACAAACACTGCAACTTATTCACACTATATCATATTAATATAAATGTTTGGGGATTGCAGGTGGGCTCAGTAGGTTCAGATTCCATCCATCAAAGGGGGGGGAGAGCGACAGGCGCTCTGCAATGTTGGGGAGGCGGGTAGTTCAGATACCGTCCTGCAGGAAGGCAGGTTGAGGGGCAGAGTACTATCAGGTTGTTGGGAATAGTTATAGTTACTGTAGTATTAGAAAGGAGTCACGACAAGGAGCTTTCCTCCACAGACTACATGCATCGCATCACATGACCCTACACTCATTGTATCTCACTGACCGGCAGAAACAGTCAAATCAAACAAACTTAAGAGCAAGGCAGTTAAAATTCCTCCAGCATGTGAAACCAATACTCATTCACTTCCACGATGACCCCGGCAAGCCCACACATGCAGGATAGTGGGTCGGAGACCTTGCTCAAGCTTCTCTCCTGGAATGTTAACGGGCTAGGAGACAAACTAAAATGGGGGATTGTCCTGCAATATATAAAGAGACACGCACCAGATGTAGTCCTTCTCCAGGAATCCCACTTAGTTGGTAACACATGCAAATCGCTCGACAGATGGGGGTACAGATTAATCATACACTCGGGCTTCACATCGGGGTCCACAGGAATGGGTATACTCTTGCGCAAGCACTTTCCCTTTTTGGTAGACCAGCCCCATATAGACAAACAAGGTCGCTTCACAGCCATAACAGGCAGCTGGGAAGGGAGATGTTTCAACATTATGTCGTCATATGTCCCCCCAGCACTACACAGGACTGCTCTCCCAGATGTGAGCAAAATAATAATAGACCTACCAGATGGCAACCTAGTAGCAGGAGGAGACTTAAACATGACGCTCTGTGATCAGAAAGATCGCCACCCACCCAGAGGCTCCCCTCGCTCCAGATCCAACCTGGATGACTACATGGCCATTCTTGGATCAACCCTCTAACACCGCAATACACATTCCACTCCAGAGTTCATAGGAGTCTCTCCTGAATAGATCATATGATAGCATCGGCCAACAAACTGCAGAACTTCAAAGATGTACAGCATTTAGCAAGGGGTATTTCTGATCACTCTCTGATTTGGGTACGCCACTTCCTAGGGACACTACCCACGTGCAGGACAATTTCACTCAACCATTGGTACCTGAAGGTCCCACAAATTAGGACTGGCCTCATCAAATCCACTGACTATTATTTCAAAGAAAATGTTGGGTCAGTGGATTCACCCCTGATTCTGTGGGAGGATTTCAAGACAGTGCTGAAGGGACAAGCACTCTTGCCAGGGGCGGCTGGTGACATTTGAAAGTGGTGGGGCGCAAAGTTTGTGGTGAGCGCGCGGTGGCGAGCGAGCGTAGCGATCGAGCTCCAATGTCATAGGGAGGGTTCGGGGGGTTCTACCCCCGAGAAAATTTTGAAAAAAGAGTGAGCAAATGGTGCATTTTAAAGCATATTTGCAAAAGCAAGAAGGTTAATAAAGCAATGGTCATAGTGTCTTTTCAGACTCACAAGCCTGTCAATAAATCTGCCGGCACTGCTCCAGCTCAGCTGTCCTTACAGACTCCTGTACACCCTTTAGCACTCCCAGGCCTGCCAGTAAGTCTAACGTAACTGCCCCAGCTCCACTATCCTTTCATACTTCCAGGCCTGCCTGTAAGTCTACAGACACTGCACCAGCTTCACTGTCCTATCAGACTCCCAGGATCGTCAGCAAATCTACTGGCACTGCACCCAGTTCCACTATCCTATCTTTGCTCTCTCTCTGGCAGGAGAGAGCCCTGATCCAAGTGCATTAGCTGGGAACTTTTAAGGGATTTGAAATCACTCTTATTAAATGGGATCCTCATGCACCTGGCAGTGCCACGGGCTGCCAATAATGGGTATCAGGAGTGGGACACCCCCACCACCAGAGTGCGGGCATTGGGGACATTAGCGGAGACTGTCTTTCCTATCACAGGCACAAGGAGGGAGAGAAGGCAAGAGGCAAGAGAAGGAGAGGGGGAGAAAGGAAGCGCAAAGGAAGAAAAGTGGAGAAAGGAGAGAAGAGAAAAGGAGAAAGTGAGTCAGTGGGGACAGACAGACGAGAGAGGACAATAGAGAGAGAGAGCGAGAGAGAGCGAGAGAGATGGGGAGAATGAAGAAAATAGAGATAAAGAAGAAGGAGTAGTGCGGCAGAGAAAGGGAAGACCAGAAAGGAGTAGGAGAGAGTGCAAATAAAGTGATAGAGAGACAGAGTCAGTGAGAGGGAGCCAGGTGCAACAAGAGAAGGAATGAATGTGGGAGAAAGGTACGGAGATGAAAAAAGGAAGACGCAAAAACGTGTGCAACTGTCTCTGGAGCTCGAAACAGTGTTTGAAGGACCTCGCCTTGAGAAGAAGACACACCAGAGTGAGAGGACAGCTCAGAGTCGAATACAAGGAGACAGGGCTAGGTTGGCCCTACAACATCATCCATCAGCAACAGGCCAGCCCAGACAAGAAACTGAAGTGAGGCGCAGACACCACAGCTGATCTATGAGACCTGACAGTCAGCAGTCCTAAGCTTTTTGTTGCCCTTGACAAGAGTGCTCTGGAGAGAGACATCTAGCAGCCACCTCTCTAGTGTGCGCACATGAAGGAACAAGTTATTTTACTTATATGTGGTGACCTGATGCATTTCAAGGTGCATCCAACGCCATACTTGCAAACCTATCTCAGAAGAGAGAACCACCACCCTGTGCCCCTAATCACCCACCGCACAGCTTCAGAAATGAAGCGATTCCTTTAAGAAATTAGACTTTATTGATGTCATTTCAAATTCAAACTCACCAAATCGATGGCAGGGATACATTACAGACAAACGTGACATTTAAAAGGCTTGATGCTACCTCCTAAGAACCTGAATACTATGTAAAAGCGAGGAATACATTAAACACTCCTCCGCAATGAAATATGCCATGTTCTTCTATTGTAAATGACAGACAAGATTATAAACGAGTCTAAAACTTACTGATATTAAATAATGTCAGAAGAAACCGGAAGTTGTCTTGTTAGCACTCTTGAAGATGCACTTTTACTGTCTCAGTGAAAGTGCACCTTGAGCAAGTGAGCAGTGCAGCCTGCTATTCACTTAGCTGCACGGACTGAAATGATACTCACTCACTGGTACAGCCAGGAGCAGGAAGGTGAAGCAATTAGATTCAGAAGGGGCACCGGAGGGCAGTGGAAAGTGTGGAGGGGGCCTTGCAGCGAATTTACCGGCAGCACTGACTAGAGATACACATAGAAAAACGCAAAAGGTGAATGCTGCCATGTCAGCATGATTTGCCTCCTTTACAGCAGCAGCACACGATTATCATACTGACAAAGACTGTGTTACAACACAATGCTGACAACATGGCTTTACAAATAATTATTCCTATGCAGATGGAAGACCGCACTTAAAGACCTGTTGACAGTGGGCCCCTTTTATTCCATTTTATAGGCAAACAAATCAATCTGTGGACCATCATGTCTGGCTGACTGTCATACAACATACCATGGCTTCAGGTGTTGCAGCTGGCGCGTGTCATGGACGGACGGGAATAAAAATAAATAAAATAAAAAGTAAGGAAACTTGCCAGACCGCCGGTCCGCGCCGCACCTTCTGGGCCCTTGGCGCCTTCACTGGAGTGGCAACCCCGTCCTCCTCAGCCAATCCTGGTGCTGGAGCAGCACCAGGATTGACACAGGTCACAGTTACTCTCCGCCCGCCTGCCCATTAGGAGACCGAGGTTTGAGCCTTTGCTCAACCCTCGCTCTCCGAATGGGCATGCGCCAACTAGAACGGACACAAGTGCGCATGACTGGGCACGGTGCGAAAATTCACGCACCTTCCCCACTCATGCGCACTTGTGCTGCTGCGCCATGTCTGACAATGTATGTCAGTCAACATGACGCTGGACCGCCCACCCCCTTCAGACTCTGAAGGGGGTGGGCGGCCCCACATCATTCTGACTGACATGATTGTCAGTTCTCCCTCGGCGTCTTTGAACTTAAGTAAACTGAGAGTTTACTTGAGTTCAGAGACGCCGAGGGAGCTGCGGGCGCGGGCGGGGGGGGGCAACGCCCCAGCGCCCTAATGGACGCACCGCCCCTGACTCTTGCTTATAACAGGTCACAAAAAAGAAAAGAGGAAAAAGCTGGAGGAGCTGGAGAAAGACTTATTATCCTCTGAATTAAATTTTACACTCACCTCAGATGGGGCAGCCAAACATACACTAGATGTAAAGCAAAAGGAATATAAAAATTTACTAACGGAGGTGGCCGGGGCAAAACAGTTAGCGATACAGATCAAAATATACGAGCTCAGAGACAGGGCGGGAAAGCTTCTCGCATGGCTCGACAGGCAGGAATGAGCAAATCGCTGGGTGACCACCCTAAAGGCAGATAATGGTACAATACTGAAGGACCTGCAGGCAATTGCAGACGCCTTCATGGCACACTTTGAAGTACTGTATTTCCCTGCCACCCCACCCACTGCAGAGGAATCCAGAGAATTCTTGGTAGATCTCCCTATTCCGACTCTCTCCCCGGAAGAAGAGCAGCGGACACTTGAGGTTGACCCCACTGATGATGAAATCAATTCTGCAATCCGTAGCATACAATCTGGGAAGTCGATGGGGCCGAGCGGCCGCCCTATAGAATTTTATAAAATAACAGACACCAAAGTAACCCCACATTTACGACAAATGTACCTTTAAAGTAAATAGCGGGGCATACTGCCCCGGGACCAAAGACTAGCCTCCATAGTGGTGATACACAAGAAGGGGAAACCAGTAGTTAACAGGAGCTCATACCGCCCCATTTCTCTGATCAATGCCGAGGTCAACATCCTGGCCAAAATACCCGTGACACGTTTGCTCCGACTCATGAATAGACTTGTGTACTTTGACCTGTCTGGATTCATACCAGGACGCAATATGGCCCTCAACCTGTGTCGCCTCCACACAGTAATGGGTCGCATGGACACAGTTAAAGAGGATGCAGCAAAACCTTCACTGGACGTCCGCATGGCCTTCAATACCATCGAATGGCCTTATATGTTTGCAGTACTAGAACGTATGGGACTAGGTCCAAGTTTTATGGCATGAATCCTCCTGCTCTATACGGAGCCATTGGCACAGGGAGTGGTAAATGGATATAAGTCACAGATGTTTTCTCTCAGTCGTGGCACAAGGCAGCGCTGTCACCTATATTATTCTCTATCATACTGAAGCCACTGGCAATCTGGATATGAGAGGACACATTGGTCCGTGGAGTAAAGTGGACGGAAGGGTGGGATGAAAAAATATCCCTATATACAGACAATGTACTCATCTACGTTGCATCTCCACGGGCCTCCCTTCACAGAATAATCCAGATCTGCACCAAATTTGGCAAATACTTCGGATATTCAATAAATTGGTCAAAATCCAGTATATTTGCTGCATGGCCCGCCCCAATTCTGCCCCTAAATTGGGAAGTAACAATAGTGACGGAGGGCTTCTGGTATCTGGGGATATTCGTTACAGCTGATACTGACCTAGTCTACACACATGATTTCATGGGCCCACTTACTCGACTACAAAGTGATGTGCGCCATTGGAGGTCCCTACCTCTGTCCCTTCTTGAACGTGCAGCTCTTTAAAAAATGATGGCTGCAATGCTGGAAGAGGTAAATCAAATCTCGAACTTGTCCAATGCCCGAAACTCCTGGAAACTGAGGCGGGTGTTAGCTTTCAGATATGAAATCCAGTCCTTATTCTTGAGTTTGGCTTTCAGACCTGAAGTGTTCCAACTGGACGTGGGACAACAAGACGGGGACTGACTCCTACAGAAGAAAGATTGGGGGTATTGATCAATCTGGCAAGGGTGATAAAGGTGGCATAGGCAAGGTGTTGGAGGAGTTACATGATGAAAATGATTCTTTAGGGTGATCCTGGGTATATTTTCCTGATAGCAAGTCTTTGTTCACAGATGAATGCAGGTTTACTTTTAAATTATGCAAATAATTTCTGAAAGTCCTGCTGGAGGGGCCAGGAGCCTCTCTATGCTGGGATATGTGGAGACAGTTTGACATTAAAAGATTGATGGATATGGTTCAGGTATAACGTCGGAAATTAGTATACCCCAATTAGCTAAGGCACTTGTTTGACCACCATGGTATGTTAGTTTCACTTTTATCGTTGGCAGAAGGCGGAATGAAACGAACCTGCGATAACTCGCAGGAGGTCACATTTTAAAGGCCAGATAATTGATTTACTGCTCTGAATGAATTGCATCTGTTCAAAATATCATGTTGTCCTCTGGAACAGCAAGTCAGAGTAAATAATGAACTGGGTAGAATTGCTGAACACCTGCTTAAGCCCCTGTGGCTCTGCAGGGATACTTCACCATCAGCCCCTGCTGAACTGAACTCCTTTGTAAGGCTCGTTGTTGGGTCTAAATAGGGCTTCATATTGCGTTTTTTTAAATGATTTTTTTACAGACATTGTCAATTAGTTTTGCTCCTCTTTGGGGTTCTGGTGAACAGCTGGAGACCTAGATGAATTGTAATTAGAACACGGATTGCTCAAGAATTCATCAGTGGCACTTTGGGGGCAATTGTCAGGACTTGTTGATCTAGTACAGGTGGATTGGGTGGCTTAATTGCGCAGGAATCGTGCATGAACCATTATTTATTATGCAGGCTCTCTGTTCCCTGTTCTCTTCTAATAAAAATCCTTTTGCAACCTTTTAGTATAGCATTAATACCTTCTGGGACCTCAGCTATGTTTGAGACGATCGCAGAACAATTTCATATCTCACTTGAGCAGATATTGTGTTTATGCAATTCCTTTCCCGTGTCCTCGATGCACGCATTCGTGAATCAATCACTGCGATATTTGAGTGCATTTTGGGAAGGACTTTGATTTGATCATCAAGTTTCAAATTCTGGGATGCTAAAGTATTTGCCGTGATGTCTATCTAGTATGCTACAAGTAGTACACATAATGGCAAGGATCGGTTGGGCTGGTGGAGAAGCTGGCAGAAGATGCCTGGCCTCATTGACCTCTATGGGTCAAGATGTTAGGTTTCCGGAAGTTTCTAACTTCAGGTTGCTATTGAAGGAAGTGTTGTCAGATACACGCAGCCTCTGGTCAGTGTACACTAGACCCTCCTCATCTAGTTCGAAAGAGACCCTTTCACCCCCCTAGTAGCTCTGCTATCAGATCTAGAATGGAAGCAACTATGATTAGGCAAAGACAGAACTTTCCTTTCAGATATGCCCAGGGATCTGGAGATTACTAATGCAGCTAACAGAAAGCTATCCTCAAGCACATACTCTTGGCCCTTGTGTACTGCTGCGGAAGATTTTATGTGATTCTTGACCATTTGGAGGTCACACTAGCCTTTTTGTCTGTCTCCAAGTACGGCTTCAGAGAGGCTAATGCCAACCAGGTGCAGAAATCTCACACTTCATTGTGCCCATGTTGTTAGTGCTCAGTTTGGATGCAACCCCAGGGCTACATGCAGGGTTTACACAAATGCAGTGTCTGGAGAGCCGCCTGAGTAGGACGCCAACCCTGTTCTGCAGTTTACAACAGTGGGTCTACATCCACTGTCTGCCAAATGTGTGCAAGCGAGACCCAATTAACCCCACTAGGGTCTAGTTTCAAGTTCTTTATGATTAACAAAGGCAGTACTCGGTAGAGAGCTCTAAGTACTTCTGAGTGACCAAGGCTGGTGTATGCCTGACAGGGTATAAAGATGGAATATCGACGGGAAAATATCGACTAGCATTAATATTGTGGTAAGAATATCGACTGTGAAAAATATCGTTATAGAAAATATCTTTTTAAAAAATATCGTTTCGTGAGAATGACAAAAATATCGTCATAAAAAAATATCGATGAACAAAATATCGTTGAACAAAATGTCGTTTCATATAATATCGACAGAAAAATATAAGTTGTTATAAAATTTATAAAAAAATATGTATTATGTTTTTAAAAAACTTACAAAACTCCTACTAGTAATAATATGTGTTAAAAAATATTTTCTACAAAAGAATTGTTAAAATTTTAGTAGCGGGTTATTGGTATTATAGGGGATAAGGGTGGGTAGTAATTTAAAATTTGGTTTTTAAAAAATTTATAAAATATAAACAAATTAGAAAATATTTAAGAAATCCAAATTTTAAATTGAAATTTCGAATTCTTCACGAAATTAAATTTGTAATTAAATTTTATAATTTCAAATATAAATTTTAGGAGCGGGTTTTTGGTATTATAGGGGATTAGGGTGGGTAGTAATTTAAAAATGTAGTGTTTAAAAATTGTATAAAATATTAATAAATTAGAAATTTATAATGAAATCAAATTTTAACCTCGAAATGTAAAATTTTACTCCAAATTTATATTTTAATATTAATAAAAAATATTACATTAATATTGAAGAAGCGTTATTTTGGTATTATAGGGGAATAGGGTCTAAAAAATAATTTAGATAGAAAAATGTATATTGTTTACTAACCTGCACATTTCCTGACTTATGTTGGATTGGAGTTAGAATAGTAAATTATTATAAAATATAAACAAATTTGAAAATAATTAAGAAATTAAAAATGTAATTTTAAATTTCTAAATGTTTACGAATTTAAATTTGTAATTAAATTTAAAAATTTCAAATAAAAATTTTAGGAGCGGGTTTTTGGTATTATAGGGGATTAGGGTGGGTAGTAATTTAAAAATGTAGTCTTTAAAAATTGCATAAAATATTAGTAAATTAGAAATGTATCATGAAATCAAAATTTAACATCGAAATTAAAAATTTTACACAAAATTTATTTTTTAATATTAATAAAAAATATTAAATTAATATTGAAGAAGCGTTATTTTGGTATTATAGGGGAATAGGGTCTAAAAAATAATTTAGATAGAAAAATTTATTTTGTTTACTAACCTGCACATTTCCTGACTTATGTTGGATTGGAGTTAGAATAGTAATTTATTATAGTTTACTATCCAGCACTTTCCCTGAGTTATGTTATGTTTGTAGTTAGAATAGTAATTTATTATGGTTTACTATCCAGCACTTTCCCTGACTTATGTTGGATTGGAGTTAGAATAGTAATTTATTATGGTTTACTATCCAGCACTTTCCCTGACTTATGTTGGATTGGAGTTAGAATAGTAATTTATTATGGTTTACTATCCAGCACTTTCCCTGACTTATGTTGGATTGGAGTTAGAATAGTAATTTATTATGGTTTACTATCCAGCACTTTCCCTGAGTTATGTTATGTTTGGAGTTAGAATAGTAATTTATTATGGTTTACTATCCAGCAGTTTCCATGACTTATGTTGGATTGGAGTTAGAATAGTCATTTATTATGGTTTACTATCCAGCACTCTCCCTGACTTATGTTATGGTTTACTATCCAGCACTTTCCCTGACTTATGTTATGTTTGGAGTTAGAATAGTAATTTATTATGGTTTACTATCCAGCACTTTCACTGACTTATGTTGGATTGGAGTTAGAATAGTAATTTATTATGGTTTACTATCCAGCACTTTCCCTGACTTATGTTGGATTGGAGTTAGAATAGTAATTTATTATGGTTTACTATCCAGCACTTTCCCTGACTTATGTTGGATTGGAGTTAGAATAGTAATTTATTATGGTTTACTATCCAGCACTTTCCCTGACTTATGTTGGATTGGAGTTAGAATAGTAATTTATTATGGTTTACTATCCAGCACTTTCCCTGACTTATGTTGGATTGGAGTTAGAATAGTAATTTATTATGGTTTACTATTCAGCACTTTCCCTGACTTATGTTATGTTTGGAGTTAGAATAGTAATTTATTATGGTTTACTATCCAGCACTTTCCCTGACTTATGTTGGATTGGAGTTAGAATAGTAATTTATTATGGTTTACTATCCAGAACTTTCCCTGACTTATGTTGGATTGGAGTTAGATTAGTAATTTATTATGGTTTACTATCCAGCACTTTCCCTGAGTTATGTTATGTTTGGAGTTAGAATAGTAATTTATTATGGTTTACTATCCAGCACTTTCCCTGACTTATGTTGGATTGGAGTTAGAATAGTAATTTATTATGGTTTACTATCCAGAACTTTCCCTGAGTTTACAATTTATTTTTGATCAAAAGGGTATTTAGTCCTCTGGAACGCGTAGACCCTCGGTTTGAGTCGTCACATACTGTAACTACATATTCTGTGGGAAAGTTATGTCAATCCTGGCTGCGACATTCCACCTTAGCATCTGTCAAAGTTCATTTATCGAAGTTACATGACAAAATAGATTTGAATTCTTTTGTTAAAGGTCCTGTGGGTGGCAGAACCAAAAGGTGGGCGTATGCTATTTACAACAAAGTGTGGAAATTTTCGCCAATTGAGGCGGCTTCAAGATTGAGAGCTATTGACCAAGCAAACATGGAAAAGGTTTTAGCCATTATAGATAACAGCATTAGCACTCTCTCTTCCAGAATTTATACATTAGATAATATTGTTTCGTCAGTTGTTGATATTGTGCATGATGATATGTCTGTGTTATATAATGGTCAAAACCAGTTGCGTTCTGTTATGCAGTTTGCATGGACTTTGCAGACGTTAAAGGCAGGGAGGGTCCCTTGGGACTATTTGAGCAATACATCATTATTCATTCCTTGTAACATTACTGATAAGCAGCTATTTATGTCCATGAAAGATGCTAAATATTCATTATTACATATTGAAAAATTAGAACCGTTACCTTTCTCTGTGGCGGAAATCAATTCAGTCACGTGGCTTATATACGGGTTGATAATTCTACCTTTCGCACTTCTTAAGTTTACGTCTTGTATGAAACATTATGCTCTGGGTAGATATGAACAGCTGGGCACCGCTTTCATACATGAGGTTTGGTCCCTCCCCTTTACGTATAGATGTACTAGGGACGGAACTGAGGTTTATCTGAAGGGTGAGGAATGTACCACGACACCAGATCATTCCTTGGTATGTAGGCACATTCAATTACACGGTGCATGCAATGTACAAGCCCCGATTTTGGCCTGCGTCCTACGAGGTGTCCCAGTGCCTGTGATTACGCCTTCTTTGACGCTGCTTGCAAACAGTAGTTATTTAATTTTGAATAATGAAGCTTGCTGCGGGATGTTAGTGGGAATCCCATATATAGTAACTGTATCGGAGAGGGTTGTCTCCTGCAATAATGTTCTCTTTTCACTCCCGCACGGGCGGCTGGATGTTTCCATCTGGCCTTCGATTCCAACCTTGAAAGCAGAGTTCAACAAGTTGAGCAGAATAAGAGCTGTATTGTTCCAAAAAGAGGTGTCATTGACTTCCTCTCGTGAAACATTTGTCCTTCACGTTGCTAATACGCGCACTGAGGTACAGGCGGTTTTGAATACTGACCTCCCCCTACATTTCGGAGCTTTGATCCTAACTATTTTCAATGCCTCGTCCACGACCGGCCTGGCTTATTTTTTTAAACTTGTAGGCTCAGGTCTCGTGACCTCTTTCCAAACTATTTTTGGTGTGATTCCGGCATTTTTTCATTCGATTTTCTCGAGCATCTTTGGAGGTGTTCCGCTGCTTCTGGTGCTGGTGGCAGGTGTGCTGCTTTTACTTTTCATACTACGGAATGGCTGCTGTTTCTGTGCCACACGAGCACCTGTCACGTCTGCATCTTCTTCGTGATAGGATGCTTGACTTTTATGGTACTCTGCCATTGGCGACTTTAAGCCTGGCATATGGATTATCCTTCAGGTATTCCTACTTCACCTGCGTGCAACCTGTATTTCACTGCCTGGATTGTCCCTTTGAATGGCCTCTGGATTTGTGCTTGACCAACACGGTGTCTCCGGTGCCGGATTTCGATCGACTGATGAGGCCCTTAGTGTCTCACGAGTTGGCCTGTTCTGGTGTCCGGATTATGGCTTGTGGTGCGGCGCATGGTATCCTGGGTAATTGGGACATATCAACGGCTGCCTACGACTTCTTGGCTATGAGCTATTTAGAGGAACATTCCGGTTGCCCTCTGATTGTGCTAGAGGCTCCGATGGTTGAAGAACACGTATGTTCCTTTTCTTTAATTAATTGGATGGCTGAGACTTTTAGTGGCCCTGCAAACGATTTTTTGTTGGAAGCAGTTGCCACGTATGCTGCCTATACATTCATGGATTAACTGAACTATCCTCCTTTGCGCCTGTGCTACTGGACAGCAACCTAGTGCAGCATTCATTTTTTTTTTCTAATCATTGTGTTACTTATAGTATTTGGATGATAGTAGTTGTTAATATATGAAGTAAATTGTACATTTACTTAGCAAGTTTAAATAATTTTTGTCAGCTATCTAAGTAGACATGAATAAGGTAGTTAATAAATGTTTTTACATGTAAGTTTCTGGTTGTTGTTGATAAGTTCAACATGTTCTTTTTTCACTCTAAAGAAGAACACTTTTTAATTTAGGGAGTTTATCTACTTTATGCTAAGTTCGAATGAAAAAAGCAATGGGATTTTGCTTACTTCAAGTGTAGTATGACGTTTTGTAGTTGTAGTCGTAGGTTTGTATTTTCTTATCTCAGCAAGGTAACTGTTTTTCTCCAAGTTTGGCCCAAAAATGGTAAATTACGTTAAGTGTATAATTGTTTTTATATTAGTGAGTTAATTAATGGTAGCTTTTGATTGGTTCAATTAGTGAAATTTCAAAATCATTGGTCGACAACGTTATTTTGAATTAGAAAACCGTTAAATAATTATATGTGTGAATAGTTTTGTAAAGTTAAATAGTTAAAAAAAAGTGTGTAAAATAAAAGAATAGTGCATATCGAGTTGGTAATAAAAAGACGATATTTTTTGTATATTTCTATAAGCAGATAGGTCGTCGATGTTAGTGTAGTCGATATATATGTCTAAGGTCATGTTATTTCAAATAAAGTCGATCATGTAGTAGTCGATATTTATGTTGTCGATATTAGTGTGAACGATATTAGGGTTGTCGATAAAAATAAATCGATATTTGTGTGAATCCTTGTTTAAGTATAGGATGACGATATTAATGTAAGCGATATTTTAGTGACGATATTTATTTCTGACGATATTTATGTTAACGATATTCCATCATGGAACCCCTGACAGCAAGTCTCGAAGACGAAAGGGCTTATGACCTAAAGCTTGCATGATCGGCTGGAGAAGATGAGGGTCTGCCTCATGCCTAGAAGCCTGCCTGCCTGCTGGTAGAGGGAGTCTGCTGGGTCCTGCAGAGGAGAGACTGCTTAGGAGGAGAAGCCCAGCATGTTACTCACCTGAAGATTACCCAGAGAAAGCAGACTGCCTGAGAGAGCAATGCCAGAAGTGACTATTGGTGCAGATGGTCTCCCAGTCTCCCTCTGAGGGTTCCAGTGAGAGGTGCAAAAGACTAAGGGCCAGATTTATCAAGATAAGACAACTTGCTGCGATGCATGAAAGGGCAACAATTAACCATGTTTACCAATATATGGTGCATCCCTACTCTCTGCCTGTGCTGGCGCACAATCTGCTGCCTAGAGCCTATGCTGGCACCCTTGTGCCATGGTGCAAGACTGCCTGCGTTGGGACACCTTCTTGCACAAAAACAATCCTCTGAGGCTTCTTTCTCTTTCTAAGTGTGCTGTGGGTTGCAGCACACTTAGAGGAAACAATGAGGGGAAATACAAATATTTCTCCTTGTTGGGCCTCCCCTGGGAAGTGGTAGCATTTTGACGCATTCCCAGGTTTTCCAGTCTTGGTAAATCTGCGAATGAAAAATAATCCATAAGTGGATGCATGGTAACACCCTCACTCCACCCATGGAACGCCTTCCCAGGGCAGAGTAACGCAAGGCAGAGACTGGCTTTGCCTTGCGTTACTCCAGATTTTCCAAATAAAGCAGAGCCATGCAAGGTGGCCTTGCATTGCTTGGTAAATCTGTCTTTACTATTGATTTGCCCTTGCTCTGTGTACTGGCCCAGGGTAGTCTGCAGCTGCCTCATCATGTGCATTGGCCCTTCTCCGGCCGCAACTACCTTGCCATGTGTCCACATTAGCCCAGAAGTGGACTGTGCTTACAGATGACCCTAGTACAGCAACACGAGAGCCGCTATATGGCATCTGACAGTCCAGGACAGCCCTGCTGGATGAAGACATGAGATGAGCATGACCTTCCAGGCAGCCGATACTGAGACTGCAAGTGATTACTGCGGGCACCTGCCTGAGGCCAAACGGAGCTCCTGTAAACGTGATGAGATAGGTGTGAGCACTAAAGACAGTTTTTCTGCCCATTAAAACAACGGGGGTAAGAACAAGAGTAAACAGTGACCTGATTGCACATTTGACATCTGTACATGACTCTTATTCATGCTTCTACCAAAGCTTGCTGGGGGGCCAATCCTAGATAGGGTCACCCGGGTGGGAGAAAGAACAGACAGGAAGGACTGTGTTTAGCACCTAATAGGAAGTCTTGATGAATGAATGAATGAATGAATATTGAACTTATAGAGCGCTAAACTTTGCCCAAGGTGCGTCAAGGCGCTATTGCGGAACTAGAAATGCAGACAAAATGGCATGCTCAAACTGAAATCTGTTAAAGGTCTTCAAGGCTTTACAGAAGAGAGGATGTGACACCTGACTAGAGAGCTCTTCTGGGAGGGAGTTCCACAACTTAGCAGCAGCAGTAGAGAAGGCTCTACCTTCCCATTTAGCCTTTTTAAACCTCGGTACTGTTAACAGATTTTTATCTGAGGACCGGAGCTGTCTGGTGGGAGCATAACGAGGGAAAATTGCCTTAATACCATCTGGGCCTGAGCCATATTAGGCATTATGAGTTAGGCACAATGTTTTGAAGAGGATCCTACGGTCCAGAGGGAGCCAGTGCAGCGTCCTAATAGAGGCTGAGACTGAATGGTATTTCGGTAGGCTCATCACCAGCCTGGCCGCAGCATTCTGCACCAACTGCAGACGTCGCACCAGGCCTTTATTAATGCCCAAATAAAACGCATTACAATAGTCCAATCTGGACATTACCAAGGCAATAACAGCCTGCTTGCGTGAGTCATAAGAGATGAAATGGGAAATTTTTCTGAGGATCCTGATAATCCCAAAACATGTGAACACTGTCCTGTTGACCAGCAGGCTCAGGGAGAGTGAATTATCCACTATGACCCCTAGATTGTTCCCATGGAATACAGGGCAGGGACAGATGCAAGCGTGTCCGCCCACCAATCACTGGACCAAATATCCAGTTTACTGCCGAAGATCAGGACCTCAGTCTTCTCACCATTCAATTTCATGAAGTTTTCCACCATTCAGGAGGAGACAATTCCTAAAATTAAGGGCAGAATCCCTGATACTGTGAGTGATGGACTCCATTTATTTGATCAGAGGTATTACACTTTATTCACAACTGAAATGTCTAGTATTGAGTACTGCTGTGTAAATAAAAGTATGTTCCTTTTTTTAAGAAGTCAAGCATTGGGCTGGATAATAAAGTTATTGTGTCTGGTGGTTGATTGTTGTGTTCTGAGCACGTTCCTCCCCCCCAACACTACCTCCATGAGAAGCTTGTGATTGCTCGCCCTCGCTACCCTGAGATTCAGATGTGAAAGGGTTGACCTTGGCCCAGTTTGCAGAGACATAGTAGGACAGTTCCTAGGACACCAGTGGCAAATGACCACAGCCACCACAGTTGTGGCCCAGTAGCCTTGTCTGAGCTGTGGTCCCCCAAACGGGGCCTGACATTTCTCCTCTGAGTTATTACTTGTGAAGCTAGGTACATGGTATAGAAATGCTGTAAATAAACAAAAAACAAGAGATGTGCAACATGACACCGCCTACTTTTGTCATTGCCAAATGGGAAGGAGGGGCAGTAGCACTGTGAGAAGACAGGCAGTGGCCAAAACAATACACAGAGCTCAACCCTCGGGGAGAGGCAGCACACACGCCACAGAGGCTCTACTGTTTATTATAACACTCCCTGTCCACCAGTCCACTCCACGAGTCACCATATCTTTATGTTTGGACAGTGACCTTCTTAGCAGTAACGATCCCACAACATGTCATGCCCTGTTGTACTGACACTGCTGATGAGGGCATGTGTCGTGATGCGTTCTTCATTGTTTTTCAGTTGCAAATGGCACTGCAGATGTTGCCGCTTGCACTGCCACAGCAACAGTCCTAGGGATAGCAAAGATGATTTCTCCTGGGGTAGTGTGTAATAACACAACGTAAAGAGGGGGGGGAACGGGGAGCTAATTGGAAAAGAAAAGGTCCAGTACCGAAGCTCCTAAGGACTAACATCGTACTCACTGAGGGGTAGCTGTTCCTGAAAGAAAGGAAGACAACCTATTCTGGTTGAGGAGAGGTGTAGGTGTGATCTCTCAATGAAAATGGATCCAGATGCAGGTGGGGGAATTACTCCTTTTGGAAATAGTGCCCTCACACACCCTTGCGTGTGTCTTGCTTCATCAATGGGTGTTACTCCTCGTGGGGGTGGCGCTGCTGTCCCCCACGGACCCCGTGAGAGGGCTCTTTTTCGGAGATCTTTTAAAAGAGACGCCACAGTTGTGCATGTGGGTGTGTGGGCTTAGGGAAGTGAGTGGGTGAATTAAAATTACCTTCACAATACCCAGAAATCACGTTTTATTCAGGGGTCCGGAGATAAGACTAAAAAACAAGGGATGAAGAGCACCTCCTTCAAGCAAATGTAGGGGATGGATAAGTATCTTCCTGCTGCTCTCAAATCCATGAAAGTGAATAAAGAGTGAAATTAGGTCAACATGTTTCGCGCTACCTGTTGTCCCTAATGGATCCTAATGCACTTCGTCAGGACCGAAAAGTGAGGTAAAAAAAGTAAAACTAGGAATCAGGGAGAAGACACTCTGTATTCCTATAGTACCTATAGTAAGGTGTGGGTGCGTCTGAGCACTTATTGGAACTTCTGAACCGTGTTCCTTGTTCCCAACCTGGTAAGGAGATAAAGAGAGACACACAAACACAGACAAACATGTAGATCACATGTCAGTGGAGGTAATCGCTTAGAGTGGAATGATGTCATTCATCTCTACAGAAATTATCCTGATAATATTCAGTATTACATGCCCTTGTCATCATTCTACCACATACTCATGCATGATAGAATACTGTACAATTACGTAACCAGTGCAGTAGAACATGAACAGGCAGGGTGTTACCTTAGACTGGCAGGAACGCGCCAGAAGTGACCGGTTTATTGCATGCATATCATATCAGTGGACCTCATGGTATTCAGGGTAAAATCCATACTGTGACAGTAAATTCAAGACATCGCTGCCATGGTGCTCGTTGCAGTCCGTTAGCTTTACAGGAAACAACTGAGACTTTCACGGGTGTCCGGTAGTGTAAGACTATGTAAAACAACAACAGTGGTGTAAACAAACACGAGGTGGCACACAGCACTCATACACATATGTAACCGCATACCCCTCTATTCGGAATGGTTGGCCTCGCCGGCAATCACTGCGGTAGTGAGGAGAAATATCTGTGAATTCATTAAGACAGTGAAAGAAAGTGAGCTCGTGGTACCAGCGGTGCCCGTTTTTGAAGACATTTACCTGGGTCCGAGTTCAGAGTCAGCAGGAAGATACTCACAATAACCCTCCTCTGTAGCAGCCCGTTACCTGCCCGTCCGCTTCAGGATCGCCGGTGGTTTGGAAGAGGCCGGCTCACCGAGAAATAGTCACGAGTGAGTGCAAGGGCGGAAATGACGCTGGAGGGGCCGCGGTAGATCGGGGGGCAATATGTGTTAGAGATACACGTATACTGGTGGAATGCTTCCCAAAGTGGTGGCCATGTTTGGATGGTGCCCATCATATACAAACATGAATGGTGGCAGTTTGTGTAAGTCGTGAAGGACACAGAAATACACAAATTATGGCAAACCCGATGCCGGGTGTGGGTCTCTGTTCTTAAAATGACAAACAGGCATGGGGTTACTTATTACTAGATGGAGGAACACATACCAAATTGCGTGTTGTGATAGCAAGTGGAGACAGTGGATGAGCTCTGTGATTACCATGGCTAGTGAATGCCAACAATCACTGTACATTGGCATACTCTGTGTTAGTGCCGGACGGTGGGTGACCGAGCACGGGGTGTATGTTATGAGTCAAAAAATGGGAACATGGGTAAGATCCGTGTTAATCAAGGTTACTATCAGCCAAAGATCACTGCCTGGCAGGTAGTTGGTAAAGTCACACCCCGTGGTTAGGACCACTTTTTATCGACTAGTTTTAATAGAGGTCATCTTATCTATAGAGTGTCATCTAGAAGTGGTTGTGACCAAGGACAAAAAGGGCTGTGGAGTATGTGTTAGAGGTTGGAAAGCTCATAGCCTAACACTGGGTGTATGTTGATCCTAGATGTAAAGTGTCACAGATTTGAACCTGTGTTGTGGCACACTATGTGCGCTGGGTCCGGAGGACGTCTAGGGGGTTATAGGGGTAGGAGTAGAGCCCCTCTTACTAGGACAGATGTTATAACTAACAGGGGAAGTGATGGAGGGTACCTGGATGTGCGGAAGTGCCCACGGGTGCTGATAGCCCACTTTTTAGGTCATCAATTCTGCCCAAGGTATCTCATCATTCAGGCCCCCTGAATTGCTCTTCAAACGAAAAACCCAGCGTTATTCCTGCCTGAATAATGTGCTCATTGTCCAGCTGGGATTGGATTCAAAAATTGTTCATTTGAGACTATCTGGGGTGTGGTTCTTTTCAAGAAAGTAAATCTGTAATTAGTATTGGTTTTTCTACACCGTATTGTACTCCTATGCTCCCCAATTCGAATTTTCACTGGTCTCGTTATCATACCCACATACCTTTTATCACAGGGACACGTGATTAGGTATGTGCAATTTTCCGTATTGCAATTTGTATGTCTTTTTTGATGCCAAGGTCTGGCCATACCAAGGTCAATTTGTTTTGATACAGCAGTAAGGGGACAGACCGAACAAGTCCCACAAGGGTAGTGACCTTCTACCGGGGGTAATGCCCATAAGGTAGGTTGTGTAATGATGAAGGCTTTTGGTCGTGTGTGGACAAAGAGGTCTTTCAGATTTTGGGTGCGTTTGAATGCAAAGATTGGGGGTGGCCCTGGGGTGAAACCACCGTCTCAAGGATACCCCAATGTTTTCTAATCACTTTTTGGATTTTATTGGAATTGGGAGTAAACATGATCACGCATGTGATCGCCTTTGTCTCTGTTCTCTCCCTGACCTCCACAAGGGCTTCCCTGTGGTTGTATTTTTTTTTGCCCTTTTGTGTGCCTGTTGTATTATTTTCTTGGGGTAACGTCTTTCTGACAGATTGTCTGACAGGATTTCAGATTGTTTCTCAAACTCACTCAAGGTGTTGCAATTCCTGCGAAGGCATACAAATTGTCCCACTGGAAGGTTGTTCCTTAGCGTTTTCGGATGATGGCTCTCATACATAAGGAGACTGTTCTGATCCATGGGCTTTTTATAGTTAGTTGTGTAAAGAGCACCCTCATGTAAGGAAATAAGGAGATCCAAGAAGGGGATGCTTTTATGTGATAAGGTACCTGAAAATCTCAGATAGGGGGCCAGGGTGTTGATCCATCCACAGAATGCCATACACTGTACTTCGTCTCCCCTCCAAAAGAGGAGAATATCGTCAATGTAGCGCCGCCACATCAAGATGTTAGTTCTGTAGGGATTGTTCTCCCCTAGGATAAATTTGTCTTAAAGTTAGCCATGTATAAACAGGTCATACTCGGAGCAAAAGTGCTACCCATGCTGGTCCCTTGGATCTGATGGTAGAGCTGTGTATGAAAGGCAAAGAAATTTTCTTTCAGGGTGATGGATGCGCACTCACAGATGAATGATAAGGGTGTATCGTGGGGCCATGGGTCAATACTTTGAAGCCCACAGGTCTTTTACTCTTGATATACTGATGATACCCCATTTATTAAAACCCTGGTAGTGACCCAGCTTTCCCAGGCATTCTGCCCACCAGAGGGGTGTGGTGAGTGTCACTTTGTTTCCACATCCCAGCTGTTTCATTTCTCTGTGTCAAATTGCGACCCTCTGGGCCATCGGTCCCGTGAGGTGTTTTTTTTTCGGTTTGGTGTATAGCGCTTCGTTATACCCCCCAGTTCCCATGAGCCACCGTCCATGCAACATGCCAGATCAACTTGCCCATAATGAGCCCATCTATTTATAACCACTAATTGGGCAGCCCAGTAATATACACGAATATTGGGAAGTGCGATACCCCCATCGTACCATCCCCTGACGAGTTTATCAGTGGCGATGCGGGGTGGTCTCCCATTCCAGAGTAGGTTTCTAACCTCCCCGTCTATTGATCTGAAGTGCGCATCTGGGAACGCGTAGGGCATATTCTGCAGAGCATATAGGAATCTCGGCATTGCCATCATTTTAAATTACGCTGCTCTTCCCAGCAAGCAGAGTGGCAGAGCCCACCAGTGTTGCACATCCTCCCTTAGTCGGACAAGCGGAGCAAGAAGGATCTGCTCATAAAAGACATCCTCCCTGGAAGTGACATAGATGCCTAAGTAGGTGAATCCCTCCGTCTCGATTTTTGCTTCACAGCCCGCCGGTAGGGCTGGGGAAGAGCCCCGTAAGGGGAATACCACTGACTTGAACCAGTTGATGGTGTAGCCAGAATACTGTCCAAAAGTGGAGCAGATCTAAAGTATCCTGGCAATGAAGGATCGTGGTGACGCGATGTATAACAGTACATCATCTGCGTATAGCGATATTCTGTCCTCCCGCCCCGCTATCCATCTTAGTCCGCGGATAATTGGATCTCCCTGTATCCAGCTGGCTAAAGGCTCCAGTATCAAAGCAAACAGGAGCGGAGACAGCAGACAGCCCTCCCTTGTTCCCCGGTTTAAGTGAGATGTGTGTGATGTGTGCCCATTAACTACTTCTTGGGCCAGAGGTGCTGTATATAGTAATTGAAGCCATGTGAGAAATTTTCCTCCCAAACCCATGCGCTCTAGAACTGCGAACATGTATGACCACTCAACAGTGTCGAAGGCCATACGGGCATCTAACAACAGTATTGCTGCGTCTTCCTGTATGTTGTCTCTTCGACCTAGAACTGCATTCAGTCGCCTCATGTTAAGGGCGGTGTTTCATCCTGGCATAAATCCGGACTGATCCAGATGCACAAGCTTGGTTACCACTGGGATCAGACATCGAGCCAGGACTTTGGCCAGAATTTTAACCTCAACATTGAGGAGGGAGATGGGCCTGTAGGAGGAGCACTCCTCCGCTGGCTTGCCTTTTTTGTGGCTAACCACCACAGATGCCAGTCTTTGATCCTTGGGCAGTTCCCCCACCTGTCTGCTTTCCTCATACATGTTAAGAAGATGAGGTGCCACCTTCGTGGCAGTTAACTTGAGAAGCTCGATTGGGATGCCATTTGGCCCCATGGCCATGCCGGATTGTAAACTGTGGATAGCTGTGACTATTTCATCTGCCGTAAGATCTTCTTCAAGCTGTTGCCTATCTTCTTTCGAGAGGACTTGAATCGGGACATCTTTTATTACTTCTCTGGAATCTTTGATCATACCTGACGCCTCTGGGGAATAGAGATGCTGGTAGTGTTCCGCAAAGGCCTCCGCGACCTCCTGTGGTTCGCACAGCCACTCCCCCTCTGTGTCCCTTATGGTCATCACCCATCTGTCTGCCTTATCTCTCTTGTCCAACCAGGTGAGTAACTTGTCCGTTCTATCGACGAGTTCATAGACTCTATGTTGTATTGCCCGAAGTCTACTTTTCGCTGTTTCCATCACTAGATTCCTATATTCTTGACGCATCACCTCAAGTGTATGTTTAGTGTCTTCATCTATTAGGGAGGCGCGGGACTGCTTTAAAGTCAGTATATCCCGTTCCATTGCGCCTAGCTTGGCCTTTTTCTCTTTCCCATGTCCTACCATAAGGGAGAGTGTCTGCCCCTTCACAACTGTCTTATATGATTCCCAGATGGTCTGAACGGACTGGACCTACTCCACATTTTCTTTCAAATAATATTCAGTGGTTTTTACGATGTCAGCTTTGATGTGCGGGATTGCAAGGTACCAGGGGCTGATTGATATGGATCTCCATGTGGATTTCTTGCCCAAACTATATTTTGCCCACAGTGGTGCGTGACCCGAAATCCCTCTAGCTAAGTGATCGACTTCCGAGAAGTACTGTTTGCCCTCTGCAAAAGTGAGGATGTGGTCAATTCGAGATAAGATATTATGTGCTCCAGAGTGGAATGTGTATTGTTGTGTTTCAGGGTGGGCTTCACGCCACATGTCTATTAAGCCCAGGGCATTCAGGAACTCAGACATAGTATTGCGAGTGCGTGAGTTAATTCTCGGCGGGAGTCTATCTAGCTGATCATTGAGGGTCATATTTAGGTTGCCGCCTATTACTAGTGCCCCTTCGAGGAACTCAAGAATAATTTTACTCATATCTGGTAGTGCTGTGTTATGCAGGGGGTATGTAGGCAGACAGGACATTGACCCTTGTACCCTCCCAGCATCCCGTCATTTCTGTAAATCTGCCTTGGGGATCGGTATATACACCTGTCACCGTGAAGGGGAATTGCTTATGCATCAGTATCCCTGCCCCTCAGGAGCCTGAGGTGAACCCAAAGTGAACGATGAGCCTATAACCACATCTATTGAGTGCCTCACAGGTGTTCCCGATTAAGTGGGTCTCCTGGAGCAGTACAACATCCAGAGCCTGTCTTTTAATGTACTGGAGTACTATTGCTCTTTTGAGTTTATCCCCTAGACCATTAACGTTCCAGGAGAGTATTCGAAAGGACGTTGCTACCCTTTCTTCCCTCTCGCGAGCACCCATCCCATGTACTTCTTCAATCGCCATTTGTGTGGTCACAACTTGGAGAGTGATAAGTGGCTCAGCCCGTTATGTGGGCACGGCTGACTCGTATCTCGTACTGCCTTGGTGATTCTTTAGTTTGTTGTAAGCGACCTAGCATCGGGAATGCCAGTAGTGATCCATTTTGCTGCTGCAAGTGAACAATATAACAAACATTACTACAGACCCCCCAACAACCAACCCGTCCCCCTCCCTGCATGACAGTGTCAATAGGCCTGCCTCCCCAAATGTGCAGAGTGCCCGCCGCCCACCCATTCTTGTGCTGGAGGAGTCATGTGCCAAACCCCCTCCCGACGCTCCTCATTAACGATTGAATAGTCTGCTTCAAAAAATACATAGATACAGATATTATTATACTCAGCTGCTCTTTCTTCTGTCTTACTCCGCCTGTTGCCCCAGCCCTTATCAAAGCGCAGTTTAGCTTGCCACTCTTTCAAAGCCGATGATCTCTATGGGGCTGCTTGAGTGATTTCTTGGGCCGAATTGCAATGAAAATGGATGAAGTGTCAGAGTCTCTCAGACCCCAGGAAAAACAAATTTCCGATATGGACCGTGCCGAACCGTTTATGAGTTACTCGTATTGGGATGGTCTTTGTCTCCTTGGTTGGAATCCTGCCGTTTCTGACTCTCCCTGCTCTTCGCTCTCGTCGGTCCGGGTTGTCCCAGTCACCCACTCGCTGCCATCCTACCAGCCAGTCCCAGACTTCTACCGGCTCAGTGAAGAGCCAACTTTTGCCTTCTGTCTCCCCTCTCACTTTCGCTTGAACAACATACCTTTGCGGTGAAATCCGGGAAGAAAGTTATTATACTGGTTTCGTGCTTAAGAGGCGGTGCACTACGTGCAGTTTGAGGAATAATGTCCTGGTCTCTATAGTTGAACACATGAGCCAGGATGGGTCGGGGAGGTGCACCTTGCTTAGGCCTGCACACGATGTGCCCGCTCTATGGAGAAATAGTTGGAGAGGTTTCAGGGCCGCAGATGCTTTGTGACGTGGTCCTCCACAAGGAGATCTGCGGCAGGTCGCTTGGCTCTCTCTGGCACCCCCAAAATGTGGATGTTATTTCTCCTTGATCTGCCCTCATAATCGTCCAGTTGAGTTGTAAAAGTTTTAGTTCGGGCTTGCATATCTGAAACTTGTTTCTTAAGAGCTGTTGTATCTGTAACCAGGCCGTGAGTTGCATCGTCCACCTCTTTGCCCCTGGAGTCCATTTTTCTCAAGTCCACCCATAGTAAGGACATGTCTGTGGAAACTGAGTCCAGGTGCCCCTCCAAGGAGGTGTGCCCACTGGTGATAGCCGCCATTATATCATGTAGGTTGGGGGATTCCTGCTCGGCCTTCTTCTGCTGTGTCTCCTGTTCTGAGTTTGATTGCGCTGTCACTCTTTCCTGCACTTTCTGCTATGAGAAATTGTCGAGTTTGGGCTGATGTGAGCCTCATCTGCCTTTATTGTTTGCAATTATTGTGCCCAAGATAGCAGACGCCTCGTCCTGTCTCACGTACTGTTGGGGTACTCACTGCTGTCCACCGGGGGATCCCCAAGTGGCCTGTCGGTTTTCCCCTTTTACGGACCTTTACGCCCCAAAATGCTCGTCTGTATGTTGTGATGTTCCAGCGAATTTGTGCATTTTGGCTGTGGCGGTAATTTTGGGCCGCCTCGTCCCTAGGACAGGTCTTGCTAGTCGCTGTATCCCGAGCACTCAGCTGATGCCCGATGCCTGGCCCTGCGGCACATTCGATCCGCACCACCGTCTCCTATCTTGAGGCCTTTACACACCTTCAGCGTTAACATAGATTTCCCCCCTTACTGTTGACCATTCTAAATGAACATCTGCAAGTACAAGTGTAACTTATTTGAGACATGTCATAGATGAGCTAGGTGTTAAACCCAAACCCACTCTGGTAACAGCTATTGAGAATGCATCCACACCCAGTAGTAAGGTGGATGTGAGGTCATTCTTGGGTATGGCGGGGTTTTGTGCGAAATACATTCCTAATTTTGCAGACAAAACATACAAAATTTGTCAACTGCTCAAGAAGGATTGTGTTTTCTGTTGGTCCCCTGACTGTTAGAATGATTTTAAAGTCATTAAGACAAGAGTAATAAGGACTTGGGGGCTGTGTTGTCCCAGAAGGACTGGAGGTCCTTGTCTCCTTGTGAGGAGAAATACCCGATCATTGAAAGGGGGGCACTGTCTTGCGGATGAGCTTTGGAGCATTTAAATCTTTCATTTGGGGTAAGGCTTGTACTATCTGCTGTGACCATAAACCATTGATTAAGATTTTGACTACGGGAAGTTCAGCCAATGCATCTTCAAGGCAGGCAAGAATATCTATGCGTATGCAAAACTTCAAATGCAAGACTGTATATACTCCTGGGAAGGACAATGTTGTGGCTGATTTTCTTTGAAGAATGCTGGTCATGTTGGAGAAATGTGAGGCTGAAATATGGAACGGGTTCCAAGAGGCGTTAATACACAATCAGGGTCGTTCTGCCAACAACAAAAGTGGGATTTGGAGTATCTGCAAGACCAGGTTTTGCTTTTTGTGATGAGTGGATGACCAAGGAAGGAGTTACATAATTTGGCTATGAGACCTTTTTGGGAAGTGAGGCCAGAATAGACAGTGAATGGCGGAGTAATGTTTAGCGGGGATAGGATCATTTCCCCTGAAGGTTTACGTGGAATGATGTCATGAGGGGCATTCGGGCATTGTCAGAACTAAGTAAATTCTTATGAATTTGTTCTGCTGGCCTATGATGAATATGGCTGAGGAATGCAGTGCGTGCTCCAAGGTGGATACATCTTTTCAAACCTTGCGGCCTCCAACGTGTGATGAGTTTCTTCCTAAGGAACCATGGTAGATAGTGGCTATTGATATCATGGGGCCAGTAACTGGTCCACTAGATGGTCCACAGAAATATTTAATTGTGCTAATTGATTTATTTTCATTATGGCCTGTCTGTAAAGTGGTAGACAGGGCAGATATGGATGATGTGTTGGAATTTCTGGATGATACTTTCACGTGTGAGGGTATTCCAGCATCCATTGTGAGTGACAATTTTGCTCAGTTTCTGTCTAGCAAAGCCAAAATGTACTTTCAGAGGCTTGGCATTAGACATAGGACCACGTCATTATTTAATCATAGTGGCAATGGTATGGTGTAGAGATATAACCATGTATTGAAGGGCTCCACCCAGTTAGCCATGGAGAGGATGAAGATTGAATTACGCAGGTGGGAAAAACGGTTTGGGCTTATCATGTCACTTGCCACAGTTTGTGATTATGTGTGGACGTAAGCCAAGATCAAAATATAACCTTGGTTGGTTGTGTTTTTCTAGAGTGGAGTTATGGTCAAAGGAAGAGGTACTGAACAGAACGGAACAGATGCATAGCAGGAGTAAGGTGTATTAAGATGTGAAACGAGGGGTGAGGGCTGCTGAGATAGAGGTTAGTGACTGGGTGCATATTAAAAAAACCTGGTTTGGTTGGTAAGGGAGCGCGTCAATTTTTTGATGCTGAAGAGGTTGTGGAAGTGTTGTAGAATGCTGTAAGACTTAGGAATGAGAAAGTTTAGAATCTTAAGAGGATTGCCAAAGGAAGAAAGGTGGATGGTTGTGAGGTTGGTAGTAAGGAAGTTGATTTTGACAAGCTTATGGATGATGGTAGTTTGGATGAGCCAGGGCAGGATTCAGAAGGGTGTGAACAAACCTTGCATGAGAATGCCACTCCTACAGAGGCAATGGATGACTCCAGGATGGAGAAGGACGATGGAGTAATTATTATGTCAAAGGAGCTGGTCAATGCAAGCACATCAGGTGTTGTGAGTGACGCAGTTATCGAGTCGGATGTGACAACTAACCAGGACCGTAAGCAAAAATTGGTAAGGGAAAGGAAGGCTCCTGGTAGGCTGAAAGACTATATTGTTAACAATGTGTAAGTTTAGTTGTTGGCAGGGTGCATCATTTTCTGTGCATACTGCTTTAGGATGTTATCCATAGCTCACATCTGCGTATATTGGTATTTTCTTGGTTTTTTCTATTATAATATGGGTTTTTTAAGTGTTATTTAAATGTTGGTGATTGAATGTTTGTGTTCAACTTGTAGGATGTTCTTTCGGGCAGTTGAAGGAGGTACACTGGAGGTTTAAGCTGTGTCCGTGTTTCTTTACGACTCGCAAAGGTGTCATTGCTGGTTTTCTAGGTTAGCTTGCAGGCACACAGTGTCACATGGTGTCATTGCTGGTTTTCTAGGTTAGCTTGCAGGCACACAGTGTCACGTGGTACTCACAGAAACAAAGATGTATATGACGTTCGTTGCCCCCTGTGATAAATCTTTAGGGTGGGTGATTTTCACACGGGTTGTTCTGCCAAGCCCTGCTAGGAAGTGTTTCCTATTTTTAATCTCATTTAAATGTTGTACATATATGTAATTTGGTGCACAGAAGTTAGTTACGCCTGCATTCATGTGAAGGCACTTGGTGCACACTGATTTATCGAGTGTTATTGTTGTGCATTGCTCACTGAATGAGCCTAGGACTGCTCTGCTGCGCTATCCTGAGTATTAGGAGCTAAAAGGGGGGTTGGTCTCCAGTTTGAGCGTTCGTGGCATGGAGGCCCAAATGAAACCAGAGATAAAAGCTTCCGTGCGACCCCTCTCAACCTGTCTTCACACACAGAGGACTCTGTTTAGTGTTTAGTGCTTTCGTGGAATGAAACTGAAGATGGTAGTTAGTGCTTGGGTCTATCCTCGCATGCGAATGCACTGTGATGGTGTATGGATGAGGTGGTACTGCCTCGAGCATTTGCCTGTAATCCATCCTAGATTTGTCCCCGCCCTAGTACTTATTGGAGCTAGAGTGAGCTTTGATATTATGGCTTTGGTTAGACTAGAGCTATCCAGAGGGTCTGGAGAGTAAGGTGCTTTGTAAGGGACTTCCTGCCTGATGAGTCAATAACACTTTGAGAAGCTAAGTACTGTGACAAGAAAACAAAGACAGACTAATGGGATTCCTGGTTAGTAAATAAGAATTTCCAAAGAGACTACATTCACTTTTAAAGATGCTTATACTACGCCATCTTAACTGGCTAATAAAGGTTAGGTATGCAGTGGTTATAGAATTGTTTCATCCCACGCCTCCTGACGTCCTGCAAAGGTAGAACACTGAAGGAAACCTTTCTTCTTGGCTCTCTGTGAGGAGCCCTGTCTTGTTGATGTGCCTCCTGCAGTGTTGGCTCTGCACACCTGTTATTGTGACCTCCTCTGTGGCTGCACCATACTAAATAAGCTTAACCATCTTTATTCTTTTGGTTTGTTATATTACCCTATCTGTCCCTCTTGGATTACTTCCGTCCATGCACAGGTTTCCTATCATAGCCGAGAATACAGACATAGGAGGCATGGAAGGATGTATTTAGCCTATCGATTTTTAATTATAGTTTGCTTTTTAGACAGCATCTTCCTGTAGCCTTTACTGCTGCATGTGTCCACTGTTACCTAAAATGTAATGGTACATTTAGTTTGTAAATTTTGATTAGAAAAACATGTGCCCAGGACCGCATTTACAGTATACAGATGAAGTGGGCTGAAGAGACAAGCCCTGAATTTAAATTCCAGTTATCCTGTCGCCCTCTGCACGTACAGCAGTTCGAGAATCAGAAGCATTCTATCTGTACGAAGCTTTAGCGCATCCCAATGCACTTCTGCCTGGAAGCACTTAGACTTCACTCAAACTACATCTCTGCTGTACAGCAGCTACATCGAAAGGAGTCTCTCACCGTAAAGACAAGATGCCTCCAGCATGGAGTGTGAACACCATTATCTGTGAAAGGGAAGGCCACCGAGACATGATGGGCCACGTATAGTGGCAGGACGAGTACCGCCTGAGGTGCCATCGTTTTCGTTTGAAGCTCAGGGGTTGATATTGGAGGGGCGATGTTACATTGAGGGAAGGGGAGTGCTACGCACAGCTGAGAAATGGTCACTAAATTATGGCTCTGAAGTGCATGGAACCACAGTAAATTTACTACCAAAAAACACTTCCCGGAACAGGAAGCTCGTCGCACTGTCACAAAAGCAGGATTGAGAGATGTTTATTAGGATGGATTTAGGAACCACCAATAATAGTGAACTTGCTTACCCTGTACAAACCCAGGCTTGAGTCAACCTTCTTGGTGCTGAAGTTGCGTGAGACCACTGTGCGGAGAACTGTGTGAACATCTGCAAGAGAGCCGTGGGAAGAGTTCTACCCTGCTCTGCTTGGACTACTACATTAAGCACAGTTCTCCAGCACTAAAAATGCCAGTTTCCTACTTCCGGTTTCTCAGACAAAAAAATCTGGATAGGTCTTCTGAGAATAGCCTGCCTGCTTGAGGAACTTCCTTTAAGAAGCCTGGGTATTGAGGAGGTCAGAAGAGCCGGACTGATAGAAGCAACTGCCGAAAACAACTTGCACTCTGGATCGAGTGATCCGGGGTTGTCAAAATATGTGACTAGAGGGAGTTGATCAGAGAAACAAAGAAAGAGGGATAATTCAGTGTAACTATTCCTGAAGAAATCTTGTAACAGTTTCATAGGAGTTTTGAACTCCTCAATACAATGTGAATCTTGATCCCCAGAGTCCCTCAGAATTGACCGGGTCTTCAAGCCAATCAGCATCAAACACAGATTTCTGTATAAAATCAGAGACACAGCGGCGTAGTAAGGGGGGTGCGGTGGGTGCAGGCCGCCCCAGGTGTTATCACTGAGGGGAGTGACAAAATGGTGGAGAGCATAAGGATAAGGAAGGGTAGGGGGAGTTTCCTTCCGCCGAAATCTGTCTCTGCAGTTTGTACATGAGGGGAGGTGGGGGGGACAATACATTTTCCGTACCGGGTACCACCTGATCTTGCTACGCCACTGCAGAGACATCCATTAAGCACTGACAGGAGCCCAAAATGTTGCTCTTCCTACACCTTTGTTCAACCTTAAATCGTCCAACCACCGATCTGTAGTTCAACATGCCATTTAACCCCACCTTGCTGGATTTAAACAAACCTCAAGCCGTTTTGAGCCGCAGACATAGTAAATGTAGACTCCCTTTCTTTATGCTTCCAGTCAAGCAACTCAACTCTTTCAAATTGTTCATTCAACATTCTTAAGCAGAAGCTCCACCACATCTTGGCCCCCGCCAACTTTCAGCAGTCAAGTCAGCTCGCAGTTATGAAACAACTCAAATTCACACTTTCTTAAGTATCCCAAGTAGGCTGTTTCATAAGTAATTCTCTTCTCTTTCTTTGAAAAGAGATTAAAAAAAATGTCTTATGTATGTTTTATTGTGATGTATTTTTAACTGCTTAGTTTGAGTGCTTTCAATAAGAATTTATTTGAATTATTTTTATTTAGTCTCTTGGAAATTTACATCAATAATGCAGTACATGATCATAAAAGTATTAATAGAAAATGTAAACTCTATTAGGATGAAAGGTAAATGCATAATAAGAATTATTGAAAACTGCCACAATTTAGTAAAATATATGTGATAACCTCCCCACTGCCACACACTATAAGGATATTGCAAGTCACCATGGAATCCATTACTATATAGAGGAATGAGCCAGCAGGTTGAGTTCCTCCATAAGGTCGTCATACTCCGAGGTGACTTGCAATGTCCTTTTAATGTACAACTGAGAGTATTTCTAATCCTTATATTACATGATCACACCATCACCCTTCACACAAACTACTTAAATCCTTGGTGTCTAGATCTTTCATGTTAATTTCAGACACAAAGAATAAAAGCAGAACTTGTATTGTAAAATCACCGTGTTATTATAGCGAACTTGATCAGATGAATTATAAATAGGCGCCAGTTCTTGTTAATGCCTGATGTAAATTATTCATGATATCAGCCTTGGAAGGCTGGATGACTGAGTCTGCAGCGGAATGTCTCAAAACTGTCGTGACCAGCTCCCGGCAGATCTCTGCAGTAGATGCCTTCGTCCTCTGAGTTGTTTCGCTGGCTGCCCTGGAATGTGTGCTGTTTCCAAGGGAACTGACCGCATATGTGCTCTTTGGCCATCCCTCTTCGAAAGAGCAAACGCGCCAGTGTCGCTTTTCATGTGACAGAGGCACCTCTAAAGAGAGGACTTGGGAATTATCTGTGCTATACCCTAATGCCAAACAATGAAAGAGTCATGAGGGTTTTTGAAATGGTGGAACGGACTCGTCTAGCAACAGGTTCATCACACAGTCATGGCATACAGTCACCCTTGTAAAGAAGATGCAAACTCTAGATGCTGAGCCATGCATCCTCCTTTCAGATATTTCTAAATATTCTCCCAGCTGGCATTGGAAGGGGCAGAGACACCAACCACTGCCCTGTATGCAATGGTTGTGAGCATACCTGTTTATATCTAAGTTTCAAAATCTAACAGGGAAGGAAACTAGTCAACTGTATGGTTGGGATGCATGATTAACATCACCTTTCTATCAATGTTCTGGCATGGCCTGAACAGGTTTGTTGTTTAGATTATTACATTACATAGTGATATGCACAATGCTTACAGTGGCACCAAAATAAAGATTATTTTCTTACATTTTCTGTGTGACTGCATTTTTTGGTCTCACCTAGGCAGGGCTTGTGCTGTCTCTTCGAGACATGCTGTATTCAGGTATGGATTTGAAGCTCCGCCCACTTTCCGCTCATCTTTTTAATAGGCTCCTCTCACGGTCCTTTGTAAACTGTGGCTTTTCATTAGTCAATAGGCTTAGTAGTACCTCCTTAGCGACGCCTTGTCTCATCTTGTAACCTCCTATGAGGAAACACCCAGTTACATTGCTTTAAAAGTAAAGAAATAGAAAATACGTCTTTTTCTATTTTTTAACTTTTAAAACAATCTCGGCAGCCGCGCTTTAGCTCTGCAACATTCTAAGATAAAGCATGGGGGCCGCTACATTCTGAAACACTCCTGAGGCGGAAAGCCGGGAGAACTCTGCTCGATAATTTTAAAACTGTAATTTTGTACTTTGTGTACTTTAAAAGCACTTTGCACTTACTTGAGCACCTTTCTGACCTGGTTGCAGCTGGGGAAGCACTAGCACAGCGGATTCTAGCGCTGTTGCAGGTGGGGAACCGCGCTGCCGCCATCGCGCGCTCGACCCTCAAGCTACGCCCACTTTCGAGGCCACGCCTTCCGCCCCTATATCAATGTGCCCTTCCCGGACGCGCAGCGGGCGAGCCGTCATCGCGCCGTCATCGCGCCGAAGTCGCGCCTAAGTCAAGCCCGTCTGCGCCCGTCTGCGCCTGTCCGCGATCGTACGCGGTCCAGGGCCATACCCCATGCCCCTCGGGATGACCACATACGGTGGAGTAAGCAGGAATTACTTACCTTACGCCGCAATGTTGATGAGTCATGCAAGCATAATCTACGAGTAGAAGACAACATAGGCTGCGAACACTGTCACTTCTCCTATGACCTTGGTAGGAACACGAACAGTACGGACTACATTATGAACTGCGGACTGCTTAATGTACGATCATTAAGGAAACACAAGTTAGACCTATATGATCTACTCACTGAGAGAAAATGGGATCTTGTGTTTCTAACAGAAACGTGGTTAGATAATGATTCTACATCTGATGCCCTTGAGGCACTTCCAGTAGGATATACAATACACAGACAGGACAGACCCATAGGCAGAGGAGGGGGCATTGCAATTGTAATCCGGGAAAGCTTGCGATGCCAACTTGACAGCTCTCCTATCCTGGATAGTGAGGCAGGGAGCTTCACTATTAAAGTGAATAATAGCTACACGCTAAAGGGCATGCTAATCTACAGACCCCCAGGCCCTATAGCCAAGTTTGAGGAAAGTCTGGTTGAAGGCATTATGGAGACCGCTTTATGCAAAGACAAATTTTTGGTACTTGGAGACCTTAATTTACATCTTAATAACCCCTTAGACAGCGTTAGTAAGAATTTCAGTCAGGCATTAGGAGCCCTCCAACTGAATCAAATTGTTAGCGGTCCAACTCATCAGTTGGGTCACCTGCTGGATCCCATATTTGTCAACTGGGGGAAGTAGAAGCCACAACCCCTATACCCATCCCCTGGTCGGATCACTATTTAGTCCCTTTCACTATTCGTATTCCTGGAAGTAGACCCCCGCAGCCAACAGTATTGTATGACCTCAGGCGGAAATGGGCTACTTTCTCCCAGCCTAAATTCTGCGAGACACTGACTAAAGGGGGGAGATGACGCTGACACGGCCAATACTAATCTTTGCAAATGCATCAATGAGGCACTGGATTGTACAGCTCCTCTTCTAAAAACCAAATCTGGGGGCCGTGTTCAAAAAGCTGCCCCATGGTTCAACGATGAATTAAGAGCCTTGAAAACCGCACTGAAGAGAACTGAAAGAGAATGGCGCAGGACTTTCTCCAAAGAATCTAGAGTCACCTACTTGACCGAGAGGCGACTTTACCATGGCCTAATTAGAAAGTCCAAAACAGCATACTATACGTCTAGAATCAGTGAAGCTGGTAATTCAATGAAAGAGCTGTTTTCGCTCTACAAAACTCTTTCGAGCGGAAAATCAGCCACTGTCCCTGACGATTGTTCCCCCGAATCGTGCAATAAAATCGCAGACTTTTTTTCAGAGAAAATAGCCAAAATCTACTCGGCGTTCCCAACGCAGCCCATAACTGGGACAGAATTTGTCGAAAGCCCTAGGGAATGGGGAGATAGACACAGACTGACCCACTTTGTTATCCCGCCCCCAGAAGATCTCCTAAAAATTTGTAGATGCGTGAGGTCGGGCTCTCCACGGGACCCTACCACACCTAAACGTCTGGCAGACAGTCTGGTGGTATTAGAACCTTACATCAGACATCTATCATGACAGTACCTAAAGACTGGAAAAAGGCGGTGGTTCTACCTCTAAGGAAGAAACCAACCATCAGTTTTGAGAAACTAGAGAACCTGCGTCCAATCTCACTCCACCCATACCTGGCCAAAGTAGCCGAAAAAACGGTCAATCTGCAATTGATGGACTTCGTGGAAAAATCTGCCTTATTACACGATACTCAATTCGGCTTCCGTCCCCGTCATTCTACAGAGTCTGCACTCCTAACAGCGGTGGAGACCCTACGTCAGGGGGCGGATGAGGGTCACACCATGGCCCTCATCCTATTGGACCTGAGTGCAGCATTCGACACTGTAGCTCACGCCAACTTGCTACAGTGTATGAATAACGGAGGAATATCTGAAGCTGCACTCCAATGGATCCAATCCTTCCTGACTGGGAGAAGCTTCCAAGTCCGCCAGGGTGATCACTACTCTAGAGACATAGGATTGGGACAGGGCGTTCCCCAGGGATCGTCCCTGAGCCCAACTTTGTTTAATCTTTATGTCTCTCCAGTGGCTTCGATTGCCGTGAGTCATGGATTGAACATCGTGTCATACACCGATGACACGCAGTTGGTTATCTCCCTCTCACGTGCACCCGGACTTGCTATGGACAGTTTCAGGGCTTGCATGCAAGATCTTGCAACCTGGATGTCCACCAACTGCCTTAAATTAAACGGCAACAAGACCGAGGTGCTCGTGGTGGGGGGGAGTCCATCTGTTTGGTCGTTGGCATGGTGGCCTCCATGCCTAGGTGAGGCACCTATGCCCCGTCAGGAAGTCAAAAACCTTGGTGTATGGCTCGATGCTGACCTGTCTTTTGGACCCCAAATAGACCGAGTGGCGGGTGTCTGTTTCAGCGTTTTAAAAATCCTACGGAAGGTCCTTGCTCTCCTTCCTATGTCCGCCCGGAGAACGCTGGTACATGCCCTCGTGACATTGCGCCTGGACTATGGCAACCTATTGTACTTGGGAGCCACCTGCAAGGCAATAAACCGCCTCCAGGTATTGCAGAATGCGGCAGCCCGCCTCATCCTAAAAACCCCAAAAAGATCGGATTCTAAAGCTGCCCTTCAGACTCTCCACTGGTTGCCAGTGAGAAGCAGAGTGGAATTTAAAGCCCTCTGTACCTGTCACCGTATTCTTGCTAGGAAAGCGCCTACACCGCTTCAGAACCTAGTTACCAAGTATGTACCATCATGCGCTCTGCGCTCTTCACACGGAGGTCTACTTGTGGTCCCTAGGGTCAGAAGGGCCCGCATGGGTGGACGCTCTTTTCGCCATTTGGCAGCGAAGCGCTGGAACGCCCTGCCTCTTAATCTCCGCCTAGACCCATCGGAATCCAGCTTCCGGAAGAACTTAAAAACACACCTATTTTCAAGATAATCGGGCTCACTCCTCACTACTGCTCTGAGTTTTTCAGTTGTAGCGCGGGCACACGCTTCCTAGCGTAACCAAGCGCTTTATAAGCCTCCCTTAATAATATTGCAATAGGTCTCGCATTTGCGAGAGTTTGAGCTATTGGCATTATACATGACAATGCCTTTTATTTATTTATGTGTTTACAAAACCTGCAAGCAATGTTTGCGAACCACTTGCATGTTTTGTAAACACATAAATAAAAGGCATTATCATTTACGCCAGTAGCTCAAACTCTCGCAAATGCGAGACCTATTGCATTGCAAATGCTTGTTTTATTTTGATAAAGTGCACATTGATGTACAGTGGTTTCTCTTTCAAGTCTTTTTCAAGCCATGTTGAGGCACAGCTTTTTGTGTACAGTGCCATTTTTCACAGCAGGAAGCACTGGCGCTCACTTCAAGCTGGAGCACCCTCAACATGAGCAGAATAAAGTGGGAGCTCTCAGCATCTAGCCAAGTTATCTTTCCTGAAGCAGTAAAGACAGGCCTGGTCTAGAAACTTAGTCACCTTGAAAAACAGAAATGTGGCCGCACCTCGCATCCCTGCCAATCACAAAAGGTCTAAGAGTAAGCCAGTGTCTCAGTCCTCACTTCAGCGGTTGAGTCTCCTTCCTCCAGCTACAGGAATGCAGGTAATACACTTCCACTGTGTGAGAAGCTGTCCTCACCCCAATCCTGTACCATGTGTAGGAGAGCAGGGTCTGCTTTCTATGGTCACCCCCACTTTTTGCTTTTGCTTCCCTGGTTTTCGACTTAGATGTGGCTGTGGGTCTGCTAATCAGACCCACAGCCCAGCTGTTCTCTCTCTAAATTCATACTATGTACTTTAGGTGCATAACCCAATTGGTAAGGATCACCTTCTAGGGCCCTGTACAGTGTACCTTAGGTACCCAGGGCATAGGTGTACCCTAGGCCTCCCAGGGGCTGCAGCATGTATTATGCCACCCCTGGCTGGCCTCCCATCATGACACAACTGGCTGATCACTCAGCTGGGGCAAGGTTGTGTAATCACCCCTTGCTTAGGTGTAGTATTCCTATACCTACCTTATATAGAGACACATGGGTAACCTTTCAGTCACTCCTATGGCAGGCCTTAACCATCCTGAAGGTAGAGTGCTTGGTAACATGTGAGATGGTGCTCTAGCATGAGCTGAGCCTGTCTGCAGCTTTCGGAACTATGCCTTTATAGCTGTTCTATGATATCGCCTACCATATACTCTTAAAGTGCCTTATAATCCTCGCGGTTATGGTAACTATGGTTTGGCTTTATCAAAACATGTTGTGTAAGGTGTCTAACACTTTGGAATACTACCCCCAAACCATTTCTGGCGATGACGGTAGTATTCCTCCCTTCTAGAGGGAGAAGACATGTTAAAGACCTACTACCCGGTTAAAGTTAACCAGAGCCCCAGCTTCACAAAATGGATGCTGCTGCCACAGACACAAGTCTGACCTCCTGCTTCTGGGAGTCCTTCCAGCGAGGGAGGCTTGGACAATAGGTTTCCTGCCTTGGGAGGTGCTAGCACCACCCTAGACAGGACTTAGTGTATTGGGGCAGGGAGGGATGAAAGAAACGAGACACTGCCTGGGGCACACAAGGTGTCCCATGCATAGTCCAGTTCAAACCGGTGCTGGGGCACTCCAGCCCCAGTCCTGGCGCGAAACTGGACAAAGGGAAGGGGGTGTAACCATCCCCCTCCCTGGTACCACCCATAGGAGGGACCTAGCAGGTAACCCAGCCCCCCAGATTAGTATAAGAGTGGGAGCTGAGTCCCTAGGACTTTAGATTATCCTGAAAAACTGCAACTTGAACAGAAACTCTGGACCTTCGACATTCGACTACGGAAGAAGACTGAAGAATCTCCCTTGTGGCCAAGGAGTGGCCACCCTGTGCAAACAGGCACCATCAAGCGACCTGCCATTTGCTTTGCCCAAGTTCTACGAGGAACCGACTGCAGACCCCGACCAGCGCCTTGACTTCCAGACTTCTCCAACCCTGATCCACATCCACAGCAAAGCTGAGATCCGTGGAGGCGACGAGAGACGTGGGACCAGCTACCTGGGAAAATTGGCTACTAGCTTCCAGCGCAGCTTCTGAGGCATCCTCAAAGTTGTGCACTGGGGATTGAGAAGCCCCAACCCCGAGCACCATCTGCACTGAAGATCAGCTCTCCACATTCCACGAGTTCTGCGTGGGGCCCTTCTGCATTTTCCTGCTCGACGCGTCTGTCCTGTTACTTGCCTGTTGGCTAGTAGCCTCAGTGACGACGAACCCTTAACCTTCCACTGCTGGTTTGGCTCCTCCAGACTGGCCCTTGCTTCCCTGCGAAAGAGAAGCACCTCAGGCCTTCCTGGTCTGCAACAGAAGCGAATCCTTCATACTGCGTGGGTTGCGCTTGCCAAGGCTTGTTGGGTCCGAACTCCACATCGACGCCGCCAACAGCAAGAGCCTTCGTGGGGCAGCTCGGCTCCTGGTTCTGGTTGTCCTCGACGCCTCCTGGTACCCGTGGCTGCTGCGACAAGCTTCACCTCTTCACCTGCATCGTCACGACATCGCCTGGTTCCTTCCTGGTTCCTTCCCGGCTCCTTGCTGGTGACCTAGACTCTGTCCCCTCTGCTTGCAGGTATCCTTCTTCTTGATTCCAACCTTGGAATCCACCGGACACTCTTCACTGACTGCCTGTCAGCATCTTTTCTTCAGGCATCCATAGGAGTCGACAACGAAACCCAACGCAAGTTCACACCTATGCATCCGCAGCCCGTGGGCTAGGTAAACTGAGTACTCCGGTGCTCACAAGGGTATTGACTATCCTAGGGTCTAGTTTCCAAGTCTCTAACTCCTAGCTCCTTCCGAAGTGTCCTAAAACTCTTTAATTCTAAGCACTACTATTTCTATCGACTTTAACGCATTACGCGTGAGTGTTTCCACTCTTCACCTGAATCCCGTGGGCCTCCCACTTCCTAGCAATTGGTAGTGTAGTGTAGCCCCAGCGATTCCCTAGGCCTAGGCCTAACCTGTGTTCGTGACAGTGGTCCTTATACCACTTACTTAGTATATGGTTTGCGTGGCCCCTAGGGCCTAACTGTATTACTTACCTGTGTGACTTATGTATGCTTAAATAAGACTGTGTTGTACTTACCTCGAATCTCATAAAGAGTGCTGAGGGTATTTTGACTAGAATAAATACATTCTATTTTCATATATCTGTTGTGGTGGCCTTTCATTTGGTATTCAAGGGATTGCAAATGGTATAACAGCTGGCTTCACATGCCATACAGAGTTTAGCCTAAGACTGCTCTTGTCCATGCTACCACTAGGATAGCTGGTCTATAAGGTTGACTTTACAACCAATCACCATAAGGGTTGTTTGGACTGATACAAGGTGTACACTAGAACTAGTGACATCATATATCAGGCCAACTTCTCACACCATGCTAAACCAGGGCTATCCAAAATAGATCCCACTTTGCTTTTGTTATTAATACTGGGAGGCAAACTTTAAGGGTGAACATCAGAAGACATCCACTCCACTCCAGCATTTGAAGAATCTCATGTTCTATGTTGGAATTAGATGTTGGCATGATTTACCCTGTATATTCTCTCATTTTGCTTTGACAAGGAGGTTATTGCTTCATTCAGGCTTAAAGTTCTTGATATTTCCAAGTTTACGAGTCCAGTGATTAGTTTACGTCCCCCACCCTCCCCCGAGCTGATCAGCTCTCCTTGCTTAAGCGGTAGTCTAGCAGTCGCATAGCAATGGGCAAACATTTCACCCAATTCTAGGGCCTATCAAAAGTACTAAATAGAGTTTTGCATCCTCAGAGTGCCAACTATCTCAAGTCTACACCTTGTTACTAAAAACCTGCATGAAAATGTCCACCTTGACTCAAAACGTCTGATTGTCATCTCTTCTTTTTATTTCATTGACCCTTTCCTTACTTTCCATCCTTTTCATGCCTCATCTCTCTGAGCACAGCCTTCTGTAGGTCATGTCCATGTTTGTTTTAATCTCTATTATTTCGTCTCAAAGAATTACAACCTGCCCTTCTTTGAAAGTCATACCCTATAACTTAGCAACGCCTAATCTCCTCGTTCTACCCCTGCACCTAAGCCCTTGCAACAAAGACCTCATCCAGACTTAAATCAATTACACTAGGCCTAATTCACTGTCCCTAAAAAAGTACTATGTGTCATGCTTGCTTCAGTTTGCAATGTTGAGTGATGCACAGCAATGAACATACTCTCCTGCCACATGCCCCGCACTTGTAATAGCAATGCATTGGTTTGCTACTAGTGCCACAACTCCAAAAAACACAAGCATAGGCAAAGCCAAAATGTGCAACTATTGTGAAACTGAATCATCACTGATTGGCATGTATTGGTGTGTGATTGTGTAGATGGGTATTTGTAAGAAAGAGCCAACTGATGGATGGATGGATGGATGAATAAGTGCTTAAATGGACAAATGATTGAGGAGGTGGGTACATAGGGATGCATGAGTAGGGTAGTGCACAGAATGGTGCAGACATATCTTACAGGCTATGGACAAGATAGCAGCAGTGAAAATATTCTAAAAATGCCAAGGTTTACCAATATTATGTCAATGTAATTGTTACATCAGAGGTCGGTGCCATCATGATGGGAATTGTCAGAATAAATGAAGAAATATGACTTCTATGTCAAACCAAGTGTGGAAAACTTTGTGCCAACAGTGGACTTCATGTTGTGTCATTCGCTGTGATATTACAATTATACCAGTTAATATTCAGGAAAGTTGGAAAAGCCTACAGCTTTTTTTACCCACCTGAATTAGTCAGCACTTTCCGCTACCTCTTGCCTCCATTTGTGGTGAACTCTACTAAACCACATTTATTCCATAGTTCTGATGCTTCCTACTACCATTACTGTTCTGAGTCTTTCGCAAAAATCCTTTAGTGTTAAAGAATATTAACATTACCTTATTCTTCCTGAGCCCAACCTCTCCAATAACTCCTGCACAGGAAGCACAGTTCTATTTTTTATTAAAAAAATCCACAGTATCAAAAAACATAAATAAATACAAACATATCTTGAATCAGTGCACAGTAGCAATTCAATTCATTTCTCTGTACAAAAATTAATTTCAACCGGTCAATCATTGCCCTCCATACATACAAACCAAGTTTTCACTTTCTTGGGCCTTTAACAGAATACAAACTAACCTCCAGATAAAGTTACTATAAAACCTGGCACGCCACATTTCGAAAAATGGTGCCTCCGGCTGTAGCCAAGTGGACACCGCACACAGCCGTGCTACTGCCATGACCATAAAAATTAAATACCGAACCTTGTGCATCGGTCTCCCTTGCCATAGATCTTCCCCAATCCCTAGCACCATCATGGAGGCCGTGATTTTGATATCAACTTCAGTGAACTCTGATAAAAACCTTTAGATACAGCCTATATAAAGAGCCAATTTAGCACATGAATAGAATATATGGGTAATGTCGGCATTGTCTGCACCACACCGAACACATTTACCGTTGTTCCCCCTCCCCCCCATTTCTTCATCTTTGCTGGGGTATGGTACAAATTAAACAATGTTTTATAATGGTGGGCTTTTAGATTCAAAGCTATAAAAAAAAAATCCCCAACATTTCAATCACCTTCTCTAGGGACACAGACTGTTCTGCCAGACAATTCGCCCACTTAAGATTATGCTTGTCTAGATCATCCGGCCTAGAGGCTAGCAATACTTTATAAAGTGCCCCTATTTTTTCCTGATGTCTGATAGCTTCTACTATCATGTGTGGTATCATCAATGTTGACTGTTTACCTCAGAAATCCCGTATTTGCAAAAATTAAAAAATTGGCTCTAAGGTAGGTGGTATTTGTCTCCCAAACCTGAAAAAGTAGAGCACAGCCCACCTGCCTCATAAAAATCACCAATTTGCTTGATGCCCTTGAGTCTCCAACTACCAACCACCTGATCCCAGAAAATCGATGGCAGTATCCCAACTGCGGAGGTGGTTGTGTAAAAAGACAGCCCTTCAAGCTGCAGGTTTTTCCGCACTATTTTCCACACCTTAAAAACTGCACCCAAAATTTTAAAGCGGGTTATTTATAATAACTGCCATCTATTCTTTTAAACAAACAGTGTTTAACCTCGGTCCCCAAGACCATTTGATATATTGAAGGGGCCTCGGCCAAATTGTTCACCTCATCTCCAGTCATTAATTTACGTATATTTGATAAAAATACTCGCATAATAATAAAATGCAAAGTCGGGGACCACCCACCCACGACTTTCCCTAGGAAGAGTCATGAAACGCGTGGCTCTACGTGGTTTCCCCGGGGCCCACAAGAATCTGGCACAAAGTGATTGTAAATGTTGAAGTTGTTCACAAGATAGTTCTAATGGAACCGATCAAAAAAAATACAGCGATTTAGGCAGTATGTTCATTTTAAGTACATTAGATCTACCTACCAAGAGAGGTGCAAACACTTCCATCTCTCCAGTGATTGCTTAATGTTGCCGATAATAGCCCCCCAATTGACCTCAACCAACTCTTTTAAACACACCCAGATCTTGATACCCAAATATGTAACCTCATTAACCAGTCTAGAATCAGTAAACAAGATTTGATTCGTACAGAGGATCTGAGTTTTAGCCATGTTCAGCTTATAATCTGAGACCGAGCCAAACTCATGTGCCAAATGTTCAATTTCAGGTACAGCCATGACAGGATCAGATATTACAATCGCAATGTCATCGGCATATGCGAGGACACAGAAACGATCCTGCCGAACGAAAAAAGGTTTATCTGGGCGCTCCTCTCCAACATGTTTAAACCAGCAATGGCATAGCCAATAGGTCTCGCTTTTGGGACCTTATAAGTATCTAGTTATGCAGCACAATATCCTTGGTGTAACAACATCAACCGTTGCATGGCTAAACACTTATAAGGTCCCCAAGGCGATACCTATTGGCTATGCCAATGCTTGTATGTATTTGAATCTTACACCTGGCCATTTGAGGTATTTTTTTTGTAATGTGCCTCTTTCACTGATGCCTATTACCTCCAACTTACTTTCTCTAGAATGCTCAGTCAAAACTTCTTGATAATCCAATAACTACCACTGTTCAGAAAAGTGGAGTTCTATGAAAAAAACTGAGAAATCACTAAATTGCTCCACGAATCATGTATGATGAATGCTTATCGATCTGTTGTTACTTAGAAAGTAAAACCATGGCACTTGTCCCACTCCCCTTCCTACCTCCATAATGGAGACATGCAACGCTGTAGAGACTGGGAGCTTATAGGGGAGCCAGCTGCATTAGTTAAAGCTATAGTTCACCTTCTTCAGGGGTCAATTACTTCGGTGGGAGTCACTATGTTAATGGCAGCGCTTAGAAGCGGCAAAACTGCAGTACGAAGCGCTGCATAAAATGACGTTGTTATTAGGTAAGCGTTGCCATCCCCAATTCCAGGTATTAACGATTCATTTTTCGAGACACTGAGCAGAGGGAGATGTTTTTGTCTCGTGAACATGACACAGACCTACAATGACAGGTAAAGCTGCCAGGAACACAGAGCAAGTTATTCAACTTGGCGGGGGGCAGGTATGAGGCTGAGCACGCGGTGAAAGAGCCCCTCGCACTTAAACAGTGACAGGAAGTTTGTGATGCTGCTCAGTACGAGCGCACGTAGCTTAGTGGAGGCTGCTCTCGACTGCGGTGGGGTCTGGCCCTGCTCGACACCCTCCGGCCTCCTGTAGACCGCGCTGCATTGTGGGATCTCAGAGCAGTAGCGCTCCGTCGTATATAACCTGAATGGAAGAACTTCAACATTTTGAGTCAAGAGTCAAACGCTAGTCATTCCGGACAGCTAACAGGTAAAAATCACGTCATCTTTGAATTACCGTGCCTTTAGCTAACATCAATCAAATTGAAGCATAAAACCAGGGCATTAAAGGGGATGACAAATGTTGGGCTTTGTTGCAGTCAGCGCTCTAGCGGTTAGCGCTAGAGCGCGTAACTTACGTGCGTTGTGCGTACACCACGACGGTGGCGTGCGCCAGTATAAAAATAAATGGGCGTGCCTTGCGAAGGCAGTCACGCCGACACCGATAATGTGTGTGGTCTCCCATTACTCGCGCTCCAGCAATTAGCGCACTAGGCCCCGCAGCGCGCCTCTCAACAATGGCGACGAGAGTGGTCTGACCCGCCGTGCATCCTGCCTGCCAGCTGTTCGCCGATCTGCTCGCGGCGGCCCCGCGACCGGCGCCCTGACGACCCGTCTGCCTGCCTCTGATTCGCTTCGACGCGGCCCGCTGCTGGAACCCCCTCGTGCATCCCAGAGTGACGGTGAGCGCACGTGTGCACCAATCACAGCGCCCAGCGGCAGCGGACGGAAATTCCCGCTTGGTCTGCCCGTTTCCATGCCTCCCAAGGACGCTTTTCTCTGTGGCCTGTGCATTTGAAGCTCCTGTCCCAGGATCTGCCTCCCCTGAGTGTGCTGCGTGTGCCTCCTTGCTCCTTCCTGGGTCGCACCCGGTGGTCCAGCCTTCCAAGTCTTGGTGCCCCTCTGCATTCTTACAGCCATGGGTGATGACGCCCGCCCTGCGCCAGCCGTCCCTTTTCACCCACCAACTGGTGTCATGCCGCCATTCAGCGAGACAGCTGACCCCGCCACAGCCGCCCCACGCTGGCAGACGTGGATTGGCCGGCTCAACAATTACTTTACGGGGTCCAGAGAGACTGATGGCACTGTGAAGCGCTCCCTCCTACTTCACTATGCTGGTGAGGAGGTGTACACGCTCTTCAAGCACCTCCCCAACACGGGGAATGCGGACAACTACGACGCAGCCGTCGCAGCGCTCAACGCGCACTTTGACCCCCAAATGAATCCTGATTTCGAACATTTTAAACTGCGACAAGCACGGCAGAAGGAAGGGGAGTCAGTGGATGCGTTCCACGCCCGACAGAGTACTCGCGGACACGCACCTCGCAGGGGACAGGGCAAAAGAAGAGATCAGAGCACAACTGATATGCGGTATCCGAAGTAAGAAACTGCGGAGCCTCATCCTCCGCCAACCGAACATCCCATTGGCAGACATCCTGGTGCTCGCACGGTCCCACGATCTGTCCGACGCCCGTGCAGAAGAAATGGAGCAGGCAATCACGCGGAACTCGGAGCCAGGCGTGCCCATCAAGGTAGAACGCACCGACGCAGTAAGGACACAGGGGAGGCCACACCGACAGGCGCCTAGGAGGTCGGCACAAGCCCAGTGTGGGTACTGCGGGTACGAAGAACATTCAGCAAAACCCTGCCCAGTGAAGGGGAAAACGTGCACGCACTGTGGCACCCCAAACCACTTTGCCTCTGTGTGCCGGAAGCGCTCCACGAGAGCTGACCACCGAGGGAAGAGGCCGGCAAGGAACATGGTGAGGCAACTATCCCAGCTGGCCCTGGCATCTCACGCGGACGCAAGCCGCAGGCCAACGCAGGCGCTGCGTGAAGAAGACTCTGACTCAGACGATGAAGGGGAGACGTACCTAGTCTCGTTCACTAAAGCACTCAAAAGCACAAGGAGGCCACAACCTCGGTGTGACATCATGGTAGCAGGGTCAAGAGTGGACGCAGTAATCGATACTGGCGCGTCAGTCACCGTCATGGGAGTGCAGCAGTACAATCGCCTCAGGCCGAAACCTGAACTCAAGACGTCGAAGGCCCGAATTTACGCCTACGGGAGCGATGTGCCCCTACCACTAGTAGGGAAGATGAAGGTACCCGTGAGCACAGGTGACGCGGAAGTAACAATCGACATACACATCATCCATCAGGAAGTGGACACGCTCCTAAGCAGTCACGCAGCCGAGGACCTAGGGCTACTGGCGTTCCTCCGGAAAGTTCAAGACACCCAGACAGCCAACCTACTGGACCAGTTCCCAGAGCTGTTCACCGGTCTAGGGAGCATCAAGGGCCCACCAGTCAAGCTCCACATTGACCGCGCCGTTGCGCCCACGGCGCTCAAACACAGACGAATCCCTTTCCACCTACGCCCCCTGGTAGAAGAAGAGCTCAAGAAGTTGGAGGAGCAGGGAGTCATTGAGACTGTCACCGGGCCCACACCCTGGGTGTCCCCCACGGCTATCACCGAGAAGCCCCGTCAACCAGGCAAAATCAGGGTGTGCATCGACATGAGGCTGCCCAACAAGGCCATCAAGAGGGAACGGCACATCACGCCTACCATGGACGATATCATAGCCGACCTCAACGGAGCCCGCTGGTTTTCGAAGTTGGACTTAAACGCTGGCTACCACCAGTTGACCCTAGCCAAAGAGAGTAGGTACATCACAACGTTCAGCACTCATCTAGGGTTGCGAAGGTACCGACGGCTCAACTTCGGGATCTCGTCGGCAGCAGAGATCTTCCAAAACACCATTCGGGACATCCTGCAAGGCCTGCCCGGAGTCATGAATGTGAGTGATGACATCCTGATACACTCCACAACAGTAGACGAGCACTACCGGCGGGTCCGAGCCACGCTAACATGACTCAAAGAGTACGGAGTCACACTCCACAAGGACAAATGCCAACTCTTCCAACAACGCATCGAGTTATTCGGCTACACGTTCACGAGCAACGGCATCCAAGTCGATCCAAGGAAGTCCCTAGCCATCAAGAACGCCCCCGCACCAGCGTCTGCCTCAGAGGTTCGCAGTTTCTTAGGTATGGCCACATACTGCGGACGGTTCATTCCGAACCTGGCAACGATTGCCGAACCGCTCAGACACCTCACCAAGAATGATGTCCAGTGGCGGTGGGGACCGCGCGAAGACCAAGCATTCCAAGCCATCAAGACGGCGCTCCTCGACCAGACCACACTGGTCTACTTCGACCCGGCCAGGAAGACTGAGCTGCTCGTCGATGCCAGCCCGGTAGGGCTTGGAGCAGTGCTCACCCAGGAACAAGAGCCGGGGCAATGGGCGAGGCTGGCGTACGCGAGCAAGGCGCTCACAGCAACGGAGCAGAGATATTCCCAGATCGAGAGGGAAGCACTGGCTATAAGGTGGGGCTGTCAACACTTCCACCCGTACGTCTGCGGACACCCGTTCACAGTCGTGACGGACCACCAGCCGCTAGTGCCCCTCTTCAAAGGCACAGCACCGCACCCACCTCCGCGAATCGAGCGATGGGCCATTGGACTGCAGCAATATGAGATGGACATCACCTATCGGCCGGGCGCCAAGAACCCAGCTGACTTCCTGTCCAGACATCTGGACAAAGAAGAGCACGGCCCCACAGGGAAGGAAGAGGAAGATGATGCCGAAGCACACCTCGATCTCTTAGCCGCTCTGACCTGCCCCCAAGTGCTGACGCTCCAGGAGATCAGGCAGGCAACGGAACAAGACACAGTAATAGCACGGACCCGGGAAGCCCTCCAACGAGGCTCGTGGACACATTTTTTACAATCAGCCAACACATGGACGGAGGACGAACGCAAAGACCTGCAACAAATCTGGCGAGTGCGGAACGAGCTCAGCGCGACGAGAGAAGGAATTGTCCTGCGAGGGGCCAGGATCGTCATACCAACAGCGCTATGCAGCCAAGCCACAATCCTCGCCCACAAAGGGCATCAGGGGACCGAGAAAATGAAGGCCCGGATGAGAGAAAAGGTATGGTTCCCAGGAATGGACACCCTAGTGGAGGACACCGTGAGGAACTGCCCAGCGTGTCAAGTGACGAGCGGACCGGAACCTCCGGCCCCCATTGAGACCGGAGAGACAGGGAGACACCCTTGGGACAAAGTCAGTGTAGACTTCGGGAGTCTCCCCGACGGAAGGGTCACACTAGTGGTCATGGACAGTTTCTCCAAATACCCCCTGGTGGAAGCGTTGCCATCCACGGCGTTCACGTTCGTAGAGCCAGCTCTCGAGAAGATGTTCAGCATGTTTGGGCGTCCCTCCGAGCTGAAGAGTGACAACGGACCACCGTTCCAAGGCCACGAGTTTCGGGACTTCCTCGCATGCCAGGGCATTCGGCACCGGTGGATCACCCCTCAGTGGCCCCAAGCCAACGGCGAGGTTGAACGGTTCATGCGAACATTAAATAAAGTCATGCGAATAGCCAGCGTTGAACACCAAGATCCGGAGCGAGAGATACAACGGTTCCTAGGAGAATACCGGAGCACACCCCACTGCACCACCAAGCAAGCACCGTGGGCCCTCATGCTCAACGGGGCTCGCCAGGACGGACTCCCTACGGCCCCAGGGTGGACTCCGCCACCTTTCCAAGAGGAACAGACTCTCCAGCGGAGGGCACACCGCAATCAGCAAGTGAGCCGGTCACGGGGCAGCAGGAACCGCACCGTCAGGCTGGGAGACAGTGTGCTCATAAGAAATCGCAGGCCCGGAGGGAAATTCAAACCCCGGTATGAGCCGGGGAGCTGGGTAGTGGAACGAATTCGGGGGACAATGGTCACGGCCCGGCGTGGAACAGAGTCGGCCACGCGCAACATCTCGTGGTTCAAGCGCATTCCCGAGGCAACTGAACGCTGCTGTGACTATGACAGAGAGGACGAGGAAGATGCAGTGGTCCCCGGAACTGGAACCGAACCCCAGCTACCCCAGGTCAGACCTGAGTCGGCACCCGGGCCAGAACATCCAGGCCCCGGGGCCCCCGAGGCTGGTGATGTTTGCCCCGCAGACCCCAACACCCGGGCGACCACCAGGTATGGACTGAGGGGAAACCCCCCACCGAGCAGCCGCCTCAAAGTCTTCGTGTGCCAAGTAAGTGAGTGACTGTTAATTTCAATGACGGTGTTTCGTCATCCAAGTTGGAGAGGGATGTTGCAGTCAGCGCTCTAGCGGTTAGCGCTAAAGCACGTAACTTACGTGCGTTGTGCGTACGCCACGACGGTGGCATGCACCAGTATAAAAATAAATGGGCGTGCCTTGCGAAGGCAGTCACGCCGACACCGATAATGTGTGTGGTCTCCCATTACTCGCGCTCCAGCAATTAGCGCACTAGGCCCCGCAGCGCGCCTCTCAACAGGCTTGGCGAGGGGGAGAACGGGAAAGGCACAGTGGTTGAGTTTAAGCCTGCCCTTTTGTAACTGAACGTTATAAGCTTCATATTGTGTTTTGTACATACGTGTTATGAGTTGGATTGCTCTTTGGTGTATGCGACGCCAATGAACTAAAACATTTTAGGACCTGAAGCTTACGGTCCTTATCCGTCATTACCCTCGGGCGGGGCGGCGCGACAGAAACACAGACCCAGAAGTTAATAGTGAAATACCATTGGCAATAAATAGTAGGAGACAGGCAGCAACTGAAAACGAGACAAATAGCAGGAGACAGGCAGCAACTGAAAACGAGACATGCAGCAACTCCCGGTAGGGGCTGGATTTGGAGATATGTAAGTAGGAGATAGGAAGTCATTGGTTAAAGCCCCGCCTCACGCCAACCTTTGAAAAGGGCGCCTGAGGTAACTTAACGCCCTCTTCATTGCAGATTTCCGGTTCCGGCTCAGTCTGTTCTTTTAGTAAATATACAAACATGCAATGTAACTGCTGAAAGTTTTCATGGCAGATACCCGGCGAGTGAGCACAAAGCACGTCATGCACCATTAGAGAATAACAGTGGTTGAGTTTAAGCCTGCCCTTTTGTAACTGAACGTTATAAGCTTCATATTGTGTTTTGCACATACTTGTTATGAGTTGGATTGCTCTTTGGTGTGTGCGACGCCAATGAACTAAAACATTTTAGGACCTGAAGCTTACGGTCTTTATCCGTCATTACCCTCGGGCGGGACGGCGCGACAGAAACACAGACCCAGAAGCTAATAGTGAATTACCTTTGACAATAAATAGTAGGATAGTAGAATAGTGGGTCATTAAATTCAAAGGGGAGACTGGAAAAGCAGCGAAAGTAAAAGTGATCGTGCGTGTGTGCATGTGCATGTGGCCGACGCGGCCGTGAAAATAAAAGCGATTGCGCGTGTGTACGTGCACGCACATTCAGCTCTTTTTCAAAGCACATACTCGTGCTTGCGCTCCTGCAAGCTGTATGCCACCACAAGCACGAGTATGTGCTTGGAAAAAGAGCTACACGATGGCTAAAGGTCTCCTACGTAGTGCATGCACACTGCGTAGGCGAGACCTAAAAACGGTTAATGTACAGAGCGGACAACAACAGGGAGCAGGGACACCCCTGCTGTGTACCTCTAGATATCTGTATTGGTTCAGATGCAAGCCCCATTGAGCAGATCGTGGCCACGGGAGATCGATATAAAACCCGCAGAACCTGAATACCCCTGGCCGAACCCCATCTGCTGTAGAACCCCCTCAAAGGGAATCCCACGTACCGCGATCGAAAGCCTTTTCGGCGTCAAGCAAAGTCAATCCCTGGACTCCGCCTGTGCGATGTCAAATTGGGTCACTAACCTACTAAAATGATTCACTGTCCCTCTACCCAGTGTAAAACCGTGTTGTCTTGGGGAGACCAGAGAGGTGATGACTTTAGCTAATCGATTTGCAAGAACTTTAGCATAGATTTTCCCGTCACAGTCAACAAGGGCGAACGGGCGATAGGACCCCGGGAGCTCAGATGGTTTATCCTTCTTTTTAAATATAACGATGTTGGCCTCATCCCAAGATCGTGGCACATCCCCATTCTACGCTGCTTGGAAGACAGCCAGCATATCGATTTTAAGGTCTATTATTCCTGAGCCCAACCTCTCCAATAACTCTAGAAGTATAATAGAAAGGAGCGGAGTAATGTTACATGCTATCCACGAATAAATGTTGTAGTACAAAATAAATTTGAGTTATTTGTTTTTATTTCTTATTCTTTGTAATCCTTTGCGTATTTCCCTCCCAATTATTTCAAATAATCAATTGTTCGATAGTATTCCAATAAACTGTAACATTGGTTTCCATCTCAACCATCACATGTAAAACTGTTGCATTATTTCATATACTTTGTTCAAACAATATTCAAAATTACAAACATTATACTAAATCCATTCAGTAAATAATGCTCAGTGTATACAGTCGTACAGCCAATTCATATACATTGTTCAAACAATATTCAAAATTATAAACATTATAATAAGTCCATTCAGTAAATAATGCTCAGTGTATATAATCGTACAGCCAACGCGTTTCGTCCTATCTAGGACATCATCAGGGCTCAATATTACTTGGAACAATCCTTGCAAATCTAAGCTTTCATTTACTTCCGTACTCTTTCCAATTCTTCGTTTCCTGGCACTTGTCAATGATTTTTTATCCCATTCCATCCTTCCGTATGTCAGTTAATTTAATTAATCTTGCAAAAATATATCCTCATATATTCCACATCCGGTCCGATGATCCAGCTCAGTAGCTTGAAACCACCATCTTTATTTAAGACATTCCATCATCCATCTGTATTTCCGCAATTTCCACTTATTAATTATCCTCCTGTTTGCTAATAATTCATCTTGCACCAGTATATCCTCGTGCCTTGCAGCCGGTCCGATAGCCCTGCTCTCCAATAACTCTTGCACTTTACGCACAGTTCTACTAAGTTATTCTGCTGTTCTCTTTATATCCGAGGTCTCTAAGGCAATATCAGGCACATTTTTCCTAGTGGAAAAGCGAACAAATCTACTTTGAACAGTTTTAACATTTTCAATAAATAAGACACCAAGCTCAGAAAATGTGTTGAATGATCATACCAGTAAAGATTCTCGACTTAAAAAAAATCAAGTTAATTTATTTTTTATTATTTTTTAAACATAGTTAAAAAACCCAGAAAACTGTTGTGTCTCAAACATGGTTCCATCTTTACCAATTTCCATATTCGAAAAGTCAGCCAAAATGTGTATGCACTGTAATCTCAAAAATAGAGCAAAATAACAGTGCTCCATTTTTTGTCCCATTTAAAAAAAAACACCTATTTGTTTATGTGACACACGTATCTCTAGATGAATGCATGAGCCTTTGGGACAGGCGGCAGTGCAAGAGCAAAGCGGGTGCGTAAGGCAGGAGAAGTGAGATGGCACCTTTGTGTACGCACGAGGGGAACAGCAACAAAGACATTCGCTGCTCCTCCTCAACATGCAGGACAGACAAAATGATCCCAAGGGAAATAGTGGCCCAAGAGAAAGGCAAAATCTTCGCACGACCATTTTGCCACCTGCTAGCCCACGATAGACCTTGGCCGGAGGAGGGATCCATCGAACCAGAGGACATGGGCGATGCAGAAGACTGCATCTGTCATGGAGAGGAAGATCCCAAATGGAACTTCCCCTACATGCAGGATTGCCTAAGATGATGGGAATGATATGTTAGGGAGAGACCAGTGGAGCTACCCAAAATGAAAATATACCCGATACTACAGAAGGGCACGTCAGGTAACATTTATGTGCCGTGGGCTCAGATGGAAAAAGAAGAACTAAGGACCACACTTGCTGGATGGAGCCGGGAAATGGTTCTCATGTTTTGAGAAGAACACCACAGGAGTAAATCTAGCGAGGATAGGTGATGTCAAAAGTGTGTTAAGTCGCCTCATCGGACTAACACGGTGTCTGCCCGAGCTTGCATCCCAGCAGCCATGCTGACAAACACTGACCACGATGGGGTGACATTCAATTCATACACACACCAAACATGGACGCCCCTGAGGGAAATGTTCTCTGACTGCCCAGATGTAGGAGGGTGAATGGGAGAAACTATGAAACCTGGGGAGACCATAACTGATTTTCTGGATATAATGAGGGAACAAGAATCAAGACAGCCATGGACTGATATGGGTCCGCAAGTCGCATTCTTTTATAATATCCGCAAAAAGGGGCCACCTACCGAGATACAGAGTGGTTTAGAGAGCGTGGTGGGGTTACATACCAGACTCTGGAGGGAGATACAGGCCCACATATTACACTATTACAAAAAGCAATGAGAAGGATAGGGAGAAACAGGAGTAAACCCAGAGAGACGCCGCTAAGTTAGTCCAACACACATTGAAAAAGACTGCCTGCGAGGGGGTCCACATTGGCCGCGAGCGTGAAAATGTCACCAGTCTTGAAGGGGGCTCCACCCCAATACCCCTGAGGGTTTCAATCTAGCAGAAATCAGGGTGGTTGTCAGCAGCCAGAGCATAGAGAAATTACCATTGCCACAGAATGGGCCACAAGGCCGACCGTTGCCGGCTAAAAACATATCATTAACAGAGTTAAAAAAACCTGGGCCAGTCCCTGCAGAATCTCCATCCACAAAACCAAGCCAAAGGGAACCCAAATGCACCTTACACTCAGTCGCAGGGAAGTCAGTCAACAACCGCAACAGTAATCAGGTAGTTGACATAACACATGGCAACAGCAACAACAGACAGGAAACCCAGCCCAACAGGGACTGGGTCCACAACTTCGGGAGCGAGGGGTAACAGTCTGGGTAGGCAATGCCTTTGCACAAACGCAGACGCCAAACATGTAGTAAGTAAAAAACTTCCAATATATACCACCTATTTCAGCCACACTCCTAAATTCACTGTACCAAAACTCAAAAGAAGGACCAATGAGACAACATTGGGATTTCAAGCTTTCACTTGCGTTTTGGAATTCAGGGCTGCTGGAAGTGTTTGGTCAATCAGGTATCCTCACAAAAAATTCACCATTTATGGCAACTGCAGAAGCCTAGGCCTCACTCTGCTGCTGATCCCCCAGGGCAGGGATGGCTGACCACACCCCAGAGGGAGGGCAGTCTGACGAGGGGGGGAAGGCAGCTACCCGACCAGTCCTTAAAGGCAGGCACCCAAGCCCCCGCACCCACAATTCAATTGGGACAGGTTCCTATAACCAGGTCAAAAGGTCCCAATTCTCGGGCACCCAGCCCGGGCCCCAAAAAGTCTTTGTGGCGTGAGGTTCCAACAGCGCCCCCCAAAAAAGCTAGCAACCTCCAGCTCATGTAGGCTCTCATTTTAGTTCTAAAACAAAGCTGTCGTCCAGTGTTAGGAGCCAGGTTTATCGTACACGTGGGATAGCGAAGATCCCATAACCTCCACAGCATGCACACAGGATATGGTAGGTTGCAAAGCACAGCATGGCACCGAGTTAGTCGGAAGGAAGGATTCGCTAGAGCAACCAGCTATCTTAGTCCATCATCATCATTAGGCGAGTTTCGACAAACTCTTGGCCTAAAACCTAGAACTCTCCATGCAGCAATTTCTCTCTTCCTTTCCATCAAATCATCCAAATGTCCAAAAACAGGTTTCTTGGTCATGTACCTTCAAACCAACAACAGAAGCAAATCCTAGGTTAGAAGTCCTTAGCCACAGTCAGGAACTGCAGGTCGAAACACCTTGGAAAAGAAGTGGTCCGAGGAACAGGGGGCACCTGAGAGTAGGGAGTCGGTAAAGTCCATCACTGCACCGAGCGAGAGAAGAACTCAAAATGTGCTCATCTTCATATTAGGCCTGGTAATAATCCAACACACAAGGCCTTACATACACCATCTACAGAAAACAGTAAGCCCAGCCACAAACACTGCAAAACAACATCATCAGGGGCACACAGGGCCACGGAACAGCTGCAGACCACCTCGCTTTCATGAAAAATAAGACAACCAATCACATTAGTTCTAGGGAGGCGACATAAAGAACAACAAAAAGAAGCCCAAACTAGCCCAAAGTAATCTAAAAAAAAAGGGCGTAGCAAAGACATCTGGCGCCATGAGGGTCACGTTGCACACCGTAGGTCAGGGACTTGAGGGGTACATATGGGACCTCAGGGCATGTTGCAATCACCAACAATACTTAAATAAGTGACACGTCACCTCATTACACATCGTCCCGTGCACGTGTAGATCAAAAGACATTGTCGGCACCGATAAGCATCCCCATGCACTCACTAGGAGAGATAGGATATTGGAAGGCTGGCGTCGACCACAGAGTGCTAGTTAATAACTGAGACCATCCACATGCTTACAAAGATCACCCTGTAAAATATCTTTTCAGTCACGGAGAGGTCTGAGGCCCAACAACCCATAAAAATGAATGCGTCCTACTCTTTAATGTAACTTTACGGTGCCTCACTAAAAACTGAAGTGAATGGAGTGTGATGAACACACACCTAAAGAAAAATACAGGAACTATGAAGAAAATGATTAACGATGGCACATGCAATAATGCACTGTTTTCTTAACTAACCAATGAATGCAGCTCTTATGCAACAGGTCAACAATCGAATATCCAAGTGCATCACTTTTTCAGTGGCCACATCACCACCTCAACAGGATCTACTGTCTGCAAATTAAAAACTACACAGCCGCGGTCCATGCACAGCCGGTGGGGTGGTGGGCCGCGTTGGGGGAATTTTGAGGGACGAAGCAGAGGGAAAATTAAATAAATAATAATTTTTCCCTTGTCATTGTCCCACAAAATCCCCCCAACGCGGCCCCACCGCCTCGCCGCTGTGACCTGCATGGACCGCGGCTAGAACGACAAACTGTACTGTGAACTTTTTCCCTCCAGTTTTGTTAATTGAAGACACTCCCAATTACCAGAGTATTACAGACATCATCCCAAGACCTGCAATGTTCATCAAGTTATGCATTATTGCATTTCTTTGTACCCTCTGTTTACTATAGATTCTATCACACCCATTCATCACCAAAGAACTGCCTAGCCTAATGGATCCACCTTGAAGCTATCACTGTGCTTGCGTAGGGGCTTCTCCCACATCACTTATAATTACACTGAACCCAACACTAGCATTCAACATGCACTACAAAGCGCCTTCTTACACAACACACGGTATCAGCACATGACCACCGTGGGCTTCAAGACATCAGCCAGGTCATGTTATGTCTGTTTGCTGATACCACATGCAGTAGGCGCAGACAGGCTTTACTTATCACAAGAGGAAGTCCCAGAAAAAGTAAAATGACTTCTCCACCTATACCTATGTAGGAATAGGGCTAAAATAGAACCCAACAGAGTAGAACCCCTTAGAGTAGTAGCGAATCTGACCCGATACAAGACAAATCCCACAGCATTGTACCTTTTCACAGAGCCTAGCGACATTCATACTGAGCTGGATAGGATGGGCAGGAGGGGCACCTTAAGGGAGGATACTGTTTTGCCCCGAGACTTTCCAGAGAAGGGATTCTTGGAGGTAGCAATACCACCACATCAATGTACGAACACATCTGTTCCCGCTTCCATTTGTGGTCCCAGGGTGGCCCTTAGCATATCCGGGGCTGTCTTCTCTAATAACAAATCGACCCCAAACATGTAATTCCAGTGTAGGGCTAACCACATCGATGATACGAAGGGAAATTAGTCTCGTAGGGGAGGATTGAATAACAGCATCAATACCCCATGCCAGGAAATCTGGACTACTGAGGTGAAGATGTATCCATGGTTAGAAGGGAAGGGGCAACCCTTAACTGTACTTAAACTTACACAGTATTCTCTGTGTTTCTGAGGTAAAGGAACCATTCCACTGGGAACAAATGAAAATGGTGGCAAAATACTGCACATTCCGGACATGCAATGAGACACCTCAACGCTGATGGACACTTACTGGCAATGCAGCAAGTTTGCCTACACTCAGCTCGTCCCCGGATGGCATGGCCTCTGCTCCCTCATGACCATACACACCCTGACTCTGGTTAATCCCAGAGAAGATCTGCCAGAGTTGCACCAACACCCTCTAAAGAAGAAGACAACTCTGTTGCATCAGGCTGAAGAAAAAAGAACTGCTGATATTTTTGGCTGGGCTCAGTAGAAGGACATTCCGGAAGAATTCAAACTGTTTACTGACACACAAGTAAATGAGGGAGGGTCCATACTCTTTATCACTGTGCAGATGAAAATTAACACCCACTGGTTACAGAAAACCAGGTGGGAAATGCTCAAGATGATGAACAGCACTGCCTTAATGCGGTCAAGGAAGAACTGAGAGACATCAGCCTCATAGTGATGCAACATCGATATGTGTTGGACCTAATGATCGCAATGGAGGGAGGGATGTGTGCCAAGATCGGTGCGTCCTGCTGCTTGTTTATCCCAGGCAACAACATGGACAACAGGACTCTGACTCTTGCTCCCGATGGCTGACCGGTCTGTGCACGTCAATGTTGCCTGTTTTCATATTTCTATTGTTTTATGTAATTTCCTACAATTGGGTATTTCCTGCTGTAAAAACTGAGTACTCAAATTAGGTAGAATGCAAGTAACTAGAGAAATAGTAATAGTCAAAACTAAGGAACAGCAAGCCCTCAATAATGGGACTATCATGAAGTATGAGTTAGATAATGCAGTTGAAAATTCAACTAGAGAGTGGAATGTTAATATTTATAAAATCAGTGCTAATGTTTATAATGCTACAATTGCACAGAAGAACGAAATCGCATTACTATTATCAAATTTGCCCATCATGAACTCTCCATCAACCCCAACTCTGAAATACATTGTCAGGCAGGCTTTGCGACTTAAGCATCAGGTTACTGATTGACAGGCCACAGGTGGGGCGGCACGTAGCCGGCAGACAAACCCGCGAACAAGAAACTCAGGTCTATCCCCCAGATAAGAGCAGTGGCACCGCAATGGCCCAGGGAGATTGGCTCATTAAAGCACACATTGCAGAGGGGTGCACACATTCCCAAAACACCAGATGACCCATGAAGTTAGGAACACACAGCCAATCAGGACACAGTTCCCACAGTACATGCAGTGATCACACACCCCTCACACCGGACATCTGGACATGTTAACCACTCGTTAACTCGTATCCACGCAAGTTCGAATCCCACCTGCATTTGTCAGGGGCCTTATTTATGACTCCACAGACAAGGCCAGTATTCTTCTATCAAAAAAGTATTGACTGAAGTACTTTATGATTCCCACAGAAATGTATAAAACCCTATTCAGATTGATTGTACTGTGAGACAGTCCTCAGACCCGTTTCTGTAACTGCTCCCGGCCGTAGTGTTAAATTAAACCAACTGTGCCTGTTTTGCCAAACACCTCTTGTCTTTTGTTTTTTCAAGGTACATTCGCATTCGAGCAACATTGCAATATAAAGAATCCTGTAAAAAGGCACCCATGTGACTGTGTCACTTCAATGAGGAGGGAGAAGAAGAACTGAGCAAAAATGACAAAAAGCACCACCAGAGAAAGAGAAATGATGAGGAGAGAGGACTCTATCAAGAGTACCATACCAAAAGAACATTATTTCCAAATGCATTACCGCCCACAGCCTAGCTTCCCACACTATTTCTCGTTGAATTCATGGTTGGCTTTGACCACATACAGCACTTTGTTGCCTTTTGGCTCGGTTTGCACTACCATGTAATGATGCTGATTGTACCCTGCTGTACAATGCTGATGGTTGGTCTCAGAATGTTGCATGTTACATGGGGCGTCTGGCCCCAGTATCTGCTTTGCTCGTGTGTTCAGCTGATCAAATGTATTTTTCCGAAAAGTTTAATAAAGTTAATTATTAAAAAAAGAATGCCATGTACATACATACATCTAGAACAATTTACCGTGAGTGTGATGAAGATAGTGAGTGTGGTGAGAAGGTTGGAAAGGGAGCTGTAAAGGTGCCTTGTAGATTAATATAAAGGAGAGGTTCGAGCTCAAAATGTGTAAATTGAATATTCATTTTAATCTCTTTTCTGATTTAATAGAAATTTTTTTTTTTTTTTTTTTTGAAAAACCTTTATTGACATTTCAACAATAACAAGTATGGGCCTACAACCCCCGGGGCCGGCCGCTAAGCAGTCAGAGTAACAGAGATCAAATTTTATCACAGGCAGCACCTCGGGGAGCAGAATCTCCATGCTAGTATACTCTCGGCCACTGAACAGCCCAAGTAGGAGACCAGGATACAAAAGGTTTTCATTTTATAATAAGGGAGGATGGAAGGATCAGGTGCCAAACAGTTTCCCAGCAGCGAAAAATGGCAGGCGGAATAATAAACGTCAACAATAAACAGCAATCTATCTAATCAATGGCGCTGAAACAGGAAGTTCAGGATGTGGAGGAATATCACGGCCATTTGCGCCTGCAGTCCCCTGCCCTAAAACCCAGAAAACACCACGGAAATTGTGGCACACATGAAAAAGCAGTGATTAACAACGAAGGAGTTCTACCATGCTGATCCCAGAAAAGAAAGACAAAGAAGAATAAGAAAAGAAAAAGGAGGCCATGGAAAAAAGGGGTTAAAGACTAAAGAATCCCCTCCCCCAACCCCCCACCCTGCACCTCTGCAGATGAGTACGGCCCCCCCCCCCCCCAGCAGTGTGCCTGTCGCCCCGGAACCAGACCCGAAATATAGAAGAAGCAGAGAAAAAGGAGTAAGAAAAGAAACCCCACCAGACGGGGGGGTAGAGAGAGTATTAATAAACTGGAGGAGGGCCTTCAAAACATGCCCCCGGCTTCTCCCTCCCGCACAATATGTCTTCCCCCAAAGCAAACAATAAACAACACAAAATCGACCATGTCAAAGAAAAATGGGGAACATTATGCACCTATTACACTAACAGTTATGCCATGAGAGCACGCAACCCCTGAGCCCGCCCGCCTATTAGATGACCACCTCTGAAGGATCAACCTTATCCTTGGCCACTCTTTGCGAATCTACCCAGGCATACCCATCGACCCAGTGCCATGTCCAATGTTACAAGGAAGAGGAGCGTCCAAAAAAGACCAGGAAGCGACACACACAGGTAGGGTGGAAGTCTCTGAATACCAACACAGTCAGCATCATGGAGGGTCGTCTTTCCCAGTGCTGCCCCAGGATCTGCACTGCACACAAGGTCCAGGAAGGCGGAATCAGCCAGAGCAGGCGACCGTTGCTTGAATATTGCCTGGGTCGCCGGAGGCCGCGCACGGGACAAGGCCACCACCCCCCACTCAGGTCCAAGACCTCCGGAACAGACCAGACCCACAGCCAGCCGATCACACGTTAGTATACAGTCCGGAGTTTCCAGCTGTTCACTATTCACAGGGGCGGCCACGACACTGTCCTCCTGTGTGCAGTGTAGGAAGTCCCTGTGTACCTGGGGACAGGCAGGCCGCAACTGTTCCGACGCTGATGCCACACCATCAAGCTTACTCCCCAGTACCCAGGCGCCGTGAACCAAGGTGGAATGAAGGGCACCGAGAGCTTCGAGAAGGTCACCGTACCCCAGCACAGCTCCCGGCGCTCGCTCCGCTACGCTCCTCATAGTCGCATACTCCCAATCTTGCCGCGACCCAGTGTACAGGATGGTAGACTTCGTCCTATCAAGATGGCCGCCGGGTAGGTCCAACCCAGACTGGGACCGGGACTCAGGGACAAGCGCCTCAAGGTCCACGTCACTGGAAACAGGGTTCCGGGGGCAGGCAAAAAATATATCCGGTGTGTGGTCACGGGCAACAATCATCCCCACCACGGACCAGCGCCCGCGAAAATCCGGGAGCAGCCCACAAGAATCAGGGCGAGTTACGGGCGGCGTCCGGGCAGCTCACCGGCGAAGGCTGAGGCAATCACCGGAGAATCTTGGAATTGCCACCTCGGGCATGCACTCGTTCCGCTACGCTTAGTGGTAGGAACGACCACGGCGAAATGTAGGCTGATATTCGCACCGCTCCGGTAGTCCGACTCCACCCAGTCACCAAAGGCCGCTGTTGTTGAACTGCCGCCCGGCCATGTTGTCCACTCGAGGTCCCGGTTCCAGGGCGGCACAGGCCGCAAACTTCAAATGGACATTTCTCCGGCGGTACCGCCGCCAGAAACTTCGGAGTCACACGATCGGTTGCCGCTCTCATTCACCAACACGGGCATATAGCGCAGGCTAAGGATCTCATGCAGGATATCTGTGCGGGATGCGGAGGTTCACGGAGCCGGGAGCCTACGCTGCCGTCCCGGTCGCCATCTTGGCTCCTCCCCCGATTTAATAGAATTTTTATCCAAGCAACGGCCGTTCCTGTTTTATACACACCGCTGTGAATTTTATGATGTAATGTTATTTGGATTTTCTATAAATTTATTTTGCATTCTTAGGTTAATGTTTCAGAGCAGCGTTTAAATCAAACACATGTACTGACAGACAGGGACTGTGCAGTGCTCTGAGAGGTGCGGCACACCCCATGTGTTACATGCACGCCTCTGGTGATGGATTCCAGAGCCATGCCAGGGGACCAGAAACTGATCACTCACGGCATCTGCCAATAAACTAGTCCAATACACGGCTCCAATCAATAAATCCAAGGGATGTGTCAAAGCGCTGCTGGATGAAAGCAAAACTCTTGAAGAGTGGTCTGTCTCGTGAGCAGTTCTTACTTCGTAACAAAATAAATAAATAAATAAAAAGTGCCAGGTCCCTCTTCAGGGGCCAATTCAGCTTGCCCCACCCATTTACCCTGCCTGCGCTGCCAATGACATTACAAACATACCTACTAACCATCACACTCCTACAAGTGTGAGAATTCAGACTATTCCAGACCACCAAAACTATTAGGATGGCATGGGTGGTGGGTATTAGTCATTTTCAATCCGTATTGAATCTATAAACAACTGTTGTTGTGCTACACTCTAAATAGGATAAACAGCACCACCGTGTGGCAGATTGCCATAAGTGCCGGTGCTGAGAATTAAGGGGCTTATTTAGGAGCCCTTGCGTCACTTTTGCGCCACCGGTGCGTCACTTTTTGTGACACCAGTGGCGTATAAAATTTGCTTTGTTGCACCATATTTACAATGTGACGCATGCATCACTTTGTAAACCCCTGCGCCACATTATACCTGCACCAGATTTAATGTATGCAGGGGGGTGTTCCGACGCAAGAAAGGGTCGTAGAAGTGACGCAGTGAAATCTACAAGATTTCACTGTGCCACTTCTAGGACGCAAATGCGTCAAACTCTTACGCCTGCCTCATTGCAGGCGTAAGACTGACGCAGGCACATTTCACATGGGACTTGTCCAACGTGTAATGACCCATTGCTGGAGTTGCGTCACTTTATTGACACACTCCAGCAATGCGTCATTTTTGCGCCTACAGATACGTCAGAAATACTGACGTATCTGTAACTCCTTGCGTCATGATGCATCATACTGTAAATATGACGCATCATTGGTGTCGCAAGAAGGGCGCAATGAAAAGTGCTGCATCGCTGTTTTCTTGCAGCGAAGCGTCACTTTTCATAAATGAAGCCCTGAGTGCGGTGCCGAGCACCAGAAACTACTGGCTCAAATTAAGCACTGCTCGTGAGTGGAGGGCAGGTTTTATGCCTAGCATGTTAACTCTTTGCCTGGTTTCCCAAAGAGGGTGGTCTACATAGGTCAGCTGAGCCCTAAGTCTAGAATGCCAGGTTCTGTTGTAGGTGGAGACTTACTATCTGGATGCCAACTGTTGGTTGCTGCTCCACCACCCAGGGCATGCTGTGAGCTCCTAATCTGCTGGTCTGTTGTAGGTGGAGACTCAGTATCTGGATGCCAACTGTTGGTTGCTGCTCCACCTCCCAGAGCATGCTTCGAGCTCCTAGTCTTCTGCTGTTCCATTGTAGGTGGAGACTTACTATCTGGATGCCAACTGTTGGTTGCTGCTCCACCCCCCAGGGCATGCTGTGAGCTCCTAATCTGCTGGTCTGTTGTAGGTGGAGACTCACTATCTGGATGCCAACTGTTGGCTGCCGCTCCGCCGCCAAGAGCATGTTGTGAGCTCCTACTCTTCTGTTGGTCAGTTGTAGGTGGAGACTTACTAACTGGATGCCAACTGTTGGTTGCTGCTCCGCCACCCAGAGCATGTTGTGCGCTCCAAGTCTTCTGCTGGTCTGTTGTAGGTGGAGAATTACTATCTGGATGCCAACTGTTGGCTGCCGCTCCGCCACCCAGAGCATGTTGTGCACTCTTAGTCTTCTGCTGGTCTGTTGTAGGTGGAGAATTACTATCTGGATGCCAACTGTTGGTGGCCGCTCCACCTCCCAGAGCATGCTGTGAGCTCCTAATCTGCTGTTCTGTTGTAGGTGGCGACTTACTATCTAGATGCCAACTGTTGGTTGCTGCTCCACCACCCATAGGGTGCTGTAACCTCCTAATCTCCTGCCCCACTAGTTGTTCCTGATGGACACCTATATTTAAAGGCCATGTCCCGGGTCATGTGACTTATTGCCAGAAAGGGTAGGTGGCGATTCCAGAATAGCCCCGATGTAAGGAAGCATCTGAGAGGGTGTCAGGTGTGACTTCGGCACATTTATAGGGAACCCCAGTGAATGCAGGAGGTCTACCAAAGTCTGAAGGTGGGATACAACTTCCTGAGAAAAATGAAACCCCTTCATGCATAGCCACATTAGGAGGAGAGAATCTGGAGAGAAGCCCAGAACAGTGGCAACCGCCAGTTCCTCGTACCAGTTGTCTTGGGCTCATCAAGGGCATCTGTGTAACCAAAATAATCAGATCCTACCTAATCCTACTCCTCCCCATGCCTGTTGAAAAAAGCAGACCCTGGCTCTGACTTGAAAGGCTGAGTTCCGGACGGCACCGAAGTCGACACCTGGCAATGCAAATGTGGCTCCGTACCAGAGTCGGGTATGAGTATGGGGTCTGCCTCACTGCGGGGCATCAGCAGCACTGGGAATGACATTACTGGAAGGGGCTCCAGGGAAGGTTGCGGTTTCACGATCAGAGTTGTTGCCGATCCAGCACCAGAACCAGGGGGCCCGATTGGCATTGAGTGCAGACCTGCTAGTGGTTATGCAGTGGGGGCACACATCGAGCCCATGGTGCTTGATGGCACTCGAGAGGGGTTGGCCCACCCAAAATTAGATGCATGGCCTCATAAATTTCTTTGAGTTGAGTCTGCATGGGTCGCTCCGGCTCCAGGAAATGTAGGAAGGCACAGAGCAGATCCAGAGGCAGGCCCTGCATCAGAGCGGGGCCTAGAGTGACGTCTGTTGATTTGGGCCAGCGCAGTAAAGGTGAAGAGCGCCTTCATTTCTAAGATTTTTTAGACTTCTTGTGGGATTTACAAGATGACTTTGAGTGCAATGACGAGTCCCTGGAATGACTCAGCGAAGGGCCTAGAACCTTCCTCGCAACAGGGCCTGGAGCGTCATGGAAGCATCCGGTGTTGGGCTTCCAGGAGCTTCAGGGAACGCTCCCTCAGCCTCTTGGGGTTCATAGTGCGGAAGTTCTCACCAGTGCTTAATTTTCAATAAAGTATGGGAGAGGGCCCTTGTCAGTAGGCTGCTGTAGCTGTAACTACCCATTGCCTGTGTCAGTGCTGCCAACAACAAAGCCTACACAACTACTAACCATAGCAAGTGTGATAATTAGGACTATCGCAGGCCCCCCAAGCTATAAGAAAGGCTTGGGCAGCAGGAATTTATAGTTTTTAATGTATATTGAATTACTAAGCAGCTGTTGTTCTGTTATCTCTAAATTACACAGACAGCGCTACCATGTGGCAGACTGTCATAAGTGCTGGTGCTCAAAATTAAGTGCCGATGCCAAGTGCCATAAACCACAGGCTCAAATTAAGCACTGGTCCTCACAAGTCTTTGAGTTGTTGTCTGGCTCCAAGCACCAAAGGCAAACCCGATGGGGGTCTATGATAGGGACAACAGTTATTTTACCCCACAGTTTTTTTGGGATGACATCCCTACAAACATTGGGCGACAAAGTCTCAAAAAAAGCTCAACAAAATGTGGAACAAAGTAATCCAAAAATGTAACAGAGGTAGCTTTCTCCAGATCTGCACTGACTGATGCGGATAGAAAAGAACTGATGCAGCACGCTGTAGTGGTGCCCATATAGGCACCGCACACCACTTCCAGTGTGGCAGATGCCTATGATGCGGGACCGATCGAGGCCACCTACAGGCATCGATCCCTGAAAAGTAATGACTGCCCGGGAGGAGCCAGGAGCAGCAAGACCCCGGTGCTGGTGTTTATTGCCAGTGGAAGAGAGAATGGAGGACAGCGTGCCTCAGATGCCGCTTAGTAGCGGATTCACTTATTCAAAGTTTCATGGTGGAACCCATAATTCACAGTTGACATGTGCCTTTGTGACCAAGAAAACTATTCCGGACAGCCTGCGCTGCTGTGATCAAGATGACCTACATGTCAATGGAGGTCTAAGTACACTGCATGAGAGTAGTAGACCCTGCTTGTCCCATGGCCTTCTGTACCAATGATTATCTTTTAAAGCTGGTGTGAATGTAGGGGTGCTAATAGGTGGAGACTACAACACCACTATCATTGTTACAGCATGAGGCACAAGTGCCTCCCATTGAAATTAGGTCTTGCTTAGAGGACCTATGCTTGCCACCTCATATCTGCAACTAGCAGTTGCATGATGGTGCGCAGAGCTGGGCTTGGTTTGCTTATTCAGCTGCTTGGGGATTGTTGATTACTATCTGGATTGTAGAGTCTGGATCTACAAAATAAGTTGTAATTGTGATAATAAGTTATGAATGATACCTCTATTGTAGTAATGCACCATCAAGGCTGGAAAATAGAGAAGTTTGGCACGAAGGAAGCTGGCATCGGTCACTTAGCAGAAAGTGCTGTATGTCAAAAGCAAAGCTTCCAATTAGCAGAACAGGATGAGTAATAGACAGCATTTTTTTAATTAGAAAAGCAAGGCCAGCAAAGGCAGTAGGATCGATGGCCTACCAACTGTCCATTAATGCATGTTTTGATGTCTCTGTTCAGTGTACGCCTCAAGCTCAGGGCTTCACTTTGACTTGATTGTCTCTGAGATTCAGAGGCGCTCAGCCCTGGTGTTCGCTTATTTCTGAACACTCTAATATGTCTTCCTATGCAATCCGTTGATTTCTGCTTAATCCTTCGTAACAGTGGTTGGCACTACCTGGTGTGCCATCTACTTTCTATGTAGCCTTATCTGGTGTAGCTCTTATAATGCAGGTTTAAGAGTCTGTGTGGTGTGGTTGCTACGTCTCCTTCAGAGGATTTTTAATATATACTCATAAGCACTACATTGCTCCGCCCATGCATATGATCCTGGCAGATTTGAATATATATTATATATACTTTTATGAAACAAAACAATCTATGACATTTTACTGCAGGCTATATTCGTCAAAATTTCTTTCTTTTCCTTAGAAAGCAGCCATATTTAAAATTTAAAAGTCGTAACAATAAGAAAAGGAACAAGAAAATCTCTTTCACATACATTTTTTAAAGAAAAAGTGAGAGAATAGAAGAGCATATCTAGATAGGCTGCAGTCGCCAGAGGCCAAAAATAGACCCTGTTACATAAAGGTATAACACTCCACTGAGCACCAGTTATGCCCTGTCAGTGTACTGCTCCTTTAAGGACACACACTTGGCTCATGCCCTGTGAGTGTCCTGATCCTTTGTTTAAATCTTTTTATAAAAATGTTTGCACATTTTAAAACATACAATCAGAGCAGTGCTCATGCATCAAAAAGGAGAGAAAGAAAAGTGATTGCCAGCAACATAATGTGCAGTACTCAATAGCAAAAGGAGAAACAGGCGAGTAGTTCGCGGCAACCTCATGAAGTCATGGGTCAATACCCCTAGACAGGGCGGATCAGCGCTGACGAGTCTCACCAGCGGGTGGCATAAAAACGGGCCAAATATAGTGCAGTTCAAACTCAACTGGGGACATAGGGTACAACAAAATGAGGACAACATAAGCCAAGGAAAGGGAAACGGGAAGGAGTCGATTAAGACCTGCTGCAGCATCTTTTGTAGACGGGAAAGCCAGAGCTGCCTGGGTCTAGAGGTGATGGAGTTCTGAAACAGGAGAGCTAAATCAACCTGGAGGTCAGTACTACTCTACGCCCCTGTCAGTGAGGGATGGATCCTGAGTACCGGCCCCAGATAAAGTATTCGAGTTCCCTGCGTTAGTGACTACTTCCTGGAGCTTGGAAACCATTGTATCCCACTGAGGCGCTAGGGGGAATTTACGGATGCCAAGTAGGTCCTCCCTACGGAGTGCCCCACCCTCCGCTTTAGCCCAATTAAGCAGGGAGCGGTGCCAGGCAAGTTGGTGAGGCAACAGAGGGGATTTCCAACGCCAGGTGATCAATCATTTGGCCGCTATTAGACCCAGGTCTAGAAATCGTATGGCGGCTCTATATTTTTTGTTTCTACTAAAAAGGTGGGCTTCATAGCTAGGGGGAATGGTTCGGGAGGTGCAAGTAGTCAAGGTGATTGTCACATTGTTCCAGTATTCAGTTAAGACCGGACATTGCCACAGCATATGGAGGATGTCAGCAGTCAGTGTCCTGCTCCTTTAAGGACACACACACTTTCCCCTATGCCCTGTCAGTGTCCTTATCTTTTAAGGACACACACACACTGGGCCCCTGTGCCCTGTCAGTGTCCTGCTCCTTTACGGACACACACTGGGCCCCTATGCCCTGCCAGTGTCCTGCTCCTTTAAGGACACACACAGGGGACCCCTAGAACCAGGGAATTATTTTTTCTATGTAAATTAGGGGTGTGTGCCCCCACGCCTCTGTACAATTAGAGTCTTTCTGCCCCCCTGGGCAGAAGGGGGGAGTAGCCCTCAATCCCCCCGGGGGGGCAGAAAGCCCACTAGACGTCAGTTGTTTTTTTTTACATTTAATTTAGGGGTGGGGGCTGCCCAAGATGGGCATGCCAATGCTCCCACCCCTCCCCCCACAAAATTCCAGTCTTTCTGCCCCCACCGGGAGCAGATGGGGGCAGTAGACCCCAATCTGCCCCCCCGGGGGGCAGTAAGCCCACTAGAAACCAGGGATTTATTTTATCATGTAAATTAGGAATGGGGGCTTCTGTGTGGGTTTGGTAGGTTTCCCTAGCTGGCCGCCGAGCACGGGGACAAAAACCCAGGTGACCCCCCTTGCAAAACCAGGTCGATTTGTGATAGGCAATTTTGATGTCGCCTCAATACGTTTTTGGCCCTTGCCTGTCGCGGGTACTTGGGCCTCCCAAACGAGTGAGGCAGCATTTTTATCGGAAGACCTGGAGGAATGCTGGGTGGTAGGAAATTTGTGTCAGCCCGGTGATGCCACAACTTTCCCACACAAAAACGTGTGGAAAAAGTGATTTTTTCAGCTAAATTTGAGGTTTACAGGGGATTCTGGGTAAGAAAACGTTGGGGGATCCACGCAAGCCATACCTTCCTGGAATTCCCCTGGTGTCTACATTTCACAAATGTATGGGTTTGATAGGTTTCCCTATCTGGCCGCCGAGCACCGGGCCAAAAACCCAGGTGACCCCCCTTGTAAAACCAGGTCGTTTTGTGATAGGCAATTTTGATGTCGCCTCAATACGTTTTGGGCCCTTGCTTGTCGCGGGTACTTGGGCCTCCCGCATGAGTGAGGCACCCTTTTTATCGAGAGACCTGGGGGAACGCTGGGTGGCAGGAAATTTGTGTCAGCCCAGTGATGCAACAACTTTCCCACACAGCAATGTGTGCAAAAAATGATTTTTACAGCCAAATTTGAGGTTTGCAGGGGATTCTGTGTAGGAAAACATTAGGGGATCCAAGCGAGCTTTACCTTCCTGGAATTCCCCGGGTGTCTAGTTTTCAGAAATGTGTGAGTTTGGTAGGTTTTCCTAGCTGGCGCCGAGCACGGGGCCATAAACCCAGGTGACACACTTCCAATACCAGGTCGTTTTGTGATAGGCAATTTTGATGTCCCCTCAATGCATTTTGGGCCCTTGCCTGTTGTGGGTACTAGGGCCTCCCGCACGAGTGAGGCACCATTTTTATTGGGAGACCTGGGGGTATGCTGGGTGGTAGAACATTTGTGCCAGCCTGGTCATACCACAAATTTCCCACACAAAAAATGTGTGGAGAAAGTGATTTGTTCAGCAAAATTTGAGGTTTGCAGGTGATTCTGGGTAAGAAAACATTGGGCAATCCACGCAAGCCATACCTCCCTGGAGTCCCCGGGGTGTCTAGTTTTTAGAAATGTGTGAGTGTGGAAGGGTTCCATATCTGGCCGCCGAGCACGGGGCCAAAAACCCAGGTGACCCGCCTTGCAAAACCAGGTTGTTTTGTGATACGCAATATTGATGTTGCCTCAATACGTTTTTGGCCCTTGCCTGTCGCGGGTACGTGGGCCTCCCGCACGAATGAGGCACCATTTTTATCAGGAGACCTGGGGAATGCTGGGTGGCAGAAAATCTGTATCAGCCCGGTAATGCCACAACTTTCCCACACAAAAATGTGTGGAAAAAGTGATTTTTCAGCTAAATTTGAGGTTTACAGGGGATTCTGGATAAGAAAACGTTGGGGGATCCATGCAAGCCATACCTCCGTGGATTTCCTCTGGTGTCTACGTTTCATAAATGTGTGGGTTTGGTAGGTTTCCCTAGCTGGCCGCCGAGCACGGGCCAAAAACCCAGGTGACCCACTTACAAAACCAGGTCGTTTTGTGATAGGCAGTTTTGATGTCCCCTCAATACGTTTTGGGCCCTTGCCTGTCACGGGTACTTGGGCCTCCCACACGGGGAGGCACCATTTTTATCGGGAGTCCTGGGGAAACGCTGGGTGGTAGGAAATTTGTGTCAGCCCGGAGATGCCACAACTTTCCCACACAAAAATGTGTGGAAAATGATTTTTTCAGCTAAATTAGAGGTTTGCAGGGGATTCTGGGTAAGAAAAAGTTGTGGGATCCATGCAAGCCATATCTCCCTATAATCCCCTGGGTGTCTAGTTTTCAGAAATGTGTGGGTTTGGTAGGTTTCCCTAGCTGGTCGCCAAGCACGGGGACAAAAACCCAGGTGACACCCCTTGCAAAACCAGGTCCTTTTGTGATAGCCAATTTTGATGTTGCCTCAATACGTTTTGGGCCCTTGCCTGTCGCAGGTACTTGGGCCTCCCGCACGAATGAGGCACCATTTTATCGGGAGACCTGAGGGAACAGGAAATTTGGTGGTAGGAAATTTGTGTCAGCCCAGTGATGCCACAACTTTCCCACACAAAAATGTGTGAAAAAAGTAATTTTTTCAGCTAAATTTAAGGTTTACAGGGAAATCTGGGTAAGAAAACGTTGGGGGATCCACGCAAGCCATACCTCCTTGGAATCCCCCGTGTGTCTAGTTTTCAGGAATGTGTGAGTTTGGTAAGCTTCCCTAGCTGGCCGCTGAGCACGGGGCCAAAAACCCAGGTGACCCACTTACAAAACCAGGTCGTTTTGTGATAGGCAGTTTTTATGTCCCCTCAATAAGTTTTGGGCCCTTGTCTGTCACGGGGACTTGGGCCTCCCACACGAGGGAGGCACCATTTTTATCGAGAGACCTGGGGGAATGCTGGATGGCAGGAAATATGTGTCAGCCCGGTGATGCCACAACTTTCCCACACAAAAATGTGTGGAAAAAGTGATTGTTTTCAGCTAAATTTGAGGTTTGCAAGGGATTCTGGGTAAGAAAACATTGGGTGATCCACGCAAGCCATACCTTCGTGGGATCCCCAGGGTGTCTAGTTTTCAGAAATGTGTGGGTTTGGTAGGTTTCCCTAGCTGGCGCCGAGCACGGGGCCAAAAACCCAGGTGACCCCCTTGCAAAACCAGGTCGTTTTGTGATAGGCAATTTTGATGTCTCCTCAATACGCTTTGGGCCATTGCCTGTCGTGGGTACTTGGGCCTCCCGCATGAGTGAGGCACTATTTTTATTGGGAGACCTGGGGGAACGCTGGGCGGCAGGAAATTTGTGTCAGTCCGGCAGGCAGTGACTAGCTCAGGCACGGTCATTCAGGAGCATCAGGGCTCAGTGAGAGGTCCGTGTCCGGGAGATCGGGCAAAGAGCGCCTCCCGGCTCAGGATCCATCATGGAGCAGTATTGGCTGTCGGGAGTGGCCCGGCGGGAAATCCGACCGGGCTCGTCTACGGGAGTGGTTGCGTTGAGGCTGGGGAGCAAAAGGTGTGGACTGGACCGGCCCACCATCCACCCCCCCAGGAGTGAGTTTCAGTCAGCAATGCGCAGGGGACGCTCCTCCGTCGCCCAGGTCCAGGCATCTGTAGGAGTGCCAAATAACAAGGTCTTGTAAGCGAACACCACTCGCAGGCACGCCGGGAAAAGGAGCCGGTACTAGATGTTGAGTGCCCTCAGTTTTTCACCAAAGGAGCGGCGCAGACCCTGGACCTCACAGGTATAATCCGGGAAAATCATGATTGCGCGGTTTTCGTAGTGGAGCCGCTGCTGTTACGGGCTTCAGACAGGATGGCGTCATGATCCCTGAAATTAAGGACCCGCATTATGACTGGTCAGGGACCCACGATCTTAGCCACTTTTCCAGGAAGTCCACCGTGTGAACCCGCTCCGCCCCCTCCGGGAAGTCCACCAGATGGAGATTGTTGTGCCGGGACCTGTTTTCTGCATCCTCTGCCCGGCGATGCAATTCCTGAGTGTGCGACTGGAGTCGTGCCACCTGTCCTTGAGTTGTTGGACGTCATCCTCCACGGTGGAGATTCGGGTTTCAGTCTCCTTGATCCAGGCTGTGGCGTTTCGAAGGTCCTGCCGGATGAGAGTCATGTCCACGCGCACCTCCGCGATCTTGCCTTCAACCCGAGGTTGGTGAGGCATGGATGGCTTGTAAGATAGTGGACAAGTCTGCGGACGGTGGAGGCTCCTGTTCTGCAGCGCCCCCGGTTGCCTCCACAACCAAGGTGGTGAAACGATCAATTTTCATTTGAGTGGCAGGGCCTTGGCTGACCTGTCCGTTCTGCCCATGGTGGCACCACGAGGAGCCGCGGCGGCCCGAAATCCCCGCAGGTGGATCCCGCAGCGGGGGACCGGTAGATCTCTTCAGATGGGCCGCGATCAGGCAGGTGGAGCAGCCAGCGCGAAGGTGAGGCCCGGACCAATCCGCTGCCGCCCGATATGTGCGGCTGAATCCGCCACTCCGGATAAGATGGCCCTTCAGTCCAGAACCAGCACCACAGGTGGGCCCCTGCCCGCCAGGGCCACAGAGCGCTCCACCAGGCCAGCAGTAGGAGAATCAGCAGGCAGCTTCACCCCTTCTGGGCTGACATTCCAGTGGGCGATGGTGCGGGGAGGGGGACAATCCAAAACTACAGCCCACCAGGAGAGACCCGGGAACACAGGAGGCACAGGACAGGAGGCCCCGGTTGAGGCCCTCACACACAGCCGGGCGCCGCCCGATGTGTGCGGCCGAAAGCCCCTATTGACGGGTCCCCGGTTGCTGACGTGGCCAGGGGGGAACCAGGATGTATGGCAAGGCTAGGAAGGGTTCCCGCCCGCACTCGCTCCAACACAGTCCCTAGATTAAAGGTGGCAGTCCAGGGCCAAGAAAGCAGATGATGGGCCCAGTCATGGGCCTCCTGCCGCTCGATTGATGTGGCCGAGGGTCTTCTCTGGGCTATCACCAGCCCAGGGACCGCCACGTGGCCTGAGATGTCGCCATAAGGTGCCCACAGTATCTGGGGGAGCCGGTACAGGCGTCACCCGGCACCAGGGGGGGGAAGGGAGGTCCAACCCGGGCCAGACAAAGAGCAGGACCACACGGGGCTGGCCCCCACCCCAGTCAGCTTCCCGCACGCGCGGGGGCCCCCAAGCAGCTGTCCCCGGACCCCCACTGCCACCGGGATTCACCCGCTTCACAGCTCTCCACACAACGACCTCCGGTATGTCAGAGGCTCCCCCAGGTGCACAGACAATGGCAGCCTCGATTTTCAGCCCCCGCTGCCTGATGTGGCAGCCGATGTCAAGGCCGCGCCGCTGGAGGGGGACCCCAGGGCATGAGCGGATCCACGCCCCTGAGACAGGCCGCCGGAGTGCCACACACTAGGCCCGCCGACTCCAGCGCCGACGGGGGGAGACCAGGAGGTGGGGAGAGGAGTCCGAGCGCCACCCAGGGCCGGCAGCCACTCCCTGGCAAAATTCACGGCAGAGGAGCCTCCCCTTTCGTACATAGGACCAGACTCTGAGCTGGGCAGAGCACTCAGAGGGCAGCCAGCGCCACGATCAGAAGAAGGGAGCCGCCATTTTGTCTGCGAGGTGTGGCGGGCCGGTCCACAGCAGCGGGACGACGCGGTGAAGGCTCTGCACTCCCGGGGGCACAGACAGGGATACTGCGCCAGATGATCAGCAAATTTCTGTGCAGGATGGCTCGTGTAAGCTGAGGATTACGGGCAGATGGCGGAGGGGTCCGGGAGCACTCTCAAAGTGCGTCCACCATCTTGGCTCGGCCTATAATTGGAGATTTTAACTATTGGCCGAATGGCACACAGGGGAGTGCTCGTTCCTCTCGGGACTGAACTGTATCCAGTATGTAAAAAAGTTACTAATCTCCCCTTGTACATGGTCAGACCATCACCTTATTACATTTATCATGGCCTGTGCCCCCCTAACCAAACCCTCCCAGGGGGGAAATCACCTGGCTAGAAACTGGAATCGGGCCAACATTGGCGAGTTCTGTACATTATTAAAGGCCGCAATGCCTGCCGAGCAGGAGTCACTCTGTAATCAGGCAATTAGTCTCAAGCTCCGACGACCTGAAACTAAAGAAACTTGCCTTAAGGCAAGCTGAACGCAGCTGGAGACTGGACTATTCTCTAGAAAAAAAGGCCATCTATGTAACCCAGCTAAAAGAATATAAAAACTCTATCCTTCAAACCAGGGCAGCTTATTTCTTCTCAAAGATTATGAACTTGGCTAATAAGTCCAAGGACATTTTTTCTATAGTTGATGAGCTCGCACAACCAGATAGAGTGATGGTGAAACCTGCCCCTTCGCAATCCCTATGTGATTCTCCCAACTCCTACTTCATTGAGAAAATCACCACCATTAAAGCTAGTATCTCTACTCCTACCCCTTCTTCAACTGTTCCTATCACATGTAAAAACCCACTCCTACTTGAACAAATTCCCCCTGTCTCAAGGGAAGAATTCCTTGTTTTACTCAAAAAAGTTGGATCTGGCTCCCCCACTGACTGCTGTCCTTCTGATATTTTACAGGAGGCCTTCCTCGTCTGTCCAGATCCGCCCCTCTCACTTTTGAATAATTCTCTTAAACTAGGCATTGTTCCCAACACTTTCAAAAGCGCAGAAATTGTCCCGATCCCCAAGAAACCCAATTCTGACCCTTTGGTCCTCAGTAACATTCGTCCCATCTCCCTACTCCCCTATTTAGGCAAAAATCTAGAGGCCCACGTAGCAAACTGTCTTAGCTCATTTATTTAACACTCCCACTTCCATGACCCCCACCAGGCAGGGTTTAGATCAGCACACTCCACGGAGTCAGTTATCCTAGCAGTCATGGACGAGCTTATGAGAGGGGACGACAAAGGCCTCACCCAGGCCCCGGTACTCCTGGACCTGTCAGATGCGTTCGACACGGTGGATCATGGTCTCCTGATCAACCGTATCAGCAATGCCGGAATCCAGGGTCTTCCGCTGAAGTGGATCTCTTCTTTTCTCTGTAACAGACTTCAAGCAGTCCGCCTTGCCAATTTCTCTTCCAAGGAAATGAAATTGCCTTGTGGGATCCCACAAGGCTCTTCCCTCTCACAACTTCTTTTCAAATTGTATATGCTACCATTGATCTGGTCTCTGCGTAAAAGAAGGGTCGAAACATTCAACTACGATGATGACCTACAGCTGGTGTTTGACATCGACTTGTCTGCATTGGCTCCCGGTGGCCAAACGCTGTGCCTTTAAGCTTAATAAGGAGGCTATGTTTCTCAACAACAGTAACCCTCGTACACCTGTACTCTACGTCTTGCCCAAGATACATAAAAACCAACAAAACCCTCCTGGTAGACCTATTGTATCAGGATGTGGCTCCATTTTGGAGCCGATCGGCAAATACATTGACAATATCCTTAAAGAATTTGTGCCCCTTACTGACACTTTTGTCCGTGATAGCATGGATTTGATTAACCTTATTGTGGGAGCCGGCCTCGTGGCATGGTCCTGTTTCCCCGCGCTAAGCCGCACGAGATCCCCTGCACATCGGGGCTCCTCCATCTTGGATTGCACGTCACTCCACGTGACCACCTGTATGACCCTGCTCTACCCGGCCTCGGTCCCAGCGAGGCCCGACATCTAGATGCCAACCCCTGGCTCGGGGGATACCACGTGAGCCTTCCCACTCTCGGCGGAGGGCAGTATCGATGGGACCCCCTACCGTCTCTCCACACCTGGGTGTGATCACCCCACAGCTCTCTGGGGCCTGGCGCCTCTCCTGCTGGGCGTCTGGCCGCCCCCTACCCGGCCTCTCCGCCGCCTCCGGGCGCACGGGTCCAGACATCAAAGGGCTCTCGTCCTATATCTGGGGCGACCCGACAACAGGGCAGTAGTTGTATCCTGGAGTCAAGAGCCCTGCTGATCGGATCGCGGCTGACCCTACGGAAGAAGACTCACCCTGAACCACCCCTTGAGCCCTGCTGACGACGTTGCGGCTCAACCGTGCTTAAAGACCTTCACGAACCTTTGGGGCCCTGCTGACGCTGTCGCGGCCCGACCTTGTTGAACCTTACCACCAGAGCCCAGCTGACCTTGTCGCGGCTCGACCTAAGCGGAACTACCATCCGAGCCCTGCAGACGACGTCGCGGCTCTCCACGTCCGAGCCGCTCTGAGACCAGCATCCAAGGCCTGGCGCAGAGCCCTCCCGTGCCTGGCTGGCACTAAGACTGTCCCGCTACCCTATCCTCTTGAACGAACTCTGAGACTCTGACAGGATCCCTCGATCCCTCTGTAAATATTGCACGTATTACGGCCGATAAAGAATCTAATCTCGCAACTGCTATTGAGTCCTGTGTGGTGGTGTTACTGGGCCTAGTACGATCATAGGAGAAAGACCTCCCCGAGGAGGCTTCTCAGCGGCGCTCGGCTTTAACTTTGCGGTAGGAAGGTGCCGGAATAGTCTCCCCGACTACCCGGTGGGCCTCCCTCCAACATTTGGTGGCCAGCGGCGGGATCCGAGCAAACGCAATCGTACAAGCAAGTAACGCAACCACTACCTGACCAGACGAGAAGAGAAAAAGGGAACCATGGATGGCCAAGAAGCAACCATGGCCGCAACCTTCCAGTTGGAGAAACTGGAGGAATACACCCACAAGGAACTCAAACAATTCTGCAAAGACAAAGGGATCCCTACCACAGGATTGGGCACCAAGGAGGAAATGCAGAAAGCCCTGAAAGCCTGGGCAGAACCCGAGACCCCTCCACCCCGAGCCGAAGGGACCTCGGCCCGGGACGGAAACCTGCCGACCACGGCCCGACAAACGGGGAGCAAACCATCCCAGACACCAGCCTTTCCCCCGAAGAGATACGAGAATGGGAAAGGGCCCGGACACACGAAATGGATCTTGCCCGACTCCGGCTGGACGGTGAGCTCCTACTGGCGGAGAAAAAGATAGCCCTGGAGCAACTACGACTACAAGAAGAAATCGAGGTGAAGAAAAGGCATCGGGAGCTAGAGGAGAGACAGCTAACCCTCGAGCACGAGAGGAGCCTTAAAGAACTTGAACTAAAAGCTAAAGCTGGGGAGACCAGCAACCCCGGAGCCCGGGACGCTCTGCCCCCGACCGAGCCAAAGGTTCACATCCCCAAGGATGTCGTCAAGGAGTACTATAAAAATGACGACATCCAGCAATGGTTCCGAGCGTACGAAGTCGCCATGACCTCCCATCGGGTACCCCGGAAGGATTGGGGCGCCGGTCTATGGGGGAGGTTCCTCAGCGAGGGACGGGATACCCTGCTGCAACTCCCCGACGCAGTGATGACCTCGTACGACCACATGAAGGAGGCCCTACTCACACGCTACGGACTGTCGTCCGAGATGTACCGGCAACGCTTCCGGGACTGCAAGAAGATCCCCGGTACCACATGGGTCGAATACGTGGACTTCTTCAGCCGAGCGTTGGAGGGATGGATCAAAGGGAGCAAGGTCACCTCATATAACGAACTATTCGACCTCATTGTCTGGGAGCACCTCGCCAACAACTGCTTTGTGGAACTAAGGCAGCACCTCCTGGACAGTAAACTGACCGAGCCCCGGAAGCTCGCCGCCGAAGCGGACCGATGGGTCAACACCCGGGTCCCCTGGAACCCCGTGGGGGACTACCAACGGAGCACCATGGGACCTCCCCGCAAGCGCGGCAGAGGAGGGGGGTCCCACCGCAGTCGAGAATTCCCAGCTGGACCGCACAGAAGTCCGCCACGAGGGCAAACAACCAACCCCGCTTCCCCGACCCAGGGCCGAAGAGGGACCCCTATCGCCCGGTCTGGACCACGACCGACAGTAACCTGCTTCGGATGCCAACAGACCGGCCATTATGCAAGTGACCCGGCTTGCCCCGTGAACCGACGGAACGGGACCACGGGGCCACCTCCCCGACAAATTGCCGCCGCAGCCCTGGGGGAGGGAGAGGACGAGGAGGAGGAGAACCACGATGACGGGTCCCCCGAGTGGGAACCAGCTGCCATGTCGCTTGTATGCCTAGGCTCCCGAGAAATGGTGCCCCGCGCCACCATCCCAAGCAACACCCAGAAGTACCAACAGTGGGTCACCATCAATGGGCGACGGGCCGAGGCCCTCCGGGACACTGGGGCCAGTGTGACCGCTGTCCGCTGCCATCTGGTGACCCCCGAACAGATCCTACCACATGTCCTCTGCCCTGTCCGGACCGCCGACAACACCGAGAGCATGTGCCGGATGGCCCGAATCCCCTTCGAGTGGGGAGGAGTGTCCGGCACCCTAAAAATGACTGTCCGCGACGACGCCCCGGTGGACTGCCTCCTGGGGAACGACCTAGAGAGCTCCCCCTGGGCCCAGGTGAAGCGCCGAGAGCATCTGGGGATGCTAGGACTACCCGAGTGGGCCTGCGCCACCACTCGGTCCATGACCGTCCAGCCAGCTGCGGACCCAGCCCCCGACAAACCGGCGGGCCCCGAACCAGCCACCTCCTCCAGCCCGGAGGAACCTGATGAGGAGGCCAGGCCATCCGAACTTTCTTCCAACGAGGCCGCTCCCCTCAGCGAGATCCCGAGCTGGCCCAGTGGCGCCACGACGGGGGCCCCACCCGTGAACAATTCCAGCAAGAACAGAAGGGCTGCCCGTCCCTCGAGGGGGCCCGACAGCAGGCGGCCGCCCAGGCTGCGGGGGACCCCTCGGGAACCCACTGGGTCTATTGGGACAATGACTTATTGTATAGCGAGCAGAAAGTCGCCGAACTAGGGGCTAGCCGGGTGCTGGTGGTCCCCCTCCGATTTCGAGAATTCCTCTTGAACCTGGCACACGACGTGCCCCTCACCGGACATCTCGGGCGGGACAAGACGTACAGCCGCCTCGTGACCCATTTCTATTGGCCTCGAATGAGACGAGACGTGGACCAGTACTGCCGGTCCTGCCCGACCTGCCAAGCTAGCGGGAAGACTGGGGGACGAGTGAAAGCCCCCCTGCAACCATTTCCAGCCGTCCACACCCCGTTCGAACGAGTAGGGATAGATATCGTGGGGCCCCTCGACCCCCGGACCGCCCTGGGCCACGGCTTCATCCTGGTACTGGTCGACCACGCCACCCGGTACCCAGAAGCCGCTCTCCTCCGAACTGTGACCGCTCCAGTGGTGGGCCGGGCCCTGATGGGCATCTTCTCCAGGGTGGGGTTCCCCCGAGAAGTGGTGAGCGACAGGGGGACGAACTTTATCTCGAAGTACATGAGATCCCTCTGGCAACAATGTGGGGTCACCTATAAATTCACCACCCCTTACCACCCCCAGGGGAACGGACTGGTTGAGCGGTTCAACCGAACCCTGAAGGGGATGATCAAGGGCCTGGAAGAGCCCCTCAGGAGGAGATGGGATGTCCTGTTGCCCTGCCTCCTGTTCGCCTACCGGGAGGTACCACAGAAATCCCTGGGCTTCAGCCCCTTCGAACTGTTGTACGGGCACCCCGTCCGAGGGCCCCTCAGCCTGGTCAAGGAGGGTTGGGAGGCGAACGTCCAGAGTGCCCCGCCCGACGTCTACCGGTACCTCCTGACCTTGCGGAACCAGACTCGAAAGTTCCGTGCCCTGGCAGAAGCCAACCTTGAAGCCAGCCAAGAAGATATGAAACGCTGGTATGACGAGAATGCCTCAGCCGTCGAGTTTGAGCCGGGCCAGCAAGTCTGGGTCATGTCACCCGTGGACCCCTGCGCCCTGCAGGACAAGTGGACCGGGCCCTTCAAGATAGTTGAAAGGAAGAGCCCCGTCACGTACCTGGTCGACATGGAGTCTCCGAGGAACCCCCTCAGGGTCCTGCACGCCAACCGGCTCAAGCCCCATTTTGCCCGTACGGAACTAAGCTTGCTACTGGCTACCGACGATGGGGGTGAAAGTGACTCCGAGCCCCTGCCAGACCTCCTGGGGTCCGCCAGCCAAGACGGCTCCTTGGAGGGCGTCCACCTCTCCGCCACCCTGACACCAGAACAGCGCCATGATTGCCAGAAGCTACTGCAACCGTTCGCTGCCCTCTTCTCTCTCACGCCCGGGGTAACCCCCTGGTGCGTCCACGACGTGGACACAGGGGATAGCCCCCCTGTACGACACCGCGCTTATAGAGTGCCTGACCGAGTCTGGGCCTGCATAAAGACCGAGGTCGCCAAGATGCTCGCCCTCGGAGTCATCGAGCCTTCCGACAGCCCGTGGGCCAGCCCGGTAGTCCTGGTGCCGAAGGCCGCCGCCCCCGGCAAGGCCCCCGAACTCAGATTCTGTGTCGACTACCGGGGCCTGAACGCAGTTACCAAGACCGATGCCCACCCTTTGCCACGAGCCGATGAGTTGATTGATCGCTTAGGGGCCGCCCGCTACCTAAGCACCTTTGATCTCACTGCTGGGTACTGGCAGATCAAGCTCACTCCCGGCGCACAAGAACGATCAGCTTTCTCTACCCCCGACGGCCACTACCACTTCCGGTGATGCCCTTCGGCATGAAGAACGCCCCAGCGACCTTTCAGAGGCTGGTAAATAAGGTCCTGGCCGGTCTCGAAGCCTTCAGCGCGGCCTACCTCGATGACATTGCTGTCTTCAGCAACCACTGGGCCGCGCACCTAGGACACCTTGGGGAAGTCCTGGCTGCTCTCCAAAGAGCCGGGCTCACAATTAAGGCCAGCAAGTGCCAGATCGGTCAAGGATCTGTGACCTATCTGGGCCATCAGGTGGGGAGTGGCCAGGTGGCCCCCCTCCAGTTAAAAGTGGACGCCATCCAGGCGTGGGAGCCCCCCGCCACCAAAACCGCTGTACGGGCATTCTTGGGCCTCACAGGCTACTACCGACGCTTCATAAAGGATTACGGCAGCATTGTGGGCCCCCTTACAGAACTCACTTCAAAGAAACAACCCAAAGCGGTGCACTGGACGCCCCGCTGCCAGACCGCGTTTGATACTCTCAAAGCGGCCATGTGCGCTGCCCCTGTGCTACAGGCCCCCGACTACAGCAAGGAATTTGTAGTCCAGACCGATGCCTCGGAGTACGGGGTCGGGGCAGTCCTCTCCCAGCTGGACGCCAAGGGCCTCGATCAACCGGTGGCCTTTATCAGCCGCCGACTGCTGCCGCGAGAACAGAGGTGGAGCACCATCGAGCGGGAGGCCTTCGCTGTGGTATGGGCTCTCAAGAAGCTCCGGCCCTACCTTTTCGGTACCCACTTCAGGGTCCAGACTGACCACCGGCCCTTGCGGTGGCTCGTGCAAATGCGGGGCGAGAACCCCAAGCTGTTACGCTGGTCCATCTCGCTGCAAGGGATGGACTTCACTGTTGAACACCGGCCCGGCAACGACCACGCCAATGCTGACGGCCTGTCCCGATTCTTCCGCCTCGGCGAGGAGAATCCCCAAGAAGATGGGTGACTCTCCCTGCCTTCAGCTGGGGGGACGCGTGTGGGAGCCGGCCTCGTGGCGTGGTCCTGTTTCCCCGCGCTAAGCCGCACGAGGTCCCCTGCACATCGGGGCTCCTCCATCTTGGATTACACGTCACTCCACGTGACCACCTGTATGACCCTGCTCTACCCGGCCTCGGTCCCAGCGAGGCCCGACATCTAGACGCCAACCCCTGGCTCGGGGGATACCACGTGAGCCTTCCCACTCTCGGCGGAGGGCAGTATCGATGGGACCCCCTACCGTCTCTCCACACCTGGGTGTGATCACCCCACAGCTCTCTGGGGCCTGGCGCCTCTCCTGCTGGGCGTCTGGCCGCCCCCTACCCGGCCTCTCCGCCCCCTCCGGGCGCACGGGTCCGGACATCAAAGGGCTCTCGTCCTATATCTGGGGCGACCCGACAACAGGGCAGTAGTTGTATCCTGGAGTCAAGAGCCCTGCTGATCGGATCGCGGCTGACCCTACGGAAGAAGACTCACCCTGAACCACCCCTTGAGCCCTGCTGACGACGTCGCGGCTCCACCGTGCTTAAAGACCTTCACGAACCTTTGGGGCCCTGCTGACGCTGTCGCGGCCCGACCTTGTTGAACCTTACCACCAGAGCCCAGCTGACCTCGTCGCGGCTCGACCTAAGCGGAACTACCATCCGAGCCCTGCAGACGACGTCGCGGCTCTCCACGTCCGAGCCGCTCTGAGACCAGCATCCAAGGTCTGGCGCAGAGCCCTCCCGTGCCTGGCTGGCACTAAGACTGTCCCGCTACCCTATCCTCTTGAACGAACTCTGAGACTCTGACAGGATCCCTCGATCCCTCTGTAAATATTGCACGTATTACGGCCGATAAAGAATCTAATCTCGCAACTGCTATTGAGTCCTGTGTGGCGGTGTTACTGGGCCTAGTACGATCATAGGAGAAAGACCTCCCCGAGGAGGCTTCTCAGCGGCGCTCGGCTATAACTTTGTGGTAGGAAGGTGCCGGAATAGTCTCCCCGACTACCCGGTGGGCCTCCCTCCAACACTTATTGAAGATACCCCTTTCACACCAGGGACCAACTTGATGGTGGGTATGGACATCGAGTCCCTCTACACCAATATACCCCACAGAGAAGGTCTTGAAGTTATAAGAACTATCCTTAATACACGTCCATCTCCTACAAGGATACCTACTGACTTTGTGATGTCCCTCCTAGAAATCGCTCTAGAGAACAACTACTTTCTGTATAAGGATACTTATTATTTACAGATTAAAGGAGTCTCTATGGGCGCATGTTTTGCCCCAAATTTTGCAATTCTTTATGTCCATCACCTCAACAGCACATTAATTCTTACCGACCTTAATCTCTTTAGAAACAACATCACATTTTGGCGTCGATATATAGACGATATCTTGCTCATCTGGACAGGCGATAAAGTAATTCTATCACAATTTGTCGATTGGCTACACAATTGCCAACAACATTTGAAATTTACCATTGACCCCAAGGAAGATGACCTCCCATTTCTAGACCTCACCCTACGGGTTGAAGACCAAAAGATTGGAACGACACTCTACAGAACACCAACGGAACGCAATACTCTACTCCTCTATTCTAGCTACCATCCACGAGGTCTTCGTGATGGTCTTCCGTTTGGCCAATTTTTACGGATTCGACGCAATTGTAAATGGCGCAGGGACTTCTTCAGGGAGGCCACAATATTAACCACTAAACTCATCGCCCGAGGCTACCCCAAGAAATTGGTCACAAGGGCACGCAAACGAGCTTGGTATAACCACCGTGAAACCTTACTCACCCCAAAAGAAAAAAGATCTAATACTCGGATTCCTTTTGTCTCCACTTTTTCGCCCTCCAGTAACAAACTATCCAGGATTATCAAAGCACATTGGAACATCCTGGCTCCTCTTGCCATCTTCAATGAACCCCCTTTGTTTTCTTATCGCAGAGGAAAGAACATAGCTGACCACTTGGTACACGCCATCACTTGGCCTTAAACACTGTGGTGGAATCCATCCGGAGTTCTTGGAAGTTACCACCGTTGCTGGGCCATTACAAATGCCAGAGATGCTCGGCATGTTCCTCCACTACAAACACTAAAACTTTTGAACATAATGGACTTAAATTTGATCTACATTCTTTTACCAATTGCAGGTCTCAGAATGTTATTTACTCGATAAAGTGCCCTTGTGATAAACTTTACATAGGACAAACTACTCAAATGGTCAAGGATCGCATCCTACAACATCGAAGTCGCATCAGATGTGGGGTCTTGACAGCACTCTTGGTCTCCCATTTCAAAGAAAAAAATCACAATGAATCCGATTTTACATGGATGGTGATTGATCAACCATCCGTACCCATAAGAGGCGGCAATATCCAAAGACTTTTGAACAGATGTGAATGTCGTTGGATAGCCCGCTTTAATACCATTGAACAGGGTTTGAATTCTCTCGATGAATGGAATTCCACACTGGCATAGCTCTATGCTAACTACTGCTGCCTACCCTGTCTATCCTGAACTGTAGCCGGTTTTCTTGTCCTTGAATGTCACCCGCATGTAACCAATTAGTGCCCTCATTCTGCCCTTCCTCCCTTTCTCCCTTTCCCCCCTTCTTTTTCTTCTCTCCCCCCCCAACCCCCTAACTACACACTTTCCTCCCCTTTTTTTCCCCACTGCCTTTCTGCAGCCCTTCCGACTCCCTAATTTTTAATTTTTCAATTTCAATTGTTGATATATTCTTGCTTCCGAACCAGCCTATTATGCACTCGTTAAAACTACTTTCTTCTATTCGCAATTGTGTTAATTTTTGTTATTATATTAATTAATATACCCATGTACTCACCCTTTATCGCATATTTCCTTCATTTTCCATTTTCTTTGCCCTTTCCCGCCCTCTTCTCCTCCTCTCCCCGCCCCCCTCTTCCCCCCCTCTTCTTTTTTATCCCTTTCTTCCTCCCTTTCTCTTTCTTCCACCGTCCCCACCTTGTCTTTCCCTTCTAATTCTAACCAAGCCTTGTAATTTTACATGTACATTTATTCAGACTTTCAATTTATATCAGCTGGATGTACTGTTCTTATATATATCCTCCCGTTACTCCTGCCAATTGTATTAGCCATGTATGGTTTCAACCCTACTTTGCCTTTTTTCACTATTGTACATTGCCTCTGTAAATTGTGTATCCTACTTAGTCCTTTCTCTCTCTCTCCCTTCTCTTTTGCCTCACCTTGCCGCACTTCCGGTACCGCTCTCCGCGCACTCTAGTTGCCTAGCCCCACCCCCACGTGACTCCCCCGCTCCCTATGTCCTCGCCCGTTGGCCATTACACTTCAGACCTTGCCTGACTAACGCCGGCTCTCTGCACGCCACGGAATTTCCTGTGACCGATTAATTCGTCTGATAATCGTAAGTACCCATACCTGGGTTACCTAGCCTTGACTACCAGCTGTGTCATCGCCGCACCAGGACTACGTTCCTAATTCCCTTCCCCTTTTTTCCCCCTAGAGTACCCATTGACTGGGTTCCGAGCCACCCTTCGTTTCACAGTAAGTTTTGTTTCCTTTACCCTGACTTCTGATCACTCCCCTTCTTCCCTTAATTTCCCTTTCTTGCCTCTCCAGTTCCCCAACTGTACACACGGAACTCGCAAATCCTTCCGAGGCCGTGTCTATCTGGTTGTTACCCCTCCCCCGTGTGGCAACAAGTAAGTTCTGTTCTCCACGCGCCGGCTTTTCCTACTCCCGTTGCGCCTCTTGTGTCACCCTTCCCCGCCTTCTGCCTCCATTCCCACCCGTACACACCCCGCTGCCTAATCCGCTTGTGCGATCAGTTCTTCTTCCGATCTACCCGAGCCATTAACCAGCCTCCATCCTTTGCACCATTCTCCACTCCTACCCGCTCGTGCGGTGCCTTTGTAACTCGTTTCCATCCGAGCCATTTTCACCCTTCTCCCAACTTACGCTATTTCCCACTTCCGGCTTGTTTACACCCTTATGCACGTCGTCAGTGTTCAGACGGCTCACCTACCCCTTCACTCCCGATTCCTTCTCTCTCACGCTTTCTTTCTCGTATTACCCACGATCATCTGGATATCTTGCCACCTGTCACTCTAATTATACTCACTACTTTCCATTTAATTTTCGCTAGCGACCACAACTATGAGAATCCTCCTATCTATCTGTCCTTCTACTCATTTCTCTTTGGTCCAATTCAGACCCTAAGCAAAGGCGGGAAGCGGAGGATTAATATCTCACTAACCCAGATCAAGGCTCTGGGGGAACCAAATGCAAACAGCGAAGGTGAGTCACATGAGGTGAGGGGGACTCAGGTGGGAATTGGTGGGTGGTGTCAAGTCTGAAGCTAAAGCAATGGGTTTCTGAAGCCAACAGCAGAAGTGCTGCTTCAGCTCCTTCTGTGAGAATAAGTTACTGGCTCTTTATCAAGTGGAGCTGAAACACCGATTTGTATAAAGCAGAATCGTGGTCCCATGCTCACGCTGTTCTGTGCTCTAGCAAAAACAGCTTAAATGGATGTTTTTTTATCATGCTTGAAGTTTCATGTAACTTCAAACTGGCCCCACTCTTTTAAAACCAAGTCGACAAGGACAAGTGGAGGGTGGTACGTAACAGCAAAGGGACGGTACAAAAGCGCAATGACACGGCTAGCCCTGGCCGCATCACAGCACCTGCAATGTCGGGGCCAAGTCGCCGGCCTTCTCCACAGCCTTCCTTCCAAGCCATGAAATGCACGTGGTGGCAAAGCCCACATCTGGGCCCTTCCCTAGGGCATCGCCACAGAAGTACACTAATCCTAAAATCTTTTTTCCAACATCAAGCACACTGAAGTGAGTTTCCAAGTAATGTGAACGCTATATAAAATAGATCAATTACATTATTGGAGCATTTTTAAAAAACTGCAGATTATTTACTTAACAGATTGAAAACTTTCTACAGTACAAAGAGATTCGGGCGCAGAAAAAGGCAAATGGATGATGGTCCGAAAGCCTACCCCCTGTGGATGTGCGTCATATGACACAAGTGGACGGAATAAAATGCTACCATCAAGTGTACAGATTATGAAGCTTAAATTGTGTCATTGTTACTTTAACTACTTTCAAACTGCACTGTTTAGCCTGTACACCTTTTTATATTTAGGAAAACACTACAATTCATACATCACTGAGGAAATTTAAGAATGTGGGCCGAGCTGTTTTGTGCGCTGTAAAAGCAGTTAATAAGATTACTCAAGTGCTACTCAAAGGCTAGGGGGATTTTAAACAATGTTTATCACGGTTTAAAAGAGACCAGTTCTTTTCGGATGAAGTTATGAAGCACACTGATAACAGTGATTTTGCCCAGGTCCTCAAGAAGCGCAAGCAAAAAGTGGATGCGAGTGGTACGATGGGAAAAGTGAAAGTAGGCTGCGCGCGCGAAAGTGAAAGTGATTGCGGCTGTACATATTGCAAAGCTGAGGGCTGCGCGCGTGCACGCTCGCGTAAACGCAAGCGCTAGGCCAGCCAGCAGCACTTTGAAAACTCACCTACTAAATGTCTCTCCGAGCAGCGCACGCGCGCTGACTCAGCAAGACCTAAAAAGGGCCTTTGGGGTTTAAGACACAAGAGAATTTATCCTCGGCCCTAAAATCCTGTCACAGAACCTAGGCCATTTACCTTTATATTGTCTCCTGGCTTTCATGCAGGACACATAACCAAGTTTCTGAGGAACCAAACTTTCCAGGGGGAGGGAAGCTTCCATGACTTGGGCAGGTAAGGGGGCCAATGGAGATCCTTTAGTGTAAAGGTGATGTAGTCAAATGTCTTTAAGTCCATTTAGGTCTCGCCTAGCGATGCAGCGCATGCGCTGTTTGCCTTGGCGAGACCTATTGTGGTCGGTTTTGCTAGCGAAGGGGGACAGGAGATGTGCACGCGCCCGGACAGGCATGCACGCTTTCACGTTCCCACTTTCATTCAATGCCGCCCGCACGCATGCACATCTCCTGTCCCTCCCTGTCTCATGCTCGCTGTGCCTGCGCGGACAGGAGATGTGCACGCGGAGACAGCTTGTTTAGTCTTAATTCAGACCCTATAGGAGGGGGTTGGGAATCAGTCCTGTCGGGTGTTAGCCTCACTCCAGCCCAACACCCTGCAGCATCGAAGTCTGTGCCTAATGGATCGTGGGTTTCACTTGACAGAAGTAAATCACAAGAACTGGAAAAGTTCACATTTCAGCGCATCGTCTGACACGTCACACCCCCAGCTATGGAAGTGGTCTAGTGCGCCCCACGCTTTTAAGAGAGGAAAACAAGTCTTGTTGTTGAACAAATGCGCGACAGAGTTGGGGACCTGGGATCGGATTCATACACGTTACATGGGTGTTGCGTTTGGTTCTTGGTTCTTATTTCTTAGTGAATTCCTGATCAGTCTGCCAGTGGCGGACCACCGGCCTTCATAGACGTTGTCGCACAGTAATTTGTGGCGCTTCTCATAAGTGAACATAATTAGCTCAGTAAATGCAGTAGAGTAGGCAGAGTGGGATCACCAATGGCACCTGTCCTCTCCTGAGCCTCTACATAGCTGTGTGCTGACTGTCTATTGCCTCTCTGTTCAATCCTGCGAATGTTTACGAACAGCAGCAGAGGTACAGGCATAAGCAATTTCTACTCTTGTGCACCCAAAGAGCAAAAGAGGCGCATTCACACACTCGCTGCTTGTGACTTCCACAGATCTAACTTTGGGACAGTGCAAGAGAACTTTGGTATAACTCCATGTAGGTTAACAATATGTACAGTAGGTTCTGCACAGCATCTACCTGATGTTGTATAGCATTGCTAAAAGGCATTGGCAAAGCCAATAGGTCCCAAAAGTGACACTTATTGGCTTTGCCCATGCTTGTTACCTCTGCCAGCAACTCGGCCCTCTGTAATTGCCGTGCTCCTCACCGTGCAGGTTGTCACACCACCAAGCTATCTCCTCACAGGATCGCATACCGAAAGAGGGCAGAGGGGCTGGAGCTGATAGCACAAACACTGCATGAGCAACAATGCATACACGCATAATAAAACACTCCCTCGCGATCCCAGGTATTCTTCCATGGGATTCTGGGCCACGCTCTAACGCGAGTTATCAAGACGATGATGACGCTGGCAACCTTCTTGTATGGCACGCTGACAAAGACACATCTGTCAATGGGTTCAAAGATACAAAACACAGTTTCTGGTCTAGAGACTTCACCTGAAAGTAGATTTTCGAAGGCATTAATGAAACAATGCTCCCCACCTGTTTACCCTAAAACCTCTTTCATAGGGTAGGGCAGAAACTAGATACAAAGGTCTCATGTACACTATGCACCATATGTCTTAGGAACAGATCAATACATGTGCGCATATTTTATTTTAGGAGCCCCTGATGGGCTACTCAAGAATGAGTGATGACAAGCGTTTCAACGCCTTGGTAGTAAGCGTTATATAAATGCAATTACAATGCAATTTAAAGAACTCTAAAGCCGCTAGGTTCATCACAGCTGTCAATAAGCATTTGCAATGCAAAAGGTCTCACATTCACGCATGTTTCACTGTTTGGCATTGTAAATGACAATGCCTTTTATTTATGTTTTAGTTTTGAAAACATAAATAAAACGCATTGGCATTTGCCATGCCAATAACTTAAACTCGCGTAAATGCGAGACCTATTGCATTGCAAATGCTTGTTGAAGTATGCTACTACATGCAGGACGCCTTTCGGTGTGCCTGGGTTGTGTCTGACAAACCTTGGAGGATGATATTACTGCCACCTACATACAAGATTACGAAGGATTGGACGGTGGTTCTGAACTCACTTCCGAGAAGGAACAGTTTCACTTCGGGTAGGGAGACTTGCTGTCATGCAGTCTTGTTCTTCTTGGTGATGAGTTTCTTCAGTGCGAGGATGGTTGATCCAAGTATCTTACCATTGAATCCAAGTGAGTTACCATTGTGTGATTTCTGGGGGGTTACATCAGTCTAGGTTTATGCTCCTGAGGCAGGTTTGAACTGTTAGTTGTTGGTCATGGTGAATAGGAGCAATTTGGTCACTGGGAATTGCCATCAGTGCTTGAGCACAAGAAACGTTCACGTTCAGTTGTGTATTATTGGCGATTTAGTGTATAGTGATAGCACTGTAGATGAACGTCAGGTATAAGTAGGGCTATATGATAGGAAAGTGTTGAATAGAGGCACAATGGCATAAGTAAAGGCAAAAGGGTATGGGTGGCGGAGCGCTAGGCCCTGGATATAGGTAAGTGTAGAGGTACTTTAGTTTCATTATTCATATACTTTATAGATACAAGGGTTTAGTTGCCGGTAGAGGACAGGGCTAAAGAAAAAGGTTTATGAAGAAGGAACCTGTCTGGGTATAAGACAGAAAAGATTGGTGTCTGAGTGGCTCCGACAGGGTAGAAGGGAAGGGGGAAGAAATGGAGTACAGGGTGTTCCCAAGGGCTGGACTGGCAGTAGCGGGCACCGGGCGTTTTCCATGTGGGCCAGAAGGGTGGGGCCGGTTTTGCAGCAGAGCTGCAATATCGGCCTACTATAACAAAAGCGGTAGTTTTAAAAACTTCAAAGCAAGTTTCATGAAAAATTTCACTTTTAAACAGGATTACTTAAGTCTGTTTTTTGCAAGAATCACCATCTACAGGCAAATATATCTAGCAATTGACAAGCAGAGCAACACAAGAGCGTAAAAGACCTCTAGAATATGAAGCAATAGGACTTCAGATGAATTTTAAACCCTGTCCTGGTGGCAGCAGTGGTCCCAACCAAGTTAGGAAGAGAGAATGTGGCCCCAGAGATTCATTCCGTTGGCACATGCCATGTGAATTCTGTGTTTTTAGGGTCAAGTCCATGTGATCAGCATGCGTTGACTCATGCGCTCTCGCATGCGAGACACTACTGTGTACAATAAGGGACTTGCAGACCACCCATAGCTATCATTCATTGGATTCATTGAAACTCTTCTTTGCTGCCTCATAATTGACCAGCGTGTGCTTTGGAATCACTTCCTGTTCTTCTGTGGAGCATGGACCAAGTACAGATTTATTCAGCTTAATTGGTGTCCCTCTGCTGATTATGCTGTGATTCAGGTACTGTTTCCATTGTCTGTGTTTCCTTATCCCCCTCCCGACACGACCGTCTGTGTTTCTTTGTGTTGGTTCTGTATATATGCTGTTGTTGTCACATAGGAAAAAGGTATAAGGTATTCTGCTATGTTTTTCTCCTGGTGTAAATAAGCTTAGAGTTTGTTTACATGGTGACGCACACATATTGATCATCGCGCATGCTCTTTTCAAATCCGAAAACTGAGGAATATTTTGATATTATAGATACATATTCTGAAGTACACCCGACAACACTTACTTGACATGGCTGTAGTAGTGTGCCACAGTACTGCTGGAGCTAAAGGCATGTAAAAAAAATGTTCACACTGTCTATACCACTCACTGGGAATTGAAGCCCTGCAATGATGCTTGTCCTTTTAGTCTTTGTAAATTAGCAAGCATATTGACCCCATTTATATTTCTTGCCACAAAGAGGGTTGGCAGTAGTAGTCCCACTCTCTATTTGTATACCGCAGTGCTTTTCTTTGAAGCCACACCCAATGCAACTGCCCAACCTTATGCATTGGATACTCTGACCCACTCCACTCTAAACCACTCAAATCCACTCCACTTCAATCCAGTCCACTCTAATCCACTTCAATCCATTCTAATCCACTCCATTCTACTCTAATATACTCCAATGCATTCAACTCCAATCTATTTCTCCCTAATCTACTCAAAACCTACTCTAATCCACTCCAACCCACTCTAATACACTCCAATCTACTCCAGTCCACTGCACTCTAATCTACTCCTCTCACCTCTCTAATCCACTTTGATCCACCCCAATTTACTCCACTCTAATCCACTGATAACACTCAACTTTAATCCACTCCACTCTGATCTACTGTATGCTAATCCACTCCACTCCACACTAATCCACTCCAAAGCACTGCGTTCTAAACCACTACACTCTATTTTACTCCACACTAATCCACTCCACTCCAATCCAATCAACTCCAAACTACTCCACTCTAATCCACTCAGCTTGAATCCACTCTAATCCATAAACTCCATTATAATCCACTCCAATCCACTCCACTCCACTCTAACTCACTTCACCACAATCCACTTGAATCAACTCCACTCTAATGGACTCCTGTCCACTCTCCACTCCACTTTAATCCACTCCAGTCCATTCTAATCTAGTCTAACCCACTGCACTCTACTCCACTCCAGTTTCCTCCACTCTACTTTAATCCACCTCAATCAACTCCATTTCACTCCAATCCACTCTACTCTAACCTACTCTACTCTAACCTCCTGCACTCCAATCTAATCCACGTCACTATACTCTGCGCCACTCTATGCCACTCCACTCCACTCTACGGCACTCTATGATACTCCACTATATGACACTCCACTATATGACACACCACTCTACGCCACTCCACTCTTCACCACATCAGACCACTCCACTCCATGCCTCTACACGCTATGCAACTCTACGACATTCCACTCTGACACTCTACTCCATTCTACTTAACTCCACTGTAGGCCACTCTCCACTCCTCCACTCTCTGCCACTCCACTCTACGACATTCTACACTACTCCACTCCATGACACTCCACTCTGTGACACTCTATGTGACTCTACTACACTCCACTCTACAACACTCTACTCTATTCCACTCCACTCTACGTCACTCCACTCTACGACACTCCATGCCACTAACTTTAAGTCATGCTGAACAGCAGCCACTCTGGTGTACAACATGGCTAAAATAAATTGCTAAAGTTAATAGCTCTTGCAGAGGAGAGACTTATGGGCTTTGCACGTGCTTATTCCATTCTGTGCGAAGTGTTTCCACGTGCTACCAGTCGCCTGCAAGGCACCACTTTGGCGCTATAAAATATACAGTAAATAAAAGCATCTCTAAAATTTTTAAAGTGGGGCTTTATTTTTACAATGAATAAATATACTACGTTCTGAGGATCCGACTGCTGGGTGTTCTATATTTACAGAAACTAGCCCCAGCCGGGCGTCAAGTAATCCAAGACGCTGGTGCACTGGCAGAATCTCAGAGCAAAGCGCATTCCAGGTTAAAAATACACCCAAGTGGTGAGTAAGAGAGAGAGGGCTGAGAGAAAAACACAGAGGGGAAAAGAAGGGCCATATGATGAGAAGGTAATGATGAAAGATGGAGTGGATCCGGAAGGAAGCCGAAAGCGCATCAAGGACAGAAGGCGTAAAGGAGCAGAAAAGAATTAAGGAAAAAACAGAAAGGAAAGAGAGAATGGAAGGGGAGTCGGGGGGTAAACATAGATGGATTGTAAGGGAAAAAAGGAAAGATCGGGAAAAACAGAATGAAATGAATGGAAGAAAAAAAGAAGATGAAAAGAAAAGAGAAATACAAGGAAAGAAATAGGGGAAGAAGAACGTTGGTTGTGAGGCTTCTGATGGCCAGAGGAGGCGCGCCTATGCGAGAGGCATGTTTGGTGGTGAGGCTTCTGATGCCCAGAGCTGGCGCGCCTATGCGAGAGGCATGTTTGGTGGTGAGGCTTCTCATGGCCGCAGGGGCGACGCGCCTGTGCAAGAGGCATGTTTGGTGGCGAGGCTTCTGAAGGCCGCAGGAGCAGCGCACCTGTGCAAGAGGCATGTTTGGTGGCGAGGCTTCTGATGGCCGCAGAGGCGGCACGCTTGGGCAAGGAGGCATGTTTGGTGGCAAGGCTTCTGATGGCGGCAGGGGCGGCACCTGGGCAAGGAGGCATGTTTGGTGGCGAGGCTTCTGATGGCCGCAGGGGTGGCACGCCTCTGCAAGGAGGCATTTTTGGTGGTGAGGCTTCTGATGGCCGCAGGGGCGGCGCTCCTGTGCAAGAGGCATGTTTGGTGGCGAGGCTTCCGATGACCGCTGGGGCGGCGCGCCTGTGCAAGAGGCATGGTTGGTGACGAGGCTTCTGAGGGCTGCAGGGGCGGCGTACCTGTGCAAGAGGCATGTTTGGTGGCGAGGCTTCTGATGGCCTCAGGGGCGGCGCGCCTGGGCAAGGAGGCATGTTTGACGGTGAGGCTTCTGATGGCCGCAGGGGCGGCACGCCTGTGCAAGAGGCATGTTTTGGTGGCGAGGCTTCCGATGGCCATAGGGCGGCACGCCTGTACAAGAGGCATGTTTTGGTGGCGATGCTTCTGATGGCCACAGGGCGGCGCTCCTGTGCAAGAGGCATATTTGGTGGCGAGGCTTCCGATGACCGCTGGGGCGGCGCGCCTGTGCAAGAGGCATGTTTGGTGGCGAGGCTTCTGATGGCCTCAGGGGCGGCGCTCCTGTGCAAGAGGCATGGTTGGTGGCGAGGCTTCTGAGGGTCGCAGGGGCGGCGCACCTGTGCAAGAGGCATGTTTGGTGGCGAGGCTTCCTGTGCAAGAGGCATGTTTGGTGGCGAGGCTTCTGATGGCCGCATGGCGGCGCGCCTGGGCAAGGAGGCATGTTTGACGGTGAGGCTTCTGATGGCCGCAGGGGCGGCGCGCCTGTGCAAGAGGCATGTTTTGGTGGCGAGGCTTCCGATGGCCATAGGGTGGCACGCCTGTGCAAGAGGCATGTTTTGGTGGCGATGCTTCTGATGGCCACAGGGCGGCGCTCCTGTGCAAGAGGCATATTTGGTGGCGAGGCTTCCGATGACCGCTGGGGCGGCGCGCCTGTGCAAGAGGCATGTTTGGTGGCGAGGCTTCTGATGGCCTCAGGGGCGGCGCTCCTGTGCAAGAGGCATGGTTGGTGGCGAGGCTTCTGAGGGCCGCAGGGGCGGCGCACCTGTGCAAGAGGCATGTTTGGTGGCGAGGCTTCCTGTGCAAGCGGCATGTTTGGTGGCGAGGCTTCTGATGGCCGCAGGACGGCGCGCCTGGGCAAGGAGGCATGTTTGGTGGCGAGGCTTCCGATGGCCGCAGGGGCGGCACGCCTGTGCAAGAGGCATGTTTGGTGGCGAGGCTTCTGATGGCCGCAGGGCGGCACGCCTGGGCAAGGAGGCATGTTTGGTGGCGAGGCTTCTGATGGCCGCAGGGCGGCGCGCCTGGGCAAGGAGGCATGTTTGGTGGCGAGGCTTCCGATGGCCACAGGGGCACGCCTGGGTAAGGAGGCATGTTTGGTGGCGAGGCTTCTGATGGCCACAGGGGGGGCACGCCTCTGCAAGGAGTCATGTTTGGTGGCGAAGCTTCTGATGGCTGCAGGGGCGGCGCTCCTGTGCAAGAGGCATGTTTGGTGGCGATGCTTCCGATGGCCACAAGGCGGCGCTCCTGTGCAAGAGGCATATTTGGTGGCGAGGCTTCCGATGACCGCTGGGGCGGCGCGCCTGTGCAAGAGGCATGTTTTGTGGCGAGGCTTCTGATGGCCTCAGGAGCGGTGCTCCTGTGCAAGGGGCATGGTTGGTGGCGAGGCTTCTGAGGGCCGCAGGGGCGGCGCACCTGTGCAAGAGGCATGTTTGGTGGCGAGGATTCCGATGGCCACAGGACGGCGGTCCTGTGCAAGAGGCATATTTGGTGGCGAGGCTTCCGATGACCGCTGGGGCGGCGCGCCTGTGCAAGAGGCATGTTTGGTGGCGAGGCTTCTGATGGCCTCAGGGGCGGCGCTCCTGTGCAAGAGGCATGGTTGGTGGCGAGGCTTCTGAGGGCCGCAGGGGCGGCGCACCTGTGCAAGAGGCATGTTTGGTGGCGAGGCTTCCTGTGCAAGAGGCATGTTTGGTGGCGAGGCTTCTGATGGCCGCAGGGCGGCGCGCCTGGGCAAGGAGGCATGTTTGGTGGCGAGGCTTCTGATGGCCGCAGGGGCGGCGCGCCTGGGTAAGGAGGCATGTTTGGTGGCGAGGCTTCTGATGGCTGCAGGGGCGGCACGCCTCTGCAAGGAGTCATGTTTGGTGGCGAAGCTTCTGATGGCTGCAGGGGCGGCGCTCCTGTGCAAGAGGCATGTTTGGTGGCGAGGCTTCCGATGGCCGCAGGGGCGGCGCGCCTGTGCAAGGAGGCATGTTTGGTGGCGAGGCTTCTGAAGGCCGCAGGGGCGGCGCGCCTCTGCAAGGAGGCATGTTTGGTGGCGAAGCTTCTGATGGCTGCAGGGGCGGTGCGCCTCGGCAAGGAGGCATGTTTGCCTTGGTGCTGGGTGGCGCTAGCTACTGGTAGATGCGCGCTGGGGTGTGCCACGATCTTAAAGGCATGCTGAGGTCTCAAAGTTGAGGCTGAACTCACTAGCACATGCGTTGACTGGTTGGATTGATGACAGCGCCTGCACATCGCAGATGTCTCCTTGAAGCTTTCCTGGCGTGTTCTCCCGATGGCTCTTCTAAAGTGACAGTGAAGGGACTCGTGCTTTCAGGGGGTCTCTGGATGGGACGGATAGCTGAGGAGCCTGCAGGGCCTGCTAAAGCCTATTCTGCTGGAGGGGCTGGGGAGACTTCAGTTAGCTGTCCTCACTCTTTCTGAAGCAGGGCAGGAAAACATGCTGTCCGCTTCCCTTCGAAGGTGGTAACGCGGGGAGGGATGTACGATACTGCCTAATTTACTCGTAGGAAATGTTACAACATTTCTAGAAGTTTTGGAAAATTATTTTAGAAAATGTGCTTTACTGGTATTTTCTGTAACTTTTAGCAATAGCGAGAACATAACGCTGTGCACAAAACACACACGAAAAAACAGAAGGAGACTAGTTCGAGCAAAAAATGACACAAATAGCATAGTATCTGACCAATAAATATAATTTATGAATTTCGTGAATTTCACTAACATAGATGAAGTTTCACCTAGGCCTGGTTGGGAAGTCGGCTCCCATGTTGGTCCTACGCAGTGACATCACATGGATGGCTCTGACGACGGCCAGCCACTCAGCAGCGGTCACGCCACATATGAAAGCTTCGCAGCCTGTGATGTAAGGGACTGGAAGCTACAAATAGGAGCGGTAGAGCTGCTTAATGGAAGGTTTTGTCTGGAGAAATTATTCACGTAACTTTATCGCGCACTGTCACAACAATTTCACATTTGTCCTATAATTACAAACGGTTAGAAAATGTTATGTTTAGTTTTCTACACTTTACAACCATATTTAGATGATGTACATATAAATACGGTAAGTATCTGGGCATTTAACTGCACCCTCGAACGTAGGGTGACCAACTGACATTGGTGCAAATTCAGGACGGTGAGTGTAAAAATTCAGGACAAAGGGTCAAACTTCAGGACAAAACTTCAGGACAATAGGTAAGTTTTACAGACACATCAGAGGAGGTCGCACAATAGTATATAAGTAAGCCCAGCCATATCCAAACATATTCAACCATTTGCAAACCTAGCCATCATGTATCCTTCCATCTATCATTTCACTCATCCGTCCCTTCATCCACCCTTTCACTCATCCATCCATTATCCATCCATCCACTCTTTCACCCTATCCATCTGTACACTCATCCATCCACTTTTCTACCCATCCATCCATCCATTCACTCATCCATCCAGCCATTTACCCTTTCACCCATCCAGCCATCCTTTCACTTACTCATCCGTCCACCCAGTCACTCATCCTTCCACCCATCCACCCTTTCAGTCATCCATCCATCCTCCCTTTCTCTCTCCATCGACCCTTTCACTTAGCCGTCCTTCCTTCCATCCATCCATCCACCCATCCATCTACTCATCCACTCATGAATCCATCCATTGACCCTATCACTCATCCATCCTTTCTCTCATCCATTTATCCTTTCACTCCTTCCCTCATCTATTCATCCTTTTGTCCACCTACCCTCCCTTTCACTCACTCATCCATCCTTACATCCACCCTTTCACTCATCCGTCCATCCATTCACCCTTGCACTTATCAATTCATCAATCCATCCATCATTTCACTCATCCATCCACCCACTCACTCACTCATCATCCACCTCTTCACTCATCCATCCTTTCACTCATCCATCCACCCTTTTACCCATCCAGCTACCCTTCCACCCATACATCCAGCTATTTACCTTTTCTCTCATCCATCCTTCCAATCACTCATCAATCCATCCATCCTCTCTCATTATCCATCTATTCAATCTTTCATTCATCCGTTCACCCTTTCACTAATTCATCCAGTCATCCATCCACCCATCCCTTCACTTACTCACTCGCTCACCTTTTCATATTCAATCAATCAAATGGCCTTTATTTCGACAATGTCATAAAAGGGTACATAATCAGTATAAGAACACTTTTCAAAATTCATAATTAATACCAAAAAAAATTACAACTCATTATAAAAATTGGTTAAAACCATCAGATCAAAATCCATTAGTTCCATGAAATTCAATTTCCTACAAGTTAGCATTGAATATCAACTAATTTGCACCGCTTAAGCCACATGGCTAAGAGATATTTGGAAATTGCAAATACTATGGGCGCCGCTGTGTTTGACTTTAGAATTCTATAAGCATGTTGGTATTGCTTAAACCCCAAGTTTCTACACAGTGGTACCAGCCAAAATCTCCTGGAATTCTTATATGCAGGGCAGAAAAAAAAGACATGAAGTTCGTCCTCCACGCCACAGATGCAACCCGGGCATGAGATGTCCGGGGATGCTGACCACTTACTAGTGCGGAATTTGAGCGGAAGAGTGCCAAGTCTCCACTGTATGTAGAGTTTCCTGGCAAGAATTGGATATACAATATCCATGAAATTTTCAAAGGCATAACAATTTTTAAGATCAAGGAAAGAAGTGGTTAGTGAGCCCAGTGTTGCGGCACAGAAAGTGGAACTAAATCTATGCTCTTGTAAATCCTAGTAAGGTTTTTTCGCGAGATCTCACTGCACGCTTTTTCTGGATCTTCCCACATGGCTTCTAGGCCAATTTTTATCAGTTCCTGCTTGATGAATACTAGCCAATGGATCTTTCCTACCCTGTTATAGGTAAGTAACTGTTTTAGTTCCTCCCTATAATTGGATAGTTCAGGCGTTGACCAGAGTCTGTGCCAGAACCTTAGGGGTTTGATCCCTAGTTCATCTTCGATTGGGTTTAATCCCAAGTCCAACCTTAGGGGAAGGGTAGGTGTACTTTGCGGAAGGGACAGCAATTGTCGCATAAATTTAGTTTCAGTTTTGGCAATTGCTGTTATCTTCGTGTGACCCCACAACTCCCCGCCATATAGGACTGCTGCTCTTGCTTGCACTTTGTATATATCAAGGGCGGGACTCACTGGTTTCAGTGGTGATGTATTTGACACCTTGATTATACCACCCGTCAGCTGTGCAAGTTTTAGTTGGGATTTAGCAATTTGGGGGCCCCATGACATATTTTCTTGTAGTAAAACTCCAAGATAGGTGAAGGTAGTTACCCTTTCCAAGTTCCCTCTGCCCATGGTCGGATTCGAACGTGTGGATGCCGCTGGATTAAATATCATGTATTTAGTTTTATCGACATTAATCTCTAATCCTCGCAGGCTGCAGAAATCCCGAAAGCCGTCCAGTGTCCGTTGAATCCCCATGGGGGACTTGGAGAGCAGGAGGGTATCGTCAGCAAACATGATTGCGGGTGCCCTCCTACCCGCCAATAGTGGAGCATCATTATTTGGCACCTCGTTCAGAAACGGGATTAGGTCGTTAACATAAAGGCAGAAGAGGGTTGGGGCCAATACACAGCCCTGCCTCACCCCTCTTCTAACCGGGAACCTAGGGGACAGTGCACCATTCCTCCCACACCTAACCTGGGCAAAATACTCGTCATGGAGCCTCGTTAGGATGTTCAAAATTTGAGGTGGAACACCCATATCCCACAGCACAGCCCACAGTTTCCTCCGTGGTACAAGGTCAAAAGCGGACCGAAGGTCCACAAAGACCATATATAAACTGCCTCCCTCCATCTTAACAGTTTTCCAGTATAAAAGGAGCAACCGGAAGATCTGATCCATGGTTGAAGTATTCTTTCTGAACCCCGCCTGGAAAGGACTCAGGACATCATGGTCCTCCATCCACTCCAGGAGGTGGTTCAGAACAAGTGGAGCGAAGATTTTTTGTGGCACATCGATAAGGCTGATAGGCCTGTAGTTGACTGGAAGCAGAGGAGAGCCCTTCTTAAAAATCGGGACTATCTCGGCACCCAGCCAAGTACAGGGAATCTCCATACCGCCCAATATGGCATTAAACAGAACTAGGAAATAAGGACCCCATATCCCAGGTTGCTGCCTAAAGAGATCACCGGGGAGTTTGTCGAGCCCCGGGGCCTTTCCTGCTGCAAGTTTGCCAATTGCAGTGGTCACCTCACTTAAAGTAAGTTCTAGGGCCTCATCCTCGCTGGAAATGGCTGCCAGAGGCAGGACAATGTCCATACTCTGCTCGTCCGTTTAAAGGCCCCTGAAATGGGCTTCCCACACTGATGGTTCAATATTGGATTCCACAGCTGATTTCAAATCCCCTATTCCTAAATTAACTAAAGACCAAAATCTTTGTCCATCCCTGGATTCCAGAGCGGCAGTTAGATTGGACCACCTTTCCGTATCCCACTCCTTTTTGGCATCGGCCATAACCCCTTTATAGTGTGATCTTAATTCTCTAATTCTCACTCTGTCACTCCCAGATTTTACTGCCAGGAGTAGCTCTGCCTTAGCCTTTCTGCACGATGAATTGTACCAGGATGAGGCTGGGGTTATATATTTCCTCCGCCTAGGGATAAGAGGATTAGTAACCTCTTCTAGACTAGACACCAAATCCCGGTGGATGATTCCTAGTTTCCTATTAAAATCATCGTTGGGGTACTCAATGATTAGACTTTCAACCTGTAGGAGTCTGGGCAGTACTATATTGTAGAGTTTGGCTATTCCGTCATGGGAATCTATAATTTTGGCCCATTTTACTCTTCGTCTGTTATTAGAGAGCAACAGTCCATCACCCACGTTATCCGACTCCACTGGTAGGGAGCCCTCAGGACCTGGTAGTAGCATTTCTAGGCAGAGAGCATTATGGTCACTCTCAACTCTAGGAATTACCCTAAAGTCGATAACCTTAGACCATAACTTGGTCTCAACCATGATGTAATCTAGGCGAGACTCTTGTCCCCTTTTATTAAAAGTACAGTTTGAAGGAGTGTCGGACGGGGTGCGCCCATTACAGGCTCTCAGGGAATTGTTCAAGGTCAGGGCCAAGATCTGATTTGCCAGTGGAGACCATAATTTGGGGGACGGAGATTGGCATGATGGAATTGCCCAATAATCGTCTTCGTCCATAAGTGCACCCTCGTTCATTCCCGTGAATGGCTCAAAGTGGCAATTGACGTCACCAGCTATCACAATATTAGAATCACAGGGCATTTCTGTTAGAAAGTGGGATAGCTCCTCTATAGTAGACGATTCACATGCCAACCGTACAGGACGAGAATAGACGTTCACAATTGCCAGTCTAAAGGAACTTGGCCATTTTAAAACTAAGCATTGGAGATCATTGGAATTTGTAGCTACAATCTCTGCCGAACACCCCAGGTTCAGGGCTACCCAAATAGCAAGGCCTCCAGATGGTTGGCCTTTCCCGCCCCATCTTGCTGGTACATAGAAAGTGGCAAACCCCTCTCTAGGATATTCCTCTCTGGCCCACGTTTCTTGGAATATACAGATGTCAATATGGTCCACTAAACAACCCCATTCCGTGCAATTTAATTTGTTAGCTAGGCCCGCAAGGTTCCAAGAGAGTATGGTCATTTGCTTTGAGGTAGTAGCCCCTCTAGGAAGCGAAACACCATCCCTTTTTGCACCACTGGTATCAGGTACGTATAAGAAACTTTCTGAGAGTTCCTTCACTACGCTTACCTCAACATCGTTACCCCTTAGTTGTTTGGGAGCCTTTATCCCAGTGTGGTGTACTGTACTTGCTAAAAGGTCCTTCTCTATACTTTCTTGACCTTTACTCCCCTCCGGCTGATAAGGGCTTTTTATCCCACTAAGGGATACTGGAGTGGGGTAGTAGGAATTGGCACAGGTCACATTCTTACCACCCTCTAGCACCTCTACAATCCTAGGGTGGGGACAGGACAATGAACTATCATCATCCAACTGCAGTCAATCCACACACTCGAGGCCACTGAATCTGTTGTGTGTGAAAAGATATTTCTGGGGGACTATCTGAACATTATAACTCCTCCCCATTCCCCCCTGCTATTGTGTTTCACAAATGACCAATCACTTGCATGGTCCGAACGTTTAACTGGGGGGTAGAAGAATGATAGGGGAAGTGTTTGGATTGTGGACCCATTAAAGTTGTGTTCCCAGTTACAAATGGAATCTACTGTACATGGGTTCCTAAAATTCACTAGCACACAGTCCCCTTTCAGGGTTTTAGATGTACAACCCACCCAAGAGAGCCTACGCACCATTAGTATCTCACTGGTAATGTGGCTCGGTAAGGGTCTATTGGTATTAAGCCAGTGAGATACTTTATTTTTCAAAGACTGGTACGGTTCCTGGGCTGCATTACTAATTTCAGGAATGCCAGTCATAACTACTAAGTACGGGCTAGTTTCCGGTGGTAGATCAATCCTAACTTCCTTCGGCGGGAGCTCGGCCAAGGAGGGCTGAGCGCTGCCTAATAAATGGGGAACTAGGTCAGCCTTGGCCTTGCTCGGGTTGGCCTTGTCTCCAAGAGTGTCAATAGATAAGCTAAGTTGGTGGACATTATTACCCTTTAAACTAGCGGGACCTATAGAGGCTGTGATATTTTGATCTGGAATCCCAGTTATGTCACGGTTAGCTTGAGCAGTGGTCTGATTTGACACATGAGGCCTTGCATTATATAAGTTACCCCCCAAGTACTGCTCAAACCTCAAAAGCTGCTGTTCCATGCGCCCGAGCCTTTCTATTAGCGGTGCTAGCGTGGTTTTTAAAAGAGCATCCATCTTGGTTATTATGGGATCCTCTATCAACCCAATAACATCTCTGTATTGGGCCTTATCAAATTGCCCTCGGTCCATGGTCATTAGTTCTGGAGGACAATAACTAGGCGAGTCATTTGGGGTAGTGCACCCCTTAGGATCATTTATAGACACACTACCACTCTGTCCCTTTGCAGATTTAGACTTTCTATTGGTGCCGGAGAGAACTGCACAGTGTTTCTTGGGTTTGGCACCCTTGCGATTTTCTCTGCGGAGGCGAACTGATGATTTTTCTATTGGGTTTGCCTTATTCAGAGCCCGAGCATCAGGGCTTGCCAGAGCGGGTATTATATGGGGGCTCATAGCAATTGAGGTCTGCACAACCTCCTGAGGTGAGGACAGGATGGATGGGGACACAGTCACATCATTTGTGGTGCTGGGGTCATCACGATTCGGTGTCCATGCATTGACCAGGTTGCCCAAAGAAGAACGTTTTGCTAAAACCAAGTCTTGTGAAACCCTGCGCTCCATAAGGGTTATCCCTTGGTCAATAACCGAATTTGCCCTTGTGATAAAATTATCTAATGTTCCTGTTAAATGTCCTCTGGACCCCACAACCCTGCTCCTTAGCTCCCTTGTCGCCATGTTCACTTACACGAAGCTACCACATTTAACACCTACTCGGCTATAGGGTCCAGTAAGGGGGGGGACCGGACCGGTCTCTTCCGTTCTCGAACGGGCTCAAAACCCTTACCCCGGGGCGTTGCGTAAAGTGGGCGTATAAATGTAGGCGTGAGTCAGGAGGCGTATCCCCGGGAAGAGGCACCAGCTGTTATCATGATCGTGCTGCTGATCCTCGCAGTCCCGGGGTTGTAGTCCGCAAAGAATGAAACAAAGCACTAAAATCAGACTGTACACTGTCAGCACCAATTCGCCAAAGATGGCCCGAGTTAAAAACCTTAAAGCTGCGAGATTTCCCGCAATCATCCGAAGAGGCTGCACTTTATGGACATAAGTCAGGAGGTGCACCCCTGGGAAGAGGCACCAGCTGTAGTTATGCTGGGGATGCCTCGCAGTCCCAGGGTTGAATCCTTAAGCTGCCAAATTTAAAAAGGCTTTTCAGGCTGTTTATTGGTTGCTATTAGCAGTCAAGCTATGGGTCAATGCGCCAGCAGTCTTTGCTCTGCACAATTCTGCTTCCTGAACCAGTCTCAGCGTGGGCAACAGTCAGCTCAGCTCTCAGTCCCAACAACCAATCACCGATGGAATGCGGCTGGCTGTTATACAAGACAAATAAGACCGATGAAATTGATGAAACTGTTGTATAAAAAGGTGAGGAACTGGGAGATCGATGGAGATCGATGGAGCGGGGGAGGGGGACAGGCACAGGAGCGTTCAGCTCTGCTCGAGGCGTTTAGGGAGCGGAATGCGATGATGCCACACACTGCCCCACACAACCAGCTCTGCCCACTCGGGCTCGGCTTACCTCGGCTTGGCTACCTCCTGCTGCCTCTGTAATCCCTGCTCAACCTCGCTGCCTCTCGCCTCTCGCCTCTTGCCGCCGGTAATGGTCGCGGCACCCGTAGCTTCCCCCGTGTGGGAGTTTCCTGTTGCTGCTCTGCTCTACTCTGCTCTTCTGGGTCCTAGTTCTCCCCCCCGTGAGGCTCCGCAGCGTGCTGATTGCACTGGGGCTCACCGGGGTTCACCGTGTGGCAGGAGTGAGCGGTGGGAGGGTCGGCGGGGGCCAGTAGCCTCGGGCCTCAGGCAGCTTCCGGGCGGCTCACTCCTCGCGAAGTTCAAGGATCACTCCTCACAAAGCCAAACGCCAACCTCCCACAAAACCGTCTGTAAACCTCTAACCGTTTCATATTAATTTTGAGCTGAGCCTTTTTGAGAAGAGGCCCATCAAGAACTTCACCCTCACTGCAGGAGCCATTCCAGGACTTGGACAAAAGCCACCCAGGGCGGAGGCAGGATCCACCACAGGGAGGGGACAGGAGCCATCACAGGCGGGGGTGGGGATAGGAGCCACCACATGGGGGGACAGGAGCCATCACTGGGGGTGGGGGCAGGAGCCATTACAGGAGGGGGAACAGGATCCACCAGGGTGGGCATGCAGTATTCTAGTATCATCTTGGTCTCTTCCAGGGTGGGGTAGGGCTCCTCACCCCCTCCTGGACAAGACAAGGAGAAGACAGGCTCGCTTTCCAAAATGTTAGTTTTGCCATCTCCCACTGTGACAGCTGTCTCCTGAGGCTGAGGCTTGAGCCGGGAGGTAGCGTTTGCGCTTTTCAGTAACGCTGGTATTTATTTCAATTGCACTGTGCACTTTACTCGCCCACATTGGTGGGAACATTTGTTTTAAAACTTATTTTAAGGGATCTTATTTTAAGGGAAAACATATTTGAAGAATTGCCGCGCTGTGACTTACGTTTCACTCGCTCAGCTGTTTTCACGCTCTCAGGGTGCTTGGGCCAGGCGGCGACACCGGATCGGCACCCCAGCTACATTAGCGGAAGCCGGGGGGACGCCATCTTGGGTGGAGCTCAGTGCCGCGCACCAGTCTTTTTCTTCATGACTGCATTTAAACCGACGCTGACTCGGGCGCCTTACAGCTGTCTCCTGAGGCTTGAGCCGGGAGGTAGCGTTTGCGCTTTTCAGTAACGCTGGTATTTATTTCAATTGCACTGTGCACTTTACTCGCCCACATTGGTGGGAACATTTGATTCAAAACGTATTTTAAGGGATCTTATTTTAAGGGAAAACTTATTTGAAGAATTGCCGCGCTGTGACTTACGTTTCACTCGCTCAGCTGTTTTCACGCTCTCAGGGTGCTTGGGCCAGGCGGCGACACCGGATCGGCACCCCAGCTTCATTAGCGGAAGCCGGGGGGACGCCATCTTGGGTGGAGCTCAGTGCCGCGCACCAGTCTTTTTCTTCATGACTGCATTTAAACCGACGCTGACTCGGGCGCCTTACAGCTGTCTCCTGAGGCTTGAGCCGGGAGGTAGCGTTTGCGCTTTTCAGTAACGCTGGTATTTATTTCAATTGCACTGTGCACTTTACTCGCCCACATTGGTGGGAACATTTGTTTTAAAACTTATTTTAAGGGATCTTATTTTAAGGGAAAACTTATTTGAAGAATTGCCGCGCTGTGACTTACGTTTCACTCGCTCAGCTGTTTTAACGCTCTCAGGGTGCTTGGGCCAGGCGGCGACACCGGATCGGCACCCCAGCTTCATTAGCGGAAGCCGGGGGGACGCCATCTTGGGTGGAGCTCAGTGCCGCGCACCAGTCTTTTTCTTCATGACTGCATTTAAACCGACGCTGACTCGGGCGCCTTACAGCTGTCTCCTGAGGCTTGAGCCGGGAGGTAGCGTTTGCGCTTTTCAGTAACGCTGGTGGTATTTATTTCAATTGCACTGTGCACTTTACTCGCCCACATTGGTGGGAACATTTGTTTTAAAACTTATTTTAAGGGATCTTATTTTAAGGGAAAACATATTTGAAGAATTGCCGCGCTGTGACTTATGTTTCACTCGCTCAGCTGTTTTCATGCTCTCAGGGTGCTTGGGCCAGGCGGCGACACCGGATCGGCACCCCAGCTTCATTAGCGGAAGCCGGGGGGACGCCATCTTGGGTGGAGCTCAGTGCTGCGCACCAGTCTTTTTCTTCATGACTGCATTTAAACCGACGCTGACTCGGGCGCCTTACAGCTGTCTCCTGAGGCTTGAGCCGGGAGGTAGCGTTTGCGCTTTTCAGTAACGCTGGTATTTATTTCAATTGCACTGTGCACTTTACTCGCCCACATTGGTGGGAACATTTGTTTTAAAACTTATTTTAAGGGATCTTATTTTAAGGGAAAACTTATTTGAAGAATTGCCGCGCTGTGACTTACGTTCCACTCGCTCAGCTGTTTTCACGCTCTCAGGGTGCTTGGGCCAGGCGGCGACACCGGATCGGCACCCCAGCTTCATTAGCGGATGCCGGGGGGACGCCATCTTGGGTGGAGCTCAGTGCCGCGCACCAGTCTTTTTCTTCATGACTGCATTTAAATCGACGCTGACTCGGGCGCCTTACAGCTGTCTCCTGAGGCTTGAGCCGGGAGGTAGCGTTTGCGCTTTTCAGTAACGCTGGTATTTATTTCAATTGCACTGTGCACTTTACTCACCCACATTGGTGGCAACATTTGTTTTAAAACTTATTTTAAGGGATCTTATTTTAAGGGAAAACTTATTTGAAGAATTGCCGCGCTGTGACTTACGTTTCACTCGCTCAGCTGTTTTCACGCTCTCAGGGTGCTTGGGCCAGGCGGCGACACCGGATCGGCACCCCAGCTTCATTAGCGGGAGCCGGGGGGACACCATCTTGGGTGGAGCTCAGTGCCGCGCACCAGTCTTTTTCTTCATGACTGCATTTAAACCGACGCTGACTCGGGCGCCTTACAGCTGTCTCCTGAGGCTTGAGCCGGGAGGTAGCGTTTGCGCTTTTCAGTAACGCTGGTATTTATTTCAATTGCACTGTGCACTTTACTCACCCACATTGGTTGGAACATTTGTTTTAAAACTTATTTTAAGGGATCTTATTTTAAGGGAAAACTTATTTGAAGAATTGCCGCGCTGTGACTTACGTTTCACTCGCTCAGCTGTTTTCACGCTCTCAGGGTGCTTGGGCCAGGCAGCGACACCGGATCGGCACCCCAGCTTCATTAGCGGAAGCCGGGGGGACGCCATCTTGGGTGGAGCTCAGTGCCGCGCACCAGTCTTTTTCTTCATGACTGCATTTAAACCGACGCTGACTCGGGCGCGCAGCGGACGAGCGCAGCGGGCGCGCCGCTGGCGCGCCGAAGGCGCGCCTTTGGCAAGCCCGTCTGGCTGCTGGCTTTGCCCCCAGACTGATCAGTTACACCAAGGAGGCTCTGATATCCATCGGTCATAGTATTCACCTGTGTAATCCTCATCCTAGCCTATGGATGGAGGGACCTTTCTGCTGTATCAGGTGTCGGTTTAACTCTTGCCCTTTCCCGCTTCCCCTATCCTCAACCCCTATCAAGACTCCTTTTAAAATTCTCCATCTGAACGCTCGCTCCCTAGTAAAGCATTACAATGAGATCTATGATCTCATTGAGAACTAATCCCCAGATGTCTTCTTTATCACTGAAACCTGGCTCAACGCGGACACTGTAATCGAACCCGGCCTCGCACTCCCCTTGGGTTTCAACATTCGAACTATTAATAGAGAAACCAGAGGTGGGGGCTTGGTGGTAATTTTTAAATCTCCCCTTCACTGCATTTTCGTTAAGGAGGACATAGTAGGCTGCGAATGTGCCCGCTTTACCATCTCACTCAACGCTAACTTCTCTCTCTCGGGCCTCTTGGTCTATCGCCCCCCCGGTCCCTCAGCAGATTTCAGGGTAGCAATTATGGAAGCTGTCCATGTATTGGCATCTAGAACAGCCAACTTCAGCCTAATTGGCGACTTAAATATTCACTTCAACCATCCATCTGACTCGGACGTTAGCTCCCTGATTGCTGATCTAGAAGCTTGTCAATTAAGACAACTGGTAATGGGACCTACCCATACGGCTGGACACCTCCTGGACCCTGTTTTTTCCAATATTTGCTCCCTCCAGGTCAAACCCCCCAACCCGGTTTGCTGGTCAGACCACTATCTCATAACCACTCTCCTCCCTCAGGTGGGGGCCACGCCCAGAGCCTCGTCCAGGGCCACTCTCAAACGCAGCTGGCATAAACTGAAGCTGGATGATTTGTTGGCCCTTCTGTCCTCCTGTCCTCCTACCCTTGACACCGACCCAGAACAGGCCTATAACGCTATCTGTGAGTGGTTATATGGGGCACTAGACTCCCTTATCCCTGCGAAATGGTCTAATGGCCGCAATTCTGGCTCTAACCCCTGGTACACGGATTCCCTGGCCGCTATGCGGACTGTCTGCAAACAGCGCGAACGCGCCTGGAGGAAGAATTACTGCCCCTTAGCGAAAAAACAGTATCAGGATGCCACCAAACAAAAGTTACCATAAATCCATACAGTTAGCTCTAGCCGCTTTTATTACCAACTAGATAGCTTTCAGCAATAACCCCATAAAATGTATTTTTAAGATTCTTAGCGATTTGAAAAAGAGGAAAGATCCGCCCACCTCTACCATCACCTCCGGAAAACAAAGTGAGGAACTTGCCACCTATTTCATTCAAAAAGTAGAAACCATATATAAAACATTCCCCAACTGCCTCAGGGCCCCAGAGTGCCCTTCTTTACCCATAACCCATGCCACTCTGGAGGTCGTTCCTCCTATCTCTCAGGAGGGGATCCTTGCTCTGAGCACCAAAGTCAAATCGGGATCTCCCCTTGACCCCATGAGACCGGCTCAATTCAGAGATTGCTTACCCGTGCTCCTCTCACCCTTACTTCTGACCATTAACTCCTCATTTAGCATGGCTTCGGTTACAACATCTTGGAAACATGCCAAGGTACTTCCTTTGTTGAAAAAACCTCTTCTGGACCCTACTAAGCCCGAAAACTTTCGTCCGATTTCTCTCTTGCCCTGGGTGGCTAAAGTGGCGGAGGCACATGTCAACAAAGTTCTCTCCGACTTTTTAAATAACAACATGATCTTAGATCAGTCTCAGAATGGATTCCGCGCTGGCCACAGCACCGAAACAGCACTCTTAGCGGTGAGTGAACATCTGCGCTCCATCCTAGATGAAGGTCAAACTGCTGCACTCGTATTGCTCGATCTGAGTGCCGCGTTTGACACGGTATCCCATCAGATCCTACTGCGTTGGCTAGAAGAAGCGGGAGTAAAAGATCTTGCCCTTGAATGGTTCCGCTCCTTCCTGTCAGACAGATAATTTCAGGTCTATGCCCCCCCTTTTGCTTCCTCCACTCAGCCCATCAAGCAGGGGGTTCCGCAGGGCTCGGCTTTAAGTCCGGCTCTGTTTAACCTTTATGTTCAGCCTCTGGCAGCAGTTGCCCGCGACCATGGGCTCTCCATGGTCTCTTACGCAGATGACACCGAGCTGATGGTGGCTCTTTCGGATGATTATGCTAACGGCGCCACCCAGTTTCAGACGGGCCACGAGGCGGTTGTGGGCTGGATGACGGAGAACTGTCTCCAGCTCAACGCCAATAGATCCGAGGTGCTACTGGTGGGTAAGGACAAGGGGCTTTGGAACTCTCAGTGGTGGCCCTCTTCCCTAGGCCCTGCCCCGTCCCCCAACCTTGGGTTTTCAAGAACACACCAAAAAAAATCGCTGGTACTTGCTTCGGTCTGCTACGTAGCTTAAGGCCCATTCTCCATTTTTTCGACGCGGCCACACGCCAACTCATAGTCCAGGCTACTATTCTTTCCAGACTTGACTACGCAAACTCCTTGTTGCTGGGCGCCAATAAGGCGGAATTGAACCGTTTGCAGCGCATCCAGAATTCAGCGGCACGTGCCATACTTGGACTATCGAGATCGTGCTCTGGAGCCGGGGCTGTTCGCCGCCTCCATTGGCTCCCTATCGCTAAAAGGGTCGATTTCAAGACCCTATGCCTAACTTTTAAAATCCTAAAGCTCTCTTCTCCTGAAATCCTGTTGGGCCTGATCACCCCTTACATCCCCAGCCGCAGGTTGCGTTCCTCTGAATTGATTCTGGCCCCTGTCCCCAGAGTCAAGAGATCGAGAGCCGGTGGCAGATCTTTCCGTCTCCTTGAAGCCAAGCTGTGGAACTCCCTCCCCTTAAGGATCCGCAGCTTGGAGTGCCTGTTATCCTTTCGCAAGGCTATTAAAACCTTTCTTTTCCCCATGACTTAACCGTCTCTTGTCTGGATACTGCTGTTAGCGCCTGGACGTCCCTTCGTTGGGGCAGCTGCGCGCTCTACAAATGATTTAACATAACATAACATAACATGTACGGTACTTAAAGGAGATACTCCAAGAGAACTGATTTAACTGATTGTCCTCCATACTTTGTTAATCAGTGTGGGTGCGATTGTGCCATTTCTTTATTTTATTACATTATAGACTGTATGTTTGAAGAACCGAGGTTTACTTACAATTTAGTAACAGTAATTAAGCTCTGTGAAGAGAACCATGTGCTGCCTCGGTGTAATCAGGGCCGGTTCTAAGATTTTTGGGGCCCTGGCAGGAAGGGAATGTGTGAGGCCCCTCTAAATTGCAGAGACATGACCATTCAGGGCTGTTTGCATCTGAATAGATGCCCCTGCGCCTGAAGCTGCAACCCCTCCCTCTCAGTCACCTTCAAACACCTCTTAACAGCTCATCAAGGGCTGAAGGTGTGAGGGTTGCCATCCCTCTGTGCCTCTCCAATGCTGCTGGGTATCTGAGCTTTGGTACTGCATCGCAGTCTGTTACACCCGACCTCAACAGCATCGGAGTCAAGAAGGGAGGTGGGTGGAAGCTGTGCCAGCTTTAGGGTGGTGCAATCGGTGCCCGGTTAAAATTATGGACAAATGGCGTCCGTTAAAGAATCCTTAATGGACAGACGGCCGAAATTACGGACTGCCCGTGAAATTTACGGACGGTTGGTCACCCTACTCGAACGACGCATTCATTTCACAAGGGCACACTCAAGTCAGGACTGGCGGAACTTCTTCAGCGCTGTGTAGTTATCCCTAAAGAACGGAAGCGGGGCCTCCAGTCGGTCAGGACACGCAATGCGCGGCGCATCACTATCTACACGGTCACCGTGCATATCTCACCCCTCAGAAGATAAGCAGCCTGCTCCCGGGTGCCAGCAGTGTATGCCCGGTGAGGCACAGCGGACGGGGATATTACCCCACATGGCGTGTATGTGTGTGGTGTGAACAGGTCACCTCTTTCCGCTAGGCCCCGGTGCCCAGGGCTTTGTGTGGGCCAGGTCCTGCCCGTTTTGCTGAGCCTCGGCAGTTTTTAAAAGCAGGTGCCGAGATGGGTCCCTATCGGGGGAAACAGCATTTACAACGCTGTCTCCACAAAGATGTACCTTTACAACGCTGTCGTTACAACAACTACATTGTTACCACACGTACCATTACATCGCAAGTCGTTTCAACGACTTGATGTAAGGGGCGCGGTGGTGTTGGATTTAAAATCCAACACCTTCCCTGCTTTTGCACAAACTGGAGTAGGAATAGTAAATAATACTATTCCTAAGTCCAGTGCGGCCCCTACAGAAAGTCGTTGTAATGACCTGTGATGTACTGGTTCGCATTGTAACAATGCAGTCGTTGTAACGACCATGTCGTGTATGGCATGCGATGTATTCGCATGCATTGTAAGGCGACATATTCCCCTATCAGGATCTCCATTTTCACCATCAGGGTGAAAAAAACAAACCTTAACACTGCAATAGTACAGCTCATCACTGCCTTTGATGTCACTTCAAAGAGACTAGTTTTTTCAGTTTTATATACCACAAACTTGGAGAGCTTTACATGAGCACCAGTTACATTACACAAGTATATTTATTTTTTGAATCACACGACGTCAGTCAGGCTCGAACCTGTTGTCTCAGCTCGAAAGCTCTGGGCTTAGCCACAACCTCCCCCACAAGAGCATTTTCAATATACAATGAAGTTTTTATTTTGCTGAGTTTTATATAGCACAAACATGACCCAAATCCAATCAGAGTGCCTTACATAGCACCAGTTACATTACATGAGGGCACACATTCGTTTTTTGTTAGGCACGGGGAGATTAAGTGATTTGCCCAGAATCACAGGAAGTTCAGCGTCATTACCGAGACTCGAACCCAGTTCCCCAGTTCCGAGGTCGAGCGCCCTAGCCGTTAGGCCAACTCCTCTCCTGGAGAGCTAGTTGTTGCTTATTTATCTTATGTAACTTACAACCATTGACAAACCAATAGTCCTGGCTTGTTTTAGGTGTAATGTTACTTGTGTTATATATCTAAATGAATGGACAGAAGCAGCAAAATACCAGCGGGGCAGCACAGCTTTTTAACTTCAGTGTTTTAAGCCACGCCCTTAATTACAGCGGTCACGCCCCTGATGAGAGAACCCCAGTTTTTTCATCCCACTTAAAGCCCTGCTGTGCCTCCTCGATGTATGACGTATCACCAAATGAATGAAGGGGCTGATATGGTCCCAGAATTGATACTGGCTAAACGCTAAATCACCATGATTTGGAAATCGGCCAGGGCACATTCACTGCGTCATTGGGAGACGGACGGACATGCGTAAATGGGCGCAGCCGAGGTAGCAGTCCATACACGGCTACGTACAGAGATGATACAGAAGCAGCAGCGGTTTTCTGCAATGGGCAGGCGGGCGGCGCCCTCCCTTTCCTGACCGCCGCCGCTGCTCGCCTCGCTCGGCAGCTGCGCACCATTTGGATTTAAAATGATAAGTAACAGCAATGTAACTTATCATTTTAAATCGAAAGCGGAACGGTGAACGCGCGCCGCACGGAACTACACTGCCCAGCCTGCAGTGTTCTTCAGCCCGAGTCGGAGTCCTGCTGCTGCTGCCTGCCTGCAACGCTCGGAGTCAGACTCCAGCGTCATTGCATCATGCAGGCCAGGCAGCAGGGCAGGCACTGAGTTAATGCAGGTGTGGGGCAACTTTGTGACACATGCACTTTGCGCATGTGTCACAAAATGAAACTTTAGATCTACCAGGAGGACATGGTGTCAGCCCGGTAGTTATGTTGACAGCCCAGTTGGGCCCACGGCCCCGCCCACTGATGACGCCAGGAAGGTCAAAATTCCAGAGCAGCCTCGGGCGGGTACTGTATAAGCCTGAGGCTGCATTACTCTACCACACTGCCCTGCCTCACCCCTCCCTTTCACCAGTCGTCACTGGATGGGGTGGGGCCAAGCATAACTGACCCAACCCATCTCTATGACGAGTTGGGAAAGGCAGGGTTTTTTTTTCGTTATTACAATAATGATTTCCAGCATTATTGTAATAACTTTACAGACACTGATTTAACAAGTAATAAACACACACACATTTCCTTGTGTCACAGAGTCATGAGACTTAACTCATGACCCTGTGAGGTGGAGTCACATGCTACATGCTGCACAGAGTCGAGCATTCACTTTCAGCTCCTCTGAACCAGCAGCAGCTCTGAATTGAAGGTGGCAGGAGCAGGTCCAGAGAAGCACAAAGCACACAGCAACCAGTATCGAGGCCATCAACTTGCTGACTAAGACAGAAGCAGCTGCCTGATAAGGTAAGTGTGAAATAATAATTTGTACTTTTAATTTTTTGTTTAATGTTTGCATTATGCTGCTTTATATAATTATTTTAGCATATTGCCCAGTTGGTTTACCAGGTCTAGTATAATGCCTCATGAGTGCATTAAAAAGAATTAGCAAGGGTTAATATGATGGGGGGGGTCCTGAGCTTACGTGGTGAAAGCATCTTTCTGGTTGTGAAATCGCTGTGGGCAGTTCCTGGCCTGCGTCTCCCTCCCGCCGCCGCGTTGGGCATTCTCGCGGCCGCGGTCGGAAGGGACTACAATTCCCGGCGTCCATCCCTTCACGGAAGTTACCGCCCTCAGCCCGCCTACAGCGCCTGGAGGCGCTACAAAAACCCAGCCCACCCTCGGCAGAGCGGGGGTCCTAAGCTTACGTGGTGAAAGCATCTTTCTGGTTGTGAAATCGCTGTGGGCAGTTCCTGGCCTGCGTCTCCCTCCCGCCGCCGCGTTGGGCATTCTCGCGGCCGCGGTCGGAAGGGACTACAATTCCCGGCGTCCATCCCTTCACGGAAGTTACCGCCCTCAGCCCGCCTACAGCGCCTGGAGGCGCTACAAAAACCCAGCCCACCCTCCGCCTCGCGGACGCGCGCGGGCGTCGCCGGGCTGAGCCCGGGCAGAGGGCGGGCCGTCTGTGGCCGTCAGGGGCCACAAGAGGCCGGGCCGGGCTACCCCACTGACATTCTTGCTATTGGATATACCAGCACTCAAGGTACTGTGACACAAGTCTGATATGCACTTTAAATCCCTGACTTATCTTATGTGTCTGAATCGGCGGCCACTTTGAACTACAAACTTATTGGTTATCCTCTCTTACAGCTTTGTGTCAACTAACATTTTAGGGATCAACTGTAAAATTTAGTGCAATTGGGTGTACTCACACTTTGGTTGTAACCATGAAACGCAATGGTAAAAAGGTTAGTCTTTCTACCTCACGCCCAACAACTAGGCAGCAGGCTACAACTGCGCAACCTCTTCCAAGCCTGACAGCTATTGATAAAATGCTGCAGCAGACAATCGGAGCTGTGGCCTCGGCCATAGAAAGTACAGAGCGCCGTTTATCAATTACCCCTGCAATTCCCCCTTCTTCTCAATTAGTGGAGGAAGTGTCAATTGCCACAACTAACGCTCTTGATCTTAATTCTTCCTTTATTTGCTCCTTTGCTGATCTACCCTGCGCACAGCCCACTACCAGTGATACGCACGCCTCTCAGGTCCCCAATTCCCCGCGTCACCTTCCTCCTAATAAGGCTCCTGTGACTCGTAATCCAGTGAAGAAATCCAGGGTTAGGAAGAACAATACATTAAGGAAGAACAAGCTTTTAACTAATTCCTCTGCACCGATTGATAGTTCTCCTACCCTGCCCTTCACGCAGGCTCCTCTGTGGGCCACTCATATGATTTTAGATCTCCAGGCCCATATTGAACATCTACTTGGTTCCCACTTTAAATCCCTCCTGTCTAGGTTGGATAGATTGGTCTCCACCATTAATAACGCCGGCTTTGGCAAAACTAAGCAGCCTACAGATTCTACAAACCCCCCCCCCTTGTCCTGTTCTTGCCGACAACAACGTTTCTGCTGCCACTGAAACCTTCCCTGCTCTCCCTCAAATAGTTGATGTGATTGCCCCCGCTGCAACTATTTCTCTGACTAGGACTACAGACCCAGAAAACTCCAGAACACAGAGGGAGACTACCAATGTGGGGGAAAAACATCCAGACAGTTTAGCTAGAAATCACAGAAATACTCTTACTGAGGGACCTAATACTGTATTACCCTGTATTGATTTGCCACCTGAATCTCTTCCATATGTTGTTGTGCTTGCCGGTGTTCCCCCCCTACCCAAAGGGAAGAACGAGGATTTCTCGGATCTAAAAAATAAATGTATACACTGGTTCAATTCAAACAGCCCCCTCCCCTACAACATCTCTGGAGAAATTTTGGGTGTTCGGAGACTAGATTGGATAGGGTCTACTCCTAAGTCCATCATAGGAAATTGTGTCATTGTCAATTTTAGACATTCACTAGCTGTAAACTACATCTGCAACAAGACACCTTTTAGACCTAACACTCAAATCATCCCATTACATCTGTCATATTTCTATCCAGCCCAACACCACAGAGTAGGACAGATCAGGGGTATGTGCCGGGCAGGGGGGCAAAATAAATTGTACGCTAGATCAGTGGAAGAGACCCAGAATATGCCTTTGTTGCCGCTCTTTGCTCAAAAAAATAGATTCAGTGTGTTGGAGGAGGTGGACTGACCAGTCGTGTGTTTGAGTCCTGTACCCCAACCTGACAAAGCTATGGGTGCCCAATCAGCTGTAGAAAAGGATAGATACGTGAGTGTAATTCCTGAATCTCTGCCAGTATTTTTTCCCCTGACCGCAAGAGTGGAAATAAAACAAACCACCCTTGAAGACTTGGTTGTTCCCCCTGATGATCTTCTGTGTAACGTTAACCTTTTGGGCACCTCAATAGCAATAAACCCCCAAACAACTGAAGTCTGCACAGATCCTACGCCTGGAGACCCAGTAAATAGGAATAGCGCACCAGGCGAGGGAATAAAAATATTGTCTTGGAACGTGGCAGGGATAAAAAACAAGTTATTTAATTTAGAATGGAGTGATTTTGTAGGTACTCACGATATCTGCCTTATGCAAGAAACGTGGGCTACCGAAGAAAATTCAAGGATAGGCTATGCCACTTTTGACATCCTGGCAACCACAAGTGGCAGAGGGAGGCCATCGGGTGGACTTTCAATTTGGGTAGGGACCCATTTGGGAGCCCAGGCAACCGTGATTCCAACCAACTCCCTGGATGTCCAATGCGTCCTCCTAACTTTAAAAGGCAAACCATCGGTTGCTTTAATAAACGTCTATTCAAGGCCAGTCAAGAATGGCCAAGAATCTGGTGTAATAGATGCATTAAAGCATTTTATATTGTCTTTAGACCCCCCACCACAATTAATAATAGGAGGTGACCTTAACTGCCAATTTGAACCCCTTGAGTCTCCTAATATGGGCGAGCTAGACGAAGAAGATCAGTTCTGGCATATACGTGAACCACAGATGTCCCCTGTCAGAGCCTGGACTCCACTCGTCCTTCAAATCAAATCCCTAACTCTTGCACTATCCCTAAGGGCCTGTAATGGGAGATTGGAACCCGATTGCCCAGGCCATCCCACGTTCAACAGACTGGGCCAAAAATCCAATATCGATTATATACTAATGGAAGCAAGACATTGGGACAATTTATTAGAGTTTGAAATCCATCCCAGGCAAGATAGCGACCACAACGCCCTTGTTCTGACTCTGAAACCGGGTAGTTTTGGTCTAACTAACTCTCCCCCCAACTCAAATAGCCCTATACTCCCGATACTCCTTTCCAATAACAGGAGGAGAATAAAATGGCCCTACTTTTTGAAATCCCCTGCTAAACTTGCGCAAGTATATCAGACAGCTCTACCATCTCTTTCCGCAATGGGGGATGTAGGCATAGACAATATGAGTGATCCAACTAAGATTCATACTCACTTAGTTAATAATCTGCGGGGCCTATTTAATCCAGTGGGAAACAAACACCACCAGCTTAGATCACACCCCTGGTATAAGGAACCTTGTAGAAAAGCAAAAAAGGACTTGCTCGCGGCAATTAAAGGTAACGACAGGACCAACATAAAGAAACTTCGCCTAGGCTATAAGAAGATTATCGCCAGGGAGAAGATGGATTGGGAGGAGCAAAGATGGGAGGATCTAAGATTAGCACTTGTATGTAGAGATCCTAAGGCATTTTGGGCCATTGTTAGCTCTGATGGGAATGGGGTAGTACCATCCCTTGTTGCTAACATAGCACCACAAATCTGGGAATCCCATTTTGGGGAACTGTATGGGGATTCGGAGGACCTTTCTGCTACAGACATGTCCCTCGAGTCTAGCTCGGTCAGAGGAATTGATTCTAGCATATCTAATGCTGAGATCCATCCACGCCCTTTTATCTTAACACCTTCATATGGTTGCCAGTCTCAACCATCTTTGTTGGGTGCACCTACTCCTGTGACAGAACTTCCTGTGGCTATCACTCTCAAAGAAGTTGAAATCGCAATAAATAAGCTCCTTCCTAACAAAGCACCTGGCCTGGATAAATTGCCACCGGACTTATTCCGCTCCCAACCAAAAATCTGGGCCCCGTATCTGGTTGTACTATTCAATTCCATTTTGGCGGGGGCTGTTTTACCAGACACTTGGTTGGGCGCGGAGATAGTTCCCATATTTAAAAAAGGCTGCCCATTGAAGCCGGCTAATTATAGACCAATTAGCCTTATTGACACCACCCAGAAATTAATGGGCAGGATAATCCTAGATAGAATACAGGAATGGGTGGACGATAACAGCATCTTGACTACATTACAGGCAGGGTTCAGATCTGGGATTTCCACCATTGACCAGATCTTCCGGCTCCAGGTTCTATATTGGAAAAGTGTGAGAGTAGAGGGTGGCAGTCTCTACCTCATCTTTGTGGACCTGCGAGCCGCCTTTGATCTAGTCCCAAGGAAAAAACTATGGGAAGTCCTGGCAGAAATGGGTCTCCCACCCTACCTGTTGGATATCCTGACTAGATTTCACAGTGGTAATTATGCCCAGGTTAGATGCGGGAGACATGGCGATCTATCCTCACGTTTTCCCGTAAGGAAGGGAGTGCGCCAAGGATGCGTTCTGGCCCCAACATTGTTCAGCCTATACATTAATGGTCTTGTTACTCACTTGGCTGATGTCCCTAATAATGATGCCCCAAGATTGGTTACTGGTAGAGTGCCCGCTCTGATGTTTGCCGATGATACTTTGTTGATATCTAAAACATCATCGGGCATCCAGCGCATCTTAGATGGTTTCCTGGTATTCTGTACTTCCAGAGGCTTGGAGATAAATCTAGAAAAGACTAAATTTATGATCTTTAATCCTCCCAAACAGACTCGACCAAATCCTACCCTAAATGGCTCCCCCCTTGAGAGAGTCAGGACTTTTGTCTACCTTGGAATTACGTTGACCGAGAACTTTGATTGGGGACCTCAAATCGCTAAATCATGGCTGAGACTGTCTCAAATAGCAGGGGGCCTTTGCAAAGTCCAGCAAACCACGGTATACAAACCAGCCGCTCCAGTAGCTGAAATATACCGATTGCAAGCTAGAACAGCTTCATTGTATGGGGCGGAGTTATGGGGCCATAAAAACATTGCCAAATTAACCCTGGCTGAGCAGGGCTTTATGAGAAGAATCATTGGCCTTCCTGTAAGTACACCGCTCATTCCCCTACGCCTCGACCTGGGGCTAGAACCAATTGAAGATCTGGCAACTCTCCGACCCTTACTTTATTGGAAAAGGCTCTGGACGGTGCATGAACTGGCACCTTTCAGAGAAGAATTCCTGGAGGTCTGGCCATTAATTAAAAGCAAGAACATTCCATGGCTATCCCATATCAAGGCTTTCAGCATAAAGATTGGCAGGACCGATCTCTGGGAACTACCGGAGGTAGCCTGCACACGGATTTCTAAACCTGATCTAAGAGGCCACATAAGGGAGTTGAGATTAGCAACCTTGCATGGTTCAAGCTCTTTGGGGAAACTCACTAATGAGTTTCTCCTAGTAAAACTAGAAACAAGAGCAGAGGCCTTTCTTGATGTAATTCATCCGTCCCTTGCTAGGAAACTCTATTTGCAGTTGAGGTACGGCACCTTACCACTCAGAGCATTTACTTGCAAATGGACAAGATCGGAAAACGCAGTGTGCCCGGCATGTAATCATAGCAGTGAAGATATATGTCATGTTTTGTTTTTCTGCCCTGCATACCACTTAATAAGGAAAAAGTGGCTCATTCCCATTTGCAAAAACTTAGGGTTTAGACACTGCATGCTCGCATGCAGGGTCTTAAGATATGATACTCACCCCCCAATTGTTTTTGCTATGTCTCGTTTTTTATATGGGTTTTGGCGCAGAAGGAAATGTTTTCTTTAACACTTCTGTCTCTTAACAAATGAATCTTTTGATAACATTAGTTTAATACGCCTTTTAACCATTGTATTAACTTGACACTATTTATTGTTTTAAATGAAATGTGTAATTTTCTTGTTATTTATTCTGTGCTTTTATGGTCTCCGACCGAAATAAAGTTATCAAAATGAATGAATGATATTAACCCTTGCAAGTTTTTTTAAATGCACTCTATGTCTGATGCAAAGCAGATCATGTAATATGCAGATGACAATATTTTTACTTTATGTAGCCAGATAAGTGGGTCACTGCTTTTAACACAGAGATAGTTGTTATCGATAGTTCATAAATTGTATTCCTTCTAATATAGCACAGTGAGCTATAAACAACATACAACTCTTACACCTTGTATCCCTCACTCACTTATGTAACACAACCTGTACATTCATTTACACACATTTTCATAAAGCGCAACTCCTTAACCATAAGGGTTTCAAGCAGTTTTGGGGTGAAGGGAGCGGGTGAGGGGATCTGCGGTTCAGTCGAAGAGCCAGGTCTTGAGGTCCTCCCTGAATTGCGAATTTAATGGTGATTGCCTGAGGTGGACAGGCAGGGAGTTCCAGGAGTTAGGAGAAGGTTCTTTCTCCAGCAGTGGTCTTGCTGATACGTGGGAAGGTGGCCTGGGCCAGTTGGACGGAGTGGAGATGTCTGGTGTATGTGTAGAAGGAGAAGTGGAGGTTGAGGTATCCATCATGTGTTTGTTAAGCGCGACTACTCACCAGTAAGGGTCAAAAGGCGCTGGGGAGGAGGGGAAGTGCAGGTTCCAGTCCATCAAGGAGGGGGTCTGTCGAAAAGCCAAGATTTTTAGGTTTCGCGTGAAGATGGGAGTGATGTTGTCTGTCTAAGGTGAGCGGTAAGGCATTCCAGGCTCTGGCCGCGAGGAAGGAGAAGGAGCGGCTTCCCGATCTGTTTTTTCTGGCGCGGGGTACAATGGCGTAGGAGAGCTGGGCTGATCGTAGGTCCTTTTGGGTGAGTGGAATTTGAGTCAGCTGTTCAGGTATGCTGGTCCGGTGTTGTGGCGGGCATTATGTGCGTAGGTGAGAATCTTGAAGGTGATTCTAGCCTCGATGGGGAGACAGTGGAGTGTGAGCAGGTGCTGGGAGATATGGCAGTGTCTTGGCAGGTTGAGGACCAATCTTGCGGCGGCGGTCTGGATGTTTTATAGCTTGCGGGAAAGGTTTTTGTTTATTCCGGCATAGAGTGCGTTGTCGTAGTAGAGTCTGCTGGTGATGAGGGTGTGAGTGACGGTCTTTCTGTGCTCAAGGGGGATCCATTTGAAGGTCTTAGGTAGGAGGCAGAGGGTGTGAAAGCAGGAGGATGTGACAGAGTTGATCTGGCTGTCCATTTTGAGCTCGGAGTCCAGGATGATACCAAGGTTGCGTGCGTGGTCAATAGGTGGGGGGTCGTCCGAGGGCGGGGGCCACCAGGTGTCGTTCCAGGCGTCGGGGTGTGGGCCCATGATGAGTACTTCTGTATTGTCAGTGTTGAGTTGTAGGCAGCTGCTTCTCATCCATTTTGCGACACCTTCCATGCCTTCTTGAAAGTTGTGTTTGGCTGCATTGGGTTCGCTGGATAGGGAGAGAATGAGTTGAGTGTCATCTGCGTATGAAACAATGTTAAGTCCATGGGTTCTGACGATGGGGCGAGCGGAGCCATGTAAACGTTGAAGAGCCTTGGGCTGAGGGAGGACCCCTGGGGGACTCCGCAGGTGGTTGGCGTAGGGTCCGAGAGGAAAGGTGGGAGTCTGACCCGCTGAATTCTGCCGGAGAGGAAAGAGTGGATCCAGTCGAGCGTCTTGTCCCAGATCTCTCAGTCATGGTGGGGATGCACTGCGAGATCCTATGAAGTAGATGGAGCGTGTGGAAATAGGAGGATGAAATGGCGTTGATTTGGGGGTTTATTGAGAGCGAGGAGTCCAGGAAGATGCCAGGGTTTTGCGCGTGGTCAGTGGGTAGTGGTCATTGTGGGTCCCCTCTGTGTGTGTGTAGGGGGGTGCACTGGGGGGGCACCATGAGTTCCATGCACCAAGTGGCAGGCACTGCGTGGTGCCTGCCACGTGGTGCAGGGAAATGCTGTGCATGCTCTTTTGACATTGCGGACGGTGCTGCAGCCAGCAGCACCGTCCGCAATGTTAAAAGGCCAGTATGGCGGGCGCATCCTAATTGCACTGGTGGGACTGCCGCACGTCTGGCGGGCGGTCAAAACCATCATAATGAGCCCCTTAGGTCTTGTTTGAGCTAAGCTTGAGGCAGCTGTCCTTCATCCAGGTGGAGACTGATTTATCTCCTTGTGGAAGTTGCTCTTGGTGGCTGTGGGTTCTTCTGTGAGGGAGAGAATCAGCTAAGTGTCGTCGATATAGGAGACAATGTTGAGTCTGTGGTTTCTGACGATGGCTGCAAGTGGAGCCCTGTAGATGCTGAAGAGGGTGAGGCTCAGGGAGGATCCCTGAGGCCCTTTGCAGCTGATCTCAGTGGGTTTTGAGTTGAATGGTGGAAGTCTGACTCTCTGTGTTCGGCCGGTGAGGAAGGAGTTGATCCATCCAGGGCTTTGTCGCGGATGCCAGCGACGTGGAGTCTTGCTCAGAGGGTTTGGTGGGAAACAGTGTTGAAGGAGGCTGAGAGGTCCAGGAGGATGAGGGCAGCTGCTTCGCCTCGGTCGAGGCATTTCCATCTAGGTGTGAAGCTCTAGATAGCTCCCTGGAACTAAAGGATGCCGATGGCCCTTTAAATTTGGCCTGATAGAATCTGATAAGCCCCCCTACCCCCTTTGCACGTTGCTGCTTGGAATGAAAGCAGACAACCTGCAGGTGCTGCTGAATGTGTCCCTCTTACAAATGGGGATTTTGGTTGGCTAGGGTATACACCTAAGCCAGCAATAACCCACCATTATAGTCAGGTTAATTCAGATACATATGTAAGATTACCTCTGCTCATCGTCTGGTAGCTTGGCGCAGAGCAGGCAGGCATATCAAAGAGGCAATGTCTAAAGTATTAGTGTAAAGTAACACAGTAAAAGACACCACAAAAAAACTTCACACCAGTTGTAGAAAAAGAGGCCATCTTTATCTAATTAAAGCTAAGCCTAAAGGACAACAGTCTGATCAGTTTATTAAGAGTTATGCCAGTAGTAAAGTTAATTGCTCATTCTCCTGGGGCATCACAATGCTCAAGAAAGATGCAGGTGCTCCCTTTGAGGGAGTCATAGTAACATAGTAATCCTCCACTGGTCACCTCCGCCTTGGAAAGGTCTTCAATGCAATGGGGGTTGAAGTCAGGCCGTGGGCCCTCGAGAGAGTACCTGGGGATTGGAGTCGCTGCTCTGGCTGTCTGCGGTCTCGCACACGGGGTCCACGGGGCGGGAAGTTGAGTTGGGTACCAGCATGGCCGAAGGAGCACAGTCAGGTCTATGACCCCATACTGCTGTGTTGGCGGGCCTCACACATGGAGCCAATGTTGGTAAGAGGAACAGAGGCAGGCAGGGCTAGGGTTCAGCCACAGTAGAGTCACATGAGGTGTTCCCATAACTCTGCTCACTAAACCAACAGGATTCTAGAGTTCATGCACAGCGCCACAGGCACTCACTGCAATGCACACATACTAAAACATACACACACATTGGTTCACATATATTTGTTTAAACGTGTATGCACTTCTTTGCAGAAACCAGCAACTCTACACAAAATTACACAAATCACAATGCTTGCAGAGACCCAGGATCTCACTTGCACTCATGCACATTCCATTAAAACCACCTGAATTTATTATCTTAAATGTTTGTGTTTATTTGTATTGTGTAAAACAGTATTGTACAGGTAGCACATTTGCTAGAAACATTACATTAATACAGTGCAGTAATGGTTGGTAATAATTCTTGTTTTAATTCTTTTAGCACATGAGAAATTGGACTTAAGACTGATCGTAATATAATCACATTCAAGATCAGTACTGCGAGATATCGTAAGAAGACACGTGGTGGCTCCGGCCCTGCTGTGACAGAACCTTGATCGAAACTCAGCTTCCTGGTCCTAGACCTCAGGCCAGAAAGTAGGACATGCTTCTCTATTTACGGCAAAGGTCCACATTCAGCTGTGTATTGGTGCCAACTGCGTGGTCTTTAGGTGTGGAGGCCTGTTGGGTTATCCTAGCAGAACAGTGCAGAGAGTATGAGGTTGTGGCGAGTAAAAATTTTAGGGGGATAATTTTGTTTTTTTCAAGATTAACTATGAGAAGTCCAAAAATGTTGATTTTTAAATCTTTTATTATTGTATGTTCTCTTTCATTTATCTAACTGTAGCCTAATAATCCCTTACTATCCCTTAATGCTTACCGTCCCTACAGATATTAAACCCCAAACTGCCCATACATTCTGTCGTTTCTTGATGATTAAAAAATGGACTACTCTTTAATGCTACCCTGATTCATAATAGCCCTGTACTACTCCTTAGTGCTACCCTAAAATCCCGTAATTATCCATTAACGCTAACTTTACCTGAATCATTACAGTTCATTGCTAGTCTCCTGACCCTTTACCCCATCTCATTTTAAATGCTCCTGTCTACTTTGGGAGGATGGCCCTTAGCCCTGCTACGAGTACACTTATGTTTCCTGTATAATGCATGAAAGCCAGTACTTATTGTCATTCTATTTTTTCAGTCAACAATGTTTTCACACCGATGTTTTTCAGTCTACTTTTTTCCGTACCATATTTTTAATGCACACAGAGTATGTACAGTGAGTAGGATATATAAAATCTATCTAATGTGTTGTGACAGTGTGACTCCTGTCCATTTAGTAATAGGATCACTGATATGGCTAGCACTGTCTAAAGGATGTAATTATAGTCTGTCTTGTGTGTAGAATAGCTCCATCCATATATTTTTAGAATTTGGAAAAAGTCTAACTGCAATGGTAAACTCTTAATTGGAAAAATATACATTTATTTTGCTGTGCTTGGTACAGACGGCTACTGGATATATCAGAGATCTGCCTAGAACTCTTTTAAAGGGTATTGCTCAATGCAAGTCGTATGCTTTTTACAGAAAATTTCAACATGTTTTCTATTATTTGCCATCTAAAGTCAAGTCCAAATGTATAAGTACTTTGTTTTAGGTTTACTCCTAACATATACTGATTTTATCCTTATAATAGTAATTCAAGGATCCCATAATTGGAATATACCCTTTAAATTCTAGGCAGATCACTGAATTGACATGCTCAAGCTTTTCAATCACCACTGGTGTTGTGCATGCAATGGCACCTAGCCTCAAAGCTTACATCATATTTTAATTATTAAGAGGATCCCAGGAGGAATTCTGAACTAGTTACAAGGCTATACCACTTGGGGGACAGCTGTACGTGCTGCTGCAGTTGCATTCCTGTCAGAATGAGGATGGATGACTAATTGCTGTTACTATTGTGTGCATGACAATTCATATTAGTGTATTCATTATTTTGCGTAATATAGTTTTTGTGTCTTCAACCTAGGGAATATTTAAAAACAGGTTAGGTTTTCTATTTCCAGTCTGATCTATTGCTAGACAAAATGAACACAGTTGACAGTTTACTCGTAAACCCCTTTTTGGTCTTGACACATGCAGATAAACTGCAAGTGAAAACATTAGGAGCTGATATACCTGAAATTAAAATTGAGCAGTCTGCAAAAGATAGGGGACAGGGTTATACACGTCAGTTTACCAGAACATGGTATGATAGGATAGAGTGGCTTACTGGTAGCGCTTCTAAAAATGCTTTATTCTGTTTCCCTTGCTTACTTTTTGGAGGTGAAGTTGCCTGGACAAAAACAGGAGTTACTGACCTAAAGCATCTGGCTGAAAAAGTAAAAATACATGATTCCTGTAAATCCCATTTGACAAATATGTTGAAATTATCTCTTTTTGGAAAATCGGACATTGTACAGCAATTGAACGAAGCATACCGTGTGGGAGTAAGAAAACATAATGCAGAAGTGGATAAAAACCGATACATTTTATCAAAATTGATTGACTGCATTCGTTTTTGTGGTGCCTTTGAATTAGCATTACGGGGCCATGATGAAACTGAAGAGTCTCTAAATCCTGGCGTGTTCAGGGGCCTTGTTGATTTTGTCTCCAGCATTGACAGTGCTATGGAATTGCTGGACAGTATGCTGGAAGTAATAAGAGAATATATTACACAGCAGTTGAGACGCACTGATTATGTATCTATCCAAGCTGACGATACAACTGATGCCTCTACTAAGACACAGTCAGTTCTAGTCTTCCGCTTGGATTGATTGATTGAAATTGCAAGGTAGCTGAAAGATTTTATTGTTTCACACATCTAAAAGACTCATCTGCAGAAACAATTGCCTCAGCCACTCCTAGGGCCATATGTAGGTAGGGTCATATTTACCGACTCATAAATACCGAATTTTACCGATTCGGTATTTATGAATTGGTAAATGTGATGTAGGTAATCAATCGGTAAAATTTACCGATTCGGAAAGGGTCGTTAATTTAGAATCGGTATTTACCGATTCGGTAATGAGGCATACCTTCCCATTGATTCCTATGGGCCAGGAGGCCCATAGGAATGAATGGGAAGCCAGTTACCATTACCGAATCGGTAAATACCGAATCGGTAATGGGGGAGGCAGTATTATGGGTGGCAGGGTGTCACATTGACACCCTGTTGCACCCCTGATTCGTCCATGTGTGCACATGTGGCGCACATACATGCCCTAAGGGCATGTATGTCTGCCACATGGCACTTTGACATCAGCAAAATGTCACGTTTTGCTAGGGATTCTGTATTTATCACCAACCTATATTTGGTGGTAAATACCGAATTCTAATTCCTACACATCACTCATTTGAGTGTTTCCTACATCTCATTTCAGGATTCGGTATTTACCGATTCGGTAAATTACTGAATCCTGAAATATGCCCCCTACATAGCAAATGCCTAAATACCGGTCGGTAACGGGATATTTACCGAAAATCGGCCGTTACCGACCGGTATTTGGCTTCCTACATATGGCCCTTAATGGTTTTCCCTGAGCAATGTGCTAAAGGAAAACAAATTGCTCAAAGCTACGATGGTGCCAGCGTCATGCGTGGTGCAACAGGAGGGGTGCAAAAGAAAATCAGGGATGTTTACCCAAATGCACATTATATTCATTGCTATGCCCACCAACTTAACCTAATTATGGAACAGGCTTCCTCCAAAATATCTAGAGTTAAAATTTTCTTTTCATAGATTGGTGGTATAACAGCATTTTTTGCACGTTCCCCAAAAAGGACTGATATTCTTGAACAAATAGTTTCAAGAAGACTTCCAAGAGGGTCTGCAACTCGCTGGAACTTCAATATTCAAACAATATTGATAATTTATGAATACAGAGACGATCTTCTTGAATACATGTCAACCATTGCAAACAGTGGTGATTTTGAGTCAAATACTATATGTGAAGCTAAGGGATTTAGTAGAACATTAGATGATAGAGAGTTTATATTCTTTCTGTTTCTTTTTCACTGTATAATGCCCTAGGTAGACATTTTGTATAATCAATTGCAAAAGCGAGACATTGACACTGTATATGTCCAGAAAGCTACTACAGACTTTGTGACAAGCATCACCAAAGTACGGGAATCCGTTGACAGTTTGGATTCTACACTGCCACAAGAATGTACATTTGTAAACGGGAGACTGCAAATAAATACTTTGACCCAAGGAGCAAAAGAAGTCTGTGACATTATTGTGGTCCATGCCAGAGAGCGCTTTGCATTCACAAAGCATCTTGTAAGTGCAACACTATTGCAAAGTGACCTTTTTGAAAGACATGACAAATCTTTCCCAGCTGAGGCACTCACAGAAACGATAGAAGCCTATCCTTTGTTAGACAAGGCCAGATTGCGTACAGAACGTTCGGTCCTATATGGAAGACGTGACTTCCGTCAAACTACTGGTGGTGCCATGGCTTTATTTAGCTTTTTGTGTGAAAACAACTTAGAGAAATCTTTTTCTGAGACCATAACGCTTTCAAGAGTTGTCATTACTACACCCATGACAACAGCAGAGTCTGAGAGATGTTTTTCCACACTAAAGAGGGTAAAAACGTTTTTGCGAAACACTATCACTCAAGCTAGACTTAATGCATTGGCTATGCTGTCAATGGAAAAAGAGCTAATAAGGGAAATACCAGAATTCAACAAAAGAACAATCAAAAAGTTTGTTCATAATAAAGATCGATGAGCAAACTTTCTATATAAATAGAAAATATGAATCTGATGTGTAATCATAGTTTCAGGTGTTTATAATAGCTCGGTTTGTTTTGTTTGCTAACATTAGGAAGTACTGTTGGAAATGTACTCATTCCATTTAATATTCATACAACTCCTGTACAGTTGATATGTATTTATATATGTGTGTTTTTTTGTATCTGTGTATTTATAGATATTTATTTTCATATTTTATTATTTTTTTAAATATTTTTGTTGTTAGTGTTATAAAATATGTTGGTTTTGAGGGTATATGTCTTTATATGTACAACATTTAGTTATTTTCCTAAATTATTTTTGTATAACCGTTTTCTACTGTACTAACAGGGACAAGAACCCTTCTACCTAGGAATTGACATGCAAAGTATTTAAATATTGTTTTTATTTTTTAAAATTGTGTTTAAAAATATCATATTGGTTATGAAAGTTCTTAAAATGTACATTTATTTATTTTCATAATTTCTTTTTATTCAATGTTTTCTGCTGAGCTGGCTGAAGGGCACAAGGACCTGAGAGTGGCATACAAAGTAATTATATAGTATTATTTAAAATAATTTTGTTTGTGTTTACAAATATCATATTGGTTTTGAAGGGCTATTTCTTAAAATATACATTTATTTATTTTCATATTTTATGTAGCCATTTTCTACTGTACTGACAGGCACAAGGGACTGAGAGTGGCATGCAAAGTATTTAAAAATAAAGTAAAACGTTTTTACCTAGCCTGCTTATACATATAAAGTTTGTGTTGTTTCTTTCTAAAATAAATGAAAGATTTTTTATGGATATTTCTTATATTTTAAGCAATGCATATTACACTAATTTCATAACGTATTTTTATTTAGTGGTTTTCTAAAATACTGATGGACCCAAGGGCGCTATATGAACTATTTTAAGTACAATATTTACTTCATTTTTTATTTTGCAAAATTGCCTTGCTCAAAAATGCAAAGCTTTTGCTGACTTCCTAAAAATTAAATGTTTGTTTTGAATGGATATTTCTTATACTTGTAGCTATTTAATATGTCATGATTACTGGGCAATCAACATTGAATAGCTGATGCAGAAAAGGAAGTGGCCAGCCTTCATTTCCGGCAGGAACAAAATTACAAGTGTGTTTCTTTGTGGATGTTTATGCACCTATGTTAGGTGTTTTGTATTGGAATGGGTAGAGACAAAGCAGTTTTGCTTAGTACCCTAGCCCTCTTCAGAAGTCGACTTGCTTGGCAACACAGAAATTCTCTGAAATAATGTAGGAGTTTTCTTTTATGAATGCCTAGAAGAACTGATTTTTCAGTCCATTTATCACAGAAACAGTGCTGAAAACTGCACCAAAAAATGCCAATTTTTAAAAAATTTCTTCACCAGTTTAAAATTACACCAGCCGCCACTGTACAGAAGACCCGCCGGGAGTCTGAAATACTTACCTAGAGAAACTCGAAGAATAGCAAGACCGTCCACTCTGATAACCCTCACACCGGCCCTATCAGGGTGATGCCGACGGGTCCCCTTTCTGATCTAGGACAGAAGCAACTACCAGGGGCATATACGGAGCAGGGTAGACATGGACATGAACCTCCCCCCCGAGAGGTAACACTAGTGTCGCTGGAACACCATAGCAAATACCTATACATCACACGGGGACACATGGGCGACATGGACTGTAGGATACACAGTGATGGCATCCAAGAACCTATACACGTGGTTTGGGGGATGGGTCAGTGGGGGTTAAAGTACAAGTTGTAGTATTATTTTGTTCATGATAATAACTCTCAGATACGCGAGCCAAAATACAACTGGCTACTACCTTATAAGGTGAATTTCGCAGCAGAAGCCTAACATGTCACTATCTTATTTACATATTAACTCAAGATAAACGAGCCTGCAGTGTGTGTGTGCTAGAACGATTGATGGTAGCAGTGCTGTAGGATCCTTTTTCAGAGCAGGTGGGGTGGTGCTAAAATCATGATTTTGCACTGTTACATATACATCAGCAGTCACTGTCTGCAAGCCCTCGGACACAGTAGGAACCAAGGGCGTATGATTTCTGCATCCAGCTCTCCATGGTTGCTAAGGTGGTAACCATAGAGAGAAGAGACACCTGGTTAGAGACCAATATTGGGTGATATGATGATGCATCTCACAATTTAAAGTATTCTTGATCTGCTCTGGTAATAGACGTGAACACCGGATTTATCAGAATCTAGGGCGTGATCTCAGGGCACATGGTGCCTGTTGTGAGAACTCTGGGGATGGCGATGACTCTGGAATAAAAACCTTTAACGAAAGCGCTAGATACTGACAGTTCTGATAGAGACAAGACCCAATTAAGCTTCGCTGTAAACCTCTGGAGTATTCACTGCTTTGCCGGAGAGAGCTAGGCTCCTGCAGAGATCCAGAAATTATATCATCATTAGTCGAGACGGGGCTCCTTGAGGCCCTTTCACCCAATGATTTTGCTGCATCTTCAATGGAGATTCCCAGGAGTGCCCCTCAAGGGGATCTTCTCTGAGAAACTAAAAACCAGAATCACGCAGCTAAAGAGCCGCAAGCAGCAGAGGCTCTTTCTACAACTGGGGCTAAACACCACTCAAAACAAGTTGTGACATTAAACGTGTGCCTGCCACCAAGCACTCAGTAAATTTGCAATCAAGCCCTGCCCCTTTGAGACAGATAGTTCCTCTACCCTACTGCCTTTTACTTTGTGAGTGTTGACTGGAACACGTGAGTCGGAGATGGCTTTAATATAATTGGGAAATAATATTTCCTATGGTCACTTTCAGGAGTTGTGGAGACAATGTATGGAGCGGCCTTGGTTCTGTGGTTGACTCCTCTAAAAGTCCTTTGGAAGGCACAGATGTTTACTTTATGAACACTCCTGAATGCAGCACGTTCTTGCCTGGATCCAGAGACTCCTGAATTACTTACACTGCACTTGCAGTTGATATGGCACACTTTTTCTAGGCGTGTGTGTTGATTATGCGGTCCTAACTTCGGAGGGCATCAAGCACTTGCTTGACTTTCTAAGGTACTGCATGGCGGTGCTCAATCCCACACGTAGAATTAGCTAGTCGCCCAAAATGTTCAAGCATCTCATTAGGAATTATGGGATACAAGGGATAATTTGGAGGATTGTGATATAGATTTCTTTCCATTTTAGACCATATTGTATCTCATCAAAGGCACTCCTGAACTCTATTTCACAGATTACTAGGAATAAAGAAAAGAGATAATTTGATGGGCTTGGTTTGAGAGACACAAATCGCTGAGTTGCATTACTCTGTCCCAGGGAGGCATTCCATGGGTGGAGTGTGGGTGTTCCCATGCACCCACCCATGGATTTTGGCACATTCCCAAATTTACCATCACTGGTAGACCTAAAAATGTGTCAAAATAATTCGCTCCCCAAGTGAGGTATAATGAGCAGAAATATCTTTATTTTTCATTGTTTATTCCTCTTTCTATTTGTGCTGCATTTTGCAGCACACAAAGAAAGAAGAAAATGTCTCTAAGAATTGTTTTTGTGCAGAGAGGTGTCCCTTCCTGCATAAAAACAATCCTGCTTACACACAGGCACCTTTACACCATTGTGCAAAGGTGCCTGTGTTGGCGCTAGGCAGCACATTGTGCCCCAGCATAGGGAAAAGACAGGAATGCATTATATAATGTTAAATACAGCGCATTCCTGCGCTTTCCCAATCATGCAGCGACTCGCAGCATGTAATAGAAAGAGCCAAGCCTCAAACGCGTAAGAATAAAATCTAAATTTACTTGAGCGCCTAGACCCAATGGTATTCTCAGTGCACTGATAAAGAGTTCTCCGAACCTGCTGGTTAATATTTAACATCCTTGGTCACATTCGTAAAACTGAAATTTTTCCTAACACATCTATTATAAAACACATCTTGTACAAGCACTGACAGAGACAATTGGCCTGTCTATTAAGGAAAGTGTATTGGTGATCTTGTGTTTGTGGTTGTGTGGACTGGCGAGTGGATGAATGAGGGAATGAGTCAAAGTGTGGACGAATAACCCAGACATGCCATCACTCTAACATTCGAAAACCCACATATGAACAGGCACCTATACACACAAACAAACATGCGCACAAATACCATTATTCAGACATCAACACATATCTTCACATAGCCACAAACCTAACACATATAAATTCACACATCATCCTGTGGAAATCGAAAATAATTGCTGTTAGCATGAGCTGAAGCCATCTTGTTTGCAGCATCCATTTTGTTAGCCTTGTGATTCTGCGGTCTTCACTGTTGCCTGCTTTTCTATTCTACTTGAGTCATCAGCTTTAGTTAACTCCTTCTGTACTGAGCCGGAGCAATGTATGAGCACAGAAAGGCCTGTAGTTGCTAGAATGCACCTGTTTGAGAATATAACTGCCTAGCATATCCTACTGATGTAAGTAGTTCTGTTTCCCCTCCCACTCTGCTGACCAAGTGATATTCATCTGTCCATGTTAGTCGATAGCTATTCCTGTGTATGCTTGTACCTTCTATTTGAGTCTACATGCTTACTCGGTAACAAACTGTGTATAAAAGGCCCATGGTTTCTGTATTCCATGTACTACCTCCTACAGTGCCTGAGGGTGTTGTATTGAAGTAGTCCCACTCATGAGTGATTAATAAACTTGTTCTTTGAATTCCAGCTTCAGTGCCAATCTCTATATTGTTGGTTTAAGGACCCGTGGACAGAGAAGGATGGACCCTGCACCGGTGTGCCCCTAAAAAGGCACATTTCCACAGTTTGGCACCCGACTCGGGCTCATCGGAGACGCGGCCGCCCGAAGGAGTGGTCTTGACGGAGGAATGGAATCTTACTGAGGAGACGTCCTGCATGAGGAGACCCTTGTCTTTGCAGACCGAAGTGACTTTTCCAGTTTTCCCGATCTGACCCTCCAGGTGGTGGCCGGTCCCGACTGGGATCTCCTTTGGCGCACGTTTTGCAGTGACCATTAGGTCGACCTAGAGATTGGCAGTTGGAGGTTGGAGACTTTTGTTTGGTAAGGTCGCTGAAGCGGCACTCTTGATTTTGGATTTGCTTGGCCAAGATTCAGGTTTTGTTTGTTTGTTTATCTTTTGCAATAGATTAAGGCAGGTAATGTGGAGATTTTTCTCTACTTTGGAAGATTTTTAAATAGTTATATTTTACTACAATTTGGTAGCATGCCTGCTCCTAGCGCACTCCGTAGGTTGTGTTGCTGTCTTGGAGGTACCAAAATGGATTTAGAAAGAAGTCAGCTGGTTGCCCCAGAGGGGCATATGTACATTAAATACGGTATTTCTTCCATAATGTATAGTACACTGTGGAACAAATATACGAAAAAGGATCCTGATCTACGATGGCCAGTAAATGGTTCATTTGATTTGAAAAAGATTCAGTATGAAGAGCAGTGTCTGTTTAAACAAAAAAGTCGACAAGATATGATTGATTGTGTACGAATGTGGGAAAAAGAAGTGCGAGAGAGAGTGAGGAAAGAAGACGCTATAGCAGAAAAAGAACAGCGTAAAACGATATATATGAAAGCATTGAAATTGAAAAATAAAGAGATGAAGACGATAAAAGAAAAAGAGGAAAGGGAGTGTTGTGTAGAGGTAACTGGCCAGTACTCTATTAGGACCCCTAGTTATCCCATACTTAATAAACCTCAGGATGATTTCATCTTGTTAGATAGACCTCCACCCCGTATAAATTCCCTAGTGCCCCTGAGAATGAGGGTTCTGATGAGGAGCATTTGTCTTCAGAAGAAAAAGATTAAGATAAGCAAGATGGGTGGAAGACTCGCTCTACTTTGAGTACTGAATGTAAGGCCACCCCTCCATCAACTGCTCCTTAAGCAGCTCGTTGGGAGTGCCTCTGCTCCAGAAATCGTAGCAATCGTTCAGCAATGCAAAGATTTAGAGCAGTTATATTTTGTCGAGATGTTTACTTGGGAGGCAATACTCAGTTTTAGAAAACATTCTGATGATTTAGAGCCCTCTTTTATAAATTCTAATTATAAACAATTAATTGATGGCACCTTTCTTCCTTCACAGGTGCCTGATCTAATTAGACGAGTGGTTAAATTGCGCACTGAGACGTTCCGTCTGCGAGAGGAAAAAAAAGCAGCTGGTAAAGCTACAACTGAACAAACAGTTCAGACCCCAGAGCAACAAGAGGGAGCTACGAAGACAGATAAAGATACTAGTGATATTGAAGTTACTATGAAACCCGTGCATGAAGCAGCACCTCTGTATGTTCCCCCAAAGGGAGCGCGAACGAATGAAGATAAAGATTCAGATGATGCAAAGGGATATTTTGTTGATAATTGGGTCTACACTCCTTGGAGTAGGGCAGATGTTATGGCTCTTTTAACCTCTGTTTAAAAAAAAAAAATTGAAACATATTTTATTGATTTTGTACAACAAAATCATATGTAAAAGGAGGCTGCATATTGGTACATGATATTCACGTCTCATATCATATGCGATTACATCACTTGGACAAAAAGACTCAACATTATCCTTGAGAACTTCTTACATTTCTTGATTAATATTGCGTTGCTTCTTGTGTTCAATAGGGAAGGTTCATGTCTACAAATCAGAATGCGACATTGTTACTCATACACATCCTTCAGAAATCAGCCGGTATATGTAATTTTAAATTCTATAAAGTTGAGTAAATACGTCTTATCATGTTACATCTAACTTACTATAACAAACTCCCCCTCCTCTCCCTCTTCCCACATGCCCGGCAAACACTTCCCATTGTCCATATGTCCTCATGCTCATACCGTGTATCCGTATACATAGTTTCTCTGTGTGCAATCCTGTCCTCACCCCATCTTGTTGTGTAGTAAATACTGCTGATATCGTACTTATGTGTAAATACAGCCTTCAATCTGGGGTTTGGGTAGGTGCAGCTATATCCCCTCAGTACAATTGTATGTCAATCACAGCATATTCCTTCATCAATGCATTCCAAGCCATAGATTTCGGTGTTTTTCGTAACCCCCTGTGTTCTTCTCTTTGTAATTCAGCCCCTTCTGCTTTACCCCACCTGACCATTTCCGCATGCCATTCCTGCAAAGATGGCGCCCTAGCGCCCTTCCCATTGTGTTGTAATGTTCCTTCTGGCTAATAGGAGCACAAGATTAGCGAACTTATGAAGTGGCTTACCCTTCTTCCCTCGTGGCCCCAGTCCCAGTAAACAGTATTCCAGCGAATCATTGTTGCACACTGGGGCGACATCCTTAAATTTTTGACACACAGACGCCCATTAGTGCCCTAATCTCGGGCAATCCCACAACATGTGTATCAGTCCCGCATCAGGGGCGTGGCAGCGCGGGCACGTATCCCCCGTACCCGGGAACATGATGCACAGTCTACATGGGGTCAGATTGGCTCTGTGTACCAGCATCAGTTGGATGAATTTAAATTTGAGATTACGTGACACTTTTTTTGGATGCCCCAGTATGATGTCCCATTCCTTATCTGTACGTACGCGGCCCACATCTCTATCCCATTTTTCACAGAGTGGCTGCAATGATATCGCTGCTACTGTACGGATCCCCTGGTATAGCCATTTTGTCAGGTGTGCCCCGTGTCCCATTAGGTATTGCACAGTTAGTAGCTCGTGTGTATCTGGTTCAATACCCCCCTGAGCCCAAGTGTCCCGAATAAATCTAGAAATGCTAGCGTGTAATAGGATCAGTCTATCCGGTGCTCCATGCTCTCTTACAAAGGCCTCATGTGACATTAGTGTACCCTCCGAGAAGAACACCCCAATTGTAGTAATCCCCGTGTCTGTCCAGGCCAATATTTTTCGGTTAGTTACTACACCTGAATGTGTAGGAATACCTAGCAGCGGAATGGTAGGAGCATATGGTAACGTCTGTTTCGTATATCTCAGTGCGCTTCTCCAATATATGATTGCTATTCTTAATAGATGGGGTGTCGATGTTGGTATCTTGGCCCTGGGCAGTAAGAGCCTATGTATGTCTCCGTGCTCCGATTCCCGGCGTGACATATCTAGTTCCTGCAGGTTACGTCCCGCCACCCAATACGCTAGCCACTGCAGCTGGCTAGCGTAACAGTACACCTTCAAGTCTGGTACCCCCAGTCCCCCTGTTTTGTACTTAGTTGTAGTTTCATTAGTCTAATTTGTCTGAGCCCCGTGCCCCAAATCAATGCTATTACTAAGGAATTCAACAATTCAGAAAACCCCTGTTGGCACAAGTATAGGCAGATTGGTGAAATAGTAAAGCAGTCTCGGGAGTAGCACCATCTCAGTTATGGCAACCCGCCCAGCCACCGATAGAGGCAAGAAGGTCCAAAACTTAACTTGGGATTTGAGAGCAGTTACTGCACGGGTCAGGTTGCCATCTAACACATCTGTCGTATCCCGGTAGATCTGTATTCCCAAATACCGAAAGGTATCAGGCGCTATGTTAAATTTTCACTGTCCGAAGTTTAACTGTCCAGTACGTGTGTGGTCAGCGAAAGAAAAGGCATAAGATTTAGTGGCATTTATCGAGAGGCGAGTTAACTCCTGAAAGTGAGCAAAAGTTGAGGGCAGGGTTCTAAATCCATATCCATATAATTGATATATAGGATGAGGTCGTCTGCATAGGCAGAAACGATATGTGTCGTGTGGCCCCTCAGTATTCCCTTGTTCCCCATTAGGGAACGGAGTCTATGCAGAAGTGGTTCCAGCGCCAAAATAAACAATAATGGCGATAATGGGCAGCCCTGCCTCGTACCACTAGCTACTCTGTACTGCTGCGAAATATGCTGCCTCGTACGTGCTTGCGCCATAGGGTTCATGTATGGCAGTCGCACCCAGCTAATATATTCTACTGGTATTCCAAACCTAGAGAGGGCATAGAACATGTAATCTCAATACAGCGAGTCAAATGCCTGTCGTAAATCAGGCGAAATGCAACCCTTCTTTGTTTCCATGTCAAGTGTACTGGTCATGATTTGGTGTAATCTTCGAATGTTAAGCGCCGTACTCCTACCTGGCACAAATCCGCACTGGTTGGTATGTATCAGTTTCGGGATAAACTGACAGAGTCTGGTGGCTAATAATTTACTCAGTATCTTATAGTCCGAGTTTAGTAGCGATAAAGATCTATATCCCGACATGTCGGAACCGTCTCGACCTGGCTTCAGAAGTGAAACCACAGTCGCTTGCAATGTAGTGGAGGGGAGTATACCCGTTTCCAGTGACGCATGATACAGGCACTGTAAATGGGGTACCAGCAAATCAGCGTATACAGCATAAAATTAAATAGGTAGGACATCGTTGCCAGGGGTTTTATTGCGCGGAGGAGATTTAATCGCCTGTCTTATTTCTATACTGGTCACCGGTCGTGCCAGTTCCTTACTGTGGTGCTGTACTAGCTGTGGAATTTGCAAACCGTCAAAGAAGGACTCAAAGTCCATATTGCTATGACCTACTGGTTGTCTATATAAGTGTTCATAGTAGTCCTTAAATGCAGTGTTATTTTCCAGTTGTGTGCTAACTATATTACCCTCTCTATTCCGAATCTCCAGAATAGGGGATGGCGGGGAAGAATTTTTAACCAGTTTTGCCAGTAGGGGTCCTGCTCTATCCGCCTGGGTGTGTTGTTTCTGCGTATAAAGCCGTTAGTCCACTATGCGCAGTTCCTCCAGAAGCTCCGCATATTGTATATTGGCCTCCTTTAACTGCGTCTGCTGCGCGTCAGTCCTTGCAGCCTCCCTTTCTAATGTATTCAGTCTATTTTCAATTTCCTTGATTCGGTCAATAAGAGCGAGCCGGGTTCCCGCCTTCGTGCTAATCGCTACTCCTCTTATAACTGTGTTGAAGGCGTCCCATTCCATCTGACGCGTACTAGCAGACCCTTTGTTTTCAGAGAAGTAATTAACAATAGCATCAGAGAGTGTGCTACGGAAGACTTGGTCTTCCAGTAATAGGGGATGTAACTTCCAAGTCGATATCGGGGTCGGGAGTTTGCCCGCTCCGTTAACTCTATTGGGTTGTGATCCGATAATGTCTTACCCATGTGTAGCACGTTACTAACAAAACCAGGTAAAGCCCCAGAGCAGAAAATTCTATCTATATGAGTATGTAATCGGTGTGGTGGGAAATAAAAGGGATATTCTTTATGGCTCGCCAAGTATCATTCAGTTCCCACCCCACCGCCCATCCCCTGAGCGCTTCTGCTTGTTTTTTACATTCAGTTGCATGCAATGGAGGGTGCGACCTGTCCAGATCGAGATCTAGTATCGCGTTGAAATCACCCCCTACCACCCAATGATAACCAGCCCAGTCCGCTAGCGCCACACTAAGGGTTTCCAAATATCTGTCATGGTCAATGTTCGGGGCGTATATACTCCCAAGAACTATATGTGCCCCATCCAATAAGCCATGAATCAATACATATCTGCCATTTAGGTCTACCTTTTGCTCCAGCAGCCTAAAGGGGGTATTATATCCAACCCATATTGCTGCCCCTCTTGCGAATGCTGAATAGGACGTAAAAAACAATTGTCCTCTCCATTTCCACTGCAGTTCAAGCGCTTCATCGTGATTAAGGTGAGTTTCCTGTAGGAAAGCTATATTCATTTTTCTTCTGTTCAGTTGCGTCAGTATTCAGTGCCTTTTGTGGACCAACCCCATTCCCCATACATTCCAGGTGCAGTATGCATAGTTGTTAAGTGATGCCATCGGAAGTCAGGAAATACATTCGCTGTAGAGCATGTGAATTACTACGCCTATCAGGTGCCGTATGTAGGAAGGCCGAGCATGCATAACTATCTAAAGTCCCCAATACTAGGTTCCCCCGGTTAACAACAGAGGACCAAACTTGAAAGAAAAGTTCCACTTGAACTTTAAACAAGAAATGCCATAGTGCAGTTGCTGGGGGGGGGAGGCGTCAACTGCCCCGCTCCGAACAGACATTACTCTGCACGCAATAAGAATGAACTTAGTATGTCAATACATTCCCCCATTACAGCTATTAGCAACTAGACCTTCTAGAAATGTCAACCAGCTTAAAACACATTGCTTAGTATCATATACATTACCACTCCCGGCCAACCCTGCGTTCCAATTCTAGTATTCGCTTGCAGTCTGTGCAGTGATCGATGGAAACAATGTTAAACTAGCCTCAGAGTCAGAACAGATTGTAGCCACATCTGAGGATTGCGTCAAAGTCATTGCAGTTTGGGCATCGTGTGCAGCCAGTGCCGCCGCCATCAAAAGAGCGCCTTTTTGACTGTTCGTGATTTGTTTCAGGAGATGGACCCGTGTCGGTAACTTCCATTAGTCAGCTGTTCTCCACTATGTTGTCCACGGCACCCTGTTGCAGAAGAGGTCGTCGCATTTGGCTTGACGGAAGTGAGGTCTGCAAGGCTGTCGGTGTGAAAGTTATCTCCAACCAGTCCGCCACCTCTTCAGGGCTGTCCGTAAATAACTTTCAGGCGGGCCGGAAAAAGCAAGGCATATTTCAAATTGCGTGCTCTTAAGTTCTGCTTAACCTCCTGAAAGGTGGCTCTGGATTTCTGCACAGCTAGAGTGAAATCTGGGTACAGGGAAATCGTTTTGTTCTCAAAGTGTATGGGGGCGTTCTCTCTAGCAGCTCGTAAGATCGTGTTGCGGTCTTTATAATTCAGGATACGCGCTATCAGCGGCATTGGCGGTGCTCCCGGCTGAGGTGGTCTAGGCGGTATCCGGTGGGCTCTTTCCACACTGTAGAGATTCGTTAACCCCTCCTTTGCCACATGGTCTCGTATCCATTTTTCCACGAACTGGGTAGGATTAGACCCCTCACTGCATTCTGGGATTCCAAGAATTCGAACATTGTTGCGTCGGGATCTCCCTGCCACATCACCCACCCTGTCTTGTAAGCCGTTTAATTGACATTGGGTTTGCTCGAGCTGAGAGGTATGCATGGTTTGTTGCGGTATCAGACCATCCAGGGCCAGTTTATTTGACTTCACTCTATCCGCTAGCTTTTTATGGTCCGTTTGCAACAAGTTGAAATGGGTGGATAGCGTCCCCATTTGTGCTTCAATCGCTACACGTGAATCCCTTATTTCTTTCAAAATTAGGATCAGTTTGGCTGCATGTTGATCAGTCCCCATGGGTGGCACCACATCATTATCAGGGCTGTTTGAGGGTTCACCGCCAGATGTGAGGTGCGTGTCTTCATTAGACGCTGAATCAGTTTGCTTGGTCCTAGGGCGCTCCATAGTGCCTCGACGGCCGCGTAGGCTCCTCTGCTCGAGTATGTTCAGTGGGGGAACCCCTGTAGCGCACCTCTCCTCTGCAGTGTGGACTTCTCACTGGCAGATTAATCCCCAGCACCAGCAATGAAGTATCCACCTCCAGTATCCACTAGCTGCCCACTTCTGTAAGGTTCCAGCAGCCCATTCACAAAGTACACTTCAGATGCAAGTGTCCTCAATGCAAATGCGGTATTCAAGGTACACCTACACCTTCGGTAAGATATGATAGTACCTTTATCTCCATATGATGCTGCGCAGCTCCAGCCTCCATCTCCTATTATCAGCCCCACACCAGGCAGTGACCAGGTATCTGGCACCAGTTTCCACCAGCACAGCAGGTAGTTTAGAGCCCCCTAGACCGCGGAAGTGCCATGTGCAAGTGTCTCATCTTCTGCACCTTAGCAGTGGTGTCGGTGGTGTCAGTCCCGTCCTTGACGATGTCCGCAGTCCCTTAATCAGGTAGGGCCGGTGGTCACAGCCCCTCTGGAGTGCCACGGGGTCCGTCACATGATCCAATTTGCTAGTGGCCGCCGGAACGTTCGCAGTGTTGGGCACAGGGCCCGGCGATTCCTCTGCGCAGGTTTTCGGAACCAACTATGGCCACCAGTGCCGTGACGTATCCGCTAAGAACTTTGTTCCGGTTGACGACTTCCCCGCTTGACTGCATTCCGTGCTCTCCTTCAGTGCCAGACGATTTTACCTTTCTGTAGGGCCAGTAGCAGCGGGGCGCACCAGTATTCTCCCTGCTCGGTGACTGTCTCTCGCTATCAGGCGCCCATCCATTCCCGACAGTCGTTGCCCTCCGCCATCTTGTTTCTACAGCACCTTGTTTTTCTTTTTCTCAGTGTGCCAGGCAGCCGACACCTCTGCCCTGAGGCCCGCACCCTGCATTTAAGTGTTAGGGTCCTAGTCGCTTCCCAGTACCCAGGAATAGCAGGGGGGCCGCAGCTCTCGTACCAGCAGCGTTGAGGCCGATCAGCTCCCTCCGCGGCAGTCAGTGGCTCCTCCCACCGTCTCCGAGCCTTCCCCGTGCAGGCCAGAACGGCAGCTAAAAGTATAGACTTCACTTGAGCCAGGTCCTCCAGGATGTAGCCATCGGCGGTAGAAGTATTCCGCACCCAAAATCTGTTCTTATTAGGTCTGAAGGTCCGGTGGAAGTCAGGATTATTTGCCAAGTGTCGGGGCTCAGAACGGAGCTCTCTTAGCTCACGTCCTCCATTCTCGGCAGTTGGCCACGCCCCGATGTTATGACTCTTAAAGCTGCTTTGCCCGAACCATGGAAAAATGCGGCCGCTTTTTATGAAGAAGTGGAAAGAGCTATTAGCTCCCGTACTATGACTCTTCCAGATACTGACATGTTTTTTGGACTTATTTTGCCCCCTGATATGTGGAGATCAATTCGGAAGGTAGATGATAATGTAGCCTATGGTGATACTTGGGTGCATTTAGAGCAAATAGATGCGGCTAGAGAGCCTATGCAGAAACCACGACAGGAGATATTAGATCTTCCCAAAGCTATTGTGATTAAATTGAAAACTCTTACAACCCCTAAGAAAATAGATTGGACTACATTAGCGTCTTGTAAACAGAAAGCGGATGAGTCAGTTTCTGATTTCTTTACACGATTTGAAGAGACATTCCATGATTTTAGTGGGCAGTCATTGACAGATGACACGAGTAAGCATCTGTTCGTCGACAAATTTGTCGCCAACATGTTGCCAGAAATAGCTAGTCACTTAAAGGCCAGTGAGAGTTCATGGACTAAGTCTTCCTCAGTCTCCCTTTTGACTATGGCCCAGTATTATGAGCATCAGGAATTGGAAGCAAAAGGCAAGGAGGATAAAAAGGTTAAGGATCTAAAAACAAAAGTTATGTTGGCTTAAGTCTATGGTCCCTCATGTAGAGGTGGCAGTAGAGGTGGACGTGCAATGTATCACCCTGGTGTACCCTCTTTCCCTCTAGCAACTCTGTCTTCTGATCAGTGTGCTTACTGTAAAGAGATTGGACATTGGTGTTCTGAGTGCCCCCTTTTGCGAGGTCAGCAGTATCAACGGAGTAGAGGAAACATGAGAGGACGCCCAGGGAATTCAGGAAATAGGGGAGGAATAGGAACTTGTCCCAGGTTTGAGGCAGTTGAACATGGGCCAAAATATTCTAATACTTTTGATAGACGAAATCAATATCAAATATCAGATTATTCGGCTGATGCTCTTAGGGATTCTAATTATGCATAGGAATGCCTAAGATGGGGTAAGGAACCGGTTGAGGTCCTAGTAGATCAGAAAGGTCCTTATGTTGATGCAAATGTTTTGGGCTCTACTGATCGGTTTCTGGTTGATACAGGAGCTACTCGTAGTGCTCTGTCTCAAAAATTGGTTCCTAGGGCTCCCCTGTCTGGCGCAATGATAACATTGATAGGATTCGATGGGACACCTACACTTAGCCCACTGTCACAGCCGCTTGAATTAAGTCTTGATAAATTTACTGCAGCATGCCCATTTTTGCTTTCCCCTAACACGCCGGATAACATTGTGGGTATCGATATGCTTAAACATTTTTGTGCTACAATACGTTGCTCTCCAGAGGGTGTGCATGTTATCTTAAATGATAACTATCCAATGGTTGAGAGGTCTTGTCTCATTAAAGATGATGTGGCTCTGGCATCGCTATCTAATACCTTGTGGGCTCCATCAGATACCGATGTGGGACAAATGGTTATCCCACCAGTACATATTCAAGTGAAGGAAGGTGCTTCGTTGCCTCGACTGCCCCGATATAAAATATCTTGGGAAGGCAAAGAATCATTAATACACATTGTTCAGGATTTGATCAAGGTGGGGGTTGTGGAAGAAGTCCCTACAATACCTGTAATAGTCCTATTCTTCCTATTTTGAAAAAAGATACTGACACACAAATTTACAGATTCATCATTGACTTACCAGAGGTCAACAAAATAGTGGTGCCCCAATACCCGGTAGTCTCTGACATCACAACACTTCTTACTATGGTTCCTCATACTGCCACTACATTTAGTGTGATCGATTTGAAGAATGCATTCTTCTCGATACCTATTCATCCTAACAGCCGCTATTTGTTTGGCTTCACCTTGAATAATCGATCATTCCGATTTTGTAGATCTCTACAGAGGTATACAGAGAGTTCTAGCATTTATAGCCAGGCATTGAAAAGGCAGCTTGACTCTTTCCCTGTACCGAAAGGGGTGGCTCTTATTCAATATGTCGATGACATCTTGTTGGCTGCCGAGGCCCCTGAACAGTGTGAAGAAGGTACACTGTTATTGCTATCATTCCTTGTCTCTCATAATCACAAAGTCTCTCAGAAGAAATTGCAATATTGTAGACATCAGGTTACCTACTTAGGTCACCTCCTGTCTAAGAAGGGACGTGCACTCACACCAGATCGCATTCAAGCTATTTTAGACACGCCTGTGCCCCGTACTCCGAAGGATGTTCGTACACTGATTGGCCTTACTTCTTTTTGTAGGCAGTGGATCCCTAGCTTTTCTCACATTGTCAAACCCTTGTTGGCCCTTTTGACTAAAGACCCTCCGATGCCTCTCCCATGGACTACTGAATGCCAGCATGCTTTTCAACAGTTACGTCAAGCTCTTTGTTCTACACCAGTATTAGGAACTCCAGACTATACTAAGGCCTTCACACTCTATATCCACGAGAGGGACGGTTGCACTCTCTCAGTTCTAACACAGATAAATGGTGATAAGCAGCGCCCTTGTGCATATTTCTCAGCCTGTCCTTGATCCAGTCGCTCGTGCGTTGCCCGGGTGTTTTAGAGCGGTGGTGGCGACGGCTGTGTCCATACGTCAAAGTGAGGAAATAGTCTTGTCACATAGATTGCTTGTGCTAGTACCCCATTCAGTTGATGCTCTTTTAAATCAAACAAAAACACAGCATTTGACTAGTGTTCGTTTGACAGACTATGAATTGACACTTTTGGCCCCTCATATCTCACTGAAAAGATGTTTGACTCTGAATCCTGTACATTATTGCCATTTCCAGCCACTCAGTCTCAGCCACCAGAGTTACATGACTGGACATCCCTTACTGAAGAACAAAGAGTCGTGTTGACCTACAGGATACGCCCCTTTCTAGTGTTGATGGGGAACTCTGGGTTGATGGGTCCTGCTTGAAGTTGCCTGATGGTCTGACATCTGCTGCTTATGCAATTACAACACTTCAGACAGTAGTTGAGACAGCTCGCATTCCACAGAAGTCAGCTCAAGCAGCCGAGTTGATAGCACTGACAAGAGCATGTGAGCTTAGTACAGATCTACTTATTAGCATCTACACCGATAGCCGATATGCTTTTGGAGTGGCTCATGATTTTGGGCAACTCTGGAAGGAAAGAGGATTTCTTACTTCACATGGGACACACATAGTGCATGGGGAATTAGTACACAATCTCCTTACTGCCTTGACATATCCTAAGAAAGTGGGCAATTGTTAAGTATAGTGCACACAAGAAAGTGACTGATAAAATAGGAAAACAGATTGTACAGCTTGTGAGACTGCAACGCAGCAAAGTACTACACCCATGTATGTAGTTAAGTCACAGGCTGAACGTTGGCATGATGCCAGGCAAGAAGTACTGGATATGCAACAATCTGCTTCTGTTGATGAATTAGACCAATGGTCTAAGGAGGGAACACTGGATGATGAGGGCTGTTGGAGGAATTGCGAAATGACAAAATGGAAGCTACCCACAGCCTATTTACATCCTATAATTTATATGGCACATGGGCTGGCACATGTTAGAGCATCCTCAATGGCAAAGCAATTTATGCAAGTTTGGGATCATCCAGATATTGCCGTCACAGCTAAAAAAATAGTCTAGTCTTGTCTGATTTGTCTCTAATATAATCCTGGAAAGGGAACACTAACTCCAGCAGGAGGGTTTGCCATACCTACTGCACCTTTTGAAGTCCTGCAAATGGATTATATCCAGCTTGAATGCTGTAATAATCTGAAGTATGTTCTGATAGTGGTTTTTGCCTTTAGTAAATGGGTGGAAGCATACACTATGAAAGATAATACAGCTCTTACTACAGCAAAGGTGCTCCTAAAGGAGTTCTTTCCCCGATTCAACATTGGTTGTGTTTTGTGGAATGACAACGGACCCTATTTCATTGGGCAAGTTTTGATTACCTCATGAAAGGATTGGGAATCAAGCAGAAGTTCCATGCTGCTTTTCACCCACAATCAACAGGGCTAGTGGAACGATACAACTCTACCCACAGATTGAAGTTGGCCAAAATACAAGCTTCCACATCTTTCAAATGGCCCGATGCACTGCCATTAGCATTGCTATCTATTAGATCGATACCACATACACGATCTGGCTTCACACCATATGAGGTGGTTTTTGGCAGGCCAATGAATATATGGGGGATTCCTAGGCCACGCCCTATACATGATGTACCCTATGTATTGATGAACAACTATTTGTCTCAGTTTGTCTTCTATTTATCAACAGGTTCGGGAGACTCTTCCAGTCACGTCGCAGGGTGAGGGCCATAATCTACAGCCTGGGGGCTTTGTCCTAATGAAGTCCTTCCAGAGAGCCAGCTCCATAGTACCGAGGTGGCGCGGACCGGAGCAAGTCCTTCTGGCTACCAGGACTGCAGTGCGCGTAACCAAGCGGAAGAACTGGGTGCACGCAACCCATTGTCGGAAGGTGTTGCAGGACCTAGTGAGCCCAGCTGTGTTGGCAGATCATGGCGACATCCTGGACACAGAGAAAGGACAAGCCACGTCACCTGAAATACCTGAGGAAGTCTTCCCGGACCACACGATCCCTGGAACATCTCGATATCAGCTGCGACCCCGGAAGAAAGACACTTTGTTGCAGAAAAAGACAGTTTAAGCCACTGTCTTGTGTAGTGAAAGACTGAGTTACAAAGGGGGGTACTCTTTTAGTGGCTACTCGTCTCAACCGCTGCAAAGAAACCAACGTCTTCCCAGGACCTTAGGGCACCATCTGTTTTGTTGTTTAACGGCAAGATCAACATGTCTGCGGCGAAGAAATCAATTGTTGCAAGAATCTGTGATCGAAAGAGTATGTTCATTATTGGACCTACTTCTATTATTGTTCTGATTGCTACAATAATATGGGTTGTAGAGGGAGTAGCTCCTGCTCGAAATTTACTGACTGCTACTTCTCCTGTCCCCATTGAGCACCGATATTTTACTCTTCCCTATCATGAGCAGAAGCACAGAATGTCCTATCTCAACAATACGTTCATTCAAATGTTGCATCACACCCATAATGCTACGAACATTACCAACTGTTGGGTGTGTGGAATGATGCCAGCTCATAAGAAAAAGGGAGAAACGCCTTTTATTCCTTTGCAGTTTTCACATAATGGCTCCTGCAGAACCTGGTTTGCACTATTGTGGGCTTCTCATATTGGTAATATTACCAACTTTGATGTAGGAAGACTTAACGCTCAGTTAAATAGAGTCTGTTACCCTGATGAGGAAGGAGATCCACAAGCTAAAGGAACTGTATGGGAAATGGAGGAGTATCGTCGAGGAAATTCCTCCACACACTATGTTTTCCCCAACACTCAAACTATCAAGGGTAATGGACCTCCTGTTATAGCTGTTACTAGAGCACAAGCAGACCTTTATGTGAGCAATATTGGCAGTATCCCAGTGGGAAAAGTGACTGTACTACAGTGCTGAACATTACTGGAATGAACAATAGTAATTGTTTGTCATAACATAACACCTATTTTATTTCTGGAAGTAAAGGCTATTACCATCTACCTATTGGGTGGTCAGCTAGCTGTTTTGTATCCTTTTTGCTACCACCTGTGTTCTTGGCACCTGCATCCTACCACAAAGACTATAAATTGTATAATGACATTTCTAAGAGTCGATTTAAAAGGACAATAAATCACGATGAGGTAGATAAAACTGATACTGCATTGCAGCAGTATATTGACTTTAATTTGGGACTGTTCTTCTTTGTTGGTGCAGCCTTAAACAGCAGAAAGATAAGGCGCTTAACACATCTTGCAGAGGCTGTAACCAATCAGGCAGCCATGGCACTTTAAAATATCACAGAAGAACTACAAATTGCAAGAATTGTGGCGCTCCAAAACAGGATGGTTTTGGATGTGATCCTGGCAGACCGTGGTGGAGCATGCCGCATTATTGGGAGCAGCTGCTGTGTCTACATCCCTGCCACGCCCCTTCAGTTTTTGAAGCAATTGCTAAGATGCGCAAGATAGCCACTGAAATCCATCAGGATTTAGGGACATGGACTTTGACTGGATTGCTATGGACTATGTTTACTGTATGGGGCTGGAAAATATTGGCAGCCCTGTGTATATTTTTTGCTATTCTTTTTATTTGTTGCCTATGTATTCAATGCGGCCCAATGCTCTGTTCCCTTTGTATCTCTACCTGTACCTCATGTATACCGACTAAACAAAATGCCAAGAATGTAAATGCCCACCTAGCAATGGATCAGGAAACTAATGAATTTATGAGAATAGGTGTGCAGGATAACTTCCATGCTCCTTCCAAATCGTAGAAATGTCTTCAGCTAATGCTAAAAGGGCCGTCCGTGGAAATCGAAAATAATTGCTGTTAGCATGAGCTGAAGCCATTTTGTTTGCACCATCCATTTTGTTAGCCTTGTGATTCTGCTGTCTTCACTGTTGCCTACTTTTCTATTCAACTTGAGTCATCAGCTTTAGTTAACTCCCTCTGTACTGAGCCAGAGCAATGTATGAGCTCAGAAAGGCCTGTAGTTGCTAGAATGCACCTATTTGAGAATGTAACTGTCTATCATATCCTACTGATGTAAGCAGTTCTGTTTTCCTCTCCCACTCTGCTGACTAAGTGATATTCATCTGCCCAGGTTAGTCGCTAGCTATTCCTGTGTATGCTTGTACCTTCTATTTGAGTCTACATGCTTACTCAGCAACAAACTATGTATGAAAGGCCTGTGGTTTCTGTATTCCATGTACTACCTCCTACAGAACCTGAGGATGTTGTATTGATGTAGTCCCACTAATGAGTGATTAATATTTGAATTCCAGCTTCAGTGCCAATCTCTATTTTGTTGGTTTAAGGACCCATGACTAGAGAAGGGTGAACCCTGCACCGGTGTGCCCCTAAATAGGCACATTTCCACAATCCTATGTCCCCACACATACAAATACCTTGACACACATGAACATATACCTATTAACACCATCATGTACATCAAACATCTAAGCATGCCACCAGACACTGGCACACAGCACTTACATAAACATCCTGAGACCCATGCACAAATCACTGTCTACACAATCAGACACCCATCCACACCATAGAACCACATTACACAATCAACACTAAACACATCATCAGACATGTGCACACATGTTCACAGACCCGTGAAAGCCATCAGACACTTGTGCATGCCTTACGTCAATGACATACACTCAGGCACCCATGCACATGCCCACTCACCATGTAACAACCTCCTAAACCCACAACCAACATAAAGAGCACTCATGAACACAATAACACACTCATGATATCCAGACAGTCTGTTGCACATCAAATAATGCACTAACAGACACTCAGAGTGACAAACACAAAACCTCACATACTCATCCACCGTCATAGTCAGTCACAGGCACCTCAGAATCCTGCATAAACCCAGAAACCAGCCAGGTACCACCCAGCTACAAAACATAAGGGGAAGGTGGGTGTGAGCCCATCATTGGGACGGTGTGGTATACTATATGAACGGAGCTGGAATGGGGAGAGCTCTGCACATTTTGTGTATGCAAAAGAAGGGGGAAGTAAACATTCTCACTCGGCCCTATTGATACTGTGATACAAAACTGTGACATTCTTAAACTAATGCTTTTCGATGTGTTTAACTTAATAAATACAAATTAAGGCAACTAAAGACCAAAAAGACGCCCTCTTGGCCTTTTCTTTTTATGAAATGATACTCTTGGCAGTAAAATACGTCAGGAGCAAGCATCATTACTAGGCATCCATATATAATATTTATTCTATTTGGGTAATGAGCCACTCCAGGCCTGATTTAGAGTTCGGCAAACAAGCTACTCCATCACAAACTTGACGTCTATGTGGCCCACCTTACTGCAAGAGAATTTTATCTAATGGTCTTGTAATATGACGGATGACATATCCGTCACGTTTGTGACTGAGTGACCAGTTCAAAAACACAAATTAAAAAAAAGAAACAAAGAAAGAAAGTGGAAGGAAAGCTAGAAAGAGGGAAAGAGGAAAGAAAAAATAATAAACGAAATAAGGAAGGATGGGAAGAAAGAAATAAGAAGGAAGCCAGAAACAAGAAAGATAAGAAAATGAAATGAAATAAAGGACAGAAACAAAGGAAGAAATGAATTAAGAAAGACCAGGAAAGGAAGAAAAAGAAAGGAAGAAGAATGTTAGTGAAAGAAATAAGTAGGATAAAATGAAAGAAAGAAGGAAGGTTTCCTGATGGAAAAGGACGTTTTTCAGATGAGCACTCTCAGATAAACACCACCGGGAGAGTGAGAAAGCATGCACCGGTCAGGACTACATCCATTTATGGTGTGGCATTTTGAAAGCAAGATATTCTGATTAACTTGAGGAATGGATGTTATCGAAGAAGCAGGGTTAGGCCTTATAGAAGGGAACTCTGCTCCACACTTTCAAGTGGGTTTTTTGCCACAAATAAAAATAATACATGACATTAGCACAATATTATGTTTTGGGCTCTTTAAAAGTGTAAACAAATCAGCCAAAGCCTGATCCGATTAAACGAAACACTAAAATCTATTACTGAAGAAAAAGGTCCTTTAAGTATAATAAATATTTCACCAGCCCAAATGCTACATCATCAAACTGTGGTATGTTACCATAGCTCAAGATCAGGAGTCATTTTACATCGTAGGAGTTTCATCAGAGTCATAGCATCACAGTACGTTTAAAAACTTTTAGGAGAGTAATTTCCAAAAGAATCGCAGAGTGGGTGTTGCAATTGGGTTCTGCCCATTTAGTACACCCAGATTTTTTGCTTTTTTGATCAACCAGTTTTAGACTTTTTACTGTGAGTGAGTCTCACTTCTATCTCACCCACTGTGACCACAAGGTAAACGTACTGCATGCGTTTACCACCAGTGCCTGCCTTTTAAGGCACTTGGCTGGTTACATGTGAACATGTGTGCATACTCATATGTACATGTGGGAGGGCTGAGCATGTGAGACCATAGATCTATTAAACACATTTATTGAATCAGCATTCCCGAATGCTAAGTTGATTGTAGGGGGAGATTTCAATTGCCAATTCGAGCTCCTTGCTGTCCCCACTGATGCTCCCCCTAGCATTGAGGATTGTCTTTGGCTAATTCCTGACCCTCAAATTCCACCAGTTAAGGCCTGGACCCCCCTGGTACTCCAGATTAACGCAGTGACATTAACCCATTCCCTGAGGGCGTGTAATGGCCGTACCAAGTCAGACCAGCCAGGGAAGCTAACTTGAACAGAACAGGACAATTGTCTCTGCTGGATTATATTTAATTGGAAACAAGCATATAGCAGTGGGTTGTTGACTTCGCTATCGTGCCGAGACATGACAGTGACCACAACGCCCTGACACTGGAGCTGGAGCCTCCAGACCGCTATAATCCCACGACTACTAGTATCCCTGTAGGTAGCAATTTAATACTTGCTAACAAGAGGAGAATCAGATGGGAAACACTAAAGCAGTCACCAGAAAAGGCAGCTCCATTATATTCTCTAACTATTTCGCCCTTAATGGAAATGGGGGAGGCTGCCATGTCACTTGACTCTCCTCAAATTATTAGTAGACTTAAGGCTCTGCACGCAGAAGTGACAACAAGTCTGACAAATATTTTTTATCCTCTGACGCATTCCAAGGCGAACAAGGGAGCCAAACAAACTTGGTTCAATAATTCTTGTTGTAAGGCAAAGGGTGCCCTCATAGATGCCAGCAAAAGTAAGGATAGATCCCTAATTAAATTAAGTAGGGCCCTTTATCGAGCTAGCACTAAGTTAGCTAAGAAGAACTGGGAGCTTGAAAGATGGGATGCTATTTAATTAGCACTTTCAAATAGAGACGACATGAAGACATTCTGGTCTCTAGTGAGTACAGACAGTAGCATAGAAAACTCAGCCGTAGAGCTGAATATTGCTGCAGCCGCATGGGAGTTTCACTTCCAAGCTCTGTATTCCACCGAGGTAGCCATGGAACCCACAGATGAAACATCTTTGGTAATCCCAGGGATTCTCCTTGAAGACCTCCAAGGTTTTACTTTAATAGAAGTTTTAAATGCAATCAGGAAGCTTCCCCTTGGAAAGGCCCCCGCACTAGACAAGATTCCTGGGGATTTATTTCGGGAGGAAACTAACATATGGGGACCCTACCTCTGGGCAATATTTAATGCCATTTTGAATGGCATGAAGATCCCGGACACCTGGCTATGGGCTGAAATTTTCCCAGTCTTTAAGAAGGGGTCACCTCTCCTGCTCACCAACTATAGGCCGATCAGCCTGATCGACGTCACTCAGACATTGTTCGCTAGGATTCTCCTCGAGCGCCTTCACTCCTGGATGGAAGAGCGTGAAATTCTGAGTGCGTATCAAGCTGGTTTTCGAAAGAATATCTCCACTATCGACCAAATCCTCAGACTCCAATTATTATATTGGAAGACCATGTCAATAGAGGGTGGCAGCCTCTATTTGATATTCGTTGATCTTAAATTGGCCTTCGATTTGGTCCTTCGAGCCAAACTGTGGGAGGTTCTTGAACAACTGGGTATCCTGTCTTACCTGTTGTCATTGATCATGCGACTGCATGCAGGTAATTTTGCCCAAGTAAGGTATGGGAAATTCGGGAAATTGACCCCCCACTTCCCAGTCAACAGAGGCGTAAGGCAGGGTTGTGTGCTGGCCCCTTCCTTGTTTTGTCTCTTTATCAATGCTTTGGTGGCCCAATTAAATGAGGTAGTGGACAACGATGCCGCAAAGCTGGTGCATGGTAAGGTGCAGCAATGATGTTTGTGGATGACACCTTGTTGCTATCTAAATCCCCCATGGGCATCCAAAGGATTCTTGACAGTTTCTCTTTATTTTGTAAAAACCGGGGGCTGGAGATTAATACATCATAGACTAAATTTATGGTCTTCAATCCAACCAAAACATCTTGTCCAAATCCCTCCCTAAATGGCATCCTGCTAGATAGGGTGACTGTCTTTGATTACCTTGGTGTCACGTTATCTGAATCATTTGACTGGGGCCCGCAAGTAGACAAGGCAAGCTTGAGGCTAGCACAGATGGTTGGGGGAATTGCAAAAACCTTTAGGAACTCCTCATATAAACCGCCTGGCCCGGTGGCTGATATATAAAGCACAAGTTAGGAGTGCTGTAATGTATAGGGCGGAACTTTGGGATCACCACCCCTCTGGCGGATTGGCCAAAATAGAGAATACATTTATGAGACAGCTCTTGGGCCTACCACCAAGCAGTCCTCTCATCCCCCTATGCCTGGATCTAGGAATTAGACCTATCGCGGAGGAGATTGGCCTCAGGCCGTTGACCTTTTGGCGTAGACTGTGGGCGACCCCTGAATTAGTAGTCTACCAGTCTGAACTTAAAGGTATTATGGGACTCCCAGGGGCAGGAAAACTACCATGGTTTGTATATGTAAAAGATGTATGGATTAGACTATGCATTCCTAACCAATGGAGTAACCCCGAGGAAGTGTCCCCGACAATCCCACGACTAGAACTAGTAAGAGCCTATAGATCGCTCAGACTAGCCGATATTCAGGGAAACACTAAACTTGGGCACCTAACTGCTGACTCCCTTAATATTATAGCTCAGTATCTTTTTGAACCTTTTCTGGATGATATACAACCTTCCTTGGCAAGGAAGCTATATATCCAGTTTGGAATAGGGACCTTGCCTGTTCATGCTTTCACGAACAAATGGTCAAAAACTCCCTCCCTTGGCTGTCCTGCTTGCAATAGCCCAGATGAGTTCGACATTCATGTTCTTTTTTTTTGCCCTGGTTATAAAATAGCCAGACGGCGTTGGCTCGTACCACTTTGTAGAAATCTGGGGTGTAGGCAGTGTTTGGAGACATATAGAATACTGAGATCTGATACTCACCGCCCTACAGTTTTTTGCCGTGTCCCGATTTCTCAATTCTATGTGGCATAGGTGTAGGGTGCTGTTAAATTTGCCACTACAGAACAATGTCATACATTCGCCCCAGTACAGAGATCTGGGCCTTCATCCATCGTTTTTTTGCTCACCATGCCATTCCAGTTTGAACCCAGCCATATGCAAATCAGTCTTGACCCTGTGCCTCATGGGAACAGTCCAGCCCGAACTGCCAAGCCAGGTCCTCCCTGGACTGGAAAAAAGCATCCTCGACCGGTTTCAGGGGTTGACTGGGGGCGAGTGCTTGCATTGTTCAACACTCCGTCCATCATCCCCTTTGGTTTTGCTTTGTTAAATTTACCACAGCAACCTTAAATAATTCTTTTTGTACTTGTCTTAACTTTTTAAACTTTTTTACTTTTTTAACTTGCTTTTAACTGTTTTTATTCCTTGAACTATTCCTGTAACAATACTTGACTAATTTAAAATGCATTGTGGCTATCTTTTATAATTTGCCTTTGATGAATTTTTAATATTGCTTAAATTTAGCTATGTATGTATTTGCATCATCTACTTTTTATGGTCTACATTGACCGAAATAAAGTTGGTTGAATGGAATGGAAAACTTTTAGGAGAGTAATTTCCCAAAAAATCACAGAGTGGGTGTTGCAATTGGGTTCTACCCATTTAGTACATCCAGTTTTTTTGTTTTTTTGATCACCCAGTTTTAGACTTTTTACTGTGAGTGAGTCTCACTACAATCTCACCCACTGTAACCACAAGGTAAACCTACTGCATGCGTTTACCACCAGTGTCTGCCTTCTAAGGCACTTGGCTGGTTACATGTGAACATGTGTGCATACTCATATGTACACAAGGAAGGGCTGCACATGTGAGACTACTGGTGTGCGCAGCTCTATAACTGCACACAGGCAGCCTGTAGCAGACAGGACTCTGCAGGGCTAGATTTTGACCTGCGGTATGCCTTATAATATTAGTGGGTACTCATATGTAAAGTCAGTATAGTTTTCGGTTTTGTATGTAGTGGCACATTTTTATACATGTAGAAGGAAATCTGTCTTCGAGTGCAGTTTAACTTCCCTATGAAGTCCGGTGCGGTATGAAACTGGGGTAAAACGTGTGCTCCCAGTACAAATATGCAAGTCCCAAACAGATATATGTAAATTTAATGGGTTGACCAGAATATTCATATTTTTCTGGCTCATCTCTGGATCAGTGCTAGGCCTTTTGTCACCCTGCTGGACCAAGATCATTACTCTGCTCCCCAGCAAAGGGAGCAAAGGCCTCCCCACACAAATGTAGTAATTAACAGGGCTTCCCTCGGCTCCTGTGAAGGAATAGGTGGGGAAGAAGATATTCATCTGTGAATTAGCTGTTATACTGTACCAGAGTTGGGGGCAGCTCAGGTTCACTGAACAAAGGAGCAAGTCCAGCCAACTGTGGCCAACACGGGAGGGGACTCTTCTTTGATGTTTTGGTTATAAAGGCCCTAGCAGTGATGTCAGCTCAGGGTGGAGCTGAAGCTCCCAGAGGAGATGTGATCAGTTACTTCTATATGGCAGAATTTTGAACGGTACCAGCCTGCTGTGCAGGAGGGTTTGGAAACGGGGGGCCAGGTGATGTAGCACCCAAGGATTGGTCAGGGCCGCCTGGCTTCTAGTACCTTCCACACCCTTTTAAAAATGTTTGCACATGGGAGGGAGAGTGCTCTTCACTGGAACTGGATGGCGGCAATAGCCATGAAATACTGGTAGGACAAGCCCTCCTGATGCTCTAAAGGACTAAGGACTCTTCCCCCAGTTGTCCCCAGGACCAAAGGTTTGCTAACAGGGCCAATGAGGCTGACCCCCATGCACCCCCTGAGGGCTTGTTGGGAAAGATCTGCACACCAGAAGGAGGAGAGGAGCATCAGAGACAGAGGAAAGGAGGAAAACTGGTGCAGGGAGTCAGTAAAGCCAGCTCCCTTCCAATTACATTGCTTTTGAGGCCAGTATCCTGGCAGAACTGCTCCTGGTGGCTAGACCTTACCATCAGGTGGAAAATAAGCTGAGGTTCGTCCACATCGGCTCAACAGGGCCTGGGTTATGGCCTTTTTAAGTTGGGTGACCTCTGACCCCCAGCTAGGATCAAAGCACGTGGAGCTCCGCCGCATCTTCTTTAAATTACCCCCAGGGTGGTCCAGGGCCTGGGATTGGAGCAAGACTTACTAACTTAACTCTCGAGGAAGGAGTGTGTGTGGGGCCCCTTCCTCAAATCTCCAATTGCCTTTGGCTGCTCTCATCTCCCAGGGGGCCTACGCAAATTACAGTGGCCTATTGAGGGCCAAGGAGGTAATTCAGGGCACCGGGACACCAATCCCAGGGCCCCCAAACCTAAATGAGCAAGAGGAAGCACCCGTCACGCCTCCCCCCCCCAATAGTGGTGGCCTCACCCCGCTCCCTTTGCTTGTATCTTGGAGGAGCAAGCCAGCCACAAACAAATGCAGTAATCTGCTTGCACGGAGCAGGCAGAGAAAAGAAGACTGCCAGCTTGCGTGCTGGCAAGGACACTCATGAACAGTCTGCTGGCTCCCGTGCAGCACCAAAGAAAAAAGGATGGGGTTGTCTGGGTGGAACTGGACAATCCCCCCCCCCTCCTTTTCAAGGACAAAAAAGGAAGAAAATGCTGAAGAAAAGCTGCGCAGCTCTCCCCAGCACAGAGGGAGAGGTGCTAATAAAATATTCACTGCTCCCGGGTGGAAGTGACAACTAATGCCTCAGAAGAGGCTTATTTGTATATTTTTCTTGCCTTGTGATAGCCCCAGAAGGCCAGGACAAAATATACCGGTCGGCGCCAGTACCGGCGTTGGTTGACGTTGGTCTGGCTCCGTGTCCATGTCGAGGGGGCGGCCTGGGTCGACGCCGTTTGGGAACACAACCAGCGTCGGAAGTGGCGGAAGTGTCACCAATGGATTCGATGCCGGAGGAGGTGTCGTAAGGGTGACCGGTGCCGATCCGGAACCTGGCCTGGATCCCTGGAGGCCCTGCGGCACCAGAGCCGTAGCCGCTGTCATCGAAGGCCTAGAACCCCCAGCCGAGTCCGCGGGGCCTGAAGACGTGCCGGCAGAGTCAGGCTACCCAAAGATGGAATGGAGGGCTTTGTAAAAGCTACGAAGTTGGGCAGGGGCCGCTCCGGCACCCTGGAAGGGAGGGAGGCTCAGAGCCGACCCAAAAGGCTATGCGGGCGGAGATGGACGACTACATTCTGCATCCCGCGTCACGTCGGCCGACGGACAGGGAGAATGCGAAGAGCGACAGTGCTTCTTGGCCTTCTTTTTGTGCTTCGACTTACCTGAAGACTTCAACGAGGAGTGGTGGTGATGGCTCCGTGACCGGTCCTGCGACCTCCCTCTTGACCAGGACCTCGAGCGGCACGGAGCCAACTGCTGGGCCTCCAGAAAGACTTCAGGGCCATGGCCCGACAGTCGGAGCACGACTGCAGGTCGTGGTCGCGCTCCAGAGTCAGGAGCCACAAGGCTTGAAGCCGGTCTGCCGAGATGATATCCCTGTGCACCAGGAGTCGAACAACTCGAAAAAGATATCGACAAAAGTCGAAAAAAGACAGTAAAAAAATTACTAGAGGTATCGCTCAACCGGATCTGTGCTGCCTGGTGTAGAAAAAGCAAGAACCGATGTCAGCGCCCAGGGGCGGTGTCTAAGTAGATACCGCCAACGACGAATGCGGAGTCGACTGATGCCAACTACCAACACCCAGGGGTACTGCTGAAGAAAAATTCTCTGGATCCAGTCTGACGCCTGGGGGTAGTTCTAAGGTGAGGAATCCATAACTAATAATCTCTTTCAGATAGCTATTTTCACTATGGCAGACCTAGCTGTCCTATGCAGAAAACCAGCATTCAGATTAAAATACTAATACTGTAAATCAGGAATGGTACCAGCTTGAAAAATAATTATCATACACGTCAGCTCTTGGCCTTTACTAGGCCTCAAATAGGTGTGAAAAAGGTATGAAATGTCCCCAAGGTGCAAAAAATACTGTGAACTGAATGGGCACCGATGACTCCTCTGAACTACACAGATTATGCAGGGTGGGGGGACTGGGCATCCTTTTATGAAACTACAGTGTCGAATACTGCTCGATAGGTCTGGTGAGCCACATATAACACTTGGATAATACGGAGAACAGGATGCTAAAACAAGTCTTGTGAATCCCCCATCTGGTTGAGGGACCCTGCTTTTGTCCTACCAGACTTCAGTCTCTGGGGTTTTTGTGGGTACAGTGCCTGCTTCAAACTGGATTTTAGTGTTAGATGTGGGAGGACACTAGGATTACCATAGTACAGTCCCCACAGCCCAAGTTTAGTGCACTCAAAGACTTTTGCAATCTTAAAAATGCTCTGACACATTTCATTTTTGGCTTGTTTGCAGTAAGGCAAACAGGGACTATTTGAAATGTAGGTAGATCAGGGCCTGGGAACTTTTACCCCATTGGTTATGGAGGGGCCAGGAATACACGCCCACTTACAAGTGCTGGACATTAATGTGGGACCTCCAGGCACCCACTTCAGAATACCTAAGAAGCTCCAACACTCTATTATTGAAACCACAAACATTCAAGAAGAAGGAGACTTACAACTGCATCTTCTCCGGTCTTGCTCCATGTATATGAAACACTCTTCCTCCCGAAATCAGAGCTAACCCTTCAAACATCTCATTCAAAAAAGAAGTTAAAGGGTTGTTCCTGAAAAGCTACCTGCAACTATAGCCTTGAAGTCACCAAACTAACTTTTATTTCATGTTTACAGCAAGGATCTATCTTTTAACTATGCAGTGCTTTGATTATTTATATCTAATATGATCGCCTTATGTTTGTTTAACTTCTTTTATGGTTTGCTTATACGTATAGCTCTCTGACACCCTGTTGGGTCATGTTCGCGCTTTATAAAACTCTTCAAACAAACAAATTGTCTGGACCTGAAAGGAGCCCTGACCTACTGGACCATTGTGTACTCAGGACAATCCACGGGTCAGATGGCTGACATCGTGTCTGGCTACATGGAGACAACAGGCCTCAAGAGGCCTTTTCCTGGAAGTACCCAACTAACCAGTACCCAACTGACTAGCTGCAACTGGGCCTGGATTGGACCCTGCTGTTAGCCTCTGCCCGAAACCTGGTGAGTCGCTAAGGGGCATATCAGCAAGGGCCGTCGATAATTATCGCTAAGCGCACTTAGCGCTAGGATAATTATCGCCGGCTATCGCTGCTTTCTGTCGCGGAGATAGCATGCTATCAGCAACGCTTATCTCCAAAGCGATAGAAATGCAAGCGATAGCTGGAAAACAGTGTGATTATCGCTGGAAATCCAGCGATAATCGCACTGAGACCGGCGATACCTTGCTGATAGGGCAGGGTGGTCTTAGCCATGTAATCCACCTCCCATTGGATTACATGGCTAAGTCAGAACTAAAGCAGGCGTAAGGAAAGTAGCGATAACCATGGTTAGCGCTACTTTTCTTATCGCTATGCTTGTTAGCGATTCCCTTGATAATTGGAGAAATGTCGGTTAGCGAAATTTTATCCAGTTATTTCGGGAAGGAACGGCCACTTTGCATCTCATTAGAGATGCAAAGCTGGGCGTTCAGTAAACAGGCGCTGAGGCAAGAATTCACGCGACAGCGTGACCTTGCTGATATAGTGATAAAATGATCGCCGCTTTTCGGCTGAAAATGACCGCAAAAGCGGCGATAATTTTTTATTGCCGCCTTGTAGATATGCCCCTAAGTTTCTTTCCTGAAGTCCTGGGACATTAGATGTATTCTTCTGTGGTTAGTTGGCACTTAAATGACTATGGGCCTGCTTTACAGCATGGTGGATGGTTTACTCTGTCATAAACGTGACAGATGTCATGTCTGCCTTATTACAGGTGCATTATAATATATGATACTTGTAACAGGGCAGACAGGATATCTGTTCACCAAACTTTAAATCAGGCCCTATGTCACAAGGTAAGATCTTTGACCAGGACCAACTTGACTGGTGTATCCGACTAGCGCTTCATTGCGATTGGCGTCAAATTGCGCCTAAGTCCCAGTCTATTGTGTGACTGTTTTAGGCGCTTTGTGGTTATTTGCACTATTTTTACTTAAAACTTTAAAATGTCATATCTTCAGTTCCCCTTATTGGATTATTGGCATTTTGGTGTCATTTTGTTTAATGCACTTTATTCTATTATTCTACTTCAGTTTGGGATTTTTTTTATATTGTTTTGACTTTATAGCTGTTTTAGTACTGCATACATACATTATACATTGCCCTAAGTTACGCCTGTCAGCTCTGGGCCATTGCTACCCGAGGGGAGAGCTCAGGTTAATTTAGTGACTTGAGGCCTCACCCTCAGAAGGGTAGTGATTTGTCCCACACCCCCATAAAAATTCAATTTCTTACACTCTTTTGCACAGGAGCTGTATGTATAATGGAGGACCCAAGCTAAACAGTTGTAAATCACCTCCTTAATAGCTTCTTCTTCTCACCCAGGAGTATAGCATTGTTGCATAATTCTCACACTTTTTGGTGACAGACTAAAGGGAACATTTTTCAGAGGCTATATTCTACTATAGCACTGACAGTGGAGGAAAAACTTATAAGGGATACATTAATTTAGCCCAGGGGAGTGGATTGGTAGAATTCACCACTAGGGAAAACCAAAAGTCACAATTCAGTGCCATGAACCAGTAGCTTTTTTGTGCTCACCACCATCTCCACTCTACAACAATCATCCCCACTATCACCATCATCACCACCGCTGTTACCAACACTACTTTCACCGCCAGTATTACCCCCATCATTACACCACTATCACCATGACTAAAACCCCCATAACCAAAATCACTGACTACAGCTATCACCACCACTAAACTAATACCACTGCAATGTTCTTATATCTTTGGGTGTGTAAGAACATTGTTTGTTTGACAGTATTGTGGTGTGTGTGCATAAGAGAGAGGGAGGTGTAGGCATGTATGTGAGAGAAAGTGCGTGTGCACAGTGATAAAAAAGACCACACATACTGTAGTTGCCAATGTGTTTTTACATATGAAGAGAAGATTTAAAACGTGGCTTGATCATTTGGGTTGCCTTTATATCCAGCTTTAATTTCAGTTTGGTCATATTCTGGAAAAGAAATTGCAGCCTCAGTTACGGCAGGCATATAAGATTTTTGGAAAAAGATATTTCTCTTTATAGAAAGTGTTCCGGGATCCTACCCATTGATGGAGATATTCTAGTATTCATGAATATTAATAAAGATTTAATGATAGGGAAATTGAACATTTAGCCACGAACTTGGAGTTTCTAGACATGAAAATACAGTGCACAGAACCCAAGGAATATTGAGAGTCTTAACCGGAGGAAGAAAGGAAGTAATGTTATGACACTGAAACATTATTTAGAAGCTGGGATCTCCAATAGGAAGCTTGGGAACTACTGGTAGCTCGCCAGTACCCTGGAAGTAGCTCCCTGAGGTGCAGCTCAACATAGTGCATAATTTAGAGGGTTTAGCTATTTTGAATATTGCAGTGCTATACATCCCTGTATCCTTGAAGCGGCCACCAACCAAACTATTGGGATGGCCACACACTTACACACAAACACACACTGTACCTTCACCATGACCATCTGTCTCCCCTCTCAATTTAGCAAAGTCACATGGAGATTGGTTTCTTTGCAAGTCACACTCAGTTGATCATACGGGACATGTGAAAACTGAACCAGAAAAGAAGTGGCAGCAATAGTGAGTGTGAGAAATTGGGTTGTAGGTTGGCTGGCAGGGTGTGAGCCCTAGTCAAGCAACAGCCACAGTACCTTGCAGGGTGAACCACAAAAAACCACAAAACTAACCTGTGCTTCACCCTGGATGGCTTGGCACACAAAGCAGTCAGGCTTATCTTGGAGGCAATGTGTAAAGTGTGTATGAAGCTCACAAACAAAAATAAAGTGAAAACACAATACAAAAAAAACCCACACCAATTTACAAAAATAAGAGTATATTTTTATAAATTATTTGAGACCAAAATGACAACAATTCCAATTGGTAGATCCAGAGTTTTAAAAGTTTTTTGTAGCAACTAGCACCTAAATAACCAAAGAGCATTTAAATGTAATAAGGAAACCCAATTCTAACCTATGGGACAGACAGGCCTCACAGAAATGAAAAACTAATTTTGGAGATTTTCTTTACCAGGACATGCAAAACTTAAAAATACATGTCCAACCTTTCAATCAATCAAACATTTACAGAGCGGGCAAATCATCCGTGAGGGTCTTGAGGCGCCTTTCAATTAGAAGGCACCCTACTCTATGGGATACCTAGGGCCTACCTTAGGGGTGAAATATGCAATAAAAGGAGAGTTTAAGACTTGGAAAGGGAGTTATATTGCGAAATGAAATTCACAGTTTTCAACTGCATTCAGGCAGCCCTGGGAATGTTTTATGGGGCTACATAAGTGGATGACACAATAGGTTCTGCAAGCCAACTAGTAGTATTTAATTTACAGGCCCTGAGTATATGATCTACCACTCTACATAGGGGGGGGAGTAAATTAAAAATGCCAATCAGGTGTAAGTCAATTAAACCATGTTTAAAGGAGTGAGCACAAGCTTGTTAGCAATGGTTAGGAGTGGTAAAGTGCACAGAGTCCTAATGCCAACAATAACAATTTCATCACAAAAATTGAGGTAAGTAGAAAAGGTGTATCCGCTGTCACACTGATGACTTAGCTCAATACCATTATACCTTCAGTTACAATTTCTTTGAAGTCCCCACATTGGTTTCTTGGAAGGTAACCCATGAACTGTTGGAGTTATTCCTGAAGTGACCTGTCACACTGCCCTAAGAGTGTAGTGGGCCTCGCTGATTACATAGCAGTAGCAGCTAGGCTACATACCATCCTTTCTACTGAATCCAACTTTTTGCTTTCCTTTGTCTGGAGATACCGTAGATGAAGGAGCAGTGGTGTTAGGTTTGCACACAGCTGACAAAATGACAGATTCAGGAAAAGGTTCCATGTGGAGGAATTATGCATCCTAGTTTGGAGGCATGTATTTCTTTTGAAGTGGAGAAGGAGCTGACTTGACAGAGGTGGAAGTCAAAGACAGTTACATGGCAGGTTTAATGAGACCTGAAGCTAATGGTTATGAAGGGCGTGAGAAGGAAAAAAAAGAATTCCAGAGTTTTACATAGCACAAACTTGACCCGAAGGTATCAGGTATCAGAGCGCTTTGCAAAAGCACCAATTGGGTTAAATAAGGACACATTCATTTTTGGTATGCACAGGGAGATTAAGTGATTTGCCCAAATCACAGGATGGTGAGTATCATTGCCGAAACTCGAACTCGGTTCCCCAGATTTGAAGTCGACCACCCTATCTGTTAGACCACATTCTCTCCCCCATTGGTGTAAGAAGGGTGCTGTAGCTGGAAGATGGACATTTAGTTTGTTTTCCCCTCTTAAAAAGACTCATTGAAAAGGTTTGATATTGTCCACAGGAGACAGACTAGGATGGTATCTTCCTGTAGATATGGATGAACAGCAGGTTCTTGATGATCGTGACTGGGATGATGAATCCTGTCTACATCATGAATGCGAGCGTCTGTGTGATCTGGAACAATACAGGTGACAATGAGACCTCGACTTGGACTTAGACCTTTGACAAGTTCTGGAGTGTTAGGCTAGAGATAAAAAACATCTTCGCAGGTGTTCCACAGGAGCAGATACAAGTTTTTTTTTTTTATTTATTTTTTTAAATTTCATTTAGTTCATCTGATCAGCATTATAATGTACACATACAGAGGCATTTTCATTTACAAAGGCATACAACATAACATTGGTAAGCTTTGGGTTTGCAGGAGTGACTCTTATCATTCAATATGGACATATCTGACATTGAACGTCTTACCACATCATATTAAGACAGTACAAACGTTAGTGTCCAAGGCTTACAGCACAGCAGGCATCAGTATGTACTATCCTACATGACACGTAAAGTTGAGACACGAGTCTCCCCCTCTTCACCTTAATTTCGAAAAGAGAGAAACATTTCCTACAGAGCATCATCTATTTATATTTTATCGACCTTGCATATAAATTACCCATCCTCCTGTAGCTTCAGTAGGTATTGTTTCAGTGGCTCCCAGAAATCACGGGGTCTTGAGGAGAGCGGCAGTTCTTCCGCATACATGTCCATGGTTTCTCTGCAATATGACATGTCTGTGAGCCAGTCTTTGAATCTAGGTGGGCGTTTACTTCTCCATCAGATAGCTACTCGTCGTTTCGCCAGTAGCAGTGCCACAGCCAAAAACTTCCTTCTTTTTGTCAGATTTAATTTGTATATCCCCAGTAAGCACACAAGAGGCATGTTTTGCACTTGTTCCGCTAGCATTTCGTTTATCGCCCCTATAATTGCATGCCAATATTTTTTTACCTGCGGACATGCCCATGCCAAGTGTAGAAAGTCCGCACTTAAGGCGTTGCATCTCTGACACCGGTCATGCGTTCTGAGGCCATATCTATGGAGTTGGATTGGGGTGTAATAAAATTGGTGGAGGAATTTAAAATGTAATTACAGTTGGATGTCACTAATTGTAATTGCGTGCAGCTATATTCCCAATCCCGCTCTTCTATTTTGCCACCGAGCAGTGTTTCCCATCTAGCTAATGATCTGTTTGCCACCTCACTGTGTTCCGATTGTGACTTATTGTATAAGCAAGTGACTAACTTCAGGCGCGATGGCGCCACGAGTAAGGCCTGTAAGGCTTGTAATGTTGGTGGTTCCTCCGGGTAGGTGTTATATAATTCACTGACCGCTGCTTGCAGCCGTAGGTAAGCAAATGCCTACATTGGTGTGTTGTGTGTGCTTAGTGCCGGGTCATATCTTAGAATGAATTTGCCGTGTGGGAAAACATCCTTCATAGTGGATAATTTCATGTCTTCTAGCAAGACCATCATACTCTGCTCTTGTGTTACTGAGAGTTTCGGATGATTAGCAATTGGGAGCGCTGGGGCGTGGAGCAGATGCAAGTTAAGCGTATTATGGAGCCCTTGAAGGAGCTCTAAAAGGCTCTGCAGATGGGGATGATGGTGGAGTCATCATAGGTGGCTGAAGAGGTTAAGAATGAAGAGTTGTTGGTGGAGGAGAAGGTGAGTCCGGTATAAGGACTGGAGAAGCCGGTATAGATTTAGAATATGCTCTGTAATACCCTGACTCTGACTCAGAGGGAAGTTTTCCTGAATTCATCCTGCTGTCTTTTGTACTGTAGCATAAGAGTGTGTCAATGTTGAATGATGTCTCAACATCCCTGAACCCCTTGATGTCGAAGGTCTCCTCCTTCTCACTATTGTATGAGTCATTGACGTCAACCCAGCCTTCGATGGTGATCAAGTTGGTGCTGTAGCTTTCAGAACTTCAATTCCACAATGTTATTTCTCCCCGGGGCTTCTCCTTTTGTATCTTTCTCACTGCGAGAAACCTCAGAGAGTGAAACAGGAGTACTGCTAGAGGGAGCAGTGTCTTCTCTTCCCTTAGATCTTTCCCCAGAAAGGGATTCTTACTGCTTTCACCTTTTTGACTGTGCAGGCAAATCTTCTCACGCTCTCTTAAGGTACGCCTAGCAAGTCAGCTGCAGTGATGACATCTTATGGGATTATGAGATTCTGGCAGGCAAAGGATACAGATCGGGTGGGAATCTGTTTTAGCTAATTTTCTGACATATTCTACATTTTTGTTAAAAACATGGAATTTCTGTGAAAAAATAAAAATGTGTTAGAAAAAAACAGATGAATACTCTCCGGCCCCAGAACCACACTACACGGGACCCTTGTCTACAGGCCCTCCGAGCCTCGCGCCTCCTCCCCCACCACCATCGCCGACCTCGTCGCACCCCACGCCATCGCCTCCACAGGCTACATCCTCATCGGAGACCTAAACTTCCATCTCGACAACCCCAGTGACCCCAACTCCACCACCCTCCTCAACTACCTCACCAACCTCGGACTGAAGTAGCTCGTCACCACCCCACCCACAAAGCCAGATACACCCTCGACCCCATCTTCGCAGGAGGGACAAATATCCAATTCAGCCAAACCACGCAGCCCCTCTGGACAGACCACCACTGCGTACACTTCACCTTCAACACCACCACCACACCCAAACTCGCCCTGCGCCTGCCCCAAAGAAACTAGAGCAAGATTACAGAGGAACCCCTCAACGCCACCCTCCTCCACGACCCACCCTTCGGCACGACCGACGCCAACTCTGCAGCGAAAGAACTACACCACTGGATCTCCAGCTGCGCTGACAATGTCGCACCCCTTCGCCACCCCGTCAATTAACGCCACCGGAAGGCAGCCTGGTTCACCACCGACCTCCAAGAAGCCAGGCGCTCTCCAGAAACTCTGGCAGAACAAGAAAACTACCAAAGACCAGAACAACTATAGGAATGCCATGAATGAATACCACCAGCGCATAAGAGCAATCAAGAAGACTTTCATCAAGAACAAAATCCACTCCAATGCAACGCAAAAGAACTCTTCAACGTCATACAGCAGTTCACTAAACCCCCCAGAGAAGCCACAGACGTCCCTCCAACCCAGGACCACTGCAACAAGCTCAGCTCCCACTTCCACATGAAAATCAAGGCCCTCTGCGACAACTTCAACGAACAGACTCCTGACACCACCACCCTCACCACCACTGGCAACCGGCCAATCATCACCTCCTGGAAACCTGCCACCACTGAAGACACCACTAAGACCATGAAGAACACCCCCTCAGGAGCTTACATGGACCCCTGCCCACCACACGTCTACCACAGAGCCTCCGCCGCCATAGCTTCCGAACTAGGACAGACCATCAACACTTCCCTCAAATCCGATATCTTCCCCGACGACTGGAAGCGTGCAGAAGTCAAGCCCCTCCTCAAGAAACCATCGGCTGACCCAACGGACCTGAAAAACTACCGGCCCATCTCTCTCCTTCCCTAGCAGCCAAAGTCACCGAGAGACTCCTCAACACCCATCCTCGGAACCCCACAACATGAGCACATGACCCCACACTTACGAGACCTCCACTGGCTCCCCATCGAGAAGAGAGTAACCATCAAGCTACTCACCCACACCTATAAATCCCTTCACAACGTCGGACCCAAATACCTCAAGGAAAGAGTCTCATTCCACATACCCAAGAGGAACCTCTGCTCCACCGACCTCGCCTCACCAGGAACCCCGCGAATAAGCAGAACCAAAACAGGCTGAAGAGCCTTCGCCTACATCGCAGTAAAGACCTGGGACGAGCTCCCAGTCAACATTAGACGTGCCCCCACACTGAACACCTTCAGTAAGAGTCTCAAGACCTGGCTCTTCGACTAACCCGGAGCTGCAACCCCCACCCCCAGCACCTTGAGACCCTCACGGTGAGTAGCGTGCTATACAAACCCCTGATTGATTCATTCATTCACTCCTAAACAATGTTGAGTGAACTAATTTTAAAATGGTTCTGAAAAGCTTTTTGTAAGGAAAAAAGCCTTAAAAAGTCAATCCTCCAAGGCCCTGTCAGAAGGAACTAAAAAAATAACTGATATAACTGCCACCAACAGGGCATGTCGGGACACTTACGGTATATGTGCCTGTAAAGATACAGGGCCTCATTTTGATGTCAGACAGACCGCACACCGACAGACCGTCTATGGCGGTCTGACCACCGGCAGCCCTTCAGTCCGACTGCCAGATTACAATTTCGGCAGTCGGACCCAAAGTGGTTGGGGGGAAGACCGCTGCCTATCCTGACTGAGCCTCGGTCGGAATCATATTTCTGAATGGTGGTGGTGGCATGGCAGCCACTGCCATCTAGATTACCATATCCCTTTCCGACAGGCCTTTTCATGTCGAGAAGACTGGCATGAAAAGGCTGGCGGAAACAGAATTTGGGGACTCCAAACAGGGCTCCCGTACGCCGTGGGCCACTATAAAGTGGCCCTGGAGGCACATGTAGTGTCCCCACTCACATCTATTCACCGTGTACCATACACACTATGGTACACGGAGGTGCAGGAGGTGCTTCATACCACAGTGGCTTGTGCTGCAGCCCTTTTCCTGGCAGCAGCACAAGTCGCCGTGGTATGGAGCAATTTCCAACCGCCGGCACGGCGGTCATATCATAATGCGGCGGTTGGACCACTGCATGCTTGTTGGGCGATCTCCTGACCACGGCAACAGCGGACGGCAGTGTGACCATCCGCTATCAAAATAAGGCCCAAAGTGTCCTTTTTCATTCTCACATGGCTACAGCCTACATAGCTACATTGCCCCGTCCTTCCCATTCATTCACTTGAAAAGAAAATAACAAGTTTATGAACCATGTTTTTAAAAATTACACTTTTCTTTCTCTCATGTGACATTTCAAGACTTTATCTATTTTTCCCAGCTTTTAATCAAAAGTAATGTAATTGGCAATATAGACTTTTTAGGCTGCTAAATTATGCATTTTTGTCACATGTATATCCTGGGCTTTCCCAAGTAAGGCAAAGATGTTACACAAAATGTGACTTTGGAAAACGTGTTTTGGGATCCCTGCACATGGTTGGGACTAGTCAGTGCTAATGATTAACAATGAAGATCTCCTGAAGGAGAAACAGGAGTACTATAATAAAGTTAAAAAGCATAATTTTATACTTAAAGACTGCCTCTCTACTTCGGTGAATTACAACCTCCAACACCTGTGATTTTAGCACCAGCTGGACTGATCAAACCACACATAACAGCTCACTGTATATCTACAGAACCTGCAAGGTATCAAATGAGGAGACAGCAAGGACTACATGGCTGGGGATACATAACAATCCTTCAATAGCAAGATAGAAAAAAGACACACATCTGCCAAGAAGAAAATAAAAGTGGGAAAGGAGCCCAATGGGCAAAGAGCAATACAGAATGGAGGGAAGAACAAAAATTCTTCTCTAGCTAAGTTTTGTAAATCGCTCAAGGGATAAAGGGAAAATGGGGACAGTTGTCCTTTGGCTAAATTTTACCAGTTTCTATTTACAGAATAGGGCTCATACAAATGCTTGAAGCTGAGGACTAAAACCAAGGCCTATAGTACACAGTCCATGATCTGAAGAAGCAGGTAATTGCAATTATGTTCTCCACAGAAACTAGGAGCAAAGGTATGGAGGTGCTGTCCCACAGATAGTTTGTCTGCCTAAAAACAAAGTGGAGGAGTTTCTTTTGACAATTAAACTTGAAAGATGGGTAGCTACCCTCTAATCAGGAAAACATTTGGTATCATCATCCAATGAACACAGAATCAAAATCATTTTCTAGGACTTCATCCAATTCATGCAAGTGTTAGGGAGATTCTTTAATAGAATAAATGAAAAGCTGACGATAACTAGACTTCACATACAGGCTTAATTCTCTTCAAACACTTGGGTCCTCTTTAGGAGAGGCCCATAATTCCAGATAGGGCACGTATTGGCTGTCACTGGGTCCATCAGGAATGAGGAGGTCCTCTTGGTTACCAAAGAACTCTTGTGTTTCCCTTACAATTCCAATTGTTTTCAGAAGATGAATGAGGAATTGGACTCGACATTACTAATTCCCCCAATAATTCCTCATTACCTTTGGAGATTTTCAGATTTCAACCCAGGATATCATTTAACATGTCATCCCTGGAGATAATGGGATCGGCGGTACTGTTAACTCCAGGGGTGCAAAATTAACAGCCGATGTTTAAGGACCTTGAAACAAGGCACTTGACTGAATCACTGAAGCCTGTGGGGTCTTGATTAGCAGCAGAGAGCCAATTATACGGTATATGGTAAAGAGTCTGAAATTGGGCAAACATGTTGAAAAAGCTATGGTAATTCCTGTATGTTGATCTCCATTCCATGCCCAAAAATATATAATTGTATGGTGCAGGGTGGGAAATGTCAAGAAAAAAATATATTCTGTTGCCCTGTGCACTCTACAGGCCCTTACTTAATGTGTGCAGCGTCACAGTACAGGTTCCTAAAATGCTTCTGCTAGCTCTAAGCAGCTCCTCTGGTTAAGAAACAACTCAACCGACCATACGATTCAGCACTTGAAACCCTTGTCACGTGGAAAGCAGCAAGACAGGAGGGCGAGCAAAGCATATGGTAAACTGCAAGATAGGTAACCTGATGAGCATGTGTGAGTCAGAATTCAATGCGCAGGAATTCAGACACTCTGTAACAGGTGCCACTGAGAAGGAGGCTTCTGCTGGTTATTATACCCCAGCTCTATCAATACAGGAAAATGTGTACTTTTAAACTAATGTCGATTTTTTCAAAAGTGGTTGGGTGAAACAGGCTTACCAACTTTCAGTTTTTTGGCTCACACACAAGCATGGGTTCACGGATAACTCTTGATAGAGCGCCATGTTATTCTGAAAATTGTAGGGGTGCACCATAGTCACTGTTAGTCAGCACCCACATATGTTACTGGAAGTCATATTAACGTGTACCTTAGAAATGTATTACTACAATCTGCTTATAATAGTGTGATTATAAATGTAATCAAGTCATTTATGAAGCTCAAGGTAGTGTTTAAACGAGAATGTATTTTAGTCAATGCATAATGATTGGTTTTCGTGTAATGTGATGCATTAGGTTTAAACGTGCACCATGTTAAAGTCTGCACGTGTAGGTTGCTTTCTCATATACGTAAAGTAATGAAATCAATGCTTATAGAGTGATTATAGAAATGTGTGTTTAAATTGTGTAAAGGCCTGATCACATATACGTTTAAAGAGAAAGGCCTGTTAGTTTCTTATGTTAGCTAAATGTTGTAGGCCGAAATGATTTCCCTTGCTAAGGCTTTGAGTTTCAGAGACGTTAGAAAATCTCAGAGAAGTGGACAGTTGCTCCTTCCCATGTTTCAGTTGCAGGTGCAAGGACATTTAGCTCGTTAGAGAGACTAACCCTTTGTGCTAGGAGTTAGGATGGTACGGGAAGCTAAAATGGGACTAAACTGGAATGCAAGGGTGATACTTTCGACGGAGAAGGTGCCTGGAACTCATGGACGAGTAAACCGTTGTTGAAAGGGAGACAAGTTTCATTGGAAAACTAGTGGGAGAAGAGCTGGCTGAAGAGGTGTGCCGGAGGATGTGTTCTATGTTTTTGGGATTTTGAATGAGGGACAGTGCCCCGTGGATTGAGCAGTTGAGGTTTAGATGGGGAGCTAGAAGGAGCATCTTAGAGCGAGCTCTGACCAAGTGAGTGCACTTGTAAGGAAGCCTTCACTTCTGACACCTTTATCCTCTTGCCTGGGAGGGAAATGCTAAGTAGGGATGTCACCTTAGAGATAGAGTAGGGATAGACTAACTGATATTTTGGTTAATTACTTCTAATGTAAAAATTGGAGTGATTATCGCTTGCCTGATGTTACTAGAGCTGACTATTCTTCTTATTCTGAATTGGATGAGATTCCTACGCAGGATATGTTTTGTATCAGTGCCAATTTATTTTCTTAACCTCGTGCTGAGGTGCTTGTATGTGCAGTTATTTTTGGCTTTGTAATAAATCTTTAAAATTTGAGATTCTGAGTCAGTGGTCTTTTAGAGTTCAAATTTGATTCCGTTGATTATGTACTAAAGATTGGATTTCCTCCCCTCTACACTATTTAGCAGATAAAAAGATCCTGGCGACCTGAGAGGATTCTTGGTGATGGTAAGGTAGATAAGAATCCGGCTTTATCACTCCTATGAATCATTCTTTACCATTAATGTTTTAAATGTGCTAAGGATTGAATAATTCCATTGCCAGGAGCCTGCGGACATATGCATTGTCATCTTAATGTCAAAGGTAATCGTTTAATACGAAAATCCCCACGATGGAGTTCCTACCTCTATCAGGCAGATTATCTGTCAACACAGCAAGATTTACAATAATTGATATCAATTGTCAAGATTACGATTAAACATTTTTATGAGTGTTGTGTGCTAAAGGTATTTTGAGTTCAGAAATAAACAGAATAAAAATAACTCCTGTCCTGATTCACAGAGGTACAAAGTCCAGCACTGCACATGGCCAATCACTGATTCTGCAAAATCCTCCTATAGAACATAATGGAGGTAGGGATTTAAATAAAACCCCATAGGAAATCATGATAAATTAAATCATTTTAAATAGTTAAAAATACATATAAATATAAATTACTTTAAAAATATATAAATGGTCCTTATTTATTAAAAAAATATAAAATATTAATTAAAAATAAAGTAACAATACATTTTATATGAAAATCATTAAATTAAAGCACATTAATACATATTTATGTTTCTTTAGGTGGGAATTTATTTTTTAATTTAAACTTCCAAAAAATAGTGTTCATCTCATTTAATAGATTTTCATTAATACAAGTTTTAATTCAATGATAATTTAATGGGGTTGCTGAGTTTTCTTACTTTGTTCTACATTTAACGTAAATATATCAAATGTATTTACATTATTATTTTACATAAAAATATAAAAAAATATTTTAGAGTTAAATAATTTTTTTCATTTCAAAAGATTATATTGAAATAAAGTACACGTGTAAACGGTACAGAGGTACAATTTTCGATGCAAATAGTCAATGCAATAAATTAAGACAGGATAACATCACATAAGATAATCGTTATGGTAAAAGGCTAACAGTTATAGGAAAATTGTTTCTATATTGTTTAATCAAACGTAATACATTGTATTGGTATGCTATATCATGGTAGTGATGTTACGCTAAACACAAATTTAAATTGTATCATCATTCCGGCAGTTACAAAACATTTGTGCATAACAACAAAGAAATAAGGGGACAGAGAGTCAGAGAAAGGAAAGGAAAGCAGACTAGTGAAAGCCCGAACGAATAACGGATCCTAATCACTGGGATTGAATTGTGGAGATATATATAAGCGAAATCGAGGAGCTAGTGCAGTGCTCTTACTCTAAATGACTTTGCATTGATTCAGGCCCACAAAGTGTGCGATGAAATATTCAGAGAGCTTATCCATTCCAAAAGGATCAATTTCGTTCCTGAGGCCAACATGAGATCAATTAACTGCAGGTCTCTGGGATTCAGGATCAGTAGTATGTGTGGGAATGCATAGATACCTAAAAGAGCTGTAGTGGCAGCAACAAGAATTGAAGTCTCAAAAACAATCTGCATCACTGCTTGAATTTGATGCCACAATGGACAAATATGTTTACAATTAAAGCACATACACACTATGTCCCCAGCGTCTGCTTTTTAGTTTCAGCAGAGATTTGAATTAGCTAGACCTAACTTATAGAGCTTCACAGGGGTCCAATAACCATTGTGTATGATCCACATTTGCATTTGCGCCAGTGCTGGTGTAATCTTTCTTTTGAAAGAAGAGCGCCAAAGATTTGGCCAGGCTGAAGGTGATATCTCATTCCCAGAAGAGGGCCTGTGAAGAGTGTTCCATGTGCTGACAGATTTATGAATCCTTGAGAGATCAGGTGTTGAGGGAAGAAAGCAGCAATTTTGGAATATTTTGAGCACAATGATAAAGAGGACATATCGAGAGCTTCCGTCTGGGAGGCATTTATGGTGGTTAACAGGGGAGCAGGCATTGCCAAACAGGCAGTTGTCCACCGTGCCCTGCAGGGAGAACATGCACGGCTAGAGCAAGAAGTCAGATAATTTGAATTGCAGTTTTTGAATGATCATGATGTCTCCAGGCTCGCAACTATTTAGTAAACTCTATGAGTTCAAGGAGGCTGCATGGGGGGAGACACACTATCTCAGGAGGGAGACGTGTGCCAGGCGCTTTGGGGAGGCACAGACCGGGCAAATCTCTCGGGCTGGACTGTTCCCATGAGGCACAGGGTCAGACTGACTTGCATACGGCCATGTCTGAACTGGGGTGGAGGAGTGGGCTAAAGAATGATGATGCATTAAACCCAGATCAGTTGACTGGGGGTGAGTGCTTGCAATGTTCAACACTCCATCCATCATCCCCTTTGGTTTTGCTCAGCAGAAATTTTGACAAACTGTGGAGAAACAATTACTGCCATCTGCTTACATGGTTGGACGACAGAGTTGAGGGCTGGAAGTGGCTTGTGACTGACTGGTTTGGCCATAGCAAAAATTATAATCCTCCCCAAATTCCTCTACTTTTTCATTAACTTACCACTTCCCTTGCCCCTCCACTTTCGGCGACAGATCAGAGCGCGTCTTGTCTCCTTAGCCTCAACAGGTGGACAGCCGTGCATAGCCTGGGAGATCATGACACTTTCCTTTGTAAAGGTCAGCCCAGGTGTCCCTGACATGGACTTATATTATTTTAGAGCACAAGCCCAGTTCGTTCATTATTGGCTTTTTCCCATTCAATTCCTGGCCCACACATCCACTGATTCTGATTGTTCGGCAACCTGCCTTCTACAGATGGCGATATTCCTGCCTCCTAAGCGCCAGCATGTGTGGATTGACACTGTAGCATGTACAGTATGGCCATGGAGTGAGCTATGGTGTAGGGTCTGCATTGAGAATCTATTTGCCCCATCCATGACACTCATTGGATATCCCTTGCAACCTATTATTAGTAACTCCCGTAGATGTGCTAGACTGTGCAAGCTACATCTCACATCTATGGGTGCAATCTACCCTGATGGCACCTTTCTCCCATCGCAGGCAGCTCTACAAGGCGATAATACTACCTAATTGGACACAATTACATACTTCCAATTACGCACCGTGACCTGGGCGATTCATGTGTCATTCCCTGATGCCCCGCCTACATTGCAGGTGCTTACAATGTTTCTGAACTCCCCATCTCCCCTCACCACCCACACGTACTCCCACAAGCAAAAGCGCTTTGGATGCCGATATTACACCCCCTCTCACCGATGCACAATGCAGTACTGTTGCGCCCAGGTGCGCACGCTATTCCCCTATTATCGCCTAGGTCTTATTCACTTTAAATTCATACACCAACTGTATCACACCTCCGAGAAATTACTTAAAATGGGCCTTGGACCTTCTTACACCTTGCTTGTGACTGGCCAGGAATCTCTGACCATTGGGATGAAATCTTTGCTATGCTTGCAGATATTATGGGGCACCCCCTTGAGCGCTCTCCCAGTTTTGTGCTGTTGGCATATGTCCAGGAAGAACCGCCAAGAGGTGCAAACTGGCCGCACTTCTCCTTTTGCTCTCTAATCACAGGGTTGCGATGAGGTGGGTGTGGTGTGCACTACCACTTGCTGCTGACTGACTCAATGATGCTGCCCATTGCCAGGAACAGCTTACTACCTTCTGGGAACTCATGCCCATACACTTCTGGCCTAAAGACAGTTGGCTCCCACTGGAGGCGTTACTACATGCCCGTGCAGATACAAATGAGATGGCTGCTGTGGAGGCTGGGCCATCGAGCCAACCAGATGATACGTGAATACAACTTGTCTCGAAGCAGCCCACAATTACAAGGTCTTTCTGATTTACTGCATGATGTGTGCATTACCAAAATCGCCACCTTGATTTTGAATTATGATATGTGACTTGCTGAGTGGATGTCCTATTCTCTTTTTCCCCTGTTTTCCCAACCCCTGTTCTTCCTATGCTGTGGACTGTTATAATTTCTCCTTTACTGTAATGTGATAATGCACTGCCATCACATTTGTACTTACTGCTACTATCTACTGTAACCTCTTTATTGTTGGAAAACACAATCAATTTTTTTTTTTAAAACAACACCCTCTGCACATGGCTGAAAGCTGTACTCAGTCGGGTCTTGGCCACCAGTGGGGGGTGGAGGGTTAGGTGTAGGGCCTGGCCTGCGGCCAAGCCACTGTGGTCACTATTCCCCTGGCAACCGTGTGTGGCAGGGTGTTGGGCTACCATGGTGGCTACCATGGTGGAACTGCATGCAGGGTCTAACTGTAGGCATGGCCCTGGGGTCAATCCCAGGCAACGTAAGGCCGAAGGCCCTGTATTGCGGGGGGTTGAATGCCTGAGGGGGATTGGGCACAGGACCTGGTTGCGGTCCATCTTTGTGGTCAACCACAGTTTGGGCACGCAAAATGCCATATGCAAACCTGGGAATACGTCAAAAGCCTATGCCTTCCCAGGGGAGGCATAACGAGGAGAAATTACCTTATTTCTCCTCGTTTTTTCCTGCAGCACACATAGAAGGAGGAAATCATCTCCACTGATGGTCCCTTCCTGCACAAAAACAATAATTCCTACAACACAGACACCATTGCAGCATGGTGCAAGGGTGCCTGCATTGGCAATAGGTAGCTAATTGTGCACCAGCGCAGTTGAAGAGGACAGATATGTGCTGTATCTAATAGATACAGCGCATTCCTGATCTTTTCTTTTGCCACAGGGCAGCACAGCGAAGTGACTTGGTATGCTGCCCTACGTCAAAAACTAGTAAATGAGGCCCAACACTTTTTGGTATTTTAACAGCTAACTTCACTTTAACCTTGGTTTTTTTCATTGAATTTCGGAGGCTCGTAAGGTAAGATTTCATTATAATGTTCCTTTAACCTTTTCAGTGAAAGAGAAAAAAAAAAAAATATATATATATATATATATATATATATATATATATATATATATATATATATATATATATATATATATATATATATATATTATATTTATTTATTTACCTGGTGGCAGTCACTACCTAATAGTCATTTTTAGGTCAGTGTTTCCATTTGAAATGCATTCATTGTGCTGCTAATAACTTTTGCTCCGTTTGATGAATCTCCACAAAGCTTTCCAACAAAGTGCTCATTTTTGCCTTGTTTGTGCATGGAAAGTTTCCGGGTGATCTGTCGAACGGGGGCTGAATAAAAAGGGGGTTCCAGAATGCAAAATCCCCATGTATTTTCCATAGACTTCTTTAGGCAGGGCTACAGCAAAAACTGCTGGACGGAATTACACCAAATGGGCAGGAAATAGATCTGTGCTTTTTTTGTTATTTGGTGTAAATCCGTTCAGTAGTTTTTTTTAAATTAAGGGTCAAAAATATTTGTACATTGGGACGGTTGGGCCACCAAGAGGCTTGAGAGACTCTCGCAGGAGCACCAATTTAAAAACAGAGCGTTCTAATTGGCCCAAGGAGCTTCTTTTTCCTTGGGACATCTCACTCCCGCTAGAGCCAGATTCCCAGGTGAACAAGTGAACAAGGGCTCCGATTGAACGAGGGCTCCGATTGGCTGCTGGCAACATGAGAAAAATGTTGCTGGCAGTCATTACAGGACTCAAGGACTTAGTCCCTTGTCCTGAAGTAAATACAAACAAGCATTTGCATCGCAATAGGTCTCGCATTTGCGAGATCTTGAGCTATTGGCATTGTAAACGACAATGCATTTTATTTATGTGTTTTGAAAACCTTCAAGCAATGACTATGAGTACAAAGTGCACATAAATAAAAGTCATTGCCATTTAAAATACCAATAGGTTAAAGTTGTGAAAGTGAGAGACCTATTGCATTGCAAATGCTTGTTTGGTTAGGCTATAACTGTTAAATTAAAAAATAAGGTCATTTTTATAAATGGCTCCCTTTCAAGTATAAATGGGCACTGAGAAAAATTAAGCTGCGCAATTAATTTTCACACAATATAAAGCAGCAAATGACAAGTAAATTATGTACTGTATGGGTGATAGAGTGGGTGTCTGAATAGCTGTATGACTGAGTGACTCGGTGTGTAAGTAGCTGTATGGGTGAGTGAGTGGCTGTTTGGGTAAGTGAGTTGGTGTGAGTGGCTGTATTGGAGAGTAAGTGTCTGTGTGAATGGCTGTTTTGGTAAGTGAGTGGATGTGTGAATGGGTATGTAAGTGGTTATGTGGGCATGTGAATGAGTGTGTGAGTGTTTGTAAATGGGTGACCTGGCATAAGTTTGCCTATAGAGCATTTGCATATATTTGTGTATGTATACGCCAACATTTTAAGTCTGTTTAGAGATTGGAATAGACTTTGGTGATGAGGGGCAGGCAACAGCAGGACAGAGGCTATATGTGAGAAGCAGAGGCTGAAACCCATTGGACTGTATGTGCAGCAGAAGGCGAGGGCTGTGGACAGAAGTGGGAGTGGAGAGCTGGAGTAGCTGAAGCTAGGAAGGAGAGGCCAGGATATTCGAATACGACCCCGAGGGTTGAAACGCCTCACCCTTTATAAATTCTGAAGGTCTGATTAGCTCAATACATTCTGCCATGCTGCTGGGGGCTACTGGCTCCACCGGGGGAGCCGTCCTGTATCATCAGTAAGGCAGCAACAGGGAAGCAGCCCACGAGCCCCAGCATGCCTGGCTTGGCAGAGTGTAGAAGTCAGGCAAAGCACTGGAACTCTGGAGCTGGCCTGACTGCTGCCGTTCTTCCACTGCCTCCGCGCTGCGGCGCTGTCCCTGCCCCGCGGCTCTCCCTTCCAGCCCCCTCTGCCGCTTCTAAAGCCAGCTGCTGCCCTCCATGATTTCACCTGAAGCAACATCGTAAAAAACAGCACATGGTTATTGGGCGTCAATCATTGGGTCTCTAGGGGAGCCGCTGCTAATGCTTTCTTTCATCTCAAAACGCAGCAGCCCAGGGCAGGCTGGTAAAGTTTGTATCCCTCAATGGCTTTACTCTCTTGTCCCTGCCTCTATCTCGGTCAGGGCAGGAGTGAAGGAGCCGTTGTTTGGGCAGTCAAGCTGGCGCAGAAGGGAGGGAAGATCCGTGGCGAAGTGTGCAGTGCTGCCAAGAACACATCATAAATATCAAGCTTGGAGTGCCGTGAGGGAGAGCGTGTTCTGCCTGCAACAGCAGGCAGGACTATAGTCGCATGGCCACCATTATTGATAGAGAAATGCGGCATCTGGGAGAATGCCGTGAGTCCACCCTGATCTTATGTTAAAAAAAATAGTTGGGCGAGCTGCGCAAAACAAGATGCACGTCCACCATGATGTAATGTAAAAATAAATAAAAAATAGACACATTAAGAAGCACCACAGACTAATAAAAAGCATATTTAAAGATAACGCACATATTAGACAACAATAATCAAACCACATACATAACAGGAACCCTACCTCTCCATGTACGGAGCGCCACTGCGGTCGTATTGGTCAGGCCAAAATAACACATATTATAGCATCAAAGAAACATGATCCATCACAACACATCTACTAAAGATAAGAAATACTCTCACAACAGTCGACAAGCAGATGATCCAGTCCGGATGGGCCGGACGAAAAGGAGACAGGGCGGAAACAAAAAAGCCTCAGTTTCAATCGGAGGCCATTGTTTTACCTAAATGATGATGCCAGCCAATGAAAATGAGGGGCGTGCTTCAAGTCCACTTCTGAAATCTCGATCATAATAGCCCTCGCAGAGCGAGCAGCGCATGCACGCTGCAAAGCTAGATAATATAAGGGGACAGAGTAGGGATGCCATTCTAGGCCTGGAGAGCCCACCCTGAAGCCAAAATGCCAAAAGAAGGGGAGGGAGGTACGCATGACCTCTCTCCCGAGCCTCTAAAGGCCCCGGAGACCCCATCCCCTGGGCTGCTAAATGTTTTAAAAGGGAGTGGGTGTGTCAGTGGATGCATGGGTGAGTAAGTGACGGTAACAGTGGCTCTATGGGTGGGTACGTGGGTGTATAGTAACTGTATGGGTGATAGAGTGGGTGTCTGAACAGCTATATGACTGAGTGACTTGGTGTGTAAGTAGCTGTATGGGTGAGTGAGTGGCTGTTTGAGTGAGTGTTTGGGTAAGTGAGTTGGTGTGAGTGGCTGTATTCGAGAGTAAGTGTCTGTGTGAATGGGTGTTTTGGTAAGTGAGTAGATGTGTGAATGGGTATGTAAGTGGTTATGTGGGCATGTGAGTGAGTGTGTGAGTGTTTGTAAATGGGTGAGTGAGGGGCTGTGATGAGAGGCTGTATGGGTTAGTGAGTGGGTGTGAGTGACTGTGTAGGTAAATAAGTGGGTGCGTGAGTAGCTGTATGGGTGAGTGAATGGTTACATGAGTAACTACGAGTGAGTGAGTAGGTGTGTAAGTGCCTCTATGATGCAGTGAGTGGGAAGTATTGGTATGGGTCTGTAAATGGGTATGTGAGTGGTTGTGAGGGTGTGTGAGTGGGCATACGAGAGGTTGTATGAGTGTGTGAGTGGTTCTGTGGATGATGTCATCAGTGATGTCACTGACCATGTCATGAGTGATGTAATATGTGAGGTCATAAGCAGTGCAGTGGGGGCGTACGTAATAGTTAGCTCAGGTAACTATAACTGCTGAATTTCACTGGTTTTGTATGAGTGAAATTTGAGCTGAACTAAAACATCCCTGCAACTTTTGTTTTTTCCAGTGAATTTCCAAGATTTTTTAATTATATTCCCTAACCATAACATCCCTGTAATCTGTGTTTTTAAGTGAATTTCTATGTTTTTTTAACTAGTAGTCACATGTGCAAAGTGGTGGAGAAAGAGGGTGGGGCCTTCGACCAGCTCTAAGGAATCCCGCTGTAAAGGACTTACTGGAGGTGACAGGAAGGCTTCTTGTCCCCCAAGGTCCCTCAGCATCCAAGTGTACTTCATCCCCCAACCAGTAGTGTGCCAGGATTCACGTTTGGAGAGTGGTGGAGAAAGAGGACGTGGCCTGCGAAGTCCTCACAGCAATAACGCTCTGTGGAACTTACTGGCCGTAACAGGAGGATAATTGGCTCCCAAGGACCATCTGAAGCCAATGGGAACTTATTCCCCAACCAGCAGTATGCCAGGAGGCACGTTTGCAGAGTGGTGGAGAAAGGGGGAATGGCTCGAATGTCCTCTCAACAATCCGCTGTTTTGGACTTACTGGAGGTAACAGGAGGGCTTGTTGGTCGCCAGGACCCTCTGCAGCCAAGGAGACTTCCTCCCCCAACTAGAAGTGCGTCAGGAGGCGCGTGTGGACAGTGGTGGTGAAAGGGGGCGGGTCCTCCGGCGAATTGACAGTCTTTTTTAAACATATTTTTTCACATTTATTCTGGGAGGAGGGCCTTCCCTGGGCAAATTTCAGCCCCGGGGACCCAATCCTCCGGGGCAAGGCCTATTTATAATGGGGCAGAGGGGCCGCACTGCCCTCCTCCCCAGGCTTAGTTTTGCCCCGGTGACCTCATTTCCCGGTGCATGGTCTTTTTTTAAAAAAAGTAATAGGGAAGGGGAAGAGTGACCCCCGGACCAATTTAGGCCATGGGGACCCAATCCCCGGGGGCCCGGCCTCTTTTTCAAAATTTAAATAAATAAATGGGAGGGGGGGGCCGCACGCAAGGTACAAGTGGGCGATGCAATATAGCTATGAAAAATATAAATCCTAATGGGTTGCATAAGCATAATAAAAGGGGAGTTCATATTCCTTCGGTAGAGGTTATCATTTTCCTGCTTTCTCTTTTTTACTTTTTCTTTGCTTTCCTGTGATTTCTATAATTCATTTTAAGTGGTTTGTTTTATTGTATACTTGCAGTATGAACTGTGGCGTTTTGCACTTAAATTCCACAGCAGGTTGAAATACTAAATATTGATTAGGAATGATATGAACTTTTATAATTATTGATAATATTCCTGGAGGAATTCATATATAATGAAATATTGTTTGGATCAGAGTGTATGTATGGGAGATGATTTTGGTCGTAATTTGCAGATATGTGTGGACTGAATATGCATAAGAAAATGATTCATACATATATAACTGACAGCGCTTAGGAGTATGAGTACAACATATATGTATCAATAACCTCATAACCTATTAAGTCCCGCTGCTCCCTCTGCTGCCCACAAAAATAAAATAAGTAGTGGATGTCCCGGGTGGGACTGAATACCAAATAGAAAAAAAAACGGGCATAAAAATAATAATAAATTAGCGTACAGAGCCGCTCATTTATTATCCACTGCTCCGGGCCAGGATCTTCACCTGTTATAGTTTACCTATCTAACTATAACTTGCGCCACAACCATACATTGCTTATGCTAAGCTCAAAACTGCACTATTTGAACAGTAAGTATGCACATCTGTAGGTTCCAGTTAGCCGCCGCTCCTTAGCGCGGGGACACGCCGCTGTGCGTCACCAAGCGCTTTACAAAACTCCCTAAATAGAAATAGAAAATGACCTCACATATTACATCACTCATGGCATGTTCAATGACATAATTGATTACATCACTGACAACATTACAAATGACATCATTGATGAAATCATTAACTCCTCCTACACGGGCTGCTTACCAACACTAAGAAAAACAAAAAAACGATTGGTGAATAGTTTGAATTAACCTGTTTGGTAATTACTCTGCTGGCATTCAGAGACCAACCATCTGCAAATCTACCTTGGTCCTGAAAATACAAACACCTTAAACTTCCAGGCAGTGGAACCGCCCATATGCTAGATCACGCACCCTCAAGCCCCTCTAGCACAAGGAGCACAAGTTCGCCCCTTGGTGTGCCCCTCACACTGAAGACATCTCACTTGCTAAATCTAAGTACAGATTATTATATTGTGCATACTCACCACACATTAATACATACATGTGTTTCTAATCCCACGAGGGTTACCAATAGTGTGCTGTTCTGTTTAGAAGTTACACGACAGCACACACAACATAACTTGCATCACCCACCAAGCTCAAAATACCAATTTGCCAATAGAACAAAGCCATCAATTGAACATCATAACGGACAGAACGAGTTATGTGCGTAGTGGTGTTGTTAACCATTACGTGCAATTAGCAGGGATTTTCCACATTTGAGCCAGAAATATAACTCAGTGCCTTTTCCATTGAATATAGGGGAGATTCAAACTCCATTTCTGGCTAGCCTTTTGAAATATTTGAGTCACGTCTACCAGATTTCAGATACCATCCTGGGATGTTCAAAACAAAACCTCAACTGATGTTTCAGTAGTCTGTAGATTTTGTTCCTAATGTGTTGCAGCCTGCTGCATATGTCACTTCAACATCTACAGTTATTGAAACATCTGTTTTTTTTATCTTAAAAGTATTATATAATCACTTGTTTTCAGGTCTTGTCTGAGACTGCGCATGCGCTGATGCATGCGTTCTCACTTGTGAGATATTTTGTTTACTAAAATGGGCTTGAAGTGGACTCATTTCTTACTATTTGTTGACTTCATGGTCACTTTCATTTGTTGCCTTCTAATTGCCCAGCACATGATAATTTAATTTCCTATTCTCTTTTTGGAGCACAGACCAAGTACTGATTCATTAATCTGGATTAGTGTCCTTCTGCTGTTTGCTCTGTGTTTGAGGTACTAATGTCTTTCTTCTTCTTCCTGTATTTCTTATTTTTCTTTCCCTGTGTTCATTCTTCCTGTGCTGCTTCTACCAACCCACCTCTTACCCTCCTGTGACCTTTGTTGCTTCTTCCTTCCCACCTCTCTTTTTCTTCCTTATTCCCCTCATATTGCTTTTGTCTTCTTTCCAGTGTTGCTTCTTCCCTCCCACTTATCGTTTTCTTTCTTCCTTCCCTGTGCCGCTTCTTTCTTCTTCCCCCGAATATTTATTCCCATGTTGCATCTAGCTTCCCGTTGTTCATGTTGCATCTTCCCTCCATTGTCTGTGTTGCTTCTTCCTTCCCACCCTTCCTCCTATTGTCCTGCATTGACCGACATCCCATGGGGGACAGTATTTACTTGCAACATTATTTAATTCCTGCCATACGGTTCCTCCAAACAATTACAAGTGGCAGAAATTGCTATTTGTTTTGTTAGTCTCAAATGAGAGGCCAAGAGCTGGATGGGTTTCAGTCGTAATGACTCCAACAATGTGATCCAGTTTATTATGCAGAACAGTGGGTCCTGCAAGGATTCACCTGCAGCAGAAAGCTGTCCGTGTGTACAGGGCATACCAAGAACCAAATCATTGTCACTTAGATGATAGTGTATCTATCCTATTCAAAGCGTCACCTTTTATCTACCTCAGAAGGATGAACAATAGCCCAACTAGTATTTGAGCCTGAAAACCGCTGCAGGTTACACAAAGATCTCTGCAGAAGGCAACTAAGCTATTTTATATGACAGTGGAGGATCAGGGCTCCACTTGCTCTTGGTCACATCTGCACCAGGATCACAAAAACATGTCAGTGACAAATCCGGTAATTAGTTCGTTGGTCAGGATATGCAAAACCCCTTCCTCAAAGACACATATCTAGACTGCACTTATAACTAAGCAAAAGTGGATTATTGTGCCTACTGCCTACATCTAGTTAATCTGAAGTCTATCTTCATGAATCTCTGTGGGGCCAACTCAACCTACCACCCTTGTGAAGTCGATTACAAAAACAAGTATTGCTTAAATATAAACATACACGTTAATGGATCCCGTAGAAACCTTTTATGACTGGTCACCTGGACACACCAGTAGCGGTGAGAAGCCAGAAGAAGACATGCTAAGAGGGGAATTTTATCTCGCAGACTGGCAGACTGACACTGCCCGAGCCAGCACTACCCTTCCGAGGACTGAGGCAGGTCACCTCCACACCCAGCGCCGTTACTGCTCCAGCCAGTCTACAAACAAGGTGAACGCTTCTAAGAGCCAAGTTTCCTGCCAGGCCGTCCGTGAACGTTTCCTACACAATGGGCATTTTCTCGGTTTACACCACAGGCCCCCTTAATAAGATACTGGCTCTGACAATTTCTTTTAGCCATGTTGTACAGCAGCGTGGCACTGCAGCATGTCTAAAAGTTAGAAAAGGTGCAATGACGCTGTAACTTTTAGCCACGCTGCACAGCCACACTGCTGTAAAATATGGCATGGGTGAGACCTATTGACTTTGTCAATGCTTGTTTAATGTCGAACCTGTTGCAGCATAGTTTGCTATTTTGTAGCACTGCAAGCAACAGGTGTTCGTATTAGTTAACCAAGGGACATCAATTTTATCTGCCTCAGAATGATGAAATCCTGAGATGCCCTGCTGAGAATCAAACAGGTTTCCTGAGAGTTAAAGGATTAAACAAGTTCCCTCTAAAAAGCAGTATTCTATCACTGCTCGTAGTGCAAGTTAGGAATGGCGTCACAGGAGGACATTCTGGGAAAGGCAAAATGATTTGCAGAACATTTCTGTCATAGCCCTGATTTTGAATCCTATGGGGTACGTGCATCATTGCAGGCAATTGCAATTCCATAATTGCGATTATTAAGGAATTGCAATTACCTATGCATGTAGGTTTCGCTAAAATATTAGCGATTCCTACATATTCCTTAATTGCGAATTGTAAATTGCAATTTGCAATTAAGGAATAGCTTCCCATTCATTCCCATGGGCCTACAGGCCCATAGGAATGAATGGGAATTGCATGCGCAATAGACGAGTACCAAAGAGGTACTTGCATATTGTGCATGCAATTTTAAGGGTGCAAGGGGACCAAAAGGCCACCCTGATGCACCCCTAAAATTTGCATGTGATCACATGTTGCGCACACACATGCCCCAAGAGCATGTGTGTGTGCAACATGGCACTTTGAAAAATGCCCTTTTGTGCAGTTACCATCTCTGCTGACTTCAAACCTTTCTCCTGACCTGAAAGTACCCCAAAGAAAGGGTGTTATTACTGCAAATTAAACAATTAGGCAGAGCCTGTGAAGCTGCAGGCCCCTGTTTTAGGGAAAAGAACAGCCTTGGGTGGGCCAGGGCTCTTCCTTGAGGGGTCTGGCCCACCCTCCAGAACCGGGCCTGTTCTGAACTATTCGATTTGCTCATGGGGCAGCGACAGTTGTAACAGTGAGTATCTTGTCGTCAAGATGGCCAAGATATCTAAAAACAGACCTCTCTATTTATAGAAAGAGCCCCCCCACACACACACCAGAGCTGACGGTGCCATTCAGCCGAAGCCCCTCGCACAGCTTGAGAGCAGCTGGCCGCCCTCACACCCAGCCTGGTGATGCATGGACGGCATGGCTCGGACAGTCTACAGCCGCGGCTACACTACACTTCCCACTGACTACACGATCGCCTCCTCGTGCCCTCCGAGAAGGCCCTACACTTCAAAACAACAACTTTTAGTGAGATGGCCGACTGAGCTCCGCACCAATCAGAACGCCGCTTACACTTCAGAAGTGACAGATGTTAGAGCAACAGCTTGAAGCGGTTAACTCTATAGAGGCAGAGAGGACATCAGTTAGAAATGCAGATATACATACACGTGTTAGTGTGAGAAGCACTGATAGACTATGGACGTCACCCACTAGGAGCACCAACAGGTGATCACTGGACCAGCAGTGTAATAACCAACCAAAACTGATATTTGACTGGTTCGCACAGATACCATCTAATCACTAGTGCTGGGCCAGAGAAGGAAGGAGTCAGCAATACACCACAAACAATTACTCAACTACAAATGCAACTATTTATCAAGAAGCTTCGGTTACTTCAGGAGTGTGAGGAATACAATAGTGTGGAGAGCAATTAACAGCCCAGACGGATACCAATGGAGACATCAGACTACACACACTCTAATTCTCACAGTGCATCTTAGCAAGTAACAACGGAGCATCCCGAGAGTACCAGTTTGATAAGAGGAGAACAACACACAACAGCACATCCTCCAATCACCAATACAATAGCATGAAGAACACTAATATTCAACAGGACCAATGCTAGTCATCAAAGTGCGTGGTACCAAGGAATGACTAAAATCACTGACAGTGGAAACATCACTAATGCACTACTTGACATCAGGTAATGACCAGTGTGATCTCATTGTGGACACAGATGTAAACAAGGACATGACTGGATCACCACTAAAACCCACAATGCACTACACCAGTGATGCTACATCCTCCAAAGAGAACTTACTCACGACCAGCGTGAAGGCAATACAAATAATGATCATAATATTACTAATAGTAGCCTGTCCCATACAGTGTGCTTTACTCTAGTGAACGTGTTCTAAGTACTGTACATTCCAGGTCTTAGGGTCACCCAAGGTCATGGTGCTTAATGTATTGACCACAGAAGGATGAAAGGCTAAGTTGGCACCATCTGTAATCAAACTTATATGGAAAGTCACACACATAGATGTCAGTAGCGAGTACTAAGTTAAAGAGCCATCTTGCTAAGACAAGCACCTAAAAGCAGACTGTCAAACGTGATCATGTTCTTAGGAGCATTTCTATAGCACCTTTCTACTATTTGTGTTCACATTTACCACTTTCAGATTCTGGGCACCCTTTATGGTTCTGTGATACTCAGGGGCTTATTTATGGGAGCCCTGCATCACTTTTGCACCACGTTAAGTGGTACAAGCATGACCGAGGGCTCTCATAAAGATTTATGAAGCCACGCAAAGCCACCCTGCATGGCTTTGAGTGGCCTCATAAATCATGAGTATGGTGATGCATCGCAAATCGCTGTGTTGCCTTACTCTGCGCCTGGGAGGCATTCCTTGGAATTGAGGAGGGTTTTCACATGCAACTCCCATGGATTTTGACGCTGTCCCATATTTACAAAGTGATGTAAACCTGGGGAAGAATCAAATCCATACGCCTTCCGAATGAGACGTAACAAGAAGAAATATGTTCATTTGTTCTAATTGTTTCTTCTTTACATGTGTGCTGCATTCTGTGTAAATTAACCCTAAAGAAGGTCTTTAGAGCCCTATGGCTGGGTGTATCATATTTAAAGGCAGAACATGTGTTTTACATGTTCTGGCAGTAAAAACCCCAAACTATCATTTTACTGTGAAAGCATTAAAGCAACTGGTAGCCCCATTGGCGAGTACAAGGTTACAGGCTGACCCTCAGCAATGCTAATTCATGAATGGGGCGACCAAAGTTGATACTCCAAAGTATCAAACAACTTGTTACATTAAGCCAGATTTGAAGCCCAAGGTTTAAATAATGCAACATGATGCTCTGTGCAACGTTTAAAAAGTAGCCACTTTGTTGCCCAAAGTCTCCTGTGCCCGTTTATAGTTGCACATGGGGCCTGTCCCTGAGACAGCATTCTGTTTCCTGGGGTGACATAAAAACAAATATCAGGAAAAAACACAATAGAAGACTGCGTGGGAGAGAGGTGTTACCTCTCCTCGCCAGGAAGCCACATGGGTGTTGGCCCAAAAGACATTGAAGGGCAAATGGCAAACACTTGAGAGAGGGGCTGCTCTGTTGTTTAGGTAGACAGGGTGACACTTAGAACATAGAGGGAACAATCATTGTCAAACAGTTTTTTCAGGGGGGTGTCGCCCACCCCGGCAGTAACACCTCAGGTGTGGGGGACCTGGTAGCCCATTAGCTAGTGACCACAACCTCCCCTGAGAGCATTTTCTGGGCATAAAAAAGGCACCTTTGACACTCAGATATATTTGGACTGCAGAAGAGAACTGAAGAAGAATTGCCCTGCTGTACCAAGGACCCAGCAAGGAGAGGCTGCACCGAAGTTAGACTGCACCTGCTGCACACTGGGTTAGCAAAGGCAAGCACTGTGCTTGCTCTGTGCTGCTCATGGAGAAGCTGGTTCCTGAGTCTAGCCAGAAACACAAGACTCCAAGGCTCAGTTGGCTGGCCTCCTGTTCACAGCACAGGACCAGCTAGTAGCTGAAGTCTTGTCACTCCTCACCCCAGGTATCTTAAAGGACCAGGATTTGATGTGAAAAAGTTGCCCCTGAGTTGGTTGGACCCGGAAGATTCACTGGCGTGCAGCTTCTTCGCCCAGATGGCAAATTACCGCCAAAAGAAAGGAACTGCTAAAACCACTGAACAGAGCGACTGGTAGGCAGTGGCGACTGAACTTCTTCCAAGTTCGAGAGGACTTTGAGGGACCTCAACTCTTGTAGACAGGATCACCTCACCAGGCCCATAGACCTAGGAGTAGCCCCAGAAAGACCCTCATCGACCGCACAGCATCGTCAGCATCCTTGAGCAACTTAAGCATCCTGTATTCCCTTGCAGCAGGACTACTCCAATAGAAGACAATGGGCCACTGACACTGGAAATGGACTAGAGACAGCTTTTCGTGAGGAGGAATCTGCTTCTCTGGACCTTGCTAGTTCCCATGACTGGTTCCCTGCTGAAGTTGGTTGCCTAAAGTAACTCTAATTAACCAGATAACAACCAGACCAAGTTTTTCTAGAAAACGTTTTAAAGTGTCACATTTGCTGAATTTACCAATGCTTGTTCACGGTTAAGTGAAAAGTCCTGTCGTACCATACCTTGTAAAGTCTGTATTTCCAGAACCCTTTGGTGGATCTTTTTCACTTTGGAATCTAAAAATTATGAAAGATCGAATCTATTTTTATAAATTGGTGTTTGATTTCTTTTCTTTTATATATAAAATATGATATTGATTTTTGATATATATATTCCAAAAACGACAGACAAAAAAATAATTAAAAAATAAATTGCAGTGATACCTGCCTCACCCAATCCCCCCACCCCCCTCCCCCACAAGGTCTCCCATCCTTAACTGACAGGTCGTGCATACCGGCTGAATGTAGTAAAATGACAAAGTTAGAGATACAACTGGTCATAGCTGTCCATTCAAATTGGCTAATAAACCTATCCCCCGTCCCTTCCTCATCAGCCACCCATCCACTGACCACCCTTAGAATTCGTGGTTTCCCTGCCCTATTCTCCCATGGAACATCCCTCCCACACTCTCTCATATTTCCATGGACAGCCCCGACCTTCATATGCCAACTTCTACCATGTACAGCGAAGTGTCGGATTTCTTGAGTGTCTCGTTTATTGCTCCTTCAATTGTTCTGGTGCTGTTTAAATGCTTTACACTTTTTCCTTTGTGTAAGCCTGAGGGCTCAAAGCTACAGTTACCCAGGGCTCACCTAAAGGTTCAATAAAGGAAACCAGACTGGTACTAAAGGGGTTGTTACTGTATTAGACAGTGAGGTCACACAACCACACCATATAATACACCCCATTTCCTCACAGTTGTGTTGTGCCAGGAGTGTGTTTAATATGCAGTGTTTGTGTGGGGCCATAGGTACGTTCTTGGAGTTCTTGTTGACTGGGTCAAGGTGTGACAGTATTATAGTATATATCCATGTGCAGTTGTAGACATATGGGGTATTCTCTGACTACTATATACTGTTGAGTAATGGGCTGGACTGGAGGGGCACCACAAACAGAGTAAGCTAATGCACGTTTGTTTCTAATTTAAAAATGTGTACATCTAATAGCACACATTTTGTAGAATTACAGGCAAGTATTGCATAGGTAAGATGGTCTGTTGCCAACTCTTTCATATAATGAAAACCTTTCATATAATGAAAGGGCAAAATAATAGAGACACTGAGTGCTCAATCGCAGACTTGACCTGGGAGGTATAGAGTTTCCGGAAAGGCTCTACTCCTGATGCAAGTCTGTGATGTTTTGTGTCAAGTAGGAAAGTCATGGGTAGTGAAACAGCCACGGTGTTCTCCTTTTTCCTCAGAGAGGAAGTTATTGGGGACGCTGTAGCCACCGAAATGATGACTGTGTGGAATGGGGTTACTGGGGATCCTTAAGGGAAGGGTGGAGAGAAGAACTATGAGCGTGCGAGAGAGGCTGTATGAATAGAACAGGAATGTAGATTACTATGGTCAAGTAGTAGCCTTAATATTACAGAGCTCTGACTGCCTCCGGCTCTTATTTCAAATACCCACTCCACAACCATCTCACCCAACGGCATGCAGACTGTGAAATAAAATGGCTTTCCCAATTGTGCCTGAATATCCATGGTTTTGCACAGCTCCATTCTAAAGCGTATATTTGTAAACCAATAACTGACACAAACAGCCCACCTTTGGAGTCACCTCCCTGATGAATTGTATTACTCATTAATGTTCAGTAGACCACATGGAGCAAGTCCCAAATACTCTGCCAGGTACAGTGGTTAATTACGCTTTGGGGGTATACATTACTTCCACCTGTAATATGGAATTTAAAAGATCCTTTTTGGCTGCTATTCAAAGGAGATTATAAAAAAAATCTTTGCTTTGTTATTTAAATGCTTCTCCTTGTCCGGTCACACTGACATTAAGAAAGGCAACGTGCCAAAACACGTCTGTCAGCGCTTTTGTGGTGAATAAAGAACATTTCCAAATCTCCCATTAGTGTGCATCGTCTTTGACAACAGAGATCTAGTTGCAACTTGGGATGTATATATATCCCAAGTTGCAACTAGATGTCTGTTGTCAAAGACGATGCACACTAATGGGAGATTTGGAAATGTTCTTTATTCACCACAAAAGCGCTGACAGACGTGTTTTGGCACGTTGCCTTTCTTAATGTCAGTGTGACCGGACAAGGAGAAGCATTTAAATAACAAAGCAATCCATCAGTAAGAACGGATTTTACCACACATCACCTAGGGTTTCATGGCAGCCATCTTATTGTGGTGTCTCGTCTCTCTAAATGAATATATACATTCTCAAATATCAAAGGTTTTAATTACACGTACATGATTAACACATTTAAAAAGTTTAGCGTCACTTCAGTTTCCCAGACATTTGTGCTGGGAAACATTTGAACTCATAATACATTTAATATTGTTTAAAAAACAGTAATTGTGCCCTGAACGGACCAATTACCTTTGTAGCGATGCCTCGTAAATACCATTCCAGTTATGACTACCTGCAGCCATTCCTTTGTACTCTATTAATGTATATGTGAACATGTGCAATATTTCATTCAAAATCCATGATTTAATTTCAACAGTTTCAGTTATTATTGTAGATCCCTGTTTGAATGGATGTCTGAAAGTACTCCTTTTGCAAGCTCCTGTTGTTACTGATCTCATTCCATTTCCATTCAAACAACCAAGGCCTGTTATCTCTATCTTCTTGTCGCATACATATTAAAAACAATCAAAAGAATACAAATAATGTTCTTAGCCAATATGAACCCACATTTCTTCATCATTATTAAGCCCCTTTGGAGACTTACTGGCACATGCATCAAGCAAAATTGTCCTCGCAAAAATAGCGAATCGCTAAAATCGTCCGTTAGCGAGTGCCAAACAACCGATTCCAATGCATCAATCCCAATAGCGAAAAAAATAAAGAATCGCTAAAATAAACTCTGTAACATTAAAGAATCGCAAAATAAAGAATCGATAATAGCGAAAACACAAATAGCGCCTGGCATTAGCGAGTAGCAAATAAAGAATCGCTAAAGAATGCATCAAAAATCGCTCATACCGAAAACCTTCAAATTCGCTATTTAGCATGAGCAGAATAAGGGGAATCTGAACCAGGAGGTAAAGTTGCAGACACACCCAAAAAAAAAAACAAAATTGTCAAAGTGTACCACAGGTGTAATCAATCAGAAAGCCTTCAAAAATGGGCCTGGAGACCCCGTTTCCTTTTACAAAATGGCCCTCTACGTGCTTGCAAGGAGGATGAGAATAAATGCAGCAGCACAGCGCAGGAGGAGGATCCAGGAGAGGGTATTCAGAGTGCGCATTACATTGCGTGGCCAAAATGAGGAGGAAGTATATGACAAGTACCGTCTCAATCGTGCCATGATAATGCGCCTAATTGCTGACCTGGAACCACTACTGCAGCACCAGACACGTAGGACCAATGCCATTCATGCGCACGTCCAGGTCCAATGCAGCCTGCACCTACTGGCGTCTGGAAGTTTCCAGGGGGTCGTAGCGGTAGCGGGAGGCGTATCACAAAGCACACTTTCACGCTTCTTCCGTAAATTCATTGATGCCATGCTGACAATGATACATACCCACATCACCTTCCCCACAACCCCACACCAGATGGACCAGACCAAACAGGAATTCTACCAGGTGTCCCAATTCCCCCATGTCATAGGATGCATTGACTGCACTCATGTCCCCATCTGTCCCCCCTCAGCCAATGAGTACATCTTCCGTAACAGGAAGTCCTATCACTCCATCAACGTGCAGGTCGTGTGCAATGCCAAGCACATAATCACGGACATAGTGGCACAATTTCCAGGGAGCACACACGACTCATATATATTCAGACACAGTGGCATCCACAGGCGTCTGCTCAATGGAGAATTCGGAGAGGGACTCCTGCTTGGTACATACTCATACCTATTCATTACATCAGTATCACACATGTATTAGCATTACTGCCACTAAGCCTTTGCTTCCCCCCTGTAGGTGACAGTGCATACACCCTGCGGGAATATATCCTCACCCCCTACAATAACCCAGCAACACCACAGGAGCAACGCTACAACGAGGCACATATTAGCACAAGAAATGTGATTGAGAGAACATTCGGGATCCTGAAGAGTCGCTTCCGGATCTTACATAAGACTGGTGGTGCTTTGCAATATAAGCCAGAGACCTGCTGCAGGATTGTAGCAGTATGTGCCATGCTGCGCAACATTGCAACTAGAAGGGGGATACCCATAGAGATGGACAGAAACGACAACGATCGGGATGACCAACCACCCACACAACACCGACAGTCACACGTGCCAAACACAGCTGAAGGTCAAAGGAGGCGGACATACATCAAACAACATCATTTCAGAGCCAGGTAAGAATGAGCCATGACAATATATTTTGGAGTGCTAATGTTTACTTCACATGAGCACTTGTCAAAGTGATGTGACATGAATAGAATAAATTACAGTGCTTCTACACATTGTGGAGAAAAACATATCCGTTGGCATCACAGGAGTGCAAATGCAAAATGCAAGTGGCCCATGGTTACACCACCATGGACAGAGATGCGGGACTGAATGTCTAGTGCCGCTTCCCACGTACCCCCAGCCTCCTGACGCGTGTCTCCTCTACCTCACCACGCTGTGTGTCTGTGGCTGTAGAGCTGCGCGAACTGCGCCTCCTGTTGCAGGTCTCCGGCACGGACACGCTGCTCACACTTGATGCGGCCTCACTGCCCTCCTCCCCTCCCAAGTTGCTGCCACTAAATGTCCCTGACTGCAAGTGTTCCACTGCAGTGGTCATCTGGCCTAAGGCCTTCGCTACATCCCCACAGTAATGCCCGAGGTCCACCTGCAGTGACACGGAGCGGCGGGACAAAACTGCAGTGCTGTTGCAGAGCTTTGTGATGGCCCTGGTAGATGCAGTAGTACGGAGCAAGTTCTGCTTATGCCTCCTGCGCTCGCTGTGTTGTCCTGCTAGGATGGCACGGGTGAGCTCCTGTAGGTTTTTATTGATGTCCCGGTTGCCCTCAGCCACAACTGTGGTCATGTGCCGCATAGCGTCTGTCAGAGTGCACATGTGTTTTGCCAGTTTGGAGATGTTGAGGTTCATTGTTCCCATGTGTCTTCCCTGCAGGCGCTGAACCCGCAGCATCTGGGCCTCTACACCACCATAGATGTTCCTTGGCTGTTCAATACTGCGCATGGACCTGCGCCGCTGTGTGACTCGGCCACGTGCTTGTGGTGGGGCTGGCGGTGTGACACGTGTCAGACTGGGGGCACTTGTGGGTGCTGGACTCGGCTCTGTATCCATCACCTGCAGGGAGGGGACATGTGCCCTGCGTATTGGTGGTGTTGTCGGTGGTGGTGGTGGTGGTGGTATTGTCGCTGGTGGTGGTGGTATTGTCAGTGGTGGTGGTGTGGATTGACCTTCCTGCGGAGTCTCTCCATCGGTATCTGCCGGTGTCTCGGAGATGATGAGGCGCTCACTGTCATCAGAGTCCACCGGAGATGCATCTGTGTGTGAAACAGTGCATTGTTAGTTCATTTTGTGACTATATCTGTTTGTCATTCCGCATTTATTTCCTACAATAAATTACATATTTAGACACTGTTGGGCCTGTACTGCTGATCTCATTTATTGTGCATTGGTGATCATACATGCACACTTGGCTAACATGACTACAACTCCCATGATGCAATACTAATGTGAGGGTATATGTGTTATGCACTTCTCCCTGCACACTGTGATTGACCTGGGGGGGATGGGCATGGGTATACAATACGCAGCGTATAGGCGCAGGCATCCATCTTACCTTGTTCTGTGGTTGCTGCGCCGGAGGTGTCCATCTGGGTTACTCTGGCTCAATTGTCCCCTCAACGAGCTCCTCCAGGGCAGTGTTGGCAGGTACTTTGGATGGCCCCCCTCCTGTGCCAGCTGCTTCCTTGTCCCTTTCGGCAATGCGCTCCTTTGCCCTCTTCCTGAGGTCATACCACCTCTTCTTAAGGTCGTCGATGCTGCGGTGCGTCACTCCGACTGTATTCACCCTCTCCCTAATGCGAAGCCATATCTTCCGCTTCTCGGCTTCGGGCACCTTGAGTGACAGCTTCCCAAACAGCTTATCATGCTTGCTGCTCACCCCCTCGATCAAATGCTCAAGTTCCCTGTCAGAGAACTTTCTCTTCCTATTCCTGGGCGTGTCTGATGTAGCAGGTGCATTCTTGTCCATCCTGGATGAAGGTAGTCTGGATGGGTTCTGAGGGTGAAGTCTCTTGGCTCAGCTTGTATCCTCTGCCTCCTCCTGTGAGCTCCTGAGGGCAGTGAATGAGGGATGGTCTGGATGACTTCCTGGTTGTGATGTCATCAGCCCGCTTTTAGTGCGAATTTGCTATTTCCGAATTCGCTAATACCGATTTTGTTAATACCAAATTCGGAAATTGCTATTCTTTATTTTAAGGAATCGCTATTGTGTTTTCGGTTAGTTTTTGCAATTTTTAAGGAAACGCTAAATTTTACCGAATCTGTACATGCATCCCGGAAAGCGATTCCCTATTTGCGATTCCTTATTTATCGCTAATAAGAACTCGCTTTTCAGAATTTTGATGCATGTGCACCTAAGTCTGTAATTCAACAATAGACCACAGAGTTTGAGAAGGTCCCTATTACTGTTGTGTTCTATTTCAAAATGCCAGGCTACCGGATATGTCTGATCCCTGTGGATGATAGCCTGCATATGTTTGAGCACTCTTCTCTTAGGGAGATGCCTAGTGCTCGCTATATAACGTTTCCCACAGAGACACATTAAACAGTAGATGGTGAATTCAGAGTTGCAATTAAACAACTTCAAAATCGTTTTCTGTTTAACTCTCCAGGGGACCTCAAAATCTTTTTTTACAGGCCTTATATTTTAGGCAGGGGAAGATTCCTGTCATTGGCTCCTTCCCCTGCCCTAAAGTGACTATGCACTAAATGATCTTTCAAAGAGGGACTTTTTCTGTACATGATATATCCCAGTGCCTTGAGACCCTCACGGGTGAGTAGTTGCGCTTTACCAACCCTGATTGATATATATATAAATATATATGCCTTCCAATATAGGTTCTCGCCTCCTGCAGCATCGGTGCAGGTAAAAGGTGTTGGGAACTGTTCTACCATGCAAAATGCTCCTTTCTCTAGGAGAAGAAAGATGTACGGCACTCCAGGAATAGAGCAACACCAGTTTATTAGAGGTAACGTGGTTTGGCAAACAACACGTTTGTCGGACCAACGTCCGTTGTTAGGCAAAACACGTTTCCTCTAATAAACACTGGTAAACACCGGTGTTGCTGTTTTCATGTGGTGCTGGTGCAACTTTTTTCCCAATGAGAAAGGAGCTTGTGTTTATACCAGTAGCGACCGGCAACATTTCAATATGGTGTGGCACTATGCCCCAAAAACTCACCATATACATGTTACTTTGCTGGAGGGTCCCATTGCCCTCTCTCTCTTCTCTCCTCTGTGCTGACTTGGGCGGAAAGGGAAGGACTTCCTCCCTTGTACAACCTGAAACCAACAAATCTAGGATTGGTTGGAGCAGGCTAACACAGCGCTGATCTTGAGGCTGGGGGCCTGCGGCTGCAATCCCTCCGCTGTTTCTCAGCCCTGGGATTGCAGGCTCTGAAATGCACAGGTCAGATTGGCTGGCTGTAAGCAGGCTGCCAATCTGACATGCGACAGCCTGGCAGGGGACTGAAGTAATAGTGCAATTGCACTAATCAGCCTCGCCCCCTGCCCTTGCGCGGCAACAGCACGAGCCTGCGACACATAATAAAATGGTAATCATTACCATTTTTTTAATGTGTGTACCAAAGCACTAATGCCGGAATGCGTTAGAGCGGATTAATAAAGCGCGAGAGAACCAGGAATGTCAATCGAGTCGTTTCCTTATTGTTGGTGTTCGATTCCCATAGACGGAAAGGAATTAGAATTGGAGTCAATATATATATATATATATATATATATATATATATATATATATATATATATATATATGTATATATATATATATATATATATATATATATATATATATATATATATATATCACACCAACATCACCTCCCATCGAGCAACATCAGGGGACACAGCGGGGCTTCAGTGAACTTTACAGAAAGAAATAAGGCATTACGCGTTTCGGCGACTGTCTTCATCTGATGCCTCCTTCTTAACACCAGTCTCTCTCAGTCAGAGTCCTTTATAGGCACCTCCTACCAGGGTGGTGGAGTGCGCACCTGGTTCCCGTTTCCTTGTAGCTGCCATGGTAATTCGATATACCGGAACTACCGATCCCACAATGCAGCTTGTAGGTGACCAAATGCCGGGATAAGGGTTGTTTTTTGACCGCGAATCCAGGGAGACAGCTTGGGCAGAAATTGAAACAAAGTTCGCCTGTCCCCTACTTCCAGCTCACCGTACCTTCTGGGGTAGGGGGTCGAGGACGCCTATACAGTGACTGCGTCCTTCCATGCAGTCATGGACCAGCTACCGCCGACATACTCCTTGCTTCCAGGGGTTAGGTTGCGGGTCACGGCGATCCGACACTTCGGGAAAACTTCCAACTGTTGCCAATGTTGTCGTGACCACTTTACGGAAGGGTCCCCTGTGCGTGTCATCAGCAAAAACACGCCAAATATCACACCAACATCTCCTCCCATCGAGCAAGATCAGGGGACACAGCGGGGCTTCAGTGAACTTTATTAAAAGAAATAAGGCATTACGCGTTTCGGCGACTGCCTTCATCAGATACCAGTCTCTCTCAGTCAGAGTCCTTTATAGGTGCCTCCTACCAGGGTGGTGGAGTGCGCACCTGGTTCGCTTTTCCTTGTAGCTGCCGCAGTAATTCGATTTACCGGAACTACTGATCCCACAATGTCCAAGGTAATTAGCAGCATGTCTTCCTCACACATAATCCCCTCGATGAGTCTCAAAAACCATAGCTACTGTCGATGAATTCACGTATCACAATCTGTTTACTTTTTTGTTTAAAATGGCAACCTTGACAGTGATGTAACTGACATTGAAGAAGGTGGCGTGCCGAAATGTGTCTGACAGTGCTAGGAGGCTTGTGCAGTATATATATATGTGGTGGGGAGCTGCACCATCGTCAACTGGTGAAGAAACAGGTAACCAGCTGACTGAGGCTGCCGTCCGAACTATCAGAAAGGGAACAGCACATCACTCATGCAGATTGAGTCTGCCTGTCTCCGCCATTACCTACTATGGTTGTAATTAATTTCTAATGAACAATTGGGACATTTAAACTTACCAAAGGATAATGGCTCTCGCTGTAGGACTCTGGGTAACATCATACATCTTGTTAACCTATGCACTATGCAAACGCCCACTGGGGGCAGTAATAATCAATGTTAAATTCCGGAAATGAATAAATACCGGATATGCAAAACGGCGAGGTTTTGAATGTTCCTTTTGAACCCAGGAAGAAGGAGTCTTGCTACTCTGAAAAGTGTTGGCATAATTAATGAATTTTGGTGCAGAGAGGAGGGCTGCAATATGAAAGCCAGATGGTTGGAGGGATGTCGAGTGCGCTCCTGAGCGCATGGGCACATTGTTGGAAAATATATATATATATATATATATATATATATGAAAAACGAAGAGTTGCCCCAAATGAGGAAGCCACACGCAGACAAGCTTAATCCTTATATTTGCAGAATGTATGAGCATATCACCTGGTGCTCCAAACACAAGTCACACAGCCAGACGCGTTTCGGGCATTCTCCAGCCCTTGTTCACTGGCAGTAGGGAGCAGCAACGAAGCGGAACCACCTGCGCACATTTAAATATCCCGCCCATGTGGGCGTGTGCGCTGAGAATGCTGGTCACTGTAGTTTCGCCATAATCATCCCAAGTGGGTATTGCCGCGCTACAAAAATGTCAATGTCTTACCCCAGAGGGCATGTCTAGGGCACCAAGGATTAATACCCAAACAATATCACATCCACAAAGCGGGCTTGTTGCTCATGCAGCGCCTCTTTGTTCCTGGCGCTGCGGAACCGCTCGATAAGCGGTGGGGCTTCCTCGCGGCTTGGCTGGCCGGAAACATGAAAAACGAAGAGTTGCCCCAAATGAGGAAGCCACACGCAGACAAGCTTAATCCTTATATTTGCAGAATGTATGAGCATATCACCTGGTGCTCCAAGCACAAGTCACACAGCCAGACGCGTTTCGGGCATTCTCCAGCCCTTGTTCACTGGCAGTAGGGAGCAGCAACGAAGCGGAACCACCTGCGCACATTTTAATTTTTTTCATGTTTCCGGCCAGCCAAGCCGCGAGGAAGCCCCACCGCTTATCGAGCGGGTCCGCAGCGCCAGGAACAAAGAGGCGCTGCATGAGCAACAAGCCCGCTTTGTGGATGTGATATTGTTTGGGCATTAATCCTGGGTGCCCTAGACATGCCCACTGGGGTAAGACATTGACATTTTTGTAGCGCGGCAATACCCACTTGGGATGATTATGGCGAAACTACAGTGACCAGCATTCTAAGCGCACACGCCCACATGGGCGGGATATTTAAATGTGCGCAGGTCGTTCCGCTTCGTTGCTGCTCCCTACTGCCAGTGAACAAGGGCTTGAGAATGCCCGAAACGTGTCTGGCTGTGTGATTTGTGTTTGGAGCACCAGGTGATATGCTCATACATTCTGCAAATATAAGGATTAAGCTTGTCTGTGTGTGGCTTCCTCATTTGGGGCAACTCTTCGTTTTTCATGTTTCCGGCCAGCCAAGCCGCGAGGAAGCCCCACCGCTTATCGAGCGGGTCCGCAGCGCCAGGAACAAAGAGGCGCTGCATGAGCAACAAGCCCGCTTTGTGGATGTGATATTGCTTGGGCATTAATCCTGGGTGCCCTAGACATGCCCACTGGGGTAAGACATTGACATTTTTGTAGCGCGGCAATACCCACTTGGGATGATTATGGCGAAACTACAGTGACCAGCATTCTCAGCGCCCACGCCCACATGGGCGGGATATTTAAATGTGCGCAGGTGGTTCCGCTTCGTTGCTGCTCCCTACTGCCAGTGAACAAGGGCTGGAGAATGCCCGAAACGCGTCTGGCTGTGTGACTTGTGTTTGGAGCACCAGGTGATATGCTCATACATTCTGCAAATATAAGGATTCAGCTTGTCTGCGTGTGGCTTCCTCATTTGGGGCAACTCTTCGTTTTTCATGTTTCCGGCCAGCCAAGCCGCGAGGAAGCCCCACCGCTTATCGAGCGGGTCCGCAGCGCCAGGAACAAAGAGGCGCTGCATGAGCAACAAGCCCGCTTTGTGGATGTGATATTGTTTGGGCATTAATCCTGGGTGCCCTAGACATGCCCACTGGGGTAAGACATTGACATTTTTGTAGCGCGGCAATACCCACTTGGGATGATTATGGCGAAACTACAGTGACCAGCATTCTCAGTGCACACGCCCACATGCGCGGGATATTTAAATGTGCGCAGGTGGTTCCGCTTCGTTGCTGCTCCCTACTGCCAGTGAACAAGGGCTGGAGAATGCCCGAAACGCGTCTGGCTGTGTGACTTGTGTTTGGAGCACCAGGTGATATGCTCATACATTCTGCAAATATAAGGATTAAGCTTGTCAGCGTGTGGCTTCCTCATTTGGGGCAACTCTTCGTTTTTCATGTTTCCGGCCAGCCAAGCCGCGAGGAAGCCCCATCGCTTATCGAGCGGGTCCGCAGCGCCAGGAACAAAGAGGCGCTGCATGAGCAACAAGCCCGCTTTGTGGATGTGATATTGTTTGGGCATTAATCCTGGGTGCCCTAGACATGCCCACTGGGGTAAGACATTGACATTTTTGTAGCGCGGCAATACCCACTTGGGATGATTATGGCGAAACTACAGGGACCAGCATTCTCAGCGCACACGCCCACATGGGCGGGATATTTAAATGTGCGCAGGTGGTTCCGCTTCGTTGCTGCTCCCTACTGCCAGTGAACAAGGGCTGGAGAATGCCCGAAACGCGTCTGGCTGTGTGACTTGTGTTTGGAGCACCTGGTGATATGCTCATACATTCTGCAAATATAAGGATTAAGCTTGTCTGCGTGTGGCTTCCTCATTTGAGGCAACTCTTCGTTTTTCATGTTTCCGGCCAGCCAAGCCGCGAGGAAGCCCCACCGCTTATCGAGCGGGTCCGCAGCGCCAGGAACAAAGAGGCGCTGCATGAGCAACAAGCCCGCTTTGTGGATGTGATATTGTTTGGGCATTAATCCTGGGTGCCCTAGACATGCCCACTGGGGTAAGACATTGACATTTTTGTAGCGCGGCAATACCGACTTGGGATGATTATGGCGAAACTACAGTGACCAGCATTCTCAGCGCACACGCCCACATGGGCGGGATATTTAAATGTGCGCAGGTGGTTCCGCTTCGTTGCTGCTCCCTACTGCCAGTGAACAAGGGCTGGAGAATGCCCGAAACGCGTCTGGCTGTGTGACTTGTGTTTGGAGCACCAGGTGATATGCTCATACATTCTGCAAATATAAGGATTAAGCTTGTCTGCGTGTGGCTTCCTCATTTGGGGCAACTCTTCGTTTTTCATGTTTCCGGCCAGCCAAGCCGTGAGGAAGCCCCACCGCTTATCGAGCGGGTCCGCAGGGCCAGGAACAAAGAGGCGCTGCATGAGCAACAAGCCCGCTTTGTGGATGTGATATTGTTTGGGCATTAATCCTGGGTGCCCTAGACATGCCCTCTGGGGTAAGACATTGACATTTTTGTAGCGCGGCAATACCCACTTGGGATGATTATGGCGAAACTACAGTGACCAGCATTCTCAGCGCACACGCCCACATGGGCGGGATATTTAAATGTGCGCAGGTGGTTCCGCTTCGTTGCTGCTCCCTACTGCCAGTGAACAAGGGCTGGAGAATGCCCGAAACGCGTCTGGCTGTGTGACTTGTGTTTGGAGCACCAGGTGATATGCTCATACATTCTGCAAATATAAGGATTAAGCTTGTCTGCGTGTGGCTTCTTCATTTGGGGCAACTCTTCGTTTTTCATGTTTCCGGCCAGCCAAGCCGCGATGAAGCCCCACCGCTTATCGAGCGGGTCTGCAGCGCCAGGAACAAAGAGGCGCTGCATGAGCAACAAGCCCGCTTTGTGGATGTGATATTGTTTGGGCATTAATCCTGGGTGCTCTAGACATGCCCACTGGGGTAAGACATTGACATTTTTGTAGCGTGGCAATACCCACTTGGGATGATTATGGCGGAACTACAGTGACCAGCATTCTCAGCGCACACGCCCACATGGGCGGGATATTTAAATGTGCGCAGGTGGTTCCGCTTCGTTGCTGCTCCCTACTGCCAGTGAACAAGGGCTGGAGAATGCCCGAAACGCGTCTGGCTGTGTGACTTGTGTTTGGAGCACCAGGTGATATGCTCATACATTCTGCAAATATAAGGATTAAGCTTGTCTGCGTGTGGCTTCCTCATTTGGGGCAACTCTTCGTTTTTCATGTTTCCGGCCAGCCAAGCCGCGAGGAAGCCCCACCGCTTATCGAGCGGGTCCGCAGCGCCAGGAACAAAGAGGCGCTGCATGAGCAACAAGCCCGCTTTTTGGATGTGATATTGTTTGGGCATTAATCCTGGGTGCCCTAGACATGCCCACTGGGGTAAGACATTGACATTTTTGTAGCGCGGCAATATCCACTTGGGATGATTATGGCGAAACTACAGTGACCAGCATTCTCAGCGCACATGCCCACATGGGCGGGATATTTAAATGTGCGCAGGTGGTTCCGCTTCGTTGCTGCTCCCTACTGCCAGTGAACAAGGGCTGGAGAATGCCCGAAACGCGTCTGGCTGTGTGACTTGTGTTTGGAGCACCTGGTGATATGCTCATACATTCTGCAAATATAAGGATTAAGCTTGTCTGCGTGTGGCTTCCTCATTTGTGGCAACTCTTCGTTTTTCATGTTTCCGGCCAGCCAAGCCGCGAGGAAGCCCCACCGCTTATCGAGCGGGTCCGCAGCGCCAGGAACAAAGAGGCGCTGCATGAGCAACAAGCCCGCTTTGTGGATGTGATATTGTTTGGGCATTAATCCTGGGTGCCCTAGACATGCCCGCTGGGGTAAGACATTGACATTTTTGTAGCGCGGCAATACCCTCTTGGGATGATTATGGGGAAACTACAGTGACCAGCATTCTCAGCGCACACGCCCACATGGGCGGGATATTTAAATGTGCGCAGGTGGTTCCGCTTCGTTGCTGCTCCCTACTGCCAGTGAACAAGGGCTGGAGAATGCCCGAAACGCGTCTGGCTGTGTTACTTGTGTTTGGAGCACCAGGTGATATGCTCATACATTCTGCAAATATAAGGATTAAGCTTGTCTGCGTGTGGCTTCCTCATTTGGGGCAACTCTTCGTTTTTCATGTTTCCGGCCAGCCAAGCCGCGAGAAAGCCCCACCGCTTATCGAGCGGGTCCGCAGCGCCAGGAACAAAGAGGCGCTGCATGAGCAACAAGCCCGCTTTGTGGATGTGATATTGTTTGGGCATTAATCCTGGGTGCCCTAGACATGCTCTCTGGGGTAAGACATTGACATTTTTGTAGCGCGGCAATACCCACTTGGGATGATTATGGCGAAACTACAGTGACCAGCATTCTCAGCGCACACGCCCACATGGGCGGGATATTTAAATGTGCACAGGTGGTTCCGCTTCGTTGCTGCTCCCTACTGCGAGTGAACAAGGGCTGGAGAATGCCCGAAACGCGTCTGGCTGTGTGACTTGTGTTTGGAGCACCAGGTGATATGCTCATACATTCTGCAAATATAAGGATTAAGCTTGTCTGCGTGTGGCTTCCTCATTTGGGGCAACTCTTCGTTTTTCATGTTTCCGGCCAGCCAAGCCGTAAGGAAGCCCCACCGCTTGTCGAGCGGGTCCGCAGCGCCAGGAACAAAGAGGCGCTGCATGAGCAACAAGCCCGCTTTGTGGATGTGATATTGTTTGGGCATTAATCCTGGGTGCCCTAGACATGCCCTCTGGGGTAAGACATTGACATTTTTGTAGCGCGGCAATACCCACTTGGGATGATTATGGCGAAACTACAGTGACCAGCATTCTCAGCGCACACGCCCACATGGGCGGGATATTTAAATGTGCGCAGGTGGTTCCGCTTCGTTGCTGCTCCCTACTGCCAGTGAACAAGGGCTGGAGAATGCCCGAAACGCGTCTGGCTGTGTGACTTGTGTTTGGAGCACCAGGTGATATGCTCATACATTCTGCAAATATAAGGATTAAGCTTGTCTGCGTGTGGCTTCCTCATTTGGGGCAACTCTTCGTTTTTCATGTTTCCGGCCAGCCAAGCCGCGATGAAGCCCCACCGCTTATCGAGCGGGTCCGCAGCGCCAGGAACAAAGAGGCGCTGCATGAGCAACAAGCCCGCTTTGTGGATGTGATATTGTTTGGGCATTAATCCTGGGTGCCCTAGACATGCCCACTGGGGTAAGACATTGACATTTTTGTAGCACGGCAATACCCACTTGGGATGATTATGGCGGAACTACAGTGACCAGCATTCTCAGCGCACACGCCCACATGGGCGGGATATTTAAATGTGCGCAGGTGGTTCCGCTTCGTTGCTGCTCCCTACTGCCAGTGAACAAGGGCTGGAGAATGCCCGAAACGCGTCTGGCTGTGTGACTTGTGTTTGGAGCACCAGGTGATATGCTCATACATTCTGCAAATATAAGGATTAAGCTTGTCTGCGTGTGGCTTCCTCATTTGGGGCAACTCTTCGTTTTTCATGTTTCCGGCCAGCCAAGCCGCGAGGAAGCCCCACCGCTTATCGAGCGGGTCCGCAGCGCCAGGAACAAAGAGGCGCTGCATGAGCAACAAGCCCGCTTTGTGGATGTGATATTGTTTGGGCATTAATCCTGGGTGCCCTAGACATGCCCACTGGGGTAAGACATTGACATTTTTGTAGCGCGGCAATACCCACTTGGGATGATTATGGCGAAACTACAGTGACCAGCATTCTCAGCACACACGCCCACATGGGCGGGATATTTAAATGTGCGCAGGTGGTTCCGCTTCGTTGCTGCTCCCTACTGCCAGTGAACAAGGGCTGGAGAATGCCCGAAACGCGTCTGGCTGTGTGACTTGTGTTTGGAGCACCAGGTGATATGCTCATACATTCTGCAAATATAAGGATTAAGCTTGTCTGCGTGTGGCTTCCTCATTTGGGGCAACTCTTCGTTTTTCATATATATATATATATATATATATTCCAAACGTACGTTGAAAAAAGCTCCAATCCACCAGGAAAACCAACGCTTCACGGCACCCTGTGCTTTTAAGGCAGAATTTATTTGGCCACACAAAACTCTATGCGTTTCGGCAAAACTTGGTCCCTTGTTCACGAGCATTTTTCCTGGTGGATTGGAGCTTTTTTCAACATACGCTTGGAATATTTTGGGTTTCGCTAACCCGTCACGGCCCGCCATCACCAAGAGGCTTGAGTTGAAGCGAATTTGTATAGGTAATCCGCAACATTCTATTTGGAATAACTTTGGCGCCGGTTGACGAATCCTCACAAATTTTTCAAAACTAATGGGGCGCTACGCTCCGCTCCTACCCTGAAAGTCTCGGGGGGATTCGTCAAGCGGGGGCTGAGAAAAAAGGGGGGTCCCAAAACGCGTTTTCCCCATGCATTTTCCCATAGGACCTTTAGTCCGAGCTACAGCCCGAACGGCTGAAAAGAATTACTTGAAATTGGGCAGAGAGGTAGTCCTCAGGTCAGGGATGTGCCTTTTGCAGGTCTGGTGTAAATCTGTTCAGTAGGTCCTGAGAAAATAGCATTTAAATCAATATATATATCTGTAAGCGCGCTCCGTGCGCTTACGGTAAGCTTACCGTACGCGTACGGTGCCGTGCGCGAGCTCAATTCTGATTAGTGGTTACATGACTGTAAACATTCGAATCGGTCGAAATCAGAAAGTATCGGACGCCATTTTCTGTCTCTCGCACTGAAAAACAAAGGTTGATAACATGAAAAGGGGGCAACGAAGAGAGTTGCAGACCCCCTAGCGTTCGTCGGGTGGTTCACGAAGGACCAATAAGAATGAAAGATAAATTTAATAATTTTAAAAATAAATCGCGGAGTACGCGTACGGTAAGCTTATTGTACGCGTAAGGTAAAAAAAAATAAAAAAAAAAAAAGAATTAACAATCACATTTAATATAGAAATCTAAGGACCCCCAAGGGAGAAAAAAACAATTGATATTTTGTAAAAAATGGCGATGCGTGCACGGTACGAAATGCGCAACGTGGGCGCTCGGTGCGCGAAGCACCGCAATGCACAATGTGTCATTTCAGATGTCATCATTGATGTCATGAGTGATGTCACTGACCATGTCATAAGTGATGTAATATGTGACGTCATCAGCAGTGCATTGCGGTCGCGCAAGTTATAGTTACCTGATCTAACTATAACGTGGAATTTCATTGGTTTTTTACGAGTGAAATGTACAGCTAACTATAACTTGTGTGAAACCTATGGTTTTTTAAGTGAATATATATATATATATATATAAATTCACTGAAAAAACCATAGGTTTCACACATGTTATAGTTAGCGGAAATTTTACTGATAAAAAACCAGTGAAATTCCCCCGTTATAGTTAGTGCAGGCAACTATAACTCACGCGACCGCAATCCTCTGCTGATGCTAATACTGTATTTAGACACTTATTTGCCCATGTCTTCTTCCATACATTTTTAGGTATACATATATTACAAATATTTTTTTTTCATAAAGACACATATGTCATCAGCAGAAGATTGCGGTCGCGTGAGTTATAGTTGCCTGCACTAACTATAACGGGGGAATTTCACTGGTTTTTTATCAGTAAAATTTCCGCTAACTATAACATGTGTGAAACCTATGGTTTTTTCAGTGAATTTGCAAGGTTTTTTAAATGCTAATTCCTAACTATAACGTGTGTGAAACCTATGGTTTTTTCAGTGAATTTGTACGTTTTTTTAAATGCTAAGTTACTTTACGCCATTCGTGGCGTGCGCGCCCACTTAACGCAGTTCGTTCCGTGCGCGCACGGTGCGCTTCGCGCACCGTGCGCGCACAGTAAGCACGCGGTGCTTACTGTGCTTACGGTGCTTATAAGCCATGCACAAATGGTGCCCTTCGGGCACCATTTGCACACGGGGTGGAGAGAGTGTGGATAATTTTTTCTTTGATTATTTTTGTTAAAAATATTGTGGTTTTTATCACCACTAATAAGCCCTGAACATTTGGGGGCCTGCGGCCACCAAAAGCACAGGGGGTGGGGAGAGTGTGGATAGTGTTTTTTTATTTACATTTTTTACCGTACGCATACGGTAAGCGTAATCGGTGAAATTAGCGAAAAAATAAAAATGGCTTTTTTGGCCTTTGGGGGTCTTGGGGGACTCCCTCATCATGGCTATGTGTGTGTGAGCGGTCAAAACAGCTCCTTTACATGTGTATTGGTTTTATTTAACAACCTAACTCTCAGTGCGAGAGAGAAAATGGCGGCCGCCGCTTCCTGGTTTCGGCCAATTCGAATGTTTACTAAGATCTAAGAGCCAATCAGAATCGCGCTCGCACACGCCACCGTACGCGTACAGTAAGCTTACGGTAAGCGTACCGTAAGCTGGCTCAGATATATATATTGATTTAAAGGCTATTTTCTCAGAATCTACTGAACAGATTTACACCAAACCTACAAAAGGCACTTCCTTGACCTGAGGACTACCTCTCTGCCAAATTTCAAGTAATTCTGTTCAGCCGTTCGGGCTGTAGCCCTGTCTAAAGGTCCTATGGAAAAATGCATGGGAAAAACGCGTTTTGGGACCCCCTTTTATCTCAGCCCCCGCTTGACGAATCCTCCCGAGACTTTCAGGGTAGGAGCGGAGCGTAGCGCCCCACCTATTTTGAGAAATTCGCGAGGATTCGTCGACCGGCGCCAAAGTTATTCAAAATAGAATGTTGCGGATTTCCTATGGAAAAGGGGTCCTAACTATAACTACCTACTGGCGACCGCCAGTAGGTAATATATATATATATATATATATATATATATACATATATATATACATATATATATGTATATATATGTAAAAGAATCTGGAGGTTAACAATTCTGGAAGTTGAAAATTTAAGACTTCTACAAAACAAACTTTTAAATAAAACAAAGAAAGAGCAACAAGCTTTTCAAAAGAGTGACAGAGCATTAAATATGATAGCATAAGATAGCAAAAGAACTACAAACTTTTCCAGAACAAAACAAAGTTATGTTTTTTGCTGTGTGTTATGCCAGCCAAGCACCAAGACGCGTGTGCGTGTAATTGGTATAACGAGGGACCCTGCGACAGAAAAGACTACTTCACAGCACACCAAGAGACAATCAAATTAACCTCAAATGATTTAAAGAGGTGGAATGTAAAGAGGTGTGCATTTAGGAAACAGAGCTATTTTATGTGAATCAGAGAGCTTTCCATCAAATGTCCTCTCTAGTGTCAATGGGTAAAGCTTCAAGTAGGACTAAAAAAAACATCCTATATCTGTGGTTTTAATCTATCTATATTTTGATTACACATTTGCTAGTTAAAGGAATTGAGTCAAGGACTGGTAGAACTTTCTGCCCACTGTAATGCTGAACCTAGATTTTATGGCAAGGCACGGAGGCCATTGTTATGCATGACCTCTTTATTGCCACTACACACAGCAGCAATCAAATTGGAAATTTAACAATAGAGTACGAACCTCCAAACATTCAAAGCATGTATAAATGACCCGAATAAGCAGCCATCTTCCTTCTTTGTTGCCAAGCACTTTGCTTTGTTGCTCTACTTGAGTGGGTTATTTATAGGCCTGGGCGAAGCACTACGCTACGCTCGCGTAGTTTGCGAAGTTCGCGCTACTTCGCGCTACGCGAACTGCACGTAGCACAGTGCGAACACGCGTAGCGTAGTGTTGCGTAGTGCTGCGGTCATTTTTTGCTTGCTCGCGGTCCTCAACGTCAAGTTGGCGACCGCGAGCAAGCAAAATGACATCCTGGCGAGACTTTTTCCTTGTTCGCGATCATGGAAAATAAACCTCCCGGCGAGATTCCCAACGCGAGAAGGTCAGGTTTCTCATTGCGAGGGGTCGCGTATGCTCGCGACCGCTCGCGATGAGAAACTACCAGTTCGCGTTGAGAAAGCTGCAGCTCGAGTAAAAATCTACTCGAGCAGCAGAAAACTACAGCTCGCACTGTGCAAGATGCCATTTTCAATGATTGCACAGTGCCGGTTGCTTGTCCGCACTGTGCAATCATTGAAAACAACATCTTGCACAGTGCGAACATGTTACTTCGCAGTTCGCGAAGTGCTACGCGTAGCTCGCGTAGTGCGAACTTCACTTTGCGTAGCTTCGCGAAGTGCTACTTCGCGAACTACGCCCACCCTTAGTTATTTATCCATATGGTTATATTTGAGGCCTTGTTTGGGGTGATCTTGGTATGTTAAGGGGCAGACTGTGGATTAGACATTATGGGCCCGATTCACAGAACTAATTTAAGACAAAATCCTAAACTTACTACCATTTTCGTATTCACAGAAGGCACTTACTCATTTTGGTATTCACAGAAGACACTTACTCACTTCGGTATTCACAGAAGTTAGGAGTCCTAACTTTAGGACTCCTAAATGCCTTCTGTGAATACCGAAAGTCTTAAAATTAGGATTTTTCTCAGTTTAGGAGTCCTAAAGTTAGGACTCCTAACTTTACTACTACTAAACTGAGAAAAATCCTAATTTTAAGGCTTTCGGTATTCACAGAAGGCATTTAGGAGTCCTAAAGTTAGGAGTCCTAACTTTACTACTACTAAATTGAGAAATATCCTAATTTTAAGACTTTCGGTATTCACAGAAGGCATTTAGGAGTCCTAAAGTTAGGAGTCCTAACTATACTACTACTAAACTGAGAAAAATCCTAATTTTAAGGCTTTCGGTATTCACAGAAGGCATTTAGGAGTCCTAAAGTTAGGACTACTAACTTTACTACTACTAAATTGAGAAAAATCCTAATTTTAAGACTTTGGGTATTCACAGAAGGCATTTAGGAGTCCTAAAGTTAGGAGTCCTAACTATACTACTACTAAACTGCGAAAAATCCTAATTTTAAGACTTTCGGTATTCACAGAATGCATTTAGGAGTCCTAAAGTTAGGACTCCTAACTTCTGTGAATACCAAAATGAGTAAGGGGCATATGTATCAACATCACCATTTGCGATTCTCAAATAACGATTTTTAAGGAATCGCTATTTGAGAATTGCAAAACGGGATGTATTTAAAAAATTGCAAACTTTTTGCGATTTCTTAAAATTCCTTAATTGCGATTAGCAAATTGCGAAATCGCAATTAAGGAATACCTGCCCATTCATTCCTATGGGCCAGGAGACCCATAGGAATGTATGGGAAGTAATTCTAAAATTGCGAATCGCAATTTGCTAATCGCAATTTGAGAATAATTTCAAAGGTGCAAGGGTGTCAAGATGACACCCTGATACACCCCTGAAATTAGCATGTGTGGTCATATGGCGCACATACATGCCCTAAGGGCATGTATGTGCGTCACGTGGCACTTTGTAAAATTACAAAACGTGCATTTTTAAAAGAAATCGCAAATTAACACCAACTAGTAGTTGGTGGTAATTTGCGATTTCTTAAGGATTAATCGCAATCCTTTGGTGAGTGTTACATTTCTTTTAAGAAATCGCAATTTGCGATTTCTTAAATGCTTACGCAAACTTAAGAAATCGCTAAATTAGCGATTCCTTAAATTTGCGTTGGGAATTTGCCTAATACATCCCGTTTTGCGAATTTTTAATCGCAAACGCTGTATTTTGCGAATCGCAGCGTTTGCGACTAAAAATTCGCTTGATACATATGCCCCTAAGTGCCTTCTGTGAATACCAAAATGGTAGTAAGTTTAGGATTTTGTCTTAAGTTAGTTCTGTGAATCGGGCCCTATTTGTTTTGTTTAGTGTTGAACGTTTTATTATACGTGACAGTTTTGTGGATATGGTTTCTTTAATGTACAAGTTTTGTTATTTAGCGATAGGTATTTGTGGTTTGGTGATTTTTGAGTGTGGAAACATTGTGCGTATTCAGATAGACTGTTTTACCTTATTTGATTTTGGCATGTTTAATTGACGATAAAGTGGTTTAAATTGTCGGTTGAGGATCGCAAGTGCAGGCAGCTCATGACAGCTAATCAGCGCTTCTTCAGCTGAGGGTTCTCTGTGACTAGTGCCCTACGTTGCTCGTGTAAGCCTCTTCATGGGCAGACTGTGTTTGTCGACTGCATGTTTCCTCACCTTTTCCTTTTGAAAGAGGTCTTGAGGATCTGCTTGGTTGCCGTACAGCATGTCACTCAGGCATCGGCAGCCATTTTGATTTGGACAATGTTAAATGATGCCTACAAAAATATTGGCGGCCATATTTGAGGATGAGTTACGGTTTATTTATGTGGTGAGGCAGCATTGAAGGCGGCACTGTGAGGTGACATAGGTTGAGGAGTCTCAGAAAGTATTGAGGATTTGAGGAGTCTGGGAAATGTTCTTTATAAATAAATAAATAAATACCAGCATTTGTAAAGTGCACAGCTGCCACCGAGAGGTGTCCCGGCGCTGGAGACCGTTGGGAAGATTAAGATAGCTATTGCCCAGAGTCAGATGGTGCTGGGCTAACCTGCTGCCGGTGATCAAACCGTGAACCCTGTGGTCGGGAGTCAGACACCCTGGCCGCTGCGCCACACCTCTTCCACTTCCACTATACAGTTAGTTAAGAGAGTTAAAGTTGGCATTTTGCATTGCAAAGATTTGAGGATGATGGAGCAGCAGAGCTCTTTGGAGGGCCAGTGCCTGTATGAGAAGATGAAAGCATGTGTGGACAAGGCTTTTTTGGCTTTGGCATCCCAATTGGGTAAGAGATTAGATGATTTTGTAGAGAGGCTCATGCCTACATTTGGGAGCATTTCGAACAGGACTGAAGATGAGGATATTTGATCGGTGGAGGAGACTCGTGTGAAAACAGGTGTTTTGGATGGTGGAAGTAAGGTGTTGCAGAAAAGGAAGCATATCATTGGAAGCAGGGATAACAATTTCACATTGAAAGGACATAATGGTCCTCAAGGAAAAAAGAAACGGGCTACTCAGTTGGAGGATAAGGCTATAAAGGCCACTAGGAGGGGTCAAAAAGTGGTTGCTTGTGACGTGTCATCCAGTAGTGGTGATATGGAGATAAGTTGTTCCTCTGATTTGGAGGAATCAGATCAGGAGGAATTGAAGGCAAAGAGGCAAAAAAGGGACATAAAAAAGACAGAGGAAATAAAAGGCTTAATGAATCCTTTGGGTGAGGTTATGGTTGATCCTCACTTTATTAAACACCCTCTATCACCACAATGGACCCCAGCAGAGCACATTGCTGAGTACGAAGAGTACACAGCCATCTTTGAGTTACAAGATTGCTTAAACTCTTGAGCTGTACTCAAGATGCTAGCATTTCTGAATAACTCTGGTTTGGACCCTAGAAAGGGGTTGGACAAGGGTCTTAAAAGTTGGCAGGATAGATTGTTGGATGTGTTTGGACCTTTAATGAAGATGTTTGATATGTGCAAGGATGTATATTTTAATAAAACTAACATTAACGTTGAGGATTTGTGCAAATGGGTGCCGAGGGCTGTTTGTTTATTGGGTAATTCAAGTTACATTCCTAATGTTACCTTGACCAGTGGTACCATCAGGTTGAGTCACCTCAGCAACTACATCCACTCCTTGTATGCTTCAACCGCTCGATTCCCTTTCCAAACCATCCCTTTCATCTGCTACATTGCTGTCAACCCTCTGCTTATCACCACGTGCCATTTCCAACCACCAATACTTCCTTACACCAATTTCAATCTCTCCTTCACCCTCCTGACAACCCTTCACCACATTAGGCTTGACAATAGCCAAACAGGTCATGTGACAAATACTCCCATCCACAAGCTTTACAGTGTTCTACATGACCATGACTATTTGTTTAGGATCACTAAACCCGCTTTCCCCATTTGACCACCATCCTACCCGATTTCACTCTTACCAATTGCCCTTCCACCAAACATACCTCTTTTACCTTGTTTTTGGACTAAAAATACCTCTTATTCTTTTCCTGCAATGTCACAATACACGGTCTAATACTATAAACATCCCAATCCACTTTCTTACTCTTCCTCATCCAACCAGGATTCATCTTTGAATGTGGCACTCTGCCTCGCATCAAACAAAATGGACTTTGTTCAACGGTCTCATGTGGTGTCTTTTTGAATGCCTACACCATTTTTTGAGCTCAGACTCCCTCTCTTTTTTTCCTTTGCTCACCAATTGTATAATGCCTATCACCACCCTATTTACTCTCTCCACAACTGCATTCCCTCTGCAACGATATAGTGCAGTAACTTTTTGTTCAACCCCTGCAAATTTCTCAAATGACTTAATCTCCTCGGACCTGAACTGCACACCATTATCTGTCAATAAAAATGCCGGAAAGCCCTAAGAAAAACATCCTTCAAGAACTTAATGATGGTGCTCGTGACAACTTTGTCCACCACAGCCAACTCTATCCATCTAGTAAACAAATCGACCAACACAATAATATACATAAACTTTCCATCTTTCCACAAAACAGGACCCTTACTATCTAAAGCTAGGTCCTCCCACTGTAATTTTCAGCAACCTACAGACGACAAAGGAGGATTAAGTGTGTCAGTGCAAGCGCGTTGTCACAATCCACACAGGTCCTAACAAACCATACAATTTCTAGATCTACTTACGGCCACCAATACGTCATCTTAATGTGGCGTTTAGTTCTTGTGATGCCTGAATGAATGCCCTTCGTGCCCAATTCAATCAATTTGCTTTGAATACTTCTAGGAGGGAAAACGTTTTCCCCTCTGCAAATAAATTCCTCACTAACACTTAACTCGTCCCGCACTTCCCAAAAAGCTTTCAAATCTCCTTCCTACTCATTTCTGCGTGCAGTTGCCCATCCATTCATAATTCTTTCCTTAACTTCCATGAGTGTTTTATCCCTGTTTTATGCGTCCATCCATTCCTTTGTTTTATACAGTGGGTTCCTTCACATCAAAAATATCGGCAACAGAGAACTCCATTGGTCCTAGTCAATCTCTTTTAGAGGTAAGGACATCCTACTAAGACAATCAGCAGTCACATTTTTAATCCCTGGCATATATTGCACTTCATACACAAAATCCTGTAACCTCATAAACAAATGAGCGATTCTTGCTGATGCTATGGCCAAATCCTCAGTCGTCAATAGCTTGGTCAGTGGTTTGTGGTCAGAACATAATTTGAACTTACTGCCCCAAATAAACTTCCAAAAATGTTCCATAGCCCAGACGCATGCTAACGTCTCCCTCTATATCTCCGAGTACTTTTCTTCCGTCGGTGACAGAGAACGAGACGTAACCGCGATAACGACTTCTTTACCTTGTTCGGACCTTTGAGATAGAACACACCCTAGACCCAAACCGCTGGCATCTGTAGTGAGAAAAGTATCTGCTGATGTATTAAAACCCTGTAAAGTAGGAGCATTAACAGTAGCTAATTTAATTTCTTCAAATGACCTCTGGAAAGCCTCATTCCACTCAAATAGGGCTTTGTGCTTTACCAGCAATCCCATCTGATGCGTTTTGTGCGAAACATTCTTCACAAATTTCGAATAGAATTCGGTCAGACAGAGAAAAGGCCACAATTACTCTTTATTTTTTGAAGGAGGGGCATTAGCAGTGGCTTCCACCAACTTCGCTTTGGGCTTAATCCCCGTTCCACTGATCTCATGGCCAAAATACGTGACTTTCTTCTCTGTAAATCTGCATTTAGAAATTTCAGCAGACAAGCCTTTATGCGTAAGAAGGCCAAGTACCTTTCTCAGGACCTCATCATGATGGTTTTAGTTTTTTTACATCACCAAGATGCTATCTTGAAAGAAAATAACCTGAGGTAAATGTCCAAACAATTGGGCCATTAATATTTAGAATACGCAGTCGCTGACACCAGAACAAATGCCATTTGCTTGACTTGGAAACAACTGAAGGGTGTACAAAATGTGGTGAGTTGCCTATTTTACCTTATGGTACGCTGCCGATAGATCTAGTATAGAAAACCACTTAGCTTGACTGGTCAACATTAGCATTTCATCAAGTCTAGGCAATGGGAACTGATCAATCACAATATTGCCATTCAACCACCTCAAGTCCACGCATAAACAAACCTTGCCATTAGGCTTCCGTGCAACCACCAATGGAGAGACCCATTTGGATGCCGCCACAGACTCAATGATGTTAAACTCCAGCAGTTTTTCTATTTCTCTTTCGACCTCATCCCTTACAATGCACGGAATGTTGCATGCCTTGTGCACCTTGGGTGTGGCTCCCTCCTTAAGTCGTATAAGGTGTGTGAAACCCTTGAGTTTTCTTATTCAAACATAGTGGGTGATTCTCGTGATACCCATACTTTAGTGTCTTCACTCTCACACACCACTAACACTTGCTCTTTGCTGTTAGTGTCCAGAATCATGTTTAAACTCCTCTGATCCTTCCTACCCTGTACTGAAGGGCCCTCTTTAGCAACATACAGTTTGCACAACGTGTACCTGTCCTTAAATCTAAATACCAACTGTCTGAATCCCAATATATTAATTCTCTCCCCTGGGTAACTCTCTGGCGTAATGTCAGGCGATTCCAATTGGCCACTAATTTTCTCAATAAAGTGTTTTTTCCATACCACTTTGGCAATGATAGTGTACGGTAAGCCTCAGTCAGCAACTACTTGTATCATAACCCCACCAAATTTAACACAACATAGAGGTTGACTGGACCCCTCACCAGAAATGTTCAACACAACTTTACTGCAGCTAGCGCCCTTCTATTCCACATCCTCATCACTCACTTCTGATAAGTCTCCCTCATCACTCTCTCTCACACGTGCAACCCTGTTGGCTGCCACACCTTTCTTACCTTGTTTCCTTTTGCATACCCTGGCAAAATGCCTATAATGTCACATTCTAAACATTTTGCTGCCTTGGCAGGACATTTATTAAATCATGCTTAATGTGACATGCTGCCACATCTAAAACATACAATATCAATATTTTCCCATGTTCAAAACTGTCTCCTTTTTTACAATCCCCCCTCTGGTCCTTGCGTATGTCACTGTTCCGCCTACTTTTCTGCTTGCTGTCTGAGATCTTTCCCATAGACTCAACAACTCCCTTCTCTTGTAATAGTGTGGCTTTGGCGCAACAATCAGACAATTCAGCTTTTTTCACCATAGCTATAATATCTTTGAGATTAGCTTCTCTTTCGACCCATATTTTGTCTTGAATAAATTCATTCTTTGTATACATGACAATTTGGTCATGCAACCACTCGTTGTGCAAATTGTCAAACTTGCACCTAATCACCAGATGTTTGAGAACCGCCACATAATCCTCAATACTTTCATGTTTTTCTTGCTTTTTCTGAAAGAACGCATGTCTTGTAACAGCTGTGCGCACAGCATGAGTAAAATGCTCATCTAAATCTGAGATAGCACTCTTGAATACATCAGTGTCACCCCCAGCTCTCACAGGCTTCAGAAACTGATTGTAAATGCTTAATCATTCAGGCCCTAAGCAGTACATTAGAATTATTAAGTTCCTTTCACCAGTAAATGACCCACTAACATCCTCTAGGTTAGCAATATAATTCAGAAAGTACTCCTTCCACTCATTCCGTTGGAGTGCTGGTTCCCCTGGGCCAGATAAAAACTCCTTGGGTGATGTCAAATGTAATGAATGTGCATTCCTGTTTGCTGAAGCTCTTCCCGCTTCACTGGAAGTCATTCTCTCAGGCATACAGGCAACTAATACAACCACACAACGTTCAATATAGAGTTACCTGAATACTGGAATGTAGTTAGACTGCAGACATCCTTGTGACTACTTCATAAATCCCTAATAATAACGTTCAAATGAGTATGCGCAGATTTACATGGTGTGCATACCACACCGGCAGACTCCGATGCTGCTAAACGGCGTGTTTCCAAAATGGCCGAACATACAACTTGCTATGTGACGCGTTTGGGGGCACGCTGAGGTTACATACTATGCCGCACACCCCTTGGAAAGGAACAGAGAGTGCGCTGCCACTGCATGTGTCGGTGCGACTTAAAAATGTTGCACGCTGTCCTGCCGTTGCTGTAGATGCCGTTACAGGCTATCGTGCCTGGTGAGTAATGGTGTGCCGAAATTACCTGCCTCCACAAAAATCCACTACTATGACGAAGATCACGATATCCACCGATTGCTCTTGCTGCAAGAAGAAAGTGTGTCGTTTTTTTTCCTAGAGAACCTCACATGGCTGTAACTCCAGTTCGTGGTGGCTCCTGTCTTGACTGTATTGAGAGCCCTAAAACAGCTATAACTCCCGCTCGTCACCAGAAATTGTGTAGTATAATCTCCATATAATACAAACTGTGAAATTGTAGTTTATTGAAGCTACATCATCACAATGAAGCAGCAGCCAGTGCCAAGGAAAACATCCCTTTGCATACTGCCGGCAAGGTTCCATTACCTTATATATATACCTGGAACCTCACTAGTTCTGGACTCTATACTCGAGCCTGAGGTTCTACCTTAAAATAAACCTATCATTACTACAATTCTCAACAGCCTTGGACCACCTAAAAACAGGAAAGTAGGCATAAGTCTCTCTTAGCCTCGTACAAGACCCATCTCGCTCAGCTCAAACAAAAGGGCAACTAGCTGGTGCACTAATGGTGAAAAAAACTTGTACTCCTGCATCTAGTTGGTATGGTTAAGAAAGGTTGATTTTTAGGAAAAGAGGTCTATCATGTACCTGCCATCCTAAAGATCGACATGTTTCGAGACGTACCCCTATTGGCCCTTCTTCTTTAGGACCTCAGGAACCTAGTTCCCTTGTACCATTCCTATTAGTTCACCCTGAACGCACACTACTTGCATGCCATATCATAATGTAGAAAATATTCACTTACTACCTTTAATTGGTGTTGGTTGGCACCTTTGGAGACCTATGGGGTGGAGATAAGTAAGAACTGGAAACACGCCCCATATTGCACACACTGCTCTCTATGGGAACCGCTAGCCATCAAGTGAAATGGTTCTATATGGCCCTAATGGAGGCATCCCAGACGCCATTATCTACAATCAGAGACCGTTGGGAGCAGGCACTAAATAGACAACTCACAGACCGGGAATGTGGGAAGGTTTTGGGGTCGCCTAAGACAATATCCCGTAATTTGAGGCTGAAATACATCCAGTTTAATTACGTACACATGACCTAACTGACCCCACACAGATTGCAAAAAATACCTGGGGGGAGATGCGTAACTGCCCAAGCGTAGACTTTATACACATGGTTTGGATTTGCCCGATGCTGCACCCGTTCTGGTCTGAAGTAGTGAGACACCCCAAAATACCCTCCCAAAAAACCGCATTACCGCGACCTCTGGGCCCGCCAATGTTAGCCAATGGCACGAAAGTGCACCTAGAAAACAGGCCCAAATTACCCTTTCCCCTCCACCTACAACCAAACTGCTATTTTTCCCAGAAACTAGACCTTCCCAACATTGCTCCCAAACCCCTAAACCCATTCCCAAAACCCTAGAACACCCCAAATTACACAACCATAGCTTCACAAGGAATAACAATTCTCCACAGAGGCAAAATGACCTATATCTAAAGCCCCTAGCCCTTCCCTGAACCCTAACATTGCCAGCTTCATCCGTCCATCTCCTCTTTAACAATTTTGCATCCCTTTCTTTGATTTGTTTCTTTTCAACAACTCAAATGGAGTGAGTTCTGTGGTACAATGTGAAATGCAATGATACAACCGCATCAACCCAATTCCAAGTGAACACCTTCAAAAATAACGTTGTTGAATTGCCGTACTAGCTCCTTTATCTGTGGAACATAGAAAGATATCTTCTGAAGTACAAGCTATAAGCTACATTCACCAAAGGTTACAGGGACGCTATAGTTTGCTGACATTTCACACGTACAAAACCAGAGAAATTTAGCCTTTATAGTTAGCTGAGTTAACTATAATGTGTGCCCCCACAATGCACTGCTTATGACCTCACATACTACATCACTCATGACATGGTCAGTGACATCACTGACTGTATAGTGAGTGATTTGGTATCTCAGTGAATGTATGGATGAGTGTGACTGTATCTGTCGGTCAGTTGATGTCTAAGTGTGTATGAGTGTGTTAGTGGGTACGTGAATCGCTAAATGGATGATTGATTGGTTGACTATCTCTATGGTTGCCTGGGTGTCTGTGTGTGTGGTTGAGGACATGTGGGTGGGTAACTGTGTTTGTGAAAGGCAGTATAGGTGAGTGACTGGTTATCTGAGTGAGTGAATGTGAGAGAGTGGCTATATGGGTCAAGTTATAGTTAACTCAGCTAACTATAACAGCTGAATGTCTCTGGTTTTGTATGAGTGAAATGTCAGCCTAACTATAACATCCCTGTAATCTTTGTTTTTTTTAGTGAATTTCTAAGGTTTTAAAAATTCTATTTGCTAACTATAACGTCCCCCTGACCTTTGGGTTTTTTATGGAATTTCTTAGGTTTTTTTAAAATTCTATTTGCTAACTATAACGTCCCTGTAACCTATGATTTATTTAGCGAATTATAAGGTTTTTTAATGAGCAGTCAGATTTGAAGGGTGGTGGAGAAAGGGGGCTTGGCCTCTGACAAGCTCTCAGGGATTCCGCTGCGTAGGACTACAAGAGGTACCAGGAGGGCTTTTGGGCCCCCAAGGTCCCTCAGGAGTAAAGTGGACTTAATCCCCCCAACCAGTAGTGCACCAGGAAGCGCGTTTGCAGAGTGGTGGAAAATGCTTTCTTTGCTCTGGGTGTCCCTGTGGGACCCCTGAACAGGCCCAGGGGGTCAGGGTGTTTCTACCCTGGCCCCTTTTCTTGTTTTTAATATTTTGCCTTGTGACTCAGTTCAACCGAGTCACAAGATGGGTGCCAACACTTCCTGATTTGAAGTGTTGGCAGCCAATCAGATCTCAGGCACGAGATCGGGAGGGTTTGCGCATCCACTGCGGCCACAGCTGTATATCCGAGAAATCTTTAAATTTCTCAGGAACTACTGAACGGATTTACACCATTTAACAAACAGGGTGCTCTCTGGACCAAGAGCTACCTTTCAGTTAAATTTGGTGTAATTCTGTTCAGCAGTTCGGGCTTTAGCTGTGTCAACAGTTTCCTATGGAAATTAACATGGAGAAAAATCGTTTTGGAACCCCCCCTTTTTCGCAGCCTCCGCTTGACAGATCCCAATGAAATTTTCAAGACAGCAGACGACGTGAGCACCCCATTAGTTTTGAAAATTTAAAGATTCGTCAAACGGCGCCCATGTTATTGGCAAATCAAAAAACACTTTTCCTGTTGAATACAGGTCCTACCTATAACTACCTACTGGCGACCGCTAGTAGGTAATATGGATAGCATTTAATTTTGGTCAATACATATGCCACACTGTTAGCCACAACAAAAGATTTTGGTACACCTTTTTAAGAAAAACTTTACATAGAAAATCAATATCTGTGTCACTGATAGGATGTGAAACCTATTTCAGATCCTCCCATTGAGAATAATAATCAATTAGAACTGCAACCCCACACCATTAAAAGTAATATTCTTCAAAGGCTCCTCAGCAAACCTGTTCTATTGATCTGCCATCTTCACTGCCTTCAAAGTTGTTAGCATTCTGAAGCAAACTGCAACATTTAACATGCATAGAAGACTATAATTGCAGTGGCTCCACTCCTGCATCCTTTAAGGATAATCGCAACTATTGCACTTCTTAGATGAGCTTGAAGTACAAACTTGATGCATCTCAACACAGGATCCCTTATACATTCAATCCATCTATAACCTTGTAGAAAACTTCCAATTCTCAAACCAACAACCTTGTCATTGACTGTCTCCATCTTCAGCAATGCTTTATCTTTTTTTATACCCTCTTTCATTGTTCTGGTGTATTTGGTTACTGTAATATACTAAAATTATACACCTAAGAATTCTCACAAATCTTAGCAATGCTTTGCAGGTAATACTTTTAGGAAGATATAATAAAGGCCTATGATTGGTTCTGATGATAACTGATTTTCCCCAAACGTATGTCCGAAGTTCTATACACGCCAATGTCGGGAGTCTACCATGCTGCCAGTAGGTGGCACGCATGAGGACTATTTGGGGTCCTGCATTTAAACCAGTTTACAACACAATACTACCCAGCACACTGCAAACCTCTCTTCACTTCTCACTCCAGTCTTGGTGTTCATAGTACCATAGTGATGTACAGTGGTCCTGAAATCCTGTCCTTTCTCTGCCCTTGCCAAGGTCACATCCTGGAAATAGGGTTCTGTTTATTATCATGATTCCTGGTCCCTAAAAATTCACTGATGCTTACATATACGCTTTCTGAACTTTTCCCTACCTCAGCTCCGATCCAGCACCATTTTGGCTTCACTGGTCCTCTTCTTGTACTCTCCAAGTCCCAGTACAGCCTTACCTAAAGAAGTGTAGCTATGATTCCCAGCATCAAGCTAATTGCCTTCATCTGGCTGTCTCCCTGTACCTGTTCTCCTTCTTAGTAATATCCTCCCTATTCAATAAATTGAGTAATAAAGATGTTTCGAAGATTCAACAGTTCTACCGTTTGAAGCAAACAAGTAATATTTTAATAATCAGGGACATCTACCCTTTTCATTTACGGTTGATCTAAGTCTTGCATACATGGTAGCATTTAATTACACACTGCATAACTCCTGTATGAATGCAGATATAAAAACCTAATATTAGACAAATATGATGAAAAGGAAAATGAAGAGATAGCTGGAAACTATGATGCAAATGAATTCAAAACATACTTCTATACGATGAAACAGATTACTCCTTTCCAGTGGAATAAAAAGAATACTTGCATGAAGCAGAAGATACTTTTACAATACAAGACAAAACGTGTTAGCAAAATATAAACCTCCAGCCATAAATGAGAAATGTGGCTTACTATGGTTTAGGTCTGATGTATGACAAAATATCACAGACAGATATACTCGTCTGACATAAAGTGTGTCCAAAATGTTGTTTACAAAAATATTGTGTCCCTGGGTGTAGATTTTCTATCATTTACTCCTATAGGGTGATATTTTTGTAAGTGCTATTTTGGACAAAATATTTATGTCAGAGATATTCTGACGATGACATTCTTCTACCATACCATTTTGATCGCGAGTAGGAAGGGATCCTACACTGATGTACAATACTGATTTCTTTTCAGAAACACCAGTGTTCTATTACTGATGGCTTTAAAGACAGCTAAGTCAAAAACACTAAGAGCCTGATTTAGATGTTGGCGGACTGGGTCCCGCCAATGCTTTTCCGACGCTTTTACTGCCTGCCTACTTGGTGGTCTGCCTGCTCAATTTAAATGGTGGCGGGTCCATGAATGAAAGGTCAACAGAGTCCCGCCGACTCCACCTGCATATCCCTCCCGCCTCAACGGCATCGGAGGCAGAACCGGCTGTCGGAGGGAGTCCAGCCAGGATTCCCGCCAACCTAATCACGATGGCGGGGTAACCTCCTACTTCGAGTTGGCAGAACCAAAGGAATTGAGGTAAAAACATACCGTTTTTGCTGTTTCCGACTTATGTTTTCTTGGACCCTATTGTCCAAGTCCTCCCTTCGCTGCTGCAAATTGGCAACGATGCCAACCCACTCCGTTGTTGCAATTGTCACCAGGAGCAAAGGTAAGTATAATCACACTTTCCCCACTATGAATCGTGTGTTCACATTTGCATTAGCCTCATGTATTTTCACATTGCTCTCACATGCAATTTTTTTGTGTCAGGTATAAGTGTCAGTCTGACGCCAGATGCGTGGTACTTGGCAGGGCTAATGCATTTCAGTGTAGTGCACCGCATCACTGCGCTGAAATATATTGTCAAGCATTTGCATAGTGTCTCAGCCTCATTGAAGCACTGGCTTAAACTTTATTATCATGGTGTGGTAGCTCTCAGTGCACAGCCCAAGCCGAGCTCGCGCTGCTCTAGCCAGCTTGGTGTTTGCAGCAGAGCTATGGCTGCTGGCAGGCAGCTCACTGCTACATTATATCTGATTATGTATCGTGGCGCCGCTCTGAGACAGCTTGACTGAATGGTAGGGCCCAATGGCTCGTACCATCACAGCCAGGGCGGGGCCCAGTGACAGTAAACTGAATTAGATTAAAAGTCTGGCGCCACGAGGTGGAGTCACGTCCTGCTGGTGAAGGGGGGGGGGGAGTTTGTAATGGGAGTAAACGGGCGGATACTAGTCAAGCGGGCAGCGCTTCAATCATGGCGCGCCGCTTGCAGTGCTGCCTCCGCCTGCTGCTCGCACCGGCCCGGGCTGCCGCTTGCAGTCAAATATCCTGTGACCTGCGCTAAATTCAATTATAGCCGATCCTCAGGTCACTGAGCCAGTGACCGGCGATTGCAGTGGCCGCCCAGGAACACAACAAAACAAAGAGGTGAGGTTGTCTTATAGTCACCTAAGAATTACTAGTGAACTGTGCCCCTAACTTACGTTGTTACCTCTGAAAGGCCTAACTGCTGCTTTTGTTGGTGCTGCTCCATTGTGGGGCTCAGCGGGCAGAGTCTTCGGGATTTCTGCGGGCGTCAGGATGCCAGAAAGATGGCTCTGCATGTCAAATACATCCTGGTGGTTCAACTGTTGAATGAGGGTATGAAGTGACAGCCAGCGTGAGGGATTTGGGGTTGCCGGTTATGGCCTGTCCAATGATTGTGTCTGCCTTGGCGTGTTGTTCGTAGTGTCCTGCATGAGGGTGAGTCAGGCAGAGCACATACTGGACTGCAGCAGACTCACCAAGGACAGCCCTGGACCAAGGAGGCGGGCGCTGCGGTGGCACCAAGCCTAAACTTGCCACGCAGAATCCACTGCCTGCTCCTTGTTCCCATGCCCACAATACTCAATACTAAACCTCCGCACCTCACAGTGTCTCTAGCCCCTTGCCATGGTCATTACAGCTGTAGGTCCTAAGCTAGTACCGCCATGATTCTCCACTCTCTGCATTTGAAGTAGTGGTGGCACTTCTGCAGGCAGAGTGTCTTGGGCCACATGGTGAATTTATAAGGCTTTCGGCAGACATAACAGAAGCAGATGTGGGAGAGCTCATCACAGAGGTATGTTTGTATGGCCCAAACAAAGGTGGCATCCTTTTCATTTGACACACAAATACTTGGCAGCTCTGAACAGCTGCAGTGCCTGCCCTCTGTTACTGAGGACTGCAGTCACGCAGTCTGTGTTCGTTTACTGCCCTTCTATTTCTGGTGCTTTGCAGCAGTTTTAATATATTAATTAGACCTACTTGTTGCTCAAATGGGTGTAAAGTCTGATATGTATATGTTTCCCTTGTCTTCATTGCTTGATTTTGCTCGTGTGAAAGTGTCAGTCATAGTCGTTGAAATGTCACTCATAATTACATTGAAAATACGAAAATGTCACACATAGCATTCTGAAACCTTGGCAGCGCTGAAGTGTACATTTTAACACTTACCATGGTAAAATGTGCACACCTGTATTGAGAAAAAAAAATATATTTTTTTTGGTGGTGGTGGTGATTGGGGTGTACAATCAACAGTGTGTGTAAGTTGTTGGTGTGCAATGCAATATGTGGAAAAAGGACATTACACATTACCTACATATACATATTGAACGTTTAACAACAGATATGTGTAGTGAGATAAAGATAAGCAGCCGCGGCCCGTGGAGGGAGTTCCGTGGGGTGGTAAGGCGGAGCGGGGGAGTGGCAGGGTGGGGGGTTCTAAAAACCGGAATATGGATAATTGCAGGTAAGTAAACAATTAAATAAATAAAACATTTTGCGATGCAGCGCGCGCTACGAAATTCGGCTGAAGATACGTAGTATTTACCTGTCTCCACACCAGCGTGACCTCACTCTGTCAGGACTCCGCTTCCAGGACACCACCAATACAATGGGGAACATCTAAATATGCTTGCTCCAATCACACCAGCATGAAGGCGACAGAGTACTGATAGCCGTTGCGGCAGTTACCCAGTCTGTAGTTGCCACATCTAAATACAGGGGACGGAACGCTGTCAGCTCCACGGAGTACTTGGGACTGCCGCAGCCAAGGAATGATGGACAAACTGACAAGATCTCAATCAGGCCTCAAGTCCTAGATATACTAAGACTTTGTGTCCCCCTAGCGACATACAAGGTGATGCAGGGCAAGGCAAAGGTTTATTTGGAATTTACAAAGCTACACAAGCCCTGATTTGCATGGCCTTGCGTGGCTTTGTAAAGAAATGGTACGCCAAGTAACTGCTTGAGCTTTGTTTCGTTACGTTCAACTTGGGAGTCGTCGCATGGGTGCATCCTCTCATGGATTTTAGTGCATTCCCAGGCTTACTCGAGCGAGTAAACCTAGGGATGAGTCAAAATGCTATGAGGTGTAATGAGGAGGAATATCATTATGTCTTCTTCTTATTTCCTCTTTCCACATGTGCTGAGTTCTGCAGCACACATAAAAAGAGGAAAATCCCTCCAAGGATTGTTTTTGTACAGGAAAGTGTTCCTTCTTGCACAAAAACAATCCTGCCTGTAATGCAGCCCCCCTGCGGTATGGTGCAAGGGTGCCAGTGTTGGCGCTAAGCTGCACAGAGTGCACCAGTCCAAGGAGGGAGCAGAAATGCTCCATATCTTTGTAAATATGGAACATTTCTTCTCTCTCTCTTTCATGCAATGCAACGCAGCAACCCTGCTTGCTGTCCTTTGCGTAAAAGATTTGTAAATATGCCCCTAAAAGCGCTGTCAGGCAAAACCAAACACATAGTTGCCCAGAGGAAGATGTGCGAAATGCTTGATACTACTAGTATGGTACTTGGCAGAGTTTGTCAATGATGGATGACACCGCCTCCTTCTAGCGTGAATTCGTTATCGTCCACGGAGTTTCATTGAGCGGAACAGGATTTTGATATTGGCAATAACAGAGATGAAGATTTAAAGTATATTTTTTACGAGAAGACAGCCCACTTTGTTTATACTTGGCGACTCTCCAGCAATCACCACAGCAGTTCTCTGTACATCTTCAGGATTAGTCAGAACTGGACAAAGATCCAGAACAGAATAAATATAATTCACATTTCAATGTATTACATATACATTCAAAGATAAAATAGTTATTATACTGCTACGAACTACTATTTGCAAAACGCTTGAACGAAAATGATTATGGTACCCCTTATTTTAAAAACAGTTGTGAGCCTCTCAAGATTTCCTTTCAGAAGCAATAAACCTCATGATGGTATCCACTATTTAATAAAGTCTTTTTCGTTCTGCTACAAAGCTTAAAGATTGCTATCGAAGATCTCCTCAGTAATTCTCATCAACCTGTACTTGTTAATTGGGTATACTGTCCCCATGCTTGCAAGCACCATCAAACATTGTGCCTGATTTACTAAAGCACATAGACAATCGCACGCTTGTTTTAGCCAGGACAGATAAGGTTTCCTGTGGTTCATGGCAGTTTTCTAATTATCTAAGGCTAGGAAAGACTGTCTTACAAGGGCCTTCCTACAGGAATAACTTTTATAAAACAAGCCTGAAAGTACTTAGACCTATTCCATAAACAAGCCTTCATAAATGAGGCCAATCTTTACTGGCAAAGCTGTCATGCGTTTTGAGAACCTCTTAGTCAATCGAAATCCTACCTTCTTTTCAGAGGGCATTTGAGACTTAACTCTTCAAACTGGGAAAGTGCAGAAATGTATGTATAAGACCTAACCAGTCATACTCTTACTGAAGGCAACTGATTGCTCGCTGCCAATATCCTTCACAGCTGATGACCTGCAGGGATTCAGAGCTTTTGACTTTTGTGCAACAATACCACTCCACAAGACATTATATATCTCACCAATATGACAATGATACACAACACTCCTTGGAAGTCTCCTCTGCTTCAGACATCCAGTGCCTCAGGCATTGCTTACACATCATCTCACGTGGATGTCCAGCACCTACCTGAAGCTCAACCTAACCAAGACAGAATTCCTGGTATGTGCAGAGAAAAATAAACAGCATGAAGTACAAACCAGGCTAAATACATGATCCTCGATGGCTCTGAACTCTAACTATCATTAAATGCCAAGTCACTTGAATTCATCTTGGACCCCAACCTCACCATTAAGGAAAAAATTGACAAAAAACAAAGATGGCTTGATACCAGCTCTCTTCTAATGAAAGATAAACCGTTCCTTACATAAAGAGACTTCAGAACTGGTGTTCAAGTCGTAGTACTCTCACATCTGTATGGTGGTAATGCCTATTCCACAGCCCCCCAGACTCCACACTAGTCACCGTATGGGGCATCCCACACGCCGCGGCACGCCTCATCCACGGCCTGTAGAAATAAGATCACATCACCCCAATCCTGATGGAACTCAATTGGCTACTTTTGACAGCCCACACAACATAACCACCTGCATATTTTACAGTGATTTATAGACCAGCACCCCGCTTATCTTGCAGGGAAGTTCACCATCCCCAGTGAATCTCAGTATACCATCTCTGGTGGATCTTGAAACACCTGAAGCCATGACACCATCAGACTTCAGATTAAAAAGTGTAAAAAAAAGGAAACAAAGAAGATAGCAGGGCTTTTCCGTCTGAAAAAACATCGTCCTGGCGATGTTCCAATTTAGAAAAGAGTTGCGGCTCACTTCTATGAAGAACACTACATCACAATATATTAACCACCCATTGCCAGCTTCCTCTCCTCATACTCATTGAATTTATACTTGTCTTTGACCATGTACACCTCTACACTTTTTGGCTAGGCTCCATGTACGTTCAGCCATATATATCTCGATACAAATTTACACTATCCACCACTTGAGTAACTCTGAAGTTGATATGCCTCAACTGGTTTAGCAGTATCAACTTCTTCATAAATTAAAAAAAATCATATACTACTGTTCTTAAAACAACAGAAGAGCGTTCAAAACCCAACATTACTGGAAAAATGTCAAGTACTAAAATAAGTTGGCAGGGTATGCCCAGACGTGGGTCCCTTGCTCACTTTGCCACTGGTTTCAAGATAGCCTGGCTGATGAGGGTTATGAACCCGAAACCGGTCCCAGGATGCTTGTTTCCGGTCCAGGGAAGACATGGCTTGGCAATTCGGGCTGGACTGTTCCCATGAGGCACAGGGTCAGACTGATTTGAATATGGCCATGTCTGTACTGGGGTGGTGGAGTGAGCTAAAGAATGATGATGGATTAAACCCAGATCAGTTGACTGGGGGTAAGTGTTTGATTTGCTCAAACGCTCCGGCCATCATCCCCTTTGGTATCGCTTCGTTCGCCCTAAGTTGGCAGGGTATGCCCAGACGTGGGTCCCTTGCTCACTTTGCCACTTGATTCAAGATAGCCTGGCTGATGAGGGTTATGAACCCGAAACCGGTCCCAGGATGCTTGTTTCCGGTCCAGGGAAGACATTGCTTGGCAGTTCGGGCTGGACTGTTCCCATGAGGCACAGGGTAAGACTGATTTGCATATGGCCATGTCTGTACTGGGGTGGTGGAGTGAGCTAAAGAATGATGATGGATTAAACCAAGATCAGTTGACTGGGGGTGAGTGTTTGATTTGCTCAAACGCTCAATCCATCATCCCCTTTGGTATCGCTTTGTTCGCCCTAAGTTGGCAGGGTATGCCAAGACGTGGGTCCCTTGCTCACTTTGACACTGGATTCAAAATAGCCTGGCTGATGAGGGTTATGAACCCGAAACCGGTCCCAGGATGCTTGTTTACGGTCCAGGGAAGACATAGCTTGGCAGTTCGGGCTGGACTGTTCCCATGAGGCACAGGGTCAGACTGATTTGAATATGGCCATGTCTGTACTGGAGTGGTGGAGTGAGCTAAAGAATGATGATGGATTAAACCCAGATCAGTTGACTGGGGGTAAGTGTTTGATTTGCTCAAACGCTCCGTCCATCATACCCTTTGGTATCGCTTCGTTCGCCCTAAATTGGCAGGGTATGCCCAGACGTGGGTCCCTTGCTCACTTTGCCACTGGATTCAAGATAGCCTGGCTGATGAGGGTTATGAACCCGAAACCGGTCCCAGGATGCTTGTGTCCAGTCCAGGGAAGACATGGCTTGGCAGTTCGGGCTGGACTGTTCCCATGAGGCACAGGGTCAGACTGATTTGAATATGGCCATGTCTGTACTGGGGTGGTGGAGTGAGCTAAAGAATGATGATGGATTAAACCCAGATCAGTTGACTGGGGGTAAGTGTTTGATTTGCTCAAACGCTCCGGCCATCATCCCCTTTGGTATCGCTTCGTTCGCCCTAAGTTGGCAGGGTATGCCCAGACGTGGGTCCCTTGCTCACTTTGCCACTTGATTCAAGATAGCCTGGCTGATGAGGGTTATGAACCCGAAACCGGTCCCAGGATGCTTGTTTCCGGTCCAGGGAAGACATTGCTTGGCAGTTCGGGCTGGACTGTTCCCATGAGGCACAGGGTAAGACTGATTTGCATATGGCCATGTCTGTACTGGGGTGGTGGAGTGAGCTAAAGAATGATGATGGATTAAACCAAGATCAGTTGACTGGGGTGAGTGTTTGATTTGCTCAAACGCTCAATCCATCATCCCCTTTGGTATCGCTTTGTTCGCCCTAAGTTGGCAGGGTATGCCCAGACGTGGGTCCCTTGCTCACTTTGACACTGGATTCAAAATAGCCTGGCTGATGAGGGTTATGAACCCGAAACCGGTCCCAGGATGCTTGTTTACGGTCCAGGGAAGACATAGCTTGGCAGTTCGGGCTGGACTGTTCCCATGAGGCACAGGGTCAGACTGATTTGAATATAGCCATGTCTGTACTGGAGTGGTGGAGTGAGCTAAAGAATGATGATGGATTAAACCCAGATCAGTTGACTGGGGGTAAGTGTTTGATTTGCTCAAACGCTCCGTCCATCATACCCTTTGGTATCGCTTCGTTCGCCCTAAGTTGGCAGGGTATGCCCAGACGTGGGTCCCTTGCTCACTTTGCCACTGGATTCAAGATAGCCTGGCTGATGAGGGTTATGAACCCGAAACCGGTCCCAGGATGCTTGTTTCCAGTCCAGGGAAGACATGGCTTGGCAGTTCGGGCTGGACTGTTCCCATGAGGCACAGGGTCAGACTGATTTGCATATGGCCATGTCTGTACTGGGGTGGTGGAGTGAGCTAAAGAATGATGATGGATTAAACCCAGATCAGTTGACTGGGGGTGAGTGTTTGATTTGCTCAAACGCTCAGCCCATCATTCCCTTTGGTATCGCTTCGTTCGCCCTAAGTTGGCAGGGTATGCCCAGACGTGGGTCCCTTGCTCACTTTGCCACTGGATTCAAGATAGCCTGGCTGATGAGGGTCATGAACCCGAAACCGGTCCCAGGATGCTTGTTTCCAGTCCAGGGAAGGCATGGCTTGGCAGTTTGGGCTGGACTGTTCCCATGAGGCACAGGGTCAGACTGATTTGCATATGGCCATGTCTGTACTGGGGTGGTGGAGTGAGCTAAAGAATGATGATGGATTAAACCCAGATCAGTTGACTGGGGGTGAGTGTTTGATTTGCTCAAACGCTCTGTCCATCATCCCCTTTGGTATCGCTTTGTTCGCCCTAAGTTGGCAGGGTATGCCCAGACGTGGGTCCCTTGCTCACTTTGCCACTGGATTCAAGATAGCCTGGCTGATGAGGGTTATGAACCCGAAACCGGTCCCAGGATACTTGTTTCCGGTCCAGGGAAGACATGGCTTGGCAGTTCGGGCTGGACTGTTCCCATGAGGCACAGGGTCAGACTGATTTGCATATGGCCATGTCTGTACTGGGGTGGTGGAGTAAGCTAAAGAATGATGATGGATTAAACCCAGATCAGTTAACTGGGGGTGTGTGTTTGATTTGCTCAAACGCTCTGTCCATCATCCCCTTTGGTATCGCTTTGTTCGCCCTAAGTTGGCAGGGTATGCCCAGACGTGGGTCCCTTGCTCACTTTGCCACTGGATTCAAGATAGCCTGGCTGATGAGGGTTATGAACCCGAAACCGGTCCCAGAATGCTTGTTTCTAGTCCAGGGAAGACATGGCTTGGCAGTTCGGGCTGGACTGTTCCCATGAGGCACAGGGTCAGACTGATTTGCATATGGCCATGTCTGTACTGGGGTGGTGAAGTGAGCTAAAGAATGATGATGGATTAAACCCAGATCAGTTGACTGGGGGTGAGTGTTTGATTTGCTCAAACGCTCCGTCCATCATCCACTTTGGTATCGCCCCACTCACCACATGGCCTGATGATCTGGGAACACCACCTAAAGTATCAAAGGAATTAAGAAACCTCGGAATGACCATGTACTCCAAGCAATCAATGAATGTCCAAGTGGCCAAACTAGCAAGGTCAAACTTTGTTACTCAGAAAACTCTGCAATGCATCTTCCCGTTCTTGGAATTCCCACACAAGGTCCAGGCTACCATCTCTCTTGTTCTGTCCAAACTCGATTTTGCCAATAACCTCTACCACGGATCACCTTTAACAATAATGAAAAAACTGCAACGGATTCCAAACTCGGCTGGCAGACTACTATTAGATATAAAAAACGCAAGACCACATTTCCCCTGCCTTGAAAGCCCTGCATTGGTTATCGGTTGCCAGAAGATCCCCATTCAAGCTGCTTTGTATCACCCACAAAGTGATACATGGAACAGGACCGCTCACCATTAGAAATAAAATCACTAAGTACATTCAACAAAGGAACCTCCACTCTAGACTGGCACCTCGCCTCAAAATACCACCGTACAAGAAAAAGAAATGGGTGGCACATCTTTCTCTGTTCAAACAGCCAAACTATGGAACTATTTCTCCCCAAACATAAGATCCGCTTATAACTACCTTATCTTCAGAAGACTACTCAAGAATTGGCTATTCCCCCCATAAACACCATACTCTTAAATAAATATATAGCATATCCCTCTGTATGTAAGCATTTTTTGAATTATAGATGTGTACCTACATATGTGCATTGCTTTGTATAAACATGCATAGTAGTTATGTTTTTAAAGATGTATTCATTAGTTCTGCTTAACAAATGTACATATTACTTATATTAACATTATTCTAGATTTAACATGTACATAAGTGACTGCAAATATAAGTTAATCTTTTATCGTAACTATTTATCTACAATTGATTCACTGTTGAAATAAAAAAATACATAAACATACATAAGCAACTGCAAAGACAAGTTAATCTTTTATCATAACTATTTATATAATATTGATTCACTATTGGATCTGTTTTTTTTTAACACAAATAAATGATTTTAAATTTCAGCAACAGTTGAAAGTCTGTGTTTATTAAATGTAACTTTACTCTACCTATATTGCCTCCTTATACATATTTAAATTCCATGTACTTATGTATTTTTATATCTATTACAATGCTTCTAATTCAGCATACCCATTGCACTACCCTATATCTCACCCTATATCTCTCGCAATATATCCACTACCTCCACTCTAACTCATCTCAAACCTCATCCCATTACTCTTTCAAATGCACTAACCTATTTCACAACCTATACCACACTCAATATATCCTCTACCTCAACTCTCTGACTCGTCTCAAACCTCATTCTACTACTCTTTCCAATGCACTACCCTATTTCTCACCCTATACCTCTCTCAATGCATCCTCTCCCTCCACTCTTCCATTCATCCCAACCCCATACCACTACTATGATCCCCAAAATAACCCTTTCGAGACTCTTCCCTCCTCTATCCCTCCTTGCATTAGCTCATACCTCTTTTCCTATTCAGATATCCTAACACACCATTCTAAACCCTTCCCTCTGACTTTCCCCCTCCACCTCTCCTTTACTCATCCCAAACCCCCTCCTCCTGCTATGAACTCATAGAAAAGAAAATCCCATTTTAGCCTCTCCCTTCTACTATCCCCCCACTATGTCTTTAGCAATCCAAATAACAGACTAACTTGTCCACTGCTCAAATCAAATTAATTTCATATTCCCCATTGCTGGGGAAAAAGGACGGGGGGGTTGCTGGGGAAAAGGACGGCAAGCACTTGAAAGAGGACCGAGAGACACGTAGTATCGCCGCTAATAGTAACCTCGATCATGCAAGTTACATGCACATGCATGACACGGTCCAAGGCTACACAGTTGAATACACCGGTGACTGGCAGTACAAAAGAGAACACACAGACTGCATGATCTATCTGGGGACTCAGAAAAACCGCATGTGACATCCATCAGAGAGCTGCGTGAACAATTACCTGGTAATCCCCTCAGTACAATGCAAACATGCACATGACACTGTTCAGGGATCCATCATCTACAGCTGACATTAAATGACCATTCATCATGGTCCCCTCATTAAAGCAGTGCACTTTGTGGTCTGCATGGTACATGTTCTTTGCAGCAGGCATATTAATCCTCTGTGCTACCTTTCCAGGAGTCAACCCTTCCACTAGACAAAACTCAGATCTCTCTCTAGGAAGAACATTAATCACTGAAGTTATCATGACATTTTTATTGTTTCTGAAAATTGCTGGAGGCCAGGAAGGTGGCAGTAAGTTTTTTTTAAACCATAATATACTTGCAAACACTACGCACCCACCCGAAATAGGTACCCAGTTCGGTCACACCGTTTGCACCGGCCTCACCTGCTCAAGGTTCATGTGACCTGAGTGACAGAGTCACAGTGACTGGATCACTGTTGCTCTAGGGTGTGCTGCTTCGTAGGCCTGCCCGCAAGATTGGAGATGAACTTCAGTATGGATTGTGGTGGACAGGCCTTCAAGGTTAACTCACAATTGACACCACTAGGGTACACCTGCTTGTGCTAAGACATCAAGCCTTCTAAGGTCTAGTGGGGCCTTGTAAGGTCTAGCATGGGAATATGCTCCCTCAGTAGAGTGGTCTGGTGGACTGGTCATGAAGGCTGAACCCAGTTCCCCAGTTCCAAATTCGACAGCTCTGGCCATAGTGCCACATCCTCTCCCCCACTGAACACCATACTGCCCCACTGAGAGAAACTCGCACTGCCTTCAGCTACAACCTAATTGTGCCCGCTATAACCACTTGGATGTGGCTCAATTCAAATAATGCACTTGATAAGAGTAATATGGTGCTTAAAAAGAAAAAAAGTAAAAGCAAACACTCATAGGGAATGCAAGATTAAGTAAAGCATGTGAAATGTAAGCAGAAACAACATGCTTACCTTAACGATCTCTCACTCACTATTCAGAAATCAGCGAGTGGTTTTACCTGAAAAGTTAAGGACATCACTACAGGGCCCTGAAGGGAACCGTTTCAATGTCCATTGCTTATATCCTTAATAAACGTAAGCAGTATAGTGTAAAAAGACCACATCCATAAACAGAGCCATGGTACACATTTTGTTTTCCAATCCATCCATCAACCAGGTATTGCAGTACCTCCAGGAATGGTGCACTTCCCCACCTGGGGACAACAATGCTGTTCAAAGAAAGACGAGAAAACAAAAGTAGCGCTTCACTGCAAAGTCTGTAAAGTGAGGCTGATGTGTTTGGATGTGAATAAAACCAATCTGGCCACTTTGCAACCACTCGGTCTTGCTTTATTTAGTTATGTATTTATTTTTCATATTTAAAACCTTCTATTTCTCTCCATCCCGCTGCACTTTGAAATTGAAAAATGTCAGATAAAGGGCATTTCTCGCAAGAGTGTTTTTCTTTTTTGGATCCATTTCACAGGGAAGCAACTAAATGAAAGAAGGAAAGAGGTTGTGAACCGTTTCTTCAAGTTATGGTTTTCAGTAAGTGAGGAGCAAGAGAGAAAGAGAGGGAATAATAGGAAGAGAGGGGGGGGACAGCTGCCAGCACAAAAAAGAAGAGAACATTGCCCGAGTCCTATTCCTTCTCTGCCCGTCCCCGAACGTCCACGAAAGCAAGCTGAGCCTTATCTGAATGCCTTTGTCCGCACCCAAAATAGTGCCGCCTGGGGCGGACCGCCCCCACCCGAACTACGCCACTGACCGTTCTATCTTCTATCCCTCCACTATCCTCTTCGATCTAAATAACAGACTAACATATCCACCGCTCAAATTTATTTCATTTTTCACTATATTAATTCGCCACTAATCCTTTTTGGGTTCCGGAGTAGCGTGCAACTCGACGAAAAGCGCTTCAAGACCTCATCAGGGGTAGGAAGCGCTATATAAATGCAAACCTTTTCCTCTTCTATCCCCCCACTATCCTTCTCAATCCAAATAACAGAATAACATATCCACCACTCAAATTAATTCCATATTTCACTATACTAATTCACCCCTAATCCTTTTGGGTTCCGGAGTAGCGTCTACGCACTGAAAAAGTGCATCCATGCCTCGTCAGAGGTAGTAAGCAATATATATATAAAAGCAATTGCAATACAATACAACACAAGTATGACAAACTAGATGACCAGGACCACCCACGAACATTAAAGACAAGTTGAGGTACATTAGATAAAGTTGAGTGGTTCAGCATTTATCTAAAGAATAATATCACATAATTTTGAATCAATAATTAAGGTGCAGTTTGTCATATCACAGAGAAGCTACAGATGTCTTCACTTATTTGGCATGAGGGCGAGCATGAGGCACAGAAGACAAAAAGAAGTTATAGTTTGAGAGACATTTTAGGTCAATTACACAAATCCTAGTGTGTGGCTGAGGTATTGAATAAAAACGTTGATACAAAGTGCAACCTTTGCTGTTCTTTCTTTCCAGTTGCATGGGATGGATCTTCGCGTCAGATATATATTTGCTCAGCTGAAGTAAGTTCCAGAGATGGGAGCCCAAAAGATGGAGAGATGGGAACGGCACATAGTAGTCCATTAGTGACCAGCAAGTTACGGTTGGCATATCGTAATTCCTGCTCGATAGCCAGTGGGTCAGAATGTTGAAAAAGTAGTCCGTAGAAATGCCGCAAAGCATTCAAGCACCTAAACACAATTGTCAACAACTTACAGCAGGCAATCTTTTTAGCTGAGAGCCAACTAGCTTTGTATGCTTTTTGGTTTGACATCTGTTTCAAGGACTTTCCAAAGATTGAAGCTTTTGTTGTTTGAAGGCATCGGTAGACTTGTTATTCACAAAATATCTTGCTTGATATGACCAGAGGCGACAGCATGTTTCTCTCTCTCCTCTATCGAATCAATAATCAACTGCTATTGTGGTCATCTCTAAATTAGCCAGGCAGTGCCACCTTGTGGCAGACAGTCACAAGCGTCGCGGTTTATATTTGTCGGTGCCGAGCACAGTAAACAACTAGCTCAAATTAAGCACTGCACCTAGCTCTCCACAACACACTAAGTGCTGGCTCCAAGCAGTACATGAATGATGAAAGCTTCACCCCAAAAGAAGAGGCATATCATAGGCAGCAGAAAGTTACCTTCACTCACAGAAAATGTACGGCACATGCTACAGCACTGCAATTTTACCCTACACAGAAAGGAAAGATGCATCGAAAGGGGTAATAGTTCAAGTTTTACTTGTGCACAGAAGTCAGGAAAACCGTACCCGACCGCACAGACATAGCAGGAAGCGCTATGTAGTAGCTTTGTAAACTTCCCTATCCAAGAGGACAGAATCAGCACAGCCAATAACAGTGGAGGAGGCAACAAGGAGTAGGAAAAGCACTGTTGGTTGTTGTTGCTGTAGAATTTAAAGCACGCAGGATGTAGCGGAAGGCCGTTGCTGTAGCTCTAAATCCTATCGGGCGTTGTGGACAGTCGTTACTGGAGATTCATGTTGGTGTTCACAATGGGGTGTTGATGCTGTAGCATGAAGGGCAGATCTCATGTTGCCGGTTATCACTGGCAGTCTCTGTGTTCACTGGAGTTTCGCATTGGCGTCTGGTGCGGGTGGCAACATCTTGGTGCAAACAGGCCCACTCGTGGTTGTGGAGAGCTAAAAACTTAAGGATTTCTCCTTTTCGTCAAGGAGGAGTGCAACTGTTGCCACACCATGGGTCAAGGACCTAAGGGGCACCTCTTTGGTATGAGGAACTTACTCTAGCAGAGGTCAGCAGGGCTCAGGCAGGTCCAGTTGCAGGTCCAGGCAGGTCTAGTTGCAGCAGCTCAGCTGGGCAGTTCCAGAGAGGCCTCCGGAACTTGTTGTGTCCCTGTAGCTCAGAACAGGACGTCAGTCAGCAGACCATTGGAGTCACTTCAGCCTGGGATGAAGAGAGCAGGTCAAGTCTTCCTCTCAGCAAGCAGGGCAGGCCTCAAGCAGAGGGGCAGCAGGGTGTCCTTTCTCTGTAGTATTCACAGGTCCAGGAATATACTGAAGAGTGGGTCTGAGCATCCCATTTTTATACCTGGAGTCCCCTTTGAAGTGTGAGAAGCTTCTGTAGTCTTTCCCTACAGAGGTGTCTGGAATTTCCTGCCTCCCTGTCCTGGTGCCAGTCTGTCGGGGGACACAATAGGTTAGTGTGAAGTCCTTTGAGTGTGAGCTGAGCCAGTGACTTTGAAGTGCAAGTGTGGTAGGTGTCAGTTCTGCCCCCCTAATCAAATTAGGGGTGGCCCATCCTGCCAGCAAATGTAGCAATAGGTAGGGGAAGACAAGGATCAATTGTGATCCAGTAGGGCCTTAATTACCATTCACAAGAGAAGGGAATGGAAGGTCCGGCCACAGTCGTAGCCCCAGATATGAAAGCAACAAAAAGAGATGACTGGGCTGTTCCTTAGGAAAGGAAAGAGGAAAGGATCACTAGGAAAAAAGGGTTAGTGCTCAATGGAGGACAACCCCTGGGTATTCAATTTGTTGGATATAATGGCCTCACACACCCTTGCGAGTGTCATGCTTCATCATCGGCAATGCTCCACGTCGGGCAGGCGGTGCAATGCCCAACGGGCAACAGCCCAGCAATCCTGCCAGCACCCAGACCCTCGATTGTGATGCTGTTAGGTAACCCTGGGCGTAGTTCGCGAAGTAGCGCTACGCGTAGCTACGCAAAGTGCACTTCGCATTACACGAGCTACGCGAGCTACGCGTAGCACTTCGCGAACTGCGTAGTACCCTGTTCGCACTGTGCAAGATGTCGTTTTCAATGATTGCACAGTGCGGACAAGCAACCGGCACTGTGCAATAATTGAAAACGGCATCTTGCACTGTGCGAGCTGTAGTTTTCTGCCGCTCGAGTAGATTTTTACTCGAGCGGCAGCTTTCTCAACGTGGACTGGTAATTTCTCATCGCGAGCGGTCGTGAGCATACGCGACCACTCGCAATGAGAAACCTGACCTCCCCGCGTTGAGAATCTCGCCGGGAGGTTTATTTTCCACGCTCGCGATCGCCAACTTGATGTTGCTGATCGCAAACGAGGAAAAAGTCTCGCTGGGATGTCATTTTGCTTGCTCGCGGTCGCCAACTTGACGTTGAGGACCGCGAGCAAGCAAAAAATGACCGCTTCACTACGCAACGCTACGCGTGTTTGCACTGTGCTACGTGCAATTCGCGTAGTGCGAAGTAGAGCAAACTTCGCAAACTAAGCGAGCGTAGCGTAGTGCTTTGCCCAGGCTTACTGTTAGGTAGGAATACACCTACTCATGTGACCCAAGAACAAGCAAGCTGCAGGCACCAAATGGTTAGGACAAGAACATTTCTATTTTCTGGAAGTGGCATTTCCAGAATTGTGACTCAAAATCAGACTTTTCCTTTAAAGAGGGGTTTAAATTACAACTCCCCAGAGACCAAACATGACCTTCCTACCTGCTCCCAATCAAAAGTTATCACATATTAAATATAATAAGACAACCCAATGTAATCCTATGGGAGAGGTAGGCGCCACAGTAGTGAAAATCAAATGTATGAGCTTTTAACTACCAGGACATGTAAGACTTAAAAATATATGTCCAACTTTTTACATAGAATGCACCCTGCCCTATGGGCTGTTTAAGGCCTATCCTAGGAGTGACATATATATTAAAGAACAAGTTACTTACCTACAGTAAAGCATTATCTGGTAGAGACATCGTCTAGCCACAGATTCCTTAATTTGGAATCCTCTCGAGGCGCCAGACTTGATCCAGAAACTTTTCTTCAGCAGTACCTCCACGTGCCTGGGGCGGCAGCGTACGACTCTGCACTGACGTCGACTCCAGATGTGATGTCAGTGAAGTCATATAAGTCCCCTCCAGCATGCGAGATGCCGTTTCGTCTGTGAAATCTTCTAGAAAACAGAATTGAATTGAATGGCAATACCAATTCAAGATCTACAAGATAAGACCAAAGGGTAGAGGTATCACACAACTACGTGAAAGAGCAGTCACTGGTGAGTAACCAGTACTTAAAGGGGTTAAAACCTTTTCACTCAAACAAGAGTATATAAGGAAAGATCAAATGATTCGAGTAAACAATTAGGTACTAGAGACACTAACCACTGGTGAATAACCGGGGTTGTAAAAGGTAGCACTTAACTACTTGAGACACTAGCCATCATGTATAAACCAGGGTTGTAAAAGGAATACCTCTTGCACTGTAAATAGTTCACAGAGTGGGGAGGAAGGGTGGGCATTAAGGAATCTGTGGCTAGACTATTTCTCTACCAGATAATGCATTATCAAATGTAAGTAAATTGTCCATCTGATAGTCATCTAACTGCAGATCCCCTAACTTTGAATCAAATACCATAGCTATATCCACCCGGAGGAGGCTCTGCAAATGAATTCTACAAAAATTCTCAGAAAGCGCCAGTAGGTTGAAATTAGTAACAGACCAGATGGTAGCAGGAATTAGATGAAAAAGAGCAAGAGCTCTGTATAAAAACTGTGATGAGGGCCACAGTCAATGTCAATGAAAACAGTCCTAAGGGAATGGAGCAAAGAAAAACACTGCCGCAAGGGTGGTGGAACAACACCGTGCCAGAAGGCAACAGTCAATAGCATGAGCACAATACCTGACCCCAAAAGGGTGAATCAACCTATGGGCAGAAGAGGCAGAGGCAATAGCAAATGTAGTGAACTCTAGAGTTTCTTTTTTCACAAGAATAGTTGAGGGACGAACGTTCTGAGAACCAGACAGGGGAGCTCTCGAAACACATCCGCACTAAAAGTAGGGTAATAACGTATTCACTGCAAGAGTTGGAGGAGGAAAACAAGAACAAGATTGAAGAAAAAACTCTAATATGTCCTTGGAAAAAAACATTATTAACCCTAGGATAATTACTAGGCTCCCTAGAAATCAGCATTTAAAAAACCTTAGAAATTCACTGAAAAAAACAGAGGTTTCAGGGACGTTATAGTTAGTTTCATTTCACTCGTACAAAACCATAGAAATTCGGCCGTTATAGTTAGTTGAGCTAACTATAACTCGCGCCCCAGCAATGCACTGCTGATGACCTCACATATTACATCATTCGTGACATGACTGATGACATGACTGATGACATCATCCAGTGACTGTGTGTTTCAGTAAAGTTTAAATATGTTATATATATATATATATATATATATATATATATATATATTCAGTGAAAAAACCATAGGTTTCACACATGTTATAGTTAGCTGGACATTTTACTCGTAAAAAACCAATGAAATTCCCCCGTTATAGTTAGTTCAGCTAACTATAACTCGCGCGCCCGCAATGCACTGCTGATGGCGTCACATATTACATCACTCATGACATGGTCAGTGACATCACTCATGACATCACTGATGACATCTCAAATGACATCACTGATGACACCATCCAGTGAATGTGTGTTTTTCTGAAAATTAAATATGTTTTATATATGTATATCTCAAGGTCGATGAAAGAATAAATGGGTATATTACTGTCTAAATGGATGATTTCTTTTTGAAAAATTGATTGTGTAACTGACTGATTAAGTGTATCATAGTGAATACATGGCTTAGTGAGTAATGTTTAAATATATAAATATCTGTATCAGTCTCTCACTTTGTGTATAAGTGGCTGCATGGGTTGGAGAGTAGCTACATGGGTGTCTATATAGGTTATTAGTTGGTTTTTTGAGTATCAGTATGAGTGTCTGCATGGTTCGGTGGGGGGTATGACGTAGTGCATAGGTGCATGAATGAGTGACTCACTGTTTGTATGTGTTGAACAGAGCATGTGTGCAGGACTGCATGGGTGGATGAGTGTGTGTATGGGTGTGTTAGTGAGTAAATGACTGTCTCAATAGTGTCTTTATGAGTAACTACATATGTTTAAAACTAGTATATGTGACTATTGGTTTATATATGTGAGTATATGTGAGAGTGAGAGATTGAAAGAGTTCCTGTATGAATAAGTATGTGTTTCTATAAGTGATTGTTAAAAAGACTAAGTATGTGTAAGTTTCCGTAGAAGTAAGTGTGGTGGTGTGTGTATAACTGTATATGCAAGTAAATGGATGTTTGATTCTTTATTGGCATGAGTGACTATGTGTGTGAGTAGCTCTATGGATGAGTGGCGTTGTGTAATAGGATGTATAGGTGTATGAGTACATATGATAAGTGAGTACATGTATGAGTGACTGTATTGGACTGTTGGTGAATGAGTGGATGTGTATGTGGATCTTAGAATTACTGAAGAGGTTGTTGTAACTGTTATTGGTATGTCCATTGTTTTGTAAATTTTAGTCTCTATTTTTGATTGTGTGTATCAAAGGTTTTATTAGGGGAAGAGGAGGTCTGCCACTCTATCACAAGGATGATGTCATCAGTGAGGTCATCAGTGATGTCATTTGAGATGTCATCAGTGATGTCATGAGTGATGTCACTGACCATGTCATGAGTGATGTAATATGTGACGTCATCAGCAGTGCATTGCGGGCGCGCGAGTTATAGTTAGCTGAACTAACTATAACGGGGGAATTTCATTGTTTTTTTACGAGTAAAATGTCCAGCTAACTATAACATGTGTGAAACCTATGGTTTTTTCACTGAATTTCTAAGGTTTTTTAAATGCTAATTCCTAACTATAACGTGTGTGAAACCTATGGTTTTTTCACTGAATTTCTATGGTTTTTTAAATGCTAAGTCCTAACTATAACGTGTGTGAAACCCATGGTTTTTTCAGTGAATTTGCAAGGTTTTTTAAATGCTAATTGTTTTTTTTTTCTTCTATTTTTTTTAACATATTTTTATTTTATTTTTCTTACCTTTTATAAAGACTATGGTTAAATTTTTAAAATTCTTTAATATGTTTTTTTTTTAATATTTTTTTTAAAATAAACATGTAAAATTTATTTGCAGTACTTTTTTTCTATTTTTTTTATTATTTTTTTAGTACGCGTACCGTAAGCTTACGGTAAGCGTACGGTTTACGCTACGTCCGTAATTTATCCACGCTGCTTGCGTATAGTTACGCAATTTGCGTAGCCGTGCGTACTCCGCGTGGGACGCGTACGCGTGTGCGCTACACGCGCACGTTACGCGGAAGTGTCGGGTAGTGTCTGTTATGCGCATGCGCGCAAGCGCGTGTCTTTTTTACGCGCATGCGCACTTTTGCCGTAAGCGTACCGTAAGCGTACCGTAAGCGTACGGTAGGTCATGTGATCATGAAACACAACTTTTGATTGGTTGAAACTACTTTCAGTTCTAGAACTCTCCTACACCACACCCATTCCCCTCATTTCTGCTTGTGATCCCTTAGGAGAAGGAGCTGGTTTGTCTTTGGGATACGATGGCAGAACAGCAGAGCTCTTCTGAGAGTGAGGCTAGCACTAGCAGCACTGTCTTGAGGCAGAGATCGAGGAAACAAAAGCCCTCTTATGTATGGGATTATTTTACTTTTCCTGAAGGCCAGCAAAAGGTGAATGCACCCTTAGTAACTTGCAAGCTGTGTAAGCGTGTACTTTCTAGAGGTAATCCTGACAGGAAGTATTCCTTTGGGAATCATACCATGAAGAGACACCTCCAGGATGTACACAGAAGGACACATGGTCATCTTTTTGGAGGTAACTCTTCAGAAAGACAAGCAAGTACATCCACAGCAGCTCAGCCTGGACCATCATCTGCAGAGCTGACTCCTTCTTCTGCAGGTCAGGTGAGCCCTTCATCTGTGGGGGGAGCATCTCCTTTTGCTGGCCCTCTGGAAATCAACCCTCGGTTTGCGAGGGTTGAAGTACGGTGCGCCACTTGTCACGATCTAATTACTTATAGGGAGACCAGTGTTTCCCTAGTGAACAGTAAAATAGATCAGCACACTTGTCGTACCGTCTAATATTCCCAATCTTTCTTTCCTCTGTCCCTGCATGAACACAACGGCTCTTTTAAGAGCCAACCTTACCTTTCATCTATTTTTTATATATGTTTTTAAAAACTTTTTTTTTTTTTTTACCGTACGCGTACGGTGCGCGTAATTTTTTATTTATTTTTTTAAAAAAACACTAAAAATCAATTATCACATTACAAGGTCCTTGAGAGACTACAATTATTATTATTGACTTACCATACTCACTCAAAAAATATTTATTCATTTGTTTTTTTTAAAAATAGCTTTAAAAATGGTTCTAGTTTTCAAAAAATTTCTATATGAATCTGAAAAAAAAGAAAAAAGTATTAATATTTTTAAAACATTTTATAATACAGTACACATATTTACATTTTTTTCCCAAAAATATTTTTGCCTTATTTTTGCTGTTTTCAGAATATATTGCATTTCACTATAAATTGTGAAAGCAATTGCATTCATCATTTTACAGCGGGCAAAAAAAAATAACAATCACAAAGATTGTAATAAAAAAGCCCAGAATTTCTTTTTACTTAAACTTAACATTATAGAAATGCATAATATTCTAAAAAAATATCATATAATACCAATAGTTATTTCTTTAAAATACCGTCTGATATGTTTGTTTCAGAAGTATAATCACAATATTATATCTCAAATAACTCCACAATACATCTGATTCCATTTCCTTTAGGGCAAATAGTAATTTTAAAATTTTGTTTGGAATAAATTTCCAACAGTAATCAAATAAAATTCTAAAGTTTAATTTGTCCAGATCTCACTGATTCTCTGTTACATTTTGGTTCACGAAAATGTTTGGAATAATTTATTAAGTCCACAATAGAATTGGTTACTTTTCCGCATGGCCAAATAGTAATTTTTTAAATCATTTTTGAAAAAAATTCCAATGGCAGTCCAATAACATTCCAAAATTTAAATTGTGCAGATGTTACCGATTATCTCTAAATTATTGGTTTTTCAAAGTTTCATTAAAAATTTAAAAAGTCCACATTACAATTGGTTATCTTTTTAAATGCACATGTCCAAACTGCTTTTTCAGTCCACCACCATGTGTAACCTGGGTGACTGCCTACATACCAGCAAGGGCAACCAGCCTTAGTGATGCTGAATGTTTTTGCATTACAGACTGAAACCTGAAAACCCCACTCGCTTGTAAATACTGTGCATGATTATACATGGCAAGCAGATGGGTGTGTGCTAAGAGTCTGCTTCTTCCCCCCAAAAATCGCTCCCCCTTTTTCCTACTAATGCAACTGTGAAATCACCAAATAAAAACGCAATAAATCTCTGCCTATAATTCCTCTTTGCACAGAGTCATGTTTTCACATTAGTCCCAAAACGAAATTTCTTTGCCAATTTGATAGCACACTTACTGCTCTTTTTTTTTGGCAAGTGAAAATCACTTTTACAGACTGACACATTATGAAACCACTTTTTTGATTTTCTTAAATGCACATGTCCAAACTTCTTTTTCAGACTACCACCATGTGTAACCTGGGTGGCTGCCTACACTCCAGCAAGGGCAACCAGCCTTAGTGATGCTGAATGTATTTGCATTACAGACTGAAACCTGAAAACCCCACTCGCTTGTAAATACTGTGCATGATTATACATGGCAAGCACATGGGTGTGTGCTAAGAGTCTGCTTCTTCCCCCAAAAAATCGCTCCCCCTTTTTCCTACTAATGCAACTGTGAAATCACCAGAAAAAAATGCAATAAATCTCTGCCTATAATTCCTCTTTGCACACAGAGTCATGTTTTCACATTAGTCCCAAAACGAAATTTCTTTGCCAATTTGAAAGCACACTTACTGCTCTTTTTTTTGGGCAAGTGAAAATCACTTTTACAGACTGACACATTATGAAACCACTTTTTTGATTTTCTTAAATGCACATGTCCAAACTGCTTTTTCAGACCACCACCATGTGTAACCTGGGTGGCTGCCTACATTCCAGCAAGGGCAACCAGCCTTAGTGATGCTGAATGTATTTGCATTACTGAGTCCAACCTCAAACCCTTAAACTATTCTTTTTTTTTCCAGTACACCTTAATTTATTGTGAAAACAAAGTCCATATTATTTTACATGTTCCTCACATTTAAATTTCTCCCAAAACAGAAAATGATAAACGCAACTTCAACAAAAAGAATTTTCATTTCTATTATTCATTTCTTAATTTACCATATACATCTCCTCTCAAACTCTATCCTCACCTTTAAAATTAGTTAGTTGTGAAAGAAATGTGGCACTCAAACAGCAGATTATCAGAGCCAGGATCTCTGTTGTGTTCACCTCTCTCCTCTCAGCAGAACCAGATAATGGCAAACTTTCCCTCTATTTTTCCACACATATACATGTAAGTTTCAAATCTCAGTGCTTCCCCCTTTTTTTCAAATGTAATCACACATTTCTATTGGTTGAAAACCAACCCTTTTCCAAAAGTACCCTGCCCCCAACTTGACTTCTGCCTAGTACCCTTCCCCCAACTTGACTTCTGCCTGCTACCATAGCAACAGCTCATGGAACACTGCTGTGTGGAGTTAGGTCAGAAGTTCGCCACACAATGTTTCAATTCCACAGAGCAAGAGTGCTTGACTTTTCAAACCTAACAGCAAATCCATAGTACTGTTCTTTGGTAACACATTTTTCTGTACCAATACAAAACATGCTTCTATTAATTTACACATACAGCCTAGTTTTTATTCTAGAATGGTATGAAACAGCCAATCAGTTCTTTTTGTTTTGAAAAAAATATGTATGCCTCCATTTCCAAACTGTCTTTCTTTTCATATTGCCATTCTACTGAAAGACACCTCCTGAGTGCATCCAGTTCTCCTTTGAAGATGTTCACAGTGTGGATTGTAGGGCACAGCTATGTCTTCTGGAGTGAAAAGTTTGCAGAGAAAACAGATATGGTGAGAGACCTTGCTTTGCCAAATGTAGACATTAAATGGATTGGTCAGAGAGGGTTAAAGTGGCACCAGTTGATGCCATTGGTGAAATCCTTCATGCAAATCCAACACCCTGACCTCATAATAGTGCACTGTGGTGGCAATGACCTAGGCACTTTGACTGGGGTAGGTCTGGAAATGCTTATGAAGGACACCTTTGCACAACTGTTTTCACTTTTCCCTAAAACTGCCTTTGTGTTTTCCAACATATGCCAAAGGCAAAAATGGAACTGGTCCAATCATTTCTGTCCGCAGATTGACAAAGCAAGAAAGCACGTCAACAAATCTGTTTCTGCTTTCCTCCGTGACTATGGTATGGGTGCCATTTACCACAACAACTTGCGTTATGACATGCAAGACATTTATAGAGGAGATGGTGTGCACTTCAATGATGAAGGGAACAGAGTCTTCCTTTTGAACCTTAGACTCTGCATCGGTACTTACTTGTAGGTACCACTAACAAAATGACTTCATAAACACAACAGCTCTTTTTAGAGCTCCCTAATATCTAAACTCTTAAATCTGCATTTCATTTCTTTTTTTATTTCTTTTTTCTTCCGTACGCTTACCGTAAGCTTACCGTACGCGTACCCCGTGATTTTTAAAAAAATCAATAAATGTTTTTTTTTGTACTTTTCTGTCCTTCTTTGACCCCCTTACAAATGTTAGGGGGTGTGTAACTCTCCTCATTGCCCCCTTTTCTTGTTTTCACTCTTTTTTTTCAGAGTGAAATACACAAAATGGCGGCCGCCGCTTCCTGGTTTCGGCCGATTCGAATGTTTACTAAGATCTAAGAGCCAATCAGAATCGCGCTCGCGCACGCCACCGTACGCGTACGGTAAGCTTACGGTAAGCGTACCGTAAGCGGGCTCAGATATATATATTGATTTAAAGGCTATTTTCTCAGAATCTACTGAACAGATTTACACCAAACCTACAAAAGGCACTTCCTTGACCTGAGGACTACCTCTCTGCCAAATTTCTAGTAATTCTGTTCAGCCGTTCGGGCTGTAGCTCGTTCTAAAGGTCCTATGGAAAAATGCATGGGGAAAACGCGTTTTGGGACCCCCCTTTTATCTCAGCCCCCGCTTGACGAATCCCCCCGAGACTTTCAGGGTAGGAGCGGAGCGTAGCGCCCCACCTATTTTGAGAAATTCGCGAGGATTCGTCAACCGGCGCCAAAGTTAATCAAAATAGAATGTTGCGGATTTCCTATGGAAAAGGGGTCCTAACTATAACTACCTACTGGCGACCGCCAGTAGGTAATATATATATATATATATATATATATATACACACACATATACACACACCAAAGTGTATTGAAAAATGAGTGGGTGTATAAGTGTCTGAATGGATGATTTAGTAGGTGTGTGAGTGACTGTATAAGTGAGTGATTAAATGTGTCTTACTGAATGCATAGGTTAGTGACTAAACTGTGTGAATGTCTATATCAGTCTGTCAGTTGGTGTGTAAGCAGCTGCATAGGTTGGTGAGTAGCTACATGAATGTCTATATGGGTAATTGATTGGTTGTCTGAGTATCTGTATGGGTGCCTGAGTGTCTGTGTGGGTGGGTGGGGGGTGTGTGACTATGTGCATAAGTGTGTGATTGGGTGATTCACAGGGTGTATGGGTTCAAGTGTGCATCTGTGAAGGGCTGTATAGGTGGGTCAGTGTGTGTATGGTTGTGCTGGTGAGTGAATGGATGTCTCAGTGGTACATGTGTGAGTAACTACATATGTAAAAGGCAGTATATGTGAGTGTTGGAGTATATAAATGACTATATGTGAGAGTGAGTGATTGTGAGAGTGGCTGTATGGATGAGTGTGTGCTTGTATCAGTGATTGTATAAGAGAGTAAGTATGTGTTAGTATCTGTATGAATAAGCAAGGGGGTGTGTGTATAACTGTATAGGTGATTAAATGGGAGTGTGATTGATTCTTTGCATGACTGACTAGATGTGTGAGTAACTCTATGGATGAGTTGCGCTGTGTGAGTGTCTGTTTAGGTGTATCAGTGCACATGATAGAGCTGTATTGATGAGTGCCTGTATGTATGAGTGACTGTATGAGTGAATGAGTGGATGTGTGTGTAGACCTAGGAATCAGTGAGTGGGTATGTAGTAACTGGTATTGGTGTGTCTATGGTTTTGAAAATGGGGTTCTGTATTTTAAAGTGGGTGTATCAAATGTTATATTAGGGTATGAGGAGGTGCGCCAGATTATCATGTGGATGATGTCATCAGAGATGTCATTTGAGATGTCATTAGTGATGTCATCAGTGATGTCACTGACCATGTCATGAATGATGTAATATGTGACGTCATCAGTAGTGCATTGAGGGGCGCGAGTTATAGTGAGCTCAACTAATTTCTCTGGTTTTGTATGAGTGAAATGTCCAACTAACTATAACGTCCCTGAAACCTGTGATTTTATCAGTGAACTTCTAAGGTTTTTTAAATGCTAATTTCTAACTATAACGTCCCTGAAACCTATGTTTTTTTCAGTGAATTACAAATGTTTTTTAAATGCTAATTTCTAATTATAACGTCCCTGAAACCTATGGTTTTTTCAGTGAATTTCAAAGGTATTTCAATGCTAATTTCTAAGTATAACGTCCCTGAAACCTATGGTTATTTCGGTGAATTTCTAGGGTTTTTTAAATGCAATTCCTAACTATAAGGTCCCTGAAACCTATGGTTTTTGCAGTGAATTTCAAGGTTTTCTTAATGCTAATTTCTAACTATGCCTACATAGGTAGGACATGTGCAGAAAGTGGAAGAAAAGCGCAAAAAGTAGCAAGAGAAATGCAGAAAGAGGCAACAGAAGTCCAGAAAGACGAAGAAAGGTGCAGAAAGAAGCAAGAGATATGCAGAAAGAACCAACAGAGGTGCAGAAAGAGGCCTTGTTGCAAAGTCATCCTGTGCCCCCAACTTATTGCTGATTGGTACTGGTGGTAACTGACTCTGACTAACCAGGCCCGGAGCCAGTGCTATTCTGAAAGACACTTAGAATGCAGTGAATACACCTACATACACAAGGGTACACTATGGGTTGGGGTACCCCTGTGATTGGCATGACCTCCCCTGTTTTTATTTCCTGCCCTAGTACATAATAGGGCAGGGGAATAAAAACTACCTCTAAGTCAGAGGTGCAGAAAAAGGCAAGAGAAGTGCAGAAAGAAGCAACAGAGGTGTTGAAAGTGGCAAGAGATGTGCAGAAAGAAGCAAGTGAAGTGCAGAAAGAGTCAAAAGAGGTGCAGAAAGACGCAAGAGAGGTACAGAAACAAGCAAGAAAAGTGCGAAATAGGCAAGGGAATTGCAGAAAGAAGCAAGAGCAGTGCAGAAAAAGGTAGGAGGGGTGCACAAAGAAGAAAGAGAAGTGCAGAAAGAAGCAACAGAGGTGCTGTAAGAGGCACAAAGGGAGCAGAAAGAGCAAGAGAAGTGCAGAAAGAAGCAACAGAGGCACAGAAAGAGGCAAGAGAGGTGCAGAAACAGGCAGGAAAGTTGCAGAAAGAGGGAACAGGGGTGCAGAAAGAGGCAAGAGAGGTGCAGAAAGAGAAGAGGAGTGCAGAAAGAGGCAACATGGGTGCAGAAAGAAGCAAGTGAGGTGCAGAAAGAGGCAAGAGAGGTGCAGAAAGACACAAGAGTGGTACAGAAACAAGCAAGAAACATGCAGAAAGAGGAGAGATAAGTGCAGAAAGAAGCAAAAGAGGTGCACAAAGAGGGTAAAGGGGTGCAGAAAGAGGCAAGTGAGGTGCAGAAAGAGACAAGAGAGGTGCAGAAAACAGCAAGAGAACAACAGAAAGAGGCAAGAGGGATACAAAAAAGGGAAGAAGGGTGCAGAAAGAAGCAAGAGAGGTGCAGAAAAAAGCTGAGGAACTGCAGAAAGAAGCAGGAGAGGTGCAGAAAGAGGGAAGACGAGTGGAGAAAGAGACAACAGGGGTGTAGAAAGAGACCACAGGGGTGCAGAAAGAAGTAAGAGAGGTGCAGAATGAGGCAATAGAAGTGCAGAAAGAAGCAACAGATGTGTAGAAAGAGGCAAGTGGGGTGCAAAAAGAGGAGAGATAAGTGCAGAAAGAAGCAAAAGAGGTGCAGAAAGAGGGAAGAGGGGTGCAGAATGAGGCAAGAGAGGTGCAGAAAAAGTAAGAAGGGTGCAAAAAGAAGCAAGAGAACTGCAGAAAGAGGCAAGAGAGTTGAAGAAACTGTCAAAAGGGGTGCAGAAACAGGTAAAAGGGGTACAGGAAGAAGAAACAGGTGTTCAAACAGGCAAGAGAGGAGCAGAAAGAGGGAAGAGGGGTATATAAAGAGCCAAGAGGGATGCAGAAATTTGCAACAGAGGTGCAAAAAGAACCAAGAGCAGTGCAGAAAGAACCAACAGAGGTGCAGAAAGAGGCAAGAGGGGCACAGAAAGAGGCAAAAAAGTGCAGAAAGAAGCAAAAGAGGTACAGAAAGAGGCAGGAGAACTGCAGAAAAAGGCATGAAAGGTGAAAAAAGAGTCAGGAGAGGTGCAGAAAGAGGCAAAAGGGGTACAGAAAGAGGCAAGAGGGGTGCAGAAAGATGCAAGATAAATGCAGAAAGAAGTAACAGAGGTTCTTAAAGAGGCAAGAGGGGTGCAGAAAGAGGCAAGAGAAGTGAAGAAAGAAGCAACAGAGTTGCCGAAAGAGGCAAGAGAGGTATAGAAACAGGCAAGAAAGGTACAGAAAGAGGGAACAGGGGTGCAGAAAGAGGTAAGAGGGATACATAAATTTGCAATAGAGGTGCAGAAAGAAGCAGGAGCAGTGCAGAAAGAAGCAAGAGAAGTGCAGAAAGAAGCAAGAGAGGTAGAGAAATAGGGAAGATGGATGCAGAAAGAGGCCTGAGGGATGCAGAAATTTGCAAGAGAGTTGCAGAGTTAAGCAAGATAAGTGCAGAAAGAACCAACAGAGGTGCAAAAAGAGGCAAGAGGGGTGCAGAAATAGGTAGGAAAGGTGTACAAAGATGCAAGAGGGATACAGAAAGAGGCAGGAGGGGTGCAGAAAGAAGAAACAGAGGTGCTGAAAGAGGCGCAAAGGGTGCAGAAAGAGGCAAGAGAAGTGCAGAAAGAAGAAAGAGAGGTACAAAAAGAGGCAAGAGAGGTACAGAAAGAGGCAGGAAAGGTTCAGAAAGAGGGAACAAGTGTGCAGAAAGAGGCATGAGAGGTGCAGACAGAGGGGAGAGGGGTGCAGAAAGAGGCAAAAGGGGTGCAGAACGAAACAAGTGAGGTGCAGAAAGAGGCAACAGAGGTGCAGAAACAAGCAATAGAAGTGTAGACAAAGGCAAGAGAATTGCTGAAAGAAACAACAGAGGTGTAGAAAGAAGCAAGAGAAGTGCAGAAAGAAGCAAGTGAGTTGCTGAAAAAAGCAAGAGCAGTGCAGAAAGAACCAAGAGAGGTGCAAAAAGAGGAAAGAGTGGTGCAGAAAGAGGTAGGAGAGGTGCAAAAGAGGCAAGAGGGGTACACAAAGAGGCAGGAGGGGTGCAGAAAAAAGGAAGAGAAGTGCAGAAAGAGGCAAGTGAGGTGCAGAAAGAAGCAAGAGCAGTGCAGAAAAAACCAACAGAGGTGCAAAAAGAGGCAAGAGAGGTGCAGAAAAAGATAGCAGATGTGCAGAAGGAAGTACGAGAGTTACAGAAAGAGGCAGGAGGGGTGCAGAAAGAAGAGAGAGAAGTGCATAAAGAAGCAACAGAGGTGCTGAAAGAGGCACGAAGGGTGCAGAAAGAGCAAGAGAAGTGCAGAAAGAAGCAACAGAGGTACAGAAAGAGGCAAGAGAGGTGCAGAAACAGGCAGGAAAGGTGCAGAAAGAGGGAACAGGAGTGCAGAAAGAGGCAAGAGAGGTACAGAAAGAGGGAACAGGGGTGCAGAAAGAGGCAAGATAGGTTCAGAAAGAGGGGACAGTGCTTCTCAGTGGTTCCTTCTTTTTTTTGTGTCTCATTGAGTTTATAGTTTAGCTTCTGTGGAAATGAGGAATACTAAACCTGAGGTTATCACTCCACAACACAGACTACAACACCACATAATTACTCTCCAAAACACATAATCCCACTCCACATAATTCCTATATACTAAATACCACATACTTTCTATCCACATAATTTCACTGCACAACATACTACATAATTCCACTACACACAACGTACATCCACTCTACACCAAAAAACATTAGTAAAAATCTTTTGCATTTACAAAACCAATAGCGTTAACTCTTGCAAATGCGAGACCTATTACATTACAAATACTTCTTTAACTGGTAGTCGTGTTTGCAGACTGGTGCAGAAAGGGGGCTGGGCCTCCAACTAGCGCTCAGGAATTCTGCTGCGTAGGACTTACAGGAGGTACCAGGAGGGCTTCTTGGCTCCCAAAGTCCCTCAGGAGTAAAGTGGACTTCATCCCCCAACCAGTGCTGTGACAGGAGGCATGTTTGCAGAGTGGTGGGGAAAGGGGGGGGGCGTGGCCTCTAAAGACCTCTTAGCAATCCCACAGTGTGGGCCTTAGTGGAGGTAGTAGGAGGGGTAGTTGGCCCCCAAGGACAACCTTGGAGGCCAACTACCCCTCATATTACCTCCAGTAAGTTCCACACAGCGGGATTGCTAAATTGCCATAGCAGGCCACGCCCTCTTTCCTCACCACTCTGCAAACGCACTCCCTGGCAAGCTCTTGGATGGGGATTAATGTCCACTTTGCTGCTGGGGCTCCTTAGGGGCCAACTAGCCTACCTGATGCCTCCAGTGTGCCCCAGATAGTGGGATTGCTGATAGGTGGACACAGGCCATGCCCCCTTTGTCCACCACTCTGCAAACGCGCCTCCTGGCATGCTCTTGGTTGGGGGATGAAGTCCCCTTGCCTACTTAGGGTCCCTGGGGGCCAATTAGCCCACCAGGTACCTCCAGTAAGCCCCACACAGCTGGATTGCTGAGAGTGGTCCGAGGCCATGCCCCCTTTTTACACAACTCTGCAAACACGCCTCCTGGCACACTGCTGCTTGGCGGATGAAGTCCACTTGTGTCCTGAGGTCCTCAGGACACAAGAGGACCTCATCGCCCCACCAACAGTGCGCCAAGAGCTGCGTTTGTAGAGTGGTGTAAAAAGGGGTGTGGCCCCGGACCACCTCTCAACAATCCCACTGTGTGGTGCTTACTGGAGGTACCTGGTGAGCTAGTTGGCCCCCAGGGACCCTCAGAATTCAAGGGGACTTAATCCCCCAACTTAGAACACGCCAAGAGGCGCATTTACGCAGTGGTAAAGGGAGGGGGCGGGGCCTCCCGTGAGACACCGGCTTTTTTTAACTTAGCTTTTTCGAAGGGGGTCAGTGTGTCCCCCCTTCTCTTTATTATTTGTGGGCCCTGGGGACCCCATACCCCAGGGCTTGAGCATTCCCCGGGGACTCCATCCCCCGGGGAATTACCGCATTTTAAAAAAAATATATATATATTTTCAAGGTGGGGAGCTGTGTGGCCCCCTCCTGAGGCCAGTTTTGGCCCTGGGAACCCCATCCCCCGGGGCCCTGCCTTATTTATTTTTGAAAATACAATAGGGAGGGGGGCCGCGTGGCCCCCTTTTCCTGGGCCACTTTTGGGCCCCGGGGACCCCATCCCTCGGGCCTGGCCTCTTTGATGGGGACCGTGGAGGGAGCCCCAATGCCGCCAAGGTCCCTGGCAGCTCCCCGCCTCCTGCAATTTTGCTTTGCTTCTTGGAAGCGAGAGCAGGTTTTCTGCTCTGGCTTCCAAGAAGCAAAGTAGTGTTTGCTATGGCAGTGCAGGAGACGTGCTCCCGCCCTGCCATAGCAAACAGCAATGACCCAGGGGTGGGCACCCTGGGACATTGCTGGAGCCGGCCCTGGGGGGGTAGGGGTCCCCAGGGCCATTGAGAGCTCCAGGAGGGGGGCCGCATGGCCCCCCTCCCCTCATTTGCACAGCCCCGGGGAGGTGATGGTCCCTGGGGCCGGGGGGCCGCAACGGACCCCCATATGTAAATGAAGTGTGCCCATGGGAGGTGGTGGTCCCCGGGGCTGTGTGGGCCCGCACACATTTTTTTTAAAATCAAACACCAGGGGAGGTGGCAGTCCCCTGGGACTGCGGGGGGGCCATGTGCCATCCGTGTTTAATTATTAAAGCCCCTGGGAGTTGGCGGCCCTAGGGGCTGCATGGGGGATGAATAAGCCCCCCACACCTTTTAATTATTATAAAGTCCCGGGGACGTGGCGTTTCCCGGGGCAGAGTGCCCCCGGCATATAATCAGCATAGCCCCTGGAAGGTGGTGGTCCCCGTGGGCCCCGCACTATATTTTGTGATTGCCCCAGGACCAGGCCCAACTAGGGGCTTAATTAAAAAAAAGTCTGGAAGAAAATAAAAGCTTATGTTTCATTGCTGACAATGCAGTTTCATCTGAGTGCTGTGATATTACATTCTTTCCCACACCAGAATGCAACACACCACGGCGGAGCTACCTGGACACAGAACATTCAAGTACAGGGGAATACATAAGGTTGTTTTCCGTTCTCCAGAACTTACCAATTCATTGGGGTTATACATGGCATACTTAGGGTGGTTATCAGTGGTGGCTCCTCCGCAATGGCGAAGGAGCGTCACCCCACTGCCTGGCTCAAAGCTACCAACCAACCCCACGTGACCCTACGCCTGTTCTTAAATCATTGATAGAAGAATTAACCAATGATGGAGTGAAGGCTGGATTCCTGAGCCAACAAGAACATGACTTCCTCAACAAAAAAGAACCAAGGATCCCCACAATCTACACACTACCAAAGGTGCATAAACGGCTGGTCAAGCCACCTGGTAGACCAATTGTGTCTGGATGTGGTTCTATTTTGGAACCATTGAACCAATTCATTGACCACTTCTTACAACCTTGTGTCCCCAAAACTAAATCCTATGTAAGAGACACCATGCACATCATCCAACTATTGGAGGGACAAGCATTTGATGTACATACACAACTACTTGTAACATTGGATGTATCCTCGCTGTACACATCAATTCCTCAAGAAAAAGCGGTGGACATCATCAGAGCAACACTAGATGAACGCGAGAGACCACATTGGATTCCAAGTGATTTTCTGATCTCGCTTTTGGAGATTGCAATGAAAAAGAACTACTTCCTTTTCAAAAAACAATTTTACTATCAGTGTAAGGGAGTAGCGATGGGAGCTACCTATGCGCCGAGCCTGGCGAATATCTTCATGGACCACTACGAAGAGGAACATCTGTACAATCATGGAAATCCATACTTCAACCAGATCACCGTATGGAAACGTTACATCGACGACGTCATAATGGTATGGTCTGGCGACACTGAGGAACTCAACAAATTTCATGACTGGCTCAACGCAAGAACGAGTGACATTCAGTTTACGAAGACGAGCAGCAACGAGTCCATAGACTTCCTGGACCTCACGTTCCGAGTAGAGGAAGGTTTATTATACTGTGATTTGTATAGAAAACCGATGGAAAGGAACACGCTACTAATGTATGACTCACATCATCCACGAAATCTGAGGGATAACTTACCCTATGGGCAATATCTGAGATTAAGAAGAAACTGTACCAGAAGAAATGACTTCTTCAAGGAATCTGAGACCCTCACAAGCCGTCTGAAGGAAAGGGGATACCCAACTGGGCTGCTGAAACGGGCAAAGAAGCGCGCATGGTACTGTCCACGTGACCAACTCTTAGAAGTCAAGGTTAAGGACAACGCATCAAACAACATTGTCTGCGTAACCACATTTAACACCAAGAGCAACGACATCAAGAAGATAGTAAAGAAATACTGGAACCTGGTTGCGAGTGAACTTAAGACTGAGCAGGACCCTATCTTTGCCTTTAGGAGAGGCAAAAATATCAAGGACACGGTTGTCAGGGCATTCTTGGAACCTCCCAAGCAATTGGACCTCAGAAACTACTTTGGTCTACCACCTGTGAATGGACACCACAAATGTGGCTATTGCAAAGCATGTGACCAATGTCAAGAGGGGACTACATTCACATACAACAACAAAACATACAAGCTAGCTCACTTCACCAACTGTAATAGCTCTCAGGTTATATACGCTATTCTTTGTCCCTGTGGGCTGATTTATGTTGGTCAAACAATCCAGAAAGCAAAAGCCAGAATCCTACAACACATGAGCAGAATAAGATGCAAAGTACAGGGCGCTCCCATGGTTGAACACTTTGTTACCCATAACAACCCTCCAGACATGATGAAATGGTGGATCATAGAGAAGATCATTCCCAATGCGAGGGGGGGTGCGATTTCTGTGGCCCTGAACTTCAGGGAATGTAGATGGATTCATTCGCTCAACTCGGTACAGTCCGGGTTGAACGAGATGGAGGAGACTGCAAAACAAATGGGGCAACTCTAGCCCTCAACATTCTCACTGGACATAAGCTGTAATTTTTCACTGTATTCGCCATTTAATTTCTTGTACAGTATCATGGCCATGTTAATGTACACACATGTTTTTACAATGCAAACACTGTAAAATGTTGTGCATCTTAAGCATGAAGCAATATGTAATTGTGAATTTTTAATTAAGCTGTGAGAAATGCATATAGAATAATCAGTTGAACCTAAATCAAGTCGACAGGATGCTACACGTTTGCACCCACATTGGCATTGGCAACTTTTACATTCTGCCACTAACCACTAAACTGGAAATTGTGCTTGGCTCCAGCGGCAATTTTTAAATCTGTGACATATTCACCGGCAACCCTGGTTCTTGCCTAGAGTAAGATTAAGCAATTGCCATACTTTGCTTTTGACATATACGGCTTACTCCTCAGGCATTGAATAGTGATTTTGCATGATCTGTCACACAATTGGCCAACTAACGCTTCCATGACAAGTAGATCTTCGAACGCGTCACCCATTAAGCTACGTAAGGCCTGTCACTTGGTTGCCTAGCTACCGTCGCTAAACGTATGACGCATCGGCGTTGCGCGCCGGACGCGTCACCTAGCAACTAGTGGCCCACACGTTTGTAGCTGACGGGCGCCACGTACACGCATAGCTACTTGTATATCTATCGGCCGCTTTCATGAGCACTCACCGATTCGGCCGTGGGGAGACAGGACGTATGCCTGAGCCCCTCTCTAACTAATTTCCAGTCGTGAATCACACCAAGGTGAGCGTTTGATATATCGTGGTTTGTCCAGACACCGAACTACTGACGGTACTGGAAAACTAACGAATCCCCCCCTTTTTTATGCAGAACGCTCCTGACGAGTGATTAACGCGCTCAGAGGGATCCGGACGCACGTCTGCACCCGGCTTCTAACTAATGCGAAACCTGACTGCAAGACATAACACTGATACTGGGTGAGTGCTAATTCCAATATAGACGAGCAGCCACGAGAGTACATTAGAGTATGTAACAAGCACTGGAAAGGCTAATGAATTCCCTTCCATACAGAACATCCCAGACGTGCGATTTATGCGCTCAGAGAAGTCAGGACGAATGCCTGCGCTTGGCTTTTGATTAATGTGAAACCCGATTGCAAGACCCAAAACAGATACTGGGTGAGTTTTATTTCACGTATAGACCAACACCTATTAGATTACTGCAGAGCACTCAATAGGCAATGCGTGATTATTCCCCACCCCTTTCTCTCAGAATTAGTGTGACTCAGGAGATCTTTGAACACTTGCCAGTCGAAGATTTCGAACCAAGTCCTTTAGGAAATATCGGACTACACTAGGTGAGTTTTCACCTTGCATGCCGATATATTACGAGCATCCCCCTCCCTACTTACACACATTTGACCTTATACTTTGCTATCCTACAGGCTGTCAACCCCAACCACCCCCCCTTCGTAATGTCCTGATGAAGACCCGCATTGACTAACCAGTTGTGCACCTTCAGGGTTGAAACGTCGACTAATACTGGATCAGTTGAAAGACTCTGCTAAAAGACTGACTCAAACCTATTTGCAGACCTATTCAATTACCTGTTTTTCTGGCCTCTTTAAATTGTCGGAATTTTAATAATCACCTTGTATATAGTACGCACTATCACTATTTCACTGAGCACCACATGTCACCTTGTCACCAATAATTCTTTAATCATTCTCGTTGTTTGACAGCCATATAATTCAATTCAAGTATTTATAAATGACGGAATTTATAAAATCATTTATATTCTTTATGGTCTCATTGTGTGTATATATTTTTATAAATTGCTGTTGTGTTCTGAATAACTAAAGAAGTTACTCAATATCTAAAGAAATTATTCTTACCCGACAGAACCAATTGTTGTTTTTGCATAACTGCCCAGGTTCTGAGGGATACTGGGTTACCCCATTGCTATTCTAGTTGGCTCAGAGTCAGCAAATGAAAAATAAAACAATGTTCTACCATTGTTTTATTTTTTATTTGCCGGCAGAAAGCAAGCTTGTTGAGGGAGGGGCAGGGCGGGGCACAGGACGAGGAGTTGCTATGTTAACTCTCTAAGGGTTATATGTGTTTTGTCGGCCGTCTCTTGCCGACCAAAACATACATGCGCATTTAGGTTTCTCCAGCCCAGGTGAATTGAACAGCCTGGCTGGAGAAACCCCCACAGACTCCCTGGCCTGAGCAGAGAATCTTTTCAGCCCACTCAGGCCTATCCCTCAGCAGGAGAGAAGCACGAGGATTAGATAGGAGTCTGTCTCAGGGATCAGGAAGAGAAGAGAAAGCACGATGCAACACAGGAGGTGGCCAGCAGCTTCAGGTGAGTTATTTTATTTCCATATATTCGAATAACTCCCCCTCCCACATTCCGTCCACCCGCCCCACCACCCTTTGTTCCACCCTTTGATTGTGGTGGCCGCCACTGAGGTTATGCTTGGTAACGTTCTTTAAATTAATTTTTTTCTTTCCCTAAGGTTTTGTTATTTGAGATTCTTACTCATATTGACCTACAGAGATTAGAGTCCCACCCTCAAACCTAGGGCCAGATTTATTATTCTTTCATGCAACGCCACACAGCCAACAACTTGCTGCACTGCGTTGTGTGAAAACGAGAGCAGAAATGTGCCATACTTACATGCATATGGCACATTTCTGCTGTCTCCTGGCACTAGCGCACATGGGGCTGCCTAGCATCAATGCAGGCACCCTTGTGCCATAGTGAAAGGGTGTCTCTGTTACAGGCAGGATTGTTTTTGTGCAGTAAGGTACACCTTCCTGGAAAAAAACAATCCTAAAAGGCATTTTTATCCTTCTATGTGTGCTGAAGAACACAGAACACATGGAAAGAGAAAATAACAAGGAGAAATAGAGACATTTTCCTCGTTATGCCTAGGTTGTCGAGGTGCACCATTTTGGCTCAATCCCAGGTTTACGGACATTTGTAAATATGAGATTGTGCCAAAAATCATAGGTTAATGAGAGGGAATGCCCCTACTCCACCCATGGAACGACTCCTGCTGCAGTGTAACACAAGCAGGTTGTAAAGAAACAAGGGAACCCGGTGGGTCTGACGGGACCGAGGGTATACAATAAATTGTAAGAAACAATGGTCCCTATCAATTAAGTATAGGCAATATTTTACAGAACAACATAATGATCTGTGCACATTTGTAATCAAAAAAGTATTTTTTTTTTTAAGCGAACAATTTAAAAAAAAAATGTATTCAACGCAGTGCAGTGGGTTAAAACGGGGTTGGAAATCACCCGATTTCCATACCTCAGGCATGTAAGTACAGATGAAGTGACTTGGCAGCAGTTACTTATTTATAGTAGGTACATTGTTAATGACATCTTATGCTCCACATAGTTCAAGGCAAAAGCAAACGGAGTCAAGATGTAGAGCGTTGTCGACGTTTCGATCCCCACTAGCGTGGGGGATCATCATCAGGACGGAAAGATTAATGCCTGGGAAGGGGCGCTCATATCTTGCGCCAGCTCGGTAGGCGTTGGCCAAGTTCGGGTTGACACAAGGCAACGATATGCGCTGCCTTGTGTTACTTTGGTTTTGCGTGGCTCAGTACATCCAGCTAAAAGACTTGCGTTGCCTTATGACAACTTGCGTGATGCAACGCAAACTCTTAGTAAATCTGGCCCCTGCTGTCTACCAAATAACACTGCTCAGGAAGAACTAATCAGCAGCCCCTAGCTAACAAAGTTCAGGGAATTTCTAAAAGTAGCCCTGTCTATAACCTCCCTGCTTTATAGTCTGGGTCTTCACCCTTCAGGTGTATGTAGGTAATACACTTCCAACTATCTTCACCCCCATTATGAGCTCTTTCAAACCTGGGGCATCCAAAGTGAACCCCACTGTTTTCATAAGTAATACTGTGAGACACGTTTTAAGGGTGAACATTAGAACACATTTGCTACAGCACTTGCCGAATCTTCTTTTTGACATTTGCATTTTTTATTCCATATACTCTGATCGTTACTATGATCATGAGGTTACTTGTGCCTTTGAGTGCAGCCTAAACCCCACCATTCTACCATATGTATGTTTCCAGCCTTTAATTTACACTTCCAGCCCTGAGCTGATAAGCCATTCTTGCTAAAGCGGTGGTCTAGCAGTCGCCTTTCAGGCGATAGATTGTTTGCTTGATTCTAGTGCTTATCAAACATACTTAATATAGCACTATCTCACATGTATATTATATTGTTACTTTCTATAGTTTTGCATGATCAGATTGCGTGCAATCGCAGCAAGCCTCTGCTGTATTTCCATGCAGATAGACTTTGACTTAAAACTTCCAAATGTTGCCTCTCCTTTTCTTGCCTATGACCCGCTCCTTAGTTTCCATCCCCTGCATTCCCCTTTTCTATGACCAAAGCCTGCTCTAAGTCACATGCATGTCTGCCTTAACCCATATTAATGTATTTATGTGAATTGCCCGTGCATCATCACAAAGAGCGCAGCTTCTTCTTTAAAAGTCATTAACCAACAATACCCCCTGATAAACCCACTGCTCTTCCGTTCTGGAGCAGCATGCTGCTTGGCCCAAAGTGCCTAAATGTCTCGTCTGGGGTAGTAGGCTCTATATAAATGTAATCACAGGAAAATACAATATTGAGGCCAGTATGATTCAATGTAGCAAAATACTGTATTAGAGTTCCAAAGTGCTTGCTAAAGAAATGCTAGTGACTGTAAAGAACAGGAGCAGAGCAGTAGACGCTGACGCAAAAACATAACAGAAAATGCAAAAAAAGATCTGGCACAACAACGAGAAACTCGACAGAAAAGTGGCAAACCAGCCCTTTTCAACGCCTTCCAACCAGGACAATTCTCTGAACAAAAACAGTAAGCACTTTCATGTTTTGAAACTCCTGATAAAAGAAATGGGAGTAACAGATATGAAGGTACTATCAAAAGATTAAAAAAACAAACACAGGGTATATAATCACAAGCCAGATGCCAGCACAAGATGCTGATCCTGACGTACAAAGCCCTGCACAATGAAGGAGCAGCATACATCAACAAATTCCACCAACCGACCAGACCCTTCCGATCTGACTCCCTGTTCCTCGCCGACACCCATCGGATCAGGGCCGGACTGGCCATAGCGCGGGCACCGGGAGTTTCCCCGGTACGGCCCTGGGGGCCGTTTTTGTTACCGGGGGTCGGCAATATCGGCCCCCTGTAACAAAATCGGCCCAAACCGGCCTACGCAAACTGCTCAGCTTCACACCCCCTCAGGGGAGGGGGGGATTGAGCAGTTTGCCAAGGCCGGTTTCTGTCCCAGTCCGGCCCTGCCTCGGATCCGTCGAACCAACAGGGGAGGACGATCGTTCTCGTCCCTGCCTGCACCTCCGGGCCGCCCCTCGCCCCTGCCACTCAGCTCTAGTGCACTAGCTGTGAAGGCAGGGAAAGACCTCGGATGCCAGTCTATAGGATTTTACATGTAAGGGATCTTTCAGCAGGTAGTCATGAAGGTTGAAAAAATGAACAATTTCGCAGTGGGATTTTAGAGCCTTTTAGAGGATACCTTGCCTGCTCCCGTACATTAATAACAACCTCACAAAGAAAGCACATATCACCCCTGTGAAGGACCCGAAGCACATATCACCCCTGTGAAGGACCCTGCTTCCCCCCTTCCATACGCGTATTTCAGCATCATGTCACGCAGCATTATATTAGATGAATACTGAATGCTAAATTACTTGAACAATATTATAGTAACACTGACCGTACCCTCGAACATTAGAGCAATACTCAAACATACACTGGATATTACCCTGTATTAATGATGCGGAGCTCACAGCAATATAACAGAATGAACTCTGAGGGTATTTTATTTTAATTTTCCTGCACGTAAACTTTGACTGACACATGAACAGTGATGGGTATTATGAGATGGTATATTACTAAACAATTGTGCTTTTAATTGGCATAGAAATTGTGATGGGCATTTTTCCAGCAGGGCCCATTGCTTCACTCCTGAAAAACTATCTGCGTGTGTGCCAATAATTGATTGTATTGTACCAGGCCTACACCGTATACATGTATAACTTGCTGGGGCAAATAAGTATCGAGCCGGCGGACAATGACAGAACTATTGCAGCGTTTAATTAGATCCCATTCAGAACTGCCTGTAAAATATATGCATTTTAATAAATGTAAGTGATTCAGTTCCATGACATGATTAAAATATGGTATGCTGTCTTGTTCCATATTTCACCATTCTGGTCCGCCCAGTATTTATTTATTGTGAATTATAAAGCGCAGCAATCACCAAGCAGGTATCAGGGAACTTAATTTAACATCTATGTACGAATAACAGGACTATACTCTGGTAGAAAGACAGTGATAGTTTCTCTGGTAGAAAGACAGACACTTGTTACATTGGTTTTAGGTAGAGACGTTTTCAGCAACTTCCTGAATTTCATCAACCGTTGCTTACTGTTGGGAGTAATCTGTGATAAATTAAGCATTCTAAACTCATGGGCTCTGTAGCATTGGCCAAGACTAGACGAACCACTAGACACACCATTATTCCACTGCAACTCACCCACAGGTCTCCTCACCTGATCTTCAGGCCTATACATTTCTCTACTTTGGGTGCCTGAATGTGTTCGTCACCTATTGGTCCCTTACTTGTAATTGACTTTTCTTTCTGGGGGCTTCTGTTCACCCGCAAGAACCAGAGGTCTTCCTCTTTTGGTTGTCATTCAGGAGCCGCTCTGCAAGTATCTCTTTGGGGATTGCATACAACTTCGTACATGATAGCTTTTGTACGTTAAGTAGAAAATTGATTTGAATCTGGAAAAGCTGCAGGAATTTACTCCAAATGCCCTTCATTCTCTCTGTCTCTATACTCCTTTCTCACTTGCTGCGTTGTGCTCTCTCGTTCTCCCTATCACTTTTTGCCCCCTCCTAGTTACTTTACATTCTACCTATGTGATTCGGTCTCTCACATTTCCCCTCTCTCTTTTCCTATATTGCTCTCTGTCTACAAATCCCCTTCTCTCTCCCAGTCTTGTCCCCCAGTGAGCTATTTCTTCAACCAACTATTTGTATATCTCTTATGCCCTTATTCCCTTGTCATTTTGTATCTCTCCTTTAAGGTTTATTTCATGTCTCCGTATTACAAAACTTCCCTTTTATTCCTGTTTTGTTCTCTCCTGTCAAACTTTCACAAACCTCTGCCCCTTGAATTTACGTCTTCTATACCTAAAGTTATATTATCATGTGTCCCCTTTATTGCCTTGCTGCAGACGGTAACAGAAAGTCCTCCTAGGCCAGGAGGCAGGATTAAAACCAAAGGAGAATCCACCGGTGTAATTTCCTTTACCATTCCATCCATTTGATGAAGGAAATTCCACTGGTGGATTTTAATATACATTTAGCACTACCTCCTGGAATGCCAGCAACCACTAAACTAAGCCCTAGACTGAGGGAGAGACTTAGGATAGTGCATGTGAGGTAGTGACCATCCTTCTTTTAGTTCATAGAGCACAAACTGGTTGACACCCTCTACTGCCTTCTGCTCCTCTCCATCATTTCCTTTGTCATTCACTTTTATTTTTGGAGTTCTATAAAAACAAGCTCTACCCAATGGTATTGGAGTGCTTTACATGGACAATAGAATCGCAGGATGTTGAGTCAACGCTGGGACTCAAATCTAGTTCCCAAGTTGTCAACTCTGGCTGTTACGCCACATCCTCTACTACTTTCCCGTCTCTCTCTTCTTCACTTTCTCTTTCAAGCTTTCTCTCTATCTTTAACAATTTCTGCCCTTCTCTCCAATGTCTTCCATCACTTCTTTTCCCTAATCTCTTCCCCTCCCTCCATCTGTCTCCCTCTCTAGCACTCTAATCCTCTCTCCTCTATCTTCCCTTTCTTCCTCACTTGATTTCCTTTGCCTCTTCACATATTTGTGTCATTCTTCTCCACTCTGCAGTCTCACTTCTCCTTTTGTCTCTCTCCACATTGCTCTCCCTGCTCAATCCATTTTGTCACTGTCCTCTCATATCTATTTTCCCTTCTGTTTGTCATTTTGGCCTAGAATTAACGTTTTTCACAGTAATGTTTTAAAAATAGAAAGGTTGTATTGTCAAAAGCATTTTTTCTTTTTGCTCATTTTGGTTGTTTGCATTGTTTTGTTTTAGTTCAGTTGTGAATTGGAGTCCCCTTAAAGTCTGTCTCCCTGTACAGCCCCTTTCACCCCACCCCCAGGTAACATTACTGCTAGCTGTGATGCTCAAATGGAGCACATCCACTCCCAGTGGCCTTACTGTCATGCTAAGAGACTCGGGACTGGAGGAGACCCAACACATGCAGTGCCTGCTCAGTTTGGCTCATTCTCCTACTGCATAAGACAATGAGCCAGACATTATCTGCACTTAGTTGTAATGGGCTCTGATCTTCCCTCTAAGGCTGCAGCAGCCAGCGGGTAGGCAAATGTGATGTTATCTCCATGTGAAAAACTGGCCCACCAGCTGGTCTTGGCCTCAGGCCCCTTGGGCAATGCCCGATTGCCCGTCCTACCGATCCAACGCTGGAGGAAGGGGTGGAGGGGGGTACACGGGAAGGAGAGAGAGCGGGGGGAGGAGGAGAGGAAAGGGTCGGGAGGACAGGAGAGAGGGAGGCCTGCCCTCCCTGGGCCTTGCAGCATCCGGGAAGGGGGGTGGGGGCGGGGGGGTTGACAAAGGAAGTGCACCCAGTGCCAAAGTCAGCCTGCAGGGTGACCAGCAGAGTCACAACTGAAGCTCGGAGGACCAAGGATAACCAGGGTCTCGGCCAGCCTGTCTAACAGCAATCAGTGGCCGTCGCCTCGTAAGGAGGATGGCTAGGTATGAGGGAAGGTCTCCGCCTTGTCTAGCAAATTGTAAATAAGTCGCTTAATGAAGCCATCTTATACATTTCCGCGAGCCACTCCCCATGCTTGGGAGCGAGGGAGAGAGGAGGAAGTGTGAGTAGAATGTCATCCACGTAAAGATAGAGTGTTGACGGACCTCCAGGGGTAGGGATACCTACGATCTGCGGTGACTGCCGGATGGACACCGCTAGGAACTTCATTGTCAGGAGGAAGAGTAGGAGAGACAACAGGCATCCCTGTTACATTCCCCTGCAGACCGGAAAAGAGTCCAAGAGGAAACCACCACAATTGACCTGCGCTGTGTGGGAGTCATACAGCCACTGGACCTTGGCAATGAATTCCTCTCTGAGGCTGAGCTTTCAGAGCGTTGCAAAAAGATAGCCCCATCCAATTCTGTCAAATGCCTTCTTGTGATCGAGTGAGAGTACCAGGGCATGTTCTGGCAGGTCCTTAGTGAACCACAAGGCATGGGCAGGAGTACAAAGGTGGTTCCAGTACAAACGCCCGGGGAACAAACCCCACCTAGGAGTGGGGGATCAGGGTCGGGACAATTAACCGAAGGCGAGCTGCCAGAACACTGGAAAATATATCACCATTGAGCAGGGAAATTACTCCATAGCTACCGCAAAGAAGAGGATCCTTCCTGGGCTTGGGGAGGACCGCGATCAGGGCCCTGTTCGAGATGGAACCAAGGGACCCTGTGTGCTCAGTCTCCTGGAAGACCTTGTAGAGGGAGTCTCCCACCCCTTCCCCATTCCACTTATAAACTCAACCGAGAAGCCGTCCTCCCCATGGGCCTTGTGGTACGGGAGCTTGGAGATGGCTTGCGCTATCTCCTCCTTGGTAATTTCCCCCAGAGCAGATCCCTGTCTGAATCGTTGAAGCAGAGTAGACGTACGCCCTTGAAGAAAATGTTCAATCAGATGGGGTCCGCAGCCACTTGGGGGTGTTGGGCTGCCGATAGAAGACTGCAAACTCATTCGCAATGTCCTGTGGCCTACTGAGAATACGACCGGTAACGGTTTTGATGGGCGGTATAGCCATTGCATCCTCTCTGTTGCAACTGCGCTGCTAGCAGCCGTCCCACCTTGCTTATAGTGGCGGCTCTTCAGTTGCTGCATCATGTACTCTGATTGAGTAGTGAACAGCACATTGAGGTCCATACACGCTTTCTCCAAGTGAGGCCTGGGTGGCAGAGTGGGATGCTGACCAAAGGCATGTGAGGGTCACTATGGTGCTCTCCAAGGTCCTCTGCTGCTCGGCCTTCTGCTTATTGGAGAGGGCAGTATCTCTCATCAGTTGGCCCCTGATGGTCCCCTTGGCTTCCACCCACAATGTGTGTGCCGAGGTGACAGACCCCTGATTATGGTCCAAGTATGTGGTGACATGGGACCACAGTTGGGCCTTTACTATGGTGAACTGTAGCAGGAAATGTTGAGGCACCACAACTTCCTACCCGTGTTCAGCAGTCCCAGATCCGCCGAAAGGAGGATTGGAGAGTGATCAGATAGTGCGCACTCTAGGATACGAGCGTCTCGCGATAGGGCGACTATTGGCTGGGAGATAAGGAAGTAGCAGCCTCGATTGGGTACCGTGCACTGGTGAGAGAAAGTGAATTCCCGATCGGTGGGATGTGAGAGGCACCAAGCGTCAACAAGACCATGATCCACGGCAACATGCCCCAGAAGAGCCTGGTCCAAGTTGTTACCCACGTCGATCAGGCCAGTGCAATCTCAGATTGTGTCCCGGGTCAGATCCCAGTCACCCCCAATGAGCAGGTGGGTGTCATCAATTTCAATTTCCACCAGCAGGCAATTAAGCTGCAGGAAGAATGAGCGCTTTGGCCCAATCAACGTGTAAAGGGAGCCCACACACAGAGCTCTGTCGCCCAGCCACATCTTGTCAGATGCGTACCGTCCCTCAGGGTTGGTGCCCGTCGTAAGCGCGATTATTGGGAGTGACTGAAATGAGGATCACCACACCGCATTTCGAAAGCAACGCAGTCCTGTCAGCTGGCTGGGTGACTGCTATGAATAACCTTCCCGACCCAGTCGCTTCAGAGCTTCTCTGATTCCGCGGGCATGAAGTGGGTTTCCTGGAGCAGGGCTATGTCAAGCACCTTTTTACATTTGATGAAGTGTGTGAGGCCATTTATATTCTATGAGATAGTATACAGAGTCTTTGGTTGGTGCATCGCAGTGCTGGCCATCAGAAAGTAGTACCTTGGTACGCAGCGCTGTAAGGCGAACACAGCTGCGATAGGCCAAAGGAGGAAAGGAGGTGTGGAAGGAGAGGGTAGAGGGATGGGTGGAACAAAGGGGGACCACCCAGAGGATGGGAAAAGCAGGAGGGGAAGCCTACCGCAGGGGTGGGGCAGAGAGAAGGGAGAGGAGGGAAACCAAAGGCAGACAGACTAAGAGGAGTCGCCCGGCCTGGGCCCAGGTGAAACTTCAGTCCGCCAGCCCAAACCTGCGGGTCCGGGAAGCCCCTGTGCATAGGGAGGAAGGAAGAAGCCAGTAAAGAATCCATAGAGAGCAGGTCATGGCGAGACGTGAAAGTGAAGGAGTTCAAGCGCGAAGGGTACGGGGGAGATCCCCTATCAAGGGCCAAGCACCTAGGCGCCAAGGTCCCTCACCGGCGGCCTTCGGAGGCTTAGGGCAGCGGCTGGATGGGCAGGGATGTGAAGCAGGCAGGGACAGCACAGTTTTCCACAGCTCTCACAGAGACGCCCCACGAGCAAAGGAGAAACCAGACCGGGAGACCCGAGCAGGAAGGTGACAGGAGAGAGAAGGGGAGCCAGGTCAGGAAGGGGGCAACCAGAGAATAAACAACAGAAGAGTACAATCAGGGAGCAGGAGGACTCAGGAATTGAAGAACATAACAGCACCAAGGCTGGAAGGGACAAGTAACAAGCTACGCCCCTATTCAGCAACAACAAGAATCAGCAAGCAACGAACAGTGGACAGGCATGCAGGCAAAACTCACCTGCCAACAAGGACACTAAGGACATTAGGAGGCGGCAGTCCAAACAAGTTTGCACCTCAGTCTACCGCGAGGCCTGACTTCAGCGGGAGATTTGTCATGCCCTCAATCCTGTGTGAGCTCAACCACTGCCCTGATCACCTTGTCCTTGCCACGCTGCAACCTGTTCGATCTGTCCTGGTCTGCCCCCACCCCACCCTTCCCGGAGGTCCTCAGCAGCAGGAAAAAACATGTTCACAGGCTGGATGACCGCTGGCAACTCAGCATAAACTGTGTATATTCCCTGATCTTGGAGGCCCTAAAAGAGAGACCTCTGGGTCGTGGAAGCCCTTGGGTTTGCAGTCCTTAGTGATCCACATCCACATGGTTTCAAAGAAGCCAAACTTTATGTCAGATTTTCGCAATTGATGCCTGAGGGACAGGAAGGCCTTCCTCTTGTCGTGGGCCTCCCGGTAAAAGTCCACCAGGACGCAGATCTTTTGGCTCTCATATTCAGACAGCCTATGAGAGCAGGCTGCAGTCAAAACTTGTTGCACCTGCATGTGGAGGACGAAAAATGCTATGAGTGGTCACCCCCTGTTCAACGCCGTCTTCTGTTGTGGCCCTGTCCAGCGCCAACATCCACTGAGTCCCAATCCTGTGGCCCCACTGTATCTCCACTGGGGACGAGAAGGCTAGCCCCATGAGTGTGGGGAGAAGCTCTCTGAGATAGCAGCGGGCATCAGTCCCCACTGCCTGTTCCAGAAAGTTCCCTCTCTGGGATGTGCAGATGGCATCCATGGCAAGTACGAGGAGGGAGAACAGGCGCACCACATTCCAGGTGGTAAGCAAAAGGCTGTAGTATGGCAGTGCTAAGATGAAGGGAGTCACGCCCTGCGTTCAGGCTGGGCGCTACTCCGACATCCGCAGTGGGGCCACAAGTTAATTGTAGGAGGGAAGGAGGCAATAGGATGAGGCTAGCCAATCAATGTATAGGCAGGCTTCTTATAACTGCCCACCTGCAGGCCACCCCCGCTGATGCTCCGGAGGTAATCCATTGGCACCGTGCATCTTGTGGTACCTTGCAGATCTGCGGCCAGTCTAAAGGAGGCATGGGGAAGGCAGTGGGGGGTCTCCCCTGGACAGATTAACTACTTCCTAGAGTTACTCGAGTCCGGTTGTGGACCCCCTCATCGTGGGGCACCAGGCGAAGGGCACATAGAGGCAGGTCCTGGTCTCCTCCGGTGGGTCCAGACCACCCCGCCCAATCTTCCCTTGGGCATGCACTCTCCTCCTTGCGTAGCACCCACACACCAGCACAGGCCCCCGGTCTGTCCCGAATGCAGGTCCACCACAAGGCTATGCTCCTCCTAAGGCAGTTGACGGCCACATTGTGCCTGGTACGTGCCAGTGACCCACAAGGGGCCCGCCACTCAGGGCCTTGGGGTGTCAAGGATGTTGTCCCGACACCTCTGCTGATGCAGAATGACGGCCCGGCTAGGAAACCTCCCGGTGCAGCAAAGCCCTGAAGTCAGGTGGCCATCCTGTTCGGTGGACAGACTCTGCCACCATAACAATCAATCTTATGGAGATTAAAGTATTAATAATTTGCATTCAATGTGAGAAAGGGAACAGGGAGAAGATATGTTTTCAAGTGCTTTCGTTTTCGTTCACACAAATTTGTATTAATGGTCCTCAAAAGATGCCTGCATGAATCATTTTTTTTTTACTCTTCTGTAATTTGGGGGTCCATTTCTTTTATTAAGGGTAAGTACTAACCCCATGTCCAGGCCATGACAGGACAAACAACAGGTGGTAACTGATCAACTGCTGTGGGTTACAGGCCTTTTTACCTTACATCCCAAAATAAGTAATCTGCATAGCAGATTAACTCTGAATAATCTGTGAAGACCGGGCCCCACATGGCCTGTGCATGGAATACAGATGTACACCCCTGCCCTTCCTGAATGTATGTTTGTTATCCTTTTACTCTATACTTGGTTTCACACTAATATAGCATGGACTCGGAGGCCTAGGACCATCTCTGACAATGCAAGGATTAGGACCTGTCCTGTGACCCGGATATGCACACCAAGTATATCCTCAGAGTAAACAGAGCACCACTGTCCCATGATAAGCAGTGATGACAGCATACCATGAACTGTGATATTATATAGTTGACTAGATATTTTTATCTGTATCAGTGATTGTGTGCTCTAATGGGCCTTCTTGTGTAAAGTTCCACTGTTATGTGAAATCCATAAACTTGTTTTGAAATCTCATGTGTTTGTTGAGTTCATGTGTGTGTACAGTATACATACTGAATAGACATGAGAGTAGGGCTTTGCGTGTCTATAAGTCTGAGCAGCGAAGATAGCGTGATCCATTATGGATTACCTCCATTTTGCAAGGCACAAGATGGAGTGAGAAATGTCATACAGACTTTATAGGCAAAGGGCAGCAAATTATTTATTCCTGCGTTCTACCATTTAAATGATGATATTTGTGAAAACTGGGACAGCAGGTTTTCTTGCTAAAGGCGAGTTGGTCTGTTGGTCAGTCCTCCCCTTTTCTCTGTCCCAGATTACTGCTTTAGACCGGCTGAAAATAGCCAGGTGGAGTAACCTCGTCCTTCATTGTGTCCATGGCGTGGGTGCTCCAGTATGGATACAGCCTCAGTATGCTACCTGATGTGAGAAGACTCTCTTTACAAAAAAACTGTGCCTTAAAAGCAGCCTGGGAAGAACGACCCCAAACCAGTTATGACATCTGAGACAGTATTGGAAATGTATATAAAGGTGGTATCCAAACAGTCCGACTTTATTCCAGTTGCAAAATCTTCATAATCAAGGAAGGAAGAGTTCTGCATAGTACTCCGAGGACTGCTGTGCAACCGGCGCTGTTGTATGCTTGACTGCCAGGATTTGTAAGGTGAGGGGACACCAACTGAAATTTGCACTTTTTGCTGGAGGTTGGGTTAGTGACAATGAGTCTACCTTCTGGGAGAGGGAAGGAATCTGTCTGGCCTTGCAGGAGATGTTCATTGTGTTTCTGGCCCAAGGAGACACCAGAGGAAGACCAGTCTCTCTCCTCAGCTCTCATTCCAAATCGCACCCAAAAGACTGCTTATATCCATGCACCAGCCCGAGGTGGGTAACAACTAACATGCTATGTTAACATATGGGAACAGTTACACCTTAGCACTTGAAGGGTGTCTCCCTCAATTTATATAGTTGCAGGATTGACCAATAGTTCATAGGTTTCAAGGTAGTCCAAAAGTTTGCTGTTCCTCAGCACTTCTCCTCCCTGCCGTAGCCACTGTAGACAAGTACTGACTGTCTGGTTTGGGACCATTTTTAATGCTGGAGAAAGTGATTCTTGCACCCACTTTCCCACAAAAAGCCATTTCCAGCAAGTCAGCTGTATGCAGGGCTTGGATGAAGGGTCAACTTAACTAAAGACTGTGGCTACAGGCATGGCAACTGAAAAATGTATTCACAATGGGGATAAGAAACACAATGTAGATAGGATTCCTGTCCAAGCCCCACAAACCTTGTCAAATGTCTACAAAAGAACTAAGCCCAGCACCGACCTTTGATTGGCAGGAGGCTCTCTGGCTGGAATCCCACATCTAATGAACATTATAGGAGGATTCCAACACCACAGACACCAGCATGACTATGCAGCATTGGGAGGGTTGTTTCCACGGTACTCAACAACACTTCTAAAAACCTTACAGCAAAATGCACTCAGTATTCAATGTAAAACACCAAACGTTTGGGTGCAACTGAGAGTTTGCGTAGCTGGTTGGTCTGGACCTAGCTGTCACTGTTTCAGAATATGTGCTGGCCCTTTGATCCAGATATCTGATTTCACTATTCCATAGCGAGAAGCCCTGTACATCCATCCACAAAAAAGCAACTTAGCCGGCACTGGAAAGCTTAGCGGTTTCCCCTACAAGAGCACCTAATGTATTCTAGGACTGTGGAAAAGGAATTGATGTATATGAAACTTAAGAAAAAGGACATCAACTGCCTGATGTGGTGGAGGCCTAACTATTACATGTGGCTGCATATTAATTGCTTAGGACTGATGCCCCAGACCAGGCTGACCCCAAGATCATGACCAATGAGCACATTGCTCTATCTTCCGAGAAGAGACCAAAAATCAGTTTATTATCTCATTGCCATCTGATCATGAGAAGTTGTCAGAGATTATGTGGAGGACCATTAATGAAGACAAAGGCTGCATGAGAAATAATTCATATGGTGCGAACATAGCTGAAAATCAGTAAAGCACTACACAGGGTCTAATGCAAAGATAAAGCCAACAAGTGACTGGATCGGTAGCTGGTTTCTAAGAGTGGAAGTGGACTATTCGATGTGATGCAGTGTTTGCTAAAGAGGTTTGTCTTTAGCTCCTGCTTATACTGAAGCAGTGTTGGAGCTGTCCTGTTGGATAAGGAGATGTGGTTCCAAATCGTGACCGTTGAATAGATGGATAAAGCCTTCTGTTTTGCTTGTTTCTTTTAGTTATGCACTATTTTTCTGGTCTGATGGTATCCTGGCTCGTGATGTGCCAGCATAGAAACATAAAATTCATGTAGAGCACCTGTTGGGGACGAATGCTGCAAAGGCTCTGCAGGGACACATTGGGAGAACCAGAATGCTGAAATACAGATCAGGACGGCACACAATGATCCTGTCATGGACATTCAACAAAACAATTCATTAAAATGCAATATGTTTTAAAGGCACTTCTAAATAGGATCTATTTAGTTATTGCAATTATTAGCAGGCAGACAGATATTTGTGACTCAGGGCTGATACAAGGTACCCTGCTGAAAAATGCCCATCACAAATCTTACGTCAAGAGTAATAACATCGTTTATAAATACTGCACTATAACATAACGACTATAAGGTATTTTCCTCCTCCATATGACCATCCCTTTCCCTATCCTTTGCAGTGCCACAGAGTACCACTTTCTTGTGCTGTGATCCTTCCTAGCACACCTAGCACTGCTGATCTTGGGAAATGCACTCTCTCCGGGACTGCACATCCACCTATGTGCGGTACTGAGTCGTCTTCTATATCCACAGTTGTCAGCATGATATGTTCCATTACTAGGACAAGCCCATGCAGTCGCTATGCCCTCCAGCTGCTTTTGGCCACTGCAACCGTCAACCTGGTAACAAACTGTGCCCTGGCATGAGACAAAGGACCTAGATGTACTATTATGTGTCGAGCATTGTTCCCAATAATCTGGCATATTGGGCCTTTACCTTATATTTGTTAACACACAAATACGACTGTAGGTTTTAAGAGATCATTTAACAAGAATACAGGTTGAATATATTTGTTCCAAAAGATTATATATATTTTCTTCCATAAGCAATAACACTGATTGGACAATATATCTCAGTGTTACCTATATCTGATGTTCTACCCAATACGTCCCTCCAAGAAAAAGCCTAGAATGTTTCATCTCATGACCTGTAAAAATTAAGCCTAAATAGGAGGCAATTCAGCCAGCATGCATCATGAACTGCTTCCTGTGCCTCGAGGGGAAGAGGCAATACTTTTTGCTAGATTGCCCAATTGCCATACAGTACAATAGGCTCAGGAGATCTGGCATTTAACCAATACATAGCAATAACTGTGATGTAGGTGTTTCCGTCATACATTCGAGCCAAAGAGCCTGTTGGCAGCTGTAATGTCATCTGTCTTTCTATATGTAAGACGGAAGGCTCCTAATACATATTATAGACCTAGAGCTCCAGATAGGCAGCTACATCTATGGCAATCGGCTCCGACACAGATATCCTCGCATTGGCTCTCTACGACTGAGGATTCTAGATAAGAAGTGTTTCTGTTTAATATATATATTTATATATGTATATATAAAACACTGGCTACTTCGGTGCCACTGTGCCCATCGTTTACCTATGGCTGAGGAATTCTATGGAGCTGCCAGTCCAGTCCATGTCTTTAGGTTTGACTAAAGACAGTCTGACAATTCAACTAAAGCATGTTATTAACATAAAAAATACAGAATAGAGTTCCCTTCACCTATCAGTTCGTGTAGGTCCGCCCTCTTTAATTATTGCTTACAGAAAGTGTCATGTACATTTTGGGTCAGACCAGAGCAGTGTTTCCTTCTCGTTGTTTGCTAGTGGCTACTAGATGTGCTAGGTCTGCTTAAGTAGTGCTTCCCATTGCAGAGCACGGACATAGAACCAAAGCGTCCAAGCACTGACATAAAGGTGCTTCCACACTCCTATTCGTGTTGAGCCAAAGTTGATTTTGCACCTAAATGTGATACCATTATTATTTATTACATTTTTATTTTACAGTTCTGTATAGTGCTTGGACAACGAGAAGTACAGATGCGCCTTACATTGTACCGAAATAGTGATGATAGTCTCACAATAAACTTGAACCAACAAGACATAATCAGAAAAGGAGTGGAGGGAAGGTGAGAGGAATGGATGGAAGAAGAGGAGAGCCACAGTGTAATGAACAGTAAGAGGTTGGGAGGAAGGAAGTGAGGAGCAGGAGTTGGGAAGGGGTAGTGAAAGACAATGGGGAAGGGTGGTGAGTAGAAGGAAAGTGACAAGACAAAAGGGATATGGGGTAGACCACTAAGGGATCAGCAGAGATGGAATAAAGCATAAAGAAGTATGTAGGAACCATAATAGGGTGAGAAAAAAAAGTAGAGAGGGTAAGCAATCATGGGAGGACAGAGGAAGGCAATAGAGGGAAGGGCGGAGAGCAGGATGGAGGAGATGGGAAGGAGGGAAGAACAGATGGAAATCCGAGAAGAGGAAGTATAGGTATACAGAGGCCAGACTATAGTATATTTAGAGTAATGGGTGAAAGCCCTCGCAATTACTCTACATCACGGACAGTAGGATGGGTGCAGCCTAAAATGATGAGTCTTTAGAATTCGGCGGAATGGTGGCTGTACGGGTTTGGTCCAAGTTTCCACAGGGAGTTAATTGCAGAAGAGGGAGGCAACTCTGGAGAAAGACTGATGCAATGCCGAGACTTTGGAAGGTAGGGATTTCCAGAAGAAAGATGTCTTTGTTACTGAGGTATATCGAGCCGCCAGGGATCTTGAGTAACTTTGGCCATGTTAGGTGGTGATACTAAGTGGACTGCTTGGGAAGTTAGGCACCCCATTTTAAATTTAACTCTATGCCTGCTGGGAAGCCACTGAATATCGATGGGGATTGGGGTGATGTAGTCAAACTTCTTAGAAGAAGATATGAGGCTGGTTGTAGCATGCAGGACAACTTTAAGGGCAAAAAGGGCCCAATAGGAGGCCCCTCTCAGGGCAGCATTACTGAAGTCAAGATGAGAGAAATTATACGTGGGCTGCCAATTTAAGAAAATTCGGAGGTAAGAGCACATTATTTTTCATGAGCTGAAATCAAGAATTGAATGTTTGCTACTTTAGCAGTTTTGTTTACATGCGATATCATAGATAGATAGTACAGGCTCCAGCATAATACCAGAAGATGCGACAGTAGAATAGAGTGAAGAAGAGAAGCCAGCCATGTTCAGATATTTCAATTGGACAGAGCTAAATAACTTTTTGTACTTAGGAGACAAAATATAAATTCTGTTCTTTTTAAGGGTGAGGTAATTCTCTTTCAGACAGGTCTAAATGTTCCAAAATGACCATTCTTCGAGTATTTCTGGAAATGTTGAAGTTTTCTAGTAAACGTACGTGTCAACTGCATACTGGTTTCTTGCAACACTAGGTCCTGTACAAATTTCAGTTAAAGGTTCAACGCACAAGTTAAAGAGAGAAGGGGCTAGAATGGAGGTTTGTGGAAACTCACAAATGATTGCAGCTGTATCTGAAACCATGCCTTTCATCTCGACAATTTGGGATCGACTAGGTAGAAAGAAGGAGATCTAGTTGAGTACAATGTCCTTAAATAAAAAGCCGTGTTCAGGAGGGACAGTAATCAACAAGAGTATGTGAGACCAAGCAAAACAAGGAAACAAAAGACACCATCACTAAGCATTCAAACTCAAAATACTAAGATGCCAAGGGATTTAAAGTTGCACTGCCTGGATAGTCACCACAGTCTCTAACAAAATCTAAAATACACTGCTGCCACCTCAATACCCCGCTGCTTATAGACCATACATAACAGTTATATACACATAAACAGAGAGGCACAGTTCCCAAGAGAGTTTTAAGGACATAAACAATACTTGAGCCTTCAAAGTTGAAGTCGAATCTTTCTTTATTGTGTCAGTTTGTGCAAGCGCAGCCAACTCGTTTCACCTTCAAAAAGGCTTCATCAGGGCCCTGAGAAACTCCCAAAATTTCACCGCCCCAGTCCTAATATCTCCTTTTAGGTAACGTGGACTTATTGGTTAAAGAACCTTATGAGGCAGATAGCCACAACTCCTGTCCAGGTGTTAGGCTAAAATGTAGTGTGGACATTTTCCGGTGTAATGCGATTTCCTCAGGAAGCCGTATTCCATTTGCCACACAAAGTCAGCATCTATAATCCCTCTAAAAGCTGTGTGAAGTCTCGGAGACTTAGCTTACATCTCCCTCCCGTCCAGCATGTCGGCTAGACCAGCGACGGGTTTTTCTGCTCATCTTCAAATTACACAAATAGCACCACCCTGGGGCATGTGTCATAACTGCAAGTCCCTGCAATTAAGTGCCGGTGCCGAGCACCGGAAACCACCGGTTCAAATTAAGCACTGAGTAATGTAGACCTGATTTGACTAAAAAACTCTAATTGGTATCTCTATCCCTCGCAAATTGGATTTGTCTAAATCCATTTTCATTTCTTTGAAAATCCGGGCATTAAAGCATGCTTCCCATGCTAAAGTAGTAAATAAAATGGTCAATCTAGAAACCTCAAACTACCTGATAACAAGCAGTAGCACAGTCAGTGTGCTAACACATGCAAACCTAAGAATGCAAACATGGACACAAAGCATGTAGGTGTCCAGTTTTTTCATCTCCAGTTGTGCAGTGCTGCTATTTGCATTCATTAAGATTGCAGTGGGCATCAAGCAGCACCACAAGCTTGAGGGCTAAGAAATGGCACATGGATATAGTGGACACTAAAAGAGACAGGCTGCACACAGAGATTTGTGTATACCCACACCAGTCCTACTGCTTTGCCAGTGGTGGCCTTCTTTAGCTAATGGCTTCCATGGAGCTGCATGTTTAGTTCTTTTTTAGATCTTGGCTATAGAAAGAGATAGATAGTCTTATTTTTCCAGCACAAAACAAGCACTTAGAGTTGGCTGAATGTGTACCTCATATGTCTGCTCTTGGTTCAATGGCTTTCCTCCTTGTTCTTGTGTTTGTCTAGCCCATGAGCATTTTGGTTTCAAAGTAATCTAATTGGAGACGTTGCATCTTTTCACTGCTGCCCTGAGGAGACTACATACACAACTCTGTAGGGCACTTATATGCCAAGGAGCTAATACATATGAATAATCACAAATACAGGTGCAACAAAGTGACTGGTATTCCAAATACTAGAAAAAGAAAGATTTATATTGAATAGTTAGTGACTTATTTTTTACCAAAACCTCTAAACACAAAGCATGCTACAATAAAAAGGAAACTTCACACTAATTGATGTATACACAATTTGAGTGTTTTAACTGCAGCTGAAAGGATTCAAGCTATTCAAATATAGGCTAAAGTATTTTGGGTAGCAATCGCATGATAATGTTCACAAGCTGCAGTTCCACTGATCGCAGACAGAAGTCCTACAGGTGATTTCCTGCTGGTTTTGCTTTTACTCTCAAATTACTGGCTGGAAAGAAGCTGCAGCCTATCAAACGCATGTAGAAAATCCTTTCCATCCAATGGGTTTTATTTCCTTTACATATAATTTTAAATCATGTGTGAACTGACATCTCTGAAGATCATGCTCCTTTGTGTCTCCTTGAAGCACCAAAAGAAGGAGTGGCCATTGTGGCCTTCTCTGTGGAAATGAATCGTAGGCCGAAGTTAAGTGTAGGACAGCGCCGAGTAGGAGAGCACCTGAGAAGTAGCAAAAATGACTATAAACTATGAAGTTCAGATTTGCATGGTATAAACAAGGTATTGAGGCAGTAAAACTACTGATACATGAGGCTGTGGCACCTCTGCTGTCCTCGCAGCTTTCCTACACTGGAGACCTGTGTAGTGATTTACCTTACATGCCTACTTTACTTACAGAAGGTAGTCTAACTTCCATCTCCAACCTCACTCCTGTTATTGGGACCAAAGGTGAGTAATGAGACAACTCTGTTCACTGCCTGAAGAAGGGTTACTTGTAATAGCGATACATTAACTATGTTGCTCCTATAAACGGAGTAATTTCCTCTTTGGAATCCAAGTTTTCCTTAGCAATAGGGAAGCATATGTATCTCTGCAGGTATTGATACAGAGTCAACCTAGTTGAGGAGTAAGAAAGTGCATGACATCAATTGGGGAGACAATTTAAGAACATAAACATAAAGTAAAGCCTCACATATTTCTATAGTTATGTTACATTAGATAAATCAACAATTTATAGTCTCAGGCACAGAGAGATCCAATTCTATGCGCAGAATCACGTGACTTTGCTTAGGTGAAGAAGCATTGAACAGGACCTAGATATTTGTCCAATGTCAGCCCTTAAGGCAAAAAGCGTTGACCCATTTCGGTTCATCGTAGACAGTTATGCATTGAAGACTCAATATGACACTATCTCTCAGAGGCATCATCGTCACTGGATTCAAGAAGGATGGCGACAGAAATATTGGGAGCGGTAAGGCGGCTGTTTTATTTAGCTAAATAAAGGGTACACAGGTCAAGTTTGTGGCTGTCTCTAAGTCTTTCTGGTTGTTACCACATCACTTCCATTCCTGTGCTGAGGAGGGGGGCGAGCCACAGGCTAGATATTGAGAACTTCCCTGCTCTTTTTCAACAAAAGTCTGCAGTTGATGTTCTCTACAACCAAGTACTTTTGACTAGGCTGCTACAGGTATCTGCGTAGACGTGGCCCTGCAAAACTTGAAGATTTTCTTTCAGTAGGAGCAGGCGTTTTCCAGGCTATGTCTACCACCATTGCTCTGATGCTCATCAAAGTCACCAGTCATTTTAGTACTGATGTGGAGTTTGTAATTGCCTTCATACACCCTATACATAAATATTTAGGTCCAACCGATTCTGTAACGAGCAACCTTTAAACACTTTATGTGTGTCAAGTCGCCTCTGAAAGGCGTTTCCTTCTAGCTTCCTCCCTCTGCTGAGTTTGTGCTGATTACTCCAGGCACGCATTCAAGGGACTTCCACTGTAATCTGCACTAATTTTTTCCTTGTCGCCACCTGGGCCATGCATGGCCTCCACTGCATGATATACTGTGACTCCCTAGCAACAAAGGTGGCAACAGGGTTTCACTACTGACATGTTCAGTTTTCCTACCTGGACCGCGATTCGCATAACTGATGAATGAATTAATGAATTAATGAATGAATATAAATTTTCTAAAGCGCGAACTTAGCCCAGGGGCATCAAGGCGCTGTGGAGCAGGATCCTGGTAGAAGATATCCGACAGTGAGGCACTAAAGATTCATATTGGGCACAGCAATCGGACAGGTGAAAAGCCAGGTTTTCAAGGACTTCCGAAAGACCAGATGAGACTCCAGGGAAGAAAGAGTGGAAGGGAGGGAATTCCACAGGTTGGCCCCTATCAGGGAGAAAGCCCTCCCCCCCCCCATCTGACTCTTCTGGCTCTAGGGACAATGACCTGGTTCCTATTTCCAGATCTGAGGGCCCTCCCAGGACAGTATCTTTGAAACATTTTATTGAAACCTTCTGACCCCTTTTTGTGAACAGCCTTGTGGACCAGACATAAGGCTTTAAACACAATTCTCCTCCCCAACGGGAGCCAATGCAGGCTCCTAATAGTGTCAGATACTGAATGGAATTTAGGGAGGTTCATCACCAGTCTGGCGGCAGCATTCTGCACCAGCTGGAGACGGTGCAGGAGTCCTTTATTGATCCCCAAATAAAGAGCAATGCAGTAGTCCAACCTGGACACCCCAAGGGCCAACACTACCTGTTTACGGGCAGAAAGGGGCAAAAAACAGAAAATCTTCCTAAGGGTCCGTATCATCCCAAAACAGGTGGCAGCTGTCCTATTTATTTGAGAGCCCAGAGAAAGCGTGGAGTCCATAATAATGCCTAAGTTCTCGGCAGTGGGACAGGGGCTAGGGCAAGAACCAAGCGAATCCGGCCACCAGGCCGCTGACCAAATGTCAGTCTTGCCCCCGAAGATAAGGACCTCTGTTTTATCCCCATTGAGTCTCAAGTAGTTCTCCACCATCCATGCCGCCACCGCTCGCATGCAGTTTTTAAAGTTAAGTGCTGAGGCAGAGACACTCTCGGTGATGGAGATCAAAATCTGAGTGTCATCGGCATAGGAAAGCACTTCCAGGCCGAAAGACCTTACCACAGCAGCGAGCAGTGCTACGTAGATATTAAAAAGAGTGGGACTCAACGAGGATCCCTGAGGAACCCCACAGGAAAGTTGTATCGGGGCAGAGAGATATTGGCCCATCTTGACAATTTGCGATCGGTTTAAAAGGAACGAGGAGAGTAAATTAAATGCAACATCCTCTATCGTGATTTCCCGAAGCCTTCCCAGCAATCTACCAGGAGAGATGGTATCAAAAGCTGCCGTTAGATCTAGGAGGATCAGTAGGGTAGAAAGACCAGCATCAACCTGTTGGCGAATGTTATTGAAGACAACGGTTAAGGCCGTCTCCGTAGTGTTCACTCCTGAACCCGTGCTGTGACTCATCAAGTAATTGATGTTCCTCCAGGTAGGAGCTGAGATGGCCGTTCAGATGTTTTTCCAGGATCTTGGCTGGAACAGGCAGCAGAGAAATGGGCCGAAAGTTTTTTAATTCAGTAGGGTCCAGCGAGGCCTTTTTAAGCAAGGGTTTTACCACCGCTGTTTTCCATGTGGCGGGAACCTGGCCAGCGGAAATAACTGTATTGATGATGGTAGTCAGAGGAGGTACAATGGCCTCCCTCCCTAATTTTAGAATCGTGAGAGGACAGGATTCAAGGGGGGAGCCGGATCTAATCCCACTTAACAACCGCTCAGTCTCCTCTTGAGAGACAGGAGGGAAAGAGCGCAGACCATATTCCTTAGGTGGGCCTACCCAGTGAACAACAGGGGGGTTAGTTTTGGATCCCACAGAGTTTGACTTCTCCAAAGCGGAGTAAATGTCTTTAATTTTGGTATGGAAGTAAACACCCATATTATCGCAAAGGTCCTGAGTGACCTCGGTTGGGACAGTGGTTGAGGGAGCTAAGAGGGAATTAACCATGGCAAAGAGTTCCCTAGAAGATCTAAAAGATTGCACCATCTTGGTGTAATAAAAGACCTTTTCCTTATTAATGACTTCCTTGTATTCCTTTAGCCTAAGTTTGTGCAAATCCCTTTCAACAATAGTCGGGTTCAGGCGCCATTTTCTTTCCTGCTGCCGACAGCCCTGTCTAAGCTTTCTGAACCCCTCCGAGAACCATGGGGCAGAAGGACGCGTTCTCGGCACATAGTGTTTTTTAAGAGGGGCAAGGGAGTCCAGGGCTGACATTAGCCAACTAGTAAAGTCGTCATAGATGGTATTAACATCCACATGCACCACTTTCACCCTATCCTAATATTTGTAGACAAACATGGCCTGCCTGTTGTGATCAAGCACTGCTCCTCTTTCTATCTGATTTTAAAATGTTTGTAGCCTCATTGCAAGAGCTGGGGTTTTTAATCAGCCCTTAACATATAATTAAATACAGAAAAACGTTATGCGAACTGAACTGCAGCAGAAGTAAAACTCAACGTTCATTTACTGGTCCTGGCAGAATGATTCCATCTGACCCTGACTTCCTCATACTGATGCGGAAGCAACTTCAAGTGAACAATATAAAGCCCCAGGAAAATGTCTAAACAACCAATAATGAATCGAGGGAAAGGAGAATGGCAGAAGGGTTACAACCCTACACACCCCCACCTTGGCACCCTTACTCCACCAATGACAGCCATCACTTCAGCCTTGGCATCCCTGCATTGGTTTCCAGTATACAAGAAAACTCAATTTAAGACCCTGTGTCAAGCCATCGAACAATGCATATGATGGGCCCGCAGCTGATACAGCAATTGCTGAGTCCCTACAGCCCCCGTAGATCTCTACGATCCACTGATGGCTGTTATCGGTCCCCAGGATTAGGAAAGCCAGGAGAGTGGGGCGCTCCTTTGCTTGTTTAGCACCCATATATAATGGAACAGCCATCCGTCTGAGTTGAGAAAGAACAAGGCAGAACTGAGTTTTAGGAAACACCTGAGGACCTTGGTTTTTAGTTTTTTCCAGTGTGTATTGGGACTCTGCGACCGGTATGTGTCTAGTGCTGGGAAGCCCATGGGGTAGCCATACTCTCTAGAAATACCTGAAATAGAATAGAATAGAAAATAACAGAATATAATCATTCAGCAATCAGTGGAAGCTCTTGAGGGCCATGCTAGCCATGATGTCCGCATACAAAAATAGGTTAACTCCAATATTTGTTCGCATCTAAGGGACTTCTGAGTTCAAGGCTCAATGTGGTCTGAATTCCAAGACGGAAAGTGTTGACTTTCACTCTCTTTCTAGAGAAAAATTCTCAGAACCGTATTAATTATTCTTCACTTAATCTGCACACCACCAAACTGCCACCAATATCGAGCAAAGGTTTTAGGACATGCACCCTCTGTTATTCCTGGATTCACCAGGCAGCTGACACCTTGGCTAGACAACACCTCAACAGAGCCAAGACACATGCAATCCCTCGCAAAGGCAAATGATCCCCTTTTGCCCTCCACAACTATAAACATTAGTAACAAGGATCGCAACTAACACTTGACGCCTTCGATGGGGGTTCCTTTCTTGCAGAAACCTCCCTAGGAAACTTCTTCGCGCTCCTCGGGGACTTCCTTTCACTTCTCCCACAGCTCATGGGCCCCGAGCTAAACGGTGCCTGTGGTAGAATGATGACTCTTGTTACATACAGGAAGACAAGGCTGATTTAATGGTGCCAGCCAGGTGCAAGCTGCCTGCAGTGGCAGTGAATGTCACTCAATTCTGGGGCTGGCCCTCCTCACAGGAGCTTCTCGAATACAGTCGGACACACATGCTTGACCTTCCAGTTCTCGGCCTGCTGAGTTCTGCTGGTGATCAGGTTACAGGATTTGAAAACATGCTTCACGAAACAAGACCCATTTCAATTTCCTGTTTTTGGTTCAGTCATTAGAAACAATGCAATTGGAAATACTGAACCTTAAAAAAAAACAGTATTCAGTATTCCTGCTGCCTTTTTCAGATAAGGAAGGAACTAAACAGAACAGTGTTAGACTCATCTCCTGAGCCAAGAGCACATAAGAAGGTGATGGTTGGTCTTTAGACGCCTGTCCAGTCCGAACTCAGGACAAGGCATTAGTTTCGGCGAAACTTGATAAATCTGATGCCATGTGTTGTGGAGGAGCCAAGAACGTTCTTAAAAATTCAACAGCAGGCTTATGAGAGCACTGGTGCAAGGTCTCTAAATCCTGGGTGTACTCTGGTACAGTATCAACAAGTCATTTCTGGGACAATCTCAAGGCCCAGATTCGCTCAAGCTTTCCGCCATCACAAGGTGACGCAAAGGGGCACAACGGACAGATCTGTATTTCCTTTCCAGCGCAAAGGCCATTTTTGGGTGGAAAGGTGCCCTTTTATCAGCGTAAAAAGCACTTTACGCTGCTTTGCATTGCGCTGCATTAATGGGACGTTCCTTAAGCATTGTAGGGTTCATGTGTAATCCAGACAGAAGAGCAGAAGTACAACAGACACCGTGCAAATTATACAGCATAGATAAGGAACTAAGGTGCCACACATCTGCCAGTGTACCCATAGTTTTGATACAAATCCCGCTCTACTAACATATCCAAACTGGGCTTTGCATCAAAAACGTACAGCTCCTGGAAGCAGGTGTAAACAAGGGGAAATGTGTTATTGGCCAACCTCTGATAGCCTCGCACCTCTCCGTGTGAACTTTCTATCTTGATAACAAGGATCTTTTTTATTTGCAGAAAAGTAAAAATGGCCTCTAAAGTAGTTTTCACAACAGGACGACGACCCTAAAAGGACAGTACGTTCAGGGTAGAGAAAGTGAAGTGTCAAAATACTCTCTGAAATTCCTGGAGGGCTGGGTGAATCATTCGTGTTAGAGGCAGCAGCCTATTAGGACATTTCAATATTTTCCCTCAGAGTAATGTGACAAACATGGCAGAGTAGTGTAGGATGAAGGCCCCAAAATGCACTGTTCATGAAATAGGCATGTGCACACACCTTTACCATGAAACGCCTGTGCTCTCGACATACTGTTTACACTCGATTCATCGCTCCTGCTTCACTCAACGGAACCTGAAATGGTTTAATCAGGTGACTGAGGCCGGGCAATTGAGGCCTCAGTATTGTATAACCCTCCTGCGTGCACGCGCGTATTGAATGGCCAGGGTTTCCCTGTAGTGGACAAGTTGCGTTAGGAGAATAATCTGAGTGCAATAGTGCCCCGACACAGCACTTGCTCCTCGACACAATTTCATCAGGTCCCCATCATCCAGATGTGCCTACGTACTCACTTGCCGACTTACTCAAAAAACATAGAGCACCCTGACGTAAAGGTCTACCTCTGACCTCTCCATGAACCTGTCACTCATGCACTATCATTATATGGTATACTGACATGGGTATCCATCTGTGTGATGTAATAGTTGAATGTTTCAGAACTGAAGAGTTTCCACTGGAGTATGCTGAGAATCTCCTTGGTTAGTCAACAGATACGGTACACAAACCGACCCCGTCTCAAATACCAGCTGGAACTGAACCAATAGAAAGAAAATGACCAGAAATCTCGAAAACGACTGTCAACCCCATGTGTTGAAAAGATTGTAATCTATTAAACAAATGCCCTCTCTCCATGGGATGAGGTATCTTTGTGACTCAGAGACCACAACACAGATACAGGCTCCTTCAAAGTAGCCAGCACTCCATTAATGCTCAAGAGCAGCAAGTGTTCTCTTACCTTCCAGTTCAATGATGGCTAGGACAGCGCGCGTCATGGCCTCTCCATACTCATTCTGTGCCACGCAGGTGTACACTCCAGCATCCTCCATCTTACTCTCGCGGATCCATAGTGTGCCATATTCCTGCCCATGGAGCTGTATGGGTTCATCGTTCCGGTACCAGCTAAGGGTGGGAGTGGGGCACCCAGTCACCACCACTTTGAGTCTGATGTCGCAGCCAGTCCCAATGGCTGCATTCTTTAGCTTCCTTGTGAACTGAGGTGGCAGGCAGGTGGTACCATCTGGCACCACTTGGTCGTTGGTCACCCTGGCACGTTTAGGAGCCAGGCTAGGGCTTGGAGGTGCCGACCTCGGTCTACCTGTTCCTCCTTCCCCTTTCGATAGAGTCATTCGCACTTGAGCTCGGTGCATAATTCTTCTGGATGAAAATGAATCCTAGTAAGAAAGGTATCCCGAGATGGTTGTGATGTACTACGGAGAGGAAATCAAAGAGGTGCTTATGCCCATGTAGAACTGGATGTTATACTGAGAGTCCCGGGTATTATTTTACAATGTGTCCTTGTTCCGCTTGTGGTCTAGTGTGTAATATTCCAGCGCGGCCTGGTTCACTTCAAAGTTTTGGATAATTTCTTCCGGTGGGGCCTTGATCTGCTTGTCTTGGATGAAACATTCCAGCGCAACCAGTCAATAACTGATTGATTGTCTGAGGGGGCTTGAAGGCTGTCCAGGAACTATGAGAATAAAGAGGAGGTAAGAAAATCTTGTAGTCTTGAATATTATCCTCTGGTTTGGCCAGGGGCAGCTTGTAGCCTTGGATGTTATCCTCTGGCGTCGCCTGGTTCAGCTTGGAGCCTTGGATGTTATCCTCTGGCGTCGACTGGGTCAGCTTGTAGCCTTGGACGTTCTCTTCTAGTGTAGCCTGGTTCAGCTTGTAGCCTTGGATTTTATCCTCCGGCGTGGCCTGGTTCAGCTTGTAGCCTTGGATGTTCTCCTCTGGCGTGGCCTGGTTCAGCTTGTAGCCTTGGATGTTCTCCTCAGGCGTGGCCTGGTTCAGCTTGTAGCCTCTGATGTTCTCTGGCGTCGCCTGGTTCAGCTTGTAGCCTTGGATGTTATCCTCCGGCGTGGCCTGGTTCAGCTTGTAGCCTTGGATGTTCTCCTCTGGCGTGGCCTGGTTCAGCTTGTAGCCTTGGATTTTATCCTCCGGCGTGGCCCGGTTCAACTTGTAGCCTTGGATGTTATCCTTCGGCGTGGCCTGGTTCAGCTTGTAGCCTTGGATGTCATCCTCTGGCGTGGCCTGGTTCAGCTTGTAGCCTTGGATATGTTCTCACAGCCAAGCCTGGTTCAGCTTTTAGTCTTGGCTGTTCTGTCCACTGGCAACGTGTACACCTTTAAGTCATGGGTGCTTTACTTAAACGTCCAGTGGTTCTTTGGTCTGCTTAGATAATGAAGTCTTAGATATTATTACCTCCTGGTGCCTCGTCCAGCTCCAATGGCTGTGGTTTTAGAAGTCACCAACATTCCCGTTTCCACTTTGCCTCTCCACGACGGGCCTGCAAGTCGAAGCCTTGGAAAGAATAGCCCAGTGCTCCCCTCCGGCCTACACCCCCGCACAGCCCCTCAGCCGCACCTGATGATCGTTTGCTATGCTGCCTCTCAGTCAGCAGCACAAGACCCGTCCCAAAATAGATTCTTTCCCGACCGGAGCGCTCCTGCCCCGCAGCGCTTTCTTCACTCCACTGTAAGGAGCCCCGGAGCTCCCCGATGACCTGCTGCGGGAGGCTGCCTCTGAGGACCTGCGGCTAGGTTTGTGCTTGGATTACTGCTCCCCTGGGTTCTTCTGAAGCCGGTTAGATGCAGCAGGTGACCCCTGGGAGAGAGAGAGAGAGAAGGCGCGAGGTGCCTCCACGGGATCGGGACAGGTACAGCTCAGGTCATGGAAAGGGTGCTGGCTTTGTTGCTCAAGTCGCCTGGCCCGGGCTTGCTGTTGAGGGCATCGGTTCTGTTGCACCCAGGATACTTGAGTGGCGGCGCTGTTCTTGGCGGTGCCCAGGTCCTCGGCTCTGCCAACTCTCTCTCTGTATCTTCCACCCCGAGAAGTGCTGAACTCTCAGACCAGGCCCCGCCCCCTGCGTCCCCTCCTCCCGTCCCTCCTAAAGTGGCACAGGCAGCTGTCTCCCTTCTGATGTGTCACATTCTTTGGCCTGCAGAAGCCTCACCTCCCTCCCTGCTCAGAGAAAGGGGCGCACTCGCAGAGGTCAGTGCCTAGTGTGAGAACAGGGAATGAGTTATCCCTATCTTCCGCCTGTTCTTTCTTCAAAGGAAGCCTTGGGGTAGCTGAGGAGCCAGGGATTGAGTTCTCCGTATCTTCAGCTTGTTCTTTGTTCAAGGGAAGTCTTGGGGTAGCCGAGGGGCCAGGGAATGAGTTCTCCGTATCTTCCGCTTGTTCTTTGTTCAAGGGAAGTCTTGGGGTAGCCGAGGGGTCTGGGAATGATTACTCCGTATCTTCCGCCTGTTATTTGTTCAAGGGAATTGTTGGGGTAGCCGAGGGGCCTGGGAATGAGTTCTCCGTATCTTCCGCCTGTTCTTTGTTCAAGGAAAGTCTAGGGGTACCCGAGGAGGCTGGGAATGAGTTATCCGTATCTTCCGCCTGTTCTTTGTTCAAGGGAAGTGTTGGGGTAGCTGAGGAGCCAGGGATTGAGTTCTCCGTATCTTCAGCCTGTCCTTTGTTCAAGGGGAGGCTTGGGGTAGCCGAGTGGCCAGGGAATGAGTTCTCTGTATCTTCCGCCTGTTCTTCGTTCAAGGGAAGTCTTGGGGTAGCCGAGGGGCCTGGGAATGAGTACTCCGTATCTTCCGCCTGTTCTTTGTTCAAGGGAAGTGTTGGGGTAGCCGAGGGGCCAGGGAATGAGTTCTCCGTATCTTCCGCCTGTTCTTTGTTCAAGGAAAGTCTTGGGGTAGCCGAGGGGCCTGGGAATGAGTACTCCGTATCTTCCGCCTGTTCTTTGTTCAAGGAAAGTCTAGGGGTACCCGAGGGGCCTGGGAATGAGTTATCCGTATCTTCCGCCTGTTCTTTGTTCAAGGGAAGTCTTGGGGTAGCTGAGGAGCCAGGGATTGAGTTCTCCGTATCTTCAGCCTGTCCTTTGTTCAAGGGGAGGCTTGGGGTAGCCGAGTGGCCAGGGAATGAGTTCTCCGTATCTTCAGCCTGTCCTTTGTTCAAGGGGAGGCTTGGGGTAGCCGAGTGGCCAGGGAATGAGTTCTCCGTATCTTCCGCCTGTTCTTTGTTCAAGGGAAGTCTTGGGGTAGCCAAGGGGCCTGGGAATGAGTACTCCGTATCTTCCGCCTGTTCTTTGTTCAAGGGAAGTGTTGGGGTAGCCGAGGGGCCAGGGAACGAGTTCTCCATATCTTCCGCCTGTTCTTTGATCAAGGGAAGTCTAGGAGTAGCCGAGGGGCCAGGGAATGAGTTCTCCGTTTCCGTATCTTCCGCCTGTCCTTTGTTCAAGGGAAGTCTTGGGGTAACTGAGGGGCCAATGAACATGAGGGCCATTCCAAGGGTCGGGAGCTCGAGAAGCAGCCTCTATACTCTCTCCACTCCCACCTTACACCCACTCTCCACTCGCAAAGGTAACCAAAACCCTTCCTCGCACCTTCCTAAGCTCAGAAGAAACACTTACCCGCGCACCAGAAGCACTGCCCTGGCTATGGGTAAAGCTGCGACAGTACATTCCTCCACAACATATATATAATCTCACTTATACTATGAGTGTCCAACTGCTCAGTGTCAGGATGTAAGTATTATGTAAGAGTGTATTAGAATGGAGGCAGCCTGAGTTCCAAGGATGCCCCTTGCGGCCTGGCTCGTTGGAGAGGGTCGACGCTTGGTTGTGTGCTCCAATAAACCTTTTATTAAAGGTTCCATCTTCGTGGGAGTCTCTCCGACGTTACCTACATCATTTTGGCGACGGTTTAAAGGAGACATCTGTGAGGAGACACAGCACACAACCTGGGTGATCCTGGTGTTTACCGGGTTCGAGAAGAGAGCCAGCGCTGTGTGTTACCAATGTGCAGGTTAAGTCAATGGTGATCTGCACACCTATTCTCCAAGTGTTCTCTTCTGGTAGTTGGGTGCAGGACACACGATCTTAGCCAGCGCTGTGTGTTACCAATGTGCATTTTATGGCAGTCTCAACTATGTATGTAGAAGTTAAGCAAAGGAGAGAAAGGTGTAGAAGTAGCGATCTTAAGCAATGATAGAAAGAGCCCAGATGGTGATGTCAATGTTGTATCTAAAAGTGGTAGCACGGAGGGAGCATCAACCATGTCGAGAAACAAGGTAAAAGAATGTACTCTATGTGGGAGTATATATCATACTTCTGATTTTAAACAATGTTTTGCAAGTAATAAGGATTGCATGAAATGTGAACGTAAAGGTCATTATGCGTGAATGTGTAGAGAAGCCAACAAACCTAACAAAGAGTAAACTAAGTCCAGAACAGGTGCATGAAGGAGGCAGAAGATGCTAATAATGGTGACAGGATCTTGGTGGTAGATCAGGGTAATGAGGAGATGGTAAACAAAAGAAGAATGTCAAAACCCACAGCTAAGTTTGGGGTATGTGTCAAAAAGTGTCAATACATCTCCCTGCCCATCAATGGCAAACCATGGCGCAATATCACAAAGCTTTAAAATAAGTCGACCTCCTACATGCACACCTTAACAAAGAAGCACTGCGTCCATATTCTGCCTATCAAGCAAGCTTTGTTAACCATTGTTAGAATCCGGGTGCTCTGGTTGGCACAGGTAGGTACTTGTGACAAGCAGGGAAGCTTTCCTCTAGTCAGGGTAGGGGGATACACTCCAATAATAACCCCTGCTCACCCTCTAGGTAGCTTGGCGCGGTTAGACAAGGCGTTATCTCAGGGCGTTCAGGTTAAGCATTTGTAAATACCCACACAGTAAGACAGTGACCCTCCACAAATGGACTCCACACAGGATATATATCAAAAATACTTTATATAGAATTATCAGGCTTAGCACAAGACCAAATAACGTTTCAGCAGGCCACAATACTTATTTTCAAAGAGTTCTTAAGTTTAGCGTACTTTTACAGTTCTGTGCGCGTCGTCCCTCTTCGTACGCGTCGTACGCGGTAGACACAGGCTTTGGGACGGGTTGTACACACACTGCAGGCGTTTCGGGTGAAGCGTACACCCTACGGTGCGAACGGGCACAGTACCTTGATGCTTGGTGAGTTCGTCACGGACACTTCCTTGACAGCAGGCGTACAGTACGGTGCGAAGTCCTCCGGGCGGCGCATACTACGGACCGGGAGACCTTGGGCGTGCGCGGCTCAGGGGACGGGGCGAAAGTACGGTCCGTACTGTCAGACGTTCGGATACGTGACGTACCGGGATAGCTGATCTTCACTTGGACTGCTGAGACAGGCAAACAGTACGCTCCGGACGGGAGACGTACGCGACCACCACACGTACTACGGCCTTTCCCAAAGCAGGGGAGAGGCGCGTACAGTAATAGTACGGTCCGTAGGGGGGTGCGAGCTGGTACGGTGATGTCCTTCAATTACGGTGCGAGCTACGGCTCGTAGGGGCAATAACTCGCGTTACTTGGGCTGGTAGTGCCTTCCTTCGCGGTACGAGCTACGGCTCGTAGAGGGGCCAAAGACGCGTTGTTCGTGCCGGACAGCGGGATATCAGCTCACAGGGAGTACGCCGCGATCAGCGAGGTGTACACAGCAGTTCGCCGCGAAGATGTGCGGAAAACGGTTCGTTTTCCACGGCGATTCCACGGCGGTGAAGTCCACTGTTCCTGGGACTTCGTTCAGGGGGCAAGCTCACTCACAAGCCCTTGGAGATCTTCAGCACAAGTCAGATAAAAGTCTCTTTAGTCTTTGTTCCTCTTCTTCAGCAGCAAGGCAACCACTGCAGGCCAATCCCCCAGGTCAGGGACAGTACTCCTCCATGCAGCTTTTCTAGTTCCTTCAGGTCGGACAGAGGTTTCTTCTTGGCAGGACAGGATCTAATTTCTTGGGAACAGGGCTCCTACATTTATACAGCAATTCTTTTGTTCTGCCATGCCAGGGGGGCCCTTGGCTAGTCCAGTCCGGTTTCTGAGCACTTTGTTTTTGCGATGCAGGCTGTTTCTTTCAGGGTGCAGGGCAGAGCCATCAGACGCTCCACAGGGGGCGGAGCCAGCATTGTGGTGGCAGAGCACAGCCCTATTCAGAGTCCAGGTGTACTCCTCCCACCCATCTATCTGCCAATCTTCCTATTCACCACCAGGCTACCTAGCCCTGCCCATCTGGGTTTCCCCAGCCCTGTCACTCACACAAGCCAGACAGCAGATACACATCACGCAGAGGCGGGCTGAAATGGTTAGACAAGCAAAGGCCAACTTTCTAAAAGTGGCATTTGCAAACGCAGAATATTAAAATAAACCTTACTAAAAGATGTACCTTATTATTCTGAGTTCAGGCATACTAAACTCGATTTTCTACAATGTGCCCTGGACATGTTAGGATCATAGGATGTAACAATCTTAACAGCCCATTCTGGCCTATGAAAACAGGTAGCCTTACAATAGTGAAAAATGAAAATGGCTGTAATTCACTATTAGGACATGCCACACACATCAGGGCTTGTCCTACCTTATGCTTACAATGCACCCTGCCCTTGGGCCTACCATAGGGGTGACTCATATGAAGTTAAGGGAAGGTTTAGGGAATGGCAAGTGTGTGCACTTGCGCAGTCGGCATGACAGAACCAGACTGCACGCAGGTTCTGCAATGGCAGACCTTAGACTTATTTTACCAGGCCGCTTCTGGGGGTGGCACAACCAGTGCTGCAAGCCCACCAGCGGCATTTGTATTTACACGCCCTGGCACTCCTGGTGCACTTTTACTGGGGTCTGATAGTAAACCAAATAAGCCAATCATGGAATCCAACCAACATATACATTTTACATAGGGAGCACTTGCACTGTGGCACTGGTTGGCAGTGGCACAGTGCTCTGAGCGGCCAACACCATAAAAACACATGAGGCACAGTGACAAAAAGTGGAAGGGAGACTCACGCCAAGGTGCCAGGTCTAACAACCATAACATCAAGAGAAGCGCCAAACAACCATAACAAATGCTTTAACAGTGGTGAAATAGAATTGATGATGGACTCTGGGTCGATATAAGACCTCTGACCCTGGTCTCAGGCCTACGCTCTCCCCACAGTTCCGCTCCACCTGAGCCGCCGCTGAGCCCTCCTGCCCCCTCAGGAGAGGTGTTCAAAATCGCTATCGGCACACTCCTCTGTGTGTGCTCTGCCTAATTCCATCCCTGCTTCACCCATAACTGCTATTTGCTGGTACTGTCTGTGTTTTATTTTATTTCTTTTTCCTCAGTGTTTTTGCCTCATTGCCATTGTTAGTTCAGGGCTGTTCAATTTCAGCGTTGTTTTCCCATTCTTGTGCCCGTCTCTCCCCACTTCCTTCCTGCCGCTGCTGCCCCTACGGCCTTCCCCCTGCACAAACCCGTTCCCCGCCTCCCAGCTGCCGTCCCTTCCCCCTCCCCTACTTAATGGCGGCCGCTGCGCGGGAGCGCTAGTAAGACCTCTGACCCTGGTCTCAGGCCTACGTTCTCCCCACAGCTCCGCTCCACCTGCGTCGCCGCTGAGCCCTCCTGCCCCCTCCGGAGAGGTGTTCGAAACCTCTATCGTCACACTCCTCCATGTGTACTCTGTCTGATTCCATCCTTGCTACGCCCGTAATTGCTATTTGCTGGTACTGTCTCTGTTTTATTTTATTTCTTTTTCCTCAGTGTTTTTGCCTCATTGCCATTGTTAGTTCAGCGTTGTTCCCTTTCAGAATTGTTTTTCCATTCTTGTGCTCGTCTCTCCCTACTCCCTTCCTGCCGCTGCTGCCCCTGTGGCCCCGCCCCCTGCACACGCCAGCTCCCCGCCACCCAGCTGCCGTCCCGCCCCGCCCCTACTTAATGGCAGCGGCTGTGCGGTCGCGCCACTGTCACGTCAAAGGCACGCCTAAAGCAAGTCCATCTGCGCCTGTCCATGACCCGACTGCGACCAGCGCCAGGGACCCTGCACCTCGACTCCCTCCTTACAGCACAGCCGCCCTCCACGCGCTCAATACCAGAAGACGCTGCGACTGCCAACAGGCCTCACCGAACACGACCCACGGCCAGTTCTCCTGCCTCCACTGCCGCCAGACCTTCACCACCACCCCGGCCTCCAACTCCACCGAAGCCAGCACCGGTAACACCCTAAGATGCATCCTCATCAACGTCCGCTCTGTGCACAAACACGCTGTGGAAAGCTGGAACCTACTCGACTCTCTCTCGCCCGACATTGCCTTATTCACAGAGACATGGACTAACGCCTCCTCCACCCCCGACATCAACACAGCCATCCCAGACGGATTCAAGATCCAGAGGAAGTGTGGAAATGTGCCTACAAGTGGGCACACTGGTGCAGGGTCACCCTCTTGTCCACAGGTCGAAAGACCAACAAATTAGAGATTGGCACTGGAGTTGGAATAAATAAGAAGTTTATTAATCACTCATGAGTGGGACCACATCCACATAACACTCTCAAGTGCTGCAGGAGGTAGTACACTGAATTCACAAACCGCCGTACCTTTTATATCGGTTTTCTGCAATGTAAGCATGTGAACAGAAATAGGAAGGACAAGTTTTAGAAATAGTTATCAGCAAACAAGGGCAGATGAATAACTACGTGGTCAGCAAAGTGGGAGGGGGAGCAGGAATGCTATGGCAGCAGTAAATGGTCGACAGTTAATATCTGAGACCAGGTGCACTAGCAGCTACAAACCCTCAGCACGTACATTGCTTTTAGCTGAGTCAAGAAGTCAACTAAAATAGATAACACAAGTAGAGTGAAAAGACGAACAGCAGAGGACAGGAGAATTACGAAGGAAACAAAATGGACACCACAGCCAAAATGGCTGTCGCTTATGCTACGTAAAATATTACGCATTTCCACAGACGACCCTTTTAGCGCAAGCTAAGACATTTTCTTATGCTTCAAAAGGGGTACGATAAACATCATGTATATCAATTAGCATCATATTGCTGACTTCTCGGTCTATTGCTAAACAGGCATTTACATTTTGGACATTCTTTTTAGATGGTAGACAAGTAGTACAAGTGGAAATAAAGAGGGAATGTTAGAAATGGGATTCCTGGTTGGCTAGGGCTTGCACCAAAGCCAGGCAGAAACCACCACTCTAAGTCAGGGCTGGGGAGTTACACGCCAAAGATAACCCCTGCTCACCCCCTTGGTAGCTTGGAACAAGCAGTCAGGCTTATCCCGGAGGCAATGTGTAAAGCGTTTGCGCGCGCACACAGCAACAAGACCCTAGGCCCACCACAAAAGGAACTCCACACAAGGATATATATAAAAATAGCCTTTGTATTATAATAAACACATTAGATAATATTCACACAATTTACACTGTGCCAACTGGCACTGGGCGGAATGTACAGGGGACTATTTACACCAGACAGGGCCAATGGAACCCTGTCAGAATCATCACAAATCACCAATTGTAGCTTTAGAAATGTAGAACAAATAATAAATGTAGCGCACAACCAGTAACCACTGGGAAAAGGTAAGTACACCCTACGCAATCCTAAACACCTTAGGCATATATCACGCAGGGAACCATGAACTCACTAGCATAACCTATACTAGGAAAACAGTCTCCTCTGCATAGACACAGTTAGGAATAAAAATAGCATAAAGGCAATGCACACTGCGCAAACGTACACAGGTAAATATAACCATGTACCCTAGGTGAGGGCACAACACAGGAAAACTGTCCCCAGGCCAACTTGGCCTCTCAGGGGCTCAAACGCCCTTTGTCCAAAATGTCAGGGCTGGGCTGCGCACGCAGCAGAAACAGCAGGGCAAAAGATCAGGCCTAAACGTGGCAGCTGCCCACTACTTGCTGGGCAGCTGTAGACTCAAAAGAAGGGCCCGGGCATTCACTGTGCCCTTTCTAACAGAACTGCGCCACGTTGCAGCTGCCCTCTATCACACGGGGCAGCTGGGGGAAATGCCAGTACCAACCAGGTGCACGTTGGAGTCCTGCTCTGGGACTCTGAAAACGCTAGGGCCCCCAAACGTTGTGACCTCTCTGGGCTCTAGACTAAAAATGCCCCCGTCGGTGGAGCCCCTCTGGGCTCTAAAAGAATAATGCCCCCGCTGGAGCGGACTGGAGCTTTTAATAAAACATGTCCCCGGGGTTGGAGGGGCCCGCTGCCATCCAAGGCCGCTCTAAAGGCAGATCTGCGCGGTGCCTTGTGGGCACTCAAGATGCACCCGGCCTGCCACCCACTCACCGGGACACTCCTACGCGCTGCTCCTGGGCTTCCTTCTTCACACGGGAGCTTCTGGCCTGGGGCACGCACTGCTCCAACTTCGGTGTAACTGCGGGGCTCTCTCTCAGGCACTGGAGCCCGCGTAGTCAGGCGCGGTCCCTTCTACGCCTCGCCTCTTCACCCGGGCCCCCTCCTGGGTCCCAGGACTTTCTCCCTCGAGCGTGTGGAGGCGGGGTAGGCTCCCGTCCTCCTCCGGTCGTCCCGGCGCGGGGTAGGCTCCCGCCCGGGTTGTTTACGAAATCCCACCCTCCTGGCCTCTTCCGCTTCCGTCCACTGGCCCCGCCCACAACCAGGCGGGCCGTGGATCGCGGCGGCAGGGGGGTCTCCTCTGGACGGCAACGAGGGGTAGGCTCCCTCAGATTAAATATACAAAAGCGGGGTGGGCACCCGCGTTTTCGCTGTGTATGAAGCGGGGTGGGCACCCGCGTAACAACATAATTAAATAAGCGGGGAAGGCTCCCGCGTAGTGTACAGCACAATCAGCGGGGTGGGCTCCCGCTCGGAAGGCACAAAGCGGGGGAATCCCTACGTCGGGATTCCCTCGGAATTTATCGCAGCTCAGCGCTGCTGTTCCCAACAAAGGCGCTCCTCCGGACGGTCAGGCGCTTTTCAGTCCAAAAATGCAGCGTTTCTGGGCCCTGGGAAACACAGCGCTCCTCCAAATAAGGCAAGGCTCAGGACAAAGTCTTTCAGGAGGCAGGAGGGCAAGGGCTGGGCCCAGGGGCCAGCTCACAGGGCCCTCCAGGCAGGGAGGCAGTCCCCAGTGGCGGTCTCTCCTGGCGCCCAGCAGCAGCAGCCGGCCCCCCCCCCCCCCTCCAGTTAGGATCAGAAGAAGAACATTTTACTTGGGGTCACAGCCCCTTTTTATATACACATTTCCTTTGTCTCAGGCTGCAGGGTTAAGGAAAAACCAGACACAACTGGTTTTGGAGCACTCTGTTGGGCTCAGCACTTCTCCCCATTCACTGGACAGGCTAGGTACATCAGTCGCACCACAGGGGGCGGAGCCAGCATTGTGTAGGGAAAGCCCAGCCCTATTCAGGTCCCAGGTGTACTCCTCCCTGCCATCAGCATGCAGATCTCTCCACCCACCACCGGGGCAGACCCATCCTGACTCCTGGAGCCAGGCACACCAGCCAATCACAAGCCAGACAGTCACTTCACATTTATTACACAGACATGCCAGCTTCTAGAAGTGGCACTTCTACACTAGACACAGTAACGCTGCACACATCATCGCGCAGCATTCAATCACACGAGTTTGCACATACCAAACTCGACCCTGCACTCCCCACGCATCAGGAACTACCATGGACACACATATTCCCCATGCATTCCTATGGGAGGGTAGGTCAGTCTCACTAAATGTAACACAGAGCGCACGCACTTTCCACTGAGACATAGTGTAAAAGCGCCTAGAGGCCTAAAACCACTTACACAACATAGGGAAAAAGCTAGGATAATTGCAAAAAGTTTTGGGGGTGGACCTGCCAAAAGGGCCAAGTCCAACAGGGAACAAAGCATTGGCCCGCATTGGATACATAAACAACAAGAGAAGAGAATTGCAATATCTATGAATAAGGCCGATAATATTTTCAAACCCCATACAGAAAATACACTCCAGAACCATCCAGCCCAAGTCCATGATCCTGAATCTTGATGTATCTCAATGGCTATTTTATGCATTTTGGAAATGGCATCATAAACAGAAGGGGCGTGGTCAGGGATAAATACACAACTGCTACCGATAATGCGACATGCTCCACCACGATCAGCTAGAATAATGTCTAGCACCATTCTGTTTTGTAAAGTCACAATTCCCGTACTTTGGAGTTCTTCTGTAATATTTCCAAGCGCCATTGCTGTCTGATTAGTCACAGCCTCTACTACACGGGTTAAGTATCTGATCATCCTATTTAAAGCCGCACCAACAAAGAAAAAGAGTCCCAAATTAAAGTCAACATATTGCTGTAATGCAGTGTCAGTTTGATTCACTTCATCATTATTTATAGTTCTTTTGAGTCAGTTCAAGGAAATGTCATTAAACAGTTTTTGATCTTTATGATAAGATGCAGGTGCTAGGAACACAGGAGGAAGCAAGAAGGACACATAACATGTTCCAGACCATCTGATTGGTAGATGATAGTAGCCTTAACTTCCACAAATGAAATAAGTGTTGTGTGAGGATAGAAAACTGCTATTGTTCGTTCCAGTAATGTTCAATACTATGGTACAGTCACTTTTTCCCACTGTGATACTACCAAAACTACTCACACAAAGATGTGCTCGGGCTCTAGTAACAGCGATAACAAAAGGCCTGTTACCCTTGGCAGTTTGAGTGTTGGGGAAAACATAACTTGTGGAGGAATTTACTTTGCGATACTCCTCCATTTCCCATACAGTTCCTTTGGCTTGTGGGTCACCTTCCGCATCGGGGTAACAAACTTTATTAAGTTTTGCATTAAGACCTCCTACATAAGCTAGAGTAATATTATCAATTTCAGAGCCCCACAACAATGCAAACCAGGCTCTACAGGAGCCATTATGCGAGAATGGCAAGAGAATGAAAGGCGTTCCTCTCTTCCTCTGATGAGCTGGCATCATTCCACATACCCAGCAGTTGGTAATGTTCGTGGCATTATGAGTATGATGCAAGATTTTTATGAAAGTGTTATTGAGATACAACATTCGATGATTCTTTTCATGATAGGGAAGAGTAAAATAATAATGTTCGGTGGGGACAGGAGTAGTAGCAGTCAATAAGTTTCGAGCCAGAGCTACTTCCTCTACAACCCACATTATTACTGCAATGATGACAACAGTCAAAGTTAGCCCAATAGTGAACATCATATTTTTACTACAGACTTTTGCAGCGTTCGATTTCTTCTCCTCCGGCATGTTCATTTAATCGGTAAACAACAAAACAGATGGTGCCCTAAGGCAGCGGCGTCACTATGGGGATGCGGGGGGTGCGGACCGCACCGGGTGACACCCTCACATAGGGTGACACCAACAGGGCCGGTGTGCGCAGAGCAACCTAACCTTTTAGGAGGAGGAGGTGCCTGTGCGCAGTGCGCACTGTCTCCTCTCCTTTCTTTTATTTGCTTCCCTGTGAAATGGATCCAAAAACGATAATCACTTTTGCCGGAAATCAATGTAAAATAAATACCTAAATAAAGTAAGACAGAGTGGTAGCAAACTGTCCATGTTGATTTTATTCACACCCAAACACATTAGCGCCACTTTTATATTGTTTGCCAGTGAAGCGCTATTTTTGTTGTCTTGGCTTTGTTTTCCCTGGGCTTGGAACTAGTGCACCAATCCTGGAGTTACTGCAATGTGAGGATTGTAAAACAAAATTTGTACTGCTGCTCTGTATCTAGGGATGTTGTCTTTTTATACCATACTGCTTATGTTTTGTAAGGATATAAGCAATGGCCATTGAAATGGGTCCATTCATGGCCCTGTTGTCATGTCCTTAACTTTTCAGGCAAAAATACTCACTGATTTCTGAACAGTGAGTGTAAACGCGTAATGGTAACCATGTTGTTCCTGCTTACATTTCACATGGTTTGCAAAATTTTGCATTCCCTATGATCGTTTGCTTTTTCCAGGTGGCTGTCACTTTTTTTTGTAGGCCACATATTGCTCTTGCCCAGTGCGTAATTTAAATTGAGCCGCATCCAGGTGTTTATAGCTGGCAACAATTGGGTTGTAGTTGAAGGCAGTCTGAGTTTTTCTCAGTGGGGCAGTATGGTGTTCAGTGGGGGAAGAGGATGTGGCACTATGGCCAGAGCTGCTGAATTTGGAACTGGGGAACCAGGTTCAGCCTTAATAACCAGTCTGCCAGACCACTCTCCTGAGAGAGCACTATCTCATGCTAGACCTTAGAAGGCTTCGCAAGACATTCGAAGCCCCGGTGTCGTAGCACCAGCAGGTGGACCCTAGCATGACAAGTGTAGGTTAACCTTCAAGGCTTGTCCACCACTATTCATACTGAAGTTCACCTCCAGTCTTGCGGGCAGGCCTATGAAGCAGTACACCCTAGAACACTGACCCTGTCACTGAGATCACAGGACCCTTGAGAAGGGCCAGTTCTAGGGCGGTGCAACCGGTGTGACCACACCAGGTGCTCACTTTAGGTGGAGGCATCATTTTTGCAAGTATATTATGGTTTTAAAAGCGCTTGCTGCCTCCTTCCTGGCCTCCAGTCATTTTCAGTAACAATAAAAATGTCTTGATGACTCTGGTGATTAATGTTCTTCCTAGAGAGAGATTGGAATTTTGTCTAATGGAAGATTTGACTCATGGAATAGTAGCACAGATGGTTAATGTACCTGCTGCAAAGAACATGTACCGTGCAGATCACAAAGTGTACATAATGTAAATAGGCCAGTGGGCTACTGCTTTTGTCAGAGAGATCCTTTTGTTACTTGCAGTTTATAAGTCAAAATCCTAACATAGAACAGTGAGCTATTAACTGTCATCTACTCTGCAGCAACACAAGTCACATTTTTTATTAACTTTTGATACGTTTGAGCTACAAACAATTTATTAGTTTAAATGGTCAGATCTTGCTGCAGATCTTGCATTATGAGGCAAATATGGCAGAGCCATTATTATTTAGAAAACATTTGCAAACTAGGATTTTTAGCCATTCATGTTTGAACTGCTGTTTTGGAAAGGGAGAAGTGCTGATGACAGAAACTCCATGGACCAGAGACAAATGGTTTGTGCTTCCACATTTTATCATATTTGGGGACATTCTGTGATTAGAAGCATATCCCACTTTGTGAACACATTTTACTGTCAATAACTCATTATAACCTTAAATAATCATGTGTATCCATTGGTTGATAAAACTGGGCAGTGAAACCAAACAAATACAAAAAATTGGGATGTTTGCGCATTCTGGCCACGCCTCTGTCTCTGCCCACTGATCCAATCCTTGGGTTATTCCTGCCCTCTGATACTCCGCCCACAGTTCCCCTACTTTTTTCCCCCTATTCGACCACTGATATATCGTGTTGCTGGATAGTGGGAACACCACACCAGTAAAAAGTACCATTCCTATGATATTATAAATTCCAATAAACTGTTGACTAGCAGGTAGCCCACTGTACAACCTGATTAATGAATCATTATCACACTGTTGTTAACATGCACATTTTGTAAATATAGGATCTACATTTACAAACATTACTAAGGATTCTGTATGGTCCCGTTATTTGCCAACTGTGTCCAAGGGCGGACTCGGGCGGAGGAGGTCCATGCGGTAAATCGTGAGGGGGTGACACCATGAGTTACCCGCACCGGGTGACACCAACCCTAGTGACGCCACTGGTTGGCATGTAGGTTTCGGTAGGCATACACTGGTTCTATGTCCAAGCGCTATATATAAATAACAATACCATATCATCCATAGAATGGTCCCAAGTGAGAATGGTCTGTATTTGGAACTTTTGATGCCCGTAATGAGGCTCTGTATGTTGGGGCATGATTCATTGTGTTCGTTTTGTACTTCAAGAAACATTGCAGATTGTGAGTGATCTTGCTAGGTGCAGCATGCACTTGGATGTGGTGAGGATATTCTATATTTGAAATAAAGCGTTGGACCCATTTACTACATGTTGAATGCAACTAGCTGTAGAGTGTTTTATCTTAGATAAGACATTTTTGAAGCCACTTTGTTACAGTGGCAATCTTGCCAATCCTTGGGGGGTGGACGGGTTGTCATACACAAACGACATATAAACTGTCAGAATTCTTTTGGTTTCAGCACGTAACTGTTAAAGCATATGTTATGGTTGTTTGGCGTTTCTCTTGATGTTATGGTTATCAATGCTTGCTTGATAGACAGAATATGGACGCAGTGCATCTTTGTTAAGGTGTGCATGTAGGAGGTTGACTTATTTTAAAGCGTTGTGATATTGCGCCATGATTTTCCATTGATGGGCAGGGAGCTGTTTTGAATCTTGGGGGTGTGGTATGTCACTTAATCTAAATGAGGAGAAAATGGTTGGGTGGGGAAACGTCTGTTGGGGGCACACACAACACATAGAGTCAGTGAAGTGAGGCAGCACCACTCCTCTGGTGTCCAGACCCGTGGCGCCAGAATAAATGTGTAGTCAGTTCAAATTATATTCATCTTCTCACTCTTTTTTGGGAAATGAGTACATAATATTGTCTTTAAATCTAACTGGGGGACCACCAAGATGTTCACAGTATGTTCTCCTATCCTAATGGCACATTTTGGTTGGTCTCCATCCGTCACTTTATCTAAGAAGGCCACCACAAAGACATGGTCTTTCACATGCTCCTCCAAACTTAAGTATTTTCTGTCCTCAGCAGAATAAACTCTTAAAGGTGTCTGTATGTTACAAACACATGAAAAGTGTAATATTTTCCCTACACTCCCTGCACTGTCCTCCTATTGCTGGCCGACTCTTTAAACATGTAGAATGTGTGCTTAGCCTTCATCTGTAGCGTTCGTTTTTTTTCCTACCGTGTTCATTACTCCACAGTTTTCTCAACTACCAGTATGTCATCTTGAAAACAGGCAACATTTTTCATCCCCTCAAACATTTGTGCCATCATCCGCGGAAACACACTTGCAGTCGTCGCTAACCCGAATGCCATACGAGTTAATTGGATTGTGCATTCTGTTGTTACGAATGGTGTTAAAGACTTTGAGTCTTCATGTAACCTAATTTAATGGTAAGCATTTCTCAAATCTAACTTTGAGAAATACTTACCACCCTTGACAGAACGTAACAGTTTGTTAATGTTAGGTAGTTGAAATGTATCAGCTATAATGTCATGATTTAATGATCTCAGGTCCACACAAAACCTCAAATGACCATGTGATTTTTGAGAAATTATCACTGGAGAAATCCAAGGAGAGGCCACCACAGGTTGCATTATACCTTATTCTAACATATCGTTTAACAATTTCTTAACTTCATCTCTCACCGACAGGGGCACCCTTCTCAGTTTGTGCTGTATCGGCACGTCATCCTCCTATAAAATTATTTTATGCACATACCCTTTTAAATATCCAAGGGTTTTATCAAATACTTTTTGTGCACCCTTCAAAATATCTTTTAGGTGAACCTCTTCAACCACCATTATTTGATTGGGTGCCCCGGGATTAATCACTATATTATGATCAAATTGATACACCCATCCTAGGACATGTTCCAAACTGTATGATACCTATTATGTATCCTAAGATATCTATGGTTTCACCATGATAGCCTCCATAGGTAACAAGGTGAGTGATGAGTCGAGTATGACGCCGAGGTTTTTGGTGTGGGGTATGGGGGCTTCCGAGGGGGTCGGCCACCAGGTGTTGTCCCATGCTGAAGGGGTGGTTCCAAGGACGAGGACTTCTGTCTTCTCTGAGTTTAGCTTCAGGCAGCTGTTGGTCATCCAGACTGCGACGTCTTGCATCCCTTTCTGGAAGTTGAGTTTGGCGGTGGTGGGGTTGCTGGTGAGGGAGAGGATGAGCTGGGTGTCATCAGCATAGGATATGATGTTGAGGCGTGTTGTCGGACGATGGCTGCGAGTGGGGCCATGTAGATGTTGAAGAGGGTCGGGCTCAGTGACGACCCCTGTGGGACTCCGCAGGTGATTTTTGTGGGGTCAGAGAGGAAGGGTGGTAGTCTGATGTCTGATTCTTTGGCTTCTTCCGGTGAGGAACGATCGGATCCAGTTCAGGGCTGTTCCTTGAATGCCGGTGTCGTGTAGTCTGTCGACTAGTGTGCGGTGAGAGACGGTGTCAAAGGCTGCTGACAGGTCGAGTAGGATGAGGGCTGCAAAGTGGCCTTGGTCCAGGAGGGTGCGGATGTCGTCGGTGGCGGCGAGTAGGGCGGTCTCGGTGCTGTGGTTGCTTCGGAATCCGGATTGGGACGGGCCGAGGATGGAGTTCTCTTCAATGAATCGTGTCAGTTCCCTGTTGACTGTTTTCTCTGCAACTTCGGCTGCGAAGGGGAGGAGCGAGATGGGTCGGTAGTTCTTGAGGTCAGTGGGGTCAGCTGTTGACTTCTGCGCACTTCCAGTCATCTGGGAAGGTACCTGTTTTGAAGGTGGTGTTGATGGTGTGTTGCAGTTCGGGTGGGATGGTGCTCGTGGCTCTGTGGTAGATGTGAGGAGGGCAGGGGTGGGTGGTGGATCCCGAGTGTATGCCTTTCATGGTCAAGGCGGTATCTTCGGTCGTGATCGAATTCCAGTCGGAGATGGTGGGCTGGCCAGTGTCTTTGGTGTGCGGGGGGCAGCTCTGGCATCTGGTGGATGGTCCATGAAGTTGTCGTAGAGGGTTTTTATCTTGAGGTGGAAGTAGGTTCAGAGCTTGCCGCCAAGGTCTTGGGACGGGGTGATGGCTGAGGCTTCGCTGCGTGGGTTGGTGAATTCCCGAATTACACTGAAGAGGTCCTTGGAGTTGGTGGCGTTGGCAAGGATTTTGTTGTGGATGAAATCCCTCTTGGTGTTTCTGATTTGGTTGTGGTAGTCAGTCATGGCTTCCTTGTAGGTGGAGTAGTTTTCGGTTGTCTTAATGGTTCTCCAGTTCTTCTCCAGGTGTCTGCAGGTGCGCCTGGCCTCTTGGAGATCGGTGGTGAACCAGGCGGCTTTACTGGGGCGTAGTCTGTCGGGGTTGCATAGCGGGCGAGCTCGTCTGCGCAGTTGGAGATCCAGGTGTGTAGTCCTTTGGCTGCGATGTTTGCGTCGGATGCCCAGGTGTGGTTGTCTCGGGTGAGGGTGGAGTTGAGTTGCTTGTCGGTAAAATTGCTCCAGTTCCTTCGTGGTGGATGTGGGGCTGGTTTTGGTGCTTTGGGTTTGTTGATGGCGAAGTGCACGCAGTGGTGGTTGGTCCATGGTGGTTGCGTTGTGTGGCTGAAGTGAACGCTGTTTCCTGCAGCAAAGATGGGGTCGAGGGTGTGTCCTGCTCTGTGGGTCGGCATGGTGACGAGTTGTTTGAGTACGATGTTGGCGAGCTTGTCACAAAGGATGGTTGAGTTGGGGGTTGCTGGGGTTGTCAAGATGGAAGTTGAGGTCTCCAATGAGTATGTAGTTCATTGATGCGATGGCGTGGGGTGCGATGAAGTTGGTGATGGTGGTGGCGAAGGGTGGTCGGGGGGTTTTTAGACGAGCGTTCCCCAGAGTGTGGCGTTGGGGCTGGTCTGAATCTGGAATTGCAGGTGTTCGGTGGAGGGGAAGGTTTCGCTGGAGGTGGTGAGTCGGAGGGTGCTCTTGTGGGTGACGGCGAGGCCCCCTCCTGGGTGGTTGGGGCGGTCCTTCTGTGGGAATGTGTAATATTTTACTTAGCATAGGCGATAGCCATTTTCGCTGTGGTGTCCATTTCGTTTCCTTCATAATTCTCCCATCCTCTGCTGCTCATCTTTTTACTCTGCTAGTGTTATCTATTTTAGTTGACTTCCTGACTCAGCTAAAAGCAATGTACGTGCTGAGGGTTTGTAGCTGCCAGTGCACCTGGTCTCAGATGTTAACTGTCGACCATTTACTGCTGCCATAAGCATTCCTGCTCCCCCTCCCACTTAGCTGACTACGTAGTTACTCATCTACCCTTATTTGCTGTTAACTATTTCTAAAACGTGTTCTTCCTATTTCTCTTCACATGCTTACATTGTAGAAAACTGGTATAAAAGGGACAACGGTTTGCGAATTCAGTGTACTACCTCCTGCAGCACTTGAGAGTGTTGTGTGGATGTGGTCCCACTCATGCGTGATTAATAAACTTGCTATTTATTCCAACTCCAGTGCCGATCTCTATTTTGTTGGTCTTTGGACCTGTGGACAAGAGGGTGGCCCTGCACCAGTGTACCCACTTTTAGGCACATTTCCACAGTTGGCACCCGACACGTGGGGCCTCATCAGACACGCGGCCGTCCGAAGGAGTGGTCTAGATGGAGGATCAAAATATTACTGAGGAAGTGCACTGCACGAGGAAACCTTTGTCTTTGCGGGCCGACGTGACTTTTCCGGTTTTCCCAATTTGACCCTTCAGGTGGTGGCCGGTCTAGACTGGGGTTTTCTTTGGCGTCATTTTTAAGTGACCATTAGGTCGACCAAGAGATCGGCAGGTGGAAGATGGAGACTTCTATTTGGTAAGGTAACTAAAGCGGCACTCTTGATTTGTTTGGCCTGGGCTTTTTATTTAGATTTTTTATTCATTCTTTGCAAAGTTTGAAGGAAGGTAATGTGGAGATTTTTCTCCTTTTGGAATATTTGTTTGGAGTAGTAATATTTTACATATATTTATAAAAACATGCCTGTTCACAGCACACTCTGTAGGTGGTGTTGCTGCTCTGGTGGTACCAAAGTAAACTTGGAACAAAGTCAGCCGGCTCCCCCAGAAGGGACACCTAATAGAGACATGTATATCAAATATGGTATTTCTTCCATAATGTACGGTCCACTGTGGAGCAAATACACATAGAAAGATTTCGATCTGCAAAGGCCAGTAAATGAGTCATTCGATTTTAAAAAGGTTCCTTATGTAGAGCAGTGTTTATTTAAAAGAAAAAGTAGACAGGATATGTTTGATTGTGTACTTATGTAGAAGAAAGAAGTGCGAGAGAGAGAGCGAAGAGAGCAGAAGCTATAGCAGAAAAAGAACAACAAAAAACGATATATATCAAAAAGCTCTAGAATAAAAAAATAAAGAAAAGAAGGAAAAAAGAGAAAAAGAAGATAGGGAACGTCGATTAGAGGTAAATGGCCAGTATCCTATTAGGCGCCCTCTCTATTCCCTACTTGATACATCTAAGGATAATTGCATCTTATTAGAACGCCACCCCACCCCCCTATAAACTCTCCACTCCAAGTACCCCTGATGAGGTTTCTGATGACGAGCACTGTCTGATACATTAAAAACCGCTGCTAGGAAGGAGGCTCGCCGGCCTCATGCTGCATCGCTCATTGTAACTTTGTAACTATGGTTCAACAGTGGAAAAATACAGAGTAATTTTATTTTGTAGAAAAATTAGCTTGGGAGTTAATATTTGATTATAGACAAATTTTTTAGGAACTAGAGCCAGCTGATATAAATACTGATTATAAACAATTAACATAGGGGACTTTTCCTCTTTCTGACCTATCTGAATATGATTAGACAAGTGGTTAAAATACGAGACTTAAAAATTAGGTTTACGCAAGGAGCAAGAATTAGCTAGAAAACAGAGAGGTATAGAAGCAATTCAAACTCAAGCACAGGACGTAGATGCTCCGGTGGAAGAGGTTGCACCCAGTAGTACTACAGTTACTGTGAAATCGATGCGTGAAGCTGCACCCCTGTATGTTCCTCCGAAGGGTGCGGGAACCAATGATGATAAAACTTCAGATGATGGAAAGGGATATTTTATATATAATTGGGTTTACACTCCTTGGAGTAGAGCTGACGTTATGGCTCTTAAAGTTGCTTTGCCCGACCCCCGGAAAAATACTGACGCCTTCTATGTGGAGGTGGAAGGAGCCATTAGCTCCTGCACTATGACCTTGCCAGATATTGATATATTCTTCGGGATTATTTTGCCTCCTGATATGTGGAGAACGATACGTAAAATAGATGACAGTGTAGCATATGGTGATACCTGGGAACATTTAGAACAAATGGATACGGAAAGGGAGCCTGCGCAGAAACCTCTGAAGGAGATATTAGATCTCCCTAAAGCTATTGTGACTACGTTTTTCAGGACTTTCAAATCCGCAGGGCTGACAGGAGTTTTAGTTCACTGTTTCGCAATAATTTAGCGACAGGAGACACCCAACGCTAAGGTGGGTGTAAAGCAATATATATATATAATTTTTAGACTTAAACCCATTGATGCAAGATTCAAGGAAAATAAACCTTTGATAAGATGGACAATATGCCATCATTTGACACAAAATATAACCGTAAACAATGGATCAAGTTATTATATCTCTTAATCATAATTAAAAGATGATTTACAGTGTAGGACGATTGAATGAATGTGGTTTTTCTATAGTAAATGAATGTATGAGAGGTGGATTGTATGATAATTTTTGGACCCTTATAAACAATTGTAAAAAGACTCTGATTAATGCTTGTTCGTTTGTCTAGAAAGTACATAGGTTTAAAGTTGTTTTCTTGATTAGAATCAATTATGATTGATATAAAAAATATTTGGTTATGAATAGGAGAGACTACTTATTAATCGTGTCCTGATTAAGGTGGTCGTATAAACTGTTTTGTTACCACGAAACGCTTCGACACTTTGTTTGTTTAGGGTTATATCCAAGGAACTTTCGTGGTCCTACCTAATTACTGAATAGTAGACCTTTAGAAATTCAACTGATTCTTGTTGGGATAACCATGTTATGATGTTTTTAATGTTTCACATGTCAATTGTCTCTCATATATTTTGACATTGTTATTGTTTTTATTGTGTTGTATAAAACTGTATCTATGTGATTTTACTTTGCCCAAAGATAATTTTATCCTATGATGAACTATTATTATAATAAAATAATAAATGTTCTTTGCAATAATAATTAGCGATTCTATCTGTGTGTTTTTATAATTGTTATCTGGGTTCATGTTTGTGATCAATGTGAGGTGCTGAAGTGTCTGTATGGTTGGCAGTGCAAATATTGCTGAGTGAGATTGGAGAAAAATATTTCTTTTTTCTGGTCCAACAGAGTTTGCCTTGAATATTACCTCCTACTGCCACTACATTTTCGGTGATCGATTTGAAGAATGCTCTCTTCTCGATACCCATTCACCCTGACAGCCGTTATTTGTTCGGGTTCACCCTGAAAAATAGATAATTTCGGTTCTGTAGAGCTATATAGAGAGTCCTAGCATTTACAGTCAGGCTTTAAAAAGGCTGCTTGATTCTTTTCCTGTACCTAAAGGGGTGGCCCTTATCCAATATGTCGACGATATCTTGTTGGATGCAGATACTCCTGAGCAGTGTGAAGAAGGAAAACTGTTATTTTTATCATTTCTTGCCTCTCACAATCACAAAGTCTCGCGAAAGAAATTGCAATTTTGTAGACAGCAGGTTACCTATTTAGGTCACCTCCTGTGTAAGGAGGGACGTGCAATTACACAGACAGCATTCCGACTATTTTAGATACTCCCGTGCCCCGTACTGAGAAGGATGTCCGTGCACTGATTGGCCTTACTAATTTTTGTAGGCAGTGGATCCCCAGTTTTTCGCACATTATTAAACCTTTGTTGGCCCTTTTGACTAAAGACACTCCGATGCCCCTCCCATGGACTACTGAATGCCAGAATGCCTTTCAACAGTTACGCCAAGCTCTTTGCTCTGCACCAGTATTAGGAATTCCAGACTTCACTAAGACTTTCACACTCCATGTACACGAGAGGGAAGGTTGTGCCCTCTCAGTTTTAACACAGACACACAGTGATAAGCAACGTCCTCATGCATATTTCTCAGCTGTCCTGGACCCAGTCGCCCGTGCGCTGCCTGGATGTTTCCGATCAGTGGCAATAATGGCTGTATCAATACGTCAGAGTGAAGGAATAGTTTTGTCACATACACTGCTTGTGTTAGTACCCCATTCTGTTGATGCTTTGCTAAATCAAACGAAAACACAGCATTTGACTAGTGCTCGTTTGACAGGATATGAATTGACACTTTTGGCCCCTCATATTACGCTGAAAAGATGTCTGACCCTAAACCCTCCTACACTATTGCCATTTCCAGCTACTCAGTCTCAGTCACATGAGATACATGATTGTATATTCCTCACTGAAGAGCAACAAAGGGCCGTGTTGACCTACAAGATACCCCTCTCCCTAGTATTGATGGGGAGCTATGGGTTAAAGGCTTGTGTCTAAAATTGCCTGATGGCACTACATCTGCTTCCAATGCGATTACAACACTTCAGACAGTAGCTGAAACAGCTCGCATCCCACAGAAGTCAGCCCAAGCGGCCAAACTGATTGAACTTACGAGAGCATGTGAGCTTAGTACAGACTTACTTGTTAACATTTTTACCGACAACCAGTATGCTTTCGGAGTGGCACATAACTTTGGTCGTTTTTGGGAAGAAAGGGGCTTTCTCACCTCACATGGGACACAGATAGTGCATGGAGAATTAGTACATAATCTCCTTACTGCTCCATCCTATCCTAAGAAAGTGGCAATTATTTGTGTAGTGCACACAAGAAAGTGACTGATAAAATAGGAGCAGGTAATGCCTTTGTAGATCACACAGCACGTGAAATCACAATGCAGCGAAGTACCACATCTATGTATGTAGTGAAGTCACAAGCTGAAAGTTGGCATGATGCCAGGCAAGAAGTGCTGGGCATGCACCAATCTGCCTCCACTGATGAACAAGACCAATGGTCTAAGGAGGGAACACAGGATGATGAGGGCTGTTGGAGGAATAAAGATATGACCAAATGGAAGTTACCCACAGCCTACTTATACCCATGATTCACATGGCACATGGGCTGGCCCGTGTTGGTGCATCCTCAATGGCAAAGCAAATTATGCAAGTTTGGGATCATCCTAATATTGCCGGCACTGCTAAAAAGATGGTCCAGTCTTGTTTGGTCTGTCTCCAGTATAATCCTGGTAAGGGAACGTGAACTCCAACAGGAGGGTTTGCGACACCAACTGCGCCTTTTGAGGTCCAGCATATGGACTACATTCAGTTTGAGGATTGTAATAATCTGAAATATGTCTTGGTAGTGGTTTGTGCCTTCAGTAAATGGGTGGAGGCGTATGCTACGAAGGATAATACAGCTCTCACCACAGTGAAAGTTCTCCTAAAGGAGTTCTTCCCTCGATTCGGCATTTGTCGGGTCTTATGGAGTGACAACGGACCTCATTTCATTGGGCAAGTGGTCGAATATGTCATGAAAGGGTTAGGGATTAAGCAGAAATTTCATGCCGCTTTTCACCCACAATCAGCAGGCTTGGTGGAGCGTTACAACTCCACCCTGAAATTGAAATTGGCTAAAATACAGGCTTCCACGTCTTTGAAATGGCCTGATGCCCTGCCCCTGGCACTACTTTCTATCAGATCACTACCACATACACGATCTGGCCTTACGCCATATGAGGTTGTGTTTGGCAGGCCCATGAATATTTGGGGAATCCCTAAGCCTCGCCTTATACATGATGTACCCCATGTGTTGATGAGTGAATATTTGTCTCAGTTAACTGACAGCTTGTCTTCTATTATCAGCAGGTAATGGAAGCCCTTCCAGACAAGTCGCAGGGTGATGGCCATGATCTGCGGCCTGGTGACATTGACTTTACGAAGTCCTTCCAGCGGACCAGTTTCTTGGCACCTCGTTGGTGCGGACCGGAACAAGTCCTCCTGGCTACCAGGATTGCAGTGCGAGTGACCAACCGGAAGAATTGGGTGCATGCCACCCATTGTCGAAGAGTCCCGCTTGCCCTCGTGAGCCCAGCTGCATTGACAGATCACCGCAACATCCTGGTTACCGAGAAAGGACGAGCTGTGTCACCTGAAAGACCTATGGAAGTATTCCCGGACCACACGATCCCTGGTACATCTAGATATCTGCTTCAATCCAGGAAGAAAGACATTTCATCGCAGAAAGAGACTGTTTGAGCCACTGTCCTGGGTGGTTAAAGACTGACTTCAAAGGGGGGAAGCCTATTAGCGACTACTCGTCTCAATGTTAGTGAAAAAACCAATGCCTGCCCAGGACCTTAGGGCAGTGGCGTCACTAGGGTTGGTGTCACCCGGTGCGGGTAACTCATGGTGTCACCCCCTCACGACTTACCGCATGGACCTCCTCCGCCCGAGTCCGCCAGTGGACACAGTTGGCAAATAACGGGACCATACAGAATCCTTAGTAACGTTTGTAAATGTAGTTCCTATATTTACAAAATGTGCATATTAACAACAGTGTGATAATGATTCATTAATCAGGTTGTACAGTGGGCTACCTGCTGTTCAACAGTTTATTGGAATTTATAATATCATAGGAATGGTACTTTTTACTGGTGTGGTGTTCCCACTATCCAGCAACACGATATATCAGTGGTCGAAGAGGGGGAAAAAAAGTAGGGGAATTGTGGGCGGAGAATCAGAGGGCGGGAATAACCCAAGGATTGGATCAGTGGGCAGAGCCAGAGGCGTGGCCAGAATGCGCAAACATCCCAATTTTTTGTATTTGTTTGGTTTCACTGTCCAGTTTTATCAACCAATGGATACATATGATTATTTAAGGTTATAATGAGTTATTGACAGTAAAATGTGTTCACAAAGTGGGATATGCTTCTAATCACAGAATGTCCCCAAATACGATAAAATGTGGAAGCACAAACCATTTGTCTCTGGTCCATGGAGTTTCTGTCATCAGCACTTCTCCCTTTTCCAAAACAGCAGTTCAAACATGAATGGCTAAAAATCCTAGTTTGCAAATGTTTTCTAAATCATAATGGCTCTGCCATATTTGCCTCATAATGCAAGATCTGCACTAAGATCTGACCATTTAAACTAATAAATTGTTTGTAGCTCAAACGTATCAAAAGTTAATAAAAAATGTGACTTGTGTTGCTGCAGAGTAGATGACAGTTAATAGCTCATTGTTCTATGTTAGGATTTTGACTTATAAACTGCAAGTAACAAAAGGATCTCTCTGACAAAAGCAGTAGCCCACTGGCCTATTTACATTATGTACACTTTGTGATCTGCACGGTACATGTTCTTTGCAGCAGGTACATTAACCCTCTGTGCTACCATGAGTCAAATCTTCCATTAGACAAAATTCCAATCTCTCTCTAGGAAGAACATTAATCACCAGAGTCATCATGACATTTTTATTGTTACCAAAAATTACTGGAGGCCAGGAAGGAGGCAGCAAGCGCTTTTAAAACCATAATATACTTGCAAAAACGATGCCTCCACCTAAAGTGAGCACCTGGTGCGGTCACACCGGTTGCACCGCCCTAGAGCTGGCCCTTCTCAAGGGTCCTGTGATCTCAGTGACAGGGTCAGTGTTCTAGGGTGTACTGCTTCATAGGCCTGCCCGCAAGACTGGAGGTGAACTTCAGTATGAATAGTGGTGGACAAGCCTTGAAGGTTAACCTACACTTGTCATGCTAGGGTCCACCTGCTGGTGCTACGACACCGGGGCTTCTAATGTCTTGCGAAGCCTTCTAAAGTCTAGCATGAGATAGTGCTCTCTCAGGAGAGTGGTCTGGCGGACTGGTTATTAAGGCTGAACCTGGTTCCCCAGTTCCAAATTCAGCAGCTCTGGCCATAGTGCCACATCCTCTCCCCCCACTGAACACCATACTGCCCCACTGAGAAAAACTCAGACTGCCTTCAACTACAACCCAATTGTTGCCAGCTATAAACACCTGGATGCGGCTCAATTTAAATTACGCACTGGGCAAGAGCAATATGTGGCCTACAAAAAAAAGTGACAGCCACCTGGAAAAAGCAAACAATCATAGGGAATGCAAAATTTTGCAAACCATGTGAAATGTAAGCAGGAACAACATGGTTACCTTAACGTGTTTACCAGTGAAGCGCTATTTTTGTTGTCTTGGCTTTGTTTTCCCTGGGCTTGGAACTAGTGCACCAATCCTGGAGGTACTACAATGTGAGGATTGTAAAACAAAATTTGTACTGCTGCTCTGTATCTAGGGATGTTGTCTTTTTATACCATACTGCTTACGTTTTGTAAGGATATAAGCAATGGCCATTGAAATGGGTCCATTCAGGGCCCTGTTGTCATGTCCTTAACTTTTCAGGCAAAAACACTCACTGATTTCTGAACAGTGAGTGTAAACGCGTTAAGGTAACCATGTTGTTCCTGCTTACATTTCACATGGTTTGCAAAATTTTGCATTCCCTATGATTGTTTGCTTTTACCAGGTGGCTGTCACTTTTTTTGTAGGCCACATATTGCTCTTGCCCAGTGCGTAATTTAAATTGAGCCGCATCCAGGTGTTTATAGCTGGCAACAATTGGGTTGTAGTTGAAGGCAGTCTGAGTTTTTCTCAGTGGGGCAGTATGGTGTTCAGTGGGGGGAGAGGATGTGGCACTATGGCCAGAGCTGCTGAATTTGGAACTGGGGAACCAGGTTCAGCCTTAATAACCAGTCCGCCAGACCACTCTCCTGAGAGAGCACTATCTCATGCTAGACCTTAGAAGGCTTTGCAAGACATTAGAAGCCCCGGTGTCGTAGCACCAGCAGGTGGCCCCTAGCATGACAAGTGTAGGTTAACCTTCAAGGCTTGTCCACCACTATTCATACTGAAGTTCACCTCCAGTCTTGCGGGCAGGCCTATGAAGCAGTACACCCTAGAACACTGACCCTGTCACTGAGATCACAGGACCCTTGAGAAGGGCCAGCTCTAGGGCGGTGCAACCGGTGTGACCACACCAGGTGCTCACTTAAGGTGGAGGCATCATTTTTGCAAGTATATTATGGTTTTAAAAGCGCTTGCTGCCTCCTTCCTGGCCTCCAGTAATTTTCGGTAACAATAAAAATGTCATGATGACTCTGGTGATTAAAGTTCTTCCTAGAGAGAGTTTGGAATTTTGTCTAATGGAAGATTTGACTCATAGAAAGGCAGCACAGAGGGTTAATGTACCTGCTACAAAGAACATGTACCGTGCAGATCACAAAGTGTACATAATGTAAATAGGCCAGTGGGCTACTGCTTTTGTCAGAGAGATCCTTTTGTTACTTGCAGTTTATAAGTTAAAATCCTAACATAGAACAGTGAGCTATTAACTGTCATCTACTATGCAGCAACACAAGTCACATTTTTTATTAACTTTTGAAACGTTTGAGCTACAAACAATTTATTAGTTTAAATGGTCAGATATTGCTGCAGATCTTGCATTATGAGGCAAATATGGCAGAGCCATTATTATTTAGAAAACATTTGCAAACTAGGATTTTTAGCCATTCATGTTTGAACTGCTGTTTTGGAAAAGGGAGAAGTGCTGATGACAGAAACTCCATGGACCAGAGACAAATGGTTTGTGCTTCCACATTTTATCGTATTTGGGGACATTATGTGATTAGAAGCATATCCCACTTTGTGAACACATTTTACTGTCAATAACTCATTATAACCTGAAATAATCATGTGTATCCATTGGTTGATAAAACTGGGCAGTGAAACCAAACAAATACAAAAAATTGGGATGTTTGCGCATTCTGGCCACACCTCTGGCTCTGCCCACTGATCCAATCCTTGGGTTATTCCCGCCCTCTGATTCTCCGCCCACAGTTCCCCTACTTTTTTCCCCCCTCTTCGACCACTGATATATCGTGTTGCTGGATAGTGGGAACACCACACCAGTAAAAAGTACCATTCCTATGATATTATAAATTCCAATAAACTGTTGACTAGCAGGTAGCCCACTGTACAACCTGATTAATGAATCATTATCACACTGTTGTTAACAGGCACATTTTGTAAATATAGGACCTACATTTACAAACATTACTAAGGATTCTGTATGGTCCCGTTATTTGCCAACTGTGTCCACTGGCGGACTCGGGCGGAGGATGTCCATGCGGTAAGTCGTGAGGGGGTGACGCCATGAGTTTCACGCACCGGGTGACACCAACCCTAGTGACGCCACTGCGCCGCTGACCTGCACAAAACCCAATGTCTTTGCTCATATAAAGTGCACTGTCGCCATATTGATGTCCTCTTCTTTGCCTCATCGACTGGCTGCACTTCGCAAACACTGCTGTTGGAGCTGGTGGGAAGGCAAACTACACCCCCATCTATCTTCGAGCTGATCCTGGATGCTGGAGCGCCATAAATCTTAGGGCGGCATCTGGCAGCGCGGGCTGCGCAGGGACCCCTCCAGGCGTGGCTGGGCTAAGACCGGGCCCGTCTGCGCCCGTCCCCGGCCATACAAGACTGCGCTGGGCCACAATTCTTTCGTCTCTCATCTGGAGACTAAAAAAGTGACATTACGGCTGCTGGGGGAGTTGCTGATTACCTCTTATCGTGTTGAACATTGGAAGGGCTCTGTGGGAGTAGTGACTGGGGGTTATTACAGCCATACATTTTGATACTCGTCCCCACACAAACTTTTACTAAGGCAATATATTGTATGGAGTCTTTAAGGTCGTGGATATGGGGAAACTGGAAGACCAAGGGAGGGCCTTGACACCAGTACCCACCTCCATTGCCACCTCCATGCCCACCTCAATTGACAGGATGCTACAAAGGGCTATGGGGTGGTGGCAACAGAGATTGAGTTAACGGGTCTCCCTGAGCACTGATGCACATTGCACATTGATGGGGGCCCAGCCTGACGTAAAACAGAACCCCGAACCCCAAAAAGATTTTGAACAGGATCTTCAAGCCTAATTCCCTATGATTGATGATACTGACCCTGCTTGTAATGAGAGAGAAGGCTGGAAAGCTTCACACTGGGTAACAAATCTAATAAGAGACCTTCTGGATCAGGTCAAAAGTGTCCTTGATGAACTCGCCCCATTAATAGCACGTTTGGACAAGTTAGGACAATCAAGAGGAGGTATCCCTAGTGTGGGGGTTAGAGTGTACAAAGGATAAAAACAGTCGGGGACGTGGCAAGCTGCCAACCAAGATGGCTGCGTAAGCCTGAAGTTCTGCCGACTCCCCGAGCAATCCTTATCAATCCTCCAATCTGAAATCGCCCACAACAGCGAAACTGTGCCGGGTTAGGAAAGCAGGCGACCTACCGTACCTGTGAGGCTGTGAAGCTACAGAGCGGAGATCATCCTGCTTAACGCCGCTGTGTTGGAGGAAAGGGCCTACGGATTGCAGCGAAGACATGCGGCGGCTGGCGTGCTGGCTGCAGGTCACGGCCCTGGGCTGCAGGGAACAGGAGCGGCAGCAGACAATCTGCCTGCAGAGGTGCACAGACGTGTGCGAGAGTGCGGCAAGTGGTGAACAGCGGCACTCGTGGGCCCTTGCGTGCCTGTTGAGCGAGGCCTGGGGGCTGTAATGTCCGGCGCGCGATGAGGCGTTCTAGCCTACAGCTCTGCCGGAGTGCGCTAACGCTAACGCGTGACGTCAGACGCTAGCGGGTATTTAATAAATAGGCGTGGCCTCGGCAGTCAGTCGGAGCCGCGTGTATAAACTAAACTACCAGCTCCTGTGCTTCCTAAGCGCGAGCGCGCTAATATGTAAATGAGCATTAATTGAAACGCTACACTGGCGACGAGGGAGTGTTTCTGGACCCTGCATTTGATGCATGTGGCCTCACAGGGCTGAGTGGCTGCCCCCCATGTACTAGGCCAGAGATCGGTGTTCTCTTCCGGGAGGCCCTGAGGAGGCAGCTGGTGCTACACCTGGGACACGCGGTGAGAGGCCCATCCCAGTAGCCCGGGAGCATTGCCACGCGCCTGTTTGGTGGCAGGGTAGGCACAACCATTAGCCAGCCGATGCCCGTCCTGTACCCCGGAGCAGGCCCGCGCCCTGTGGGAGCGTCCAGGCCCCTAGGACCCTGAGGCTGGATCCCTGTGGGACGTGACCCCACTTGATGGTGAGGAGGAACGGGGGGGCCACACCAGACGCGCACTGGGCGTTGCCCACTACTTGCGATCGACGAGGGAAGAGAAGCAGACGGCCTCCGCAGCACGCTGAGCACGTGCCAAGATGGCGTCCATTCCCGCCCTAGAGCCGTTCGTCGTTGATGGTGCCCCGTCGTCCCTTGCCCTGCGCTGGAGGGATTGGACAGACCGCCTACAAATATATTTTGAGGGGGCAGGCATAGCTAGGGAAAGACGCAGAGCCCTACTGCTCCACCTTGGCGGCAAGGACATCCACCGCATCTACAAGACCATCGTGGAGGCAACGCCAAAGTCATACATCACGCTGCTGAACGCTCTAAATGCCCATTTCGAACCCATGGCAAACAGAGACTATGAAAGGTTTATCTTTCGTCAAGCCAAGCAGGAGGCCGATGAGTCTCTAGATGCGTTCCATGGCTGACTGAAGGAGCTTGCCAGCACGTGTGGGTTCCGAGATGAGCAAGAAGAGATCCGAGGACAGATCATACAAGGGTGTTACTCGTCCAAACTCCGAGTCACCATCCTCCAGGAAGATGGCAAGCCCTTGGCGGACATCCTCACGTTAGGCTGGTAAAAGGAGCGGTCGCAGGCGAGGGCCTCGCACATGGAAGCAGCCCTACATCGCCCCGTAAAGACAGAACAAGTCCAGGTGGCAGAAAAGGTGAATGTGGTACGGCCCAAGGTGAGACCAGCAGGAGGAAAGAGACAACCGGACACAAAAGGAAAGACTGCGGGTATTGTGGAGGCCAGCCCCACCGCATACAAGAGTGTCCGGCAAGAGGGAAGAAATGCAGCGCATGCGGATGGATGAACCACTTTGCAGCGGTGTGCAGGTCCACCAGAGTCAAGAAAGAAGCTGCACACGCGGTGCAGGAAGAGGCGGATAGCGAAGACATGGATGATGACACCGAGGAGTACCCAGTCCTCTACGTATTCGCGATCAACCAGCCACAAAGGAAGAAGCGCAGACTTCCGAAATGTCGCATCTTGATCCACCAACAGGAAGTAAAAGCGACCATTGACACAGGGGCGTCCATTGAGCTGATGGCCGCCAACGTCTATCACCAACTACACACCAAACCCCCGCTACGAGAAGCAAGGATCCGAGTATTTGTATACGGCCAAAAGACGCCCATCCCACTCATTGGGTGCTTCAAGACGGAATTGCAACACGGGGAGGTGAAGATAGGCACCACCATCTATGTCACAGAAGAAGGCAGTGGTATGCTGTTGAGCGGGCAATCGGCTGAAGAGCTGAGACTGATATCAGTTGCCATGGCAGTCCTGAAGGAGGAGTTGGATACCATCATGGAGGAGTTCGGGGAAGTGTTCAAAGGAATCGGGTGCCTGAAGGGGAAAGAAGTGTCCTTACATATCGATCCATCTGTCCACCCGGTGGCGCTAAGGCACAGGCGAATTGCGTTCCATCTGAGGCAAAAGGTCGAAGAGGAGCTGGAGGCTCTCGAAAAACAAGGCATCATAGTGAAGGTCAGTGGACCAACCCCATGGGTGTCCCCGATCGTCATTGCCAGGAAGCCAAAACAGCCCGGACAGGTCCGCATCTGTGTGGATATGCGCCTCCCCAATGCCGCCGTAAAAAGGGAACGACACCTGACGCCCACCATTGATGACATCTTAGGGGAGTTGAATGGGGCCAGGTGGTTCTCAAAAATGGAGCTCCGATCAGGCTATCACCAGCTGCCACTTCACCCAGACTCGAGGTACATAACCACCTTCTCTACACACGTGGGCCTCAGACGGTATCGGCACCTGAACTTTGGTATCTCGAGTGCCGCCGAGGTATTCCAGAAAACCATTAGAGAAGTCCTCAGCGGACTCCCTGGAGTGCTGAATGTGAGCGATGACCTGCTGATCTACGCGTCAACCGTTGAGGAACATCACCAGAGGTTGAGGGGAGTCCTCAAGAGAATCCAGGAGTCAGGCCTGACTCTGTACCGGGAGAAATGCCAATTTTTGCAGAACAAAATTAGTTTCTTCAGGTACACCTTCTCGGATCAAGGAGTGGCCCCAGACCCAGACAAGGTGAAGGACGTTCAAGAAGCCCCAGCCCCAACAAACATTTCAGAAGCAAGGAGTTTCTTGGGCATGGTAAACTTCTGCGGACGCTTCATCCCCGACCTCTCCAACCTCACCAAGCCCCTCCGGGAATTGACAAAGTCTACGACCACATGGCAATGGGGCCCCGAACAAGAGCAAGCTTTCCAAGCAACGAAAGCAGCTCTGTCGGCAGACACCACCTTATCGTACTTTGACCCTGCGAAGCCCACCAATGTGGCTGTGGATGCCAGCCCCTATGGTCTGGGAGCGGTGTTGGCGCAACTCCAGAGCAATGGAGAGTGGGCCCCCATCGCCTACGCCAGCCGGTCTTTGACCGAGACGGAACAACGCTACTCGCAGATTGAGCGAGAGGCCATCGCCATCCATTGGGCCTGTAAACATTTTCACGTATACGTGTATGGCCATCACTTCACGGTGGTGACTGATCACAAGCCACTCATACCTCTCTTCCAAGGGTCAGCTTCAAAACCTCCACCCAGAATCGAGAAGTGGATACTCCAACTGCAAGGGTACGATTACCGGGTGGAGTACAAACCGGGAGCCACAAATCCGGCGGATTACTTGTCTAGGCACCCGCGTAAAGCCACCAAGGAAGAAAGGGACGAGGCGGAGGACACAGAAGAATATGTCCGGTTAGTGACTGAACGATCACGACCCCTTCCTATGAGTCCAGACGCAATCATCGACGCGTCAAGAAGAGACGAATGTCTGCAAATAGTGGCGGCGGCAGTCAAGTCAGGGGACTGGAGGGCCATCCAAGAGTCGCTAAATAAGAGGACACCCCATGCCAAAATGACACTGGAGTCCATCCTGAGGATAAAGGGGGAACTGTCCATTGACAGCCAAGGATGTCTGCTACGAGGCCCCAGACTGGTCATGCCGGCCAGCCTCGCCCAGCAGGCGGTAGACCTAGCCCACAGAGGACACCAAGGAATGGTAAAGACCAAGGGCAGGCTCAGAGCCAAGGTATGGTTCCCTGGCATGGACGCAATGGTAGAGCAAACGGTGAGAACCTGCAATTGGTGCCAAGCGGCAGGACAGCCGGATCGCCCTCACCCAGTGGTGACAGAAGAAAACCCCCAGAGGCCGTGGGAATGTGTGAGTGCCGACTTCGGGCACCTCCCAGATGGACATCATGCACTAGTCATCATCGATGATTTCACCAAGTATCCAGAGGTCGAAATAGTGGGGAGCCAAACAGCCACAGAGGTGATTGCAAAGTTTGAGAAAACCATCGCCACTCATGGCATATTTGAGGTGGTCAAGACTGACAATGGACCCCCTTTTCAGGGGCAAGAGTTTGCAGAGTACCTCAGGAGCTGGGGGATCCATCACCGCAAGGTGACACCACGCTGGCCCCAAGCCAACGGAGAGGTGGAACGATTTATGCGTACCCTAAATAAGACAATACGCATAGCCATGGCGGATGGATCTCCTTTGGAAAGGGCGATCTATAGTTTTCTGAGGGAATACAGAATGACACCCCACATCACAACGGAGGCAGCACCAGGAACGGCCACCATGGGCCGAATAGTGAGTGACACGCTTCCCCACCACCCGACTTGGGTTCCGTCACAGGCCAGCAACGAGAAGACTCTGGCCAATCGGACTCGCTCAAATGATCAAGCCAGCCGGCGGAGAGGAGCTAAGGAGTCAACGATCCAGATCCGAGATCGAGTATATGTTAAGGACCGATACCCCGGAAGCAAATTTCGACTTCCCTTTGAACCACGACCATGGACTGTCACCCGCCGCACCGGCAAGACGGTGACCGCCCAGAGAGGAGCTGAAACTGTCACCAGGGATGAATCCTTTTTCAAGAAAGCCCATCCTGGAACACCCCCGTGTCCCGGGTTCGAGCCAGAGGGACGGAGCCCGAGCCAACGGTGCGGAGACCAGGAGGGGGAGGCAGCTCCGGAGGACGATTACGATCCGAGGGACCGTGACCCCCAGTCCCTGCCAGCCACACCCGGGGGTAACCTGCCCAGCTGCTCCTCGCCCCAGGATGAGCACAACACCCCAAGGTGCAGGACCCCGGAGATGACCCGGTACAGAGGAGGCCAATCCCACTATGGTTCGCGGAGGAATCCAGCACCATCCTCCCAGCTGGCTGACTATCTGGTGTAACCCGCAAGGACTGGCGGACTGGTAACAGATCCATCGTTTATTTGCATATCGTGTTAATTGTTTGCTGTTTTGATAAAGTTGGGAAGGAGTGTAATGTCCGGCGCGCGATGAGGCGTTCTAGCCTACAGCGCTGCCGGAGTGCGCTAGCGCTGACGCGTGACGTCAGACGCTAGCGGGTATTTAATAAAGAGGCGTGGCCTCGGCAGTCAGTCGGAGCCGCGTGTATAAACTAAACTACCGGCTCCAGTGCTTCCTAAGCGCGAGCGCGCTAATATGTAAATGAGCATTAATTGAAACGCTACAGGGGCCAGTGAATCCTGCGACAGCGAGGCCGCGGTTATGCGGCGGAGAGATGCGAGGACTGCAGCTGATGCCGTCGGAGAGGCAATACCCCTGAAGCGATGGTGGGCCGGCTGCCTGCGAACTCTGCTGCGTGGTGGCTGCTGCGGAGATGGGATGGCTGTGGTGAGCCAGTGTCGTCCCCCACCCTCTGGCCCCCACTGAAGATCGGACCGGGCTGACAGGCCTCTCCTGCCTGCGGACTCCCTCCCCTGAACACCGAACAGTCTAGGATGGAGCCGATCAAACATTCCGCAAGAAGCTTGCCGCGGGGGCCCCACGCATAACACATGAGGGGTCTGACTGTTGAAATTACACCCCATTATACATCCACCTCGGCACATTGATAATAGAGGCGAACAGAGGACACTCCTGACAAGAAACACAGGCCTGGCAGCGGGAGCAGAAGTAGAGAGACATAGGAGGTCTAAGTGAAGGGCAAAATACCAGGCCTTGTGGTGTTACCAGCACCCCATTCCCCTAACCCCCCCCGACCAAATACAGCATAGCTATGGTACGAGGTGATCCGAAACAGCATTGTCTCACATTTGACAAGACCAGTTCTTCAACTGTGACACAGGGGGCAGCGATGGCGGAAGGTGGACTGGAAAAGGACATGGCTGTACAACCACCAGCGGGTCAGGATGCCCTTCTGCAGGAGCTGCGCTCGGGCTTCTGGGCGATGGAGGGTCGTTTTGATGTTCTTGATAGACAGCTGGACGCTATGAGTGAACACATTGAGCGGCACGACCACAGGCTAGATGCTGCAGAGAGTAGGGTCTCGAATTTGGAAGACGGCGCAGTGCAGACAACCAAGAAAGTACGACTAGAACAAAGTATGAAAACCATAGCCCAGAAATATGAAGACTTGGAAGCACGGGGCAGGTGGAATAACATTCGTATTCTTGGTCTTGCAGAGAGCACAAGACTTGACCAGTTTGTGGAGAGTCTACTAATTGTCCTTTTTGGGAGAGACCCATTCACGACTACATTTGTGGTGGAACGTGCTCACCGATCCTTGGGGGTGAGGCCTGCGCCCAGGTGCCCTCCCAGACCTCTGATTGCTAGGCTGCTTAACTTCAGAGATCATGGCACAGTACTGTGACAGGTGCGAGAAAAGGGGCCACTTCACTGGCAGGGATCAGCGCTGAGTATATTCCCAGACTTCACGGCAATGGTGCAAGAGGCCAAAAGAAAGTTCCTTGGAGTGAAGGCCAAGGTCCGAAACATGGGTCTGTGCTACGGCATGATCTATTCAGCGCGACTCTGGGTGGATGTGCATGGCAAGCTGTGCATTTATGACACACCGGCCACTGCACAGGAATTCTGCCAGCGATTCATAGTAGATCACGCAGAGCAACATCAGGATGGTGCTGATGCCTCGACTCTAGCCCCACCAGCGGACGTAGGCTCAAATTCAGAACAGGTGCCCAAATACAGAACACTGCTCAGGCTCTGAGGGAACAAACCCAGCACACACAAAAATTGTTGACTAATGTCAGCTGTGTGACCACATGTCACTGGCGCACCTGGAACACCCTTTCTAGGGTACTAGGAGGTTTTTGAATGCTTCAATTTATATCCAAACACCGCTTGGGAGGCGGATGGAGCATTGCCACCCCCGTTTGCGAATATGCATGTAGAGATATTAACTGGGGTGTTTCAATTGATATATTTGTATGCAATGTTTTTTCTGATACCCCACGGGGCGGGTTGTCCTCGGAACCGAAACTCCAGGGATGTATGGTTGTGGAGGAGGGTGATGGGAAAGTTGTCTCTTGTTGGGACTTAATGTTTATCTTATATTTCAGGTTAGCAGACGCACATTTCATCCTCAGACATGTTTACGCTTACCCATAAAGCATGTCGACAAAACACATTGACATAAGGCCACTTGCAGATATAACACTAGTGACCTGGAACATATGCAGTCTTAACAATCAACCAAAAGGCAAAGAAGTCTTGCATTACTTGCAATAACGACAGGTAGACATTGCCTTTCTGCAGAAAACCCACCTCCCCCCCCAGGGCTTCTACGTCCTTCGCCACCACATGGGGCCAACACCGCTTTTTCTTAAACTATAGCTCCTACGCCAAGGGAGTCGCAATTCTAACCCCTAAGCGATTACCCTTTCATGTATTACACAATCACCCGAACTGAGAAGGGAGATGTCTCATGGTCACAGGTCACCTGCTGTGGCATCGGGTTATGCTTGTAAATATATATTCCCCAAATACGGATAGCCCTGACTTCTACAAGCGCTTTCAGACCTCCCTAGAACACCTGAATATGGGTTACATTTACATGGAAGGCAACCTTAATATGCTGCTTAGCCCTAACCTAGACAGCACTGCCCAAAACCCACACACAAAACCGCGCACAAGAAAATCCCTACAAGAACTCTGTGATGCACTATCCCTGACTAACGTGTGGCGCAAGCGACATCCATCTGAACGTGTCTATACGCACCACGCAACACAGTATGACACATGGAGCCAATTAGACTATTGGCTACTCGCCTCAGGCCTGTTTCTTTGGTGACATCCATTGCTCACTTACCACGCACACTCACAGATCACTCCCTGGTAACGCTCAAGCAACTGATCCCTAGGGCGGAGGGGTTTGAAAGGGTATGGAGATTTCTTTGCATGGCACTACAAGACGAAGTTTTTCATACTGAACTACGCACTGCTATAAAGGAGTCATTTGAGACCAATAAGGGGTCGGAGGATACATGGGCAATGTTGTGGGATGCCTTTAAACATATGCCAGAGGGGTTTTCATATCTAAGCACGCTGGCGTCCTGTGAGACCTGCGCACCACACTCACACACATAGAGCATAAACTAACAGAGCTCGAACAAGCGCAACAAGAAGAGCCAGACCCAGACTTTTTACAAAAGCATGCTGTATTGCTGGAGGAATTCCAGGAGGCAACTACGAGGGAGGCGCACTATCTAGGGAAATACGCTACTGTCTGGTGGTATGGGTAAGGGGAAAGGCCCAGGAGAACACTAGTGAAACTACTGAGACCCCCACGTGGGAAATTGCATATCCCAGGGAATAAACGGGAAGACGGCAGGCTTGCCGATGATACTACTAGTATCCAAACTACTATACTCTCTTACTACACTGACCTATATATCTCCAGACTTTCCCCTAACGAACAAGGACGCACGCAATATCTGGAAGAGATTGCCATGGTGTAGCTATCCAATGCACAACAACAATCCTTAGCCGAACCCTTCACGATAGAAGAAATCCAGCAGGCAATTGAATCGCTAGATGGCAACAAAGCGCCCACGTTTGATGGCTTTATGTGCGCTTTTTATAAAGTCTACAAGGACCTGCTAGCTCCCCACCTCTTGGAGGTGAACAGCGAGGCTTTGGAAGTGGTTGTACTCCTCCCCACACTCCGGGAAGCAGTCATTATATTGCTGCTCAAGCCAGGGAAAGACCCAGAATCATGTGGCACAAATTGGCCACTCTCACTACTAAACACGGACAACAAGGTTTTAGCGAAAATGCTTGCCACCTGTCTATTGCTGCTCATGGAGCAAATAATTTCACCCGTGCACTCAGGGTTTATCCCACGCAGGTCCACAGCATTGAATTTACACTTATTGTTCGTTGTCATAAAAATAATTGATCTGTCCATTCCAGCAGCGGCGGTACCATTAGGCACCAAAAAGGCTTTTGACTCGCTGGAGTGGGATTCTCTACATGCTATACTTCAAAAAGTGGGGATGCCGGCAGGGTTCACTGCACTAATTTGAGTGCTATATACACGACCCGCAGACCGCATCCGCCTAAACGGCACGCTTACTTCAGCATCCCGCCTATCGCGAGGGACCAGACAGGGCTGCCCGCTGTCGCAGCTGCTTTTCATTATAGCCCTAGACCCCTTGATGCGACATTTGCAAATGAAACACCTGCATAGAGGGCTACAATTTAAACCTTTGCCCACTACTGGTCACAGCATACATGGATGACATTATCCTATATATATATGATATATATATATGATATGCTAGTGCCAATTTGATCCAGCTGATTCGTGAACTGACGAGGTATGGAGCATTATCAGGCCTCCAGATAAATTGGGGCAAATCAGAAATCTTTCCTCTTACAGCCGCAATGCACCCAGTGGATTGTGAGGCACCCCTGGTGTGGAAAGATAACACTAAATATTTGGGAGTACATATACACCTTGAGAAACACCAAGTATTGAGACTTAACTATGGCCCAGCAATGGCCAAGCTGACGGAACAAGAAGAACGTTGGATCAGGCTCCCACCCTCATTAGCGGGCTGAATTGCAGTTAAAATGATAGTACTATTCCAGAACATCCCCACCCCTCTAACAAATGCATTTTTCAGCACACTTCACTCCACTCTTACCAGACTCGTTTGGGGGGTAGACAAACACGTATTGGCTGGACCACGCTAACCCTATCATATGAGAGAGGGGGATTTAGAAATCTTAACCTTCACATATATTATCTGGTTGCGCAGTGCAGCTTCCCAAGGCATTGGTCCCACCCAGATGCGTGACTACCATACTCCAGAATCGAGATGGATCTGGTGTTGCCGGTGCAGTTAGTGCCTATTTTACCGGAGTACTTGCAACGCAATCCGCAAGATATATAAACAGTCTCTGCCACTAGCTGGGCATGGACGAGACTACTACACAAACTAAGCGGTGGCTAACGCCTGGATACCCATTACCCAAGAGGCATTAGTACAACGCACCTTAGCAAGATACTCCTTACACACCTTCGGTGACCTCTTCTGCGAGGGACACATATTCTCAAGAATGGAAGAACTGAAGATATACACTTTAGAAATGCTCCTGCAATCGACCACTTTGTGCTAAAGCGCCTACAGAGCGCACTTAAGGCCCAATTACCAACCTACCCACTAGAACCAGAGACATTCCTACCTTTGACACTGTTAATTAAAGATGATGCAGGGGTCATCTTATTTCGAAACTGTACCACATGAGCAGAGCGCTACACCCCGCACATGATACTAAACTCCGTACAGATTGGGAACAAGATTTAGGGCACACTTTAACTGACCGGACAATCTGCTGCACACAGACAAAGGTCATCTCAGTTAACCACCGACATAAGCTAATACATTTCAAGTTTATCCGCCGGGCCTATGTCACACTGGCTAAACTGCAGAAGATAGACTGTGGCCACTCAAGCAGCTGCCCTAAAGGCCAAGCCCCGATGGCTGCCGTCATACACTTGACATGGACATGCCACCAAGTGGCGGCATACTGGTGTGATATTTACCAAACATTGTCTACTATGGTTCAGATCCACATAGACCCCACTCTCCTGATGGCACTGATGGGCTATGTTTAAGAGCTCCCTAAATCCGTGCCCATATACGTTGCCATAACACTGCTACTTGCGAAAAGGGAGATAGCCATATGCTGGGGCAGTAAGAGACTCCTTGATACACATGCGTGGCTTAAGAGCCTGATGTACTGAGACACAAACAGAGAGCTTTATGCCTCCTTACAACCGCTGACATCCAGGCCCGGGACATTTGGCAACCACTGAGGTCCCACTTGCCCACACTAGACAATGAAGAGGGGGATCAGGAGGGGCAGAGAAAACCAGCACTGCAAGAAAAACTAACGTGAGGCACCAGGCTCCCAATAAGCCATACAACCAGGCCAAGAAGGACACATCGATAATAAGGTGCATGCACAACTGGGAAATTTGGAAAACAAATGCAAATGGGAACAGGCACAATGTTTGTGCATTTACTAAGATAGCAATGAGGCAAGAATGTGGAATGGAATACTGTGAAGTTATGTAACATGGTAAAACTGAGAAATAAAGTTTACAAAAAAAAAGGATAAAAACAGCCAGACTGATTTATTCCCCATGGCTGCTGTGCAGATGGTCGATAACATGAAAGAAAAAACTCTGTGGGCATTGTGGATCCAAATGGCACCAGCCCGGAAGGTCCTTTATTGAATTTGGCAGGCAGTGGTGATAAAACCTACAACTATTAATCTACCTCCTGCCTCATGCCCAAACGTTGTGATCGTTTCAGGGGTTCCAGAGCCAAAAATGGACCAAAGGGAATTGTTAGATTTTGGCAATTTATGTACTCATGTGGACTCATTTTACCTTATGATATGTTAAGATTTAGAAGGCTATGATTAGCAGAAACTGCTAGGCCCGAAGTGTGCTCTAACATGTAAAAATTACCCTAAAGCTTAGGTTAGCATTTGCGGCGTCCTTTTATATTTAGCCGCCATTTTGTATCATGATCGAAACTAAATGTCTATCTCATTCTTTTTGCCTCAGCAGAAGGCAACCTCGATGTTTTATTTCTTCAAGGTTGAGTTTCGCTGTTCCCATTCCTATGAATAAACTGTTCTGTCTCTGCATGTCTATCCTCCCTCGTAGCCCTGCTCCAAAGTTAGGAGGAGCCAAGCTCCACAAGGCAACCTTGAGATAGTGATAACGTGTACCCACCGTGCAGGTGGCTGCCCATCCTTCTGTGCCTTCTTTGTTCATGTACAGCTTATGCCAGTAACTTTCCATTGGGGGCGCGGTTGGGGAGTTGTGAAAAGAATGACTATGTGTTACCAAGGATCGGGGAACCAGACCCCTCGACAGACATCTATGGGTGCTGATCGGACTGGACTCCACTACAGTGTAATTTACTAATAAACTATTGTTTATTTTCTCTACTCTCTGATCGACTCTTCACTTGAAGAAGGCAAATAGGTGGTCATAAATGACCCGGGTGGCCCTTAACGGGCCGCTTCCTTCAGTTGGCGCCCAACGTAAGGCCCCTCCATCGGGTGTCCCATCCTCAACCGTAATCGGGTGTAAGGAAGACAGGGTTGTGTCTGGTCGGATCAGGGTAACCTACATGATAGCATTTTGCACTTGCAGCTGCCCGCCTCTCTGATTGGGCGGCTCCTTGTCTAGCGGATGCCCAGGCTGGGATCCTGAGAAGGCGGAACCCTTGGATCTGACCGTTTGGTTTGAAGAGTTGGCAGTGGAGAATAATCTTGGTTGACCTGTGTGCACCAGGTGAGTTCTATCTTGAATGCTTGGTAAGTGTGGCGCCATCTTGGTTAACTTGGTGGGTCTGTGGACCCTCGAAATACAGTGTTTTGCGAACGCTCTGCCAGGCCATTTGGAAATTTGGCCTACTTTTGAAAAGGTCTGGAGCTAAAGCCTGTCTCCTTGTTTGGTTACAGTCTTTGGACTGTTTTGTCTTGGTACAGTCTACGGACTGTCTTGTCTTGGTGCAGTCTGCGAGCTGCCTACGAGATCGGATCTTGGAAATGAGGAGAAAAGAATGGTGGCTGATCAGGCTGCGTAGTGGGCCAAAAACCCAATTTACAGTGTGGAGGATGTATTGAGTGTAATGAAAGATTATTAGCCTCTTGTACAGCAGCATGCGCTTAAACACATGTCGGCAACATTAATAGACTTGTGGGAACAGTGTTTTAATGGTGTAGTGCCACAGATCATATATGACATTCGAGATAGAGTGTATGTTACTGATTTGGCCCCTAACGATGTCTTCAGCAATGTTGTGACCCTGATTGGTTATCGTAGTAGGTTGCACCAGAAAACGCCAACTTTAGGTAAGCTGTTCCCAATGAGGGAGGTACACCCTATTAACCATCCTGAGATCCCAGAGCAGCGTAATGCAGCAAACGTTGTGACTCAGCAACGGGTAGAAGTTCATTTTCAGGAACAGTGGGTTTACACTCCTTGGAAGAGGAGTAAGTTACTATCTCTTAAAAGTCAGTCGCCGGATACTCGGAAGAATCCAATGGCCTATTACAAGGAGTTGACGGAGATGGCTTCCTCAACAGTAATGATGCTGACTTATATTGAGCTGTTTTTTGGGCTCTTGGTACCAGTGGATATTTGGAGACAGGTGCATATGCAGGATCATGCCGTAGAGTTGGGGGGACTTGGAATGTGATAAAGGCATGGGATAGAGACCGGAAGCCTGGCGAGAAGCCGAGGGCTGAAATATTAGCTTTGTCGGGTCGTATCATTCTCTTATCCCGCCTCGGCGAGTAGATTGGGACAAGTTAGCAGCGTGCCGTCAGAAGAAGGATGAAAGTGTGTCAGATTTCTTTACTAGGTTTGAAGGTGTGTTGTTGAACTTTAGTGGTCAAGACTTGTTGGTGGAGGGTGGAGTTCGATTGTTTGCTAACAGATTTGTTACGAACCTGCTTCCCGAGATTACGGCTCTGCTGTAGGCTTCGGAGAGTACATGGACTACTTTCTCCCCATCGGTAATATTGAGTTTGGCACAGTATTATGAGCACAGAGAGAATGAGGAGAAGGAGAAGGTGGAGAAAAAGTCTAAGGACCTGAAAACGAAAGTGTTAGTGCTGCAAGCGTTGAGGGGCAATGGCAGGGGGAGAGGTGGTTTGGGATCGGTCCAGCAGTTGCCTCGGGCGAATAGAAATAGTACTGTGGGTGCACCTGTTGGACCAAATCAATGTGTGTATTGCAAAAAGGAGGGGCATTGGAGAAATGAGTGTCCAGTATTGTTGAATAAGGCTGCGGCCCCACGAGGTCGGGGTTATGGAAGACGTGGACTTAGTGGAGGTAGCCGCGATGACATGCAATGGACGGATGCGTCGGTGGGTTGTAAGAATAAGAATTATTTTGATGATGCTCGAGGAGGGCAATATTATCATGATGATTATGATATGGATGAGGCTACAGGACTGTCTTACAGCTAGGATTGCCAGGGACAGCGCGAGGGACCAGTTTCAGTGCCTGTAGATTGGCATGGACCTTATGTCAACGCGGACATACATGGTACGAAAAATGAAATTCCTTATTGATACGGGTGCTATGAATAGCTCTGTTTCTCGTTCGTTGGTACCGGGGACAGCTCTGTCTGGCTAACATAATGTTTTGGTAGGTTTTTCTGGCATTCCGGTTGTGACCCCAAGACTATTGGCCGTTTCACGGTTGACTCTCTGTTTCTACTGACAAAGAATTGCGGTGAAAACTTGCTGGGATTAGATTTATTAAGGAAGCTGCATGCAACTATATTCTGTTCGCCAGACGGTGTTTACATGACAATTGGCCCTAAGGCGGTTAGCACGAAACAATGCTTTACTAAGGATACCACCTCCCTCCTGAGTTTAAGGCTGTGCCGTGTACTTTATGGGCTACAGGGGGTACGAATGTGGGGTTGTTAAAAATACCACCATTCTCTATCAAGATCAAGGATAATGCTGTACTACCGCGTGTTCCCCAGTATAAAATACCACAGGCTAGAGGGAGAAAGCCCTCTTGCAGATAATTCTGGATTTGATAAGGACAGGGGTGGTTGAGGAGACTGTGGCAAATGTTTGTATTAGCCCTATCCTTCCTATCCATAAGAAGGCTCCCTCTGATGCTCCTGATGGTCACCCTGATGTTTATTGCTTTATAATAGACCTGCGTGCGATCAATAAAATTGTGATCCCTCAATATCCTGTGGTTCCTGACATCACTACATTGCTAACGATGATTCCTCCCAACGTGAAATTTTTCTCTGTGAACGATTTGAAAAATGATTTCTTTAGCATACCACTCCATCCAGATAGCAGATATCTGTTTGGATTTTCCCTAGCTGGCAGGAGCTTCCAATTATGTTGGGCTCCTCAGGGCTATACGGAGAGCCCTAGTATTTATAGTCAAGCTTTGAATGGGCAATTGGATTCCTTGACGCTCCCCTCTGGTACCGTCTTATTGCAGTACCTCGACAACCTCTTAGTGGCTTCTGACACTGAGGATGGCTGCAAAGACGCAACTGTTAAATTATTGCTACATTTGCCACAGCAGGGACATAGAGTGTCCCTTTCCAAATTCCAGTATTGTCGACAGGAGGTCACCTACCTCGGTCATCTACTGTCGAAGGAGGGTCGTAGACTAACGCCTGAACGCATTGCTGCTATAACTAATATGCCTGTTCCTAAAACCCAGCGTGATGTACGTGCGTTAGTTGGCATTACTTCACACTGCCGTCACTGGATCCTTAATTACTCCCTACTAATAAAACACCTACTCCAGTTAACCACTAAAGATATGCATGAACCCTTACCTTGGACACCTGCATACCAGCAAGCTTTTGAACAATTAAAGGTTGTGCTTTGCTCTGCTCCTGTGCTTGGTACGCCTGACTATCAGAAGCCTTATGTGTTTTATGTACATGAGACGGCTGGCTGCGCGCTTTCTGTTTTAACACAGACCTTTGGAGGTAAGCAAAGGCCTTGCACTTACTTTTCTGCTATCCTGGATAACGTCACCAGAGCTCTCCCGAGCTATCTGAGAGCTGCTGCGGCAGTCTCTATCAGACAACAGTTATGGTACCCCATGCTGTGGATACGCTTCTGAATAGGACTAAAAAGCACTAGTGCACGTTTAACTGGCTATCAGCTCACCCTGTTTGCACTACATATCACCATCATACGATGTGCCACCCTGAATCCAGCCACACTACTACCTTTCCCTTCGGTGGACGGAGATGTAGATGTACACGATTGTGTGTATCAGACGTAGGAGGAGACGGAGGGACGGGTAGACTTGACTGATGTTCCTCTATCTAACCCACAAGGGGAACTATGTGTCGATGGCTCTTGTTTTAAGTTACCGGATGGCACCACTACAGCGTATGCAATAACAATGTTGCACACAGTTGTCGAAACATCATGTGTCCCATATCAATCGGCCCAGGCTGCAGAGCTTATTGGTCTTCTTCGGGCTTGTGAGTTGAATGAAGGCCTGATTGTCAATATTTATACTGACGGTCAGTACGCCTTTGGGATTGCTCATAACTTTGGGCGCCTCAGGGCGGAGAGAGGGTTCTTGATATCACATGGTTTACAAATCCAGAACGGCCCCTTGATACACAGACTTTGCCCGCCTTGACACTTCCGCAAAAAGTAGCAATAGTGAAGTGTAGTGCACATAAAGCGATTACTGATGATGTAGAGAGAAGAAATGTGTTTGCAGATCAGACAGCAAAAGAAACAGCTAGATCAAAAATGAAAAAGATGTTCGTAGCAGGTCCAGCTAGATGGGTGCCTGACAATGGAATGTTTGAGGACACACTAGATAGTGTTAGAGAGATACAGAGTGAGGCAACCATGGATGAGTTGGTAATATGGCAGGAGAAGACAGGGCGTCTAGATGAGGATGGGTGCTGAACAGACCTCTCAGGGAAACGAAGATGGATGATGCCCAACGCATATGTGCTACCTGTTGTCACTATGGCACACGGCCCAGCCCATATTAGTGCGGAGGGAATATGTAAGGTGTTAGACCCTGTATGGCATTATGACAATATTCCTACAGTGGCTGTTCATTTAGTAAAGCATTGTATGATCTGCATGATGCACAATCCTGGGAAGGGCACCACTACACCCATTGGCAATTTTGCACCGCCTTCCTTCCCTTTTGAAGTCCTCCAAATGGATTTTATCGAAATGGAACGAGTGAACAATCTGAAGTATGTATTGGTGGTGGTTTGTGCGTTCAGTAAATGGGTTGAAGCCTACCCCACTAAAGAGAATACAGCACTGGCGACGGCGAAGGCACTCATGAACAGCGCGGCGGCCATTTTGAAGTCAGGCGATGATAAAGAAGTGCCAAATAGAACAGAAAAAGGAGGAAACAAGCATTGGCAACGGCAAACAAGCACCAGAAGTGACCAAAGAAGCACTGGCAAAGGCAAATAAATAAGCACCATAAGTGAGAAACAAGCATTGGCAAGGACAACACCAGAAATAGAAAACAAGCACTGACAAAGACAAATAAAAAGACCAGAAGTGAATAAAGAAGCATTGGCAAGGACAAATAAAGAAACACCAGAAGTAGAGAACAAGCTTTGGCAAAGGCAAATAAAAAGGCAGCAATAAAAGAAAAGGATGGCAGAAAGACAAAATGCGCAATATCGGAGACCACTACCATTTAACCCATCAGAGCCACAAGCAGGAATACGGTGGGAGAAATGGATCAGGCGTTTTGAAAGATACATGGAAGCGACTGACGTGACAGCAGCGAAGCAACTAGGCCTATTCCTAAACCTAGCAGGGGATGAGGTTGAAGACCTACTAGTGACACTGCCAAAAGAGGAGACTACCACCTACGACAAACTAAAGGCGTGCCTGACAAACAAATTTGACCCGCAGAGAAATGTTGATTTTGAGCGATACACTTTCACGATCGCTTTCCAACAACAAGATGAAACGCTGGATGACTTCGCAACGAGACTGCGAAAGCTAGTAACGCACTGTGAGTTCGACAAATTCGATAACGAACAAGCCATCAGACTGCGCATCATAGAGGGCTGCTGTGACACGGAATTTCGCGCAAGAATTCTAAAAGAACCAACGTCTTTAGAAAACATCTTATCACTAGCAAGAGCGGAAGCAAGAGCGACAGCACAAGCAAAAGAAATGGAACGAGGAAAGGAACGATCAGTGGACCAAGTGCACCGAATGACAAACAACAACCGCACAAGTGGATGGAAAAAGGACAGAAATGGCCAGACAGTGGAGAAACGACCGGAAGGAACGTGCTACAGGTGCGGACTTGAATTTCCACATCGAGGGCCATGTCCGGCGTTTGGACAGACTTGTCAGAAATGCAATGGGAGAAATCACTATGCCAGTGTGTGTCAAGGAATGCAATTCAGGAATGACAGAGGAAGAACAGAAAGAGCACGAGTACCAGCCAGTAGGCATGTTCGACACGTCGACACAGGAACAAGGAGCCCCTCAATAGGATCAGAAGAAGAAGAAGAAAAAGAAGAGGGATCGACGGGACGACTATACCTCATGTCGGATGTCACTACCGAACAAAATGAGGAGGGTGAAAGCAGAGAAAGCAGATGTCTGGTAGCCAAAGCAAGATCAAAAAGACAGAATCGGGGACAATAGGTGTAGGGTCACACAAAGCAAAGTTCATTTTAGACAGTGGCACGACGTGTAACATCATGTGTGTGTCGGAATACGAAAAGATGAAAATAAAGCCAAGCTTGAGGCCGTCCCGAATTGAAGTCTTCACCTGGGGGTCCCGAACACCAGTAACAAACATGGGGAAATTCACAGAAAAACTGACATACAAAGACCAAAAGACGAAGGAAGAAATTCATGTATTAAAGGGCGACATCCCAGCGCCATGCCTTTTGAGCAACATCACGGCTCAGATGATGGGTCTTTTTGAAATGACTTACAATATATCAGACAAAGGAAGCATCCTGAATGAATACCCCAAATTACTGCAAGGCTTAGGGAAATTAAAAGGGCGGCAAATAACACTACACATTGATGAAACAGTAAGGCCGATAGCGCAACATCATCGGAGAGTACCAATACACCTGCAGCCACAGGTAGAAGAGGAATTGGATGCATTACTGAAGCAAGACATCATAGAACGAGCAGAAGGACCAACACCATGGGTGTCTCCGATTGTGGACGTACCAAAGAAAGATACATCAAAAATAAGAATCTGTGTCGACATGAGGATACCAAACAAAGCAATTGAACGCGAGAGGCATCCCGGACCACACCTTGATGACATGATCAGCTGTCTAACAGGCATGAGGTGATTCTCTAAACTAGACCTGTGCAAGGGATACCACCAGCTAGAACTAGATCCTCAGTCTCGATACATCACGACGTTTTCCACACACCTAGGCCTGTTCAGATACAAACGTCTGAGTTTTGGCGTATCGTCGGCTGCAGAAATATTTCAAGAGACAATACGACAAGTAATAAGGCCAGTAAAGAACAGCCTAAACTTACAGCGACGACATCCTGGTGTTCGGAAAATCAAACGAGGAGCACGACAAAGCGCTAAGAGAGGTGTGCTCTCACCTAGAACAGGCGGGTCTGACACTAAACAAAGAGAAATGTGAGTTGGAGCGAGACGAACTAGTATTCTTTGGCCACATCTTCTCCAAGAAAGGAATGCGACCGGATCGCAACAAGGTAAAAACGCTGGAAAGAGCACAACAACCAAGAGACGTGGCCGAAGTGAGGTCATTTCTTGGCCTGGCCAGCTACTGTGCAAGGTACATTCAAGACTTCGCTACAGTAAGTGCACCACTGAGGGAACTAACAAAACAAGGCCAAAGTTTTCGCATGGACTGAAAAGTGCAGCAAAGCGTTTGAGGAGATCAGAAGCGCCGTAACAGCAGTAGACCACCTAGCATACTTCGATCCGAGGCTATGCACTGAACTGACAGTAGATGCCAGCCCAGTGGGGCTAGGGGCAATACTGGCGCAACACCAACCAGGAAAAGACTCCCCAAGACATGTAGTAGCATATGGAAACAAAAGCCTATCGGATGTCGAAAAAGGATACTCCCAGCCAGAAAAAGAGAGCCTGGCGGTAGTATGGGCATGTGAACACTACCACATGTTCATCTACGGAAAACCGTTCACAATAATAACAGATCACCAAGCGCTGATAACAATATATGGAAATCCAAATGCAAAAATATCGCCCAGGATAGAGAGGTGGGGGATACGGCTAATGGACTACAATTTCAAAATAATACACAAACCAGGGAAAGAACACAATCCTGCGGATTATGTGTCAAGGCACCCCCTGCCACAAGCTTCTCAAGCGACAACGATGGCGGAGGAATACCTAAACTTTGCACTCAAACTGAACACACCAGCAACGATATCAATGGAAGAACTGGAACAGGAGACAAGGAAAGACCCCACCATGCAAGCAATGATGAAAGTGACGAAACAGCAAAGGTGGAGGCACGTCAACAACAACAACAACTGGGAAGAAGGAGTGAGAAAAGAAGAACTGCTCGCATTCAAAAAGATCAGCGAAGAACTCTCCGAAAGCGAAAATGGAATAATGATGAGAGGCACCCGAATTTTAATTCCGCAAACTCTGAGGAGAAGGACAGTAGAACTAGCACATGAGTCACATCGAGGGATTGTGGCAACAAAAAAAATGCTACGAGAAAAAGTGTGGTTCCCGGGACTGGACTATATGGTGGAAGACACCGTGATGCACTGCCACATCTGCCAAGTAACAGGTCCCCCATCAAAGCCGGAGCCACTGCAAATGTCCAAACTACCAAAGGCAGTGTGGACAGAACTGGCAGCTGACTTCTATGGACCGCTGGAGACAGGAAATTACCTGTTGATAATAATAGACAAATTCTCCAGATTCCCAATAGTGAGGCAGGTAGCTTCGACGTCAGCAGACGCAACACTGCCAGTCCTGGACGACATCTTCGCAGCATGGGGCTCACCACAGACATTGAAGACGGACAACGTGCCCCCATTTTCAGGCGAAGAATTCAAAAGGTTTATGGAATACCTCGGGATCAATCATCGACGAATAACTCCCCTATGGCCAAAAGCAAATGGGATGGCAGAACGGTTCATGGGAACCATCAAAAAGGCAATACAACGAGCAAAGTTGCCGCAGATCTCAATAGGACAAGCTCTTTGCCAGGTCCTAAGGGATTATCGAAACACCCCGCACAGCTCCACAGGAAGGTGCCCCGCGGAACTGGTGTTGGGGCGATCAAGCAGGACGAGGCTGCCACAAGTGAAAGAAAAGGAAAGCATAGAGCGACATGACATAGCAACAAGAGACACCCAGGCGAAAGAAAAGATGAAGGCATATGCTGATCGGAGAAGACACGCGGCAAGTACAAAGATCGAAGAAGGAGACACCGTGGTAGTACGGCAGAGACAAGTGCGAAAGTCAGACAGTGTTTTCTCAAGAGACCCACTGACAGTGACAGGAGTCAAAGGGCCAAGGATAACGGCTTCAGCCGGGCCATACCACATCACTCGCAACAGCTCGCACTTCAGAGAACTGAAATCGAAAGAAGAGGAGCTGCCAATACATGGGCTGAAGGAAGAGACACATGAGGAAAGAGATCAAGCGGACGACAGAACGCAACGACCGAGAAGAGAATGCAAGAAAACAAAAAGACTAATTGAAGAAATGTGAGGAGACAGAGGTCCGTGGAGACACTATCCCTCTCTCTCTCTCGCTCTCTCTCTCTCTCTCTTTCTCTCTCTCTCTCTCTCTCTCTAAATACGAAAAAAAAAAAAAAAAATGTTGTTTGCAACAAGGGGGGAGATGTCATGCCCAGACCAGGGGCACTAGGACCCTGGGACACAAGGGCAGAGGCCAAAGGACACTGGACACCAGTTCAGGTGAGGGGAGGGGGCACGGGGAACAAAGGGCATTCCAGGGCAGGACCTGAGGGCGAGAGGTCAGGGCCCACTGGTGAGACGACGAACAAAGAATAAAGAATACCTGAAAGCTCTGGTGTGTCTCGCGTGGTCTGTGGGGTCGGGAATACGACAGTTGGGATCAAGAACAATTCCCAAATCCTCCTGGTCCCACCAGCCTAGCCCAGATGGGCCTGTCTTGGAGACATATAATTTGTACAATGCCTCTCTACTATTAAATACAAAGGGTAATTCCAAGTAGCTTAAAAGATTGATGGAATCCTCTGCAAAGCTTTTTTGGGGAAATGTCTGGTGGCTGTCATTTTTCCCCTAATTTTGAAGCAAACTTCTTTATCCGTACACTTACACTGACAATTGTTTACGGGGAAACGGAATCTTCTGTAATAATGATAGTAATGCCTCCAATTGTTAACTCACACCTAGGTTTCTTATTCCTAGACCTGGTAATGTTTTCTGAATCCAAACAAGGATCTAAACACAAAGCACGTGTTAGTTTCTTCATTGTTATCAATATCCAGTGAATCTTGGCTTCAATCTCCTTCCAACATCTTTATGGCCCTTCCTTTCTTTTTCCTGTAAGTTTTCTGAAAATTACCTACAATGCCACACCCCGAACAGGGCATGTTTTGTCATTGATGAAATGGCCTGTAAGACAACACCTGTAACATTTGACTATATTTCTAGGATTTTCAGTTTTAGATTTCAGAGAACTGTTCACTCTTTTTCCAGTCTCTCAGAAAGTTTCCATCTGTGTTTTTCCAGATTTAATTTTATGCACTTCATCCCCAGTTTTGTAACTTGTGTCCTACATTAGTTCTTTGTTACTCTACAAAAGTACAGCGTTGGCCAGCCTCGGTCCGTGGAGGGAGTTCTGTGGGGCGGAAAGGCGGGGCGGGGGAGGGGCAGGGTGGGGGGTACTAAACACGCAATATGGATAATTGCAGGTAAGTAAACAATTAAATAAATAAAATGAATTTTGCAGCACGCGCTGCATCACAAAATGCGATGCAGCGCGCGCTACAAAATTCGTTTTATTTATTTAATTGTTTACTTACCTCCAATTATCCATATTCCAGTGTTTAGTACCCCCCACCCTGCCCCTCCCCCGCCCCGCCTTTCCGCCCCATGGACCTCCCTCCACGGACTGCGGCTGGCGTTGGCACATCTACCTGTCAATTCTGCACATTTGACAATGTGTATTACATCCTGCAACAGAGCTTCTCCTTTTGCCCATAGAATATCCTATATTGGCAGGGACGCAGCATGCATGAAAATTCGATCACATCTAAGCTCGCAATGTAAGGTGCCAAAGCAGCATGTTAAGGCAAGGTTCTTTAATGCAGATACATAATCCTCAATGGACTTGTGTTTAGGTTGTTTTCTGTGGCAGAATTTGTACCTATCAATACCTACACAAATTGTGTAAGGGAATAGTAAACATTTAAATCTTCCAGCAAATTGGTGAAAACATCGCCTTGACCAGGTTGTCTGTGCTTCTTTTGTGTACGATTATACGTTTTAACCTTGATGGCCCTAGACAGTGCAACAATACTTTTTTTTCTTTTTAGGGCTAAAATCCTCATCATCATCAAAAGTAAATATATAATTGAAAAAATATTCATGCCATTCATGCCATTCTTGTCATTTAAGAGAAGAATCTCCAGAAGAAGAAGTAAATGGATGAGGAGGGGTTACATTTAGCATATTACTAGATGCCATGGTAAATTACAAAGAATCAATGGAAGTGACGTGCAAGCAGTCAACACTTGGAGGTATTCCCACCGTAACTTGAAGCATAGGATACCAAGGGGCAGATTTATGAGGTTTTGCCGTAGGGAAGCGCAGCAGGCCTTCCTGCTGCGCTTCCCTACGGCAAAAGAAAAGGGCAGGGATGCGACGTATCTATAAAATGCGGCACATTCCTGTCCTTTTCCCCTGCGCCGGCGCACAATGGGCTGCCTGCGCCAACGCAGGCACCTCTGCACCATGGTGCAAGGGTGCCTGCATTGCGGAGATGAATATTTTTGTACAGGAAGGGAAACCTTTCTGTACAAAAATAATCACAAGACGTTTTTCATCTTTCTATGGGTGCTGCAGAATGCAGCACACATAGAAAAAGGAAAAACGAGGAGAAATAAAGATATTTCTCCCCGTTGCGCCTCCCTTACGCCTCCCCTGGGGAGGCGGAAGCTTTTGGCGCTGCCTCAGATTTACGGTTTCTCGTAAATCTGGGGCAGTGTCAAAAGGCCATGGATGTTGCTGGGAACGCCCCCAGCAACACCCATTGCACGCCCCTTTAACGCAGAACACTGCGTTAAAGGGACTGATATTTATGAGGCAGCATTAAGCCAAAAAATGTGGCTCAGTGCTGCCTGATAAATATCACGCAGGATTCTGCGCCACGGAACGTCACAAAAAGTGACGTTCCGATGGCGCAACGGGCCTCATAAATCTGCCACAAAGAACTCTGGGCTCCGTTGATGTTAGTGTAGACAGTGGCAGAAACGCTGCGTCAATCCTGCTGGGGTTGATCGTTGTGCCGATGCGTCTGAATGCTGATGCAGGGTAAATATGTAACTATGACGCCGGTACCTTGCGCCATACGTAGTGTGCTGCTTGACGTGAGTTGAATCTAGAAGATTGCCTGGTTGTTGCATGCATCAGAGAGGTAGATGCGGTGATCGTTAAGATGATCACGCTATGACACACTCGTGAGTGTGCGTGTAGCTGTGAGAAGGTCAGTGGTGTAACAGTGAGTTAACAGGGATACCTTATTAAAAGGCAGTTCACTGACTGTGTGTGCCGATACTGTTTCTGCCAAATCTTGAATTTAATACAGCATACGTTGCCAGCTGGCAGCTCAGCAGGCTATCAGTAGGCTTATCAGGAAATGGCAAGTGAGGAGGTTCATATGCTAGACACGCTAGTCGTCAAAATTGTGATAGACGTTCCACACGATGGATGAGAAGGAATGGTTTCTTACCTGTAACTTCTTTTATCTCTCAGGGGAATTTCCATGACAGTCAGGAGCACGGAATGGTCCCGCCCATGCGCAGGGACCCCGGAGCAGTGTGTGTGTGTGTATGTGTGTGTGTGCGTGCGTGCGCGTGTGTGTGTGTGTGTGAGAGAGATATATCTTCTTAAGTGTAGATTTTTGCCTTACTTCTGGCAGGCCTGCAAAGACACGACACTAAAGAAAAAGAGACAGATTATGCAGCCTATTTACCTAGGCTACACTGGCCAGGTTCTTCATCCTGAAGAGAAAAAGGGGCCAGAATAAGTAAATTTGAGATGATTTTAGTGTCAGTCAGTAGAAATATCTCTCACAAACCCTTTTTTATCTTCATGATAGAGATTAAGGGAGCAGGGAAGAGTAGCCTCATAGGCTGTCATTATATGTATAAAAAAGAACACTGTGCCTTTAAGGGACCAGGCACCACCAGTATCCCATCATGCATAGCAGGCGGCAATTACTTCAGTTCTTTTTTCTGGCTCCTGCTGACCGGATTCTGGAGCATTGAGCTCGACCACTAGTGGTCTTTTTCTTCAAAATACTACATTGAATTTCAACTTTTAGTGTTTCATTCAACGTTTTTTGTCTCTCCCTGCCTTTTTCTGTTATTTTCTGAGAGAAATTAGGAGCATTTTGTCAAAAAATGCCATCCCTTTTTGACAAGTGCCCGGCTTGTGAGAGAAAGAAGGCTAAGACAGACCCTCATGACATCTGTATCATTTGTTTTCCAGACAACGATGTTCCTAAAACTTGTCAACACTGTAGGAACTTCACCAAGCGTACTCTGAGAGACCGGGAGAAGATTCCTCTCCATGGGACAGAGGAGCTGGGAAGACTGCAGTCTGAAGGTGGGACCTCAGGCCTTGGAGAGAATAGAGCCTCTACCAAGTCTCTGGCAACAGCCCCCACAGAGCGTACTAGGAAGAAAGGGGCTCAAAAACGACATCGGTCCCGGTCGATGTCGAGGGCTTCGACGTAAAGAAGAGGTATGGTGCCAGTATGCTCGCCGCCGAGTTGAGGCACGGCGTCGACCAAGCGCCGTAGAAGGACGTCGAACACTCCAAGCAGGTCTCCTTCGAGATGCCAGCAGTGAAGATCGGACGTTGGTCGATGTCGAAGCTAACACGGAGTTTGACGTTGAGACACCGAAGATCGCAAGCTCGAAGCACGACGTCGAGGACCTCTCAAACATCGAGATGCCGTCAACACTCACCATCGACATCGACGTCGAGGCATCCTCTTTGAGAACATCCATGCAGTCCAGGAGCCATGCTGCAAAATTCAAAGAGAAGAGATTGGGGTGTACTATCTGGCCTCCGAATTTCGTCAGCAGATCTGGTCTGCATGGCAGACGCAGATGTGGACGGATGGACCGGTGAAGAAGGTCCGTGAACCACCATTGGCGTGGCCATTCTGGAGCTATGAGGATCAGAGGATCATCTTTGCTGACGATTGAGTCAAATTGATGACAACTTCCGGAATCAGGGGGATCGAAGGAAAGGCGTAGAGAAATCTGCCTGACCTTTCGATCCATAGGGCATTCGCCAGAGCTCCTGTCTGGTAGAACCGCAAAGCGAAGCTTTGGCATTTGCTGTTTTCTGCGGTGGCGAACAAGTCGACGCTGTGGGTACCCCATTGCAAAAATACGTCTTGTACCACGTCGTCTTGCAAGACCCACTCGTGGTTTTCCTGCAGGAGTCTGCTGAGAGAGTCTGCTTGAGCATTTTGGATACCTGGTAGGTGAACTGCTGTGATTGTCAGGTCTCTTGCAAGAAGCCATTTGCAGATTGTCTGAGACTCGCGGAATAAGAGTCTGGATCTTGTCCCCCATCTGCTTGTTGAGGGAATACATCATTGTGGTGTTGTCCATTTGAACAAGCAGGAAGGGGCTGTTGAACGAAGGGCAGAAAGCTTTTAACGCCAGATGGACTGCCTGAAGTTCCAAGAGGTTGATGTGGTACGAGGCTTCCTTCTCTGACCATTTCCCCTGGATCTGGAGATGACCCATATGTGCTCCCGAACCCAGCAATGATGCGTCAGTGACGACAGTCTGAGAGGGGATCTCCTGATGGAACGGAGTGCCCTGGAGGAGATTGGATGGGGAGCATCACCATTTGAGAGACGACTTCACATGGAGGGATAGCTGTATCTTGTCCTCCCAGTTCCCCGTCAGTTGGTCCCATTGATCCTCAAGACATTCCTGCAAAGGTCTCATGAGTAGACGGGCATTCGGTGTAAGGAATATGCATGAAGCCATCGAGCTGAGGAGAGAGGCGACTGACCTGACTGTTGGATGGAAAGCTTTCATTAGCTTCTGACATTTCAGAAGGATCGACACACGTCTCTCCTCCGAAGGAAACACTTTTGCCTTCACTGTGTCAATAGAGGCACCTAGATAATGCAAGGTCTTTACTGGGGTAGAAATGGACTTTTCGAGAGAGATCTGAAGACCCAGTCTCTGTAAGAGGTCGCAAGTCCAGTTGTAATGACGTTGTGCTTCTTGAGGTGAGGAGCCCTTGATGAGCCAATCGTCCAGATAGATAGACGAATACCTTGTTTCTCCAGAGATGGGCAGCGACTTCTGCCATGCACTTGGAGAATGGTCTGGGTGCTGATTTTAGAACAAATGGGAGGACCCGGTTCTGGTAATGGTCCTGTCCCACCACGAACCTTAAGAATTTGCAATGCTTTCTGGCAATTGGTATGTGAAAGTACGCATCTTGAAGGTCGATTAAGCAAAGCCAATCCCCTTGATACTGTTGAGGATAATTTTGGTGTAGAGCCAGCATCCTGAACTTTTCTCGCCAAATCCATTTGTTTGCTGTCTTGAGGTCTAGAATGGGCCTGAATTTGCTTTTGTCTTTCTTCTTGACAAGAAAGTATCGGGAATAAATGCCTTGTCCTCTTTGTTGGTGAGGGACTAGTTCCACCGCCAACTTCTGTAAAAGGATGTTGACATCCGCTCGTAAGAGAGGAAGCTGGAAGTTGGTTGGTTTCGGAGGGATGGAAGGCGGAGGACTGATGAACTGAAGGCAATATCCATTGCGCACAATATTCAGCACCCAAGAGTCTTTTGTTAGATTTCGACACTCTGTTGGGTAATGACTTATGCTTCTGGGGAACAGAAGAGGGGGAAGTAACGCTTCAGGGCTTCGGCCCAGCAGGCTGTTTACCCCCTTGAGGGTGTTGTTGAGAAGATCTTCCTCTTGGCTGTCATCACTGATACTACTGATAAGGTCGTTGTTGTTGCTGTGCACTTCCCTGTTGGCGACCCTGGTACCATGAGGAAGAGTGATCTCTCTAAGACGAGAAGGGTTGTTGATAAGGCCGGAAATATTTTCTCTGATCCCTAGATCTTTCTAGGCCAACCGTCTTCAGGGTCTCCATCTCAGCCTTCATTCGCATCATTTCCTCATTAGCGTGGGCACCAAAGAGAGTGGTACCAGAAAAGGATAGGTTTAAAATCCTTTGCTGTGCCTCTGGTTTGAGAGAGGTGAGACACAGCCATGATTGCCGCCGGAGACCTATCCCATGGCAATATTCATGAGCGGCTAGTAATGAAGAGTCCGCTGCTGCACTAATCACCTGGTTTGAAACCATTAGGCCTTCATTAAGGATTTCCATAAAATCTTCCTTTTTGTCCCTGGGCAGATGGTCCAGAAATTAATTGAAGGACTCCCAAAGGGCTCTATCATACCTCCCTAGCAAGGCAGTAGCGCTGCTGTATTCATGGACGTTTCAGCCGTTCTGCATACGTTCCAAATGCGCTGCGTGGATAATGGCGCTGGACCCGCATGGTTAGCAGTGAGGTGCTTTCGCGACCTGGATGGACCGCTATATATCCATCTGAAAAAAAAACCTGTGGTGAGAAAACCTCCATTATGCAGAACATTGCGGCACCCACTATGGATTGATTTTAAAAATGCACTACGCACACGCCCATGGGGGGGTATATTTAAACAAATCAGGTGCAATACCAACGATTGCTGCCATTCTCTGCCAAAAGCCAAGCCAGTGAACAAGGGCGAACGCACGCCCGAAACGCGTATGAAGTTTGGTGTAATCAGGCTGTGACAAGCGACGTTGCGGCCCTGCTACCCAGCGAAATAAAAGGATTAGACACGACAATGTGTGGCGCTTTCAATTGTGGGTGTTTTTTCGGATGGATATATATCTCCTCCAAGTTGGTTCAGCCTTGTCGGGTTATGGCAGCGCTCCTCATGGGTGCGTAACCCCATGGCAGAACCACGCCGCTTCATATCATTTCACAATCCTCTCCTGGAAGGAAAGGACAAAGCGGGCCGCACTCCCGTAGAATTTTGCAGCGTTAGGTTTATTTTCTCCTTACATCAAACGGGAACACAGGCAATAAGATCTACGCATTTTGGTATTACACAATACCTTGTATGCTTTAGGTTTATTTTCTCCTTACATCAAACGGGAACACAGGTACTTATTGTGTAATACCGAAACGTGTATTTTACGAACATTTTTAATTTGAAAGCAAAACAACAATCATTGCTGGTAGTTTATTTATATAAAAGAAGCTCCTGGCGGGTGAACGCATTATGTTATACATTTATGAACATAAAATAAAGTCCCACATCTTATCAGCTGTTTGCCCGGCCTCCTCACCGACTATGGTTGCCCATGAGTTTAAATAACTTTGGCCCAGATATACAAACATTCAGAATAGAGGCTTCCAAATAGCGGGTTTTTTTTTAATCGCTATTTAGTAATCCCTATTCTGAATGTACAGAAGTTTTATTTTTAATATAGTGATTCCTAGTAGTACTCATTTTGGCCTACCACATGAATATAATAATGAGATAAGTCGTAATTTGCGACCCATTAAGAATGACAGCCATCAGAGGAATGGTGACCTGCTAGGTTATGCAGACCATCATGTCCGTGATTGCTTTTAAAAGAAAACAGGATCCATTTCAAAACAAAAAAATTAACCATATAGGGTTCATTTTTTAAGAGTAGGCAGTAGTCCTTGGGACCACTGCGTGCTCTCACAAATATATATATTTTTTAATTCTCAAATGGGAAGTGGTCCCTTAGGGACCCCTTTGCATTTGCAAATGGCTAACAACCTCCTTTGAGGAGATGGTAAATTATTACTGTTTTGCCATTAAAAAGCAGTCGCAAAACATTAATACATACCACAAGGAATCACTGTTTGGATGGGGTACCCTAAACACGCCCCTTCCAAATAGTGGTTCCTTAAGATTTCCTTAACCCATTTAGAGACTTGGTAAAATGCCACTTAATCACTAAATGGGTTTAGTACATTTGTTAAAAGCCATTTAGCCCTCACAAAGCGTTGATTTAGAGAATTTAGGCGTTACAACCACTAGATAGCTTTGCACATCCTTTGTTATTTGTTAGTGCATGCAAGTGTTTAATGATAGTATTTTGTTTCATGAATGTGGATATTCTAACATGGTGCTTGTGGGTGAGTTGTTTAAGGAGGAGGTACCTGTTTTACAGCAGTTAAGAGTCAGGTGTCCATTGATAATAGTACTGTGAGACTGAGGCCGTCTAGCGAGTTTATGCCTGTGTTGAATGCCTGGGTGAGCAACGCGCTGCTCCAATCAAGGTCAGACTGGCCTATAGGCCAATCCAGCAGTGCAAGATTGGATGGTCTGACAGATTATTGTGTCAACTGTTTTTTGGGCTGTTTTTGGGTCTGTTTTATGGTCTAGTAGGACGTTTTTTGGATCGAGCCTAAGTGCAGCGCACATGCGCTGCACGCTCTGCAAGGCGTGCTGTATTAGGGTATGCACTGGAAGCCACTCCCACTCCCCACCCATATTTGTTCTTGGCATGTGTCATTGTCCCTCATAAATGATGGCTTCTGATTCGTTAGTAGGCTTGTTAGTCCCTCCTTGGTACTGCTTTGTCTCCATTTGTTACCGCCCATAACGACTGGACCTTTTACTTGTGGTGTTACACTGTCTGCGTTATGTAGACGGTTGCTGTCCGGTTTCTGCAACTGTTTTTAGGTCTCGCGCCTAGCGTTGCACTGCGCAGCAGTGCTCGCGCAGCGGGAGTCCTTTTGTCCGGGGTTCAGAAATGGACCCTGGAATTGTACACGCTCGTGCGTGTTTTTTATTTTGTCTTCTATTATTGGGCTTTTAGTGGCTGTATTTTTTAGACAGAGCACGCAATAGGCCAAAGGCGGGCGCATCGCTCCGCCCACGGCCTATTGGTGTCTGCTACTCACACTAAAGCCTATCTGGTTTCAATTATCGTGCCCAGACACGGGCATGATAATTGAAAGCATATGGCTGTCTGTGGCGCGTGCACGCGCACCATTGGCGGCTGTCTCTGCATCCAAAAGCGATTGCTTTTGGTTTCGCGATCACTTTACTTGTAGCTTTGCTTTCAGTTTTGCGATCACTTTACTTGTGGCTTTGCGGCTGCAATACGGTTTGTTGCTTAATTGGGAGGAATGCGTGGCTAATCTTTACGCGGTTACAAGGTAAAATAAATGAAGGCGGTTACAAGGCAAAGTGAATGAAAATGCGCTGCAAATATTTACTTAGTTACAAGCTAAAATAAATGAAAAATGCGCGGCAAATATTTACGCGGTTACAAGGTAAACAATGCCTGCCTAATAATTGCACTATACTTCTCTTTTTCTAATGTCGCGTCAGGCTTACTGAAGTAATTGACTGTATCTGCTTAGCTACAAAACAAGGACTCGTTGGGGCTAAGTCATACTTTCTGACTGGACTGAAAACGTGTGATTTTGGATAGAGTTCTATCTCTTTCCGTTACCCGATTCCCTTAATCTAAAATGGCGCTTGCTTACAAATAGAGTTATTGAAATATAGACAGAAATACACAGAGCTAGACCTAGGTACAGGAAAACAGACGTACACACATATAGAAAAGGAGATTAACAAGCAAAGAGATATACAGAAACAGAGGCACATAAACAAAGCTAGAAACTGAGACACATAGACAAAGAGGAACAGAGGCAGAGATAAAGACAGAAACTTATAAACACTAAAAGGCACATACAGAGTTTGATACATACACGCAAATACAGTGTACACATAGGTAGACACATATAGTGGAGCATGACGGGCGCAGAGGAGCATATACAAAGACAGAGACACACAGATAGACAGAGAGAGATAGAAACGCACAAACTAAGAGAAAGATGAATGCACTATGAGAGAAGAAACATACAGTAAAACAAATACATCTTGTGGCTTTGCTTTCAGTTTTGCAATCACTTTACTTGTGGCTTTGCGGCTGCAATACAGTTTGCTGCTTAATTGGGAGGAACGCGTGGCTAATCTTTACGCGGTTACAAGGTAAAATAGCAGTTACAAGGCAAAGTAAATGAAAATGCGTGGTAAATATTTACTTAGTTACAAGATAAAATAAATGAAGGCAGTTACACGGTAAAAAAAATGAAAATGCGCTGCAAATATTTACGCGGTTACAAGGTAAACAATGCGTGCCTAATAACTGCACTATACTTCTCTTTTTCTAATGTCACGTCAGGCTTACTGAAATAATTGACTGTATCTGCTTAGCTACAAAACAAGGACTCGTTGGGGCTAAGTCATACTTTCTGACTGGACTGAAAACGTGTGATTTTGGATAGAGTTCTTTCTCTTTCCGTTACCTGATTCCCTTAAGTTATGTGTGGTTGTGTGTGTGTGTGTGTGTGGTTGTGTGGGTGGCTGTGTGTGTGTGGTTGTGTGTGTGGTTGCGTGTGGTTGTGTGTGTGGTTGTGTGTGTGGTTGTGGTTGTGTGTGTGGTTGTGTGTGTGTGCTTGTGGTTCTGTGTGTGGTTGTATGTGTGGTTGTGTGTGAATGTGGTTGGGTGGTTGTTTGTGGTTGTGTGTGTGTGTGTGATTGTGTTTGTGGGTGTGTGGTTGTGTGTGGTTGTGTGTGTATGTGTGTGGTTGTGTGTGTGTGTGGTTGTGTGTGTGTGTTTGTGTGTGTGTGTGTGGTTGTGTGTGTTTGTGTGGTTGTGTGTGTGTGTGGTTGTATGTGTGGTTGTGTGTGTGGTTGTGTGTGTGTGGTTGTGTGTGGTTGTGTGTGTGGTTGTGGCTGTGTGTGTGGTTGTGGTTGTGTGTGTATGTGGTGTGTGTGTGGTTGTGTGTGGTTGTGTGTGTGATTGTGTGTGTGGTTGTGTGTGTGTGTGTGTGTGGTTGTGTGAGTGTGGTTGTGTGTGTGTGGTTGTGTATGTGTGGTTGAGTGTGTGTGGCTGTATGTGTAGTTGTGTGTGTGGTTGTGTGTGTGTGGTTGGGTGTGGTGTGTGTGGTTGTGGTTGTGTGTGTGGTTGTGGTTGTGTGTGTGTGGTGTGTGTGGTTGTGTGTGGTTGTGTGTGTGATTGTGTGTGTTATTGTGTGTGTGGTTGTGTGTGTGTGTGTGTGTGTGGTTGTGTGTGCATGGTTGTGTGTGTGTGGTTGAGTGTGTGTGGCTGTATGTGTGGTTGTGTGTGTGGTTGTGGTTGTGTGTGTGGTTGTGGTTGTGTGTGTGGTTGTGTGTGTGGTTGTAGTTGTGTGTGTGGTTGTGGTGGTTATGTGATGTGTGGTTGTGTGTGTGGTTGTGGTTGTGTGTGTGGTTGTGTGTGTGGTTGTGTGTGTGGTTGTGGTTGTGTGTGTGGTTGTGGTGGTTATGTGTGGGGCTGTGGTGGTTGTGTGTGTGGTTTTGTGTGTGTGGTTGTGTGTGTGGTTGTGTTTGTGGTTGTGGGTGTGTGTGTGTGTGTTGTGTTTGTGGTTGTGTGTGTGGTTGTGTGTGTGGTTGTGTGTGTGGTTTTGTGTGTGGTTGTGTGTGTGTGGTTTTGTGTGTGGTTGTGGTTGTGGTTGTGGTTGTGTGTGTGTGGTTGTGTGGTTGGGTGTGGTAGTGTGATTAAACATCACATAATTAAACTGTATTCAATACAACATAAATACACTCCACATAACACTAAGTACTACATAATTGCATGTCACATAATTACACTGTTCTCAATGCAACATAAATACACACCTTTCACTCAAGTTTGTGCTATATTAAAAAACAACAAAAAAACATTACTGAATCTTTGAGTTGCATTATTATTAGAAATGCCAACAGCTCAAACTTTAATAATGCGAGACCTATTGCATTGAAAATGCTTGTTTAAAATGTATTTATATTTGCTTACGGAGGTTTGATATGTTTTGACCTCCCCCCGTGCCCCGTCAAGCTCCTCTGTTTGCTACTTGCTTTCAGAGGTTTGATACGTTTTTGCGCCCTCCCCTCGTCAAACTCCTCTGTTTGTGGCCATACTGGGTGCCGCACAAAAGGCTTCCGGCCGGCTTTGTCTCTCAGTAAAGTTTAAAAGCAGAACCCTTTGCTTCTGTGCATACAATAAACAAAATTGTTTTAACTGACCGTCATTCCCCAGTGTGCCTCCCCTGCTCAGACATGGATACGGAGGACTGGAGGCTGCCAGACTGTGGAGGTGAGGCGGGGGTGGTGGAGGCAGCTCCTTTCCTCATCCCTTCCATTTGCTACCCCACGCACGTAAACATTTCCATTCTCTAATATTTGAGTTAATGCGTGGGTTAAACTGCAGTGTTTTCTTTGTTTCTGCGCGATGCTTCAAGTGATGTGCTTCTGCCTACATTGCATGCATTTTTACAAACATTTTTTATTTGAAAGCATAACAACAATCATTGCTGGTAGTTTATTTATATAAAAGAAGCTCCTGGCAGGTGAACGCATCATGTTATACATTTGTGAACATAAAATAAAGCCCCACGTCTTATCAGCTGTTTGCCTGGCCTCCTCTATTGTGGTACTGTAAAAATCGGAACCGTGGAGGTGGCATGGTCCCACCATGCCGAGTTTGGTATCAGCGAACCGCAAATGAGCAACGCGGTATGTATGAGTGTTTTCATCATGTTCCACTGATGAATTCACCGTGTATACGATACTACATATTGTATCCATAGGTTCCATTTTACAGTAGTAGCCATTTTGTGGTTGCCCTCACATAGGCTGCGCACTAAGGCCATGCCTAGGCTTAAAGGACACGTACACCTTCTGTGACTTCTCTCTGACCTGTGCAAGCCGACTCCGCTGCCCGAGGTCAATCCTGTCCGGCCGGTTCCTTTCTCGCGGCCTAATGTGATTAGCATCAGGGCTCGACCCATCATAAAGCCCCTGTTCGCACACGATCCCTGACTAAGCTGTTTTCACACCTGACTCTGTTTCCTACTTTATGGTTTGTTTTACGAGCAGGACGTGCCCGTTTTATTGGGGTCTGCTGTTATCTGATGAGGGTTCTGCGCCTTGCTGGGTACAATAACTGCATGCTTAATGAACTGAAATGTGGGATTGTCATTATGACTCTGCTGTTCCTTTGAAACTAAAATATGTGAATGACCACTTGTAAAACAGGGGCGGTGTTACCCCCAAAGCGTAATTTTGTGTATATAAGTAAAGACTGGGTTTTGGTTCAGGAGCAGTCTCCTGAGAACATACATCGTGTTGTACTTCTCGGATATCTGTGATTGGTCTGCAGCCAATAAAGACGGTCTTGGAATTCATCTAGAAGACTCTGTGTTTCTGTGGGTCTGAAACAGGAAGAATCCGAAGTCTTAGGGTGTGTTCCCCTGCACCGCTGGGTTCTAAAAACCCGGTACTTCAGTTAGCGCCCAACTCGGGGCGATTTCAGTGGTACCGGTCCAAGCCAGAGGTTCGTGAGGAGCTTCGTGTGGAAATTCTGGAGGAAGGCCGCCACTTCATCGACCCCTGCATGTCGACGTGGTCCAAAAGTCTTTTCTGCGAGGTTCTCCGCGTCCCGACGGCTACTAAGGACTGCTGCCCTGATTAATCGCCCTGTTTTGGACCCTTGACGATTTGGTAGAGCGAAACAATTGAGAGAGTCTTCTGGTGAAGTCATCGATACCTCAGTTAAGTATAAGTGGAGCGTCTCCCAGTTTGTTTGGTATCCTTTGGGATTTTGGTATCCTTCGGGATCGGTTTGATTTGGGTCTTGCAAGTGCCAAAGCCAGAGGACTCGTGTATTCACGAGACTATCGTATTCGATAATCCTTTGAAGTTTGAAACTAGACTAGTGAGCAAAGATGCCTGGTTCTAGTATATTTGGAAATTTGTTTTGTTTTGGTTGTAAAAGGGACTCCCGATTGGAGGATTCGTGTCCGGTTCCTCCAATTGGAACTCCAACTTATGAGCTTTATGTGAAACATGGCGTGGGCCCCATTACGTATAATGAAGTATGGGTCCGATACACCAGAAAGGATGGTGTTTTAAAATGGCCCCAAAATGGTAGTTTCGACACAGAGATCCTAGATAATTTAGAAGTTAAATTGTTCAAGAAGAAAGCCCGGCCGGCAATGTTTGATTCCTTCCGCCTATGGCGAAAGGAAGCCAAACAAAAAGAAATTAAATTAGCAAAGAAACATAAAAGAGAGAGAGGTATGTCGATCATGCAAGCAGCTTTGCAGTTTAAGGATAATGAAGAGGACCGAATGGATGAGCAGTTGCATAGGCAACGCAAACTAGTCATTGATAAATGTTACCCAGTGTTGCCACCCCTTCAACAAGATGAGTCAAAAGAGAAAGAGAAAGATTCCCTAATGTCCCATTTGCTAAGTTCGCCACCCCCTTATGCGCAAAATGCTACAGCGCCTCCACAGCCCGTCAATGTGCAGCCTCCAGCTAATGCGCAGCAAGCTTTCCCGCAGCCGCCAGCTCCTCCTCAGCCAGCTCCTGTCCCGGTAGCACAGCCTTCCCAAGGGCCGCCGATTTTGCTACCTACCACTTCTGCGCCCCTTGCGGCTTTTCCGAGCACATCAGCTGCCTCTCTTGGTACCCTACCTACTGCTACCCCTGTATCTGTATCTGCACCCGTTTTCCTTCCCTCTGTTTTTCCCTCGGTTCTTGCCTCGACTTCTCCTTCTGCACGACAGCAAATAGCTAGTGCAGTCACTAGTCTTATATCACCCCTCTTTGGGTCGTCTACTACGACCCCTGGTCCACAGCGTAAGCAGTTACGTAGTCAAATACCTGGTTCTAGAGAGAAAGAAGAACTGGACCGCATGGCACGTAGATGGGTTGTTTATCCTTCTAGATATGATGTAGAGTCTGTTGTTAATGTTTTTCATCAGTGGGAAGCGCCACAACAGCGGTACGTTTTTGAGAAAATGTGTGAAATTCTATGTGAGGAATTGGAAGATAATGATGTAGACTCCAGTCCGCAAGAGTTGAGTCAAGTGCGATTTGAATTTGGAAAAGGTACGATTGTGGGTTCTGATGTTGAGAAAGCAGTTGCGACACTTCTGTCTTTCAGGAATGGGGATTGTCAGCAATCGTTGTTTGGACAGGAATTCCCTGAAAAGAAACAAGTAAAAGCGCGTCAATATCCGATGCGTGAGGTTCCTCCAGTTTGGAGATCTGGTGATGCGAATGCTAATCCACCTATTCTGGCACATTTTCAGCGTGTTTGGGTACATGTTCCCTGGAAACGATCTGAAGTTTTAGCCCTTAAGCAGACATTGCCTGACCCCCGTAAGAACCCTGCAGGATATTATAAGGAGTTATCACAGACTGCAGAATCATGTGTCATGAACCTGGCAGACATAGATATGTTGTTCGGAAATGTTGTTCCACAGCCTTTGTGGGGATTGATTCGTAATGCAGATCATGCTGCAGAATTAGGTGACACATGGGCTAATATTATTAATGTGGACAATGGACAGGTCGGTGGTGCCAAGCCTGATCCCGTGGTAGCAGAACTCCCTGGTAGAATAATTAATTATATGAAAACTCTAATGCCCGCAATACGTGTAAATTGGGATAAATTATCCGCGTGCAAACAGAAGAAAGATGAAACAGTGTCCGATTTCTTCACTAGGTTTGAAGAAACATTTATCGACCACAGTGGTCAGGACATGAGTACAGAAGGTGGCCAACGGTTATTTGTCGATAAATTTGGGCATAATTTACTTCCAGAGTTGTGTAAGAAATTAAAAGATTCGGAGAGTTCTTGGGCAGTTTCCTCTTCAGCACAAATACTGGCTACTGCACAGTATTATGAAAATAGGGATAAAGATGAGAAGGATAGAACAGATAAGAAAACAAAAGAGTTGAAAACGAAGGTTCTTTTACAGCAGGCTTATCCGCCACGTGCAGGTCAGAATAATTATAGGCAAACACAGGGTATCTATCAGCAACCCCAACAGTTTCAGAATAATCAGCAAATGTATGGGTATTATCAACCACGTGTCCCTATCGGTCCCAATCAATGTTCGTATTGCAAGGAGGAGGGTCACTTTAAAAATAATTGTCTCAGATTGTTACAACGCACGAATAATGCTTATGGCGCAAGAGGTAGAGGTGGCCAGCAAGCCCCAAGAGGTAGGGGGCGTGGGAATGTTCCCCAGAACGCGCGTCCTCTTCCGCCTCAAAATACGATGAATAGTTTTGATCAGCAAGCCAATGCGACCGGCAAGACAGCGCAGTACTATAATAATGACTACTATGCAGAAGATGATAATACGGAAGGGGATGATTACTAGAACAGCCGTAGACAGAGAGAGGGAGTTGTTTCAGTGCCAGTGGACCAGAGCCGACCGTATGTTAAGGTGACTACAGCGGGTATAACAGAGCCCTTTCTGCTGGACACTGGTGCTGCAAAGAGTTCTATTATGCCCTCCAAACTCCCTGGCGCGCCTTTGTCTGGCGAAATGAATGTTTCCGTAGGTTTTTCTGGCGCCCCGGTTAGGAACCCGATCTCAAGTCCTATGGCCCTTTCTGTTGGACCTTGTGAGCTGAAAGCACCCCTCATCCTAACAACAGGATGTAATGAAAACTTGTTAGGATTGGACCTGTTGAAGAGATTACATGCGACATTATATTGTTCTCCCTCAGGAGTACAACTTACGCTGGGTAAGGAAGTAATTTCTCCCATGTATTTGTCAAAGAATGAATTGCCAGCCGAATTGACGTCTCTTCCTGATGCCCTTTGGGCCACTGGCCCTAACGATGTGGGCCTTTTGGAAATACCGCCTTACGTTGTCACTTTATAAGCCAATGTTAAATTGCCCCGCATTCCTCAGTGTAAGATCTCTAAGGAAGGTGAAAAAGCGCTGTTAGCAATTATCTATGATTTAATTGAGAAGGATGTCATTGAAGAGACAAGAGGCAACGTTTGCAATAGTCTGGTTCTGCCTGTTTTGAAACGTACTGACCCTTCGCAGCCACCTGTTTACAGATTTGTGATCGATCTTAGAGAGGTCAATAAGGTTGTTGTGCCACAGTTTCCAGTGGTCCCTGATATAACCGCCTTGTTGACTATGATCCCAGCTTCCGCTGCTTGGTTCTCAGTAATTGATTTGAAGAATGCTTTCTTTAGTATCCCGATTGCAGAGGAGGGCAGAGATATTTTTGGCTTTTGTTTAGGAGGTCGAAGCTTCCGTTTTAAACGTGCTCCACAGGGCTACTGTGAAAGCCCATCAATATACAGTCAGGCTTTAAAAGCACAGCTGGATGCCCTTGTTTTACCTAAAGGTGCTACCCTTATCCAATATGTTGACGATTTACTAATCGCTGCAGATACTGAGGAGATTTGTAAACGAGCTACATCATCATTGTTGCGCCATTTGTCTACCTTCCATCACAAAGTGTCTCTCTCTAAGCTGCAATATTGTCGACAAGAGGTGACCTATTTAGGTCATCTCTTCTCGATGGAGGGAAGGAAGCTGACCCAAGAAAGAATCCAAGCCATTGCACAATTAAGCGTGCCAAAGACAAAGAGAGAAGTGCGTGCTTTCCTGGGCATCACTTCATATTGTAGGCACTGGATCCCGAGTTTTTCTTTATTGGCAAAACCATTGCTAGCATTAACATATAAAGATATACCAAATCCTGTCCCATGGTCTGAAGAGTGTCAGAAAAGTTTTGTGGAATTACGAGAGGCATTATGTTCAGCTCCTGTGTTGGGTACCCCCGACTATAGTAAGCCTTTTACCCTGTATGTTTATGAAAGGGACGGTTGTGCATTGTCAGTACTGACACAGCCTTTTGGAGACAGACCGCGCCCATGTGCGTATTTTTCATCGACTTTGGACCCTGTAGCGAGGGCATTGCCAAGTTGTTTAAGAGCTACAGCGGCAGCAGCTGCGTCTATTCGACAGTCTGCTGGACTAGTGATGAATAACACATTGATTGTAATGATTCCTCATGCAGTGGACACATTGTTAAATAGGACCAAGACACAGCATTTAACTAATGCTCGATTGTCAAGTTACGAGTTGACGCTGCTAGCAAGTCATGTACACATAAAGAGGTGCAATACGTTGAATCCAGCCACATTACTGCCAATTTCAGCAGACACAGATGAGGTTGAACAGCATGATTGTCTGTTCAGAACAGAAGAAGAAACAAATGGGAGAGTGGATCTTAAAGATACTCCCCTGGTTGAATGCGATGGTACCTTATGGGTGGATGGTTCATGCTTCAAGCTTCCGAATGGTGATACGACTGCTGCGTATGCTGTCACGACTCTGCACACGATTGTTGAAACTGCACGCATACCACATAATTCGGCTCAAGCAGCAGAATTAATTGCACTCACAAGAGCATGCGTGTTGTCGAAAGGAATGAAAGTGAACATATATGCTGACAGTCAGTACGCTTTTGGTGTGGCCCATAGTTTTGGGCGTTTGTGGAAGGAACGTGGGTTCCTGACTTCGCATGGAGCTAAGATTCAGAATGGTGAGTTAGTGAATGATCTCCTTGAGTCACTGACCTTGCCATTACAAGTTGCGATTGTGAAATGCAGCGCACACAAGAAGGTTACCGATGATGTTGGGCGTGGTAATGCATTTGCTGACGAGATCGCGAAAGAAACAGCAAAAGATGTGACAACCCAAATGTATGTTGCAGGCCCCGCAAGATGGGTTGGTGATGTTGGAATGTGTGAAGACACGATAGAGAGTGTGAAGTCCCTTCAAGCTGAAGCCACAGAAAAAGAATTAAGTATGTGGAAAGAGAGTAAGGGTAAATTAGATGAAAACGGTTGTATGATTGATTTGTCAGAACACCGGCGTTGGTTGTTACCTGATGCGTATGTGCTTCCAGTGGTTACGATGGCGCATGGAATGGCACATATCAGTGTGAAAGGGATTTGTAAGTTGTTGGCTCCAGTATGGCAGAATGCTGGAATCCCTAAATGTGCAGAAAATGTAGTCAAAAATTGCATGGTATGTCTGAAATACAATCCTGGTAGGGGAACCCCAACTCCACTTGGTCATTTTGCGCCTCCATCATATCCTTTTGAAGTTCTGCAACTAGACTTCATCCACATGGAAAGGTGCAACAATTTGAAATATGTACTGGTTGTTGTTTGTGCTTTTTCAAAATGGATAGAAGCATATCCCCTAAAAGACAATACTGCCTTATCCACAGCTAAAGCCCTAGTTAAAGAATTTTTTCCTAGGTTCGGAATGCCAAGGATGGTATGGAGTGATAACGGGAGTGAATTTGTAGGCCGAGTGATGAAGGATGTGTGTGAGGGACTAGGCATTAAGCAAAAGTTTCACGCTGCAAATCACCCCCAATCAGCTGGATTAGTAGAGTGCTACAATGGCACCTTGAAGCTTAAATTGGCCAAAATTCAGGTGAGCTCCGGCCTTAAATGGCCTGACGCTCTCCCCTTAGCACTCCTGTCAACAAGAATGACTGTACATTCGCGAGTGGGACTTAGTCCATATGAGATAGTGTTTGGCCGTCCGGCCAATGTATGGGGAGTGCCAAGGCCGACAAAGTTCAGTGAAATCGAATATTCAGTACTGCTTGATTACCTGTATGAATTGACGGCAAAATTGCGTGTCTTACACCAACAGGTTCACGATACTCTGCCCCAGGCCTCTGAAGCTCCAGGACACCCTATTAATCCTGGAACGTGGGTGCTAGTTAAAAATTTTCAACGTGCAAAGAATGATGAGCCCCGTTGGATCGGCCCCTACCTAGTACTGCTATCAACAAGATCAGCAGTTCGAGTGAAAGGGAAAAAGAATTGGATACACGGCATACACTGTAAGAGGATCCCTTTGCCCCTACCGTATGATCGGTGGGTCCAAGAGGGGATCGTTGACTCCGAGGCTGAGACTGTGCCTCGTTTTGTGCCATTTAGCGATGCACGTGTAAAGGGGACAAATACAGAGCGAGAAAGTGACGACATTCTGCAGGAAGCTATATCGCCATCAATTCGATTGGATACCACAGAGCCTGAACTCTTGTTTCAAGACCAGACAGTGTCTGGCAGAAATAGGTATAATTTGAGGCCAAGAACTATGGACAAATAAAAATTCTTTTCCTTTGATATTTCCAAAAGTGCAGCTCTCTCATCTGAGAAACTTTTTGACCTTTTGTTTTTCGAACCACCATCCGGGTTCAGCTGCAGGGTCGCGGTGCCAAGACTTTGGGGTACAAGCCGAAGACGCGAGGTTAACGGTTCTGGTTGGTCTAGGGCGTTCCCTGAACTGACAGGTGTACTCCTTAGCAGAAGATACTCATCCGCCGCGAGCAGCACAATTAGAGGATGGAGTTTTTCAGGATGAAGAAGCCCACCAAGGAAATTAATTTCAAGAGCAGAATATGTAAAATAATGCATAACAAATGTTTTGTAGTATTATGTCTGTTTGTACTCTCTAGCATAATGATGTTTTCTGTAGGTTGCGTATTATTGTCTTTCCAAGTGTCACTTGCACCCACTGTACAGCCCACACCTCTTCCTACTGTTTCCCAACACTCTTTCCACCCTCTGCCAGAACACGAACAAGCTAGACGTGCTGAATTTGTAAACAATTCGTTCATTCAACTCCTGCACCAGCACCAACTAGTTATGAATACAACGAACTGCTGGGTGTGTGTGGTTTGATGCCGCACACCATTAATAAGGGCATCCCATATCTAGTACTGCCATTCAGCTATAATGGTTCATCATGGGCATTCCAGACCATGTTTCTTTTTGCGCTTGAAACCTACTCCCAGCGACCACCGCGTTCCATTAGACCTAACTCGAATAATAAAGCCTTGCTGAAAGGAGTTGCAGATATGAGTAGAGATATCGATGCATATACATCTATTCCCAAGGATGAGTTGCGAGCTTATGTAGGTTGGAACGCGACTGGGTATAGCATCAGTTTGGGTGAAAAACAGCGCAAAAGTTCATCTCCAAATTGGGTCGTACCTCACATAGGTCGGTTCTGCCTACAAGGTAATGGTCAGAATCCAAGAGCTCAACTAGGGAAGAGTAACTGTACTGAGACATACACTTTTCCATCACAGTTTTCCCCTGCGTTTTTGGCTGCCAAGGGTACATACTTTGTCTGCAATGATCGAGCATATACATGGTTGCCCCCTGATTTCTCGGGCACATGCTATGTTGCGAATTTGCTACCGCCAACATTTACTGCCGCCTCTGATTATCACAAGACAAGAGTTGGGAGAGGCGTTGTTAGTAAGGAAGATACTGCCGGTCAGGAAGCGGGAGACTTTTTCCTGGGTTTCCTGCCGTTTTGGGGACCAATGGTCAATAGTCGGAACCTGAGACAACTGACCCGTGTAGTTGAATCCACTGTTAATGTGACGGCTGGTGCCCTTGGTAACTTGACAGCTGAGCTTCAAGCGGATCGCCTCATGACGTTACAGAACCGTATGGTTCTAGACGTCATACTTGCAGACCGTGGTGGGGTATGCAAGGTCATCCAATCAAGCTGTTGTATTTTCATACCGGATAACGCTCCGACAGTCTACCAGGCCATTTCCAAACTGCATAAGATTTCCGAATCCATTCACGTAGATAAAGGAGATTGGACACTGATGGGGTGGTTCTGGGGACTGATATCAGCTTGGGGATGGAAGATTCTAATAGTCATTGGAATGATCTTAGCCATTCTTTTCCTGTTCTGTTTATGTATACAGTGTGCTCCTGTAATGTGTAGCCTCTGTGTTACATCATGTGTAAGGAAACCTATATCGAAGGACGAGCTAAGCAATAGGATGATGCTACAGCAACATCTCCATGACTTCATGAATGTATACTTGGTCTCAGATTAGTATAGTTCTTGCCTATGTAAGGGCAAAAGGAGGGTCTGTGGTACTGTAAAAATCGGTACCGTGTAGGTGGCATGGTCCCACCATGCCGAGTTTGGTATCAGCGAACCGCAAATGAGCAACGCGGTATGTATGAGTGTTTTCATCATGTTCCACTGATGAATTCACCATGTATACGATACTACATATTGTATCCATGGGTTCCATTTTACAGTAGTAGCCATTTTGTGGTTGCCCTCACATAGGCTGCGCACTAAGGCCATGCCTAGGCTTAAAGGACACGTACACCTTCTGTGACTTCTCTCTGACCTGTGCAAGCCGACTCCGCTGCCCGAGGTCAATCCTGTCCGGCCGGTTCCTTTCTCGCGGCCTAATGGGATTAGCATCAGGGCTCGACCCATCATAAAGCCCCTGTTCGCACACGATCCCTGACTAAGCTGTTTTCACACCTGACTCTGTTTCCTACTTTATGGCTTGTTTTACGAGCAGGACGTGCCCGTTTTATTGGGGTCTGCTGTTATCTGATGAGGGTTCTGAGCCTTGCTGGGTACAATAACTGCATGCTTAATGAACTGAAATGTGGGATTGTCATTATGACTCTGCTGTTCCTTTGAAACTAAAATATGTGAATGACCACATGTAAAACAGGGGCGGTGTTACCCCCAAAGCGTAATTTTGTGTATATAAGTAAAGACTGGGTTTTGGTTCAGGAGCAGTCTCCTGAGAACATACATCGTGTTGTACTTCTCGGATATCTGTTATTGGTCTGCAGCCAATAAAGACGGTCTTTGAATTCACCTAGAAGACTCTGTGTTTCTGTGGGTCTGAAACAGGAAGAATCCGAAGTCTTAGGGTGTGTTCCCCTGCACCGCTGGGTTCTAAAAACCCGGTACTTCACTATCCGGCTGAGCTCCATGCAGTATCAGCAGCAGTTCCTCCTCTCCGGCCTCTGTTCAGAGAGCCTGGGCTTCTCTGTCGAAATCCACCATTAATTTATCTACAATGGCTGCTCAGCGCTTCATTCATATTTATTTGCACGACATGCTGTGCGGTTTCTTCAACCCCTTTTTTAGGTCTCGCCTAGCGACGCAGCGCATGCACCGCACGCCTTGGCGAGACCTATTGTCGTCGGTTTGGTGGCCGAAGGGGGACAGGGATGTGCACGCTCATGGCGTCTCTTTCAGACAGCCGATGTGCAAGCTCATGGCGTCTCTTCCAGCTAGCGCCCAGACAGCCCATGTGCACGCTCACGGCGTCTCTTTCAGTGTGCGCCTGGACAGCCGAGGTGACGCTCATGGCGTCTCTTTCAGCGTGCACGACCCCAGAGACTGCGGGCATGCAGAGGTATTTTTAAATTGACCGACTGACTCCCAATAGGTTTAAAGCGTACGCGTTTTAGACTTTGGGCGCAATTTTTAACCATATAATAAAAATTAAAAAGAATTCACTTTCCTCAGTTATTCCATATTAAAAGAAAACTCTGTTAAACAATGGTTTGGCCCCCCTGTTTCTCCATTGCTGGCTAAACAACACCATCCCTGAGTCCTGACGAGGTGCTATTATCCATCCAATCCACAAAGGCGGGAAGAGAAACGACCCCAACAATTACCGAATGATAGCACTCCTAGATGTTGAGTCCAAACATTACCCCAGAATTTTACTAGAAGATTTGCAGGCCTGGGCCGAATTATCAATGTGCCTCCCCTTTAATCAGACCGGATTTGTGGCTAACTCTGGCACAACAACCAACTTATTCACCTTAACTGTCCTGATGGAGAAAGCGGCAACCCAACAAACCTAGCTGCACTGCTGTTTTGTTGATTTGAAAGCGGCTTTGGACCACGTACCCCAGGCCCTACTGTGGTAAGAATTAGAGTCCTGGGGCATACCCCCGACCTTGTTAAACGCAATCGTCCAACTCCATTCGGAAACATGGATCAGAATTAAGCTGGGCGAAGGCTCCCACATGTCCAAAAAAATCAGAACCAATTCAGGCGTAAAACAAGGCTGTGTGCTGGCTCTACTTCTTTTTAACTTGTTTATATCAGACCTATCTCCGTCACTAGACAGTGTCAATTGCCACCCCCCCTCAACTAGATGGAACCCGCATCAGCAACCTCCTCTCTGCCGACGACTTGGTGTTACTAAGTCATACCAAAGCGGGCCTACTAGGCTTCTTGGCGAACTGCTTCCCTACACTATAAAAGACTCCTTGGAAGTGAGCCTGTCCAAAACTAAAATAATATCTTTCAGGAAGTCAAAAAGGCCACGTGGCGGATGGTTCTTTAACAAAACAAAAATCGAACGAACATCTCACTATAAATATTTGGGTATTTTTTTGGACAGAAGATGTTCTTTCGTCAAACAAAAAGATACACTAAGGTCCAAAGCCCTGTCACTAGAGGCCGCCGCCAGGAAATGATCAAAACCACTACTTGTCCCAAGTCTAACTCCCATGCTGAAAGTGTTGAAGGCGAGGATAATCAAATCTCTGTCGTATGGGCAAGAGATCATGAAGGGCACAACTAGGTCATTACTAAACAGATTAACAACTAAAATCGTTAAATGTGCCTTCCCCCTACCAAAATCAAGTTCACCATCGCAGGTCTGTCTTGAACTGGGCCTATTGGATCATCACAGCGTTGAGGCCGGCGCATTTATAAAGTTCTGCAATAGACTGCGCCATTCAAGGGAGGGCTCCCTAGAGGTTAAAATTTGGCAAGAAATAGCGAAATGCCAGTTCAGCCTGAATCATCGGCAACACCTGGATCGCAGCTTAAAACTGCTAGGAGTCAAAGAACTCTGGGAAACAAACCCTTCCCATCAGGTGCTTAAGGCTGTTATTAAGAAGAGCATCCGACTGTGGTCATTTCATTCAGACAGGGCAATTCTGTCAAAAAAGAAACATGCCTGGGCAGTAATCTCCAATTTCAAATCAGGTGTTGAGTCGCCTCACTTATTCAGCACTTTTCCATTTTACTTGAAACAAAAGTTCTTAGCTCTAAGGATGGGTGACTGGCCATTTTTAGAGAACCTGCCCGGATGGCGTCGCCCAGACAACAACATCGAATGCAGGTTGTGTGGCTATCACTCTGAAGCAATGGAACACATAGTTTGTGCATGCCGAGCTATGCGCACAGACAGACGGCTACTATTGTGGGCGAATGGATCAGGCTAGGAGTTCAAACCTGCCGTCAGGCCATAATTGCAGCCCTAAATCCTGAAAACACTGAACTGAACATTGGGCTTACTAAATTAGTCCACAAAGCGTCAAAGCAGCTGGAAGAAATTAGCGCCGCCAAATCTTTCCCACCTCAGCAGGGCGGCAGCCAGCCTGCCGGATCAACAACAGAACCTCAAACTGCTAACGTCAGCCATATTGTTCCCGGTCCTCCAGACGAAGATAATCTGCCCACAATGTATTCGAAGGTTTTAAATAACTTATAACTTCTGCATTCTATTTTAAAAAGTAGATTTCAGCAGAATGTTTCTCTATTGAAGGTGTCTTGTGACTTCGGTGCGTTTCTGAGGCTTCACTTTCACTCCTTGGAGCTAATTATCTGAGGTTCACCCCTGCACATAATAAAGAAATGGGACCCTCTCACTTCACCAGGGACCTCCGCCCAGATTATCATTAAAGGTGGGTGCAGCATTCATTCCTGTACTTCAGTGTCCACGCAATGAACCTGCAACTTCAGAAACTTTAGGTTACAATGTTAAAAGACCCATATGTTTCTGAAGACATTCTCGAGACCTAAATATTATTGGGAGAATTAGCACATTCTGTTACAATGAAAACCTCTCTTGTTGATATGTAGAAGTGGAGAACTTGAGAACTATGCATCACACTTCACACATTTTTTCTCTCTGACAGATGAAATCTCAGTATTGGGTATGAGGCTTACATGTTGGAGCAATATTGACTTGTCAAAGCCACCCGCCTTACTTCCCCAGTCTCTTTAATGGGCGCAAGCGTCTGTGGGAAGCTGGGACTCAGATTAGGGGCTTAACAATTGCTGTGAAAGGGTCCGAGTGATTCCATTGGCTTGCTCTCTTGAATAGAGCCATCTAATCCTTGACTCTTCAACAAAAGGGTGCTATTTTGTACTAGAGATCTGGGTCAGGGAGCTGCTAAAGAAGGTAGCTCGGTGTGTGTGTGGGGGGTGGGGTGGAGCAGTGGGTATGAAAGCAGAGGAGGTGATGTGTGGGGTGGGACAGAGAATTGACGGGGTAGTGTGTAAACAAACCAGGCACTTTGTAAGTAGGGGTGGGCTGAATTTGCGAAATCCACTTTCGCAAATTATCGCGAAAATGTTAAAAATTATCGCAAACACGCGGAAATATCGCGAAGATGCGGAAGTTTTTTTCCCGCATGTTCGCGAGATTTTCTGCATGGTTGCGGCTCGCCAATTTACCCATGCGGTTGCTCGCAGGCGCGGGCATCTTGTTTTCAGTTGTCTCGCGGTGCATGATCGCGAGAAGAAAGACGTGATCGCGCGACGTATGACGTCACTGCGGGCGCGAACTGTCGCGAGACAGCGCAAATGGCTAAAAACAATACAACATCTCATGGAGAACGCGACCGGATCAAGAAAACTTGTCGGCGAACGCAGGGATTCAGGTAAGGCGATCGCGCGCGCGCGAGAATGTATTATTTTACAGCACGAGCAAGAACCAAATTATCGCAAAGCTGCAGAATGCGGAAATTTTGACATTTTCGCGCTTTCTGCTGAACGCGAAAATGTCAAATTATCGCAATTTCCGCGAACGGAACGAAATTTTAGCCCAGGCCTATTTGTAAGCTGAAGGGGCAGTGTGCCCCTGTAAGCGTTCACTGCATTTTCAGATTGAATGCATGCAAGTGCCTCTGCCAGTTGCTCACCCGTCCTACTTGTGAGTCTTAGATTTGCATACTAAAAATGGATCTTTTAACTTGAGCGCCATACCTCCCTATGTATTAGCATTTGCTGTCCAGTATGGCTGTTGACTAGTAGATTGGCCTACAGTGACTTTACTCCGTGCTAGTTGCTGTGTGCTCATCTAGCAATCCACAGCCTTTCACATCTCCCCGTTGCATGTTTTCCGTTTCATTTCCTCTTGATTCTGTTTTGAATAGCAGCTATGCCATGGCAAATAGCAGTTCCGCATGCTTAGTAGCACACGGACTACCTGACTGTAAATGCGACGCTACATATATCGGCGCTGCTGTTGTATGAATAGACAAAGATGGTGTTGCAGTGCTACTTGTATCCGCACTGCTGCTGTAGGACAAGGCAAAGATGATGTTGCAGTGTTTGGCTGTTGCCGTCTGCCTACAGCCTTGTTTGATCCTTTTCCCCATTTAAAGGTCTCGTCTGCGACAGAGCATGCACTCTTGCTTGCAAGAGATACCGCATAAGCCCACTAAGACGCCATCCGCAACCACCTCATCAGGACCGCCAAAAGGACCTCCTTCACAGACCGCCTTGACAACAACGCACACTGTGAGAAGTTGGCCTGATATATGATGTCACTAATTCTAGTGTACACCTTGTATCAGTCCAAACAACCCTTATGGTGATTGGTTGTAAAGTCAACCTTATAGACCAGCTATCCTAGTGGTAGCATGGACAAGAGCAGTCTTAGGCTAAACTCTGAATGGCATGTGAAGCCAGCTGTTATACCATTTGTAACCCCTTGAATACCAAATGAAAGGACACCACAACAGATATATATATAAAATAAAGCGTATTTATTCTAGTCAAACCCTCAGCACTCTTTATGAGATTCGAGGTAAGTACAACACAGTCTTATTCAAGCATACATTAAGTCACACAGGTAAGTAATACAGTTAGGCCCTAGGGGCCACGCAAACCATATACTAAGTAAGTGGTATAAGGACCACTGTCACGGAAATAGGATAGGCCTAGGCCTAGGGAATCGCTGGGGCTACTCTATACTACCCAAGGTTAGGAAGTGGGAGGCCCACGGGATTCAGGTGCAGAGTGGAAACACTCACACGTAATGCGTATAATCGATAGAAATAGTACAGTTCAGAATTAAGCAGTTTTAGGACACTTCTGGTATAGCTAGAAAGTCGAGACTCGGAAACTAGACCCTAGGATAGTCAATACCCTTGTGAGCACCGGAGTACCCAAGTTACCGAGCCCACGGGCTGCGGGTGCATAGGTGTGAACTTGCGTCGGGTTTCGTCGTGGACTTCTATGGATGCCTGAAGGAAAGTTGCTGACAGGCAGTTAGTGAAGAGTGTCCGGTGGATCCCAAGGCTGGGATCAAGAAGGAAGGATACCTGCAAGCAGAAGGGACAGAGTCTGGGTCACTAGCCAGTGACCACGTGGAACCAGGAAGGAACCAGGCGATGTCGTGAAGATGCAGGTGAAGAGGTGAAGCTTGTCGCAGCAGCCACGGGTACCAGGAGACGTCGAGGACGACCAGGACCAGGAGGCGAGCTGTCCCACGAAGGCTCTTGCTGTCGGCGGTGTCGAAGTCGAACTAGGACTCACCAAGCCTTGGCAAGCGGAACCCACGAAGAATGGAGGACTTGCTTCTGGAGCAGACCAAGAAGGTCTGGGGTGCTTCTCTTTTGCAGAGGAGCAGGAGCCAATCTGGAGGAGCCAAACCAGCAGTGGAAAATCAAAGGTGTGTCATCGCAAAGGTTACTAGCCAACGGGCAAGCAACTGGACAGACGCGGCAAGCAGGAAAATGCAGAAGGGCCCCACGCAGGACTCGTGGAGTGTGGGGGGCTGATCTTCGGTGCAGATGGTGCTTGGGGTTGGGGCTTCTCAATCCATGGTGCACAACTTCGAGGGTGCCTCAGAAGCTGCGCTGGAAGATACTCGCCACTTTTCCCAGGTAGCCGGTCCCACGTCTCTCGTCGCCTCCACGGATCTCAGCTCGGCTGTGGATGTGGGTCAGGGTCGGAGAAGTCTGGAAGTCAAGGCTCTGGTCAGGCTCTGCAGTCGGTCCCTCGTAGAACTTCAGCAAAGCAAAGGGTAAGTCTCTTGATGGTGCCTGTTCGCACAGGGTAGCCACTCCTTGGCCACAAGGGAGATTCTTCAGTCTTCTTCTTTCGTCGAATGTCGAAGGTCCAGAGTTTCTGTTCAAGTTGCAGGTTCAGGATAATCTAATCTCCTGGGGCCCAGCTACCACATTTATACTAATCTGGGGGGCTGGGTTGCCTGCTAGGTCACGCCTTATGGGTGGGACCTGGGAGGGGGGTGGTTACACCCCCTTCCCTTTGTCCAGTTTCACACCAGGACTGGGGCTGGAGTGCCCCAGCACCGGTTTGAACTGGACTATGCATGGGACACCTTGTGTGCCCCAGGCAGTGTCTAGTTTCTTTCATCCCTCCCTGCCCCAATACACTAAGGCCTATCTGGGGTGGTGCTCGCACCTCCCAAGGCAGGAAACCTATTGTCCAAGCCTCCCGTGCCGGGATCACTCCCAGCAGCAGGAGGTCCGACTTGTGTCGTGGCAGCAGCATCCATTTTGTGATGCTGGGGCTCTGGTTAACTTTAACCGGGTAAGTAGGTTTCAACATGTCTTCTCCCTCTAGAAGGGAGGGATAATATCCTCATCACCAGAAATGGTATGGGGGTATTATTCCAAAGTGTTAGACACCTTACACGACATGTTTTGATAAAGCCAAACCATAGTTACCATAACCGTTTAAGATTATAAGGTACTTTAAGAGTATATGGTAGGCTATATCATAGAACAGCTATAAGGACATGGTTCCGAAAGCTGCAGACAGGCTCAGCTCATGCTAGAGCACCATCTCACATGTTACCAAGCACTCTGCCTCCAGGATTGTTAAGGCCTGCCATAGGAGTGACTGATAGGTACACATGTGTCTATATATAAGGGTAGATATAGGTATACTATATCTAAGCAAGGGGTGATTACACGACCTTGCCCCAGCTGAGTGATCAGCCAGTTGTGTCTGATTGGAAGGCCAGACCAAGGGTGGCATAATACATGCTGCAGCCCCTGGGAGGCCTAGGGTACACCTATGTCCTGGGTACCTAGGGTACACTGTACAGGGTCCAATAAGGTGATCCTTACCAATTGGGTATGTACCTAGGGTACATGGAGTCCATTTTAAAGAGAGAGCAGGCAGCCTGAGACCCTGAATGGCAGGATCTCAGGCCAACTAAGTCGAAAAACCAGCTAGACACTAGGCAAAAAGTTGGGGGTAACCATAGTCAGATATTCACCTTCCTACACACACAACAGCAAGGAGCTCTTCAACATCGTGAAGGAACTCTCGAACTCCAGCGCCAACGGCATCCCACCATCACAAGCCCTTTGCGACTCCCTCGCCACCTTCTTTCACCAAAAAATCACCGACATCCATGACAGTGTCTACCCCCGGACGACCCCTACAGGCCTCGACACGCCGGACCCACCGCACCCCACCGACCACGACTCCCTGACAACCTGGGCCAACGTGAGCATCGAGGACACAATCAAGACAATGGGCACAATCCACTCCGGATCCCCGTCCGACCTTCTCCCACACCACATCTTCAACAAAGCCGGCAGTTCCATCGCACCCCACTTGCGCAACATCATCAACCTCTCCTTCGAGACTGCCACCTTCCCTAAGAACTGGAAGCACGCAAAGATCAACGCCCTACAGAAGAAACCCAAGGCGGATCCAACCGACCTCAAGAACTTCCGGCCCATCTCCCTGCTTCCGTTCCCAGCAAAGGTCATTGAGAAGATAGTTAACATCCAGCTCACCCGTCACCTCGAAGACAACAACATCCTGGACCCCTCCCAATCAGGATTCCGCAGCAACCACAGCACTGAGACTGCCCTCATCGCCGCCACAGACGACATCAGGGTCCTGCTAGACAACGGCGAGATGGCGGCCCTCATCCTCCTGGATCTCTCTGCCGCCTTCGACACCGTCTGCCACAGTACACTACGCACGTGCCTCCACGACGCAGGGATCCGAGAGAACGCCTTGGACTGGACCACCTCCTTCCTCACCGGCAGAACTCAGAGAGTCCGCCTCCCCCCGTTCCGATCCGAAGCCTCCGAGATCATCTGCGGCGTCCCACAGGGATCCTCCCTCAGCCCGACGCTGTTCAACGTCTACATGGCACCACTAGCACGCATCGCCCGACAGCACGACCTCAACATAATCTCCTACGCCGACCACATGCAGCTGATCCTCTCCCTCACCAAGGACCCTCTTACGGCCAAATCCAACCTCTACCAGGGAATGAAGGCCGTCGTCGACTGGATGAAGGAAAGCCGACTTAAGCTGAGCTCAGACAAGACAGAGATCCTCATCCTTGGGCCCAACCCCTCAGCATGGAACGACTCCTGGTGGCCCGCATCACTAGGGACACCCTCGGCCCCTACCAACAACGCACGCAACCTGGGAGTCATCCTCGACTCAAAACTCACAATGACCAAACAAGTCAAAGCAGTCTCCTCCACCTGCTTCAACACCCTCCGCATGCTCCGCAAGATCTACAGATGGATCCCGACAAACACGAGGAAAACAGTCACCCAGGCCCTAGTCAGCAGCAGACTCGACTACGGAAACGCCCTCTACGCCGGAGCCTCGTCCAAGCTCATCAACAGACTGCATAGAATCCAGAATGCCTCTGCACGCCTAATCCTCGACGTCCCGCGCCGCGACCACATCACCCCCCACCTGAGGACCCTGCACTGGTTCCCCATCGACAGAAGAATCTCCTTCAAGCTCCTGGTCCACGCACACAAGGCACTCCACAAAACCGGCCCAGCCTATCTCAACAGTCGACTCTCCTTCTGCATACCCAACAGGAAACTCCGCTCCGCTGACCACGCCCTGGCCACGGTCCCGCGCATCCGTAGAACCACATCCGGAGGCAGGTCCTTCTCCCACTATGCCGCCAAGACCTGGAACACCCTCCCCCTCAGCCTACGACAAACCGAAGACCTGCTGACCTTCAGGAGACGACTCAAGACCTGGCTCTTTGACCAGTAGCAGCAGCACCTCGCCCCCCCCCCCCTCCCCTCAGCACCTTGAAACCCTCACGGGTATGTAGTGCGCTTTACAAATTATTTGATTGATTAATTGATAAAAGAAGGGTCTTGCAGCCTGCCCAGTGTCCATTACTTAACATTCATTGGCCTCATTGGCCCTCTTATTTGCTGATTTCTAATAGGCCAGCGTGTGCTTGTTTCACTTCCCCTTCTTTTGGCTGAAGCATGGGCCAAGCACTGTCATTGAGGTATTACTTTTATTTTTTCTTCTTCCCACTTCTCCTTGTTGAACCTCTTGCAGTTTGTAGCTATGTTTTACTATGCCATATGGGCTTCAAAGAACCCCTTTCTCCTTTGAGATGGATATTTATTGTAACAACAGATATTATCTGGTTTTTAAGGCATTGGCGGAATTGCTTTCTTCATCTAATAGGATTTTTTTAATGAAATGTGATTATTCTTTTTCACGTATGGTATGATTACCAGATTTGCTTAGAATCACAGTGGTGTTGTGCTGAGAGCCAACAAGCATTGGCAAAGCCAATAGGTCTTGTCTTTGAGACTATTGGCTCTTCCATTGCCTTGTGTTCATGCTATACAGCCTGAGCATTGAAACTTTGGCAATCATATGTAGCCATAATAATATAACAAGCATTTGCAATGCAATAGGTCTCGCATTACGTGAATGTGAGCTATTGGCATTGTAAATCACAATCCCTTTTAATTTTGTTTTTGTTTTTAAAACATACATTAAAAAATTGTCATTTACAATGCCAATAGCTTAAACTCGCGTTAATGCGAGACCTATTGCATTGCAAATGCTTGTTTAATTTTTAATTTGTACTTACTGTCAAAGATATATTTTTGCGCAGCTCTTGTACTCATCTCTTTTCTTTGCTCCCCCCACGCGCGCATAAACTTTTCCATTCTCTAATAATTTAGGGAATGTGTTGGTTAAAGTGCAGTGTTTTCTTTCAACCTGGGGTATAATTTGCGCGTGTGCTTCTGTCGACATTGCATGCGTTTTTCCCGAATTAACAGCTGCGGGATGTATGGGAATTAAGTAAACTTTCTATAGCACTTCCGTACAGAACCAAGTCATCATGCAAAAATGAGGAGCAAAATATGGCTTTTGTGCATTCGTTCCGTTTGCGATGCTTGTTTTGTTGTTGGATGTGGTTAGAAGCCAGGACTGTGAATGGTGTGGAAGGCGGAAGTAAGGCATGTGGGTGCAAGTTTACTTGCTCCTGAGTTATACATAGACATGCGTGGGTATGCTACACCCTATTTTTAGAACACAATTCTGTTGAATGCACATTATTATTATGCTAATTATTGGCTAATTAATCTAAATGCAAATGATTGTCCCTCCTGCCTATCCATATTTTACTACGGGCAAAAAAGGGACAATTTTCTCTTACAAATCCAATCCAAACCAATCCAAATGACTTTATTTCGGCCACTAGGGCCATCAAAGTACAGTTCACAGTAAAACAAGTATAATACATTTTGTAGTTAAAAAATTATAAATTTCTCAAATCCATATATTAAACATATCATCCAGTGCACATACACAAGTTAAAAATCTCACAAACAGTAAAAAAAAAAAAAACCTCTTGATACAATCATCAGGCGATTAAAAAGATAATAGATAGAAGCAGCCGACTAGGGCGAAGCAGCACTCAAGCGATTAATACACAGCTAAAAATGTGGGGCTACGGCACTAAACCCAGAGCATGCATATAATTAACGAACCTATCTAAATTCAGTGCATTTCTACAGCCCCATGGTTCTGCTTTAGAATAGCTCGTCGAATGTGCCACATGCCATCTAAAAATTGAGATACAGCAAAGACTATTGGTGGATGAGTGTCATACTTTAAAACTCTGTAGGCCTCTGTGCAGCGCACAAAGCCGAGGTTCTTGCAGAGTTGTATTAACCAGCGCTTGCGCGGCAACCGATAGACTGGACAGAGGAACAGAACATGTATTTCGGACTCCACCTTATAATTACATGCAGGGCAATCCCCCTTTTGTTCTTTGCCCCACTTGCTGGTAAATGCTAGTAAGGGGAGGGTCCCTAGTCTAAAATGCACGTAAAGTTTCCTAGCCATTGGGGGTTGAATGAGGTCCAGAAACTGTTCCTTACTGTATGTATTTTACAAATCATAATGACCTTTAAGCTCCAGGCTCATCCCCTCGGCAAACACAAAGAGACTTGTGAACAAACCCAGATTTAGGTGACAAAACTGTAATGTTAATGTAATGTTTAGTCGCTCGCTGACAGCTGGATATCTCAGCTGGCCACACACTGAGCCATGCCAAGAGCTATGGATAACACTTATTTTCTACTCTTAATTGCTTTCTGTGTCCTTACATAGGCAGGTGTTCAAAAACTATAGTTTCCCAGCTTAACAAGTCTCAAACGGATGCATGCTCCCCTCTGCTCCCAGTTTTTTTTACCTTGCTCTGCTAGAAAAGAGTTTATCTGTAAGGGAACCCTCATCCCTGCTTGGTAACCGTATTATGCATAATGCACACACAGACGAGCATTTCAGAACTGAAGCATTTTCAATATTTTATATAACAAAGCCAGAGTTGTTGCTTATATGTCTTATGCAACGAAGACAAATTGTCAAAGCCAATACTTCTGGTGTGTTGTAAGTGTAATGTTACTTGATGTATTATATATCTGAATGCAATAACAGAAGCAGAAAAATACCACTTGGGTGGCACACTGCGCTAAGCTTTAGCTTTAAACATCTCAAGCTAAAGCATGGTGTGCCGCTTCTACTATAAAATTCAATAAAGAAAAAAACAAAGGCGGGCGGATGCCACATTTCTTTTCCATTTGTATACTTTTTTAGCAATTGCAGCACACAGCACTTTACTTTTAATCATCTTAAGCTAAAGCCTGGCGTGCCGCATTTGCTACGATAGTAAATACATAGAAAAAAAACAGCGGAGACACAACTTTAAAAAAATATTTATTGACTTTTGTAGCTATGGTATTGCAAGGATATTTTTGGACAAATAAAAAGATCTAGAAAACATAATTTGCATAGCCAATAGCTCTAAATTTTAACTAATGTGAGACCTATTGCATTGCAAATGCTTGTTACTCTTTTATTGCCACAAACATTGCCTGCAACAAGCACAAAGGCATGCAGTCTACCATACCATTCAAAACATCTACAAAGTGTGTCTTTATAAGTTAAAAACTGCCCCTGTATGGAACCGTTGGCCACTTTGGGGGTTATCTGATTGGGTGTCTTGGCCCATTTTCTGATCTCAGCCCAACCCTGGGATCATCTTTGAAGTTCAGCTGGGTGGTGATTTCTTTGAGAGCTGCATGTGAGGCTGTTCCCTGCTGCTGCTACTTTACTTTAGTAAAGTATAATTCAATAGCAACCCATCACGTATCTATGCTGCTGCACAGACATCGCCCACTATTTTATATTGGTAAGTAATTGTAAAGTACACCTGTCAGTGCCTTGAGTGGAGTTGTGTGCTGCCGATCGATGATGTGTATCTGATGGGAGTCCATCCGATCCGATACTGAGTGTGTGTCTGACGTTCATATTTCTTCAGTGTTCTGTCTTCTGGTGTTCATGTTTTCCAATCCATAGTCACGTCTCTTTGATTGTGCATATTTGCTTCCCCATGTCATCGTGTCCTTTCGTGTCTCCCCATCTTTGTGCTTTGGGCGATCCTCCACAGGCCTGCAAAGTTACAGACGGTCCAGTGGGGGGAAGTAGTGTCTCTCCAAAAGGTGGTCAAGGCAGACGGCTTTGCCACACACTTTACTGCTCGCTCATGTAAGCAAAGGGGAGGCGGAAACCCTAAAGGTTTCACGATGTGAGAATAGTCAATGAAGGAAAACTCCAGCACAACACGGGTTGGGCAAGCAGTCTTAACCCTCACCTCTAGCCATGCCCAGAAGAGAGTGTCATTTACCAGCTGCGGGTTCATTGCTGGTAGGGTGAATGCAGAGTCAGAGTCCAGTGCTGGCGATTCCCTATCATGTCACATACTCAGGGCCTGCTTCTGCTCTGTCTCACTGAGGTGACTTGCACATGTCCCAGCTTGGCACCGCATTACATGCCAGGGGCATACCCAGCCCGCTTCTATGCTGTCAGCTTGACACGGATTGCACGTGTAGCCAGCCTGCTCCACATGCCAGCCATGTGACGAACACATGTATGCAAAATGCCCCTAAACTGCGAAGGGTCCGCTCCTGCACCCCACTGGCTCTGCAGTGAGTGGCAGACCAGATGGCTGTGTTTATAGGGTATTGTGTTGTCAGCTGGTGAACTGACCAACCCACAAATAACACTCCCGATCCAGCTGTCAGTCTCACCTGTTCGCTATCTGCTCAGAAAGAGTCCGAAATGCAAGATACCGGAACATGCAGCGCCTCGAAAACACGCCATTGAAAATGGAACAATTCAGCGCTGAGGCGACTGGGAACTTAGGGGCATATTATCAAGACAGGCGATAAAATTATCGCCGCTTTAGCGGCAGAAAACTGCCGCAAAAACGGCGATAATGGGTTTGCTAATATGCTCTAAGGAATTCCAATTGAAGCCCATGTTAGATATGAAGGACATCTAACCTGAGCTTCAATTGGAATTCCATAGAGCATATTATCAAGCCAATTATCGCCGTTTTGCTAAAGCGGCGATAATTTTATTGCCTGTCTTGATAATATACCCCTTTATACCGAAGCACTCCGTACCGAGGCAGAACAGCGTTCATGGCCAGTACTTTCCCGACATCACCTCTGCTAGTGCCCAGGCAATGTGCGGGTTTAACCCAGCAAAACAGATCTCAGCCTTGATCCCTTTTAATATCTGGGGTCACTTCTCTACCTGTAAAGACCATGCCACGCATCCTGAAACGTGCACTGTAGAGCTGTATCACCAAATGTCACAAACAATAAAATAATATGAAGACGAAGAATGTGTGTTTTATGCAAAGTTTACTATAACATGTTATTGATTAATGAAGTTGTACACGACGTGCTATTATTACTCAATTCAATGAAACTTTATTAGGTTTGGAAGGATGAAGGGCCTAATCAGCCCCAAATCGAGATCTCAGCAGACCTAGTAATTGGTAGGGATAGCTGGGTGTCACAAAGCAGTCTACACTCACGGGCTTATTTACGAGCACCTTGCACCACTGGAATGTCACTTTTCTGATGCGCCGGCAGCACAGGCCTCAACCATATCTATCAGGCGAGGAAAGGCCACTTTGTCTGGCTTTGAATGGCCTCATAGTAAGACACAGCAGCGCAAGTAGCAGTGTCGACTTATTCTGCATTAGGCAGACATTCAATGGGCGTTGCGGTGGGTGTTCCCACGCAATACCAATGAAATTTGACACTGCCCCAGATGTACTTAAACCTGTAACATTGGGGAAGCGCCTAAACTTTATGCATCCCAAGGTGAGGGGTAGCGAGGAGAAATAACTTTATTCCTCCTTGTTTTTTCCTCTCTCCATGTGTGCTGCATGCTGCAGCACACATTGAAAGAGGAAAACACCTCTCTGGATTGTTTGTGTGCAGGAGGATGCCCCTTCCTGCACAAAATCAATCCTCCCTGCAACAATGGCACCCTTGTAAGGCAACCAAAACGGGGCCAGTGCAGGCAGACGACTGGAATGCACTGTATTACTTATATACGGTGCATTCCTGCCCTTTCACCTTGGCGTAGGGCAGCGCAGGTAGGTGCCTTGCTGTAATGCACAACGCCAAAATGCCGTAAATGAGGCCCGGTCTGCTGGTACCGGTTGCACCCAATGGTGCCTGCAGACTTAAGCAGTCTGTATGTTGAAAACAATTTATCATGTCGGGGGCCTCACTGAACCAAGGACACAGCAATAGGACAAAACGTTGTCTACTGGCATCAAGGGCACATCGGATTAGGGTGATTGGTTCATTGGAGCAGTGATGATTTAAGAACTGTAGGTTCATGTGATGCTGATGGTATTTTAGTTCAGTGCTCAATCCTGGTCACTTGGGCTGCAGGTCACTTTGGCTCCTGGACATGCTCTTCTCCGTCGGTGCTCCATGCAGGTCTGAATAAACTGGATATCGGCTCAATCTATTGGTCAGGACAGCTTCTCTCTTTGCAAGCCCCTGGCCTAATCAAACCTCGGTCCCATTCCAAATCTTCATTCCGCCAACTCCATCAATGCCATCAGGGGAGAAAGATCAGCAGTGTGTGCTGAGAGAAACTCGGAGGTGAAGAGCACTGTACTGAAAGTTAATGTGCCTCCATTAAAAACTCCTGCAGCCAAGTGCATCTATTGTGGGAGATTCTGTACGAGTACTGAGCGCCGGGCCAAATCAGTCTTATACCTGGTGGCAGCGGCAGGTGCAGCATTGATTCTTGTAGCCGCGTCAACTTCGGTGCTTTGGGTCAGGCAAGCAGGCACCCTTGGAAATGCTTGGTCTTGGCTCATGCTTTGGAGATACCAAAGCTTGTTCTTGGAAGGCGGCGGGTACACACTGGGCCTTGCTGCATACCACGCCATCTGCCTTAAGATGGCCATGGGATTTGCCTTGCTGAGTGTTACAGCAGTAGCTTTTCCACTTAAGGCAAGAAAAACTAGAACCAATGAGGATAGTGTGATTACAATACACCTTACCTTCATTCTCCACCCAGAGGGTTTAATCATTCCTTAATTTCTCCCTTCACAATATGGTTACCATTTTTATACTGTCAAGGACGATTCCCCAAGCCAAGATGGCTACCAGGAAACTTCCCCTGACCTCACTTCCTTTCCGACCACATATAAGTAGGCCAGCTTTGGGAGTAGATGCTCCAGCAACACATCTGGTGTCCATTTTCATTGCTCCTCCTGGTACTTTTTTGTCCCTAAAGATGTTTCCTCTTTTCTCCAGTGTTCTCCTCACACCTGTCTTTTGATTCTGTAACCTGGTTCTGCCTCATTGTCTTGGGTGGGTCAGCATCTAGCCTTCATCTCCCCCTAGCATACTACTGCGCCTTCAAGAGCCTGGTTTCATCCTTAGCTGATAGTTCCACAACACAGGAAATGAAAAGCACACACTCTATTCAGTACTGTTACCTTGATGCGTTGTGCCCTCACAGACACACACATATTCGCTCTGTAGACTGTTCAGTACTGTAGTTTTTCTGTGTTGTGCCATGAGTCCTACTTGCAAACACACACACTGCCAGTATACACACATTCACCATATGTGCAATGCACAACACTTAACCTTTCATGTATTCTACTTTGCAACCACGCATACATCCAGCACAGGCTTCCTCTGAGCACACACTGAACAGCACTACATATCTCATGTAATGTATTCCTCTTAGGTGTACATACACTCACCATGCATGTACTGCACAGCAATGCTCAGTTCATGTACTGTGCCCTTCCAGGCACACATAAATCAGCACAGAGTCACCACTCCTGCACTGCACATTATATCTAACTGATGTAGTCTAAGGGTGAATTTAGCACACATGGTAATAAAGACCTGTTCACTCCTACCGATCAATACATGGTATGCTGCACCACTGCGGTCATGCTGTTTAAATCCTGGTGAAGGCAGTAGCCTTCTACCACTATGAGGGTTGTGCTTTGGGCACCCCTCTCAGTCCACAATCGCACTTCGTGAGACAGACCTATGTCTTGGCGCACAAACATGACCCGTGTTTGCCTATGGGACCCAGACAACAGTTCAGTTGGGAACTCAGGGCAGGGGCACAAGTCCTTTACCATGCAGAGGGCTTTTCCATCCCAACACCAACTATGTAGGTTGATATTTACTAAGTTGCACGGCTTGCTCCAGGAATGCCAATAAACTAAGGAAGAGGGCAGAAATTGTACAGTAATTCAAGTGACTAGCTGAAGGAAATAAACACTGAAATAAAATCCAAATGCATGCAAAGCATTCTGAGAATACTTAAAACCTTCCCCGTCCAATAACAATGTCCATGGGGCCCCATGTTACTGGAAGATCTGTGGGGAACCTGGTAAAATAGTTGTTGTATACTGTCTGCGGTGGTATCTCGGCACCAGAATCTGCAATGTATTTCTTGAGTAAATGTGTGAAAAAGAGCTATCCGTTTTTAAACTAAGATGGGCAATGAGTTTATTGTTTTTTTTTGCTTGCACCATACAATAGCTACAGCCCAAAGCTTTTACCATCTCTTGGAGAAAGCCCTGCCTCATTCAACTCACTACCCATGCAAGGTCAAGTGAAAAGGGAGTAACCTGGAGTTATGGAAGGCAAAAGTACCTGATGTTCAGGGATATCAGTGGTAAACAACAGTCAAGCCGCCCAAAAAAATAATAAATGTCTACGGGCAAAAAGAAAATAGCCTTAATGGAAGCCTTTAATTTTGACCTTACCGCTCATGTGGGTGGGGGATGCTTGAGGGGCTATTAGGGAAGGGGCCCAGTGTTAAAAGTGACAGGCTCAGAGGAAGAGAAAGCCATGCCCTCAGCTCAGACAAGAGATGAGCTCAATCGCTACATCCCCACCTCATTCTTTCCCTGGCTTAGCTTTATACATGCACAGCCGAGGAGAGGAAGGAAGGGGCTGAATTGGAAAAAACTGTGCCAGACCATGTCCCTACTTAACTTTGCTATTGCCTACTCTCACCCTGCAGGTCCAAATTGTCCCTCACCTCAATACATTTACCTGTGTGCTTGTGGCCAGGCTTTGCGTGGGATTGGGAGGTAGAACACAGCAGTGTACAGTGATCAGTTTTATTAGCCACAAGGAGGCATGGCATCGTGCCATGCTGCTTGGTGGTCTCTTGGGAGTCTTCTCAACATCTACCGTACTGGGTAACAAGCAACAGTGTTTAGTGCTTAAGTTATCCGAGGAATGGCTGCAATCGAACAAGCATTTAGCAGGTCAGCCTGGATATTTTGTATACATTGGTGTACGCACACATCTGGGTGTATATACTACTAAATTTCTGTAAGGGGGTCTGTCTGGGTTTGAGGGTGCGTATACATCTGCCTTGGGGGAATCAATGTCATCTGGGAGGCCACTGACTTGCAGTACCCCATGAAATGCATATTAGACGCTGTGGTTATCAAAACCATGAACACTCTGGTCAGAATGGAGACCCCAGGAACATTATGCCCATTAATGGCATTATGATCGCCACCACTGACACAATGGTGGCACTACTATTCGTGACAATCCTGGGGACGGTGTGTATCCTTTGCACTATGGTCACCACATGTATACATGTTACCTCCAAAAAATGGTAGCATGCTTGACATTATGATGTCCATCGGCACATAATAATGACAATAGCATGGATAGTGATGGCACAATGGTCGCCACTGATGGAACACTTTTGAGAGTAGCCTGGGCATCGTTGGCATATTGTGTACATCAACAGCGTTACGACTACTTCCCGGTAAATGGATGGTTATACCCGATGGAACAACGGCCATTCATAGCTCAGTGGTGACCCAGGAATAATTCGATCAGTGCTGGAAATCTACTACAGTTGTAGCTTTCTACAGATTACCTCGCAAGGCCATTTACACTTAGTAACCATGATAGCTGTATATTAATGTATGAGTAAATCCAACATACACACACGTTTGATGCCTTTTTTGCTTCTCCACACAAAATATCCTATGGAGTAACCCCTTCTCCTTCACACCCATCAATTTTGGGTAACAAAGTAAATCACGAATAGTTGCGAAGTTGGGAATGTTCTGGCCGCCGGTTTGTGAATATCTACTTCCTAATATTAACCTACCCAAGCAAGCTTAAACCATACTCTCATGAATACTCATATCCAGGCTTTGTGAGCACAATAGCTTACAAATAATATTATACTATGAGGTGGTGTTCTTGTGTGTGTAATTTTGTGGAAAAAAAAACATTATATCACTTTAGTAAATTAAGGTATATATCGACCTACGTATAACTGAAGTGCACCAACACCTTTATAAATCGGGTTAGTACAGTTAATATCCTGATTATTTTCGATGGGGAACAGAGCTATTCATTTGCAAGTTTTGTGATCATTTAAAGTGACTTGAGTCCCTTAGAAATAAACTCTTGGTTCAGTGACCCCTAGAGTTACAATATAAAGGATAAACTTTACTATCAGGGATTTAACTGATCATAAATGGTAATGGAAGACTCACAGTTCTGTGTAGTTTGTAAGTGTAATTTAACACCTCAAAACCTCAGCTGAGTGTTTGCTCTTAATCATCTTCTTCAGATGCCACATTTAAGGAAGCTCTGATGAGTTTCTTTAAAACATCTGTGGAACAGAGTCTCTTCCCGGGTGATTGCCAAGTGCGTGCACAAGCTTCATAAACCCCTGATGCAACTCCAAGAATTCAGTTCATTTATCAGATAAGAGTCTTCTTAATGTGGCATCTCGTGTTGATTGAAAAGAGAAATGGTTCAAGGTTCCAAAATGCACACTTGGAAAGTTGATAATATCACTTTTAAGAAATACATGTTTACACTCTCGTCTATTTTCAAAGGAAGAATTCGCTAATATATATCACCTCACAGAAGACGGAGTGACTGGCTCCGGCCACACAGCTGTGTCAGGGTCCGTTCTTCATCTCGCAACACTCTACTTCTTTCAAGAGCCATTTTGTCAAGGTTAATAGTCCAAGCGAATCCCATCTTAACTGTCTTTTAAAGGCCCTTGTTACCAGAACACTTGCTGCCCTTTGCTTCCTGTGAGAGGTACATTCGCACTGACCCCTTTACGTCCGCTGCACCCAGCGCACCTTCTCACGCCTTCAGAGCTCGGCCTTTCCACGAGGTTGTGCCCCTCTGTTTGAATGAGACACAACTCTTAAATTCGTATTTGGGCATCCCTGGTTGACCGCCTCCCTGAGCGCCTGCCTGCTGAGGCACTGGGCGCTGCGATTCCCCGCACTGACTGAGCAGCGCCTCCCTGCTGAGGCAGCAGCAACTACGCAGCTTCAATTCCCGGTCGCACTCTCTCCTGCCGCGCGGGCAGCACGTGCCTTGGCACCGGCACGCGCCTCCAGCATCAGTGTCTCTTCTGATTGGTCCGTGCGACCTTTCCCGCGCTCTGTTCACTCTCTGCTCGCGCCAGGAGCTCTAACGCATGCGCTGCGTCACCGCCAACCCTCTCGTAACGTAATGCTCGCGAGGCAGCACTCACTAGGCCTCCCGCGGCCGCGTTTTATGGTTCTTTGCGTTTCCCAGATGGTGGCACACAGAGGCTCGTGTCTGTGAAGCACCGAGCCGGCTGGCGCCGGCGCTAGCTGCCTTGCACGGGTGGCTCTTCGTTCTTCAACATCGAGGGGAGCTGTGCCGTCGGCACCAGCGGGCAGTCACCTGCTTGAGGTGAAGGGGCAGGGCGCATGCGCAGTGTGACATCGCAAGCAGGGCATCTCTGGCGAACGCAGGGGGTTAATTCCCTCAGAACCAGGGCTGTAAGTGGGATGAAACATCTGGTGGAGGCTGTCTCTAAAAGGGGCGTGGCCAATTAATTAAAGACCTGGGTTAAACATGTAAACTAAAATCTGTGCTTCCCATAGTGCCCCACCTGACTGTGTGAATTGTGAGAGTTAGTTTAATAATGAAAACTATAAACATACAGCATACAATCAACCAGAATGTCACATATAAGCCAATAGACCCGATTCAGACAGAAGAATCACGATTTTTAAAGCCAAAGATGGCTTTATATTGGCTGTCTCGTGTCTGAAATTGCCTCTGCTATAATAGAGGGGTGGTTTCTCCCTGAGGGCGTCGGGGCTCCGCCCTGTTACATTCAACAAAAGTGCTCAATGCTCATAACAAAAGTGCTCAATGGTCATATTTTATTAAATAAAAAAATACCCGTTTTTTGTAGTCTTCTAAATTAAACATACTCTGCCAGTAGTGCATACAGGGCACTGTCTGCTCCACTCATCGATACTGCTGCTGTGACACTGGCTGTTTTGGAGTCTGGATGTATGTCACGTGACAGTCTCCTTGCATGCTCCTGTGTGTGCCGGCTGACAACCTCACAGCCCTGAAGGCTGTGGTGTCATCAACTTGGCAAAGACCTAGCGTCAGGGCCCAGTCTCCACCCCCTGATGGCGTGGAGGCACATTTAGCCCCGGGCGTTTTAAAAACAAGCCCGGAATCGCTAACCCTTTAGGTCAGTCAGAGAGTGGATAGCTTGTCACCCCACCCTTTCCCAACTAATTACAGGGTGTGGTGTGACCCACACTGTGACGAGTTGGGAAAGGGGTGTGGCAGGCGGGAAGCTGAGGAATCGAGTCTGCGCAAAATCGACCTCACTGCTCCGTGCACGTGAGTCTGCACTGTCCACTGTGGTGGAACTCACTGGAAGGAAGCCATTTTATTAACTGTGTCATGATTCGACTCAAGCGAGACGAACTGCATTTAGAGCTGACTCCGAGAGTCCCAAGACAGTCCATCATTACTGCAGTGCACCACTGGCAGCAGCTAGTCCCAATGGTTGCTGGTTGCTGCTGCCACATCACTGATAGGACTGCCGGTTGCTGGACTAAAGTGAACTCAGGAGTAAGCAATTCACCAGCGCAGGTAAGGTCCAGGCGGACATTTTTTAAAGTTATATTTTGGTTTTGTTGTTTTTATTTGGTTTTTCCTGCTCGGGGATTTTGCTCTATAGTTTTAAACATTTTAGGCTTCTCTCTATCCGCCATCTGCAGCCTTCTAATTAGGTCCATCCATGGGCTCCATGGCGTGTGCTGATTTGGAGCTCCATTAATGTATTTTGTATCACAGAGGTCGAGGTATTAAAATGCACAGATTATGAGGCCGTTGCCTGGCTCGCACCGCTTCAAAAGCAGCTTTAAGGCGGAAAAAGGAGGGGGGCTCTTTTCTGCTTCCAGGGTGTTGCGGGGATTCTGCTCTTGCACAGAACTATGGGCAGGAAACCAGGACCTCAGTGAATTGTGGTGTACCAAAAAACTCACCTCAGTACCCAGAACTCCTATCCGACTAGCATCAGTGTCTCATTCGTTCTCCGTACTACAGCGAAGCTACCAATGATTAGACAACCCAGAACAAGTGACTTAGGATACTCTCAGGAATGGTGGGAATCAAGAACACTCTTTCATCTTTATTCTCATTTAAGTCCACAACGTGAGTAATCAGAAACCCTAAAAAGTTTAAAATGTTTATTTTTAACTACGTGCTCTAAGATGCAGTATTTTGGCTACCATAAGCAGATAAATGATTAGAAATAAAACAATCAGCATTGTTACAATTCCATAAAACACAAAGGGAGAAATCACGTTATATGATAGTGGAAACAGGTCTTATAGCACCTTGTGCACCACCCTCCCCTGGCTAGAAGCCAGTTTTATAATAATAGAAGGTCTCTAGGTTTGAATGGGGAACCCCCTTACCTCCAAGATCATCTTAGGTGAATCACATCAAGGATCAGCAACGCTCTCTGTAGATGGAAAGGTTTTCTCCAAGTACCGCAATCATGCATGCAATGCAATATTAAAGGCACCTGAGTTTCAGATATTTGCAGCTGTGTGCTTGTTGTGTCTAGACCGTGGGCCGATCAACCTGAATCAACAGCATACATTGTTATTTGACCTTGAAGCCTTCTGCACACAGTGTACAGACTGAGTTCGCAATGTAAGTCTAGGGATGTGAAAAACAGACCAGTCTCATGTGAAGAAAGAGCAAGCAAGCAGTTTTACTAATAATAACAGTTACCTGTAGTGTTGTGTGCAAAAGCGGCAAAGTGGCAAAATGGCGTTTAACTTCTAATACGCTTATGCTCACATAGCAATGTGTGCATGCAGAACCCTGTCTTCACAACACCCTCACTTGATCGGACCACAAACAAAATAGGTAAGCAATTTAGGAACGCAGAGTTCAAGTTTGAGTGAGACAGAACCAAGTTCATATTTTGCCAAAACTGATAATTGGTAGGGATAAGTTCGAAGGTGTGCGTTTAAAAAAAATAAAAAGACCAAGAAGGGGTGGTATACTGCCCATTCTGGAGCAAAAAATAGAGAAAAAAATATTTGAGCTAGTACGTGTTGAAGATGGACAAGTGTCAATTTAATCCATCAGCGTATAGGCACAGTATGTTGCAACAGCCTCCAAGAGGAAGTCATTGTTATCATCAGTAAAGAATTGAGCCATCCAATTTAATAAAATAAATGAACATACATGCTCTTCGATAGCCGAAGCCTCTAGCACCATCAGAGGACAACTTGTGTGTTCTTCTAAGTAACTTTGTGCCAGGAAGTCATGTGCCGTCGCACATATATCCCAATTCCCTAGAACTCCATGCGCAGCTGCGCAGCCCATAATCCCGATACCAGAAGAGGCCAACTCATGAGCCACTAAGGGACACATCAGTCGATCATAATCCGGGCCAGGAGACACCGTGTTGCAGAGGCACAAACCCAAAGCCCATTCGAAGGAACAATCTAGGCAATGGAAAACAGGTTGTACGCAAGTAAAGTATGAGAACCGGAAGGACAATCCATAGGCTACACTCAAAGTGGCCAGAGGTAGTGTTCCATAGTATTCAAGCATCCGGTTGCGAAGTTGGAGCAGCCGGGGCAGGCTGTCGTGTGACACAGGTTGTGCAGTTATTGCGGAGCAAACAAATCAACAGCAACACACCGGCAGCCAAGGCGAGAATTAACGGTAGCCCGTCGAAGATGCTGGAAAAAATAGAATGAAAAAATGCCGGTATCACACCAAATATAATTTGGAACAGGGTCACAAGGCCGGAGCCCACAACTTTGAAAAAATGCGCCAAGCCAGTTGTTGACGAGCCATTGAATATAGTGTGAATCAGAGCGCCGAAATGAAGTGGGAGATCAGTATTCAAAAGCGCATGCACCTCGGTGCGGGTGTTAGCTATGTAAAGGACAAATGTTTCACAAGAGGAAGTTAGGGCGACTTCTTTTTGGGACAACAGAGCCCTTATTCTGCTCATCTTGTTGAACTCTGCTTTCAAGGTCGGTATGGAAGGCCAGATGGATAGGTCGAGTCTCCCATGCGAGGTCGGGAAAAGTACATTTTTGCAACAAACTACACGTTGGGAGACAGTTACAATGTACGGAATCCCTGCTAGCATCCCGCAACACGCCTCATTAGTTAATAGCTGGCACAGGATTTCCCTTTAAAATGCAAGCTACATTTGGACCTCCTCTCCTTTCAAATAAACTTCTTTACCTTCTCTAAGGCACCTGTATGTGAATGGGAGTGACCAAACTTCATGGAGAAAAGCGCTACCCAATGGTTCATATCTGCCTAAGGCATAGTGTTTCATACATGAGCTAAACTTAAACAAAGGAAAAGGTAGTGTGATTAACCCATGAATAAGCCATACAGCCGAGTTTGATTCGGCCACAGAAAATGGTAAAGGTTCCAACTTTTCAATAAGCAATAGCGAATATGTAGCATCCTTCATGGACATGTATTGTTGTTTATCAGTTAGATTGAACGGTAAAAACAAAGATGATGTATTCATGTAGTCCCAGGGAACTTTCCCAGCCTTCACTGTTTGTAAAGTCCATGCAAACTGCATTATGGAACGCAATTGATTTTGACAATTGTATAAAACAGACATGTCTTCCTGTACAATATCCACAACAGATGAAACAATATTATCTAATGTGTAAATTCTGAAAGAAAGAGTGTTAATGCTATTATCAATGACAGGAAGCACTTTTTCCAAATTAGCTTGATCAACAGCCCTCAATCTAGAAGCAGCTTCAATTTGAAACAATTTGCAAACTTCGTTGTAGCATATACCCATCTTTTCGACCTGCTTCCTACAGGGCCTCTAACAAAGTCATTCAAATCAACACCGTCAGTCAATTGGGACAAATGAAGTTTAACTGACGCTAAGGTAGAATGTTTAAGCCAGTTTTGACATAATTTGCCTACCGAATAGGTACTAACAGAATGGGAGGTTTCAAACTGGGGGTCCACCCTAACCTGTGTAAAGCCTGATCTCAGACCCAGAAAACGATGTTGGCATGAATCTGAAGTTTTTTGGGATCCAAGTTGGAAATATTGAAGGATGTATTAGTAATTAGGGACTGTAATTCATCAATGGACATATCCGTGTGATTATCCCAGGTGGGATAAGCACCCAGATCAGGAATGGTAGGGGCATTAATTTTTTTAGAAGTAGCCAATCCAAAACAAGTGGTTTGAAAAATAGAAGAATTCAAAAACAACATGTGGTTCGGGATAAGGCATGCACGATGCAAAGCTTCGGTGCCCTGCACTTGCCATCCTTTAGGACCCCAAACTGATTTAAGATCAATGGTATCCTTCCACAGCTGATAGCCCCCTATAGCTAATGCATCCATAAAGGACTTTCAATACAGTAATTTAGTGTGTGTAAGTCTAACTTTGGAAGTTGATTTAGCAGATATTTTGAAATAAAAAAGCCTCAGGATTGGAATCTCTAAAATCTGTAAAATACGTACATTTGTTCAATAGAGTTTTCGAACTACCTTCAATGGGAGCTGGACAATGTTCCCATTGTGTATAATTAATGACATTTCTAAATGTATTTGCTTTATGCAGGAAATGATTGCCATAGTGCTGGTAGCAAAACAACTCTCCATAATTCGCTAAGTTCAAGTACAAATCCTCAGCATCAAAAGCAGCATAATATTTCAAATCAGAAAAAAGAGCCTCAACGGCTTAGACATCCCAATCATCAGTGCGTAAGTTTTGTTTTAGAACATCCCCCATAGAAACACAAAGTACATTGGGGACATTAATCACCTCTGTAGGGCGATGAATTTGAAATTTTACAGCATCCCATACAATCCCATCTAACACAGGCCATGTAGTAATATTAACAAAAGTCCGGTCCCTCTTCATGATGTGTGATGAGGAGTGGGGAGCCAAAGTTCTATCAATTAATCTAATTGTAGATCTTTCAGTAAGATAATGTCCATTCAGTAGACAAAAAAGACAGCCACAAATCCAATCGACATGAGCAGAAAAATAGACATGAGCACCAGCCAAATGTAAGTCCAAGGGGGAATGTAAAAATGTCTTTTAAACCAAACAGCAAAAATAGACATTTTTGATGGGGCACTCGATGTTGTAGATTTAGTGTCAAATGAAAAACGTGACTGGTCAACTGCACTTGTTTGCACACCAGGCAATGACACATCTGTGGGATAGGTATACTCAGTATCTTCATGGGGATCACCAGATGGTGGAATCAATAAAGGATTTGTAACTGTAAGCATCTCAATGGCAATGTCAGGCCGGTTCGTATTTATCGGAGCCAAAACAGAATTTCTCAGCATTGCTGGACAAGAGATCGCTGGAGTCATACTAAGAAGAATCGGCCACTCATTGTAGTTAGACATTGTCAATGGAGATGTACCTGTTATCCTTGCGACCAGGAAGTGGAGGTAAAATGACTGTTCTTGTACCCTGCACGCCAAGCACTGGAACAGGTGCACGATAAGAGGGGCCCAACTCCTTCCTGTTCTCCACCTTCTCAAGGACCAGGTCACCGACTCGAGGTAGCCAGCCAACTACCTGAATCAGTTGGGAAGGGCAAGTGTTCCTTTGCAAGACTGTCTCGAGCCTCTTGTAGGTTCTGTAACACAGCAGAATGATCATCTATGTCAAAGGGTGCGGCCGATGCCGCCATGTCCAGACCATCAAGGTCCGGAACAAACATTTATATGCCAAGGAGCATTTCGTATGGGGTTCTCCCACCCAGAGACCTTCTAGGGAGATTATTAAGTGCACGTTGTACGCTATACAAATGGGCCAACCAGTTTCTGCCAGTACCTAAAACTCTAGCTGTCAAGGATTGCTTTAAGTCACGGTTCATTCGTTCCACAACAGAATTGCCCTCAGGCCGGTATGGAGACGAATATTTGACTTGGACCCCCAAAGACCTCATAGCTTCTTTGTACGCCTTAGAGGCGAACGCTGGACCCTGGTCCAAATGGAGGGTACCACATGCAAAAATTCCCACAAAGACACGCAAATTCCTGATGACAGTTCGAGCATCAGCACTCCTTTGTGGCCAAACCCATAGAAAGCATCTGAACAAATCCACTGCAACTAAGATGAACTTATACGCAGTATCAGAGGAGAAAGGACTGCAGTGATCTAAATAGACACACCCAAGTGGTTTATTAGATATGGACAACTGTGTTGGAGGTGGACGTGCAGCAGTCGAAGGCTTAATCTGCTGGCAAATGTCACAAGTAAGTACATAATCACGAGTCTGTTCATACAATCCGCACCACCAGTAACGTTGTTGCAAGATAGTGACAGTCGTTGAGACGCCTGCATGAGCCGAGGCCATACCTTCGTGAGCGGCTGTTATCAAAGAGAGCCTGCGGTCCGCGTTGGGAATCAATCTGTCACCAACGTCGTTAATTCTCACATAGGGGACTTTATCAGGACTTAAATGATAAGAGTATTTAGAAGGGAAACCTCTAGGGTAATTATCTCCCTTCTCGGTTGCAGCAATAGCTGCCAAGATGTCATCATCAATCTTACTTTTGGATCTTGTAACTGCTGCTACTAGATATGTCGCCACTGCTGTTTTCGTTGCTTCATCAGCTAAACTGTTACCAACAGCGTGCACTCCTACACGCTGGTGACTAAGAGTATGAATTACATTCATGAGAGGCAGCTCTTCTTCCGCCGAAAACACAGTCCCCTGGCTGGATATTATGACCGGGCCCCTCTGGTATAGGCGGAGCCACTCTAGGATCTGTTGGTGAATAGAATGCAAATTTTCAGTTAACTGACACAGGTAATCAGTCAATAAAGGGTACTCAATCTCGGAGAACCTATACGGGCGCGGGACGCCCCTGATATACGCCGGGCATCCGAACATGACCTCGTAGGGTGACAATCCTGTCATTGAATGTGCCGTTGTTGTTGTGGACAAGAGAGCTAGTGGTGAAGCATCTGGACAATCTTTGCCAATTTCAGTTTGAGAGTACCGTTGTACTTTGCAACCAAACATTCAGACTGGGGTGATTCGCAGCATGAAACTTCTGTCTGATGTGTAGTCCCTCACAAACTAACTGAAAAACCTTGGCATTGAAATGACTTCCGTTATCACTCCAGATCAAACAGGGCAAGCCGAAGCGAGGAAAGAACTCCTTCAGGACAATCTTTGCGGTCGCAATGGCTGTATTTTCTTTAGTGGGATTTGCCTCAACCCATTTACTGAACGCACAGACAACCACCAACACATACTTCAAATTATTGAGTCTGGCCATCTCAATGAAGTCCATATGAAGGACCTCAAAAGGGAAAGTGGGAGGTGCGAAATTACCGGTTGGTGTAGGGGTACCCTTGCCAGGATTGTGCATCATGCACACCATGCAGTATTTCACTAAATGTGCAGCTGTCCTCAAGATGTTGTCATTTTGCCATACAGGATATAAACAATTGCAAATACCCTTAGCACTGATATGAGCAGTGCTGTGGGCAACTGTCACTACAGGAAGAACATATGCATCTGGCAACATCCACCTTTGCTTCCCTGACTTGTCAATCCAACATCCCTCATCGTTCAAGTTTGCTGTACTTTTTTGCCACATTGCTAATTCCTCCCCCATGGCCTTACTCTGGATCTCCTTGAAACTGTCAAGTGTATCCTCAGACATGGAGAACTCGGGCACCCACCTTGCGGGACCTGCTACAAACATTCTTTTTATCTTAGTTCATGCTGTTTCCTTAGCTGTCTGATTTGCAAAAGCGTTCCCCTTACCCTTATCGTCAGTAACTTTCTTATGGGCACTGCACTTCACTATTGCCAACTTCTTAGGGAGTTTCAAAGCAGACAAAAGCCTATATATGAGAGGGCCGTGCTGTATTCTTGTCCCATGGGAAGTAAGGAACCCTCTCTCTGCCCAGAGTCACCCAAAATTATGCCCGGCACGAAGGCATACTGGCTGTCAGTATAAATATTGACAATCAGTCCCTCACTCAATTCACTGGCTCGTACTAGGACCACTAACTCTGCAGCTTGGGCCGACTGATAGGGAACTCGTGATGTCGCAACTACAGTGCGCAACGTAGTAATCGCATACGCAGCTGTGGTGGTGCCATCTGGTAATTTAAAACAAGAGCCAATGACATACAGTTTCCCTTAGGGATCAAATAAGGGAACATCAGTCAGGTCTACCCGTCCTTTCGTCTCTTCATCCGTCCAAAAGATACAATGATGTATGTCAATTTCCTCATTCTCAGAAGGGAGTGGTAGTAACGTGGCTGAATTCAGAGTGGCACAGCGTTTGATTGTAATGTGCTTTTGAAAGAGCATTAGATCGTAACCGGTCAGACGTGCACTGGTGAGGTGCTGTGTCCTTGTCTTATTCAAAATTGTATCCACAGCATGGGGTACCATAACTGTGAGGTCAGTATTGAGTACGAGTCCCGCCGATTGTCTTATTGAGACAGCCGTGACCGCTCTTTGACAGCTCGGGAGGGCTCGGGCGACAGGGTCAAGTACAGCAGAGAAATAACCACGCAGATGTTGCTTATCTCCAAATTTTTGTGTTAAAACAGAAAGCGCACAACCACCTATCTCATGGACATACAATACAAAGCATTTAGCATAGTATGGGGTACCAAGCACTGGAGCCGAGCAAAGCAAATTGATACCTATGAAAGCACGCATGTCTTTCTGAGATTGCGGGACAGACATATTAACAATGGTACTGATGCGCTCAGGGGTCAATCTCCTAACCTCCTTCGACAGTAGGTGACCTAAGTAGGTGACCTCCTGTCGACAATACTGACATTTGGATAGGGATACTTTACGGCCATGTTGAGCTAAATGTAGCAGCAATTTAACTGTAGTGTCTCTGTAACCTTGTTCTGTATCCAAGGCGATGAGAAAGTCATCGACATACTGAAGCAATTCATTACCTGTAGGGAGTGACAAGGAATCGAGCTGACCTTTCAATGCCTGACTAGAGATACTCGGACTCTCTGTATAGCCTTGAGGAGCACGACAGAATCTAAAGCTTCTACCGGCGAGAGTGAACCCAAACATATATCTACTATCAGGATGAATGGGAATACTGAAGAATGCATTTTTCAAGCCAATGACAGAAAAGAATTTAGCAGAAGAAGGAATCATCGTCAAGAGACTCGTAATGTCAGGGACCACCGGAAACTGGGGAATCACTATTTTGTTAATTTCACGCAAATTAATCACAAAACGATAAACATCGTCTTGATAATCGGAAGGACCTGAAGGCATCCTTTTGAGAATGGGAAGAATAGGGCTATTGTAAACATTAGCAGTCGTCTCCTCAACCACTCCTTTCTCAATCAAATCCTGCACAATGTTTATCAAAGCTCGCTCATCTGCCTGCGGTATCTTATACTGACTAATACGGGGTAAAATAGCACCTTCCTTTACTCAAATCGAAACAGGCGATATCTGCAACAAACCCACATCTGTGTCGCCCGGTGCCCACAATGTGGGTAGTACATCTTTAAATTCAGCAGGGAGGGGCGCATCTTTGGACAGACACTGCTTAGCGCACACCACATCAGGACCCATCGTCATATAGACGCCGGCTGGGGAGCAGTAAATTGTAGCTTGTAATTTCATCAACAAGTCCAGACCCATTAAATTCTCTCCATAATTGGATGACAACAGGAATGGCGAATCCACGGTGAAAGGACCAATAGGCAACGCAAGAAGTTTTGAAATGGAACTCACAACCAGTACACCAGAAAATCCTACCAAAACATTATTATGGCCAGATAGAGCCGCCCTAGGGAATAAGAAATAGAGCTGTTTGTTGCACCTGTATCTACCAAAAACTCCTTAGTCGAACCATGCACATCCGCACTAACATACAGACCTCGCTGGTCTACAGGTATCAAAACTGGTCCCTCACCCTGAGCATGGCTGTCCTAGCTGTAAGATATTCCGTTTACCTCATCCGTATCGTAGTCATCATGATAATACTGTTTGCCCCGAGGGTCGTCAAAGTAGTTCTGGTTAGTACGACCCTGAGATGTCACAGCGTTCTGAGGCCTGTCCTGGCCACCATCTTCACGACCCCTTCCACGAGACCCACGTCCTCTTGGTAGCGCCACCTTCTGCAGAAGTTCAGGACACTCGGTGCGCCAGTGTCCCTCCTCCTTACAATACGCACACTGATTCGGCGCTACCGGCGTAGTTTTCCTGCTAGTACAGGGAAGCTGTTGGGCTAAACCACCACGTCCTCTACCATTCCGTTAAGAAGCCTGCTGCAACAACACCTTTGTCTTCAAATCCTTGTGCTTCTTTTCCACCTTCTCCTTATCCTCATTGTCCCTGTGCTCATAATACTGCGCCATATTCAAGATAACTGAAGGAGAAGATGTGGACCAGGTACTCTCGGAAGCCTGTAATCGAGTTGCAATCGGAGAGCAAGTTTGAAACAAAACTATTAACAAACAAACGCACACCACCTTTGATTGACAAGTCCTGCCCACTATAATCTAAAAACACACCTTCAAACCAAGTTAAAAAAATCTGACAAACTCTCATCTTTCTTCTGACGACAAGCAGAGAGCTTGTCCCAATCAACCTTTCTGGGCAGGATAAGGGAATGCATGTACGTACTGAAATGACCGGGAAAAGCAAGTATTTCTGCTTTAGGCTTCTCACTAGGCTTCCTCTCCTGGTCCCATACTTTAATTTGATCCCAGGTCCCACCCAATTCTGCAAAATTAACTTGTGTGTGTACTTGTCTCCAAATATCAACCGGAACCAACAAACCAAAGTACATTTCAATATCCGCAGTTGAAGAGGCTGCCTCAGTCAATTCTTTGTAATAGGCAGTAGGCTTTTCCTAGAGTCAGGTAACTAAGTCTTAGGGGACAAGACCTCACTCCTTTTCCATTGAGTATAAACCCACTGTTCTTGGAAACGGGCCGCTACCCCCGGTCTAGTAACAACATTATGCTGATCCCGCAACTCTGATATTTCAGGGTGATATATGGGGTGGACGTCCCTAATTGGAAACTGAGATACTGTCTTTGGTGCTCTTCTCAAGCAGCCTACCCCGATAAGCAACCAACGTTGCGACAATACTAAAAACTTGACCAGGCACCATGTCAGCAACGTATACGTGATCCTTAATATCATATATAATCTGTGGTGCTGCCTCATTCAAACACTGCTCCCAAATTCCAATCAAAGTAGCAGACGTGCTTAAGGGCATGCTGTTGTACAAAAGGCTCATAATCTTTCATCACACTCCACACACACTCCACACCATAAACGGAGTTTCGGGCCCACTGCGCAGCCTGATTAGCCACTACCTGTTTCTCTGCCTCCCCCATATCAGATCGTACCAACGTTCGCCCCAATATTTCCTCAAATTTCGTCCATTCTCTATCCTCACGGCCATATACTGGTGTCTCACCTCTCTAATGTCAGAGAATGGAAGAACGCAGTGGGAGTGATAACAGAGGTAGTGGGCATTAATGTCTCTGCTGGCTGGGTCGTGGGTGTAAGCTGGCGAAAGGGATGCCGAAGCAATAGGTGTTGCAGGAATGCTAACAGTCGTAGCTGCCACAGACTGCGATGACAAAGAGAGGTCAGGAGGTGCTGTAGCTAGGGCAGTCTGATCAACAGTAACAGAAGCAGAAACAGCAGAGACAGAAGAACTGGGTAGCTGGGCCTGTGGGGGAAGAGAGGGATATGCCTCTGCGAGGCATTCGGAGGTGGGGGTCGAGCATCTAACAATTCTTCCACAAAAGCATCATTTTCTTCTCAGGCTACACAAGATTTATCACTATTCAAATCTTCCAATCTTCCAATCTCCTGCTTCTATCTATCATGCACTAAAGCTTTCTGGGTCAATGTTTGGATTCTCCCCTTCCGGGCCTCTTTCTCTGCTTTCATGCGTCTCTGTTTAGCCTCTTTTTGCCATGTTCTGAGGGAATCAAACATAGACTGCCTACTTCTTCTCGCTAACAACTTCTCCTGTAAAAACCCAATTTTTTGTTCATCAAAAGTGTCCGTCAACAGTCACTGCACCTCGGCATTGTCCCTCGTATATTTGTGCCATAACATACTAAACATAATAGGGCCAAGGCCATGTTTTACATACATATCAAAATTCGGAGTACCTTCCGGAGGCGCTGGCTGACTTTCTTCCAGTCGAGCATCAGCAGAACAACCATGACAACAAGAAACCAAAAAGCGACTGAACACCAGCATTTTCAAAAGTAAGCCAAATTCGTTATGTTGCCAGGCAAAGTGTATCCAAATTGGTCCTCAGACCGTACCAAATACAAACCAAAAATCGTCCTCAGAACGTGCCAAAGACAAACCAAAATTGTACCATATCCACAAAGAACCAAAACAAACTCACCTGGTGCACACAGGTCAAACAAATGTATTCCCCACTTCGGATTCTTTGGACCAAATGGTCAAATCCAATGGTTTTGCCATTCAGGACCCCAGTTTGGATGACCGCTCAGCAAGGCACTGACCGGTCAGACAGACGGAGCAGCTTAGAGTTCAGGACTCTCTCGTGCAGGGATCCCTGGTCCGCCCGTCCGACCCAACGGCGGCCCGACCTCGACATCTGTCCACGGGCGAGGATGGGTCACCCGATGGAGTCCCTGTTCGGGCGCCAACTGAAGGTAAATGACCAGATTAGGGCCACCCGGATCACTCACGACCACCTCTCAGCCTCAGACAGTAGAGAATACAAACCAAGTATATTTTATAGAGGTACACTTGAGCGGAACCCAGTCTGACCAGCCTCCTAGGATTACTGCAGAGGGACTGACTAAGCAAACATAGAGATACATTACGTACGTTTCTGAAACAAGAATGTACCGCCCCTAATGGAAATCTACTAGCAGGTGCAGCTAAAACAAAGAAGTACAGTAAGATGAGTCTCGACTCTGAGACATGGCACACATTATCTTATTGGCAAGGTCGTTCTGTTCGTGTCTATTGCTAGGCTAGTGGGAGAAAGCCTCTCCAAATAGGAATGCGTTAATAGGAACAGTGTATTCATTGGCAGAGCAAGGCCTGACCTCGGAGAAATGAACATTTCCACAGCCTGCTTCTTGAGTCAGAGAGTGCGTAGCTGACGAAATGATTGAAAATGACGGCTGAACATAAAATGGTGACGCGAATGCTAACTTAGCACGAGAACAAAGCACAAACAAAATAGCAAAACATTTTCATTTCATCAATATTAATCAATAGCATCCTTACCCTTTCGATTCCCCACCTACCCCTGAGGCTCCTATGCAAATGACTGTCACCCTCATTGGCTCTGTTGCAACTGGAGCAACACTGGAGCTTATCAATGCTTGCAGTCTGTGGGACTGTCACGCCCTTTGAAATGTTCGGTGGACTCAGGTAACTTGTGGCAAGGGTTATCTTGAGCGTATCCATTTTTCCTGCATATTCATGGGAACAGGGTGTTTGAAGCTGTAGTCCATTGCTCGCATTATTGCAGGATTTCTCAGTAAGCAGAAGAGATACATACATGGCATTGTTTTTGTCTATTCTATCTGGTATCCAGGTTGAGTCAATAAGAATTCCTGTGGGCACAATGTAGTGCATTCAGAACATGCATATCGCTGTAGCAACCACAGAGGGACAGTTTGGGCCCTGTCAACTAACAATGGTGTAGTACCTTCTTCAACTCCCTGCTACAGAACATGCTTGAAAGTGGTCATACCCATATCTCTGCTTCCATTCCCCAATCCCAGTAACACTACAGCATCACCTCTTGCCAGGGCATGTCACTCTATTCTACAATGTTTCTCAATGTCTTCGTCTCAAAAGCCAGAGATGCAAAGCGTCTTGCACCATGTAGATGGTGGAACCAAACTCCACCCCCATTTCGTAATTCCTCTCTAGCCTCAACACTCCATTGTGCACAATTACTTGCGCAAGTGTTTACCTTGTTGGTCTGTCACCAATTGTGATTCACAAAATTATTTGTGTAATTGTGAAAGACACAACATCTTCCCATTCCATGCTTCCTGTTGCCTTCATCTGAAACCATCTCCCTGCTCAAGCCCCTCAGGACGGGGAATGTCATTTGAGGGGATTTGGTCATGCTTGTGTTGTTCATTTTGGTGCCCTGTGAGTGATTTGTGTTGTTTTGTTTTACCATATATTGTCATGTTTCTGGACCACTGCCTTCTGCAGTGTGGTCTTGGTGCACATATTGTTAGGTAAGGTGTGTTTGTGGGTGAGTAATGGATACATCATTGCAAGGGTTTTATTTTGTTTTTGAGATCTTCCTGTGCATTTCTTTTTTTTAAACTTTTTTTATTGAAAGTTTTATCACCATCAAATAGATAAATACATATATAAATACATGAGGAAATTCAGCCAATAATAAACAAAATGCAATATTGAGGTTAAATGGAAATCCGTGGAGCCCCAAATACAAAACTACAATAATTATCAAAGTCAAAAAGTTCTTTATTTCGGCCTAACAAGGCCATAAAAGCACAGTTAAGAAACATATATAACACAGTCCAAACAATTGAAGTTCTCAATTAGTGAAGGACATACACATTAAAATGTTATAAAAAAATTCCTAAAAAGTTAAAAAGTATGATAAATATTTAAGAATCCACATTTGTGGCACATAAGATAAAATAAAATTTGTAAGGCAACCAATCACAATGGGGGAGTAGGGTGATTTAATTGGACTAGCCCTGTCTTTAAAACAGCTCGGCGTACACACCACATTGAAAACAAATAGCGGGAATCTGAATACGCAATAGGCATACTAGTGTCATATTTTAAAATCCTGAAAGCCTGTGCGCAGTGAGATGTTCCGAGGTTTCTGCACAACTGCAGTAACCAACGGTGTCTCGCTTTGTTATATGCCGGGCAGAAGAATAATACATGTAGGTCGTCTCCGGTATGTTGTTACATGTCGGGCAGCCCTTAGTAAGACTGCCCCCCCCCCACTTATTTGTAAAGGCACTTAGGGGAAGTGTACCGTGCCTAAACTGCAAATATAACTTTTTTAGCAAGGGTTGGCTGTATGTCATCAATGACAGGTTCTAACCTATATTGCAGTTTTACTTCTAATATGGATATTGTTAGTGTGCCAGTCACGGAACTCCCCTGTAGTAATCTAAGATTGTGTTCCTTATAGTTCTTTGACAGGGCCTTCCTAGGTGTTGACGGGCAACTATCTTCGGCACTAGCCCATAAATCACCCATTCCCATGGAAATTAGAGAGTTCTTAATGTGGGCCAACCAAGGAATTTTGCTTGCTCCCTGTAGATTTACCAATTCCCTCAATTCCTCTCTGTACAGAGCTAATTCTGGGGTGTTCCATAGGCGATGCCAATATAACAAGGGTCTAAGGGCAACCTCTACTACAATCGGGCTCACTCCGAGGTCCATTCAAAGCGGTGTACTTTTAGGGAGACCCAGTAGCTGTCTGACAAAGGAGTTCTCAATCTTAAAGAGAAGGTCAGATGGCCGATGGCCCCAGATTGGGTTGTGTAGAGAACCCTGCATTAAAAGCCATATATTTAGTTTTCTGAGTATTTATCTCCAGGCCTCTACTCTTGCAGAATGAATGGAAAGTGTCCAAGGCCCTCTGTATTCCCATAGGGGACTTTGACAGCAGGAGAGTATCGTCAGCGAACATCAGGGCTGGTACCTTGCGGTTCACCAACTTAGGGGCATCTATATCCCTCCCTGCTGTCAGGGCCTCCACTAAGCCATTAATAAATAAACAGAAGAGGGTCGGGCCAGTACACACTCTTGTCGTACACCTCTCTCTATAGGTATGCGATCAGTGAGCTACCCGTTTTTCCCATGTCTAATTTGGGCAAAGTTATGTTCATGTAATCTTTTCAGATTGTGGCGGAGATACGGGGGGCACCCAGGTCTGACAGGATAGCCCATAATTTCTCCTGTGGTACCAAATCGAATGCCGATTTTAAGTTGACAAAGATCATGTAGAGGCTGCCACCCTCTAGGATCACTGTCTTCAAGTGCAGTAATTGCAACCTGAAGATTTGGTCAATAGTGGACATTTTTGCTCTAAAACCGGCCTGATAAGGGCTGAGAATAATATATTCTTCCATCTAATTCTGTAATCGGTCCAGCAGCACTCAGGCGTATATTTTTTGAGTGACATCAATGAGACTGATGGGCCGATAATTTACAGGATGGAGGGGTGAACGCTTTTTTTAGATCGGGATGATTTCCGCCCCCAACCAAGTCGTGGGGATCGCCATTCCCTGGAGAATAGCATTAAATAGGATTCACAAGTATGGGGCCCAAATACTAGGTTCAGTATGAAAGAGATCACCGGGGATCTTGTCTAGACCTGGGGCCTTTGCAGGAATTACCCGGCTTATAGGATCCGTTATCTCTTTTAGGGAAATTTCTGGGGAATCGGAGCCAGAGAACTGTTGGTGGAAAACAATCATTTGTGGCTTGCCCTACATCGCCCTCTACCCTGGAATATAAGGACTGAAAGTGGGCCTTCCAAACTTCTGCCCCTAGATTTGGTTCGATTGCTTATTTACCCTCTTTGGAGCCTGTATTTATTAGATTCCAAAAGGACCTCATGTCTCTATTACTTAATGCGTTTCTCAGGCTCTCCCATTTGTCTTCTTCCCAGTTTCTTTTAGCTAGTTTAATAATATTTTTATAAACTAACCGTGTGGCCTTTATTTGCAACTTGTCGTTGGATTTAATAGCTAAGACAAGGGTTTGCTTGGCATTGCGGCAGTTGCCATTGTACCAGGGGTGCCCAGGTGCCCCCTTTTCCTTTGGTTGTGCCTTAGGGAAAATTATATTGGCCAGGGCAGGTACTAGACCTTGATGGCTTTCCACAGTTTCAATGGATGAACTTAGAAAATCAACAGTCTCACTCAACTGTTTTGCTGCACTCAGGAATGGAATGACGGTTCAATAGAGGGAGGCCAGCTTTTCTTGGGATTGGCAAAGTGAACCCCATCTTACTCTTCTCCTACAACTAGCTAGGGTTAGTTCAGGCGCAGTTGGCGAATGGCCCTTCGGGGTGTCCCCTTGTGGGGCGAAACCATTTCAAGAATCAGCGCATTATCGTCGCTGTCGTATCTGGGCTCGATCTTAAAATCAATTACCCAGTGCCATGATTTGGTGTTCACCAAAATATAATCTAGAATGGAGGGGCAGCCCGGTCTATTATAGGTGAAGTTTGCCGGGGAATCAGATTTAGAACACCCGTTACATGCCCTGAGGGAGTGGTTCAATGAAATAGTGTTCATTTGAATTACCAGTGGTGTCCAAGCCCGGGTTGCCGCGGGCATTGTGCTCCAGAATGGCCCAGCGCAAGTCCTCTTCATTGGGATTACCTGCATCCAAATCTTTCAAGGGCTCATGCTGACAGTTTAGATCCCCAGCCACTAGTACCAAATTATTGTCAGCGATGGTGGGCAAAAAGGATGATAGAAGATAAAGGGTAGTGGACTCTTGGCCGTACCCTACTGGACGTGAGTAAACATTAATTAGTGCTATCTTGATCCTGGTAGAAAAATTTAAGATCACACAAAGGATATCACTAGAGAATGTCTCTACCTGTTTTGCTGCACATCCTAGGTGTGTGGCAATCCAGATGCTAAGGCCTCCCGCTAGACTTCCCCTTCCCCTGCTTATGGCTGCTATGCTAAAAGTTGCGTAGCCTAGTCTGTGAGTAGCCTCCCTGGCCCATGTTTCTTGGAACATGCAGATGTCGTTGTCTTGTATAAATGCCCCCCACTCCGGATTATCTAGTTTGGAGGAGAGGCCTGCAATGTTCCAGGATAGTATTTGGAGCTTAGGTGACTCATTCAATGACTGACTAAAGCCTCCAGACTTCTTACCTAAGGGCCATAAGCCAGTCCCAGCTGGGGAGTGGTCAACTTCTGGGATTGTCAATAGTGAGTTTACCTGCTGTTGGCATTTACACGCCTGCAGTGGTAAACCTTTTTCAATACAAATATTCGGGATTCCAGTTAGTTCCTCACTTTGTACTCGTCCCACTCCTATTGATGCGTCCCAGTCGTTCCTTCACTACAAACCCCCAACAACCTTAGTTCAGATGTTAACGTTACTTTTATTTCCAGGGTATTTTTCTATATCCTTCTTCAATGTTTCGAAAAGCAGGAAGGTAGAGAACATAAGTACTAGATCTGCTTCTGTACTATGACAACGAGGACAATGAACCCCCATTGAGCGTTTTTGTCTGGTGTGTAATAAAGATTAAACATTGTTTTATAGTGCCTGTAATCTGGCTGAACACAAGATGGACTGGCCTAGTTTGAATGAATCTAAAAAACAAACACAATATGTAGCAAGCTTTTGTTTCCATTTCTCGTCTTGCTTCTCAAGATCATCTTGCATCAACTGGTTCAAAATCCTGTATATCCGACTACTAGTGCAGCCCTCGTTGTCCCTTACTTCCTCCATTATAGAGTTTTTAGAAAATCCTCTTGGCTCTCCTTTCTTCTTAGCTAAAAAAAAATCTGCATCTGCAGCAATGAGATCCCGTGTTAGACCTGGCACCTTGGCGTGAGTCTCCCTTCCACTTTTTGTCTCTGTACCTCATGTGTTTTTATGGTATTGGCCACTCAGAGCACTGTGCCACTGCCAACCAGTGCCACAGTGCAAGTGCTCCCTATGTGAAATGTATATGTTGGTTGGATTCCATGATTGGCTTATTTGGTTTACTATCAGAACCCAGTAAAGTGCACCAGGAGTGCCAGGGCGTGTAAATACAAATGCCGCTGGTGGGCTTGCAGCACTGGTTGTGCCACCCACAGAAGCGGCCTGGTAAAATGTGTCTAGGTCTGCCATTGCAGAACCTGCGTGCAGTCTGGTACTGACATGCTGACTGGCAAGGGCACCCACTTGCCAGTCCCTAAACCTTCCCTTAACTTCATGTTAGTCACCCCTATGGTAGGCCCAAGGGCAGGGTGCATTGTAGCATAAGGTAGGACAAGCCCTGATGTGTGTGGCATGTCCTAATAGTGAATTACAGCCATTTTCGTTTTTCACTATTGTAAGGCTACCCTGTTCTCATAGGCCGGAATGGGCTGTTAAGATTGTTAAATCCTATGATCCTAACAGACCCAGGGAACGTGGTAGAAAATCGAGTTTAGTATGCCTGAACTCAGGATAATAAGGTACATCTTTTACTAAGGTTTATTTTAATATTCTGCGTTTGCAAATGCCACTTTTACAAAGTTGGCCTTTGCTTGCCTAACCATTTCAGCCCACCTCTGCGTAATGTGTATCTGCTGTCTGGCTTGTGTGAGTGACAGGGCTGGGGAAACCCAAATGGGCAGGGCTAGGTAGCCTGGTGGTGAATAGGAAGATTGGCAGGTAGATGGGGGGGAGGAGTATACCTGGACTCTGAATAGGGTTGTGCTCTGCCACCACAATGCTGGCTCTGCCCCCTGTGGAGCGCCTGATGGCTCTGCCCTGCACCCTGAAAGAAGAAGCCTGCATCGCATCAACAAAGTGCTCCAGAACTGGACTGAACTAGGCAAGGGCCCCCCTGGCCTGGGAGAACAAAGGATTTGTGGTATAAATGTAGGAGCCCTGCTCCTAAGAAACTAGATCCTGTCCTGCCAAGAAGAAACCTCTGTCCGACCTGAAGGAACTGGAAAAGCTGCATGGAGGAGTACTGTCCCTGACCTGGGGGATTGGCCTGCAGTGGTTGCCTTGCTGCTGAAGAAGAGGAAGAAAAGACTCAAGAAACATTTATTTGACTTGTGCTGAGAGATCTCCAAGGGCTTGTGAGTGAGCTTGCCCCCTGAACGAAGTCCCAGGACCAGTGGACTTCACCGCCGTGAGATCGCCTTGGAAAACTGACAGTTTTCCCCGCATCTTCGACTCGAACTGCTGTGTACGTCTCGCTGATCGCAGCGTACCCCCTGCCAGCTGGTATCCCACTGTCCGGTCCGAACAAAGTGACTAAGGCCCCTCTACGAGCCGTAGCTCGCACCGCAAAGGAAGGTATCGTCCGGCCTGAGCAACGCGACTAACAGGCCCCTACGAGCCGTAGCTCGCACCGTAACGGAAGGACTGCGAACCGTACTTGCTGCTATCCCCTACGAACCGTACTGCCCCGCGTAAGCTCCTTTCCCCTGCTTTGGAAAGGCTGCAGTGCGTACGGTAGTCGCGTACATCTCCCCTGTGCGGAGCGTACTGTTCGCTTGTATCCAGCGCTTCCAATCAAGATTGCCGATCTCATGGTACGGCGTGAACGCCATGACGAACATTGAAAGCACCGTACCTACGCACCGTCCCCTGAAGCCCTGCACGCCCAAGGTCTAACGTACCGTAGTACGCATCGCACCAGGAGGACAACGCACTGTACACCGCGCTTGATGCCAACGCAGCATCCGTGACGAACTCACCAAAAGTAAAGGTACTGTGCTTGTTCGCATCGTAGGGTGTACGCTTCATCCCGAAGCGCCTACAGTGCGTGTGAGACCCTTTCCCAAGCAGTTTTTGCTGCGTACGAAGCGTACGGACAGGAACGAAGCGCACAGAACTTTAAAACTACGCTAAAACCAAGAACTCTTTGTCTAATAAGTATTATGGGCCGTTTAAACGTTATCTGGTCTTGTGCTAAGCCTAAACTACATATATAAAATGGTATTTTTCTATATCCCAGTGTGGAGTCATTTGTGGGGTTGTCACTGAGTTACGGTGTGTGTGTTCACAAATGCTTAACCTGAACGCTCTGAGATAGGCCTTGTCTGCTCGCGCCAAGCTACCTAGAGGGTGAGCAGGGGTTATTGTTGGAGTGTACCCCCCTACCCTGACTAGAGGAAAGGTTCCCTGCTTGACACAAGTACCTACCTGTGCCAACCAGAGAACCCGGATTCTAACATCCCCTATTCTCCGAACTCCTAGATCCTCCCAGCGTGACAAAACCAGGTCATGAAAAGCTGACGGTTGGTAGCTGCCAGCTGGGACAACTGCTTAGAGACCCAAAACGTAAGATTAGTAGACGATTTTCAGTACTGGGATTAACTGTGGCTAAGCAACGTACATCAATACACTGCCTGAGCTCACGAGTTCCCACCGGAAACAATTTGGAAGGCGACTGCAGAGGAGTAACATATGAGAAACACAAGGAGGGAAGACAAACCGCCGGAAGTTCTTCTGGTCTGGGGAATAATGATACAGGAGTTGCTAGGCCCTGCCTCGAGTTCGCAGCAGGAGACGGAATGGTGAGAGGGACGGGACATTGAGGATAGCTCAGAGTTCGAGGTCCGTATCAATGACACTCGACACATGACTGATGGAGGGATTTCAACATTGAACCTAATAGTCTTGCAATATATTGCAAAAGAACTCTATGTAACTTGTGAAATTATGGATAACTGGAAGCAAATTGGGATGTGGGAAGGGGACAATGAGAGTACAATTTTTGCTTGGTTCAAATAAAATAGATTGCAGAGTTGCATGATATGGTTATTGTTGAAAAGCCAATGTGATATTATCTTGCATGTGAGTACTACACGTTTACAAAATTCAATAAAGATATATATTAAAAAAAAGCACATAAAATATTTCAGGGAGTGCTGGGTTCCTAAAAAGCGGAGTATAAAAATTCATACTCCCAAGCCCTATCTTTTTCTTCGTAGCCACCCATATGCAAAATGCGGTTGGGAAAATTTTAAATCTGACTTTCTTGTAGTAACTAGGTTTATTGTATTTCATGAACCAGTTTTGAGCCTCATCTTCTAGTAATAGTTTGTAGATATCAGGTGACTCACTCCTACTCTATTGATCCATAGAATTCCCCCCCACTAGACCACGCATATAATGGAGTACTGCAGCCCAATAATACATTCTGAAATCTGGGACGGCCCATCCCCCTCTCTCCATAGGGGGTGTCATAACTCTAAGGACCCTCCTTGTCTTCCCATATGCCCATATAAACCTACCAATCATATCCTCCATCCCCTTAAACCAGAGTTTTTCAATCTCCAGTGGTATTGCTCTAAAGAAGTGTAGGACTTTGGGTAAGATCATTTTAACTATATTACACCCGGCAACAATTGACAGATGTAAGTTATTGATCGTACCAAAATCCTACTTCTCTTCATGGATAACTGGGGCTAGAGTTAACTCTATAATTTGCTCCAGCTCTGACGTTATATTTACTCCTAGATAAATCGTGGAATGACCCAGCCTCATCTAAGTGAGCCAAGCTATTTATTACTATTTGCATTTTATGCTGGTTAAGTGAATACCCAGATCTTCTCACAAACTACAAGGTTTCTTTCTCTAATTCCACTAATGCTATTTGAGGGTCAGCTTTTACAGCAGCCAAATTGTCAACATATCCCCGAATTGTAGTGCCACGTCCTTGAAAACAAATAGGTTTTATTCTTGGATTGGCCTCAATTTTCCGGATCCAGGGATCTATGTAGCATGCGAATAGAAGTGGAGAAGAAGGACAGCCTGTGATCTGAAGTGGCTCTGTATGACCCCCAATCAAACAAAGCCAGTCTACAGGGGCCCTATACATTAGGCATATGGCTTCAATAAAACCCTTTCAGATACCAAACCACTCAACAACAGCCCACCGATAATCCGAGGGAGACCCTATCAAACACTTATTTGGCATCAAGCAGAATCAGTGCCAAAGGGTGTCCAGCGATCGAAGCAGCACCGAACAGTGTAGCAACTCCACGAATGTGATCGGTAGTTCCTCTGCCTGGGACAAAACTGTGCTGCATGAGGGAGCTCACCTTACCTATATTAATACTCAGCTGGCTGGCTAGGACCTTTGAAAATATCTTGGCATCGCTGTTCATAAGTGTTGTAAGTCTGTAGGACCCGGCCTCAGTTGGAGGTTTTCCCTTTTTTAGAAAAATAATAATACTGGCCCAGGCGCATGACCCTGGGGAACACATCCCCTTTTGGGCCTGACTTAGTGTGTTAACCAGATAATGGTCTAAAATTGTAAGAAAAGCTTTATAAAATTACAACGAGATCTAGTTGGGTCCTACAACCTTACCAGAAGGAAGATCACTAAGGGCCAGATGTAGGTAAAACCCAAATTGCGACTTCTTAATAGCGATTTTTACCGAATCGCTATTAAGAACTCGCAATTAGCGATGTAGCTAAAAAATCCCTAAAAGGTAATATCCGCTAAAATAAATACCAAATCCTTATTACCGATTCGGCATTAGCGATTCCGTATTACCGATTTGGTATTTAGCAAATATGGTATTTCAAAAAATTGCAAATCTGTGAATCATCCAATCCTGTGCTTCCTGATGACCTCACAACCAGGAAGTGGCCACACCCATGCAGTTACACTAATCCTGAGGCTGTGGGAGAGGCAGGGAGCAGATTCAAAACCCCAGGAGCTGCACAGCAACCACCTTGCTGACCCACCAACGATACCATAGACACACAGGAGAAGGGAAAGGATGTTGGAGAGAGGAAGAGAAAACATAAGTTTAGCGAGAGGGAGTTGGAGGTACTGATTGAGGGGGTGGTGAAGGATCACGACCAGCTCTTTGGGAAAAAATCACTGCACGTTCCTGAATCCCAAAAAAGGAAAATATGGCTTGTGATCCAGCAGAAAATAAATGCCATCGGCGTGACCCAGTACTCGATAGAGGAACTTAAGAAGCCCTGGTACGATCTCCGGAAACGTGCCAAGGAAAGGGTGGCTGACAGGCTCAAACAAGCCAGAAAAACAGGTGGGGGAACATCAACAGCGCCTGCACCGACTGCCTTGGAACAAATGGTGGAGTCCACCCTCCAGCCGGAGAGCGTCAGTGACATTGGAGACATGGACAGTTCGGTCACAGGAACCAACAGACAAGGTAAGAAACATGCACAGCATGCTGTGCCCCCCTCCCTAATCCCATTCCCCAATTACCCTGCAAGAATCCCACTCCAGTCCATGCTTTGCCAATATCCAGCAATGCATCATGGGAGATGTAGTCCCAATCAACTAATAGCATAGCAGTCAGTCCACTTAACCCAAATGCATGTCATACCCATCAGTAGATAAGCAAGCGGGGGACAGACAGTTAGATTAGCAGTCATTAATTTATTGTCAGGCAAATGCTGCTACACAAGTGAGTAAATGGACCTTTGTATCCACAGGCGAGCCATCGCACCAGGCTGCAGGAGGGAAGACAGATGAGGCAACCAGGGAGCCCAACACACTGGAAGAGGATGTCCTGTCACCTGCTGAGGTCACACCACCATCACCCCCACCACCATCACCACCACCACCGAGAGCCAGGAGGCACACAGTGGCTAGCCTCCAGGAGAACAGACCGCTAGGGAGGACAGTGTGCCTAGTGAACGCAGCAGTGCTGCACCTGGGCGCAGAAAACAAACCAGGCATCCCCTGGCATTGGTAGATGGGTGAAGTAACCCATTTGACATAATGATGGGATTGTGAACATTGCATGTGGAGTATCTCTGCCATGTTGGGGTTGTTGAGGCACTGTGAGGCCATCATGGTGTGGTGGTGTGCTGACCTATTGCCTGACATAAGGTCAATTAAACACCGTTACGCTATTGCAGTTACTCGCTTTGTCTCATTACTTACTAAGAAATAGTTGTGTGTGATCTCAGCCCGTCTGTGTCTCCCATCTGGTGCTACTGCGACACCTGCTGCGCTGTGCTGTGGCTGTGGACAATCCTCTCCCTCATCCTCTGATTGAGCCAGTTCCACGGGTGTTCCTTTCCTTGTAGCCAGGTTATGCAGCATGGCACATGTTGCTATTATTTTGCAGCAGGTCACAGGGCGGTACTGCCGTGCACCTCCACTTTTGTGGAGGCAACAGAACCTGCTTTTGAGGAGTCCGAATGTACGCTCCACTACATTACTCGTTGATTTATGTGCAACATTGAATCGCCTTTCACTTGGTGTAGATGGGTTGAGGTATGGAGTCAGGAAGAATGCTCGTACCGCATATGCGCTATCACCTAGGTGCTAAAGGAAGAAAGATTATTCGCAGTCAGCAATAGATACATCAAAGGTAGACATCAGGGCGCGTCACATTTATTTACCTAGCAGGTATCCTTCTCCAAATTCACCCCCAGCCAGACGGGTATAGATCCCACTGTTCCTGAAGATGTAGGAATCATGCGTGCTCCCTGGAAATTTAGCTACGATGTCCGTAATGATGTGGGACGCATCACATATGACCTTACGTTGATTGAATGTGTTCATTTGTGGATACGGTAGATGTACTCAGTAGCAGCGGGGGGGGGGCAGATTGGTATGTGTGTCCCGTTAATGCACCCTATTACATGTGGGAACTGGGCCTTCTGATAAAAGTCCATCTTTATCTTGTGCAGTTCCGCCTGTGTGCTGGGGAACCGGATATAGTGGTGCATCCTTTGCATCATGGCATCCAGGAATTTGTTAAAAAACGCGACAGACAACTCTCTGAGACACCACCAGCCACAGCTATTACCCCCTGGTAACTGCCGGATGCTAGTAGGTGCAGGCAACAGAGGACCTGCACATGTGGAGGTATTGCGCGCACCCTTGGTGTCTGGTGCTCCAGGAGTGGGTGCAGGGCACGTATCAGGTCCAGGATGGTGGTTGGGTGAAGCCTGTACCTCTCATGGATTTCTGTCTCTGTGAATTGGAAAAGTGAGATGCGCAGTCTGTATACGTGTTCCTGTCGTCTCCAGATCCTTTGAGCTGCAGCTTGTATCTGTATTCACCTTGCAATGACATAGAGGACCGCCATTGTGTTCACGCAGATGCATTCTGGGGCTGTTTATATGCTGTGCACCTGGTTACCACCTGCTTTGAGTTAGTGGTAATTTGCAACTCTTATTTAGCGATTTTTACTGGAATCGGTATTAGCGATTTTAGGTACATTGTTCTGCGACTTTATTTAGCGATTCCTTATATAGCGATTCGCTAAACAGTGAGTCGTGTGGCATAATCACTAAATAAGGAATCGCTAGGTTCATTCCATTGGTTTTAGCGATTCTTTATTTTGCAATTTGGTGTTTCTGCCTCTACATTACGCATGGGGTTTTGGCGATCACAAACATGGAAATTCTGCAACTTTCAGAGTTTGCGATCGCTAAATCACTACCTACATCTGGCCCTTGGTGCTCTATATATTTCTTCCATTGAGAATGGAGCATCTAAGGATTCCACATCTTTTTAAGAAAACTGCTCAATTAGAATAGAACCTAATCTCTTATGGATCTCTCCTCAGAACACCCCTCCTCGCTATATAATTTCTCGTAGAACTTTCAGAATTCCTCCGGTATACCAGTAGAGCCGATCACTGAATTTCCCTTCTCATTTTTTATCTCAAGGATCTCCCTGCTAACTGCTTTCTGTCTTTTCCGAACTGTCAACATATGTCCAACTCGTTCATTATACTCATGACAGGCTTGCCGCTGTGCGATATACCTTTCATCTGCTCTTACTGCTGAAATTTCACCTAGAGCTGCTTTTGCCAAAGCAAGTTGGTACAGTATGTTCTTTATGCACAACCTGAGGTTATAGCCCTGACAAGTTCCTCTTCAATATCCATCAGTGTTTTATACAATTTATCTTAATATTGGGTTTGCTTTGTTTTGCGGTACAAACTAAAGCTAAGTCACCCCCTTACCCCTGCCTTAAGCGCATCCCAGATCATACTGTTCCCGGTACTACCTCTGTTACACTCCAAGGGGCAGATTTATGAGGCCCGTTGCGCCATCGGAACGTCACTTTTTGTGACGTTCCGTGGCGCAGAAGCCTGCGTGATATTCATCAGGCAGCACTGAGCCACTTTTTTTGGCTTAATGCTGCCTCATAAAAATCAGTCCCTTTAACGCACGTTCTGCGTTAAAGGGCCGTGCAATGGGTGTTGCTGGGGGCGTTCCCAGCAACATCCATGGCCTTTTGACACTGTCCCAGATTTACGAGAAATCGTAAATCTGAGGCAGCGCCAAAAGCTTCCGCCTCCCCAGGGGAGGCGTAAGGGAGGCGCAACGGGGAGAAATATCTTTATTTCTCCTCGTTTTTCCTATGTGTGCTGCATTCTGCAGCACCCATACAAAGAGGAAAAACCTCTTGTGATTATTTTTGTACAGAAAGGTTTCCCTTCCTGTACAAAAATATTCATCTCTGCAACGCAGGCACCCTTGCACCATGGTGCAGAGGTGCCTGCGTTGGCGCAGGCAGCCCATTGTGCGCCGGCGCAGGGGAAAAGGACAGGAATGCGCCGCATTTTATAGATACGACGCATCCCTGCCCTTTTCTTTTGCCGTAGGGAAGCGCAGCAGGAAGGCCTGCTGCGCTTCCCTACGGCAAAACCTCATAAATCTGCCCCCAAGAACTCTCTGATCCATTTGTTCATATGGGTGATATAGCCCAGGTCCTGCAAAATAACCCTTTCAAATGTCCAGATGTGCTCAGTTCTTTCAGCCCCTGTGCAAGTAACTTCCAAAACCGAAGGATTATGGTCTGACACTACACAGGGGTATTTTTCAATCCTATAGCTTGCTATTAATTGCTGTGTAACAAAAAAAGAATCAAGGCGCACTATTGATTTATGAGGGGCCAGAAACAAACGTGTTACCAGAGTCAATAGGCTTTATTTATTTATTTATTTATTTATTTTTTGCTATTTTTAAAGCGCGCAAATACCTATACAGGTGTCTCGGCGCTGGCGATCAAAGAACTCCTTACTCCTTATGGGGAATTAAACAGATGAGAAAAGCCATGTCTTGAGGCTCTTTCGGAACTTAATGAGGGTGGGGGCAGTTTTTATATGCAATGGGAGGGTGTTCCATAATTTAGCAGTGGCTATAGTGAAGCACCTATCTCCCCAAGTGGCTTTTTTTGTCCGTGGGACAGACAGCATGAAGGTTGTCGAGGATCGAAGTGTTCTGCGATGCTCCAGTGGATGAAGAGCTATTTTTAGGAACTGTGGCCCTGGAGAGTTCAGGGTCTTGTAGGCTATGCAAAGAGCCTTGAATTTTATTCGGCTCCTGATTGGGAGCCAGTGGAGCTCTTTGATGTGATGAGATACTGATGTAAATTTGGGGATGGAGAGTAAGATTCTTGCAGCCGCGTTTTGAACGGTTTGGAATTTGTTGAGGACTCCTTCTTGCGCGTTAAGAAGCAGAGAGTTACAGTAGTCCGTTTTTGAAAATACTAAAGTACTGATAAGTGTTTTACCGGCTGACTGTGGTAGGTATGGAAGAAGTTTCTTGATTTTTTTGAGTGTGTAGAATGCAGATGATACGACGGCATTAGCGTGATGGTGGAAGGTAAGTTTGTTGTCGAATATGACTCCCAGGTTACGAACCTTAGTCACAGGTTGGGGGGGGAGTCCCAGCTCCGATGGCCACCATTGTGGGGACCATGCTGGTTTCAAGCTCCCGAATGTCATCACCTCCGTTTTATCGGAGTTAAGCTTGAGGCAGTTTGATGACATCCAGGAGCCTATTGCCTTCATGCCCTCCTGGAATTTGGATGCCACGCTAGCTCCGTTATTGTACACCGATAGCACTAGTTGCGTGTCATCGGCGTATGTTGTCAGGGCAATGCCATAGGATTTTATCACCCTCGCCAAGTCCGATACATAGATATTAAAAAGCGTCGGACTTAGCGAGGAGCCCTGTGGAACGCCACAGGGGAGAGAGAAAGTCTGGGAGGTGAAATTGGCCATTTTGACAGTCTGTGGCCGATTGGCGAGGAAAGAAGCAATCAGGTCTTTAGCTGTTCCTCCTATTCCCAGAGCTGCGACACGGTCGATCAAGGTAATATGATCGACCGTGTCAAATGCAGCAGAGAGATCTAGGAGTATCAAGACAGCTGCTCCTCCCTTGTCCATGGTTGTTCTGATTTCGTCCGCGGCTTTCAGTAGTGCCGTCTCTGTCCCATGTCCCTGCCTAAAGCCGAACTGTGTGTCATCTAGCAAGTTGTTGTCATTGATGTATTTTGACAGCTGCAAGTTCATGGACTTTTCAAAAATCTTTGCTGGAAATGGGAGGCAAGCGATAGGTCTGTAGCTTGATGGGAGAAGAGGGTCTAGCGTCGGTTTTTTCAGTAATGGCTTTATGATCGCTTCTTTCCAGACTGAAGGATATATTCCTGTTGCGAACATAGCATTGCATATGGTGGATAGTGAAGGGGAAATTGCTTCCGGTATGCGGTTAAGAATGGAAGGGGGACATGGGTCAAGGGGGGAGCCGGATTTAGTACTGGCTACTAGATGTTGAATATGGTCTTTATCTACGGGGCTGAAAGACAATAGAGTAGATGGAATACTAGTAGTAGGAAGGCTCGCAGATGGTAGGGGGGTGGATCGTGAAAAAGTCTGGAAGATGGAACTAACTTTTTCCTCGAAGAACCTTGCGGCCAAACATCTATAACCTCTATAGAGCTCTAGAAACCTTGTTTTTCTGACCAACATAATTGCTAGTTTTGCTGCTCCAGTGCCTACCCATCTCATTGATATTCAGGTCACCAAAAATTATAATTGAGGTAGGCCATACTGCAAGCTCTGTGTTAAAAAATTCCAAAATAGAGGGTCATCCCTGTGAGACCCATATACAGAGCAGATAGTGAATGTGCATTTAAGATGATAACATTCCACAATTGCCCAACCCCTGTATTTATCTGACAAAGGCCTTTTAAAACGCATATCTCTTCTCCGAGAGAGAATAGCCACCCCTCTTGTTCTGGTTCCTTGCGTGGTATAAGCAATAAGGTCATACCCTAACTGTTCCAAAAGCTTTTGCTTTGCACCCTCGACATAGGTCTCCTGAAAACATAAATTACCGGTGTGTAAGGCTTTTAGTTCTTCTGTTACCTTGCGCCTTTTAACATGATCATTTAGGCCACATATATTCAATGTAGCAATTTGCATTGTCATCATTTTGGCCTGCTTAATTTTTTTACAATGTGGGCACTACTAACATAGCCATTAGGTCCGACTCCACTCGACAATTCCTCCTTTCCTTCCCTTAATCTCCTAAATTTCCTCATGCACCATTGTTTTTTCCCATTGTATACCACCCCAAGTGACTCTCCCCCATGACCCAACTTACTCCCTAACTCCCACAGCCCCAACACTAACCCCCACTTCATGCCCTCGCACCCCTCTACCCCCCAACCACCCAAAACTTGAGGCAAACAGGCCAGGAATGGTCTAGGTGATGAAATCTGTGCTCAGGGCCATAAGACTACTGTTATCCCTGAAATTGCGAGTAGCCCCTGCCCTAAAAAATAACCTACCTCTGTCTTACTCCCTCGTAGTACACACCCCAAGTTTTAAGATACTGACCAAAACTTTAAAAGATCTATACTACACCATTTCATTCATATGTTCTTTTGCTTTTATCTCTGAGATAGAAACTCTCCTTTTAATATTGAAAAATATTTTCAGGTGGGCAGGATTCGTTAGGTAAGTTTCAGCCCCAAGTGCCTGACAGAGTTGTATCAACTGTCTTAGCCTCCAGCGTCTCTCAACTGTTGCATGACAAAAGTCAGGCCTTGGGAAGAAAAACTATCCGTCATAGGTCTGTTTAGCATCCAGACGGGCTTTTGTGAACACTAATTCACAGAGCAAATAGTTCCCAAAGTAAACGATTATGGCTCTTGGCTTCTGTAATTCTCCAGGATACGGCTTGTCAGATTTTCAACATAAATGGATAACGGTGCACTGGTTGGATTTCCAGTTCCCAGTTCCATTGTTGGAGCTCAATGAAGGCCCCCATCATCAGGTTCAACAGGTACGTCCGGATATCATTCACTTCAACCCCTTCTACAATGCCTAAAATTCTAAAATTGTTTCGGAACTGCCTGTTTTCAAAATCTTCTAGTTTCCATTGTATATCAAGGATTTGTGCACCTTGCGCTTCGTCTGGTTTTGGGCTTTGGCAACACCGTTTTCCTAGATGGCTGTCCATTCTTCTGTCGCCGTTAATCTCACTTTTATTTCTGCACAAACCTTAGCCACTTTCCTGACTACCACTTGCAGTTTTTTTGTGGCCAGCCTTTTTTTTTTGCCATGCACTCGAGGCTCTTCTTGATTTTGTTTTTTGGACTCATAGATCAATTTTATGGTTCAAATTTTTTATTGGTATTTTCAAAGAGGAAAAAGAAACAGTGCCGACAACTGCCATTTTGGTCTCTCAAGGCTTTCCAAGACCCTTAAGTCATGTGAACATATTTATGCAAATATTGGTACGTTGAACAATCCTGTCCCTGCCTACCCAACCCTCCCCCCCTCAACTCACGTCACCCTAAAATAACATATGAAGTGATCTCAGCTTGTTAGCTAAAGAAAGATCGGATGGCGGCTGTAAGGCTATCTCAGGTAAGCGTAGAAGGCGGAGGAACTTAGGGCATGAAGGTTCCTGAAAGTCTTGTGAGAGTAAAGACAGATAAGGTTGCCATAAGTCCCTGAATTAGGCTTCTTGTCCAGCCAGTGAAAGCGTAATCTTTTCCATGCCTAATATGTGCCATAGTCTGTGAAGCCATCCAGTGTGTGTAGGTGCTTGTGGGGCACCCCAGCGCGTGAGGATGGTCTGTATAGCCGCTCCTTATGCTCAACCGATTTGCCGCCCTCTTCTGGATTTCAGAGGGTATGTTAGCAGGTTTGGGAGGCCAAAGATTATGTTTGCAGGGAATCACGGCAGTTGGGTGTCCAGGTGGGTATCTATATCATCAAGAACTTGAGACCAGTAATGTAGGAGCCGTGGGCAAACCCATAGGATGTGTATTAGTGTCTCTTGTGTCCCGCAGTCCGCCAACAATCTGCACTCTGTGGTGGGATGACCCTGTGTAGCCATACCGGGGTGCAGTACCAGTATGTGGCAACTTTTGTAAGCGTTTCGGTGAGTGCCACATTACTGGCTGTGTGTCTAGCTCTGTGATATACCTCCTCCCATTCTTTGTCTCCCGGTGTTCTCCTTAGGTCGTTTTCCCACCTATTGCGACTGGTGTTGTGTATGTGCCTATTACGAAGATTCAGGAATGCGTATATTTCTGAAATCAATATCTTATCTGGAGTTTTGGTGAGGAGCTTTTTTTCATATTGGGTAAGGTGTCGCTGTGCATTGGATTTGTTTTGTGGGTGCAATGTCCAGTGTTGGAGACGTAGGTACTGAAGTCGCTTAGTCTCAGGAGACCATAATCTGCACGTATCTGGGGAAATGAAAGTATTCCCTCCCTATCAAACAGGTGGCCCATTGAGCGGAAGTCCAAGAGGCACCACTTTGTGAACCTCGTGTCCCCCACCCCAGGGGTGAAGTCCGTGTTGTCCATTAATGGTGTCATGGGGAGGGGAAGGAGGTCAGACCGTGCCGGATGCTAGTCTGGTCCCACGCCACCATTGTCGCCCGTGTAATTGAGACAGGTATAAATTCTGTGGTCTGTGTGGTCTCTTCAGGAAGGGGACTTTCCAAAGGGACGTTACTGCCACCACTCTGTCTTGGAATAACCAGTGCTTCTCCGATTCGGCACGGTTCCACTATTCCAAGTAACGCAGTTGTGCTGCCTGAAAATATAATTGAAGGTCTGGGATCCCTGGACCACCAGCACTGAGGGGAAGATAGCCAATAACTTGCCTCATGCTGGGTCTCCTTCCTTGTCATATAAATTGCAGCACCTCGGACTGAAGTTTGTGTATCATTCCTGGGGGCGGCAGTAAAGGAAGGGTCTGAAAGAGGTATAATATCTTTGGGAGAATCGTAATTTTAATTGCTGCTACTCTGCCTAGCCAAGAGATCTGATGGTGGTTCCACCACGATAAGTCATTGCGGATGTGCCTGTGCAGCTTACAGTAGTTAAGGGAGGCGGTGGACTGCGTGGTAGCTGCTAGATTGATCCCCAGGTATGGGATGGTTTCAGGTGGCCATTGAATGGGGTATTGCCTCGTCAGTTGGTCAATGGTTTGGGTTGGTTGAGAGAGGCTAAGTGACTGTGATTTCTCAATTTTGACTTTAAAGCCCGATGCGTCACCAAATATCTCAAGTTCGCTCAGGAAAACTGCTAAGGCTTTCCTCAGGTTTGTCTAAATTCACACGCATGTCATCCGGATACACGCTTATGGTGTGATGGTTGCCTCCAAAAGTCACTCAGGTGATTTCAAGGTGGGCCCAAAAGCCAAGCGCTCCATATAGAGAGCAAACAGTTGGGGTGACAAGGGGCATCCCTGTCGTGTACCTCTACTGCTCGCGTAGGAGGCAGAAGTATAGCTGGTGATCCTGACCGTTGCCGTGGGAAAGCGGTAGCCATTCAAGATCTGGGTCATGAGGACTTGTTCCAGGGGTGGCCAGTTGACCCTGTTGAAGGCCTTTTCTGCGTCAATAGCTAAAGGCATGTAGTTGCCGTGGGCGCGAGGCCTTCTCAATGACATGGAAAATCTGCTTGGTGTTGTTGCTCGTTTACCCCTGGGGGATCTAGCCCGCTTAGTCTGGGTCAATTATGGATTCAGCCTGCTTGCCAAAAGGCCCGTGAATAATTTCAGGCCCACATTTAAAAGAGAGATCGATTGATATGAGCTACAGAGCGACTTATCTTTACCTGGCTCTGGAATGACGACTATCGAGGTAGCCAGCATTGGGCCTGGGATCGCCCCGGGGTCTACGAAAGCGTTGAACAGCCATGTCAAGAGGTCAAGAGGGGCACTAAGAAAGGACAGAAGGGGGAGGAGCCAAGATGGCGACCGGAGCAGACGCTTGAGCGCCCGGCTCCGTCGGTCCGTGGCCTCGGACTACTATCCTGATGCCCATCCTCGCCGATTCTCGAGGTGCACCGTGTGCGAAGACGCGCTGACCGCGCTGCTGCTTTCCCGGAGTCTTAACCCGCCCGGATGCCCGAGTTCTGGGTGCTTTTGTCCTCGGCACTGAAACCCTGCGCCCTTACGGCCTTTGCCGGCCTCCTGGAAGCTCCGCAGTTACCGGACCAGCTAGCGCTAACCTGAGCCCCGCGGTCCCGATCTCGCCTCGCACCATGGATCGTTGCCGGATGAGCCCGGGGAGATACGGCCGGACACCTTCTGCACCCTGTGCCTGACGGGCTGGAGCTGTGGGGTGGGCCCCGGTGCGGTGAGTCTCCTGCCCCGCTCTGAGGACCGAGCTGTGGGGGGCTGCTGCCCCCTTTGCCTATTGCCTAGCCAGCAGCGAGGGGGACCGGCGAGAAGATAAGCGACTGTCGGCCTTTCCTGTTGCGGCGTAGACCTGAGGGGAATTGACCCCTTGCCACGACCCCCCCCCCTGGCCATTGCACCGTATAGCGGCAAAACATGGCGTTGAGTGCCTGCTCGCGGCTGGGGGGTGATACTCCGGTCTCGCCCGCTGCTCACTTCGCCCTCCCTCTTCCGGACACCAGCTCCACAGTGCCGTCCCGGATTGCTGCCGATGTTGGGGCCCAGCTTCCGCTGACATGCGGCTCCGTTCTGGCTGTCCTGCGGGACTTTCAACTACAGATGTGCGCTGGCCTGCAGGCGCTGAGTGAGAGGTTTGACCCCATACTGTCGGCTGCGGGCCGTGAGCGCACTGTTTGTCATCCACAGGGCGTGGGTCCTCCGGTGCTCTTGTCCTCTTGCGGGGAAGCAGCGGCGGTGTATGATTGTGCTACACTGGTGCCTTCATCTAGCGCTCCCGGCGCCCAGGGTCCACCGCTCTCCACCTCAACTGCGGATATTTTGTCCCCCTGGTCATGGCTGCCTGCTTCATTGTTCCCTGCCTCACCGCGTCCGCGAGGCTATCCTGCTGAGCGATACCTAACGGCTTCGAGGGACCGTCCGCGGTGGCCCACTGCTGCCTTTTTGTGGAACTCCTGTACCTTACTTGCCAGGTTTGGATTTTATGTGGTGCAACGAGGGACCTCAATCGATGGTCGGCGGCCATTTCGTGATCCTACTTCACCATCCTCTCACAAGCGGCCATCTTGTCTTTGTCTGCTCGGGACACGGGGCCTTCACGTAGGAGCTGGTTTAATCCCAAGCCCGCGATCGGGCCAGGGCTAGACTGACTTCTATCGCTATGGTTTATGGACGGGCTGGCCTGGGACTGGGACTGTATGTATGTTTTGCGCGCACTCGTCGCGACTTGTATCCCTTGCTTAAACTGTGGTGCCATGGTATCTTTGCATGCCGTTTTTTGGCGTAGAGGGCTCTCAGTGTGTGGGGGCCATAACTGGCTGATGGTTCGGGGCGCTCTGGTGTCCAGTGGGCTCCTCCCCACCTTCTTTTTTGTTTTCTTCCCTTCTTTACTCTGTTCCTACTTTCTCTCTTCTCTATATTTCGGGTTCCTTGGGCGACAGGCACTATGCTGGGGGGGGGGTAGGCCGTAGCCTCCGCATTGGTGTAGGGTGGGGGGGTAATACTCTGTTCTCAATTAGTTCTATGGGCCTTTTTTCTTTTATGTCTCTGTGCTCTACTTTCTTCGATTCGGGGTCCGGGTGTGGGGTGGATCGAGTGGGGGCGGCTCTGGAGGGGTGCGTACTTGCTCATGTGACTATCCTGATATATCTCTGCACCGCCTCACTGATTGAGATTTTACTCCCATTGTTGTTCTTACTGATGTTGCTGCTCGCCCGTGTGGTGAAGCTATCTTGCGGACTCGAATCTACTTTGCTCTTATCCTTCATTGACTTTTTTCTCTGATAAAATTATCAAAAAACTTAAAATTAACCTTCACCTCTCCTTCCCCGGGTTTCAAAGATATCTCCAGTATGTGACTCATAACCTGTTGTTAATCCTGACCGTTGATGCACGGGGGCTGTAATGTGGGTATCAGTGCTTTACTGTATCGTGGCCGGCCTGACGGTTGTAGGCCCGTATTTGTTCTTTTAAGATGCACGAATAAAGGTTTTTAAAAAAAAAAAAAAAGAAAGGACAGAAGGTCTTTTAAGAAGGCTGATGTGTAACTGTCCGGATCTGGGGATTTTGCCGACTTCAGCCGGAAGATAGCTGCTATGACTTCCTCAATGCAGATCTCTCCATCAAGCGCTTTAGCTTGCTCCGGTGTGAGGGAGGTCATTTGCGTCCCCTGAAGGTATCGTCTGCCGTCGTTAGGGTCTAAGGATTGGCCGTGTACAGATGTGCATAAAATTCTTTAAAGGGGCTAGCAATGTTTTTGTCATCTGTCACCAGGTCCCACCCTTGCGCGTGTATCAGTTGGGCCCCGTGATCCTGCCACCTAACTCGCAGTTTATGAGCTAGGAGTCGGCCACATTTGTCCCTGCCTACGTAGAAAAGTGGAGGGCGGCGTATTTTGCCTGGTCCACATCTATGGCGGCCAGCTGAGAGCGAAGAGTAGATAGCTAACGCAAGACTCTCGGAGTGCCTGTACGCTGATGAATGCATTCCAGTTCTCTAATTTGCTGGGAGAGGGCTTCCCTTTTCTCTTTATGAGCTTTGTTGCCCGCAGCCAAGATCGCGATAAATCTGCTCCGTAATACTGTTTTGAGCGCTTCTCATAGTACTACTGTGGAAACGTCAGGAGAACCATTGTGCAATGAGTACTCCTTGATAGATTGTTGCATTTGTGTCACTGCCTCCTGTTGTCACAGTATAGTATCTCTCAAGCGCCATTGTTGGAAAGGGTGCTCCGACGGGGAGAAAGATAGCAAGACTGTCACTGCCACCTGATCCAAGAGTGCCGCTGTTAGTCTCTGTCATGAGTGGGTGTACGTCCTTTGTGTCTCAGAGGTAATCTAGTCTAGCGTATGTTTTATGTGTGTTAGAGTAGAAGGAATATTTGCATGCATGAGGGTGGGAAGCCCTCCCTAGAGCCTTTAGACCCAGGTCCCTCAGTTAGGTATGGCCCTCCAAATACAGTGCTCCCGCTTACCCGTGTCGCTGCACTGACTAATCGAAAGTATTATTGAATACTATGTTGAGGTCTCAATCCAACAGCACCCTTAGTTCATCAGTGGATATAGCCTCTGCTAGAGCTGTGCGGAGAAATACTTATATCCCGTCGTTCGGGGCATAGATTGAGCCTACCAATAAGGTCTGATCCCTCAATGTGAAGTGGTAAATGAGAAGCCTCACTCTGAGTTCAGCCACCTTGTGATCTACCCTCCCTCGGAAGGCACTCGCTACCAATGTAGCCACCCCCACTGTCTTTGTAGTAGCCGAGGAGAAGAATTGATGGGGGAAGGCACGCGACCTAAGGAGGTGGCAGTCCCTGGCAAACAAGTTGGTCTCCAGTAGGAGGGAAATATCTGCACGTGGTGGACTGCATGTGGTTTGGGAAAGGGAGTTTGCGCTGTATAACCTCGCATTCCAATGAGCCTAGGAGATCTTTCAGCTGCTATCACAAGATTCCTGTCTGGCCTAATAAGGTATTGCTGTGTAAGGTGTAGAAGTGAGTGGTATCCCCAACAAGAATACACAAACATTAATAAAAAAAAGTTAACTCAAAAGGTGAAAAGAGAACCCGTTATCAGTCCAGCAGCTAGACTTGACTGCAAGTTTAACCAAGGACCGACTTGTGATCAATCCCCAACCGTCTCCCCCACCTGCCGCCAAGCCCCAGCGCTCCTCACGATGCCACAGATTGCCCAAGTAACTTCAACGTTGTCCATTTTTGCCAGCACCTCCAGGATTGCATCCAGTGCTGCATGCTGTTCTTTCGCTATCTCCTCCGGGTCTGATTGCCTCAGGTTCCTTCACGACCCCTGTCGTCACCAGCGTGTCTGATGCTCTTTTAGTTGAAGGGACAAGAGCCCCATCCCGTAGCTCTCCTTGGGCGGGTCCAGGCCCAGCACCTGGCAAGCCTCCGTTAGGGATCGTAACTGGTGGAGCCTGCCCTCCCAAAGGAAGATGAGATGGAAAGGTTGGCCCATTGATTAAGAAATCTCTTGGTTGCGATGGTGAGTGGTGACAGGGCGAAACTCTCTCTGTTTCTGCAGCGTGAGGCAGGCTAGGTCCTGGTAAAGTTCGGGGTTTGGTCTATGATGGCAATTGGATGCATTGCTCGGGCCCTGTGGAGGATCTTCTATTTGACCTGAAAGTCATGCACACAGACCAGGATGTCGGCGAATTATACTGTATTGGATCGGGGCGAGCCAGCCTGGTGAGCTCTGTCAATCTTGATTTCAGCGTCCGAGGGCCGGCCGAGGACATGTCTAAAAAGATCCTCACCTTCCGCTTTTGTTGCTACTCCACGAATGCGGACGTTGTTCTTGCGAGAACTGTTTTCGAGATCTTCTACATGGGCCTGTAGGTCTATGTGTTGCTTGCAGAGTCGGACGACTTCTTGTTGGAGTGATTCAACTTCCTCCTCTCTGCTGTCTCCTTTGTCTTCCAGCTCTGCGACGCAGTCTCCCAGTACATTCGCATCCCTCCTGACCTCTTTAATATCCTGTGAAAGTTCTCGTTTGACCGTCTGGAGGTCCTCCCGCAGCACTGAGAACAACGATTCCAAAAAGGTGCGCCTTCACCGGTTCTTCAGTCACGGGTTCAGCCTGGCACCACAATGGCTCCGCAGACTAGGGGAGGTCCCCCAACAGGTCTCCAGTCGGGCGAGTGAGCATGTCTTTGAGGGTGCAGTCTTTCTTATCGCTGTATGTTGCCATCCCTAGTGGTTGCTCCCCGAGGTCCACCACGTTTTATATCTGTTGATTTCGGGGGGCTCAGGGTCATTTACTCAGGTCCCGGATGCGCTGCGCAACCCATGGTTCTGTTTGGGTCCCTCCTCTGTGTGTGCTTTACCCTGGTCTGCTGCTCCGCAACACTATATTAGCTCCTACCCACTCTTCACTGGGAGGTCCTGGCGGTTGGTCATCGGTCAGGCCCTGCGCAAGAGGACAGGCGCACCCCTCTTGGCCTCCCAGAACTTCCCAGCATGTTGTCGCTGTAGACCCGAGGCCCACTACATCACTCCTCCAAAGCTCAGTAGCAGGTAGTCAGTTCAGCGGGCACCCCGCTGCGTTGTTCAACTAGGGCAGTGGTTCCCAAACTGTGTGCCGTGGCTCCCTGGGGAGCCACCAACCCTAGCCAGGGGAGCCGCTCACCAAGCACTTTAATGCATTTAATGTTGAATGGTCTGTTGGCTTCAGTTAAACTAATTAGACTTAAACGCATGATGTCAATGATTTGTAAGTGACATGCCTACAGCTGTTAAGATAGTTCTTAATTGATGGCATGTTGAGGGAGATGACCTCCATATTTCAATGGATCCCCACGTTCCAACACTCCCAAAGTAGGTGGAAGATGCCTGAGTTTTTTTCTTATACTCGTTAATAGTTTTGTTTTTTTCCAAATGCATTTTACCCGAATGCAAGTTATCAGGAAAGTACAGTTGTCCTGTCTATTAAACACACTAATTATTATTAAGTATTGACATTTGTGCTAGAATCATAGGTACTTCCAGTACACTTTTCTTTCAGTACACACACATTTCCAGACAGGCCTGCTCTCTCCTTGAGCCTAGGGAAGTAAAAAACCATATACGGCATAATGGCAATATTTTGAAGCAAGAAAGAAGAACGTTTAAAAAACACAAATCTGAGGAATTTATTTAACTTGCATTGATTTGGAGGCAATTTTAGGGAGGAGACTGCAAAAATAAAGTTGTATGTGGTTTACAAAATCGTGAGTCACCCTGCTGAGAGGTTTGATGGTACGTATGACATAGGTAGAACTGGAAGTGCATGCAAATATTCTTCTAGTGCAGAAACACTTTGGCAATGGGGCCTACATGCATAGGGGTGCGATCTAGCACTGTAAGTGGGATACAGTTTGAGAAGGTACTAAAGGCATGGGCAAAGAACTGTAACTAGGAATATTTTGTTAGATGTGCCACCTTAGTAATACGAAACACCCTGCGTATATGATTATAATACCTTCATCAACTTCATCCCAATTATTTTCAGGGAGAACAATGCAAGTACTCCCGAGGCTGGGCTTACATCCCGCCCACTCTCCCAAAAAAATAACAGTGGGGAGCCACGAGCAATGGTCAATGGGTGAAGGGAGCCGCGGGTCAAAAAAGTTTGGGAACCACTGAACAAGGGGCTCCTCCCACCACGTGCTTCTTGTTAAGTTGGGCCCCTGTCCTGGCACCCTCTCCTCTGTTCGATGCAGTACAGGGGCTCCCCTCACATTAGTCCAGGTCGTGTTGCTGGGCGCCGCTCTTCGGGCTCTGAGAGGGAGGCCTCAGCTCCCCCAGTCTGAATCTAAATCTATTTAACTTTGAACTGGTTCCCGGGCAATGCTCAAACAAAAGAAGTAAATCCCTATCTTAAAGGTAAAGCATTTACAGTTTTAAAACCTTTTTTAAGGATACGTTAGCGCAATCAAAATGTATTATCCCGCTTGTAGCCTAAGAAGGGTCCAAGCAATAATTGGTGTACTTGCAAGCACGGTGTGTTTTAACTTCAAGGGATGGGAGGTAGTGAGGGTAGTGGGAGCTGGGGCGGAGGGGTGTTGATTATGTGTTTTCATACTGTAAAGATTTTAAATAATCGCACGGTTAATAAGGTACTTACCTTACACAGCTCCCCCAGTCACCAAGGCCCAGAGATGGGGTCCCAGCTCCTCACCTCAGTGGGACGCCAGCGGACTCCTGCTTTGTTTCAGGCTGGCGTCGGACCTCTGATTTTGGGTCCGGGCCATGGCCCCGCCCCCTGGTTCTCACCGTTCTGTGTTGGTACCCGCCCTGTACAGGCCTAGCGTCTGCTGGCTCCCGGGATGCCTCCCTGCTGCCTGGGTGCCAGCCAGCTGAACGCTGCAAATCGCATCACCGCCGCCGCTGGAACCCACGTCCCAGGCACTGTCTCCAGGACCGTCTGGGCCATTGCCTGCGGGTCGCCTTGGCGGGAGGTGGGCAGCTGGCCTCCTACCAATGTGTTGCAGGAGTCAGGTATGTTTCTGGCTCACCCCAGTGTCTTGCCGTTCTGCGGGGTGCCCACTTGCTCCGTAACGTACTCGTGACCTCCCCTGCAGGGCCCGATGGTCTCTGGTGTCTTGCTGGAGGCTCCCAGCGGAGCTGTGTCGGCTATGCCTGCAGATGGGTCCGCAAAGCAGTGTGTGGGCTGACGGCAGGCAGCAGAGACGGGAGAGAGTGTTCTACCTCGCCGCCACCTTGGCCACAACCCCCATAGATCAATTTTAAAGAATGTTTCTCTGCTTGTGCCATTTTAGCCTCGATATTAGTACGTTCCTGCCCCTGCGAGTCCGAATATATTTTTTGCTATATTTTTTGTGTGGCTGAATAGTCCCATTATAGGGTGCAGCTCAGTCCTTGTTTTTTTGATCCTTCTGAAAAACACCCTTGCTGTAGAGCATCTTTGCTCTGTCTGGATTGCCTTTTCCTGCTTACCACGGTTCCGGGGCCTATGTACTGGCTGCCTGGGCTTGAGCTAAAGGTCTGGAGAATGCTCCTGGTCTCTGAGTCTGTGGAACTGATGTCCAAACCATCAGTTAGGGTAAATAACTTATCTCATAAATCCTGGGAGTCTTCCAGCCCTCTAAAGCCCACTGCCCCTTCTACCAGTATGCTTGTTTCAGAGTTGCTCCAGACAGAGAGCTGTAATGGCAGGCCTGCTTGCTTGCCTTCTGTATTGCCTACCACCTGGCCTACAGCCTCTGTTTGGCAAATGTACCGAGGGGCTAATGAGCTGTACCTGCTTAACAATATCTCCAATTCCTGCCCCCATAACCTGGGGGGTCCCCTATCACCCTCTGCCAATATAGCAAGCTTGCTTGGGAGTCCCTCTGCTCCCTGTTTTACACTCTGCAATTTGCTTACCTTGCCGTTAACCAGTGGGCCGTCACCATCTCTCCCAAGCACTTCCGGTGTTTCCACCTGGATATTTCCAGCGGTCACCAATATGGCTGGGAAAAATCCAGTAATAACCTGTTGCTGCGGCTGTTGGTTACCTTGTGTTGTGTTGTTCCTATATTACCCATGCATTACCTGCGCGTTTGGATAACATACACTATAGGACTAGTGGGAGACTAACTACGAGCACCCCCACCGCGTATGTTAGCCTGTTTGCATTAGCTAGCTCACAGTGCCACTAGAATCGTGCCACTAGAATCTCCTCTTAGAACATGACAACTCTGATCTTTCAGAATCGTGGAAACGATGTACTGCCTTTCGCTCAGTCACTCGTGCTCACTTACTTTCTCTCAGAGAGTTACACAGAAGAAACAGTCCGGCGTGTTTACAATAAGTATTTATTGCACAGTTGTTCTTCTAGTGTAAAATATATGTGCTGCGACTACCATTAGACAATAGCAGAGATATATGATCATCAGTACAAGTACAGTGAATATAAAAGTATAGTACAGTTCCACCATTTTGCAATAGTCATGAACACATACATGGATATAAAATGCATGATAAAAGAAAGCATGCGTACTCCTACGATACCTATCTAGATGTGCCTAATTGTACCTAGAATGTGAGTAGGTGTGAAGCCAAGAATGATGCTGTATTTATACAGAAAAATATCTAGGGTTCCTTTGTCCCTTGTTTCTTGTATTAGCCATTGTTGGGTTTGAGGATGACGTATGGAATGAACCTTGTAGGTAGATATTATGCAGGTGGATGTAGCCCCAGCCTGGTTTCCAAGAACCCTTATGAATGTTCAGTCATACTGCGTCAGTCTAAAGACGAAGTCATAGAACGCTATTGTTCAGGAAAACCCTCTGCGCCCAGGACTAGAACTAGGTAAAGGCTCAATCCTCAAAGGCTTGTTACTATGTAGTGTAGGGGAGGTAATGTAGGTGGAAGGGTATGATGTTACCCGGGCCTATATTAGGGTACCTATATGAAACATAACAACCACTCCTCTTCCGAATAGTCAACAATAATAAAATACTAGCGAACTACTAATTTATACTACGTAGTAGCGCATAAAATTGTCAGTAAGCCTCGTAAAAACATTTTAACACATTAAAATCGTGTAAAAAACAGTCTAAGAAGGGAACATTTTTCTGAAAATCAGTTTTGAAATTGTCCCTTAAGCCAAAGTCCTATATGAGTTCTATTATATAGGTTGAACTACTACAAGCGTTTATGCCAGCCTTTTCTAGCGAAAGTGTCAAGTTTAGGAAATGTTCCAAATTTAGTAGAGTTTTGAAATGAAAAGGAAAATCCAAATTCTTTCCCAGCACACGATGAGCCAATTATAGATTTAGTGTCCTGGCTGGGAGACGCAACATCGTTGTTGCTTGCTGCTGCAGGGGACGGACCTTGTAACACCTCGTAGAGTACGTCAATGGAGCACAGATTATATTCAGCATTGTAGAGGCAGCTGGTGCTATAGTCGATACCTGGGTGCTAGTGGTGCTAGTGTTAGAGCTGATGCTCAACCCAGTTGTAAAAGGCACCTGCGGGTTCTCGAGGAATTCAGCCATCAGTATACGAATACGCTGGGGACATTGGCAAGCATAAGACCGCAAGGTTTCCAGCCAGGCGTGTCTGTTGCAAGTGTTAGACAGAGATCCAACACGCACTCTTCTCCGCAGAACAGGCACCGAAGAACAGGTAAGATGCAGACCATCCAGACTGGTCTAAATGATAGGAACCAAGAGGCGCTCAGTTCCCGTAGGCGAGGTGTGCCCAGATGTTGTACCATGCGTTACAGTATTTTCGGTCCAGGACGGCTTTCGCCAACTCGTTGGTGATTGGGCCGTCCATTGCGTAGCAGATAAATGACAATCAGGAGTCCTGTCATTGAGAGCCGAATCAGACGTAAACCTCCAAAAATGCTTCCAAATACAAAGTGTATAAAGTTTGGAACAACTCCGAGGATTGTCTGAAAGATGCTTAGAAATCCTGACCCTATGGTCTTAAATAGGTGTACAATACCACTCGTATCAGACATATTAAAGACACGACCCACAATTTCTGTGAAATGAAAGGGGCAGTCTGTACCTATAAGTCCTTGTATCTCGGTCGAGGTCCTTGCGATTTGAAGATCAAAGGTCTCTCGAGCAGAGGTTAACGGTACTGTTTGCTGTAAAAGCATGGCTTTCAGTCTGCTCAAAGTATCAAATTGTATAAAAGAAACATTCAACGAAGGCCATAACGGCGCCTCCCTGACTGTACTTGTTGGGGGAAACTATACTTGCATACAGCAAGTAATACGGAAGCATCCCACAGCAACCTTGATCGTTCAGCATCAAGTTACTCCCATTCGAGAGCAGCTCGAATACTGGTGTAATCATCTGTCATGTGGCAGGACAAATTTGCTACTGAACCATTAAATGCTCCGTGCAATTAAATGTCCTGGCACATGAGAGAACCGCTTAAGGCGTTCTTGCAGTTTGTACCACTTAGAAACACTTCTCGATCCCCACTCCAGCATCGAAATCTATATGGTAATTCCCAAGATTCCTTAATGTATTCCTTGCTAATTTTTTCATATTTGCCTGCCTACCTTTACTCAAGGCAATATTGAAACTGAAAGGTAGTGACCGGTAGAGTTATATGGCCATGGATTAGCCACTCTGTTGATGGTGATTCCGCTACTGTAAATGACAGTCTATCCAGTTTTTCAATACGCAGCATTGTATATTTAGCTCCCCTTTGTGCCATTTCAACCTGTTTATCTATTAGAATATATTCAGAAAAGAGGGACGTACTATTGATGAAACGTCATGGCACATAGCCTGCACGCAAAGATTGCAACGTCCAGGTCAATTACATAATAGAACGTAACTGTGATTGCCCGTGTTGTAATATGGCTAAATCTTGTCTACCACAGCTAATGATTTATCTAAGTTAATACGGTCTATTTCCCGTATTCTCTCTGCGGCCTCTTGTTGGGATATTTTCCAAATTTCATTATAGTCAGCATAAATGCCAGCATATATGAAACATTTCTGACAGGGTTTCTTGGGACCTTGTAAAAAAATCCCTAAGATCCTTGTCTTGTGAGAGTAAGGATAAGTGTTGTTTCACATCTGTGAGTGTTGAGGTTTCTAGCCAATCAAGGCACAACTTCCCAACACTATATGATGTCACTACCCCTGGGTGTTCTCTTTGTACATAACGTGGGTCTGGCCTATGGATATTGAACCCTTTGGTGATACCCAATAATCTGTTATGACATCTGTTCGTGTCTAAGGGCCAAACCAACCATTCTTTACAATTAGGGTCTGATCTATTGTACTGTAAAATGTAATATATTGTTGTCCTTTCCTGTGAAGTCGAAGTTTGCCACCCTCCCATCTGTGTTGGGGTTGGAAATCGAGGTGTGTTCAGGTCCTTGGCTAGTCCAAGTCAGGATGTCTGTTGCTCAGTGTCATTTAGAAATATAATCTGCTGTGGAATAAGGCATGCTCTAAATAGCGCTTCTGTTCCCTGGTCTTGCCAGTCCCTAGAACCCCAGACTGATTTTAAGTCTATTGTGTCCTTCCCTAGGTCAAAACCCTGTTCAGACAATTGGGCAATAAAGGAAGCAGAGTAAATCTGTTTGGTGTTTGTCAGCATAATTTTCAGTGCTGATTTTTTGTGTAACCTTATAATAATATGAGGTCGGGTCAGTGGCGTTAACCTTGGAAAATATGAGAATTCCTGTGCAAACCTTTGCGAACTACCTTTAGGTGGTGTAGGGCAATGTTCCCACTGATGGTACTCAAAAACATTTCTAGGTGAAATAGATTTGTGCAAGAAATGATGACCATTGGAAATGCAGCAGTTTTTTTTAAATTAGACAACATGTTATTAAGTTTCAGTGTCCCAATCATCAGAAAATGTACTAGAGGCAATGATATCACTCAATGAAACTTTAAATACATGAGAAATTTTTAAAAGTTCAGTCGGACCGAATATATCGAAATCAATCTTGTCCCAAACTATATCGTCCGGTATAGGAACTGCTATAATGTTCACTGATGACAAGTCTCTTTATTCACGATGTGACGACTGATGTGGTTTCAGAATCAAATGTACTCTTTGTGCTGTAGAGCTTTGTTGAAGGTGTCTTCCATTTATAAGCATGCTTAAAGTTATAACTAAGCCTAGCCAGAAAAGAAAAAACAGTATCCCAGTAATTACCCAGAGTTCTACCCAAGGCGATACCAGGTTTGTCTTTTTGAGAAAGTGCAGAAAATTCTTGATTTGTTGCTTGCGTGTTTGTGGGGCTGGCGCGTTTCTGGTTCACTTGGATCCAAGGAAAACGTATCAAAGTTCATAAAGTAGCCAGAAGCAGTTCGATCAATTGTTGGAATTGGATCGGGATTTGTTGAAATCGCATTTTGCTCTCGTCGAGGCATGTTGACGTAGACATCTGTATTAGGTCTAATTGCAACCTGGTTATAATGTTGTGTTTGATTTTGAAGTTGAACTTCGGGTTCAAGGGGAACGAGTTCCATAGCATTGTTGCATAGTCCTTCATTCCGTACAGCAGGCTCTTCGAACGTGATGAGTCTTTCTGTTTGAACTTCTTGGATTGTAGCGAGAGGAAGGCGTCTGCTACTGTGGAGTCCACGAGACCTACTGTTTAGTATCGGCCACATAGTTCGGTTTGATTAAGTCAATTGAGACAAATCTTTTTCTCCTTTTCCCCAGCAAGAGGCGGCAGAAGTACAGTTCTTGTTCCTTGAATTGCTAGGACCGGTACAGGCTTTCTGTAGGATGGCCGACATTCTTTTTTGTCCGCTATCTTTTCTCTGACTCGAGCCCTGACCTTTGGGATCCAGACAGGTCTTGCCGGCATTGCCTTGTCTTCCCCAGTGGCGGTCTGATTTAAGTGGCGTTGCTTTTTAAAAAAAAAATTTAATGAGGAGTTTTATATAGCGCGAACTAGACCCGATAAATCAGGTATCAGAGCGCTTTACATAGCACCAGTTTTGTTACACAAGAACACATTAATTTTTCTTAGGCACGGGGAGATTAAGTGATTTGCCCAGAATCACAGGATGTTGAGCGTTGTAGCGGAGATTCGAACCCGGTTCCCCAGCTTCGACGACGGCAGCTCTAGCCGTAAGGCTGTCCTGCATTCATTTAGATCCTGTAAAACAGCCAAACAATCATGGATATCAAATGGTTTCTCATCCGCCAATGCGCCTTTACAATCAAGATCAGGTACCCACATTCTCGTCCCAAATAGGACCTTGTAAGGAGTGACACCCCCTAGAGAACTTCTTGGCTCGTTGTTGAGGGCTCTCTGTACCCCATATAAGTGCTTGACCCAACTACTGCCCTTGCCTAATACCCTAGCTGTTAAAGATTGCTTTAAGTCCCGGTTTTTCCTCTCCACAACCAAATTTTCCTTAGGATGGTACGGAGAGGAGTACCGCAATGCTATTCCCATACTTTCCATGGCCTCTTTGTAAGCCCGAGAGCTAAACGCCGGGCCACGGTCAGAATGTAACGTGCCAACTGCGTATGTCCCTATAAAGACTCGCAAATCTTTTATAACAGTTTGAGCATCAGCCGAGCACTGAGGCCACACCCATAGGAATCTGGAGCATGAATCCACTGCCACCAAGATATACTTGTAAGCCCCATCAGATTGTAAGGGGCAGCAGTGGTCCATATACACACAAGCAAGAGGTTTGTCTGATTTTAATAATGGTGTCTGTGCCGGGCGTGTTTTGGTCGAACCTTTCATCTGCTGGCAGATGTCACATTTCAAGACATAGTCCTTAGTTTGTTTTGTTAGACCTGGCCACCAGTAACGCTGTTTCAATAATGAAATAGTTGCTGTAACGCCTGTATGTGCAGAACCCAAACCCTCATGTGCTGCAACAATCAAACCTTGTCTACGATCCATATTTGGTATTACTCTATCCCCCACTCCAGGAATCTGAGCATACGGAATGTTGTTCGCATCTAACTTGTAGGAGTACTTGAGTGGAAATTTCTTTGGTACTGCTGAGCTGCCTTTGCGCAAAGCAATGACAGCAACCATAATTTCACGGTCTAGCCTCGATTTTGAATGAGTGATTGCAGCTACAGAAGCTGTGTGTACAGCCCCCTTTGTGGCTTTGTCAGCCAATGAATTCCCTTCAACGTGAACTTCATGAAGTTGATGACTCAGTTTGTGTATCACGTGAGCCCTTGGTAGTTCGTTTTTCAGCTCAACTACCTGTTCCCATAGCATTTTATGCTTAATTGTGCCACCTTTTGCATCTCTAAACCCGTTTTGTTCTCAATTATATAAATATTAATTGTATGACTGCACACAGTAAAAGGAATCACACACAATTAGTGTGGGAATTCGTCATCTGTATTTACAAGTGCCAGTATCAGTGCTTTTAACTCTGCAAATTGAGCCGTGCAGTCTCCTAGAGATTGTGTCTTGGTGCAGCTTGGGTGGAACTTCCCATCCCTCATGCGACCTTAACGGTAGCACATGCTGCGCTGTATTGTTGCTTACTCCCTATGGCTGGTTGATCAGATCCGTCAGTGTAATTGATATATTCATACTGATCGAGAGGCAAGATTTAATTTGGTAGAGGATATTCTTGTTCGTATTGCAGGAATGCTTGTGTTTTTAGGCTTGGATCAAATCTGTATTCAGCGTCCTTTGCTGTAAGAGAATTAGCCCATTGTATCCTTCTCAGATGTAAGGCATTTGCATTTGGCATGTATCATTTTGTATCAGCTTCTAAAGCTAGTACCGGAGTTATGACAATAATGTGTTTCCCCTGAGCCAGTGCTCTTTCTCTTGCTACAGCGGTCTGAACTGCTGTCAGGATTTTCTCAGTTGAAGTGAAACGCATTTCTGCGTTTGTGTGCAGGTGTGATTTGTATGCAATTGGTACCGTTTTGCCTTCATTGAAGGTTAAGTAAGTGTACCCGCATTGACCCGCTATTACACGGATTACTAATTTGCGTATGTTCACGCATGTCTGTAAGTGTTTGGAAGCTATCATGTCTTCTAGTAGTGAACGTAGGCTGTTTGTGTGTTCCTGTCAGGTCCGAGCAAGACAAGCCATGTAGTACTCCTAAATCCAGTCAGTTGGGTAAAGTGGAATACAGGAGGTACCGATTTAAACCTCGCAGAATAATATCTCTGCGATTGATGACCAGATTATTTCGTAATCTTTTTGATTCAATTCGGCGGAATTCCAAGATGGCAGCCAGTAGCGCCAGTTCAGAAGTTACAAGTTGCCGCTCTAGTGGTTCTATGGAGATTCCTCTGCTGCTGGGTTTGCGCGCGCTCGCGCTGAGCTCATCGCGCTTCAACTGTGAATTCTGAGGAAACGGTTGCGTATTAAATGCGTGGCTGGTTTCTTCGCTTCTGAGGGAGACCTTCGGTTTACCATTCAGTGTGCTTCCAGAGAGTGAAACCAAGTTCGTTGCCTAAGTGGTCACAGTAGGTACACTGTGACGTAAGGTCAGTCTCTTCGCGGAATTTACGCGAAAGGAACTTCTGGTAAATTTTGGGGCTATTAATATTAGCGGAACAACTTGAGCCCAGTCAGAGATATTTGTAATAGGACTAAAGACTTTAGTTGCAGCGTCATTTAGACTACAGGAGAGTCACCAATTAGTTAGTGAGTGGCTACTGAACATTTTGGAGAACATTGACTTATAGACGTTTGCTAAGCAATTGAAGAAGAAGAAGGAATAGAAGGCTGTGGCAGTCCTAGCCTTCGTGAGTGTACAAAGGAAAGTACAGAGCAGAGAATAAAACTGGAAGGAGTAACAGCGAGGAACCAGCAGTAGATATGGTTATATATATATATATAAGTATACTTACCAACTACTCTACTAAGTACAGCATCCATATTCCTGCGCCATTCCTGAAAAGAAGAGGGCTAATATTTAAGGAATACTAGTGGGAGTTCAGGTAACATTATTGAGTAGAAAAGATAACATACTATTCCTACATTTCGTTGGAGAGAGTTTAATAAGATTTCTTTTCCACAGAATTCTATTTAAGAAAAACTGTCTAATAATAATACGTAGAATTCCAGCCCACGGTAGAAACACAAGAGAGAGGCAAGCCAATTGAGAAGGACAGGTATAAAGTTAGTTTCTGGGTTGGAGAGGGAAATGTGGTAAAGGTTAATTGTTACATAACCCGTTTATCTTTTAGGAGACAGAAGAAGTCAAACAAGACTCCAGTCCAACAGAAGCGGAAGCAGTCTTTGGCAGTCTCTGTTTTATTTGATTTGTGTGCCTCAATCACAAAAGCTACTAAGCCACCCCTAGGTGTTCTACTAGTTTCAGGGTGATAGTATGTCTGAATTTAGGTGCAATGAGAATTCCATCCACCTCTTCATCTCCTGTTGAGAAGTGTTGAGTCACCACCGGGTTATCTTCACCCTCAGTCATTTTGTATAGAAGAAGTTTGTTCAAGGGAACTAGGATAAGCTTTTATTTTTTGCACAATTTTAGGAACACTGTGTCCTTCAAGCTTGAAATAACCAACAGCTAATAAATAGGATATTTCGCCTACTTAACTGTGGCGGAATTTGTGCCCACCCACTCCATACTTTCCTGGTGTTTTGTGAGTAGGGGTCTCTGGGAATTTGCACGACATAACTACTCAGATTCTACAGTTAAATAAGTACCCAACCAACGTTGGTGGCGCCATGTCGAGTAGTTCCTATATTACCCATGCAGGACCTGCTGGTTTGGAGAACATAAACTGTAGGATTGGTGGCAGACTAACTCTGAGCACCCCCAAGACGTCCAAAAATGGCATTTTAGATCTAGAATGATTTGCACTGAATTTGATATCAGCTGTTCTGTGGTTAAGCCAATCAACAAAGGGCTGTAGTTGGTCTTCATCTCCATGCCAAATCATAAACACGTCGTCGATATAACGGACCCAGGTATTAATCCTGTCTGCAAATGGATTGTTGTTGAAGATGAAATTGTCTTCATATTTTGACATAAAGAGCACAGCCAATTCAGGGGCAAAGGGACAACCTTTGAAGCCTCCATTTGCAGACAGGATTAATACCTGCAAATCATTCTAGATCTAAAATGCCATTTTTGGACGTCGAAGTCTATGCTACAGATGGGAAATTGGCCACAACACTTTTCAAAAAGAAAACAGATAGGAACAAAGCCTTACATTTCACAAGCAGTCATCCAAGAAGCCTCAGAGAGAATTTGCCCTACGGGCAATTCTTGCGCATAAGAAGAAATTGCTCTTTCAAAGATGAATATTTTGCCCATGCTGAGACTCTTAAAAACAACCTCCTAGTTCGAGGTTATCCCAAAAAACTTTTGAAAAAAGCAATCAAGCGAGCATGGTGGACCCCACGTGATTCATTACTTCAAAGAAAAGACAAAACAAAAACAGACAGAATTGTCTGCGTTTCTACTTTTTGCCCTTCTTCTAATTGGCTCAAAAAGACTATAAATCAAAACTGGCATTTAGTGAAGAATCTAGATCCAACACTTCAGGAGATTCCTCTCTTCGCTTTCAAAAAAGATCAAAGTATTGCCAACCAGCTAGTCCGAGCCGCCCTTCCTAAACCTCAAAACATGACGATGAGAAGTTTTCTAAATTTGCCACCTATACAAGGACATCACAAATGTGGCTCTTGTATCAGTTGCGAATCTACCATGGAAGGGGTTCTTTTCACACATAAAGGAACCTATTGGAAACATGATAAATTTTCAAACTGCAAATCCAAGTATGTTGTGTATGGGATAGTCTGCCCATGTAACAAGCTATATATTGGGAAAACCAATCAAGAAATCAAACAAAGAATTCAACAGCATAAGTCCAGAGTACGAAAAAATTTCCAGAACGCACCATTAGTCAACCACTGGTTGGCCCATGGTCACACAGAAAAAGACATTAAATGGACTGTAATTTCTAAAGTAGAACAAGACATGAGGGGAGGCGACCTAGATTCCAAACTACTAAGACGGGAAGCAATGCTTATTGTCAAATTCAATACATCTCTTGATGGACTGAACGAACTATCTGAAATTTACAACTTGTGAACACCTGCCAAGGCCAGTCTGAATTTATTTACTTTACACCCTTACGAGCACCTGTCAGTTTAAAAAGCGGCTGATTCACACAAGCCTTCGCTTTCCATTCTCAGCAGAAGTCTACTAAAGGATTCACTAAAGAAAGTGGTTACGTATTTACAACGAAGGCCGTCTATGCAGCCTCCACTCGGGGAAGAAAAGTCTACGTGTCTTAAAAAGGTTCCCAAAATTTAGACATAAAGCACTAGTATCTGCCTCTCGATAAAAAAAAACTATGAGCTGAACATATAATGGATCGAGTTTAACCTCAAGATACAAATGCGCATTATCCTTTAAATTCAGCATTAATACATTGTGAAAAACATATTCTCACTTAGGACACACCATTGTCCGCAAAAAATATCAGCATTTCAATAAAGTTTGTTTTTACACACGCTCGCTAACGCAATGGAAAACTACATTTCCCAGAGGCAGCGTAATGTGAAACTACATTTCCCAGAGGCACTAGAATAAACCGCGAGATTTAAACATCGTCAATGAAGCCGAACACCAGGAAGACGCCGACGCTTCCAGGGCAGTGAGCAATAGAACACTTCGGACACCATTATCCAAAGGTAAGAGACCTGTGTGTCTGTAAGAGGAGAGTCATAGTATCGATGCACATGCATCCATCCGTGGGAATACTTTTTTGACATGGCCACCAATTTTTTCCACACAGAAAGAACCTAAAGCTAAATGAATAAAAATACCGGCCACTCCCAGCTCGATAGACGAAACGCTACGTTCTAAGGTATGCCTTGTACAAATTCAGTCCCTCACACTTGTAAAGCAGCGCAACTAAGTTTGTTCTGATTCTAAAACAGCGCTCTTCTCTCACTTTAGAATCCTCCTATTCTTTGCCCATAGTCGGGTCCACGAACTACCAAGACACCACAAGTAAGACGTTACTACTGGTTACTGACATTTTTGCTTGGTGGGTTAAACTGACAATGACTGGAAAATTAGGTTGCTAGCTGAGTGTCTATGTCGTTATCTTTCAGGTCTAATTTGGAAATACTACCATTTTTGGGTTGTGTCTGCATTCATGCAGGTAAGAAATAAACGTAGAGGCTAGAATACGCTGACATCCATTGGTTAGGGTCGTTTAGTTAATTCACTTTCTTGTTTGATTTCAGCCTACCATTGGTCCTGATGAGGATCTCTCCAAGAAAAGAGATCTGAAACGCGTCGACCTTACTTTTTGAGGCCAATCATTTTACTCAAAATCAAATAGTGTCTCCCTTTTTTCAACTGTGTATAAATTCTTCTGATGGCCCTCTTGATGCATTATGAATCAATATTGTTTGTGTAGATATGATTTGTACGAATGGGTATGAGTGATGTTGTGTTAATGTTTGTTGTAAATAGAAAGTGTCTTTTTTCTGTGTCTTTCTAAAAAAAGCTAAAATTTGCACACTAAAACAATTGATGTATAGCACTTTAAGATGAGTTTTAGGTTCGTGGTTTATTGTAGTACTATGTGATTTTCATGATCTCAATTTATTTTTGATTAAATCTGACAATAAAAGTCATCAGTGTTAATGTTTCAATCATTACACTATGAATTTAACACGTGTTAAATAATGGACAGCATTGGCAGCTCTTTAGGTTTGTTGTTTTTAGAGGAGGACACTGATGAATGAATTAATGAATGATGGCATTTATAAAGCGCTAGAATCGCCCCTGAAGGATGTGCCAATAGTGCAGCAGGAGGTATCTGGATTGGTGCCTGGGACTGAAAGGCTTCCGATTGGAAGAGCTGAACTCTGGGTTGCCCCAAACATGGTGCAGCCGGCCTTGCCTTCCTTTAGTGGTGTCGCAGGGTGGAGAGTGAATACTGAAAACGTTTTTCCTATAAATTTCTTTCAGTTGTTTATGGACGATGTATTTTGGGATGTTATTGTTGACCAGACTAATTTGTATGCTGAGCACTATTTGCGGGACAACAGTGCCAGACTTAAGCCCCACTCTACAGCTGCCTGGTGGACTCCCACGATGCTGCATAATTTTGATAATCCTTCAGCATTGCCAAGAGATCACCCTGATTGTCACCGTCTTTTTAAGATTCGGCCTGTCCTTGATCACTTTGTAGATCGATTTTCAGAGATCTATGTTACAGGCAGAGAAATAGCTGTGGATGTCTTTGGTCCTGTTCAAGGGCTGAATTTTAGGCAGTACATTCCTAACAAGAGGGCACGTTATGGAATTAAGATGTCTATGCTGTCTGAGAGTAGTATTGGATAAGTCTGTAATTGCAGGGTGTACACCGGTAGGGATTCCAGTATTGTACCCTCCTCTCGGTTGTCCGTCCACTTTCAGAGTTAGTGAGAAAATAGTGTGGGAACTTGGTAGAGGACTTTTTAACAAAGGCCAATATTTAAACATATATAACTTATACACTGGTATGCAAATGTTCAGGGAATTGTTTAAAGTGGACACTATTGCTTGTAATACAATCCATTCTAACTGTAAAAGTTACCCAAAAGAGCTGGTTTGTAAAACACTTGTGAAGGGACAGTGCAGTGCCTTGCGTAGTGAAGAACTTCTGGCTGTGAAAGTTTCTGACAGGAAAGATGTCTACATGCTGACTACCATCCATGATGAAGCACTTCACCTGTGACTGTTTGGGGTCAGGTTGCTGAAGTGGGCATACCCACATGCTGTAACGCCCTGAACGTCTCAGGATCGTTTAACAGACACGAAAATGAGAACGCAACCACTCGTGAAGGTTTAGTTATTTTAATGAAGGCAAAAATAATACAAGGAATAAACAAAGGTTATAGTCACTGGAATCCTCCAGGCTAAGTACGTTACCAGCCCACAGCACGGATGGTCCTAACCGTCCTCTGCATATACGCCGATCCCGGCGTATGCCAACAGAGGGCAGAAATGAAATGGCCGACAATGCCAATCGGTAGGCTGTGAGGGGCACGAAGAGTGTTGGGGAGAATCGAGGAGTCAGGGAAACACCCAGCCGGGGTCTCTACCTGAAGGGAGCAGCCGCTCAACCTCTTCCTCCGACTGCACCGGGACGCGGAGTCACCTCCTGGTGATACGTCACCGATACCCCAATCACAAGCAAAGAAGACTGAACCGAGAGCAGCCGCTCGATCGATCCCGTGGACTTCCGAGTCTGTAACGCGGCAAACACCTCCTGGTGTGCGTTACAGCTGGCAGTCCCTGTATCTCTGGTCGGGCTGGGAGTTACGACTCCAACCCGCAAAAGCGCCTCTGCGCTTTGACTCAGCCGAGTCAAAAAGCGAAGCTCAATGGTTATCCGGTAGAGCTTCCGGGTCCTTCACAGGTGATGATGGGGCAAGACACGGCCCAGGGAGTAACGACTCGACCTACCTCCGTTCTTGCCTTACTGGAGCACCACTCCGGAACACTGCTCTTCACTAAGCAGGTACGTCGGTGTAAACACAATATCCGACAGCGTTGTACCTCCCGGTTCCTCCCTTTATAGGGCGTGTTTTCCTTGAGTTATGTAACAGCTCTCCTGTTTACATAAGGGCGTGTTTTCCTTGAGTTATGTAACAGCTCTCCTGTTTACATAAGGGCGTGTTTTCCTTGAGTTATGTAACAGCTCTCCTGTTTACATAAGGGCGTGTTTTCCTTGAGTTATGTAACAGCTCTCCTGTTTACATAACCTCTCAACCGCTAAGCATCCTGGGAGATGTAGTCTGTTTTCGCTGGTTACCGTTTTCCTCCCCTCGCCTGACAGGAATTCTTGACACATGCATTTAAGACTACAATAAGTACATGGGTGGTGTAGTTATAGTAGATCAGAGGTTTGAACCTAACACTGCTGTTCGTAAGGCTTACTTTTGGTATAAGAAGTTGGCTATCCACTTATTCCATTTAGCAACCTTCAGTGCTTCAGAGTCCAAGATGACATTTGTTCAGTTTCAGCAGTCTGTGATAGGCAGCCTTGTTGTAGTGAAACCAGTAAGAGTTCCTAAAGTTGCAGCAGTGGAGGATGTAGCTAGAATGAAAGATCGCCACTTTCCTGATCACATTCCTCCCTCGCCCAAAAAAGACTTTCCCAAGAGCTATGCGGAAGGACAGTTGTATGTACTGCCCCTATTGTCCTTGTAACCATGGGTGTTGCCCACATGTTACTGTACCACAAACAACTGAGTGTTTGGGAGCAACCGTGAGTATAAAAGAAAGGACTGGTCTGTATTATTTTATATTTTTTGTTCCGATTTCACGGTTGGCATCAGTGTGATGTATTTAGTTAGAGCTGATATGTTTGTAGTTATAGTTTTGCATCTATTTTCAATCGTTTTGTATTTTTTTTTGTTAAAAAGAAATGTGGTGGAGGGGCTTGGCCAGGAGCTGAAGGGAATGGCTGCTCACTAGTGCGGCTCCGTAACCCTCACCCGTAATCCTCCCAAAATCCACCTAAAATCTTATTCCAAAGCCGAACTACTCAACAACACCAGTCCCTGGTGCCACAGGCTGCATCATCAGCTACTCAAATTTGCCGAAACACCGATTAAAGGCATTCAAAACGGAAAGGTACGAGTGGAAAGCGGTGAAGAAAATGGAGGAGGCTAACGCCTCGCTCGCCCTGCTGGGCCACGAAAGTGAAACCACCGCGACTCCCGCATTAGACCTGGTCGGCGACCTCACCGATTGCGGCCAGAGTGTACAGGAGGTGCACCCAAAGTCATACAATAGCATCAAGGCATCGAGGTGAAAGTACCGGCACTAACTGCCTGGGATGCTGCGGGCACCGAGCCGCCGATGTTCGGCTGCTCGAGACGGTGAGGAGTGACTGGAGATAAAATCGAGCAGCCCCACGGGTAAAAATCGATATTGGCTAAAGGAGGCCCCCGGGGGAAGTAAGACCAGCGGTCTAGTCTTCCCCCGGGGAGTTCGCGCAAATAGAAGGACAGGGGAGGAAGGGGTGGGATAAGGGGTGGGGTCGCAGGTAGGGTTAAAAGGGGCAGGAAGAGGAAGTCCTTCCTCTTCCATTCCCCAGCGCCTCAGGGAGGGTAGTTAGTGGACCGTTGGCGTTGGTGCGCGGTGCGGGGCCTGCGGAGCGTCGGTGGATCGGCGGGGGCGTGTTTTGCTGGTGAGCGTTGTGTGTCTGTGGGGGTAGCGAGCGTTATCAGGGCTGCCTCGTTTGGCAACGTGTGGCGGCCTGCGGGTGTCGGGTGGAGTCAGCGGGGGCGGAGCGGTGGTCGGCGCGGAGCGCGTTTGGCATGGAGTCGGGAGGGAGCCAGGCGCCGGATGAGGCGGCGGTGCGGGCGGCGCTACAGCTGTTGGGGCGTGCGGGGAGGGCGGACCTTCTGCGGCCGGGCGTTTTAGAGCAGGCGTGGGTGGGGATGTCTAGGACTCCGCGTTCGGCGTCCGCGGGGGTTGCGGCGGCCGTTGTTGCCTGTATGGAGGAACCGCCTCCCAAGAGACACGCGGTGGGCGCGCGTGGGGGGGGTAGGAAGGCAGGGCCTGGGGGGAAGCCAGGGGATAGGCGGCTGAGCCTCCCGGCGATGGGTTCGTCCGCTGAGGTGCCTGTGGGGGGGGGCGGGGGGGCTGTTGAGGGCGAGGGTGGGGCTGAGGAGGCGCGGTTGGCCAGGGTGGGGGCGGGGGCCGGGGGCAGTGGGGGGGCCTCGTCCCTGGTTGATTACAGTGAGGACAGCGACTTGGCGGAGGACGCGGAGGAGCGGGTTGGGGATGATTTCACCCTGTATCTTTCGGGGAGTGAGTCCGCGGGTGGCGAGGGCGGGGGGTGGGGGGACCGGGGGCCGGTCGTGGGGGGGGGGGGCAAGGGGAAGGGTGGGGGGCGGGGAGGCAAAGGCAAGGGCCCGGCGAAGGCTGTGGGGGGCCGGGGGTCGGGGCTGGTGACGCCTGGCCCCTCTGGGGGCGCAGGCCGTGGGCGTGGGGCGCGGGCCGTGGGGGAGGGCCGGTGGGATGACTGTTGGGCCGAGATGTCTTTAGAGGAACGTATCCGGGAGCAGCGGCGGCTGATTGAAGATACGGAGCGGCGCTGGGAGGAGATGTGCGCGGCCAGGGAGCGGGAGGGGGAGAGCGCGGCGGAGCGGGTGGTGGCGCGCGGGGGAGGGGTGGTCGCGCGCGGGGGAGGGGCAGGGCCGGCTCAGGGGCGCGGGCGTTGGGTGTGGCTGGATGAGGCAGGGACGGACTTGACGTCTCAGAGACCTGGTGGCGCTGGGGCCCCCTCGGACTATGCCGGTCACGAGGGGGGGGTGGGATCCACGCCAGCGCTGATTGCTGGTAGAGGCCGGGGTGGGCCGGCGGGGCGCACTACGGCCTCCAGACGCCGGGACGAAGCAGTAGGGGGGTCCGCGGCGGCCTGCCCTCCATCGAGGGAGCGCGCATCATCGGCGCCGGAGTATGAGTTTGTCCTTGGGGAGAAAGGAAAAGGAATGAAGCGTGTAGTGCGTGAGGTGCGCCTGGAGCCTAGTGAGCCTGTGGTGGTCGACGAGCTGGATTATGAGTCAGAAAGTGAAGAGTTGGAAGAAGGCGAGGTGCGTGAGGTGACGGGGCCGGTGGCAACGAAAAAGTTTGGTGTTTTCCAGGCCAGCAAAGCCAGCTGCAGCAAGGCGCCAGCGGTGAGGGTGTCGGCCCCGGGTCCAGGCGGACGGGCGCAGGAGGTGCCACGCACTTTGACAGGTGAGAGCACATGGTGGGGGGCGTGGGATGAGGGGCTTGGGCGGGGGCGTAAGAAGTCTTGTAGGTCTGTGGGGGTGGGGGATGGGTCGGTGAGGGAGGTGGGAGAGGCGGCGCAGCCGCAGGTGCCGGCTAAGGCGGCGGCCCCAGAGGGGGATGTGAAGCGGATGGTGGGAGCTGGTGTTCAGACGGAGAAGGTGACTGATGAGAAGGAGGACGGGGGTGAAAAACATAAGAAGAAGCTGCCTTATATGGGGTTGGCGATGCCCCTGGGGTCCCATCTGTCTGAAAAGACAAGGGGCAGGATTTGGAAACACGAATACGTGGATGTCTTTAAATTGTTGCATCGGGAGATTCAGGCGAAAGAGGGGTCGAAAGAGGAGGAGTGGGAGTTGACTCGGCGGCCACGGGTGCCGATAACTATGGAGAATTGGACGTCGGCCTTCCTGATTTATGCCAGTATTTATTGCGAGAAGCATCCGGATAGGGCGATTGCGTTGTTCAAATACATGGATATCATCAGAAAAGCGCAGATGCACTTTGGGGGTTTTGCCTGGCTAAGTTATGATGAGGAATTTCGGGCGAGGGTCAGTGTCAACCCGGACAAGCCCTGGGGAGAGGTAGATCAGGAGCTGTGGGTGCAGTGGATGGCCTCCACTCAGTCCTCGGCGGCTACACACACTGCGAGTGGCCTTCCGGTGGCTTATCGGTCTTTTCAGTCCCGTCCCGCCTCGGGGGGGGCGGGAGGGGGCGCAAGTGGAACTGGGGGTGCGGGAGGGCAGGCTGCCGCTGCCGGCGCAACCGGGCAGCCTGCGAAGAGTGGGGGAGCCACCACTGGGGCGTGTTGGAATTTCAACAAGGGATTCTGCACCCGCCACCCCTGCAAATTTAAACACGAGTGTTCTAAGTGTGGTGGCAAGCACCCGGTCACGCAGTGTTTCACCTTGGCCACCCCGTCCGAGCAATGGCGGGTCACGAAAGGAAGGGGGCAGGCTGGGCCAAAGGGCTCCTACACCGGTTAGTGTGGAGGCCATGGGTCCGTGGCTCTCCCGCTACCCTGATCAGGTGGCGGCGCTGCGGCTGTTTTGGGGGTTCACGGAAGGTTTTCGAGTGGGGTACCAGGGGCCACGGGAGTGCAGGTGGGCGGAGAATTTGCGGTCAGCAAAGGAGTTGCCGAACGTCGTGGAGGCTAAATTGCGCAAAGAGGTGTCGGAGGGTCGCGTGGCCGGCCCGTTTGACACGTGGCCGCTGCCCGAGCTCATCATATCCCCGTTGGGGGTGGTTCCAAAAAAGGAACCTGGCGAGTTTCGCTTGATCCACCATTTGTCTTGGCCTGAGGGGCGGTCAGTGAATGATTTCATCGCGGAGGAGGATTCCCGGGTGTTGTATGCGTCGGTGGATGATGCGATTGGATTGGTGCGGCTGTGTGGGCGGGGGGCGGAATTGGCCAAGTGTGACATCAAGTCGGCGTTTCGCCTTCTGCCGATTCACCCGGAGGATTTCTCGTTGCTGGGCATGCAGTTCGGTGGGGCCATTTTTGTGGACAAGGTGTTGCCTATGGGGTGCGCGGTATCCTGTGCGCTGTTCGAGACTTTCAGTTCCTTTTTGCAATGGGCTTTCACTGACAGGGCGGGGCACCGGCTGGTGTCCCACTATTTGGATGATTTCTTGTTTGTGGGCCGTGGTCAGACGGGGGAATGTGGGGCGGCTTTGGGCCAGTTTCAGAGGATGGCGGGGGAGTTTGGTGTGCCGTTGGCGCCGGAAAAAACGGCCGGGCCCAGTTGTTGTCTGGCGTTTTTGGGGATTGAATTGGATTCTGTGGAGTGGATGGCGCGCCTCCCCCAGCAGAAGGTTTTGGAGATACAGGAGTGTCTGAGCCAAGTGATGGTGCAACGGAAGATTGATCTGAGGTCCGTCCAGCGTTTACTGGGCTTGCTGAACTTTGCGTGCCGAGTGGTGCGGGCGGGTAGGACGTTTTGCAGGCGGCTCGGTTTGGCCATGTCAGGGGCTGTGTTGCCCCATCACCGGGTGCGGATTTCGGTGGGTGTCCGGGCGGATCTGCGAGTGTGGCAGGGGTTCCTGAGTGACTTCAATGGGGTCTCCTTGGACTTTGCAGATGACAACATGGTGTGGCAAGTGCAGATTTTCTCGGACGCGGCTGGGGCGCGCGGCTTTGGTGTGTTCTGGGATGGTCGGTGGTGTGCGGAGCAGTGGCCGGCGCACTGGCTGGCACAGGGCAGGAGCATTGCGTTTCTGGAGTTCTTCCCGCTGTTGGTGGCGCTGCAGGTGTGGGGGCAGGAATTCCGGAACCGATCGGTGCTTTTTCATGTGGACAACATGACGGTGGTGGAACTGGTGAACCATCAGAGGGCGAGGGACCTGCGGGTGCTTCGCTTGCTGCGAAGTTTTATGCTGCTGTGCTTGCGCTTGAATGTGCTGTTTCGCGCGAAACATGTGCCGGGCGCTAGCAATGACATCGCGGATGCATTGTCTCGTTCGCAGTGGCAGCGTTTCCGAAGGTTGGCGCCCGGAGCGGACTTTGCCAAGACCAAGGTGCCGGAGGGTATCTGGAGCTGGGGGGAGTGAGAGTGGTGAATCTGGTGGAGCAGTCTGTTGCCGAGTCCACGCGGCGGACTTATCGTATGGCATGGGTGGAGTTGGGGGCGTTCTTGGGTTGGTCGCGGGAGGACTGGCGGATGTCTCAGGGTGAGTGTGAAGCGGGTGTCGTGCGCTATGTTTTGCACTGCATGGACAGGGGTTTGTCGTCAGTGACAATTGCAGGGAAATTGGCAGGGATTTCTTTCTATGGGAAGATCTATCTGGGTTTTGATCCGGCCAAGGGTGAGTTGTTGAGCAGGATGCTGAAGGGCTGGACGAGGGAGCGGGGGGGGCGGGAGGGAGCGCCGTTGCGCCAGGCGATCACTTTTGGCCTGTTGGTGGATGTTTTGGGAGAGTTGGGGGTTTTGTGTTACGATCGGTATGAGTTGGCGTTGTTCCGCCTGTGTATGACGTGGATGTTCTTCGGGGCCTTTCGGGTTTCAGAGTTGCTGGGGGGTAGGGGGGGAATGGGGTTGAGGTTTGAGGATGTACGTGTGGACGGGGGACGCCTGGGGATATGGCTGGGGCGTTCCAAGACGGATCAGGTTGGCAGAGGCACGTGGGTGTGGCTGAATGCGTCGGGGGAGTTGGCAGCGTGCCCGGTGCGGGAGTGGAGCAGTTTTTGCGGGCAGTGTGGCCGTTTGGCGGGGGAAATTTTCTGTCATGCCTCTGGGAAACGGGTCACGGCTTACCAGCTCTTGGCGGTACTGCGCATGGCGTTGCGGCGCTTAGGGAGAGACCCGGCGGGGTTTGGGACTCACTCCTTCCGGATCGGCGCGGCGACGGCGGCGGCACGGCTGGGCTGGTCCTGGGATAAGATCAGGAAGATTGGTAGATGGCGTTCGCGCTGCTGCGAGCGGTACGTGAGGAAGTAGGACGGAAGGGTGCGCGGCGGCTGTGTGAGCGTTTTGTGTGCCCCTTTCTTGTTTCTAATGCTCCTTTTTTCTTCGTAGGTTGTGTTGGGGGTCCTGGAGCCAAGACGGTTACCTGGATAGTGGGACATTCATTTGTGCATTGGGCTGCCAAGTTTGCTGACAGGCAGGTGTACGGGCGTAGCCTGGGCCTGAGAAGCTGCAGTCATGAGGTTTTCTGGTGGGGTAGGAGTGGGATGCGATGGGGAGAACTTTTGCCTTGGCTCACGAAGAAGGTCTCGCAGCAGGGCTGTCCGGATCTGCTTGTCATTCACCTGGGAGAGAACGATCTGGTGCGACAGTCGGCGGTGTCCTTGATCTACTTAATGCAGCGGGACTTGGCAGCGATCAAACGCAATCTGGCTGGCGCTTGTATTGTGTGGACAGAGTTCATTCCCAGAAAGTTTTGGAGGGGGGCGCTGAAGCCCGCGGCGGTGGAACGCGCCCGCAGAAAATTAAATAGGGCAATGAGAGTTTTTTGTGAGGACTGTGGGATCAAGGTGCTGGCGCATCCTGGTCTGCGGCTTGAAGAGCCCTTGCTTTTTAGGGCTGATGGCGTGCACCTTTCGCACATGGGAAACGCCTACTATATGATGGAGATGAGGGATTTTATCAGTGGGCTGTGGAATGAGTCGATCTGGTGTAGGAGGCGGTGAGGGCGAAAGGTGCACTTGTGTGGGGTGGGGCAGGTAACCGCCCTCCGGGGGTTCCCTGGTTGGCAGATTGGGGAGGGGGGAGGAGTCCATGACGGGCATACTCACCCTCCCGGGGAGGGGGATACTGGGGAGAACGTGGGGGTGCGTCAGAGCAGTGGACGACGAATGGAGATGGTGGTGGAGTTTTGGAAGAGAAGTGAGGAAGCGAAAGGAAGTGAGAAGGTTGCGGTGTGAAGTGGGTATGGAGTAGTTGGAGGCTTGGAGAGTATGGGTAGTGAGGAATGTTGTTGTTGGGGATTGTTGGGGATTTGTGTTATGTTTCTGGTTATGGTTGTCCAACCCTGTCCTAATAAAATGGCCTTTTACGCAAAGTACCTTGCGTGGACTGATTATTGCGCGAGGAGGCCCCCGGGGGAAGTAAGACCAGCGGTCTAGTCTTCCCCCGGGGAGTTCGCGCAAATAGAAGGACAGGGGAGGAAGGGGTGGGATAAGGGGTGGGGTCGCAGGTAGGGTTAAAAGGGGCAGGAAGAGGAAGTCCTTCCTCTTCCATTCCCCAGCGCCTCAGGGAGGGTAGTTAGTGGACCGTTGGCCACCCACCCACCCGGCAATTGCATGACTAGTTGAGGAGGTCATGTTTTTTCAGCGTGCCAGTTTAGGACGGGTTGTGTGTGTGCGTGTTGGGCAGATTGGGGAGGGGGGAGGAGTCCATGACGGGCATACTCACCCTCCCGGGGAGGGGGATACTGGGGAGAACGTGGGGGTGCGTCAGAGCAGTGGACGACGAATGGAGATGGTGGTGGAGTTTTGGAAGAGAAGTGAGGAAGCGAAAGGAAGTGAGAAGGTTGCGGTGTGAAGTGGGTATGGAGTAGTTGGAGGCTTGGAGAGTATGGGTAGTGAGGAATGTTGTTGTTGGGGATTGTTGGGGATTTGTGTTATGTTTCTGGTTATGGTTGTCCAACCCTGTCCTAATAAAATGGCCTTTTACGCAAAGTACCTTGCGTGGACTGATTATTGCGCGAACCGGGGCTGCCGACCTGCCCCGCCATTAACAAATACGCCACAACCTGCGATGCGATAGGTGAAGACCGAGCGACAAATAAGAGTAACTTGACTGGACTCCACAGACTGGCCTACCTGAGGAAGCCAGAGCTCTGGAATCGCCGTGGCCATGCCGCCAAGTTAATTCTCCGGTCCAGAAGCTGACGGCCCCTAGATGTGAGCGGGTATGCTCAGAGGCACAGAGTTGTGAGGGAGCAACACTGCAACTGGAACTTGGCCCAGGATGGCGCGTGACGGCGGGAGATGCTTCGGGGAGCTGCAAAGGCCCCAGAGGCGTGGGCTGTGAGGGCACGTTGTGGAGAGGAGTGGCGGCCTCGCTGATGCAGATCAGTGAGTGCATGCGGATGGAGACATTGCGGAGCCGGGGCTGGCGAGACGGCACTGAAAGGTAAAGCCTACAAGTGAAGTTGGGATGTGGGCTGCGCGCCACCAGAATTAGCAAGAAGAGACCAGCTCCAAGCGAATGGGAGAAGGCAGACCGCTCTGCCCGTCGAGACTGATCCCGGGAGATGCCATACCGACTCGCAGGGGTGCAGGAGTGGTGCCAGGCATGGATCACACTGCCAGCGCAGTGAAAGCCGTTAGACCCCAGTGAGGAGGTAGGGGGAAAACGGCCGATGAGGGGTGGATTGGAGAGAGGTCTTAGAACTGCTCCAAGTGACAATTTCAAAATGCAGCAGATAGAGAGGTCTCCACACATCTACATAAAACCGAAAAGATCACGCCAAAGTAGACTACTGGAGTACACTGTGGCCCCAACTTACTGCCTAACCCACAACACATGTAGACACATAGTGAAGTGCTAACAAGTTAACTACTACAACAAAAGAAAACATAAAGATACAGAGGTGCGGCTTGTCCACGATCACTGCATAGGGCATGTGCCCAGTGGGACACAGAAATAAAGATAAGAACTAGAGGGAAAACGACCCTCACAGGTAGACAAATACCAGGGGAGACCGTCAAGTGGGCATGTGGTCACCATTACATAGCTCGACCACCGGATGAACGGAGAATAATTATATAGTAAAGAGCAAACAGTGGCAAATTGAAAGGGAGCAATTGCACATCACTTGACCTAAAAAAAACAGGCCATTAGATAAACCAGAAGTGCAGAGCACCACGCACTGCAAAACCGAGAACGTCAGGCCAACGGACTGAATCCCAGTACCCCCCAAACCCCCCACCCCCACAGCAACACTACTGAGAGGCCGTTCAACTCCTCTCTCCCCTATTTGGACAGACCTCTCTCCCTCACAGAAACGTGAGCAAAGGCAGATGTCCACCAATATAGGCGAAAGGGGGAATAACAAACCAGAAGGCAAACGAAAACCAAACAATAAAGAAAGACCACGGACCGTCAAATCAACACCGGATAACTTCACGTGTAAATTCATCAACTGGATAGTAGTGTGACACACTGCTTAACAAACTAAGAGAACCCCGACAGGCCGTGAAGGGCACACTGCCCCAAGGCAGGCGGCGGGGACTGCCGTGTAAAACCTATGATCAAACTCCATGAAGCACTCATCTCATAAAGAAGAATGGCCTGGTGTAAAGACGGAAAGGCAGCTCTGCAAACAAAACTGTAAAAATATGCCTGGACTAAGGGCGGAAAAGGACAAGCAACAGCGAACACACAAGAACAAGTCTGCGCTCCTTCTGGACAGCCCAACCTTACTCTGCAAGATATAATGGCAGCAATCAACAATGTCCGCACCTCCCTAGAATCGAGATTAGACACAGTAAATATAGAAATCTCCCATATTAGAGCAGATCTCCGAAATATTGATACCAGTGTGGTAAATAATTTAATTACCGGGACTTAATTTGATACAGAAACATAATAAAAATAGCTCAGTAAATAAGAGGCAGAATCCGTGGTATTAGAGGTTCGGAATGGGCTTTATTCCAATGGACGATTCGAATCGGTTGCTCCAAGTTCCATCACCACGAAGGTTCAGGAAGTGAAGTACATACATTATTGATAATTAATCACTTTTATACAATAGGCATTACAGTGAAGCAAATGCAAGAGGCGTAACAATTGATAGCAAAGATAACATTTCACATGCGTAGCTGAAGGAGGCGTAATTGGGAGTAACAAGGAAACGTCATTGGTTGTGATGTCACATATGGGTGGACCTATGAAATAATTTCGCAATGTCAGCAGAAATACTTGGCAGAGATGCGCGCACAGCAGCATGACGTGTGATTGACATGTAACTAGGGGGTGAAGGGGACTTGACATTTAGCTCTACATGTGGCGACAGAAGTCTGGAGGGTCAAGTCAACCTAATCCCAAATCATATCTAACATCCTATGTTTAAAGAACTACGTTATCCAAAAGAGAGGTCTCTTAGAGTAGAATCTTATTCTATACTGACTATACTGACTGTTAGTGCGTGTACAAGCGTCTAAGTGTCTACACTAGATGCGAGGGCAGAAGTCTTCCATAGTAATAAGGCTATGAATTACTTGCATAAAGACGGAGAAGCCGGGCCTTTGCTTGGTAGCTGGAAGAATGTTTACTGAAACTACTAGACAGGAATGCATTGGGCAGGGAGCGGAGCAGATAATTTCGAAGGTGAAATACAGTTTCTTGGCAGGCAACAGGCTGATGTCAGGCTTCGTGAGCCGCGCAGGGAATGAGACAAAGTTCATGGTTACAGATGCAGGCTCAGACTGGAGCTTCAGAGGCAGAAAGCAAGAAAAGCTTGATGACAGAATCCGGGCCTACTTGCCTGGACTGTAAAATGGCATAAGTGAACCATATAAAGCCGGTGGCCTTTCGTACTTAGGAATGGAATATCCGGCCTATTCATGGCGAATCTGAAAGAGGACATGTTGACGGTGGACGCACATGTGTTTGCGTCTTCATAACTGGAACTGGAGGAAACATACATGTACTTGTGATTCATACATGAAACCGTTGGGGTCCAAGATAGGGGACATAACTGATCAGAAAAATCCATATTTCCACATTCCCTCCTTGTCCCCTACTTGCCCGTCAAGAGATATCAATCTTCATCAATCCATTGATCTGTTCATATAGCATCATTTGTTCTTCTTTTTTCTTCTGGGACGAACGAGATCTTGGTGGTGGAATACACGATGTGGCACACAGGCCACAGATCGCTGGTCCACATTGTAGGCATAGACAGCAACTGAATAGTATGAGAAAGCCAATACCTAGGAAGGATAGGACCTTCCATCCAAAGGTAGATAATACACTCCAAAACCAACCGGACCAAGTCCAGGTGCCTGGATTCTGGTGTATCTGGCTTACAATCTTATGAAGGCGGGTTATGGCTTTATATACAGATGGCGAATTTTCTGGTATGAAAATGCAACAACTTGATCCGATGACCCTACAAGCTCCGCCCCTATCGGCCAGGATGACGTCAAGGACAAGACGATTTTGAAGCACAACAATCCGCATAGCAGACTGCTCTTCTGTTAAATTGCCTAAGGCGGAAATAGTTTCGTTCACTACTGCTTCAAGGGTTCTAGTTAATCTACGTATCAGCTTACTATTAGTAACGGTACCTATATAGGGAAAGAGACCTTTATTGAAATCTGTGTATTTTTCCCATGCTGTTTCAGTGTAATCGACAATTGGTAGATCTCTCCTTTCTCTATTGTGTACTAAATGAGTATTTCTGTGATAATCAGGAGGAGCTAGGAAAACAGGTGGCAAAAGAAATCCAATGTAACAGGTACCATCCCAATCTAGAGGTAGGCGTACATATGCCGTCTGACCACATATGAAATAGGAATGGCGGGAAGCTCTAAATATCGACTTGCCTTGATCACTGAATTCTATTACAGTGGTGCATCTACTATGGCCCATATGTATGGAACCATTCTTTCTTACACATAATTCACCTTTTACTGGAAATATTGACATAGCGGGCAAAATTGGAGTAGCTTCGGATTCGACATTTAGGATCATAAGATTAAGCGTAAAATTACCTAATCCATATACTTCATTTTCTAGATCAGTTCCTGTTCTCTTGGGAAGTCCCTCCTTGTTAGGGTAGCAGACTTTAAGTAAAACTAAGTTTAAATTTCCCCATACCCAGTTGTCTTGATAACCTGCAGAATTTGAATCTAGGGGATTAATTAAACTAAACCATGCTCCACAGGAGCCGTTGTGTGTGAACGGGTATGGAAAGAGAGGTAGAATTCCTTTATAATTCTGATAGGGAGGGAGTCGGCCACATATCCAACAATTTGTAGCATTGCTAACCTGATGGGAATGATGTAACATACTAATAAACGTGTTATTGCGCAGCGCAAATCTATAAGACAACTCATGCGGAGGTAATTCACTAAAAGAATGTTCAGCAGTAACATTATAAACATGTCTAGAAATAGGATAATATATGTGCAACAATATACTTGCAGTAATTATTAAAAGACTTAAGAAAAACAAAATTAATAACGTCACTGTGCAATGACTACGCAGTGATTTACAGTATGCATGTCGTTTCAACATTTTTCGGGTGTTTTCTCTATTCAGATCTAAGGGATACATGTCAGGGACAAATTCAACCGCTTCACCTTGGAGAGGACTTAAACAATCAAATTTCCCGACTGGTTAGATCTGAGTTTTAGTTTATATTGTTCGCGACTACTTGTTTCAACAAAAGGAAGTTTTGAGTCAATGGGTGAAGGCACACGAGGTGTGGTGGTTACGTCCGATGATAGTCCATGAAATTTCTTGATATGACTTGAATGTATCCAGCCTTTTCTGCCTTCGATCTTCACGGCTGTCCTTGTGGTGAGCAAGACCAGTTGCGGTGACTTCCACCTAGGATCCAGCTGAGTCTTTCGATCAAAGTTCCTCACGAGGACCAGATCCCCCGGAACTATGTCATGGGGTTTCACCTCAGTGTTGTCAGGAAAAGCTGCAGCTACCTGTGAACGACAAGATTGTAGTGCAGACATCAAGGAAGCCAAATAATCTGTCAGCATATTACAGTCAATATCAGTTATTTTTCGTGGTATAGGCGTCCCCCACATATTTGGTGGTCTGCCAAAGATCACCTCATACGGGGATAGCCCTGTTCGAGAGTGTGCTACCATTCTCATGTAAAAGAGTGCAACTGGTAAGGCTACTACCCAGTCGACACCTTTCTCTCTGCATATTTTGGACAATCTGATTTTCAGGATCTGATTATGTCTTTCTACGAGACCTGCTGCCTCGGGGTGTCGGACACAGTGGAATTTCCACTGATAGCCTAACAAAAGTGAAACGTGTTTCATTAGTTCGGATGAGAACGGCTGGCCGTTATCTGAGTAGACAGCACGTGGTAAACCGTATCGTGGGAAGAATTCTCGAACTAACTGTTTGGCAGTAGTCGGGGCAGTGTAATCTGAAACCGGGTATGCCTCTGTCCAACGGGAAAGAGCACAGACAACTACGAGAACATATTTGAATCCTCGACATCGTTCCATCTGGATATAATCCATCTGGAGCACTTCAAAAGGGTGATCAGGAGACTGAAATCCACCCTGTTCTACGGGAACGCTTTTTCCTGGGTTAAACTGACAACAGATCATACAGGTACGGACTTTTTGTTTAGCTGCTGCTCGTAAATGTTTGTTGAACCAAATGTGTTGAATGCTGTCTAGCATAGCTTTTTCTCCTAGATGTGCTGGACTATGTATAGTGTTAATAATGACTTGGACCATTGAATCAGGAAGGAACCACACAGATTTTTCCTTCGTCATCCATCCTTGGTCCGTTTGAATCCCTCCTAATTCAGTCCATTTCTTTATTTCGTCTGGTGTAGCATGCGTCTGTATGTCAATTACGTCAAGAGCGGGATCTTTAATCGTCATACAATGTGTTGGCGTCGGGACTATTGTCTTTGTCATGTCGGATGTTTGAGTTTGAGCAGTCTGTTTAGCTGTTCTGTCAGCTAGATCATTGCCTTGAGAAATGATATCAATAACTTTCGTATGAGCTTTACATTTCATAATTGATATTGCAGTGGGTAGATGTATTGCATCTAATAAGGCATGAATGAGGGGTCCGTGCTGAATGTGGGCACCGTGAGAAGTTAAATAACCTCTCTCTCGCCACAGCACGCCGAAGTCATGTACAACTCCGAATGCATAACGTGAATCAGTGTATATGTTGACTCTTTTATTTGTGGCTTGAATACAGGCTTGTGTCAGAGCGACGAGCTCTGCGGCTTGAGCTGACAAGGTATTTATGCAATTTGTTTCAATGATTTCAGTGTCTGTTGTAACTGCGTAAGCGGCCACTAACTCTCCTGTACTTGTTCTCATACATGAACCATCTACATACAACGTCAGGTCTGGGTCTGACAGTGGGACATCTGTCAAGTCTTGTCTGGGTTTCGTCGTGATTGTAATAACGTCAATACAGTCATGAGCTAGTGGGTCTGTTCCGATTACGGGTAAGAGTGTGGCAGGATTCAATGTGTTACAACGTCTGATTTCTATATGTGGCTGAAACAATGTTAATTCATACCCTGTAAGTCGCGCTATAGTCAGGTGCTGTGTTTGCGTTCTATTCACAAGAACTTATACTGCATGTGGTACTTGAACTGTCAATGGATGTCCTAATACTATGGCATCGCTTTGTCTGATTGCTAAAGCTGTTGCTGCCACCGATTTCAGGCATGCAGGCAAAGCCTGAGCTACGGGATCTAATGTACTAGAAAAATAAGCACATGGTTTGTGGGATCCTGCCTGTTCCTGTGTGAGTACTGACAAGGCAGTACCTTCGCGTTCTGTAACAAAGAGTGTAAACTGTTTATTGTAACATGGTGTTGCTAAAACCGGTGCTTGACATAAAGCTTTCTTTAAGCTTTCAAAAGCTTGTGTATGTTCCTGGGTCCAAGGGAGAACAGTCGATGTGGCTGCCTCCTGTGTTGTCAATTGAATGAGTGGTTTTGCTAGAAATGCATACTGAGGGATCCACTGCCTACAATATGAAGTGAGGCCTATGAAAGCCCGCACCTCCTTTTGTGTCTTGGGTATTGGCATGTTAGCTATTAACTGAATGCGGTCGGGTGTAAGCTGCCTTCCCTCCTTGGACAGCGAGTGTCCAAGATAAACAACTCGCTGGACACAGAATTGCAGCTTAGAAGGGGACACCTTGTGCCCCTTTTCGGCTAGAAATTGTAAAACTGTCAGTGATGCTTTCTCACATTCAGGTTCGCTTCTAGCGGTGATCAGCAGATCATCGACATATTGAAGCAGGGCAGTGTTCACTGGCATGTGGATACTGTCGAGTTCTCGTTTCAGTGCTTGGCTATAGATGCTGGGGCTTTCTGTAAATCCTTGAGGTGCACGTGAGAATTTAAAGCTACGTCCATTTAAACTAAATCCGAACAAGTATTGGCTTTCCGGATCTATAGGGACGCTGAAAAAGGCATTCTTGAGATCAATTACAGTAAAAAATGTTGCTTCGGAATCAATGGCTGTCAGTAATGACGAGATATCTGGGACCACAGGGAATTGTGGCACGATGCACTTGTTTAATTCGCGCAGATCAATAACCAATCGATATACTGGCGGGGCCTTCGGATCTGTTCGTTTAAGAATCGGAATTATCGGTGAATTACATACATTGGAGTCTGTTTCCACAACCACTCCTTGGGCAATGAGCTCGTCAATGATTTGTAGTAAAGCCACTACAGCATCTGGTGGTAACTTGTATTGTCGCATTCGTGGTAGTACCACTCCTGCCTTTAGTGTAACTCGATATGGTGTAATATTCATGCAACAAACATCAGTAGGGCCTTGTGCCCATAGATGTGTAGGTAAAGTCTGCAGTCGGAGATCCATGTCTCTAGACACATAGTGACCTTTGAAATCACGTAAAAACAATCTTACTCCTTCCGGAGAACAACATATTATAGCTCCTAGAGCTTTCAGCGTTTTTATACCTAACAAGTTTTCTGGACATGATTTAGTAAGCAATAAATCTGTAGTTCTGGTCAAGGGTCCTATCGTAAGTGGAAGAGGCTGTGATACTTCATTAACAATAGGTTTTCCTGAAAAACCAAGGGAAATATTCTGTGAGCCTGAGAGGGGTGCCCCTGGAACTTCACTACGTTTTATGGTTGTTCGACTTGCCCCTGTATCGAGTAAAAATTTTCTATCTTGGCCTAATAATTCACTATGTACATAAGGTCCTTCTTGGTCTACCGGGACCTCGATAAGGGGTAAGTCAACTTCCCTCTCTAGGCTTGTTCATGCGTATCGTTGATAATCAGGATAGTCGTACTGTGCGGTCTGGTACAGCTGTCGTGTTGTGGTTTGTGTGGCAGCAACAGGCAGTGCTGGTGCAGCTGGCACAAACTGTATAGACTGTTGTGGAGCTGGCATGGACTGTGTATGCTGCGGGGCTCCTTGTTCATTCTGATCCTGTCTAAGTGGTCGTGGTCTTTCTTTTGTAATACCTGTGGCGATATTACGCTTCAGGACTGGGCAATCGTGTATATAATGACCTGGTTGTTTACAGTAGTTGCATGTCCCTTTTACAGGTCCTGCTGAATCACCGGAATGTGTCGTACCCTTTTTATGTCCTTCAGCTGGAACTGTCTGGGAGACTAGCATTTTCATTTTCGTGTCTTTCATGCGTCTTTGTTCATGATCTTGTTCCTCTCTAATTCTATTGTGATGATACTGTAACATTTGTAGCATTTGTGATGGGGTGTTACCTTGCCAGGTACTCTCGAATTTTAATACTCTATTCTTCACTTGGGGCAAGGAATTTTCAACTAATTTTGTCACAAACAGATGTGGGTATGATTCGCTACTTGCTTTTATGCCACTATTTATACCAAAACATTTTTCAAATCGTGCATAGAAATCACTAGTGTCTTCATCTTGCTTTTGTTTACAGGCAGAAATTGCACCCCAGTCTTCCTTTTTCGTAGTTAATAAACGCGGCAGTACATGTACTAGTAAACCTGGTAGTGCTTTAGTTTTGTCCCCAAGCCCCGAGCCTGGACCTCGGGCCTTTTCTTCATTTTCTAATGCTGTCCAGTCTATCTTTTGGTCTCCCACCTCCCACTCTTTTCCTTGAGTTTTTCATAAATGCCAGCAGGCATCAATACCTTTAATATTGTCATAATGTCGGGATAGGTATACTCTCCCATGAGTAACATGTCTTTAATTTCCCGGTGGAAACCCGCTGGGTCTTTGTCATGACTGGGTACCACTTTCTTCATCTCTAACAATTCTATTTTCGATATGGGCGTATATACAAATACACGTTTAAACTGATTGTCCTCGCCCTTTATTGGGTGTACTTCTCGTAAGGGATTCTGTCTGTCTATGTAATACATCGGTCTTTCCTTGATGGGCAGTGAGACATGTTCTGGACATACAAAAAGAATGTACTGCTTTCTTGATTCTAGTATTTCTTTAATTAGCTTAGTACCTGAACCTCTCCATCTATTCGTGAGTAATTCAGTCAATATATCAGGTAAGGGACCAGGATCTGAATGTTGGCTTTTATATAGTATAAGAAGTTGTTGAATCATATAAATCCCAGCTAAACGCTGTTCATCTGGGGTGAGATTCAAAAATGTGTGTGCTACGGTATCATCATCATACTTTCCGGGACTGTCAACCCAATGAACGGCTGACCTGGCTAATTCTTGTTCATCCATAGAATCGAGAAAATGATAACCCCTTCGTTCTCGCAGTAATTTGTCAGCGGCTTGGAACGAATGCTCGGGGGACCTTATATTTATTATAGGTGTTTGTAAATTCCTGTTATTATCTGGACATATCGGACGTATCGGGTCAATAAAACATCTAGTACTATTACAAGATCTTCCTCTACCTACATAGGCTATGGTTTCTGACTGTCCTGTGGGCAGTCCTGATCCTTCCTCCTCGCTTTGTTCGAACTGGTCTACCGCTAATCTCTCTTCGTGTAGGCGTTCTATTTCTTTACGGATCTTTCGGCTCATGGCTATTATACAGTTTTGCTTATCATGTCTCCCTTCTGATATATTCTGGCTCCATCTGGTAAGAGTTTGCATTGCTTCCGGGTCTACCCCCGGTCGGTCTTGATTTCTGATCACACAATTTATAAGGAAACGTAACAGTTCCCCTTGTATCTCCACTTTCTGGTATTCCATAGCTCTGTTAATACATTCAGAATCTCGCCCTGTTTGGACAAAATGGTATATATTATCTAGATGCATAGTCATTCCTGGTAACTTCCCTAAATACACCGCGGCTCGTCGGATACGTAATGATGCCAAGATCATTTCGTCCTCTTTGCCGGGCACAGGGTCATATCTACAATCTATAAGAAGTTCCTTAAGCGTACGGGCATTTATGAGTTTGGGGGTACGTGGATGTGCTGATTCTTGAAAGGTAAGTTTATTTATTCTGGGTGGCGTAGAAAAAATATTGGTAGCACCTCCGGTAGCCCCGTCTGGGGTATCGGGCGTGGAAGGATTCGTTGAACGCGATACAGCAACTATAGGTGTGGACACAGCTATAGAAGTAGCTGTAGGAACAGATGTGGAAACAGAGGTGCTTGCCGGAACTTGTGTCAGGATTTGTTGTTGTAGAGATACAGATACAGGATCTTGGCGTTGAACCTCCCCGGCCGACGGTCTATGTGGGGCGGGGTTAGCATACTCGGGAGCTGCGTCATCTAAATATGAGGAAAGAAAAACATCTTCTGCGGTTCTAGGATGCCCCTTAGGATGTACTTTTATTGGAAATAATGGGGGTGGCAAGTCTTTTGGTATCCCCGGAGTAGCCTTAGGTAATCCCTCGGCCAGAAGGGGATACATACCCTTCATAAGGGCATTTCTTTGTCTGTCTACTTGTTCTGATTTCACTCGTATACCTTCTTCAATTAATAGATTTTCTCGGACTTTATTTGAATTCTCCTTATTTTTCTCTTCCTGTCGGAGTGCTTTTTCTGTACGTCTATGAGATTCTTTACGCCATAACTCAACGGCGTCTTTCTGTGACTGTCTGACTTTCCTTTTCCATAACTCTTCCTCTATTTTCATGATGCACTCTGCATCCCAGGTCCCAGCTGCGGGCCACCTCTGACTTTCTGGTAATTCCTTGGTGTAGTCTACCCATAAATCAAGAAATAATATAGCGTCTAAGCCGTGTTTATGATACATGAAGTACCCTGGAGTGTCCCTAGGAGGAATAGGAACAGCTTCTTCGAGTACCCCTTTTCTAGTTGTGATCTGTCTTAATTTCGAGAAGAGCGGCATATTGAGAATAGGGGTGGGCGGAATTTGCGGAATTAACCTTCGCAAATTATCGCGAGAATGTTTAAAATTATCGCAAACAAGCAGAAATATCGCGAAGATGCGGAAGTTTTTTTCCGGCATGTTCGCGCGATTTTCTGCATGGTTGCGGGTCGCCAACTTACCCATGTGGCTGCTTGCGGGCGCGGCCATCTTGTTTTGAGTTGTTCTCGCGGTGCATGATCGCGAGAAGAAAGACGTGATCGCGCGACGCATGACGTCACTGCGGGCGCGAACTGTCGCGAGACAGCGCAAATGGCTAAAAACAATACAACATCTCATGGAGAACGCGACCGGATCAAGAAAACTTGTCGGCGAACGCAGGGATTCAGGTAAGGCGATCGCGCGCGCGCGAGAATGTATCATTTTACAGCGCGAGCAAGAAACAAATTATCGCCAAGCTGCGGAAACCGGAATTTTTGACATTTTCGCGCTCTCCGCGGAACGCAAAAATGTCAAATTATCGCAATTTCCGCGACCGGAACGAAATTTTTGCCCAGGCCTAATTGAGAACTGATCTGATACTTGATCTTGAACAAACTTAATACAATAAACACGATAATGAACAGTCATTCATACCACAATATGCAGAACGTATTAACACATTTAACATTTAACATTTAAATGAGCAAACAATGATGATGACGATCTAAGGAAAACTTAATCACTAAACATAATACTCGGCATTATCTGGATTATTCTGAATTTATATACTTGATATACTAGATATACTGCTAAACAGTACAGATACACTGCTGAAACAGTGCAGACCGGATTTGTGTACCCAAACCCGTCTGGACCGGCACAACTTATGTGCACGCCAGAACGCCTCCCCAGTAATGGTACTCACCGGGTAGCTCGGAACGGAAGGCCTCGGAACGGAACTGAACTGAACTGGACCGGACTGGACTCGACTCGAAAACTTCGGACACTTCTGAGCTTCGGGAACCTGGTGGGCCTCTGTATACCTCGGATCTTGCTCTCTCAGCTAGGCTCTGGTCGGGATACTTCGCACTTCTCACCGCCTCGTCTGGGTGTTGATCGCAGCCTCAGTCGCCCCCGCTTGACCGGAGGGAGATACAGGAAATCCTGCTGGTACGCGTTGTTGTCCGTCCAGCTGTGGCAGGAGACCGGGCCTGCAACGCACCGCCGGCGCGTGAGATGAGAAAGTGTCCCTATTCGGGCGCCATTCATGTGGTAAATAATTTAATTACCGGGACTTAATTTGATACAGAAACATAATAAAAATAGCTCAGTAAATAAGAGGCAGAATCCGTGGTATTAGAGGTTCGGAATGGGCTTTATTCCAATGGACGATTCGAATCGGTTGCTCCAAGTTCCATCACCACGAAGGTTCAGGAAGTGAAGTACATACATTATTGATAATTAATCACTTTTATACAATAGGCATTACAGTGAAGCAAATGCAAGAGGCGTAACAATTGATAGCAAAGATAACATTTCACATGCGTAGCTGAAGGAGGCGTAATTGGGAGTAACAAGGAAACGTCATTGGTTGTGATGTCACATATGGGTGGACCTATGAAATAATTTCGCAATGTCAGCAGAAATACTTGGCAGAGATGCGCGCACAGCAGCATGACGTGTGATTGACGTGTAACTAGGGGGTGAAGGGGACTTGACATTTAGCTCTACATGTGGCGACAGAAGTCTGGAGGGTCAAGTCAACCTAATCCCAAATCATATCTAACATCCTATGTTTAAAGAACTACGTTATCCAAAAGAGAGGTCTCTTAGAGTAGAATCTTATTCTATACTGACTATACTGACTGTTAGTGCGTGTACAAGCGTCTAAGTGTCTACACTAGATGCGAGGGCAGAAGTCTTCCATAGTAATAAGGCTATGAATTACTTGCATAAAGACGGAGAAGCCGGGCCTTTGCTTGGTAGCTGGAAGAATGTTTACTGAAACTACTAGACAGGAATGCATTGGGCAGGGAGCGGAGCAGATAATTTCGAAGGTGAAATACAGTTTCTTGGCAGGCAACAGGCTGATGTCAGGCTTCGTGAGCCGCGCAGGGAATGAGACAAAGTTCATGGTCACAGATGCAGGCTCAGACTGGAGCTTCAGAGGCAGAAAGCAAGAAAAGCTTGATGACAGAATCCGGGCCTACTTGCCTGGACTGTAAAATGGCATAAGTGAACCATATAAAGCCGGTGGCCTTTCGTACTTGGGAATGGAATATCCGGCCTATTCATGGCGAATCTGAAAGAGGACATGTTGACGGTGGACGCACATGTGTTTGCGTCTTCATAACTGGAACTGGAGGAAACATACATGTACTTGTGATTCATACATGAAACCGTTGGGGTCCAAGATAGGGGACATAACTGATCAGAAAATCCATATTTCCACACCAGAGTCATCATCAAAATCTTTATTTGACTATTAAAAACAGCCATAAAAGCACAGACAATATAATACATAAAAATTGGCGCATATTAAAAGTTACAGACATTGGTGTCATTCATTACTAATTTGTAACACAATACTTTCCCTTGTGGTAATTGATTTTAAGATAAACAGGGCGGTATTATAACATGTCAGAGTATCCACTAAGCTTACAAGGAATTTCATTGCCAATTTGTGGGACTTGATTCCATGGTTAACAAACAAGGGCTTCAGATAAAAATTCCTAAAATTACAATAAAATTTGCAGAACAGTAGAAAGTTTACTCTTGTTATCACAGGGGCAGGGTAACTTATCTAAAGGACGTGTCTTCATTTTTGCGAAAGCGACACAATAGTGTACAATACCACATCTCAGCCTCAATAAAACAAACCGATGCTGTGCATGAGTCACATGCAACAGATAACCATTTATTCCCTCTTCCAACACATATGTTTTATATAGAGCCACAGTTGGTTTACTCAGTTCCATTTTTGTTCTACGGTTTTGTCTAAATGACAAATAACAGGCCTTAATTTCTTTCTTATTAATAGTTAATATTTTTTCAGTGTCTGACCATACGGACATATTAAACAAATTCCCCAGTGTATTGTTAATATAAGACAACCAGGGAATTTTCGAGGCATCATCCAGGTTTAAAAAATGATGGATCTGGTAAAAGCGGTTTCTTCATGTTTACAGATTTGTGCCCATAATAATAAGTGTCCTACCATTAAGATGTCCTCTAAAAATTGCAAACACACCTCATGATGTACGATTGTGTTCGATACAGAAGATGGTAAAGACAACAAGCATTTTATAAAACAATTTTCTTCAGTTTGTAACGCAACGCTATTTGTGTAGCCCCAGTGTCCTGCCCCATATATAGCAGTACTTACAGCTTTAGCTTTATAAATGGTAACCATCTCCTTGATTGGTCGATTGCCCAATTTGGCCGCATATTTAAAAATCCCTTGGTTGGCCCTACTCATTTTAACTTTTGTATTTATGATATGTTGGGACCATGTACCGTTGTCTAGAAACAGTATACCAAGGTAGGAGAAAGAGTTTATTGTACAAATCGGGGTACCATCTATAAAAAAGGATCTATGAGGTTTCTTTTTAGGCCCACATATCATGGTGAACGTTTTTGATTTATTGATTACCATCCTCCGTTGTTCCATAAAACCTAGGAAACCATCCATCAATCTTTGGAGGCCTACTGGGGTCCGTGCCAATAGTACTGCATCTTCCACATATAATAATACAGGTATCGGACAACCAGCCACCCTTGGTACGTAAGCTTGACTTTTCTGTAAATAAGTATCAACCTCATTAATAACAAGCATTGGCATAGCCAATAGGTCTCGCCTTCGGGACCTTATAAGGGTTTAGCCATGCAACAGTTGCATAACTAAATACTTATAAGGTCCCAAAAGCGAGACCTATTGGCTATGCCATGCGGCCTTGCGGCCGGGAAAGTGAAAGTGGTCGCGATCAAACATCAAAGCGGCAGTGCGGCCGCAAAAGTGATCGCGATCAAACATCAAAGCGGCCGCAAAAGTGAAAGTAATCGCGGTAAAGCGCGACACGCGCGCTCGCACACATGCACTGTAGCTCTAGGCTGGCCTGGTAGCACTTTTTGGAGCCCTCTCAATAAGTCTCGCCAGACCAGCGCATGCGCTGGGTCAGGCGAGACCTAAAAAGGGAGAATAAAATTGGGGCTAGCTCTCACTTTAAATTTGGGTGTGCATTCTGCCTGGGGACCAAAACGAACCACGCTAGTTAGTTTTTCATATAAGCGTGAAAGGAAGTTAATCATTGCCCAAGGGGCTCCCAAATCAGTCAAGGTTTGTCATAGTAAGTTGTGGGCAACTAAATCGAAAGCACTACTCAGATCGGCAAAGCACAGGTACAGGGAGCCCATCTTTGCCTTAGTGTATTTTCCAATGAGTAGCTCCAAATTAAGACATTGTTCAATTGTCCCCAGACATTTCCTGAACCCATACTGCACAGGCGTTAGTATACAATGCTCTTCAGTCCATTCCTCCACCCTTTTAAGTAAAACCCTACTCATGACTTTTAAAGAGGTATCTGAGAGGGAGATCGGGCGATAATTTTTTTGGGTCAGTTTTGTTCCCCTTTTTATATATCGGGACAATAATAGACTCGCCCCATGTTTGTGGTGTTTTTAGGTCTCGTGCCTAGCGTTGCATTACTCAGCACTGCTCACGCAGCGTGAGACCTCTTGTAAAGGGGTTCTGAAAGCTGCTCACACGCTCGTGGGTGTGATCAGGCTTTCGCCGCCCGCCATTGGCTTTAGCGTGTTCTTTTTTTAAATGCACGCGATTGGGCAAAGGCGGGCGCATGTCTCGCCTTTGCAACGCCCATTCCCATCCGGGTCTAGCACGCGCAGCAGCGCGCGTTCGCCTCGCTGCCTCGCTCCCTCCCCCCGCTTCTCTGTGGTGCTCGCGCACCACTAGTTTCTATTCCCGGCCCTGCTCCTCTGTGGTGCGCGCGCACCACTGTGAATGTTATGCGGCAGCATTCCCGACTCCCATTCCTACGTGGCATTTCTACACCCACTCCCCCCAAATCTTTGATGCATGCTCTGTTTATAGCAGCTCTCGCTCTCCGTTGCAGCCCTTTCCCCTTGTTCTATTAGGCTATGGGATTCAAGCATTTTTTTAAAGTGAAGACGGTTTGCAGGCTGATCGGTGGGAACCCTCCAAATAAGAGTGAGTTGAGCAATACACTTCGATGAGGACGGAGGTAATTGTTTGGACTCAGTCGTTTATCCAGTCCGATAGGTTTCCTTTGCATTTTGACGCATGCAGCATTGCTTTTCTAATTAAAAATGCATGATTAAAAGTATGCAAGAGAACGCGAAGAAAAGCATGATCTCAGTGCGTGATTTGCACACAAAAAAAAAGTGTATGCAAAATATTTGTGAGAAAGGTTCTGCAATGACAAGAACTATTCAGCGTGCAGAAAAAAGAGGAGGCCAATCAGATTTCATGTACAAATGGCCAATCACAAAATGCCTCTAATATTTACCCCGGATATTTACAAAGAGCACAAATCTGAGCTTGAACTGCTGTACAAAGTCCTCGCGAGTTATTAACAGTTGTTTTTCCAAAAGGAAAGCTGTAGCTAGTTTCTGTCATCTGCTTTCTCACTGCTAGCTAAGTTGAACATTTCATTTTCAACAAAGTAAGTGACTTTCCGTTGTAAAAAAAATATTTTTTATTTATTCATTCATTTCAGTAGTTCATATAGTTTGATGTTGTATGCTGCTTAACAGTCTACCTCTCCCCCGTTGCCATTTTATTTTTAACACAAAGTGGCGATTTTCCATGTAATTTACTGTTATTTTTATTATGATTAACTTTCGCGAGTCAGTCAATATTTTCTCAGATTTATGTGGATAGGAAATAAAACCAATTGGCATTTTGTGAAACTCTTGTTACATATTATAACATTTAATGTTTCCTATTTGTCCCAAAACGCATTCTTAACGTGTAGCTACTGAAAATAGGCATGACCTCCTTGTTTTCGATATACCAGTCACAACTTCTATCCTCTAGTGGTTTTCAGCACAAAAGAAATATTCATGACGGGATTGTTAGCTTTACTTTTTTTTCACTATTATTGATTTACAAATCCCAGAGAGCATCAAGTTCTTGACTTGAAGAAAAAAAAGACAGGACACTTCTAACAGGGGCCTTGTTGAAAGCAATCTCTTTTAATATTAATTATTAAAACCATTTTGCAATTAATAATTTTAATTTAATACATACATTTCGTTCAACGGTGGAGAGGCTTGCAGGCTGAAGAAGTTGGCATATGATTGTAAAGGTTGTTGTCAACAGATAAACTCATTCATCGCTTACACGAAACATGCTAAAGGGGGCTGCTATTCAGTAGGATACCTTTATATAATTTGCACTTGCTATAACTTTTGAAATGTGAGTAGTACGAACTCTCTGAACTGCATATACCACAATGCATTGTAAGGACTGGTACAACATGGTCGGTGTAGGCACCGCCCTTTTAGTGGGCCTCGTGGAGGAAGCATCTCACTTTTACTGAAATTAGTGCTGTGGATATTTTGTACCAACAGCCCACAATCTTCGTTTTTACAATAGTTTGAAAACCCCTGATGTTATGGAAGTGACGACTCCACTTGGAAGTTTAACCGTTTTCACAGAAGTTGAGAAAACACAAAAAAACCATGTCCAGTACCAGTCTTGTGCTCGTAAAATGCCAGCTGGCTGTATTGCTGAAAGTTGCAAACCATTTTTGGAATAATGTATAGTTTACCTTGATACTCAAAAAATGCATTGCTGCCCCGTGACTCAATGTGTGTGACTATATTTATCCAATCCTGGGTTACTTTCTAACAGCGCTTTCAATGCTGGGATTTTTTATGTGCATCAATGAAAGCAAATCTACAAGTTGTAGAATGTAAAATTACTATTAGCTGAACAGTCATGGTTAGTTAAAGGTGCCACAAATAGCCATTGGCTGCCAGGTTTCTGAGGTCGCTGCGTGATGAGAATCCCCCCCTGCCCCGTCCATGTTTTTAAGTCGAGCCTGGGCAGCGCATGCGTTGCTCTGTGATTCATGCTTTATTGGAGTATGGACTTGAAGCCCTGCTCAACCCGCCCATGTTTGTCATTGGCTTGTCATTGTCCTTCGTAAATGCTGGCTTCTGATTCGTTAATAGGCTTGTTTTTACCTCCTTAGTACCGCCTTGTCTTCATTTGTTACCTCCCATGAGGACTGGCCCTTTTACTTTGGTTGTTACATGGTAGTCTTGTTTAGTCTGTAAGTACTATTTTTTTAATGCGTTTCTCCTACTGCAGGCACTACATGCTATCCAGCAACATTCAGAGTATTCAGCGCTCTATGCGTGCTTTCACAGGGCGCTTTGCCCCATTCCGCGCTTTCATTTCAATAGCAGCCACAGACTTTTCTTTAGACACGGCTCGTCTAAAGAAAGTGGCTGGCCTCTATTAATGTGAAAGCGCAGCATGGGGCGCTTGTAAACAACAAGCATTTGCAATGCAATAGATCTAGCATTTTAGACATTTTGACCTATTGGTATTGTAAATGACAATGCCTTTTATTATTGCAGGTTTTTTAAACACATAAATAAAAGGCATTGCCATTTACAATGCCAACAGCTTAAAATCTCGTAATTGCGAGACCTATTGCATGGAAAATGCTTGTTTCCTTTCCAGCTGAATTGAACACTCTAGTTAAAATAGGTCCCCATAGTTCCAGTTCAGATTTATAGACATCCACTGGGACTCCATCGGGACCTGGTGCCCGCCCCCCAGCACTCTCCTGGATTGCCAATAGAACCTCTGCACATATGATATCTAAGATGCAAAGCCTCTCTTCATGAACCACCCTATCTAAACCCCCCACTATCTCCTCGTTGTTACTGAAGATCCCATAGAAGTGTGCCACCCATTTTTCTGCTGAAATGAAAGAACCAAACTCTGGTACACCATCATTTAAAAAAAAGGGGCATTTACAGTGTCCCAGAACAGTTTGATGTTCCTTGTTTCAGTTGAGGTAATCAGGTTATCCCATGCTTCTTTCTGTAGTATCGTTTTCCTAGTTACTAGAGCTATTTTGTATTCTTGTCTTAGGGATTTGATCACCAATGCATCTCGTGGTGTTTTGGACAGTGCATATTTAAGCACCTGGAGTGCTTTGGTGCAGGTATTATCAAACCACCCCTTCTTATTTTTGGCTGTGTTACCCGTCTGCCTAGTTAAAAGTCTTTTAATATACATGGTAATGCAGTTAAAATGACTAATTAGTACAATTGGGGAAATAGCGTCCTTCGGGCAATAGGCAATTTCACCCTGATTATCTATAATTATTTGCATTAGTGTCCTATTGGGTTCAACACCCGTCCACTTTATTTTAGTTCCATTCTTCCTAAATGGGGTAATATTATCCGCTATGGAAAAAAACTTCACACTTTGTGCCCCAAAAAAACAAAGATAAAGCCAGTAAGTTGTGGTCACTCAGAATGGAGGGAACAACGATGGGGTTTCCACACCTTAATATGTCCGGAGTAGATTCTAATATGTGGTCAATAGCCAAGTACATATTTCTCCCTGAGAAAGTTGGGAATACAACCCCATCTTGGCCACAACCTCCCCTAAGTAAGAGGAGACCGTATTTGAAAATCATTTGGTTTAAGGCTATCCCATACTCATTATGGCAAAAGTGGTCAGTTTCGTCCCTGTCACCACAAATAGGGCAATATGTCTGGGGGTTTAAGACATTACATGCCTGTATATTAAAATCTCCTGTCCATAATAGGACATAATCTGTACTAATTGGTGCTAAAAAGGTTTCTAGTTGCCAATCAATGGCTGTTACCTCATTAATACGTGTAGAGTTGAAAATATTATTATAAAAGTTTACTAAGATAAGGTCTTTCCCTCCCTTCTTGCTTATCCATAACATCTGGGCATTACGTTCCACTGATACAACTTTTTTAACCGTTATAGAAATGTTATTGGAAATGAGTATCTGCAGGCCACCCTTTGCCCGACCTGATTTTGAGCCAATTGCTGGGAGGAAATGGGAAGAAAAACCATTGATATGTACAGAATTTACACACCAGGTTTCCTGAAAACATACAATATCGTAACAGGAAATGAAATTAACCCAGTCAGTGTTCTCAACCTTATTTTTCAACCTGTTCACATTCCAGGTTGCTAGAACAAACCCTTCCCATTGTGTTGCCCAGATAACCCTGTGCATATCACTCTGGGCCCGATTCACAGAACTAACTTAAGACAAAATCCTAAACTTACTACTTTTGGTATTCACAGAAGGCATTTAGTAGTAGCAAAGTTAGAATTTTGTCTTAAGTCTGTCTTAAGTCTGTCTTAAGTTTGTCTTAAGTCTGTCCTAAGTTTGTCTTAAGTCTGTCTTAAGTCTGGCTTAAGTCTGTCTTCAGTCTGTCCTACTACTTTTGGTATTGACAGAAGGCATTTAGTAGTACTAAAGTTAGGATTTTGTCTTAAGTTTGACTTAAGACAGACTTAAGACAGTCTTAAGGCAAACTTAAGACAAACTTAAGACAAACTTAGGACAGACTTAAGACAGACTTAAGACAGACTTAAGACAAACTTAGGACAGACTTAAGACAGACTTAAGACAGACTTAGGACAGACTTAAGACAGACTTAAGACAAAATCCTAACTTTACTACTACTAAATGCCTTCTGTGAATACCAAAAGTAGTAAGTTTAGGATTTTGTCTTAAGTTAGTTCTGTGAATCGGGCTCTCTATTTCTAGGTTGATCCCTTTCTAGTCCCTCAGGTGCCTCTCCTACATCAGACACCGTAATTTTAACCCTCCCACACATAATGGAGATATTGGTTGTTTCTACGCCATCACCAGGCCCTAATTTACTTGGTTCGCTCTCAATAGGGAGAGAAGCAGGCGGCCTTTGCTGCTCTCTGTATAACGGTGACTTCAGTCAATCACACCGTTCCAAGTCACTTAGGGGAGAAAATCTGTCATAGGTGGCTAACTCTTTAAATCCCCTTCCTTTGGGACAGCAGTTTTCATTGGTCCTCCCCCCTCCCCCCCCCCCCCAGTGATGTCCACCCATTAAATGGTTTTGGGGTATGTCTAGGAAAGAAAAACCCATAAGGTAAAACTCTTATCTGGGAATCCCTACGTAAATCCCCTTGCAGGTAGTCAATGAGGATTCTAGGGCTGTAATGATTGTTAAAATTAAGGATAACACAATCCCCATCCATTGATTTATTTGTTGGGCCCAGCCACTCCACCCTTCTCGCCATATTGATCTGTTTTGCGAGTGGGACAGCTCAAGTTGCCCCTCTAGGGACCTGACAGGAGAGCTAGTGGAGAGATTTATTTAGCAATTGAAAGGTGCTTTTCCAACTTATCTTTCCCTAAGGTCGGGACATTAGCCAGGATCATGACAAGAGGGTCTGAGGCCTGAGAAAGTTACAAAGACTGATAGGGTTTAGTAGGAGCCCCCCCTGACAGGCTTTGTTTGTTCAAATAAACAACCCTCCCCTTCTGACCCTAAAAAAGTTGGGCGAATAATATTGCTTGGGCCGTTTGTGATAGTGACCGGTTGCAAAGGGGGGTCTCATCGCTCTGGTGAGGTTGATGTTGCTGTACCTCGTAAGCCATTTGGGGTTGCGACTCAATTTGAACGATAGGTGGCAGACAGCTCAGAGTGAAATGACTATTTGTATTCCCCTTCTTTGTATTAGAAGGCTCCAGCCCTCTATCTCCCCTCTTGCTAGGCTGATTCCCCTGTGCAGTACCATTACTTAGATGCGGCGGGGGCCCAACCTGTTGGAGCTGATGGAAAAGCCAAGTGGGGGGATTACAAAATGATGTTACCAAACCCTCAATATGCGACATTTGATGCACAATCCTGTTCAATTGTGTTTGCAAAGGGTTTAGAAATACAGTAATCATTGTCTCAAACCTCTTCCACATATCATCACCCTCAGTTAATGGAAGGGAGATAAAGTCCTTGTTTATCTCATTAGGCAAAGTGAGATTTGGGCCAGGATCAGTTCTTTCAGTTACTTCTTGCCCTTAACATCTTGTGGGTTGAGATTTTTGCTTCACCAGTTGCTTTACCTGTGCACCAACTCTTCTGCGCTTCACTGGGGGCTCATTGCTTTTATCAGACACTACTGTCGGCCCCTGGCTTGCTATTAGTGACTTGGAGTGAGTGATAGGCTCATCAGGTAGATGGAATGAGTGTGAGCCCACTGGTGCAACAGATTGTACAGGTGACGCCGGTGATATTGACAAAATAGAAGGTGAGGCCAATAGCGGTGTTAGTGAGGTAAATGTACCCAATGAGAAACGCTTTTGCACAGTTAACAAATCCAAGGAAAGGCTTCTCTCTGTTAGAGCAATCTCGTGTGTCAGTACCGTTTCTGCCCTAGTCAAAAAAGCATCTAAAGTGCCTGCCACACTCCCTACTGTCTGATCGGCACGCGTCTTCCTTTTTGCCATTGATTCTATCTTCGTTTTAAATTGATATACAATATGCAAAAGAAAAATGCAGGCAGCACAAAATCACTACAGTTAGCCATAAGTCTCGTGACAGTACCTTATTTAATAAGATATGAAGTCCCACATGTTAGAGGGGTAGCCCAGTCCAGTTTGTTCCGGGCTCAGACAGGCGTGGATGGGCCTGCCCTTGGCCCGGGCTTTGCCCGGGCGCGGCCCGAGCATGCCCGCACGCGTCCCGTACCAGAGTCAAGGAAGTGGAAGAGACCACCAAAACATTAACACCAATATAGTCAGCTTCAAACAACTAATACAGGTGCTTCAAACCAAGCAAGAAAGGATGGAGGTCCAGCTGGATGACTATGAAGGAAGGGCACGTCAAAATAATATATGCATTCTTGGGGTGCCAGAATGTGCTGAAGGGACAGCAACAGACTTGTTTATTGAGGACCTAATTACCAAACATCTGCAAACAACATGTTTGTCCAACTATTTCTCGATCGAAAGAGCCCATTGAGTCCCTGGCGGAAGGCCAAGCCCAGGGGCCCCTCCGAGGTCAATAGTCACCAGGGTTTCTAACTTTCGAGATTGGGGCTCTATTTTGCAAACAGCATGCATTGCCCCACCCACAAAGTTCGAAAACAGTACGATCACCTTCTTCTCAGACTTCACGATCAAAGTACAAAACCTGTGCCGCAGCTTCCTGTAAGTCAAAAAAGCTCTCAGAGATAAAGGCATCAAATATGCAATGCTATTCCCTGCGAAATTAAGGATTGAAGCAGATAGGAAAAATGTGTTCTTCTCCTCAACGGAGGAAGCGTGGGACTGGCTCGAAGGCTGGCGACAAGTTGGACACCCAGGAAAAGACGGACGCTCAAAACAAAAATGGACTTGGGCCAAGCAACCCCAACTTATTCGTAACACAAAAATGGACTTGGGCCAAGCAACCCCAACTTATTCGTAACAACACAGATCAGGGCGCAGCAGAGTCTGAGGTCTGGGAATGGAAGACGTTTTTGGCTGTGTAAAATAATCACTGAAGTAAAATGACTCTGGATCACCTGCCAGCCCTGAACTACCACACTCTGTTGTGCTGCGGGTGGAATGGGTCCAGTCACTGCCTCTCCCGGCGCAAAAAGGAGATGCACTGGCTGTACTCAACTGAGGGGAAAATCAATATGAAGCTGAGGAACAGAACTTGGCAGCACTATTGAACTGAGTAGGGTTTGAGCGGGATTGGGGAGGGCACATTCTGGTCCCAGATCTCACCTTCTCTTCTAGGAGTTGGGGTGGCGGGTAGTTTAAAGCCTGCCAGCAGGGAGGAGAGATTGTTGGGATTGTGGGGGGTTAGTTTTAAATCTCAAGTGTTACAGGTCTCACAATACACACCTGATTTCACCAAAAGGTTCACATAGACACTCACAACCACACACATCTCCATCAGTCAGGCAGGTCTTCTCAGTGATATACACATAAACATAATGCAAAACAACACACGACCCAGCACACCCAAAGAGACACCAGACACAACAGATAATGGTCACTGCCAAAACTCCTGCTAGAATAATGTCAACAGGACACAAGGAAACCACACTTAAAATCCTCATATGGAACGTCAATGGACTTGGGGATAAGTTAAAGAGGGAGATAGTACCTCAATATCTTAAGAGACTAGCCCCAGACATAGGACTATTGCAAGAAACCGATTAAGTCGACAATAACTGTAAAGCACTAAATAGATGGGGATATAAATTGGAGGCACATGCCGGCTTCACATCTGGCTCCAGAGGGACAGGGATACTAATCTGTAAAAACCTTCCACTAATTCCACACCAGAGGTGGGCAGACCTGCAGGGCCGATTCGCCACCATAGAAGCAAGCTGAGAAGGGCAACCAATTAATGTCATATCAACATATGCCCCCCCCCCCTGCACTTCAGAAATCAGCTCTCGCGGATCTAGGAAAGCTGATCCTGGAGCTACCACTTGGCACTCTTGTTCTAGGTTGAGACTTCAATATGGCCCTCAATGACCAAATTTATAGGCAGCTAGCCCGCACTGTAACCTGAAACTCCACGCCTCTCTCCTCAATGCTATGAATCTGGCAGACATATGGCGCCACTTCAATCTGCAGTTGCTTCAATTCACCTTTTTCCCAGGGGCACATAATAGCCAGTCCCAAATACACTATATCCTGACACACACAGCAAACATAGCTAAATACAGAGAAGCCCGATGCTATGCACATAGCGTGTCAGATCACTTGCTAGTCCAAGTCACTTCCTCCTTCAACAAACATCAACAAAGAAAGACCATAACACTAAATTCATGGCTCCTCAAGATCCCAGCTATTAAAGATACTCTGATACAACAAACAGACCAATAGTTCAGAGAAAATGTGGGCTCTGTGACATCACCACAATCGATATAGGAGGCCTTCAAAGCAGTGTTAAAGGGTCAAGCATTAGCATGCCAAGTGGGACACAGTAGGGAAAGAGGGTAAAAATAGAGCAACTTGAACTCGAACTGCAAGACAGGGAAATAGAATACACGCAGACCCCCAATGACACAAACAAACATAAATTAAACATTAAACAACTTGAATACAAGGCCCTAGTAAAGGAGGCCGCTAAAGCCAAAAACAGAATACATGCAGACCCTCAATGACACAAACAAACATAAATTAAACATTAAACAACTTGAATACAAGGCCCTAGTAACAGAGGCCGCTAGAGCCAAATATATGGCAACACACTATAAAATATACAAACTAGGTGATTGAGCGAGTAAACTGCTTGCTTGGCTAGAAAAACGGGAACAAGTGGCGCGCTGGGTCCCCATGTTGCTAATTAAAGACACCCATATTATCAGAGATCCACAAGAGATAGCAGATGCTTTTGCCGATCGCTACGAAAGGCTCTATACCCCAGTCGCTAAAACCGCTTTAAAAGACTCGCAGCAATTGCTTGCAGATATCCACCTATTGACCCTGACCCTCGAAGATAGGGACACATTAGAAGGAGATCTTACAGACAAAGAAATCCGTTTCGTAATCGGCAACATGCAATCAGGGAAGTCAATGGGGCCCAACGGACTCCCAATCGAATTCCTCAAAGCCCCCGCATCCCTGACCGCACCACATCTGCGTGAAATGTTCCTTGAACGTAATGAGAAAGGGGCTCTACCTGAAGACCAAAGGCTGGCATCCATAGTGGTCATTCATAAAAAGAGGAAACCAGCCGAAGATTGCAATTCCTACCTACCGATCTCTTTAATAAACGTTGATCTCAAAATCCTCGCTAAAATAATGGCCTCCCGACTCACCCCCGTCATCACCAAGTTAGTACATGCGGACCAATCAGGCTTTATGCCCAGCCGCAACACGGCCTTAAATATACGTCGACTACATAACGTACTCGGTCGGAAAAAACACAATTGCAGAAGTCGCTGTAAAATCATCACTGGATGCCAAAATGGCATTCGACACAATTGAGTGGCCCTATCTGTTTGAAGTCCTGAACCGACTGGGATTCACCCCAACTTTAGTAAATGGGTTAGGCTTCTCTATACCGACCTCAAAGGGTAAATCAGAGTGAACAACCATACCTCACGGGCATTCCCACTGAGGAGAGCTACAAGACAAGGGTGCCCTTTATTGCCACTGATCTTCTCCTCAATGCTAGAACCACTCGTAACCTGGATCAGGGGTGATCCACTGCTTAGAGGGACATGAGGATAGAATATCCCTATATGCCGACGACATCCTGCTGTACCTTGCATCGCAGGTAAGAACCATAAACAGAATCCTCCACATTTGCACAAATTTCCGTAAATATTCCGGGTATACCATCAACTGGTCCAGATCAGTAATCTATACACTTCATGGCCCAAATCCAAAACTGCCACCGGAATGTGGCGCCACAATAGCAGAAAAGGGTTTCCGATACCTACGTATATGTATAACCCCCGATCCAGAGATTTTCTACACCAAAAATCTAGCAAATCCCCTAATTAAATTACAAAATGATGTGCGACACTGGAAAACACTACCCTTGTCTCTGCTGGGACGAGCGTCACTGACTACCACTTATTCTACATATCCTACAAAACAATCCATTCAAGGTTCCCGAGGCATACTTTAAAAGTATTGACAGTCAACTCAGAATTCTACTGTGGGACTGCAAGACACCACGTATTGCCACACATAAACTAGAAAGAAGCTGGTATGATGGTGGAATAGCTCCTCCCAATTTGAGACTCTACTGTTGGGCAGCCCAATTAGCTGTTATTAATCAATGGGTGTAGTGTTCCCTGACACTTCACTTAGATAGACTCCAAATGGGGAAGGAAGGACACAATGGGGCCCTTTAATCTATTTGTTTTTCAAATATATTTTTGGGAGCATTTTGTAGAAAATGATCATTAAAATACAATCAGGAGAAAAGGAAGAAACTTAAAACAAGAAAGAAGGTTTAGACACAATATAATGCAACTGCTATCTCAGACTACATTCAAGCGTGCTAGTCCCACCCATACAGAAGTGTCTCACCAATGTTGTTCAACATCCATCTATCTTGTACATGTCTGTTCGTGATTTGGATCGTACCATGACATTGACAATATATAAAGCCACATTAATAATGAATAAGAAAAATAAAAATAAAGAATAACCCAACAGCGGCTAACTGGTGCAGAGGGATGGTGCGGTCACAGCAATATGCTAACAACTAGTAGGGCTGAGGACTATTCCAACCCACCAATAAAAGCAAACTCGGCTGATGCAGGGGATCCCCCCCTATCGGTGCTCTCCCCCCTCCGTAGGTCACTCCAAATTCTAGAGTAATGGGGCCCCTTTAATCTAAACCTAAAAAAGGCCACTGCACCGGCCCTATGGTCCTAATGGTTGATATTTGCACCAAGCAAACAAGACACTCGGATGTCCCGGAACGATAACCCAAGCTACCCCATTATGGTAAACACAGCAATTGGGTACACTGAGTACCCAGCTGGGATTTGATAAATGGGATACCATTGGTATTTCTATCATCGGTGACCTGTGCAAGAGAGGGTCAATTCTTAGTTTTTCAGTTTTTATGACTTATCCAAACGGGAAGTGTTTCAGTAACTGCAAATCCGACATGCACTTATCGCAACAATCCCTACATAAGGGGAGGTGCCGGAAGCGTCCCCACTAGAAGATAGGCTTTTATCCAAACATATGAGCAACAAAGCAATATCTCTGACATACCAAAAGTTGTGCAATAACCTTCCCGACTCACTTACACAACTCTGTGATTATTGGCAGGAAGCCATTGGACCGCTCGAAGATGACAAGTCGCAAATGGCTTTGATGTCCCCCCGTGAGGCAGCCAAACCACTCAGACTCCTTTTCCAGCTCAAAATCTTACATAGAACATACCTAACATGTAGCTAAACTGGAGTGCAGGGAAAACTCGTTGTATCAGACATTGTGCAGAGGAAGCAACATTACATCGTGTAATAATGAGCTGCCCCATCCTATCACTATTCTGGGGGATGATCACACGACAAATGCAACAAGCATTGGCATAGCCAATAGGTCTCGCCTTTGGGACCTTATAAGTGTTTAGCCATGCAACAGTTGCATAACTAAATACTTATAAGGTCTCAAAAGCGAGACCTATTGGCGATGCAAACGGCTGTGCGGCCGCGAAAGTGATCGCGATCAAACATTAAAGCGGCCGTGCGGTCGCGAAAGTGAAAGTAATCGCGGTAAAGCGCGCGCCCGCGCACATGCACTGTAGCTCTAGGCTGGCCTGGTAGCACTTTTTGGAGCCCTCTCAATAAGTCTTGCCAGACCAGCGCATGCGCTGGGTCAGGCGAGACCTAAAAAGCAATGGAGGAAAAAATCATGGTAATACCCAAACTGGGACTCCTCAATATATGGGACATTACAGACTTCACCAATATAGAACAACAATGGGCCACAATGGGGTTCACACTGGCCAAACGAAATATAGCTATGCGATGGGTGGCAGAGAACCCACCAACAATGGGGGGTGAGCGAACGACATGGACAAATGCATGATTGTAGAGAAAGAGGTCTTCAAAAGTAGAGAATGCCCCAAAAATGGGACAAAAAGTGGGGAAAGTGGAACATATACAGAGGGGAGGTCTGTATATCACCATCTAAAGAACTAGCAGCTGGGAGCAAGAATAGGAACCAATCTACCGGAAACTGTATCCCATAATGCCGTTGTCATAAATGTCTTTGCTATGTTGTGAAATTATATCTATTTTAAATTAAGAGTTACCATGACCTGTACCGTATTACTAATTAAAATTAATTAAAATAATATTAGGTTTTTTTTAAAGAAATGTGGTGGTGGAGTGCGTGGGCTGGCATTTGGCTGGTGGTGTGTGTGAGCTGACATTTGGCTGGCGGTTTGTGAGTAGTGACATGTTGCTGGTCACTACACACACTGCTAGCCATTCGCCAGTGCACACACTCCATCAGCCGCCAGCCAGTGTGATTACTGTAACAGTCATGTGGGCATATGAAAGTGATGGGCTCTTGAATGGGTCCGTCTGTTGATGTAAGTGTTGTAATTTGCTTGGCCCTTGGCTGGCGGTGTGTATGGTCTTTTGTGAGTCACTTATGAAAGGTCTGTAAAGCAATTGGTGCCTTGCCACGTTTTTACAGCTCATGAGCTGTGAGTCATTGTTTCAGTTTTTTGACCTTTCAGTTATTAACAGTGGAATAGATGGCTGTGCAGTAATATTTGTATTTTCTTTAATTCTCTGCCAAGGTGTGCATTGTCTCTAACGAAAATCTACCAACTTCAGATATTTTCATAAACTACATACCCCGGGAGTACAGGGTAGTGTGCCTTACGTGGATCCCAGGTAGTGTTCTTAACCACAAAGCCCTGCAAACCTCAAAATGTGACTAAAATCACAGATTTTCCTTCCATTACTGTTCCATATTGTTCCAGAATCACAAAGAAATCACACATTTCCTACCACTCAGTGTTTCCTCAGGTCTCCCGACAAAAATCACGTTTTCCTCACATTTCTCTGTGGGAAAGTTGTGTGATCACCAGGCCGTCAAATATTCCCTACCACCCAGCCTTTTCCCAAGTCTCCCGATAAAAATGCTACCTCAATTTTGTGGGTGGGCCCAGTGCCCCCCACAAGGTAGGCCCCACATAATATTGTGAAGGCATCAAAATTATCGATGACAAAACTGCCTAGTTTTGCAAGGGGGTCACCTGCGTTTTTGGTTCCGGGCTCGGCATCCATCTAGGGAAACCTATCAAACCCAGACATTTATCAAGACTAGACAGTTGGGGGAGTCTAGGGAGGTGTGACTTGGGTGGATCCCCTAACATTTTCTTACACAGAATCCCCTGCAAACCTCAAATTTAGCTAAAACGTCACATTTTTCTCGCATTTCATTCTTGTGAAATCTCTTGTTAATAAAATTTTACGCTCTGAACCGTCACTCACCTTTGGGCCAAATCCAACCAATAGTGTGTGTACTTGAAGAGTAGATGGTTGTGAAGTAATATTTGTCTTTCCTGTCTTTCTCTTCTAGGGTGTACATTGTCTCTACATTGTCTGTTGGCGGTGTTAATGGTTTTGCTTATGTCACGTATGAAAGGTGTGTGAATGGCCTCTAAAGCGGTTGGTGCCTTGTCGCAGCTTTACAGCTCACGAGCTGTGAGTCATTGGTTATGTTTTTTGACCTTTCAATAATTAACAGTGCATTTTGTTTTTTGTGAAATCTCTTATTAATAAAATTTTACTTTCTGAACCTTCAGTCGTCCTCCTCCCAAATCCAACCCGCATGTGTGTATACTTGTGGAATAGATGGCTGTGCAGTAATATTTGTATTTTCTTTAATTTTCTGCCAAGGTGTGCATTGTCTCTAACGAAAATCTACCAACTTCAGATATTTTCATAAACTAGATACCCCGGGAGTACAGGGTAGTGTGCCTTACGTGGATCCCAGGTAGTGTTCTTAACCACAAAGCCCTGCAAACCTCAAAATGTGACTAAAATCACAGATTTTCCTTCCATTACTGTTCCATATTGTTCCAGAATCACAAAGAAATCACACATTTCCTACCACTCAGTGTTTCCTCAGGTCTCCCGACAAAAATCACGTTTTCCTCACATTTCTCTGTGGGAAATTTGTGTGATCACCAGGCCGTCAAATATTTCCTACCACCCAGCCTTTTCCCAAGTCTCCCGATAAAAATGCTACCTGAATTCTGTGGGTGGGCCCAGTGCCCACCACAAGGTAGGCCCCACATAATATTGTGGAGGCATCAAAATTATCGATGACAAAACTGCCTAGTTTTGCAAGGGGGTCACCTGCGTTTTTGGTTCCGGGCTCGGCATCCATCTAGGGAAACCTATCAAACCCAGACATTTATCAAAACTAGACAGTTGGGGGAGTCTAGGGAGGTGTGACTTGGGTGGATCCCCTAACATTTTCTTACCCAGAATACCCTGCAAACCTCAAATTTAGCTAAAAAGTGACATTTTTCTCACATTTCTGTCTAGGATCACCACACTGGCACAAATTTCCTACCACCCATGGTCCCCCTCGTTCTCCTGATAAAAATAATACCTCACTGGGGGGCGTGGTCTGACGCCAACAAAGATGGTCGCACAGTAGTGGAGCTCTGGTGAGCCAGCGGCCCGCGACACACCATCCATCCCCCCATCTGGCTCCACAATAACTCAGAGGCGATCCCACGCATAGCGGAAGCACCACGGCCAGGACTGACCCAATTATGGGCCTCTCAGCTGCCGCACGGGTGCCCGAACGGACTCGGCGAGGCAGGAGTGAGATGCGGTGGCAGAGTGGGCTAAAGAACGGTGATGGATTAAACCCAGATCAGTTGACTGGGGGTGAGTGCTTGCAATGTTCAACACTCCGTCCATCATTTTCTTTGGGGTTTTCTTTGTTCGCCATAAGTTGGCAGGGTATGCTCAGACGTGAGTCCCTTGCTCACTTTGCCACTGGATTCAAGCAAGCAGGCTGTAGACGGCTGAAATGCCAGAAACCGGTCCTAGGAAGCTTGTTTCCGGTTCAGGGAAGACATGGCTTGGCAGTTCGGGCTGGACTGTTCCCATGAGCCACAGGGTCAGACTGATTTGCATATGGCCATGTCTGAACTGGGGTGGCAGAGTGGGCTAAAGAACGGTGATAGATTAAACCCAGATCAGTTGACTGGGGGTGAGTGCTTGCAATGTTCAACACTCCGTCCATCATTTCCTTTGGTTTTAGGAGTGAGATGCGGCCTTCATTGACTCCACAAGCGAGTAGATCCCTGAGGGCCTGGAAAAGTTAGCGGCACTGGGAAGGTGTGCGCGCCCGCCGCACCGCTTGCAATCTCCGGTGCGTGAGGGACGATCCCACACATCGTGGAACCACCACAGCCAAGACTGATCCAAATCCGGGCCTCTCGGCTGCCAAACGGGCGACCGATCAGACTCAGCAAGGCAGGAGTGAACCTGTGGCTGCTGCCTTCATCAAGCCATGCCCGCTTGTGGAGGAGATCCCTGAGGGCCCTGAAAAGTTGGCGGCGCAGGGTGGGTGAGCACCGCTCACAATCTCTGGTGCCAGTAGTCGGGTGGGTCCCAAGCCGACACAAGCGACTCCGGTGACACCACAACACTCGTCCCCTTTGGCTGCAGGCAGCCACTTGGAGTGAGGCCCCGAGGCAGGCTCCCACAAGGGGGGAAAGCTCAGTGGCCAGAAAGAAATACACCTTGGGCCTCCTGATCGCCCTGCGGGTGCCTGAATGTACCCAAGGAGGCGGAAGTGAGACTGCAGCGGCGGCATCCTCTGGCCTGGTCCTGCTGCAGGGTCAAATCCTTAAGGGACCGGCTCACTGCAGTGAAGCAAGGAAGGTAAGCGCATCCGCCGCTCCGCCTGATCAATCCGTTGTGACAGTGGACGGGGGCACCGAGCCGGCGCACGCTGCCCCAGCGATGCTGCAACATCCGTCTCCCAGGCTGTAGGAGGACAAGCAGCCACTGTGAGTTGCAACAAATGGCTGAGGTGGCAGTGCCTACTCTGCAGGGATGCGGGGCTATGCCCTGCACCGGGCAGCCCAGTGCTGGGAAGCAGTAGCTTATAGGAAAATGGGGCAGCCACTCAGTGCATCGGCCCGATATAGTTGGGCACATCAGACCCCACATCCGCCCAGGAAAACCGGGGTGCGGGGCCCTAGGCGACCTACCTCAGTGCCCTCGACTGCCCGGGGGTACGTTCCCGGAACAGGAACCCACTATTGCACCGAATTACCAGACAGAGAAGACATAGGGAGTGGTGATGAGTGGTGCAGGTGGGACTCGATCACAATCCAAACAGCAGCAGAAGACTGGAGGACATGGTGAAACTTAAGGGACACTTAGCAAACAAGATGGATAAGTATGAGGTCCCCAGACCTCATCAAGAAGAGTTTATCCTGCAAGCCGACCCAGCTGCCTCTGGTGAGCCCTCCCTAGGAGAGATCATGCAGCGATACAAAGCCTTCAATTTACCCTGGAGCCTAAAATAGATTCGGTCACCATCTAAGTGGGTCTCCTTAGGACGGATTTCCAGAAAATGTGAGACAAGGTACAACCAGCAGAAACCAACATCCGAGAGCTTCAAGGTCCCTGGAGGAGCAAGTGTGCAAACTAAATAAGCAGCAAGAGGCACTGGAAGCAAGACTCGAAGACCAAGAAGGGAGGTCCAGGCGCAACAACGTACGCATAGTGGGGGTGCCTAAAGGGGCGGAAGCCCAAAGCTTCAACCTATTCCTGGAAGACCTGATCACCAACCACCTGCGACCCAAACGCCTATCAAAGTTTTTCTCAGTCGAAAGGGCACACAGGGCTCCGATACCGCCGCCGAGACCGGGGGCCCCACTGCACACCATCATAGCCCGGTTGTTCAACTAGTGAGACCGCGACATAATCCTACAAGCAGCCCGTGAGCAAGGGAGGCATGGGAATGGCTGGACGGGTTGCGCACTCAGGAACCTAGCCACCAAAGGGGTCCGAAGTGATCACATCCTCGTAGAATGTGGGATGGCGACTCCTCAGGTGCAGATAATGATCGACGAAACCTGGAACAGCCCCAGCAGCCCCGCCTGGCGACAATCGAAACATGAAGAGACAGTCGGTGAGGTGCACATGGGGGGGGACATGTACGGGGGTGGACGGGGATCGGCTGAGCGGCATTCAGGACTACAGGGTAATGCATGATGAACATGATCATTCCTTAAACTGCTAGCCAGCAGGCTCCAGGCAAAAGGAAGAGAGTGGGCTGATCCGAGAGGGATTGGCATGTTGGGCTGTGGCCCTCCGGCAAAGTAGAGTGTCTGCGGGCGGGAATCGGCTGAGCGGCATCCAAGACTACAGGGTAATGCATGATGAACATAATCATTCCTTAAACTGCTAGCCATCAGGCTCCAGGCAAAAGGAAGTGAGTGGGCTGATCCGAGAAGGGTCGACGGGTTGAGCCGTGGCCCTCCCGGCAAAGTAGGGTGTCTGCGGGTCAAATAAGCTCACGGACACGAAATGTTAGGGCGGCCAAACCCCTGATATGGTTACTTTACAGTTAAGGGCGACAGGCGCTCTGCAAATTGGGGTGGTGGGAGGTTCTAGTTCCACAATGAGGGTGGCAGGGTGGGGGGTGTTGAGGGAAATGTTTAATTGGTAGGATTTATCGGAGCAGTTGCACAAGACACAGTGCTTCAGATGAGGGCATATGCCGGGGGGAGTGGTAAGGGTTCCCGTGCAGCCACCAGCCAATCCGAGCCGACATGGATACAACGGACGCCACTTTAGGGGATGGGAGCGCATAAACAACACACACTCAAAATCATATCCTTGAATGTCAATGGCTTGGGGTCCAAGATAAAGCGCACAATGGTACTTCAATTTAATAAATGACAGAAGCCTGACCTAGTTCTCCTGCAGGAAACCCACATGCAGAACACAACTACAAGGCCCTGGACGGAAGGGGCTACACCTTAGTGGCACACGCAGGGTACACCTCGGGGTCCCGGGGGTAGGGATCCTCCTCCGATCGACTGCGGCATATACCCTAGGTAAACATGGAGGGACCCGCTAGGCAGATTTTTACTCCAGACGGGGAGATGGGATGGGCAAATTCTGACTCTGGCTTCAGTATACACCCCACCAGGATTTCAAGGAGATACCCTATACACCCTTGGTGCACTGCTCCCCGAGCTGCCAATGGGGTCCTTGATCCTTGGAGGAGAATAGATGGTGGGGGAAAGAAGATTCGAAGAGAGGAACTCCCCTAAGTAACTTTGTGGAGGCGCTAGAGTGGGGTGACTTATGGACAGCCCAGAACACGGGATGCCAATACACACACCTATCGGAATGTCATGGCAGCCTGTCCAGACTCTACTATCCATTTACTCTCAGAAAAGAGGCAGGAGCTTCTGAGACACTCACGACCTAACTCCGACCACTCTCCGGTGGTCACTTTATTCATGGGGCAGATAGTAGAAAATGTCCTGTAGGAGAGTAGGATCTGCTTCACATGTTTACCCTCCCTTTTTGCAGGTGTTTCAGTGTTTTTCGACTTTAGTCTGGCTGGGAACCTGCTATTCAGAGCCCCAGTCTAGCTGCTTCCTCTCTAAATTAATTGCATGTACTTTAGGTACACTCCAGATTGAATTCTGGAGTACCCTTGTGAGTCCCTAATATATGGTATACTATGTACCCAGGGCATAGGTACCCCAGAGGCCTACCAAGGGCTGTAGCATGTATTGTGCCACCCTTGGAAAGCCCTCCAAAATGACACCACAGGTCTGCTACTGCAGCCTGGGTAAGGTGGTGCATACACCCCTTACTGAGGTATAGGTTCACTATACCTCACCTATCACTGCACATATGGCAGGCCCTATCAATCCTGAAGGCAGGGTGCTTGGTTATATGTGAGAGGGTGCCCAGGCATGAGCAGAGCCCCTCTGCAGCCTTCGAAATCTCTTCTCCGGGGTTGTCAGTGGTGCAGCCTGACCATACACTCTTAAGTGCATTATATCTAAAACGGTTAATGCTAACTTTGGACTGGCTGCACGCAAACATGTCGTGTTTGGTGTCAAAAACCTTGGAATCATACCCCCACATCAATTCCTGATGTGAGAATATGATCCCACCTTTCTAGAGGGAGAGACATGACAGTACTGGTATACCCGGTAGAAACCTAACAGAGCCCTGACGTCACAAAATGGATGCTGCAGCCACAGACACGGGTCTGGCCTCCTGCTGCTGACAGAAACTCCAGCAGGTGAGGCCTGAACAATTGGTTTCCTGTCACTGGGAGGTGTAACCACCTCCCAGACAGGCTTATGTGTATTGGGCCTGGATGGGAGCACTCTCAGAGTGCTTTGAAGTCCTGCACTGGGGGCATATTTGGTGTCCCTGTGCATAGTCCAGCTCAAACCGGTTCAGGGGCTTCCAACCCTTGCTCTGGCGCGAAACTGGACAAAGGAAATGGGTGTAGCCACCCCTCTTTCCAAACCCTCCCATAGGTGGGTCCCCAGAGTTAGTCCAACCCCTTCCTTAGGTATAAGTAAGGAACCTCTGTAACCAGAACTTTAGATATCCCTGGACAAAACTGAAGCTGAATCCTGGAATTTCGACGCTCTGCTAAAGACTAGAGGACTGAAGAAATCTCCCTTGGGGTCAAGGAGTGACTCCCCTGCTTGGCAGGCACCAACGAAGCATTTTGCTGGTCTGCATCTCCGAAGTATTTGCAGTCCAGGAAGAGGATTTCCAGACATCTCAGAGGCCGACCCGAGTCCCCAGCAAAGCTGAAACCCGCAGCCCACGTGAGTAGCGTGGAACCAGAACTCCTGGTCACCGTGCACTTTTGCAAGTGCATTGACTTCTCCACGTCTCTTAATGTCGTGCTTGGGGTTACTTGTAGCCCCCACCTCGAGCAGAGAATCCACTAAAGATTGTTGACCTAGTCACCCCGAGTGACCCGTGGGCCGCCATTTTGTGTTTCCTCTCAAGGCTCCTTCGCGATCCCTGGTCCATCGACTGGTGGGTCCCTGTGAAGGCAACTTTGATTTTCCTTGGGCTTCTCTGGTTGCTCCAGATGTGCCCTGACTCCCTACCAAGTGGTGAGTCCCACATACCTTGCTGGTCTGCACCGAAGCATCTTTCTCCTTTCTGCGTGGGTTGCTGTTGCCAAGGCTTGTTGTGTCCAATCCTGGCACCGACGCTGCAGCACTCGACATCCTTCGTGGGACAGCTCAAATCCAGCTCCTGGTCATCCTCGACGCCTCCTGGTCCTCGTGGCTGAAGAGTCAAGCTTCACCTCCTTCACCTGAAATCACCCGACATCGGTGGGCATCCGCCTATTGTCCTCCTGGTCACTGGCAAGTGACCCAGACTCTGTCCTCTCTGCTTTCAGGTTCTTCTCGACTTCGATCCAGGCTTGGAACTCTTCGGACACTTTGCATCTTCCCGGCAACAGCACTTCTTTGCCAGCTCCCATTGAAATCGACGACACGACCCGACACCATTTGACACCTATGCACCCGGCTTCCCTGGGTGAGATAACACGAGTACTCCGGTGCTCCCGTGGGTGTTGACCCCAGATCTTCCTTTGTCCCATAGGGTTTGGTCATGACTCGTTTCTAAGTGTCCCTAATCTTTAAAAATCTAACCTCAACTTTCCCCATAGAAGCTAACGGGAGCTCGCTGCTGTGTTCTCACATTGCACACGGCCCCCGTGGGTCCCCTGTGTCACTACCTTGGGTGGCTCCTTGGGGTCGCAGCGATTCTACAGGTTCTAGGCCTTGTGTCTAGTTAAGTCGTGGTTCTTATACCACTATTGTAGTATATGGTTTAGCTCGCCCCTAGGGCCTGACGTGTATTTGTGCTTATTACTGTGATATTTGAAGTGTAACTTATGTGTTTTGACCTCTAGCCTCATAAAGAGACTAGGAGGGTGTGTTTAGAAATAAATACATATATTTTATATATATACCTGGTGTGGTTGTCTTTCATTTAGCCATTCAAGAGATTATAGACTGGTAAAACAAGCTGCTTTACATTCCTTCAAGACTTAGCCTGAAGGCTGCTCTCCATAGCTACCACTGGGATAGCTTTCAATAAAGGTTGTCTTTAACCTATCATCAATAAGGGGTTGTTTGGACTGGTACAGGGTGCCCACTATAATTAGTGGACAGCATATACCAGGCCAACTTCTCACATGTCCTGCCGCCCTAGTCCAGCAAACCCTGGGTACCTTTAGAATCCTCTGATGTTGAAAAAGAAGGATGCTAACTTGGCATGGATACATTATGTGGACAAAATGTTGCAGGGGCCTAAGTGCAAACTGGCCCAAATAGCCAAAAGAGGCTTAGCACGGGATGGGGAGGCCTAGCAGCAAAGGGTTAAAGGATAGGATGTGTTGGGTCTGGGGCATGGCACGCTGGAGACAATGGAAGCAGAAAGTCTTGGGATGAGATTCAAAGGATTGCAAGTTGCTTGTTGAATCTCAGCCCTGCCGGTTTGTCATGGGACGTGGAGGGAACACTTAACTTACCTGCTGCTGTACTTGGAGTATTTTCTTCCAAGGATTACATTCAATAAAATATTATATTGCAGGGGTTGGAATATATTAGGTGCTTTAAATACCACCTGTTACAAGTTTTCTCCCAAAAATACGGCATGCCATATAGATTTGGGGGCTTTTGGGGCTTTCCATGCAGCAGTGGCGGTTGGTGACGGGCAAGAATCGTGCGCCGACATAAACAGAATACAAACAAATAAGCAAACATTTAAAAATGTAAAAATTAAAAAAGAAAATAAACTTATCTTAGCCTGCAGCTCATCCAGTCCCCGGACCCAGACTCCTCTCAGCGCGTGGTCCAGCAGCTTCTTATCCAATCCAGACGCTGCACTCCTTCTAGTCATCAGAATGCGCGTAGTGTCTGAATTGGCTGGAGCAAGCTGCCTCAGCGCTGCAAGAGCACTGGAGAATGCCTGCTTTCCAACCAAGCTGTCTAAGACAGCTGGGTTGGAGAGTTTAAATTGCACATGTCGGTTTGGCCGTAGCAAGGTAGCCATCTAAACCGACATGCGCAATTCATTCTTGAGGGGCTACTCATCATTGCTGCCAATCCGCAGCTATGACGCACTGGCCTGCCCTGCCCTCTCCGTTCGGGCGAAAAAGCTGGAAAAATAACATTTTAGTTTCCAGCTTTCCGTGCAACAGTGGGGAGGTGAGGGGGCTCCTCTGCTCATATGGAGGAACCGCCGCTGCCAGGCAGTACTTACCAGGCTTCCTTCCCCCCATTACATTTCTAAAGATTTGACCTGCCAAAAATGATCTGAGGGATGCAGTCTTTATTGTAGGCGGTACTCACTGGGTGAGGTAAACTTGTAATTGCAGTACAGTCCCTGCGCAAGAGGTGTCGGTACACACTGGGGAACTCGTAATCAAGGCCTTAGTGTGTGTGACTGAGGGAAGGGTCAAATTATGGCAGTGAATAGTAAATATGTGAATGTCATGTGTGCCTCACTCTTAAAATCTGTTTCTGTCACCTGCTTCTACATTTTGAAAGTATGCCAGCAGGAATAGTAGTAAAACATTGTGTTCATCGAGTGTGCTTATTGTACAGAGAGTTGAAGAAGTTTGGCAGCAAGCAGGCTGCATGCAGGCAGGCAGCAAGCAGACAGGCAGGCAGAAAGCAAGCAGGCAGACAGGCAGCAAGCAGAAGGCAGGCAGCAAACAGGCAGCAGGCAGTCATCCCCTGTTGCTTCTAGTCCAGAAGTTTGGTAAGTGAAACAAGAACCCTGCCGAAGATGGCGCGCTATAAACAAGAGCGGGTCTTGTCTCTATAAATAGGTGTCCCTCAGCCCGCACTGCACTCTGGGAGCCCCACTGACTACAGCCTTCACTTCAATCAGCAGATCTTTTTTGCTCGGAGCAGACATTTCTAATTAAAACTAATCTGCAGGGCATCCCTGGTTAAAGGGAAAGTGCACGCATCCCTCAGAATGGCTCTTAAAAGAAACTTCAGCCTCCCCCCTTATTCTCCTCCTCGCTACTGCTTAAATATCCTTTTAGTAAACATTAAAGTCCCTGCGGACGCACTGCGTATGGAAGAGTGAGTTCACGCGCGTATCTTCAGCCAGTGCCGGGCACCGCTTTGTTTGAAGGGTGCGGTGCCCTTTTGTGATCATGTTGCTCTCTCTTGTGGTGGCCATGGGGACTGCAGTGTGAATGAAGCCAAGAAACCCGCGCAGCATCAATGGGGCAAAATCCATCGCTGTAATTAGGGTTCCAGCGGGCCGCTACATTACCGATACATCTACTATTATAGAAGAACAAAAACACTTAAAAGTGTTTTAGAGCTGTTGAAACAATCCCTAAAAGATTATCAAAGCAAAGAGAGACAGAATTGCCATGTCATAATTTGAATGCATATGATTCAACACAAATTCTTATTTTAAATACCAGTTCCTGGGTAAATATCTCAAAACATGAGTAAATGACTGGTGGCAACCTTAACTGTAATGCTGTAATCATCAGTGTACCATACTGACCAGGGAGAAATTCCCGAGCAAGAAAGAGGCAGTTAAGCCCTTAAACAGCAATTTTCAATGTCAATTATGAAAAGACTGAATTAGAGTCCAGTAAGACAAACACATTTCTTCTTTTATTTCTTTAATCTTCTTTGTTCCTTCTCAGTTCTTCTAAAATGACATATTGGCATCCTTAGAAGCGCCACAAAGAGCTCAGTAGCCAACACGTGTTTCCAACGATCACCAGTAACGTTTCATGTGTATACACATGAAACGTTACTGGTGATCGTTGGAGTACTCTCCTTCTGTTTTCGCTACTCCGGATATATCAATTTTGCCCGTCATCTGATGCTTTTGATCGGGATTTTCTTTTACTGAAGATCTTTTACATCTACACGAAATAAAGTGTAAGGATTTTCACTTAGGATTTGTTATAAGTACGGCGAAATCAACAACAACATATTTTTCATCTGAGACTCTTTTCTATGCCCTGAGGAAGTCGCCGGGCAAATTTACCCGAGACGAAACACGTGTTGGCTACTGAGCTCTTTGTGGCGCTTCTAAGGATGCCAATATGTCATTTTAGAAGAACTGAGAAGGAACAAAGAAGATTAAAGAAATAAAAGAAGAAATTTGTTTCTCTTACTGGACTCTAATTCAGTCTTTTCATAATTGACATTGAAAATTGCTGTTTAAAGGCTTAACTGCCTCTTTCTTGCTCGGGAATTTCTTTCTGTTTTTTAGGTTTTTCCTTTGTGACTTCTGTGACAGAGGAACATTGGGGCATAGGTGGCTGTTCCCCTTGATTTTCCCTAGAGCACTTTCCAGATATAGTTTGACAAAGTTGACAGGAACTTGGATGTGCGCAAGACTGTAACCCTGCCACGGTTTGAAGTCATATTATTCATACTGACCAGGGCACAAGTCCAAACAAGCATTTGCAATGCAATAGGTCTCGCAGTTACGCGAGTTTAAGCTATTGGCATTGTAAATAACAATGCCTTTTATTTATGTTTTTAAAAAGAAAACAAAAATAAAAGGCATTGTTATTTGCAATGTCAATAGTTCAAACTCGCGTCAATGCGAAACCTATTGCATTGCAAATGCTTGTTTTGTATTATTCTTATTTGGTACAAGGTGACCTTTATATCGAAATGTTATTGGTGTGTAGCCCTCGGGACAAAGCTGTACCAACTATAAAAGCTGAATAAATTTTTTTTTAAAAAAATAAAACGGGGTTCAGGCTGAAATGAGAGGGAGGAAAAGTCATTGACAAGCGGGGGGGCACGTAATCACACTTTATGAGAGAACTTCAGTCTGAAAAATAACATTTTATTTATTTAGAGATTTTATACACTGCAACACAAAATGGAGTCCATTTCAGAGTGCAAAATAATCCCTAGTAGTGGACCCTTACAGTTAGGAAGTATTTAAATAAAATAAAAATAAAAAAAACTAACACAGGATACACAAGATTGTCTGATACAAGACATTAACTCGCTTCTAAAGCTTATAAGGTACTTCGTTTCCAAGAAGAGCTAATAACATAGAAACAAGCACGATCGTTGTCCTGTACAATCGTTATTATGGGATTCCTAAATTCTCTTTTCATTGTAATCAAGTTAAGTCAAGTCAAGTCTGGGATAATAGGAAAGAAAAATCTACAAAACATAAAGAAAACATTCCTGAAGGATATGGAACGCATTGCCTACATTTCGGCGTACAGTGACTTAAAACATTATTGAGAAGTTCACTATCTACCCCTTCAAGAGGCACAGCGGCAACGATCGCATATTTAAAAGCCAGACCCTATCCTACTGTTTTACTTTGAGATGCACTGAACTGGTGGCATATTTTGTAGAACCCCAGCAGGAAATGTGCATTCTCCAGTATTTGGGGTGTCTTTCATAGATTCACATGCTTGAATATTCCCCGTCGTCGAAGTGGGAGTCCCACGGTATATATAAAAGCAATAAGTATCATGTATATATACATATACACATACATAACCACATAAGAGTATATACATACCCAAATAAACTTATATATATATATAGTTCAAATAACATATCAAGTTAAAAATTCCATAGGATAGCATTGAGACATAGGAAAGCATTGAGAAAAAGAATCACTTTGCTAACATATCACTGTCACTTTATAGTCCAAACTCCAGCCAATCAGGCGCTAGCACCCTCTAGAACCTTCTCCTCAGAGGCTCAGGCCCTCAGATTTTCTACCGCACGTCGTGTGAAGGGAGTCTCCCTGAGCTCTGCTCAGTTCTTCATCTGGTTTGAGGTTTTTTATCTCTCATCATGTCTGCAAGTAAGAAATCTCTTTTCCGTCCTTGTTCATCTTGCGGAAAGTCAAGACTTTTCTCTGAGGATCCCCATGAGAAATGTATTTATTGTCTGTATCCTGATCATAAGGTGGCTAATTGTAAGATCTGCAGAACTTTCTCTCACAAAACTTTGAAAGATAGAGAAGGTCGCCTTTTAATATGGCTTCAAAAACTAAAGGACACAGACAACCCACTTTCTGAGGTGGAAAGTGTAGCCTCTGTCAAAACAGGAGTCTCCTCAAAGCGTGGAAGTGTCCAGGACTTGCCATCTCCTTTTCTGAAAAAGAAGAGACTTCACCTTGAGGAAGTGTCTACAGGCAAAGTCTCTGTTACCACGTCTGCGCCCCCGAGACGTAGCTCTCAGGCGTCTTTGACTCCGTCAGCACATGTTTCCAGTCAGAAACTTTCAAAACCGTCGACGGGCCCGTCGACGGCCCCTCCGTCGACGAGATCGGCTACTTCATCAGCCTCGTCGACGACGGTGACGACGGTATCGAGTAGATATCCTTCGTCGACGACACTGACTTCGTCGACGTCTTCTCCGTCGACGATAGTATGTGTGTCTCTTAGAACTGTCTCGTCGACGATACCACTCACTTCTTCGTCGACGGCTGGGAAGCTGGCGCTTCCGTCGACGTCCACAACTCCGTCGACGATGGGTAAAAAGAAGAAGAGGAAATCTTCCTCGTCGACGACAGCCTCGTCGACGACAGCCTCGTCGACGACAGCCACACCGTCGACGACAGCCACCCCGTCGACGACAGCCATCCCGTCGACGGCAGCCACCCCGTCGACGGCAGCCACCCCGTCGACGGCAGTCCCGTCGACGGCAGCAACCTCGTCGACGGCAGCTCCGTCGACGATTGCTTTGTCGACGGTCGCCTCGACGACGGTAGGGTCAAATTTTGCGACAATGCCATTGGTGCCAATGTCAACACCAGCACCGGGGTCTGTGGACAGCTCCTTAATGCTTCGTCGTAAGGCCATGCTAGACCCAGTTATGTTACCACCTGGACCACGGCCACCTCGTCAACTATTTCCCTCAGGGGATGAGGACGATTCGGATGAGGGCGATCAGTCTCTTTTTCGGGATGCTCATAGTCCTTCGGAGCTCCATATAAAATGCCAAGAGTCTGAGGAGGATGAATTTTATGAACAGGAAGAAGAGCAAAATACCTCTGCTCCGGTTCCTATGATGCAGCTTCCTGTGCAGCTTGTTTCCAACCTCCAATATATGTTGGAAGACTATAATCGTCGTTTTCCAGCATCCCCTCAAAATACTCCACGTGAGGCGCCATCTGAGGTTCCACCTCATCCTATATTGCCAACGATACCCACGCCCTCCACACCTGCACTGCCTTTCAATGCAGAGGATGATAATATGGACAATCCGGATACGGAAGAGGGCGAGCTCCCAGAGGACGACACTATGGCGGACTGGGATGATTACCAAATCAATTCGCCAGCATCACCGCCAAGGTCACCAGTCAACTCGCCCCCTGTCGACATAACAGGGTTCCATCAGCTGATGGAGAGAGCAGCACAACGCTTTCACCTTCCCATGGTGGTTAGGGAAGAGGACTGTTTCTTATATGACTTCAAGTCCCAGCCTCAGAAACAAGTACGAGCTGTGCCAATCATAGACTTCATATGGAATGAAGGCTTAAAATTAATGAAGACACCTAATTATATTCCGGCGGTGCTCCCACGCCTGGAGAAAAAATATAAAGCTCCGGATTCTTCCCCAGCCTGCTTGGTGTCTCAACCTAAGCCGGACTCAGTGATCACACAAGCGGCACAGCGCCGCTCCAAGAATCCATCATCTCCAATGTCGGCGCCTCCGGACCGCGACGGCCGTCGCCTGGATGCCATAGGCAAGAAGTTTTCAACCATGGCGTCAACAACGGTCCGGGCTGCGAATTCCTTGGCTATCCTCGGCCGTTATGATAGACAGATGTGGTCGGACATGGCTGCATTGGTCAAGCTTATACCGGAGGATTCAAGAGCGGAAGCTCAGAAGATCCTGCAAGAGGGAGAGAGGGCGTCATCCGAGATCATTGACTGCTCTGTTGACATCGCATCCACCGGTTTTCGCCAATTGGCGGGAGCAGCCGTCCTAAGAAGACAGGGCTGGCTTCGATCAACCTCTTTTCGGCAAGAGGTCCAGGCTAAGATTTTGGACATGCCATATGACGGGGAGTCATTATTCGGCCAGCATGTAGAAGATGCCTTGCAAACCATTAAAAAGGATACGGATACGGCTCGTTCCCTCGGCACTCTACAGTTTAAGAAGCAGCCCTTTCGAGGTGCGCGCGGCCGCGGCACCTCCTCATCATCATCTTTTCGTGGCTCCTCGTCCCAATACCGCTCGTACAATCAGGGGCAACAGCGGTACTATTCACAACCGCAGCAGTCCTACAGACAGCAAACTAGCAAGTCATACAGAGGAAAGTCGAATTACAGAGGAAATTCAACCAAGAAGCAGTGACTCTGTACGGAAAGAACTTCCTTTTCCCAGTTGTCCTCTAGTTCTTGTTGGAGGAAAAATCTCCCAGTTCTTTTCAACCTGGTCCTTAATCACTTCGGACCGCTGGGTCCTGGATATTATTTCAAGGGGCCACGCCCTAGAGTTTGTGAAGGTTCCTCCACGCACACCTCCATCCGGGCCACCACCCGCCCATCTCAGAGAACTTTTCAAACAAATCCGAATAATGTTAAACAAGGGTGCCATCGAAGTGGTTCCGAAATATCAAAGAGGGTTGGGATTCTATTCCCGTTTTTTCCTCATACTAAAGAAATCAGGGGAATGGCGTCCCATCCTCGATCTCAGATTGCTCAACAAATTTCTCAAAACTCAGTCCTTTCGGATGCTCACATTGAAGGACATCCTCCAATTCTTTTCTCAAGAAGATTACATGACAACGATCGATCTGCAGGACGCATATTTCCATGTGCCCATTCTGCCACGTCACAGGAAATACCTACGGTTTCGAGTGGGCCACAGGGACTACCAATTCAAAGTCCTACCCTTCGGACTCTGCTCAGCCCCGCGGGTCTTTACAGAATTCCTGGCCCCGGTGGTGGCTCACTTACGACAAGAGGGTATTCAGATATACCCCTACCTGGACGATTGCCTCATCAAAGCTCAATCCTCCCACCAGGCGGCCCTCGATACCCAGCGCTGTCTCGATCTATTCCAGTCCCTGGGGTTGTCGATCAATGTACAAAAATCTCAACTCACGCCGACTACGTGCAAGACCTTTCTCGGCGCTTGTATCAATACGAGCACAACCATGGCCTTCGCTTCAGCAGAGCGTCAGGAACGGACTCAACAGCTTGCGAGCTCCATCGCAGCAAAGCAGTCAGTTTCAGTCCGCATATGTCAGGCCGGCAGTAGCCGTATACTCTAGGCTCCTACTAACCTGCGGATCGATCGGCAGGAACGATGGCGTGTAGAATAGTTCTCCCTTCCCACTGGTGCAACCCCACGCTGGTGAACCAAAACAACCAACGCGTGGTAGAGGCACTTAGGGGGAAAAAGAGAGGAACGAATGAAGGGAAGGATCGGGTCCGCTTGTCTCGGAACCGGATGGTCTGACGGGTAGTGCTCTAGTAAGCTGCAGGAAGGGGGAGACAGACAAGGCACAGCATTAGGGACGGAAGTACCACTTACCTCCTACCTCCCTGCTCCCCTCTCAAGGGCCACCACTCACCTACTGTGGGCGCTAACTTCGATTCCCCAGTCAGGGAGACCGTTGGCATCACGGTCTTGGAAACGGTAGATAGGGTATGGCTTGTGCAGAACCAGTTCGTTCTGTTGATGCCCACGCGGTAGTTAACCTCACTACCGTGGCAGTATCCAGCAATGCCTATCTAAACAATATGGTGTTCTCTCTCTGTCAACAATTGTCGAAGTAAGCGGCAGGGCTTCCACGCCTCCTCGCGCTGTTCGCGCAGGACGCAGACGAAGGAGACGGAAATCGGGAATTCCTCGGGAAAGACTCTGGGCTACGGCAGTTACGTCACTGCCTAGCAGATGATTATGCAAACGGGTGCTCCTGCTCCTCCCAACGGAGTGTCCTACCTGATACCGGCTCTAGGTACCTCAGGCAAGAACGGGAACCAGGGAGACTTCAGGAGCGGCGTAACAACGGGTACTGGACAGGGAAGTCACGATGCTGCAATGGTAAGCGAGCGCTCGTCCTCCAGCGGGGAATACCATCCGCTAAGCGCTGTCTTCAGGGAACCTCCTCGGATTGTCAAGCGCCATTTCTCCAGAGGGGGATGGTCTTATAGCTGCGGTCATGTGACCGACCCCGCTTCCGGTGCTCCGCCGTTGGATGTCCCGAGGTCTTCTGGGACTTGTAGTCGGCCTTAGGAGTGCGCTCCTTTGCCGCGCGGTTAGATACCCCCGGGTGGCGCCGATCTGCTGTCTGGAAGCCACATGGCTCGCGAGGATCATGACAGTACCCCCTCTCAAGGACCGCCGTCTCGGCGGTTGTCCTGGTTTACCAGGATGTTGGGCGTGAAACTGTCGGAGTAGTTGTGGACAATGTAAGTTAGCTGCTGGTTCCCAAGTCCGTTCTTCCGGCCCAAACCCTTTCCATTCTACCAGGTATTGCACTCTTCCCCTCACTTGTCGGGAGTCTAATAAGGCCTGGACTTCGTATTCCTCTTGCCCTTCTACCTCCACTGGGAGGGGAGTCAGAGGTAGTCTCATGTTGGCAGGGCATGGCCGGAGAAGGGAAACATGGAAAACAGGATGTATTTTCCAGGAGGCAGGAAGGCTTAGTCTTACCGCAACGGGATTCAGGACGCGGTCTATTCTGTATGGCCCTACGTACTTGGGTGCCAATTTACCCACCCCCTTTAGATGTAAGTTCTTGGTGGATAACCATACTTTGTCTCCTACCCTATACTCGGGTTCTGGCGTTCTCTTTTTGTCAGCGTATAGTTTTTGTGTGTTTTGCGCTGTCTCTAAATGGAGTTTGGTTTCTCGGAGAATGGTGCGGAGATGTGTATGGTGTTCTTGGATTGTAGGGTGTGTAGAGACTACAGGCCACTCGAATGGAAGAATGTCGGGGTGGAAACCATAAAGACAAAAGAACGGGGAACACCCTAGGGTGGTGTGTTCTGCGTTATTGTAGGCGAACTCTGCTAACCATATTAAGGGGTACCACTCCATGGTGTTTTGGAGGGTAAAGCAGCGCAGGTACTGTTCTAACGTCTGGTTCAGACGTTCTGTTTTGCCATCCGTCTGGGGATGGTAACTTGTGGATAGACGGGCATCAATGTTCATAGTGTCACATAGTTTTCTCCAAAAGCGTGAGGTAAACTGGGATCCTCGGTCTGTGATAAGCACCTTTGGTAGTCCGTGCGCTCTCACCACATGTTGTAGGAATACCAGAGCCAGTTCGCCCGCCGTGGGTAGTCTTTTGAGAGGGACGAAGTGGCCCATCTTTGTTAAGTGATCTACAATTACTAGCACGGTGGTGTAACCTTCACAGGGTGGCATCTCCACGATGAAATCCATCGATACTGTATGCCATGGGGCTGGTGGAATGGGTATGGGACGCAACAGCCCCGCTGGTTTCGAATGGCTGACCTTACTCTGCGCACAGATGGCACAATTCTTCAGATATTCTTTGGCATCTGTTCGTAATGTGGGACACCAGAAGGATCTTTCAAGTCCTGCTATGGTTTTGTATTCCCCCATATGGCCTCCTAGCGCGGAATCATGAACCCAGGCAATCGCTTGCTGTTGTTGTGCTTTCTGCGGGAGAAATAAGGCATCGTTCTGGAACAGGAAGTCCCCTCTTTTTGTTCTGTGGGCTGGGTCGATTTGTATCCAGGCTGAAATGTTGACGTCAGTTAAGGACGCCTTTACAGCCTCAAGGTATTCGTCCGACGAGGTGAGAGCATGCACTTGATGAGCAAACGCCTTGCTGGGCAGGATCGACGGTGGATCGGAGGGTAGGCTCTCTTCAGGGGGTATGGTTTCTTCCATACGGGATAAGGCGTCGGCCTTGCCGTTCTGGGGTCCAGGTCTGTATTTGATGAGAAAGTCATAATCAGAGAAGAATAGGGACCAGCGTAACTGACGTGGTGTGAGGGCTCTGGCCGATTTCAGGAATAAAAGGTTTCTATGGTCAGTGTACATCTCAACAGTATGGCTTGCCCCTAGCAGATAGTGCCTCCACTCTTCGCACGCCCGTTTAATGGCCAGTAGTTCCTTGTCCGTAATGGAGTAGTTCACCTCACTCGGGGAGAGTTTCTTGGAATAAAACGCCACCGGATGGAGTTGCCCCGTTTGTTGGTGCCGTTGTGATAGCACTCCTCCTATGGCGTATTGAGACGCATCCGTCTCCACCACGAACGGCAGGTCAGTATTTGGGTGTAACAAAATGGGAGCTGTTGTGAACCGCCGTTTTAGTTCCTGAAAAGACCTTTCCGCCTCTTGATCCCAGACGAAAGGAGTATTTTTTCTTAGTAGACGAGAGATGGGGTGGATTACCTTCGAGAAATCCTTTATGAAACGCCTATAGTAATTGGCGAACCCCAGGAATCGTTGTACCGCCTTAACGTGGCTTGGGGCCTTCCAGGAAGTGATTGCATCTACTTTGGCGGTATCCATTTGAAACCCTTGTGCATTAATGATGTACCCTAGGAAGGCAACTTCCTGTACATGAAATAAGCATTTCTCTAACTTGGCATACAACGAATGTCGTTGAAGACGTGTCAACACTTCCTGCACATGGGTGATGTGCTCCTGTAAGGTGGACGAATAGATGAGTATATCATCTATGTAGACTATACAACACACCTCCAGCAGACCTCGGAGAACTTCATCCATGAAGAACTGAAATGCTGCTGGGGCGTTGCATAGCCCGAATGGCATTACTTGGTACTCGTAGAGACCGAACTTCGTTCGGAACGCCGTCTTCCATTCGTCCCCAGATTTCACGCGAACCAAATGGTATGCACCTCGAAGGTCAAGCTTGGTGTATATTCGGGCCCCTTTGAGCTGGTCTAGCAATACGGGAATCAAAGGGAGAGGGTACCGGTTCTTGATGGTTATCTTGTTGATGGCGCGGTAATCGATGCAGGCTCGTAACTCATCGCAGTCCTTCTTGGCGATGAAAAAGAGGGGCGACGAGGCCGGCGACGAGGAAGGGCGGATGAATCCTGATTCCAGGTTCTCTTCCAGATATTTCTTGAGGTAACGGGTCTCTGGTTCTGTTAGAGCGTATACACGACTGCAGGGAATGTCCGCTCCAGGGTGTAGATCGATCCGACAATCAAATGTTCGGTGGGGAGGTAATGTGGCCGCTGTTTGTTTGTCGAACACCGGTTGGTATTGCAGATATTCGTTGGGTAAGGATACAGCGCAGCAATACTCGGCTTCTTCCCGACCTTCGGCGAGGAAACTGGCTTGTGTTCTGGAACCATTGTCCTGCAAGACGTGCCGAGTACAGTGCGTTTTGCAATACTCAGAGGTCAGTGACACCGTACGTTCTGCCCATCGTACTACCGGGTCATGTAGCGTTAGCCACGGCATGCCTAGGATCAAACGGAATTGAGGCGCGTCTATCAGGTCAAACTGCAGGACTTCGTAGTGTTCTTCCCCCACCCTCATTGTGAGGGGAACAGTGTGATACCTAACCGGTCCGGAGGTTAAGGTCTTCCCATCTACAGCCTTCACTATTTCGGGTATCATCTTCTTTTCGTATGGCACCCCAAACCGTCGAGCATACTGGAGATCCATAAAATTTCCGGTGGCGCCCGAATCCAACAAGGACGCCACCTCTAGCAGGCTGTTTTCAGTGATCCATAAGGTTACACACACATTGATGTGTGCTACGGCGGGTTGCATAGTGTAAGCGAGTGCAAGGGGGATCCGTGACGAATCGGTACCCATGGCAGTGATCCCTTCCTGTCTTGGGCTTTCTAGTTTTCCGACTCCTGTGAGAAGGTCGCTGCAGGTACCTGTGGGGGACCGGGTCTTTCCGGGGCCTTGGCTCTCGCGCGACATTCCCTGATAAAATGCCCGCTCTTCCCACAGTAAAGACACAGCTTCTGTTGTCTTCTTTTTTCCCGTTCTTCGGGGGTAAGAGGACCTCGCACTCCCCCGATCTGCATAGGTTCGCTGAGATCTATGGTCTTCTGACGGTCTTCGGGGAGCGATCGCATTCTGGGCAACGGGAAGCGGTTCTCACCTCGGCCTTTATCCGTCTTCCGTTCTTGTAGGCGATGTTCCAATTGCACCGCGAGATCAATCAGCTCCTCACAAGTGGGAGGCAGCTGAACCACTTGCGATAACACGTCTTTCAGCTCACCTCGAAGACCTTGGTAAAAGAGGGTGGAGCGTTTCTCGGTAGGCCAGTCGGTTTCCACCACCAATCGATTAAAGGTCGTGATATACGATAGCAGGTCCTGCGTGCCTTGTCTCAGAGTGAGCAATTCCCGATCCAAGGATAGCATGTGCGACTTGCGGTCGAACAATCTTCTTAGTGCAGTACAAAAATCGTGGAAGTTGTGCAGCACCGTGGTCGTTTCTGTCCATCAACGGAATAGTCCAGCTGGCTGCATTGCCCCCCATGTACGACATCATAAAGGAAGTCTTGGCGGTATGTTCTTGGAAGACCGCTGGTTTGCAAAGGAAGTGCAGCCGGCATTGGTTAAGAAAGGTCTCAAATTTCTTTGGGTCCCCAAAGAACCTTTCGGGGGGAGCTAGTGGTATACCATGAGTCTGGATGACATGTACTGTCGGAGCAGAATCCTGTGGAGGTTGGGGCGTGCCCGAAGGAGTAAAGGACCCTGTACCCGTAGCACCACCCCCCATTACCGGGGTTGTGCGTGTCGCAGGCGGGGGAAGGGTCCAATCCTTTATATATGTACTCTTGCTAGGGCCTTGTCTTGTAATGCCTGCAACCTCCCTACGCAAGGTACTCATTTCTCTTTTCATATCCTGGTTCTCTAACCTAGAATCGTGCACTTCCTGTTGTAAAGCCGTAATGCTTTCCAACAGGGAGGTCAACACGACATTGGAGTCCATCGTTCAGGCCGAAAGGTATACGTGGGCTTGACAATCTGTCAGGCCGGCAGTAGCCGTATACTCTAGGCTCCTACTAACCTGCGGATCGATCGGCAGGAACGATGGCGTGTAGAATAGTTCTCCCTTCCCACTGGTGCAACCCCACGCTGGCGAACCAAAACAACCAACGCGTGGTAGAGGCACTTAGGGGGAAAAAGAGAGGAACGAATGAAGGGAAGGATCGGGTCCGCTTGTCTCGGAACCGGATGGTCTGACGGGTAGTGCTCTAGTAAGCTGCAGGAAGGGGGAGACAGACAAGGCACAGCATTAGGGACGGAAGTACCACTTACCTCCTACCTCCCTGCTCCCCTCTCAAGGGCCACCACTCACCTACTGTGGGCGCTAACTTCGATTCCCCAGTCAGGGAGACCGTTGGCATCACGGTCTTGGAAACGGTAGATAGGGTATGGCTTGTGCAGAACCAGTTCGTTCTGTTGATGCCCACGCGGTAGTTAACCTCACTACCGTGGCAGTATCCAGCAATGCCTATCTAAACAATATGGTGTTCTCTCTCTGTCAACAATTGTCGAAGTAAGCGGCAGGGCTTCCACGCCTCCTCGCGCTGTTCGCGCAGGACGCAGACGAAGGAGACGGAAATCGGGAATTCCTCGGGAAAGACTCTGGGCTACGGCAGTTACGTCACTGCCTAGCAGATGATTATGCAAACGGGTGCTCCTGCTCCTCCCAACGGAGTGTCCTACCTGATACCGGCTCTAGGTACCTCAGGCAAGAACGGGAACCAGGGAGACTTCAGGAGCGGCGTAACAACGGGTACTGGACAGGGAAGTCACGATGCTGCAATGGTAAGCGAGCGCTCGTCCTCCAGCGGGGAATACCATCCGCTAAGCGCTGTCTTCAGGGAACCTCCTCGGATTGTCAAGCGCCATTTCTCCAGAGGGGGATGGTCTTATAGCTGCGGTCATGTGACCGACCCCGCTTCCGGTGCTCCGCCGTTGGATGTCCCGAGGTCTTCTGGGACTTGTAGTCGGCCTTAGGAGTGCGCTCCTTTGCCGCGCGGTTAGATACCCCCGGGTGGCGCCGATCTGCTGTCTGGAAGCCACATGGCTCGCGAGGATCATGACAGCATATTAAAATCCTTTCTGGGAATGGCGTCCTCATGCATCGCTTTGATCCCTCTCTGCAGACTAAAAAGTCGCATCATCCAAGAGGAGTTAGACAAGCAGTGGCGCCAGGTTTCCGGTTCCTTCAACGATCAGGTCGTGGTGTCACCCCGCATGGCTCAAGCGCTGCATTGGTGGACTTGTCCTGCCAACATCGCAGCAGGAACATCCTTTCTGTCGTCAACCCCAGAACTCGTCCTTACCACGGACGCATCCATGGAGGGTTGGGGCGCACATTTTCAAGATCTATCCGTCAAGGGCCTATGGTCAGCAGCTCAGCGTTGCTGGCACATCAACAGACTGGAACTGATGGCCATTTTCTTGGCGTTGAAATCCTTCCGCCTGCAGTTCCAAGGGAAGTCAGTCCTCATTCAGACGGACAACACCACGTGCATGCACTACCTGAACAAACAGGGCGGGACAAGATCTCCACTGCTCTCCCGTCTGGCGCAGAGGATTTGGAGTTGGGCCATACTCCATCAGATGACGTTACAAGCAATTCATCTGCCCGGCATTTCCAATACTCTGGCGGATGCACTCAGTCGGTCAGCATCATCAACCCACGAGTGGGAGTTACATCAACCTACGCTGGAATTTGTCTTCAACCTTTGGGGTCACCCGACAATCGACCTCTTCGCAACCCCGCAGAATGCAAAATGCCAGTCCTACGCAAGCTGGTTTCCCCACCAAGGGTCGTGCGGAAATGCCCTTTCGATCAATTGGTACGGGATATTTGCGTACGCTTTTCCGCCGATTCCGTTGATTCCGCAAGTGCTGCGGAAGATGAGACAACAACCGTGCCATGTACTTCTAATAGCTCCACGGTGGCCTCGGCAAGCATGGTTTTCGGAGTTGCTTCTCCTATCTCAACGCGAGCCCATCCTTCTCCACCTGAAGCCGGATCTGCTGACAATGAACGATGGTCGGATATGCCATCCGAATCCCAGATCTCTCAGCTTGTCGGCTTGGAACCTGAGCACCTTGAATTTGCTCATTTGAACATTCCTCCAGCCTGCAGGGAGGTGTTAGCTAAGGCAAGAGCTCCATCCACAGTGAAAACGTATAAGCTCAAATGGAAGCGATTTTGTCATTGGTGTGCTTCCGCCCACATTCATCCTGTGCACGCTCCCCCAGAACACATTCTGCCGTTCTTCCTACAACTAGCTCAGTCTGGATTATCGCACTCTACCTTAAAGGTCTTTCTAGCAGCAATATCTCGCTTCCGACAAGACGGCTCGTCCTCTCTCTATTCATCCAGAGTCATGCAACAATTTTTCAAGGGTCTCTTCCGCATGTTCCCGCCCATTCGGCGTCCTCCACCCACGTGGCGCCTGAACATCGTGCTGGCTCAACTCATGAAGGCGCCCTTCGAACCCATCCACTCTGCGGATGTCAAATTTTTAACTTGGAAGGTGGCCCTCCTCCTTGCTCTGACTTCTTCCCGCAGAGTCAGTGACATTCACGCATTTACTATAAAGCCTCCGTTCCTTCAATTCAGGTCGGATTGTGTCATCCTCCGCAGCTACGTGGTCCAGCAGGCACACGTTTACGAAGCACTACTGTCTGGAATCCATTAACGAAGCAGACACGGCTGTGGGACAGGCAGTTCTACGAAGTCTGTTTAAATAAGGTGAGCCTCTGCTACTTCCCTCCTCCTGGGGTATTATTATTATTATTGCGCTTTAAATACATTGTTTGTATTACATGCAATATCAATACGGCTTGGTCAGCCGAATACTGTTTACTGCTTACTATTCTATTCAAGCATGTGAATCTATGAAAGACACCCCAAATACTGGAGAAGAACAAATGTTACTTACCTGTAAACTGTGGTTCTCCAGTATTGGTGTCTTTCATAGATTCACATGCGACCCACCCTCCTCCCCTCAGAGGCTCTCTTCTCCTCTTTCGGCTCTATGGTCACTCTCGTGCTCGAAAATCTGAGGGCCTGAGCCTCTGAGGAGAAGGTTCTAGAGGGTGCTAGCGCCTGATTGGCTGGAGTTTGGACTATAAAGTGACAGTGATATGTTAGCAAAGTGATTCTTTTTCTCAATGCTTTCCTATGTCTCAATGCTATCCTATGGTATTTTTAACTTGATATGTTATTTGAACTATATATATATATAAGTTTATTTGGGTATGTATATACTCTTATGTGGTTATGTATGTGTATATGTATATATACATGATACTTATTGCTTTTATATATACCGTGGGACTCCCACTTCGACGACGGGGAATATTCAAGCATGTGAATCTATGAAAGACACCAATACTGGAGAACCACAGTTTACAGGTAAGTAACATTTGTTCTTTTCCAGGAATAAAAAACACAAGAGCAGCCCCCTTCAAACGAAGTATAGGGGCTTCTTATCGCTTCACACAAACGTGGAGAGAAAACCGAACCAGCCCTGTTCAGGAACAGACAAACTTGTGCAGAAAGAAGGCTTGGGCGGAAGGGCCGGGAACAAAGAGCCCCCGGTCGGCCGGCTCACAAGCCTCGCAGGCCACACAATGCAGCGCGGCTCAGCACCAGTCCCTGCTGTCACGGGAGACCGGTGACAGTAAAAGCCAAGCATTGACATAGCCAATAGGTCTCACCTTTGGGACCTTATAAGTGTTTAGTTATCCAGCACAATATCCTAGGTGCAACAACATCAAGTGTTGCATGGCTAAACACTTCAAAGGTCCCAAAGGCAAGACCTATTGGCTATGCCAATGCTTGTTTTAAAAGGTGAGAAGCGGGAGTATGAGTGGTCACTATTTTAAAAACTACAAAAAAAAGAAACAGCAAGGAAAACGAGGAGGCACCAGCCAGTACAGAAAACAAGCACTGGCAAAGCCAATAGGTCAGACATTGGCAAGCGGTGCATTTTGTTTCATTGCAAACATATGCCACAAAACGAAAAAAAGAATATCCGTATATGGCTGGCACATGCTTACCTTAAAATATTATATTTAAAAAACATTCACTAATGTGGCCATTTCACTAGTGATGTTTTCAAATTCCAAACCCTTCAGTTGTGCCATGCTTTTTTTTATTATTGTCTTATATTTTTAACTCTATCGAGTTTTACTCTGTCATTTTTATTTTTTTAACACCAATGTATCTGTATGTATAGTATGTCCCCATGTTTATGGCCTTGTGCCCAATACAATTTTATTGACTGAGTGACTATTGTTATTTGTGAAGGAGACAAGAATAAATCACCTCACTGGGGTCGGAGGCCCGCACTGTAACAGGTGGTGACGCAACCTTGGGAAACAATTCCTTAGCATGTGCTCCTTGATAACTACATGGCACAGCCCTTCCCAATCATTCACTGCTCTACTCACCACCCAATCCACCAATGCAGTCCAACACACATCCGCAAACTCTCCCCAGGACTGGTGGGACAGTTTTCCCCTGCCCCTGAACTCCAACCTGTCCCCCTCTTCCTGGGTATCAGGCACCGTCTCCCAGGCTCTGGGAGAGGGACTCCCTACATTGGAATTACTTCCGCTGCCACCACTGGACCCCACCCTCGCTGGCGAGTCCAGACTCTTGAAATCACTCTCAGGGGACAACCTACCCTCTAGAACTAGTTTCACCCTGGCGAAGGCCCTCTCTGCCTCCGCCATCCTTTCCTGCGCCAGGACCCTTTCGGTCTCTAGCCTTTTCTCCTCCACACTCAGCTGCGCTAGCTCCACTCTGAGCCTCTGCAAAGCTGGTGCTCCCTTTCTTCCCTCCTATCTACCCACTCTTCTGGGGACAGGGAAAGGGATGGGGCAGTGCCCCCGGGACTGGACCCAGCACGGGACTCCCTGACTATGGTGTCCTCCCTCGCTACTGGTGTCTCCGCCCTGTCATCATCTTCTTCCTCGTCAGTATCACTACCCTCCAGGGTTATGGACTGGGCACCCTCACTTTCAGAGTCCTCCTTGCACTTGAGGTCCTCCTCCGGGTCTCCACCAAATCCACCCTTGAAATATGCGGAGGGGTAATCGGAAAGGACCCCACAGAGCTCTAAGGGTTCCCCCCTCCTAAGGGCCTCATAGAGAAACAACTTCCTGCAAATGTTGCCTACTGGGTGTATCCCTCTCTCTCTACAGAGGTCCAACACCTCCTGCTCCGTGTACTCCCCAAAGTCTTCCTCATTGTAGGTTAACCCCATCCTGGCGAGATACACGCGGGGCACACCACCCACAGTGCAACAGGGGAACACAATTCAAAAACACCACTTTCAGGAGGAAAGCACAATCAAGAAAAAAACAATAATCCCCAAAACCTGTGATTACACAAATGCTCAGTTTGCAGTGCAACCCATTGTCGCTGTGGTACTGCGCAAACTCAAGTCCTATCCCACCGCTGAACACCAATGTTAGACACGGAGTAGCGTGGTGCAGAGCGGGTGGGCCAAACTCCTGAGGAAATGTGTAAAGCATCCACGCAGCACACAGAGGCGACACACGAGGCACACTACAAAAAGAGACCACACCAGTTTAGGTGAGAAAAACAGCATATGTATTATGCAGAACACGTTGTAGAACCATCACAGGTGCATATACATTGTGCCAACCGGCACTGGGTAGTACTTTAGGTGGTGATTATTTACAGGGCAGCGCCAATCGGGCCGCTGCCAGAGTCATCACAAGCACAGATAGAATAAATGCGAGTCTCAGTAATAAAAGTAAAGCAGCCAGTACCTCCTGGCCAGATCAGGCACTTAGCCACAGTGCAACTAGCCTTAAGCATAAACATAAAGCATCACATGAGACATCGTCATGAGCATAAATGCATGATGCATGAGTCCAAGGCCCAGTATGCATAAAACCAGCAGTGCAGGCCTTAGGGAAAGAAAAGCATTATCACTCGGCATAAACCCGTGGGCATAAATATGTGAGCATTAGGCCTACCAACAGTGTAAGACATCAGGCATAGTCATATTAAAATGAGGCTTGACGCATGAGGCATTATCAATAAGCATCAACACATTTGCATAAACACCATCAGCAGTGGGCATGCCAGAAACTTTATTAGCATCAATGCATTGGGAGAAATACATTAGGCATCAACCTTATGGGCATAATTGCATTAGGCCTAAACAGGTTAGCATTGGCAACAATATTATGCAATAAATCGTACGGGGCAATAGGCCTCGCTAGCATAAACACAGTTCCCCCCAATCGGGGGCATAACACTCTGAAACTGGCACCAGGCCAACTGGCCTCCCTCATGGGCTCAAATGCCCTATGTCCCGCAAAGTCAGGGCTGGCTGCAAAAACAGCAAAAGCAAAGTGCGCAAAGCGCTGGGGCAGGGCAGGAGTGTCTCTCACTCCTCTCTCTCTTCTCCTGAGGAGTACAATGCCCCCCAATACGTTGCAGCTACCTGCGCACTCTCAGGGCAGCTGGGAGTCAGGCCCAAAAACAAGCACTGGCACCACTGCGCATTTGGGAGCCCAACTCCGGGACCCCTGAAATTCACAGTGCTCCCCAAGGTTGCAGCTGCCCGCTGTCAGACGGGGCTGCTGTAAGGTCAGCACGGGCACCACGGTGCCCTCAGAGAGGCACCGGGGGGAGGCGAGCACCGACAATGTGCCCCGACACCACCCCCACCAAGCTGGGACTGAGCCCTACTCACCGGCTCTCTGGAGTCCTTGTGCAATCTCTGGGCACCGGCACTGTGCCCTGATAGGCCCCTTCCTGCTGACAGGCAATGGGGGCAGCCGGAATGGAGCACGCACTGCTCCCGCTTCTTCGGTGGCTGCAGGGCTCTCTCTGGCAATAACGTGGGGAGTCCCACAGGCCTTCCCCTTGGGGGGGTTGAAATACAGCACACAGGAAAGTAGCGCCCATGCTCCTCACCTCTTTCTGGGGCACAGCTGTAGCACTCACGAGGCGCTAGAGTCCTCCCAAGTCCAGGGTCCCCCAGAATAAAGTAGCGCTCTGGCAGCACAGTGCTGCAGGCTTCAGCTCCTCACCTCCTTGAAGTACGGGCCAACAAATATAGCGCTTTGACAGCACAGCGCTACAGGCGTCACTCCTCCTCTGGCAACCAAGAAAATAGTGCCTTCAAGGCACTAGGGAGCTGGTGAGAATCCCAAGTCCCACACCAGACAGTAGTGCCCACGAGGCGCTAGGTCCCAGGAATGCCATCAGGGTCCCACAGAATCAAGCTGCAGCAAAAATGCAGGGAATTGGATATATAGGGCTTTAGCAGCACACAGCGCTGTAGTGAAAATAACCAGCTCTCCCTGGCAGCATGCGCAGCAGGCCCAATAGCTCCAGGGACAACAGACAATGCTCCTCTTCTCTGGCAATGTAGACAATAGTGCCCACGAGGCGCTAAGAAGCAGGAAAGTCCTTGGGGGCTGGGAAAGCGCTGCAGCCCTCACAAGGCGCTAGGGGCCAGGAGACAGTTAATGCAGGGCAAGATCAGCAAGCAGCAGGGCAGCTCACCCAAAAATGAAGCAGCAGTTCCTCGGAACAGTCATCCTCCATTACGATGGCAATCCTGCTAGCACAGCAGTCTCCACTCCAGCAGAGTCTCTCAGTGGCCCTGTGGACAGCAGAGGGGTACAGATGGGCACAGGGGCCAGCACACAGGCCCTTGCGGTGGTACCTCCTGGCAGAGTGTCCCCTCTCAGTCAAGTCCACCCTCAGTCTGAGCACATGGCATCTCTACTGCTCTACATATACACCCCTCCTCCCACCTACCAGAAAGGGCTGGAAGCTTCTAGAAGGTCCCTGGTAGTTCCAGCCTCAACTGTCACTGTAGGGGGAGTGTAGAGCACCTTGTCACTTCAAACACTAGACCGCCAACCCACCTCAGGCAGGCGGCACAAGCAGACAGAAATGGCGTGCATTTTAAAAGTGACATTTTACAAAGGTGCATTTCTACAGTGGTGGAAATAAAGGTGCGTACACCATTGCACAACATTTATTATTTTCAGTTCAGACACACCATGTCAGTAAAAAGGCTAGGGGGAAAAGGGAAAAAGTTTAGCACAATAAGGGCCAAGTCCAACACTGGCTAATGCTTCTTTTTCTATTACCCCATATGTCTTCTCCTGAAGGAACAATTTTTGGCTTATATACAAGACAGGTCTCTCCTGTCCTTGTGGATCGGTCTTGGAAAGTACAGCACCTAACCCATGCTATGAGGCATCCGTCTGCAAAATAAAGGGCTTGGTGTAGTCTGGATTGAGGAGAATGGGCCTTGACGTTCTAGCTTGTTTTAACTACTGGAAGGCTTGAAGAGCCAAAGCGGAAGGATGTTTTAGTTCTCGAATCCTTTCTCAGGAGATCTGTGAGAGGATTAGCTATCTGAGAGAAATCAGGTATAAGTCGCCGATAATACCCTAAAACACCCAAGAATGCCCTTAAGTCTCTTTTGGTTTGAGGAAAGGGTATGTTAGTGATAGCCGCTAATTCTTCTTCCTGTGGTTTTATCAAACCTTCTCCCAAAAGGTATCCTAGGCATTTCACCGATTTAGCTGCCAATTGGCTCTTGGAGGGACTTATGGTCAGGCCACGCTCCCTTAGGGTTTGGATCACTATTTTCAAATGATGTAGGTGTTGTTCCCAGATAGCACTGTGAATTACTATGTCTATATATGCCGCAGCAAATGCAGCACAGTGCCTCTAGACAGTATTCATTAGTCTCTGGAACGTTGCAGGGGCCCCATGTAGCCCAAAGGGGAGGACAGTAAAATGGAATAAACACTCTGGAGTAGAGAAGGCAGTCTTCTCTCTATCTTGGCATTTCAAGGGTATTTGCCAATACCCTTTGCAAAGGGCCAGGGTGCTTATATAGCAAGCTTTTCCAATCCTTTCAATCATTTCATCAACTCTTGGTAAGGGGTAGGAATCAAATTGAGAGATCTTGTTGACTTCTCTAAAATCTATGCAGAACCTGATGGACCCATCAGGTTTTGGTACTAAAACGATAGGGGAATTCCACTCACTGTTGGAGGGTTCTATTATACCCATCTTTAACATTTGTTGTACTTCATTTCTTATTGCATCTCTACGTGATTCATGGATACGATACAGGCCTAATTTCACTTTCTTTCCTGGAATAGTATGGATTGCATGTTCCACTAAGTTTGTCTTACCCGGACTAATAGAGAACACTTCTTGTAGGGTTTGTAACTTCTCACACAGTTCTTGTTTCTGAGACTCAGGTGGTTCTTCATTTATACTCCTGTGGTATAAGGGTTCTGTTTGTTCGGTCAGCCCTAGAAAAGTTGGTATGACCCCTTCCCATTTTTTTAATAGATTAATATGGAATATCTGGGTGTGCAATGGATTCTTAGGATCCATTTCTAGGCGGTACATTACTGGAGTTACTTTTTCTGTTATCTTAAGCGGGCCTTGCCATTGGCCTAACATCTTGTGATCAGAGGTGGGCATCATCAATAAAGCAAAATCGCCTAGTTCAAGGGTACGTTCTTTAGTTCTTTTGTCGTATTGGGTCTTTTGCAAGGTCTGGGCCTGTTCTAGGTGAGTTCTCACAGTACTTCGTATTTGTTGTAAATGGGTTTGTAAATTAAGAACATATTCAGGTAGGGGCCTACCTCCTTCCTGTTATTCCTCCCATTCCTCTTTCACCATCTCGAGTAACGTGCATGGTTGTCTGCTATACAACAACTCAAAGGGTGAATATCCTGTACTTTTTTGTTGTTTACATCAGATAGCAAAGAGGGCTAAAGGACGCATGTCCTCCAACTTGCTAGATCAAGGAGTTTCTTCAGGGTGGTCCTAAGCGTGGCATTATATCGTTCTACCGACCCGTCTGTTTGAGGGTGATATGCGGATGTTCTGATCTGTTTAATGTTCAACTGTTGGCACACCTGTTTCATAGGTTTGGAAATAAAAGGTGTGCCCTGTTTGGTTATGATTTCTCGGGGAAATCCTACCCGGGAGAAGATGTTAACCATAGCCTTGGCTATCTGTAAGGCATTAGGTTGTCTCAAGGCCTCTGCCTCCGGAAAATAAGTAGCGTAGTCCTCTAGGACTAGTACATACCTCCACCCGCTACGTGAGGGAAGAAGGGGACCTACTCTGGTGAAGAGTTCTTCAATTATGGGTAAGGGTTGCAAGGGAACTTTAAGGGGAAGAGACCGACTATTTTTTATGACATATAGGACATTCTTTACAGAATCTACAAACTTGTTGGTAGATCCTTGGCCAGTAGAACTTTTTAAGAATTGCTTTCTCAGTTTTCTCACTCCCAAAATGGCCCCCAGCAAGTGGCTATGAGCTAAAAATAGCACTTTTTCTCTATACTTTTGGGGTACTAGTAATTGAGGGGCTTGGTTCCTCCCTTCCTTTCTAAACACCAGCCCTTTTTTTTATAAAGAACTGGGGATCTACTTCTTCTGGGTCTTCAACATACAGGGCTCTATTCCAGGCCTCCATTAAGGTTGGGTCTTCTCATTGGGCTGCATGAAAGCCCTGATCGTGCTGCCACATGGCATCCTCTTTGGTTGGGTTAATGCTATTTGAATCCAGTCTTTCTTTTCTTTTCTCTTTTGATTCTTACTTTTCCTAGACTTTCCAGGAGTAAAGCCCTAGATCCTGTTCTTGAGCAAACAGGGCAGTTTTTCTCCACTCGTCTCCATCTTCAGCGCCTTCCTGCAATAATTGGCTCATGTAGGGATAATCTCTCCCTAGGACAAAGGGTTCAGGCAACTTAGGGATAAGACCTACTTGTAGGGGAACTGGTCTTAACAAGAGTTAGTTTTGTACTTGTACTTCAGTGGTTGGATGCTGTCTATTATCTCCATGGACACATTGAATGTTCACAAGACCCGTAGGTTGTGGATTCCCACCTGGCATGCTTTGAGGTCTCATAACACTATGCAGACATCCTGTGTCAATTAGGGCTGATCTAACCTCCCCATTTACCCTCACTGTTCTATGATAAGGAAGTATTTTCCCCTGTTTGGTAGAATAGAAGGATCGAGTAAGCCCTACCTCCATGGGCTCTTTCTTCTGAGGACATACACTAGCTATGTGGCCGAACGCTCCACAATTAAAACATTGCAGACCTGATGGAGTTGGAGTTCTGAGGGCTACTGGCAAAGGTCCTGGCATCAGGGTGACTGTGTCAGGCTTTCTTGAGATAGGTTGTCGGCTGATTTTTGTTGTGGTCCCCCCCGATGACTTCCAATGGGTTTGTTCCTTGCCTCTTTGTAGCTCCTGAGCCCTATTAAACGCGCTAGCTAACTCAACTGCTCTGTCCATGTTCAACTGGGTGTGTTGTTGAACCCGCATTTGTATCGGAGGGTGTAAAGACGTTAAATACTGCTCCAAGTAAATTCTTTTCATGATTTTTTCTTTGTTAGATATCAACAGTTTTAGCCACCGATCTCCCATGTCTTTTACTCTGTAAGAGAGAGCTTCAGGAGTCTCTTGAGGTCCTTCCTTAATCTGCCTAAGTCGAATACGATATGTTTCTTCATCTAATCGTTCTAGAATGCTTTTCTTGATTTAGGTGTATGGGGTAACCCAAATGGATTGACTGCTTGTTACGCGGCCTGCAGGTCTCCAGAGAGGAGGGGTCCTAGATATTGGCCCCATTTGTCCAACGGCCACCCGTGGACATTGTCCAACGGCCACCTGTGGCCATTCGTTCAAAATTTGAAAAGAAAAAATTGTGTGCCTCCCCACTAACCTACTTCTGTAAGACTACAGAGGGGAGGGTGGTATTTCCCCGCTGTTGACTAAGAGTATCCGCCAATTTTCCAATCACTGACTCTTGGGTTTGACTTTGTTTGATTAAAGTTTTATGGAGCTTCTCCCTGTCTTCTTCAGCACCTGTCAGAAATTTCTCCATAATGCGTACCAATTTTTCTTAATTTTCCACCATTTTCTGTACTGCAGCCTCCATTTCCACAGATCCCACTTCTGACAACACTTGTGGGAGGGATGGGTGGAAACGGAATCTAGGAGGATTAATTAGGGTGGTTGACCTTGAATCTGGGGAACCGGGTTTGAGTCTCCGCAATGACACTGAACATCCTGTGATGCTGGGCAATCACTTAATCTATCCGTGCCCTACAAAAAAATGAATGTGTCCTCATGTAACGCAACTGGTGCTATGTAAAGCGCTCTGATACCTGATACCTTTGGGTCAAGTTCGCGCTATATAAAACTCAGTAAAATAAAAAAAATAAAAAAATGTAGCTCAATTTTGACGAAATTTTATTGAACAGATATGAAATGTAATAAAGTCCATCGAACTTGAAGGATAAGGGCTCTCCTGATGATGTTCTCTCCGTCACTCTTCTCTCTTCGTATGAATTTCCACTCAATCGGGTCTGGATGGCATACCCCGGAGTCTCTCAAAGAGAAGAAAACAGTGGTAAGTGGAAGGTTCCTATTTTGAGTCTGTATCACCGTCACCACTCAAGGAGTGAAGGTCAAGGGAAGGGGAAAGAATTAAACTGTAGCCGTGCAGAAAATAGGTTTTAGACTCTGCATTTCCCTTTTAGGATTTCATGTATCCCCCTTACTTACAACAGCCTAATCCCAAAGGGAACGCAAAATAAAGAAGAAACTAAATCAAGTACCTTGAGAGAAAAGATTATTTCCTCTTATGTTACCATATATATATTCATATATTGTCTGATTAATATAATACAGGCTGGTTCTTCAAAAAGTGGTGCGTGATTTTATCAAGAGAATGTGCACGCGCAAAACCAAAGATGTGGGGAATTTCCTCTTTATGCCAACCCAACGTAATATGCATGACAAAACAACAACATTTTGCACTTTTTAACAATACAAGCGCATGAAAGAAAATGCACATTACAATCAGTTGATTTATATGGGTTTAGGCACGTGTTCATTGGGTGGCGTTAGAAGGGGCCTCGGCACACATGCAGGGTATTATCCCTCCCTCCGGGCCCTTCTTTACCTCTTTCAGCCCACCCCTCACTCTCCTCCCTCCTGCCCGGTCCACTCTCCGCATCTGCCGCAACTCTCCTGAGTTGCGGCGACTTCACAGCAACCTCCGGGGGGGGGAGAAGGAGGCATACACCAGTCCTTGCACTAGTCCTCCGTCTCCTCGCCAGTCTCGTCCTCTTCCACTGCGGTTCTTCGGCTCTCCCAGTCCTTCGGTGGGTCATCCTCAGGGCTCCTCTCCTCCAGACTCCTTTTGCTTCCGCGTCTTCCGAGTTCTTTTTCTCTTCTTACATCGTGCTTGCACCTCAACTTACGGCTTCTTTCTGCATCTTCATTCGTTCCTGGGACTTCCTTCTTCCTGTCAGGAGGGGTGAGTCATTTCGGTTAACCCCTTCCAATCTTCCTGGAAACCCGGGCCGCCATGGGTGAAACACGGTGAGTGTCCGTCCTCGTTCCGGACTTCTGCCTCACAATGCACTTATATACAACAAAGTAACAAGCATTTGCAATGCAATAGGTCTCGCATTTACGCGAGATTAAACTATTGGCATTGTAAATGACAATGCCTTTTATTTATGTTTTAAAAAACAAAAATAGGCAGTGTCATTTACAATGCCAATAGCTTAAAATCGTGTAATTGCTAGACCTATTGCATTGCAAATGCTTGTTTAAATGTATTTGTGCAGTTTTATACAGAATGAACTAGACCCAAAGTTACAAAAGCATCCATTCATTTTTTGGGAGGCTCGGGTAGATTAAGCAATTTGCCCAGAATCACAGGATGTTGAGCCAAAGCCGGGACTCGAACCTGGGTCCCCAGTTCCAGAGTCAGCAGCTCTGACTGTTACACCACATGTTACAGAAGTTGAAGGAACCAAATGAACCTCCCTTTTTCCGGGTCTTCAGTTGAGTGTTCTAATGATACCACAGTACAAGAGTGCAACTCCTGAGCTAACCAGAGATGGAAGAAACAGGAAAATCCTCTAATTTCAGGAGAAATTCCTGAATCTAGAGGAGAGCTCAGACATGAAAGTTCCTCCTCCTCCTCCCTAGGGAAAGAATCATGGAGGCAATAACACTGACACTGGTAGAATCTGCTCCTCATTCATTCAACACTTCCACACGAAATGAAAGGATTTCCTGTTTCCAGCCACTCAAAATGCAGGCCTCAGAAGACCAGTGGATCCCTTTACCGTCTAACACCTCTTCTCATTCCCACTGTCGAAGAATCACTGATTTGCACTAAAGGGGGCGCTTGGAGGTTGATTTGCTTGACATTGCCACAGGAGTGAGTCATACGCTCTGCACCACATGTAAGTGCTGGGTGAAGTCTGCAGGTAACTCAGATGAAGGTGCTCAGTCTCATGTGTTGACTTGATCTGAGGGTAAGAACCTGAATCTTTGGACGGAAAGGCCTGAAGCCCCTGGCAGCAGCAATGCCATTGAGGACAATTCCTTAAACAACATTGGTGAACGTGATGGCTGGCTCGGGAATGCTGAAAATGGTAGTAACCTGTTCTAGCCTTCAGCCTTTCCCGCAGTTTATTTAGATCCACTTACTGATTCATTTATAAAAGTTAATGTTCTTCCTAATTTTTTTTATTTGCATCTGCAAATCATAAAATCATTAAAGTCCCTTTGGAATCTTTTCATAAAATCCAAGAGGCACTGTGCTTAATCTGAATTCAGTCACATAATAATATTTAACATTGTGTTTCAGCACTTGAGTGCTTGTTTTCCACTTTCTAAAATAAAGACTGCAAGTTGTTCCCTTTGTCAGAGCCCCACACTGGACATGTTGAGTTGGGAGGAGGGAAAACAAGAGAAAAACAGAGCAGACAAAAGGCATACGCGAGGAAGAGAAGGAGAAACAAGTAGTAAAGAAGAACATGGCAAGAAAGCCAAACAGAAACAAGAGAGGTGAAAGACGATAGCCGGAGTGAGTGACTAGACTGGAACAAAGGGAGAAGAAAGAGATGAATCTGAGGACAGAAGCAAGCAATAGAACTAATGAAGAGGAAGATACGGGGTGGGAGGCTGAACAGAGGGGAGAACAGGGAGGAGGGAGAAAGATGGCGAGATGAGGAAGTGAACCGAAGGAACACAGATGAGAAGAGGAGATGCTGCAAACAGGAAGATAGAGCACCGAGGGGGAGAGATGGAGAGGGGAAAGATGGGAGAAGATGTAGGGGCTCATGAAGAAAAAAGAGAAGGGACCAGAATAGGAGAATGTGACAAGGAGAGAAGAGAAACACAGAGGACGAGGGGAAAGAGAGAGGCGAAAGAAAGAAAGACACGTGGAGGAGAAACCGTAGAGAGAAGTCAGAAGGGAGGAGGGATGAGAACAAAATGCCCTCCTGGAAGAGGAGACGAAGGAGAGGCAGAAGAGGAATGGGGCAAATACAGAGGGTAAAAAGAGGAATGCAGAATAGAAGGAGAGAACGGACAACCGAAGGGAAGAGTAAAACCAGAACAGTGAAAGCTAGCAAGAGGGAGACAACGTGAGAAGAGGGAGAACGTGAGAGGGTAGAGTGGGAAAGAGGACACGGAGGAAGATTAGAACAAGGACCGGGGCAGAGGAGGGGGAGAGAAAAGGATGAGCGAAGAGAGGGGAAAAGATTCAAAGAGTAAGAATGAACAAGCCCGGCGGAGCGTGGCGCGCGCTTGGCGGGGGCGGGTGAGCGCATTCCAGGCGGGGGAGCGGACCCTTTGAAGTACGATGCCAAACTGATTGCATGGCGGCACGATGCACGTGATTGTGCGCGTGCTCGCCATGCAATCCGCTTTTGGGAGCACTTTTGGGAGCCCCTTTAAAAGAGTCTCGCATAGCGATTGCTATCGCAATAGCTAGGCGAGACCTAAAAAGCATGCATCTCCTAAGTACCTGTGAAGAAATAACAAGCTGTGTGCTTTTGTTTCCTCGCCAGTGCATTTGCATTTCTGAGGTTCCAGGACGCCTCCAGTCACATACTCGATCAAAAGGAGGCCTGATGCCCCCCTAACTACTGTCTTTATCGTTGCCCAGCTGGAGGTGAAAAAAAAAAGCCCAATCGCTACCTGCACGTTGCTGCTGGGAATCGAAAGCAAACAACGTGCAGGAGCTGATCAGCGTGTCCCAATGTCTCAAAATTACACTGGGACAAGTTCAGCATATTTCTGTGTGGTCCAACTTCTTAGCAGGGTGAACGGCGTCCACCCTGTGAAAATAGTGGGTGGACGCCGTGTACCCATGTCTACCCTGATACTGACCCCTGGCAAAGGAGGCCATAGTAGAATCGAGGTGCTTGCCAACGGGGGACTCTATTTTTGTCCATCGTTCAGGTCCCTACTAGCAGCATACTACTGCCACTTCTTGGCATCACACACTTACAGTCAGATTTGGGATGATATTAAAGTCCATTCCTGCAAATCTCGCCATCACTTCTCCGTTTAACCTATGGCTGCTTAGAACCATAAACTTTAAACAAAATATCTCGGAATGAACAACCCAGTAGATTAACTAGCTAAGTGGTCTATGAGCATTGAAAATACCAAAAAGGGACCAGATGAGGTGCTCAAAGCTGCCATCTTACTGAAATCCATAAATTACACGCCTTTCGCTTACACTTCATCATCCAAAACACTACCAAGTGTGCGATAACCTCACTTTGATGGTGCTCATGCTCGACACGGAAACACTTCCCACAAATGATCAGAATAAAGACAACATCCTTCCAACCATGCACCCTTCATGGTTTAGGGTGCTACCCATGTAGGCAAGCACTTCAGCACCTCACATAGGGGTACTAATCGCTATTTAAATATTGCAGTTCAATACAATACAGAGTTGTGCTGCCCTTAATGATGACAGCTGGAGTGCAGCCTGCTGTGAGCATGTCAGGGGTCTGGCTCTTGGGTATTGCTCAGATTACGCTCACAGCCACCACATGGGTGGCAGCACACTGGGTCACACATGAGCGTCATTTCTACAGGATGCATGGGCTCACATCAGTGACACTCCACCTCACTGGGTACCTCTTACCAATCAGGGAAAAGGCCTATACCTCACCACTGGAATCAACTGTCAACATCCATTAGTAGTGTCACTGCCTTGGGTTGGGAAACGTGATTACCCAGGCTGAAAGCAGTATCATTTTGGGTGGACTACAAAACACCAGTAGAGTTTAGCATTCTTTTGAAAAGAAACATGCCATAATCATGTATAGAACTTGGTCAGGAGACACCTGACACAGATAGCTTGAATCAGAAAACATATTGAGATTGCCAAATAGGTAAAATGAGGAGCAGGTTGTCCCATGGGCACTTTGCAAGGAACTCTGACCATACAATAGGCCAGGCTAATATAAAGTAACTCACTTAACATTGTAAGCTCATTAACATAAGAGGTTTTCTCTTTCAGGATCGAGGGGGCAGGGAAATCTATAGTATGAAGAAAAGGGCTCCCCAATCAACCATAGAGCATGCAGTTACTTGAAGCCACTGTTGTACAACATTTTGCTATTACCATTTGATATAAACCGATTAAAAAATATATTTATTTTGTACATAATAGACACAGTTATGAGTTCTTCTTCATCTTCAGGAGTGATTTGAGCTTTACAGGGTGGTACTCAGTGCCTTTTTTGTGCCAATAGTTACCGTTGGGGCTTACCGGCACGTATTTTTGGAATCCAGCACTTATTTTTCTCTTCCAGGGAATACTCATCAATAGTCATAAGCACTTAATAGTCCCGCCCATGGGCGGGGACCCCAGAGCATTAACAAAAATATATGTATTTATATATATTGCGGTGTACATGCTCGAATGTAACTGCGGGCTGCGTTACATCGGGAGCACTAAATTGCAAGTGCACCTGCAAATTCTCCAGCACCTCAGAGCCATAGTCAACAATGACCCAGCCTACCCCGTAGCCAGGCATTTTAAGGAGATGCATAATAATAATCTGAGCACCTCCGTTATTCAGTCATTGATTGCATCCACCACTGAGACGGGGTGGCAACAGGGAGACGCTTTTGAGGCAATTGGAGAGTAGATATATTCTGCAGTTTAACACCAAGGCGCCTGCTGGTCTCAACACCACGGAGGATCTGCACCATTTCCTGTAACATAGCATTGCATTCACATCCTTAGTGATCATACCATCACATTTCACCCTCACTCACACTTTCAACTTTTGTTGTATTAAGTGGCAGCTTTGTTTTGCATTTATGCAGTTATTTAGTTTGTTTGCATCTTTACTGTACCGAGGCTAGACGCGCACATCTTATCACTAGCCTTTGTTCACATGCAGTGCTTTCACTTTGTGCTTTATGAGACGCGCCGAGAGCAGGGAGTTACTGACAGACAGACTGTTGTGCTAGGTCTTGCGTTTCTAGTTGTGAGCAATCAGTAACACTAACATGATTGCTTACAAGGGGCATGCTTTCCGTTTTAATTTGTACTTACACGATCGGTTGGCTGCATCTGGGGACGCCATATGCTCTTGTACCAGCTTCCACGATGCATGTGTGGGAAGACTGAGGCAATCACCGGCTTAATCAGATAGTTGACAGTTTTATAGTCTGTTTTCACTGGTGTTACTAACTGTAGTAAACATGATGTCACACATGTGCTTTACTGCGTCTTGCCCACAGTCACACGCTGCAAAACTACTCAGTCATTGCAATGAACGTAGTAAAAACACTGCCACTCACACATATATATAAATACCACTCATTCACCAGTACTGCGCTATGTGATCAAGGCCGCATGTCTGTCGGCCGAAACGCGTCATTTGGACACTTGATGCTTGAATAAATCATCATTTAACTCTCAACTTTGCCTTTGGAGTCTGGTTCCTGGTGTTGCGCCTTTCTTTGGATGGTGGCACCCCTGGGATCCTGCTGTGGAATATATATATATATATCTATATATATCTATATATAGATATATTCACTGAAAAAACCATGGGTTTCACACACGTTATAGTTAGGAATTAGCATTTAAAAAACCTTAGAAATTCAATGAAAAATCCAAAGGTTTCACACAAGGCCAGCAAAAGGTAAATGCACCCTTAGTGACTTGCAAGCTGTGTAAGCGTGTACTTTCAAGAGGTAATCCTGACAGGAAGTATTCCTTTGGGAATCACACCATGATGAGACACCTTAAGGATGTACACAGAAGGACACATGCTCGACTTACTGAAGGTAACCCTTCAGTAAGTCAACCAAGCACATCCACAGCAGCTCAGCCTGGACCATCATCTGCAGGGCCGAGTCCTTCTTCTGCAGGTCAGGTGAGCCCTTCATCTGTGGGGGGAGCATCTCCTTTTTCTGGTCCTCTGGAAATTAACCCTCGGTTTGCGAGGGTTGAAGTACGGTGCGCCACTTGTCACGATCTAATTACTTATAGGCAGACCAGTATGTCCCTAGTGAACAATAAAATAGATCAGCACACTTGTCGTACCGTCTAATATTCCCAATCTTTCTTTCCTCTGTCCCTGCATGAACACAACGGCTCTTTTAAGAGCCAACCTTACCTTTCATCTATTTTTTATATATGTTTTTAAAAACTTTTTTTTTTTTTTTTTTACCGTACGCGTACGGTACGCGTAATTTTTTTTTTTTTTTTTTTAAAACACTAAGGGCCTCATGTAGGTAAATAAATTTTACCGGTTCTTAAATACCGAGCCGTACCGAATCGGTAAATTAGAATCGGTAAGTTACATGTAGGTAAAAATTCGGTAACAGTTACCGATTCGGTAACAGTCGGTAAATACGAATCGGAATTCACCGATTCGGTAAATACCGAGGTGATAATTACCGAATCGGAAAATACCGAGGTGGTATCTACCGAATCGGAAAATACCGAGGTGGTATCTACCGAATCGGAAAATACCGAATCGGTACGTACGGATTCGGTAAATAACATCACATGACTTGACGAAACAGCTAATCCTGTGCAACGACAGCCCACCCAACCAGGAACTGCCCACACCCAGGCAGGTGTACACAATTAGCCGAAGTGGCCACACCCAGGCAGGTGTACATAATTAGCCGACCCTGGAGAGGCTCGGAGTGCAGAGGAGAGGCAGGGAGCAGTTGCATGTGCGAGCGGGAAACGAACAGCATGTCCAGCCAGAGCACACAGAAAGACGGAGGGGAAAGGAGGAGGAAGCTCAAATTCAGCCCCAAGGAACTCCAGGTGCTGGTGGAGGAGGTGGTGAAGCAGCACCAGAAGCTGTTTGGGAGGCAATCCCTGCAAGTGCCTGAGGCCGAAAAGCGCAACATATGGCTGGCCATCCAGGCGCAGGTCAATGCTGTGGGAGTGACCCACAGGGAAATTGAGGTCCTCAAAAAGCGCTGGTATGACCTGAGGATTGTGACCAAGAGGAAGATGGGCGACATCCAGAAGGAGGCCAGCCAGACCGGAGGTGGAACCAACAGGGCACCTGCCCTCACCGAACTGGAGGAGCTGGTGGCGGCCACACTCGAGCAAGAGAGCGTCGTGGGTCTTGGGGACGCCGACAGCTCTGCCAGAGCCGCAACACACCAAGGTAAGACGAAAGCACAGCAATGTAGCCGCCCCTACCCCTATCCCACATCCCCCATTGTGACACGAGAATCACACTGCAGTCCACACGTGTCAGTGCAGACAGGCAATGCATTCCGGGAGATGTAGTCAGGGCAACACTAACCATGACGTAAATGTCACAGGGCAACAAGGCATGTCACGCACTCGAGGCACAAGGAGACAGAGGACAGATTGGAATGTGAAATGATTTATTGTGACGCTTGCAATGCAGCCCTTCGGGGACACTGAGCCAATGTTGTTTTTCTGTCCACAGATGTGACATCATGCAGTACAGGGCATGCTGCAGGGGAGACGGCACACCGGCCACAAAAATCACCTCTAGCCAGCACGAGTGCAGACCAGGGAGCAGGCCCACTTGCAGCCGCACCACCTACGCAGCCAGCCTCGCCGCACACAGAGCCAGCATCACCTCACCGAGAGCCAGCATCACCACCACCAGAGCCAGCATCGCCACTCATGTTCGATTCACCGGCCACATCTCCGCTTGCAGGTGTGAGAATGAGGAGGCGTCCAGCAGCCAGGCTACGAGCCTTAGACACCTCGTCAGACGACAGCATGGGCCCAGAAGACCGCACCGGGCCCCAGGAAGGGAGCCATCCCACTGTGCCCCAAACATCACAGGCAGCACAGACGGGAGCAAGAGGGCGCCGCAGGTCGCGTGTCCAGAGTCCACCAGCACCCACTGACGGCCATGGTGTCTTCTTGGGGCTCGAGGGCCAAATGTTGAAGCAACAGCGCCTGCAATCAAAGGCAGTAATGTCAGTCAAGAGGCACATGCGGGTGATGAGGACAAGCTTAGTCAACATGGACACAAACATTGGCGGCATGGCTGCGGGCATTCGGGACATGTCCCAGTCAATCCAGCAGTTGTGCAGCAAATTAGATGCTGACATCGAAGCACGGCGCCGGGAACGCCAGAGAAGGGACACTACCAGCAGGGCACTCAACCGTCTGGCAACTGCGACTTCCCTACTTTGCCGGCGCTCTGTGACGATGCAGGAGGGCCTAACACAGTGCTGCAGCGACCTGTCACGGGGGATGGTGCAGGTGACAAGTGCACTAGGGGTGCTATTGACAAGTCAGGCGTCGACAACTGCTGCAGGGGATGCTGCGGAGAGCATCGACACCAGCAGCAGCATCACACCCCCCGTCCCCGAAGCACGCAGGAGCAGCAGGCGGCTTGGGGTTGGCTCTAGTGAGGATGCACAGGCCGTGCAATCCACCACTGCAGCGCGTATGCGCAAACATTGATGTGGCCCTGCTTATCCACTTGCCATTGGGTGACGTAACCCTGGACATACTCATTGTATAGATGGCATATTGCCAGATTGGCCTGTTCATGTGTTCATGGCGTGGTGCCACATTAAACTACGTCATGACTTCTCACGACTCGCTGTGTCCCCTCACTTACTCAGAAATAGTTGCATGTGATCTCTGCCCGTCTCTCTCTCCCATCGATTGCAGTTGGCACTCTAGCTGCGCTGCCCTCTGGCTGGCCTGACTCATCCTCGTTGTCCTCAAAATATGTTAGTTCCACATCTGTACCTTTTTTCGTGGCAAGGTTGTGCAGCATTGCACAAGTGGCAATTATCTTGCAGCAGGTGATGGGTTTGTACTGGCGTGCGCCTCCGCTCTTGTGGAGGCAGCGGAACCTGCTCTTCAGCAGTCCAAACGTGCGCTCCACCACATTGCGTGTAGATTTGTGTGCCACGTTGTATCGTCTCTCACTCTGGGTTGCTGGGTGTAGGTAGGGAGTGAGGATGAATGAACGGCATGCATATGCACTGTCGCCTGGATGAGTAAAAGGGAACCATCAGTTACATGCCTCTATACACTCTGATTTGCAGGTTTCAAGGGGCGTCACTGTTACTTACCCAGCAGGTATCCCTCTCCGAATTCTCCGGCTCTCAGTCGTGTGTAGATCCCACTATTCTGGAAGATGTAAGAGTCGTGGGTGCTCCCAGGAAACTTTGCAACAATATCTGTGATGATGTTCCCTGCATCACAGATCACCTGCACATTGATGGAGTGGGTGGACTTCCTGTTCCTGTAGATGTGCTCTGTGTCAGCTGGAGGACAGATTGGGATGTGTGTACCATCAATACAGCCGATGACATGGGGGAACTGTGCCATGTGATAAAAGTCTGTTTTTGTTTTCTGCAGTGCAGCCTGTGTGTTTGGGAAGCTGATGTAGTGGTGCATTCTCTGCATCATGGCATCCAGGAACTTCCTGAAGAAACGTGACAGGCAACTCTGGGATACCCCACCCACCGCAGCTATCACCACCTGATAACTGCCGGATGCCAACAGATGTAGGCTGCAGAGCACCTGCACATGTGGGGGTATGGCGTGCGCCCTTCTTATTGGCTGGTCCAGGACTGGGTGAAGGTCCCTGATTAAGTCCATGATGGTTTCGGGGTGTAGCCTGTACCTCTCATGTATCTCTGCATCAGTCAGCTGGAATAGTGTGATGCGCTGTCTGTAGATTTGTTCCTCCCGTCGCCACACCCTCAGTCCTGCTGCCTGTAGACGTAGGCGCCTTGCAATGACGTACATGGCGGCCATGTTGTCCACGCTGTTGCATTTTGGGATTGCTTATGTGCATTGTTGATGGTTACCACCTGCTTTCCATCCGTGTTAATTACCGACTCTTATTTACCGATTTTCCTGGATTTCTTAATTACCGACTGCTCCTACATGTCATTTTCAATTTTTACCACTTCATATTTACCACTTCATATTTACCGATTCGTTAATAATGTATTCGGTAAATATGAATCGGTATTTTAGAATTCGGTAACTATGAATCGGTATTTACCGCCTCATATTTACCGAAAAGTGGTTTTTGGACTCCTACATCTCACTTGTCTGAATACCGGTCGGTAACGGCATATTTACCGAAAATCGGCCGTTACCGACCGGTATTTGGCTACCTACATGAGGCCCTAAAAATCAATTATCATTTTACAAGATCCTTGAGAGACTACAATTAAAAACTGAAAATGTGATTGTAGAGAAGTGGAAAAAAGGGACCATGACATTATTGACTTACCATACCCACTCAAAAAAAGATTTATTCATTTAAATTTTTTTTTAATTGCTTTAAAAATGGTTCTAGTTTTCGAAAATTTTCTATCTCAATCTGAAAAAAAAGAAAAAAGTATTAATATTTAATAAAACATTTTATAATACAGTACACATATTTACATATTTTTCAAAAAATATTTTTGCCTTTTTTTTGCTGTTTTCAGAAAATATTGCATTTCACTATAAATTGTGAAAGCAATTGCATTCATCATTTAACAGCAGGCAAAAAAAAATTAACAATCTCAAAGATTGTTTTAAAAAAGCCCACAATCTCTTTTTGCATAAACATAACTTTTTAGAAATGCATAATATTCTTAAAAAATATCATCTAATATCAATACTTATTTCTTCAAAATACCGTCTGATATTTTTGTTTCAGAAGTATAATCACAATAATATATCTCAAATAACTCCACAATACATCTGGTTCCATTTCCTTTAGACCAAATAGTAATTTTAAAATTCTTTTTTTGTTTAATTTCCAATGGTAATCCAATAAAAATCTAAAGTTTAAATTGTACAGATGTCACCGATTCTCTGTAACATTTTGGTTTCCGAAAGATTAATTAATAATTAAATAAGTCCACAATAGAATTGTTTACTTTTCCGCATGGCCAAATAGTAATTTTAAAAATCTTTTTTGAAAAATTTTCCAATGGCAATCCAATAACATTCCAAAATTTAAATTGTACAGATGTTACCGATTTTTTCTAAATTTTTGGTTTTCCAAAGTTTCCTTAAAAAATGGAAAAATTCCACATTACAATTGGTTACCTTTCCATTAGGCCAAATGATAATTTGTTAAATCTTTTTATTTGTAAATTCCAAATGGTAATCCAATAAAATGGTAAAATTGTTTTGTCCAGATGTTGTCAAATCTCTCTAAAATTTAGGTTTCAGGAAGATTAGATAGGAATTTGCTAAATCAAAAGGCAAACGTTGCTTAAAAATCAATTGGGAATCATTACACAGTGTCCAGCCTTTTTCACATTTAAGATAAACTGTGTAATGACCAGAAGTTACAGTAGGTCCATCATGGAAAATTATTGCAACTGTTACAAAAGTTTTTCCTGAAATTGATAATTGCTGTCCTGTAAACTTCTTTATTAAAGTATCCAATTTTGAACCATCAGCTCTACATCGTTGCATCATTAAAATTACATACTGTCTGTATTCCTTTAAAATTAATGTTGAAAACATGTCAGATTTACACTCACCGCATTGCATGCTATGATTAGCATCTTTAACTAATTTTGCAAAAGTGACTGTTTTACTCTCTGGCAATGTTAAATAAATAAACCTTTCAGAATCAACATTAGAGCCACATATATTATAACAGTTTTCACAACTATGTTCCCATTTATAAGAGAGACCAAACATATTTTCAATGGGAACCCCTTCTTCTTCCAGTACCTGAAGAAAATAAATCAAGAATTCCTGTGCGTCTTGCTGTACATTTTGAGAAAACTGTGTTCGTCCTGAACATACATCTAAAACTTTTCTAATTTCAGTAGCACTTTCTATTTGAGTTTTATCATTACTCAGCTTTTCAAAAAGGAGACTCAGCACAGAACAGAATCTTTTTCCCTGATTTACTATTATCTGCTCTTGCAAACTTTCCAGATAAAATGCAACATTCAGCACTACATTAGCGTAGCAGTTGACACCAGAGCTATTTTCAAAATAACATCCTACAACCTGTTCTTCATTTTCCTTATTCTTTTTGCTTGCAATTACATCACTCCTCTTTTTTTTCCTCCTCTCTACATCTTCATTACAGATATTCTCATTTCTCCTTTTACGAGAAACTACACGTTTCTCCAACACAGGATACTGACCTAAATGAGGAGCATAGCTTCTTCTTAATCTATTATACTCCTTTACACAATTTGTATCAGCACTAACTTTTGAATCATCAAAGTCTATCATGAATAAACCTGATAATGTTTTCACTCGTGACAAAGCAACATATGCCATACCTTCTTTGAACACAGTTGAACCAATGTTCACAAATGCACAATCTACAGTCAATCCTTGAGACTTGTGAATAGTTACAGCATATGCTAGCGAAAACGGAAACTGCTTCCTACGTACATATAAGTCTTTCACAAGCATGAAACGAACTGAACAACGACAAATGTCTTTAACTTCTTCTATCTGATCAAATTTTATTTTTAAACATTCAATTCCATCTTTTTTCTGATAATTAATAAAACCCACAACTCTTCCCATAGCTCCATTAACTAAACCTTTTTCAACATCCAAATTTCTCCTTAAAAATACTCTACAGTTCATGCAAACATATAGATTTTTTTCTAATCCAGCTGTTTTGGAAATGTTCTTCTCTAGTGAATCCAATTTTTTTTTCAGTGTGCCTGTTAATGTGACAGTAATTCTTCCATCCTCAATTTTGTCCACTGCTTCCAATTTCCTGATATCTTCCTTTTCCAATTTCAAAAGCTCCTCATTGAATATTGAGCATTCACGTAGAGTTGGCATTAAGCAGATGACACTTTTGTTTTCTGCAATGTTCTTGTATATCTTCTCTGCAACTATTTCTTCCTTTGGAAATAAATTATGTAGCAGCCGACTCTGTAATGCTTTTTTGCCAGCTTCTGTGAGTAGTCCAATCCTGATATCTTTCAGAATACTTCCATATTCTTCATCGTTTGCTTGCCTCATATTAGTTGTAAGTTCCTTGTACTCAAAGAAGGACCAAATATTTGTATTACCGATGCTTCCCAATGACTTCTTCGTGTCTTCATGTGTCACAGTATTAAACACTGGTTGTCCTTTAACTGGAGAAAGTTGCAAAAGATCTCCAAAAACTATGACGTGTTTTCCTCCAAATAACACGTCATAGTCTGTCTTCAGAATTTGCTGCATTCTTAAATGCACAAAGGCAAGCATTAAGTTTGATACCATGCTCACCTCATCAATAATGAGAACTTGCATCTTCTTCAATACTCTTGAAACTTCCAAGCATGCTTCTCCAGTTAGCTTGTTGTATTGTATTTTGTTCTCATGCTCCACTGGTAACATTAGCAAACGATGTAAAGTGATTCCTTTTATGTTATATGCTGCTAACCCAGTTGGAGCAGTAACCACACAAGACAAAGTAGAATCCGTTTTTTGCTGTAGGTAGCTTCTGATGACTTTTATTAGGAAACTTTTTCCAGTTCCAGCTTGTCCGCTTACATACATCCTGATTGGATGAAATGATGTGCATGAGCACTCTTTTTTTTCATGTAGAAATCCGTGATCAATTTTTTTTCTGATCTCTTCATAAATTTGTTGCTGCTCTTCGTTCAGTTGTCTTTCCAAATTTTGTAAGTCTATAAATTCTCCTTGAGCTTGATTCATAGCCGTTTCCACTTCATTCATGGCTATTGATGCTTCATTTTCAACGATTGGTTGTCCTAGGGGATCTTGACTGAGTGTTCCTGAACTTTGGCTGTCCTGAGAACTGTCTCTAGCTATTTCTGCTGCAATTGTAGTTTCCTGTTCAATTTCTTCATTTAACATTTGCAGATAAGTTGTGAATGTATTGCATTGTATGCTGTCTTTGCAAGCATTAAAAGAATCTTCATAGCTTTGAAATTCTCCCAGTAGTTCATCCTCTGTACGCCATGGTTTAAACAGCTGTAAAAGAGCCAAGTAGTAAAATTCCTTTTTGTCAGTAGTGTCACAACTCAGCTTCCGGTGATTTATCAAACTTCCTTTTGTTTGCTTCACCAAACATCCTTCCTCACCAATGACTTTATATTTTCCATTGTTGATGTCTTCTGCGGCTTTCCGTGAATAAATGTAGTTCTGCAGCACTTCATAGAGACACATGTTCTCCAGATGATGACTTCTCTTGGGATAATATGTGTCCAACATGTTTGATTTCAAAATATCTGTACTTTCTGGGTCATTCTCGGCCAAATATTCAATTTCTCCAACAGATTTCAGTACCCGATTTCTCATTGCTGCAAGGCCTAAACTTGCCCAAATTATTCTTCTTGATTTCGAGTAGAGACTTGCAGAAGATAACCTATCTGAACATTCGTAGGATCCAATTTCTCGATGCGATAACATCTTCAAACTGAAACTGTACAGCTTCTTACTGACAGTTTTCTCGTGAGAAATCTCTTCCCACATTTCCTTCAATTCTGTCTTTTCTGATTTCGTAATGTAAGACGTTACATATCGAGCAACAGCAATGGAATTGTCAGCTACATACTGTATATCCATGTTAGCGTTCCACATGGATAAAATCACTGGTTTGTAGTCATTTATATTTTTTGATTCTTCTTTTCTTTTAAGGTTGTAGGTATTCTTAGGTGATTTTCTTGTGATAGTATGTCTCAAAGATGACATAAAACTGTTAACTCTTCCATTTGAAAGAACAGGTCTAGGAAATCCAAATCGACATTTAGTGTAGTATTTATCTTTGCTCTTGTATTTCCGTCGACAGTATTTTCCACACCGATGACTTTGGAAACGTAAAACTTGCTCCTTTAACTTTTTCTCTTCTGTGCTTTTTGGTATAGCACATGTTGCATATTCTTCAATGTAAGATAACACTGCTTCATCAGCATCTGTTCCAAACTTTGGGGCATCCTTAATCCACAACAGCATATGAATATGAGGAGCACCTCTTGCCTGGTACTCTTTTCTCCAAAAGAAATCCACTACTTCTCCTAGAGGTGGATTTTTTTTATTGCAGATGAAGGACATCATAGCCTCAAATCTATGATTGAAATATCTGCAAACATTAACCGGATCCAATGAGCACAGTTCTCCTGCTGTCTTGTATTCGATGTTTTTAATGTTTGAATTTGCCTCTCGTAGAAAATCCAGTAAATCATCCCAAGCGTACTCCGCACAGCTTAGGGTAAGGAACCATGTTGGTGTTCCTAAATTCCGTAACATGCATTTTAATTCACCATGGCGTCGGTACCAATATTCATTTGTCCCACGCTGACAAGCCATCAGATTGATCAGTTGTGTTTCCAAATGATCATCTCGGTGCTGCACTTTCTCCATAAAATCCTTAGCAGACACATTTTGTAAATGTACTCCACTTTTTAAAATGTGATTTACTGCATAAGACAGTGCAGACAAGTCGCTTTCAAATAAAAGATGGAACAAATAAGGAATACTTTGTCGAAATCTGGGATCTTCAGCATATAGTCTTGTAGTCCGATACTCAGAAGCTGGAATCTGTTCCGGACGTTCATCGTATCGTCCTCCTTTTCCTTTAGGAAACAGCTGGGGAAAACATCGAGCTTCCAAGCTCTCCTCCCATACACTCACGGGAGTTCCTTTTGCTTTCTTCATCTGAAACAGATCAATATTGTCTCCCATAACTTCTTTTGAATGAAGAGGATGTATACTAAAATGTTCATAAATTTCTTCTTCCTTTGACTTGTCCACTTTTTCAATTTGTCCAGTTGGTGTTTCTGTGTCTTCTTGTAAATCTTCTTCTTCTTCTTCTTCTATATAAATTGATTCATACCATTTGTTATTCCTTTTCAAATACAAATTTGCTCTTTGTACTTTCCGTACATCTACCAGCTCCTGCCAAATCTTCTTATTCTTTGTAGGTACACCATTAACCAGAATAATTAATGGTTCAGTTTCCAAAGTATCCGCATCAATAGTTTCCATATTTTTTTTCAAATCCAAGGGCAAATACACCACTCTACCTTTTAAACCTCTCAGTAAATCTGAAGGAGGTGATTTACCAGTTTTGGGCTCCATACGTACTATGGTCTGGAACGGATGAACACATTGAATGAGTATAGACTCATATGTATTTAATTCAGAAAGTTCAGCAGGAATAGCATCCAATTCTAAATTATTATGTACAGCTCTGGTCGGCATTCTATTTTCCTCTAACTTGTTGTAACAGTATTTACAAATACGCTGAACTTCACCCAATTCAAAACAATTTTCAAGAAATATATATGTGGCAAAATCCTTCCACTTATAATTATCTTCATTTTCACTCTTTCTGTAGAGATCAACATACCTGGTTTGTTTTCTATAATGAGTTCTGCGGCAACAAATACAAGTAACATTTGGTCTTTCATTAGAGATTATTGCAAATTTTGTTATGTGATCATTAAATGTCTTACTTACAGAGGGTTCTACATTCTCTTCCACTTCTTCCTCATTTACTGTGTCCTTCTCTGCACTGTTTTGTTCAGGACCAAAGTAACAAAACTGAATTTCATCAACAACCTTCTCTACATCTGATACCGTTCCACGGAACAGAGCCCTATTCAATTCATCTAACTTTATTGCTGGACTTTTAGCAAAATACAACCGTCTCACAAACTTTCTCATTTCAGTATGATGAACAGCCAGCATCCTAAAATGATGGAAAACACTATTACACACTTTTCTAGATAGACAAGCCAGAGAATGACCCTGCAAACCAGTATTCTCTCTCACTCTGCATGGATCCAAACTTTGAAGCACCTTAATCTTCTGTTTTACACTTTTTTTGCTATATTCTCTTAGAAACTCACGAAATTTATCAATAGATTCCTGACGCACAGTGCAAATACTACTACAATTCCAAGTGTACACTGGGGCTTTAGGACGTCTCCCCATAGCCTCATCCGCCATCACTTGTACCTCATCTCTTGGAACCATTATCTCCTTCTCCATTATGCAACCATTTTTCACTTCATAAGCACGACCTCTGGTGTCAACTGCATGCAGCAAACTATTACTTTGAAATTAACTCTCTTCATTAAAAAAAGGTTCACTACTTGAACTATGCATCCATTTTCCTAAAAACACTTTACAAAAGTTTGTTCTGTTCACTACTCTTTTCCTTTTGCTATGTGATTTCAGTACATTAACCATTTTGTCTAATGTACGCATCCTATTCAAAATTAAAATGAATAGTTTCCTTTTTAATTCTAATGCCTTTGCTGCAATGGCTTCAATTTCTTTTTTTCTCTTATAAAACTTTGCCTTTTGCTTATATTTCTTCACATCCTTTATCAAATTGGACATAACTCTTCTCTGAAACATTTTTCTACGTATCTCTTTAAACGCTGTTTTTCTGTTTAAGTTTATCTTTTTAGTTGCAGAAGGTATATTTGCATTAACTAAATTCTCAATTTTTTCCTGTGCTTTTCGATTGAAATCATTCTTTCCAGTACAGACATTTTGTACATTTTTCCTTTTTTTGAATATGTTCCTTAGAAAAATTTTTGTCTGCTTACCAGAAGATTTTTTCTTCTTCCCAACATGAGCATCTTCAACTAACTTAGGTCCTCCAGTTGTCTTCAAATATAGGTTTTTTTTGTGGTCTTTTTTTACTCTGGATTTTGTAGGCATCTTAAATTTTGTTCACTGCTCTTCAGCAATACCTGAAAAAAACTAAAAAAAAATTCCTTTATTTCAATTAAATATATTACTACATTTGTTTTTACATTAGTCACAAAACGAAATTTCTTTGCCAATTTGAAAGCACACTTACTGCTCTTTTTTTTGGCAAGTGATAATCACTTTTACAGACTGACACATTATGAATCCACTTTTCAGATTTTTTAAAAAGCACATGTCCAAACTGCTTTTTCAGACCAGCACCATTTGTAACCTGGGTGACTGCCTACACTCCAGCAAGGGCAACCAGCCTTAATGATGCTGAATGTATTTGCATTACTGACTGAAACCTCAAACCCCACTCGCTTGTGAATACTGTGCATGATTCCACATGGTAAGCAGCTGGGTGTGTGCTAAGAGTCTGCTTCTGCACCAAAAAACTGGCTCCCCCTTTCCTTCTAATGCAACTGTGAAATCACCAGAGCAATACGCAATAAATCTCTGCCTGTAATTCCTATTTGCACACAGAGTCATGTTTTCACATTAGTCACAAAACGAAATTTCTTTGCCAATTTGAAAGCACACTTACTGCTCTTTTTTTTGGCAAGTGATAAACACTTTTACAGACTGACACATTATGAATCCACTTTTCAGATTTTTTAAAAAGCACATGTCCAAACTGCTTTTTCAGACCAGCACCATTTGTAACCTGGGTGACTGCCTACACTCCAGCAAGGGCAAACAGCCTTAGTGATGCTGAATGTATTTGCATTACTGACTGAAACCTCAAACCCCACTCGCTTGTGAATACTGTCCATGATTCCACATGGTAAGCAGCTGGGTGTGTGCTAAGAGTCTGCTTCTGCACCAAAAAATGGCTCCCCCTTTCCATCTAATGCAACTGTGAAATCACCAGAGCAATACTCAATAAATCTCTGCCTGTAATTCCTATTTGCACACAGAGTCATGTTTTCACATTAGGCCCTTAAACGAAATTTCTTTGCCAATTTAAAAGCACACTTACTGCTCTTTTTTTTGGCAAGTGATAAACACTTTTACAGACTGACACATTATGAATCCACTTTTCAGATTTTTTAAAAAGCACATGTCCAAACTGCTTTTTCAGACCAGCACCATTTGTAACCTGGGTGACTGCCTACACTCCAGCAAGGGCAAACAGCCTTAGTGATGCTGAATGTATTTGCATTACTGACTGAAACCTCAAACCCCACTCGCTTGTGAATACTGTCCATGATTCCACATGGTAAGCAGCTGGGTGTGTGCTAAGAGTCTGCTTCTGCACCAAAAAATGGCTCCCCCTTTCCATCTAATGCAACTGTGAAATCACCAGAGCAATACGCAATAAATCTCTGTCTGTAATTCCTATTTGCACACAGAGTCATGTTTTCACATTAGGCCCTTAAACGAAATTTCTTTGCCAATTTGAAAGCACACTTACTGCTCTTTTTTTGGCAAGTGATAAACACTTTTACAGACTGACACATTATGAATCCACTTTTCAGATTTTTTAAAAAGCACATGTCCAAACTGCTTTTTCAGACCAGCACCATTTGTAACCTGGGTGACTGCCTACACTCCAGCAAGGGCAAACAGCCTTAGTGATGCTGAATGTGTTTGCATTACTGACTGAAACCTCAAACCCCACTCGCTTGTGAATACTGTGCATGATTCCACATGGTAAGCAGCTAGGTGTGTGCTAAGAGTCTGCTTCTGCACCAAAAAATGGCTCCCCCTTTCCATCTAATGCAACTGTGAAATCACCAGAGCAATACGCAATAAATCTCTGCCTGTAATTCCTATTTGCACACAGAGTCATGTTTTCACATTAGGCACAAAACAAAATTTCTTTGCCAATTTGAAAGCACACTTACTGCTCTTTTTTTTTGCAAGTGATAAACATTTTTACAGACTGACACATTATGAATCCACTTTTCAGATTTTTTTAAAAGCACATGTCCAAACTGCTTTTTCAGACCAGCACCATTTGTAACCTGGGTGACTGCCTACACTCCAGCAAGGGCAACCAGCCTTAGTGATGCTGAATGTATTTGCATTACTGACTGAAACCTCAAACCCCACTCGCTTGTGAATACTGTGCATGATTCCACATGGTAAGCAGCTGGGTGTGTGCTAAGAGTCTGCTTCTGCACCAAAAAATGGCTCCCTCCTATTTGCACACAGAGTCATGTTTTCACATTAGTCACAAAACGAAATTTCTTTGCCAATTTGAAAGCACACTTACTGCTCTTTTTTTTGGCAAGTGATAAACACTTTTACAGACTGACACATTATGAATCCACTTTTCAGATTTTTAAAAAAGCACATGTCCAAACTGCTTTTTCAGACCAGCACCATGTGTAACCTGGTTGACTGCCTACACTCCAGCAAGGGCAACCAGCCTTAGTGATGCTGAATGTATTTGCATTACTGACTGAAACCTCAAACCCCACTCGCTTGTGAATACTGTGCATGATTCCACATAGTAAGCAGCTAGGTGTGTGCTAAGAGTCTGCTTCTGCACCAAAAAATGGCTCCCCCTTTCCATCTAATGCAACTGTGAAATCACCAGAGCAATACGCAATAAATCTCTGCCTGTAATTCCTATTTGCACACAGAGTCATGTTTTCACATTAGTCACAAAACGAAATTTCTTTGCCAATTTGAAAGCACACTTACTGCTCTTTTTTTTTGCAAGTGATAAACATTTTTACAGACTGACACATTATGAATCCACTTTTCAGATTTTTTAAAAAGCACATGTCCAAACTGCTTTTTCAGACCAGCACCATTTGTAACCTGGGTGACTGCCTACACTCCAGCAAGGGCAACCAGCCTTAGTGATGCTGAATGTATTTGCATTACTGAGTCCAACCTCAAACCCTTAAACTATTCTTTTATTATACCAGTACACCTTAATTTATTGTGAAAACATAGTCTATATTATTTTACTTGTTCCTCACATTTAAATTTCTCCCAAAACAGAAAATAATAAACACAACTTCAACAAAAAGAATTGCATTTCTATTATTCATTTCTTAATTTACCATATACATCCCCTCTCAAACTCTAAACTCACCTTTAAAATTAGTTAGTTGTGAAAGAAATGTGGCACTCAAACAGCAGATTATCAGAGCCAGGATCTCTGTTCTCTACACCTCTCTCCTCTCAGCAGAACCAGATAATGGCAAACGTTCCCTCTCTTTTTCCACACATATACATGTTAGTTTCAAATCTCAGTGCTTGCCCCTTTTTTTCAAATGTAATCACACATTTCTATTGGTTGAAAACCAACCCTTTTCCAAAAGTACCCTTCCCCCAACTTGACTTCTGCCTAGTACCCTTCCCCCAACTTGACTTCTGCCTGCTACCATAGCAACAGTTCATGGAACACTGCTGTGTGGAGTTAGGTCAGAAGTTCACCAAACAATGTTTCAATTCCACAGAGCAAGAGTGCTTGACTTTTCAAACCTAACAGCAAATCCATAGTACTGTTCTTTGGTAACACATTTTTCTGTACCAATACAAAACATGCTTCTATTAATTTACACATACAGCCTAGTTTTTATTCTAGAATGGTATGAAACAGCCAATCAGTTCTTTTGTTTTTGAAAAAAATATGTATGCCTCCATTTCCAAACTGTCTTTCTTTTCTTATTGCCATTCTACTGAAAGACACCTCCTGAGTGCATCCAGTTCTCCTTTGAAGATGTTCACAGTGTGGATTGTAGGGCACAGCTATGTCTTCTGGAGTGAAAGGTATGCAGAGAAAACAGATATGGTGAGAGACCTTGCTTTGCCAAATGTAGACATTAAATGGATTGGTCAGAGAGGGTTAAAGTGGCACCAATTGATGCCATTGGTGAAATCCTTCATGCACATCCAACACCCTGACCTCATAATAGTGCACTGTGGTGGCAATGACCTAGGCACTTTGACTGGGGTAGGTCTGGAAATGCTTATGAAGGAGACCTTTGCACAACTGTTTTCACTTTTCCCTAAAACTGCCTTTGTGTTTTCTAACATATGCCAAAGGCAAAAATGGAACTGGTCCAATCATTTCTGTCCGCAGATTGACAAAGCAAGAAAGCACGTCAACAAATCTGTTTCTGCTTTCCTCCGTGACTATGGTATGGGTTCCATTTACCACAACAACTTGCGTTATGACATGCAAGACATTTATAGAGGAGATGGTGTGCACTTCAATGATGAAGGGAACAGAGTCTTCCTCTTTAACCTTAGACTCTGCATCGGTACTTACTTGTAGGTACCGAAAAACACTTCATAAACACAACGGCTCTTTTTAGAGCCCCCTAATATCTAAACACTTAAATCTGATTTTCATTTCTTTTTTAATTTTTTTTTTACCGTACGCTTACCGTACGCGTACCCCGCGATTTTTTTTAAAATCAATAAATGTTTTCTTTGTACTTTTCTGTCCTTCTTTGACCCCCTTACAAATGTTAGGGGGTCTGTAACTCTCCTCCTTGCCCCCTTTTCAAGATATCACTCTTTTTTTTCTGAGTGAAGCACACGAAATGGCGGCCGCCGCTTCCTGGTTTCGACCGATTCGAATGTTTACTAAGATCTAAGAGCCAATCAGAATCGCGCTCGCGCACGCCACCGTACGCGTACGGTAAGCGTACCGTAAGCGCACCGTAAGCTGGCTCAGATATATATATTGATTTAAAGGCTATTTTCTCATAATCTACTAAACAGATTTACACCAAACCTACAAAAGGCACTTCCTTGACCTGAGGACTACCTCTCTGCCAAATTTCTAGTAATTCTGTTCAGACGTTCGGGCTGTAGCCCTGTCTAAAGGTCCTATGGAAAAATGCATGGGAAAAACGCGGTTTGGTACCCCCTTTTATCTCAGCACCCGCTTGACGAATCACCCCGAGACTTTCAGGGAAGGAGCGGAGCGTAGCGCCCCACCTATTTTGAAAAATTCACGAGGATTCGTCGACCGGCGCCAAAGTTATTCAAAATAGAATGTTGCGGATTTCCTATGGAAACGTGGTCCTAACTATAACTACCTACTGGCGACCGCCAGTAGGTAATATAGATATATATATATAGATATATTAGCTACTGGCGGTCGCCAGTAGGTAGTTATAGTTAGGACCGTGGTTCCATAGGAAATCTCAAAATTCTATTTTGAATAACTTTGGCGCCGGTTGACGAATCCTCGCAAAATTTTCAAAACTAATGGGGCGCTCCGCTCAGCTCCTACCCTGGAAGTTTCGGGGTGATTCGTCAAGCGGGGGCTGAGAAAAAGGGGGGGTCCCAAAACGCGTTTTCTCCATGGATTTTTCCATAGGGACTTTAGTCGCAGCTACAGCCCGAACGGCTGAACAGAATTATGTGAAATTTGGCAGAGAGGTAGCCATAAGGTCCATGAAGTGCCTTTTGCAGGTTTGGTGTAAATCTGTTCAGTATTTCCTGAGAAATTAGCATTTAAATGAATATATATATCTGTAAGCGCGCAGCGTGCGCGCACTGAGCAAGTCCTGTGCGCGCACCATGCCGTGCGCGAGCGCACTTCTGATTGGTTGTTAGACGTCAGTAAACATTCGAATCGGTGGAAATCAGGAAGCGGCGGCCGCCATTTTGTCTCTCGCATAAAGAGGGGGTGATAAACAAAGGGGGAGAACGTGAAAAGGGGGCAGAGTGGGGAGATATTGACCCACTAGGCATTGTAAGGGGGTCACAGTAGGACCTTGTAGGGCAAAAAAAAAGATTTATATTTTGAAAAAAAATATCGCCGAGTGCGCGCACCCAGCGCGCACCCGAAATTTTTTTTTATAAAAAAAAATATATAAAATCGCATTTAAGTGATTAGATATAAGGTGGCTCTAAAAAGAGCCCTTGTGTTTATTGTGTGTTTTTTGGTACCTACAAGTAAGTACCGATGCAGAGTCTAAAGTTCAAGAGGAAGACTCTGTTGCCTTCATCAGTGAAGTGTACACCATCTCCTCTATAAATGTCTTGCATGTTGTAACGCAAGTTGTTGTGGTATATAGAACCCATACCATAGTCTCTGAGGAAAGCAGAAATAGATTTGTTGACGTGCTTCCTTGCTTTGTCAATCTGTGGACAAAATTGGTTGGACCAGTTCCACTTTTGCCTTTGGCATATATTAGAATATACAAAGGCAGTTTGTGGAAAAAGCGACATCAATTGCACAAAGGTGTCCTTAATAAGCATTTCCAGACCTACCCCAGTTAAAGTGCCTAGGTCATTACCACCACAGTGCACAATAAAAAGGTTAGGCTGTGGGAGATGTAGAAAGGTTTTCACCAAAGGCATTAATTGGTGCCACTTTAACCCTCTCTGACCAATCCATTTAATGTCTACATTTGGCAAAGCAAGGTCTCTCACCATACCTCTTTTTTCTGCAAACTTTTCACTCCAGAAGACATAGCTGTGACCTACAATCCACACTGTGAACATCTTCCAAGGAGATCTGGATGCACTCAGGAGGTGTCTTTCAGTAGAAAGGCAATATGAAGTGAAAGACAGTTGAAATATGGAGGCACACATACTTTTTTTAATAAAAAGAACTCATTGGTAGATTCAAACCATTTTACAGTTAAAACTAGGCTGTATGTTTAAATTTTTAAAAGCATGTTTTGTATTGGTTCAGAAAAATGTGTTACCACAGAACATTACTATGGATTTGCTGTTAGGTTTGAAAAGTCAAGCACTCTTGCTCTTTGGATATGAAACATTGTCTGCTGAACTTCTGACCTCTCTCCTCACAGCAGTGTTCCATGAGCTGTTGCTATGGAAGCAGGCAGAAGTCAAGTTGGAGGAAGGGTACATTTGGAAAGGGGTTGAAGTTTTCAACCAATAGAAATGTGTGATTTCATTTGAAAAAAAGTGGGAAGCACTGAGACTTGAAATTAACATGTATATGTGTGAAAAAAGAGAGGGAAACATTGCCATTTACTGGTTCTGGAGAGAGGAGAGAGGTGTAGAGCTCTGATATTCTGACTCTGATAGTCTGCTGTTTGAGTGCCACATTTCTTAAACAACTAACTAATTTTAAAGGTGAGTTATGAGTTTGAGAGGGAAAGTATGTGGTGATTTTTTAGATAAATATTAGAATTGTGAATCTCCTTCAAAAGTTATGTTTTACATTTTGAGGTTTGGGAGATATTTAACTGTTTTGAACTTGTAAGATATTATGGAGTATGTTTTCATCATAAGTTAATGTGTACTGGTAACAATGAGGAATACTGTTTTGTGCCTACCATCAAACCATGAGTCTGTGTGCAGAGAAGAATTGTTGACAGAGATTTAATTTGTGTTGCTGTTGAAAAGTAAGACTTGCAGTTGAAAGAAAAGGACAGCTTCTTTTTAATTGTGATGGTTAGGATTTAGCAGAAATCACTTTGAAAGAAAAGAGAGGAAAATGGCAACACATTTGAAATTAGCATTAGTTCTGTAAGAATTGCAGTCCCAGGAAAGGGGCAGCCTGTGTTTTGTGCCTACCAACACAGCATGAGTCTGTGTGCATATAGGAATTGTTGTCTGAGATTTAATTTGTGAAGTTGTTGTTCTGTAAGGATTGCAGACCCAGGAAAGGGGCAGCCTGTGTTTTGTGCCTACCATCACAGCATGAGTCTGTGTGCATATAGGAATTGTTGTCTGAGATGTAATTTGTGTTGCAGTTGTTCTGTAAAACATGCACTTGCAGGAAAGGGACAGCTTGTTTTCTTCAAATGTGGTGGTTAGCACTGAGCAGAAAACACTAAAACGCAAATGAGAGGTAAAAGCTAAAACATTTGAAACCAACAGGGTAGATTTCCCTTTCAAAATAGCAAAGGCACAGGTAGTTGCCATATGTTCTGGTAACAATGAGGAATACTGTTTTGTGCCTACCATCAAACCATGAGTCTGTGTGCAGAGAAGAATTGTTGACAGAGATGTTTCAAAGGTGTGCTGAAACTATGCACTGTTACATACATCCCAGCAGTCTTCATGCATTTCTCTTGCACCAGACAAAAAACAGTCTCTGTGTGCTGTTTCAGATAGCACTGTGTAACGCAAACACATTCAACGTCACCAAGGCTCATTTCCTTTGCTCTAGTGTAGTCACTCACCCAGATTGCAAATGCTCATGGTATGAAGTAGCTGTTAGGACATGTGCTCTTTTCTGCCTCTGTGATCTACAAGGAAAATGTGTCAGGCTGTAACAGTAATTATCACTTGCTCTACCACAGTAGTAAATGTGCTTTGAAATTGCCAATCAAATTCTGTTTTCTGCTTAGAAGCACACCATGAGGCTGTGTGCACACAGGAATTGTGGCCAGAGATGTAATTTGTGTTGCAGTTGTTCTGTAAAACATGTACTTGCAGGAAAGGGACAGCTTGTTTTCTTCAAATGTGGTGATTAGCACTCAGCAGAAATCACTAAATCGCAAATGAGAGGCAAAAGCTAAAACATTTGAAACCAACAGGGTAGATTTTCCTTTCAAAATAGCAAAGGCACAGGTAGTTGCCATATGTTCAAAACTGAAAATAACCCTTAGCACACATGCACTGTTACATGCATCCCAGCAGTCTTCATGCAGTTTTGGAAGTCTCTTTGCTCATCTGTCTTGCACCAGACAATACACAGTCTCCAGAAACACACTCTTGGCACACACGCAGCAGCTTCTCCAACACTCCCATGAGAAGTACTCAGCTCTGTGTGCTGTTTCAGATAGCACTGTGTAACGCAAACACATTCAACGTCACCAAGGCTCATTTTCTTTGATCTAGTCTAATCACTCACCCTGTAACACATGGTCATGGTCTCAAGGAGCTGTTAGGACATGTGCTGTTTTCTGCCTCTGTAAATGATAATGAAAATGTGTCAGGCTGTAACAGTAATTTGGTACTATCCAGGAACACTGTTTTGTGCCTAAAAACACAGCATGAGTTTGTGTGCATAAAGGAATTGTGGGCAGAGATTTAATTTGTGAAGTTGTTGTTCTGAAAGAATTGCAGTCCCAGGAAAGGGGCAGCCTGTGTTATGTGCCTAAAATGACGGCATGAGTCTGTGTGCGCACAGGAATTGTGGGCAGAGATTTAATTTATGAAGTTGTTGTTCAGTAAGAATTGCAGTCCCAGGAAAGGGGCAGCCTGTGTTATGTGCCTAAAATGATGGCATGCGTCTGTGTGCGCACAGGAATTGTGGGCAGAGATTTAATTTGTGAAGTTGTTGTTCAATAAGAATTGCAGTCCCAGGAAAGGGGCAGCCTGTTTTCTTTACTCAAATTATCCCTTAGCACACATGCACTGTTACATACATCCCAGCAGTCTTCATGCAGTTCTGGAAGTTTCCTTGCTCATCTCTCTTGCACCAGAGAATACACAGTCTCCAGAAACACACTCTTGGCACACACGCAGCAGCTTCTCCAACACTCCCATGCGTAGTACTCAGTTCTGTGTGATGTTTCAGATAGCAGTGTGTAATGCAAACACATAAAAACATCATCAAGGCCTCATTTTCTTTGCTCTAGTCTAATCACTCACCCAGGTTGCACATGCTCATGGTATGAAGTAGCTATTAGGAAATGTGCTCTTTTCTGCTTCTCTAAATGATAAGGAAAATGTGTCAGGCTGTAACAGTAATTTGGTACTATCCAGGAACACTGTTTTGTGCCTAAAATCACAGCATGAGTCTGTGTGTATACAGGAATTGTGGGCAGAGATTTAATTTGTGAAGTTGTTGTTCTGAAAGAATTGCAGTCCCAGGAAAGGGGCAGCCTGTGTTATGTGCCTAAAATGACGGCATGAGTCTGTGTGCACACAGGAATTGTTGGGCAGAGATTTAATTTGTGATGTTGTTGTTCTGAAAGAATTGCAGTCCCAGGAAAGGGGCAGCCTGTTTTCTAAACTCAAATTATCCCTTAGCACACATGCACTGTTACATACATCCCTGCAGTCTTCATGCAGTTCTGGAAGTCTCCTTGCTCATCTCTCTTGCACCAGAGAATAAACAGTCTCCAGAAACACACTCTTGGCACACATGCAGCAGCTTCTCCAACACTCCCATGCGTAGTACTCAGCTCTGTGTGATGTTTCAGATAGCAGTGTATAACGCAAACACATAAAAACATCATCAAGGCCTCATTTTCTTTGCTCTAGTCTAATCACTCACCCAGGTTGCAGATGCTCATGGTATGAAGTAGCTGTTAGGAAATGTGCTCTTTTCTGTCTCTGTAAACTATAAGGAAAATGTGTCAGGCTGTTACAGCAATTATCACTTGCTCTACCACAGTAGTAAATGTGCATTTAAATTGCCAATCAAATATTGTTTTCTGCCTAGAATCACACCATGAGGCTGTGTGCGCACAGGAATTGTGGGCAGAGATTTAAAGTGTGTTGCAGTTGTTCTGAAAGACTTGCACTTGCAGGAAAGGGGCAGCTTGTTTTTTTTCAACTGTGGTGGTTAGCACTCTGCACAAATCAGTAAATCACAAATGAGAGGCAAATGGTAAAACATTTGAAATTAATGAAAAGCTTAAAAAATATTTTAATGAATTATAATTACAAAAAATAATTTTTTTTAAGTTTCTTGCAGGTATTGCTGAGCAACAGTGAAAAAATAAAAAAATGCCTTTAAGGACAAGAAAGAGGAAAGAAAAGCAACAACAAGTATATCTGGACAAAACTGGGGAAACAAAATAGGAGGAAAAGCTTGTGATGGAAAAAAGAAAAACTCTACTGGTAAGAAAACTAAAGTTTTCTTTAAAAATATCTTCAAAAAAACAGAAAATGGCAAAAATAAATGTAAAACAAACAGTGTTTTATGTACAAAGCAACAACAGAGTCAACAGCAAAAAACAAAAGCTAATGTACAATCAGAAGTAAGTAAAACTGATTTAACACGAAAATTAGATTTTAAAAACATTAGTCGAAAAATGTTTCAGAGAAGAGTGATGTTAAATTTGCTAAAGGATGTGAAAAAATATAAGAAAAAATCAAAATTTATTAAGAAATTTTTTTTATAGAAAATATTGTAAGTAAGGCTTTGGAAATAAAAATAAAACTTTTTGTTCTAATTTTGAATAGGATGCGTAGATTAGATAAATTAGTCAATGCAATGAAGTCACAAAGCAAAAGGAAAAGTGAAGTGAAAAAAAGTAACTTTTGTAAAGTGTTCTTGGGAGAATGGAAGCACAGTTCAAGTACTGAACCATTTTTTAATGAAGAGAGTTATCTTCAAAGTAATAGTTTGTTGCATGCAGTTGACACCAATGGTAGAGCATATGAAGTTAAGGATGGTTGTGTGATGGAAAAAGAGAAAATGGTCCCAAAAAATGAGGAAGAAGTAATGGCTGCTGAGGCTATGGGGAGACGTCCAAAAGCCCCAGTGTACACTTGGAACTGTAGTAGTATTTGTACTGTGCGTCAGGAATCTATTGATAAATTACGTGACTTTCTAAGAGAATATAGTAAAAAGAGTGTAAAACAGAAGATGAAGGTGCTTCAAACACTAGATCCATGCAGAGTGAGAGAGAATACTGGTTTGCAAGGACATTCTCTGGCTTGTCTATCTAGAAAAGTGTGTAAAAGTGTTTTTCATCATTTTAGGATGCTGGCTGTTCATCATACTGAAATGAGAAAGTTTGTGAGAACATTGTATTTTGCTAAAAGTCCAGCAGTAAAGTTAAATGAGTTAAATAATGCTCTGTTCCGTGGATCTGTATCAGATGTAGTGAAGGTTACCGATGAGATTCAGTTTTGTTACTTCGGTCCAGAACAAGAAAGTGCAGAAAAGGACACAGTTAATGAGGAAAATGGGGAACAGAATGTAGAACTCATTATTACTAAAAATTTTGAGGATGAAATGACAAAATTTACTATCATCTCTAATGAAAGACCAAATATTACTTGTATTTGTTGCCGCAGAAGCCATTATAAAATTCAAACAAGGAATGATGATCTGTATAAAAAAAGTGAAAATGAAGATAATTATAAGTGGAAGGATTTTGCAACATATATATTTCTGGAAATTGTTTTGAATTGGGTGAAGATCAGCGTATTTGTAAATACTGTTATAATAAGTTAGAATGCCGACCAGAGCTGTACATAATAATTTAGAATTGGATGCTATTCCTGACGAACTTTCTGATTTAAATACATATGAGTCTATAATCATTCAATGTGTTCATCGATTCCAGACCATAGTACGAATGGAGCCCAAAACTGGTAAATTACCTCCTTCAGATTTACTGAGAGGTTTAAAAGGAAGAGTGGTGTATTTGCCCTTGGATTTGAAAAAAAATATGGAAACTATTGATGCAGATACTTTGGAAACTGAACCATTAGTTATTCTGGTTAATGGTGTACCTACAAAGAATAAGAAGATTTGGCAGGAGCTGGTAGATGTACAGAAAGTACAAAGAGCAAATTTATATTTGAAAAGGAATAATAAATGGTATGAATCAATTTATATAGATGAAGAAGAAGAAGATTTACAAGAAGACACAGAAACACCAACTGGACAAATTGAAAAAGTGGACAAGTCAAAAGAAGAAGAAATTTATGAACATTTTAGCATACATCCTCTTCATTCAAAAGAAGTTATGGGAGACACTATTGATCTGTTTCAGATGAAGAAAGCAAAAGGAACTCCCGTGAGTGTATGGGAGAAGAGCTTGGAAGCTCGATGTTTTCCTCAGCTGTTTCCTACAGGAAAAGGTGGACGATACGATGAACGCCCAGAACAGATTCCAGCTTCTGAGTATCGGACTACAAGACTATATGCAGAAGATTCAAGATTCAAAGTATTCCTTATTTGTTTCATCTTTTATTTGAAAGCGACTTGTCTGCATTATCTTATGCAGTAAATCACATTTTAAAAAGTGGAGTACATCTACATAATGTGTCTGCTAAGGATTTTATGGAGAAAGTGCAGCACCGAGATGATCATTTGGAAACACAACTGATCAATCTGATGGCTTGTCAGCGTGGGACAAATGAATATTGGTACCGACGCCATGGAGAATTAACATGCATGTTACGGAATTTAGGAACTCCTACATGGTTTGTAACCCTAAGCTGTGCCGAGTACGCTTGGGATGATTTATTGGATTTTCTACGAGAGGCAAATTCAAACATTAAAAACATTGAATACAAGACAGCAGGAGAACTGTGCTCATTGGATCCGGTTAATGTTTGCAGATATTTCAATCATAGATTTGAGGCTATGATGTCCTTCATCTGCAAAAAAAAAAATCCACCTCTTGGAGAAGTAGTGGATTTCTTTTGGAGAAAAGAGTACCAAGCAAGAGGTGCTCCTCATATTCATATGCTGTTGTGGATCAAGGATGCCCCAAAATTTGGAACAGATGCTGATGAAGCAGTTTTATCTTTCATTGAAGAATATGCAACATGTGCTATACCTAAAAGCACAGAAGAGAAAAAGTTAAAAGAGCAAGTTTTACGTTTCCAAAGTCATCGGTGTGGAAAATACTGTCGACGGAAGTACAAGACCAAAGATAAATTCTACACAAAGTGTCGATTTGGATTTCCTAGACCTGTTCTTTCAAAAGGAAGAGTCAACAGTTTTATGTCAGCTGTGCGACATACTATAACCAGAAAATCTCCCAAAAATACATACAACCTAAGAAGAAAAGAAGAGTCAAAATTTATAAATGACTACAACCCAGTCATTTTAACCATGTGGAATGCTAACATGAATATTCAGTATGTGGCAGACAATTCTATTGCTGTTGCTCGGTATGTCACATCTTACATGACTAAATCTGAGAAAACAGAATTGAAGGAAATGTGGGAAGAGATTTCTCACGAGAAGACTGTCAGTAAGAAGCTGTACAGTTTCAGTTTAAAGATGTTATCGCATCGAGAAATTGGATCCTATGAATGCTCAGATAGGTTATCATCTGCAAGTCTTTACTCGAAATCTAGAAGAATAATTTGGGTCAGTTTAGGCCTTGCAGGAATGCGAAATCGGGTACTGAAATCTGTTGGAGAAATTGAATATTTGGCCGAGAATGACCCAGAAAGTACAGATATTTTGAAAACAAACATGTTGGACACATATTACCCAAAAAGAAGTCATCATCTTGAGAACATGTGTCTCTATGAAGTGCTGCAGAACTACATTTTTTCACGGAAAGCCACAGAAGACATCAACAATGGAAAATATAAAGTCATTGGTGAGGAAGGATGTTTGGTGAAGCAAACAAAAGGAAGTTTGATAAATCACAGGAAGCTGAGTTGCGACACTACTGACAAAAAGGAATTTTACTACTTGGCTCTTTTACAGCTGTTTAAACCATGGCGTTCAGAGGACGAACTACTGGGAGAATTTCAAAGCTATGAAGATTCTTTTAATGCTAGCAAAGACAGCATAGAATGCAGTACTTTCACAACTTATGTCCAAATGTTAAATGAAGAAAATGAACAGGAAGCAAAAATTGCAGCTGAAGTAGCTAGAGACAGTTCTCAAGACAGCCAAAGTTCAGGAACACTTAGTCAAGATCCCCTAGGACAACCAATCGTAGAAAATGAAGCTGCAGTAGCCATGACTGAAGTAGAAACGGCTATGAATCAAGCACAGGAAGATTCAATAGACTTACTAAATCTGGAACAACAACTGAATGAAGAACAAAAACAAATTTATGAAGAAGTCACCAAAATAACTGATCATGGATTACTACATGAAAAAAAACAGTGATCATGCACATCATTTGAACCAATCAGGATGTATGTGAGTGGACAAGCTGGAACTGGTAAAAGTTTCTTAATAAAAGTCATCAGAAGCTACCTACAGCAAAAAACAGCTTCAAATTTGTCTTGTGTGGTAACTGCTCTAACTGGGTTAGCAGCCTATAACATAAAAGGAATTACCTTACATCGCTTGCTAATGTTACCAGTGGAGCATGAGACCGAAATAGAATACCACAAGCTAACTGGAGAAGCATGCTTCGAAGTTTCAAGAGTGTTGAAGAAGATGCAAGTTCTCATTATTGATGAGGTGAGCATGGTATCAAACTTAATGCTTGCCTTTGTGCATTTAAGAATGCAACAAATTCTTAAGAGAGACTATGACGTGTTATTTGGAGGTAAACACGTCATAGTTTTTGGAGATCTTTTACAGCTCACTCCAGTTAAAGGACAACCCGTGTTTAATACTGTCACACATGAAGATACGAAGAAGTCATTAGGAAGCATTGGTAATGCGAATATTTGGTCGTTCTTTGAGTACAAAGAACTCACTACCAATATGAGACAAGCAAACGATGAAGATTATGCAAGTATTCTGAAAGATATCAGAATTGGACTACTCACAGAAGTTGGCAAAAAAGCATTACAGAGTAGGATGCTACATAATTTATTTCCAAATGAAGAAATAGTTGCAGAGAAAATATACAAGAACATTGCTGAAAAAAATACTGTAATCTGCTTAATGCCAACACTACGTGAGTGCTCAATATTCAATGAGGAACTTTTGAAATTGGAAAAGGAAGAGATTAAGAAAATGGAAGCAGGGGACAAAATTCAGCATGAAAGAATTACTATTACATTAACAGGCAAACTGAAAAATAAATTGGATTCACTAGAGAAGAACATTTCCAAAACAGCTGGATTAGAAAAAAATCTATATGTTTGCATGAATTGTCGAGTGATTTTAAGGAGAAATTTGGATGTAGAAAAAGGTTTAGTGAATGGAGAAGAGTTGTGGGTTTTATTAATTACCAGAAAAAAGATGGAATTGAATGTTTAAAAATAAAATTTGATCAGATAGAAGAAGTTAAAGACATTTGTCGTTGTTCAGTTCGTTTCATGCTTGTGAAAGACTTATATGTGCGTAGAAAGCAGTTTCCATTTTCTCTAGCATATGCTGTAACTATTCACAAGTCTCAAGGATTGACTGTAGATAGTGCTTTTGTAAACATTGGTTCTACTGTGTTCAAAGAAGGTATGGCATATGTTGCTCTGTCACGAGTAAAAACATTATCTGGTTTATTTATGATAGACTTTGATGACTCAAAAGTTAGTGCTGATACAAACTGTGTAAAGGAGTATAATAGATTAAGAAGAACCTATGCTCCTCATTTAGGTCAGTACCCTGTGATTGAAAAACATGTTGTTTCTCGGAAAAGGAGATTTGAAAATATCTGTGATGTGGATGAACAGAACAAAAAAAAAAAGGACAGTGATGTGATAGCAAGGAAAAAGAAAAAGGACAGTGTTGAAGAGGTTGTTGGTTGCCATTTTGAAAATAGCTCTGGTGTCAACTGCTATGCAAATGTAGTGCTGAATGTTGTATTTTATCTTGAAAAGTTGCAAGAACAGATAATAGTAAATCATGGAAAAAGATTGTGTTCTCTGCTGAGTCTCCTTTATGAGAAGCTGAGTAATGATAAAACTAAAATAGAAAGTGCTTCTGATGTTAGAAATCTTTTAGATGTATGTTCTGGATCTACACAGTTTAAAGAAAATGTCCAGCAAGATGCACAGGAATTCTTAATATATATAATGAGCGTACTTGAAGATGAAGGAGTAGAAGTAGAAAACTTATTTGGTGTCTCTTACAAATGGGAACATTGCTGTGAAAACTGTATGAACACATGCAGTAGTAATGTTGATTCAGAAAGGTTCATATTTTTACCATTACCACAAAGTAAATCAGTGACTTTTAGTAAATTAGTTAAAGATGCCAATCACAACATGGAATGTTCTGAATGTAAATCTGACATGTTTTCTACGTTATTTTTACAGAAATATGGTCAGTATGTAATTTTAATGATGCAACGTTGTAGAGCTGATGGTTCAAAATTGGATACTTTAATAAAGAAGTTTATAGGACAACAATTATCAATTTCTGGAAAAACTTTTGTTACAGTTGCAATAATTTTTCATGAAGGACCTACTGTAACTTCTGGACATTACACAGTTTATCTTAAATGTGAAAAAGGCTGGACACTGTGTAATGATTCCCAATTGATTTTCAAGCAACGTTTGCCTTATGATTTACCCAATTCTTACTTAATTTTTCTGAAACCTAAATTTTGAAAACTAAAAACTGCATCTGAAGAAAGCATTTTTTGTAATTTTAAAGGATTATAATTGAAGATATCACTTAAAAAGGATTTTGAAATTACTATTTGGCCTAAAGGAAAAGTAATAAAAACAATTGTGGACTCCTTTGACAGAAATTATTTTGGCATGTGTGCTTTTGCGACAAGGTTTAAAGACGGTTTATCTAGAAAAAATTTCCTTTATTCATCTAGAAAAGTATTTGTAATATATATGTAATATTTCTAACAAGGTATATTTTAGTGAGGAAAGTTTTTGGGCTTTTTTTAAACAATCTTTCAGATTGTTTTTTTTTTGCCCGCTGTTAAATGATGAATACAATTGTTTTCACTATTTTAAGTGAAAATTAAAAAATTCTGAAAACAGCAAAAAAAGGGCAAAAAATTGCTTTGTAAAATATGTAAAAACATGTAATGCTTTTTGAAATGTATGATTGAATATTAATACTTTTTTTCTTTTTTTGCAGAACTAGAAAGAAAAATTGAAAAACGAAATTCTGTTCCCTTGCAAAATACTAAAAATTTATTTTTTCAAAATAAGTTATTTTTTTTAAAAAATAAGTGAAAAATATTTGTATTTCTCAATCCTCCCTTTTCATGCTTCCATTTCTTCACCTCTCTTTGTACATTAAATTAAAAAAAAAAAAAAATAATTTTTAAAAAAACATCCAAAAAAAAAAATTAAAAAAAAACCCCCCCCCAAAATTTTTGGGGGTTTAGTTTTTAAGTGGCTCTTAAAAGAGCCATTGAGTTAATGTAGGGAAACAGGAAGAGAAAAACGAAAAAAATGAAAAAACATCTATGGCCTACTGCACTCATGCGCATCAAATTTTCTCTGAATGAGATCAAGACTGGTCTCACCCACAGAAATAAGTCGACCGCAATCAGTGCAGCGTGTGGACAACCTCGCCAAACAAGGTGGTCCAATAAGAGGTGTGGAAGAAGGCAAAGGCACCACTGCAGAAGAAGTGCTCGCCTGAGCTGCCGAAGATGTGCTCGGCTGAGCTGCTGCAGATGTCGTCGGCTGAGCAGGTGGAGGGTTTGCTCCAGAAGCTCGACGAAAAGATACTGGATGCATTGCCTCAACATGCCTCGTCATTGTGTGTATGCTAAAAGAATACTTCTTGTTAGCATTCCCACGTGATAAGACTTTTTGACACAATGTACAAGTAACTTTCGGTGCATTTACCTTTTTTTGTCCCTCTGGGAAAGTAAAAAACTGCCATATAAAGCTGTCTTTCTGCTTCCTGTTCCTCTGCCTCTCAAGAGTGTCCTGGTCAGTGTCTGAAGATGGTTGCTGTTCAGCCATTGTCTCTCAACAACAGAATAGCTCCTTCTCCAAAGGAATCAGAACTAATAATGAGGGGAGTAGGTGTGGTTTGGGAAGAATCTGGAACTGAAAGTACTTCAAACCAATCAAAAGTGAAGATTCTTGATCACATGACTTGCCATGAGGGGATTGGGTGTGGTATTGAAACAATCAGAAACTGAAAGTAATGTTAACCAATTAGAAGTGTTGTTTTATTATGCATATAACCCGAGGTGCGCGCACTGAGCAAGCTCCGAGCGCGCACCTTGTGATTACGCATGCGCGAACGCGTAGGAGCGCATGTGCATACGTCATATGCGCGTACGTAACGCGCATACGTTGCACACGCGTATACGCGAACGTAAACGCGTGTAATTTAAGCGTATGCGGAAGTGAACCGCGTGGTGCGCGTACGACGCACGCACGCATGCGTACGTACGCATACGTACGTACGCATGCGTACTGGGTGCGCGCTCCCAGCGCGCACTAAAACGTATGTATGCGTACGTAAATAACGTACGACGGTATTCATAAAAAACTTACAAAAACGTACTAGGTGCGCGCTCTGAGCGCGCACCCCAAGAATTTATATTAAAAAAAAAAAAAGTGGAGAAAAATTAATTGCAAAATTTAAATAAACTGTTCAACTTTATCCTAATTGAAAGTTAAAAAAAAAAGAGCAAAAACAAATAAAAGGATACAGATGATATATAGATGAATGCATAGGAATTTTTTTTTATAAAAAAAAAATATATATAATTTAATAATTCAAAAATTAGCATTTAAAAAACCATACAAATTCACTGAAAAAACCATAGGTTTCACACACGTTATAGTTAGGAATTAGCATTTAAAAAACCTTGCAAATTCACTGAAAAAACCATAGGTTTCACACACATTATAGTTAGCTGGACATTTCTCTCGTAAAAAACCAATGAAATTCCCCCGTTATAGTTAGTACAGCTAACTATAACTTGTGCGACCGCAATCCACTGCTGATGACGTCACATATTATATCACTCATGACATGGTCAGTGACATCACTCATGACATCACTGATGACATCTCAAATGACATCACTGATGATGTCACTGTTGAAGACATCAATGTGATAAATTACCACATCTTCTCACACCCTTATAAAAACATTGATATACCAACTGAAAATTACACAGTTCCATTCTCAAATCCATAAATAATGCAATACTAATAACTGCATACCCAAAAAATAACTTTTAGATCTTCATTCACCTCCACACACTCACCTGTACAGTCACTCATAGTTACATTCAGTCCATAAAAAAGTATCATATGAATTTATACATATATCTATATAGACACTCACACACTAACAATCATCCATAGAGGTACTCTCACACCTAGTCATTCATACAAAAAAATCACACTGCCATTTACTCATTAATGCAGTTATACACACTCAAGTTCACTCACTCACAAAAATAGTATCATATTCTTATGCTCAATTAGAATCATTGACACAAGCACACATTCATCCATACAGTCACTGTCACAATCACACACTCTCACATCTAACCACTTATATACTCTTACACACATATATAATGCCTTTTACATGTTTAGTTAGTCACAAATGTACCACTGAGATATAAATTCAAACCATAACACAGCCATACATACACTCACTCAACCATACAGTCCTTCAGAGATGCACTTTTAATAACATCCAGTCATAGAATCACACACTCACTCATCTATGCACACTCACACACACTTTACCCACACAAACACGTAGGAACTCATACAGATACTGAGACAAGCAATCAATAACCCATATATATACTTATATAGCTATTCACAAAACCATGCCACCACTTATACACCAACACACAGACACATACAAAACATTTATACAGTTTATGCACTAGTCTGAAGTAAGATGTAGTTAAAGGACTCACTTGTCGAGTCAGTTACACAACACAGAAAATCATCCCTTTACACACTTGTACACCCACTTATTATTTAACAGGCCTTTCTCTATATTTATAATTTTTTTTTGCAAATTAAACGTTCTCTGGATGACATCATCAGTGACATCATCAGTGATGTCATTTGAGATGTCATCAGTGATGTCATGAGTGATGTCACTGACCATGTCATGAGTGATGTAATATGTGACGTCATCAGCAGTGGATTGCGGTCGCGCAAGTTATAGTTAGCTGTACTAACTATAACGGGGGAATTTCATTGGTTTTTTACGAGAGAAATGTCCAGCTAACTATAACGTGTGTGAAACCTATGGTTTTTTCAGTGAATATATATATAGATATATATACATGCATGTTTAAACAAATCTGAGGACTAGTCCTGTGTAAACATACATCAATATATATATAATATGCATATATAATATACAGACATGTATACAACTATGCAGCCTAAAGCCTAAAATGAGGCTTAAAAATGCCAATATTACATTGTATTTTTATTTAAAATAAATCATATATAACAGCGTTTCCATGACATAGAGAAATGTACTCCTAACTTATTTGAACAAAGCCTTTATTTTCAAAGAGAAAGGCAAGGTGATAGCAGGAAGATTAGCCCAGCAGGCTGCATATATAACACTCATCAAAAACTGGTGCCTTTAAGACCTCCAGGCTCCCATCATACCCCACAGGTGACAGTTAGGTCAGTTCTTCTTTCCGGCTCCTTCTGTGAGGATCCTGGAGCATTGAGCTCATCAGTTAGTGGATTTCTCTCACTAATTGGTATTTTGAGGTTGAATTTTTTGTCTTTATTTGATGTTTTTAGTACTAGTAGTACTATTTTATCCTTTTTTCTGACTTTCCAGTTATTTTTCTAGTCAGAAATGGCAGACTTATTTAATAAGTGTCCTTCCTGTGGGAAGAAAATGGCAAAATCTGATCCGCACTCGGTATGTATTGTGTGTTTGTCATCCTCACACAGACCTGACAAGCGCTACTACTGCCAGCAGTTTTCCAGAAGGACTCTTCACAAAAGGGAGAAAATCGAGCTGTATTCCATGCAGGAGAGAGGCAAGGAGTGGCCTGGAAGGACATCCCTCTAAAGAGCCCTCCTCTCAAGCAAGGTCAGAGCACAAGAAAAAGGGGAAAAAATAAGACATTGGTCGGATTCACCTTCGGGTGAATAGATCGGTGTCAAAAATACCCCTTTGCTCTCCTTCTGCTTCTAAGTCGACGACAGGAAGACCCTTATCACAGTCGACGCCGAAGACTCGATCGCCGTCGAAGCGGATGACGCCAGGCATGGCAAGTAAGTCTAAATTTAGACATCATCATCGTCTCATCGACAGACGTCGACCTCCCCTCATCGACGGTCCAGGTTAATTTCCCCTATGACGGTGGAGTGCAGACGATCGAAGTCGAAGACTTATCGCCGACAGTGGCGATTGCTGTTGACGTCCCCGGTGCCAACGTCAAGGACACCACTGACATTGAGGACACCTCAGAAGTTGAAGACCCCGGCGACGACGAAGGATCCGACGTCGAAGATGGCGGCAGGTCTTGTGCACAGCCTCTCTGCTGCATCACCATCATCGACGGCAGGGCGAGCTTCATCATCGCCGTCGAGAAGGTCTTCGACGGGGAGGAGGTTGCCGTCGAGAAGATCGCCTTTGGGAGGGTCGACATCGAGTAGGTCGACGTCGAAACCTCGGTCCTCCCATATCTCTCCACCAGCCAAGAGACAGAAGGAATCGGTCACCAGTACCGACATCGAGGGATCCGTCGAGGGAGATTCAGGAGGGGGAAACAAGGGGATGGCGTCTAGGAGTGCTACATCCTCCCGGGCCTGAGGATTGTTCGAATCACACCAGAGGCTTCTCCGTCTCAAGAGCAGCATACCCCTCCGATCAATCTGTCCCCGTGATGACTGAAGAGTATAAAGGAGTGGAAGATGCAAAGTCGTAGTCCTGGATCTGACTATTTCCAAATGTATACTACTTCTCTACTTCTCGTACCTCAGATAGGCAAGTGCTTCCATCGACACCAGCCGCAAGGTCACCTCAAAGATCTCCAACTACAAAGGGACATAGATCACGATTCCCAATCTAGATCTCAACATCATATGCCTAGAGAGCAGAAACACAGGTCTCCATCATAGTCAACCAATTTGTCAAAAACTTTGGTGGCAGACTACTCTCCTACCTTGTTGTCTACTTCTCCTATCAGAGTTTCACTGGTGGATGGCATAATTACGTTTAATGAGGACCTGTGCAGAGGGGCGGCGAAACTCAATATTGACAAGCCTTTCGGGACTCCATCAACACCTGTCATATTCGAGACCCTTTATCATAGGTCTTCCACTAGACCTCTGCTTCCTTTGGTTCCTGGGCTACTAGAACCAGCGCTACATACTTTTTAAATTCCTGCATCAATTGGAGCAGCACCACCGTATATAATAAAGAAATACAGAGCCCCAGAACAGGATCCACTGTTCATGAGGTCCGATCCTCCATTAGATTCCGTCATTGTGTCAGCATCAAGGAAGACACACATGTGGGCTTCCTCCTCTACAGTCCCCCCTGATAAAGAAAGCAAATCCATGGACTCCAACGGTAAGAGGATGTGTAACACCTCAGCCTCTTACATGAAAGTTGCTAGCGCTTCTGCATTGTTGGGTTGATATGACATTCATTATGGGACTGACTTTCAAGGTTTACTGAAAAACTACCTAAAGAGGATCAACAGGATTTTCAAGAGATCCTGCATGAAGGAGGCCTGGTAGCGAACTAGGTCACAAGTGCAGCAGCTGACACATCAGACCTCGCAGTTAATGGCTATTTGCATGGCATCTGTGCTAGGCGATCCTCCTGGCTAAGACTCACAGGCTTAAAACCTGAGGCCCAGCACAGAATTCTTAACCTTCCCTTCAATGATACCTCTCTTTTCGGTTCTCATGCAGATGATGAGATGTCGAGAATGAAGTAAGAACTGAACACCTTGAAGGCGGTCGGCTAGGTGAAATGGAAGGACTTTAGACGTTGTTATCGTCCTTATGACCGCTGCCAATACCAGCAGAGGGTTCAAACCCCTCACTGGTTATCGCAACAACATCATGCGAGATCACACTATCACCAGCGGCGGCCTGGGTGAGTACGAGGGACCTCTAGACAAGCAACCCTTTCAGCAAAACAACAGCACAAGCAGTGAGTTCTTGCTTCCCCCAGCTCTGTTACCCGCTCCGGTGGGGGGGAAGTATAATGCTTCATTGGGACGAGTGGCACAAAATAACACAGGGAAATTGGGTACTCAATATTGTGCGGAATGGGTACTCAATCAGCTTCCAATCCCCGCCACCTGCTATACCCCCTCGGAGATCAGCAGTGCATTAGCTAAAGCTACTTCCAGAGGAGGTCTCCATCGTGTTACAAAAACACGCCATTGAAAAGGTTTCCTGGCTACAACATCGACAGAGGGTCAATTCCCGTTACTTCTTGGTTCCAAAGAAAGGCCCAATCAAGGAGCACAGACCCATACTCGATCTCAGACTCTTAAACAAGTGTGTTCTCAGAGAGAGATTCAGGATGTTGGCATTACACCAAATTGTTTCACAAATTCATCAAGAAGACTGGATGTGCTCCATAGGCCTTCAGGATGTTTATTTTCACATCACAATTTCTTGAAAGCACCAGATGTTTTTACAATTCAAGGTAGAGTCAGAGCACTTCTAGTTCAAAGTCATCCTTTTCGGACTCAAACCAGCTTCTCGCACCTTTTCAAAATGCATAGCAGTTGTAGCAGCCTTCCTGCAGAAACAAAACAACTTTGTCTATCCTTATCAAGACGACTGGCTGCTCAAGAGCGCCTCTCCCAGTGTTAGAAATGGGATTTCTGGTTGGCTAAGGCTTGCGCCAAAGCCAGGCAGAAACCACCACTCTAGTCAGGGCAAGGAAGTTACACGCCAAACATAACCCCTGCTCACCCCCTTGGTAGCTTGGCACGAGCAGTCAGGCTTATCCCGGTGGCAATGTGTAAAGCATTTGTGCACGCACACAGCAACAACATCCCAGGCACACCACAAAAGGAACTCCACACAAGGTTATATCAAAAATAGCCTTTGTATTCTCATAACACATTAGAATAGTAAACACATAATATACACTGTGCCAACCGGCACGGGCAATAATCACAGGGGAATTATATACAGGACAGGGCCAATCGGGCCACTGTCAGAACCATCAGAACAGGTAAGTAAATGTAAAACATCACCAGTAACTACTGGTACCATAATGACATAAGCATTATCACATTAAACATAAACTCACACTAGGCCCAAACCTCATCAGCATAAACACATTATGCAATGGGCCTCACTGGCATAAACACAGTATGCAATAAAACGCAGTGCACCACAGTACACTGACCAGGTGCATACATCCCACTTGGCAATAACCTTTGCAAGCATAAAGACATTATGCAACAATCATATTAGGCATTACCATAACATTAGGCATCACAGTAACCCAGATAAAGTGCACACAGCACCTTACTAACTGACTCCAGGCCAATTGGCCTCTCGCAGGGGGCCCCAATGCCCTCTGTCCGCAATGTCAGGGTTTCTCCAGGGCTATCTATCCCCTTAGCCCTGAACGTGGGCCTGGGTACTCCCCGTGCCCTCTTGTCCCAAAAATGTCAGGGTTCTCATGGGACCTTTCACAGGGTCCCCTGGCTGCTTCAACCATGACCATAAGGGGCAGGCACCGACAATGTGCCCCGACAACACCCCCACTAAGTTAGAACTGAGCCCGACTCACCGGGCTCTCTGGAGGACTCTCTCTGTTTCTGGGGAGGAGCGGATTCCTTGTGTGATCGGGCGGTGCAGCGGGAGACCAAGACAAACTCCGCTGTATCTCTACCGGCCCCCAGCGCTCAATCACTAAGCATGCCGGCCCTCTGGGCACCTGCCAACTCTGCGCCCCCCCCCTCGTTGGAGCCACCCGGGCTCTAAAAACAAAAGATCCCCACTGTTGGAGCGGCCCGCTGCCAGCCAGGGCCGCTCTGTCTCTGTTGCCTCGCACCGGCACTAACATGAAGACCCACCACGGGGCCCCACTCACCGGCTGGGGCAGGAGTCCTCCGGGCCTGGGGCAGTGAGTCTGCAAGGCTCCAGATGACGCAGGCTGCGACGCGGGGCTCTCCTCTTCCACCCTGGAGCCCCGCCTCAACACCGGCAGCCTCCTCTTGCCCGGCCTCACTTCCCCCTTGTGCTCTTACTACGTGGGGCTCTCTCTCCATTACGAGAGCCCCGCGGACGGGCATAACTCCCTTCACTTCTCCTTCACCAGCGGCATGCGCGGGACTTTCCTCGAGAAACCGGAAGTCCCCTCCGCCGTGAGGCACTAGGTTGCCTGACTTCCTCCTTTGGCGATCGGGGCCGCGGCGGTTATTTCTTTGCTGGAATTTGGCAATGCGGGGTGGGCTCCCGCTAGTGGCACAATCGCGGGTTGGGCACCCGCTAGTTTAAATTATTAAAATGAATGGGGTGGGCACCCGTCCGTTTAAATAAAGATAAAGCGGGGTAGGCTCCCGCTACGACTGGCATTGAAAAATGCGAGGTGGGCTCCTGCTCGGTCACAGCATCACAGGGGGAATCCCTACGCTGGGGATTCCCTCCATCTCCATATGCAGCACAGCGCTGCCACAACCCACGTGCTCCTCTTCCTTTAGGGTGAAATCTAGCATGAAAGTGCTCACGAGGCGCTTAAGTCCTGCAAGGAATCCAGCAGGCAGAAATAAGTCCTTAAGGCATCAGGGGGTAATGCAGGGCCCAGGGAGGCAAGCCCTCATGGCAGCCCCCCCCCTGCAGGACGCCCCAGCAGGAACAGCACACCAAGAATGAACAACATTATGAGGTCACAGCTCCTACTTTTATACACCCTTTTCCTTTGTCTTTAGTGTAGGGCTTGGCAAACCAGTTGTGACTGGTTTAGGGGAGCTTTGGAGCACTCTGTTGTGCTCAGCTCCTCTCTCCTTTGTCAGGTAGGGGCTCAGTGATTAGACGCACCACAGGGGGCGGAGCCAGCATTGTACTAGGGAAGCACCATCCTATTCAAGAGTCAGGGGATCTCTCCTCCCACCACTCTCAGCTCAGGTGTCCCGTTCAGCCTAGCACTGACTCATCCCGCCCCTCCTGGAGCCACCCACACCCCTCAGCTACTGTCACTCACAAGCAAGACATGCAATTCACATCAGGCAGGCAGACACAAAGCACACAAAAATGCCAACTTCTAAAAGTGGCATTTCTCCACCAGTCACCATAAATCAGCGCACACCATTGCGCAGCATTTATTCTCACGAGTTCATACATACTAAACTCGACCCTGCATTCCTCTTATACCAGGAATTACCATGGACACTCATATCCCCCATGCATTCCTATGGGAGGGCAGGCCACTCTCACAACACATACACAGAGAGCGCACGCACTTTACACTGGACCACAGTGCTAAAACGCTCAGAGGCCTAAAATCACCAACACCAGGTTACAGAAAAAGGCTAGGAGAATGCAAAACGTTTCGGGTGAACCTGCCAAAAGGGCCAAGTCCAACAACCAGACTCCTGCAGGAACATCTACAGTACTGCATTCAACTCTTAAATCAGTTGGGCCTGTGCGTAAACTTCAAGAAATCTATTCTCAATCCAACTCACAGGATACACTACTTGGGCGCGACCCTAGACACTGAAAACGCAAGACCGTATCCTTCGGAGGAGAGACTATCATCCATACTCCGAAAATGCTGTACTCTCCTTCGCACATATCATCCCACAACCAGACAGGTATCCTCTCTGCTCAATGGCGTCTTACATTTTCATTGTCCCGAATTCCAGACTACAGACAAGACCGTTACAACAAGCGCTAGAGGAGCAGTGGTCTCAAGTCTCCAACCACTGGGAGGATACCATAACCCTTCCTCCCTCACGCAGTCCAAGTCTCAATAAGATAATGGATGCAGCTTCCTTATTTGCTGAAAGGAGTATTTCTGTTGTACTGGTGTTCATCCGCAGGATTATGGGGATGGGCTTGCTACTCTATTCAGTGCTTATGACTATTGATGAGTATCCACTGGAAGAGAAGGATAAGTTACTTACCTGTAATCCTGGTTCTCTTCCGGGGTATACTCACCAAAGTCATAAGCAACCCTCCCTCCTCCCTGGACAAATACCATGGTTATAGCAATACTCCATTTCCTCATGATCACTATACACTGTAATACGCCGTTAAAAAGACCTGACCTAACTGCCACCTGTGTGGCATGATGGGAACCTGGAGGTCTTAAAGGCATTGCGCCAGTTTTTGATGAGTGTTATATATGCAGCCTATTATCACCGTGCCTTTCTCTTTGAAAAATAAAGGCTATGTTCAAACAAGTTAAGAGTACATTTCTCTATGTCATGGAAATGTTGTTATACATGATTTATTTTGAATGAAAAATACAATGTAATATTGGCATATTTGAGCCTCATATTAGGCTTTAGGCTGCGTAGTTCTATACATGTCTGTGTATTATATATGCATATTATATTTATATTGATGTATGTTTACACAGGACTAGTCCTCAGATTTGTTGAAATATGCATTTATGTATATATATATATATATATATATATATATATATATATATATATATATATATATATATATATATATATATTGTTTGCGATGGGAGCGCCATAGACATTGCATTAGGCAATAAATAATGAAAACGGTGAAGCCCCCTTGCTGGCCCTTCATTGGCCAAGGATCCACCAACCATATAGCAGAACCGTTTAAAATAATTGTGTCGTTTTATTGATGGCTTTTCCGCACTGATGACGGCAAGAGCCAGAAATGCGTCTGCGGATGTTTTGAATCGAAGGCTGCCCAAGAAGAAGGGCGGTTGCCCGAAACGCGTCGGCAGCAGATTTGAGGGGTTGTGTCTTGCTGGACCTGTGCGATCCTGAGTGTGCCTCCACCCCAGGGGTAACCTTTCTTCAAAATTCAAGTGACCGGCCCCGGTCACGGATGGCACCACTCCAATAACATTGGGGGTCCGCGGCCGCCAGGAATTCAAGCGGCAGCGTTGAGCAGGAGATGCCTTGAATTGCATTTGCATTACCGCATGACTTTTTTCCCCAGCAAAATTGTTTTAAATTCTACATGGTGATTGATGACTGCACCCCATTTGGGGTTGATTGACTATAGAACTTCCAGCCCCATAATGCTTTGAAATTATCTATTTTAGAGTCACAGAAATAAAAGAGGGAAAACGCTGGTTGTCTGCACGTCATCAATTTTGAATCGAAGGCTGCCCAAGAAGAAGGGCGGTTGCCCGAAACGCGTCGGCAGCAGATTTGAGAGGTTGTGTCTTGCTGGACCTGTGCGATCCTGAGTGTGCCTCCACCCCAGGGGTAACCTTTCTTCAAAATTCAAGTGACCGGCCCCGGTCACGGATGGCACCACTCCAATAACATTGGGGGTCCGCGGCCGCCAGGAATTCAGGCGGCAGCGTTGAGCAGGAGATGCCTTGAATTGCATTTGCATTACCGCATGACTTTTTTCCCCAGCAAAATTGTTTTAAATTCTACATGGTGATTGATGACTGCACCCCATTTGGGGTTGATTGACTATAGAACTTCCAGCCCCATAATGCTTTGAAATTATCTATTTTAGAGTCACAGAAATAAAAGAGGGAAAACGCTGGTTGTCTGCACGTCATCAATTTTGAATCGAAGGCTGCCCAAGAAGAAGGGCGGTTGCCCGAAACGCGTCGGCAGCAGATTTGAGGGGTTGTGTCTTGCTGGACCTGTGCGATCCTGAGTGTGCCTCCACCCCAGGGGTAACCTTTCTTCAAAATTCAAGTGACCGGCCCCGGTCACGGATGGCACCACTCCAATAACATTGGGGGTCCGCGGCCGCCAGGAATTCAAGCGGCGGCGTTGAGCAGGAGATGCCTTGAATTGCATTTGCATTACCGCATGACTTTTTTCCCCAGCAAAATTGTTTTAAATTCTACATGGTGATTGATGACTGCACCCCATTTGGGGTTGATTGACTATAGAACTTCCAGCCCCATAATGCTTTGAAATTATCTATTTTAGAGTCACAGAAATAAAAGAGGGAAAACGCTGGTTGTCTGCACGTCATCAATTTTGAATCGAAGGCTGCCCAAGAAGAAGGGCGGTTGCCCGAAACGCGTCGGCAGCAGATTTGAGGGGTTGTGTCTTGCTGGACCTGTGCGATCCTGAGTGTGCCTCCACCCCAGGGGTAACCTTTCTTCAAAATTCAAGTGACCGGCCCCGGTCACGGATGGCACCACTCCAATAACATTGGGGGTCCGCGGCCGCCAGGAATTCAAGCGGCAGCGTTGAGCAGGAGATGCCTTGAATTGCATTTGCATTACCGCATGACTTTTTTCCCCAGCAAAATTGTTTTAAATTCTACATGGTGATTGATGACTGCACCCCATTTGGGGTTGATTGACTATAGAACTTCCAGCCCCATAATGCTTTGAAATTATCTATTTTAGAGTCACAGAAATAAAAGAGGGAAAACGCTGGTTGTCTGCACGTCATCAATTTTGAATCGAAGGCTGCCCAAGAAGAAGGGCGGTTGCCCGAAACGCGTCGGCAGCAGATTTGAGGGGTTGTGTCTTGCTGGACCTGTGCGATCCTGAGTGTGCCTCCACCCCAGGGGAAACCTTTCTTCAAAATTCAAGTGACCGGCCCCGGTCACGGATGGCACCACTCCAATAACATTGGGGGTCCGCGGCCGCCAGGAATTCAAGCGGCAGCGTTAAGCAGGAGATGCCTTGAATTGCATTTGCATTACCGCATGACTTTTTTCCCCAGCAAAATTGTTTTAAATTCTATATGGTGATTGATGACTGCACCCCATTTGGGGTTGATTGACTATAGAACTTCCAGCCCCATAATGCTTTGAAATTATCTATTTTAGAGTCACAGAAATAAAAGAGGGAAAACGCTGGTTGTCTGCACGTCATCAATTTTGAATCGAAGGCTGCCCAAGAAGAAGGGCGGTTGCCCGAAACGCGTCGGCAGCAGATTTGAGGGGTTGTGTCTTGCTGGACCTGTGCGATCCTGAGTGTGCCTCCACCCCAGGGGTAACCTTTCTTCAAAATTCAAGTGACCGGCCCCGGTCACGGATGGCACCACTCCAATAACATTGGGGGTCCGCGGCCGCCAGGAATTCAAGCGGCAGCGTTGAGCAGGAGATGCCTTGAATTGCATTTGCATTACCGCATGACTTTTTTCCCCAGCAAAATTGTTTTAAATTCTACATGGTGATTGATGACTGCACCCCATTTGGGGTTGATTGACTATAGAACTTCCAGCCCCATAATGCTTTGAAATTATCTATTTTAGAGTCACAGAAATAAAAGAGGGAAAACGCTGGTTGTCTGCACGTCATCAATTTTGAATCGAAGGCTGCCCAAGAAGAAGGGCGGTTGCCCGAAACGCGTCGGCAGCAGATTTGAGGGGTTGTGTCTTGCTGGACCTGTGCGATCCTGAGTGTGCCTCCACCCGAGGGGTAACCTTTCTTCAAAATTCAAGTGACCGGCCCCGGTCACGGATGGCACCACTCCAATAACATTGGGGGTCCGCGGCCGCCAGGAATTCAAGCGGCAGCGTTGAGCAGGAGATGCCTTGAATTGCATTTGCATTACCGCATGACTTTTTTCCCCAGCAAAATTGTTTTAAATTCTACATGGTGATTGATGACTGCACCCCATTTGGGGTTGATTGACTATAGAACTTCCAGCCCCATAATGCTTTGAAATTATCTATTTTAGAGTCACAGAAATAAAAGAGGGAAAACGCTGGTTGTCTGCACGTCATCAATTTTGAATCGAAGGCTGCCCAAGAAGAAGGGCGGTTGCCCGAAACGCGTCGGCAGCAGATTTGAGGGGTTGTGTCTTGCTGGACCTGTGCGATCCTGAGTGTGCCTCCACCCCAGGGGTAACCTTTCTTCAAAATTCAAGTGACCGGCCCCGGTCACGGATGGCACCACTCCAATAACATTGGGGGTCCGCGGCCGCCAGGAATTCAAGCGGCAGCGTTGAGCAGGAGATGTCTTGAATTGCATTTGCATTACCGCATGACTTTTTTCCACAGCAAAATTGTTTTAAATTCTACATGGTGATTGATGACTGCACCCCATTTGGGGTTGATTGATTATAGAACTTCCAGCCCCATAATGCTTTGAAATTATCTATTTTAGAGTCACAGAAATAAAAGAGGGAAAACGCTGGTTGTCTGCACGTCATCAATTTTGAATCGAAGGCTGCCCAAGAAGAAGGGCGGTTGCCCGAAACGCGTCAGCAGCAGATTTGAGGGGTTGTGTTTGCTGGACCTGTGCGATCCTGAGTGTGCCTCCACCCCAGGGGTAACCTTTCTTCAAAATTCAAGTGACCGGCTCCGGATGGCACCACTCCAATAACATTGGGGGTCCGCGGCCGCCAGGAATTCAAGCGGCAGCGTTGAGCAGGAGATGCCTTGAATTGCATTTGCATTACCGCATGACTTTTTTCCCCAGCAAAATTGTTTTAAATTTTACATGGTGATTGATGACTGCACCCCATTTGGGGTTGATTGACTATAGAACTTCCAGCCCCATAATGCTTTGAAATTATCTATTTTAGAGTCACAGAAATAAAAGAGGGAAAACGCTGGTTTTAGAGTCACAGAAATAAAAGAGGGAAAACGCTGGTTGTCTGCACGTCATCAATTTTGAATCGAAGGCTGCCCAAGAAGAAGGGTGGTTGCCCGAAACGCGTCGGCAGCAGATTTGAGGGGTTGTGTCTTGCTGGACCTGTGCGATCCTGAGTGTGCCTCCACCCCAGGGGTAACCTTTCTTCAAAATATATATATATATATTTGTTTGCGATGGGAGCGCCATAGACATTGCATTAGGCAATAAATAACGAAAACGGTGAAGCCCCCTTGCTGGCCCTTCATTGGCCAAGGATCCACCAACCATATAGCAGAACCGTTTAAAATAATTGTGTCGTTTTATTGATGGCTTTTCCGCACTGATGATGGCAAGAGCCAGAAACGCGTCTGCGGATGTTTTATAGCTGACACACACCCCGTGAGTGCACCGGACCTTGGGAGTATCATGAACTCCTTGTTTTTGCTTTGATATATATATATATATATATATATATTATCTACTGGCGGTCGCCAGTAGATAGTTATAGTTAGGACCACGTTTCCATAGGAAATCCGCAACATTCTATTTTGAATAACTTTGGCGCCGGTTGACGAATCCTCGCGAATTTTTCAAAATAGGTGGGGCGCTACGCTCCGCTCCTACCCTGAAAGTCTCGGGGGGATTCGTCAAGCGGGGGCTGAGATAAAAGGGGGGTCCCAAAACGCGTTTTTCCCATGCATTTTTCCATAGGACCTTTAGACACAGCTACAGCCCGAACGGCTTAACAGAATTACTTGAAATTTGGCAGAGAGGTAGTCCTCAGGTCAAGGAAGTGCCTTTTGTAGGTTTGGTGTAAATCTGTTCAGTAGATCCTGAGAAAATAGCATTTAAAAGCATATATATATGTGGGCGGAGCCTAACCACACATCTCATCCTGAGATCTGATTGGCTGTCAGCACTTCATCCAAGAAGTGTTGGCAGCCATCTTGGGACCAATATACATGATAGCACCTCATTAAAAAGCATTGCAGTTAATAGAAGGTTTTAAGACTTTAGTTACATTATAAATCATTTGTTGATGGTACCATACTCATTTTAGGAATTGTGGTATGTTCTAAGGTGATTTCACCATGTGAAAAAGCCTTCTGCTGGGATATCATGATTGAGAGAAAAATATTTTCTCATGCTTTTACCACAGAGGTTTGGAAGGTGATCTATAGGCTAAACTGAGAGCTTATTTTCTGTAAATTCACATTATCTTTCTCAGTCATGTGAGAATGAAGTCTGACATTCTCAGTAAAACATGTACATCCAACAAGGGCAGAGACTGTCAGTTGATTCCTTTGTGTTCTACTGCAGCTTCCCAGAGTGTTCCAAAGAACTACTAGAGCGCTAACAGTCCTACTTATGATAAACGTATGGCACACCTGAAGCCATCTTGCTTGGATTAAAGTGGTAACTCTTAAAACATTTAATTTAAAAAGGAACAAAATGAGGGGGTTCATTTTTCAATAAAAAGTATGATTAGTGCTGCAGAAAGAAAAATTAGGGCACATTTTGAGTGACTTCTCAAATCCTCTTCTATTTCATTAAAAAATTCTGACATGCAGACTGAAACATGCACTTTCAATACCAGCAGCAGTTTTCCCTGGTGAGCAGTAGCTTTACTACAGTGATCTAATGAGCAAAAAGAGTGCTAACATTCTGAATTTATGGCAAATGTGTGACACATCTGAATGCCTTCTTGATGGAATCAAAGTAAAAAACTGAAAGTATTTCCTACTGAGGAGACTGCAGTAAATGAGGAAATTAGGAAACTTCAGAACAAATAAGTCTCCCAAGATGGCCACCAGAGACAAAAGAGCCCAAATGTAGCCCAAATATCACCCAGATGTAGCCCAAGTATAGCCCAATGACAGAATGTCCCAGAATGTTCTTAAAAACAACTAGAGCGCTTACTGTCTTCATTATGACAAAAGTATGGCACACCTGAAGCCATCTTGATTGGAATAAACTGGTAACACTTAAAACATTTAATTTAAAAAGGAACACAATGAGGAGGTTCATTTTGCCATAGAAATTATGATTAATGCTGAAGAAAGAAAATGAGGGCACATTTTGAGTGACTTCTCAAATCCTCTTCTATTTCATTAAAAAAATTCTGACATGCAGACTGAAACATGCACTTTTAATACCAGGAGCAGACTTCCATGGTGCAGTAGTTTTACTACAATGATCTAATGAGCAACTAGAGTGCTAACATTCAGAATTTATGGCAAATGTGTGACATATCTGAATACCTTCATGATGGAATCAAAGTAAAAAACTGAAAGCATTTCCTACTGAGGAGACTGCAGTACATGAGGAAATTAGGAAACTTCATAACAAATAAATCTCCCAAGATGGCCACCGGAGACAAAAGAGCCCAAATGTAGCCCAAAATCACCCAGATGTAGCCCAAATATAGCCCAATGACAGAAGTGTGCAAAACACTTATTATTTTGTGTTTTTGCAGTGTTATATAGTGCAGACTTGTCAGGTATTGGAGTGCTTTACATGAGCATTGGTTACATCACACAAGAACACATTCATTTTGGTTGTAGACATGGGGAGACTAAGTGATTTGACCAGAATCACAGAATGTCGAGCTGAAGCAGAAACTTCAACCTGGTTCCCCAGTTGCAAAGTCTGCAGTTCTGGAAGTAACACCACATCATCTCCCCTAAGTGCAACATTTAATCAAGTGGTCAACTGGATAAAAAAACATAAAGATAACAAATAATTTAAAAGTGCTTTGTCGCTATTTGAAAACTCAGAAAATATGTCCTTATTTTAGCCTTTTAGAGCACTAACCATAATTTTGATGCCAATAAGACCCTCTCATATATGTAATTTCTAAAGGAAATGCTCTAGGTATTACAGTTTTGATTACATCAAGATGATGTCAGGCGTTCCACACTTTTGTAATAAATATAGAATGTTAGCAATCTAGTTGTTCATTAGGATACTGTTGAGAGGCAGAGGCCAGGGGCACGGACTCTGAAAATTGAAGGCAGGTAGGAGGGTGCAAAGGCAACAATTTAACCACACTGAGCAGGCAGGAAGGGCCGTGGAAGCACAACAGACTATGGAGGGCAGTGGAAAGGGGGGCAGGGGCAACAAACCAACAATACAGGACTTGCAAGAGAGGCTGTTGGAGGCAAGATCTATTACGGGTCAAGGAAGCTAGGGGCGGTCCCCAGATCCCCGGGAGCCACCACAGAACTGAGCAGGAGAGTGAGTCAGGGACAAAAGGGGCACCTTAATTTGAGCCGGGGTGCCTAGGAACGCTTGCTCCAAAAATGAAGAAAACAGACATATGAGACATGGAATTGGAGGCAGAATACAATGGCAGTTTAATGAGAAGATGCAACTTCAAAGAAACCGCAGAATAGAGACATAAAGTACAAAATACAGAATCCAGATAATCATACAGCTGTCATGATATTCTCTGTATCTCAATTAATGTACTGACAGAGAGAGAGAGAAAACACATCTATAAATGCATCATGAGAAACAAGTTACACCAAGGAAAATGTTACCTAGGAACACTCACGTTTACTCTTAGAGCAAGCATTCCTGCAATTACAATACAAAATCTTTTAAATGCAAAAGTAAAGAGAACAATGGTTAAACATAACATGACATTTCATATAGGTAAAATAGAATAAGATACTTCAAGCAAAGCAGAGCAAGACATTTTAAGCAAAGGAAGACAAGAGCTCCCAGCTCTTGGGGAAAACCTGCACTGCCTGTTAACCTACATACAGACGGCGAGGTAGTCCGTCGATATCTGTGGGTGCTCCCTTTTTATATCATTTTGTGGGCTCCTTTGCACGCTACATCTACCTACGTATGCTACCCAAAAGCTTCGTCTGCAGATTTTACCAGACATTTCGTCATTTACCCACTTAATGCTGACAATGGACTGGGTGAAAAGGTCAGTCTCTCAGGCCAATCGCTTATCGTAAGTTCCATAGAGCAAGCAGAAAATAATGGGTATTGTACGGGAATTCAATATATTCATGTATAAAATCTCCTCAGTTCTCCTAACTTGACGCTCTGCGGTTGCCACTTCCTTAAAAGCGGGAAACCTGCCCAGGAAGCAAGTACCAGTCCAGGATGCAGCCTACTGTATGTCGACAGCTTCAGGGGGATGTTGAACTTTGATACCGAGCACGGAGCACTCGGGTAGGGTGGGGGCTACTGGTTTGGAGCAGAAGGCCTCGCAGACCTGCCTTCAGACTGCTATACACTAAAATTGCAGAGCTATGGTCAATTTAACAAAGAGGCCTACATATTGAACAGAAGGGCCTACACAGGGGTTTTATACTGGCTGAGTGGTAAGGATGTCTCAGGATAATTATATAGCAACACAGGACCCGCTGGTCAATTTAATACGGCCTACAAATGCAGCTGGCAGGGCAAGGACAAGGGTCTCATACTTCAGGTGTGGACAGAACGGGCCAGGGGCCCCCTGTGATACAAAATCTACCCTCGTTCAAGCCTGTGGCAATGTAATAGACCATTGTGGGCAGAAGGAAGAGGCAATGGTAGTACAACCATACATGCCAACAGACCCGATTCAGCCAGGAAACGTCCAATGTTTTTAAGCTCAAATGGGCTTTATTTGATCTGTCTCCTGTCTACAATATCCTCTTTTTCAATGTAACTCAAAGGGGAAAATCAATACCCCAGTTTTTTTTCAAAATCTCCCTCTTACCAAGTTCAAAATGTTCGCAAGTATGGTAAATTGGATCATGGAAGGAAATGGGATAGGGACATGGACTTGGATAACAGAGGACAGGAGGGACATGGAGAGGTGCACCAAACTGACCCTGCAGGGCAGGCATCAGGGTTTGCAGCAGCACAATACACCACACGGGAGTGCAGCACAACAATCCATAGAAAGCAAGAGGGAGGGGACAGGACCATGCACATGGACAACAGAGAACAGAGGGGCAAGAGGCAATGGTAGCTAGCTGACCATAATGGACAGACAGGAGAGAAAGCTGCAGCATAACAGACCATAAAGGGCAGGAGGGACGGATCAGGGGCATTACAATGGAACAGACAAGCCAGGAGGGAGGGAGTAGGGCTGGGGGCAAGGGGGCAGGGCAGGAGCAGCAAGATAGCCATGGAGGTCAGGCAGGATGGGCACTAGAAGCAAGACACACCATGAAGAGCAACAGTGAGACTGTGATGGCATACACACAGACCATGGAGGGAAGGTGGGAGGGGGTCAGGGGCAGCTAACTGACCACACAGGGAAGGTGGGAGGGGCCATGGCAGCACAGAAGACCATGCATGGCAAGTGGGAGGGTTTGTGGCAGCACAATGGCTATGATGGGCAAGAAGGAGGGTGGAGGGGCATGCACAAAGGACGATGGAGGATAGAAGGGAGGGTCAGGACCTGTGCACAGACAAGAAAGTTCAGGGGAAGGGACCTCACAACAGACCACACGGGGCAGGCAGGAGGAGCAGCTGCAGCACAACAGACCAGGGAGGGCAGAAGGGTGTGGCAGTACAATGGACCATGTAGGACAGGAGGAAGAGGATAGGGGCATGGCATGTGGACAGGCAGGGTGGAGGTGACAGGGACAGGTTACAGTCATCTGACAATGCTAGGCAGGTGGGAGGGGAGTGGCAGCTCAACAGAACACTCAGAGTAGATAGGAGTGGCAGGTCCATGGGACATGGTGGGCAAAAAGGATGGAGCAGGGGCATGCACAAAGACATCGGAGGGCAGGGGGAAGGAGAATAGGGGCAGCAAGCTAAGCACAGAGTTTAAGCAGGAGGTCAATGATGGGGCATAGAATTGGGCAATGGAGGGCAGGAGGAGTGGACTGGTGCATCATACTGAGGGCAGTGGCAGCACATCAGACCATGCATGGCAGGAGGGAGGAGGCTAGTCCATGGATTCACACAACAGAGGATAGGGAGGAAGGGGATGGGGCAGCAAGCTAACTGTTCAGAGAAGGCGGGTATTAGGAACTTTATTGTTTTTAAAACATTGTGTCTGTGCGAACTACTTAAAATATGAACAAGTATGCAGCATAATCTCACTTTTATTCAGGAAGAAGAGGACGTTTGTGACTGTGACTCCGGGCTCACTTGGCAGAAACACCCCCTGACCCTCCACCCCCTATCGCAAAATGTAATGCCCGTGAAAAGGGTAGGTGAACACAGTGTTATATAGAACATAGTCCTGAGAGCACGATTGAAAATGAAAACTAGATATAGTGTATGGTATAAACTATGCACCAAAAAGTGTGATATAAGATGAACCGGGCGTGAAATATAATATGCAATACATTGTGCGCAATGACAGATTCATTGGAGAGCGCGAGATAGCACAGGCACTAGCGCGTGCTATGCGATATGCGCCTTGGAGTGTAATATGCACAGGGCAGTGTTGTGTAACCTAACTAGTCTCTAAAGTTGTAATATAAAATATGTGCTGGGGAGTGTAAGGTTGCATATGCACTGTGACAAAGATATGGATCCCAGATTGTAATATGTATGGCATAGCACTGTGCGTTATAACATAGGCATCGAGAAAGGCACGTTAGATGGGGCAATATAACCCGTGCGAAGACAAGTGTGGCATGACATATTCACGGGGTGGTGTTACAGTGCACATGGGCTAGAGAGTGTCATAGCATATGCACTAGCTAGTGGAATACAACACAGAGGTGTGTGGCACACGGCAGGCAATGGTGGGTGTAACACAGCATTGGGCTCTGTCAGGAGAGCGCTGTGACTCTCAAGTGATGTTCGTCCCCTTTCCAGAGAGTAAAATAAAAAGTATTACACATCCGGCAGTGGATGTGTGTTTTATTAACCGTGAGGGGGGTTTCTTGCATAGTTTTGGTCGAATTTTTGTCGAATCCCCTTTGAATGGCTTGGTGTGCATGTGTATTAAATGTGCCCGTCAATAGCTACCCAAGTTTGTATAAATAAACGACAAGGGTGTCTACCGGGATTAGGCACGGTAGGGCATCAGACATGTCAGAGCTTCACTAGTGGTGTAAATACATTCCACGTGGATTCATTGCATGCATAGTCGCCTTTTAATGAATATCACGCAAATCGTCATGGTGATAGGTACGTACGGTTTGTCCAGCATGTCCTAGGTGTGTCTATAAATATATATTTTTTAAAAATAATAAAAAACAGTGGCCGGCCCTGGGGATTGGGGTCAAAAAAATATAATTAGGAGACTGGCCCTGGGGGATGGGGTCATCAGGGCCAATAAATTAGAATAAGAAGGGGAACCAAACAGCCCCCCTTCTTAAAAAACTAAAATAAATAAAAGACTGGCATCGTGCAGGAGGCCATGCCCCCTCCGTGCAGCACTCTGCAAACGCGCCCCCAACAGGTATCTCCAATATGCGCCAGGGAGCTGCGCTGCAGCCAGGTGTTCTGAGGCCAAGCCCCTTTTTACACCTCTCTGCAACGCAGCTCTGTGGCGCTTACTGGAGGTACCTAGTGGTCTAGTTTGACCCTAGGGACCCTTAGGATTCAAGGGGACTTAATCTCTCAACTTAGAACAGCCACAGGGCGCGTTTACACAGTGGTGAAGGGAGGGGACGGGGCCTGAGGTGACGTGTGCAAACACGCACTATGGCACGTTTTAAATTGGGGATATAATTTCCCTTCAATACTGAGGGCCCCTGGGGGCTAACTAGCCCACCAAGTGCTTCCAGTAAGCGCCACTGAGCTGCATTGCAGAGAGGTGGTCCAGGCCGTGCCACTTTTTACACCTCTCTGCAACGCAGCTCTGTGGCACTTACTGGAGGTACCTAGTGGGCTAGTTGGACCCCAGGGACCCTCAGGATTCAAATGAACTTAATCTCCCAACTAAAAATGGACACAGGGCGTGTTTACACAGTGGTGAAGGGAGGGGACGGGGCCTGAGTTAACGTGTGCAAAAACGCCCTGTGGCCTGTTTTAAGAGGTAGTTTTAATCCCCATGCCCTCTTATATACTAGGGGCTTACAGAGGAGGTCATGCTAATCACAGGGGGACCCCAACGCATAATGTTCCCTAGTGTATGTAGGTGTTTTCACTGTATTCTAAGTGTCTTTTAACATAGCACTGGCTCTAGGACTGGTTAGTCAGGCTCAGTTACCACCAGTATCCATCTGAAAAAGTTGAGGGTACAGGATGATTTTGCAACAAGGCTTCTTTCTGCTCTTCTTTTTGTTCTTTCTGCACGTTATCCTTCTTCCTGCACTTATCTTCGTATTTGAGGACTTCTGTTGCTTCTTTCTGCACTTCTTTTGTTTCTTTCTGTGCATTTTTTCTTCTTTCTTCACATGTCCTATCTCTGTAGGCATAGTTAGAAATTAGCATTTAAAAAACCTTTGAAATTCACAGAAAAAACCATAGGTTTCAGGCACGTTATAGTTAGGAATTAGCATTTAAAAAACCTCAGAAATTCACTGAAAAAACCATAGGTTTCAGGGGTGTTATAGTTAGCTGGACTTTTCACTTGTACGAAACCATTGAAATTCCCCCGTTATAGTTAGTTCAGCTAACTATAACTCGGGCGCCCGCAATGCACTGCTGATGACGTCACATATTACATCACTCATGACATGGTCAGTGACATCACTCATGACATCACTGATGACATCTCAAATGACATCACTGATGACATCACTGATGACATCATCCTTGTGATAGAGTGGCAGACCTCCTCTCACCCTAATATAACCTTTGATACACACATTCAAAAATAGAGACTAAAATTTTCAAAACAATGGACATACCAATACCAGTTACAACAACCTCTTCAGTAATTCTAAGATCCACATACACATCCACTCATTCACCAACAGTCCTATACAGTCACTCATACATGTACTCACTCATCATATGTACTCATACACCTATACATCCTGTTACACAATGCCACTCATCCATAGAGTTACTCACACACATAGTCACTCATGCTAATAAAGAATCAAACATACATTTACTTGCATATACAGTTATACACACACCACCATACTTACTTCTACGGAAACTTACACATACTTAGTCTTTTAAACAATCACTTATAGAAACACATACTTATTCATACAGGAACTCTTTCAATCTCTCACTCTCACATATACTCACATATATACACCAATAGTCATATATACTAGTTTAAAACATATGTAGTTACTCATAAAGACACTATTGAGACAGTCATTCACTCACTAACACACCCATACACACACTCATCCACCCATACAGTCCTGCACACATGCTGTGTTCAACACATACAAACAGTGAGTCACTCATTCATGCACCTATGCACTACGTAATACCCCCCACTGAACCATGCAGACACTCAGACTGATACTCAAAAAACCAACTAATAACCTATATAGACACCCATGTAGCTACTCACCAACCCATGCAGCCACTTATACACAAAGTGAGAGACTGATACAGATATTTACATATTTAAACATTACTCACTAAGCCATGTATTCACTATGATACACTTAATCAGTCAGTTACACAATCAATTTTTCAAAAACAAATCATCCATTTAGACACTTATATACCCATTTATTCTTCCATCGACCTTGAGATATACATATATAAAACATATTTAATTTTCAGAAAAACACACATTCACTGGATGATGTCATCAGTGATGTCATCAGTGATGTCATTTGAGATGTCATCAGTGATGTCATGAGTGATGTCACTGACCATGTCATGAGTGATGTAATATGTGACGTCATCAGCAGTGCATTGCGGGCGCCCGAGTTATAGTTAGCTGAACTAACTATAACGGGGGAATTTCAATGGTTTTGTACAAGTGAAAAGTCCAGCTAACTATAACACCCCTGAAACCTATGGTTTTTTCAGTGAATATATATATATATATATATATTATCTACTGGTGGTCGCCAGTAGATAGTTTTAGTTAGGACCTATGTTCCATAGGAAAAGTCTGGCGCTGGTTGACGAATCCTCGCGAAATTTTCCAAACTTTTGACCAGCTCCGCTCTGCTCCTACCCTGAAAGTTTCGTGGTGATTCGTCAAGCGGGGGCCAAGAAAAAAGGAGGGTCCCAAAACGCGTTTTCCCCATGCAATTTCCCATAGGACCTGTTGTCGCAGCTACAGCCCGAACCGCTGAACGGAATGACACCAAATTTGGCAAAGAGGTAGTCCTCAGTTCAGACTCGTGCCTTTTGCATAAATGGTGTGAATCCGTTCAGTAGTTCCTGAGAAAATTAGAGTTAAAAGTACATAAATATCTATGGCCGGGGAGGATCCGCGGACCCTACCCGCACCGTGAGCGCACCCTCCCCGAAACGAGCGCGCACCCTCCCGATCGCGCGCTGAATGCTAATTGGCTGTCGAGTGTCTGTCTACATTCGAAACCAGGAAATGTTGGCGGCCATTTTCTACCTCGGTAGAAGCGAGGCTGAAGAAGCAAGGGGAATAAGTGTGTAAAACATATAAAGGGGGCAGAGTGGAAATACTCTGACCCTCTAGAGGTGCTTAGGGGGTCCCAGAAGGACCCCCTGGGGCACCCTTTAAAAAAATAAAAAAACTGCGAAATGCGCGCACGGTGCGCACATCCTATCGCGTTAGGTGCGCGGATCCACAGAATTTTTTTTAAAAAAAAGACAAGAAATCATTGGTTGTATGACTACTTTGTACACTGAAAGGTAGGGTGTATATTTCTGTTTTTTAAAGGTATGTTTCTTATTGGTTAACAAAAACAGATTGTAAGGAACATTATATATAATTAGCTGATATGTTGAAAAGTGAAGCACACTTCCTCTCTTGTTTAGCAACATTGTGTACTGAACTTCTGACCTGTGTGCTCAGTGCAGTGTTCCATGACCTGTTTCTATGGTAACAGGCAGAAGGCAGATTGGGGGAAGGGTTGAAATGTATTTCAGTTGGAAAGGGTTGAAATGTTTAACCAATAGAAATGTGTGTTTGCTTTTAATTTATGTGTGAAGGATTGTGATTTGATGTTTACATGTATATGTGTGGAAAATGAAAGGGAAACTTTTCCATTCTTTGTTTTTGCTGAGAGGTGCAGAGTGCAGAGATTCTGTAAAAGAAAATATGGCGAGTGACTGATATACTTCTTAATCTACAAAAGAACTTGAAAGATGAGTTATTTAATTGTGAGGGGATGTATGTAGACTATTTTGATTTTAATCAGACTAATGTATTTCTCCTGCTAAAGTGTAGGGAGTACTTTTTTTCTCTACAATCTTATTGACAGTGTGTGTGCATGTAGAAACCATTCTGTGATAAGCATTTGTGTTTTTCATGTGTTTGCAGACAGATAACTGTGCTGTTTTTATATTTTGGTAGAATTAGAAACCAGTCATTGTTTATGAATTTGTGAAATGAGTTAAGTTATGTTTCTATACTAAAATGTAGTACTTCTTCTAGATGAAGAAATGTGTTTTGGTATAGTGCAAGGGATAGTGTTGTTTGTCTAGAATCACACAGTGAGTATGTGTGCATTTGGGAACCACTGTGAGAGAAGCATTTGGTAACATCGTGTATTTGCTCACAGATAACTGTTTTAACCTGTCATGTTGTGAAGTTTTAGTAGCATTAGAAGACAGTTATGGCTTATGCTTTGATTAAATGAGTCAGACTTTGACAGAAAAGTGCAGTCCTGAAATATGTAGATTGTGTGTAGTTCTCTTACCACTTGCACTGTAGTGAATGAGTTTTGGTAAGCTGCTAGGGATAGTGGTGCTTGTCTAGAATCACACTGTGAGTTAGTGTGTATTTGGGATCACTGTGAGAGAAGCATTTGGTAACATCATGTATTTGCTGACAGATAACTGTTTTAAAACCTGTCATGTTGTGAAGTTTTAGTAGCATTAGAATCCAGTCTTTGCTTATGCGTTGATTAAATGAGTCATGCTTTGACACTTATGTGCTGTACTTAAATATGTAGATTGTGTGCAGTACCATTAACTCTTCTAGACTTGTGAATGAGTTTTGGTAAACTCCTAGGATAGTATTGCTTGTCTAAAATCACACTGTGAGTCTGTGTGCATTTGGGTAAGGATTGTGAGAGAAGCATTTGGTAACATCGTGTATTTGCTGACAGATAACTGTTTTAAAACCGGTCATGTTGTCAAGTTTTAGTAGCATTAGAAGCCAGTCTTTGCTTATGCTTTGATTAAGTGAGTCAGGCTTTGACACAAAAGTGCAGTCCTGAAATATGAAAATTGTGTGCAGTTCCCTTACCACTTCCACAGTAGTGAATGATTTTTGGTAAACTCCTAGGTATAGTGGTTGTTGTCTACAATCACACTGTGAGTCTGTGTGCATTTGGGAACCACTGTGAGAGAAGCATTTGGTAACATCGTGTATTTTTTAGCAGATAACTCTTTTAAAACCTGTCATGTTGTCAAGTTTTAGCAGCATTAGAAGCCAGTGTTTGCTTATGCTTTGATGAAATGAGTCAGGCTTTGACACAAAAGTGCAGTTCTGAAATATGAAGATTGTGTGCAGTTCCCTTACCACTTCCACAGTAGTGAATGATTTTTGGTAAACTCCTAGGTATAGTGGTTGTTGTCCATAATCACACTGTGAGTCTGTGTGAATTTGGGAACCACTGTGAGAGAAGCATTTGGTAACATCGTGTATTTTTTAGCAGATAACTCTTTTAAAACCTGTCATGTTGTCAAGTTTTAGTAGCATTAGAAGCTAGTCTTTGCTTATGCATTGTTAAAATGAGTCAGGGTTTGACACTAAGGTGCAGTACCATGTATTATTCTCTTCACTGTGGCAGAACTGAAAATTTAAAAGTTTTACCCAAGCACTGTCCTAGAAGTAGTCTGATGATTTAGTCAGTTTCTAAGTACCAAATAGACTGCTTCAAATGTCTATGCAGTATGCATGTAGTGTTCTAACATACTATACACTTGTCTTTGACACCTTCAATTCCCTAGTCAGTATCCATACACTTCCAGGAAACACCCTGTCACTCTTTTTGCAGTCCTCTAGTGACCCATTCAACACCATGTACTAATCCATTCACTGTGCCAAAACCCAAACACTTATAAATTCACCAAGACACTCTCTTTCCAGTACTCTGATGATTCAGTCACTGCCTAAGTATTCATGCACTGAGCCAGGCCTTAGCACATGGACTTCTTCAAACCCCTATCCACTATGCATGCAGTCCTGTAACCACCTACAAACTTGTCTTTCATACCTTCAATTCCCCAGTCAGTATCCATACACTTCCAGCAAACACCCTGTCACTCCTCTTGCACTCTTCTAGTGACCTATTAAGCATCATGTACTAATCCATTCACTGCGCCAAAACCCAAACCCTAATAAATTCACCCAGGCACTCTCCTTGCAGTACTCTAATCATTCAGACAGTACCCAAGTACTCATCCAGTGACCCAGGCCTTAGCATATGGACTGCTTCAAACCCCTATCCACTATGCATGCAGTCCTCTAACCACCTACACAATTGTCTTTCACACCTTCAATTCCCTAGTCAGTATCCATACACTTCCAGGAAACACTCTGTCACTCCCTTTGCAGTCCTCTAGTGACCCATTCAGCATCATGTACTAATCCATTCACTGTGCAAAAACTCAAACACTTATAAATTCACCAAGATACTATCTTTGCAGTACTCTAATCATTCAGTCAGTGCCTAAGTATTCATGCACTGAGCCAGGCCTTAGCACATGGACTGCTTCAAACCCCTATCCACTATGTATGCAGTCTTCTAACCACTTAGACACTTGTCTTTCACACTTTCAATTTCCTAGTCAGTATCCATACAGTCCAGCAAACATCTTGTCACTGCCTTTGCACTCCTCTAGTGACCCATTCAGTACCAAGTACTAATCCATTCCCTGTGCGAAAAGCCTACCACTTATAAATTCACCTAGGCACTCTCCTTGCTGTACTCTAATCATTCAGTCAGTACTCAAGTAGTCATGCAGTGAGCCAGGCCTTAGCACATGGACTGCTTTAAATGCCTATGCAGTATGGATGCAGTCCTCTAATCACCTACACAGTTGTGTTTCACACCTTCAATTCCCTAGTTAGTATTCATACACTTCTAGCAAACACCCTGTCACTCACCCAGTGTGTCTCCTTATAGTATTGTAAGTCAGTTAGCATGTAGTGTTTTAGTGAGGTAGGCTTTAGGGCATGAACTGCTTCAAAGTAGTATGCACTATGCATGTAGTGTTTTAACCATCGTCACACTTGTGGTTCAGGGCTATAGTTTCTTAGTCAGTATTTATATAAAAGGTGTTTGTACAGTAATGGAATAGTATAAATTTGAAAGTTATTAATATATACATTTATTTGTGATTCTTTTTTACAGATACGATCGATGATAACTTTATTTCGGTCACAAGACCATAAAAGTACAATAAAATATATACAAGTACAAGAGTAAGACCATAAATACAAAGATAATTTTTAAAAAAATGATTAAACAGTAAGTTATCGTGATTATTTAGCAGAGAAAAAAGATAAAAGCTAAAAAAGCCATTACTTTAGATTAATAAAACTCATCCTTCTCCGCCACATGCCATATAAAAAGCGGGAAACTGCATAAACAATAAGAGGATCAGTGTCATAAGTTAAGACTCTGCAAGCTTGTACACATTGTCTGAGACCCAAATTTTTGCACAGAGGAATAAGCCAACATTTTCGAATCACGCTATATGCTGGACAAAAGAACATAATGTGGGTGATATCTTCATTACAAATTTTGCAAGCTGGGCAATTGCCCTCCATCAATTTTTCCCATCTAGATGTAAGCGTCCCAATTGGGAGAGAGCCATGTCTCAGCTGAATATATAATTTTCTTGCCAGAGGAGGCTGTACTAAATCCAAGAATACCTCCAGCTTAGAATCAGTTTTCACCAGTAAGAACTCAGAGGTCAGCCTGCCCAGGGAAGTTGAGCAGCATAGTATTTTAGAGTTATATAATCTAACAGCAGCCAGTATCTCAGACCTTTGAGTCCTCACACAGCTAGTACCCGGAGAATCCCAGAGTTGGGGCAGACAGACTTGATAGAGGGAAATCTTTATATGGAGTAGCCAAGGTATTTTCTTGTAGTTTAACTGCCCCCAGTTGCATTAAATTCTGCTCTAAAAAATGCAAGCTCAGGGACAGACCAAAGCCTTCTCCAATAAAGTAATGGTCGTGCAGCTGCCAATTCGTTGACGGGTTCCAGATCCATATCCAGGCGCAGTGGTATAAGAGGCGTGCTCTGGGGGAGAACAACCAGACCACGCATAAAGGCTTGTTCTACCTTCCGTAAATTGGATGTATTTGTGTGACCCCAAAGTTCCGCAGCATACAAGGCTGCTGACCTCACCTGTGTTTTATAGATCTCTAATACAGGGGTGACAGGTTTAAATATAGAGGTTCTATGGAATCTACCGATACCCCCCGTTATCTGAGATAGCCTCAGGGAAGATTTTGCTACTTGAGCATCCCATACAAAGTGCTCAGTCAGCGTGACCCCCAGATATATGAAGGTCTTAACTCTTTCTAAGGGAACACCACCTAATGCAGGGTTCGGGCGTGTGTGCCTCGGGGGATTGAAGATCATAAACTTAGTTTTCCCCAGGTTGATCTCCAATCCCCTCGAGGCACAAAAGGTCATAAACCCATCCAGGACCCGCTGGATGCCCGATGATGTCCGCGACAACAACAATGTGTCGTCCGCGAACATCAGAGCGGGCACCCGACCAGAGGCCAGACGCGGGGCATCATTATCCCTGAGACTGTTTAATTCATCAATCAATCCATTTACATATAGGCTGAATAGTGTAGGGGCCAGTACGCAACCCTGGCGTACCCCCCGAGTTACAGGGAAGCGAGCTGATAGTTCCCCATTATTCCCACACCTCACCTGTGCAAAGTTCCCTGTATGGAGACGAACCAACACATCAAGTAGGTAGGTTGGGAGACCGAGTTCCTTCAGCATCATCCAAAGTTTCTCCCTGGGGACCAGATCAAATGCGGCCCGCAGGTCCACAAAAACAAGGTAGAGGCTGCCACCCTCCAATCTTGCAGTTTTCCAATACAGGACCTGGAGCCGAAAGATCTGGTCCAGGGTAGAAATACCCGTTCTAAAACCGGCTTGTAGGGGAGTCAATATTTTGTTCACCTCCATCCAGTCTAATAATCTGTTCAGTAGAATTCGGCCCAACAGTTTTTGAGTGGTGTCCAGTAAACTGATGGCTCTATAGTTGGATGGGGCTAAAGGGCAGCCCTTCTTAAAAATCGTAACAATCTCGGCTCCAAGCCATGTGTCCGGCAATGCTGAGCCTTGCAGAACCGCATTAAAGAGAACGACCAGGTATGGAGCCCAGATTTTAGGTTGAGAACTGAAAAGGTCCCCCGGGAACTTATCAAGTCCTGGTGCTTTATTTAGGGGCAGTCCCTCAATTGCAGATTCTACTTCCTTAAAAGAAATTGAATCTGGGTAATTAACCTCGATCCTATCCTGAGGGTCCTGTAAACTTGCCCCTATCCGAGTGCCCGAAAGTCCCGGCTGGCTATAATCGAGGGGGGAGTCTGGGGACACAGAAGTCCCATGAGATGGTATATTAACCTGTTCCTGGCACACAAATGCCCTCAACTCAGGACTTGAATAAAGTTCTTTAAAGTGCGCCTCCCACACTAGGGGAGCAATATTTGGGACCCCTTCCTCTCGGTCGCCTCTCAATGTTGAAGTGGCTATGGCCCAAAAGGTCTTAGAATCCTTAGAGAGGAGTGCTTGTCTCAGATCATTCCATCTGGATTCCTCCCACTCTCTCTTGGCCCTGGTCAATTCCTTCTTATACAGCATTCTAGATGCTCTAATTTTAAGGGTATCTTTAGATTTAATTGCTGCAAGCATATCTCTCTTTGCTATTTTACAAGCATGGTCATACCAGGGGTGTGTTCTGGGCCTTGACTGCCCAGTCCCGGTAACTGGATAGAATATCTCCCCTAGACTCGTAGTCAACTTCCTATGTATCTCTGTAGCCTGCCCAAAAGAGACAAGACCCCCCATTTCACTAATGAGCGGAGTGGCAATCTGATAAATTTCTGCAAGACGAGTCGGTGATTCCAAACATGTTGGCCATTTAACCCTTCTCCTATTATTAGATATAATGAAAGGTGGTGCAGCCAGCTTTGTACTTGATTCTGGGTTGGTTAAGCCAAATGCACCAGGCTTAAGCGCCAGGACCAGGGCATTATGATCACTATCATGTCTTAATACAACCCTAAAGTCTTTGAGCTTATCCCAGTGCTTAGCTTCCAGTAAAATGTAGTCTATAATGGAAGTACTATTAAACCTATTATATGTGGGTAGACCAGAGCTAGCATTATCAGACCTTCCATTGCACGCCCATAAGGACATTGCAAGTGTGAAGGATTTAATTTGCAATACCAGCTTGGTCCAAGCCCTTACTGGGGTAATCGCGGGGGCTGGAATGCACCAAAGCGAGTCGACTTCATCTTGGTTGCCCTGTTCAGGAATGCTCAAAGGTTCATACTGGCAATTGAAATCGCCACCCACAATTATCGTTATTGAGGGATCAAGTGAGTGAATGAAAAGGTCAAGTGCGATAATAGTGCTTGATTCCTTTCCGTTCGTAGTAGGCCTAGAATAGATATTTATGATGGCCACTCGTGACTTATCAGGTAAGATTAATGGAACACATTGGATGTCTAGGGAGTTTGTTCCGAGCTGAATAGCCCGTATTCCTAAGTGTGTTCCTACACAGATGGATAGGCCACCCGAAGGGCGGCCCTTGCCCCTGGATACTGCGGGAATATTAAAGGTCACAAAACCGTGACATACACTCCCTTCCAGGGCCCAGGTCTGCATCAAGCAAATGTCATACTTTGCCATAAAGGTGAACCACTCCGGTACAAGTAATTTGTTCTTTAATCCCGCTATGTTCCATGAAAGAATCTTTATACACCCTTCCATCGCTTTTTCAGAGCCTTGCTCAGACCCCTGTTCTTTTAGGGGGCCCTGGTCTCGGATACCTTCTACTCTCTTTTCCACCCTCCTAGTGTCAGTAGGGCAAGGATCATCGCCAGAGGGTAGGGACAAAATATTCTCCGCTAATCCAGAATCATCCGTGCGTTCACTATTACTCGATTCTGGGATGGGGGTTTCAGTGTGAATCAGTCGGTCAACCTCCTCTAGAACACTAAACCTGTTCCAATGGGCATACGACTGAAAAGGCGGGATAGGGTTTAAGGGGCACTCCACAGGTGACTTCCAATGTCGAGACCCACTAGGTGGCAAATAGTGGTTCCTATCATATTGGGGCCTCTGAATACAATTCAAATTATAATTGGGAGTAGGGTAGAAATAAGACAGATGCAGTGGAAATATCTGGGAATTCCGCCAAAAAGGGGTTCTACAGATATGGTCCACTGCGGAAGGGTCCCTAAAGTTTATTATTATAGCATCTCCTGCCACTGTTTTGGGACCCCTTCCAATCCAATCTATTCTTCTCACCGCCAGAATTTCCCCTGAAATATTAGGAGGGAGAGGTCTGTTTATGCTCAACCACTGAATGCATTTATTTTTAAGATCAGTCTCATATTCTTTTTTCCCCTCTCTAAGAGCCGGAACACCTACTAGAACTACCACATAAGGTTGGGCTTCTGGGGGCAGGTTTATTGAAGGCAACTGGCAAGAAACTGCCCTGGACTGAGCAGATCTCGTTGGCAAAAGTGTACCAGTTTTTTGCAAGATTGCATCCTCCTTTGGATGTGGTCTAGAATTATCGGCTGGAACCCTTGTAGACTGGGAAGTAAGACCTAATACATTTGAAGTAGGAGGGGGTGGTGGCACAGAGCTTATAGGCTTGGGGATACTTGTTGTAACCCCTAAGTTTGTGTTCTGAACTACTGGGATATCGACTGTAACTACCCCCAAACTACCAGATGCGGAGGATGCTATCTTATCATGGGGAATTATGGACTTCGTTATTCCCACCACCCTGTTGTTTAGAATGGAAACAATTCTATCTAGTTTTGAAACTAGAGGTTTAATATGGGTGGCAATGGTCTGTTCCAAGCATGCCTGAAGATCAGCCACCATGTTGGTGACCCAACATGGCACCCCTAATTGGGGATGCAATGTGCTATCAGATGGGGTCACCAAATTGTGGTTGGCCAGCGTTTTTTTGCCTAGTTTTTTTGGGGAGACTATTTTTTCTCAACTTAGGTCCTGACTTCCCAGATTTCACAATTGATGCAGGGGAGGAAGGAGACAGGATAAAATGAGGGTCTTCAACATTACTAGGAAACTCCACTAGAGCCTGCCCTAGTTCCTCGTCTCTTAAAGATTCGGAAGGCATCTGTGAAAATGGCAGCTCAACATAAGTGGGTACAAGGTAAGAGTCAGAGACCGTAGGATCAATGGTAATTATTGAGCAATCCCCTCCATGATCTTGTAAGCATACTGTGGGAGTAAGGGATAGTCTCCTTTCAGTATTTTCGATTGCAGTGGCCACAACTCCGATTGTTTGTTGCAACATTTTATCAATGGCCGTGAGTGTTGGTAAAGGCTGAGGCAATGCTGCATGTAATCTAGTATTTGGGCGGGGCACAGCAAGCTCTGATATCTTGCCCGATTTGCTCATTTTCTTTTAACAATGGTATATAAAGTACGAGTAATCGGGTAAAATAGCGATATCAGAGGAAGTCCTGGACAGTCAAATGAAACAAAATAAATAGATAGGACTATAACAGTCAAATCATATTGGCAGCAACTTTAAATATTACAATATAAAGGAGCTACGATTCGTAGCAGCCCCCGCCTTCTCTGCTGGTAACCCTGCTACCACCGCTTAAGTTCAGCAGAAGTTTGGTGCAAATAAGTGAAATAAGTGCCACTGTGTGCCCAGATTCAAGACCGAGCTCCAAGTGGGCACTCTGACAGGCTGTCTTGGTTACTCGGCCGCTCACTGCACCACGGCGTCGTGTTCCCCGCAGTCACAGTCACATCTGATCGTGGGCTCTGTCTCTGAGCCTATCTCTGACCCCCAAATATTCCCAAAACAGCCGCTGCGGTCCAATCCCCACACCACGCCCCTCACCTTTGCCAGGCTCAATCGGTCCCACCTCCTTCCAGTAGCAACTCGTGAAGGAGGGCCGAGAGCCGCGATGAGAGTGGTGAGAGTAGGGGGTCCGGTGAGACCCAGCGGCAGCAGCTCCCTGCGGTGTTAGGTATCAGATATCAGGCCGATATCAGGGTGGCGCCTTTCCCGCGGCGTTTACAGCAGCAGCCCCACTCTCTGCTCAGCTTCATGCCACCTCCGTAAAGAAATGCCCGCGATGACAGCGTCTCGTCGGGGATGTGGCTTTGGCAGAACTTTTTCCAAATGGGGGAACGGGAACAGCAATCCAACGTCCTCCTCCTAGCTCTCAGCTCTCGGCACAGAGCAACCGTTCGGTGATCACAAAAACCTGGTCTGGAGCAAGGGAACGAACCTTTACAGATACAGAACTGGAGTGTTTCTCATCTGTTTGCACTCTTCTCGTGCAAGATTGTTTGGATGAAGGGTCCTTAGGTGTTTCATCATACTTGCTGTGCCGCACGAGTATTTTTTGTTAGGATCCCCTTGTAACAGAACTCTTTTGAAAATGTTGCACATGAGAAAGGTGGCATTGGTCTTTGTTTGCCCCTTGAGAAAAGTAGAAAATTTCCACATCACTGAAGGAAAACGTTGTGGGCGTGGTGCATCCTCCAAAAATTCATCTTTAGATTCGGTGAATATTTTAAAGCGACATCATTTACAGTTTTTGTAAGTTAAAGTTAAAAAAATGTGTTAGCTGTGTGCATTTTATATATCTGTGATTTGTATCTTGTTTTTTTTTTTGAGAATGGCATGTTGGGGTTTTTTTAACAATCTTTGAGATTGTGGTTTTTCTGCCCGCTGTTAAGTGATGAGTACGATTGAAATCACTATTTTTAGTGAAATTTAATATATTCTGAGAACAGCAAAAAAGGCAAAAAAATTACTTTGTGGAAATTATGCTGTGTTGTAAAAAATGTATTATTACATGTTATAATTTTTTTTTCCTTTTCTTTCACAGATCCCAATTTTTTTTTTTTTTTTTATTCCTATTACTGTGAAGGTAAGTTTAACTAAGTCTCAATATGCAGAATGAAGAGGTCTGCAAGAAGCTACAAAGTTGAAACACGTTTCTAAAAACACTCTGTTTATGTAGTTTTGAAATCTGACCATAATCAGATATCATGTGACCTGCAAAAAAAAAATTTGAGGGGTTCATAATATTTCCCATTTTAGCTATTGAAGGCCCGCAATTATTTCAATCATTCTTCTTTGAACATCTTTGCAGACAAAACTCTGTGCTTACCTTCTATCATTCGCAAGGAAATTTAAAAACGGAAATATGTCACTTTTTGTAACATAGTTATTGTGCAAGATACTCTTACATATTTACAAAGAGAGGAAAAGGCACTCTGTGCACTTTTTATACTCCATGTAAATAAACTTCATCATGCACACCACTTTGTGTTGAAAGGGTGTTCTATAAGTGTTGTTGTGCATGATTGCACTTAATACTTATAGAACAAGATATATGTCTAGATTTATCAGAAATGATAAATCTCGATATGTGTGTGAATGCTGCACCATTCTAAAATTGGTGTAGGAAAGCACAACAAGGAGAATTGTTTTAATTTCTCCACATTTTTATATCTTCAATGCATGCTGAAATGTTCAGCATAATTGAAGGAGAAAAATGCATTTGCTCATTGCTTTTGTGCAGGAAGGTGTGTCTTCCTGTAGAAAAACAAACAGCACATGACACAGATATCCTTGCACTATGTTGCAAGGGTGCCTGTGTCACCACATGGCTGCAGTTTAAGCAGCCGTGCAGAGAGAAACATAGATTTGCAACATATTTATGTACATATATTGCATCGCTGTGCTTCAGAAGTACTACAGCACACTGCAGTTAAAGAGGTTACTGTGTGATGCTGCAGCACTTCCTCATAGTTCTGCACTTATACATTCACCATACGCTACTAATGCATTCATTCGGTCAATTACGTACTACACATACATTCATCTAAACTTTCACACACTAACAAAGAAATGTAGCTCTTTTTTTAAACCAGGAAAGTTGGTTCTTAGAAGAACTTTTTTTTTCTTTTTTTTTTTTTAATTTGTTAGTACTTTTTGGAACAATTTTGTTATTTTTTTGTTTTTTTCAAAAGGAAAAAAAGACAACAGGAGGAACAAAACAGTCAACTTCTACAAAAAAAAAATAAACATAAGTTTAGCACTTGTGGTTTTGCTGCGCTCGGCAGATTAGTTCAATTGACTGCTCGCCGTAACATAGTAGTTTGTTGCATTTAATGCAACTAATTTTTAGTTTTCCAAATTCTGGACGTATGTCCGGGTGAGTGCTTGATGGTGATGCTGCAGAAGTGCTTGCCACTGCTGGCTGAGGCTGCTGTCGGAGTCTTCTGCATTCCTGCTTGGCCAGGTTCACGGGATGCAGAGTCTTCAGGTGTTTTAACATACTTGCAGTCCCACAAGAGTATTTTTTTGATGGATCTCCTCTGGAAAGCACTCTTTGACATATTTTACATGTCACTTTAGTTGAATTAGTTTTATTTTGTCCTTCTGGGAAGGAAAAAAATTTCCACACCACAGAGGTGTATCTTTCTGGGCGTGGAGGTTCCACAACAAATTCCTCATCAGACGAATGGTCTGATTCTGATGGTGGCTGCTGTGCAGAAGCCATTGTCTTCAGAAAAATTGCAGCTGTGGAAATCTTCCCCAAAAAGTTTCTTCTAGTTCTAAGGTGTGAGATGTTCCTCCAAAGAAGCTCTAAGAATGATTGAAATGGGTGGGGTCTTTCAATAGTTAGAATAGGAAGTGTAATGAACCAATCAAATCTCTTTTTTTGCAGGTCACATGGGATCCGCGCACCCTGCGCTTACGCAGCACGCACCCAGAGCGCATCCGCGAGATTGAATAAAAAAAAAAAAAATAGGATTAGATGTAAAAATATATTAGTTTTAAGACTAGTTTAGAGTTTGTCTTCAATTAATATTCACATGAAATAGATATATATATGTTTTTTTAAATGTTAAATATTTCGCGGGATCCGCGCACCTACCACGTCATAGACGCAGATGACGCATCGCGGAAGCGCGTAAACGTCGCGTTACGTACATCGAACGTGTCGTGTATACGCTGGGAGTCGCGTACCGGTCGCATTGTGATCGCGCACTGAACACGTACCCAACGCATACCATGTGTGGATGCTGTCGCGTAGGGATCGGGAACGGTGCGCTTAGGGTGCGCGGATCCAAAAACATTGAAAAAAATATATAAAATAAAGTTTTGCACATATAGTGAAAAAAATATTTTGAAAAATATAAAAAAATATTTTGAAAGACCCATTAAGTTCAAATAATATTTTTTAATTTTTAAAAGAATTAATTGAAAAATTAAGTTTAAAAAATGGTGATTAAAAAGTATTTAAAAAAAAATTTAATTAATGAAATTGACACAACGAATTAGAAAAATATACAAATCCAATCAAAATCAATAAACATGATATCTTCAGAGATAAGTTATAGATAGGAATTAGCATTTAAAAAACCTTTGAAATTCACTGAAAAAAACATAGGTTTCATGCGCGTTATAGTTAGGAATTGGCATTTAAAAAACCTTTGAAATTCACTGAAAAAACCAAAGGTTTCAGGGGCGTTATAGTTAGGAATTGGCATTTAAAAAACCTTAGAAATTCACTGAAAAAACCATAGGTTTCAGGGGTGTTATAGTTAGCTGGACATTTCCCTCGTACGAAACCCTAGAAATTCCCCTGTTATAGTTAGTTCAGCTAACTATAACTCGCGCCCCCGCAATGCACTGCTGATGACATCACATATTACATCACTCATGACATGGTCAGTGACATCACTGATGATATCACTGATGACATCTCAAATGACATCACTGATGACGTCATCCATGTGATAAATTACTGCATCTTCTCACACCCTAATTTAACTGTTGATACACCAGCTCAAAATTTCAGACGTCCATTCTCAAAACCATAGATACTCCAATACCAATAACTACATACCCACTTATTAACTCTTAGGACTACATACACCCCCACTCATTCACCTGTACAGTCACTCATACTTACAGTCACTCCGTACAAGACTATTATATGCATTTATACACCTATATAGACACTCACACACCACCAATCATCCATAGAGGTACTCTCACACCTAGTCAGTCATGCAAATAATTAAACACAGTCCAATTTACTCACCTATACAGTTAAACACACTCAAGTTCACTTACTCATAAAAATAGTACCACATTCTTACGCTCTTATAGAATCACTGATACAAGCACACACTCATCCATACAGCCACTCTCACAATCACACACTCTCACGTATACCCTCTTATATACTCTTACACACATATATACTGCCTTTCACATATGTAGTTGTCACAAATGTACCACTGAGATATACATGCAATCCCTAACACACCCATACATACACTCACTCAACCATACAGTTCATCACAGATGCACTCTTAAAACCATGCACCCATAGAATCACCCACTCACACATCTATGCACAGAGTCACACACAGCCTACGCACACAAACACTCAGGCACCCATACAGATACTCAGACAACCAATCAATAACCCATATAGACACTCATATAGCTATTCACAAGACCATGCAGCCACTTATACACAAACACACAGACACATGCAGACATTCACACAGTTTAGTCACTAGTCTGCAGTAAGATACATTTAATGACTCACTTATAGAGTCAGTTACACACCTACAAAATCATCCATTCACACACTTGTACACCCACTCATTCTTCAACAGGCCTTTCACTATAAATATATAAAACATATTTAACCTTTACAGAAACACACAGTCACTGGATGACGTCATCAGTGATGTCATCAGTGATGTCATTTGAGATGTCATCAGTGATGTCATCAGTGATGTCACTGACCATGTCATGAGTGATGTAATATGTGACGTCATCAGCAGTGCATTGCGGGGGCGCGAGTTATAGTTAGCTGAACTAGCTATAACAGGGGAATTTCTAGGGTTTTGTACGAGGGAAATGTCCAGCTAACTATAACACCCCTGAAACCTATGTTTTTTTCAGTGAATTTCTAAGGTTTTTTAAATGCCAGTTCCTAACTATAACGCCCCTGAAACCTTTGGTTTTTTCAGTGAATATATATATATATATATATATATATATATATATATATATATATATATATATATAATTTTTTTTTATTTGAATTATTTTGTTAATTCTCCTGGTTCCCCGCACGTGGGCAAGACTATTCAGTGCTTATGACTTTGATGAATATACCATATACCCCTGGAAGAGAACCAGGATTACAGGTAAGTACTTATCCTTTCTAATCAACCTGTTCCCGAAAGCAACAGAGGGAAAAACACACAAACAGGAAAGAAGAAGGAAGAGAAAGACAGACAAACCGTCACTAAGGCGAAAAGCAGAATGCGCAAGAGTGAAATGAAGAAGCAGGCAGTGGATTAACGAGGCCTGGGGTGGGGTCAGGACTACACAGCCTTGGTATTTGGCGTGCTGACATTAAAAACCCTGCTTACCTAAATAAAGCACTATTTTACATTGTTTTTAAGCAGATCATTTTTTTCATCACGGACAAGCAAGTCTGCCCAGGATAAGCTTTTCCAAGATCACAAATGCCCCTCTAGGCAGTAGTTTTTTGTACAGGTTTTTCCCCAAATTTTTCTCCTTTTTGTTTTTGAGGAGATGTGTTGGTGTTTATTTCACACCTCAAATAGTATGTTTTTGTCCTACCCTATTGTAAATACTAAAAAATATAAAAACAATGTTACAAAACACACAAAAAAGTTATACTAGTTGAAAACTGTTCACAAAACAGCTCTTTTTAGAGCTACCCTATAGTTCCATGATCTGTGTTGTTTATACTATGTTTCCCCTTCTTTTCCTTCTCAAGGTCTCTTGCAAGACTTTGGCAAGAGCCAGAAAAGCCCACCATAATCGGCAGCTCTCACAAGCCTCTTGCATGAGTTTGTGTGAGCACACGAGAAACAAGGAGGTAATCCCTCACGTGCAGTGCTTCCTGGTTTGCTCTCACAAGAATGTACTTTTAAATTAAATTTGCATTTACACTGAATATATCCTGATATAGTACGTATAATTTATATATTCCAGAGTAGTAGCAGTGTGTTTAGTTTAATGGCATGCAATTGATTATATAATTGTGGGGAAAAGTACCAAAATTGGTACATAGCACACATTGATACTCATTTATTTGTTTTAAATCCATGTATTATTATTATTATTAGAAAAAGTTCAATCATTATATAGTCTCTGTTTATATCTACATAGAAGTTTGTAAATATAATTTCTTCTAGTTGTATGGTGAGGCAAAAGACTAGCCGCCTCCCAGCTGAGATCTCTTTCTGGGCTGACAGGTGTGCGTAGTAAGATGTAAGGAGAGACTGCCTTTCCTCTGAGACCTCACTCCGATGATGAGTAACCATAGTACAGTTTATGGAGGGACTGGCCTTTCCTTTCCACTGAAACCCCTGTCTTGAATAACTAATTTTGTATTAGCGTGTGTGGAGTGACTGGCCTCTAGACTGACATCTGTGTTCATATATCTTCCCACGGTGATGAGTATGCATAATAGGGTGTAAGGAGAGCTGGCCTCTCTGCTGACACCCCTGTCTTGGATGACGGGTACACATAGTACGATGTGCGGAGGAACTAGCCCCTTTACTGACACCTCTCTCTTGGATGATGGATGTGCATAGTAATATATAAGGAGGGATTTGCCTGTCTGCTTACACTTCTCCCCAGGGTGAAAGATATATAACTAGGATGTGGTGACGAAATGACGTCCATGTTGAGAAATGTGTCTTGGATGACAAGCATAGAGACTAGACTATGGAGAGAGACTGATCTGTCAGCTCAGACCACTCCCCAGATTAACACATCTGTATAATAGACTGAGGATAGAGACTGGTCTCTCTGCTCCTACCTCTCTTCATGGTGATAAATGTGCATAGTAGGGTATAGAAATAAAAAGGTATTGTATTGTATATATGCATACACATGCAGGAACACTTCGGCAATCCCTGAAAATTAAACTGCCAGTTGTATTTACCGTTGCAATACTGAGAGAATATTGAAATCTATAATAACTGTTAAGCAAGGAAATCACTAGAACTTTAAACTTTTGAATTTCAACAAACTAATGTAACATTAGAAAACAACAACAACTATTTTAATAAACTATTTGAACAACCGCAAAACAAACAAAACAACTAACTTCATTTATTTGTAATGTGTTAATCATATTATGATGAGCAGCTAGCATACTTCGAGCACCTCAGCTATTTCAGCCTGCCAAATAATCTTATATTTAGGAGCATTTTGTTTTGAGGCCAGCTGGCAAAAACGTCTCAGCAAAGTTTCTTATCTGTGCAGTTTTTTAAAAAGCAGTTCACTAAGGATGGCTCATATAGAGTTAGCTCGTGCTGCTGAACTGGAGAACTCTTCAGGTGGTACCACATCCTTTCAACCCGAATACACTGTTCCTTATCCGTTACTTATTGCTGAACACTACAATAATCCGGCTTGTCTTAACAAGGCTCTTTTTTCCTGCTCATGTAATCAGATAATTATTTCCTCTAAGAAAAGGAGACCTACACAGAAAAAATGCCCCCTATACAATACTTATGTATTCAAAAAGAGCACTCCTCTTGCCCTCTACACTGTCGCACTGCAAGAAAGTGGGAATCGTTCCTGCCAATATGTTCCATTAATCCAAGTACTCCAATGTAAACTCTTGCAACCATAACCTTGTTGTTGTCCATTAATATGTCAATTTGCTGTTACTCTTCATCACAACAGAGACAGTGCTATTGAGTCTGCAATCTTTATTAAACTCTTCCAATACCAGCTGCACGCCACTTCAGGCTTTTAACAACGGTACGTACAGATCAATCTCAATTAGAAGTTGACTCGGCATGTAAATACCCAATGCATTTCGAGCCCTCTTGGCTCTTCGTCAGGGGTTGCTAAAACAAATACAATGAACAGCTTAGCTAATCATTTCACTATGAACAATATTTGATGTTTAAAACCAAAATGTCAATTACAAAAAACACATAACCACCTCCGTGTCCCTGATCCTCATCCAACATGATTTAAATGCTGCTGATTTATGCCCCTGCGCCTCACCATACTCCGCCCTGAACTGTCACTGCTCTAAAAATAGTATTAACACAAAAAGAATGTCCTAACACCCATTCCTCAAAATACCCATTCCCCCACACGTAATCCTCCCATATTCTACAACCCCTTCCCCTACCCACTCATATACCCTCCTTTTCCATGTCCCTCACTATTTTACCTTTTGAAATCAGTCACTGCCAGCAATCTGATCTCCTCGTACTAATCTCCATGATTGCACTAATTCCTCCCTCTTCCTGGCTGTTAGTCCGTGATCTCAGCTGCACTCACTCCTGTGCTCTTAAGTAATTCACGCTTCCTCTTACCAAACTGGCGCCACATGACTGTGTCCCCAGTACCTGCATTCAGTTTCCTCCACAACTCTAACGAGAGACTCTCACTCACGTAATGCACCTCCCAACCCCACGCAAACTCCTCTCCCCACTAAATCTTTTGAATATGAGTGTATCAGTCAAATTCATAATTACATCACTTAACCAAACCCCATTGCCTTTCCCACAAATAGTATAGCGCAACACGTTCCTGTATCTAATCTTTAAATTAACTCGATATTGAAAATCAGTGTTAAAAGTACAAACATACCACATTTCCTAAGAATAACATACACCTGATTTATAATGTGATTAGCAGAATACACTGCATGTAAATTAAATCATACTAAAGATAAATGAAAACGAAAAGTGCCAAATTCCCATTATGACTGTCATATGAATTGGTTTTAACTATTCTTGATAAATGTCCGATGGTAATTGTTTACTCCATTCCATTTATTCTGTCTCCGCGATGATAAACTCATTTTATGTTCTTTTCTTCAATTTTATAGACATCCGCTGTATCAATAGGGTGCATTAGCTCCTTGAGGCGATAAATTGCTAATCAGAAAAATATATATCTGAGAATGCACACCTTCCCTTGATGTGACACCATACTTCGAAAACTTATTTGTAGGTGCATGCGTTCAGTGTCTGTGGATCGCCCCAAACCACAGTCAATACATATGTATTCAAAAAGAGCACTCCTCTTGTGCTCTACACTGTCGCACTGCAAGAAAGTGGGAATCGTTCCCGCTAATATGCAATATGCAATACTGACATTATTACTTCTCCAATTAATCGTTTTTTCTTCACTTTCCACAAACTTATAATTTCCTGTTTTTTCAAAAGTGAACAACACTTCTTTTCCTCTTCCATGTTTTTTCTCACATGGTAGTTATCTTGTTCACAACTCCTGTTTTCCATTTCCCTCCTACAAAAAGTGAAAATAACCGAAAAATTAAAAGTTGCATACTAGTTAATAAATGATGTCATTTTTCACTATTTTTTGTGAACTTTTCTAAATCTTTCACCCACAATCACCTATTTATACCTAGTGTTATTCCTTTCTCCTGAAAAAATCCACACCGTCACCCAGTGCATTTTTTCACAAATAAATAATAACATGCCATCAAACCTGATTTCATATAAGTTTATAAAGTAATACATTCCTCTTCAGAAGTAAATAAAAGGTAGAATTCTGCCATGGTGCTAAGGCAGTGAATATATGCAGGCATATAAATATATGACAGAAGTCAAGTGTACCCCTATGATGCAAACCCTACCTAAGTGTACCCAGTATGTATGTGGGTGTAAAGCCAAGAATCCCCTAGGGAAGTGCCAACCCTATTACCTGATGGGAGAGAACGAAGGACCGTGTCTTGGTCTCGATTTGGAAACCCTGCAAGGGATGTCAGACCACCGCATGTTGTAGCTTCTGCAGGCCAGGACCTCAGCGTCTAGTTTCAGTGTGAAGCTTCTCCTCTGTCCATCTAGTGTTGGTATGAGTCGTTTATACCATAAAGATAGCCTCAGGGTTCCTTACATAATCGATGTGTTGTAAGTATGATTATGCAAATGAACCTAGAACAATATCTACGATTATGCAAAGTAGTTCTTTCGCCCTAGGATAAAGATGACCATGATATTTTACACCGAATATGTTCATGCTGTTACGTACGTCATGTGCGGGGACTTTTCTAAGAATCCTCATGCATAATAAATGAGGCTAGTTTCCAAGAAACTGATCACCATTTATTCAGCACATAACTAGTTAACATGTCTGTGCTAGAACCGTTTTACAGAGCAAGGTAGGGCAAATGTAGGTAAAAGGTTGTGTAGCTTCCTAGGCCTAGATTGGGGTATATTGGGGTACATAATACTGCTGAGACCTCTGTCTCAGATGATCGGTGTACATAGTAGGGTGCACCGCTGAGACCTCTGTCTCAGATGATTTGTGTACAAAGTAGGGTTTGTGGAGGGACTAGCCTCTCCAGTGAGACATCTCTGTCAATTCACAAATATGCATATTAGGGTGTGTGGTGGGACTGGCTTCTCTACTGAGACCTCTCTCTATAATGATTGGTATGCATAGTAGGGTGAGGGTAGAAACTGCCTGTCCACTGATACCTCTCTCAGACCTCATGGGTGTACCTACTAAGGTATGTGGAGAGTCTACCCTCTCTGATGACAGCTTTCCCCCAGAACGTTGGGTGTACATAGTCGGCCACAGTGTCATAAGTATGTGTAGTAGTGTGTGGGAAAGGACAGGCATCTTCGCTTAAAACCCTTTTGGATAATCAGTATGCATAGTAGGGTCTGAGGAGGAACTGCCCTTCTCATTCAGACCTCTCTCTAGGATTACAGGGACCTCTCTGAGCTTATATGTGTATGTACTAGGGTATGTTGAGGGTCTAGACTCTCTGGTGACAATTAACCCAAGGCATCAGGTGTACTTACTAGGGTACAGGGAGGGGCTAACCTCTCGACTAACATCCCTCCACAGTGTCATAAGTATGCGTAGTTGTGTGTGACAAGAGACTAGCCTCTCTGCTTACACCCCCTCTTGGATGATGGTTGTGCACAATATGGTGAGTAGAAAGACTGCCCTCCCTGGGGACACCTCTCTGTTGGATGACAGTTGGGTGTAGTATGGTGTGGGGACAGATTGGCCTCTCTGCTTAGCCTTCTCTCTTGGATGAATGGCATGTGTATTAGGGTGTATGGAAGCGACAGACCTCTCCTGTCAGACCTCTCTCTCAGATCATGGGTGTGCATAGTAAAGTGTGTGCATGGACTGGCCTCTTCTTTCAGACCTCTCTCTGATGTGAAGACTAAATAGTAGGGTGTGGGGGGAGGGACTGGTCTTTCCTTTCAGACCTCTCTCTTAGATGACGACTGTGCTTAACAGTGTGTGTAAATGGACTGGCCTTTCTTTTCCGATCTCTCTCTCAGATGATAAGTGTGTGTTGTAGGGTGTATAAGGAGCAACAGACCTTTCCTGTCAGACCTCTCTCTCAGATGACGGGTGTGCGCATTAGGTTGTGTGCATGGACTGGCCTCTACTTTCAGATCTCTCTGTCAGGTGTGTGTACGTAGTAGAGTGTGTGAATGGACTGGCATTTCCTTTCAGACCTCTGTCTCAAGTGACAGGTGTGCATGCTACGGTGTGTGGATGGACTGGCCTCTTGAAAGGATTCGGTTGAAGGAATGAAGAGATGCTTTGCCGGTAGGATAACTTTATTATCCTTTACAAGCATATAAGTATAACCAGCAGGGCATCAGGGAAACAGGCAACTGACGCTGCTTCACATGAAAACAATTCCACATTCCAATACCACATTCCAGATCGCTACAGTCTGAAGACTCAACACATCTCCCCCTTTTTAACCAAAAAAAATGTATACCAAACATAAGAACACAATATAATGAAAACACACCATGCAGAAAGTCCTAAGATACATAATCTTGTAACCAGTGTGGTTGTACCCTCTCCCTACAGGTTCTAACAAATGGAGGTCTAACAGGCAAAGACCCCTTGGTATCAGCATCATTACTGACACATTGTAGTTTCTTTTGTATGGCCAGCTTCTCCTTGTTCCACCATTTGCCATCATCTAACTGAACTACACACCTTTTCACCGAAACAACTTTTTTAGGTTCTGAAAACTTTGAATGGCCCTTGGCAATGATCTTACCACTCTCCTTGGAGACATACTTACTTTGAGCACACTCCCTTTTGCCAGGCCCATCAGACAGTTTAGCACACAAATTCATGGAACCACACATTCAAGGACGGACCAATTTATTGGCTGCTTGCCTTCCTTTAAACGTAACAAAAGGAGACAAACCTGTGGAAATAGATGAGGTAGTACTCAAAGCCCAAACAATATCCTCCAATTCCTTAAACCAATCCAAACCACTGGACATGGACAATTGTATGTTATCTGTAATCACTCGATTACACCTTTACACAAGGCCATTACTCCTGGGATGATATAGTGAGGTAGTGCATTTTTCATCAGCACCATCATCAAGATCTTGTTTTCCCAGACGTAACAGAGACCTCGACAGGAAATCAGCTCTGATGTTTTTCCACCAGATATGTGTGCAACGTCAAACTTATATTGTAGCAACTTTGAACTTAACCTGGCAATTCTAGGAGTATGATCTTTCACAATTTTGTCCTCGAGAATGGGAATGAGGCGTTTGTGGTCAGTCAGTAGGCTAAAAGTCTTACCCCACAGGAACCATTTGAATCTTTCCACAGCCCAACAACACTCCAGCAGTTCTCGTTCGATGACTGAATAGATTTTCTCACTTGGGCGTAAAGCTCGAGAGGCAAAACCCACAGTTTATTCTTTACCCTGTTTGACTCGAGAAATCATGCCCCTTAGACCATGTAAACTGGCATCAACTGATACAGTACACTGATAGAGGGGATCAAAAGGTGTTAGGATTTTGCAGGACCCCAATTCCTTTTTTATCTGAATAAACTCGTTCTGACAGGCATCATCCCAGACAAACACAGCCTTCTTCTTCAGTAAATCTCTCAAGTGTACAGTTTTAGCAGCAAAATTATGAATACATTTTGTGTAGAATTCACACACTCCCAAAAATGAAGACACCAGTTCCTTTGAAGTGGGACAAGGAGCATTGACAATGGCCTCAATAAGACCTTCTCTTGGGACAATACCTTCACCAGAAATACGATGCCCCAAATACTCAATAGATTCCACCCCAAAAACACACTTGAGCTTATTAGCCAGAATACCTTTAGCCTCCAACTTCTCCAGAACCAACGCAAGATTTTTGTCATGAGATTCTTTGGATTTACCAGCAACCAAAATGTCAGCTTGGAACACTACAGTGTCCGTGACCCCTTCCAAAACCTTTTCCATAATCCGTTGAAAAACTGATGCCGCCGAGGCTAACCCAAAGGCATCCTTCTAAACTAAAATGTCCCGATAGGTGACACAAAGGTAGTCAAGTGTTTAGATACAGGGTCCAGTTCAACTTGATGATAAGCCGATGCAAGATTGATTTTAGAGAACAATGTCGCACCAGCAAACTTTGACAGACAATCGTCAATACGGGGTAGGGGGTGTGAGTCTACCCAAATCTCCTTGTTCAAACTGTGCAAGTCCATGCAAACTCTGGGACTCCCATTTGTCATCGGCGCAACCACCAAGGAGGACAACCAAAGGGAGGATTCAATAGGTTAAATGACTCCCGACTCACACATTCTCTTGAGTTCTGCTGATAAATCATCCCTGACACTGGAAGGCACATTGCGTAACTTGTGCTTAATTGGGATGGCATCTTCTTTGACTTTAATTAAATGCTTAAAGCCTTTATTGCATCCCAAGCTGTCTCCAAAAACCTTCACAAATCTGTTGGACCACGAGACAATTCTCTCCCTTTGAGAATGTTCATCAACCCCAGAGACTTGCTCTAAAGTCCTAGGTCCAAGTGTCATGCCAAACAAACCCCGATGGTACCGCCCGAGAATATTGAGGCCTTTCTTTGCCACATAGACCTTCCCTGGAATATGTCTGTCCTTAAAAACAAGAGAAGTATAAAAAAAACAGATAGTTCAATTTTCCTGCCTTCATAAGAAACTGGACTCCTGTCAGGTGGATTGAGATGTTTGTTCCCCCAGCAACTTGCAAACAATTCCTTAGTGATCATAGTCATACGTGCACCTGAATCCACTAGCAGAAGACGAGACTTACCATCCACCATAACCTCAACCACAGTATCAACACAATCCTCAGAATCATCCTTAACGACAACTACGAAATCAGTTAACAAACTCACAACCTCACACACAGGATTAGTCTTATCTTCTTCAGTATACACCACATTAACACTGCCCCGAAAACAACACATTTGCGGCAAGAGGCATTCCTGGCTGGACATATCCTAGAATTGGGAAAATGAGAAGGAAATCCACATTTAGTACAAACATTATTTGAGTACACACCTTTCTTCTCAGATTTGGTAGGGATGTACCTAATCCCTTTTTGCTCAGGTTGAAGTTTGTCTTTATCTCCCTGTGCTTTGTCAATTTTATCTTTACAGTCCTTGTCAACATCCACAGCATTCTTTTCTGGCTAGAGTTCTCTCAAGGCTTTTTGAGAGAGCTCAATACTTTTAACTATGGTGATCGTTTCTTGTAAAGCAGGATTCTTTAGTGTAAGTAACTTTTCTTGAAACTTCTTATCTATGCGGTGAACAACAATTTGATCACAAATGAGTTGTGAGGTGAAATGTTCAAATTCACACTCTTTAGCAAGTTTGCGTAAAGCAGCTACATAGGACACAATGCTTTCGTCGTTGTCCTGTTCCCTTGTAAAAATATTACGTCTAGCTACGACAAGACTACTTTCAACATCAAACTGTTTCTCCAGCATTCTCACTGCTTGGTTAAATACATTTAATTCCTCTTCTCCTACAACTACGTCCAAAGGAGGAAGATTTTCTAATACAGCTTGTCCCTCGAAACCCAGATTATGCTCTAGAATGAAGCATTTTCTCTCTGCACTAAATCTGGTACCCCCCATGGCACCTAAATATTTCTCAAATGCTTTATACCAAGCCTTCCACCTAACTGGTGGATCACCTGGAAGCTGTAAAAAGGGGGCAGGGGGTTGAACATTTTGCATTCTGAAATTTCAATGAATGTACAAGTACAAATTGTGAAACAAAATATTGAAAGTCCACCTGCACATCAAAAGTTGAATGTTACAGACACATTTTTTTTTTTTAACGAACTGCAGAGCGTCCACTTTCATGTGAAGGTAAAACTTATTGAAGCAAAAAGAAATTAAAAATGACAATCAGCCTTTAAAGAAAAGAAACAACTGTTTTTGGAATACTTAATCCACCTACGCTGTAGAAACAAGTGAGATGTCCTGTGTCTTAGTGCCCTATAACTTCGACGAAGATCACACAAACTGTAGGACAGTCTGATGTACCCGATACTTGTCCACTTGTATTCACTCGTGAAGAAAACAGCCCACCAACGAGGACATGCAGGCTTGGATGTGCATAGATATGAAAGGAGATATGCCGCTTTGCTTCACGGAGGAGACCATCAGCTGTGTGGTGAAACGCAGCGCACGCAGGCTGGCGTAAGCGAAGGTGCCACGCTTTGCTTCACAAAGGAAACTGACAACAAAGCTTTAAAATGTAATGCACGCAGAGATGCGCAATGACATAGACGGTGACGCCCAGCTTACCTTCACCAAAGAGACACTGGGTAGCGTGCAGCAACCAATGAATAATGACGTATCAGTTGTCTTCCTTAGCTCCTTCTGTACGTTCTAGCAGGTCATCACGATGTGCTAACCATGCACATGAGAAGATCTCCGTGCTTCCAACCGTGCCTCCAACAGCTGCGCACATCAACGGAACAAACGGAGTCCACCGAAACTCAAATGCCACCAGCACCAGCGTCAACTTGCCGGAAAGACAGTCACAGATCACGCCACACATCCATAATTACAGGAACAACTCACGGTTCTGTAGAGTTTTCCACACCTGGCCACCAAAATGTGTCTCTAATTCTCCTCTTCATGGCTCGCAGACCTACGTGGCCTTCATGAGCCAAATTTTCCCACGAATACTTTTAGGAACCAGTAATACATTCGCTCTCCTAACTATGCCATCAGACACGCTCAATTCTCCAAAAAAATCCTTGTAAGCCTTGCACACATCCTTCACATTCCCTTTAGGCCACCCCACATCCAAATACGAGACTAACTCCTGTAACACTTTATCTTGCTTCAGCCTCTTTCCATTCTTTCTCCTCAATTCAATATTTTTCAGCATCATCCATTGTACATTCTACTATCCGCCACTCATCATCTTCACTGACGTCCTCTTCAGTCCTCAAAGGCAACCTTAATAAGCAATCCGCGAAAATATTTTTTACTCCAGGGACATACACAAGGTTAAATTGAAAATCTTGCATGCGATAATCCCATTTAGCAATTCTTGGAGTGACTTTGCCAGCCCCTTTCGTTGTGAACAAATTAAGTAATGGTTTATGATCAATACGTAAAGTAAATTCTGTGCTCCACAAATATTGTCTAAAGTGGTCTACATCCCACCAACAGGCTAATGCCTCACGTTCGATTACTGAATAAGTGCTTTCAGCTCCATGCAATGCACGTGACACAAACGCAATAATTTCATCTTTACCATTCCACGATTGCATGAGTACAGTCCCCAATCCGTGTTGACTGGCATCAGTTACAATAACACACGGATCACAAGTGTCAAATGCTTTTAGAGGAATAGCACTAGCTACAGCACATTTCATATCATAAAACTCTTTGTTGACCTCATCTTACCATACAAATTTGACATTGTTCTTAATAAGCATCCTCATCCCCTTTGTCCTTTCAGCACATAACGGTACGAAACGAGCATAAAACTCCAGCATGCCAAAGAAAGATCGTAATTGCTCTTTGCTTTTCGGAGCTGGGAACCCTTTGATGGCCTTAACCAAAGATTTCTTTGGTTCAACTCCTTCAGCTGATAGTTTATACCCTAAATAATCCACACTAGACATACCAAACTTACATTTTGAAAGTTTTAGGGTAGCACCCTTCTCTTGAAGAATAGTTAACACATGCGCCAATGTTTCATCATGCTCTCTTGCATTTGAACCGTAGACCAAAATATCATCTTGTAAAAAAACACCTAATATTATCGACACCTTGAAATATAGTTTCGATAACTTGTTGAAAAACAGACGACGTTGAAGATAACCAAAAGGGCATACTCTTAAATCTGTAAGGTCCACAAGGTGTAACAAATGACTTCAAACGTCGAGATTGTTTGTGTAGAGAAATTTGATGATATGCCGAAGACATATCAAGGGTAGAGAATACCTTAACACTTTCAACCATTGAAAGAATCTCAGTAATATTAGGAAAAGGATGCCTATCAACCCAAATCCTATTGTTTAAGTCTCTTAAGTCGATGCACATTCTTAAAGATCCATTGGGCTTCCTGGCTAAAACTATTGGCGAAAGCCATTCTGAACTCTCAGTGGGCTCAATTATATTCTCTGAACGTAACTTTTCCAATTCTTTTCTTAACTCCCTTATCATGGAAATGGGAACATGTCTAACCTTATGTACCACTGGTTTAACCCCAGTTTTCAATTGAATTTTGTGGGTAAAACCTTTGATCTTCCCAAGTCTGTCTGCAAACACATCAGAGAAATGCTTGTGTCCAAACACAACTTTCTACACACATAATACATGCAACATCTTTTCATAAAAGAAGTTGTTTGCTACTGTTGGGATCAAGTACAATTGACAAATTATGCTGATTCAACCACCCCAACAAATTTGATCCATCCATCACTACATACACTGTACTACTGGTCACATTCCCTTTAAAATCTATGTGTGCATCAAATTCCCCAATTATTTCAATGGGTTTTCCTCTGTAGGCAACCGGTTTCACATTAGATTTCCTTAATTGTATACTATCCAATTTCCTCCATTCCTCCACACCTATTAGAGTAAAAAGAGAACCTGAATCAGCCATCATGTTGATTGCAGTACCATAAACTAAAATGATACAGTGAGGTTTTCTGACTATCGACTCAGTCACAGAGGCAATTTCACTACCTATGATCTCATTTGAAATACTGTCATTATGATCTCCACCTTCCCCCACCATGCATACTACACTTTCTTCATCAGAATCCGACTGATAAGTCTCAGAGTTCTCATCAACAGTATTCACAGACTTGAAAACTTTCAGACCCTCATTGAATTTAGCTCTACACACTTTGGTGACGTGACCCTTTTTTTTACATTTACCACACCATTTATCATGAGCAGGACACAAAGGTGAATTCCCTAAATGAAATTTGCTACCACAGCGATAACATTCAAATGTCCTCTTCTTTTCTTCTGTTTTGAACCATACTTTTAGATTTGCCTTGTGCCTGTACAGACTGAACACGAGTACTAATGTTCATTTGTTCCATAAACTTTGTGGTAGACTCAATTCCAGAAGTCAATTCAATAGCTTTATCCAATGTCAAATTGTCGACAGTAAGGAGCTTTTCTTGAACTTTTTTACTGCTTGTCTTTTCTACGATTTGGTCAGGAATAATTTAATCTTCAAACGTTTTAAACTCACATGTTGCAGCTAAAATCCTTAAGTCGCTAAGAAAAATTTCCACCGTATCACCAGGCATTTGACGTCTATTATAAAATTTGTGGCATTTCATAATGACATTCTTTTCTTTTTGAATCGTAGATCTAAAACTTTTATAGCTGACACATACTCGTCAATAACGTCACCTTCACCCATAACAGATGCAACAGGAAGATGTTTTAAAAATGTTCTGCTTTCAGTACCAAGAGGATGACGTAAAATGGCATATTTCTTTTTTGGAGTAAACACATCACATTCAATAGCTTCCAAATCAGCTTCAAAACCCTCCTTCCATTCAACCAGGAATAAACCAGGAGATGAAAGAAAAGAAGCAGGAGGATTCAAAGATTGTTGCATATTAAAAACAATTTATATATATATATATATATATATGTATATATATATATATGTTTTGAAAAGTTACCCCGCAAGGTGGAGGCACACCCAGTATAGCACAGGCAATTCCCGTTTCACTATGCCGCTCGGTGCTTCTTACAGCTGCCAAGGAAGGGCTTATGGCTTGAAACGCGTAGCAGCAACAGATTGAACAGAGGCTGTCATTGGGGGGCCTGTGCTATCCTGGGTGTGCCTCCACCTTGCGGGGTAACTTTTCAAAACATATATATATATATATATATATATATATATATATATATATATATATATATATATATATATTCACTGGAAAAACCATAGGTTTCAGGGGTGTTATAGTTAGCTGGACATTTCCCTCGTACAAAACCCTAGAAATTCCCCTGTTATTGTTAGTTCAGCTAACTATAACTCGCGCCCCCGCAATGCACTGCTGATGACGTCACATATTACATCACTCATGACATGGTCAGTGACATCACTGATGACATCACTGATGACATCTCAAATGACATCACTGATGACGTCATCCAGTGACTGTGTGTTTCTGTAAAGTTTAAATATGTTTTATATATTTATAGTGAAAGGCCTGTGGAAGAATGAGTGGGTGTACAAGTGTGTGAATGGATGAATTTCTAGGTGCGTAACTGACTCTATAAGTGAGTCATTAAATGTATCTTACTGCAGAATAGTGACTAAACTGTGTGAATGTCTGTATGTGTCTGTGTGTAGGTGTATAAGTGGCTGCATGGTTTTGTGAATAGCTATATGAGTGTCTATATGGGTTATTGATTGGTTGTCTGAGTATCTGTATGGGTGCCTGAGTGTTTGTGTGGGTAGGGTGTGTGTGACTCTATGCATAGATGTGTGGGTGGGTGATTCTATGGGTGCATGGTTTTAAGAGTGCATCTGTGATGAACTGTATGGTTGGGTGAGTGTATGTATGGGTGTGTTAGGGATTGAATGTATATCTCAGTGGTACATGTGTGACTAACTACATATGTGAAAGGCAGTATATATGCGTGTAAGAGTATATAAGTGGGTATGTGTGTGATTGTGAGAGTGGCTGTATGGATGAGTGTGTGCTTGTATCAATGATTGTATAAGAGCGTAAGAATGTGGTACTATTTTTATGAGTAAGTGAACTTGAGTGTGTTTAACTGTATAGGTGAGTAAATTGGACTGTGTTTAATTACTTGCACGACTGACTAGGTGTGTCAGTACCTCAATGGAGGATTGGCGGACTGTGAGTGTCTATATAGGTGTATAAATACATATGATAGTCTTGTACGGAGTGACTGTAAGTATAAGTGACTGTACAGGTGAGTGAGTGGAGGTGTATGTAGACCTAAGAGTTAATGAGTGGGTATGTAGTTATTGGTATTGGAGTATGTATGGTTTTGAGAATGGACGTCTGAAATTTTGAGTTGGTGTATCAAAGGTTAAAATAGGGTGTGAGAAGATGCAGTAATTTATCACATGGATGATGTCATCAGTGATGTCATCAGTGATGTCACTGACCATGTCATGAGTGATGTAATATGTGATGTCATCAGCAGTGCATTGCGGGGGCGCGAGTTATAGTTAGCTGAACTAACTATAACAGGGGAATTTCTAGGGTTTTGTACGAGGGAAATGTCCAGCTAACTATAACACCCCTGAAACCTATGGTTTTTTCAGTGAATTTCTAAAGGTTTTTTAAATGCCAATTCCTAACTATAACGCCCCTTAAACCTTTGGTTTTTATAGTGAATTTCAAAGGTTTTTTAAATGCCAATTCCTAACTATAACGTGCATGAAACCTATGGTTTTTTCAGTGAATTTCAAAGGTTTTTTAAATGCTAAATCCTATCTTTAACTTATCTCTGAAGATATCATGTTTAATGATTTTGATTGCATTTCTATATTTTTCAAATTCAGTGTCAATTTCATTAATTATGTTTTTTTAAAATACTTTTTTATCACCATTTTTTAAACTTTTTTTTTCAATTAATTCTTTTAAAAATTAAAAAATATTATTTGAATTTAATTGCTTTTTCAAACATATTTTTTTATATTTTTCAAAATATTTTTTAACTATATGTTCAAAACTTTATTTTATATATTTTTTCCATGTTTTTGGATCCGCGCACCCTAAGCGCACCGTTCTCTATCCCTACACGTTAGCATCCGCGCATGGTATGCGTTGGGTACGTGTTTAGTGCGCGATTGCAATGCGACCGGTACGCGACTCCCCCTATACGCGACACGTTCGATGTACGTAACGCGATGTTTACGCGCTTCCGCGATGCGTCATCTGCGTCTATGACGCGGTAGGAGCACGGATCACGCGAAATATTTAACATTTAAAAAAACATATATATGTAGTTCATGTGAATATTAATTGAAGACAAACTCTAAACTAGTCTTAAAACTAATATATTTTTACATCTAATCCTATAATTTTTTTGAATTCAATTTCGCGGATGCGCCCTGGGTGCGTGCTGCGTAAGCGCAGGGTGCGCTGATCCCATGTGACCTGCAAAAAAAGAGATTTGATTGATTCATTACACTTCCTGTTCTAACTATTGAAAGACCCCACCCAATTCAATCATTCTTCTTTGACCTTCTTTGGAGGAGCATCTCTTTGCAGAGAAGAAGATTTTTTAGACTAAGTTTACACTTAGCTCTAACTTTTTTCAACTAAAAATGGCTTCAGGGCAGCAGGCATCACCTGCATCTCCTCATACATCTGAGGATGAATTTTTGGAGGAGTTACCACGCAAAGAACGTTTTTCTTCAGTGGTGTGGAAATTTTTTACTTTTCCCTAGGGGCAAAAGAGTGCTGTCGCGAGGGGATCCTAACAAGAAATACTTGTGCGGCACGGCAAGTATGATGAAGCACCTTAGGACCCTTCATCCGAACAATCTTGCACGACAAGAGTGCCGACGGATGAGAAACACTCCTGCTCCTGCGCCTTCCACCTCATCGCAGCCGAGCACTTCCAGAGTGCATCCATCAGCCCAAAACTTGGACATCCGTCCTCAATTTCAATATTTAAAAGTGCTCTGCACTAAGTGCAATGTGACTTTGTGCTACGCTGAGCAGTCGATCGATCTGATCTGCTGCAGGCAAGAAAGTAACATTTGCTATTTTAAAAAAATAATAATAATTTGTTCCCTGAAGCTCCTGTTTTGTTTTTTGTTTTTTTCCAGAAAAACCAAAAAAATCACAAAACTGTTAGAAAAAGCAAAAAAAGTATATAAAAGAAGAAAGAAGAAAAAAAAGTTCTTGTAAAAACTAACTTTCCTGGTTTAAAAAAAAGAGCTAAATCTCTTTGTTAGTGTGTGAAAGTTTAGATGAATGTATGTGTAGTACATAATTGAGTGAATTAATGCATTAGTAACATATGGTGAATGTATAAGTGCAGAACTATGAGGAAGTGCTGCAGCATCACACAGTAACCTCTTTAACTACAGTGTGCTGTAGTACTTCCGAAGCATAGGGATGCAACATATGTACATAAATATGTTGCAATTCTATGCTTCTCTCTGCACGGCTGCTTAAACTGCAGCCATGTGGTGACACAGGCACCCTTGCACCATAGTGCAAGGATATCTGTGTCATGTGCTGTTTGTTTTTCTACAGGGAGACACACCTTCCTGCACAAAAACAATGAGAAAATGCATTTTTCACCTTCAATGTATGCTGAACATTTTAGCATGCACTGAAGATATAAAAATGTGGAGAAATAAAAATAATTTTCCTTATTGTGCTTTCCTACACCAATTTTAGAATGGTGCAGCATTCACATACATATCGAGATTTATGATTTATGATAAATCTAGAGATATATCTTGTTCTATGAGTATTCAGTGCAATCATGCACAACAACACTTATAGAACACCCTTTCAACGCAAAGTGGTGTGTATGATGAGGTTGTTTTTACATGGAGTAGAAAAAGTACACAGAGTGCCTTTTCCTCTCTTTGTAAATATGAACGAGTGTCTTGCGCAATAACTATGTAACAAAAAGTGACATATTTCTGGTTTTAAAATTCCTTGCGAATGATAGAAGGTAAGCACAGAGTTTTGTCTGCAAAGATGCTCAAAGAAAAATGATTGAAATGATTGTGGTCCTTCAATAGGTACAATGGGAAATATTATGAACCCCTCAAATCTCTTTTTTTGCAGGTCACATGATATCTGATTATAGTCAGATTTCAAAACTACATACGTATAAACAGAGTGTTTTTAGAAACGTGTTTCAACTTTGTAGCTTCTTGCATACCTCATCATTCTGCATATTGAGACTTCGTGAAACTTACCTTCACAGTAATAGGAATACAAAATGGTATACATTTTTTTCATATTTTCATTGCAATCTAAATTCATATAAATTGCTTATTTTAAAATTTGGATTTGTGAAAGAAAAGGAAAAAAAATTATAACATGTAATAATACATTTTTTACAACACAGCAAGTAATTTGTTTGCCTTTTTCGCTGTTCTCAGAATATATTACATTTCACTAAAAATAGTGATTTCAATCGTACTCATCACTTAACAGCGGGCAAAAAAAAACCAATCAAAAAGATTGTTAAAAAAAACCCAACATGCTATTCTCAACAAAATACCACAAGATAAAAATCCCAGATATATAAAATGCTTACAGCTAACTAAATTTTATAAGTTTAACTTACAAAAACTGTAAATGTTGTCGCTTTAAAATATTCACCGAATCTAAGGATGAATTTTTGGTGGACGCACAATGCCCACAACGTTTTCCTTCAGTGGTGTGGAAATGTTTTACTTTTACCGAGGGGCAAACAAAGATCAAGTCACCTTGGTCACGTGCAAGATTTGCAAAAGAGTTCTGTTGCAAGGGGATCCTAATAAGAAATACTCATACGGCAAGTATGATGAAACACCGAAGGACCCTTCATCCAAACAATCTTGCACGAGAAGAGTGCAAACAGATGAGAAACACTCCTGTTCTGTATCTGTAAAAAAGAATCACAAATAAATGTATATTAATAACTTTCAAATTTATACTATTCCATTACTGTACAAACACATTTTATATAAAAACTGATTAAGAAACTATAGCCCTGAACCACAAGTGTGACGATCATTAAAACACTACATGCATAGTGCATACTACTTTGAAGCAGTTCATGCCCTAAAGCCTACCTCACTAAAAGACTACATGCTAACTGACTGAATGATTACAGTACTATAAGGAGACACACTGGGTGAGTAACAGGGTGTTTGCTAGAAGTATATGAATACTGACTGGGGAATTGAAGGTGTGAAAGACAACTGTGTAGGTGGTTAGAGGCCTGCATGCATAGTGAATAGGCGTTTGAAGCAGTCTATGTCATAAGGCCTGGCTCACTGCATGAGTACTTGGGTACTGACTGAATGATTAGAGTACAGCAAGGAAAGTGCCTGGGTGAATTTATAAGTGGTAGGCTTTTGGCGCAGGGAATGGATTAGTACTTGGTACTGAATGGGTCACTAGAGGAGTGCAAAGGGAGTAACAGGATGTTTTCTGGACTGTATGGATACTGACTAGGGAATTGAAGATGTGAAAGACAAGTGTCTAGGTGGTTAGAAAACTGCATGCATAGTGGATAGGGGTTTGAAGCAGTCCATGTGCTAAGGCCTGGCTCAGTGCATGAGTACTTAGGCACTGACTGAATGATTAGAGTACTGCAAAGAGAGTGTCTTGGTGAATTTATAAGTGTTTGGGTTTTGGCACAGTGAATGGATTAGTACATGGTGCTGAATAGGTCACTAGAGGAGTACAAAAGGAGTGACAGGATGTTTGCTGGACTGTATAGATACTGACTAGGGAATTGAAGGTGTGAAAGACAAGTGTCTAGGTGGTTAGAAGACTGCATGCATAGTGGATAGGGGATTGAAGCAGTCTATGTGATAAGGCCTGGCTCACTGCATGAGTACTTGGGTATTGACTGAATGATTAGAGTACAGCAAGGAGAGTGCCTGTGTGAATTTATAAATGGTAGGCTTTTGGCGCAGGGAATGGATTAGTACTTGGTACTGAATGGGTCACTAGAGAAGTGCAAAGGAAGTGACAGGGTGTTTGCTGGACTGTATGGATACTGACTAGAGAATTGAAGATGTGAAAGACAAGTGTATAGTATGTTAGAAGACTGCATGCATACTGCAAAGACATTTGAAGCAGTCTATGTGGTAATGTATGGTTCACAACATAAGTACTTGGAAACTGACTAAATCATCAGACTACTGCTAGGACAGTGCCTGGGTAAAACTTTTAAATGTTCAGTTCTGGCACAGTGAAGAGAATAGTACATGGTACTGCACTTTAGTGTCAAACCCTGACTCATTTTATCAATGCATAAGCAAAGAATAGCTTCTAAAGCTACTAAAACTTGACAACATGACCGATTTTAAAACAGTTATCTGTCACCAAATACACCATGTTACCAAATGCTTCTATCACAATCCTTACCCAAATGTACACAGACTCACAGTGTGATTTTAGACAAGCAACACTATCCCTAGCAGTTTACCAAAATTCGCCGTATTTGTATATTTTAAACAATATGCTTAACATATAAAAATGTTCATGTTGTTTTGTTGATAGGCTTATACATAAGAGGCGTGCCTATCGCCGTATTGTATTGTTGTTAAATATTCAACAAGAGTATCGTGAAAGAATGCCTGTGTTGAATTGAATAAGCTTTTTGCATGAAAGGTGTCCCTATCACCATAAAGCAGGTTCGAAACAAAGTCTCGATAAGAAATAAGGCAGCCTAAATATGGCAGAATATGCACACAGAACGTGCGTTTCAATGACTCCTGTGCGTTGCTGAACATGTAATGACGTGCAGTTCAAATGCATTTCAATGAAGGAAGCAAATGGGAGTAGGAGCATTTTAGTGACGCTGCGTTAAATTAAAGTGTATTTCCCTTTGAGCAAACAGGCGCGACTCACCGCGATACCGATAGCAGAATGCTCATCGGTAGAAGAAAGCACACCTCTGAAGCGGGTCTGCACAGCGGTGATGAAACGTGCCGAAATTGAGTCAAAGATCGGGCTGAAGTCCACTTTAAACGGGACACCCTGCTGGCATGAGAAGAGATGCTTGGTCCGGTTCCACGATCGTCGCCAATTAAAGGATTCGGTTGAAGGAATGAAGAGATGCTTTGCAGGTAGGATAACTTTATTTTCTTTTACAAGCATAGAAGTACAACCAGCAGGGCAGCAGGGAAATAGCCAACTGACACTGCCTCACATGAAAACAATTCCACATTCCAATACCGCTTTCCAGATCGCTATGATCTGAAGACTCAACACCTCTCCTTTCAGACCTCTCTCTCAGATGACGGGTGTGCATAGTAGGGTGTGTAAATGCACTGCCTTCCTTTCAGACCTCTCTCTCAAATAACGGATGTGCATAGTAGGGTTTGTGCATGAACTGGTGTTAGACCTGATAACGTTGGAGGTAGTGTTTCGCTAAACATTTTGCTTTTTCTTAATGGGTTTTGCTGATTCCCTTTTTAGTGACCTTAGGGCTCTGGGCACTTTCCCACTGTAAATGCAGTGTAAAATTGTGCGCGTCCATCTTACACACGTTAGAAAGTGGTGCTTACCTGATGTTTTTAAACATGTCTCAAGCCTGTCATTGCAGGTCTGTGTGTACACACTTGCAGCTATGATGTTTTTAAACATGTGCCAAACCTGCCATTGCAGGACCGTGTGTATGCACTTGACCTGTGATGGTTTTAAACACGTGTCACGCCTGCTGTGCTGTTGCAAGCCTGTGTGCGCGAATGCACTAAGGCTCATGTTGGACTTTCTAAATCACAGGCCAATCCTGAGGGGACCTTTTACTACCACTAGAGCCCCCCCAGGGTAAGTCTTAAGGGGTGAAGTAATTGGTATGTGAAAGGCAGGGCAGGTACATGTGTGTTCCCTACCCAGGATGTGAAGAATACCCTTGAGTGTTTTCACTGCCTATGAGGTTTGCTCTTCCCATAGGTTAACATAAGGGGATGTTTGAAATTACTTCAGATTGCAATAGGGATTTGCAGTGGAGCAGCCTCATAATGCTGCCTATCATTGGATTCACAATGACAAACCCTCTCCTGTGGTAAAGGTGGATTTTTCATTAATAGCTTAGAAATGCCATTTGGTGCAGGGTCAAGATTGATTTGCAGATGGCTGGGTTCAGACTGTAATGGCATGGGAGCAAAAAACCGATGGATTTAGGCCCAGATCTCTGTACTGGGGTGAATGTATGACATTGTTTTGCATTCTGTCCATTACTTTTTCTTTTTGCATTTGTCACCTCTAGTGGAACGGGTATGCTCAGACGTGGGCCCCGTGCATTTGTCACTCCGAGTCGGACGTGGGTCCTGTGTTCGCCATGCCACTGGAGTTAATCTATCTTGACTGATGAGGGGTGAAACCACCGAAACTAGTCCTAGGATGCTTGTTTCCAGTCCAGGGAGGACCTGGCCGGCAGTTCGGGCGGGACTGTTCCCATTTGGCACAGGGTCAAGACTGATTGGCAAATGGCTGGGTTCAAACTGGAATGGCTTGGGAAGCAGCAAATAAAATATGGATTTAGGCCCAGATTCCTGTACTAGAGTTAATGTATGAAATTGTTCTGCATTCTGTCCATCAATTGTTCACTTTGCACTTCTCGAAAGTGGTCATTTCTTTGCTCTAAAATTGTGTGCCTCCTAGGTTGACTCCTGTCTACACTGGAGGCTGGGGGAGCACATCTGTGTATTCCCCAGCCACAGCTATAGACATTAGGCATGCAACTTGAACAACAGACCTCTGCCATTTGAGGGCCTGGCTGGATAGATTGGAAGGAGAGGTTTTGCTACTTGGCATCTGGGATCCTCGCCAGATCATGTCCCCATTGAAGATTCAGATCTGCATTCCACGACCTCATGGCAGACAGGACTGAAATGTAGGGGAGACATCTGTGGTTCAGAGGAAAACCCTCTGAACCACACCCAACTTCAAAGGCACACTGCAGTATAACTACTGGTGCCAAACTTCAGCAATGTAGAGATACACTTGTGGGGACGTGGGACCAGACATCCTGGAACTGGGTGGTGCACACTGCCAGAGGAAACTGTTGTGCACAAGGAGGATTACTGCCATTGGAGGGGAACGTGCACTCTTCCTGAATAGTGGCTGGCCTGGGCTGACTACCTGCTGCTGTGTGGCACCCTGAAGTGTGCTCGCCAAGGGCGTGTTGGCTTGCCCCCTGTTCTCTTGTAGAAGTCTCAGGGACATCATAGACCTCCTGCGTGGGACCCACACCGTCTACCTGTGACACCTGGAGAGCTGTGCCCTCTTAAGTGCCCACATCGTCTGCTGGATCCCAGCTAATAGCGGGGTTGAGAGCGTAGAACTAAGTATTGTGCCTGGAGACCGGATTGCCTTTTGCGATGTCCCAAAAGTACTGCCCGCATCTAAGGAGTGTGGCCCCTGCATTGTGGGGACCTCAACATGGCTAAGCGTCTTGGTGGTGAGCGGATTTACCGGTTGCGGGATCCAGCCTGGGCCGCTTTGTCAATTGTGCCAACTGCATGCTCTTTGTGTGCGGTGTTCGATTCAGAGGTTGCGACTGTCAGAGGGAGGGCGTACCCATAGTAGTGCCACATTCTACCTCGTGCGGCACTGCTATACTTACACCTGTTTGTGTGACCAGAATTGTGTAGTGCAACCTTTATCAATGCGCACCAGGCTTTGTTCCTGATTGCCAGGGAGCACCTAATTTGCACCTCTTGTTTGTGTGTGACCGGTAATGTCTGGTGCGACCCGTATCAATGCGCACCAGACGTTGTGCCTCATTTCCAGGGAGGTACGGAATTTACAATTCTTCGTTGTGTGTGACTGGAACTGTCTGGTTCGACTCGCATCAATGCACACCAGATTATGTGCCTCCTTTCCAGGGAGGTACAGAGGAGCAGATTTGAGTTCTGTTGTGCCCGGATTGCTCTGGTGCTACTTTTCGACATGTGTCTGACTGGATGCCTCCTTCTGCCGAGGGGCTCCTCTGATTCACCCCACATTCATCGATTGTTCCTTTTGTGCCCTCAATGCAACAGATCAGCTGCCCTCTCCTCTCCTGGCCCTGACCACTTAGTGTTGCCAAGTAGTATAGCTCGGATCGGGCCAAGGTGGTGAGAGTAATTGAATTGCCTGAGTAGCGCTTCCAAGAGCAATCAGAAGCAGGACAAGAGACTTACCCCCGCTCTGTGCTTCGCAGAACTGGGCTGGTGCCGGAAGGCAAATTGTCAAATCCTGTGATTGAATGACTATCACCCTCAGTCTGCTTCTGCTCTGCATGCCGTGGGTGACTTCCCGAGTGATAGTCAAACAACCCATTTGTCCAGTACTGCCTAATTAGCCCTGCTACCTAACCCCACCTTCTTTCCTGGGAACCTGATAAGTGTGACTCCAGACGCAATTGGCCTAATATCAGGGGGCCGGGGGTTATCTCCAACCCGTGGGCGTAGGGCAGTCAGAGTTAGCTGAAAGGTGGAGGAGGGCTTGGGCCTCGGGATCTGTATTTGTAATTTCAACTGACATGGCGGATATCAGTTGCAGATTCATTACGGTGCTCTGTGTGAGTGTGCTCCTTACAGACCTGCCTGATATCCGGGCTCTGCCTATCGGTCATAAGTGAGTGTGTCAGAGTGACTGCATGAGGACTGCCTGTTATTGATTACACCGCACGGCTGTGTTACTTTACACATTGATTCATTGCCAAAAGAATACTATGTTTGAAATTGATTTTTACTTTGTGGCCTTGGACCACTGTGCTGTTTAAAAGTGTCATAATTATCTGTGTGTACATTTTTGATATCGGTGTGATCTGGGTGCTCTCTATAACTGTGTGGGATTGAACTGTAATACTTGCTAGGATGGGCCTAGTTCTGACAATATTTTGCGGGGGGGGGGGGTAAAGTAGAATCTTTCCCAAGTGTGCATGCTACTGATGTGATATTAACCCTGTTGGGCCTTGTGCTGCTAGTGATATTTCCAAGTGTGATTTATGCCCAGAAATACATGATGTTCTTGTTGTGTTGATTAGTGTGTGTGTTGAATACAAACTTTATTTATGTACACCACGTTTGAAGTCTCTTTTGTGACGCTCTGTGTGTTTATTGTATGACAGTGCTGTGCCATTGCTTTACACATTAACTGTCTGATAAGCCTGACTGCTTAGCGCCAAGCTACCCAAGCGTGAGTAACGGTTATATAGTGAATGTAATCACCGACCCCTGAAGAGAGTGGTAGGTTCTGCCTGGCTAGGGCATCGCCTCAGCCAACCAAAAAGTGCCATTTCCAACAACAGGCCTCTCCATTCAGAACTCTTGCTCTCAGTTGACAGGTGTGCATAGTAGGATGTGTGGATTGACTGGCCTCTCATTTGAGACCTCTCTCACAGATGATGGGTGTGCGTTGTATAGTGTGTGTATGGACTGTCCTTGCTTTTCAGACCTCTCTCTCAGATGACGGGTGTGCATAGTAGGGTTTGTGGATGGACTGGTCTCTCCTTTCAGAACTCTTTCTTACATGATGTGTGTGTGTAGTAGAGTGTATGGGTAGCGACAGACCTCTCCTGTCAGATTTCTCTCTCAGATAACGGGTGTGCATAGTAAGGTGTGTGCATGATCTGGCTTCTCCTTTCATACCTCTCTGTCAGATGACGGGTGAGCATAGTAGTGAGTGGTGAGGGACTGGCCTCTCCTGTTAGACTTCTCTCTTAGATGATGGGTGTGCATAGTAGGGTGTGTGGATGGACTGGCTTCTCCTTTCAGATCACTCTATCAGATGCCTAGTGTGTGTGGTAGAGTGTGTAGATGGATTGGCCTCTCCTTTCAGATCTCTCTCTCAGATGACAGGTGTGCATATTAAGGTGTGTAGATGTACTGGCCTCTCCTTTCAGACCTTACTATCAGATGACAGGTGTGCGTAGTAGAGTGTGTAGATGGTCTGACCTCTCTTTTCAGGTCTCTCTCTCAGATGACTGGTGTGCGTGGGAGGGGTTGCAGATGGAATGTCATCTCCTTTCAGATCTCTATCTCAGATGACAGGTGTTCGTAGTAGGGTGTATGGGGAGCAACAGACCTCTCCTGTCAGACCTCTCTCTCAGATGACAGGTGTGCGTAGTAGGGTGTGTGTGCTAAGAGCCTTAACTCTACTCACAACACTCCCCAAGCCAATGGGCGTAAATAGTACACTTTGATAAACACCATCTCCACTAAGACTCCTTCCTACAGTAACAAGTATGCATACCAGAGTGTATTCACAGATCACCTACTACTTCCAATTTTTCACGATCCCACAAGAGTCTTGTGAGTTTGTAACCTTGTTTTAAAAAATAATTAACCTTCTACTCATCGCAGTGCTTATCTCTTACACAGTTACTCTTCCTACCTGTGGACTCATCTACTCCTTTTTACTATTCTTGATCCCACAAGATCGTAAAAGTTATTGTGCCTTTCTGCTGCCCTCCTTATATAGCTTATTTACTTTGTTTCCACAACACCTTCAATTATTCACAGTGTAGGAAAGTAGGATTGGCTCTCATGGTCACCCGCACTTTTTGCTGGTCAGTATGTCTTTGACTAGTCTGACTGGGATCCTGCTAAACAGGACCCCAGTCACTGTGCTTTCTCCCTAAATTGACCGTGGTAAGTACTTCTGTATCTCCACAATTGGCTACTGGTGTACCTCTGTAAGTCCCTAGTGTATGGTACAGAGGTACCCAGGGCATAGGTACACCAGGGTCTCCCATGGGCTGCAACATGTATTGTGCCACCCATAAGGGACCACGTAAACTGTGACTACAGGCCTGCCATTGAAGCTTGTGTGAGTTGGTGATTGCAACCTTCACAACAGATTTAAGTTTCCTCTATATCTGAGGTCACTACACTTAAAACCTATAAGTCACTCCATGGCAGGCCTTTCAGTCCTGAACGCAGGGTGCCTGGTTATTAGTGTGAGGATGCCCCTGCCTGAGCAGGACACCCCAACAAACCCCGATTGCCCAGGCTTTGTAAGTGTGGTCAGCCATTTTAATACATATAGTAGACATCAGTCATTACGAGATATCTAACTATATAGTGGCTGCACCCTACCCGGTCATTGTTTTTTATCAAACATGTTGGAATCATACCCCAACACCGATTCCAGTGTTGTAAGTATGATCCCATGTACTGGGGGGCACCTCTAGAGTACCCACCTGTACAGCCTTTCAGGGTCTGACAGCAAGAAAATGCGGCTGCCGACCACAGACACGATTCTGCCCTCCTGCTACTGAGCCGAGCTCGAGCAGGGAAAGGTACAACAATAGGTTTCCTGTCGCTACCTTCCAGACAGGACTTAGTGTATTGGGCTGGGGTGGGGGCTCTTACTAGCACCACCAGACTGCGTTGAAGGGAACATTTGGTGCCCTCCTTGCATTCTCCATTTGGAACCAGTTCAAGGAGCCCTTGGCTCTCACTCTGGCGCAAAACAAAGGACCCTTACCCTTATCTATCCCCTCCTCTGGGAGGGGCCCCTGAGTCGTTCTAACCCTTTTCCTAGGGTACTTAAGGACTTACCTGCGGGTGGCTCTTCAGATTTGTCGTGAGACAAGACTCAAGACTGAAACCCCATCATTCTTTACCATCTGGACACTTGCACTTTGCTTGACTTCGCTTGGAACTGAAGACTCCTGCTGCTCCTGGTCTTGCTGTTCTGCAAGTCTTATTTGTCGACTGTGCTTCTTCCAGGATCTTCAACGTACCTGTGGGCTTCAATGACACCCGAAGTAATCACCCTTGGAGTTAAGGAGTCACACCCCTGTTTGTTTATGAACTGCATTCGCTAGATGAATACTTAACACAGCAGCAGGACATTTGCCTCCCTTGAGTTCAGAAATACCTAATGAAAAAATAGATTAGCGTCTTAGAGTTGCTGGTTTATAAGGCAAAAGTTGTAAGTCTTGCCGGTGTATTCTGCCATAGTACCCTTCAGGAAACTGCTGTCCCCGCCACACTTACCAATTAATGCAGCTGGACCAAGATCATATCTGCCTTGTTCCCTACCACCATTGATTCATCCCAGTTATGGACTTTCTCATAGGCACCAGAAAGTAGCAATGTAAATGCTCTGGGTTGTTGGCCGTGGAGATATTCATCTCCCACTTAGGGGGCTCTAGAAGTGGATGGGATCTCAGAGTAATATGCTTTCACTGCACGGTCATCCGGGCTGCCAGACATAAACGTGGGGTTACAGTTGTTGGATAAATGCCTTTTTGGTCAGGGACTTCTAAAAGATTTAAATTCAGAAGATATTGATAGTCATTCCTTTTTATTTCAAGCCTCTTCTGCTCAGAAAGATATGGTTTAACAAACATGTGGGGTGCATACTGAATTATTGAATTGGAGAGTCTTCAGTTGCCTGTGAAGACATCACCCAAGTATCAGTGAAGGGTCTCCTCTATGACCTTCGACCCAGCAACTCATCAAAATGATTTTGAGAGGGAATTGAAAGACTTGGAGACACCAATAGCAATATATGTCGTACATCTAATATGACCTGAAGGGTGGAGGGATTAGGATACCACATGCTGGTAAGAAGTTGACAGGAGATGCACACACAAATGCCAGCTGAAGCACTCTGATACTGAAGGAAGCTCATGTAGATACATTTGCTACATTTACTTCACGTTCACTGTTAAAAGATTTTCAGAGGCTTTCCTTAACTACTCAGAGATGTGAGAATGTTGCTGAGTTACTTTTAACTTTGGAGATGCAATTCAAATTTATTTAGGGCATGTCTTGCTGAGATGATCTGCGCTGTTTGTTCTCTCCCCATTGGTTTACACCCAGCTAATGAACTTGGAACACAGCCCAGGGATCTCCTGCCCCATCTTTTCTTGTCCGCTGCCACTCCCAATCTGCTCCAAGTAATCCCCTATCTGGAGGAACGAGCGCACCTTTCGTCTGTAGCCACACGACCTAGCTGGACTTGTTGGCGGAAGACACTCACAGCAGACCCCACCAAGGATATTGCGAATCAGCCTTAGGGGTATCACGTGGGGACCAGTGATCATATAAGTCCTGGGGCCAAAGGCGGTTCATAGCGTGCCAGATAATATACGGTGCACAGGGAGAAACCATCTGGAGCAGGGGCATAACGAACACCCTTGCAGCCCCCACGGTGCGGAGGATCCCTGGTCTTCTCTACAGGAAGGGGTCCCCCTCTGCTTGTCAGCTGCAGTGTGTGTGTTTCTAAAGCAGCTGCAGTGTGTTGCCTGCTTTGAGCTGACACAGATTGAAAATAAACAAAAAAATGTATTTGTTTCTTTTAAGTCCGAGCCCGCTAGGCACCTTACAGAAACAGGTTGGGGCCCCTAAAAGAATGTCCTCCACAGAGCACTACACGTTTTAGATGAAAGAGGCAGCACAGAACATCCTGCAGTGGAGGAGGGTTGCCACCTTTCACAGAGAACAATACCAGCAGCTCTTCACATTTTAAGATTCTGCAAAGGCCTGCACACGATTGTTAAGTAAAACTTTATTTATAAAATAATCTGTAATCATTTTAGCATTGCAGTTATGTCTTTGTTTACTTAAGTTATCAGTCGGGGCTCATTTGGACTGCTGTAGAACACATTCTAAAGTGTTTTCTTCTTACATTACCTGTTTAAAGTATGTACTGATAAGTGGAAAAACATACGACCAGGACAGTAAATGCTAGTCATTGCACGTGATTTCACAATGTTGCTATTAAGGGATCTGATAGAAACCCAGAATTCTTATTTCCCTCTGGCAAGCTCTGAATAGCTTTGAATAAGGTGCCAGGCCAAATTTAGAAGCAATATGCAATTCATATAGTTTAAAAATAAATGGCAACTATATACCAATAGAAGCCCAACATTGAAAATCAAAAGTGACCACCTTTACTGAAATATTTACAAGTGCTTCATGTTTTTTTGTTTAAACCAAAGTAAAGCCTCTGTGTTTTATTAAACAATATTTAAATAACCACATTAAGGTGCAGGATTTTAAAGCAGAGATCTCAACCTCTCTTGTCAGATGTATCTTGTTTGTTAAACCTGGCTCTTGTTATTTTGCTTTTCCCAGTATAGGCAGGACTACAATCACCAGAATTAAATGCATTAACTACTCATAGCTTAATTGGAAAAATGTGAGGTCACTGTTTAAGGTTTAATTGATAATTTCTTGTACACATATTGAGCATGGAAGCCTTTTCCTTCATTGTTTCCGCGAAGTACATTTGTGTTTTCGTACTGGTAGCTCCAATTGCAGGAATGTACAGCAGCATTGGTTATTTTAGTTTCCAAAATAAAATCCTTTCCTCGTGTACAACAAGGCAGTCAGTGATACCAAGGAAGTGTCTAACGAGCTGCGAGGAAGGAGACCAAACACATGATTTTATTGGGCATGTGATGATAGTGGCAGGCAGCTGTAAGGGAATTATTGCTGTAAGTGGAGTCATGATATTGTAAGAGGTCTAAATAAAGTCTATTTGTATTGCTAGGTAAAATTCCTAACAAAATTTGGGTAAGTTAGTTACCCGCATAGGGTTCTTGAAAGTGCATCAGGGAAAATTCCCATTACAGGTGCATAAAGATTATCTGCTGGGTTCAAAGACAGAGTTTTCCCTAGGGTGTCAGAGTGTCACACGAGAGGCCTGAAAATGTCACACATAAGTTGACTTAAACTTGGTAGCCCTGTTTGACTTAAATGTAGGCATCGTGTCCCCTGCATATGCAACTAAGTTGACTTAAACTTGGTAGCCCTGTTTGACTTAAATGTAGGCATCGTGCCCCCTGCATATGCAATAAACTAAGTGGAGGAGTTCTGTAGGGACATGTGATTCATTTTAATCCATGCAGATGCTTTGAAAAGGTGACTGCATCTCTTACACTGATTGTGAATCCTTTAATAAGTAATTTACATTTTTTACCAAGGCCATTGGAATTATGCAGCAAAGAAGGACCAAATTATGTGTCAGGATTGACTAAATTATGCAAAAAGCAAATTACATGACATAATGTGTCACATTTTGTGATAGTATTACTTCATAATGTTGTCATTTTTAATAATTCAACATTGTGGGCAAATGGTTGACCTAATTCATACCAGTTTAACAAACAAATTTAGTAAAAAGCAACAGAAATATTGCCGGTCAATTTTTGCATAGGGCCTTCTAGTGCACTGTCTGAGTTCCAATGGTCACCAGGAATCGTTCCCGAGGGGGTGTGGCTGCCAAAAATCAGCACTTGGATTTTGTCCGTTTTGAGCTTCAAGCAGTTGTCCTTTATCCATGCTGAGACGTTCTTCATACAGTTGTGAAAGTTGGTCTTTGTTGTGGTGGGGTCCGCTGATAGCGAGAGGACGAGCTGTGTGTCACTTATATTTTAGTAACGTTTGATCTGTCTGAGTTAGAAACAAAATTTGTTTTTCTAAAATCTGTAGCTTATGCAGACGATGATATATGGAGCAAATGTATAATGTGTAAAACGACACAGCCGCAGAATCGAATAATTACAGTGGCCCTGTCTATTACCCAAAACAGCAATGAGCCATATTGCCCATGCCTGCGTAGGCCATTACATACATCTGCATTATGTTCTCTATGCTTTTTATTGTATGCAATGTTTAATATACCACTAGCCAGACTATCATTGGTGTCCCTAGAAGTGAACTTCCTGGGGGGGTGCGGGAGCACACATTAAGTCACAGATAAACTGGTGGTACACCTGGGCACTCAGAATAAGGTATTACATGGAAATCAGAACCATCAGTGTCATAGAATGGGAGCCCTTGCTCTGCCAAAATAGAAATAACTTTCTTAATCTTCACCTTTTGGTGACTAGATTTAATTTGCATCTATGCATCCCTTACAAACCTACTCTCCTATTTAAGCGTCAGTAAGGGGAATTTTCACTCAGCCCCTAAAGTAAAACTTTTGTTAATAGAAATAATAATAATATTATAGTAAAAAGTATGAACACAGCTTAGTTTTCAGCGTGCCTGTATAAAAAGCATGCTCATCCCACAAGGATAACTTATTTCTCTTTGATGCTAAACGTATCATGGAAACTCCTGCAGATGTCATGTGGATGCAGGCGAAGCAGTTCTACAGGTAAGTTGGCGACATGTGCTGGATTGGCATTATAGGGTGCCCCCTCACCATTCCTTGCAGGGGGAGCCGCTAAGGTTTTCTTATGCTACTGATCAAGAGAGACAGGCCTCATCTTGCCTCTCCGAGGCGTGTATGCCTAGGAGGAAGGACCAACCGCCGGTCCCTCTTTTGTTTCTCTCACCCGGAGCCTGTGTATCTGCACCTTGAATCAGCTGTGGCCGCACCAAGGTACCAGTGTCAAGATGCTGGCCGCATACCTCGTCCGCTCCACTACAGCACTTTGGATTCCTCAGGCAAGTCACACGCCCAGAGGTACCGATTGCGCCCCACTGACAGCTGATAGGACCACCAGAGCTCCCTTTGTCTCCCCATGCAGCAGCCACCTGCTCCAACTGCCCCTTCACCCCGCAAAAGTCCTGGAGAAAGCCATCAACCTCCAACTCACCTAACAAATGGAGAGAAACAACCTGCTAGACCCCTCCCAATCGGGATTCGGAGCCAAACACAGCACTGAGATGGACGAACGACAGACAACATCTGCACCCTTCTTAACAGAGGACAATCAGCCACACTGATGCTTCTCGACCTCTCTGCGGCCTTTGACACCATCTCCCACCACACGCTCATCAATCGATTGCACCAAATCAGAAATAAAGACGATGTTCTTAGATGGATCACGTCATTCCTTGCAGGACGCACCCATAGAATCGACCTCCCTCCCTTCACCTCACAACCCAAGCACACCATCTGTGGCGTTCCCCAAGGCTCATCCCTCATTCCAACCCTCTTCAACATCAACCTGATGCTGTAGCAGACACTGTCAGGACCCACGACATCAACATCATTTCCTGCACCGACGACCCAGCTCGTCCTATCGCTATTAGTGGACCCCGCCATTAAAAAGACCAACTTTCACAACTGTATGAAAAACGTCTCAGCCTGGATGAAGGACAACTGCTTGAAGCTCAACACGGACAAAATCGAAGTCCTTATTATTGGCAGCCACACCTCCCTCTGGAATTACTCCTGGTGGCCATTGGAACTCAGACCCACTCCCACTCCAAAAGACCATGCCCATAACCTCGGCATCGTTCCTCAAGAGCGAACTCTCCATGAAACCACAGGTCAGCGCTGTCTTCTCAGCCTGCTTCCACATTCTCCGCATGCTCTGCAGAATCTTCAAATGGCTCCCCATCATCATCAGAAAAATAGTGACGCAGGCCCTCGCCTCCAGCCGTCTGCACTATGGCAATGCACTCTATGCGGGCACCACCAGCAAACTCATGAGAAGACTCCAGACAATCCAGACCGCAGATGCCAGGCTGATGCTCAACCTGCGCAAAAGGAACCACAACACCCAGCACCTGAGAGACCTCCACTGGCTACCCATCCAGAAAAGATGCCAATTCAAACTGCTGACCCACGCCTACAAAGCCCTCCATGACCAAGGACCTACAAATGAACCACCACCTGAACCTCCACCAACCACTCCACTCACCTCTCCCTCACACAGACACCCCTCATCCGCCTCTGCCACACCTGAGGACACTCCTTCTCCCACCTCATAGCCAAGCCCTGGAACGCCCCCCTCCTCCACGTACGTACTTCACCCTTGCTGACGGACTTCATGAAGGGACTCAAGACCTGGCTATTTGACTGAAACCCGTAGACAGGTGATAAGCTGCGCTATACATGTGCTGCATGATTGATTGATTAATGTCACTCAAATAAATCATGGTATTTAGTGTTCATGACACTGTTCAGTCAGAAAGCACATCGCCGTTCTCTGTGGTCCTGGTGCAATAGCATAGAATGTGTTATTTTGTGATTTTATAATTGGGCCAATAGGTTGTGTGATGCCATCTCCATTGATGTCATTATTACTCTGATTAGTGGTATTAAAACATGAAATATCTTTTCCCTTTTGTATCCCAGAATGTTGGAAAGCATGCAATCAACAGGAAACACAACCAGAAAAAACATTTCAACTTGTGTACAAGTAAAAGTATCAAAACTTTAAATATACATATGCTTGGGTTGGCAGAAGAAGAGAATGATTTGTTTGTACCTGAATCTCACAAAAAACAAACAATGGTAGGATTTTGTGTTCCTGTATTTATTGTCATCCTCCTCAACCTTCGAAACGAAACACAACTTTGTATGGTCACAGTGCATTGGAGAAACAGTGTATGACATTGCTTTAGTACCCATAATACATTTTGTTCTCTGGCAGCAGGATAGGTCTACGGCATGTCTGATGGGGCTATAACAGTACATGTTACTTTCGAGTTACAATGTGGGGAAAGTATGGGGCGTATGTCCGAAAAGGGCAGAATACACATGCTCTCTGGTTTCCCTGTAACGTATAGCTACACTGGTGTTTGTGATGAGACTGTCGTGCAACAGGCTTGATTATGAAACCTCCATCACATACCATAGCCAGGTTAACACCGGTATATCCCTTTTTTCACCCTAGGCTACAGGTTAGGCAGTGGTGTGTTAGCTGCCTCTGCTAATCTGAACCCCAGTACCCCCCCTTCTATCACTGTCTCATTGAAACCTTCTGTCTCTATTCTAGCACTTACACTTGACTCCTTACCTCACAAGTCTTCCACTAGCCCACATTTGAGCCCAGTCTGCACTTCCCCCTTGAGTGAAGGGCTGGTGCAGAGGCCTGCCACACATGAAACCACTCAGAACAGTGCACTCCACGGGCAGAGGAGGCATGGAGTAAAGCAGGGGGTGGACTTACTCTACAGTGAGGTGGAGCCTGGAGCAGTACCCTGACCAGTTATTGAGAGGGGGAATGTATATTGCTTGTAAACATCCTAGCCACTGAATATTCCTTGCAGCATAGTAGTGCAGCCTTATGCGGAATCTGCCTCCTACAGGGGCTTATCTGGACTGTGAGCTGTAGACGTGCTATGCTTTCCTTCATCAGGAAATCCCCAATACTATGTGAGCCACAACTACAAGAATCTGTGCTTCTCATAGGAGCTGGAAGAATGCGACAAGTATCAGCCCACTATATTGCAATGGTGCCCCTGGGTGAGGTCTTGTAATGTGTCTCTTTGAGGCTTCAATACTGGAACTTGGTGCTTCTATCAGTTGTAGGCACCAGGCCAGAGCAGTGGCAATAACCCAGCAGTGAAGACAAGACTAGTCTTAAGTAAGTCATTACTGGAGACTGCGGCTGGGATATTTCTTAGCTATGTTCCTCTCCTTCCAAGATGCAGGGTTCATAGTGAGTAGCCATAAGCTACCTCACTCAGCCCAGTGTAGATGATGCCTGTGCAGTGCTGCCCTCGTCACAGGAGCCGTGTAGGTGTGCAGAATCCCAGCGGCGCCTGCCATTCTGCTCGGGCCACTTACAATTGCTTGTTATGCACTGGGGCCATCTTCCTTATGAGTTGATTGCCCCTATGTCCTTTCTCTATCCTCCTGCAAATAAACCAGAACTCATCCACTTTTCCTTTAATTTGTTCCCTGTGGTCGACATAATAGGATGATAGATACTGTCTTGGCACACCACACCTTGCCTGCCTTGACCCCCTCCAGAAACTGATTCTAGAAAACATGTTGCATGGATACTGCACGCTACCGCCATACCAGAGATCAAACCCACGCTCCTTTGCCCGAGACAGGTCTTGAATTTATAGGAGGTGATCATGTTGCCTGCGGCAATGCCAGACATCATGCAGTTAAAAACCCATCTTCAAGCTCCTCCAGCTGTAAAGTGTTTGGAGCAACCGGCAGACTGAGGAAAAAGGTCAACAAATGAAGACGGGGTTTATTTGAGTAGTGGAAAGTTACCCATCTTAAGCCAATCTTCCTCTTTCCTCTCTGAAGCAGTTGGCAAGGCCTTGTTCCAGTCAATGTCCATGTCTTTTTCAAGACCCAATTTATTAGCTTTAGGGCCTGATTTAGTGTTTGGCAGATGGGTTTCTCCATCACGAACATGACGGATATCCTGGCTGCCTTATTACAAGGGCATTATATCCTGCGACACTTGTAATAAGGTTGACAGGAAATCCACCACCTTTCAGACAGAGTAATCCATCTGCAAACTGTAAATCAGACCCATAGTTTGTTGGGAAGGGCCATCTTGTGTCACAGAAGGTCATGTGGCATATTTTGAGTCTGAACAGTATGTCAGAGTAGTGTCCATGCTGGTGAGCAGAGCGGGCACCTTCTACAGAATATTAAAGCCAAGAAATTATTTCTAAAAGGAGCAGGGTGACAAGATGGCGGGAGAAAAGTCTATCTATGACACAAACACAGAAAGCAATAATCCTCACTGAGGTTTGGTGGAAAAAAATAGCAAGTATAAAACAAAGGGTTGGACACAGGTGGAGGCTGGGACCTGTCCCAGAGTCTCTGACATTCTTCGGTGACTGGCTGGTTCTGAAGCTCCCAGCGGGTGTACGGAATCCGGTCTGCATGCAGAGCTGGTGAGGTGTGCTGGAGCTGTGCGCGCATCCGTTGCCGGTCGGTGTTCCTGCCGACTGCACTATTAGAGCATCTCGTGATGCTGTTGAGATGCCTCGCTGACCACCTGGAGCAGGAACAGGTTGAGAGAGATTATCAGTGAATGAAACTAGAGGCTGTTCCAGAGATATTGTCCCCCCAAACAACAGCTAACAGCAGTCCCCTTGGAAGCCAACATGAACTAGTCCCAATTTAGGATTCTTGTTGCTTATTTGAGGATCTGGGGTCACGGGATGTGAGAGGCAAAGGTTGGACAAACTACACAGAGAGTTGAGAACCTTCACTGCGTGTTCTTTTTATAGTTAAGTGTTCAACCTCCACCAGTGGTTGTCATAAATACATTCCTGGGATACACTTTACCTCAAACCATAGTACTAACATATTGTAAACCAACTTAACCGTCATTGCTTAGAGTAACTAACTCATCGCAAGCTAGGAAAAGAGAGGAATCGTGCCAGACATACAATGGCAACGTGGCACGTTTTCACATTCTGTCCTGATCGGGTAATCCATTTCGGTTATCTCACCATCAAGTGGGTGAACCTTGTCATCTGGGCACTAGCAGCGATATAACCCCTCATGTGTCCAAGCTCGTCCAGGGCCCACTGTTTACTGTTACTGTAGTTCATTAGTCTGTGCTTGTGCAACCAATGGATCTATCTTTGTTAGACATATTCGAGGCAGATCACCTAGTCACGCTCAATACTGTCAACTCAGGGAGTCTAAGGTGTGTAAGAATACAATGTCCAACTGCGGGATTTCAGTCTTCCCACTCCGGCCCCTCTGCAGTTTGGTTAAGGCTTCGTTCCCAGCTGTTGCCCATTTAATCAATTCTGATCTTATGTCTTTAATATTTGGTGGTTCTGAGGACCTTTCATTCATGTTTGTTTTTTGCTTGGAGAGCAAATGTACCAGATCTATAAATGTGCAACACAGCTTTACTTTTTTACTATTAACCCTGGGAAGTAGACTTCAGGGTCACCCCCCATAGTATTTCTTTCCAAAATCCCCCAGCCATTGGACGTTCCCACTCCATGTGTAAGAACCTACCTCTGACACATCCTGGACAATCTTTCTTCTTTCATTGCCTACAAAGCCACAGTTAGAAGGCCAGAAAGGCTTAAGTAGTGGTAAAGATTTCCTACTGAGACACCTCCCATGTTCTAACACTCAGGTGGATGGACATCAAAAGGGTTGGTGATGGGTACCCTTTCCACTATCCCACCTCAGGTGGCAGCACGCTTACCTCTCCATCGCGAGTCTCAATTGTCTTGATCATTACTGTTTTCTTTGTGTGAACCTCGGCAGAACGTTGGTCCGGGCTGGTTTCTGCTGAGAGAGAAAGATCGTTAGCACTGAGACTCACCATGGTACTTACATCAGCTCCTTAGTGCGGTCGGTCCCACGCTCTGGGATATACCAGTACAAGCACACCAACTGACTCAATAAGCTCAAAAGCTCTGCGCAAGGTCAGTGGTACAGCCTGTACTCCGTTCACTAGTTCTTCAAGGAGACACCAGAATCAAAACATTTGCGGCCACTTAAAAATGCTTAGCAGACACAACCCTCCTGACCGGCCAACCCACCAAGATGCTCTACACGGGGGACTACAGACATCACCCAAAGGAGCCAAATGCATTTTTTTCCCTGCCCTAAACTCTAGTACCTCATCACCATCAACGTAAGACTATGATGCTGATAAGGAAATAACCCCTGCACTGGCCATGCATAACCCACCAACGTGCAGTGCCGTTTCTAGAAGTGATTTTTATCAGGGCAGACATTGGACCACATATTAAACTGGTGGGGCCACATACAAAGGGTATTCTCATAAAGCTTGTGTGTGAGCTCATATATATATATATATACATATATATATATATATATATATATATATCTATATATATATAGATTCATATATATATATATATAGACATATATATATATCATCAATGATGTCATAAATGATGTTATAGAACATATACCATGAGTGATGTAATATGTGAATTCATAAGCAGTGCATGTCGGGCCGCAAGTTAAAGTTAGAGCTGCTAACTATAACTGGGGAATATATGTGGCTTTTTTTAGTTCAAAACATTATGTCACCAGTGACATTTCTCAAGTAATTATTACTCGTGCCCTAAACTAACTATAACTCGCACCGCTGCCATACACAGTTTTGTTATCAATGATGTAATTTCAACTGTTGCAGCGATGTTATTAGTGATGTCATAGAACAAGTCATGAGTGATGTAATGTGTGAGTTAATTAGCAGTGCATGGCGAGGGCGCGAGGTATAGTTACTTTAGGGCACGCGTTATAGTTATTTGAGATAACTATAACTGGTGAATTGCAGTGGTTGAATTAGTTTAAAACATTAAGTTTAACTGACATTTTCACCTAACTATAATGTCCATTTAACCTTTGTTTTTTTCAGTGATTTGCAAAGGTTCTTTTTAATGTAAAGTAAGATATTATTTCAATTCCTAACTATGACTTACTTTAACCATTGTTTCTTTCAGTGAATTTCTATGTTTGTTTCACGTAAAGTGAGTTATTTATCACCGCGCAGACCTTCATGGGCACCCAAACCCACTGTGTGCAGCGTGGGTGTGCCAAACCCTCCACTGCACACAGCCAAACGGCGTGGGGTTGGGTGCCATGCACAACTGAATGGAATGGGATTAGACGCAGGAACTGGCCTGCGGCCAAGCCCCGCCGGCGCACAATCATCTTTTAAAAAAAAATATATAAATATAAAAGGGATGCCTCTTGACTTAATCAGGAGGTGAGCAAATCAACATATATAAAGTAAACCTATTTACTTTGTCAAAAAGTCACTAATTATTTCATAAACACACATTGCATTATTTAATATTATTTATTGAAACAAATTATTTTAAATATATTTTTAAAACAACCCTAAACATGTCTTTGATTCTTTTTTTAACATTTTTCTTGCCACAAAATGTAGCCATGGAACCAACCGCAAGGGATTCCTGAACACCAGCTGATAGGCATACAGCTCCATCTCAGAGGGCTTAAAAAATAACAGAAGCTCTCCTAGGGTCATGGATTCAATAACCCAGGGCACTTACTGTGTCTATTTATGTTGCTCGGAGGCTGCTGCTCTGCCTGCAGCCCTCCACAACATTAAAAAAAAAGCTTCTTGGTGGTACCCATGCCCCTTCTAGGGGCACTACCAAGATCAAAAAATATAATTAAAAAGCCCTCGCAGGTCCTTATAGGCCTGGAGCATTGAATGATAAATGAGTGGCTCCTGACGCTCCTTTATTATTCTTGTTTGTTTTTTGTTTACTACTTTTTTGGGGAGTGTCCCAGTCCCATCTGGGACACCCACACTTTATATTAACTGTGGAGATCCAGGAAAGTCCCAAGGCCCCTACCGGCTCTCCAGCCAGCACCCTTACTAGGTTCCAATGGGAGCTGATCATTGTTTTACAGTGGGTGCCCAGGTGCCCACCAGGGGTACTCATGCCTTTTTTTCAAATGTTGGGACCACAGAATAAGCTCCAAGCCCCCATAGCCCCTGCCGACTCCCCAAGCAGCATCCTGGCGAGAGCCAGACATTTTTCTTTTAACCATGAGTGCCCTTGTGCCAACCCAGGGCATCCATATCTTTTTTTAAGTTTGGTGGCAACAGGGGTATATTAAGGCCCCAGCCACCCTGCCGGCACCCCAGTCAGCAACCAGGTGGGAGCTGAACATTTTTTTTTTAACCAGTGCACCCGTATACTTTCTTTATTGTTTGGAGCCGCAGGAGGAAGCCCATGGCCCACGCAGCCTCTGCCAACTCCCTAACCAGCACCCATCCTGGGTGCAGTGGGAGCCAGCTCTGATGCCTTGGTTTCACCTGGCTGGAGCAGCTTTTGGCTCTGCTCCCACCAGTTTGAAGCAAAGCTGTGCTCCCTGTCTGGGAGAGTGTGGACAGGGAATTACATTTGTATTCCCTGCCCACACTTCCAGGCAGGTAACAGCTGTGTGCCGGTGGATGGGGACCCCAAGACTCTGCTGCCATCGGACCCTGGGGTATGGGGTCCAATGGCAGCATAGTATGTCATATTATAGCCGTATAGTATAGCTTGGGGTGGGGAGCCTCATGCGCCCTCCCCAATTAATAAAGTGCACCAGTCCCTAGGGATGGTGTCCCCCAGGTCCTTAAAATGACTAAGGGGGGGGCATGCTCACTCCCTTCTAAAAAATAAATTTGGCTCTGTGGTTGGGGTGCCTGGGGCCTATAAATAGCTTGAAGAGGTGGACCACGTACCCCTCTCCCACTAAAAAGAAAATTGGCCCACGAGGATTTGGTCCCCGGTGCCTAAAAATGACTCATCGCTGCACCACATATCCCCTCCCTAAAACCATGTTTGTGCTGACTCCCTGTCCATCCCAAGGGGCATAAAATTAAAAAGGACGAATTTAGCTCCTTTTTATATTTACCTGTACCACGGATCTGTGGATCCTTCACTGATCTGCGGTACAGATAAAAATAAAATATAGATGTTTTCGGCCTCAGGGGGACTTTTTACAGGGTCCTAAAATGGCTGCCCCCACATCTTTGTAGATGTGGAGGTAGCCAATCTGATCTTATGTTTAGATTTTAAACCTTAATTTCTCAGAAGATATTGAACGAATTTACACCAAATCACAAACAGCAAGCTTTCTAGGTCAAGATCTAGCTGTCTGCCACATTTAAAGTAATTTTGTTTAGCTGCAGCTATGTCTAATTTTCCTATGGAAAATTGGATGCTAAAAACACTTTTTGGAAACCCCCTTTTTCTCTCAGCCCCTGCTTGACAGATCACCCCAAAACTTTCAGGCAAGGAGCTGAGGTGGATGAGACTTTTGTTTGAAAAGTTTTTTTGAGATATGTCAAACTGCGCCAAAGTTCAAAGTTATAAGCAAACTAAAAATCCATTACCCATAGAAGCATGGTGCGAACTATAACTACCCAGTGGCGACCGCCCCTGGGAGATATATATAAATATATATAATATATAGGCTAGTGTTATCTAAAGCAATCAATTGACAAACTACTGTGTATTGCAAGTGTAGTGCTTCTTTGCTTTTCAATGCAGCTTCCTGGCACATTCAGCAGTTGTGGTGGTGGGGCTCCAGTAAGGGCCAGGACAAACATCTGGGGCACAGGCCCCATCTGAACCCTTTCTAGAGAAACCAGTGTAGAAGTGGCAGAAGTCTAGGAAGGGATTGGGTGTATTGCTGGTGTACCTCATTGCTCATGATAGCAGAAGCACTTACCTCTGAAGTTGAGCGCAGAGAAGGTCTGGATTGGCATGGTGACCCTTCAGGAAAAAAGATGAAAAATCATGAGCTGTGGTATACTTGGACATAGCAGCATCCTCACTAGTACGAATGAATCCAGGTCTTAGTGACCTAGTTAGAGTTACTAGTCTGTCCTAAATTGGGATCCTTTGGACTAGATTTCATCACTGCCCAGAGTGAGCTTTTGGGGGGGTGTCCTAATCTAGGTTCCGGTGATTGAACTTCATAACAGTACAGAATGTCCTATTAAGGCCACCTTTTATAGTAATATTAGCACTGTCATGTGTCAGGTGTTGGGGATGTCTTGCTCTGGGCTATTTTAGATGAACTTTCTCACTGTTCTGGTGTGTGCCACTGTCAATCAACTGTATTAGCAGCTCTAGTGGGAGCTTCAGGAAGTATCCTAATCTGGGGATTTTGCACAGAGAGCTTTATAACTAACCTGGTGCGAGCAGCAGGGAATCTCTTAAAATAGCCTCCTAAACATCTGATATTATCACTGACTGTAGGAGAGTAGGATCTGCTTCACATGTTTACCCCCACTTTTTGCTGGTGTTTCACTATTTTTCGACTTTAGTCTGGCTGGGACCCTGCTATTCAGGGCCCCAGCCTAGCTGCTTCCTCTCTAAAATGATTCCATGTACTTTAGGTATATTACAGATTGGATCTGAGGTGCCCTTATATGTCCCTAGTATATGGTATACTATGTAGCCAGGGCATGGTCACCTCAGAGGCCTACCAGGGGCTGAAGCATGTATAATGCCACCCCTGCAAAGCCACCCAAAATGACACCACAGGTCTGCTACTGCAGCCTGAGTAAGGTGGTGCATGCACCCCTCGCTGAGATATAGGTTCACTATATCTCACCATATACTGCACATACAAACCTATCAGTCACCCCTATGGCAGGCCTTATCAATCCTGAAGGCAGGTTGCTTGGTTATATGTGAGGGGGTGCCCAGGCATGAGCTGAGCCCCTCTGCAGCCTTCGGAATCTCTTCTCCGGGGTTGTCATTAGTGCAACCTGACCATATACTCTTAAGTGCATTATAACCAAACTGTAAATACTAACTTTGGACTGGCTGCAAGGAAACATGTCGTGTTTGGTGTCAAACACTGGTGTGGGAGTATGATCCCACTCTTCTAGAGGGAGAGACATGACAGCACTGGTATACCCGGTAGAAACTTACTAGTGCCCTGGCATCACAAAATGGATGCTGCAGCCACTGACACGGGTCTGGACTCCTGCTGCTGACCGAAACTTCAGCAGGGGAGGCCTGGACAATAGGTTTCCTGTAACAGAGAGGTGTAACCACCTCCAAGACAGGCTGATGTGTATTGGGGCTGGGTGGGAGCACTCTCTGAGTGCTTTGAAGTCCTGCACTGGAGGCACATTTGGTATCCCTGTGCATAGTCCAGCTCAAACCTGTTCAGGGGCTTCCAACCCCTGCTCTGGCACGAAACTGGACAAAGGAAATGGGTGTAGCCACCCCTCTTTCCGAACCCTCCCATAGGTGGGTCCCCAGAGTATATATACCTGGTGTGGATATCTTTCATTTAGTGACTCTAAGATTATAGACTGGTAAAACAAGCTGCTTTACATTCCTTCAAGACTTAGCCTGAAGGCTGCTCTCCATAGCTACCACTAGGTTAGCTTTCAATAAAGGTTGTCTTTAACCTATAACCAATAAGGGGTTGTTTGGACTGATACAGGGTGCCCACTATAACTAGTGGACAGCATATATCAGGCCAACCTCTCACACTGACCTGGCGAGAGCAGCAGGGAATCTCTTAAAATAGCCCTCTATATTGTAATATTAACACTAACATGGCTTGAGCAGCAGGGGATCGCTTAATATAGTCTCCTATACTTATAGTATTAACACTAACCTGGCGCGAGCAGCAGGGTATCTCTTACAGTAACTTCCTACACATATAATATTAACACTAACCTGGCGCTAGCTGCAGGGTATCTCTTACAGTAACCTCCTACACATATAATATTAACACTAGCCTGGCGCATGCAGCAGGGTATCTCTTACTATAGCCTTCTATATATGTATTTTTAACACTAGCCTGACCCGTGCAGCAGGGGATTTTCTTACTGTAGCCTTCTATACTTGTATTTTTAACATTAGTCTGGCGCGTGCAGCAGGGGGTCTCTTACTGTAGCCGGCTATACATGTATTATTAACACTAGCCTGGGGCGAGCAGCAGGGGATCTCTTACTGTAGCCTTCTATACATGTATTATTAACACTAGACTGGCGCGTGCAGCAGGGGATCTCTTACTGTAGCCTTCTATACATGTATTATTAACACTAGCCTGATGCTAGCATCAGGGTATCTCTTACTGTAGCCTTCTATACATGTATTAACACTAGCCTGACGCGAGCATCAGGGTATCTCTTACTATAGCCTTCTATACATGCATTATTAACACTAGCCTGGGGCGAGCAGCAGGGGATCTCTTACTGTAGTCTCCTATACATGTAATATTAACACTTCCCTGGTGTGAACAGTAGGGATTCTTTTAATATGTGGTTTCTTTACAGGGGTCGTTTTCACTTATCTAGTGTCAGCTACAGAGAAGGTCTTAATATGACTGTCTGTTGGGGCTTGGATCAGGTTGCTGTGTGTGGAATATCATGTATGTCACTTCGGGATGTCATAGCATTCTATGCACCTGGAGGTTCTTGGGTTTGAACAAGGGACAGTCGGTTTGGAGATTGTTCACTGGCTCTAATGGTTGGTGATCTTAATCTGTAACCTTCAAATACATTCTTCGAATCAACTTTTGAAGTGGTATCATTGCTGGAATTTAACATTGGCTATGAGGGCCTATTGTTTTGAACCAAGAAGAAGGATTGACCACCAACCTCTAATTTATTCAAGAACTTGTGTGTGAATCCTTAAGAAGAAAAAGCCACAATTAGCAGTGTATACCCTACCTGTGACAAGCGCTATCCTAGCTGGTGGTGATAGAAGCGACAAAAAGTATAGCGTGGGAGCTGGAGTGACAGAAGTCAAAGCTTATGGTGGATTAAGGAGTCCAGGAGCAGTGATTGAGAGTGAGGTGTGCTTCCAAAGTTGGTCAAAGAGCAAATTTTTACATCAATGGAATCTGAGGAGTCATTTTGGAATAGAATGCAGCTGGACAAGAGCACCTGCCGTGAAGAAGCGGATGATGGAACATTGTACCTATCTTTGAGGGGAGTGGAATGCTGTGTCATGCAGCCAGACCACAGAACGCATACTTGACGTGGAACGCGTAGGAGCATCACAGAGTGAACATCAACTAGACCGTGATGTGGTGGCCATCTTGGGAGTAGAAAATATTACATTTTGATGGAAGTGAAACTCCTGCAATGACAGTGATGCACACACCTGATGTTTAGCTGGTAACATGGTTTAGAGGAAGTGAACCACTGTTTGCTCACTCTTATGCGGTGATGCGCATACCTAACGCGCTCAAAGGAATTGAACTCCTTTTGTGGCATTTCTGCTTTCGCGGTGACGCGCACAACACACACGTGCTACAGCGGACATCCTGTGTTTCAGGTTTTTGATGATGCGCGCCCCTAAGTAACGAAGGTTACTTATCGCACACTCCAATATCACGGTGATGCATACACCTCATTACTTCTAGTAGAACTTTGGAATGAAGAACATGAGTAATGGCAGAGTGAGTAGCCTGGTATTCTTATTTTTTTTTTCCTTAGATTAAACTGGCAGTGATATATATGAGATACATTGGTACTTTATATGGTAGTTATTTGTTGGTAGTTTTGGGTATTAGACATCATGTCAAACAGCAACATTTCTAAGCCTCTCCATTTTCTTTCTGATAAAGGTGAATCGTTCCTGCTTTGAAAAAGATGTAAACACATATTGATTTCATATTTATTTGCTATTGGGAGTGAAAAGTTTTCTGCTGTTCGCAAACAGGCCATTTTATTAAATAATTTGGGTATTGAGGATAGAATTGTATACAAAAATTGTGAAAAAATTAACATGGGCAAGGTGAAGGTGAACCCAACAATGTTTATGATAAGTCAGTAATGATTTGGAAAATAATTTTGGCTCGCAAATTAATGTGGTGCTGGAGAGGCACACGTTTTTTATGAGGATGCACAGGAAACAAGAGAAAATTATCAGTTATGTTGCGGCTTTAAAAACATCGACTTGTACATGTGACTTTGATCATCTAACTGATTCCCTGGTTAGAGATCAAATAGGGAGGAGCACAAATTATGTTAAAGTTCAGGAGAAGCTACTTGCGAAGAATCCAAATTTGAGAGACGCAGCAGCAATAGTCAAGGGCATGGAAAACACTAGCCTGTGGGTATGTGAAATGCGTGTTGAGAACGGGAAGGACATTTTGCGATTGGACGGAACAGTGAATGAAATAATAAGGCTTAGCAGGAACACAGATAAGGATGGTGACAAACGTTTGGGAACCAAGAGTAAGGAATCGGAACAGATTTTGTAAATAAAAAAAGAATCTTCCCAGAATTATAGTTCTGTGTTTACTAAAAATGGAGGGAAGTAGCGTTTTAGATGTGGTAGTGAGGGACATCTTTCCAATAGTCCAGGATGTTTTGTAAGATTTGAGTTTTGCAAAAAATGTGGCAAGAAAGGGCATTATGTTCATGTGTGTAGAGAGATTAAACAACAGGGTGTGCATTGTGTGGAAGAAGAGAAATTTGTGTTAAGTGTGGGAAATAATTGGTTGGTGGAAACTAATCCCATTGAGATACCAGAATATGACATTGTAGTTGGTGGGAAAAGAATATCTGTACTTGCTGACTCAGGATCAACATATACCATGATTGATGACAAAAATTGGGACTTAATATTTTGAAATAAAGAAATCACATTACAAACCCCCGGACATAAATCCTGTTGGGTATGGAGGTATGAAATTGAAGTGTTGGGATATTCTGTAATGAAGATTCAGTTTGCTGATCATAAAACAGTGGCAAAAGTCTATGTGGCAAAAAGGGGTGAAATACTTTGGATTAGAGACTTGGAAGGGAAATGGGGATAACACTAAATCCCAATACTAAATAGAAAGTGCTATTAATGGTAAAGGAGGAGTTATAGGATTACATTTGTTCTCAAGTTTCCTACAGTATCTGGTAATGATTTGGGATTACTGAGACATTTTAAACTTAAGATTGTTCTGAAGAATGGTGCAGTGCTTTGTGTATCTAAAGTGAGGAAGGTTCCTCTTGTGATGCTGGCCTCATTAGAGCAAGAAATAAAAATATTAAAACAGAGAGGTGTGATTGAAGAGATAGAGTGTTCTGGGTGGTTGGCTCTTTTAGTGCTGGCTCCCAAGGATAGTGGTAAAGAGATTTGAATGTGTGTTGATCTGAGGGGATTGAACAAGTACATCTCACTCGACAGACAGCCATTACCAAACTTTTCCGAAACGCTTACATTAATAAAAGACGCAAAGGTATTCAGTGTGATAGACTTGTCCTTTGCTTGCCCCCAGGTTAACTCCATCTTGACTCTAGACCTTTGACATCATTTGTGACTACTCTTGGAGCATTCCGGTTCATTTGCATGCCTTATGTTCTTGCCTCGTCTGCAGCTTGTTTCCAGAGGGTCATGGAGAAAGTGTTAGAAGGATGGGACTAAGTGTTGTGTTTTTCAGGATGTCATACTAGTTTATAACGAGGATCAACAGGAGCATGATGGGATATTAAGGAGTGTTGGTGGGGTTGCAAGATACAGGGCTAGTTATAAAAAGGAGAAGTGTAAATTCAGGATACCAACTGGGACTTACCTGGGACACACCATCTCAGGGGAAGGTATAAGTCCAAAAATTGATTTTGTGAACAGTACCTTTCAGGCCCCCCAAATCAGAAAATAAATATCAAGTGCGCTCATTGCTGTGTTCAGCAGAATGTTGTTTTAAATGCATTTAAAATGTTGCTAGTCTTTCTCAGCCATTGAGGATGCTACTAAAAAAGGGTTCTCAGTTCAGCTGGACTGAGGAGTGTGATCAAGCTTTCAAGAGCATCAAAGGTAACATTGGAAAGTTACCAACTTTGGGATAAATATGACGCTATTAAGAAAACGATTCTATCAACTGATACTGATCAAAGGCTTAGGTGCAGTATTGGCTCTCGTGATCAATGGGGAGCTAAGACTGTGGCTTTTGCTTCTCGCTCATTGAAGGGTGCTTAAGACTGGTATTCTGTTACTGAGCGAGAGGTGTTGGATTTGTATTGGGCAATTCTCCACTTAATTTTTTTTTGGTGAGGTATATCTTTCATTATAAGGTCAGGTCATCGACCACTTACTTGTATCTTCTTGAGCAGAGATATGGAAAATGTGTCCCCTAGGATTAGACGGTGGTCAGAAGGATTGTCCAGTTACAATTTTATTGTGGAGTATGTCCGAGATTAAAAAAATAGTATGGCAGACTGTCTATCGAGGTTGCCAATTCCTCGTTCTGAAGATAATTGTGAAATTACATTCACGAGTTGGGTATGTGAGCCAGTTTTTGATGACAAAGAATGAGTGAATGCAAATTCAAATGATTCAGATTTTCTGGTATTGAAAGAGTTCATCGTGAAAGGGTGGTCAGGCAAGAAAGAATTACCGTCCACCTTAGACAGATTCTTTAGTGTTAAGGATGAACTGGGCTTTGCTGAAGGAAAAATATTCAGGGGAAAACATGTGGTACATTAGGAGTTTTGAGAGAAAATTTTATTAATTTGGCCCATGAAGGGCATTTAGGAAGGAACATGGCAAAAGTTAGACTACGTGAATGGTATTGGTGGCCAAGGATGGATAATGAGGTAGAAGGGGCTGTAAAGGACTGTTGACATTGTGCAAATATTGCTAAGACAAAAAAACTCACACTGTTCCTATGCCCCTGATTAACCAGAACCAAGGATCTCTTCAGAATTGTGAGAGAGTTCTCTTGCCCTTCAGCCAGCGAGAACAAAATTCGCCCCTCCCAAGAACTCTGCGATGCACTGTTGAACAACTACCATGACAAGATATTGGTCATCTACAGCAATTGCGATCCCCAGTCCACTCACATTGACAACCTCCTTACACCAACAGACGCCACCTATAGTTTCCCCAGCTCTGCATGGAATCCTCTCACCACACAAAACAACACAGCCATCATAACCTCTGTCCACTCTGGGGCACAGACGGACCCTTGCCCCCACAACGTCTTCAACCCAGGACACAAAGAAATCAGCAGTGCACTCATCTCCTTTACCAATGCATCCTTCACAACAGCCATCTTCCCCACCATATAGAAACAGCAGAGGACAGACCCCTCATGAAAAATCCCTCCGTCAAGCCCAGCGAACTCAAAATCTGAATCCCCGTTATGCTGCTCCAGTTCCCCGCCAAAGTCCTTGTAAAAGCCATCAACCACCAGCTCACCAAACACCTAGAAAGAAACAACCTACTCGACGCCTCCCAATATGACGTCCATGCCAACCGCAACAACGAGACCGCCCTAATTGCCGCAATCAGCAACAACAGAACCCTCCTCAAATGAGGTGAAACGGCGGCCCTGATCCTCCTCGACCTCTCAAAGGCATTCAACACCGTATCCCACCACACCCTCATCAGAAGACTTCACCACGTCGGCGTCCAGGGAGATCTCATCCTTCCTCGTAGGACTCATCCAGAGGATCCGTCTACCGCCTTTCACCTCCGAGCCCAAGAACATCATCTGCGGAGTACCCCAAGGTTCCTCTCTCAGTTCCCCTCTGTTTAACATCTACATGACACCCATGGCTTACATCGTCCAAACCTATGGACTCCATATCATCTCCAATGCAGACGACAGCCAGCTCATCCTGTTACTCACCGAAGGCCTGCCCACACCAAAACAAACTTCCGCAACGGCATTAAGAGCATCTCCAACTGGATGAGGACCAACTGTCTGAAGCTCAACACCGACAAAATGGATGTGCTGATTTTCAGGAATAACACCTCTCCGTGGGACGCCACCTGGTGGCTCACCAAACTCAGACCCACACCAGCTGCTACTGACCACGCTCGCAACCTCAACATCATCTTGAACTGCAAACTCATCATGAACCGTTGGTCACCACAGTCTCATATGCCTGCTTTCACACCCTCTGCATGCTCTGAAAGATCTTCAGATGGATCCTCATCAATACCAGGAAAGCGGTCACGCAAGCCCTCCTCACCAACCAGTTGGACTACGGAAACGCACCCTACCCTGGAATCACCACCCATACCCTCAAGAGACTCCAGACCATGCAGATTGTAGAAGCCAGACTCATCCACAACCCCCCTAAACAGACCTGGATCACTGGCTCCCTGTCCAGAAGAGATGCCAGTCCAAGATGCTGACCCACACCTACAAAGCCCTCCACAACCAGGGTCCAGCATACCTCAACCACCCCCTGAACTTCCATCAGCTCTCCAGACAACTATGCTCCGCCTGCCTTGCCCTGGCGCACATGCCCCGCATTCACTAAAGCCACAGCAGAAGTCGTTCCTTCTCGAATCTTGCCGACAAGTTCTGGAACAACCTCCCCCTCCACCTGCAGACATCATCCTCATTCACAGACTTCAGAAAGAGACTCAAGACCTGGCTCTTCAACTAAGACCTGTGAGACTTCAGTGCCTGGATACCCCCAGTGGTGATTAGCCAGGCTCTATATGTACTGATTGATTGATATTCCAGGAGAGCCGTGGATTAAATTTGGTCTGGGCATTGCTGGCCCCTTTGATCTAATGGCTCATGATGAACAGTATGTACTATTACTAGTAGATTACACATCTAAGTGGGTAGTCACCAAATGTGTGTCTTCTGTAAATACCAAGACAGTTACTGAATTCTTGACAGAGGAGTTCTCTAGGGAAAGTGTTCACAAAAGTCTCATCACCGATAATAGACTACAATTTGTGTCCCAGGAAATGGGAGATTTTCTCAAGGAACTGCCCATAGTGCATTTCAAGACAGCTCTTTATTCGCCTCGAGCTATTGGTTTAGCTGAGAGTATGAAAAATATAGTGAAGAGCTGTGCGCAGCATGCACTTCTTAATACGAAATCCCTTAAAGATGTGTTGAGAGAAACGTAATGGCCACATGGGGTCATGCCTAATAGTGTGACTTCAGTATCTCCATTTACTTGATTTAGAGGTAGGAAACCTCACTGTAAACGTAACCCAGTCTGGTTAAAGTTGAGCACAGAATAAGGGTAACATAATTCTAAAGAAGATCTGGTTTTGCGTAGATTGGAACACCAAGACAAGTATAAACATCATTCTAAGGAAGATCTGGTGTCATGGTGGGACTGGCCGTATAGGGCATCAGGCGTGTCCCCGGGAGGCTGGAAGGGTGGGGGCTAATTTTGTTATTCAGGTCAGTTTTGCAGCAGTGCTGCTACTTCAGCCCCCAGTAACAAAAGCAGCAGCGGGCTGGTCCGTCAAAATTGCCAAGGCTGGTGTGCGATCCCAGTCCAGCCCTGTCTGGTGTTGCATAGATTGGAACACCAAGATAAGTATAAAGCACGTTTTGATGCAAAGAATTGTGTATGAGAAAGAAGGTGGGAAGTGGGTGACAGAGTAATGGTGAAAGGACCAGGTATGATAAAGAAGGGACTTTCAGAATTCATGGGACCTTTTGTAATACTTTCTATTAAATTTTTTTCTGCAATTTTGGATTCAGGAGATGACCAAGTTAATAAATGTGGAAGATCCAACTTTTCTAAGTGTGCAATCTGGAAATCATACAGTTGAGGACCCGGGTTTTACTAAGGAACTGATGACAAACAGGACGAAATTCAAACTTGGTTGGCATGAAGACTATGTAATGGATGAGTTTCAGATAACAACTAGTGGTTTAATATTATACAATGTGTTTTTACATGATATAAGTTTGATTTGTTTTGTTTCAATGCATTTTTACCTTATTCTTAGGTATTGGTTATTATCTCTATACTCTTTTGTTATAGGTTTATTTTTTTGTATATTGCATTGAAAATTGTAAGGGGGAAAGATGTGTTGTGGGCTTGGATCAGATTGCTACGTGTGGCATATAATGTATGTTACTTTGTGATTTCATAGTATTCTGTGCACCTAGAAGTTATAGGGTTTGAAAAAGGGATAGTCAGTTGGGAGATTGCTGTCTCTAAGGGTTGGTGGTCTTATGCTGTAAGCTTCAAATAAACTCTTCCAATCATCTTTTGAAGTGGTATTGTTGGAACTTAACACTGTTCTTTAGCGTGAACCTGTTTCCACTGTTGAGAATGCACTGATTTAGGGTCTTTGGATAAACGTATATACTAAGTATACTAAGTGTGAACTGTAGAGAATGTTCTGGGGTTGTGTCTGACAGAAGTACTTGAAACTGCCCTGGGGTTGGCTTCAGGACATGTCATGACCGGGGGCCCCTCTGAGCATGAAGAGCAAGAGGCAGATGTGTCGCCTCACATAGGGATTCCTGGACTAGAATCCACAGGTTACCTGCTCTCCTCGCCCTCCAGAAGTTTGCGGTAAGTTGCGATCTCCACGTCAAGCGCCATCTTGACATTGAGCAGGTCTTGATACTCCCGAAGGTGACGGGCCATTTGTTCCTTCAGATTGCGAATCTCATCCTCCAAGCGGCCGATGGTGTCCTGGTAGCCATTGGCTTCTCCAGCGAAACGCTCCTCCAGCTCCCTCATCTGGCGCATCAAGGAGTCATTCTAGAAAGAAAGAGGACACAAAATCATGCTGCTGAAATGTTAGCTGCCTCCTCCAATGGATGAGAAGGCACCGGGGGTCTTGGATGGTCCTGGATTCTGGAAGGGAAGCAGCGTTTACAATGCTGTCAATACCACGCAGGTAGTTAACAACACTGTCGTTACAACGACCGCGTTGTTACCACGCGTGGCATTACATCGCAAGACGTTTCAACGACTTGCGCTAGGTGGCGTGCAACACCAGGGAATGTGTTGGATTTTAAATCCAACACCTTCCCTGCTGTTGCGCTAACTGGAGTAGGAATAGTAATTTATACTATTCCTAAGTACAGCGTGCTACCGAGCGCAAGTCGTTGAAACGACTTGCGATTTAATGCCACGCGTAGTTGTACCGTACTGCGTGGAAAAAGCACGCTTTGTAACGTGATACATTCCTTCGAGTAACTTTACATAGTGTAAAACAAGATGGCTTGAAGCTTGTTTCAAAGTTATGTATGGTAAGGGGTTGTCTAGTTTGTAAGGACAGTACATTCCATGTTTGTGCCCTTACATTTGAAGGTTATTTTGCTGGCAGTGACTTCCTTTCTGTAGGATGAGAGTCTGTATTAGTCTCCATGAACCTCAATGAGTAGGATAAAATGGATGCCTGTGTGGCGGCTGTACTCACGGTGCCCTTCAGTGCGTCGATCTCGCAGGTGTAAGACTGGATCTGATGCCTATACTCCATCAGCTCCTGCTTAGATTGGCGAAGGGCATCAGTGTTCTTGTGGGCGGCTTGTGTCAGGTCGGCCACCTGAGGAAGAAGAAGAGGAGTGCGACATGAGTACCTAGGTCCTGCCTGGCCTGCGTGCGGCTATCTAGGTACCAAGTGAAGCCATTGATGATTCAACTGTATCGAAAAAAAGATTACACCAAGATAAAGCTGTGCTGCTGAGGGTCTCCTTCCACAAGGGAAGTGAATGCCCGGGGATCTACTGAGAAAGTCATATCCATGCTGTAATGAGGAATTAACACCACGGGGTGTACCTGGATCAATACCGAGGAATTAATGCATAGTGCAGTACTGAGGAATTAACACTCATTGTTGTATTTTGGAATTAAAATCCAGGTTTGTACGGAAAAATTAATGCCAGGAAATAACAAAAAGAAATACGTACCCAGTGCAGTACTGAATAACTAAATTGGACTGAAGAATTAGTGTCCAGGGCTATAGTAAGTTATTAATGCCTACAACTCTAATGAAGAATTAATACTTTGCATTCATTTCGTTCCAATTCCCACATCAACGCTGCAGTATTAATACCTCGGGCTTCCCTGAATGTCATATCTCTTTGTGTCCTCAGTTGCCACTCCTGGTCCTGAAAGGCATGTCTTTCTACTTGTGGCCCAGTTTACTCTGCCCTCAATGCCATGTATTTCTTCCTGTGGCCCTAGTTGCCCTCCCCCATCCCAAACGCTATACTTCTCTACTTATTGCCCCAATTGCCTATATCCCCAATGCCATATCTCTCGTCTCTGACTTCAGTTGAGCCCCTCTCACATAAATTGCCTGCGTTTCCACTTATTGCACCAGGCGCCTCTGAGATCATGGTCATATCTCTCTTCTTCTGGCCTCCGTTGTGCTCTCTTCTGTCGCTGAACACCATGCCTCTCTACTTACAGCCCCAGTTATCTGTATCCTCAATGCCATATCTCTCTTCTTATCCTCAATGCCACATCTCTCTTCTTGTAACCTTAGTTGCTCCCCTGTGTCCTGAACATTATGCCTCCATCTTTAATGCTATATCTCTCTTCTTGTGCCTTCAGTTGTGCTCTCTTCTATCCTGAACGTCATGCCTCCCTACTTACAGCCCTGGTTACCTGTATCCTCAATGCGTATCGCTCTTCTAATGGCCTCAGTTGCCTCTTCTCCTGAAGGCCTCAGTTGTCTCTGTCCTCAGTGCCATAACGGTCTTCTTGTGCCCCTCCGTCTTGAACCCCGTGCCTCTCTACTTATAGCCCCATTTGCCTCTGCCTCAGTGCCCTCTCTCTTTCCTAAAGACCATGTCTCTCTCCTTGATAGCCCCACACACCTCTCTTCTTAATGTCATATCACTTTTCTTGAGGCCTCATTTGCCCCGCGTCCTGAACGCCACACCTGTCTACTTATAGCCCTAGTGGCTTCTGTCCTCAAGGTAATAGCTTTCTTCTTCTAGCCTCAATCCTCCTCTCAGTGCTGAACGCCAGGCCCTTCCACCTATAGCCACAACTGCCTCTGCCATCAATGTCACATCTTGCCTCTTGTGACATCAGTTGCTACCTCTCTGTCCTGAACGCCAGGCCCTTCCACCTATATCCCCAGCTGTCTCTCTCCTCAATGCCTTATCTCGCTTCTTGCGGCATCAGTTGCCACCTCTCAGTCCTGAGCGCCAGGCCCTTCCACCTATAGCCCCAGCTGTCTCTGTCCTCAATGCCTTATCTCGCTTCTTGCGGCATCAGTTGCCACCTCTCAGTCCTGAACGCCAGGCCCTTCCACCTATAGCCCCAGCTGTCTCTGTCCTCAATGCCTTATCTCACTTCTTGCGGCATCAGTTGCCACCTCTCAGTCCTGAACGCCAGGCCCTTCCACCCATTACCCCAGCTGCCTCGTTCCTGGCTTGTGGCCATAGCTGCTTGCTATCATGTTCCACCTTTGCCCCAAACCCTGATTCTTTAGCTGTGGCCTGCCCTCTCCCACCTGTGCTAAGGAGTCTTCCTTAGTCTTTACCTTGGATTTGTACCACTCTTCAGCCTCGCTGACGTTCTTTGCTGCAATATTCTCATACTGAGATCGGATGTCACGCAGGGCGGCCGTCAGGTCAGGTCTGGAGACGTCTACCTCTACTTGCACCTGTTGCTCCTGGAGCTGAGCCTGCAGGTCCCGAATTTCCTGTGGAAAGACAGAAGTTCAGCGAAATCAAATGTCATGAATCTACTTAAGTGGAACTAAATACCATCATCTTTGGAGCCTTGTGTACTGTATCCACGGATCTGGGTTCAAAGCCCTTCTGTCTAAGATATAGCTCAGCCCACAGATCTATTGACAGATCATCAAACTGCATTAGCATCAGTCAGTAGCTGATAGAACCTCAAGTAAAGAACAAGTGGACAAAGCGGTATAATTGCCAGATACAGAAATCAACCAGGTTGTAGTCATCATGTTGGTAAGGATCAGGCATTATCTAATGAAGTAACTTGGTCCAGATACTGTGTTTCACAGCTCCTTGAAGGACTGCAAGAGGTCTATGCAATAGCCAAATAGCTGGTTGTTCCTCTGCAATAGTGACCTACGGGCCAGGGGTCATTTTGTTGCTGGTAATTCACCTGGACCGGTAACTAGGTCCACTCAAACTTTCCACCTGTTATTTAGATCTTTGGCCAGTCCAGTATTATTTGAAAGCCGGTGGCTGCTACTTGCAAGCACCTGATGGCACCCCGATAGTCTGTGAACAACCCCTTGTGAGGATCACGCTTGGTCTTCCAGTCAGTCTCAGAAGGTAGACAAATGCTTGGCTACCTCTTGAGACAGTAATTACAGCATGTGGGGTAGTTGCGGACTGCTTTAGTCTGAATTCCGGGCAAGCAATTGAATATATATCCAAAATACTGTTACATAACAATACTCAATAACATCTTTGACAAAAAGGCTAACATTTTCTTCTCAATCTGTCAATTTGAATAGTTTTGGGAAAATTAGCAATCTATAGTAAGCTAATTCTTAGTTGTATGGCAAATAACTAATGGATGTAAATGTGTGAATTTATTTAAATACTTAAGGTGTATTCCATACTATTGCCTTCTAGCTCATCTGTGCCGTAAGGGAGGAGACCAACCAAATGCAAACTAGTCTCTGTCCTTCTCCAGCGCGGACTGCTTGGGGACGTTCCCCCTGAATGGCAACACAATGAGTCCCAGACCAGTTTTGGACTTGGTGTGCCTGCCACTTAGGGTGACTCGTACGGCAAAACTGTGATGGTTGGAAATGGGTGAACCACTGGTAATTGCTCAAAGTGCATTCCATATCCTTTTTATTTAGTGATGAATTTATTTATCTATTTTTAGCATTAACCATGTGACTGATCCTAAATTAGCAGAGCCCATTGGAGAATAATAATCAATGTTGAGAATGTATCCTATGTTGGTGGGTTATCTCGGCCTGATGGAATGTTTGAGTATGATCGGTCATGTAGGGCTGCTTGTCTAAGTATATTGGTCTTGTCGCATTGGTCGCTGGTCAGGGGCGTCTCTAGCCTCAATGGCATTGGCCATGAGTCAACAGTGTCAGGCCTGATTACATGGGCTGCTGATGAGTTAAGATTATCACTTAACAATTATGAGATATCTGCAGTTTTACCTCTTCATGGATCTTCTTCAGGAAAGCAATCTCTTCCTGCAAAGACTCAATTCTTCTCTCCAGGTCAATGCGGGCCAGTGTGGCAGAATCCACATCCTACAGAAGGAGGCAGAAAGAAAGCGATCAGACGCAAACAGATCAGTGGTTGATGGTGACTGTCGCAAAGCAGAAATTCATGAAACGCTTATATCAGAGACATTATCTAGGCACAGGAGTAAGGGAAAAAAAATGAAGCTGTCGCTAACAGAGGCATACACAAGACATATAATTCATGTGACTGAAGGTACTGGCACCAGTAGAGAGTTAGTGACTGGGCAAACAGCTCATGATGAACATGCAGTATCACCAGTATAGACATCGGTCGGATAGAGGGTGCGCTTAAGAACGATTCTGTCATCTATCACAGTGATTAGTGCTCAGCTCGGGAAACATTTTTGTTGCACAGAATAGGAATGGGGGCATTAAGAGGGTTGTCCTTGTAGAAAATATGGGAGAACAGGGATCAACTGTGCATTTAACAGTACATTGTTTCAAACCATTTGGCTGAAAAGCAATAGGTTTTGCAGGCCACTCATGACATTGTCGAACACTTTCTTGTTGCACTAAATATGTCGGATACTCACCATTAGTGTTTGTGGATAGGGTTTAAACCTAGCAAAAGCCTTGTGAAAATGGGATCAGACTGTGCATTTTTCAGTCTTTTTTCCATAATAACCGTTTAAAAAGCCATACAGTTGGAGTTATGAGGATCTGAATGTAATCATTATCAGCTACCTATCATTTGCAAAGTATATATATATAGCCTCCTCGTGTCATTATCCCATCCCATTCCTTATGAGTGGATTTATCCTAATACTAAGCCTTTATCTGAAGAGGATCCTGGGGAAAGGCCTTTCAGTCTTTTATCTGTTAACATTAGGAGTCCTTGTGCCTTTAGTCTTACCTGTAAATATTAGAAGTTCTTAGAAACAGGCTCAGTTAAGGTAACTATTGCTGTAAAACAAATCCTTTGCAAAACCCCCAACGAGGTGTGTACTTCCATGAGGTTGGCAGACACAAACATGGAACCTCCACGGTTAGACATCAGCCAGTGGGAGCATTTCAACCCTAGGAAACTTGAAGTTTAATTTATGGCTTTACCACATTGCCCAAATTTTGCTTATTGTGAACTGTATTAAAAATCTGTGCACGTTCCACAGCACAGTGGCAATTCGTTTGTGAGAGTTCTTCCACAGTTTCACCATAAGAACCACTCAGACCTCAGTTGTTGTGTAATGAGCAAGATGGAAACTATGGAACCAGAAACTGTGCTTTTTAAATATAAATGTCTGCTTCCAGTTGGGTCAAATTGTGTGCTTCTGTGTAATCCCTTTCTGAACATATTTCTCTGTTCCTTTTGTTTGTTAACATAGATAGGAAAAACTTGCATCAAATCAAATACTGGCAGTAAGTATGTGATAAGAAAACTGGCCTGTACCCCAACAATCATTTGATTTTACCCATAGGGGAGAGGACACCCAGTCTCATAGTCCACTCACTAAAAGATGGTGTAGTGAGAAAGTGATCCATCTTGAATCAAGGTGTCCTGCACCGTGCCTCTTGTTTTACTAATGGCGTTGTTGTCAGGGCAAACGGGGGCATGAATGTTTTTAACTTCATGTTTGAAAACTCTCACCTTTAGTAAATGCCTCTCAATGCAGCGATATAATCTGATGTCGTTTGGTGAAACGCTTCAGCATGTTAGTGAAATACACTTCTGAGTATCTTCAAGAGACATTATCATATTTGTATTTGCTTGTTGCAAGATGTTTTTAAAAAGGATGTGTTCCTAAAGATCGCTGTGCAGGACACCTTCATTGCTTCGTTTACTCCAGTTTACATGCAAATAAGTACTCGCTTGTTTTGACATGTTTCTAAATGTTAGCCCCCAGTCAAGTGAACAGCAGCCAGTGCGGCTGGTCACCGGGGATGGTGGGTGGCAAGTAAACGTCAGGAAGGCATCCCTTTGAGTATAGCTGATGAAACGCCTCCACGTTGATCCTCACAAAGAGCACCAACTGTCCCCTGGCGGGACTAAGCATGAATTATCACTCAAAATCAGTGTCAATTATATTACAAAAAAACATTATTTTGTTCTCAAACATCATCATGAAATTTTCGAAATACATACATTTTGGCAGCTTTTTATTAGGGGTAAATAATATCAATGATATTTAAACAAAAGAGATTTTCATTCAGTGAATAGGCGTGGAGCTCACTGATGCAAGCTTGTCATCTTCATTCAGATGCGTATACAGCCTAACATTGGACACTCTGGCCCTCACTTATGGGGATTTGGCATAGGGCAGAGGAGCAAGTCACCTTCTTGCGCTGTCCTACGCCAAAATGAAAGAGCAGGAAATCACCGTATTTATCTAATACTGCGCATTCCTGTCTTTTCCCCCAGCGCTAGTGCCGTTTCGGCAGTCTAGCCCCAATGCAGTCACTCGTGCACCACGGTGCAAGAGTGCCTGTGTTGTCAGCAGGATCATCTTTACGCAGGAAGAATCACCATCCTGCACAGAAACAATCCTAAGAGGCATTTTCCTCTTCCTATAGAAAGAGGATGTAACGAGGAGAAATAAAGCTATTTCTCCTCGTTACGCCTCACCTCGGGAGGCGTAAGGATTTGGTGCTTCCCTAGGTTTACATGCTCTTATAAATCTGGGGATGTGTCAAAATCCATGAGTGTTGCATAGGAACACCCACCGCGGCGCCCATTGAACACCTCCAGAGTGCAGATTAAGGTAATGCAGCGATTTGTGCTGTCTTACCTTGCTCCATATCTATGAGGCCATACAAAGCAACGCATAGTGGCCTCGTGGCCTCATAGATATGATTTTGTAATCTGCGCCGCCGGAGCATCACAAAGAAGTGACGATCCGGCAGCTCAAGGAGCTCGTAAATATACCCTTCCACCTCACATGCCATTGCGCTCCCATGCCAATGATATGCTATTGGTTGCCTCTATATGTCAGCGACACCGGGATGGCCATATAAACCATCCATATGGGTGACCACCATATATATGCCAGGAGTGATAGAAGGTTTAGGAATAAGAAGCACTCACGATATAAATGAGGGTCACCTAATGCCATAGCCCAGTGGTTCCCAAACTGTGTGCCGTGGCTCCCTGGGGAGCCACCAACCCTAGCCAGGGGAGCCGCTCACCAAGCACTTTAATGCATTTACTGTTGAAGGGTCTGTTGGCTTCAGTTAAACTAATTAGACTTAAACGCATGATGTCAATGATTTGTAAGTGACATGCCTACAGCTGTTAAGATAGTTCTTAATTGATGGCATGTTGAGGGAGATGACCTCCATATTTCAATGGATCCCCACGTTCCAACACTCCCAAAGTAGGTGGAAGATGCCTGAGTTTTTTTCTTATACTCGTTAATAGTTTTGTTTTTTTCCAAATGCATTTTACCCGAATGCAAGTTATCAGGAAAGTACAGTTGTCCTGTCTATTAAACACACTAATTATTATTAAGTATTGACATTTGTGCTAGAATCATAGGTACTTCCAGTACACTTTTCTTTCAGTACACACACATTTCCAGACAGGCCTGCTCTCTCCTTGAGCCTAGGGAAGTAAAAAACCATATACGGCATAATGGCAATATTTTGAAGCAAGAAAGAAGAACGTTTAAAAAACACAAATCTGAGTAATTTATTTAACTTGCATTGATTTGGAGGCAATTTTAGGGAGGAGACTGCAAAAATAAAGTTGTATGTGGTTTACAAAATCGTGAGTCACCCTGCTGAGAGGTTTGATGGTACGTATGACATAGGTAGAACTGGAAGTGCATGCAAATATTCTTCTAGTGCAGAAACACTTTGGCAATGGGGCCTACATGCATAGGGGTGCGATCTAGCACTGTAAGTGGGATACAGTTTGAGAAGGTACTAAAGGCATGGGCAAAGAACTGTAACTAGGAATATTTTGTTAGATGTGCCACCTTAGTAATACGAAACACCCTGCGTATATGACTATAATACCTTCATCAACTTCATCCCAATTATTTTCAGGGAGAACAATGCAAGTACTCCCGAGGCTGGGCTTACATCCCGCCCACTCTCCCAAAAAAATAACAGTGGGGAGCCACGAGCAATGGTCAATGGGTGAAGGGAGCCGCGGGTCAAAAAAGTTTGGGAACCACTGCCATAGCCAGTACAATGCCTAAAATTATCATAGTATGCTAAGAAGTAGCGATGAAGAGAGCCATGCCCTGAGGTGAGAGGGGGTCTGGGTCCGATGCCAGCACAGGTCGGCAGAGGCATAAAGGGAAAGATTGACCTACCGCTCGGAAAGCAGCTAGATTGTTCTCTGCATCTTCCTTCAGCTGGATCTCCTCCTGCAACCTGGAGAAAAACACACAGGGTTACCAGAGGTAGAGTAAATAGAGGCAGGTTTAAGGCAGAGGGAGGAGTCAGTCTCTTTGGCGTTATGGGAGCAGTAGTTCCAGATATAGGTTGGAGAGTAAGACTTGGATCTGAGCGGGAACAGTCAGCGTTATTGAAGAGGGGGGGGAACCAGATACAGGAATAATATAAGAGAGTAGGACCTGGGCACAGCAATGAGTGTCAGATCCAGAGCAAAGCAACCAATGTTAACGTAAGACAGGGGTCTTAAACCTCTTCTGCATACCGCCCACCCCGAATTTAAAAAGAAAATCTAGCCTTCCAAACCTCCTATCAAATGATGGAGCCTGCTAAAATGTTTAAAGTGAATGGCAAATAATGCTGCTATTGCGCTTTAGAAGGTATTGTATTTGGATGAACTCGCAGACAGCAGAACACACATGATATTTAGTGCTGGAAGCCTCCACCTCCACTCTCCAAGTATCACATGGAACATATCCCAACGGTGTGTACGGCACAAGCAGTAGCGGCGGTTAATTGTGCCTGACATACATTGGAAGTCAGGAAGAGAGGAAACATTCCTAACAGCCAGTGCTTTACAGTTTGGGCAGTTCAGCAGAGGTCCTACCCTTGATCACCTGTACTCCGATCAGGTTATGACTTCAGAAGAGCCTTCTGTCTCAGAAGCAGGGCAGAGTCCTCCGCCGGAACCTACACAACTCACACCTCCATGTGTTCATACTGAGTGGTGGCAATTGCTTTTGATGGTTGATGTCATCCTCGCCATCAGACACCCTTGCACAAAATCCATTTGTGTCAGGCGCTGTGCAAAATGTGTAGCCTTGTGTGTTGTTTATGCCACTGGCCCTTCACAGGGGAAGTTGTTGGACATCCTAGGTTGTTTTCTCCTTTAGCTCAGCAAGGTCTTGCAGTAGGCACTGTAAAAGCTTATCTGTCCTTCTTTGCCACTTCAACATTTGCCAGACCAACAACCCTTGTTCATATCACCGGTTGTGATAAGAATATTAAAGGTTTGACACACATATTCCCCACAGTGGGACCTTAACTTAGTCTTGGCATCCCTCATTTGACACCTCTTGCTACTCCAGACCTTAAAGACAGTCTTCCTCATTGCAATTACATCAGCTTGTCATCAGCACTGCTTGTGCAACCGCGCACTCCACTTTTATCTGGACAAATTGGAACAAAGGACTTGGGCAGCCTTCTTACCAAAAATTGTGACTCCTTTCCAGGTTGGGCGATTCATCGCTCTACTCGTAATATTCACTCTCTTTCACTCCTCAAAAGAGGAGAGGCTTCATTGGTTGGAGCCCAAAAGGGCTTTAAGCTTTTACATATTTTGTACCATGGATCATTGAGTAGCTGATCAACTTTTTGTGGGGTGTTCCGGAGCAAAGAAAGGGACGGCTGTGCAGAAGAGGACTATGTCCAGGTGGGTAGTTCACTGTATTAAAATCTGCTATGCACTGGCCAAGAAGCAGCCCCTGGACGGTCTGAAAGGCCACTGTACCAGGGCAAAGGCCGCTACCACTGCATTGGTGCCAGCAGTGCCGGTCCCCAATATCTGCCTGACTGCATTGTCGGTGTCATGCATACATTCACGAGGCACTACTGCCTTAATATCCAGGTCCGGCAAGAAGGACACTTTAAATCCCAGAGACAGGGCTGCAGAACGCCAGGTATGATACCTAAAGCTCAGTACAGGGCGCAGAATATTCAGCAGCAGAGAACAGTATCCGATGCTCAAATCCCAGGGACAGGGCTCAGAATACCTGACAGCAGGTGAGAGCATGAGACACCCAAAGCCCAGAGACAGGGCGACACAATATGTGACAGCACATATTATGATGATAACTAAAGCTCAGGTGCAGGGTGCAGAACGGATGACACCAGGTGATAGTAGGGTACCTAATGCCTTGCTGCCTCTCAGGGGTTTGAGCCTTCCCTTTAACCCCAATATATAAATATGTAGTCACAAAGTTGTTCCTCTCGCGTCTCTAGGCGCATTACAGAGCGTGAAACACAACTCTAGTCTCCTACAGATTCGGCTCTCGGTTCACTGTCCTAGGAAAGTTAAAAGGCTGGGTTGGTCATGCCGGGTCTCAGAGTTTGGGTTTCACAGAGATCTGTCCAACAGTGATCTACAACTGGTGTGTAGAAGGGTACACCAAAGGTAGTTCTAAGCCCTCCCATGAAGGGCAGGAGTGTTGTGCAGAAGCAGACACATCCTCTACAACCCAGCTTTAACATGTAAATTGCGTCTGCTGGATACATGCCAGGCTGAGGGTGTGAGGGGGTGGCAGAGGCGAGGAATGCTAGGACAGGGAGGGCTGAAAGGGATAGTATGGAGATGGTGCATGTTGGAGCCATGCCAGGGCTCGGTGTGGGCATGGGGGAGAAAGTAGCAAGGGACAGGAGATGGCTAAGAGGGAGAGGAAGGAGATGGTGCATTCTGGAGCTATGCCAGGGCTCGGTGTGGGCATGGGGAGAGAAGGAAGCGAGGGACAGGAGATGGCTGAGAGGGAGAGGAGGGAGATGGTGCATTCTGGAGCCATGCCAGGGCTCGGTGTGGGCATGGGCAGAGAAGGATGCGAGGGACAGCCGAGGGGTGAGAGGGAGAGGAGGGGGGAAGTAATGCATGTTGGAGCCATGCCAGGGCTCGGTGTGGGCATGGGTATAGAAGGATGCGAAGGACAGGCATGGGCTGAGAGGGACAGTATGGAGATGGTGCATGTTGGAGCCATGCCAGGGCTCGGTGTGGGCATGGGTAGAGAAGGAAGCGAGGGCTAAGAGGGAGAGTGCTGATAGGGAGAGGAGGGAGGGTAGGGGTAGTGCATGTTGGAGCCATGCCAGGGCTTGGTGTGGGCATGGGTAGGGAAGGATGCTAGGGAAAGGCGAGGGCTGAGAGGGACAGCATGAAGATGGTGCGTGTTGGAGCCATGCGAGGGCTCGGTGTGGGCATGGGGAGAGAAGGAAGCGATGGACAGGAAATGGCTGAGAGGGAGAGAAGGGAGAGTGTGCATTCTGGGGCCATGTCAGGGCTTGGTGGGGGCATGGGGAGAGAAGGATGCGAGGGACAGGGAGGGCTGAGAGGGAGAGGGTTGTGATGGTGCATGCTGGAGCCATGCCAGGTCTAGGTGTGGGCATGGGCAGAGAAGGATGCGAGGGACAGCCGAGGGCTGAGAGGGAGAGGAGGGGGGAAGTAGTGTATGTTGGAGCCATGCCAGGGCTCGGTGAGGGCATGGGTAGAGAAGGATGCGAAGGACAGGTGAGGGCTGAGAGGGACAGTATGGAGATGGTGCATGATGGAGCCATGCCAGGGCTCACTGTGGGCGTGGGGAGGGAAGGTAGCGAGGGACAGGAAATGGCTGAGAGTGACAGTATGGAGATGGTGCATGCTGGAGCCATGCCAGGGCTCGGTGTGGGCGGGAAAGGGTGGAGATGGTGCGTGCTTGAGCCATGCCAGGGCTCGTTGTGGGCGAGAGGAGACGGCTGAGCGGGAGAGGGTGGAGATGGTGCATGTTGGAGCCATGCCAGGGCTCGGTGTGGGCATGGGCAGAGAAGGATGCGAGGGACAGCCGAGGGCTGAGAGGGAGAGGAGGGGGGAAGTAGTGTATGTTGGAGCCATGCCAGGGTTCGGTGTGGGTATGGGTAGAGAAGGATGCGAAGGACAGGTGAGGGCTGAGAGGGACAGTATGGAGATGGTGCATGATGGAGCCATGCCAGGGCTCACTGTGGGCATGGGGAGGGAAGGAAGCGAGGGACAGGAAATGGCTGAGAGTGACAGTATGGAGATGGTGCATGCTGGAGCCATGCCAGGGCTCGGTGTGGGCGGGAGAGGATGGAGATGGTGCATGCTCGAGCCATGCCAGGGCTCGTTGTAGGCGAGAGGAGACGGCTGAGCGGCAGAGGGTGGAGATGGTGCATGTTGGAGCCATGCCAGGGCTCGGTGTGGGCACGGGCAGAGAAGGATGCGAGGGACAGCCGAGGGCTGAGAGGGACAGGAGGGGGGAAGTAGTGCATGTTGGAGCCATGCCAGGGCTCGGTGTGGGCATGGGTAGAGAAGGATGCGAAGGACAGGTGAGGGCTGAGAGGGACAGTATGGAGATGGTGCATGATGGAGCCATGCCAGGGCTCGGTGTGGGCATGGGTAGAGAAGGATGCGAAGGGCAGGTGAGGGCTGAGAGGGACAGTATGGAGATGGTGCATGATGGAGCCATGCCAGGGCTCACTGTGGGCATGGGGAGGGAAGGAAGCGAGGGACAGGAAATGGCTGAGAGTGACAGTATGGAGATGGTGCATGCTGGAGCCATGCCAGGGCTTGGTGTGGGCGGGAGAGGGTGGAGATGGTGCGTGCTCGAGGCATGCCAGGGCTCGTTGTGGGCGAGAGGAGACGGCTGAGCGGGAGAGGGTGGAGATGGTGCATGTTGGAGCCATGCCAGGGCTCGGTGTGGGCATGGGCAGAGAAGGATGCGAGGGACAGCTGAGGGCTGAGAGGGAGAGGAGGGGGGAAGTAGTGCATGTTGGAGCCATGCCAGGGCTCGGTTTGGGCATGGGGAGAGAAGGATGCGAAGGACAGGTGAGGGCTGAGAGGGACAGTATGGAGATGGTGCATGATGGAGCCATGCCAGGGCTCGGTGTGGGCATGGGGAGAGAAGGATGCGAGGGCTGAGAGGGACAGTATGGAGATGGTGCATGTTGGAGCCAGGCTCGGTGTGGGCGAGAGGAGCGGGCTGAGGAGACAAGGGTGCGAGGGACGGGAGAGGGCTGAGCGGAAGAGCACTGCCAGGGCGCATGGTGGAGAGGGAGAGCTCTCTTGCCCATGTCCTATTATAGGCACATCCTCCCATGCCTCTGCACGGAGCCATTGCCACGCCGTGATGTCAGCCTCAGACAATGCCGGGGACGGAGGCCAGAGCCTTATAGGGAGGTAGCCGAGGAGGCGCCGCCAGAGAGATGGGCTTGTACTGCAGGAGGTACTCGACTTGGCAGCTTCATGGGGCTTATTTATACCCTCATAATCAGGAGCTGTTTATACCGAGCATAATCAGGGGAAATGTAGAAAGTGACACACAGTGGAGCGGTTGTGTTCACCGTGCTGTGCTTCTTCCATAGAGCTGTGGATATGACTGAATGACTCCCGGAACAGAAAGGGAGGCCTGTGGTGTGTCACGTTAGGCTCAGGGTGTGTGCGGAAACATACAGGGCCTGTCTCCTGTAGTGTTCGGTGTCTCAGTGCTGACACAGTAAGCCGTAGTCTGTCACCTACGAGTCTTGTGGGGCTCAGAGAGGATGGGCACAAGCATACAGGACCTGTCTCCTGTAGTGTTGGGTGTCTCAGTGCTGGCACAGTAAGCTGTAGTAGTCTGTTACCTCTGAGTCTAGTTGGGCTCAGGGGATGGGTACAAGCATACAGGACCTGTCTCCTGTAGTGTTGGGTGTCTCAGTGCTGACACAGTAATCCATAGTCTGTTACCTTTGAGTCTAGTTGGGCTCAGGGGATGGGTACAAGCATACAGGACCTGTCTCCTGTCCTGTTGGGTGACCCATTGCTGGCACAGTAAGCCGTAGTCTGTCACCTACGAGTCTTGTGGGGCTCAGAGGGGATGGGCACAAGCATACAGGACCTGTCTCCTGTAGTGCTGGGCGTCTCACTGCTGGCACAGTAAGCTTAGTAGTCTGTTACCTCTGAGTGTAGTTGGGCTCAGGGGATGGGTACAAGCATACAGGACCTGTCTCCTGTAGTGTTGGGTGTCTCAGTGCTGACACAGTAATCCATAGTCTGTTACCTCTGAGTGTAGTTGGGCTCAGCGGATGGGTACAAGCATACAGGACCTGTCTCCTGTAGTGTTGGGTGTCTCAGTGCTGACACAGTAATCCATAGTCTGTTACCTCTGAGTCTAGTTGGGCTCAGGGGATGGGTACAAGCATACAGGACCTGTCTCCTGTAGTGTTGGGTGTCTCAGTGCTGACACAGTAATCCATAGTCTGTTACCTCTGAGTCTAGTTGGGCTCAGGGGATGGGTACAAGCATACAGGACCTGTCTCCTGTAGTGTTGGGTGTCTCAGTGCTGGCACTGTATGCTGTAGTAGTCTGTTATCTCTCAGTCTTGTGGGGCTCAGGGGATGGGCACAAGCATACAGGGCCTGTCTCCTGTAGTGTTGGGTGTCTCAGTGCTGGCACAGTAAGCTGTAGTTGTCTGTTACCTCTGAGTGTAGCTGGGCTCAGGGGATGGGTACAAGCATACAGGGCCTGTCTCCTGTAGTGTTGGGTGTCTCAGTGCTGGCACAGTAAGGTGTATTCTGTCACCTACGAGTCTTGTGGGGCTCAGGGGATGGGCACAAGCATACATGACCTGTCTCCTGTAGTGTTGGGTGTCTCAGTGCTGGCACAGTAAGCTGTAGTAGTCTGTTACCTCTGAGTCTAGCTGGGCTCAGGGGATGGGTACACGCATACAGGACCTGTCTCCTGTAGTGTCAGGTGTCTCAGTGCTGGCACAGTAAGCTGTGGTAGTCTGTTACCTCAGAGTCTAGTTGGGCTCAGGGGATGTACACAAGTATACAGGACCTGTGTCCTGTAGTGTTGGGTGTCTCAGTGCTGGCACAGTAAGCTGTAGATAGTTACAGGATGAAGAGCCTTTCCCTGCTAGACCTGGATAGCTATGGAGAAATAGATACAGGATGCACAGCCTTTCCCTGCTAGACCTGGGTAGCTATGGGGAGGTAAATGCAGGATACAGTGCCTTTCGCTGCTGGATCTCAACAGATTTGGTGAGATAGTCACAGGATGCAGAGCCTGTCGCTGCTAGACCTGCACAGCTTTAGTGAGATAGTTACATAATGCAGAGCCTGTCGCTGCTAGACGTGGATTGCTTTTTGAGAATTGCTATAGGAAGCAGAGCCTATCATAATGATCTTGATACGTTTGGGGAGATACCTACAGGATGCAGAGCCTGCCACTGCTAGACCTGGATAGCTTTTGGGAGATAGTTAAAGGATTCAGAGCCTGTTGTTGCTAGACCTGGATAGCTTTAAGGAACTAGTTACAGGATGCAGAGCCTTTCCCTGCTAGACCTGGATAGCTATGGGGAGATAGATACAGGATATGGAACCTTTTGCTGCAAATTCTGGATAGCTTTAGGGAAATAGTTACAGGATACAGAGCATGTCGTTGCTGGATCTGGATAGCTTTGGGAAGATAGTTACAGGATACAGGGACTGTCTTGATAAACTTGATACCTTTGGGGAGAGAGTTACAGGATGCATAGCCTTTCCGTGCTAGACCTGGATAGCTTTGGGGAGATAAATACAGGATGCAGAGCCTTTCCCTGCTAGACCTGGATAGCTCTGGGGAGATAGATACAGGATACAGAGCCTTTCGCTGCTTGATCTCAATAGATTTGTTGAGATAGTTACAGGATGCAGAGCCTCTCGGTGCTAGACCTGGATAGCTTTAGTGAGATAGCTACAGGATGCATATCCTGTCATTGCTAGATCTGGATAGGTTTGCGGGGATAGCTACAGGATGCAGAGCCTGTCGCTGCTAGATCTGGATATCTTTGGGTGGGTAGTTACATGATACAGAGCCTGTTGTGCTGGATCTGGATTGCTTTGGGGAGATACTTACAGGAAACAGAGCCTCTGGATAGGTTTGGGGAGATATTTGCTGGATCTAGAGCCTGTCACTGCTGGATCTGGATAAGTTTGGGGAGATAGATACAGGATACAGAGCCTGCCAGTGCTGGATCAATATAGCTGTGGGGCGATAGTTAAAGGGTGCAGAGCCTGTCCCTGCTAGACCTGGATAGCTTCAGGGAGATAGTTACAGGATTCAGTGAAGGTCGCTGCTAACCTGGATACCTTTGGAGAGATAGTTACAGGATACAGAGCCTTTTCCTGCTAGACCTGGATAGCTATGGGGAGATAGATACAGGATACGGAGCCTTACGCTGCTGGATCTGGATAGATATGGTGAGATAGTTACAGGAATCGGAGCCTGTCGCTGCTAGACCTGGATAGCTCTAGTGAGATAGCTACAGGATGCAGAACCTGTCGTTGCTAGATCTGGATAGGTTTGGGGAGATAGTTACAGGATTCAGAGCCTGTCGCTGCTAGACCTGGGTAGCTTTGGGGAAATAGTTATAGGATGCAAAGCCTATCGCTGCTAGACCTGGTTAGCTTTGAGGAGGTAGTTACAGGATGTAGAGCCTGCCGTGCTAGATCTGGATAGCTTTGGGGAGACACGTACAGGAAACAGAGCCTGTCACTGCTGGATCTGGATAGATCTGGGGAGATATTTGCTTGATACAGAGCCTGGTGCTGCTGGATCTGGATAGGTTAGGGGCGATAGATACAGGATACAGAGCCTGTAACTGCTGGGTCAGCATAGCTGTGGGGCAATAGTTACAGGATAGGGGCCTGTCACTGCTGGATATGTATAGGTTTGGGGAAATATTTACAGGATGCAGAGCCTGTCGCTGCTAAACCTAGATAGCTTTAGGGAGATAGTTACAGGATACATAGCCTGTTGCTGCTGGATCTGGATAGGTTTGTGGAGTTAGTTACAGGATGCAGAGCCTGTTGCTGCTGGATAGGTTTAGGTAGATATTTACAGGATGCAGAGCTGTTGCATTCGGATAATTTGGGTAGAAAAATTCAAGATACAGAGCTTGCCCTTGCTAGACCTGGATAGCTCTGAGGAGATAGTTACAGGAAACACAACTTGTCGCTGCTAGACCCAGTTAGCATTGAGGAGATAGTTCCAGGATGCAGAGCCTGTCGCTGCTAGATCTGGATAGGTTTGGGGAGATAGTTACAGGATGCAGAGCCTGTTGTGCCTAACAAAAAAATAATAATGAATGTGTTCATCTGTGAAACTGGTGCTCATGTAAAGCGCTCTGATACCCGATGCCTCGGGTCTAGTTCGCGATATATAAAACTCTATAAAAAAAAGAAAACTTGGATAGTTTTGGGGCGATAGATGCAGGATACAGAGCCTGTCGCTGCTGGTTCTGGATAACTTTGGGGAGATAGTTACAGGATGCATAGTCTGTCGCTGCTAGACCTGGCTAGCTTTGGGGAGATATTTACAGGATGCAGAGGCTTTCACTGTTAGACCTGGATAGGTTTGGGGAGAAACTTACAGGATGCCGAGCATGTTGGTGCTGGACTTGGATAGCTTTGGGAAGATATTTACAGGATGCCGAGCCCTGTCGCTGCTTGACCTGGTTAGGTTTGGGGAGACAGTTCCAGGATGCAGAGCCTGTTGCTGCTGGATCTGGATAACTTTGGGGAGATAGTTACAGTATGCAGACCCTGTCATTGCTAGATCTGGATTGGTTGGGGAGATAGTTCCAGGATGCAGAGCCTGCGCTGCTAGATCTGGATAGGTTTGGGGAGATAGTTACAGGATATAGAGCCTTTCGTTGCTGGATCTGGATAACTTTGGGAGATAGTTACAGGATACAGAGTCTGCCGCTGCTAGACCTGGATAGCTTTAGGGAGATAGTTACAGGATGTAGAGCCTGTTACTGCTGGATAGGGATAGCTTTGGGTAGATAGCTACAGAATGCAGAGCCTTTCCCTGCGAGACCTGGATAGCTTTGGGGACATAGTTACAGGATACAGAGCCTGTCACTGCTGGCTCTGGATAGCTTTGGGGAGATAGTTACAGGATGCAGAGCCTGTCCCAGCTGAATCTCAATTCATTTGGGGAGATAGTTACAGGACACAGAGCCTTCGCTGCTGGACCTGGATAGCTTTGGGGAGATAGTAACAGGATGCAGAGCCTGTCGCTGCTAGACCTGGATAGGTTGGTGGAGATAGTTACAAGATACCGAGCATGTCAGTGCTGGACCTGGATAGCTTTGGGAAGATAGTTACAGGATGCCGAGCCCCGTCGCTGCTTGACCTGGTTAGGTTTGGGGAGACAGTTCCAGGATGCAGAGCCTGTTGCTTCTGGATCTGGATAGCTTTGGGGAGATAGTTACAGGATGCAGAGCCTGTTGCTGCTGGATCTGGATAACTTTGGGGAGATAGTTACAGTATGCAGAGCCTGTCGTTGCTAGATCTGGATTGGTTGGGGGAGATAGTTCCAAGATGCCGAGCCTGTCGCTGCTAGATCCGGATAGGTTTAGGGAGATAGTTCCAGGATGCAGTGCCTGTCGCTGCTAGATCTGGATAGGTTTGGGGAGATAGTTACAGGATAGGGAGCCTTTCGCTGCTGGATCTGGATAACTTCGGGAGATAGTTACAGGATACAGAGTCTGCCGCTGCTAGACCAGGCTAGCTTTGGGGAGATATTTACAGGTTGCAGAGGCTGTCGCTGTTAGACCTGGATAGGTTTGGGGAGAAAGTTACAGGATGCCGAGCATGTCTGTGCTGGACCTGGATAGCTTTGGGAAGATAGTTACAGGATGCCGAGCCCTGTCGCTGCTTGACCTGGTTAGGTTTGGGGAGACAGTTCCAGGATGCAGAGCCTGTTGCTTCTGGATCTGGATAGCTTTGGGGAGATAGTTACCGGATGCAGAGCCTGTTGCTGCTGGATCTGGATAACTTTGGGGAGATAGTTACAGTATGCAGAGCCTGTCGTTGCTAGATCTGGATTGGTTGGTGGAGATAGTTCCAAGATGCCGAGCCTGTCGCTGCTAGATCCAGATAGGTTTGGGGAGATAGTTCCAGGATGCAGAGCCTGTTGCTGCTAGATCTGTATAGGTTTGGGGAGATAGTTACAGGATAGGGAGCCTTTCGCTGCTGGATCTGGATAACTTTGGGAGATAGTTACAGGATACAGAGTCTGCCGCTGCTAAACCTGGATAGCTTTAGAGAGATTGTTACAGGATGCGGAGCCTGTCACTGCTGAATAGGGATAGCTTTGGGTAGAGAGCTACAGGATGCAGAGCCTTTCCCTGCGAGACCTGGATAGCTTTGGGGACATAGTTACAGGATACAGAGCCTGTCACTGCTGGATCTGGATAGCTTTGGGGAGATAGTTACAGGATGCAGAGCCTGTCCCTGCTGAATCTCAATTCATTTGGGCAGATAGTTACAGGACGCAGAACCTTCACTGCTAGACCTGGATAGCTTTGGGGAGATAGTTACAGGATGCAGAGCCTGTCGCTGCTAGACCTGGATAGGTTTGGGGAGATAGATATAGGATGCAGAGCCTGTCGCTGCTAGACCTGGATATGTTTGGGGAGATAGTTACAGGATGCCGAGCCTGTCGCTGCTGGATCTGGACAGCTTTGGGGAGGTAGTTAAAGGATGCAGAGCCTGTCGCTGCAGGATCTGTATAGCTTCGGCAAAATAGTTACAGGATGCAGAGGCTGACACTGCTGGATCTGGATAGCTTTGGGGAGATAGTTACAGGATGCAGAGGCTGTCGCTGCTAGACCTGGATAGCTTTGGGGAGATAGTTAGCGAATGCATACCCTGTCACTGCCAGACCTGGATAGCTTTGGGGAGATAGTTATAGGATGCAGAGCCTGTTGCTGCTAGACCTGGATAGGTTTGGGGAGATAGTTACAGGATGCAGAGCCTGTCGCTGCTGGATCTGGATAGCTTTAGGGTGATAGTTACAAGATGCAGAGCCTGTCCCTGTCTGATCTGGATAGGCTTGGGAAGATAGCTACAGGATGCAGAGGCTGTCGCTGCTAGACCTGGATAGGTTTGGGGAGATAGTTACAGGATGCAGAGGCTGTCGCTTCTGGATCTGAATAGCTTTGGGGAGATAGTTACAGGATGCAGAGGCTGTCGCTGCTGGATCTGAATAGCTTTGGGGAGATAGTTAAAGGATGCAGAGGCTGTCGCTGCTAGACCTGGATAGGTTTGGGGAGATAGTTACAAGATGCAGAGCCTGTCGCTGCTGGATCGGAATAGCTTTGAGAGATAGTTACAGGATTCAGAGGCTGTCGCTGCTGGATCTGAATAGCTTTGGGGAGATGGTTAAAGGATTCAGAGGCTGTCGCTGCTGGATCTGAATAGCTTTGGGGATATAGTTAAAGGATGCAGAGGTTGTCGCTGCTGGATCTGTATAGCTTTGGGGAGCCTGTCTCTGCATGAACCGGATAGCGTTTTGGGGAGATAGTTACAGGATGCAGAGGCTGTCGCTGCTAGACCTGGTTAGGTTTGGGGAGATAGTTACAGGATGCAAAATCTTTCCCTGCTAGACCTGGATAGCTTTAGGGAGATGGTTACAGGAAGCAGAGCCTGTCCCTACATGATCTGGATAGCTTTGTGGAGGTAGTTACTGGATGCAGAGCGTGTCGCTGCTAGACCTGGATAGCTTTAGGGAGATAGTTACAGGATGCAGAGGCTGTCACTGCTAGACTTGGATAGCTTTGGAGAGATAGTTACAGGATTCAGAGCCTGTCGCTGCTAGACCTGGATAGATTTGGGGAGATAGTTACAGGATGCAGAGCCTGTCCCTACATGATCTTGATAGCTTTGTGGAGATAGTTACAGGATGAAGAGGCTGTCCCTGCTAGATCTGGATAGCTTTGTGGAGATAGTTACAGGATGAAGAGGCTGTCCCTGCTAGACCTGGATAGCTTTTGGGAGATAGTTACAGGATGCAGAGGCTGTCTCTGCTGAATCTGGATAGCTTTGTGGAGATAGTTACAGGAGGAAAAGGCTGTTGCTGCTAGACCTGGATAGCTTTGGGGAGATAGCTACAGGACACAGAGCCTGTCCCTACATGATCTGGATAGCATTGTGGAGATAGTTACAGAATGAAGAGGCTGTCGCTGCTAGACCTGGATAGCTTTAGGGAGATAGAAAATGAAGAGGCTGTCGCTGCTAGACCTGGACAGCTTTAGGGAGATAGTTACAGGATGAAGAGGCTGTCGCTGCTACACCTGGATAGCTTTAGGGAGATAGTTACAGAATGAAGAGGCTGTCGCTGCTAGACCTGGATAGCTTTAGGGAGATAGTTACAGAATGAAGAGGCTGTCGCTGCTAGACCTGGATAGCTTTTGGGAGATAGTTACAGGATGCAGAGGCTGTCGCTGCTGGATTTGGATAGCTTTGGGGAGATAGCTACAGGATACAGAGCATGTCCCTACATGATCTGGATAGCTTTGTGGAGATTGTTACCGGATTTAGAGGCTGGCTTTGCTAGACCTGGATAACTTTGTGGAGATAGTTACAGGATTCAGAGCCTGTCGCTCCTAGAACTGGATAGCTTTGGGAAGATAGTTACAGGATTCAGAGCCTGGCGCTGCTAGACTTGGATAGCTTTGGAGAGATAGTTACAGGATTCAGAGCCTGGCGCTGCAAGACCTGAATAGCTCTGGAAAGATATTTACAGGATTCAGAGCCTGGCGCTGCATAGCTCTGGAAAGATAGTTACAGGATGCAGAGGCTGGCGCTGCTAGACCTGGATAGCTTTGGGGAGATAGTTACCGTATTCAGAGCCGGTCGCTGGTAGGTGTGGGTGGGCTCTGGAAAGATAGTTAAAGGATGCAGAGGCTGGCGCTGCTAGACCTGGATAGCTTTGGGTAGATAGTTACCGGATTCAGAGCCGGTCGCTGGTAGGTGTGGGTGGGCTCTGGAAAGATAGTTACCGAATTCAGAGCCTGACGCTGCTTGACCTGGGTAGCTTTGGAGAGATAGTTACCGGATTCAGAGCCTGGCGCTGCTAGACCTGGATAGCTTTGGGGAGATAGTTACCGTATTCAGATCCGGTCGCTGGTCGGTGTGGGTGGGCTCTGGAAAGATAGTTACAGGATTCAGAGCCTGGCGCTGCTTGACCTGGGTAGCTTTGGAGAGATAGTTACCGGATTCAGAGCCTGGCGCTGCTAGACCTGGATAGCTTTGGGGAGATAGTTACCGTATTCAGATCCGGTCGCTGGTCGGTGTGGGTGGGCTCTGGAAAGATAGTTACAGGATTCAGAGCCTGGCGCTGCTTGACCTGGGTAGCTTTGGGGAGATAGTTACCGTATTCAGATCCGGTCGCTGGTAGGTGTGGGTGGGCTCTGGAAAGATAGTTACCGAATTCAGAGCCTGACGCTGCTTGACCTGGGTAGCTTTGGAGAGATAGTTACCGGATTCAGAGCCTGGCGCTGCTAGACCTGGATAGCTTTGGGGAGATAGTTACCGTATTCAGATCCGGTCGCTGGTAGGTGTGGGTGGGCTCTGGAAAGATAGTTACCGGATTCAGAGCCTGGCGCTGCTTGACCTGGGTAGCTTTGGAGAGATAGTTACCGGATTCAGAGCCTGGCGCTGCTTGACCTGGGTAGCTTTGGAGAGATAGTTACCGGATTCAGAGCCTGGCGCTGCTTGACCTGGGTAGCTTTGGAGAGATAGTTACCGGATTCAGAGCCTGGCGCTGCTTGACCTGGATAGCTTTGGGGAGATAGTTATAGGATGCAGAGGCTTTCACTGTTAGACCTGGATAGCTTTGGAGAGATAGTTACCGGATTCAGAGCCGGTCGCTGGTAGGTGTGGGTGGGCTCAAGACACAGGGGCAGAGTGGGAGAGCCTGCTTCTTGTGGGACTGGATGGCGTGAGAGGGTGGCCACAGAGAGAAAGAGCTTGTCACCTGTGAGAATGATTCCTCAGGGGGAAAATGTGCCTGTACTTTTAATTTCATGTTATCCTGGGTTCACGCTCAGGGGTTGCAGTACCGCTTAACACGCCGCACAATTGCTCTTGCGTATATTTTATATTGTATTGTAACATTTATATAGCGCTTGCTGATTACCCTTATGTGGGGCAGAAGCTCTCCCTCCCATGGCTTATTCACCCGTTCCTGGCCATCTGCTGTGCCCCGCACATGCCGGGCTCAGCTGTGTAACCTGCCGCTCGCCCTATCGAGGGTTCTTTCGTTCGGATTCCTGGTGTGACCCTCAGTTCACAGCAGCCTGTGGGGTGCGGTACAGAGAGCACACAGCCCCTCGCCGCCTCACCTGTTCCGTCACTCAGACAGAGAGGGCAGAGAGCTCGCCAGCTGTCGCGGTGCTGGGAATAGACACCCTTCACTGTCCCCTCAGAGCCGTCTCTTTATCAAGGGGCCAGGAGCGGTGTCTGTGTGCGGTGTCCCGAGCAGTGGAGGTGCCAGGCCCCTTATCTTTGTAGCGGGGAGATACGCTGGCAGTGCCCATCCCCTGGGCTCTAGGGCGCCAGGCCACAGAGGTTTAATGCAGGGGCAAAGTGGGATCTGGCCTGGGGCGCTAGACTTTTGGGGGGTGGTGGGGAGGGGGCTGATGCAGTCAGCTCTCTGCAGAGAATCTTGCCTTGTGACCTTGAAGAATTCTCAAACAGATTGTTTTAGATACAATTTCCTTATGTGGATGATGTGTTAGAGTCTATTACAGGCATTTTGCCGAGAAATGTGGTATTTATGTTTCATCCAACATCCATAAATAAGTTTCTTTTAGATCAAAACAGGACCTGACGTATGAGAACTGGGAGGGTGTCACAGAGATTATTTGCAGTGATATTGGTGAGCTGCTGCTCTGTTATAACATTGAAAACACGTCACTATCCTTCAATATTTGATTTAAACACATTTAGGATTAGAGTCAGTGACATTGCCTAAGAGGTTATGAAAGAGCTGAAATTGGATCATAAATTCAAAACTGTTTCGAACAGGGTCCCTCAAAATACGTTTGCCCCACGGCCCCCAAATCCTTAAGATATCCTTGCGCCAGGCTTCGTATTACTGTCCCATCGTCTTTTGTTGGAGGACGGGGTGTGAACTGGTAGAGCGGAGGGTCCTGGTAGCAGCGTATTCAGTGGCCCCTGGCCCCAGTAACTTGTTCCAGAGCGCCTTATGCAAGATGCAGAGTCCTTGAGTGAACCAGCAGTCAGTGGAGTTCCTTGAGGGCGGCTGCTCGGCCATCTGGTCATGCACCCTATTCAGACGGACACCAAGCCTTGTGACATCCTAGTATAGATCACATTACAAGGTCAGCACTCACCATCATAGCCTGGCGGGACCACGTGGCGTTTCTTTCAGGAGTTTAAGGATTTCTCAGACTGGAAGTTGATTGTTTCGCCCATTGCATTGACTTGATGGGAAGTGGAGCTCTGCCTCGAAGATAAGTCCTGGAATCCTCCGTTTCTGGATTGAGACTAGTTTTAGGGAATGAGACACATTCATTGCAGGTTTGTAGTTTCTTCTTTTTCGCTACGATGTCTATTTTAATGGCAATAAGCCAACTTAACCATTCTCCGTGAGTAAACCCGGGAGTCAAAGATAAATGTTCAGCAGTAGGGATGGAGGAAAGAACACCTGGTATTGAAAGCATAGACCCTCCTTCCTGAAGGGCTTGATGGTTACCCTAGGGAATAGCTTTGAGGGCCCCTGCCAAGAAGACTCAGTGATGCCCGCAGGTGAAGTGATTGAGGATTCGTAGTCTCCCCTCCTTGGAAAGTCATGGATTATCATCCGCAGTCTAAGGGGCTTGAGGATCTCCATTAACTACCATCTCTCCGGTCCCCTTAAATACCTCAGGAGACCCTTACTGAAGAGATTTTGATGCCCCTCCAACCCCCAGGGATTTTTGTGAGACACCTGCTCTAAAGGAATCGGGCATCCTAGAGAGAGGAACACACATAACACTGAGTCCGTAGAACCCAGGGTGTCCCCTGGGAATGATACGGAGGACTCTCCCTCTGGAGAACTTGCAGGTCCCACAGCTGGTCTCATTGATGACCCTCCCTCTGGAGAACCCTTTGGATCCCTAAGACATGCTGTGAAAGAGCCTTCCCCCGAAGGACTCATTGATCCCAAGAGACATCATGGAGGACCCTGTGTCTGTAGAACCCGAGGTGTCCCCTGGGGATGATACCGAGGAGTCTCCCTCCTGAGAACTTGCAGGTCCCGCAGAAGGTGTCATCGATGGATGGCCCTCCCACCGGAGAACCCTTCGTATCACTTAGACCCGCTGTGGAAGAGCCTTCCTCCCAAAAAGACTCATTGACCTCCAGAGAGGTCATAGAGGACCCTGTGTCTGTAGAACTGAAGGTACTCTCAGGAGACTATAAGGCAGACCCTTTTGAAGGATTTAATAGTCCCTCAGAGAAGAGCATGAGGTACCCTCTATCTGGAATACTCTAGGTCCCGCTATGATTGCTATGGGAGACCCTCCCTCTAGAGAAACTCGAAGGTCCCCTAGAGAAGAACACAGACTACCCTGTGTCTGTAGAGCTCATGGTAGCCTCTGTGGACACTATGGGAGATCCTTCTTCTGAAGTATTCGATGGACCACAGAGAACACAGAGTGCCCAATATCTGTAGAACCCGAGGTACCCTCTGGGAACACTATGGGCGACCCTCCATCTGAAGCACTCCCTCATCACCCAGCAATTGCGTTAGAAGATTCCCCAACTGGAGTACTCAACCCTTGGGGATCACCTTAGGGTAGAGTTCGTAGTATAGAGGGCTTCAAACAGTTGTTAGGGATACCCCTAGACCACAAGAGACCTCATGTGAATACACTGGGTTGATGTGCAAGAGCCAGCAGCGTGTTCTAGGGGCCTGTCTTCGATGGAAGAATCATATAACGAGAGGTGACTTTGAGCCCACATACGTAGGTGCCCCTTTCAAGAAGTAGGGTTCTTGTTCCAAGGCTTCCGACTGCCTGTGCTGCCATATCAAGCATGAATGTAGCCACTGTCACCCGGTATAAAGTGACTGCCCAGCAGAACATTCCGCCATTCAGGAGGCTTAATATAGCCAACAGCTGATTGGGCTTCTAGACAGACAGCCAAATGGAGACCCAATGAGTCATGCACAACGTGACGGCTTTATCCAAGAACCATGCGAGGTGAGTGGAAATGATTCTTTAGAGTTACCCTCTACAGTTCAACGAAAGACAGGATGAGCAATGGAGGTATAACGAGAGAGAGCGAGGAGTTGAGAATGTGGCGGGCGCCTGCAGAGGAAGGCCTTGCTCGGACCTTGCTCAGGCGCAAACGTTTACCTTACTGTCCCATAGAGGTGCCACCTCACTCAAAGAAAATGACTGCACATTTACTCATGTTTGTTTTAGATTCAGGAGGCCCAGCAGCTGGTCCTAGAAGAAGATTTTGTGTAAAGTTCACAATAATATTTAAAAGGCCTTGTGCCATAAATTCTTCAAAAAAGTACAATAAATTGAAAGAGAGGGAAGGCTTTGGGTCCCCGCTCTCCAGTCGTGAGTTTTGGGGTTCATCCTTTGCTTGAGGGTGTTGTCTTCAAGGCCATGGCATTTCGAGGGCGATACTCCTAGTTCTATCCGGGCTTTGGTAACAGGGCAACAAGCAAACGTTTTTTACATTGAGGCAATGTGTGTTCTTTGTTGTTTTTACTTTACTGACATGACAACATTTTAATTGCTTGTTTATGGCTTTTCTTTTCTGTCTAGGAAGTGCTTGCTGTGTGTGTGCCCTTGTCTGTTATAAAGACACACTGCTATTCACTAGTTTTCCTTGCAAGTGCATTTACTTTACTTAATTGTCATGATAACATTATTGAATTTCCAACTTTTTCCTTCATAAGGCATGGGCACATGTACCTTTTCTCAAAGATGCAACAGAAATGCAGGCCCTTTACTGAAACGGTTATGCAAACATGCAGCTGTGTCTGCACTTCCGATTCACCGGTTGCATCACAATGCACCTCTTTACTCCTTTTCATAAACCTCTTCTTTTTACTGATGTTGTTTCATTGTGGAATTTTCTTTCTTTGACACACACAGTCACTCAACTTTTACAAACATTTCCCTTTATCTGAGGTTACATTTGTTGGCTTTTCCACAGCTTGATTATTTTCGAATAGTTTTCATGGGTGTACAATACATTTGAAGTTATTTCATCTTGTATCTGCTCTTTTCAGTTTATATTTCAAAGGGGGAACCTTGAGCTTTTCCATATTTTCACAAGTATTTTAGTGACCTGGACATAAAAATAGCACTCACGTCAGTAAAATACTGGTCAGTGGGCAAACTGACTCTGCAAAGAGCATTGGCTCTTTTCAGATTCAGAGCCGGTGAAAGACCCCCCACCACCCAACCCCCCCAACCCACCCAGCACTCCCGGCCTTACAGAGCGGCTTGACTCTCCCCTACTCCAGTCGGACCTTCAAACGGAAGGAAGCCCGAGGCGTGATTAACTCTGCTCAGCTCTCTGGCCTTTGAGGAAAGTCGGACATGACCCCAACCCTCCCAGCCTTACAGAGCAGCTTGACTCTCCCCCACTCCAGTCGGACGTTCAAAGGGAAGGAAGCCCGAGGCGTGATTAACTCTGCTCAGCTCTCTGGCCTTTGAGGGAAGTCGGACATGACCCCAGCCCTCCCAGCCTTACAGAGCGGCTTGACTCTCCCCCACTCCAGTCGGACCTTCAAAGGGAAGGAAGCCTGAGGCGTGATTAACTCTGCTCAGCTCTCTGGCCTTTGAGGGAAGTCGGACATGACCCCAGCCCTCCCAGCCTTACAGAGCAGCTTGACTCTCCCCAACTCCAGTCGGACCTTCAATCAATCAATCAATCAATCAATCAATCAATCAATCAATCACGGCATTTGTAAAGCGCGCTACATACCCGAGAGGATCTCAAGGCGCTGGGGAGGGGGGGTGCTACTGGTCGAAGAGCCAGGTCTTGAGGAGTCTTCTGAAGGCCAGCAGGTCCTGGGTCTGTCGTAGGATGGTGGGGAGAGTGTTCCAGGTCTTGGCGGTGAGGTAGGAGAAGGATCTGCCGCCGGCGGTGGTTTTTCGGATGCGAGGGACTGTGGCGAGAGCGAGGTTGGCTGAGCGGAGGCTTCGGGTGGGGGTGTGGAAGCTGAGTCGGTTGTTGAGGTAGGTGGGTCCGGTGTTGTGCAGTGCTTTGTGTGCGTGGATCAGGAGCTTGAAGGTGATCCTTTTGTTGACGGAGAGCCAGTGCAGGCCTCTCAGGTGGAGTGTGATGTGGCTGCGGCGGGGGACGTCGATGATGAGTCGGGCTGAGGCGTTCTGGATGCGTTGGAGTCGTCTCAGGAGCTTGTTTGTAGTTCCTGAGTAGAGGGCGTTCCCGTAGTCGAGTCTGTTGGTGATGAGGGACTGGGTAACGGTTTTTCTCGTGTCGAGGGGGATCCATTTGAAGATCCTGCGGAGCATACGGAGGGTGTTGAAGCAGGACGCGGAGACGGCGTTGACTTGCCTGGTCATGGAGAGAGTGGAGTCGGGAAGGAAGCCCGAGGCGTGATAAACTCTGCTCAGCTCTCTGGCCTTTGAGGGAGTCGGACATGACTGCCTTCGACCCAGCCCTTCTGATCTTTCAGATGTGAATATGTTTTTCTTCCGCCTTCAAGCAAGAGTCTGGGAAGACTGACTCTCTCAATCTTGTCGGCCTTGCTCCAGTGCCCCACCCCAACCACTCCAGCCATGTCAAAAGGCCTGACGTGTTCCACCACTCTTCCAGCCTTTTAGGCATGAGCCTGGCTTTCCCCTAGCATGGGCGTAGGAACCCTGGAAGACAGAAAGGATTTATCCCCACCCCCTGGATTGTGGAGTGGTGGGGGTGTCGGGTACACTATCCTCCTCCCCGGCCCCCTTGAGTTTGAAGATAACCCTGCAGACGGCGCCTGCACGTTGCCTTTCTCCTCGAGGCGCTGTGACAGGTGGAGCAGACACGGGGGCCTCTTTGTATTCATTATTTGATTGTGGTCATGAGGTGTTGCATTCTGTTTGTCAAGCCTGGCTCGCAGCAGAGGGGGCAGCTTTGAATTCATGATCCAGTGTCAGCCCTTTCATACCCTCTTTGGCGAGGTCACCGACACAGGCACACTCCTCCCGGTCACCGACACAGGCACACTCCTCCAGGCACTGACACAGGCACACTCCTCCAGGCACTGTCACAGGCACACTCCTCCAGATCACCGACACAGGAACACTCCTCCAGGTCACCGACACAGGCACACTCCTCCAGGTCACCGACACAGGCACACTCCTCCAGGTCACCGACACAGGCACACTCCTCCAGGTCACTGACACAGGCACACTCCTCCAGGCACTGACACAGGCACACTCCTCCAGATCACTGACACAGGCACACTCCTCCAGGCACTGACACAGGCACACTCCTCCAGGTCACTGACACAGGCACACTCCTCCAGGCACTGACACAGGCACACTCCTCCAGGTCACCGACACAGGCACACTCCTCCAGATCACGGACACAGGCACACTCCTCCAGATCACGGACACAGGTACACTCCTCCAGGCACTGACACAGGCCCACTCCTCCAGATCACTGACACAGGCACACTCCTCCAGGACACCGACACAGGCACACTCCTCCAGATCACGGACACAGGCACACTCCTCCAGATCACGGACACAGGCACACTCCTCCAGGTCACTGACACAGGCACACTCCTCCAGATCACTGACGCAGGCACACTCCTCCAGGCACTGACACAGGCACACTCCTCCAGATCACCGACACAGGCACACTCCTCCAGGTCACCGACACAGGCACACTCCTCCAGGTCACCGACACAGGCACACTCCTCCAGGTCACCGACACAGGCACACTCCTCCAGATCACTGACACAGGCACACTCCTCCAGGTCACTGACACAGGCACACTCCTCCAGATCACTGACACAGGCACACTCCTCCAGGTCACTGACACAGGCACACTCCTCCAGGACACCGACACAGGCACACTCCTCCAGATCACTGACACAGGCACACTCCTCCAGGACACCGACACAGGCACACTCCTCCAGATCACGGACACAGGCACACTCCTCCAGGTCACCGACACAGGCACACTCCTCCAGGTCACCGACACAGGCACACTCCTCCAGGTCACTGACACAGGCACACTCCTCCAGGCACTGACACAGGCACACTCCTCCAGATCACCGACACAGGCACACTCCTCCAGGTCACCGACACAGGCACACTCCTCCAGATCACTGACACAGGCACACTCCTCCAGATCACTGACACAGGCACACTCCTCCAGGTCACTGACACAGGCACACTCCTCCAGGTCACTGACACAGGCACACTCCTCCAGGACACTGACACAGGCACACTCCTCCAGATCACTGACACAGGCACACTCCTCCAGGTTTTAAGTGTGTTTACATCTAATATTCAGGGGTGCTGACATGTGTTTTCAATATTGTATAAAGGCAGCAGCTCCCTAATATCACTGCGACTCATGTCGGTGACATCCTCCCGTTTCTTATATGTCAGCTCCTGTTTTGATCTGAAAGAAACTTGTTTTCCCGATGATGCATGAAACATAAACACAACCTTTCTCCACAAAGTGTCTGTAGTAGACTCTCTCTCACAGTCACCCACATTAAAAATAAATGAAAGCAATGCCGTATTTAAAACAATCTTTTTAAGAATTATTCAAGGTCATCAGGGAAAGACTCTCGGCAGCTTTCCTACTTGACCAAACTGTGTGATCCTGGCCCACTGCTTTACCTCACTGTGAGATCCTGGCCCACTGCTTTACCTCACTGTGTGATCCGTGGCCCACTGCTTTACCTCACTATGTGATCCTGGCCCACTGCTTTACCTCACTGTGTGATGCGTGGCCCACTGCTTTATTTCACTGTGTGATCCGTGGCCCACTGCTTTACCTCACTGTGCGATCCGTGGCCCACTGCTTTACCTCACTATGTGATCCTGGCCCACTGCTTTACCTCACTGTGTGATCCGTGGCCCACTGCTTTATTTCACTGTGTGATCCGTGGCCCACTGCTTTACCTCACTATGTGATCCTAGCTCACTGCTTTAACTCACTGTGTGATCCTGGCCCACTGCTTTACCTCACTGTGTGATCCTGGCCCACTGCTTTACCTCACTGTGTGATCCGTGGCCCACTGCTTTACCTCACTGTGAGATCCTGGCCCACTGCTTTACCTCACTGTGTGATCCGTGGCCTACTGCTTTACCTCACTGTGTGATCCGTGGCCCACTGCTTTATTTCACTGTGTGATCCGTGGCCCACTGCTTTACCTCACTGTGTGATCCTGGCCCACTGCTTTACCTCACTGTGTGATCCGTGGCCCACTGCTTTATTTCACTGTGTGATCCGTGGCCCACTGCTTTACCTCACTATGTGATCCTGGCTCACTGCTTTACCTCACTGTGTGATCCGTGGCCCACTGCTTTATTTCACTGTGTGATCCTTCGCCCACTGCTTTACCTCACGGTGTGATCCTGGCCCACTGCTGTACCTCACTGTGTGATCCTGGCCCACTGCTTTATTTCACTGTGAGATCCTGGCCCACTGCTTTATTTCACTGTGTGATCCGTGGCCCACTGCTTTACCTCACTGTGTGATCCTGGCCCACTGCTTTACCTCACTGTGTGATCCTGGCCCACTGCTTTACCTCACTGTGTGATCCGTGGCCCACTGCTTTATTTCACTGTGTGGTCCGTGGCCCACTGCTTTACCTCACTATGTGATCCTGGCTCACTGCTTTACCTCACTGTGTGATCCGTGGCCCACTGCTTTATTTCACTGTGTGATCCTTCGCCCACTGCTTTACCTCACTGTGTGATCCTGGCCCACTGCTGTACCTCACTGTGTGATCCTGGCCCACTGCTTTATTTCACTGTGTGATCCTTCGCCCACTGCTGTACCTCACTGTGTGATCCTGGCCCACTGCTTTACCTCACTGTGTGATCCGTGGCCCACTGCTTTATTTCACTATGTGATCCGTGGCCCACTGCTTTACCTCACTATGTGATCCTGGCCCACTGCTGTACCTCACTGTGTGATCCTGGCCCACTGCTTTATTTCACTGTGTGATCCTTCGCCCACTGCTTTACCTCACTGTGTGATCCTGGCCCACTGCTTTACCTCACTGTGTGATCCTGGCCCACTGCTTTACCTCACTGTGTGATCCTGGCCCACTGCTTTACCTCACTGTGTGATCCTTCGCCCACTGCTGTACCTCACTGTGTGATCCGTGGCCCACTGCTTTACCTCACTGTGTATCATGTAGTTAACCATCCAGTTTGAGAGCACATTGAGCTCAGCCATTACAAGATCTGTGCTCTACAAAACCTCACTGATATATAGTTAATATAAAATAATCTTCCTTCAAAATGTATAATAATATAGGTTATATAAATACAGAACAAGACAAACTCTCACATTTGAGTAACTGGTGGCAATCATCGGGGCAGGGGGTATTCTTCAATGTTCCAAGTTAAAAAAATATTACTTTCAATAACATGTCACTTAATTCAGTGAGATATTCGTTTGTACATAATTGAGACACTGACAAATGCTGAAAAGTATTTTTTTTTCACTTTTAAGTCTTTATCATATTTTAATGACATGTGTTGTCTAATTTACTTCTACTGATGTCTTGTCTCGTGCTTGGCTCTTAGAATCAAGCCAATCACCGGCTCGAATTTTCTCAGGGCTATCGGTGCGAACCCCCGAAATGTAGTGTTTCCTACGTCCTAGTTCCCTGGTCCATGTGTCTTTCAAACGAGAGCCTTGCATGGGCCCCCGTGTGCCATCACTCTTCCAGACTTCTGGAGGTGCGCCTGACTCCACCCCAGTCCAGCTGACCAAGTTTCGTGTGTGCCACCACTCTTCCAGCCTGTCAGAGACCTGACATGAACAACTCTGCCTCAATGTCTGGCCTTTTGAAAGAGAAGCCTGACCTTTGACTAACCCTTCCCCTAGTCCTATGGCATTTTACAGATGATTCCTAATGTGACTGACTCTACCCGCACTGGTCCGCCCTTCAAAAGCACTGGTCTCCCTCTGTCTCTGGTCACAGGGAGGCACTTCCGGGTCCTGAGGCGGGGCCTTCCCGAATGAACAGCCCTTAGTAATGACAATACTTCTCGTGATCAGGGTCCGAGTGGAATAAAAAAAAGGCCCGGACCCTTAAGCGAGTCAGAGAGCTAAAAAGTGGCCCACATTTGCAAATCAGGGCAGTTTTAACGTCTAAAGACACTCAGTGCCCATATTTTGAAAGGTATGGACATTGCATGCACTTGTGCAACATGCAGGCAATGTTTGTCTCCTAAGCAAACACAAGGAGATGATGGAGGGAGCGCTGAACCTTTCAGACACTCATTGGTGCATCATGCAGCCAATGTTTGTCTCCTCAGCAAACACAAGGAGATGATGGAGGGAGCGCTGAACCTTTCAGACACTCATTGGTGCATCATGCAGCCAATGTTTGTCTCCTAAGCAAACACCAGGAGATGATGGAGGGAGCGCTGAACCTTTCAGACACTCATTGGTGCATCATGCAGCCAATGTTTGTCTCCTCAGCAAACACCAGGAGATGATGGAGGGAGCGCTGAACCTTTCAGACACTCATTGGTGCATCATGCAGCCAATGTTTGTCTCCTAAGCAAACACCAGGAGATGATGGAGGGAGCGCTGAACCTTTCAGACACTCATTGGTGCATCATGCAGCCAATGTTTATCTCCTCAGCAAACACAAGGAGATGATGGAGGGAGCGCTGAACCTTTCAGACACTCATTGGTGCATCATGCAGCCAATGTTTATCTCCTACAATTCACCCAGTAGAGATCCTCCCCCATCTGTTAACCAACAGAGAGTATCTCAAGAAACTTAACCTGAGCACCTCTTGGACAATAGGGCACGACTCCAACAACATAACCACAAGGTTACTCACCGGAAAACCTAACCACTAGAGCATGTATTCATCAACCTCACCATAAGATCACAACTCTGACGGACATCTGACAACCAGAAAATTGCATTTCTGATCATGTAACCACTAAATCATGTTTCCAAGTCTAGAGGACAGCTCCCTCAACCAACCACAAGACCATATCTCCTTTCAGTTAGCAACTGACCCTCAAACAAAATAACAACACATCTGCACTTTTGCTGTTAAACCATATCTGCTGCACCAGAATACATCTCCTCCACACCTCCTCCTGTAGGCTGTCTCCTCAAACAGCGATCTCTCATCTTCCATAGAGCACTTCTACTGGAATAAGCTAACCTCACCCTCTAGACCACATTTGCTCTGCTAGAGCATACCCTTTGGAGCTCATCACCTCCATTAGAGCACATCTCCTCTGCAAGAGCACACAGCCAGAAAAACACATCTCCTCTTCTGGAGCTCGCCCCCTACAGCAGAGCTCACCCTCTCTTCTAGAGTGCGTCTCCAGTAGAGCACGTCTCTTCCGGAGCTCGTCTCCTCCAGGAGAGCATGTCTGGTCTTATGGAGAGCATCCCTAGTAGAGCACATCTCTTCTGGAGCTCGTCTCCTCAAGGAGAGCATGTCTGGTCTTATGGAGAGCATCCCTAGTAGAGCACGTCTCTTCCAGAGCTCGTCTCCTCCAGGAGAGCATGTCTGGTCTTATGGAGAGCATCCCTAGTAGAGCACGTCTCTTCCAGAGCTCGTCTCCTCCAGGAGAGCATGTCTGGACTTATGGAGAGCATCCCTAGTAGAGCACGTCTCTTCTGGAGCTCGTCTCCTCCTGAAGAACCCTTCCCCACCAGTAGAACGCATCTCTTCCAAAGCTCATTTCTCCAGAATGCCCCCATCTGTTCCAGTAGCCGACTGCCCTGCGGGCCCCACTTACCTCTGCTTGAGCTTCTGCAGATCGTCGGTCAGGTTGTCCCTCTCCACCTCCACGCGAGAGCGTTGGTTGGTAACGATGTCCACCTGCCGCCTCAGTTCGCGCATCTCCTCCTCGTAGATCTCGCTGATGCGGGTGGGCTCCTTGCCCTTGAGCCGGTTGACCTCGTTGACCAAAACCTGGTTCTGCTGCTCCAGGAAGCGCACCTTCTCGATGTAGCTGGCGAAGCGGTCATTGAGGTCCTGCAGCTCCACCTTCTCGTTGGTCCTGGTCTGCAGGAACTCTTGGTTCATGGCGTCGGCCAGGTTGAAGTCCAGCACATCAGTGCCGGCGTAGGCCCGCAGCGGGGCCACCCGACTGGCCCGGAAGCTGGAATATGAAGGGGCAGCGGAGCTTCTGGACACCTGGTAGACCCTGGAGGACAGGCTGCTGGTGGAGCTTCCCTTGTTGCCCAGGGAGGCGCGGGCCACCGAGGGCGAGGACCCTCCGAACGCCCTGCGGTAGGAGGACACCCTCTGGCTGGAGGAGTAGGACTGGCTCATGGTGGAGGCTGGAGTGAGTCCTGGGGGGTGTGCTGGGTCCTGTGGCTGCTGGAGGATCCCTGAGGGTGGTCGGGGTTGGGTGAGGTGGAGTGAGAAAGATCTGGCCGTCCCAGAGACTATTTGTACTCTTGCTGACGTCAGCAGCATCCCGAGACCCCCCAGCTCCAGCAACCCCCCTCCCATTCCGATGCCTGAGTTACAGTAACCTCACAACAGCTGTCAGGCTTTTTTGGGATACAAGGAAGTTAATGGACAGAGACACGCAGCGGGGAGGGGAAGGGGGGCACGATTTGGCCAACGTCACCCCGGACCTCCCACTGCTCTATGGGGGCTGGGAGCAGCGCTGCAGCCCCAGAGGCTTGTAGGGGCATGTGGAGATCGCCAGCAATGGCACGGAGATTTACCAACAGGGAGGGATCTCGGACAGGCTGGGAGGGCTGGGGCAGGGTCTGGCACCTGTCTGACAAGCAGCTCACTTGGGCCCCATTCATACTGGCCTGCATACGTCACAGCTGTGACCTGTGTCTGACCAGAGAGCGGCTCCTCCCTCCACCCAGCCAGACTTCCAGAGCTGTCCTCGAGTAGCTCCTTCTGTCCCAGCCCTGCTGGCTGGTCACAAGCACAAGCCCATGGCTGCCTGTATCCCATGACAAAGAGAAAGGAGCCTCACCCATTGGTTGACAGGTGTCATGGATTCCCAGAATAAAAAGCGCCTGGATACCCTATCGAGTGCTTAGCTACGCTACATAAATCTCGATTGATTGATTGATTGAATCACACGTCGAAGAAACAGCTGTACATCACGATTGAAAACAAATGTTAACTTCTGTGAAGAGCAGGATGTTTGAAGCTAAAATGGTGGCTGCGTGGAACAGTACCGGGGGCGGCCAGTTTCCCCCTACGAGGCCCCGGGGCTTCTGTGCACGAGGTTCAGCAGTATCTCGTGGTCTGGCTTCCATGCGACTTCCGCAGGTGGTGTGTTACTCTGTGGGTCGCTGAGGTGCATACGTTAAAAATACAGCAGGCGCATTAACCCACGGAGCTATCTTGATGATATCAGATCCAGTGACCTACATTTCCCACACATATCGCTAGCAGAAGTTTTACCCCACTGATCGGACCGGATCGAATCTGCCTACCTGCATTGGAACCGGAGACATACAGTTTCCGCACAGGTGCATTCACCCGCTGCACTATCTTGGCGGTATGTGGAACTCTGCGTTTAACTCCCCCGGAAAGTCAAGAGGAGCGGAGACAGAAGAGGGCCCGATAAAGACCGGCGCATTCCGGAGTGGATACGAATAGCGCAGCAGAATAACTCACTCATGCCACGTGGTGTGAGTGTGAATCAGGGGCACAAGAGATAGTGACACAGAGACCACGTGAGGACAAGGGACTGAGTGAGACGCACCAGCACAAAAGATCCATGAGACGGGAGTGTGAAGCACTGGCTACAGGAGGACGAGTAGAGACGGAGTGTGAAACTCCGGCCACAAGAGAGCAAGTGCCGTGTGAGTGTGAAAATATAACAGACCTAGTCTAAGTGTGAAGCGTGTAATAACTGCACAAGGCGTTCATCGGTGGTAAAACTCCAGGAACAGGAGCCCAGATTACCTGAGTCACGTGTGATTCTGGGGCATAGGAGAACAAAGGAACCGAGTGTGAAACACAGGACACGGGAGAACAGAGGGAACCTAGTGTGAAACACAGGGCACTGGAGAACAGAGGGAACCAAGTGTGAAACACAGGGCACTGGAGAACAGAGGGAACCAAGTGTGAAACACAGGGCACGGGAGAACAAAGGAACCGAGTGTGAAACACAGGGCACGGGAGAACAGAGGAAACCGAGTGTGAAACACAGGGCACGGGAGAACAGAGGAAACCGAGTGTGAAACACAGGGCACGGGAGAACAGAGGAAACCGAGTGTGAAACACAGGGCACGGGAGAACAGAGGAACCGAGTGTGAAACACAGAGCACGGGTTAACAAAGGAACTGAGTGTGAAACACAGAGCACAGGAGAACAAAGGAACCGAGTCTGAAACACAGGGCATTGGAGAACGGAGGGAAAAGAGTGTGAAACACAGGGCTCAGGAGAACAGAGGAACTGAGTGTGAAACACAAGGCACAGGAGAACAAAGGAACCAAGTGTGAAACAGGGAACTGGAGAACAAAGGAACTGAGTGTGAAACACAGGGCAGAAGAGAACAAAGAAACCGAGTGTGACACATAGGGCACTGTAGAACAAAGGGAACCAAGTGTGAAACGCAGGTCACTAGAGAACAGAGGGAACCGAGTGTGAAACACGGAGCACAGGAGAACAGAGGAAACCACATGTGAAACACAGGGCACTGTAGAACAAAGGGAACTTAGTATGAAACACGGGGCACAGGAGAACAAAGGGAACTGAGTGTGAAGCACGGGGCATTGGAGAACTGAGAGAACAGAGTGTGAAACACAGAGCACTGGAGAACGAAGAGAGCCGAGTGTGAAACACAGAGCACAGGAGAACACAGGAACTGAGTGTGAAACACAGAGCACAGGAGAACAAAGGAACCAAGTGTGAAACACAGAGCACAGGAGAACAAAGGAACCAAGTGTGAAACACAGGACACTGGAGAACAGAGGGAACTGAGTCTGAAACACAGGGAACAGGAGAACAAAGGGAACCGAGTGTGAAACACGGGGCACAGGAGAACAAAGGGAACTGAGTGTGAAACACGGGGCATTGGAGAACTGAGAGAACCGAGTGTGAAACACAGAGCACTGGAGAACGAAGAGAACTGAGTGTGAAACACAGAGCACAGGAGAACACAGGAACTGAGTGTAAAACACAGAGCACAGGAGAACATAGGAACCGAGTGTGAAACACAGAGCACATGAGAACAAAGGAACCAAGTGTGAAACACAGGACACTGGAGAACAGAGGGAACTGAGTCTGAAACACAGGGCACAGGAGAACAAAGGGAACCAAGTGTGAAACACAGGGCACGGGAGAACAGAGGGAACCGGGTGTGAAACACAGGGCATTGAAGAACAGAGGGAAAAGAGTGTGAAACACAGGGCTCAGGAGAACAGAGGAACTGAGTGTGAAACACAAGGCACAGGAGAACAAAGGAACCAGGTGTGAAACAGGGCACTGGAGAACAAAGGAACCAAGCGTGAAACACAGGTCACAAGAGAACAAAGAAACTGAGTGTGACACACAGGGCACTGTAGAACAAAGGGAACCAAGTGTGAAACACAGGGCACTGGAGAACAGAGGAAACCGAGTGTGAAACACAGGGCACGGGAGAACAGAGGAATCGAGTGTGAAACACAGAGCACGGGTTAACAAAGGAACTGAGTGTGAAACACAGAGCACAGGAGAACAAAGGAACCGAGTCTGAAACACAGGGCATTGGAGAACGGAGGGAAAAGAGTGTGAAACACAGGGCTCAGGAGAACAGAGGAACTGAGTGTGAAACACAAGGCACAGGAGAACAAAGGAACCGAGTGTGAAACAGGGAACTGGAGAACAAAGGAACTGAGTGTGAAACACAGGGCAGAAGAGAACAAAGAAACCGAGTGTGACACATAGGGCACTGTAGAACAAAGGGAACCAAGTGTGAAACGCAGGTCACTAGAGAACAGAGGGAACCGAGTGTGAAACACGGAGCACAGGAGAACAGAGGAAACCACATGTGAAACACAGGGCACTGTAGAACAAAGGGAACTTAGTATGAAACACGGGGTACAGGAGAACAAAGGGAACTGAGTGTGAAACACAGAGCACTGGAGAACGAAGAGAGCCGAGTGTGAAACACAGAGCACAGGAGAACACAGGAACTGAGTGTGAAACACAGAGCACAGGAGAACAAAGGAACCAAGTGTGAAACACAGAGCACAGGAGAACAAAGGAACCAAGTGTGAAACACAGGACACTGGAGAACAGAGGGAACTGAGTCTGAAACACAGGGAACAGGAGAACAAAGGGAACCGAGTGTGAAACACGGGGCACAGGAGAACAAAGGGAACTGAGTGTGAAACACGGGGCATTGGAGAACTGAGAGAACCGAGTGTGAAACACAGAGCACTGGAGAACGAAGAGAACTGAGTGTGAAACACAGAGCACAGGAGAACACAGGAACTGAGTGTAAAACACAGAGCACAGGAGAACATAGGAACCGAGTGTGAAACACAGAGCACATGAGAACAAAGGAACCAAGTGTGAAACACAGGACACTGGAGAACAGAGGGAACCGAGTCTGAAACACAGGGCACAGGAGAACAAAGGGAACCAAGTGTGAAACACAGGGCACGGGAGAACAGAGGGAACCGGGTGTGAAACACAGGCCATTGGAGAACAGAGGGAAAAGAGTGTGAAACACAGGGCTCAGGAGAACAGAGGAACTGAGTGTGAAACACAAGGCACAGGAGAACAAAGGAACCAGGTGTGAAACAGGGCACTGGAGAACAAAGGAACCAAGCGTGAAACACAGGTCACAAGAGAACAAAGAAACTGAGTGTGACACACAGGGCACTGTAGAACAAAGGGAACCAAGTGTGAAACACAGGGCACTGGAGAACAGAGGGAACCAAGTGTGAAACATGGAGCACAGGAGAACAGAGGAAACCACGTGTGAAACACAGGGCACTGTAGAACAAAGGGAACCGAGTATGAAACACTGGGTAGAGAAGAACAAAGGGAACTGAGTGTGAAACACGGCGCATTGGAGAACTGAGGGAGCCGAGTGTGAAACACAGAGCACTTGAGAACAAAGAGAACCTCGTCTGAAACACAGAGCACTGGAGAACAGAGGCAACCAAGTGCGAAACACAGGGCACAGAAAAACAAAGGGAACAAAGTGTGACACACAGGGCACTGGAGAACAAAATTAACCGAGCGTGAAACACAGGGCACTGGAGAACAAAGAGAACCAAGTGTGAAACACAGGGCATTGGAGAACAAAGGGAACCAAGTGTGAAAGACAGAGCACAGAAAAACAAAGGGAACAAAGTGTGACACACAGAGCACTGTAGAACAAAGGGAACCGAGTGTGAAACACAGGGCACAGGAGAATAAATGGAACTGAGTGTGAAACACGGGGCATTGGAGAACAGAGGGAACCAAGTGTGAAACAAGGCACAGAAGAACAAAGGAACCGAGTGTGAAACACAGGGCACAGGAGAACAAAACAGCCAAGTGTGAAACACAGGGCACTGGAGATCAGAGGGAGCCAAGTGTGAAACACAGGGCAGTGAAGAACAGAGGGAACAGAGTGTAAAACACAGGGCACAGAAAAACAAAGGGAACCAAGTGTGAAACACCGGGCACTGGAGAACAGAGGGAACTGAGTTTGAAACACAGGGCAAAGGAGAACAAAGGGAACTGAGTGTGAAACACAGGGCAAAGGAGAACAAAGGGAACCAAGTGTGAAACACAGGGCACGGGAGAAGAGTAAGAACCAAGTGTGAAACACAGGGCAAAGAAGAACAAAGGGGACCAAGTGTGAAACAGGGCACTGGAGAACAAAGAGAAGTGAGTGTGTCACACACAGGGCACTGTAGAACAAGGAGGACCAAGTGTGAAACACAGGGCACAGAAGAACAAATGAGCAGAGTGTGAAACACAAGGCACGGGAGAACCGAGTGTGAGATAGAGGGCTCTGTATAACAACGGGAACCGAGTATGAAACACAGGGCACTGTAGAACAAAGGGAACCAAGTGTGACACGCAGGGCACTGGAGAACAAAGGAACCAAGTGTGACACACAGAGCACTGTATAACAAAGGGAACCAAGTGTGAAACACTTTGCAGTGGAGAACAAAGGAACCGAGTGTGAAACACAGGGCACAGGAGAACAGAGGGACCCTAGTGTGAAACACAGGGCAAAGGAGAACAAAGGGAACCGAGGGTGAAACACAAGGCATAGGAGAACAGAGGGAACCAACAGTGAAACACAGGTCACTGTAGAACAAAGGGAACCGAGTGTGACACACAGGGCACTGGAGAACAAAGGGAACCGAGCTTGAAACACAGGGCACTGGAGAACAAAGAGAACCGAGTGTGAAACACAGGGCATTGGAAAACAAAGGGAACCGAGTGTGAAAGACAGGGCACAGAAAAACAAAGGGAACCAAGTGTGACACACAGAGCACTGTAGAACAAAGGGAACAGAGTGTGAAACACAGGGCACAAGAGAACAAATGGAACTGAGTGTGAAACATGGGGCATTGGAGAACAGAGGGAACCAAGTGTGAAACAGGGCACAGGAGAACAAAGGAACCGAGTGTGAAACACAGGGCACAGGAGAACAAAACAGCCAAGTGTGAAACACAAGGCACTGGAGAACAGAGGGAACCGAGTGTGAAACACAAGGCACTGAAGAACAGAGGGAACCGAGTGTGAAACACAGGGTACAGAAAAACAAAGGGAACCAAGTGTGAAACACGGGGCACTGGAGAACAGAGGGAACCGAGTGTGAAACACAGGGCAAAGGAGAACAAAGGGAACCAAGTGTGAAACACAGGGCATGGGAGAACAGAGGGAACCAAGTGTCAAACAGGGCACTTGAGAACAAAGAGAAGTGAGTGTGACACACAGGGCACTGTAGAACAAGGAGGACCAAGTGTGAAACACAGGCCACAGAAGAACAAATGAGCAGAGTGTGAAACACAGGGCACGGGAGAACAGAGGGAACCAAGTGTGAGACAGAGGTCACTGTACAACAAAGGGAACCGAGTATGAAACACAGGGCACTGTAGAACAAAGGGAACCAAGTGTGACACGCAGGGCACCGGAGAACAAAGGAACCAAGTGTGAGACACAGAGCACTGTATAACAAAGGGAACCCAGTGTGAAACACTTTTCACAGGAGAACAAAGGAACAGAGTGTGAAACACAGGACACAGGAGAACAGAGGGACCTGAGTGTGAAACACAGGGCAAAGGAGAACAAAGGGAACTGAGGGTGAAACACAAGGCACAGGAGAACAGAGGGAACCAACTGTGAAACACAGGCCACTGTAGAACAAAGGGAACTGAGTGTGAAACACAGTGCACTGGAGAACAAAGGGAACCGAGTGTGAAACACAGGGCACTGGAGAACAAAGGGAACTGAGTATGAAACACAGGGCACTGGAGAACAAAGCGAACCGAGTGTGAATCACAGGGTACAGGAGAAAAAAGGAAACTGAGTAGGAAACACAGGGCACTGGAGAACATAGGGATCCGAGTCTGAAACACAGGGCACAGGAGAACAGAGGAACCGAGTGTGAAACACAGAGCACAGGAGAACAAAGGAATCGCGTCTGAAACACAGAGCACAGGAGAACAAAGGAACCGAGTGTGAAACACAGGACACTGGAGAACAGAGGGAACCGAGTCTGAAACACAGGGCACAGGAGAACAAAGGGAACCGAGTGTGAATCACAGGGCACAGGAGAACAAAGGGAACCGAGTGTGAAACACAGAGCACAGGATAACAAAGGAAACCGAGTATGAAACACAGGGCACTGGAGAACAGAGGGAACTGAGTCTGAAACACAGGGCACAGGAGAACAGAGGAACCAAGTGTGAAACACAGAGCACAGGAGACCAAAGGAATCAAGTCTGAAACACAGAGCACAGGAGAACAAAGGAACTGAGTGTGAAACACAGGGCACTGGAGAACAGAGGGAACCGAGTCTGAAACACAGGGCACAGGAGAACAAAGGGAACCAAGTCTGAAACACAGGGCACAGGAGAACAAAGGGAACCGAGTGTGAAACACAGGGCACAGGAGAACAAAGGGAACTGAGTCTGAAACACAGGGCACAGGAGAACAGAGGAACCGAGTGTGAAACACAGAGCACAGGAGAACAAAGGGAACTGAGTCTTAAACACAGGGCACAGGAGAACAGAGGAACCGAGTGTGAAACACAGAGCACAGGAGAACAAAGGAATCAAGTCTGAAACACAGAGCACAGGGCACTGCAGCGCAAAGTTTCTCAAGTCTTCACAATGATAGTAGCTCCAATGATGGCATTTCTTCATCTGCAAGATTGGAGCATGTATCCACATGCAGATGATTGGCTGCAACATGCTCCATCCAAATCTTAGGGTAAGGGTCTCGTAGCATGGGCGTGGTTTGCGGGCCAGCAATGGTGAACACACGAGGCTGATGCTCCGCGCTGACCCGAGTTAATCCTGATATAATCCAGCTTGATCCCTGAGGATCCCGGTGGCACCCGATAAATGGGAATGAGAGAGCCGACTGCGCAGCGAGCTTGGAGCCAAGATGGCGGCTCTGATGTACGGAGGTCGGGACCTGAATCTTTCCCTAAGGACCCCATCGCTGGACCTAGCAGGTGATCAGATGCTGTGGTGCACACCAACACCTGCCGGCCTGAGGAACCGAGCTTATGGCAGTCGGCCTGGGTGAGCGGCACTGGGTGACTGCGGTGCTCGGAGCTGTACTGGAGTAGGGTAGGGGCTCCCGGGGGGCTTGGAACAGTGGTGGTTGGTGGGCCTGTGCTGACCATGCAGTGCCTACGTCAGAAGGCGGCGGGCCCCTGGCCCAAAAGATGACGGCTCTAATGCACGGACTCCGGAGGCAGGGACTGAGGTCTCCCATTGAGACCCCCCTTGCTGGACCTAGCAGATGGTCGAGGTCTGTGGCGCTCATCGTCACCTACAAGCCCGAGGAGCCGGGCATCCGGCGGGTGCCTCGTGCAATAAACAGGCCACACTGATGTCTTTAAGCGTAAAAGGCCATTTGTTAGGACCAGGCTGCACAACATAAACAACAACCAAATAACAATAACTAACAATAACCCCCCATCATCAACTCCATCTTCATACACTCCAGACTCATCTTCCATTCCACTCCATGACCCATTCCGTTCTTCATACATATCTTCATATCTGGAGAGGTGTGGCTCACTGGTTAGAGGCGGCAGATCCGCAAGCAGAGAATCGGCCAGGGACCAGGGTTCAATTCCCGACGCGGCAGGGTCGTGGACCAGGGTCAAAACGGACTTGATAATTCTCGCCTCGGTACCTACTCTAACCAGGAACACACTCGGCAACTCTGGGCATTAGCTTGCCTCATCTCCACAACGGCCCCCAACATTCGCCGGGGATGCCTGGTTTCACCTTGGAGATACCCTGGAGGTACCATCTCACAGGGATAGCCAGGACGGGTTCCCCAGCGGTCTACAGCGCCAGGACGCCTCAGGGCAGCAGTGCGCTTTACAAGACACATACATTTACATTAAAATTTTATCATCCTCCACGATATCACCTGGCATTACATTCATGCCTCCAGTTCACCCCATCATTCACTCTCCCCCCCCCGAGGGATGGGTGCGCCCGCTAGAAGCTCCCCCACCCCTCCCAAGTACTGCCAACCAGGGAACCCCCTTTAGGGCGGTTACCTGCCCCCCCTTCAGGGTCCCCACTGTGCATCTTTCGCCCCAATCTACTCACGCATTCCTGTGACACCATATCTCCTCATTCCACACCTTGCTGACCACATCTCTCATCTCCATCATGTAATACGCATTCCCCATTGTCGAAAGCTGCAAATCATCATCCCTAAAAAGCAGCGGTTCTTCCAGTCTCAGTCCTGGGTGAGCTATCACTTTAATGTCCTTCTCAGCACAAAAAACCCTCATAGCACTGTTCAATTTCCGGCGAGCCTTTTCAACGGCCCCATGTTTGATAGCCCCCCTCCAAACCTTCCTAGGGACAAATTCCATCCAAGCAATACAAGTCCCAGGCAGTCTGTGTTTCAACACCTCCATGTCTCTTTGCATCAGCTGTAAGAGCACCAAACCCAACAGCCGAATCAAATCATTCTCACCCAAATGGATGATCATCAGGTCAGGGCATCTTTTCTGAGGGACCATCTTCTCGAGCCATGGCAATGGTGCCCCCCATCGCATCCCCCCTTTACCCAACCAATGCACCTCATGTTGTTGTCCTTTGAGTCCCAGGTTATGGCCGTACGCCTTTTTTTCCGCGTACTTGGAGGCCCAGTGCACAAACGAATGCCCCACGATCCATGTGACCGTCTTGGCCCCTGGTCCTCCCACGCAACCTACGAGGAGAAAAAGGAATTAGAAAAACATCCTGAAACACAGCGTCCCCCATGCCCCTCTCCCAATGCCCACCCTGTAGTGACAAAAACACCAGCGCAAAAAAGGGGAAGGGGTGCTTCATTTACGAACATAACGCTCACAACACCTGGACCTCCACCTGCCAATCTGTCGAATCCTATCCCAAGACCAGCCCAGCCGTGCTGCTGCCGTCGCCGCCCCAATGCGAAAGGAATGTGTCCCAAAACCTGCCGGATCCACTCCCAGTCGGGCCAATTCAATGCGCAAAACTGCCAGCAATTGTACCACCGTCACCTTCGCCCCAGACGCCTGACAAAAAATTTCCCCAGACATGTCCCTCACGGTCCGCAGAAAGTCCCTCCATTCAGTCGCCGGACACACTCCCCCACAACCATTCTCACTCAACAAAACCCACTTACCCCTCCCCAACTGATCCGTTTTGGACTGTCCCAGCCATATCCCCAGGCGCCCCGCATCCAGCATGACCTCCTCAAACCTCCTGCCCACAACGCCTTCGTCCCCAGTAACTCGGAGACTCGAAAAACCCCAAAAAACATCCACACCATGCACAATCGAAAAACAAGAACCTCAGAACCATTGTAACAACACAACGGCAACACCTCAACCAAATTGACCAACAAGTCAAAGGTAATGGCCTTCCGCAACGCCCCTCCCCCTCTTTTCTCCCTGCCCCAACCTCTGAGCACCCTACCAATAACCACATCTTTCATAGGATCAAAACCAAAAAACAAACTACAGTAAAAAGACAGCCCCCCCTAATTTCCCCGCAATAGTTGCTGAAGACAGCCCCCTGTCAATGCAATGCAATACAAACTGCAACACTCCTTGATTCATAGATGAACGATCGCCAAATTCATCCTCCCCATGCCATCCCATAAAGGATCCAAACTCCGCCCACGCCAATCTGTAGGTCCGTCTGGTTTACTCAGCTATGGATTTTTCCTCCAGGCCTAACACCCTCACTCCCCCAAGGCCCATATGTCGGCCGGCAGCCCGGTCTTGCACTGATCCGCTCCAGGCACCAGACTCCGGAAACGCTGCCACTGCGAACGAGACAAAGCATCCGCAATGTCATTATTCACCCCAGGAACGTGTTTGGCTCTAAAACCACATTCAATCTTAGACATTTCAACATGAAACTCCGCAACAAGCGCAGCACTCTCAGATCCCTGGCACTCTGTCGTTTGACCAACTCGACCACTGTCATATTGTCCACGTGGAACAACACTGACCTGTTCTGAAACTCCGACCCCCACACTTCCAGTGCCACCAACAAGGGAAAAAATTCCTAAAACGCAATGCTCCTCCCTTGTTTCACCCTCAGCACACCACCTGCCATCCCAAAAAATGCCAAAACCCACCGCCCCGCGGCGTCTGAGTAAATTTGTATTTTCCAAACCATCTTTTCGTCCAAAGTCCAGTGACACCCCATTGAAATCAGTCAAGAATGTCAGCCATGTCCTCAAATCAGCCCAAACTCCCATGGAAATCCTGACCCTGTGGTGCGGTAAAACTGCCCTCGACATGACCATGCCGAGCCGTCTGCAGAACGTCCGTCCAGCCCTCACCACCCTGCAGGCGAAATTCAGAAATCCCAACAGTTGTTGCACCAACCTCAACGCGATCCTCTTTTCTCCGATCGCCCACAAGAGGCACGCCTGTATTTCTGCTACTTTCGCCTCCGGGAGCCGAGCTATCCATTGAATGGAATCCAGCTCAATGCCCAAGAACGTCAAACAGCAGCTGGGCCCAGCTGTTTTCTTGGGCGCTAAGGGGACCCTGAACTGCTGTGTCATGTCTTGGAAATGCGACAGGGCCCTGCCACAGTCACCAGACTGAGCCTTCCCCAGAAATAGATAGTCGTCCAAATAATGAGTCACGTCCCGATACCCACTGATCTGTGTAAAAGTCCTCTGCAGAACCGTACTAAACAGCTCAAACAGAGCGCACGAAATGGCGCACCCTATGGGGAAGACTTTGTCCACGTAGATGGCCCCCTCAAATTGCATCCCTAGAAGCGAGAAATCCGCAGGGTGTATGGGCAGCAAGCGAAACGCGGACTTAACATCGCACTTTGCCAATTCCGCCCCCGACCCACACACCCTCACTAGGCGGATTGCATAGAGCACCCTCGAGTCTGCTTCTGCGATGAAGTCATTCACAGACTGTCCTTCTGGCCACGAAGGGTGATGGATCATGCAAAACTCACCCTCTTCCTTCTTGGGCACCACCCCCAATGGGGAGACAAATCAAACCGTCAAGCGGCCAGTCGAAACACGGCCCGCTATCCTACCTTCCACCACCTCTTTCTGCAATTTGGCTGCAACCACCCCCGGCAATTCTTTGTGCTGATTTCAAATTTTCTGCCCATCTCCGCGCCCGAGGTCCTTGATAGCCCACCCAGAAACCCTCTGTGAAACCCCACTGCAACTTCAACGCCGCCTCCCTATCCGTGTATCCCGAGAGCCACAGGGCCATCGCCTCCACCTTAACCGGTGTAGGCGCCCTTCTTACCAGCCTGTCCCTACCCTTCGAGTTTCGTCACTGTTCTGAAGGCGTGACCAAAGTAAAGCATTGTGTGAGTGCATGTCGACCTCCACACTTGGAGCACTCGTGCTTAAACTTGCAGGGGTACCGGGAGCAGTAACCCCTATTGTAGCTCCAGCACGCACCTGTTGTGCTGGTGCCTGGCTTATCCGGTTGACCGGCTCTTCCTGTGGGTGCAGCGGACCCCCCCACCCCAGATTGGGCGGGCCGCGGCAGACAGGACCGATACGTAACAGGCAGCCCACTGGCTGTGTGCGTAGACGCTGACGAGTGCGTCGACGCCATCCATTGTATCCAAAGTTCCTGATCAATCTCCCCCCATGGCTTGTCTGGGTTCACACTAACCCATGTCTGGAACTCCTCGTTGTAACTCAGCCAGGCAAAACCGCCGAATTGCAATTGAGCCTTCCTTATAATATCCATGTATTTCAAAAGGGGTATGGTCCTATCCAAAAGTTTTTCGCAATAAATGCTTACGTAAATGAGAAAGGCCGATGTCCAATACTCCATGTTCACTGGCACCCTAGGCCTCCTTGTAAGTTCCCATTCTTCCTCTTTGGAGCCCTCTTTGGCCTGCACCTCCCTATGCAACAGTTTGAATATATCTGCGCATTCGTGCTTCCAAATCCTGGTCTTAATCTTGTCCGATAAATGCGAGCCCAGGGGCATAGCCAAACCCATATACGGCAACTTTTTCTGTTTTTTGTCCTCTCCCTTTTCACCCTTGTCGTCCTTCCCTTCCGTCACGTCAGTCTGAACCCCCGATGTCGCCACAGCCTTAACCACCCGTGCTGATTCAGTACCCACCCCCGAAACCCCCTGAGCGGTCACCCCCACCTCCCTTACTGACCCATCTCCCACTCCCACCAACCTGCAGGCCTTCTTTTTCCCTCCTTTCGGCCCATCGTCCCAAGCAGACCACCAAGTTCCCTCACCTGTCAAAGTCGTCCTCGACTCTCCCAAACGACCTCTGGAACTGCCAGCTTTGGTGGTATCCTCCTTCGACTTGCATGGTTTCTTCTGTGTCGCCTGCAAAACACCAAAGCCACCATTGCTCCGCACCCCCCCACCAGTCCTGTCATCGTCATTCCGCACCTCCTCATCCTCCAACTCATCACTCTCCGTACCATAATCCAGTTCCAACTCCGGCACATCCTCCACAGGCTTCCACGCAACCTCTCACACCGCCTTCTTCACACCCTTAGTCACCCTTGCACCATCACCACTCTCTCGCCCCATACACGGCACTGTTGCCCGCTCACGCATTGGAGGGAAGGCCGCCGCGGACCCCCTGCTGTTTCAAGCTGGCGTCCTGAGGCCGTCTTGCGCCCCGTCGTGCCTCCCGCCCGTCTGCTGACCTCCGCCAGCTGGGAACCACCCCGACTCCCCAGGGCGCTCCAACCTGGGCGGGCTCTGGCACCGTCGGGCCTCACCGCCGTTCTGGCTGTCCCTAACTGGCCCTGCTGTCCCACTCTGCCACACGCCTGCTCCCTCTTAGCTCAATCCGCTCTTTCCCTGTCCTCTTGCTCTGCCCACCACTCCTCTTCAGAGATCGGCGTGGGGAGCCCCATCCCAGACTGCCCCAGCACTGACTGCCTCCAATTCTGCCCAACGCACCTCCGAGTCCTGAACTAGCAGGCGCTGCTCCCTGATCCTGTCCTCCACCGATAAGGCATCCCACCTGGGGAGCAACGGGGGGCAATACCCCTGTGGCCCTACGTCCTGCATGCGCACCCACGGGGTCCCCCTGTCACACTGGCCGACACACCCCAGAGGCCTCAAAATACGAGCCTGTGGTCCCTTAGACAGGTCTACTGGGGCATCCTCCCACTGGCCCCCAGACTCCTCACAGGCTGCCTCACCCCCATCGCTAACCACCTCAGCAGAGTCAACTACCTGGGGCACTCTGACAAGCCCCCCCTCCCCCAGGAGAGCTAGCTGCTACCCCTTTCCACTCACTACAGAAACGCCGGTGACAAGTGCCCCCCCTTCCCCCCTCCCAGCTGACAACTTCCCTTGCATTACTCGCTCAGGCCCTGTCCCGCGCACTGTCTCCACAAGCCTCCCCACCGCTCCCACTGTTTGTTCCAGGCGCGGAGGCAGGCTCTTACGCCGGCCTCCGGCGCCACTCCCTGCTTCCCCCCGCCCCGTCCCCTACCCGACGCACCTCTCCCCGGCAGTGGTGGCTCGTCCATACACGCCACCACCGCCGCTGAAACGCCCGCAGAAGCCGCCCCTGGGGCACGCCTGGTCTAGTACCCCGGGCCGGAGGAGATCCTCCCAGCCGCCCCGACCCAGCACCCTAAGCGCCTCCCTCACCTGTTCCGCCGAGACCTCCGACATAGCGACACCGCCTCCTCTACGAACGTTGCACACTACACCGCCGTGCTAGAAAGTACTGTTGGTGTGAGCGTAGTAATGGTAGCCAACTATATGGCACATCTCTGCAATTTTGGGTGTATGCAAGCTGGTTTAGCTAATGCATTCAGTCGTAAGTTTCTGTATATTGCCACCATAGCATTCGTTACCATTTGGGTTTCTTGCTGGCCTATAGGCATCTACTGAGTGCAAATTTAGCAAGAGAAGTAGCAAACTGCTTTCTGTGTTTACATCAACACAGCATAAGCACAGAAATCCTGAGCCGGCCACGAACAATACATACTGCTGTGCATCTGTGGCAAATGAGTCATACCATTATAAATCTCTGCAATCAATGGCAGAGCTGTACTCACCCCACAAATCCCAGAAACATGGGGGTGGAGGGGCTCAACTAGGCTGGGCAGGCAGACGGGACTCGATGTCCTGGATACTGCAACGTGGTGGGTGCCTGATTTGAAGCTTCCGGTTCTCTCGGATTTCTTGCTGTGTGCGGTGTCACCTTCATGCACCGGAGCGCATGATCAAGACTGACCCACCCATAAGGACGCACTTCTGGTCCACCCGAAAGTGCGTTGATATGGGTGCGTCTATCGTGATCCTGAGGCTGCCCAAAGGGGGAGAAGGGGGCTATCAAGCCCTCCGGGGACTTGGTAGTTCACTATTTAACTCGCCCTCGGATGCCTCAGGGCATGATCGCCACCAACTCTTACATTTAAATGTGTCTGTTGGGGTGGGGTGTTCGCAATGGATTTGTTAATTATGTGCTTAACAGTTTGTGTGTTAAATTATGGTGGCAAATTCCTTTTTAGTCGTCAGAGTGGATGAGGTTGTTAATTCTCCAGTTAGTATTTTTCATGCTTTTGGGCAACCTTATCTCTCAGTTTGGCATGTAAATGCCTTGCATGAACAATTTTGCCCCTAGCGTAGGCCACTGAGGGAGTTGGTAGTTTTGGGAAAACTGAACCTTGAAGGGGTATGAATTGCTGTTTGGGTGGAAAGTTCTGGACTTACAGCGCTACAGTTGTTAGGGCCCAATTTTATATGTGGCACAGTCCTCGTAAATGGCTAACACCCAAGAGCCATTGTAGAGTTAAGGCTAAGAAACGGTAGAGGGTAGTGCCTTCTTAATTGATCCACATCATTGGATAATCCACAACAAACATTTCTCGAGTCAAAATCATTTGTCTGATTTTATTTGTATTTTTTTTGTCATTTTTTGTCAAAAGAGTGCAAATATAAAATATGAAGAGAAAAGAAAACAACAAAAGCCGACACGTGTTTCGCCCTAGTGGCCCATTGACCGTGGACTTTTTCAAGGCGATGTGAGATAATCATCAAGGTCTTCCTATGAATGTCTGTTAATTTGTCTCTGCGGTCTCGGAGAACCTTGAAGGGGAGCTCATGCTTCTGACCCAAGTGTCTCTAACCTAAGAGATCACAAAATGCATTATTAGAGTGCCTGATGAACTGGTATGTACATGAGATACCTTAGATTGGGAGTGATGAGAGGAAAGAGATTATAGCCATTATCTACTAAAATCAATGTAAAGTATTTATCATCAAGCATTGGCATAGCCAATAGGTCTCGCTTTTGGGACCTTATAAATATTTAGTTAAGCAGCACAATAACCTTGGTGCAATAACATCAACTGTTGCATGGCTAAAAACTTATAAGGTCCCAAAAGCGAAACCTATTGGCTATGCCAATGCTTGTTTAGCTAAGGCTACAGAATCCTACGTAAATACCGTTTTGGCTGATTTGTAGAGCATAATAAAATCCTTGACTCCTCATAAAACGGTTTTCGCCCCCGCCACAGTACCGAGTCGGCACTGTTGGCTGTGACCGAGGATATCCGTAGCAGTCTTGATGTTGGGAACTCTGCGGCCTTAATTCTTTTGGATTTAAGTGCCGCTTTTGACACAGTTTCCCATGACATCCTATTATGAAGGTTGCAGGAGATCGGGGTTGGGTGGCCGGCCTTGGCCTGGTTCCGCTCTTTTTTGGAAGGCAGAACTTTTCAAATTGTTGTGCCACCTCACCATTCGCAGGTGTATGCCTTCAAGCATGAGGGTCCCACAGGGTTCGATTTTGAGCCCTGCGCTTTTTAACATCTATGGTCAACCCCTAGCAATGGTAGCAAACAGTAGAGGGTTGTCACTGGTATCATATGCCGATGACACCCAGCTAGTCATTGCCTTCTCTAAAAAGTGCAAAAACAACCTCTTCGAATTTAAAGAGGACTTGTTAGCAATTGCTGACTGGATGACAGCAAACTGCTTGCAGCTTAATGCTGCTAATCGGAAATTCTTGTGTTTGGGAGAGATAGTGATCTTTGGTCAGAATAGTGGTCGCCCGATAAACTCAAACCTGCGCCTCTGCCTAAAGAGGCAGTTAAGAATTTAGGTTTTTGGATAGATAGTGATCTTTCTTTTGATACCCTATCCAAAGCTTTAGCAGGGTCCTGTTTTGGACTCCTAGGATATTTTAAACCAAAAATCCGCCAAACCATCCTTCAGGCTTCAATTCTAGCCAGGTTAGATTATGACAACTCTCTTATCCTATGCCTCCAAAGGATTCAGAATGCTGCAGCACGTGCTTTGTTGGCACTTCCCAAGTCGTGCACGGTGTCTAAGGTTTTGCCTAGGCTTCACTGGCTGCCCGTAGTTAAAAGAATCCAGTTTAAGTCTTTGTGTATGGCCCACAAAATTCTGACTCAACAAGGCTCTCTGATTTTAGCTGATTTGTTAGTCCAGTATGTCCTGAATCGCCCTCTGCGCTTGGCCAACTCGGGCTTGGTTTGCACCCCCCGAGTTCAAAGAGCTATAGCTGGTGGTCTCCCTTTTAAAGTTCTGGCGGCCCACCTATGGAACTCCCTCCCGATTTCCATTAGAGGGCTTCAGAATCATCTGGCTTTTCCAAAGGCTATAAAGACCTGGCTCTTTCCAGCGTAATTTCCATTTTGTTTGAGTGGTCTCTAGGCACTTGTTCTTTGGGTAGCGCTGGGACGCCCCGTCGCTGGGGCAGCTATGCGCTGTATAAATTCGTAAATAAATAAACATTGTAGAGCTGCAACCAGTGCAATACATACTGAGCAAAACAGTGGAAGAGCTCTCAGACGAGTGCATGTATTGGAAAGTAGGGCAGAGTACGCGGAAGGGCATAACCAAGCCGAGCACCAGCAACAACCGCCTCAAGTGCATCCTGCTCAACACCCGCTCCGTCCACAGACATGCTGTCGAACTCTGGAACCTCCTCGACACAACATCACCAGACATCACCTTCCTCACGGAAACCTGGATGAACGCCTCCTCAGCCCCCGACATCGCCATAGCCATCCCGGAGGGCTACAAGATCACCCGGAAGGACCGCATCAACCAAACTGGAGGAGGCATCGCCATCGTCCACAGAAACACCATCCGCATCACGACCAACTCCGACGACACCCTCACCGTCGCCGAACACCTTCACTTCCAGATCCACACAGACCCCAAGACCACCCTCAGAGGCACCCTCATCTACAGACCCCCATGACCACGCACACAATTCAGCGAAGCCATCGCAGACTTCGTCAGTCCACACGCCCTCACCTCCACAGACTACATCCTCCTAGGGGACCTCAACTTCCACCTGGAGAGCAACAAGGACTGCAACACCGCCGCCCTGCTGGACAACCTCGCCAACCTCGGGCTCATGCAACTGGTGAACACCCCCACCCACTACGCCTGCCACACGCTTGACCCCGTCTTCTCCTCCAGCAAGCACATCTCCTTCAGCCACTCCACCGGACTACACTGGACAGACCACAGCTGAGTCCACTTCAACTTCAGGAGAACCACGACCCACCACCACCCGCAACAGGTTTCCCGCAGAAGCTGGAGCAAGATCATCGCCGACCAGTTCACCACCTCCCTCAGCCAGAACCCTCCCACCATCACAACGGACCCCGACGAAGCAGCCCGCAACCTCACACAGTGGCTCACCGACTGCGCCGACGAACTCGCACAACTGAAGAACCCCCCCAGCAGACCCGGCAGCAGGAAAGCCTCGTGGTTTACCAACGACCTCAAAAACTCCAAGAAAACCTGCCGAACCCTCGAGAAAGCTTGGCGCCACGACCAGACAACAGAACGCATGACCGCCCTCAAGAACGCCACCCGCAAACACCACCAGCTGATCCGCACCACCAAGAAGACAGCATTCAAAGAACGACTGGACAACAACACGCACAACAGCAAGGAGCTTTTCAGCATCGTCAAAGAGCTCTCCAACCCCAGCGCCTGCAACAACGACATCACCCCCTCGCAAGACCTCTGCGACTCTCTTGCCTCGTTCTTCCACCGCAAGATCGCCGACCTACACAACAGCTTCGGCGCACTGACCACGCACCCAACCACCGAACCAGCTCCCCCCACCACCACCCTCTGCACCTGGACCCCTGTCAGCACCGAAGACACCACCCGCATGATGAACACCATCCACTCCGGCTCCCCTACCGACCCCTGCCCACACCACATCTTCAACAAAGCTGACTCCATCATCGCACCCCAACTCCGAAACATCATCAACAGCTCCTTCGCATCCGCCACCTTCCCGGAGAGCTGGAAACATGCCGAGCTGAGCGCCCTCCTGAAGAAATCCACCGCGGACCCCACGGACCTCAAGAACTTGCGCCCCATCTCGCTCCTCCCCTTTCCAGCCAAAGTCATCGAGAAAACCGTCAACAGACAACTCTCCGCCTTCCTCGAGACCAACGGTTCCCTTGTCCCCTCACAGTCCGGCTTCCGAGCAAACCACAGCACCGAGACCGCCCTCATCGCAGCCACCGACAACATCAGGTCCCTTCTCGACAACGGGGAAACGGCTGCCCTCATCCTCCTGGACCTCTCAGCAGCCTTTGACACCGTATGCCACCACACCCTGACACAACGCCTCAGCAACACCGGAATCCAAGGAGTGGCACTGCTGTGGATCATCTCGTTCCTCGCCGAAAGAACCCAGAGAGTCCGCCTCCCCCCGTTCCGATCCGCGGCCACCGAAGTCATATGCGGCGTCCCGCAAGGATCCTCACTCAGCCCCACCCTCTTCAACATCTACATGAGCCCTCTTGCAGCCATCGCCCGCCAACACAACCTCAACATCATCTCCTATGCCGACGACACCCAGCTGATCTTCTCCCTCACCAACGACCCCGCCACCACCAAAGCCAACCACCAGGAAGGAATGAGAGACATCGCAGAATGGATGAAGAGCAGCCGTCTGACACTGAACTCAGACAAGACGGAAGTCCTCAGCCTCGGACCATCTCCCTCCGCCTGGGACGACTCCTGGTGGCCCCCTGCCCTGGGCAGCGCACCCAAGCCAACGGACCATGCACGCAACCTGGGCTTCATCCTGGACTCCGCCCTCACGAGGACCAAGCAAGTGAACGCCGTCTCATCGTCCTGCTTCAACACCCTGCGCATGCTCCGAAAGATCTTCCGATGGATCCCCACTGAAACCAGGAAGACGGTCACCCAGGCCCTCGTGACCACCCACCTGGACTACGGGAACACCCTCTACGCTGGAACCTCAGCCAAACTCCAGAAAAGACTCCAGCGTATTCAGAACGCCTCAGCACGACTCATCCTGGACATCCCTCGCCGCAACCACATCTCTGCCCACCTGAAAGACCTTCACTGGCTCCCCGTCAACAAAAGGATCACGTTCAGACTCCTCACCCACGCACACAAGGCTCTCCACGACATGGGCCCGAAGCACCTCAACAGCCGCCTCACATTCTACACACTCACCTGCCAGCTCCGATCCCCCAGCCTCGCCCTCACCTCCGTCCCATGATTCCGGAAATCTACCGTCGGAGGAAGATCCTTCTCCTACCTGGCAGCCAAGACATGGAACTCCCTCCCCACCCTCCTACAGATGACCCAGGACCATCTCTCCTTCAGGAAACAACTCAAGACCTGGCTGTTCGAGCAGTAGCACCCCCCCCCCCCCCCTCAGCGCTTGAGACCCTTACGGGTGAGTAGCGCGCTTTACAAATTTGTTGATTGATAACCGCCGGAATAATATACGCATAGTCAGGCTGGCAGACGGAATAGAGGGCACCGACATGCTGGCATTCCTGGAATCATGGCTTCACAAGAAAGTGGCCCCGGAGGGCCTCTCTACCTTCTACACCTTGGAGAGAGCCCACAGGGTCCCTGCTCGACCGCCTGCACCTGGCTGACCGCCGCGACCCGTGGTGGCATGGCTCCTGCACTTCCGTGATAGGGATACCCTGCTACAGAAGGCACGCTTAGACGTACCCTTTATGATTAATAACATCAGGGTGTCAATCTTCCCAGATTACACTCCGGAGGTGCAGCGAAGAAGGGCCTCCTTCTTGGGGGTGGAGAAGGCCTTGCGCAAGGAGGGTTAGCAATATTCCCCTTATGTTCCAGGCCAAACTTCGCATGATGTTAGACGGGAAGTCCCACTTCTGTGAAGATCCTGAGAGAGCATGGGAATGGATTGAAGCCTATAAGTCAGGATGGCCCTTCATGAGTCTGAACCGCTCCAATGGGAGCCAAAACCCTCTCCCCAAAAGGAAGACTCGTAAGAGACTCAAAAGAAAAATGATCATCCGCCCGAATCCATCACAAACAGACAGAGCGAAGCAGCCCTACAGGCAGATATCATGCACCCCAGGGGGTCTCTGCCTGAAGAATGCTCACTCTCTGGGAGGGTGACTGAGGGATCAGATTCAGACTCTTCCCACACAGACAGCGCCCAATTGCCGGTCATAACCCCCAGGGCGGCGGATGATGTTTGGCTTTGTGACCCTGGTATATGGGGCACTATGTGACTGAATATTTGAACGCTTTGCGTCTTTTCACTATGTGCCTGAATATTTGAACGCTTTGCATCGTTTCCCCTTGGGTTGGCATGGATGGCCACAGCTGCTAGGATGAGCCGGCAAGCAGCTACCCCCGTGCAGAGGCCCACACCAGTAATTTGGTTTTGCCCTTCTGTGGAACATGATATATTATTTACAGTTTGGGAGGCTAGCTGTTGCCGAGCTGCTCTTGGGACAGAGAGTTCAGTGCTGTTGCGGCTATGTTTATGTTTGTTGTTGGGGCTTACCCACTTACCGATGTTATAGAATTGGTGGTGATCGGGGGCAGGGTTGAGAAGAGGGTCCAGAGTTGGCATTCTTTACAATGGCACCTTGTTGGACCTGTCAGCCTTAGGGTGGTCTCCCCCTACATTTTTGCCCTTGTGCCTCCCATTTTCACCGTACCTTTTTGTTGGACTTAGGCCCCTAAAACATTGTGAAGCTGGCATATCTGCCACAAGCCCTTGCTACTGCAGTGAGGCTTAACCCTCCCTAGGCTAACATTGGGAACCCCCCTTATGGGATAATTTCTGACGGGGACCTAATAAGTCTGTCATGTTTGGTCTTGTTGCACTCGGGGCAGTGAACCCCTTCCAATGATATATGGGGTTTGGGCACTACTACTTTAGAAATCCCACTTTTAGAAAGTGGACCTTTTCCTGCCTACGCATTGTCTGCGCACTGTCGACTCCCCCCTCCCCTCTGCATACTGATAGCCTGCCTGGGTTGGGAGGTGGGAGTGGTGATTCACACCTTCTCCCCTGGAATGGGCTGTGACCGGCTGCCCACTGTAGCCTTAACGGCCCTGTCTTTCGTCACTGTGACAGCCAGGTCAGGGAAGGCAGGGAACATCCCAGAACTTACTGGACTCTTCCAGAAGCCCCTACTCCCAGACCCTTCCAGAGACTTCTACCCCCTTCTAGGAACTAGACTGTAGGGTATATAAGGGAGGGTCCTGGCCTCACATCGTTGTTACACGGCTGGATCAAGACGGAGCTCTGCTGGAGCACAGATTGCTAATCTAGGAGGATTGCCTCCCTGCTGGAGCTGACTGTTCCTAGGAACTGCTGCCCTGTTGTGGCTGAGCTGCCCTGCTGCCTGCTGATCTGGCCCAGCCAAGAGGAGACTGAAGCACCATCTCCAGAGTGTCTCCACAGCGCACTGACTGCCCTTCCCGACTATTGGGGAAATACAAGGACACTAAGGGCTTTTTAAAACTGCCTCTGCACTCCTAAACTGCTTCTGCGCTTTGAAAACTGCATCTGTCCAGAGGATCTCCAAAGCCACAAAGACTGTCAGGACTGTCGCTGCAACGGTGTGCACAAGGGTATCTGCACCTCATTGAGGGATTTGTGGGGAAAACTGCAACATTGAAACGTGCACGAAGCCGCTTTCACCGCCGCCGGCCCGGGGCCCGACTGCGCTGTGCAGTTTTGTGAAGCGCTGTGCAGAGAAGCGCTATTTCCCTCCAGAGTCACCGCCGCCGGCCCGGCACTTAAATTGCTGGAATCTAATGCGCGCTGCCAAGGGACGCGCTGTTTGCCCCCCGTGAACACCGCTGCCGGCCACGAGTCTACAACCGAACTGAGTGGGGAATCCCAGGCACGTCATCGGGAGAGCCGTGCTGGGATTGGTGCTGGCGTCAAGGGTTGCCCCGCAACAAGGGAGCATCCTAGCAGAAGCCGCGCCTGGATTGGTGCAACAAGGAGCATCACCAAGGAAGCTGCGCTGAGATCCCAGAAGCGCGAGGCTTCACGCTCCGTCCCCACGATCTACTGACGCCATGAGGAAGAGCGCTGTCTCACTAGAAATCACCGTGACTGTCCCCCGACTTCACTGTGCCCTGATTACGCTGTCTGTGGGACGGGGAGCGCTACAGAGATCAAAGGAGCCTCGCGCCGGTGTCTGTCTCCTCCCCCCCCTCAGGTAACCGCTCGCAGTTGCATGTGGAGTTACCAACCAAAGTGTTGCCGCGGGCGGGGTGCGGCCTTGTTACGTTTACTGTATTGTCCATTCATGGACACCGTTCAGCTGCGCGTTGCAGTGTCCCTGCGCGGACACCATACCTTCAGTGAGGTCACCAGCTGTTAACTGTCAGGCTGACAGTTGACAGCTGATCGCCGATCTGACCAGATGTTCATAGCTCCGATTGCTGTAGGAGCATGTGTTGGCGTATATAATTAAAAGAACTCATACTAACCACTTTGTGTCGGAGTTCTTAACAAAGTGGCGACGAGCGCCAACACGGAACCCACGGACTTTGATATAAATAATTTATTATTAAAAGTCAGTCGGATGGAAGTTCAAGCAGAAGAAAAGAAATAAAACAATTCTGAGGATGCAAGGTAAAAGAAGTGTTGAATGAATTCACGGAAGAGTATACCAAGTTTTGAAGAAAGAAACGAAGAAATACGTCAGTGAATTCAACAAATTTCAATCTACTCATCGAACTACGCCTCGTTGATAAAGTAAATAAGGTATTTACTACTTCATAGAACGTAATTTTACAAGAAAAAAGAAACATTTGTGCAGAGCAAGTAGAAGTGAGGAAATATACCAAATGTCAAACCAACGGAATTCACCGTTAATCATCAGCTGCAACCTACGTCACCGCGTAAGTGACGTCATCGACGTGTCAGCCATTTTAAATGTAGACTCTCTTCAAAAAAAAGTTTGCAGTCTAGTTTATAATCAGACGTCACCGGCGCCATTTAAAAACAAAAACGTAAAAGAAATACATTTGTGTTACCAGCGCACCATAAACGATCGACGGCACGCTTCGGAGGAAAAATGTGAGCACTAAGCGGATCATCCTAAAGAGTAAGACTACACTCCGCAGCTGTGTTTTGATTATTTAAAAAAATAACATAAGCCTTTGTTGTACCATATTGCCACCGGCAAAGACCTGGGATGTCTATTGAGTAGGATACACAAGTATAAACAACACATGAGTTCTAAAAGGCAATTCATTGGTGCGCATGCGAATACTTATTAATATTTTAGTTAATCTTACCAGTCAAGTCAAAAATAAATTAAGTGAACACTTTCACAGAATTATTCTTGGTGTAACTAAAACTACATATAACAAGCAAGTCTAGTGACCACCATGGCTTCTGGTTGTGTGTGGAACCTGTCACCACCAGAAAGTTTCTTACGTGCAGGGGGAGAGCCTGCTCTCAAGTGAGAGGAATGGAGAGAATATTTTTTAAATTATATCTCCACATTAGAAGAGGATGAAGAGGTGAAAGCAGAAAGGAAGTATAAAATGCTCATGCATTGTTTAGGAGCAGGAGGAATAAAAGTATACAATGCCATCAACAAGAAAATCAGAGCAGAAAATGAAGGTGACATGTTCACTAATGCAATTGATGATCTCAACACATATTATAAACCAACAGTTTGTGTTGGAGTTGACCGTTATAAATTCTTCCATAGGAAACAAGGAGAAAATGAATCAATTGATGATTATGTGTCTGCACTAAAAAATCTGGCTATAAATTGTCGTTTTGGAGCTCTTCATGATGAGTTCATTCGAGATCAAATAGTGATGCAGGGTTCAAACTCTAATATACAAGATAATTTAAGGGTGAATACCCCTACAAAACATAATTGACATAGCAAGGAAGGCCGAACTAACTGGACGATGTGCTAAAGCGGTTCTTTCAGAGACTAAAGAGAAGAAAGAAGATGACACTGTAAGCAGAGTGACAGACAAGAAAAACTTTAACAGGCAACATTTGAATCAAAGAAACTACAAATCAACTTATAAGAGAAATGAAACAAAGAACTGGGGCCACTGTTACCGGTGCCTGAGCGCATCACATTTAGCGAATGACCCCAAATGTCCTGCAAGAGAAGTAAAGTGCACACATTGTGGAGTAAAAGGACATTACATCAAAGCCTGTAATAAAAGGAAACCACAAATGATCAAGGTGGTTGAATACAATGATGACTTTAATGGGAATGACACAGACACTGATGACATTAACATGTTTATACTAAATATAGATGACGAACAAGATGACAGTGTCAACAAAATAAGCACAACAAAGTCAATTACTAAAACAAAGAAACCCATATGCTGTATGTCAATAGGGGGTGTAAACATTGACATTGTTGCAGACTCAGGGTCACCTTACACAATAGTTAACAAGGATGTTTGGAAAGAAAAATTCGTACAAACACTGGAAAGTGAGCTAAAAAAACAGACATAAAAATTAGATCGTTCACAGGTGAGCCCATAGATGTTTGCGGATATAAAAAATTGAATTTTATTTACAAAGGGCATGAAGCAGAAGGCAATCTATATGTTTCAAAAGTGGGACCATCAGTACTAGGATGGATGGATCAGGGCAATCTGGGCATCATCCTAGACCCAAGCAAAGTGGAACCGGTGTTATGCCTATTCGATAACAAAGATTATGCTGATTCTCTACTTAAAAAATATCCCAAGGTATTTAGTGGAGCAGTGGGTGAGTTAAAAGGATATCAACATAGAATCAAACTTAAACCTGTGACAACTCCCGTAGTACACAAAGCAAGGAACATCCCATTTGCAATCAAAGATGATGTAAAGACCCAGTTAGACCAACTCATGGAAGAAGGAATAATTGAAAAAGTTGATGCATCTGAATGGGTCGCTCCACTTGTCGTAGCAAAGCAGCCCAACGGCAAGTTGAGGCTCTGTGTTGACTTGCGTGATTTAAATCAGAACATTATTGTGGAGCAGTACCCGCTACCGAAAATTAATGAAAGGTTGGCTTCTACTAAGGGTGTCAAGTGGTTCTCTACAATTGATCTAAAATCTGCATATCACCAGGTACCCCTGCATCGCGACAGCAAATCCCTAACTACATTCATCACACCTTATGGGTGTTTTAGATTTACTAGAGTGTCATTCGGTTTAGCCTCTGCGGCTGCAATGTTCCAGAGACTCATGAATAACATTTTCGAGGGAGTACTCAGAATTCTGCTCTTCCAGGACGACATCTTAATTATGGGTAAAACTAAGGAAGAGCATGATTGTAGAGTTGAACAAGTGTTGGGAATACTTAACAGAAAAGGTCTTACCGCAGAGCATGCAAAATGCAAGTTCGCAAGCAGTTCTGTGAATTATCTTGGGCATCAAATAACGGGCAATGGTATCAGTCCAAACAAAGAACTCATACAGGCAATAAAAGACTCACCTGTGCCAGCAAACAAGGATGAGTTGAGATCCTTCCTGGGATTGGTAGAGTTCTACTCGAAGTTTATCAGGAATTTCGCACTAAAAACGTACGCACTAAGACAGCAGTTAAAATTGATGAACAAGTTTGAATGGACCAAAGAATGCGAAGAAGCTTTCCAGAACTTAAAGGCAGACGTGTGCACAGCTTTACCCCTACAAGGCTATGACCCTGCATTACAAAATTACGTAACAACAGACGCAAGTAATAAGGGGTTAGGCGCAGTTCTCACTCAAAAAGACTCCAAAGGGGTCGAATACACGGTAGCTTTTGCCTCACGCTCGCTTACACAAGCAGAAGAGAAATTTTCAGTAATTGAAAGGGAGGCGCTAGCTTGTGTGTGGGCCTTGGAGCACTTCAGGCAATACATTTGGGACAGAATGGTAAATTTGTGCACTGATCATAAACCATTAACTAAAGTACTCACAACAAAAGGTTTATACAATGCTTCGCCTAGATTGGCTAGGCTGTCAGTACGCCTATTTGATTTTGTGTACAAAGTACAATATGTTCCTGGCGTGAAAAACTTAGTTGCGGACTACCTAAGCAGGATGCCCGTCAAAACAAATGACCTTGATCACAACTAAATAGATGAACCGTGTATAGCAAATGTCCTAGAACAAACCTGCGGAATTAATAAAGAAGAGTGGTTCTTTGAACAGGAAAAGGATGACATTATCAGTCAAGTATTAAAGAAAATTAATGAGGGGTGGTCTGGAAAAAATAAATTACCTGTACCACTTAAGCACTTCTGGGAAGACAAGGATGAATTGTCCCTAGAAAATGGATTCCTTTTAAGATGTGGGAGATTTTTACCACCAAAGTCCATACAATCTAAGATACTTAGAATATGCCATGAAGGACACCTTGGGATCGCAAAGACTAAAAACAGGATCCAGAATATGTATTGGTGGCCAGGGGTCAGTCTTGATGTTGAAAGAACAGTAAGAGAATGTAATTTGTACATGAATGCTGACAAAACACAGGTAGCGTTTAGACCGCCATTGCATCCAATTTCATGCCCCTCAATGCCCTGGGAGAGAATAGGTATTGACATAATGGTACCAGTGTCTGAAGATCTTGAACAATGGTATTTGATTGTAATCATAGATCACTTCACCAAGTGGCCAGAAGTTAAAATTACAAACAATCCAGATGCACAAAGTTTAGTAAAATTCATGGATGAAACTTTCGCACGAGAAGGCCTCCCCAAACAGATTGTAAGCGACAATGGTGCGCAATTCACTTCAGAAGTATTTAAAAATTATATTCTCAGACACATCATCAATCATAAGACAACATCAGTCTACCATCCCGCAGGGAATGGTGCTGTCGAAAGATTCAACAGAGTCTTAAAAGGCACTATCAAGCTTGCAATGAATAGTAACCTCAAGTGGAAGCAAGAAATTTTAAGACCGGTGTGGGCGTACAGAATCCCACCTTGTGAAACGACATGAAGAACCAGGCTGAATTAGGCCTGGCGGTGCAGGGTACGCCTGAAATCTTCTGAGTTCGCCTGTTTAATTGTACAGAGACACGGAACACTCTGTTGGCATAGGAACTTCAATTTATTAGCTGCAGCTAGGTACAGTTGTCCTAGAAGTACATCAGTGGTAGGTTCTCAGGAGACTGCCCCTTCAATCCGTGGCTCACAATCTTTTATAGCGCTTAAATCCCCTAAAGCAACAACGCCCTCAATGTGCAAAAAAAACCCATGTCATCCACTAGCAAACATTCCTTTTACAAGATACAGGATAACAGGTAATAGAAATTCCTTCCCTAGGGTCGTGTTCTCTACCTGACCCTATAGGCCAGGTGGCATGAGCATTCCTAAGTTTAATTAATTTACAACAGGACGTGTTTGCGTGATGCAGGTGGTGATTCGTAAAACAAAGGGAAGGCAGAGAAGGATCACCAAGGGTCAATAGATGGTTATCACGGAAATTAGTTGCTTCGAGCCGGGTCCCAGAATGTACCTTGCTCAGAGCACAAGGAAAAAAGTCATTTAACATGTTACAGTTCAGAGTACGAAGAAACGCTACGAAGGTCGTCGGTGCCTGAGTGAGGGCAACATCACAATGGTGTCAATATGCAAGATGGAGCCGTAATCAAATTTCCTCAGACAGGACATAGTCCATTTGAACTGATGCGGGGAAGAACACCTCTTTCAAAGGACAATGTTGGCTCGATTAAAGCAGCCAAAAGAGTACATTGGTCTGCTAGACAAGTCAAGGAGAGACTTACACAGTCCCAGCTCAAAACAAAGAAAATCTACGACGAAAAACATGGATGTAAATATGTGGAACTCAAGGTGGGAGACATGGTCAAAGTGAGGAGAAGTGGTCACGTGGCTAAGACACAAAACAGATATACCTCTCCATTGACCGTTCGTAATGTGTTTTGCAATTCAGCACTCCTGAGTGATGGTAGAGTGTGGCACTTCTCCGCCCTTTCTGCATACAAAAATCCAACAATAGAAAAAGATGACACCGTGCAGTCAGAATCCACGAAGAACTCTCTGCCGACAACCAAAAGCAACAGGACCACTAATTACTCCTCAGACTGTGAGTCTGACTATGAGTTCCCTGCACCATCTGCCACGGCTGAGTGCAACAAATCTAGATCCATCCTTATGCCCGCTACTGTAACTATCAATCAGACTAATGCTACGAGAGCCAGGTGTATGTTGCCGCCTACGCCGTCAAGTAATACATCACCGCTAAGTTACCGGAGCCGAGCTGGAAGGTTGTTGGGTCCACCGGTGAAACGAAAAGACTATGGGGCATATTAACAAGCCAGGCGATAAAATTATCTCCGCTTTAGCGGCAGAAAACTGCCGCTAAAACGGCGATAATGGGCTTGATAATATGCTCTATGGAATTCCAATTGAAACCCATGTTAGATGTGAAGGACATCTAACATGGGCTTCAATTGGAATTCCTTAGAGCATATTATCAAGCCCATTATCGCCGTTTTAGCGGCAGATTTCTGCCGCTAAAGCGGCGATAATTTTATCGCCTGGCTTGTTAATATGCCCCAAGTCTGTGAATGATTTTCACAGTACCTAGGAATGGAACTTCCAAACTATCGTTACATTGTCATTTTGTTTCTCATTTGTAAAAGGGGAAGATGTGTTACGTTTACTGTATTGTCCATTCATGGACACCGTTCAGCTGCGCGTTGCAGTGTCCCTGCGCGGACACCATACCTTCAGTGAGGTCACCAGCTGTTAACTGTCAGGCTGACAGTTGACAGCTGATCGCCGATCTGACCAGATGTTCATAGCTCCGATTGCTGTAGGAGCATGTGTTGGCGTATATAATTAAAAGAACTCATACTAACCACTTTGTGTGGGTGTGGTGTCCCTTTAGTGAGTGCTTTTACTGTGTCACTGTCGGTGTGTGTTGCACAAATACTTTACACATTGCCTCTTGAGTTACGCCTTCCTGCTCTGCGCCAAGCTACCCTGTCGGAAACAGTGGTCCCTACATGGACTAGGGTGCATACCCCTGCCAACTAGAGACCCCGGGTTCTAACACACCTACATTCCATACATTAAAATTCATATCCGGGAATATAGGGGGATGGGGACTGCGACCAATATTTACAAAGAAGGGGGGGTACAGATCGCTTTCCTGCAGGAGACACATCTTATTGTTGGCGAGATAGAAAAACTACTTAGGCTCTGGAGAGGGCAGGTATACGCAACATCCTATTCTGCTTATACCAGAGGCGCAGTAATTTGGATTCGAGCAGGCGTACCTTTTGAGCGAATACATACACTGATGGACAAAGATGGCAGGTATGTGCTCCTGAAAGGGAGATTACTTGGACGTGTAATCCTGTTGGGTAGTATATACGCCCCTAATCAGGATCAGACGATCTACTTACACAGCCTCTCCCCTCACATGGCTGCGATGGCAGCCGATGACATGCTTCTGGGTGGGCATTATAACTGCGTAACAGATGTTAACCTGGATTGCTCAAACCCTCCCTTGCCAGGAGCTCAGATGTACCGCACAGCAGTGTGGTTTCGGGACTGTATCGCCCATTGGGGACCGATGGACATATGGAGGACACAACATTTCAATGATGAAGACTATTCCTATTTTTCCACTTTACACCAGTTACACACGCAAATAGACAAGTTCCTCTGTGTGCCCGAGCTTGGACAAGTGATTACACACGCAGAATACCTTGGACGCACTTTGTCAGACCATAGCCACTTACTACTGACTATGCAACTGGAGGGAAGACACCCCCTGGTCCCACTGTGGCACTTTGACACAAATATGCTAGGAGACAGCTGCTTTAGAGAAACTTTGGGATCATCTATAGATGCATATTTTGACATTAACACACACAGAGCGACTACAGCACTGACAGAAGCCTTTAAAGTGGTGACAAGAGTTTCTGTCTGGGACAATCCGTGGGAGCACAGCGCAAACTGCACCTAGAAGTCAGACAGTTAGAAGATCAACTACATGGCTTGGATAATACACAAGGGCAGGACGAGACACAACATCAATGCCTGAAAGACACACAAGAGCTGTACCAAGAAGCTCTTGAGAAATTGAGATGCTATCAGGTACATGCATCAATGTAGGCTTTTGCGTTTCCTTAATTGCGATTATCAAGGAATCGCAATTAAGGAATCGCAAAAGCCTATGCATGTAGGAATCACTATAAAATTAGTGATTCCCAAAGATTCCTTAATTGTGACCTCATTAAGGAATGACTTCCCATTCATTCCTATAGGCCTACAGGCCCATAGAAATGAATGGGAGATTGCATGCACGATTTGCGAGTACCAATAGCTACTCGCAAATTGCGCATACAATTTCAAGGGTGCAAGGGTGTCAAAAGGACACCCTGTTGCACCCCTGAAATTGATCTGCGCACACATGTGCCCCAAGGGCATGTGTGTTGTCTAACCTGCACCTATTAGCAAAATCGCAATTTGCGATTCCATCATGCATTGCATTTAAAGAATTGCAATTTGCAATTCCTTCAATGCTATCGCAATTTGAGAAATCTCAATAATTTGCGATTTCTTAAATTGCGAGGTGGTGACAGGTTAATGCATCACAGAAACCCTTTTTGCGGGCGCAAGCGGCCGATTTTTGCAAATCACACCGCTTGCACTCACAAAAATGGTTGATGCATGTGCCTGTATGACTATAAGGGCTATCTTGCAAGAGTGCAGGAAGAGGAGGGTAAACCGGGACGGGTTTTAGCTTGGCTGGTCAAACCAGAAATCAGAGGCTCCCGATCACTCACATTCGAACCAAAATGGTCCACTCTGTTTATGATCTGGAGGCCATCAATGTCTTCTTCCGCGAGTACTATGCAACACTATACGATGCGCCCCCCATGTGCCTCTCAACTGGCGGATAATCTTTCTATCTCTGACACCACTTAAACGGCTGGACCAACAAGACATGACAGGCCTGGGTGTTCCCATTGACCCTCGCAAAATACAAGTGGCTATTAAAAGCATGGCCAAGGGCAAAACTCTGGGCCCAGATGTGCTACCAGCAGATTTTTACTCTGCGTATACCCTTAGACTAGTCCCCCGTCTGGCATCTGTCTATTTAGAATCACTGCCACTGGGGCATCTCCCCAACTCTGTTAGGGACGCAGTGGTTGTTCCCCTCCCTAAAACCAAATTAGAAGGCTCACGTGTCCGGGATTATCGCCCTCTCCTCATGCTCAATATGGATTTTTAAATCCTCAGTAAGTTGCTGGCCCAACGTCTGCTCCCACACATGTTCACACTGGTCGACGCAAGCCAGAATAGCTTTATTCCAACGAAAAGCACCTCTCATAATTTACGTCGTCTTTATCATATAGTATACCACCCTACTATGCGGCTTCTCCCCAACGCAGCACTCCTGGCAATAGACCTAGAAAAAGCATTCGATACGATTAGATGGGACTTTCTGTTTGATTGAGAACAGGAAGAGCAGTTCCTTGTCCCTCTCTGAATAAAAAACTTTCTGTTTGATACCATGCGACACATGGGTCTTGGTGAGGAGTGGGTAAAATGGGTTCCGCTGCTCTATGACTGACGTACCACCAGGGTTAGGAAGGGAAGGGTAGTCCCCACGCAATACCATATCTTCCGGGGTACCCAGCAGGGATGCCCCTTGTTGCCACTCCTGTTCGCTTTAGCGATAGACCCACTGGCGGCACTATTCCGCCAGGGAGGCGTTGGGCTGTGGTTAACAGTTGGTGGCCACACGCATAATATTTCGCTGTATGCGGAGGATTTCCTGAAATACCTGGAGGATGCCGTAAGTGGTGCCACTTTGGCACTTGATATCTTGGATAGATACGAGCGGGTTTCCGGACTACGTGTCAATAAAAGTAAGACCTATCTGTTCCCGCTGAAGCCAGATGTTCCCCGCCCAGTGGACCTGCTTATAGATCTTAATTGGGCTCCCCACACTTTAAGTATCTGGGGATCCATATATTTCACTCCCTGGAGGATATGAGAGAAGGAAATCTCAGACACACACTGCGATCTCTTAAAACTTGTGTACCTTTTTTGTGCTCCTTGTGTCTCCCGATCATGGCGAGAATCTCCCTATCAAAGATGGCTATGCTGCCACGCTCACTGTATTTCTTTGTTTATTCATTAGTTGTGCCCCTAGCTGGTTTAGACAACTAGACACCTTAATTAGAGATCTCGTGGGATAAGAGCCAACGGAGAGTGTCCTTTTTAACACTACAGCACCCAGTTGAAGAGGGGTGGCCAGGAGCGCCGAACTCCGAGCACCACTATTTGGCCTGTCAGCTAGAGTGGCTGGCACAATGGATAGAGGGCGTGGGCCCTGATATTTGGCCTGTCAGCTAGAGTGGCTGGCACAATGGATAGAGGGCGTGGGCCCTGATATTCGGCCTGTCAGCTAGAGTGGCTGGCACAATGGATAGAGGGCGTGGGCCCTGATATTCGGCCTGTCAGCTAGAGTGGCTGGCACAATGGATAGAGGGCGTGGGCCCTGATATTTGGCCTGTCAGCTAGAGTGGCTGGCACAATGGATAGAGGGCGTGGGCCCTGATATTTGGCCTGTCAGCTAGAGTGGCTGGCACAATGGATAGAGGGCGTGGGCCCTGATATTTGGCCTGTCAGCTAGAGTGGCTGGCACAATGGATAGAGGGCGTGGGCCCTGATATTTGGCCTGTCAACTAGAGTGGCTGGCACAATGGATAGAGGGCGTGGGCCCTGAGGGCACTGATTTGACTGATACAGGGGACCATACACCCTTGCTATTAGCTCAAATGCTAGACCCGACTGTGGCGATTCCGCTCCAGTCACATTACAATGCTGGAGACGCAGTGTGGCCACACGGGTGAAAACCCCCTGTATGCGCCGGCCCTACCCCTGACAGGCCGACCGCACGGCGCCCCTAGGAGGATATTCACTCCTGAACAAATGTCTCACTGGACTGCGGTGGGGGTGGAGACTGTACAGGATTGCTACCACCGATCAATGCAGGTCCCGATGGGGGGCTTGGTTGAAAGTGCTGGACTGCAACCCGGGCAATTCCTTTGCTACAACGCGCTTATACGCATTTTGTGTAAACTGTGGCATCGTGGACGGGAGGAGCCCGCGACACATGGACTGTTGCAACCCATACATACACGGGGCGGGGCGGCGCGCGTCACCAGGTGATACGGTTCTATATTGCACTGCAACAGCTGTCACACACCCCGCGTCAAAAGCTACGAGACACATGGATGACTGCCCTGAACAGGGAATTGACAGACGGGGAATGGAAAAGGGTACTGGCACATCATAAACAGGTCTCCCGAAACACCAGATTCAAATATATACAGTTTAATTACACACACAGGACGTACATGACACTACTTAGGATTTGGGTTACATTTGGGGGAGAAACACGCAACTGTCAAAGATGCAACTACAGCGATGCTGGTCTCGCTCATATGGTAGGGAGCTGGAGTGAAGTTTCAGAGCAGACGGGGTCAACAGCAGGGCATGCATTCGAACTCACAATGGAGACCTGTGTATTGGGACCATTCCAAGGACCACCCAAACGGAAGGTAGATCTGGCTTTCACCCTAGCCAGAAGGAGAGCAGCATTAGCATGGAAATCAACAATAAGGCCAGACATGGCAGACTGGGAAAGAGATGTGACGCACTGGGCCAGAGCGGAGGAGTGGGCTTTGACTAGGGACGATGCTCGAGGACTGAGACCACATCCTATGGCGGGAACCAGGAGAGCGTTCCAAAGAAGACTGGGAACACCCTGAGGGCCACCATCACACAGAGGAAGACGCTGATGCTAGCTCACACTCAGATAACACGAGCTGTACCAATCTCTAGGAGCAAGAATGACACGAAAAGGGGCCCCTTGAGCTGCAATGCCCCCAGCATACCTTCACTTGACTGGACAGGCGAATAGGTCCGAGACTGTCGGCCTGCCACTGAGCCAAACTTGCCCTCCCTCATGAAATATCACCGAAGATAGCTCACACTGACGCACCACACCACTCAGCTATAGTGACTTGGCTTATTTTAATTTCATTTTTTCACTAATATTATGATAGCTTTACCCTCCTTTTGCGGCATCCCATATTTAAAACACGCTGTGAGACATCTCGTAATAAGCACGACACCCTCTCGCCTGGTAGATTGGACCCATATGTGTGGCATATCGCATATCAAAGCTTGGACCCCCTCCCTGATCATAAAACAACACCAGACTATAACTCCGTGATATAGCCCAGCAAACTGTATGTATAGCACAGTGGTATATAGATCCGTGACCTGAGAACCAATCGATGTTACCTCCTAGTTTGGAGGAGTGCGGAAGAATGTAATGCCTAACTGCAAATGTCTTGCATGCCAAGTATGTACTGTTAAAGACCATGTCTGAATACCCAAAGGACAATAAGAAACATGTTATAAAAAAAGAAGGGTCTCGTAGCAATTTGAGAATTTCTGGATCATCACTGGTTCCTGATCAACCAGAAAGAATACCTGGCACCTTCCCAGGACTTAGTGTTCATAGGAGTGAGGCTCGGGACGGGGCTGCCTGTGGTCTTATGGCGGCCTGGGAATGTTCCCTGCACAGTGCATACTCATGTCCGCTGTGAGAAGGTGGCCTGGTATATGCTGTCCACTAGTTCTAGTGGGTACCCTGTACCAGTCCAAACAACCCCTTATGGTGATAGCTTAAAGACAAACTTTATTGAAAGCTATCCTAGTGGTAGCTGTGGAGAGCAGCCTTCAAACTAAGTCTTGAAGGAATGTAAAGCAGCTTGTTTTACCAGTCTATAATCTATTGAATGACCAAATGAAAGGACAACCACACCTGGTATATATTCAAAATATATGTATTTAAGATAAAACACACCCCTCTAGTCTCTTTATGAGGCTGGAGTTCGAAGTACTTAAGTTACAAGTCAGTATTCAACAGTAAAAGCACCAATACACGTTTTGGCCCTAGGGGCGTACCAAACCATATACCAATAAAGTGGTATAACAACCACGACTGAACTAGACACAAGGCCTAGAGCCTTTAAAAGTGCTTGGGCCCCAAGGGACCACTCAAGGTAGTGACGTAGGGGACCCACAGGGACGAGTGCAGTGTTGGAACACAGGCGCAAATCGCCGTTAACTTCTATGGGGAAAGTCATGGTTGGAAAATTACAAGTTAAGGACACTTAGAGGACGACTACAAGCAAACCCTTTTGGACTTAGAGGTGTCTAGGGCCAACACCCACAGGAGCACCGGAGTACTCGTATTACCTCACCCAGGGAAGCCGGGTGCATAGGTTTCTTTTGGTGTCAGGTCGCGGCGTCATTTTTAATGGAAGCTGACAAAGAAGTGCTGCTGCCGTGAAGAGGAGAAGTGTCCGAAGAGATCCAAGCCTGGATCGAGGATGGAAGGAACCTGAAAGCAGAGGGGACAGAGTCTTGGTCACTTACCAGTGACCAGGGGCACGTTAGTCCAATGCCCACAGATGTCGGATGCTTCAGGTGAGTTGACGGGTGTCTTGACTCTTCAGCCACGAGGTCCAGGAGGCGTCGACGACGACCAGGAGCTGGATTCGAGCTGTCCCACGAAGTTTGTCGAGTGCTGCGGTGTCGGTGACCAGAATGGACCCAACAAGCCTTGCCAACGCCAAGTCAAGTGGAAATAGAAGAAAGACGTCGGTGCAGACCAGCAAGGTCTGGGGGACTCACCCAGCGAGGGTAAGTCTGGGCACGTCTGGAGCAACCAGGAAAGCCCAAGCAGAAAAGGAGTTGCCTTCGTGGGGACCCACTAGCCAATGGGCTAGCGATCGCGAAGGAGCCTCAAGAAATCGCACTGGAAACTTGCCCACGGGTCACTCGTGGAGTGGAGGCTAGAGATCTTTGGTGCAGTCAGTGCTCAAGGCTGGGGCTACTCGGAGCCCAAAGCACGACTTCGAGGAAGACCAGGAAGATGATGTACCGGCAAAAGTTCACGGTGTCCAGGGGTCATGGTTCCACATCACCCACAATAGCCACGTGCCTCAGCTTTACTGGTGACTCAGGGTAGCCTCGGGGAAGCCTGGAAATCCACCTCTGGTGATGCAAAGACTTCGGCGTCCGGCGGTAGCTTCAGAGTTGCAGACCGTACAGTTGCTTCTTTGGTGCCTGCCAAGCAGGGGAGTCACTCCTTGACCCAAGGGAGATTTCTTCAGTCTTTTAGTCGAAATAGAAAGTCGAAGGTCCAGGATATATGTTGCAGAGTTTCGTACAGGGTAATCCAAAGTCTCAAGTACTGGGTTCCTATACTTATACAAAGATAGGGGGTTGGACATACTCTGGGCACCCACCTATGGGAGGGTTTGGAAAGAGGGGTGGTTACACCCATTTCCTTTGTCCAGTTTCGCACCAGAGCAGGGGCAGGTAGCCCCGGCAACCGGTTTGAACTGGACTATGCACAGGGACACCAAGTGTGCCCCCAGTGCAGGACTTCAAAGCACCAGAGAGGGCTCCCGCCCAACCCCAATACACATCTGTCTGTCTGGGGAGGTGGTTACACCTCCCTGTGACAGGAAACCTATTGTCCAGACCTCCCCTGCCGGAGTTTTGGTCAGCAGCAGGAGGCCAGACCCGTGTCTAGAAAGTCTTTACCGGTTAGACCAGTGGGTACATATCTCTCCCTCTAGAAAAGGGTGGAATGCTACCCCCCCCCCGCCAGAACTGCCGGGGGCGGGGGGGGCTTGTATTCCAAAGTGTTTGACACCAAACACAACATGTTTCTGTGCAGCCAGTCCAAAGTTAGCATTTACCGCGAGGTTATAATGCACTTAAGAGTATATGGTCAGGCTGCACCTCAAACAGCATCAGAGGAGGTACTCCGAATGCTGCAGAGGGGCTCTGCTCATGCAGGGGCACCATCTCACAGAAAAACCATGCACTCTCCCTTCAGGATTGTTAAGGCCTGCCATAGGAGTGACTTATAGGTTTTATATGTGTGTACAATGGTAGTGATATAGATAGCCTATACCAGAAGTAAGGGGTGCATGCACCACCTTACCCAGGCTGCAGTAGCAGACCTGTGGTGTCATTTTGGAGGGCTTCCCAGGGGTGGCATAATACATGCTGCAGCCCCTGGTAGGCCTCTGGAGTACCTATGCCCTGGAAACATATTATACCATATACTAGAGACTTATAAGGCACTCCAGAATCCAATTAGAGATGTACCTAATGTACATGGAAACCATTTTACAGAGAAAGCAGATGAACTGGGGCCCTGAATAGCAGAATCCCAGTCCAACTAAGTCATAAACCAGCAAAACACCCGGAAAAAAGTGGGGGCAACCATATAGTCAGATTCCACCTTCCTAAATACACTGCTCTGCCTGCCTGAGCTGTGAGCATCTGTCTGTTACAGTGGTTTTGGGATTTTCTCCCAAGTCTCACACTACTCCAGTGTGTGCGTGGAGGTCTTGGCCTACTCACAAGAGGTTCTGGACTTGTCCCTAAGTTAGAGTGGCACAGCAGGTGAATTCCCCATAGCGACAGCTGGACTACTGTCCATGTCATGGGTCTCACGCATGTAGCACGGTGGTGGAAGTATGCTGTGTTTTGTAGTGATTATAACCTGAGCAGGCCTTTTTACCTGTGTCATGTGAGGGGAGCCCACTGGCCCACTCACCCAAAGTTCTGCTGCTCACGGTGAACGTGGAATCACAGCAGCAACATCCGTGGACTTAAGCATCTGCTTCTGTGCTGATGAAATGGTGTCCTGTACAGATTGGTGCATGTGTCAAACAGAGTGACAGGTCTGTGGTTTACAACTTGGAAGCCTTTTTCCTGGATAGCTGCACAAGATGATGGTGACATTGCTTTCCCCGACAGTGGAAGTGTATTGCTGACATTGCTGGGACTGGAGGAAGCGAACCCAAACCCTGAAGTGAAGGAGCCATGTGTTACATCCTGGTGGGTGTAACACGGATTGTGGAAGAGGATTCCACTCTGAGAAGGTGAGTGTGTGGGAGATCCGTGCTGTCAGTAAGATCGCTTTTAAATAAACCTAGCCTTGCTTTTCCTTGTGTAGTGTTTGATTTCTGTGCACCGCGCTTGAGCAGGAGGAAATAAAAGCGCCAGCTCTTCAGGAGGGGTGCGCTGCTGGAAGGGATTGTAGCATTGACTATGGTGCAGGATCCTCCCAACAGAGGCTCGCATTCTAAGCTAGTGATGTGGTCCAATCCCACCTACTGATTTGAGCAGCTTCCTCAGAGGATCCGTAGCACTGATGAAGTCTGTGGAGTGTCCCGGTGCCTGCTCTGTGCCGGTGAACGTGCACTGTGAGGCCGCTGCCCTGTCCGTTCAGGCTTTACGATCTGGTAAAGCTTGAAATCCAGAGGTGTCCACCCAGGGTACCCCCCTACGAGTGTAGAGTGCCTGGCATGTCCCAGATTTGTACACACCCATCAGGAGAGTGAGAGGGACGAGCCAGTGTACAGGACAATCAGTGTATGGGCGAAGGATCAGGGATGAACATAGGATGTGATCACCTACCGCGTTACAGGTAGGGTTTTATATGTGGAGAGGGTATCTCACGCACAACTAGTAGTGGCATGCTTTATTGTACTTGACTTCTGAGTATGTAGATACTAACCGAATGGGCTCAAACACTGGCTAGAAGCTTCTGATAAAAAAACATTATCCAGTATTGGGGTATCTTTCATAGATTCACATGCCTGAATCATCCCCCTTCACCGAGACGGGAGTCCCACGGTAAATTACAAAAGTAGTGCCATAAATAAATAACAGTAGGGCTGAAAGAAAAAAGGCCTAAGGTCTAAATCTTAGACGCCTATCTACATCATTATAGTAAAAAGAAGCAAAAGTTAGCTCCAACCTATCAGCTACCAGCACCCTCTAGAACACTCTCAGCAGTCAGTTCTCCTCAGATTTTCACCGCACGTCGTGTGGAAGGGAGTCTTCCTGAGTGCCTACTCAGTTCTACACTTCATTTCTTCAGGATGTCTGACAAGAAAGCTCTCTTTAAACCCTGCAGGACTTGTGATAAGAAGAGGGTCTATGTTGATGACCAGTATAAGGACTGCATTTACTGCCTTTATCCTAAGGATTGTAGGATCTACCGTACTTTCCCTACTAAGACTCTTAGGGATAGAGAGGCAAGACTGCTTTTATGGCTTAAATCTTCCTCGGCTGAGGAGGTTGACAGAGCCTCAACTTCTAGCAAAATAGCTAGATCCCATGACAGCTCTTCAAGTGAGGGAAGAAAACATCATAAAACTCCCCATGATGTATCTGACCCTTCACAGAGGTCACCTAAGCTTTCCTCTGGGTCAACGCTGTCTACACACTCTACATCGGTCAAGGAATCTAAGAGGCTGTCTACTTCAAAAACCTAGAGTAAAAGCCAGGTTATATCTCTCACGTTGACTCCATCGTCGACGATTTCTGTGACCTCTTCTGCCCCATCTTCGACTGCTGCTGTCTCGGCGACGGCCATTACTTCACCTATTGTGTCTACTAGGATTTCTATCATGACTAAGAAACCTGTTCTTGAAGAATCGTCGACGAGGAAGTCATCGACGAAGTCTCCGTCGACGACCACATTGACGTCCAGCCCATCGACGAAGGTTCCGTCGACGAAACCTCCAACGTCGACGAAGGTACTTTTATCTATGAAGTCTACGTCGTCGACGTCTGCTTTGTCGATGATGTCATCGTCGACGACTGTCCTGTCGACGACCGCATCAGCGAAGATCCCATCGACGACGATCCCGTCAACAACGAAGAGCCCGTCTTCGAAGAGCCCGTCGACGAGGAGCCCGTCAACGAAGAGCCCGTCGGCGATGATCCCATCGATGATGATCCCGTCGACAATGATCCCATCGACGACGAAGCGACCGTCGACGACGACTTTACCAACTCAATCTCAGGTATCAACAATGGTACTCTTGCCTTTACAATCAACACCCATATCATCTGCACCTTTTCAACTTAAAACTTTTCAAAGACAGGATTACGGTAAAATATCTCCACTTTTGCCATCTCACCTTTTGGAAACTTACATTGACGATGAGGACTATGAGGACGAAGACGATGAGGGACCATTTGGCACAGCTCACGATCCTTCGGAGCTTAACATCAAGTGTCAAGACGATGATGACGACGAATACCAGGAACACTATTATCAAGAAGAACTTATGGCTCCATAGCATAGATTTCCTCGTAGGGAGTCGCGCCAGAAGGAAATGAGTCACCTACCTCCAACGCTCATACAGGATCTCCAGGCCATGCTGGCGTACTACCGTCAAAGGTTTCCCCCACAACAGGCTGTCCCAGAAAATCCACCTCCACCAGCGGGGATCCCTGATCCGTTACTTCAGTCTGAGGTTCCTGTTTCGCCGGCTCATCCTTCAGGTCCATCTGAACAGGTGCAACATGACGCTACATCCTCCGAAGAGGAGGTTGAAGAGGGTGAGTTACCTGACAATACTAATGTTACGGATCCCTGGGACGAATATATTATACCGATGCCTTCTCCACCCCTTCCTCTGCCTTCTGATTCTCCCCCTGAGGACATCGGGGGCTGTCATAATTTGATGCAGCGAGCAGCATCTAGATTCCAGTTGCCTGTTACAGTAGAGCAGACAGACTGCTTTTTGCATGATTTCAAGGAAGAGTCTAGGAAGATCACGAGAGCTGTTACTATCATTGATTATATCTGGAATGAAGGGGTTAAGATCATGGAGACACCTGCGTCTATTCCGGCTGTACTTCCTCGCATTGAGAAAAAGTACCGTGCTCCTGCTAACAGTCCATCTTGTCTGATTGGTCATCCACGACCAGATTCCGTAATTTCTCAAGCCGCCCAATAACAATCCAAAAATCCTGCGACGCCTATAACTACACCATCTGATAAGGAAGAACGGAGGCTGGACTATGACCGTCAGATGTGGTCAGATATGGCGGGACTTATTGACCTAATTCCGAGAGACCATAGGCAAGACGAAAGGAAGATTCTGTTGGAGGGAGAACGAGACGCATCTGAAATCATGGATTGCGCAATGGACATTGCGAACACCAACTTTCGTCAGCTTGCTGGTGCTGCAGAGCCAGAGATCGCTTAAAGCCACAACTTTCAGGCCTGAAGTGCAAACGTAGATTTTAGACAAGGCCTATGACGGAGAGTCTTTATTTGGAAAAAACATTGATGAGGTCCTCCTTGCTATCAAAACTGATACGGATACCGCTATATCGTTAGGCACCCTTCAATACAGGCACGGATCTTTCAGAGGTGCAAGAGGACGTGGTTTTGCTTCAAGAGGAGGATACCAAAACCAACAAAATAGGCAGTATCAATCGCAGTATAGACAGCCTTACAACCAGTCATCATACCAGCAATCCTCTTCGACTAGTTTCTCCCGTCAGGATGGTTGAAAACAATCACAGAATCAAGGTTGAGATACCAACAGGAAACAATGATCTATGCAGGGCGCCATCCATATTACCTTCTCTACCCGTGGGTGCGAAAATTTCAGCTTTTGTTCACAAGTGGCAGGAAATTACTTCAGACCGATGGGTTCTAGACCTAGTAACCAGCGGCCACACCCTGGAATTCATCAAAAAGCCACCTACTACTCCGCCCAGTTGTCCCCCTTCCCCTCGTCTTCACTTATTGTTCAAAGAAGCCTTAATGATGCTCTCAAGAATGCAAAAGAGAAGGTTCCATCATCTCAAAGAGGAACCGGTTTCTACTCTCGTTTCTTCCTCATCAAGAAGAAGTCAGGGGAATGGAGCCCGATTCTGGACCTCCACAAGCTCAACAAATGCCTCAAAAAGCAAAGTTTCCAGATGGTCACACTTTCCGAGATCTTACGCTGTCTAAACGAAGGAGACTTTATGGTTTCTCAGGATATGGACGATGCGTATTTCCACATCCCTATCCATCCCAAACATCGCAAATATCTTCACTTCACAGTGGCTGGCGCCCACTATCAGTTCAAGGTGCTCCCGTTTGAGCTGAAATCGGCACCAAGAATCTTCACGAAGTGCTTGGCACCAGTGGCAGCGACATTGAGATCTCGAGGAATACAGGTGTTCCCTTATCTCAACGATTGGCTGCTCAAAGGTCCTTCGGAACAAGCAGCCAAGGATGCCACAACAGCATGTCTCCATCTCTTCTCTGGGGTTGACTCTCAACGAGAGCAAATCGCAGTTGCGTCCACTACAAGTCATTCCTTTTCTCGGGGCAATGCTAGACACGGTCCAGTGCAAAGCATTCTTGTCACATGACCGTAAAATGTGTCTCCAAAAATTAGCAATTTCAATCTCAAGAAGGTCAGTTTCTGTCCGGATGTTTGCTTCACTTCTAGGGATGTGCTCCTCTGTGATAAATCTCATACCCTTGACACGGCTCAAAATGAGACCTCTTCAGGAGGAATTACATCTTCAATGGCAACAAGCCGTGGCCTCGTTCGACGATTTCATCAGGGTCACGTCGCGCATGATAGATTCTCTGCATTGGTGGTCTCAGACAGCGAATTTGGCCCAAGGTCTCACATTCCTACCAACCATTCCAGACTTTGTTTTAACAACTGATGCTTCCATGGAGGAATGGTGAGGTCATCTGCAAGATTTGCAAATTCAAGGAAAATGGTCTCAAGTACACAAGCAACAGCATATCAACAGACTGGAGCTCCGCGCCATCTTTCTTTCTCTGCAAGCGTTCCTCCCAAGGATCGCGGGTTCCTCAGTGCTGGTCCATACCGACAATACGACCAGCATGTATCACATCAACAAACAAGGAGGAACAAAGTCTGCTACGCTCTCGCAGGAAGCTCAGGAATTGTGGGAGTGGGTCACATTCCACAAAATAACCCTGAGAGCCGAACAAGTCAGGGGTCTCCACAATACTCTGGCGGACACACTGAGCAGATCTCAATCGGACTGTCACAAGTGGGAACATGAAGAGAAGCAGGTGAACAGATTTTCCAAGCTTGGGGCAAACCAGCACTGGATCTATTCGCAACGAGGGAGAACAAGAAATGCCAATACTATGCCAGCAGGTTCCCAGCAACAGGGCTCAAGGGGGAATGCCCTGTCCATGCGATGGTCAGGGATTTGTGCATACGCTTTCCCCCCAATACCTTCGATCCTGAAGGTGCTCCGCAAGAGGAAGTTGGAGGGTTGCCGTCTGATTCTGATTGCACCCCGTTGGCCAAGACAGTATTGGTTCCAGGAACTTCTTCAACTGTCTCAGGACAAACCTATTCGCCTTATTCCAACGCCCACGATGTTGTGAAAGGACAGAGGCCAAGTGGTTCATCCGGACCCACCGTCCCTGCACTTGGTCCTTATTTCTTAGAGTTCAAGGACCTTAATATCTCTCAAGACTGTCGTGAGATTTTGGCCAAATCTCGTGCCCAGAGCACAATCAAATCCTATTGCATAAAATGGAAGCAATTTTGCTGTTGATGCGAGGCAAATAATATTCACCCAGTTCAAGCTCCTGCGGAATAAATTCTTCCTTATTTTCTTTCTCTAGCCAAGTCTGGGCTTACCTTTTCATCGGTCAAGGTCCATCTTGCTGCTCTTTCCAGATTCAGAAAATGCGCCAAGCTTCCTTCTCTCTGTTCATCTTCACTTGTCAAACAATTTATGAAAGGGCTTTTCCGAGCTTTCCCTCCAGTGCGAGCACCCCCTCCAGAGTGGGAACTCAATACCGTACTGGCGAAATTAATGAAGCGACCATTTGAGCCGATCAACAAAGCTGATCTCAAATTCCTCACATGGAAGATTGCCATTCTCCTGGCTCTTACTTCTGCAAGAAGGGTTAGTGAAATTCAAGCTTTCACTATCACAGAACCCTTTTTACATTTCACTAAGGACTACGTAACCCTTCGCAAAACAAATCCTAGATTCATCCCTAAAGTACCGTCTCAATTTAACTTGAATGAGCTGGTTAGGTTAAGAACCTTCTTTCCGGATCCATCCACTCCAGCTGAAAGAGCATTACACTCTCTGGATGTTAAGCGCTATTTAAAATTCTACCTACAGAAAACTAAAGACATCAGACGATCCAACCAACTGTTCGTGGCCTATGGTCAACCGACACTTGGGACTGCAGTGACAAAGGCAACAATAGCCAGACGGCTGGCTTCTACGATTCATTTCTGCCATGACAAGGCCAACAAGGCTTTACAGAGGAAAAGCTCATTCTACGAGGACTGTGGCAGCTTCTACAGCATTTTATGATGGAGTGACTCTGGGAAAATATCTGTTGTGCTGCGACATGGAAAAATGTTCACACGTTCACGAAGCATTACTGTCTTCAATCTGCTCAACAAGATGATGCAGCTGTTGGACAGGCGGACCTACGCCATCTCTTTCATTAAGTTCAGATTCAGGTACTTCTTTTCTTTTATATGCTACCACGTTTCATATAACACACATGTTTATATGTTTAAAGAACAGGATATATAGATATATCTGCATGTTAATATTTATGTATTCATGATTTATTTCGGTAATGTCTTTTAATATAGATTTTGATTTCTTAAAGGCTTGGTTATTTTTAAAATTTCTCAACCATTGTGGATGCAATTTGGGAGTTTATGAACACTTGTCTCCCACCATCCTCAAACGACAATACATTTGGCTTACTGCTTGCTACTCTGATTCAGGCATGGGAATCTATGAAAGATACCCCAACACTGGATACGAAAACAAGTTACTTACCTGTAACTACAGTTATCCAGTATTGGTATCTTTCATGGATTCACATGCACCCACCCTCCTCCCCGGCGAGTCAGTTCTTTATGATTTGGTAATCTTACTTCCCACTTGTGCTAAGAAAATCTGAGGAGAACTGACTCTGCTGAGAGTGTTCTAGAGGGTGTTGGTAGTTGATTGGTTGGAGCTAACTTTTGGTTCATTTTACTATAATGATGTAGATAGGCTTCTAAGATTTAGGCCTTAGACCTTTTTTCTTTTAGCCTACTACTGTTATTTATTTATGGCACTACTTTTGTAATTTACTGTGGGACTCCCGCCTCAGCGACGGGGAATGATTCAGGCATGTGAATCTATGAAAGATACCAATACTGGATAACTGTAGTTACAGGTAAGTAACTTGTTTTCTTTTTTGGGATAAGTGCAGGGATCTAGTTTTTGTAAAAATGACTAGGTGTACACCCTAAGATATCTCTTTTTATCCAATGGGTAGCCATGAGATGGTTAAAAGGTAGCGAAACCTAGATGTAATATGAAAAGCAGTGTTTCATACATCCATAAACAAAATAGTTTTGCCTACATGTTTCAGCAGATTTTTTAAAAGCCCAATTGTGTCTCCAGCTTTCTTCAGGGCATATAAATTCCCTGCTTAAATGCAATTATGTGGCATGTACTTTATAATAGAGCCATGAGTCTCTCATACCTGTTTGTTGTTTTCAAATCTTTCATTACCATAATTGTTTTTCTTGTTTCTGGATCATCGGCATGGAGGGAGGAGGCACTGTCCTGTAGTCAAGGGTGCAGTGCCACTGTTGTACCCAAAGCTGCATGCCACTGCCCCGCTGAACCATTCAGACCCGTGAAATAGTAATCCCTGTAGTTAGGAAGAGCTACTTGAGAACCAAATTAAGTGGTAAATGCTGTAATTCTTCTTTGCCCAGGTCAGAGAGGTAAGAGGCCTCTCTGAATGGCAGATATAAGACTTACACCTTCCATACTGTAGCACTATTTTACAGCACATACCCAATCCTGTCCATGGCGCTTTGTGTAAGTGGTGGGTACCGAGGAGGTGGTCTGGTTATGTTCAAGGATCAGTGTCTTTTGGGCTCAGGCCTTCAGCGCTCTGGAAAACTTAATTGCATATTGATAGTTTGAGCCAGAGGTATGTAGTGTCTTTCCTAAGGGCAAAGGAATCTAAAATGTATTCTTTTCCCAGCCAAAGGCATGCTAAAGGCATTCCCCTCTGTGTCCCTCTGCACCTGGACCATGCCCAGCACCAGGAATCCTGGTCCTTTCCCGACCCATGGCTACCCTGCAGCATTTCTCCACACCTTCAATCCCGGCCACTGTTCACTGCACTGCTGCCGCGTCGCACCATACAACACGAAAGGAACCTTCACCTGCCCCATCTGCCACCATACTTGCACCTCCACACCGCCACTCATTACTCTAACACCCACCACGACTGCAACTACAGCCCCCACCTACTCAAGCAGCCTCCACCCACACCACACTCCTCACTCTCATGCATGCTGCTCAGCACCGGCTCGCTCAGCAAACACACCATAGAGATGTGAGATCTGCTGGACTACTGTGCCTTGGACCACCTCTTCCTCACGGAAACATGGCTGACCCCAGCATGGGCACCAGACATCCAAGCCGATGTAAGATCGGGAGACAACACCGCCAACTCAGGAGCACCAAAACGTTAAACTGTAAATCACCGCTAACTTCATCCTCTGCTGCACCCTGGTCTGCCAGCGCCCATGACCCCACACCTAGTTTACCAGCAACCTTAGAGAATTCATCGCTCATGTGTCACATACCTAAACCCTTCCCACACTGCCGGCCACATTCCAGACCCTGTTATTACCTCATTCAATGACTAACAAACCAGTATATGTCACTTGGACCGATCATACCCCCGTCAGCTTCAAAATCAACATCCCCCTACCACAGAAGACAAACCACTACAGGTCTGACCCACTGCTGCTGAAAAAACGGTGTAGAGAAGGATTGAGCTACCACCCTCTCCAAGATCCACCCCAAGCATACAGACATCCTACCAGTAGACATCAAAACCTTCTATGACTGGATAACTACCCACTCTGACTCTCTGGCCCCTCTTAGACAAGGCCAACCAGCAAAAACACAAACTCAGGCCAGGTGGTGCACAGAAGAACTCTGGATCACCAAATGACACTGCAAGCAACTGGAAGGCATATAGAGATTGAGTCAAGAAGCCACAGACAGATACTCCTTCAAATCTGCCCTGAGACGCTACTACAGCTAATCTGGAACACCAAGTGAAGGCCTGAGCAAACCACATCAATGCTAGCTCCAAAAACAGCAAATGTTCATCTGTATTATCAAGGACTTCACCACACCTGCAGCCACCACCAGCAACATCATCCCATCTCAAGAACTGTGCAATGAACTCTCAGTCTTTGTCAGCAGCACAATTGAAGCCATATATGACAACTTCCACCTTCACCCTTACCCCAGCAACCTTGCAGCCAGTCTGCCAATCTCAGATGAAAAACTCACCATGACTGCTTGGAACACCATCACAGCGGATGGAACTGCCACAATGATGAAGTACATCCACTCTCAGGCCCCATCCATCACAACCATGCCCCCACTACGCCTTCAACAAAGGACTCAGCCCCATCAGCAAAGCCCTCCCCCACATCCTCAACTTGTCCAACAACACAGCCACATTACCGGAAGGCGGAAGGACGCAGCTGTAAATGCCCTACTGAAGAAGCCCTCAGCAGACCCTGCTAAACTTGTGCACTACCCCTGCTCCCTACCTAGCAAACATCCCCTAGAAAGCCACCAACAGACACCTCACCAACCACCTCATCAACTACCAGCTCTTCGACCCCTTGCTGTAAGCATTCTGACCCAACCACAGCCCAGAGACAGCTCACATTGCAGCCACAGACAACAGCCAGTTGATTCTAGACCGATGGGAAACTGAGGCCTTCATCCTACTGGATCTCTCAGTGATATTTAACACGGTTTCCCACCCCATCTTGATCAGACGACTGCACGGGCCGGCGATTCAGGGACCGGCACTCTAATGGATCTGCACATTGCTAATAGGAAGAACTTAACAGTCAACCTACCACCTTACTCCTCTTAAGCATGGAAACTTGTTGGAACGGGCACTTTCTGGTTGGCTGAAGGGTTGCACCCAGTCAGGCAGAACCTACTACTCTCATCAAGGGTGGGTGATTACAATCGCTGTTTAACCCGTGCTCACCCTTGGGTAGCTTGGCACTGAGCAGTCAGGCTCAATACAGAGGCAATGTGTAAAGCAAAGGCACAGCAGTCACTTGCAAGAAATACACTGAGCGTCACAAAAGAGACTTCACACAGGATGTATGTAAATAATGGTTATATTCAACACACATATTCAATCATTATAACATGAACATCATATACTTTGGGGGCATAAAACACATTTGGAAATATTATTTGCAGTACTGAGCCCACTTGTATGGTTATGCAATCAATGGTATGCACACTGTGGACAATTCCTAATCTAAACCCCGCCCTCACAGAGAGCGAGCATCCTTATGCGGTGGAGCACACTGCCAACCCCAGGCCCACCCTAGCAGTCCTGATAATTCAGCCCTGCACAGTTATAGGGTACAACCTGGTCACAATGATATCAAACATATGAAACAGAAAATGATCAGCACCCACTATTTCTGAATAGCTCCAATAATCAATTGAAACTGAGATAAACTATTACCATATTGATTGGGTCTCAACAGGTTTTCTAAATCACATTAAACAGATCGCAAATAAATATATAAAGTCGCTTTTGTTGATTTTGAAGTTCTTTATTCTTTGCAAAATTGATCCTCCAAAAGTAGCCAACGTGTTTCCTTCCGTCTTGCGACTTCTTCAGGGCTCCAAAAACACAGATAAATATATACACTTTAAAAACTTGGTATTAACAAAACTCCATTAAAATGCACCAACAAATTTATCAACATTAATGTAAGACTCATTATATACAAAACAACCGAGCGATAGGGGCACGATCTATTCAAATTCACAGAGACAATGAAGTTATCTAAATTTCTTTAAATAATGGTCCATTGATTAATGCCATGCTTGTTTACTACACAACAAGGAACAAACCATGTGATTAGGTTACTTATATCTGCATGGTGTTCTCTAAAGAGAGAGATATGTCATATAGATTTATTTACACAAATGGAATAGCAATTTAAAATCAGCCTCCCTATCTCTTCCTACTTATGCACAATAATAAAATTGTTTCCGCAGGAAGAAAATAGAAAACAAAAAAGCAGGAAAGTTTATATGAAACATCACATTGTACAAAGTAGCCTGTGCTCATCACTTTTTTTGCTAAGAAGAGGGACAGGCATAAATATGTCACATTTAGTAAGTGTTTTCATGATTTTCGGGAGACTAAGAACACATCATGTAACTAATATCAAAATATTGTTTACCGTATTTTTCATTCAACGACTTCCTTGTTTCGAACACATATTTTTTCTTTTTTCTAGTGTTCCAATACAAAAATTGTTCATCTGTAATAGAAGGGTTACTTTTGAGCAATTGATTCAAGGTGTTTCAAGAATAACCCATGAATAGCTGTCTGAGCGTTTTAGAAACATACCTTTACAGTTAGAATATTGATCATCGATCCTAGTCTGCAATCCGGTTTATCTTAAATAAATTCTGACCCATGTCGGCCGCTGCACCTGGTTAACCATAACCAATTGATGAGTATATGTTATAAAGTAATAAAATAGTATTCTCAAACAGTATATATGCATTCCCATTCCCATTTGATTTGATCTTTCTTAATACTCAGTAGTTTGTAAAGTTCATATATTATTTTCAAAAACGTTCCTTTTAGCGACACAAAAGTTAAGCCTAGAACGCCATGGAAACAGTTTTCTTTAAAAACCCACAGCACAACACATGTATTTCTCAGGAAGAAGCCTATACGGGGACAAGAGTAATGTTTTTTGTTTAACAAAGTCCGAAGATGGACCAGTGCACTCATAGATTAGTGCAAACGACAATGTGTCATCATGACTTGTTCTATCGCTGATTGTGTGGTTATCAAATAGTGTTAAACAGTTGAATTAATATACATTTAAAATGAAAATGTCATACAATTATTACATATTTTGGCCGCCATATTTGAAAAAATAGGTGTCCGAAACAAGGAAGTTGTTGAATGAATAATACTGTAAACAATATTTTCATAATAGTTACATGATGTGTTCTTAGTCTCTCGAAAATCATGAAAACGCTTACTTAGCAAAATAAGTGATGAGCACAGACTGCTTTGTACAATATGATGTTTCATATAAACATTTCTGCTTTTTTCTTTCCTATTTTCTTCCTGCAGAAACAATTTCATTATCGGATATAAGTAAGAAGGGATAGGGAGACTGATTTTAAATTGCTATTCCATATGTGTAAACAAATCTATATGACATATCTATCTCTTTAGAGAACACCATGTAGGTATAAGTAACCTAATCACATGGTTTGTTCCTGGTTGTGTAGTAAACAAGCATGCCATTAATCAATGAACCGTTATTTAAAGAAATTGAGATAACTTAATTGTCTCTGTAGATCTGAAAAGATCGCACCCCTAACGCTCGGTTGTTTTGTATATAATAAGACTTGCATTAATGTTTGTAAATTTGTTGGTGCATTTTAATGGAGTTTTGTTAATTCCAAGTTTATAAAGTGTATATATTTATCTGTGTTTTTGTAGCCCTGAAGAAGTCCCAAGATGGGACGAAGCGTGTTGGCTACTTTTGGAGGATCAATTTTGCAAAGAATAAAGAATTTCAAAATTAACAAAAGCAACTTTATATATTTATTCGCGATCTAATGAATGTGGTTTAGAAACCCTGCTGAGACCCAAACAATATTGTAGTAGTTTATCTCAGTTTCAATTGATTATTGGAGCGATTCAGAAATAGTGGGTGCTGATCGTTTTCTGTTTCTGATTGTGTAGATATTCTCCACTGATGGGGGATTAGGAGGCTTTCTCCCCTGATCATAGCACCTCTCAGATACTACCCTTACAGTGTAACAGGTGTGGTATTTAATGTCTAAGGTCTCCTTTGTAAATTGCATGATATCAAAAATATGTACATACATGAGGCCAAAACACTTTTTAGCAGCACCGCGAGCTGGAACCATGCGGGTAAACCCAATGTCAAATGTACCCGTGCTTTTGGCATGAAATCAATGTACAAAGCAGCACCACCGGCCAGTGCCGTGAATCACTGGCGGGCCACAGACTATCACTCCCCCTCACACACACTCACTCCACACCACTATACAATGTGACAGGTATCAGCCCAGTCCATACGGAATGCTCTTACACACATATACACTCAGCACCCTAATGCAGTGCTACTGGTACCCAGCACCTCAATTGATAACACCCTGCACCCTTCCTCCACCCTGTGAGACGTTGGCCTGATATATGCTGTCCACTAGTTAAAGTGGGCACCCTGTATCAGTCCAAACAACCCCTTATGGTGAATAGGTCAAAGACAACCTTTATTGAAAGCTATCCTAGTGGTAGCTATGGAGAGCAGCCTTCAGGCTAAGTCTTGAAGGAATGTAAAGCAGCTTGTTTTACCAGTCTATAATCTCTTGAATGATCAAATGAAAGGACAACCACACCAGGTATATATTTAAAATATATGTATTTAAGATAAAACACACCCCTCTAGTCTCTTTATGGGGCTGGAGTTCAAAGTACTTAATTTACAAGTTAGCAATCAACAGTAATAGCACAAATACACGTTTGGGCCATAGGGGCGTACCAAACCATATACCAATAAAGTGGTATAAGAACCACGACTTAACTAGACACAAGGCCTAGAGCCTGTAGAATTGCTGGGACCCCAAGGAACCACCCAAGGTAGTGACGCCGGGGACCCACGGGGGCCATCTGCAGTGTGTAAACACAACAGCGGGTTCCCGTTAGCTTCTATGGGCAATGTCGCGGTTGGAAATTTAAAGATTAGGGACACTTAGAAATGAGTCAGGACCAAACCCTTTTGGACTTAGGAAGTTCTAGGGCTAGCACCCACGGCATCACCGGAGTACTTGTGTTACCTCACCCAGGGAAGCTGGGTGCATAGGTGTCTTTTGGTGTCGGGTCGCGTCTTCGATTTCAATGGAAGCTGGCGAAGAAGTGCTGCTGCCGTGAAGAGGAGGAGTGTCCGAAGCGATCCAAGCCTGGATCTAGGATGTAAGGAACCTGAAAGCAGAGGGGACAGAGTCTGGGTCACTTACCAGTCACCAAGGGCAGGATGGACCAATGCCCACAGATGTCAGGTGCTTCAGGTGAGTTGACGGGTGTCTTGACTCTTCAGCCACGAGGTCCAAGAGGCGCCGATTACGACAAGGAGCTGGATTCGAGCTGTCCCACGAAGTCTGTCGAGTGCTGCGGTGTCGGCAACCAGATTGGACCCAACAAGCCTTGGCAACGGTAAGTCACTTGAAATAAGAGAAAGGACGTGGATGCAGACCAGGAAGGTCTGTGGGACTCACCCAGCGAGGGTAAGTCGAGGCATGTCTGGAGCAACCAGGAAAGCCCAATCAGAAGAGGAGTTGCCTTCGTGGGGACCTACTAGCCAACGAGCTAGCGATCGCAAAGGAGGCCTTTAGTGGTCGCACTGGAAACTGGCGCATGGGTCACTCGGGGAGTGGAGGCCAGCAATCTTCGGTGCAGGAGATGCTCAAGGCTGGGGCTACTCGGATCCCAAAGCACAACTTCGAGGAAGACCAGGAAGATGATGTTGCTGCAAAAGTTCACGGTGTCCAGGGGTCACGGTTCCACGTCACCCACGATAGCCACGGGCCTCAGCTTTGCTGTGGAGTCAGGGTAGCCTCAGGGAAGTCTGGAAATCCAGCTCTGCTGATGCAAAGACTTCGGCGTCCGGCGGGAGCTTCAGCGATGCAGACCGGTCAGTTGCTTCTTTGGTGCCTGCCAAGCAGGGGAGTCATTCCTTGACCCCAAGGGAGATTTCTTCAGTCTTCTAGTCAAAGTAGAAAGTCGAAGGTCCAGGATACATGTTTCAGAGTTTCGTCCAGGGTAATCTAAAGTCGCAAGGACTGGGTTTCCATACTTATACAAAGTTTGGGGGTTGGACATACTCTAGGGACCTACCTATGGGAGGGTTTGGAAAGAAGGGTGCTTACACCCATTTCCTTTGTCCAGTTACGCACCAGGGCAGGGGCAGGTAGCCCCTGCAACCAGTTTGAACTGGACTATGCACAGGGACACCAAGCGTGCCCCCAGTGCAGGACTTCAAAGCACCAGAGAGTGCTCCCGCCCAGCCCCAATACACATCTGCCTGTCTGGTGATTACACCTCCCTGGGACAGGAAACCTATTGTCCAGGCCTCCTCTGCCGGAGTTTCGGTCAGCAGCAGGAGGCCAGACCCGTGTCTGTGGCAGAGGCATCAATTTTGTGATGCCAGGGCTTTAGAAAGTCCTACCGGGTTAGACCAGTGTGAACATGTCTCTCCCTCTAGAAGGGTAGAATGCTACCCCCGCTGCCAGAACTGGCAGGGGGGATAGTATTACAAAGCGTTTGACACCAAACACGACATGTTTCCGTGCAGCCATCCCATAGTTAGCATTTACCGCGAGGTTATAATGCACTTAAGAGTATATGGTCAGGCTGCACCACAAACAGCATCAGAGGAGGTACTCCGAATGCTGCAAAGGGGCTCTGCTCATGCAGGGGCACCCTCTCACATAAAAACCAAGCACTTTGCTTTCAGGATTGTTAAGGCCTGCCATAGGAGAGACTTATAGGTTTTATATGTGTGTGTAATGGTAGTGATATAGGTAGCCTATACCACAGTAAGGGGTGCAAGCACCACCTTACCCAGGCTGCAGTAGCAAACCTGTGGTGTCATTTTGGAGTGCTTCCCAGGGGTGGCATAATACATGCTTCAGCCCCTGGTAGGCCTCTGAGGTACCTATGCCCTAGATACATAGTATACCATATACTAGGGGCTTATAAGGCACTCCAGAATCCAATTAGAGATGTACCTAATGTACATGGAAACCATTTTAGAGAGGAAGCAGCTAGGCTGGGGTCTTGATTAGCAGGGCCACAGCCAGACTAAGGTCGATAAACAGTGAAACACCAGCAAAAAGTGGGGGTGCCCATGTGAAGCAGATCCTACTCTCCTACACACCCTCTAGTTCATCCCGATTGTCCTTTACCCCGGATAGAAGATAACCAGCCCCGCCTCCCGGATACTAGGCTGGATGCGGCCGAAGTCACACTTAGTCTGGGTCTTCAGGAAGCAGGTGGGGATATGTAGCAGTTTTAATTAGGATGTAGACGTGAACAAGGGGAGCTTAGCAGCCCCTTGGGATGTTCACCCATAGGTCTCAAAACACAAAGGAGTCATAAAGTCTCTTGGCCCACTTCCACACTGTTTCGGAAGCATTCCTTCAACCCATCCAATCTCTCTCGCTACTACCTGGTGTCAAGATGTCTTCAGTAGGGGCCAGGTATGGAAAGGGCAGTTGGTCCAATGCAATGAGGTTTAAAAAGGGAACAACTGATGAATGGTGATTAACACAGGGGAGCCTGTCGATGAGATGTGGCGCCCGACCGGAATGCGTTGATTAGGATCATGCCCAGGCAATCCAGGCAAAGCATCTGATGCGTGTTGGTATGGGTCACACTGACACTTCAAGTCTCAAACAAGAAGAGTTGTAAATTCCGTACCTCCCTGGAAATTAGACACGACCGTTGATCGTTGAGATGAGGTACACCATGCAATTCCTGTCACACACAAAGAAGAGTTGCAAATTCCGTACCTCCCTGGAAATGAGGCACAAAGTCCGGTGCATGATGATAAAGGTTGCACCAGACCAGTCCTGTCACACACACAGGCACAAGTTCAAAAGAGCCACATGAGGAAGAATGAGACACTACTGCTGATACACCCCCGCCTCCCAGGGTCGCACCCGGTGAATCGGACGTCGCACGCAGTGAGCATGCAGTCGGCGAGTCGCATGCAGTACGATCGACGAAACGGGCCACGCAGGGTCCCGCAATCAGTGAATCCACTCACCAGCAACTAGATGCTTATGAGTGTCAGGGTCCCTGCAGTAAATAAACTACACACCTTAGATGCGGGCAAGATTTCTGGGCCTCCGCAGTCGACAATCCGGTCTCCAGACACAAGTCTTAATTCCATGCTGACACCATGCTACCCAACAGGATTCAGTTGCCGATGTGGGCACTTGAGAGGGCACAGCTCTCCAGGTGTCACAAATGAAGAGTGTAGGTTTCTCGCAAGAGAATTTTGATGTCCCTGAGATCTCCGGGAGAACAAGAGGCCAACCGATGAGCCCTTGGAGAACACACTTCAGGGTACCACACTTCAGCAGGTCTCTGTGAGACTCCACCTGGTAGGCTACAGACCTTGGACTCGCTCCACCCACAGCCTACATGCAAGCAACCTCTGGATCATTGTTGATAAGAAACAGGCTAAACATGTCTGCCCAGGTCAATTCCATCACTGCGTTCTGCTTCCACACTTAGAATGCTGATAAAGATATACTGGTGGCTACCAAACAATACCAAGAAGGCCATCAACTTATCATCAGTAGGTGGATAATGGGTCCTCTCTCTACACAGGGATCATCAATCCTCTCACGAGGAGATTGCTGACAATCCAGAATGCAACAGCCAGACTTATCCTTAACCTCCCACGTCAGTCTCATATCACACCACATCACAGCTGCGGGAGCTCCACTGGCTCCCTATGCACAGGTGCGCACATCCTCGCCCACACATATACAGTACTATACACCATGGCCCAGCAGACCTTCACTTTCCTCAACCTTCCAGGCACCTACGCTCAGCCAGCCTATCGCTAGCCTGTGTTCCACATATTCCTTAAAGCAGATCCAGAGGTCGCGCCTTCTCTTACATCGCTCCGAAAGCGTGGAATGACCTCCCATTACGCGTGAGAGCCTCCTCTTCTTGAATTCTGCAAGAAGATGAAGACTTGGCTCTTCCAGTAAGTTTCCCCCCGTTCCCAGAGTATCTCATACCTGCACAGCACCAGGATACCCCCTCAGGTGATGGTGTACTATACAACTACTTATAACATAACATAACAAACATAACCTAATACTGAAAAATAACACCCCTACCATGAATGTCTTCCTCCTATGTGTCATACTAGCAGCCAGGTCCAGCCTCCTGCTATCCCTAGGATGCACACAACTGCGCATCAGGTGCATTGACCCTCTGAGATATTTTCCAGGTTCTCATCCACATCTCCACTCATTCAGTGAGTGCACCGCCTATCATGTGTTCATGAATGCAGTCGTAGGAGGGAAGCTGAGAGGAGTAAGTGCCAGTGTAACAGGAGGAGGCCCTTCGCCCACACACTGCATGTGATAGGAGGTATGTGAGCTCAGATAGGAGCTAGCTGCAATCACAGGGCCCAGTGTCACCACCGTAGAAATAGAACTGCTCGTATAACCCCGCATATAGACCCTTTACAACCGCACTTTATCACCGACGCCTCTGCATATGTGGACGCGGAGTCGGTCTGGTGGGCCGCTGATTCATCGCCCCTGTCTTATCCGCAGTGAGGGCTCCTTCGTCTCATCGCAGAGAGGCAGAGGGGACAGGGGTGGCCAAGAGACCGTGCCACAAGTGAGCACGCCAACCCAGGTGTCTAGCTCGGATCTGGGACTGGCAAGCTATCTCAGAGCCCATAGCTGCCAAAGTTTCAGATTGCTTTGTGTGACATTTTCCCAATTTCAGTGTAATTATGAGTGACATTTCAACCACTGTGAGTGACACTTTCTCGCGAGCAAAATCAAGCAATGAAGATGAGGGAAATATATATATATATATATATATGTGTGTGTGTGTATGTGTGTTTAATTTTATATATATATATGCTGTATATATATATATGTGTGTGTACAGCGACTTTCCATGGACTTTGTGTTCATATATATATTTATATATATATATATATATATATATACTTATATATATTTCAGAAATTACACCCATTTGAGCAACAAGAAACTCTTAGACATTCTTAAACCTGCTGCAAATCGCCAGACTGATCGTAGTTTTGGGAATATGCAATGCATCATTGGTACAGTCAAGTTCTTTCGGCATGGATACATAACTCCTCCTCTATGCGAAATCACTGCAGTAGCGTTAATTTAATAGTACCTTGTCTCTAGTAAAGTCAGAACACTACACTGCTGCACCTAGGTGGGGAAAAATAAAGAAATAATGCAGCTGCCGATGTCCTTGAGAAGGGTGAGTCTCTGTCTGTCGGCTGCATACACTCTCGCTGCTGGACAGCGGCGGTCAGTCTGTCCCCAGTCACGCCGCTGGCGCGGAGCTCTCAATGCAGAACTGGCCCTGCTCGGCTAATATGAGGGGAGCGCCTCCTCTAAACACCCCCTGCTCAGCCTCCCAGACTCAGGACACGTGTTCAAGAAGAGCGCTAGTGTTTCCTGGCGACAGCAACAGCTACTTGGGGCCTGGGCTAGGGCACAGGCTGAGGGAGGAAATAAAAACCAAAGCGCCAAGAAAAGGAAGGGCGCTACACTTACCTACTCACATGGCTCAGTGTAATAGCAATGTATACATGGCAGTTACAGATGGGTTTAAAAAGATATAATTAATAATAACAGTAACTAGACTACCGGCTCTCTCAGGCACTTACTGACCATTCCTCATCATCCCTGGGCAGCTGAGCCCGGTGGGTGGCGCCGTGCTCTGGTGGCCTCCGCTCGCGTGTGATACCGCTGCCAGGGTGCTGTCAATCATGCTGCACCCACTCTCATGCAACTGGCCCCCGGCACTGCCTCGGCGGGAGAATGGGGCAGGCGGGATCCCATCCAGACTGGATCCATCCTTACCCCAGGCGGCGATGGCAGCAGCTCTCAGCCTGGCTTGCCCTGCATTGCTGATAGCAAAAGTCATTGGGGTCACGTCAGAAATCGATCACCTCATCCCCGCCACCCGCTGCAGTGAGAGCGGCGACATCAGGAGGAGCTGCGCATTTTGACGTCAAGAAGCGGGCGGCAGCAGGAGGGGGTCTGTGAGTCACCTGGTCTATTACACTGTCTCACGGTAGTCTACTTCACCTGGGCACTGACTGTGACAATTTAAGTTAGGCCCCAGGTGTATCGGCCCGGAGGTGTGTCTCTACAACTTGGATACATTGTTGCACTACTCGCAGCGATCTAGTCAGCCCCGTTAACCTCTGTCTGCGGGAAGCAGTGCGCACCGCGCTGACACCAATTGCAGCTCAGTCGATCATTGACATTATAGCAGCGCTCCACTTGCCATCGAAGGAGGCGCTATAATGCGTGGCAATGCATTTAAGTGGGGTGATGCGCACGCACCACACTGAAATGCGTTAGACTAACGCCTGATGCGTGGTACTTGGCAGGGCTGCAGAGCCGACCCCAGCATGCCAGACGCTGCCCTTTCCTCGTTGACGCAGTTTTTTACAGAAAAGAGTGAAGCCTCCTGGTAAAGGAAAAAGTGTCGAGGGGAGAGGAGAATGACCCAAATAATGTAAAACACGCTTTTCTGCTTGAAACTTCCACTGAAACAACATTGTGTAAATGTGTCTACAGACTTCACCTGTGTGGCTCTTCTCAGATGTGTCTCATTGAAGGCCTGTGACCGACATCTGTGGTGTGATCACATGTTTAATGCCTCTAGTGGGGTGCTCAGATTCTCCAGAAATAATTTTGTTTTTTAAGCCAGGACAGCGTAGTGAGATTAATTTAACATCTCTTCCTTCCTTACACTTACACATTTTGTTATAGATACGCCAGGCACATTTTTAATCCAAGTAATTCACTTTATTCTCTTGTATGCTTCTACTCCCTACTAAACATAGACACACAGCACGGCCCTTTGCGAAGCCTGGAAGTAAAAGAGATATGTCCAGGGGCTGAACTGCAGATTGTCTGGCCGACCATATTGGGCTTAAATGAAGCATAGCTTTTTTAATTACCTATACTGTGTGCTTCTAGGCAAATGACTTTACTTAATGGTGCCTCATTTTCCTTGACTTTTACATTTAGGAGTCTTATGAATTAACTTGCAAGAAAGTTTGCCCATTTGAAAAAAAACTTACAGACATAGTTTAGCTTACAGCAGTGTGGCTGTATATATAATACCCATCATCATCAAGATAGCTTTATTCGACTGAGCAAGTCATAAAAGCACATACAGATAAAACAAAAGGATTAAAATAGCTCTGCAATACAAACTTTAAGATCACAGTTAAAATCTAAAATCAGTACATTTGTGCAAAAAAGAAGACAGGGCCATCTTTTCAAAAATTACATACTAGAACAAAACTAAGAAATAACACATTGAATGGAATCGATCTCATGCACCAGGATTGGGCTTGAATAAACCCACCTTGCCTAATTTGCCCCTTTATTCGTGTTGGATAGTAGCTGGTTTCATTGGGGACAGCTGCTAGCCCTCTCTAATTAAGAGCGGATCTGCCACATCCACCTTAAAAACTTGGCCACAGGAATTGCATATCTGGGAGATGAATCGGAGTGTAAAATTTGTAGGGCTACTTTATGTAAACGTGTGCCCATATTCTTACAGAGCTGGGCCAGCCAAACTTTCCGCGAGCTTGCGTAAGCACGGCAGGCAAAGAGCACATGGGAATATGATTCTACTTGTTTAATGCAAACAGGGCATTTATTGCCCCTGGTGCAGGACCATTTGGATGAGAAAGACTTCAACGGCACTGTGCCGGATCTAAATTGGAAGTAAAGTTTCCGATCCAAAGTCTTTGTGATTATGTCCCAGTATAGCTCTGGCTCGGGTATGGTTTGATTTGTAAAAAGGCCCCTGTGAGTGAAGATAGGTCATACGATCTAAGTTCTTCATGTGCGACCATTTCCCAGTAAATCTCTTTAATTATGTTTTTTGAGGGGATTAGCGAAGTGGAGGGGAGATCCCACAAGTGTGATAGACCCATTTTATAAAACGTGTCTCTCAAATCTCGCAGCCAGCTTATTTTATGAAATTGATCTAAATTAGTAACATCCTTTAAGCCCTCAGTATATACTGACAATTCCTGTGTTACCCAAAGTCGTCGCCAGTATAGAATCGGGCAAAGCCTAGCATAGTCCTTTAGAGCTTTCCTACCCAGATCATTCCTTAAAGGGAGGGTGGGTGTGCTCTGTGGGAGGCTAGTGATTGCGCGTAAAAACGCGTTTTCTGCAAGTGTGAGCTGGTTCAGGTTTACTAAGCCCCAAAGCTCTGCCCCATAGAGGACTGAGCTCACCACTTTACTATCATAAATTTGAAGAGCCAGGCTAATAGGCTTCCTCAGTGAGGTTTTGACTTCCTTTCTTAGGGTGCCAGCTAGCTGTCGTTGCTTTAATGCCATAGCTTCAATATGAGGCTTCCACCGCATGTCCTTATGAAGTTTGATGCCCAGATAGATAAAAGCGTCCATCTGCTCCAGGGGGAGCCCATCCATCATTATTTTCCCCCTGAAAGATCTATGCTGGTTAAATGCCATAAGCTTTGTCTTTGCGGCATTGATCTTAAGGCCTCTCACAAGACAGAACTCTTCGTAGCGGTTAAGGGCACGCTGCAATCCACTAGGTGTTTTAGAGATTATCAGCGTGTCATCCCCAAACATGAGAATGAGAATTTTCCTACCAGCTAAAACAGGGGCATCAGTGTGAATAGCATCAAGAAAGTTTGCAACACCATTTATAAAAAGAGAAAACAGAGTCTGTGCTAGCACACATCCCTGTTGAACGCCCTTACACGCAGGCAAAGGGTCAGTCCTATTTCCTGCTGCCCCCCACTGTATTAGTGCGTAATTGTCCTTGTGGAGGCGGACAATTAGAGAGAGCAGATCTGGAGGCAGCCCTATCTCCCTTAGGACCTCCCACAATTTGTTCCTAGATACCATGTCAAAGGCGGATTTAAGATCGACAAAGGCAGCATACATGCTGCCCTTGCCGAGGATGACTGTTCGCCAGTAAATGAGAACAAAGTGGAACACCTGATATGGTGCGCCGTCAAAATATAGATTTGTTTATATTGACCTACACTAATATCGAGTTTTTAATATTGTAGGGACAGAATATCGATGTCAAGAATATCGGTGACCCAAATATCGACCTTAAGGTAAATAGTATTGTTTTTTTTTATATTGAAGTAAGTAATATCGTTAGCAAAAATATCGTTGTTAATAATATCGATATTTATATTAGTGTTATGTATTTTAGTATGTATTTATATGTATGTTTAAAAAATGTTGTAATGTATTTTTATTATTTTTAAATATATGTATTAAATGTTTAGAAATTAGTAATTTTTTAAAGTAAATTTTGCCTTTTAGTATCAGAGCGGGTTGTGGGGCTATAGGGGAATAGGGTGGGAAGTAATTTAATTATAATTATTTAATTAATATGATTTTATCTATTGTTATTGATTATTAATGTATTGTTAATTAATGATTAATTGGTAATTAATCTTTATCAATTGATTAATTTATAATTATATTCATTATAATTAATTTTTTTTTTATTTATTGTTATTGTTAAGTAATTTATTGTTTATTTATTATTAATTGGTAATTCATTTTTATTAATTGATAATTAAATTAATTGTGTTCTTTTTTATGTGTAGCGGGTTGTGTGTTTATGGGGGAATAGTGTGGGAAGTAATTTAAAGTTATTTAAGTACATATTCTTTTAATTTTTGTGGTATTTATTATTAATTTTTTTGTTAATGAATTATTAATATGTTATTCATTTTACAAAAATGATTTAATTATTAAGTATGTTAATTTAACCCCTACACTATCCTACATTTTCCATACTGTTACACTCAATGGAGTTGGAATAGTCATTTTAACCCCTACGCTATCCAGCACTTTCCCTACTGTTGCAATCACTGGAGTGGGAATAGTAATTTTTACCCCTACCCTATCCAACACTTCACCCACTGTTGCACTCACTGGAGTGGGAATAGTAATTTTTACCCCTACGCTATCCAACACTTTCCCTACTGTTGCACTCTCTGGAGTGGGAATAGTGATTTTTACCCCTATGCTATCCAGCACTTTCCCTACTGTTGCACTCACTGTTATGTTATGTTATGTTAATATGGTATGTATAAAGCGCACGGCTACTCCCAGGAGTGTCCAGGCGCTGAGAAAAAATACTACATAACAACCACAGAAAAGAGCACCTAAGGCGGAACCAGCAAAACAGATTACAGGTGGAAAAGCCATGTCTTGAGCTTTTTCCTTAAAGGTGAGCAGGTCCTGAACCTGTCTGAGGGCCAAGGGAAGGCTGTTCCATAGGCGGGAGGCGACGACTTGGAAGGATCGACCTCCGACCCGAGCAATGGAAACTTTAGGAACAGGAATCAGGAGTTGAGTAGAGGACCTCAGAGTACGTTGGGGAATGTAATGGGGAAATCTTTGTCTCAGATAAGGGGCTTCAATCTGATTAAAAGCCTTAAAAACCAAAATCATAGCTTTAAAATCGATTCTTTTCTGAATAGGAAGCCAATGCAGGGATGACAGAAGAGGGGACACATGAGTCCTAGGGCCTGCCAGGAGGATGGCCCTAGCAGCTGTATTTTGAATCACCTGCAAACGAGCAATTACGTAACTGGGAGATCCCAAGTACAAAGAGTTGGCATAGTCCAGTCTCGAGGTTACCAACGCTTGGACAATGGTCTTTCTGTGAGGGACAGAAAGCAGGGACAGAAAGTTCCTCACCATTCTTAAGATCACGAAACAAGTCCCAGCTACAGATTGGATCTGGGACTTTATAGAGAGCGTGGCATCTAGTCTGACTCCGAGGTTCTCAACCATGGTCATGGACGAACTGGGGGGGGGAACAAATCCTGCGGCCACCATTTGTACAATGCCTCACATGGGCGAGGGCCGAAAAAGATAATCTCAGACTTATCAGGGTTGCATTTCATTTGATTATCTTTCAGGCACGAGAAAACTTCTGAGAGACATGCGTTTATTGCATGACCATCAAACTCAGCATCCTTCTCACAAGTGAACAACAGCTGAGTATCGTCTGCATACGATACGATCTTAGCCCCATGTTGTTCAGCAAGAAGGGCGATAGGGGCCATATATAGATTGAACAGGGTTAGGCTCAAAATAGAGCCCTGCGGGACCCCAACATTCGTAGGAGGAATAACAGCAGAAAAAGGGGGGACCATATAGTTTGAAGACGGTTACTGAGAAATAACCTGATCCAGCTCAAGGCTGTGCCACCGACACCGCCCTCCATTAATCTTTGCACCTGTCTATTGTGGGGCACGGTGTCAAAAGCCATGGAGAGACCCAGCAGTACCAAGACCGCGTTGCCTCCCCTATCTAGCGTGGCTTTTATAGTTTCAGTCACTTCTAAAAGGGCCGATTAAGTACTAAAGTTTGCCCTGAAACCTGAATGACTTGGATGCAATAGTTGATTGGTCTCAATGTAGTTAGTAATAATGGAATTTACATATTTCTCCAAGACCTTGGAGAAGAAAGGAAGCAGGGCTATAGGTCGATAGTTACCACCTACCTCAGGGTCAGCCGTAGGTTTTTTTAACAATGGAAGAATTCTGGCGTGTTTCCAGCAGGGAGGCATCCATCCCTCCCGCAAGGCGTTGTTTAGGATCTGATTCACAGTAGGATTAATCACCTCTGCAATTATCGACAGCACCTTGGCGGGGCAGGGGTCGGCAGGAGAGCCTAACTTCAAGGATTTCATGAGAATTAAAGATTGGTCCATAGAGATGACGGGGAACTGCATAAGGGAGAATTCTGAGCTTACAGCAACACTAGAGGTATCTAGATCTGCTGTTGGATCCAAAAGCTGCATTTCAAAAGAGTCCTGTATCGTCCTAATTTTATCGTGGAGAAAAGAGGCCACTGGAGTAAGAATGGTAATTTTTACCCCTCCGCTATCCAACACTTTCCCTAATGTTGCACTCACTGGAGTGGGAATAGTAATATTAACCCCTACGCTATCCAACACTTTCCCTACTGTTGCACAACATTTAAAAATATTTTTAACTATGTTTATTTTAATTATATGTATTATTTACTTTATTTTACATTATTTTTTTAACTTAAATAAAAAACGATATATTTAACAAGGATATTTTTGACATCAATATATTTTTTTAGATATTTTTTACTTACCATAATGTAGATAGGATGTCGATATTCTTGACTTCGATATTCTTGTGTCGATATTTCTATAGGTCGATATTCTGAACTTCGATATTCTGTCAGTGATTCGTCTGATATATGGTGCTAATGGGAGCCGTGAAACCTGCCTGTAGAGGGGAGAGAGCAGCAATATCATCAATCAGTCAAAACAAGCCTAGCCACCAATTTCTGCATGCAATCTATAAAACTGATTGGTCTTTAATTACTAGGCAAGTATATGTCTCCCTTTTTGTAAATGGTTATTATCTCCGCCCCCTGCCAGGTATACGGAATAGGTGCTTCTTGGGCTATGGCGTTAGCAAATAAAAGTATGTAAATAGACCCTTTGGCTTGTCCTGCAAAAAAATGTATTCGGGAATGCAATCTAGGCCCGGTGCCCTGCCACCAGTTAGAGCCCCTAGTGCACGACCAACATCTTCCTCATTAAAAACTGAAGCAGAGGAGAAATGGTGGATGAAGGATGGTACCCCATCATCAACTTCTTCCTCGGCGTATTTAGTGGTGAAAAAATTAACCCACGCGTCGGGGTCAACATGGTTATCCGGTGGGTGAGCTACTCCTCCCCCGCCCCATTTAACCACATACCAAAGCCATTTGGAGTTTTTACTATCACTGGCGGACTTTAATTCCTGCCATCCATCCTTGTCCCAGGATTCTTTGGCGCTATGAATCGCTTTCTTGTATGTTAACCTAGCAATTCTCACCCTAACCCCACTCCCTGACTTGATCGCCTCATCAAGAATTTTGCGTGTACTTCTGCACTCACGGTTGTACCATTGATGTTTGGACTGGGTACATTAAATCCCCAACTTGCTCTGTTTTTGAAAATGACTACGTATTGTTGAAAAAAATGAATTGTGCAGGTCTGTGAAATCTATGGCCGTTTCTGGGGTAAAGTGGGGAGTTTCCATCAGTTTTCTTGTTCGTTCGAGCTCACTGCTTATGGTACTTAATGTTTCTGGACATGTTAGGATTTTAGGCCATTTAACTCGTCACATATTGTGAGAAACTAAAAGATCACTTACTGTAGATAGGGTAGCCGGTGCTGCCGGTACTCTAAGATCCTTAAATCTAAACTGTGAGCAGAGCGGATCATGATCGCTCTCTATGCGTACGTGTATGGTCATGGAATGTATGATGTTACAGCGCATACATTTACAACGCATGCCTTCACAATGCAGGTTTTACATCGCAATATCCTTTACAACGCATACATTTACATTGCATACCACTACAAATGTTTTAAAACTACATTTACAATGCATTCCATTACATCGCGTTATACCTTTACAACGCATACCATTACAACGCATACCATTACATTACATTTAAGGTAAGTGTTGGATAGTGTAGGAGTAAAAATTACTAATACAAATCCAGGGGGTGCAACAGTAGAGTAATTGTTGGATAGTGTAGGGGTACTATGCGTTGTAATGGTATGCGTTGTAATGACATGCGATGCAATGGATGCATTGTAGTGACATGGGTTGTAAAGGATGTTGCGATGTAATGACTGCGTTGTAAATGTAGTACGATGTAACAACTGTGTTGTTCAGGTTGTTTCCCTGTAAAAGTATTTAGACCTTGTCTATCCGAGATGGACCGGCCGTTAGCTGCTCTAAGGTCGGGTTCCAGACACAATGATTTTTTTTGGATTACGGCCTCGGTCCATCGTTTAATCGGGTTTAATTCCAATGACGGGACTCCCCAGTATTCATCCTCTTTCCACGCGAGGTCATTATGGTCATTGTCAAGCGGTTCAAAAGTGGTGTTTAAATCACCAGCAACTACGACACCAGAATCTTGAGTGAGGGTGTCTAACAATTCACCCAGAGCGTTGATGGTTCCACTCTGACCTCTAGCATATACATTCACTATTGCACAAGTACCATGAGGCCCAAGGGACACCGTAAGCGCAAGAATGTCTAAGGAATCAAAGGGTAAGACCCAGATCTTTAGACCTATTTCTTGCTTTACCCAGATTGTAAGACCCCCTGATGGGCGGCCCCTAGCACCCCGCGTAGCGGGAGTGCAATAATTTAGATAACCCGGATGAAAAAGCGTATCTGTCACCCAGGTTTCCTGAAAGGCACATATCAAAATTCCCTATAAATTCATTCCAGTCAGGGGCATCACTCCTGGTTCTCAACCCCACAACGTTCCATGATAATATAGAGATGGTACGCAATGTTCGGTGTATGTTATTTATCAGCGGGATATTGGAGGGTACATGGCCAGAGTCGTGATTAAACCGATTCATAACTCTATCGGGTTGGTCCAGACTAATTGTGGGGTTCCCTGTCAAAGGTGTGGAAAATAAGTTGCTAATACAATCTGTCAGAACTGCCAATGTACTGTACCCATTGTCCGGGGTTAGACGTCAATCGACCTCACTAAGCATAGACACAGATTGATAGGGGGCTGCAGGACTTTTGGGGGAAGGTTTGGTGTTTTCTTTGGGCAGGCTAAGTTTAAGGCGAATGGCTGTTACGAAAAGATGTTGTATCCATAGATCATAAGCTACTAGATTCTCAGCCAATTCTTTGTGTGGTAGGGTTAGGGCAATGACATCTGTTTCAACCCTCGGGGTGGGATATCGTTTAGCCCTAGCAATATCATCCCTTATTATGGCGCGGCATCCCCGCACTTTCCGAATCCAATGAACGGTTTTGTTAATAAGGGGAACCTCATCCTCTGTAGATGATCTAGGTGCAGGCTTTGGTATGTTGATCATATATATTGTCCTTTTCTGCTCTGGATTAGTGCCTCTGCTATACGGTAAGGGGTACCTATGGGCATACAGAAGTGAGGTGCTTGTTGGTGTGACCGTTTCTGGTTTTGAGGCTGGGAGACTTAAGTGGACCATCCTATTTATTTTGTCCCCCCCTTCCCCGTTCAAAATGCTGTGGGCTCCTGTAGTCCTTCCAGCATTTATCTTGCTGGCACTGTCCCCCCCCAGCAACATTGATAACGGCCAAGTGGCCCACTCTCGATGGTTGTGTATGGTGCTGCCCTCCCATGTCATGTAACCTGGGTAGGGATTGACCACCTGGGTTGTCTTTTAGTGTTTGAATGACATTATGCACCCTAATAATGGATTCAGAGAGCTGTGCCACGGCTACCTTAAGTACTTTTATTTCTTTGGTCAGATTCAGTAACTGGGCTGATATAGAGTTCGGCACAGGGGGGTCACTGCTTACAGATTTTAAGTGTCTTTAATTTCTCTACGGGTGACCGAATTCCCCCTGCTGCGGGGGGCAGGGCTGGTTATTGGGTGTGCCTTCCATTTAAATCGTCTTTCTACCATGGGCGTCTCTTTAATTAGGTCACTACTAATTTCATTAGACCCGTCCACAGAAGCAGCCGTGTCCGAGAGGGGGGCGTAGCAATTACTACATTGGAAGATGGCGAGGTCATCTAACAATACTGCCCCTTCTGTGGCTGAGTTTCCAACTGCGTTTGAGATGGAGCTATGAGCAGCTATCTGACTAGTCCCCTCGTTCTCACTATTAGATGGTATCTTGTTGCAGCCTTTGAAAATACTGTATATGGGTTGTGTACTATATGCTGGGACACATGGGCTGTTAGATTCGAGGATACCTTCACATTCCGATAAAAGACTGTCAATGCGGTTGAGTACCCCCCCCACTCCCAACTTTGTGTCCTTCATAGTTATTTGTGGCCTTTTTACTCTTCTTCGCAACATTTAGCTTTGAAGTTTGCACTCCCTCCTCCTTGGCCTTTCGCTTTCCATTCTTGAACTTTTGGGGCCACACTATATTATTTCGAAATCAATGGCCCAAAAAGATGTCATGATCAAACAGGTTGCCGCTGTGGGGCAGCAGTACAGTACCTTGTTCCCTTGGTGGAGAGATGATGAGTTAGCAGGATCGTGCAGTGGTGAAAGAGAAGTCAGGTGGGTGGCCCAGCCCAGCCAAACCTCCTCCGGGCTTTTACGGGCGCAGACGTGCCTGTGAGAGGATGTTTTCTAGCGCCTCGCGGTGCACAGGAGCGGCGTGAGGAGCGGCTCGCCGGCCACTTGGAATACTAGGGGTTGTGGTCCTCGGACTCCGGTCTGGTCCCTCACTGCTGGATAAAGTTGCTGGGCGTCAGTAGGGGTTATAAGGTAGTCTCAATGCTCTCTGACCGGTACGCTACAGCTATGTGCACTATATTGAGGATCCTAGGGACTCCCCTCAGGATTCAGATGCCACTTGCAGTGCCCAGTATCACTCAGAGCCCCCACACTTCATGCAGCTCACTGTGGGCTAATGAGTCTCTGCCAGTAGCCATCCACTTCTTTCCTCCACAGTGGGGGGTCTCACACTGGATTCAATTGTGTGCCAGATGATGTCGACCAGCCCTCAGCAGCAGCGGCCCGAGGCTCCGGCGGGACACTCCTGCTGCCTCCTCCACCGTGACGCAAAGCCGAATAGAGGAGAACCAGGCCTCAGGAGCACTGAGAGGACCTCGGGCAGCTCAGAGACGCCAGCAGCAACAGATCGTCAGCAGCGCGAGCAGAGCAGCCCCCATGCCTCCAGTGCCGTAGCAAGCACCGGTCTTCTGTCAATAACGGTGGTCCACACAGCCGAAGGCACAACCCCCGCAGGCACCTGGGGCATCCTCGGCGGTAGCGGCCGCGACGTGAGGGTGCCGGCTTTACTTGCTCGGACGCCGGGCCTCAGTCGGATCGTGACACCGCTGTTACTTGGGCAATTCTGCAGTGATTTGCTTTGCACTAGCGGAATACAGTGCTGGATCGTCGGCTCGTTCGATTACTGATGCAAACCGTCGGTAAGTCATGCGGGGTTGAGCAAATTCCTGACAAATTGAGGTTACGGTCGAGGGAGTTTACTCAATCTGCGGCCATTTTGGAACAGGTAGAAACATAGAGTCCCTGGAACTCGAACCAGAAAGCACGGAGGTGCCTGTGTCCCCAGACACATGTGCCAGCATTGCATCACCGATCATTATTGGCCATATGTAGAGATCATATAATGAACTGTTAGAACTCTTTATTCGCACGACAACATCAGAACACTAGGGGTCCATTAGGATGTCGGGCGGTGGGACCACCGCGGCGCTGGCGGTGCGGAAAAATGCCTTTTTCCGCCCGCCAGCAGCGGACATCACGCCTGCCAAATTAGTATGGACAAACATAGGCCAATTCCCGACCGCCGCGGTGCGACGCGCACCACCATCAAAGTGCACCCGCCACCGCGGCGGTGAGAGCCAATGGAGACTTACTGCCGTGCGGAATGACGTCCGCCCCACTCCACAAATTAGGATGACACAAGCAAGCAGACGCACCGCAGCGGAGACACCGCCCAACCAGAGACAGCGGAAGCTTGACCAGAGTCCTGGTCACGACAGCCATGGACCCAGCTCTACATGTCTTTCCGGTGCTGTACCTGCCACATCACCAGGAACTCATGGACCGCCCCGGACGCCGCCGCAGGTATGCAACAACACAACACACGGCCTGACACCGGGTCCAAATGACACCCTAGGGGGGACAGGGACACATCCACAAGGGCACCCACACATCACCCACCTGCCACAAAGTCACCCCGCTGCATCCTGGACACACAACTACCGCCACCATTCAGCAATGTCCCGGTCACGTCACCGCAGCGGCGAACACAAGCAAATATATGCGCACAATGCAGAAGGCAGGGCCAGTGCCAGGCATGGGCAGGGCACAAAGACCACAGGGACACACCCACTCCCACCACACACTAGCACACCCCATGAAGGCACATGACATGTGCCCCTCCTGTGCACACCATGCACAACAACAATCCAGGGCAATACATACCCTGCACCACACAACAAACAATCAGGGAGACACACATTGCAGGAGTGGCTGCACAGGAACACACAACACACAGCACAGTAGCACAGGGCCAGGGAAACACACACAACACCACACTCAGGGAAATATCAATAAGGACAAGCAACAAATGAACACCTACAAGGAATCAACATCCAAATTGACACACAGCCTGCACAGTCACACATACATACAACTACCCCACAGGAGCACACCAGCAGCACTACACACAGGGTCCATCTACACACCTCAGGACTGACAACACCAGTAAGAATCTACACACAAACCCCCCTCACACCAGCAGCACACAACACCAGTGCCAAACACACTGAAGGCTGGCAATACTTGACAGACAATACACACACAAACAACCACACACCCTGGGCTCAGCCGAAGACATAACACACACACAGGGATGCCACCACAAAAGTGGAAACAAGTACAAGTACAACAGACAAACACATAGCCCAACAGAAACACACACAGAGCCACAACAACAACAACAGATATGCCCTGTGCAGCTAAACTGGGGAAAGGCAATGGGAGCACAGACACAACATGAGTGCACAACCCCATCACCCAGGAACAATGCACAGACAACATACCACAACACACACAAGAAGTGCACCATCACAGAACAACACAGCCACAGCAAACAAATAACAGATGCACGGGCAGAACAATCACATAGCAAACACAGCACGACATCAGGGGATGCACACCAGGCAATCACAAGGCAACATACACACACAGCACTGCATGGACAACAAGCGGTGTGTGCACACCAAGCATACCAAACACACAGAGACATCAGTGACAGAACAGCAACCCACACAACACCACACAGCACTGCACAAAGACAACAGCACACCCAGGAAGTGAAGCAAAAACTCAAACAACACACATACATACAACACAACACCTAATAGATGCACAAGTCTGGGACACAAAGGTGGAAACAACTTGACCACAGGACTGGGCAGCACACACAGTTGAACTGCATAGGAGCAACCACGACTGACAAACAGCACCAGAACATCACACATTACCCATTGGGGAAATGCCCTGAGTGACACATTGACCCTGGACAAAGAACTGCCCCACAAAGCATAGTGGCACAAATGAAGTCATGGAGAGGCACACACACATACAAACCAAGGGGACAGCTCACAACAAAGTGAAGTGTACTGCATGTCAATAGGGGACATTGCAGGAGTGTACCATACACAAAGAGAGGGAGTGCAGACCCACAATGGGTAGGCAGCTGAAGCACAGATAGGGGATGGCATGACAACACACACAACATGCCACACTGGAGGCAAGAAGGCACCATGTGACAGCAAGGCATGAGAAAACACAACCACAATGGCAGTGTGGAGCAGCAAATCTGCACAGTCCCCACAATCAGCCACCAGACACATGGATGTGCAACAAAACACAACACTGACTTGCCAGTAACACTCTCTGCATACTCACAAGTGACAAAATCAACAAGTAGGAGACACACAGAACTGTAAGGACACACCAACACACTGCACAGTGCACAACACACAACTCACACATGGGCACACAACCACAGGGATAAACAATCAAAACAACAGGCACACAACTCCTGGGTGACCCATGTGTGTAGTTGACATTGCAGAGGCATGTACACATCAATACTCCCCACAAACTCACCCCCTTCACACTACACACTACCTGGCCATCCAATAGCACAAATGGAAAGTAAGTCATGGGACTAGGATGACTGGCCATCACAAGATGACCACACACATACACCACTGGGCACACATAAAGGAAGAACACACATACATGATGACCATGTTGAAGTGCCACACAGACCATGTGGCACAGTAAACCATTTACACACAGCAAATTAACTTTATTCAGTAAGGACACTGACAAAATAGACAACAGGAGAAACTGTCTTTATTCACATAGTGCACAAATAGGTATCATGAGAAGAGAAGAGCAAGGCACAAGATGGACATCATCTCCATGAGACGCTGAACAGGCAGGGGGCATACAGCAGTGAACGACAAGGCCAGTGGGCAGGACAAAGTGTAGACTGAGTCCATGAGAAGCTGCACAGGCAGGGGGCAAAACACAAGGCCAGTGGCCAGTCCAAGGTGCTGACTGAGTCCATGAGAAGCTGCACAGGCAGGGGGCACACAGCAGTGAACGACAAGGCCAGTGGGCAGGACAAAGTGCAGACTGAGTCTATGAGAAGCTGCACAGGCAGGGGGCAAAACACAAGGCCAGTGGCCAGTCTAAAGTGCAGACTGAGTCCATGAGAAGCTGCACAGGCAGTGGGCAAAACACAAGGCCAGTGGCCAGTCCAAGGTGCTGACTGAGTACATGAGAAGCTGCACAGGCAGGGGGAAAACACAAGGCCTGTGCCCAGTCCAAGGTGCTGACTCAGTCCATGAGCAGCTGCACAGGAAAGGGTCCAACACAGTGAAGAGCAACAGGGTCAGTGGCCAGTCCAGGTTGCAGACTGAGTCCATGAGAAGCTGCACAGGGAAGGGTCCAACACAGCGAAGAGCAACAGGGCCAGTGGCCAGTCCAGGGTGCAGACTGAGTCCATGAGAAGCAGCACAGGGAAGGGTCCAACACAGCGAAGAGTAACAGGGCCAGTGACCAGTCCAGGGTGCAGACTGAGTCCATGAGAAGCTGCACAGGCGGGGGGCAAAACACAAGGCCAGGGGCCAGTCCAAGGTGCTGACTGAGTCCATGAGAAGCTGCAAAGGCAGGGGGCAAAACACAAGGTCAGGGGCCAGTCCAAGGTGCTGACTGAGTCCATGAGAAGCTGCACAGGCAGGGGGCACATAGCAGTGAATGACATGGCCAGTGGGCAGGACAAAGTGCAGACTGAGTCCACGAGAAGCTGCACAGGCAGGGGGCAAACAGCAGTGAACGACAAGGCCAGTGGGCAGGACAACGTGCAGACTGAGTCCATTAGAAGCTGAACAGTCAGGGGGTAACAATGTGCAGTACAGTCCCACCTGTGTGAGAGACAGGTGTGTGAGGGTGACTAACACTCAGACTTTGCTGTCAGGCGGACTGGGAGCTGGCTGTGTCTCGGGGACTGTCAGGGCACTTGACGGGGGAGAGAGCGGGACAGCTGAGGTAGAGCTATCAGTGCCTTGGCAAGCCGGAGGGCTGCTTGGACCAGGTGGTGTAGTGGCATGTGGAGGTGGAGTCATGCAGACGGGAGTAACGGTGTGGCTGGGAGATTGTGGAGGGGTTCCTTTCCACTTCTTGCGGATCCTAAATGGCTTGTCTGACTTTGGAACAATGGGAAGTGGTGAGGGTACAACAGGCACACTCACCACCACTGCTGCAGCAGGTGCAGGCACTGGCAGCCCCTCTGGTGATGTGCTGGACCCAGCAGGACGCTTTGCCTTGCTAAGCCTCTGCCCCCCTTCTCCTGTTTACTAGGTGTTACCCCGACAGTGCCCTCCGGCCCCTGCTTCACTGGGCTTGGAATGGGAGTCGAGGTGGTTGGTGATACTGCCTTGGAGCCCTTCCTAGGTGTACCCTTGGCATTCACCACGTCCTTTGTGGGCACAGACGCTGTACGATTATCTTTGCGTGATGCTTTAGGGGCAGGAGAGTCCTTGGATGGGCATGCCACTGAGGCATGTGTGCCTGAGGTCTGCTGCTTTGCTAGTTGTCCACTGGTGTCGCCTGACGGGCTTTTCTCCCTGTTCTCTGGTGTGCCTCTGGTCTTCTGTGGGGATGGTGTCTGTGCCCGGGACTGCTTGCGTTGCTGCTGCTGTGTGCTCCGTGTGCTGTATCGTGACTTTGATGTATGTGTACCGTGGTCCCTATGTTCAGATGTGGCCACTGCCAGGGGGGGTGGACAAAGGGACTGGAGCTGGACTGTGAGTATGTGCCTGTTGCAGGGCAGACGTCACTGTTGATGATGTGTCTCTTACAGATTGCAATCTGAGATATCTTCCTCAGTCTAGGTTATCTGCGGCTACTGTGCAAATGGTCTGTACCTAGGTACCCACTCTTTGTGCTCTGAGAATTGTAAAGGATTCAAATCATAGCAGCAAAGCACCTCCTCCCTCTGCACCAATGGAGGCACAACACACTAGTGCTCCAAGTGCTTCCTGGCGCTCTGGCCAGACCCTCAGCCTTCAAGGTTTTATGTATCATCCACAGGGCCCACAACAGCAAAGAGTCTTCATTTATGGAAGCTAAGTTTCAGACACTCGCAGAATACTTAGGACCTGAATTAGGATTTGGCAGGCAGTACTCCATCTGTGTCCAGGTGGCGGATTGTATTATCTTTGCCACCCTGACAGACTACTGTCTGCCACATTAAGAGAAGGCTACTGGCTCAGCAGTGCATTGTACCTTGAAAGGAAATGTACAAAAAATGTGGTGGATGCTTGACGTTGAAATTGATGGCGCCCAAAGCAGAAATTTATTTCTGAAAAACAAAATACTAAGGTTTCTCCTAGGCTGTGAGAGTCATTATTGTTTTTTAATGTCCTTGCCACCGGGTTTTACCTGGCGATAATGGACAGAACAAAAGACATTACACTATCCACTTGAAATAGGCAGGCAATATAATGTCCTTCCTCCAACAGCCCCTGCTCTGTCGGCAATCGGAGGTGGCTTTCTGTTGAAAGAACCGACATAGGATGCTTCCTATGGTCTGCTGGTCTCTAAATGAGACAGACTGACCTAGAGGTTGGCGTGCAGGATACTCGCTCAAGTTTGGACAGAGTACTCTGTCCACCAAACTCTAAATCAGGCCCTTTTTAGGTCGAGCCTGAGCCAGCGCGCATGCGCTGCTCCGCGAGGCTTCTTGTAAGCACTCTAAACTACTTTGTGTGGGTCTGACTCCCCCTACGCATTGGTTTGGTTGTTGTCTGTGTCATTTCGTTATTGTAGCCTGCAAATGGCTAAAGGCGGGCGCATGTCCCACCTCTTTTGCAAAGGTTCAAGGGAGGCAGCTGCATTCCTGTGCCCGCCCCCACCACTCCTCTTGAGCTGCTTATTTTCATTTGCAGCCTGCGCTCCATGTTTGCACCCCCTACCACTCTTCCTTGTTTTTCCTTGCGTGGTTTTCGCCAGCCTATTGTTATTTGCTTTGTTGCTGGACTCGTTGTCTTTGCCTTTGTTTCTCTATCCCACGTTCCAAGAAGTGCTTCATTTGAGAGGCCAAAATAAACACCTAAACGTGACATGGGAGAGATAGATAATCTCTGTAAACAAGGTAGTCGTGACGATTTGAAATGCGCTGGTAACTGCGGGTTTCTGCTTCTTTTTTCGTTTATGAAGTTTGATTTGCAAAGGTGTTAGTTGCATTTGTTTCCAGCGATCCCTAAACATTCGAGAGTAAACGTGTTTACACTCATTTTAGGATAGTTTTTATTATGTTGTGCTTTCATGGATGAGTGGTCTCATTAGATTTGATTACTTTTTAACGCATTTGTGCTTTCACTCAATAACCCACGAACTAGCGGTGGGGGAAAGTTGATGACCACATGCCTGCGTTTTTACAGTGATGGATTCCCCGAGAGGGGTGCGGGTACCAAAGCCTGCTCATTTGTGATTGCGGATTTTCGAAGTGCGTACAGGGTTGAGTCGAACAGTGACATTTGAAAGCGGCGTAGTGTACATACTTGCCTTGAATCAGCAAGCAATGTACGGCTGCCACATCTTTCCGTGTGTGCTTAGGGCGTGGGTTAGTTGATTTGTACCCACTGAATACACATTAATTGCATAGGAAACTAGAGCGTATCTTTCGCTCAGTTGGGTACAAAGCCTCAGGTCCTTGATGGGCCTTTAATACATGCAAATGCTAGATGTTCTCCCTTCCCGAGAAAACCTTTCCATACAAGCTGCCCTAACATTGACTTTAATGCTTTGGATATTAGAGGCACCCAAAACTTTCCGCCTGCATATCATAAAAAAGTAAATAAATCCTGTAGGATCTTACTTCATTTGGACATTCCACTTATGTTTTCCCATCCTCCCTCCTTCCAGTAGACTCTTAGTCATACTTTGTGACAGCATATCCGGTTAGAAAGCTAGGGTGAAAACACTGAAAGTCACACAAAACTCATAATCTCAGGCTGTGAACAGCTGCGGTGGATTGACCCTACTGGCTCATACAGCAGAGGAAAGGCACAGTTAATAGTCCCAGTAGGTTCAGATGGCACACACATGATCCCACATTTACAAGCCCATTCTTCGGATGGCAATAGTAGTAACAGTTATAGTAATAACTGGCCTCAAGAAATAGGATCACATCACACCCAGTCTGATGGAACTCACTGGCTTCTCTTGCCGGCCTGCACCATCTCCAAAACCAGCTGAATCATTAACAAAGCCTTTACAACCAGCACCGCCCTTCATCTCGCAAACAAGCGCATCGCCTCTCGTGGCTCTATGCGCCCTCGCAGCCAGGTCACCAACAGACTACGAACTAAGAAGTGTAAAAAACTAGAAACAAGAGCATTGGCAAAGCCAAAAGGCAAGACCTATTGGCTTTGCCAATACTTGTCTTATACTAGCACCATGGCCAATTATGCCGTCCAACAAGAATGAAATTTATGGGTAGAACCTTCTTCTCCTTACTAGCAGCAAAGACAAGAAACATTCAACATCACCTGAAATTCAGAAAACAGAGGAGTCTTTTCTACGGATACAGAGGTCTCAAGTAATGAACACATTCTGTTGCTTACAAGGAAAACATAGACCTCGGATGATGAAGGACAACTCGCACCGTAGAGCCAGACCCGTCCCGATCAAAGATGGCGGGTAACTCGTACCGTAGAGCCAGACCTGTCCCGATCAAAGATGGCGGGTAACTCGTACCGTAGAGCCCAGACCTGTCCCGATCAAGGATGCTGGGTACATCTAAAGGAACATCGGTCTCTTGTCTACAACTGACCACTTCCACTGGTGTAGGTCACTGGCCTTGGGCCGATAGTGGGGGATAGAACTCGTGATCTGTATGAGAGGCGTTCATGGGTGTGTTCCATCGGAAGGGCTTGGCCTGTGTGAAAGCGTGGTGCTGCTCGCGCCTCTGCAGTCATGATACCTTCATCATATATGTGTGCTTCTAAGTACTCACACACGGAACGCATGCTCCCTGTTTGCTAATCCACCGTGGGCAGCCCTGTATCCCAGAAGCGTGGCACTCACGCATGGAAAACCAGGCAGAGCTGTTTGCACCGTTTCTGCTGCGTGAAAATACTTCAAAAAGATACTTCTGCACTCTGCATCAGATGCACCTCAGCACCGGGCAAACACCGAGGAAACCATGAATCCGTACGCAGTACATGTACCAGGAAAGCATCGTTTGAAGAGGGTGAGGGAATTCTGTTCCAGGAATAACCCCTTTCATTAAAAGTAAGCCAGCTGGGCTTGCACTATTTTCACCCTTTTACAACAGGAACAAGTAACCTTGTCAGTTATTCTTGACCTAACAAGTGCGCGTCCATCGAGCATTAATGAGGTCGTTTCTGAGGCCCCTCGTAAACGTCAGATATACGTCATAGCTTGCTCCGGAAACCCTGTTTACTGCCCCAGCAGCTGCCTCTTCCTCCACAGGGTTCCCGAGGGACACTTATCGTACAATCTGTGCTCCATAACAACTCCTTCTAATTTCTGTCACCGTTTAGTGAATGTAAACAAGACACATGAACCTGTGAGATGTTTTCCGACCACCCACTATAGGGCATATTTATAATAACTGACGCATCCCTGCATATCAGCAGGGATGCGCCAGTTATTGTGCGCCCCAGCTCCGCCACCTTGGATGCGCCGCATTTATAATGCGGTGCACCATGGGGCAAAAACGGCACAGATGCGTCACGCATCTGTGCCGTGAAAGTGACGCATTGCTGGAGTTGCGTCGCAAGCGCGACGCAGCTCCAGCAATGCTCTGGGGGGCCCTATCTTCACAATGCTGCGTCAATCCTTACGCCTGCTTCAAGCAGGCGCAGGGTTTTGACGCAGCATGGGCTCAAAAGTGACTGAGTGAAATCTTGTAGATTTCACTCAGCCACTTTTAGGAGGCGTTCCTGCGCCGGAAAGCCCCCACCTGCCCTGGAACGCCTACATGTGGCGCTGGGCTTTACAACGTGACGCATCTCCCAGATGCGTCACGTTGTAAATACCCCACACCATGGCGCAGGATTTGCGCCGCTGCTGCGTCACAAAAGTGACGCAACGGCGGCGTAAATGAGGCGCAAGTCAAACATAAATCTGCCCCTATGTCTCTAATCTTAGGATGCCCCGAGGGGAGAAAAAAAGATCCAAAGCGCCCTGCAGCCCATAGCGCCTCCTCTCGAGGCTGCCAATTGTTCCAATGCTGCTCTGTCTTCTCCTGAGCGTTCATCGCAGTGAGATGTCTCATGGCCCTCTGCTCTCGGTGGGACCAAGGAACAACGTTAAAACCGAACATGTTCTAATGCTGCTCTGTCTTCTCCTGAGCGTTCATCGCAGTAAGATGTCTCCTGGCCCTCTGCTCTCGGTGGGACCAAGGAACAACGTTAAAACAGAACATGTTCTAATGCTGCTCTGTCTTCTCCTGAGAGTTCATCGCAGTGAGATGTCTCATGGCCCTCTGCTCTCGGTGGGACCAAGGAACAACGTTAAAACAGAACATGTTCTAATGCTGCTCTGTCTTCTCATGAGAGTTCATCGCAGTGAGATGTCTCCTGGCCCTCTGCTCTCGGTGGGACCAAGGAACAACGTTAAAACAGAACATGTTCTAATGCTGCTCTGTCTTCTCCTGAGAGTTCATCGCAGTGAGATGTCTCATGGCCCTCTGCTCTCGGTGGGACCAAGGAACAACGTTAAAACAGAACATGTTCTAATGCTGCTCTGTCTTCTCCTGGGAGTTCATCGCAGTGAGATGTCTCCTGGCCCTCTGCTCTCGGTGGGACCAAGGAACAACGTTAAAACAGAACATGTTCTAATGCTGCTCTGTCTTCTCATGAGAGTTCATCGCAGTGAGATGTCTCATGGCCCTCTGCTCTCGGTGGGACCAAGTAACAATGTTAAAACAGAACATGTTCTAATGCTGCTCTGTCTTCTCCTGGGAGTTCATCGCAGTGAGATGTCTCCTGGTCCTCTGCTCTCGGTGGGACCAAGCAACAACGTTAAAACCGAACATGTTCTAATGCTGCTCTGTCTTCTCCTGAGCGTTCATCGCAGTGAGATGTCTCCTGGCCCTCTGCTCTTGGTGGGACCAAGGAACAACGTTAAAACCGAACATGTTCTAATGCTGCTCTGTCTTCTCCTGAGCGTTCATCGCAGTAAGATGTCTCCTGGCCCTCTGCTCTCGGTGGGACCAAGGAACAACGTTAAAACAGAACATGTTCTAATGCTGCTCTGTCTTCTCCTGGGAGTTCATCGCAGTGAGATGTCTCATGGCCCTCTGCTCTCGGTGGGACCAAGGAACAACGTTAAAACAGAACATGTTCTAATGCTGCTCTGTCTTCTCCTGGGAGTTCATCGCAGTGAGATGTCTCCTGGTCCTCTGCTCTTGGTGGGACCAAGGAACAACGTTAAAACAGAACATGTTCTAATGCTGCTCTGTCTTCTCATGAGAGTTCATCGCAGTGAGATGTCTCCTGGCCCTCTGCTCTCGGTGGGACCAAGGAATAAAGTTAAAACAGAACATGTTCTAATGCTGCTCTGTCTTCTCCTGAGAGTTCATCGCAGTAAGATGTTTCATGGCCCTCTGCTCTCGGTGGGACCAAGTAACAAATTTAAAAAAGAACATTCTCATTAAAGTACGGAGGGTTCGCCGCCGTTGATCCTGCGGGGTTTTCTTCAACAACTGTTGTTTCATCGACAATATCGTAATAAAAGAAAAACATGTTTTTTCTTCTCATTTATTGACATGGCTTGTGTTCATCTGGTCTTAAACAGAAACATGGTGCGGGATTATAAAGAAAAACATGTGATTATATCAAGTGCCACAGGGTAAATTGAGGTGCGCTCCACGGAATAAACATTGATAACATCAATATTCTCTGACATGAGGAGTAAGTTGTTTGTTGTGCAATAAATACTGTTGTTTGATAATTGATCTCCTACTTTACACAACACATTGATTTTGAGCCAGTACACTAACCCTTAACTTACTTTATTGATCTGTTATTCGGTGAAGTCCAACCATCAAGTCTGTTCATGGAGGGAGACCTTGGTTCACATTCTTGGAACACTGGGCTGTTCTCCATACCCAAACCTGAGAGCCCATATTTGACGACTACAGCAGCGGTGGCATTGTAGGCCTTCATGAGGGCAGGCGGGGCTGCCAGGCAGCTGCTGAACCTCACGGCTTACTCAGCTGCTTCTCTAAATGCTATCTCCACGGCTAGTTGGGCGACCTCTAGGTTTACTACTTGATGATTACAAAAACGATTCACATACCAGAACCTCAGTTTCCACTTTTATTGTATTCTTTAGGATATATTCTTCTAGCCTTGCCACACTAGAAAAAGTAGTTGAATGTATAGTGTTACATTGTCATCATATAATATCATTTTGCTGAGATTCAAAGCTAACAACAGAAAGTAAGCTGGGGCTTAGGTGAGGCAGAGTATATGTTAACTGTTGGAAATGTCCATATTTTGCTTGGTACCACCCCACATTTTTTGCCTTGACTGTTTTTGCTGGTTGTAGAACTCTGAGCGTTTTACCCTGCTAACCAGCAGTGAAGTGTCGGTGCTCCCCATTTCGACATTATGAATTTGGCATACCCCTGATTGGCATATTTAACTTACCTAGAAGTCACTAGTATATGGTACCAAGGTGTACCAAGGGCGTGTATGTTAGATATCACAGGTAGACTGCACACATTCTGCCATCTACTACAGTGGCAGTGTAAACATGACTGCAGGCCTGCCACCAGTAACCTGGCAGTGCAGGTTTAAACTGCAAATTCGACATGTCAAAATAAGCCCTTATGGCAGGCCTGCACCTTTTAAATATGAATATGGGACCCCAAAGTAGGTCTTACTGCCCATAACACAGGGTACACAGTATTTAAAAGTAGGACATGTAGGAGTTTTAGTGTTACGTTAGGGGTTTTGCACCCCCAAAACCCCTAACAGTACATTGAATTCTGTCAAAGACGGGAGGTAGCACCCATCAGAAATGTCGTTTTAATCAATTGCTAACATAACAGAGAACAGAGCAACAACTATGGTTTATACAACAGACCAAGCAACAGAGATATATGCCTTAATCCAGGAAGTAAAACTCACGGACACCCATGGAGACTCACTCTCCCAACAGCTCAAACAACTGGAATATCTCACGAGCCGTCAATTGAACCAAAAATACATGCGTCAACTTTGGTACAATATCATAAAGCCACATGCATTTCAAGAGGACTGAGACTTTCAATTAAACCCATGTTGTTCTGATTTTACCTGAATATCATAGTCATGGATAAATGGTACTCAATCCTAAATAAATGCTCATTGGACTTAATATTACTGATTATTGAAGAATTATCTAAAACGATTCGTGAATTAGAAGAAGAGATACACAACCTAAAAAGTGAACTTGAATTAAAGATGGAGAGTAACACCTAGCGGATCCACTTGGAGGGACTAAACCAATAACTGGACAAATATAGTAAGAAACTCTGGACCATCTACTGAATCTGGGGAATCAGTCCAACTGTTGACAATGGTGTCTTTTTTTGTCACAGGCTCCAGACCAAGGACAACCACGAGTCCAAATCACACGAGGGGTGACAGGATCAACCGCAAAACTGGGCGAGGACAAGGAAAAGGTAGGAAAGGTATTGTGCAGCGGCAAAAATAAAACGTAATAATCAACATATCCTCAATCCAATTTACACACCAGCAGATCAATGTGTTAAGTAGAGGCATGTCTTTTGTTCCCACCAATTCAACAAATGAGCTGGAAATTGAAGCAACATTCTTCAGATTCATGCAAACCTTACGATTACGCCATTTCTTCACCAACATAATAGGTGATGAACAGACAGAAGAAGAACTAATGGTATCAATATTCAAACCCAAAAGTACCTATTTAGCGCCAGTTTCGCATAAAATGCTGGACATGTTTGAAATTATAATAAAAAAATATCAAAAAGCTGAACTACGAAACCAACAAAGGACAGAACCTTACCCAACATGACAAGAGAGCGATCAGATCAATAGCTAACAATTCTAACATTACACTGCATCCAGCAGACAAAGGAGGGGCCTTAGTAGTGATGGAAACATCAGTCTGTTTTCATGGTTTATTACAGAAAGAACAAAGTCCCTTCTTTGTTTTTATGGCCCCCTTTTCCGTATTTACTCTCGCTTCCGCATCACGTGATTTCGGATGTCCGAAACGCGAGGTATAGAGACGGATTACTGCGAGCGTGCTGTAATATATTAAGGTAAGGGAGGGTTATAATTGTACACCTTGAGGTTTAGAACGTGGGTGAAATAATAAGAGCGAGTCCTTAGCTTAATTCTGCTTCCCGTTGTTTCTACAGAGGTGGAGCTTACGGATAACCCTATGAAATCCCGATTCATAGTAACAAGATGAGGCGTTGAATTGCGGGAGATTAGAGAATCAACAAGGTATGAAGCGTCAGGAACCACTTAAGGAGTATTAGGTAGATAGTAGGTAGATATACGTGCTGGTATTATTTACATTTTGTCGTTCTTGTGGTTTGTTATTTGTTGTAGAAAACGTTTGAAAGGGATCTGGTTAAAGGATTATGAAAAGATCACAGGATATATCCACAGAATGACCTCTACCAGTAAATTGAGTATATTTAATAAACGGGCTCTGGATCATTTTACGTTATTTTACTCTAATGAGGTATTCCTTTGATTCTAGCGCTCTTAGATAGAGGGAACCAATAATTGGAACTCCTGCATTAGCTTTGAAAAAAAGTTTGTTGAAAAGAGGTAATATATGTCTTTTGGCATTGTTTTACACGTTTGTTGGAAAGGTTGAGGTTTTAGGGGAATTGTCTTAACCCCTTTTTTTGATTTACTTCACTTTTAAGATAAGGTTGAACACGTACACAGTGGTGTTAATTCACAATGGGGTGTGTCTGTAATTTAATTTAGTTTAATAGTTTTGGTTATGGCCCGCCACTTCAGTACTTTGAATAGAATTTAACCTGTTCCGATGTTCCTATGTGTATATAGTGTATATAATGACATATGTAGAAATAAGAACTAATGTACAAATTGATAAAAAGGAATATTTAATTTGTTCCTATAGGTTGAACCTTACAAAATTATATGTTCATGTGCCCTAGTCCTGATGAGGCCTAAAGATTTTCTTGGCTGAAACGCGTCGACAACGATTTTGAAGACACTCATTGGATTGTTTGTTTTTTCGAGTAGATATCAAAGAGTACTTTAAAGAATGTTGAGATTATAACTATAAAGATCTCAAAGTGTCTCTTTAGGAGTGATCTTCGAGAGAAAGGAATGCTCTAGTAAAACAATTTCATAGGCATCCTAATTAAATGATAGGGTTGTTTTGATATGTATATGTTCAATTTCTTTGTAAGCTAATACTGTAAATACTGGAAATGTTTGTGTATATATATCTAAAAGATTGATCTTTATATATTGGTGCTGAAGTATAAAATAAATATACTTAGACACACTTAAACCTAAATGTTCAAATTTTTTTTTTTTTCATGGGTTGGAATTGCCGTTGACGATCATATAAAATAACAATAATTAAGTTTATTTTGAGAAAATAAATAACTCAAGGGAGGAGATAATTTATCTATCTCGTCACCAAAATAGAGTTTACATCATTTGTCCCGAGGCATTATTTTTCTTTTCTATTGTTTATGTACCCAGATGCCAGAGGGTTATTAATTTGGGTTCTCCCCCTTTTTTGAAAAGGTTAGTAGTGATGGACACCACGTTTTATCACTCTAAGGTAAACCAATATGATGGATGACAACACATACTTGCCATTGGATTGTGACCCAACAACACAACTCTTGGGGATTCTTAACAACATTTTACAGAAAGTGGAAGACATGGATTGGATAGATGAACAAACCAGATCACGCACAATCCAAGCAGACCCAGACTGTATATGATACCCAAAATCCACAAAGACATCAGGAACCCCCCTTTTAGACCCATCGTCTCAGGATGTGGATCATTATTTGACCCCATAGGCAGGTAGCTTGATCACTATTTCCCAAACTTTGTGCAGAATTGGCATTTCTACATAACGGATACCACTGACATTCTACAGAAACTCCAGAGCATGCAATCTGAAATGCAGGACAACTGGCTGTTGTGCACCATTGACGTAACAGCACTGTATACATTTATACCTCATGAGGCAGGAATGGAAGCAGTGTAGTGGGCATTACTATGATTACAAGACATTGGGAGAGAAAAGCTATTTCTATTAGAGTAACTATGCTTCTGTTTGAACCATAGGTATATTTTGTGGCAAGGGAATTTTTATGCACAGCTCACAGGCACATCCATGGGCTTTTCAGGGGCACCAGCGTATGCCAACATCTTTATGGCCCAATTTAAAGATCAGTATATTATGAACTATTCAACATGGTGGTCCAAGATAGCCTTGTACTGTAGGTTTATAGATGACATCTTTGTTATTTGGTCAGACACTAAAAACGCATTAGAAGAGATGATACAGACATTGAGCACATACAATCCAAGGATAAAATTCACTTATACAATTGTGGATAAGCAAATTAACTTCTTGGATGTGCTGGTCACTAAAAAAATCCACAGGACAAGGATTTGATACACAAATGTATACTAAACCTACCGACCATAACAACGCCTTAGCCTTCTCCATCTTTCACCCCAGGAGCCTCATTAAGAATCAAACATATTCACAGTTCACCAGAATTAAAAGAATTTGTTCGGAACAAACCACATGTTCTCAAAAGATTGCAGAATACAAGCAACGCTATACAGAGAGAGGGTATCATGAGGAGATACTGCAGGATTGCATGAGAAGGGTTGACCAGAAAGAACAGATGGAGTTATTCGTTAAATCAAAGGAAACGAAGGAAAACACAATAGCATTTGTGTCTAAATTCACGACATGCTCACGAGCCATTAAGAAAATGATTAACACCAGGTGGGAACTCCTGGAGAATTAACCTGATTTTAATGGTTTATTTATGAGCAAACCATTACATGCCTATACAAGAGGCAAGAATCTCCGTGAACTACTGGAATCACTAGAAAAAAACAAAAAGATGAGGAGCAACAAGGGACTAAGAAATGCCTCAACTACATAGATTGCAACAGTGTCATTATGGGCAACATTTCGTCACATCCCATCTCAGGAAGGAGTATACAACAAAGGGGCTGATTCCGATCTTGCTCGGAAGGGCACCGAACGTGATCCGGCCGGAAAAACTACGAGCCGTACGCGTGTTTTCCGCCCGACTCGTACAGCTGTACGAGCGAGCAAGTATGATGCGAGCAATGTGAAATTCACCGACTGAGTCGTTTCTGGGTCCGAACCGCTCTGTACGTCTCGTTCATAAGTAAACCGTGCCGTGCAATGGATGCGATTTACGACCAAGCCAGTACGATGCACGCGTCGGACAGCCGGTGCAAGCTGAAGTTTCCGGCTCGCAAAGCGTCTGGGAAGTTGCATTTGGGGGTCCGCGTCAGACTCCCTGCCACCCGCAGCCTTATGACTCGGACACAGGGGGAGACCCATGGGTCTCCCAACACAGGCATGTACGGTGTGGATGGCACCGACGCATACCCACTGTAGGGGGCGCCCTTGTGCGAGACGTACCAATTCAGTCAATGGGAGCCCATGTACGTGTCGCACGACCGGCTCTCATTGACTTCTATGGGAGTCCAACCGAACCGAGTCCGGCAGCATGCGGCCGCATCGTACTCGCTCGGTCGGACTCCAGAACTCCGGCTCGGTCGGAAAACACTCCACGTCCGGCTCGGTTGGAGAGCTTTCGGACCCAGATCAGAATCGGCCCCTAAGACACACAAGCAATTGCAACACACGCAATGTCATTTACTGTATCACATGTCCGTGTAGCAAGGTGTACGTGGGGAAAACAGAACAGAAAATTAAAGTAAGACTCACTGAACATAAGAGTACAATCACAACAAAGAACAAAGCATCTTGTCTGTCTGTACACTGGGAAGAGGCTAACCACTCCATATCAAAACTGACGGCACTGAGCGGATCCTCTTGTCTGGACTTCCTGTATCTCCTGGACAGCCTTGTTTGTAGCAGTGCGGCGTCTGTGGAAATCTACAAGAGGCTTGTGTGGAGCATCCTGACAAGCTTGCCTGAGTCTCGCCTCCTCTGCGCTGTGATCCAGATTCATTTCCCAGTAACAAGGCTTTGACATCGTGTATCGTGAAAGCGCTCACGCACCACAGAGAGAGGCAGTCTGCCTCTCATGGACTCGTTAAGCACAGCAGATTTCACACGCCAAGGCTGGATTTCCCTTTTTCAGTGTGTGGATGCACGGATGGGCAAGAAAAGCCTGCCTCGCCACATTGTATCGTTTCTACAACTTTCAGGTCAGCTACTTCCTTTTTTGTTCTTTGAAACGCTGAACTTAGTAGCTGCTGCTGCCTGCCTCTCAAGTTTATGTAGAGTATCCCAGCTGAGACTGTTGGTTTATCTTGATTGCCTCGAAAGAACTCTCGGTGAGCCGAGGCTGACAATCTTTGTTTAGTGTATCATTGACGAGTAAGTAGCAGAACGCTCATTTCACGGAATCTCTGCTTGATTTTTATTTGCCTGAATCACCCGGCCTCTTAAACCCACGAAGGCATACGTATGCCTCTGGAAGTACAGGAAGGCAATACAAAAATACCTTCAGCTCTTCAAAGATTGAGCGGACACTTTATTTTGTTTTTTATTGAGGAGAGATCTTGTGTTGAGCTAACCTTCATTCATAACTGTGAGTATGTGATAGTGGGGTTCCCTAACAAAGCACCTACCTGCCCATCTTCTTTGCCGCCACCGCCATTAGAGTCACGGGGGTTGCGTTCCTGATGACCGGAGGAGTGAAGGGACTACCGCTCCCAGCGCCACAAGCAGCGCTTGATGCTACGTCACCACCCTGCGCCCGGAGGCACATATAAGCGGCACGGGACTCGCGCAGCATGGGACACGTGCGGGGGGCCCGTCTGCGACCGTCCGCGACTGACTGTGACTGGACTGGGCCACCCCCCCTAAGAACTGGTTTAACTTGTAGCATAGTGGTAAGACTTGTTGTAGCAGAGGGTTAACAAAAACAATACTGCCAATTGCTGTTAATAATTGTAATCGCCTTCACGTTCATTCCTTGTGTTTACATACTGTGTGTTAAGAGAAAGGAAGTACAGAAATATGAGTAAACGAAAGGGTGCTGCTGGCACCCTTGATGCTTTCATTATTAGAGCAGAATCACTGCTAACACATGAACTCGAGTTAGCAGAGAGACGGTTGTCACTCGATCTGGCTCGGCTACCCACTTATAGACAAGTTAGTTCACCAAATCCTATTGACAGACAGCAACCAAATTTAATTAGCCCAATATCAACTGTCTTTAGTTAGCCTATGGTCTCTGCCATATCACCTACTTTGGGCTCTCCTATGACCTCTAATTCAGCTGACTCAAGTAAGCCAGGAATAACCTCGAGACTACGTGCTTTGAGGCAAGTAGGAGTTCCTAAGGTGAAAGTTAAACAGCCACAGAAGAATAGCAAAAGTGGTTCTAAGAAACCTACCTCTAAAGAAAAAAGAACAGGAGGGTTAGCCACCTTGCCCAATGAAATCATTCACTCACATGAACAAGAGGAAATCATATGTAACACAGTCGGTACTCAAACCGAGTCTGACTCCACTACATCTCCTGTTTTATCTGGTGGGGGTGTTGACCAGGTAGAACAAATTGTTTTATCAGCTTGTGAGGCTGCATTTGGCCGAATGTTATCCCACATTAATGAATGCATGGATACAAAACTTAGTGTTATGGATGCAAAATTAGAGCAGTTAAATTCGGCCATAGACCAATTAAACATGCTAAGTGAGGACATCAAAGTAACACTTAAAGAAGGGGTACATCAAACAAATAAGGCTAAAGACCCACTTACACACACCCAATATAGAACAAAGGGGACATGCACTGGGCAAACCATGGAAACACCCTTGATTGAAGAGTTGAATAGGGGTGGAAACACAAGGGGCAGGACAGAGGTAGTATATGCTAGTGACAAAGGTCCCAATGACAGACTTCACGCTCAGGCGGCTACAGTTCCCCTAGAAATGGTTAGAGGTTCAGAGGCAATGCACAGCCCTAAAGGAACCGATCTTATTCCCAATACAGATACCCTATGCCTACCCCCAGCAGCATGTCCATATGTTTTGGTTCTAACTGGGGTCCCTACCCTTAAAAGAGAACAGAAAGAGCCATGGCTCAATCTTAAAAACAAAACTTGGCTAACAAAGTTTAAAAAATTTAAGCCACAAAATATGAATGACATTTTGATGGTTCGCAGGGTAGGGTGGGTAGGCGACTCTTCAAAGAATATAAAAGGGAATTGTATAGTTATAAACTTTAGACGGCCGTATATGGTCCGCAGCCTGTTGAGAGTTAAGGTGGAGATGCCCCTTCAGAATTCTTGTATCCATGCCTTACTTCTGGGTTACTTTTACAGACCACCATTTGGGAGGTCTGGACGTTATATTGACAGCCCTCTTCCAACCAGGAATAGATATTAGGAACTATCATCCTTAGAAGCCGTAGATTGACATCAAACCATAGAATTTTATGGGAGGAAATCATATGATGTAAGGAAGGAAAAGGTAACTGTGAACCAGGACACTACTGGTAGGAAAAAGGGACTAGGGGCTTTCCAATGCCGGACATATGAGGAAGGGTTACAGGAAGGAGGATCACAAGAGTACAATGAGCAGGAAGGTGGGGGAACTACATCTATCCCGCTGCCTATCATATTGGACTGTTCAGATGATGCTATAAGTATCAGTGATACTAGTAATATTATTAACAATATGGTAGGCGAGTTCCAATTTGCTGGTACAACTGATAAACCATTAAAGCCATGCTTTATCTCATGGAATGTAGCAGGGCTCAACCGGAATCTTAGAGACACAGATTGGCACGAGTACATCGAACAGAGCGACATCTGTCTTCTGCAAGAGACTTGGTCCCTAGAAACCCCTCATAGAGTCGGTTACAAGACATTTAGCGTTGACGCAACTCCATCGGCAAGAGGGAGGCCATCAAGGGGTCTTGTAATATGGATAAGGGTAACCCTAGCAATTGAAATATCCCAACTGAGTATAACATCCCAAGATATTGTTGGTGTAAAAATTACCACCAAGGATGGAATGGTATTATACCTATTTAACCTCTATAACAGACCCAGGCTAGCCTCAAAAGAATCATTGATCATAGAACAATTGGATTCCATTTTAAATTCCCTGGAGACAAAGGCAAGTGTACTAATAGGTGGGGATTTAAATTGTAACTTTGAGCCCGTGACAGGGCTTGGTAATATTTTTGAGGATGAAGATATGGCTGACAATAATCCTGTGCTAGAAAGTTCTAGCGCAGTACCATGTACCGTGGCAGCAGTACAAATTATGAAACTAGTTGTCGGGCATGGACTAAGAGCCTGCAATGGGCGTTTACCATCGGACAAACCAAAAGCGCACACATTCTGTAGAGGTAGCTCCCGGAGTAATATAGATTACATACTAGTATCATTAGAACTTTGGTCTTATGTAATTGACCTAAAACTAGACCCAAGAATAGAGAGCGATCATCGTTCTCTCCAATTGTCATTATCTGACCAGCATTTTCCTTTTTCTCCTCGAAGTATTGAGGATTGCAATACTACCTCTGATGATCTTTTAGTAAGCAATAATCGTCGCTCCCTGAAGTGGCCACATATCTTAGGGAATACCGAGGCTCTGGCAAACATTTATAATATATTTGCAGACACTTTTGAATCTCATATAGATTCATCAATAGAGAAGGATCATTTTCTAGAATTACACAAAGATCTTTTGCTAGCATTGACACCGATTGTGACCAACATTCCAAGGAAAAAGAAAGGAGGAAATAAAAGCTATAATAAAGAGGTAAATTCATGGTATGACAAGGGTAGCCATGACGTAAAGACTGAACTCATAACGGCAATAAAAAATGGAAATACAATTAGTATAAAGGAGACCGGGATTAAATACAAGAAAACACTTGACAATGCGAAAAAAAACTGGGACGATGATATCTGGACAGATTTACTCAATGCAGCCAAGACTAAGGACCAATTAGGCTTTTGGAGGCTTGTAGCCAAAGGGAACAAGATGGGGAAGGATACTAAAGACATATATCTTGATGCAGATACATGGGTCGACCATTTTACGAGTTTGTACGCGGTATCAGGAAACAGGACATTTCAACCTAATGGTGGGTTGGTACCTAATACAATGGATCTTAAATTAGTTTTTACCTTAGATGAAACAATATTGGCAATTAGTACAGTTAAACCAGGAAAAGCCCCCGGACCTGATAAAATTCCAGGTGATTTATTGAAGCACGATATCAGTGTCTGGAGACCATACATTAATTGTTTATGCAATGCCATAGCTTCGGGTGCTTCAATCCCGGAAACTTGGAAAGGGGCCGAACTTATTACAATTTTTAAAAAAGGGAACCATTATGACCCAGCAAACTATCGCCCAATTAGTTTAATAGATATTTTACAAAAAAGTTTTGCCAGGCATATTTTAAACCGATTAAATATTTGGATTAAGGAAAACAACGTCCTTACAAAATTCCAGGCAGGTTTTAGCACAACGGACCAGGTTTTTGGGTTTACTTGTTTGTGTTGGAAATATGTAAAATTAAGAAAAGGACACCTCTATGTTGCCTTTGTAGACTTAAAGGCAGTGTTTGACCTTATTCCACGTGCTTTATTATGGGACACACTGAGACGCCAAGGGGTGCCTGGCGACTTACTTGAGCAGATAATAAGGTTACACGAAGACAATTACACCAAAGTGAGGTGGGATCCGAGGGGCGAACTCTCAGAAGCAATCCCTATAAGAAGGGGTGTACGCCAAGGATGCGTACTGGCACCAACACTATTTTCACTGTACGTAAATGATATCCCCGATTTTCTGAATGGCTGTATGAATGATGCACCAAAATTGGGGGGGGGGGGGTTGATGCCAGCGCTCTTATTTGCTTACAACACCATATTAATATCACAAACACCAAAAGGATTGCAAAGCCTAATAGGGGCAGCGCTCCTTTTATACATATTGCAGCACGAAAGGTTTACAAATTAACACCAGTAAAACCAAATACATGGCCATAAATCCCCATAAAACTTTTAGGAAAAACATAGTTTTGAATGGCCAAAAGTTGGAGTATGTGCAGAGTTTTAGTTATTTGGGCATATCTTTGGACACAAAGCTATCATGGAAGTCACAAATGGAAAAAAGTAAGATAGCCTTGCTCCAAAATTTCTTACCCATAATGAAAAAGCATAGGAACAGCTTTTCTAAGGCAGTCTCTCCAGCCCTTGAGGTGTTTAAATACAGCACAATCAGCAGCACTGTACGGGGCTGAAATATGGGGCCCCCACTGCAAAAAGATTTTTGAGGTGGGGGAAAATAAATTTTATAGAATGCTCCTAAGCCTCTCTGTAAGAGCACCATTAATTCCAATTATTCTGGACTTGAATGTAAAATGAACCGACCATTATGCACTTTTAAGACCCCTAACATTTTGGGTAAGGTTATGGTCAACTCCAGAACTAATGCACTAGAGGAGATCATGGAGTTGGATCGGAATAGATGTATTTTATGGTTTAGACATGTTTTCTTATGGCTTAGAAAGTTGGGCCTGTCCCAGTTTCGGGACGACCCAACTTCACTGTCTTCAGGCTCTAAGAAATTGTTAAAATCTACTTTCTGGGCCTATATCCAAAGTAGTGTGCTATATGGCTCACCAAACGGACCGTCAACGACCAGATTTCTTTTGTTTAAGGACGTAGCAAACTTCGCGCCTTTACTTGATGAAGTGCGTCCCCAACTTGCAAAAACTTTATACATGAAATTTAGATATGGTGTATTGAACATAAACGCAATTACTTTACGCTGGGCCGTTAATTATGATGGAACTGATAACGATTTGTGTACTTTATGCCCAGATAAAGTCAAAGAAAATGATTTGCATATTTTATTCTTTTGTCCCGCATATGTTAAGCCTAGGAAAAAATGGATTATACCCATTTGCAAAAACTTAGGAACAAGATCCGATAAAGAAGCAGAAAGAATACCAAAGACTGATACAGCTCAAGCAATTGTTTTTAGTATAAGTACATTTTTACTAGCTGTAAGCTTCGTAAGGGCCAAAGCAGGACTGAAGTTATAGCGAACCTGATCAAGCACTCTAGAGAAATTATTAATGAATTTAGTTTGTGCATGTCGAAGGGAATAAGGGAGTTTTTACTGCAATAATTTATTAATTAGAAATTACTATTAAATTGTGTCTCTAATCTTTTTATCTCATATATGGAAGAACAAACAAAAGGACGATGTAATATGGTTTGCTAATTTGTGATAACGTCATTTTTAATTCTTCATGCCCTTCTAACATATTTAAAATCATTTTTATGTTCTTAATCATAGGGCGATAGGTTATTATAAGCCTCTTTCCTTTACATTTTTTTTATTCACAATTAGCGGTATGGCATTGATGCACTATTTGTATTAGGAGTTGTATGTATTATTTGCTTCTTTTATGGTTTAAAGGAACCGAAATAAAGATTTTCTGAATATCAAAACTGAGATATCAAATTATTGAGAAAGTAACAGCATTACCTGGCATTGATAACAGCAAGAAATTGCTACAACGTGAGATCTATTGGATCAAAACATTAGACACAATGGCACCAAGAGGTCTCTATGACCAGATAGACATGAGTTGCTTTATTTAGGTCCTCTCATTAGGGGTACATAACAGTGATCAACTTACTAGCATCCCTGCACACATTACTCAGAACATCTCTTATCAATATATTAGCCAATGCAAGCACTTATGTGAGAGGGAACCAGGTAACACCTCACCACTTATCACCTCACATTACGGATGGTATGATAACCTTTGGTGATGGGAGACATAACCATCGACAACAAATTAATAAGATTTTGATAAAGTTTTATTTTCAAAATGTCCATTTTTTACAGAGGATTAGAATGAGGGGTTATTGCACTCTTCAGCCTTACTTTGGAATGATGTTGTGGTATATCCAATTTGTTACTTTAAGCAATTGAAATTCCCGCTTAGCTGTCTTCAATGCGAGTTGGCATCTTTTTTGCTCATTGCTGACTTGCTTTTAAATACTATTGCCGATTTGCACACGAAAAATATTTTATTATCATTGCTGACCCTGTTTTTTAATTACTATTGCTGATTTGCACACTAAAATATTTTTTGCTGATTTGCACTTTGCAGTGACACGTAGGATCCAACCCCCGGCACGAGCTGTGTTCAATGCTCGGCGGGCCTCATGCACCACTTCCGGTAGTAGCGCCTCAGACGCTCGGGGCAGTGGTCTAGTTGCTGCACCCGGCGTCGGAAGAGGTACATAAATCAAACCCATGACCCGACCGCACAGCGGACGCGCACAGCTGGCGCGCCGAAGTCACGCCTAAGGCAAGCCCGTCTGCGCCCGTCCGGGGCCTGGGGCCATAACCCCTGCTCCTTGTCCCCCAGGACGCATTAGATACTCTGGATTGCAATTGCTGCAACTCAAAAAAATCCCTAGGGCCAACTGCCTCCATTCGTTACAACTAGATAGCCCCTATCCTAAATGCCCTCACTGCCCCTTCACATTCACTCCCCACATCCATCCCCCCCTCTAGTCCAGCTTTTAATTTCTTCCTGCTAAACTGCAGATCTCTCCCTAAGCACTCCACGGAAATTTCGCTCTTTTTACAAGACTCCTCCCCCGAGGTGCTCTTTTTAACTGAAACATGGCTCAGTGCTAGCTCCGATCCAGATATCGTACAATCATTGACTCAGGGATATGTGATCCAGAGAGTAGATAGGTCTCCAGGCAAAGGTGGGGAAATCGCGATTGTCTATAAGGACCACCTCACTTGCCGCCTACTTGGTAGCCCTCTCCAGGACTGCGAGAATGTCCACTTCTCCCTACAATTCTCCCCCCTTCTTTCACTCTCAGGCATCCTGATCTACCGTCCCCGGGGGCAGTAGGCGCTTTCTGTAACTCCCTGGTGGAAACCGCCTTCAATCTCGCTAGCTCCTCTGCGAACGTCTTGCTTCTCGGCGATCTCAATCTTCATTTTGACCATTATAGGTCTACAGTAGCAGTTGAACTAGCAAAAGACCTTGCTTCCATCCAGTTGGTGCAAAAAGTTCTCCTTCCTACACACTCACAGGGACACTGCCTTGACCCAGTGTTCTCTAATTTGGAGACGCTCCAGGGAAAAGACCCTATCCCCATCCCCTGGTCCGACCACCATCAGGTGCCTCTCTCCTGGCAGCCCCAGACCCTTACTCCTCCAGTCCCTCCCCCTCGGATCCTTATCCGCCCCTGGTCCAAGCTTCCCCAGGAGAAATGGATCCATGAACTCGGAAAGAACATACCTCAGTCTACTTCCTGCCCGGTGGCAATGTATAATAACTTCTGCAGCTGGATAGATGACTCTCTGACCCTCGCCCTTCCGAAGGTCCGGATCACCAAAAACCATGGCTCCACTAGATCACCTTGGTACTCGGCTGAACTGCGCAATTTGAAACAGAGTTGCACAACTTTAGAAAGAAGATGGAGGAAAGATTTCGCGGCTGAAAGCAAGTTCATTTACAGGGAAGCTATACGCAACTACAGAACGGAATCAAGGAAAGTCCAGGCAGCCTACTACGAGGCAAAAATCCAGCAAGCGGCGAATTCCCCCAGAGAGACCTTTGCCATTATAAATAGTCTTCTTAAATGTCCAGCCCCCCCGTCCCCATGGACCCCCATGGAACTCGTTGCACAAATCAGGCCGAATTCTTTGATAACAAAATTCAGAACATTTTAAAAACCCTCCCTCCAATTGACCCTCCGGCGACGTGCTCCCCAACAGACCCCCCCTCTACCACTCACCGCCTGGAACGTTTTCCCCCTCTTTCCCTGGAAACGCTCCTGACGCTTCTGCCCACAGTAAAAAGTGGCTCACCTAGAGACCCAGCGCCTATGAACATCCTAACCAAAGTTGCTTCTATCATTGGTCCTACAATCACCCAAACTATCAATGCCTCTCTCTGCACAGGAATAGTCCCCCCACTTTGGAAGGAAGCTATGGTTAAGACCCTTCTAAAAAAAACTCACATTGATCCCGCAGATTTGGGCAACTATCGCCCTATCTCCCTTCTACCTGGAATCTCAAAAATCGCGGAGAAGTATGTAAATCACCCCTCTTCGAGTTCCTGGAAACCTCCAACCAGCTACATCCCTCCCAAACCGGCTTCCGGCCTAGGCAGAGCACGGAGACTGCACTGCTGGCGGTTGTGGAAGAGAGCATGAGACTTCTAGATGCAGGAGGCGCGGCGGCCATCATCCTACTAGACTTGACCGCAGCCTTTGACACTGTGAATCACCAGGTCTTGAGCCATCATCTTGGCAAGCTGGGAGTAGCCGGGACAGCCCTGAGATGGCTGCGCTCCTTCCTGGAAGGTCGCACATTCCAGGTTTTTGAAGAAGGCACGAGCTCCAAACCCCGGCCTCTCCAGTGTGGTGTGCCACAAGGCTCGTCGCTGAGCCCGACGCTATTCAACGCGTACATGGTCCCTTGGCATCAATTGTGGCCACCTTCGGGATTCATATGGTCACCTATGCCGACGACACCCAACTGGTCGTAGCTCTAAACCAGTCCACACCATACTCAACGAACCTGAAAGCCTGTCTCACGGAAGTGGTAAACTGGATGGAGTTCTCCCACCTGAAACAAAATGGAGGAAAGACCGAGGTCATGACCCTGGGCAATTTTGACAATGCGGCACTTAGAACCATCTGGCCATCATGCATGGGGCCAGTTCCAACTCCTAAACCCGAAATAAAGAGTCTAGGCATCTGACTAGATCACAACCTGACTTTCCAAGTGCAAGCCTGCAAGACAGTGGCAACTTGCTTCGGCCTGATCAGAACGGCAAGGAAAGTGCTCCCTTTGCTCCCTCCCCAAGCTAAGAAAACCATGGTCCAGTCTATTTTGCTCTCTAGACTGGACTATGGCAATGCTCTCTATCTGGGAGCCCCCACCTCGGTAATCCATAAACTACAGGTCATCCAAAACTATGCAGCCAGATTGTTGACGGGAACGCCCAGATCAGCCTCCGCAAAACCCTCCCTCCGCCTCCTTCACTGGCTGCCAGTAAAGGAGCGAATCAGTTTTAAATCACTCTGCATTGTTCATAAATCCCTCCAAGGGACAGGTCCCCCTCTGATCTCAGCCATACAAAGCCAGGAGAAAGCTCCGCTCGGATGACCTCCATCTCATCGCTATCCCCAGAATCAAACGAGCTAGAAGTGGCGGTAGACTCTTCTCATTGAATGCAGGCAAACTCTGGAACGCCCTGCCACTCCATCTCCGAAATGAACTTAGTCACCTCTCCTTCAGGAAATAGCTTAAAACCTTTCTATTCCCTTAACTCTTTCATTCTTTCTGTCCACTCGCTCAGTAGTCCTGCCTAGCGCTGGGAGGCCTCCGGTAGCCATGCGCTCCTCAAATGCTCTTTCATTTATTCATTAATTCATTCATCTTTTGTCTTCTACTGTAGCTGGACAGTTTATTGTCTTCATCTGATTGGCTATTTTTTTCCTTCCATTATTGTTATTGTTATTGTTAATTCAATCTTGTATAGCGCATATATACCGACAGGTCTCATAGCGAACAGAGGAAAAAACAAGACCATGGAAACAGGCTAGGTCCTTGGATGCTAAAAGAATTCACACCAGATCAAACGCTTCTCTGAAGAGGAGGGTTTTAAGTTTTGCACGAAAGGGGAGAAGTCTAGATTCCTTCCGTGGCAGTTTTGGGCTAGGATTATGTCGATGAACAGTCTAAATATTGAATTTTAAATATCGAGTTGCCAAAATAACGACTTACAAAAATATAGTGGTGCAGAATATCGAAATGCAGGTAAGAAAAATCGTTTTGAATAATATCGAAGTTAGTAATATCGACAGTCATAAAATAGTTGTTAAAAATATAGATTTGTTTTGTGTGTTTTAAGTGTTAATATATCAGTTAAAAGTATGTATTATTTTTGTAATGTATGTTTGAATTTTTTTAAAGTAATGAATTTTATGTTAATTAATTTTAGTGTAATTTAAACGCGTAGCGGGTTGTGTGTTTATAGGGGAATAGGGTGGGAAGTAATTTAATTATAATATATATTTTTTAGAAATATTTAGAATAAATTTATTATATGTTAATTAGTTTTTGCCTAATTTAATTCTGTAGTGGGTTGTGGGTTTATAGCGGAATAGGGTGGGAAGTAATTTAATTGAAATTAATTAATTCATTATTTTATTAATTAATTTAGTATTTAATAATTTGTATTGTTAATTAATTGAAATTGAAATTGAAATGAAATGTATAAAGCGCAGCATATACCCGAAGGCGTCTTGGCGCTATACATGAAATTTGAGAACATGCAGAACATAAGGAAGGCCGCGCTCAGATTTAGAAGTTTTAGGCGATTTGTGTAAATAGCCATGTTTTCAGGTCTTTCCTGAAATGGATCAAGGAGGGAGCTGATTTTAAGGTGATGGGTAACGTATTCCACAACGTAGCTGCTGATCTAAAAATGCTCTTTCCTCCCCAGGTAGCCTTTTTAAAAGAGGTGATTATCACGTTCCAAGCTGTTCCGGACCGCAGGGTTCTGTTAGAAACATACCACTTCAGTTTATTTCTAAACTGTTTAGGTCCAAAACCGTGCAATGATTTAAAAAACAGGCATAAGACTTTAAACTGACATCTCTGTCTGACTGGGAGCCAATGTAATTTTCTTATGGCTTCTTTGGCAGAGACATTCTTTGGAATGATCAAGATGAGGCGTGCTGCCGCATTCTGTACAATCTGGAGACTGTTAAGCAGGCCTGAGTTGGTGGTAAGGTAGAGGCCATTGCAATAGTCCAGACGGGAAAGAACCAGGGCCAGGGTTACAGTTTTTAAGAGATTCTGTGGTATAAACTGCTTTATTTTGTTGATTAGTCTAATGGCCCCGAAAGAAATGGCTGTGATTTTGTTAATTTGGGCCTTGAATTTAAGTTCTTTGTCTATGATAATACCTAGGTCTTTAGTTTTAGCTACGGGTGCTGGAAGCACTCCGAGTACAGGTGGCCACCAATCGGGTGTCCAGAGAGAGGGTTAATACCAAAGATGATGACCTCTGTCTTAGTTGTATTCAATTTTAGACAGTTAACATCCATCCAATCGCTCACATTCTTCATGCAGTTCTTAAAGGCTTCGCCCTGGTGTTTTTCTTCATTTGTTAAAGACACCACGATCTGTGTATCGTCAGCATAGGAAGCTAAGACAAAACCAGCTTCTTTTATTATTGAGGCAAGTGGCGCAACATATAAATTAAAAAGTGTGGGGCTCAGGGCAGAGCCCTGTGGAACTCCACAGGGTAAAGAGAATTGTTTAGAGGTTGCTGATCCCATTGCTACGTTAAGTTGCCGATTGGTTAAAAAGGATTTTAGGCGTTCTAGTGCCATGCCTTTTATTCCTGCTTCTTGCATACGGGCAACCACGATCTCATGGCTGACCGTGTCATTAAGTTAAATTATTATGAATTATAAATTATAAATTGATTAATAACAATTTATATCCACATGCTATCCAACACTTTCCGTACTGCTGCATTCACTGGAGTGAGAATAGTAATTTTTACCCTTCCGCTACCCAACACTTTCCCTACTGTTGCACTCACTGGAGTGGTAATAGTAATTTTTACCCACCTGCTATCCAACACTTTCCCTACTATTGCACTCACTGGAGTGGGAATAGTAATTTTTACCCACCTGCTATCCAACACTTTCCCTACTGTTGCACTCACTGGAGTGGTAATAGTAATTTTTACCCTCCCGCTATCCAACACTTTAATTACTGTTACACTTGGTGGAGTGGGAATAGTACATTATTCCCACCCGCTATCCAACACTTTTCCTACTGTTGCACTCACTGGAGTGGGAATAGTAATTTTTACTCACCCGCTATGCAATACTTTCCCTACTGTTGCACTCACTGGAGTGGGAATAGTAATTTTTACCCTCCCCCATCCAACACTTTCCCTACTGTTGCACTCACTGGAGTGGTAATAGTAATTTTTACCCACCTGCTATCCAACACTTTCCCTACTGTTGCACTCACTGGCGTGGGAATAGTAATTTTTACCATCCCGCTATCCAACACTTTCCTTACTGTTACATTAGGTGGAGTGGGAATAGTACATTATTCCCACCCGCTATCCAACACTTTCCCTACTGTTGCACTCACTGGAGTGGGAATAGTAATTTTTACCCACACGCTATCCAACACTTTCCTTACTGTTACACTTGGTGGAGTGGGAATAGTACATTATTCCCACCCGCTATCCAACACTTTCCCTACTGTTGCACTCACTGGAGTGGGAAAAGTAATTTTTACCCACCCTTTATCCAACCCTTTTCCTACTGTTGCAATCACTAGAGTGGGAATAGTAATTTTTACCCTCCCGCTATCCAACACTTTCCCTACTGTTGCACTTGCTGGAGTGGGAATAGTAATATTTACCCACCCGCTATCCAACACTTTCTCTACTTTTCCACTCGTTGGAGTGGAAATAGTTATTTTATCCCCTACGCTATGCAACATTTTCAGTATTGTTATATTTAATGTAGTGTAAAATCTTATTTGAAAAAAATATATTTATTTTAATGTGTTAACTTATTATGTATAATTTATTTTTATATGTATATTATAGGTTTATTTATACATATATATATATACATATATATATATATATATATATATATATATATATATATATATTACCTACTGGCTGTCGCCAGTAGGTAGTTATAGTTAGGACCCTGTTTCCATAGGAAAACCGCAACATTCTATTTTGAATAACTTTGGCACCGGTCGACGAATCCTCGCCAAATTTTCAAAATAGGTGGGGCGCTGCGCTCCGCTCCTACCCTGAAAGTCTCGGGGGGATTCGTCAAGCGGGGGCTGAGATAAAAGGGGGGTCCCAAAACGCGTTTTTCCCATGCATTTTTCCATAGGACCTTTAGACACAGCCACAGCCCGAACGGCTGAACAGAGTTCCTTGAAATTTGGCAGAGAGGTAGTCTACAGGTCAAGGAAGTGCCTTTTGTAGGTTTGGTGTAAATCTGTTCAGTAGATTCTGAGAAAATATCCTTTAAATCAATATATATATCTGAGCCAGCTTACGGTGCGCTTACGGTGCGCTTACCGTACGCGTACGGTGACGTGCGCGAGCGCGATTCTGATTGGCTGTTCGATCTAAGTAAACATTCGAATCGGTCGAAACCAGGAAGCGGCGGCCGCCATTTTCTCTCTCGCACTCTGAGGGGGGCTGCAAAAACCAAGACAAAAAACATCTACAGGGGGAGTATATTCAGTTCTTAAACAACCAGCATCCATATATGTGTCCCCAAACAACCCCCAAGGCCAAAAAAACAAATTTATTTTTTTTTCGAAAAATCGCCGATTACGCTTACCGTACGCGTACGGTAAAAAATTTATATAAAAAAAAAATTATCCACACTTTCCCCACCCCGTGTGCAAATGGTGCCCGTAGGGCACCATTTGTGCATGGCATATATAAGTAAATGGAAAGTACAAATGAATAACGTTCACAACGAAGCGCATAATATGTCCCCCATGTGCGCACGGTGCGCGAAGTGCATCGTGCGTACATGGCCCATCCCGCGTAACGTGGGCACGCGGTGCGCGCAGCGCACCGCGTGACCACCGTGCGTGCACGGCACTAACTGCGTAAAGTGGGCGCGCGGTGCGCGAAGCGCACCACGTGCTCACTGTGCGCGCACGGTGCGCGAAGCGCACCGTGCGCGCACGGAACGAACTGCGTTAACTGGGCGCGCACGCCACGAATGGCGTAAAGTAACTTAGCATTTAAAAAACCGTACAAATTCACTGAAAAAACCATAGGTTTCACACACGTTATAGTTAGGAATTAGCATTTAAAAAACCTTGCAAATTCACTGAAAAAACCATAGGTTTCACACAAGTTATAGTTAGCTGTACATTTTACTCGTAAAAAACCAATGAAATTCCCCCGTTATAGTTAGTGCAGGCAACTATAACTCACGCGACCGCAATCCTCTGCTGATGACATATGTGTCTTTATGAAAAAAAAATATTTGTAATATATGTATAGCTAAAATTTAATGGAAGAAGACATGGGCAAATAAGTGTCTAAATACAGTATTAGCTTCAAAAAGTGAACAAGACCGGTTCAATGGGTATGTACTATGGCCTAATGAATAGGTACTTGATAGAAAACAAGACAAAAACTGGGACAGAAGTAGACAAAAAAAGATCAAGAATACTCATAAAAAGTTATAGGTATAAAGACAGCAGAGGATTGCGGTCGCGTGAGTTATAGTTGCCTGCACTAACTATAACGGGGGAATTTCATTGGTTTTTTACGAGTGAAATGTACAGCTAACTATAACTTGTGTGAAACCTATGGTTTTTTCAGTGAATATATATATATATATATATATATATATATGTATATATATATATATAATTATATTTTAAATTGTGTTTTTCACATTTTATAATGAAAACATATTAAATATTTTTTAATATTATTGAGTTAATACATATAATAAAAATGCAGGTTTATTTTATTACATTACATTTATTATTTATTAATTTTAATGTTTTTAATTATTTTTTAGTATGTTTTACTTAATTATAGTTATTATTTAATCAATTTTATATTACTTTTAAGACACTTAAAAAAGTCGATATTTTAACAAACTATATTATTGACAATGATATTTAGGATTCAATATTTTTGTACTTACCTGTTTGTAGATAGGAAGTCGATATTCTGTCACTCGATATTTGGATTCAATATTTTTGTACTTACCTGTTTGTAGATAGGAAGTCGATCTTCTGTCACTCGATATTTTTACCTCGATATTCTGGCAGCTCGATATTCTTCTCCTCGATAGTCTGTCAGTGATCCGAATATGTCACGCCCATTGTGCACCGCAGGGTTCTCGCAGTGCTTTATAGAGTGTGTTCTTACATTTTACCGAAAGATGAGTGATCGTCTATAGTCCGCCGGTTCCATTTCCATTGTTTCCTATTCGTTATTTCGTTTTACCATCAGTCTCATTTTCACCATCACAGTACATTCTGTCGTCAGTTTCTCATTATCATCATGACAGTACATCGTCTTTACATCTCAGGGGATGTTGCTCATTGTTTAATTACACCTACGATTTCATTTTTGATTACACTCACGATCATGAAGGAAGTGACCCGATTAGGGCCACCTGGGTCACTTCCGACCAACTCATAGCCTTCCAAACAAGTGAAGAGTCGGTCAGACAGTAGAGAATACAAACAATAATTTATTAGTAAAATACACTGCAGCGGAGTCCAATCTGACCAGCACCCAGAGATCGCGTTCGAGGGGACTGGCTCCCCAACAGTTGGTAACGCATAATCATTCTTCAGACAACCCCCAACCACGCCCCCAGTGGAAAGTTACCAGCGTGAGCTGTACATGAACAAAGAAGGCACAGAAGGATGAGGCTGCCACTTGCACGATGGGTACACACTATCACTATCTCAAGGTTGCCTGGCTAGGCTCAGCTCTTCCTAACCTGGGAGCAGGGCTACGAAGAGGGATAGGCATGCAGAGGCAGAACGGCCTATTCATTAGTGAGTCGGGATCCAACCTTGAACACAAGAAGGAAAAAATAGCTGAACACAGACTTCCGCTGAGACAAGAAATACAGAAAATTGGGCTTGCATCAGTCACCACCTAACATGGCCTCCGAGCTACAAAATGGAGCCGCAAATGCTAACTTAAGTTCATGTTCTAAGGATAGCTCAGTGGGGTACATTTAGGCATAGTGGCTACTACTAATCATAGCCTTCTAAATGCTAACATAACATGACGCAAAACAAGTCCATGTGAGTACATAAATTGCCAAATCTAACAATCATAAGTATACTATGGAATCGTATGAGTATACTCACGGCAGAAATTCTTGTGTTCTCTTATGGCACATGGCATGCGGCTCGTGGATGAGCATCCTGATCGGAATGGTGCAGACAACACTGATACCATTCACCCTCTACACCCTTTCATGAAGTCGGCGGTTTTTCCTTTCCATTTTCACAGAGCGGTCAATGTTAGTCTGTCTACCATGTCTATTACGTAGTCACAAGTACTTTATTCCGCTTTAACCCGGACAAAACGCCGATAGCCTGAACTTTGCGTGGGGAAGATATCAGCTCTGTACCATCGGTAAGCATGTCATTTTGCGATGACATCATAGTATATTGTACACATTGGGGCCGATTCCGATCCGGGTCGGAAAGCACTCCGACCGCGTCGGATCCGGAGTGTTTTCCGACCGAGCCAGACCCCTACAGTCCGACGGAGCGAGTACGATGCGCACGTATGCTGTCGGGCTCGGTTCGGTCGGACTCCCATAGAAGTCAATGGGAGCCAGTTGTACGACGCGTACATGCGCTCCCATTGACTGAATGGGTACATCTCGAACATGTGCGCCCCCCACAGTGGGTACGCGTCGGTGCCATCCGCACCGTACATGCCTGTGTTGGGGAGACCCATAGGTCTCCCCCTGTGTCCGAGTCATAGGGCTGTGGGTGTTAGGGGATCCGATGCGTACCACCGAAGTCCGACTCCGGGAGCTTTTGAGAGCCAGACACTCCGGCTCGCACAGGCTGTCCGACGCGTGCATCGTACTGGCTCGGTTGTAAATCGCATCCATTGCACACCACGGTTAGCTTCCGACCGAGACGTACGGAGCGGTTCGGACCCGGAAACGACTCGGTCGGTGAATCTCACTGTGACGAAGTCCCCCTCGCGAGCGGCGCCGACCAATCCAATATGGCCACCACCAATGCGAAAACCGGAAGTGGGGTTGACGCTCTAGCGTCTGAGAGAGGACGCGCGATCGAGACGGCTGAAAGTCTCGAGAGGCCTGTGGGACAGGGTTCAGGAGGACCGGAGCAAGACGTGACCGAAGCCAGACAGGAGAAACAGAGGGACACGTCCGCGAGGAGAACGCAGGAAGACACAGAGGAGCTGGACACCGGAGGAGCAAAACAAGAACCACACGCCAGGGAGACAACAAGGGAAAACAGCTCCAGGAGCACTGCCCCCGGGACCACTGCACTCCCCGAAGGGAAGGAGGCTTGGTCTCCCAACACCAAGGCCCAGGAGGGTCGTGGAAGCAGGCAAGTACCCGCTGCGCATTCGGGGCTTGTTCAGGGGCTTTGGGCTCGCATTAGGGGACATCACTAAAAGTTACCACTTGTTTTCCCCCCTCACATTAGGCGCAAAACACTAGGGACTGGGGACGGTACACTTGCCCCCCCATGTGCTTCATGAGTATAGAAACCTAAAGCCAGTCTTGTTTTCTCTGTTTTGTTTTGGGTCCACGCTCGCCTACCTCAACCCGGAGCTGGGAGCAGAGAGAGAGAGAGAGACGACGCTGGTTACAACCTACCACCTCTTCTGTGGATGAACTGACCGAAAAAGTGTACCTTGAGCAGTACTTGGAGGCCCTACCATTCAGTACCAGAGCATGGATCAAGCAACATCCTAACTTGACTGTGACCCTTGCAGTAGACTTAGCCTGTGCATTCCACCGCTCCCCGGAGTTTAAAGCTTCATCCCACAAAAACCCGGCTGGATTCCCAAGAACGCCCACTAGGCCCAGTCACCTCCCTGTAGAACACAAATCACAAGCCTTTTCACGACCCCAACCTCGACCACCTGTTCCAAACCCCCCCCTCCTAACGGGACCACAGTGTTTCCACTGTGCCGAATGGGGACACATAGTCCGTAATTGTCCTTCGCGTCTTCCCCCGCAAGAACCTACGGATGTGGGGTATTCCCGAGGGAGGGTGTTAGTGACTGGAAAGCCCCATGAAAGGTATAGAAAACAGATCTATGTGAACGGAAAGCAGGTTTTAGCCTTTCTGGACACAGGGTGCCATCACACAGTGGTGGACAGGTCTCTGATACGGGATTCCCAATTGTTAGAGGATGAATGCGTGCAAGTAACATGCGTCCATGGAGACAAAAGCTGTATCCCCTGGCAGACGTGTTATTGGATATAGAGGGGGATTCCCAACTTCGGAAGGTAGGGGTTGTGCCACATCTCCCTGAGACAGTCCTGTTGGGAACAGACCTTCCCAGGTTCCATGATTATCTCCAGGTCAACACCGCGTCAACCCCCCCTGCCCTTTGGTTGGATAGCGCCCCTTTCTATACCGAAGAGATAGAAGAAACGTTCCCTAAAACACCAAAAATCCGCAAGGAAAAAAAGAGACAGAGCTATGTATCTACGGTCAGAACCCCTCTCACCCACTTCTATTTTTACTTCCCCAGACACATCGCAAGAGGCAGGACTAAGCTTCCGGGCTGCCCAAAGAGATGATACCACGCTACTCAATGCCTGGAACCAAGTGCAAGAAGACCAACCAGAACAGGTAGGCCCCTTTCTCTGTGTGAAAAAGGGTCTTTTATATAGGGTTTCACGTGAGGGAGACAAAAGAAAAGAACAGTTGTTGGTTCCACGATCCTACAGGGAACAGGTACTATCCTTGGCCAATAGCCAGACTGGGGGTGGGCATTATGGCAAAGAGCACACCCTCAAATATTTGTTACCAAAATTCTATTGGCCAGGGATATATCAGGAAGTAGCCAGGTACTACACTAACTGTCCCCGGTGTCAGTTGGTCAACAAACCGGTCCTTCCTAAAGCGCCTCTTCAGCCCCTCCCCATTATAGACATCCCCTTTATGAGAGTAGGGATGGACTTGGTGGGCCCCTTAATTTCCTCTGCTCGGGGCCACCAGTACATCCTTGTTCTAGTAGACTACGCTACCAGATACCCAGAAGCCATACCCCTTTCCTCAGCAACCACCCCAGCCGTAGTCCATGCCATGGTTACGTTCTTTTCCCGAGTAGGATTCCCTCAGGAATTATTAACAGACCAGGGAACCCCATTTATGTCCCGTTTAATGAAACAAATATGTGCCATCCTCAAAGTGAAGCAGATACGCATGTCAGTCTACCACCCACAAACAGAGGGGTTGGTTGAAAGATACAACCGCACGATTAAGACCATCTTAAGAAAGAGCATAGACAAAGCAGGGAGGGATTGGGACAGGCGACTCCCCCTGGTCCTATTCGCCATCAGGACGCACAAACAAACATCAACAGGCTTTTCGCCCTTTGAACTTTTGTTCGGGCAACAACCCCGAACGCTCCTAGATATGGCTATAGAAAAATGGACGGAGGAGGAAGACGAGGGCCGACCTCTGCTTCAGTATTCCGCCAGTCTAAAAGAGACGTTATCGTCCCTGTGGGAGGAGGTGCATGTAAACATGGAGAGCGCTCAACATAGGCAAAAACAACAATATGACCGTCAATCAAGGCTTAGGGAATTCAAGACAGGAGATCAGGTACTCATTCTACTACCTAGCTCGGATAAAAAACTGTTAGCCACCTGGCAGGGACCCTACAAGATATTGAAGAAAGTAACCCCCGTTACTTACCGGGTAGACGTCCCCCATAAAAAGAAAGAGGGACAGATATATCATATCAATCTGCTTAAGGCTTGGGAGGGACCCCTTCCCAGTGCTCCGAACGCCGACCCATCTATATATCACATAACTGTAGATAAACCCCTAGAAGTATCCTACGTTCCCCAGGGAGAGCAGGAGGACACCCCCATTCAAGTAGGACCACAAGTGACAGCAAAACAAAAACAACAGATGTTGGATCTGTGCGCAAAATACGCCACAGTCCTATCAGGGGAGCCTGGAAGAACCACTCTGGTAGAACATGACATCATCACAAAAACCACCCAACCAAGCTAAAACCATACCGCATCCCAGAATCTAGAAGAAAAGCTGTTGATCGGGAAGTACAGGCGATGCTGGAAGCCGATATAATCGAACCTTCCCGCAGCGCCTGGTCTTCTCCAGTCGTTCTCGTCCCAAAACCTGATGGGAGCATCAGATTCTGCATAGACTTTCGTCAGGTGAACGCAGTATCCAAGTTCGATGCCTACCCAATGCCCAGGGTGGATGAGTTAATCGAACAGCTGGGCGACGCTAGAGTAATGACGACTATAGACTTAACCAAAGGCTACTGGCAGATTCCCCTCACCTCTTCAGCCAAAGAAAAAACAGCCTTCTCAACACCCATGGGCCTATATCACTTTAAAGTCCTACCTTTCGGCCTGCATGGGGCCCCGCTACTTTTCAGCGACTAATGGATACCATACTGGCCCCACACCTCCACTTTGCAGTTGCCTATCTGGACGACATTGTCGTCTACAGTCCAGACTGGAGTACCCATCTAAAGCATTTAGAAGCTGTACTACAGTCCTTAATACAAGCGGGTCTCACTCTCAATCCCCAAAAAAACACATTTGGAACCGACAGCATAGAATATCTAGGGTATACCATCAGTAAAGAACATATAAGACCACAAGTCAGCAAAATAGAAGCTATCACCCGGATACCCAGACCCTCCTGCAAGAAAGAGGTCCGTTCATTCCTTGGGTTAGTGGGATATTATAGGAGGTTTATCCCACGCTTCTCAGAAATAGCCAGTTCCCTCACCAATCTGCTCACAAAAACACACACATGGAAACACCTTCTTTGGCTAGCCCCCCAGGAGGACAGCTTCAAGAAACTAAAAGGAATTTTTTGCACGTCCACAGTCCTTACCTGTCCTGATTTCAAAAAGACCTTTGTCCGTCAAAGAGATGCCTCAGGAAGGGGTCTCGGGGCTGTACTATCACAACCATACAACTTTGGAGACTTACACGCCGTCCTCTATCTCAGCAGGAAATTATTTCCCAGAGAAACTCGATATGCGACAATCGAGAAGGAGTGCCTAGCGCTCAAATGGGCCATGGAGGCGCTGCAGTATTACCTCTTAGGACGTTCCTTTCTTGTTCTTACTGATCATGCCCCTCTTATTTGGCTCTCTTTACATAAAGACTCTAATCCTAAAGTCTTGCGATGGTTCCTTGCCTTGCAGCCTTTCACCTTTGAGGCTATACACGTACCTGGAAAGCTCCAAACCAACGTGGACTACCTCTCCAGGATACCGGTCTTGGAATGGCCCAAATGTCCACTCCGAAGGGGAAGGCAATGTGACGAAGTCCCCCTCGCGAGCGGTGCCGACCAATCCAATTTGGCCGCCGCCAACGCGAAAACCGGAAGTGGGGTTGATGCTCTAGCGTCTGAGAGAGGACGCGCGATCGAGACGGCTGAAAGTCTCAAGAGGCCTGTGGGACAGGGTTCAGGAGGACCGGAGCAAGACGTGACCGAAGCCAGACAGGAGAAACAGAGGGACACGTCTGCGAGGAGAACGGAGGAAGACACCGAGGAGCTAGACACCGGAGGAGCCAAACAAGAGCCACGCGCCAAGGAGACAACGAGGGAAAACAGCTCCAGGAGCACTGCCCCCGGGACCACTGCACTCCCCGAAGTGAAGGAGGCTTGGTCTCCCAACACCAAGGCCCAGGTGGGTCGTGGAAGCAGGCAAGTACCCGCTACGCACTTGGGGCTTGTTCAGGGGCTGTGGGCTCGCATAAGGGGACATCACTAAAAGTCACCACTTGTTTTCCCCCCACACATTAGGCGCAAAACACTAGGGACTGGTGACGGTACACTTGCCCCCCCCATGTGCTTCATGAGTATAGAAACCTAAAGCCAGTCTTGTTTTCTCTGTTTTGTTTTGGGTCCACGCTCGCCTACCTCAACCCGGAGCTGGGAGCAGAGAGAGAGAGAGACGAGGACTCTGACATGGAGGACCCCACACCTGTGTTGTTTATTTCTTTCATTGAGTGCCTACTACTCATACATTAGCCAAAAACCATACTCTAGAGCCTGTAAAATAAAATAGAACGCTAAAACCTACATAGTTTGAGGACTACTTTAAATCCACAGAAGGGAGGGGGTGACTGACGGCTGAGAGTTCCCAACTACACTCACGTAGCTCGCATCGTACTTGCTCGCTCATACAGCTGTATGAGTCGGCCGGAAAACACACGTACAGCTCGTAATTTTTCCGGCCAGATCGCGTTTGGTGCCTTTCCGACCCGGATCAGTAGCGGCCCCATTGTTGTAGCCTCTCGAGACTATCTTTGTGGTGCATTGGACTATTCTTAAGCACTATAAGCATACTTAATCATTACAACGCGGTCTCATGACTTGTCTGTGGGGGACTACGGTCTGCGGAGCGTGGGTCGATGATGTGCTTAAGAAATAGTCTATTCTCTCGCGTCTCTGTTGAGTTGTATATGGAGTTTGTGAGACTTTTTGCAGTAGATGACATTAGTTTACATTACCAATTTGATACATGGCTTTTTGGTGTTTTACAGGGACCGAGGATTTATTATCACTATTCTCCATTTAAACAGTGGATTTGTTCTTTGGAGGTAAGTGTCAGTTTACGTATTTGCTTCACACTGGCAGGGCAGTGTGCATGATAGGCATTTAAGTATATGTTGTATTGTTTTTGACAGGACAGATCACTTACTGCATATGGCTCCTACATTTATTAGGACTTTTACAGGTACAATGTCAAGTGAGGATCACCCGATTACACTGTTCTTTACCACTGGGTGTATACAAATAGTGCTAATTATACATGTGTCCACTCAGCATGCTTTACTCACAACATGAATATTAGATCTTTAGAGGTTATAGTACCACACATTGATCTATATAAGCATGCAATTACAATTGGCACATGAATTTATGGGCCCCAGTGGACCTTTACACTGATACTGGAAGTTTGGGCAATTCAGTACTTCTATGCATATTTTTGTGTGGTGTTTAAAATAGTAAATTTCCTTTTGAATTTTCAGATTTGCCTCAGAGGAAGGGGCACTGTGTTGCGGGGATTCTCCTCATGCACAGAACTATGCACAGGAAACCAGGACCTCAGTGAATTGTGGTGTACCAAAAAACTCACCTTAGTACCTAGAACCCCTATCCGACTAGCATCAGTGTCTCAATCGTTCTCCGTACTACAGCGAAGCTACAAATGATTAGACAACCCAGAACAAGCGACTTAGGGTACTCTCAGGAATGGTGGGAATCAAGAACACTCTTTCATTTTTATTCTCATACAAGTCCACAACATGAGTAATCAGAAACACAGAAAAGTTTAAAATGTTTATTTTTAACTACGTGCTCTAAGATGCAGTATTTTGGCTAACATAAGCAGGCAAATGATTAGAAAAAAAACAATCGGCATTGTTACAATTCCATAAAACACAAAGGGAGAAATCATGTTGTAGTGATAGTGGAAACAGGTCTTATAGCGCCTTGTGTACCACCCTCTCCTGGCCAGGAGCTAGTTTTATAATAATAGAAGGTCTCTAGGTTTGAACGGGGAACCCCATACCTCCAAGATCAGCTGAGGTGAATCACATCCCAGGATCAGCAACGCTCTCTGTAGACTGAAAGGTTTTCTCCAAGTGCCAGAATCATGCATGCAATGCAATATTAAAGGCACGCGAGTTTCAGATATTTGCAGCTGTGTGCTTGTTGTGTCTGGAGCGTGGGCTGATCAACCTGAATCAACAGCATACATTGTTATTATGACCTTGAAGACTTCTGCACACAGTGTACAGACTAAGGTCGCAGTGTAATTCTAGGGATGTGAAAAACAGACCGTTCCCATGTGAAGAAAAGCAAGCAGTTTAATTTACAATAACAGATACACGCAGTGTTGTGTGCAAAAGCAGCCAAGTGGCAAAATGGCGTTTAAACTTCTAATACACTTATGCTAACATAGCAATGTGTTCAAGCACAACCCTGTCTTCACTACACCCTCCCCTGATCAGATCACGAACAAAAGGGAAGCATTTTAGGAACTCAGAGTTCAAGTTCGAGTGAGACAGAACCAAGTTCATATTTTGCCAAACTGGATAATTGGAAGTGATGAGTTCGAAGTTCTTCGATAGCCGGAGCCTCTAGCACTATCAGAGGACAACTTGCGTGTTCTGCAAGGTAACTTCGTGCCAGGAAGTCATGTGCCGCTGCACATATATCCCAATTCTCTAGAACTCCATGCGCAGCCGCACAGGCCATAATCCCGATACCAGAACAGACCAACTCATGAGTCACTAAGGGACACATCAGTCGATCATAATCCGAGGCAGGAGACACCGTATTGGAGAGGCACAAATCCAAAGCCCATTCAAAGGAACAATCCAGGCAATGGAAGACAGGTTGTACGCAAGTAAAGTATGAGAACCGGAAGGATAATCCATAGGCTTCACTCAAAGTGGCCAGAGGTAGTGTTCCATAGTATTCAAGCATCCGGTTGTGAAACTGGAACAGCCGGGGTAGGTTGTCTTGTGACACAGATTGTGCAGCCATTCCGAAGCAAACAAATCAACAGCAGCACACCGGCATCCAAGGCGAGAATTAATGGTAACCCGCCGAAGATGCTGGAAAAAATAGAATGAAAAAATGCCGGTATCACATCAAATATTGTTTGGAACAAGGTCGGATCTCACAATTTTGAAAAAATGCACCAAGACGGTTGTTGACGAGGCATTGAATATAGTGTGAATTAGAGCACCGAAAATGAAGGGGGAGATCAGTATCCAAAAGCGCATGCACCTCGGTGCGGGTGTTAGCTACGTGAAGGTCAAATGTTTCAAGAGAAGAAGTTAAGGTGACTTCTTTTTGTGACAATAGAGCACTTATTCTGCTCATCTTGTTGAACTCTGCTTTAAAGGTCGGTATGGAAGGCCAGATGGATATATCGAGTCTCCCTTGCGGGGGCTGTAAGAGCACATGCTTACAGCAAACTACACGTTGGGAAACAGTTACAATGTACGGAATCCCTGCTAGCATCCCACAACATGATTCATTATTTAAAAGCAAATAACTACCGTTAGCTAGTAATGTGAAAGTGGGTGTAATAGCTGGCACTGGATTTCCCTTTAAAATGCAAGCTAAATTCGGGGTTTGGATGTTACACGCGCCGTGCAGTTGTATATTCTTGCATACTAGTGAGTGATCAGGTGTAGAAGTGCACTCCTCTCCTTTTAAATAAACTTCTTTTTCCTCTCTCAGGCACCTGTATGTGAATGGGAGTGACCAAACTTCATGGAGAAAAGTGCTACCTAATGGTTCATATCTGCCTAAGGCATAGTGTTTCATACATGAACTGAACTTAAACAAAGGAAAATGTAGTGTTATTAACCCATGAATGAGCCATACAGCCGAGTTAGATTCGGCCACAGAAAATGGTAAAGGTTCCAACTTTTTATTGTGCAAAAGCGAATATGTCACATCCTTCATGGACATGAACTGTTGTTTATCAGTCAGATTAAACGGTAAAAACAGAGATGAGGTATTCATGTAGTCCCAAGGAACTTTCCCAGATTTCAAAGTTTGTAAAGTTCATGCAAATTGCATTATAGAACGCAATTGATTTTGACCATGGTATAAAACAGACACGTCATCCTGTACAATATCCACAACAGATGAAACAATATTATCTAATGTGTACATTCTGGAAGAAAGAGTATTAATGCTATTATCAATGCCAGCAAGACCTTTTTCCAAATTAGCTTGATCAATAGCCCTCAATCTAGAAGCAGCTTCAATTTTAGATAATTTCCAAACTTCGTTGTAAATAGCATATACCCATCTTTTGGACCTGCCTCCTACAGGGCCTTTAACAAAGTCATTCATATCAACATCGTCAGTCAATTGGGACAAATGAAGTTTAACTGATGCTAAGGTGGAATGTTTAAGCTAGTTTTGACATAATTTGCCTACTGAATAGTTAGTAACAGAATGTGAGGTTTCAAAACGGGGGTCCACCCTAACCTGTGTATAGCCTGGGGCCAGACCCAGGAAACGATGGTGGCATGAATCCGAACTTTTTAGCCATAATAACCACATTTGGGGATCCAAGTTGGAAATATTGAAGGAGTCATTAGTAATTAGGGACTGCAGTTCATCAAGGGACATATCTTTGTGATTGTCTCATGTAGGATAAACACCCAGATCAGGAATGGTAGGGGCATTCATGTTTTTTAGAAGTAGCCAATCCAAAGCAAGTAATTTGGGAAATACTAGAATTCAAATACAACACATGGTTAGGGATGAGGCATATACGATGCAAAGCTTCTATGCCTTGCACTTGCCAGCTTTTAGAACCTCAAACAGATTTAAGATCAATTGTATCTTTCCACAGCTCATAGCCCCCTATAGCTAATTGAGCCATAAAGGACTTTGAATACAGTAATTTAGTGTGTGTGAGTCTAACTTTGGAAGTGGACCCTGCAGTCATTTTGAAATAAAAGGCTTCAGGATTTGATCGACTAAAATCAGTAAAATATGTAAATTGTTTCAATAGAGTTTTCGAACTACCCTCAATGGGAGCTGTGCAGTGTTCCCATTGTGTATAATTAACCACATGTCTATATGTATTAGCTTTATGCAGGAAATGATTGCCATAGTGCTGGTAACAAAATAACTCTGCATAATTTGCTGAGTCCAAGTACAAATCTTCAGCATCAAACGCAACATAATATTTCAAATCAGAAAAAAGAGCCTCAACGGCTTGGACATCCCAATCATCAGAGCGTATGTTTTGTGTTTCACAACATCCCCCATAAAAATACGAAGTACATTGGGGATATTAATCACCTCTGTCGGGCCATGAATTTGAAATTTTACAGCATCCCATACAATCCCATCTAACACAGGCAGGCAGTGATATTGACAAAAGTCTGGTCCCTCTTCATGATGTGTGATGATGAGTGGGGTGCCAAAGTTCCATCAATTAACCCAATTGCAGATCTTACGGTAAGATAATGTCCATTTACTAGACGAAAAAAGACAACTACAAATCCAATCGACATGAACAAAAAAATAGAGATTAGCATCAACCAAATGTAAGTCCAAGGGGTAATTAAAAAGTGTTTTTAAACCAAACAGTAAAAATAGAAATTTTCGATGGGGCACTCGATGTTGTAGAGTTAATGTCAAATGAAAAACGTGACTGGTCAACTGCACTTGGCTGCACACCAGGCAACGACACATCTGTGGGATAGGTATGCTCAGTATCTTCATGGGGATCACCAGCAGGTGGAGTCAATAATGGATTAGTAACTGCATGCATCTCGATGGCAATGACAGGCCTGTTTGTATTTGCCGAGGCCAAAACTGAATTTCTCAGCTTTGCTGGACAAGAGACCGCTGGAGTCATACTAAGAAGAATCGGCCACTCGTTGTAGTTTGACATTGTCAATGGAGATGTACCTGTTATCCTTGCGACCAGGAAGTGGAGGTAAAATGACTGTTCTTGTACCCTGCACGCCAAGCACTGGAACAAGTGCACGATAAGAGGAGCCAAACTCCTTCTTGTTCTCCACCTTCTCACAGACCAGGTCACTGACTCGAGGTAGCCAGCCAACTACTGGAATCTGAAGTGCAGCATCAGTTGTGGAGGGTAGGTGTTCCTTTGCAAGACTGTCTCGAGCCTCTTGTAGGTTCTGTAACACAGCAGAATGATCATCTACGTCAAAGGGAGCGGCCAACGCTGCTATGTCTAGACCTTCAAGGTCCGGGACAAACATTTTTATGCCAAAGAGCATTTCGTATGGAGTCCGCCCACCCAGAGACATTCTAGGGAGATTATTAAGTGCACGTTGTACGCTATACAAATGGGCCAACCAGTTTCTGCCAGTACCAAAACCCCAGCTGTCAAGGATTGCTTTAAGTCACAGTTCATTCGCTCCACAACAGAATTGCCCTCAGGCCAGTATGGAGACGAAAATTTGACTTGGACTCCCAAAGATCTCATGGATTCTTTGTACGCCTTAGAGGCGAATGCCGGACCCTGGTCCGAATGGAGGGTACCACATGCAAAAAATTCCCACAAAGACACGCAAATCCCTGATGACAGTTCAAGCATCAGCTCTGCGTTGTGGCCAAACCCATAGAAAGCGTGTGCACGAATCCACTGCAACTAAGATGAACTTATACGCAGTATCAGAGGTGAATGGACCGCAGTGATCTAAATAAACACACCCAAGGGGTTTATTAGATATGTACAACTGTGTTTGAGGTGGACGCGCAGCATTTGAAGGCTTAGTCTGCTGGCAAATGTCACAAGTAAGGACATAATCACAAGTCTGTTTATACAATCCGCACCACCAGTAACGTTGCTGTAACATAGTGACAGTCGCTGAAACGCCTGCATAAGCCGAGGCCATGCCCTCGTGAGCGGCTGTTATCAAGGAAAGCCTGCGGTCCGCGTTGGAAATCAATCTGTCATCAATGCTGTTAATTCTCACATAGGGAACTTTATCAGGACTTAAATGATACGATTATTTAAAAGGGAAACCTCTAGGGTAATTATCTCCCTTCTCGGTCGCAGCAATAGCTGCCAAGATGTCATCATCAATCTTTCTTTTGGATCTTATAACTGCTGCTACCAGATATGTCGCCACTGCTATCTTTGCTGCTTCATCAGCTAAACTGTTACCTACAGCGTTTACTCCTACATGCTGGTTACCAAAAGTATGAATTACATTCATGAGAGGCAGACGTTCTTTAAGTTCTGCAACTCGAACCCAAAGCATTTTATGTTTGATTGTGCTACCTTTGGAATCACGATATTCATTCTGAGTCAAAAAGAATACATTTTCATTAAAAGACTGTACACAGTAGTAAGAGTCACTTACAATAAGAGTAGTCACATGGGGATCAGCAAACTCTAGTGCAAGCACCAGAGCACGTAGCTCTGCCAACTGGGCGGTACAGTCTCCTAATGTCTGCGTATGCACAACATCGGGCCTGAATTCGCCATTCACCATGGTACCCACCACTATTGCGCAGGCCGCTGAATAAGCATGCTTAGATTCCGTCGCCGGTTGCGCCGGACCGTCAGTGTAAATGATATAATGGTAATCCTCAAGCGGGCACATGGACAGAGGAGCAGGATGAGCAAATTCATACTGCAAGTACTCCTGAGTTTGCAGTGAGATATCAAAGATAAACGTTACATCCGGAGACGTTAAAGAGTGGCCCATTGTATCCAACTTGGATGCAAAGCTTTAGAATTTGGTACACTGGCTCTTGTCACTGCCTCAAGGGCAAGATACTGTGTGACAACCAACATGCGTTTCCCCTGTGACAACGCTCTTTCTTTTAGAATTGCCAACTGCACTGCAGTCGAAATGTTTTCAACAGAAGAAAAGCGCATTTCAGCCGAAGTGCACAAGTGTGACTTGTAAGCTATAGGGACTGTGTCTCCCTCATTAAATGTCAAATACGTGAAACCCACTGCACCTGGCACAATCCTTCTTACCAGGTTTGTGTGGTGGTCACGTGTCAGTAAGTATTTAGATTCAAGAAGATCAGACTGCAAAGATTGCAGTATAGCCGAATGTTCATAGCCCAAAAACAACACTGTGTACTCTGCAATGTGTGAATTCACAAAGTTAAACTTGTAACCGAAGTCTGCAAACATGACAATGATGCGGTCAACGCGACACAGATGCGGACATAATTCGTCGTCTGTGAGATAAATATCATCAACATACAAGTACGCATCAGGGTCAATGCTCTCTAACAGAGACAACACGTGCGGCAAAGACGCCTAGGCTGTTTTATAGCCCATAGCTAATCTTTTGAACTGTTTTTGTTTGCCGCCAGAAGTAAAGGCTGTCCATTGACTACTAATGGAGGACAGGTCATGACTATAAAAGCCACTGGAAATGTCAAGTGTGGTCTTAAACCTTTTTCTCACAAGACTATCAACCAGGGCAGAACTGTGGGTATTCTGTACCGCGCACATCCGACAATGAGAGCTCAAATGCGGATAATCCAAGACTAGCCGGTACGACCCATCAGGTTTGGTTACAGTGAAAAGAGGATTATTCATGGGTGACACACATGTTTCAATTACACCCTGATATTCCAGATTTTCCCAAAAAATCCCTCTTATTGTACGTTGTATGTCACCTTCAATTAAAAGGACTAATTCATATAGGGCCACATGCATCAACGAGAAAACTGGTCGCAAACGGGCAGATTAGCAGAATCTGCCCCTTTGCGACCGGTATTTTTGCATTTGGGATGCATCATCCCAAATGCAAATATCGCAATTTAAGGAATCTCTAAATAGCGATTCCTTAAATTGCGATTGCATTTAAGGAATCCCAAATTGAGATTCCTTAAATGCAATGCATTAAAGTTAAAATATTAGCGAATTCGCTAATAGGGGGAGCAAATTACCATGAAGTTGAACTTCATGGTAATTTGCAAAAACTTTGAAAAATGCACTTTTGTGCATTTTTCAAAGTTTCATGTTGCGCACACACATGCCCTTAGAGCATGTGTGTGTGCAACATATGTGCACAGATCAATTTCAGGGGTGCAATAGGGTGTCATTTTGACACCCTTGCACCCTTGAAATTGCATGAGCAATTTGTGAGTACCTACGGGTACTCGCAATTTGCTCATGCAATCTCCAAATCATTCCTATGGGCCTGGAGGCCCATAGGAATGAATGGGACGGCATTCCTTAATTGCGACTCGCAATTTGCGAGTCGCAATTAAGGAATTTGTAGGAATCGCTATTTTTATAGCGATTCCTACATGCATAGGCTTTTGCAATTCCTTAATTGCGATTCCTTAAAAATCGCAATTAAGGAATCGCAAAAGTCTTTGTTGATGCATGTGCCAGATAGTCTGTCAGGGGGAGCCACTCTAGTGTCAGCAGTTTCTACGGTAATGAACGTGTCAGTTGCTGTCGCCTTCAGATGTGGACGCAGTGCTTGCCGCACTATTGTAACCTCCGCTGCGCTGTCTAGCAGCGTTAGCACCCATGTCAGGCTCCGAATCTGTGTTCTCACTATCTGTGGCACTATCTGTGGCATGCGGTTAATGTATCAACTTTCTTTTTCTGAAACGTAGGGCGTTGATGTGGAAAGTCGTCCTGCTTGCCTTTACCATCAGCCGGGTGGGGCTGTTCACATCCTTGCGGGGCACCCCGACCTCTGCCACGTTCTCCTCCACCAGCTTGTGAGACCGATGTTTCCTGTGAAGAATGAGGAGAACGTTGATCAGGAACCTGAAATCTATCAGGAGACTTAATTCTTGCGCGATCGCGCAACTCAAATGTTTGCTCAGTAGACACTGGTATTGGTGATGCAGGACCCTTGTTTCTGATGCTGCTTCCCCTGCTTTTTATTTTTCCAATTTTGTTTAGGAAAAACTGGACGGTCGTCTTTAGTAGACTTAACCGTCTATGTTTGCGGTTGAGCTGCTATTTTAGCAAAAGGCTTAACACCCAAACTATTGCGTCCAATGGTCTTATCAGCCTCCGCAATAATCTTCGGTAACTGCCGGGGTTTCTGGGTCGGCGACGAGGCGTAACTCATTTGACACCTGAAAGTTAACCGAATCTCCCTTGACGTTAGCAAGGATAAGATCAGCAACTACGTCAAACACTCCGACAAGCCTCATTCCCAACTCGACCGCCGTCTCCGGACCGTGATCATCCTGAACATGCTTAATCACGGAGGGCAGTACACTCATAGACGGTGTGCCGAAGCACTTCGAATAGACTGCTGCAAATACTTTACCTCAGTTCTCACGATCGGTCACCTCAGGTACTAAGTCTTTCTGAAAACTAATAGTGAGAATCCTGTGTTCTTCCACAGGGGTCGTATTAGGAAATACTGCTTCCAGCTGGTCAAATTTCTCAGCAAGCCAATAAGGCATATCATCCTTATTCTGGGGGTGCTTGCCCATGACCAAATTAACCATGATGGGACTAATAGAAATTTCGGCCAGTCCAACTGGTTGCATCGCAACCTCAGGTGCCCCCACCTGGAGGTTGCGTGAGACTTATTGCACTAAAGCCCTGTATACCGCTATCAAGGCGGTATGTAGCTGACGTATGTCGTCCACTGGGGCTTGCAAATAACGTGGATGTGGAGTGAACCTGGCCAAGTGGCCCCAGGGAAAGACAAGGGGCCTAACCGAACCGGAGTTACGGCGTGGGGGAGGGCGCCATTAAACCAAATACGATGCTGCCATACCGAAATCGGAATCTCCCGTGCCTTATATAGTGCGTAAATCACAGGTATCGTGGTGGGAGTGTAAGAATGGAATGTTTTATCATCAGCATCTACTGCAGGAAATGTAACCCAAGAGTAGAAAAGCTCAAAAGGGATCGCTGCTTCGGCACTCACCACAAAGATTACAGACATACTATCGTCGGGCACCCCAAACTGCGTCAGATGACGCTGGAGCGCTCTGCGACTATGCGGTGCTATATTAATGTCACTCATAAGGACACAGTAAAGAAAAACAATCTACATGAAATGTAGCACAAAAAGGGTCAGTAATTCAAAATGCAAACCTTTTTAATTGTCAAGCTTGAATGAACCTATAATGTATCCATATAGGTAGGTTAATCCATCACCTCTGTCAACAGGAAACAGGAGTGAGGGTGTTGTGGACAAATATAAGCACTACTACTAAAGCGTTTTGAATACAAGACCAAACGTTAGGGGATTCTGCTCAAGCACAGAACTATGCACAGGAAACCAGGACCTCAGTGAATTGTGGTGTACCAAAAAAACTCACCTCAGTACCTAGAATCCCTATCTGACTAGCATCAGTGTCTCATTCGTTCTCCGTACTACAGCGAAGCTACCAATGATTAGACAACCCAGAACAAGCGACTTAGGGTACTTTCAGGAATGATGGGAATCAAGAACACTCTTTCGGTTTTATTCTCATACAAGTCCACAACATGAGTAATTAGAGACACAGAAAAGTTTAAAATGTTTATTTTTAACTACGTGCTCTAAGATGCAGTATTTTGGCTAACATAAGCAGGCAAATGATTAGAAATAAAACAATCAGCATTGTTGCAATTCCATAAAACACAAAGGGAGAAATCATGTTATTATGATAGTGGAAACAGGCCTTATAGCGCCTTGTGTACCACCCTCCCCTGGCTAGGAGCTAGTTTTATAATAATAGAAGGTCTCTAGGTTTGAACGGGGAACCCCATACCTCCAAGATCAGCTGAGGTGAATCACATCCCAGGATCAGCAACGCTCTCTGTAGAGGGAAAGGTTTTCTCCAAGTGCCAGAATCATGCATGCAATGCAATATTAAAGGCACCCGAGTTTCAAATATTTGCAGCTGTGTGCGTGTTGTGTCTAGAGCGTGGGCCGATCAACCTGAATCAACAGCATACATTGTTATTATGACCTTGAAGACTTCTGCACACAGTGTACAGACTAAGGTCGCGGTGTAAGTCTAGGGATGTGAAAAACAGACCGTTCTCATGTGAAGAAAAGCAACTAGTTTAATTTACAATAACAGATACAAGCAGTGTCGTGTGCAAAAGCGGGCAAGTGGCAAAATGGCGTTTAAACTTCTAATACGCTTATGCTAACATAGCAATGTGTGCAAGCAGAACCCTGTCTTCACTACAACTGACGTTCCGAAATGCATCTGGCATGAAATTGGACGTTATTACAAGATTGTGCATAATGTTATGCTTTTAATGTTTTTGACGGAAGGGCAAAACAAAGGAACCCCACTCACAGCGGAACTGGGGTAGTTAGTTATAACAAGGGAACAGTGGTTCCTGTGATAATATTTATGCGCAATCGCAATAAAAAGGGGTTGTAATGATGTCATAGAAAGAGGGACCAGACACACCACGAGTTTACACATGTACGTTTATATTATTTACACAATGTATATGAACATTACTGTTGGACTTGGCCCTTTTTGCAGGGTCATCCCTGAACTTTTTGCCTTCCTCCTGTATTTTTTCTGACCTTTTGTTGGCTGTTTTATGACTCTGGACACTTTACCACTGCTGATCAGTGCTAAAGTGCATATGCTCTCCCTATTATGAATTGATGTATGGATTAGTGATTCCATGATTGGCTGGTTTGGTTTACTTGTCCGAACCTAGTACAGTGCACCAGGAGTGCCCAGGGCTTGTAAATCCAAATGCTGCTGGTGGGCTTGCAGCACTGGTTGTGCCACCCACAGAAGCAGCCTGTAAAAGTGTGTCTAAGGCTTGCCATTGCAGAGCCTGCGTGCAGTCTTGTACTGTCATGCTGACTGGGCAAGTGCACCCACTTGCCAGTCCCTAAACCTTCCCTTTTCTTCATATCAGACACCCTTATGGTAGGCCCAAGGGCAGGGTGCATTGTGTGAGTATAAGGTAGGACATGCCCTAGTGTGTGTGGCATGTTCTAATAGTGAATTACAGACATTTTCGTTTTTCACTATTGCAAGGCTACCTGTTCTCCATAGTCCAGAATGGGCAGTTTGATTATTGCATATTATAATCCTAACTGACTCAGGGAACATGGTAGAAATTTGAATTTAGTATGCCTGAACTCAGAATGATAAAATACATCTTTTAGTGAAGTTGGTTTTAACATTCTGTGTTTGAAACTACCACTTTTAGAAAGTAGGTATTTTCTTGGCTAACCATTCAAACCTGTCTCTGCTATTACTTGTCTGGAGTTTGAGTGACAAGGCTGAGGGATTCCAGGAGACAGGGTGAGTCAGCCCAGTGGTAAATAGAGAGATCTGCATCTAGATGGGAGGGAGGAGTTGCACCTGGGACCTGAATAGGGCTGTGCCTTCCCTCCACAATGCTGGCTCCACCTCCTGTGGTGCATCTGATGTCTCTGCCCTACACTCTGAAAGGAAAGAAGGAGTCATGTAAACAAAGTGCTCCAGGATTGACCAGAACTGGTTTGGACTAGGCAAAGGCCTCTCTGCCTTCAGAGAACAAAGTCCCAAACCCCAGAGAATTAGATCACTTTTGGACAACAAGAAGAAACCTTTGCTGAGGAGAGGAACCAGAAGAAACTGAGGAGAGACTATCCCTAAGCTGAAGGGCTGCTTAGGGGATTGGCCTGCAGTGGTTGCCTGACTGCCAAAGAAAGGACTTTGTGTGCACTTTATTCAACTTGTAAAGGATATCCAAGGGCTTGATAAAAGAGCTTGCCTCCTGCTGAAGTCTCAGGGACAACAGACTTCAACCACCAGCTCCCCAAGAGTTCTTTGGAAGTGCCTGTAGCTGTATTTGAGCCTTCTGAGGGACTGCGTGTCGCAAGGAGCTGGAAGCGCGTCTCAAGAAGAAGAAGAAGCGTGTCGCCATCACAGCTGCCGCATCACTGAACAAGGGTGTCGCCGCTGTAGCTGTCGCATTGCACCACATCACGAGAAGCGTCCCGCAACACCGAAGAAGCGTGTCGCCGTCGCAGCCACTGCCGTCGCATCACTGAACAAGGGAGTCGCCGCTGTAGCTGTCGCATTGCACCGTATCACGAGAAGAGTCTCGCAATGAAGAAGAAGCGTGTCGCCATCACAGCCGCTGCCGTCGCATCCCGGAACAAGGGTGTCGCTGCTGTAGCTGTCGCATTGCACCGCAGAAGCGCCTCGCACCCACTAAGAAGCGTGCCGCCGTCGGAGCCACTGTCGTCGCATCACTGAACAAGGGTGTCGCTGCTGCAGCTGTCGCATCGAGCGGAAGTATCTCGCATCGTCAGAGAAGAGTGTCGCGGCCAAAGCCGCTGTCGTCGCATCACGGAACAAGGGTGTCGCCGCTGCAGCTGACGCATCGAGTTGAGACTTCTCGCAACATTGGAGAAGCGGGCCGCATCAAGAAGAAGACGACATCTTTATTTCTTTGCACCAAACTTTCATCGCATCACCATCGTTGTAACACTTTCGTTGCCCTGCGTGTCGCATCTTAAGGTACATTGACTCAAAGTGTCGCATTTAAGATCTAAAGAGAACTAAGCAAATTCTACCATTTTTAAGTAACAGTATTGTGGATTTTTGTCGTTTATGGTCTTGTGTTAAATCCATATAAAGAATACTTATTTTTAATATACAACTGTGTGGTGTCCATCTGTAGAGTTGTCACTTGATTACTGTAAGTGTTCACAAATGCTTTACACACTGCCTTTGAGATAAGCCTGTCTGCTCATGCCAAGCTACCAAGGGGGTGAGCAGGGGTTATTTTAGGAGTGTACCCCCATACCCTGACTAGAGGCAAGGGTCCCTATTTGTCACTAGTACCTACATGTGCCAACTAGATACCCCCAAATCTAACAATTACTATACAAAATAAAAGCATTTGTGAAAAAGTGTCCCAAGTGTAGCATGAACCTAATAATTGAGTGACAAAGTGTGGCAATATTTACAAGGTTTCACGTATTTTTTACAATGAAAACGACCAAAAGTGTTTTTTCCTCAAATTATACAGCCACTTTATACAATAACAAGTGCTGTGATAATGGTTCGTTTTCACAAAATGTCGACGGCGTTTCGATCCTTTTTAGGATGCGGGGTCTCATCAGAACCTATGATAGTTGGAACATCTGAGAAAGAGAGTGAAAATAGTGTAAGGAATTTAAAGTGGACCATAAGGTATCGCTCTAATATTTTAGGTGTAGGTATAAGAACTACGTGGGTTGTTGACCGCACAGTACTCATGGAAGGAAGAGTAAGGTAGAGGTGCCAACCGTGAATAAAAAAGAAAAAGTACTTACTGGGAGACCCAGCCGGGTTCTGTAGTTTAATGAAAGCGAGAGTAATTAGAAAATGCAGAGAGAGAGGGGCACTCTGTAATTTGTGACTCTGTATGGATATTCTGAGCACTTACCCCTGTATGGAGTAAAGGACTGACGGTCACGACGAGGGGTAAAATGTAGGTCAGATCTGGGGCGGAACTTCTGTGGAGAAGGAGAATAGCGATCGTGCTTAGTAGCAAGGTATCAAACCAATGAGACCGCAGCGCGTATATAGCGGGGTTAAAACAGTTCCCTACAGTCTTACTGGAATTGAAGTCGCAGGGTTCTGGGTATTTGGGAGGCGCGGTGCGTCCATTGGGGCGTTGCCCCCCTGCCCCCGCACCCACCCGCGCCCGCAGCTCCCTCGGTGTCTCTGAGCTTAGTTTACTTAAGTTCAGAGACGCCGAGGGTGGGGAGAACTGACAATGCATGTCAGTCAGCATGACGTCGGACCGTGGGCGGTCCGGCGTCATGTTGACTGACATGCTTATCAGACCAGGCAGCACTGCAGCACAAGTGCGCATGAGTGGGCATGGTGAGCTAATTTTTAGCCCGTACCCAGTCATGCGCACTTGTGTTTTCACGGACTTGCGCATGCCCATTAGGAGCCCCTCGGTCTCCTAATGGGCAGGCGGCGGGCGAAGAGTAGGCTGTGCCCTCAGCCAATCCTGGCGCTGCAGCAGCGCCAGGATTGGCTGAGGGGTTGCCACTGCAGTGCTGACGTGCTGTTCCAGTTTGAAGAGGGCAGAGGCGCCAACGCGGACCAGGAGCAGAGGCGGTCAGGTAAGTTTTCCTCTTAATTTTAAATGTATTCTCCCATGCGACCCCACCCCTCGCGCGTGACCCCCCCTCCCTCCCTCCCTCCCTCGCGACTGCTCGTGTAGTAAAAACCGGTCCTTTCACTTATTTGCTTCCTTTGCAATCATTTTACGCCGCGGCCTCGCCACTTTCAAATGTCACCAGCCGCCCCTGGTATTTGGAGAGAGCGGGCCAAGATTGGCAGGAGAACCGCTTCCGTGAGTTTTCGGGAACCAATTCCTGAAATAAAGGAGCCGGTGCGTTAGTGTCCACTCGGCGCCCATAGGCAAGGATAGTGCGCGAGAGGGCTTGGTGGTCTCTTGCCTGCAAGGAGGATCTTTCCACCATACACGAAGGATGCGTGTTGTCAGCAAACTGGCTTAGTCTATTTGCCGCGGTAAAATGACGATGCGCTGACGTGCACATGGGTTTAAGAATTGAGTGAGAACGGAAACGTGCGCAGGCAGAGGGGAGATTGCCGCTGCACGGAGTATCCGCTAATCGGTAGTGTTGGGCAGACAGCCGGTAGTCAGCCATGTTAACGGTTGAGGCAGACAGAAGGATGAAATCGTAAGATATAGACAGGTGGTTGGCACCTTGTATTTAAAATCAGGCATGGGGCACATTTAATGCTAATGAAAACGTAAAGGTCCAGAAGGCATGAATTAATTAGCATAATAACTGAAATGACAAAGTCGGGACGTATTGTCCTCAGTCGACTGTAATCAGAGGCAGATACAGATATAAATACATAGACATTCATATATATAGGTGCTCCATATTTGTCTAGTTGCAGAAGTATGTCAATGCATATAATCAGACATAGGTGGCAAGGTCAAGATGCAGTTTACATTTACCATGTAGTATTCATTTGAGGCGCTAGCGATTCGACCAATGGGAAAATCACATATATAGTTGTTCCATACGTGGATGGCAGTGGTAATCACCATGTTTATATTTGAATATTAACAGACTCATTGTTGTTATGTGTGAACATACCTGCTATTTATGAGTTTCCATTGGTACTTGTGGCATATATTGCAATGATGCAGCAGGTTTGGTACCGGGACTTATTATGACTCATTTTTGTGCGTAGGTGGCTCTATCTGTTCAGTGTTGCGGCAACACCACGCCATTCCTCTGCGTTGTTAAGCCCTTGGAATATAGAGTCAATTCTGTCTATCCAGTGGCACTCTCGTCTTTGTAAGATTGGTGTAATGTTTCCACCTCTCTCAGGGGCTCTGGCCATGTCTATCACTTGCCACCTGATGTCGTCTGCTGGGTGCTGTTTTTCAATAAAATGTGACACAAGTGGAGTATTCGCAACTGATCTTCTTATCCTGCTACGATGTTGCCCAATCCTGGCTTTTACTGGCTGTTGTGATTGTCCGATGTATGGTAGTCCGCAGGGACACCAGATGCAATAGACCACATTACGTGTGTTGCAGTTTGAGAAAAATTCAAGGTTATGTGTGCAGGTACCGTGTTTAAAGGTGTTTGTATTCTCAGTGTATGGACAGGCTACACAGTTGCCACATTTGTGATGGCCTTTTAGCTCTGGTAACCCCAGGTGGATTCAAGGGTATTTGTCTTTCTTTTGGTAATTTCACTTGACGATCTAATGAGATGGTCTTTTGTGTTTTTGCCCGCTTGTAGGCGAACATAGGGACCTCAATTTCAATGCTTTTGATAAGGTTCCAATTTTTGTTAATCAGATTACGAAACTTATTGGTATGTACTCCAAAAGTGGTCACACAGACCATTCTGTTGAGTGGTGCTTTTTGTCTAGTGTTTAGAAGCTCTTCTCTTGGACAGTACCATGCACGCTTCATCGATTTTTTGATAATCCTGTTTGGATATCCTCTGGATGCTAGTTTCGTTTTAAGTATTTCTGCCTCACGCGTATAGTCCTCTTTGTGGTTACAGTTCCTGCAAACTCTTAAGAACTGTCCAAAAGGTAACTTATCCCTGAGTGCCCGAGGGTGATGGCTGTTATATGCTAGTAGTGTGTTCCTTTCAGTGGGTTTCCTGTGAATTGATGTATACAGTTTTCTTCTGAATGCTGGATATTGAGGTCCAAAAAGGCTATGGTGGATTTGTGTATTGTGGCAGTGAAAGTAAGGTGTGTTGGATGTTATTGAGATACATTACAAAGCAATTGAATTCTGTTTCATTACCACACCAGATGAGGAAGATATCTGTGCCAGCATGTTGAGGGTTAATATGGTTGATGGCATATGTACGTTCTATGTGGTCCATATAGATGTTCTCTAGATTTGGTGCGAAAACTGCGCCAATGCTGGTGCCGGTGTATTGTTGGTAATATTATCCTCCTGACACAAAATAGTTGGTTTGCAATGCCACTTTGAGTAGAGAGATTATGAAGGATGTCGTTACTTGGATGGGTCTTGTTCTAGTGTCAAGTAACTGTTCGATGACCTGGATACAATCTTTTTGAGGGATGTTTGTGTATAGAGATGTTATGTCTAGTCTAGCTAACCAGTCGGTGTTGGTATTATAAGGCATCCCATCTATCAGGTTGATCATGTGCAAGGTATCTCTGACGTAGCTTTCCTGTTTGGGCATAAAGTCTTTAATAAAAAAGTCTATATATCTGCCAATCGGTTCCAAAATGGAGCCACAACCAGATAGGATTGGTCTTCCTGGGGGATTGGTAATGCTTTTATGTACTTTGGGTAAAGTATAAAGTACTGGGGTCCTGGGATTGTCTCTGTTGAGGAATTCAAATTCTTGTTTGGTTAGGTAGCCTTCCTCAAGACCTTCCGTCGTTATGCGGAGTATCTCATCCCTAATCTCTGAAAGGGGGTTGGAATTAAGTTTTTTATAGTGTTTGATTTCATTGATTTGCTTGTTAATTTCTCTATCGTAATCCTCACGTTCTTGAATCACAATTCCACCCCCTTTATCAGCAGATGTAAGTATTATTGTATTGTCATTCTTCAATGTATTGAGGGCTTGCCGTTCCTGAAGTGTGATATTGTATGGTATGAATTGTCTGTTATGTTTGAGGGCGTGTATGCTGGTAAGGATTATTTTTTCAAACGTGAGAAGCTCATGTCATTAGTAGGGTAGAAGGTTGAAGGAGGTCTGAGACCCGTCACAGATTATTTTGTTATATGTTCCTTGTCCTTAAAAAAAATGTTTAAGCGTATTTTTCTGAAGAACTGGAACAGTTCTGCTTTTAGGGTAAATACATTTTTTGAGGTTGCATTTATGTCAAACTGTGTTTTCAGAGAACTCATGGTATTGAGTATATTTGTACAGAATGGATACATGGCATGAATTCTGAAGTATTAATAGAAATACAAATGAATACTGTTTGAATTAAAATAAGTATTGAAATGGAGTATCAAGTAGAGGTTGTTGAATTATTACTTAAGAATATTGTTTCAATCTTTGATGTGAACAGTGCGCAGCGCTTCCAAGTCAGTGAACTTGTTATATGCTGGGAGTTTAATGTTAAACATGTCCTTACAGTGAAGAAACCCTAAAGTCAGATTGGTAATACAATATTTTAGATCAGGTACTTTTATAATGTTACCTGTTACCTACCCAAAGCCTCTAGATTCCCATTTGAATGAGCTCCTAAATGTGACCCAGGACCTGAATAGCCCCTTTGAGGTGTGAACTGGCTCCACAGCTGAGACAAAGGCCAGTGGTTTGGGGAGGTGTTCTGTTTCTCTGTCAGGCCGACCATCTGGACTGTGCCCATGGACTTAATTAACTTCAAAGAGGCCTACCATGTTCTAGCAGTTGTAGATAACACCTGGGTCTGCACCCTTCCTTTGTCCCCCTAGCCAGGCAGCCACCATTCCCAGTGGGAGGAGAACTGCCCCAAGAACTAATCTAGAGTGATCACAGGGAAGGGGTTTCTCATTTCCCTGGCCATAACTCTGGGATGAACACTGGAGCTCTGCACAGGGTATGAGAGGTTCTGCAATATTGTTTTTGGCTGAAAGGGACACTGCGGGATTGTTGCAGTAGGGCACACAGGAGATTCTTCAAAAATAAGTAGAGTAGCCCCTGGGAACGTTTACCCTATTGGTTAGGGCGGGGCCAGGTGTCACTTCCATTCTCAGACTGGTACCAACCATAAATGTGGCACCCACAGTACCCTCTTCAAAACACTGCTGGACCTGAGGAAGATTCAGAAGAGAACTGCCTTGCTACATGAAGACCTGAAAAGGCTACCTCCGCTTACCATGTACCCAGGCCCCCAGAAGTGACTCAAAAGATCATAAGGCTGGCCTCCTGGTTTCAGGGACACAACAAGCTTCAAGATGCCCTTTTCCTGCATTTCCAGCTGACAAGTTTCAACTGGACCTACCCTTTGATTCTGCCTGTGGCTTCTGCTGGATTGATTCTTGACCCCCAAGTGCTGTCCCTAAGGCCCTGGACTTGACTGGTGTCAAAGTGTACCCCACCTAACACATCCTGAAACCTGGGGCTTAAAGACATTTTTGCAAATTTTTGATCTGAAAACCGGGAGACCGGGACCAGCTTGCCAAGCCAAATCGACAAAAGTCCATTTCCACAGATCCCCGTAGCTCCTGCTAAGTTCTTCTCAACAGCAGCACATGTTTTTCAGCGGGACCTCACGGAGAAGGTATACGTCCGCTTTGGCTACAGCTTGCTGCCTAGCCCCACTGGAAAAATCTGTATCGTGCTGCTGATATCAGCCTGACATTGCTTCATTAGGCCGCCTCGGGTGGGCGGGGTGCATAGCCTCACGAATGCTGCTCAGAGCCGGGGGGAGGCCAGCAGGCTGCTGCGTTCCCTGCCTACACTTACCTGTTGGTGGCCAGCCAACCAGTATAACATCCAATGCCACCATTCTTCCTTCTGGCGGTGCCTTGCTTGGTGCACTTCCATTAGCGCATCCTAATTTTCTCTGGAGTTCTGGGTCCCAGAATTCCTTCTACAGGATATATACAGCCCAATCCAAGATGGCTAGCCTGCTTACTTCATCTGCCTGTTTTTTGCCAATCTAAAATGTTTTTCAGGGGGCGTGGCTAAGATGGCGGAGTGAGCGGACGTCCTTTGCGATCGCTCTGCTCATTAGCCTTTAATAGCAGTGCCCCAGTACTTGAAAACGGGCATACACTGCTCACTGAGAGCTGCGATCCCGCAACCCTCTTATTGTGACTGAAGGCGTAACGAGAGGGTCAATTCAGCAGCCTAGGCAGCACCCTGTGGACAGATCCCGGGCCTTGAGGACTTGGGCCTCAGCGTTTCCTGGCTCCTCCTCAGAGACCGGAGGGCCGGGAGATAGACATACGAGAAAGGCGGGTGCCGGTATCGGCCCCGCCGCAGATATGGCGGGGCACCGACCCCCTCGCCCCCCTCGCCTGTTCGCCCGGCCCGGCGCTTCTACCGCGTCAGTGTGACGCGGTGGGCGCGTCGCGGCTGGGATTGGGTGGCGGCGGGGAACCCTTGGCCCGGAAGCAATTAAGGTGCTTCCGGGTCAAGGGGGCGGCAGGGGACAGACCAGTTAGAACTGGCCTGCCCCAGTATTAGGATAAAAGGCCGGGGAGCGCGGGACGCGGTCTCTTGGTCCCGCGCTCTCAGGCATCCGGACGCAGCCCCTGGGAGGCTGCTAACTATTTGTTTGCTTTGTTTTTCAGGTTTAACTGGCGGATTCGGGAGCGGTCTGGCGACGAAGAGCTTGAGCGACGTGCGGCTCATCGGTGGCATGGTCTTCGTGTTTACAGCTTCGTCGATGGAGGTTGCCTTCGCAGGACCCGCTAGAGGACCAGTGCCGGTGTAGGGCTCGTCGGCGGAGAGGGCGTTGAACGCGAGGGGAATAGCTGTGTCGGCCAGCCGCGATGTGAGGGGCTGCCTTCCGCCCGTGTTATTTATGGTGAGCACGCAGCTGAAATAGGAGCATGCAGCGTAATCTGGCATGGGGGGCCTGAAATATGGCAAGAATAACAAGCGGCACACGGGTGCAAGGGCTCTGGCAATGCGGAGTCACTGTGGCCTAATGGTTAAGGTCTGAGACTCGTACTTTCAAGGGTAATACAAATGTTGTGGCGCAATCGGTAGCACGTTCGCCTGCGAAACTGTAAGGTTAGTGGTTCGAGCCCACCCAGGGACGGTTGTTTTTCAGGTTCAATTAGGGCGGGGAGGTGGTCCGTCGGCGTTAACTACTATTTCTGATGCTGGAAATTTGAGTTGGAGCCACGAGGTCGCGTCCACATGCTGTGATTCGGGGCAAATCACTTAATCTCCCCGTGGCAGATGAAAAATGTGTAATGAAAATGCGGTGTTCGTGTAAAGCGCTCCAATACCTTCGGGTCGAGTTTGAGCTATAAAAAATCCCCACAACATCGCCCAGTTGAGACAATTGTATGCTGCATGGATGTATGTGCGTCATGATTTTGTTATTCAAGTATTCTAATGCTGAGGGGGTGCTTCTTCCTCTACCCGTGTGACCCCAGGGGTTAATTGTGACCCCTTTCAATACGGATGACACTGGGCGCTATATTTAGTCAGGTGCACAATGATATCGCCATACTGGCTTTCGGACCTCCTTATCAGGATAAACCAGTCGTATAACTTGTTTCCTCCAGTCCCGAGGTTCACAAATGGGGAACGTGCTCAGTCTACCCGCACAATCTTTTCCCAGGTTTTACTTTGGGGAAAATTGTGTGCAAAGAAATCCATGGTTGTGCTATTGTGGGCACCAATCAAAATTCAGGCACAAACTGCTGTTTGAACCTGAATCGGGGTTTGCGAGGCTCCTTGAAAGGCGGACTTTAGACAATTTTTTAAAAAGCACTCTTGACAGCTTTGTAAATAGGGAAGTAGAAGTAGGCCGCAGATCACAGGCTGGTGAAGCTCACAAAAGTCACGGATTACTAATGAGTAAGTCCCAGAGCGTCTTTCATGTGGTAACCAGTTGTACTTGTTTACTGAGCAATGCACGTTTCAGGATGCGGGGTTTCATGCTAGAGGATGCAATACATTCTTTTAGCTAAAAATGCAATTTGAGTGCTCCTGAACGACTGAGAAAACCAAAACTTGGTGACACCCAAACATAGTAAAATACAGTATATCCTGTGAGTATGGACAAAATCTCCCCACGCACACAAAAGAGTACATGGACGTGTTCTTGCGTAACTTACAGGGTGCTCATGTAAAGCGTCCCGGTACCTTTGTGGCGATTTCGCATTTTTAACATGGAAATCGAACCATATCCTTTCCTGTCTTACACAAGGTCTCACAGGCTAATTAGCACTCACGTCTTATGTTCCCTTGCGGGACACAATCTGTTAGTTGTATGATGAAGTGCTGGCATACTAACAAATCCGCCTCTTATCTAGAGGCATTGCCAAAAAATGTTTCAAATTAAGGTACTTTAATGATCTGCGTGTGAATTTGAGGGTGCAGTTATACGCTCTCGACAAAGACAGTCCGGTTGTGTAGGTTTTGACTACTACGGCAACGTGTACTATGTTGTGCTATGTTATGCAGCGGGTGCTAAGCTAGGCAGTCTCAATTGAAAAATGTGTACGTAACTCCTCAAGTATTGCTCATGGTAGGCACTCTCCTTTTTGGGTGATTCCAATGTTACCTCAGTGTGCTGTGACCAGCGCTATGCAGGGCACTCCCTATTGTAAATCTGAAGCTAGTGTCCCTGAGGAAGTGCATCTGGCGTTATGCTAAGCGTCATTTTAAGTTTTATTGTCCGTTTTCAATGTTCCTTATGCGATGAGACTGGCGGGACAGTCTCAAAGGAGTCTACTTACAATGATCCGGAGGTGATGCATTTGTGAGTCTGATTAACAGTTGCGGTTGATGCCCATGGCAAAGGTTCTCGGATTGTGTAGGTCTCACCTGCAGGTGAATACAGTTGAAGAAGGCGGCTGATGTTGACCGCCGTTTTTTAGTTTACAACATTACCAGGCTTCCGATCAATTGGGAACACATACGGGTGGTATATGCAAGTCAGTACTCAGTGCCTTAGAGTCAGCATTTACATTTGGGCCAATTCCAAACTGTTTGGAGATTCATTAGATGGCTGAAAGCAATGCCTTGGCCTGCATTACAAATTCCTTAGGTAACACTGTAGGAAGCCGTGTTAGGGGATTGGCAATAGATAAGGAAAAAATGAAGTAGGCAGGGATTGGAACAGTAGAATAGGAGTCAGTGTTTTGTTCATGCAAAGCGGGACAACATTGCCTATGAAAGCATCCTAGGGTGAATGTACCAGGTCTACTGAAGAATATTTTTAGGAATACGAGAGGTGTGGGCCATGGCCTGTAAGCCAAGTTTTGCTGGTGGGCCTGTACCACCAGCATTGCCACCCGCCGGGGAAGCCCCCCTTTTGTAACAATGTGTGGCAGACCTATCACTGTAGGATCTGCTCAAACAGTTGGTAAATTGCCAGGTTGGTACAAACCTTCACTTCTTTACATATAAGGTACCTTTATGGTAGGCTACAGGGTTGCACATTGTGCGACATTTCTTAGTTCGTGAGTTAGGCTCAGCATGTTAACCAATGCCTTTTAATGATTATGAGGTTCGGCGCACTAGGCACTGGCCTGAGGTGAGGGTCACTTAAGTAAACTCTCAACACGTATAGGCCTTGTTGTCATACCGTCAAGGGTATCCGTGTGTGCGGTGTGGGGGTACATAGGAAGGAGGGGTCTGGGTCAAGAAGCCCTAGGCGCCATGTGCAGGGGAAGAAAGCTGCAGGAGGGCGTTAAGTCACACTGGATTCCGATGTCTGCTCAGTGTCTGTACACTGGAGTTCAGGGAACACATTTATGCGCATACATGCAGGCACAATGATGTATTGTATCACACGGGATCTCTGCATTTATGTGCTTGTGCACTTGTTATTTGTACGTCGTATGGCATCACATGGTACCGTCGCTCCCCTAGTGCGTATACACGGCGGCATTATATGCCTGGGGTTTGTCATGTTGTATATATGCACCATTGCCTGTGCACTTACACAGTGTAATGTATGTGTGGGGTCGCACATTACTGGGGTGCATTGGACTTGTAAAATAAGCAGGTTATTCTTGGGTTGTGTCGCGCTGGACCCACTCTCTGGGGCTGGTACACATTTGGGGTACTTGGGGGCCTATGTTGTCAGACCCACGCAGTATCAATGCACCCGGCGGCCGGCAGATTATGGGGCCTGGCGGTGTCACACCTAGAGAGGGGTGTAGTGTTGGCAGTATCAACGCATCCTTTTGGCGTACGAATGATGGGTCCGGCGGGCCAAAGAATAGTACCGATCACTTTAAAAGCCTGGGGGTGTGGGTAAAGGGGGGAGAGTACAGTCTCGCGAAGTAGCGCTGACTTAAAAAATCGTTGTTGGGCACCTCACAGCATAAGGCACTAATCATTGATCTTTGATTTTCATTTATGTATGCCTGGATCCACGCCAGATGCCTGGAAGTGCTACACACCGCTATGACTACAAGAGGTGGACAATCAAGGGGACTGGTGGATCCGGAACGTGAGGGGCAAGCAGCGGCATCAAGTGGGATGGGTGATCAACCCAGTGGCTCATGCGGTGCTAGCCTGAGACAGTGCTCCATATGCTTCATAGTTGGAATATATAGTTGTCACTCATTTGTTGTTGCCATTTGTGGTAAGTCGGCAGTACGTCTGCCTCGCAGGTGTATACCTTCAGAGCTGCTCATGCATTATAGTGGGAGGGTATGGTTGTCACCCATTTATTGTTGCCATTCATGTTATGGTGGCAGTTCGCTGCCTTGTAGGTGTATACCTTTACCGATGGTATAAAACACAAGTATTAGGGGCAGATACGACACATTAATTCCTGTGTCATGGAACGGTTAACTGCCATTACGGCGCATGTGCACGCAGGCGCCTTTCAGTGCGGACATTGAGCAGTGTTGGGGTGCTCCGTGTAGGGGGATAGGCTGGCACAGAGCCTATCCCAGAACATTGTGCTCGGGTGCAGATAGTTCACGGTTTAGGGCCCCAAAACGGCAGGTTCGTTCCCTATGAGGAAGCCAGCCCCGTAGCTTTACTATCCTGCAAATGGGGAGTGACCGGGTACGAAACTATTCCTCAACACCCCTTGTCATTAAATTGGTCACTGTGCGTGTTGGGATGCTCCGTAGTAGGGGCAGCAGCCAACACAGAACCTATCTTAGAGCATATTGGTTCGGTTTCAGTGGTTCATGAGGCCCATGGTATGCTTATGGGAACTCTTTGGGAGCCTGTGGGATACTACTGGGTTAGTATCACAATTGTATAATCACATCGGCAATGAGTACCGGGGTATGTGAGTGTAAGGATCGCGGATATTCTGCAGGAGCGTCTGGAGTCGTGTAGATGAGTCCACAGCCGTCCCCCGTGTCTCCCCGACTCTATCAAACTCTAGAGTGCGAGGAATCCACTGGGGAAAACAGGGAAACAAAACAAGGATAGGTGGGGGGATCCGGTAGGTCTGGATAGGTGATGTCGTCAGGAGGAACAACAGGAGCGTAAGAGATCTCCACAAGGCAAACAAGTAGATTTCCCCGCTGTAAGATAAAGGTAGTTAGTGGTATACCTCTGTAACGCCCACCCTGTGTCCCTACTTCCTTGGTCCCCCAACACCTACCGGTATATCTTCTGCTGCTAAGTAGAAGTCTGTATGAACCAACAGGTGTGATCTAAGTAGTAGTACCTTAGGGTGCAGCTGTAAGGAATAAGTATATCAAGATTATTCTCCTGGGAAAGTAGAGTATCCCTGTAACACCTGAGGAAGGCGGGGAAGAGCTAGTACCTGGCTTGGTGATTAGAAGAGCGGGAAACCTAACCCCCCTGCTCAGTGGTCCTCGCAATATATCACCACCGGATTCCAGGTAGCTATTCCGGATGATGAAGGGAATGGATGTAAAGGTGACTGGAGGAAAGTATACTGGGGGCGTGAAAACCGACCAAAGGAAAAGACTCCAACTAATCCAAACTTGGAGTACCTTAACAACAGGCAAAAACAATACTAAATGATATTCAAGGATGACACATGAACCAGCTAGGCGAATGACAGAGGACACCTCGCTAGACAGCGCTAGGAATGAAGAAAGCGCTCCGTCAATGTCAGACCTCTCAACACGAGGAAACGCGAGACAGGAAACCCCTGGAACTCCAACCACCCAGCCGACCTTACTTGGGTGAAGATGTCATAACCAGGAGCAACCCTCGTGAATATCCTGAAGAGCGAGGACACCTTCCACTGTCAGTAACGACAGGATCCACACGCTACAACCACCAGCGCCGAGGAACGTCCCCGACACCAAACAGGAAACCGGAACGAACAAAACAGGAAGTCAGGCAACAACGCTTGTGACGGAAATAGGGCTCGATGCAAGAACGCGAAGCGGCGTGTATACGCTCTTTGCCCCTTATATACTTGCCACCTGCAGGGGCTAAATCGCGGGGCATGACAGTACACTCCCCTCACAACACCCCCCCAGGTTTAGGTTTGTGAGGGTATCTCTGATGAAACACACGCACCAACCGGGGAGCATGCACGTCTCTCGCAGACACCCAAGAACGCTCCTCCACCCCATATCCCTTCCAATGCAGCAGATATTGAAGCGTTTTACCCATGAAGCGGGAGTCTACAATGGTGTCCACCTCGTATTCCTCAGTGTCTTGTACGGTAATTGGCGAGGGCTTCTTAGGGAGCCGTGTACCAGGTGCAACAGGCTTAAGTAACGAAATATGGAATACAGGGTGAATCTTAAGAGCAGCAGGCAGGGCGATCTTCACAGCCACTGGATTGATCAGTTTCATCACAGCATAGGGACCAATGTATTTGGGCATGAACTTGCGAGGACCACTGAGTTTGATGTGTTGAGTGGAAAGCCACACCTTGTCCCCAGGGGCGTATAAGGGTTCCAACCTGCGGTGTAAATCCGCCCCCTCTTTATATCGCACCTTCGCCAGATCAAGGTTGACTAATGTCTGTTTATGGACCTCGTGTAATCTCTGCACTAGGTCATTGGCTGCAGGAGTCGGGCTGCTAACAGGGATCCCTAGAGGCAACAGCTTGGGGTGAAAACCGTGTGAACAAAAGAAGGGGGTATGGAGGGTGGAAGAATGTGGACTGTTGTTATATGATAATTCTGCCATCCACACCCACTCATCCCACTCCTTGGCCGAGTGCAGAGCTTGGTTTCGTACATATTGCTCAAAGCACTGGTTAACTCGCTCTGTCTGCCCGTCAGATTGGGGATGGTGACTGGAAGAGAGCCTAACATCAATTTGCAGCAAGGCACAGAGACATTTCCAAAATCGAGACACAAACTGGGCCCCCCTATCAGAAATCAGGACCGAGGGAAGGCCATGTAGCCGTACAACCTGTTGCAAAAATATGGACGCTAATGCAGCTGCTGTAGGTAACCCCGTCAAAGGAATGAAATGTGCTGTCTTCGTAAAGTGGTCTACCACCACCAGTAAGGTGTTATTCAAGCGCTTGGTGGCAGGTAGTTCCACTATGAAGTCAAGTGATACTGTGTACCATGGGCCGGGAGGTGTAGCAAGAGGGAGCAGAAGACCCACCGGGTTCTGATGAGAACTCTTGGTTTGCGCACAGACATGGCATGACCGCACGTACTGTTCTACGTCTTGCAACATAGTGGGCCACCAGAACCGCTCACGTATGATCTGGATGGTTTTCTTAATACCAGGGTGACCTGACAAGGGGTGCGAGTGATACCAGTCTAGGACCTGTGTTTGTAAAGCAAGAGTGGGTAACACTACACCCCCTCGGACACACACCAACCCATCTGTACTGACCCACTCCTCCGCCCCCACAAAGTCAGGCATGGCCATCGAAAGTTGACTCTGCCGAATTTGAGCCCCGAAGTCCTCCTCCCCGAACACACCCCCCAAAATGCGCTCCTCCGGGATGACAAGGGGCGCGACCTCAGGCACATCGGGAAGGTGAAACCCTAACCTGGACAGGGCATCGGCCTTGCCATTCCTCCTCCCAGGGCGAAACCTAATAGTGAAGTCAAACTCACAGAAGAACCGCGTCCATCTAAGTTGCCTCATGGACAGCGCCTTGGTGGATTTAATGTACTGGAGGTTGCGATGGTCGGTGTAAACCACCACAGGGAAACGAGCGCCCAAGAGGTATTGCCGCCACTCCTCAAAGGCTTTCTTGATCGCCAGGAGTTCCTTGTCCCCCACCGCATAGTTGAATTCCGCGGGAGAGAACTTGTGAGAAAAATACGCAATGGGATGGCACACCCCGGTATCAGGATCGACTTGACTCAGAACCCCTCCCACTGCCACTTGGGAAGCGTCCACCTCAACCACATAAGGCAAGGCTGGATCCGGATGACTCAACACCGGGGCGCGCGTAAAGGCCTCCTTCAAACTCCGAAAAGATTCCTCAGCCGCAGTCGACCAACTGTATGGGACCCCCTTCCGCAAGAGACGCGTGAGTGGGATCGCCAATTCGGAGTAGCCGTAAATGAAACGCCGATAAAAATTGGCGAACCCTAAGAACTTCTGCAGGTCTTTCACAGTAGTAGGCGAGGGCCAGGCGAGAACCGCCTCGACCTTAACAGGATCCATACGAAGTCCAAGTGGGGAAACAATAAAGCCTAAAAAAGGTACCTCCTGAGAATGGAAAGAACATTTTTCCAGTTTGCAGTACAAGTTATGATCACGTAGGCGTTCCAACACACGTCGAACGTGACCCACATGTTCAGTCATAGAGGAAGAGAATATCAGCAAATCATCGATGTAGGCGATGACATGGAGGTCCAGCATATCCCACAGGACCTCATTAATGAAAAACTGAAACGCCGCTGGAGCGTTGCAAAGCCCAAAGGGCATTACTAAATACTCAAACAATCCGTATTTAGTACAGAAAGCAGTTTTCCATTCATCTCCCTCCTTGACACGCACTAGATGGTAGGCGCCTCGTAAATCCAATTTGGTGAAATAGTTGGCAGTACGTACTCTGTCAAGGAGGGAGGAAATCAAGGGCAAGGGATACCTGTTTTTAATGGTCACCTCATTCAATCTCCGATAATCGATGCAACATCGAAGACCCCCCTCACGCTTAGGAATGAAAAACAGCGATGAGGAGGCAGGGGACCTGGAAGGCCTAATAAACCCCTTCTCCAGCATGGTGTCCAAATATTCTCGGAGGTAAGTATTCTCCTTCTCGGTTAGGGCATACACTCTGCTACAAGGGATTCGAGCTCCAGCCTCCAAATCAATGCGGCAGTCGTAAACCCTATGCGGGGGAAGGGTGTCTGCCTCTTTAGGATCGAATACCGTGCTCAAATCTTTGTAACACTCTGGCAGCTCAGTTCTGGAGTCAGTCTGATCCACCATAGAGGCTGCAAGAACTACTGGGACCCCAGTATCACGAGATTTGACAGGGCGAAACTGAAGTGTGGCTGCCTTCCAGTCAATGACTGGGTTGTGCATCTGTAACCAAGGGATTCCTAAAAGTACTGGTATTTGAGGTGAACAAATCAAATCGAATTCAATATTCTCATGGTGATTCGGGTCTATATGCATATGGAGGGTGCATGTTTTGTGCGTGACGGGGCCTGAAACGAGAGAACGGCCATCAATAGTGATGACCGCATTGGGCACCTCCTTTTTGACACATGGTATAACATTGTCAACTGCCCACTTCTCGTCCATAAAGTTACCAGAGGCCCCAGAATCTATCATGATGGCCACATGCAAACCCAGGTGTTCTACTGAAAGGTATGCTGATACATAGAGGTGTGTGACTGATCTAGATTCAGGGTTAGCGGAGGAGACTGTAAGGTCAGAAACGCCCAGGAGTCCTGTCTCCATGTTTCCTAGGCTTTCTAGTTTCCCGAAGACTTTAGAGGTAAAGGTTTTACGGGGCATGACCGTAGGAAATGACCGGCCTTCCCCGCAATATAGACACAGTCGGTTGGTGCGACGTCTCTGCCGTTCTTCAGGAGTTAGGGGCCCTCTCACTATTCCTATTTGCATAGGTTCACTATCCTCAAGAACTTTGGCCGCCTCAACTCCTTTTACTTTGGTGAGAACAAATCGCTGATCTCCTTTCCCTTTTCCTGCTTCCTTTCCTGAATGCGATGTTCAATTTTCACCACCAGGTCTATCAACTCAGGACAGGCTGCAGGAAGGTCCACTATCTGCGAAAGGGCGTCTTTTAAATCGTCACGTAGTCCCCTGTAAAACAGGGTGCCACGCTTTTCTTCGGGCCAATTGGATTCGACCACCAGTCTCTGAAATGTAGTGATGTAGGCAACCAGGTCTTGATTGCCTTGTCTCAGAGCCAATAGTTCCGAGTCTGCAGAGTGGGTATAAGTGTGTCTATCAAAAAGCTTACGAAATTCCCTCTTAAACTCGATGTAGTCATATAGTAAAGGGTCATCCCGGTCCACTAGCGGTATAGCCCAGTCCGCGGCCGCCCCACTAAGGTAGGAAACCATAAATGCAACCCGGGCCTGATCTGTAGGGAAGCAGGTGGCCTTACATGAAAAATGCAGCTGGCACTGGCTAAGAAAGGCGGCACACCGCGAAGTATCCCGGAAAACCTTTCTGGAGGGGCTAACGGGATGGAGGTAGGGGTGGTAACCTGTATTACTGAGGTAGGTGGATCTGCTCTCCCTCCCACAGCCCCTATCTCCTGTCTATGCTGGAGGGTATCTATTCTGGCCGATAATGCCTGGGTTCCGCTTGCAGATTGCCGAGCATGCCGGCGACGTCTGCCAGCGTAACCACACCTAGCTCCATGATGCTCGGGCAGAATGTACTATACAGGCTTCGCGTTCTGTAAGGATCGCGGATATTCTGCAGGAGCGTCTGGAGTCGTGTAGATGAGTCCACAGCCGTCCCCCGTGTCTCCCCGACTCTATCAAACTCTAGAGTGCGAGGAATCCACTGGGGAAAACAGGGAAACAAAACAAGGATAGGTGGGGGGATCCGGTAGGTCTGGATAGGTGATGTCGTCAGGAGGAACAACAGGAGCGTAAGAGATCTCCACAAGGCAAACAAGTAGATTTCCCCGCTGTAAGATAAAGGTAGTTAGTGGTATACCTCTGTAACGCCCGCCCTGTGTCCCTACTTCCTTGGTCCCCCAACACCTACCGGTATATCTTCTGCTGCTAAGTAGAAGTCTGTATGAACCAACAGGTGTGATCTAAGTAGTAGTACCTTAGGGTGCAGCTGTAAGGAATAAGTATATCAAGATTATTCTCCTGGGAAAGTAGAGTATCCCTGTAACACCTGAGGAAGGCGGGGAAGAGCTAGTACCTGGCTTGGTGATTAGAAGAGCGGGAAACCTAACCCCCCTGCTCAGTGGTCCTCGCAATATATCACCACCGGATTCCAGGTAGCTATTCCGGATGATGAAGGGAATGGATGTAAAGGTGACTGGAGGAAAGTATACTGGGGGCGTGAAAACCGACCAAAGGAAAAGACTCCAACTAATCCAAACTTGGAGTACCTTAACAACAGGCAAAAACAATACTAAATGATATTCAAGGATGACACATGAACCAGCTAGGCGAATGACAGAGGACACCTCGCTAGACAGCGCTAGGAATGAAGAAAGCGCTCCGTCAATGTCAGACCTCTCAACACGAGGAAACGCGAGACAGGAAACCCCTGGAACTCCAACCACCCAGCCGACCTTACTTGGGTGAAGATGTCATAACCAGGAGCAACCCTCGTGAATATCCTGAAGAGCGAGGACACCTTCCACTGTCAGTAACGACAGGATCCACACGCTACAACCACCAGCGCCGAGGAACGTCCCCGACACCAAACAGGAAACCGGAACGAACAAAACAGGAAGTCAGGCAACAACGCTTGTGACGGAAATAGGGCTCGATGCAAGAACGCGAAGCGGCGTGTATACGCTCTTTGCCCCTTATATACTTGCCACCTGCAGGGGCTAAATCGCGGGGCATGACAGTGAGTGGCCGGTTAACTTTGACGGTTTAGAGCATGGTGCTAATAATGCTAGGGGTGTGGGTTACATCGCGATGCGTTCAATCAAGACCATGTAGTGGCTCCCTGACGGTATGTCAATTTTTGTCTGATTTAGTCAGCCCTGGTATTTGTGTTATCGTACACTAGGAAGGGGGTTGCGGACCCTACGCCTGGGTAGAACAGTGGGAATACTTCGCATGGGAGTGGGAAAGTGACACGTCTATGCCGAGGTACACCTCGGCATGGATTGCAGAGGTTCCAGTAGAGAGGAGGCTAGCTAGCGATTTTTACACCTGCAGACTATACAGACAGAGCTGAGAGCAGGGTGGTTTCCAAGTATCTTTCCTTGGCCTCAGTCAGTTTAGGGTTTCTTTTATGACTGATCTTCTGAAGAGACACAGTCCTTCGGCACAATAGTTCTTATAGTTAGTAGAACGACTTGATACCACTAGGCAGAAGGGTCTTGCTGGAGGAGGTAATCTCCAAGGTTGGCTGGTTAGCAAAGGAGTGCCAGGGCTGCAGCATAGTCTGGTCACATGGGGTGTCAGGGGGAACTGTGCTTCATAGAAGTCAGGGTCCACTCGACTAGGTTAGGTGATGAAATAGTGTTGATAATTTTTTATAAGCTTGGTCAGGGAATTGAGGCAGGGGCATGACCTTTCTGAGTGACAGGATGGGGGGGGCCAGATAGTCGGTCAACTATGCTGGCCTGTGGCGGTAAGGTCATGACTGGTGAGCAGTAAATTTAAGGTCCTTAGGGGGCGGCGCCATTCACGGATGGGGTCGCCCAGGAGGAGGGACAAGGGGTCTCTCCTAGAACTCCAGGGGCGGTACATCCGGTTGGATGGATGGGTGCGGGGAAAGAGGGGAGTCACGCTTTCTTTAGGCTGGTTGGCCACCCCGCACTGGTATGGACGTCATTAAATGGCGCAGAGTGCAAGACCCCACAAATTGGAATGGAGTTCTGGGAACGTATGGGGGTAACCGGGGGAGGGAAGTACCCTCTCGGTAAGCGGGCCCTCTGCGCATGCGCAACTCCTACGGGAGGGCGTGGCTAATTGATAAGGATCTGACACCGGTTAGCGACCTTGCTGTAGGCTCAAATAGGATACGCAGAAAGTAATTAATGTATGATTATGTCCAGATGTTAGATTCGGATAGAAAAACTATGTATTAGAGATAGTTTAAGGTTAGCCATCTGATATCTGTGCATATGAATTGTAATCAAATGTCGTGTTATGTTTCTGCGTATAATTGTGTAAATATTGTTTATTTCAAAATTTTAAATTTTGTTTTCATATTTTAATAAATACGGCCGGGGGTTGTCCGACCCACGCCTCCAAAAAGTAATTACCTTCTCATGTCCCTCATTAGAAATGTGGTTTTCGCGCAGGGGGAGGGGGAAATTCGGTAGTCCCAGACCATAGAGAAAGGCGGGTGCCGGTATCGGCCCCGCCGCAGATATGGCGGGGCACCGACCCCCCTCCCCCCCCTCGCCTGTTCGCCCGGCCCGGCGCGTCTACCGCGTCAGTGTGACGCGGTGGGCGCGTCGCGGCTGGTATTGGGTGGCGGCGGGGAACCCTTGGCCCGGAAGCAATTAAGGTGCTTCCGGGTCAAGGGGGCGGCAGGGGACAAGCCAGTTAGAACTGGCCTGCCCCAGTATTAGGATAAAAGGCCGGGGAGCACGGGACGCGGTCTCTTGGTCCCGCGCTCTCAGGCATCCGGACGCAGTCCCTGGGCGGCTGCTAACTATTTGTTTGCCCACCCACCATCCCCTGTTGCAATATTGTCATTGGGTAATGAATGTGACGGTGCAGTTTTGTTTTTTGTTCCTTAGGTTTTTCCCGTTTACAGGTCATCTATCGTCGTATTTAGTGCTATTCCTTGGTCAGGCGGTAAGGTCATGACTGGTGAACAGTAAATTTAAGGTCCTTAGGGGGCGGCGCCATTCACGGATGGGGTCGCCCAGGAGGAGGGACAAGGGGTCTCTCCTAGAACTCCAGGGGCAGTACATCCGGTTGGATGGATGGGTGCGGGGAAAGAGGGGAGTCACGCTTTCTTTAGGCTGGTTGTCCACCCCGCACTGGTATGGACGTCATTAAATGGCGCAGAGTGCAAGACCCCACAAATTGGAATGGAGTTCAGGGAACGTATGGGGGTAACCGGGGGAGGGGGAAGTACCCTCTCGGTAAGCGGGCCCTCTGCGCATGCGCAATTCCTACGGGAGGGCGTGGCTAATTGATAAGGATCTGACACCGGTTAGCGACCTTGCCGTAGGCTCAAATAGGATACGCAGAAAGTAATTAATATATGATTATGTCCAGATGTTAGATTCGGATAGAAAAACTATGTATTAGAGATAGTTTAAGGTTAGCCATCTGATATCTGTGCATATGAATTGTAATCAAATGTCGTGTTATGTTTCTGCGTATAATTGTGTAAATATTGTTTATTTCAAAATTTTTAATTTTGTTTTCATATTTTAATAAATACGGCCAGGGGTTGTCCGACCCACGCCTCCAAAAAGTAATTACCTTCTCATGTCCCTCATTAGAAATGTGGTTTTCGCGCAGGGGGAGGGGGAAATTCGGTAGTCCCAGACCATATGCTGAGCGTGTCCGCTGGGACCTGCGTTGCAGGTCGCAGATTGTCCTGGCTGGCGGCGCTTCTCTGCGGGCTCACCTTCCCCACGGCTCGCAGAGTGAAGATGACGCTGACGGCCTGGGGGCCTCAGATCGATGGGACTGGCCTGTGCTGTGGGCCGGCGGACGAAGAGAGCACCGTTCCCGGCAAGGCATATCTGGAGCGGTTATCAGAGAGGCCCAGCGGCACAGTGGAGGCGGTCTGGGTGGTACGCTCGGTGACCCCCCCGCCCCCCGCCAGTGAGAGAAGATCTCTCTGCTTCCCCGAAATAGGGATGATCCTGCCCTCCCTTGGGACCCTACGCGAGGTGGTCCTCCCCTCCCATCATAGCACAAGCAAAGAGGAGATGCTCTACCCCCCCTCAAAGGCCTTGACGCATCAGGCTGCTCCATCCCATGACAGTAACCAGATGCCCTCTGGTGGAGCTGCTCACGCCAGGCCGAGAAGCGGAGAGGGGCCCATCAGCCAGTCCCCTTTTGAGAGAGGGTGCGGCGGGAGGAGCTGGGGTTAGGGCCGGCGGCAGAGACTGAACAGGTAAATACTGACCTCCAGCCCACATCTCCCAGCCTCACAGTGGGGGTGGCCTCGTGGGCAGGGTCCACCTTGAACAAGATATTGCCTGGAAAAGTCTGCACCAGAACGTGGAGGTGTAAAGAAGCATAAGCCCCGGTCTGGGCGCAGCGCGGGTGGGCACATAAGGACGGCTGGGGGGTCACACCCGAACATAGAGGATTTGACCAAGCAGAGCGTTGAGGTGGAGGGGAGGCCTGGTAGGAGAGACATTACAGGGAGATCCCTATGGCAGTGCGGGTTCCGTTCCCTCCCTCAGCACCTGGGCCTTCCACGGAGCTCCACGTCAGGAGAGACCCTTGTTGGTGGCCAGAGGCGTATGGACTGGAGACGCAACATTGCACTGGATTGAGTGGCGCAGCTGAGAATATTGAACGTGCCCCCCCCCCTCTTTTGCCCTTAGTGCGGGTGCTGAGCCCTTGACCGGCTGCAGGAGTATGGCGACAGTCAGGGTAAAAAAAGACTGCACACTGAAGGACATGCTAGTCAAGCTCCCACCCCAAGACCGCCCTGACCCCCCAGCGGGCTCTGCACTCACCGAAGGGGGCAATGAGGAGGAGTCCCCTGTCACCTGCTCCTATATGGAGTCCTTATTCTCTTCACTTAAAGAGGATCTCTAACAGATTAAAGGAGACCTGGCCGGGGACCTACAAGGAGTTCAGCCGGGAAATCTCCGACTTGGGTGACAGAGTTGACACGTTACAATCGAGCCAAATCACCAGGGAAGAAGAGCTGGAACAACTGCTCCAAGAAATAATATGCCTTTCCGACAGACAAATCGACCTCCAGGCTCATGCTGTGGACCTGAATTCGGAATACACCCTCCTCGACGGAAGCAGGAAATGTGGAGGAATTCGTCCAGGTCCTTTTTACCCAAATCTTAGGCGACACGTCCGAGTGGGAGATCCGTCTAGATTGGGTCCACCGTGTTGGACCTCCCAGAGCTTGAAATATGCCCCCTACGGACATTCTTCCTACGTCCACAGTTTCCCCCTGAAAGAGCACATCCTATGAACTGTGCGGGGGTCTGACACGACGCTTTTCAGGGGACACTCGTTGCAACTGTTTCAAGACCTTTCAGCCATCACCCTGCAAAAGAGACGAGAGTTCCACCCAGTGACCTCCTTTCTTAGAAACGACAACATCTCCTAAGCCTGGGGCCATCCCTTTCGCCTGATCTTTGAATGGGAGGGGAAGACCCGCCAGATATGCTCCCTTAGTACAGCCTGTGATCTACTACAGATCGAGCAACCGGAGACCGAGGTGGGGCACATGGATGAGGCCGGGGACGTAGCAGGTAAGTGGGAGCGAAGGAGGCAGAGAGCCATGAAGCCTTCAAAGCCCGACTCGGAGGCAATGCCACAAGAAAGAAAGGCAGTGCTTGAGAGCCTGGCAGGGGGTACATCTACAGGAGGGGCGGAATGAGCAAGGCAGCCTCTCCTAACATACACTGGGGTACCCGATGGACGCTATGTGGGACTGAGAGGGGAGTGATCCTCAAGATGCCTCTTTGGCCACAATGAACCCCATCAAGAAACGTTCTCGTTGGAAGGCAGAGTCATGGCTTATGACCCTGTCTCCTCCAGAGACTTTGTTTGAGTTCATAAGCAGTTCTGGTTTTTTTTTTCTTTACATGTTTGCTTTTAAGTACCAATGTGATATGCACACAGGGGTAGACGGGAATTTATGCTCAATGTCTCAAGAGCGGATCCGACAGGCTCTCATGGAGGGTGGGACCGTGGGACAAGCCACCCTAACACTGCAATTCCCTACGCCTTTACCATGACCATAGGCAACACTGCAAAGATTGTTTCCCTGAACGCTAAGGGATTGAATAACCCTGTCAAACGCAGGGCAATCCTCTCCTATCTTGAGCATACCAGCGCAGATATTTGCCTCCTACAGGAGATGCATCTCCTGGTTGGAGATACTAAGCGATTCAAGGCCAGGGCCTTTCCACAGCAGCTAGTTTCTTCAGGAGGGCGAAAAGCAGGTGGAGCAGCTATCTTGTTTTCGTGCACATTCAAAGGTACAGTCGGCCCTAAGCTACTTGAGCTTAAAGGTCACCTCCTTGTACACCAAATACAGCTGGGCACACAAACGCTCACACTCGGTTTCTTATAAGCGCCGAATGAAGGGCAGGAGCTCTTCATTCGGGATGCTCTAGACAAAACACTCACTACGCAAGACCGTTTGGTCCTGGTAGGTGGCGATTTCAACACAGTCTTGGACAAGGACCTCGATCGCTCCGTTCAAAGGGAGGGGTGGTCTGGATTTCTGTCAGGTGCGGGTATTGCATGGCTGAGGGAGGTGGGGTTGGTGGACTTGTGGAGGGCCTCACATCAAAACACCAGGAACTACACGTTCTATTCTCATGCTCACAAGTCTTACGCCAGACTACATTACTTTCTGGGCTCCCAGGATATACACCGCATTCTCCGCTCAGTCGAGATAGAACCGAGAACTCTCTCAGACCACTCAGCCCTTGTTTTAGAGACCTGCTCCCCCCTACAACTACAGGCTTGGCTGTAATGGCACTTACGTGAGACCCTTTTGCAGAAGCCAGAAGTCCAGGCGAAGATTAAAAAAGCCATTACCGATTACTTAGAAGCCAATGACAACGAGGAGGTACACCTCTCGATTGTCTGGGATGCGTTAAAAGCTGTGGTCAGGGGCGAGCTTATATCCCTCTTGGCTGGCGATAACAAATGGCACTCAAAAGAGCCGAACTCCAGGAGAGGGTCAGGGAGCTTGAGAAAATTCATCATCAAACCGGGGCCCCAAGGATGTGGCGCCAGTTGGAAGCAGCTCGGAAACGGCTAGATCAAGCTGGATCAAGACAGGGCAGAATACACCTTGCTGCACCTGAAGCACCTGTATTGTCTTAAGAGTAACAAAAGCGGTTGACTTCTGGCAGAGCAATTATGAGCCCAACGGCAGGCTAATATCGTTCACTCTCTTCGGACGAAGAGTGTTACTGCCCCCGTTACTAGACTGAGTGACTCTCAGGCATCCTCTCTCGACAAACCTATCAGGCAGGATGAGGTCATCTCAGCCATCTAGATGCAGAAACCTCTGAAGTCTCTGGGACCAGACGGCTTCTCAGACGGATTTTACAAGGCTTTTTGTGTGGAACTGGCCCCGATTCTCACTCAACTCTTCAACTAAATAGCTGACTCAGGTTCTCTCCCGGCCTCCATGTTAGATACAACTATCATAGTTATCCCCAAACCAGGCATAGATCCAATGCTCTGTGCTAACTATCGCCCCATATCGCTTCTCAACGCAGACTTAAAACTTTTTATGGGCATCTTGGCGGCGCGTCTGAACCCTTTGATACAGGAGCTTATTCACCCCGACCAGTCAGGATTTGTCCCGCAGCGCCTTTGTGCAGATAATACTAAGATGCTACTACACATTATAGACGAGGCCCATCGACGGCAAGGGTCCGGTATGCTATTTTTGGTAGACGTCGAAAAGGCCTTTGATAGAGTTCATTGGCCCTTGCTTAGAGCAATAATGGAACACTTCTGCTTTGGAGAGCGATTTTGTTCCTGGGTCTTCAGCAGATACCAGACCCCTCGTGCTTTCGTGAGAGTTAATGAGGTGGGTTCGGAGCACTTTCCCATTTGCAGGAGTACACGCCAGGGCTGCCCGCCCTCTCCTCTTCTCTTTGCTCTTTACATGGAGCCCTTGGCACAGCGGGTCTGAGACCGCGGCCTCATCAGAGGTATCCCCTTAGGGGGAGAAGAACATCGAATCAGTCTGTACGCAGACCATGTGATGGAGATTCTGGACGACCCGGCCAGGAGCCTGCCTCCCTTCATGGCCGAGCTAGAGAAGTTTGAGGCGGTAGCTTGGTTTCGCATGAACCTCCACAAATCCCGTGCTCTTGGACTCACAGTTCCCCCTCAGAGGATGAAGAGCTAAAGCGTACGTTTCCTATTTGCTGGGCAGATGACTAGGTCCCCTATCTGGGCATTCAACTGAGCAGGACAACGGAACAAACAAATACTTTAAATTATGGGGGGCTTCTGACCCGGGTCCGAGCAGAGCTCGATAGATGGTGTCACTACTTGCTCTCCCTCCTGGGCCTTGTAGCAGCCATGAAAATGACTACCCTACCCAGGGTCCTCTTTTTCTTTTAGGCTTTACCGCTGTCCCCCTCAACTGGCATGATAGCGGCTCTCCAGGTGGCATTGAGTCACTTTGTTTGGGCGGGCAAAAGACCACGAATGAGCAAAGAGCGGAGCTGGTTCCCCCCGGCGGAAGGAGGACTGGGGGTCCCCTGCCTCATTAGATACTATCAGGCATCCCAGCTCCGGTACCTCGTGGAGTGGTCTAGATCCAAGTTCGAGAAGGGGTGGCTTTTCATGGGCAGGGCTCTGGCCGGCACGTCATTAACGAAAGTCCAGTTTCTGGCCCGTGCACCCAGAGCCCTGACCTTAGATATCTGTACATCACGGGTTACTTGCTTTGAGTGTGGGACGGGTGTACCCGAAAGGAAAGATTGACCACTTTGCCCTCCCCCTGACCCCAATAGCAGATAACCCAGCATTCACGCCGAGCATGGGGCCCTCCTTTCGGGTATGGCGGGAGTCAACCTGTAGGGTGACTGGCCATTTCTTCGATCATGAGTGGCTGGTGTCCTTTCCCACCCTGAGAGAGGACTACTCCATTCCCGAGGCGGAGCAGTTCAGATATCTCTAGATCAGGCATTGGGTGACACATCAGGCAATTCGACCGGGGGCGGAGAGGCCTCTGATGCCATACGAGAGATGGCTCCTAGAGAAAAACTCATAGTATCGTCATTGGCATCCTTTTCCACCCCTCCAACATAATATACATTCCCCATAAATAAACACACAACACCATTTTTTGTTTGGGTAAAGTTGCTGCAGGTTTATTACATACACCGTTATGTAATAGGTGGGTTATCTTACGGTTGATCCAAGGGCAGGCAACCAACTGGGCCGCCTGCCCGCCTGATGAGCCAGGCAGCACTGGGGCGAACCCCGTCTGTGCTGCCCTTACTAGTGATCCTATACCCGGATCATGTGACCGTTGGGACCTTCTTACTCACGCCCCTTTCAGGGCGGAGCGTCGCATAGCAAACCCCCCGGTTGTTCAGGCCCACAACCGCTCAAACGACTAGCGGGGCGCCGTCACGGTTTTAAGGACCCTCCCATGAGGCTCCTCGGTATTGACTCTGGCACCCCCTATGGTGCCACGCAGAGGTACCATTGGTACAGGCCTGCTTCCAGATCGCCCTGTAACTCTGCCTGCAATGAAAGAGGAAAACATTACAATATTCTCTGCCCCCCTCACGCCACCACCATGCCGGGTATGCGGTAGGGAGGGAGACGGCATGTGCGGCGATCAAAAGAGGTCGCCAAAATGGTGGGGAAGGGATATATACCCTCCCCCAAGTGACGCCCCTTGTGCGTCGCAACCTGGCTGGAGATGGGGGGGACTCCGACCAGAGTCCCTACCCCTGAAGGGGGCGGGGGCTGTGGGGTGCCCAGGCGACACTAGAGTGCTGACCTCTTTAGTGGCCCCCTGTGGGTGCCTTGGCCAGCAGCAGATAAGCGCCTTCTCTCAGAGCTATACAGCCTCCTGCAGCCTCCTCAGACCAGTGGCAAATCCCCCTCACAAAAACGCTGGGAGTCTGAGGTTGGCTGCTCGCCTACCCTCAATGAATGGCGCTACTTCTATTACAGGGTACGACATATCACTCATAACATGGCAGGCACTGAAACAGCAGTCAAAATCACCACCTATTGGTACCTAACCCCGGTGCGATTAAACATGGGTAATCCGGCTTGCAGTGATGCCTGCTGGCAACAGTGCGAGGCTAAAGGCACGCTGACACACATTCTCTGTGAGTGCCCAGCACTAGCTCCATTCTGGTCTTCAGTTTTAGACGACATTGACACCCACTTTTCCACACAGCTACCTAGATTCCCCTCGTACATAATGCTCGGACTGCCTAATCCCATCACTTTTCTGCTAACCTCCCGCAGAGGCCGCCACATTAGTACAGCCTTGGGGGCTGTGCTTCAGACCATTTTGGCGCAATGGGGTTCTCAATCTGCTCCTTCCCATCTGGCCTGGCTCAGACGCTTGCGGGACACTTTGGGGATGGACAGACTCACTCTATCACTGAGATCAAGGGATGACACCTTTTGAACAATCTGGCAGCTCTTCCTAGCCTTGTTAACTAAGGAATTTAGGGCCAGATGTAGGTGGCTAAATACCGGTCAGTAACGCCGAAATTCGCCGAATCTCTGCGTTACCGACCGGTATTTAACCATGTGCAATGTAGGTAACACCAAACGCCATCGCAAATAAGGAATCGGTAAAAATAGGGGAAACCAGTTACCGATTCCTTAATTTGCGATTAGCAGACACCGAAGCCCCTAAATGCCGAATCGGTAAATAGGAAATCCTTAAATAATCGCAAATCCGATGTACCAAAAATCGGTAATACCGAATTTTCGAAATTTTGGTATTTAGGAGTCGCTAATTACCACTGACTCAAAGCAGGTGGTAATCAGGTGCACTGCATTTAAACAGCCCCAAAATGCAACAGTGTGAATTGCCCTCTACGCAATTGCAAGGCGGCTACGTTTGCAAGCAGCAGGACTGAGTATCTGGAGACGGGAGGAGGGCGTGTACAGACTGCACATTACACTGTTCCAACTGAATGAGGCTGAAATACATGAGAGGTACAGGCTACACCCCCAAACCATCCTAGACCTGATACGGAACCTACACCCACTCCTGGAGCATCAGACACCAAGGGCGCACGCTATACCCACACATGTTCAGGTGCTCTGAAGCCTGCACCTACTTGCATCAGGAAGTTACCAGGGGGTGATAGCTGTGGCAGGTGGTGTGTCACAGAGTTGCCTGTCCCGTTTTTTCAACTCTTTCCTGGATGCCATGATGCAAAGAATGCATCACTACATACGCTTCCCCAGCACACAAGCGGAACTGCAGAAGACAAAGCTGGATTTTTACCAAAAGGCACAGTTCCCACATGTAATAGGGTGCATTGATGGGACACACATACCAATCTGCTCACCTGCAGCTACAGAATACATATACCGGAACCGCAAATATACGCATTCCATCAACGTGCAGGTGATATGCGATGCGGACCACATCATCACTGACATTGTGGCCTAATTTCTAGGGAGTACCCATGACTCCTACATATTCAGGAACAGTGGGATCTACACATGTCTGGCTGGGGGTGAATTTGGAGAAGGATACCTGCTAGGTAAATCAATGTGACACACCCTGATATATACCTTGGATGAATGTGTTAGTGACTGTTATTAATGGCACTTCCTTTCTCACTTAGGTGACAGCACATATGCCGTGCGGGCATTTATCCTGACTCCATACCTCAACCCACCCACCCCAAGTGAGAGAAGATACAATGTGGCACATAAAAGCACGCGCAACATTGTGGAGCGCACCTTCGGACTCTTAAAAAGCAGGTTCCGCTGCCTCCACAAAAGTGGAGGTGCACGTCAGTACCGCCCCATCATCTGCTGTAAAATAATAGCAACATGTGCCATGCTGCATAACCTTGCCACAAAGAAAGGAACAGCAGTGGAACTAACTGACTCTGAGGACGAGGGTGCGGATTTTCCAGAGCACAGCGCAGCAGGTGTGGCAGCAGTACTAGATGGGAGACACAGACAGGCTGAGATCACACAGCCAGTTACTGTAAGTGAGTGACGGTGTTTAATTAGCAGAGCACACCGCCACAACATGAAGGGCTAAACATGCCAGGACAAAATGAAATGCAGATTACAAAGGCAAAATGGGTTACATCACCCATTTCGCAATACCATGTGATGGCTGGCATTACTTCCTGCACCCACGCGCAGCACTGCTGCATTCCCTGGGCACACTGTCCTCACTGGCAGTCTGTTTTGTGGCAGCGCTGTGCCGTTCGCTGCACCTCCTGGACTCTGTTATAGGGGGCGTGATGTTACTGCGGCTAGTTGCCTCTTCACTATCCCCCCCATCACCTGCACCTGTAGTGGCTACCTGGTTTGTCTGTAGCACTTCCAGTGCACTGGTCACTGTGACCAGCCCCCTTGCCACGTCAAGGCTGCAGTGGGCCATCTCCTCCTGCATGGCCACCGAGCGCCTGCAGAGCAGAGAGGTGGCAGTGGAGAGGCGGTTCACTGCCTTGGTGTAGTTGTCCAGTTTCTGCCTCTCCCTACGCCTCACCAAACGGTCCTCATCCATTTTGCTACACAGCAGCCTCACTGCCTCGGACATGTCCCTCATGCCTTCAGCCACAGTATTGTTCATGCTACTGATGCCCTTCTCAATTCACAGCATGTGCCCATTCATTTGTACCATCTGCCGCTGGACTGACCTTATCGCGTTGCCTTGCAGGCGCTGCACCGTGAGCATGTTCCTCTCAAGACCGGCAAATACACTCTGATCCTCGCCCTGTGAAGCTGGACTGGCTGCCCTTGCCCTGTGGCGTCTGGCACCTGTGTGGGCGCGCTCGGTGGGGGACTGTGTGCCTGCACCGTTGGCATCCTCTGCCACCGTGGACTGTTGGCCTCCCATGCTGTCCACCTCGAACACCTCCATCTGTTGGAGGCTAGCCACTGCATGCCTCCTGGCTCTCGGTGCTGGTGGCGGTGATGACGCTGGTGATGGTGGTGATGGTGAGGGTGATGGTGGTGGTGGTGGTGATGGTGGTGGTGGTGGTGGGGTGGTGTGCTCTGCAGGTGACATGACCTCCTCCTCCTGTGTCCTCTCTCTCCTGGGTGCCTTTCCTGTGCTCCCCTCTGCAGCCCTGCGCGATGGCTTGCCTGTGGAGACAGAATGTACATTTGCTCACTTATCTGGCGGCATTTGCATAATAATGCTTGCTAATTGCTGATGTGTGTCACATGCCTTTGGGTTCAGTGGACTGACTGTTCTGACATGTGTTACTTCTGGCTACATCTCCCATAATGCATTGCTGGTTTTTAGTAAAACATGTACTAGAGTGGGATTCATAATGCCTCATTGGGGATTGGGGATTGGGGTTAGGGAGTGGGGGCACAGCATGCAGTGCATGCATCTTACCTTGTCTGTTGCCAGCTCTGGCTGAACTGTCTGCATCCCCAATCCCACTCACACTCTCCGGCTGGAGGGTGGACTCCATCAGGAGATCTAGGGCAGTTGGTGCAGGTGCTGTGTTTCTCCCTCCACCTGTCAGGTTGGCTTGCTTCTTTCTCTCTGCCAGCCTTTCCTTTGCACACTTCCTAAGGTCATACCAGCGTTTTTTGAGTTCTTCAATGGAGCCTGGGTTACTCCAATGGCATTGATTTTTTCCTGGATGACCAGCCATATCTGCCTCTTCTGGGATTCAGGCACGTGCAGAGAATGTTTCCCAAAATGTTTGTCATGGTCCTTTGTGACCTCCTCAATAAGGACCTCCAGCCCCCTCTCACTAAATTTATGTTTCCTCTTGCGTTCAGCTGCCTCCTTTTCCCTCTCCTGGTTGTCCATATTTGCTCTGTGTTCTCTGCAAAAACTTGGAGGAGTTGCTCCTGGCTTGTTTGCTGTGCTCCCTGCCTCTCAAATAGCTTCAGGATCAGTGCAGCTGCATGGGTGTGGCCACTTCCTGGTTGTGAGGTAATGAGGAAGCACAGGATTGGCTGATTCGACAATTACCGATTTTTTTAAATACTGATTCGCTAATTACCGAATCGGTATTAAAGATTCGGTGATACCGATTCGGTAATGGGGAATGGGTAATTATTTTTACTGATTAATTCCGATTCGCTAATTATTACCGATTATTACCGAATCAGTAATTTTTACTGATTTTTAACCTACATCGGAAATACCAAGTTCTTAATAGCGAATCGGTAAAATTCGCTATTAATGACTCGGTGTTTTAGAGTTACCTACATCTGGTCCTTAGAGAGATGACTTGTCCCCGATACCTGCCGCTACTCTGCTTGACTAAACCCGACACATCGCAGCTCGCAGTTCATTCATAAGGATTATTTCACTTCCCTGACACTATAGTCTACTTAGCTGATGGTACTTGTTTGGGTGGTGGAAAAGTGGGAGGGAAGGGTGGTTGGGAGGGGGGGTTGTTTGTTCATGTTTTGTTTTGAATTTACGTATTCTTAACAGATGTATCTTTATAACGCATGTAGAGAGAAGTTTAAATCACTGTGCCTGGCATATAAGGCTATTAACGGAACTGGATCACAATTCCTGAAGTCACATCTAAAACGTTATGAGTCAAATAGACTTCTCAGATCCGGCCAAAAGAGTCTTATCGGGATCCCGAGATTCAGAAGAGCCAGTTGGGGCGGAAGAAGCTTCCTTGTACATACAGCAAAAACCTGGAATCAGCTGCCTCTTGCCATAAAAATCAGTCCATCTTTGAAATCTTTTAGAAAGGAAGTTAAAACCTAGCTGTTCTCCGCATAGCTCTAACAACATCTTCAAGAGACAAGGGTATATCTTAGCGCCAAGACGCCTTCGGGCATTCGCGCGCTCTATAAATTGATAAATCAAATCAAATCAAATCAAATCAAGTTCTCTCGGTCTGTATGCACTCGACTTGATTTGATACTGCGGGAAAACGAATAAAACAGATTTAAACATAAAATGTTTTTCAGAGTATGTAGGGGAGCCTGTCCAACCTCCTTTGTGTCACAACGCTTCCTAGTGAAAGGTGTGTTTCCTCGCTCCTGATTCCTGTCCAGAGGTCTCAGTTTCTTCCTGGAGAATTGTATTCCAGCGCTTCCTGCTTCTACACCTGCTACTTGTTTCCTGCTCTGTGCTGTTGCCCTGTTTTTCCGCCACTAAAATTCTTACTGTCATTTGTGGTGTTTTGCCCTTGGGCTTTTTCCTCCATCGGGGGCTGCTCCCTGGAGGCACTGTCTGCTAGGTGCTACCTGGTGTTGGTGGCATCGTAGCTACTCGAGAAGGTCATCATTATCTCTGGCACACAAGAACAGCCAAGGCGTGGGGCCTTTAAGTCTTCTTATCATAAGCATCCTCCAGGTAGGTGTCTGGGTCCTGACAGTCCGAGGTCCAAAAAAGTGACAAAGGCCCCAAAAGTATCTGGCTGCTGAGAGACCCACCAAAAGTCAGCGGCTTCACAGAGACCTCGTTCAGCGGCTATCTGATGATGTTGAGCCCTCCTTGGCTACAGATTGCTGCCTTGCCCCACTGAAGACTTTTGACTTACATTTTAGAGAATAAGAGCCCGATGTATATGTTGATGGGAAGGGAACTCTGTTGCTGCGGCAACAGATTTCCCTCCCTGCCACTATAGTACCCCCGCCCCGCCAGATTTAATTTCAGGTGTACCAAATAGTTTGACCAAGGCAGAGACTGCTCTGCCTGTGTCCAAACTTCTCTGCTGGCCTGGAGGAGTAAGGGTAGTCAGCGCAATTGCTACATGTCTGCCCATCCAATTAAGATGGGCGGGCGTATAGCCATTGTTTTTCTACTATCCTTCTCCAACAGGCAAACCCTGGGGGTGAAGGACAGTAAAACGTGAATAATGCTCCCCCCCATCCAGGGGAGATGACTCGCATGGCAAGTAGAGCATTATTTTTTAATCGTGAAAAAAAACATCTTTTGGGATTTTCTTTTTCAAAATAAAAACATAAAACTGTTTATTGCGAGTTGGGTCAAATTGACTCAACCATGCACTAAACAGCAATATACATTGACAGGAACCACCAGGTGAGTCCTGCCAATGCTTTATAAATGACTGCCAGCTAGGCGGTCATTTATAAATTTGGTGGTTGGGACCTCCACCAGGGCGACAAAGGTATTTACTCCCTCTCCCTAGCGGAACTACAGCCCGACTGTCAAAGTAGAAATCAAGCCCTAAGTCTGAAGACAAAACTTCCGAAAACGGGTTGAACCTGGTTTCTATATACGACACACGCTCCATCATGGTCGGCCTTAACTTTCACCTTAGTATCAGTCAAACTAAACCAGATGACCATGGTATAAGGTTCCAAATAGCACATCTTTTTGGTGCTATTTGGAACTTTATACTTTAAAAATTCTTAACTCCTGTTTCCCTTAGTTTTGTCATTTTAGTGCCATGTGATTTATTAGGATTTATTCTATTTTTCTAAATTGGTTTGGGATTTTTCTTGTGTTGTGTTTTGACTTCATTAGGGTTTAAGTATTGCATAAATGATGTGCACATTACCTCTATGTTAAGCCTATCTGCTCTGTGCCTTAGCTACCACTGGGTTGAGCTCACATGTACGAGAGTTCCTAACTGCTGTTTACTGCAAATCACAATTAGGACATTGCTGTTTGAAAGGTATGAAACTCGTCTGAGTTACATTTGCGGTTTCGAGTGGGTCGCAATCGCCCTACCTGATTATTATTCATGTCACAAATAACAAAGGGAGGGTGGCCAGCTGTGGCCAGCAGACCAACTTGTCTGTGTATGCTTTTAAATAAAGGAACTTATTTTCTTTGATGCAGTCCGTTTTCTTTTAAGGAAAACGGGATGCATTATGAAAAGAAATATTCAACATTTCAGTTTCATTTTTTAAGAGTAGGCAGTGGTCCGTGGGACCACATTGAGCAGCTTGGCAAGAGGGACACTATTTTTAGATCTGGCATTAGCCGAGACCTTTTGGTTTTACTACACTTATATACTTGTTGGGGCTTTCAGCCAGCCTTCTTCATCCATTGGTGTGTTGTTGTATCATTCACATGTTTCTTTTACACATTACAGCATGCATCATGCGGCACTTGGTTATCCCGTTTCACCCACTGGATGACTTTACAGTGCGTGACAGCACTCTGCTTTTTCACAAGGAGCACAACTGCACAGAAAATAGTTTTCTTCAGAGCCACTGCCTTTGTGGCAAGATGTGGTTTTGAGACCAAATATATTTTTGCTTTTAGGCATGATTAATATTGGCAAGGGCCCAGCAGCTTCCCCAGCAATAGAGTTTACAAAAAGCATTGATAGGACCAAAGGCTGGAAACCAGCTCAAGACCTACTGGAATTACAAAGTTTGTTTAAATTGAGTGGGGAAAAGTTTCTACCTTGACCAGAGAGAATGACTAAAAATTATGGCTATGGCCTGGAGTTGAGATACATAATGAAATGCTATTGAATAAAGTCGGCCTAAAGGAAAAATGAACATCAGGATGGTTTGAAGAATTATTAGTGCTGGAAACAGAAACAAAGGACCTACCTTGGCTGATTTGGAATATGAACCAGGGTTTGTGTGATTTTTGGGAAGTTTCAAATACCGTCTTATGCTCAGTAGTACAACCTACCTACTTAAAGAGAAACGATAGGCCTGATTTAGTATACACTGCATACGTATTAAGGTGGATGGGATATCAGTCTTGTTTGTTACCCATCCGCTAAACTCGAAGTCAGACCCTAGTTCTTTTCACTTATTCAATCAATCAATCAATCAATCAAACAACATTTGTAGAGCGCACTACATACCCGTGAGGGTCTCAAGGCGCTGGGGGGGGGGGGGCACTACTGATCGAACAGCCAGGTCTCGAGTAGCCTCCTGAAGGTCAGCAGGTCTTGGGTCTGTTGTAGGTTCAATGGGAGGGTGTTCCAGGTCTTGGCGGCGAGGTGGGAGAAGGACCTTCCGCCGGTGGTTGTTCTTCGGATGCGCGGGACGGAGGCGAGTGCGAGGTCGGCGGAGCGGAGCCGGCAGTTGGGGGTGTAGAAGGACTTAACAGGCTCTTTTACACTTCAGAGAATACGTTGTTACATTTTACAGTGTTAATACTGGTGTCTGCAAGATGTGTATACCCTGAGCAGAAGATACGCAGATGTCTGTGCTCTTTTCAATAATATACAACTTTTGGAAATATGTAAATAAATTAATGAACCTATTCTTGCTAAAGAGCATAGAGGTAGGTCCAAACTTTTTTTTGATTCGAGGTACAAGACATTTTTTGTATATTCTTCTGAAGAATAAAAATTGCTTTTCGTCATATTAAAAATGAATAAAAAGATTTGTTTTAATTGTTTTTCGTGATAATTTAAGTGTCCCGTGCACGGATGTGCAAAAAATGGATAGATATAAACTCTTAATCCAGGTCACACTGGCTGTGCACTTAAAAGGACAGTGTATCAGGAACTGGCAAAGACAGGGACCATAGATAAATAACAGTTGAGGGTCCGAGAAGCTGTGTGAGACGCTGTGGACAGCCTGTCCAGGTTCATACCGAGGTCTGTATTGTCAGGGGAAAGTCCAGTAGCTCCCTGTTACCCTCGTCCACCAACAGAAACCATATCCAATGGAATCTGTTTCCTTATTAAAGTAAACGCCAGACTTGTGTGAGATGACAGAAAGAAATAGATGGGCTTTTCAATGTTTTAAAGGTCAGGCGTTGTCAGAGACGTGTTGCGAGAAGCCATACATTCTCGCGGCAGCATGTGAAGGGTCATTAAACTGGAATACACTTGACAGAGTAAACCATTAAGTATTTGTAACACGCTCCTCTCTGACTTCTATGGGCCTCATTTATGAAAAGTGACGCATCACTGCGTGAAAACAGTGATGCGTCACTTTTCACTGCGCCCTCCCTGCGACTCCAATGATGCGTCATATTTACAGTATGACGCATCATGTCGCAAGGAGTCACAGATACGTCAGTATTTCTGACGTATCTGTAGGCGCAAAAGTGACGCATTGCTGGAGTGTGTCACAAAAGTGACGCAACTCCAGCAATTTGTCCTTCCACATGGGGCAAGCCCCATGTGAAAGGGCCTGCGTCAGTCTTACGCCTGCTGTGAGGCAGGCGCAAGATGTTGACGCATTTGCACCCTAGAAGTGGCGCAGTGAAATCTCGTAGATTTCACTGCGTCACTTCTAAGATGCTTACTTACGTGGGAACGCCCACCCTGCATACATTATACGTGACGCAGGTATAATGTAGCGCAGGGGTTTACAAAGTGACGCATCTAGGTAGATGCGTCACTTTGTAAATATGGCGCATCATGGCGCATGTTTTACGCCACTGGTGCGTCACAAAAAGTGACGCACCGGTGGCGCAAAAGTGACGCAGGGGCTCATAAATGAGCCCCTATGTTTTTATCGATAAAAATGGATTGGCGTTGTCACGGAAAAACTAGTAAGGAGTTACAGACTGGCAAAGAATGACAGGCTGCTAAGGAAGAATGACTGAATGCAGGCCCGTAGCCAGGGGTAAATGGTTAGGGGGCATGGTCCCTAAGAATAACTACAGAAAGGTTTCGTTTTTCAAAGTTTGACATTGGTTTAGTTCCCCACAGTATTTTTCTTAAATTAAAGGCACAATATGGTGAGATTTTAAAGAATGCAGTTTTTCTAAAGTGTTACTATTTTTCACATGTACCACTATTAGTGATAATAAATTGGAAATTGTACCTTAGAGTTAAAGGTCCAACACATCTGGCTGCCCACACGTTAGATTTAATCTTTTCCAACATAGATCATCTGACTTGTAACCCTCCGGACCCCCTTACATGGACAGACCACTCCATGATTATGTTTTCCATTCAATTGCCGTGCCTGAAGAGCTTAGAAACTAATGTAGGACGAAGAAAAGAGGTGCGCAGACCATGGCGGGACCTCTCTTTGGAAGCTTTTAATGAGGCTTTCCATTTGAAACCACCAGATAATGACATGGAAGTATCCAAGATGCTGGAAGGTTTTAATTTTGCCTTTGTGACAGCATTGGACACAGTGATCCCACAAAAAAAACTATGGTTCTCTTCAACGGTGGCCGTCAGTCCCCCCCTGGTATACTTCTGAGCTAAAGACTGAAAAATCCAAATGTAAGATATTGGAGAGACTTTGGCAATCTAGTAAGGATCCTCAAAACAGACTACGTTACAAACAGTCTCTGTCTAGTTACCGTCAGCATTTAAAAACAGCTAGACGTTTGTTTATTATGAATCAAATTGAACACACCAGTAATTCCTCTAAAGCCCTATTAAATATAGCAAGGGATTTTGTGTCCCCACAAGTCTTCAGACAATCCCCAGTGGAATCTCAAGAGTTCTGCAATTCATTAGCAATCTATTTTCAAGAAACGATTTCTAACATATATGCAAATTTTCCATCTACCACTGCTCAGAACCTTCAATCTCTCACTAGACTAGAAGACTCAGGAAAGGTGGCATGCAGTACTCTAGACTGATTTGAATTAACCACGCTTGAGGAGGTTTCCAACCTACTGTCCATCGCCAAATCTGGCTCGCCTCAAGACCTCTGTCCTCCAAAGAAAATGGCTCTTCTAACCACTAGCGTTGCCCCAGCAATTCGAAATACTTTTAATCACTCAATACAATCGGGTATTATCCCCACAACATGGAAGGAGGCATTCGTACGCCCAATATTGAAAAAACCTACAGCTGATCCACGAGTACTCAGTAACTACCGTCCTATTTCCTTGCTACCCTTACTGGGCAAGCAACTGGAAAGTATAATAAATAGGCAGTTAAATCTATACCTGGAATCCAATAAAATTCTGGATCCTTCGCAATCAGGCTTTCAACCGGGTTTCAGCACTGACACCGCCATTCTGGCTGTGACTGACTCCCTTAGGCAGACAATGGACGCGGGAGACTCAGTAGTACTGATGGTATTAGATCTCTCCGCGGCGTTTGATACCATCTCACACTCAAAGCTCGTGGAGAGATTACACTCCTGTAGCATCCAAGGTACAGCCTTAAAATGGATGCAGCATTTCGTGTCAGACAGAATGCAAACCATTATATTAGGGCCATATTTGTCAGAAAAAATACGTGTGGATAGGGGCGTACCTCGGGGCTCCTGTCTAAGCCCGACTTTATTCAACATATATATGGTCCCTCTGGCAAAAATCGTAGCGCAGCTAGGCTTTGAAACAATTTCATATTCTGACGATACTCAGCTTATGTTTACTATCGGCCCCAACCTAGAAGCAGAGAAAACTCGGTTCTCCGTCGGTATGCTTGCAATCTCTAACTGGATGACGGAGAACTGCCTTCAGTTGAACCCTGGAAAAAACAAGCTCATGCTAATGGGGAAAGCCTCAGCCATCTGGTTGGATGAATGGTGGCCCTTACAATTAGGAACAGCTCCTGCTCCCGAACAATGTGTAAAAAGCTTAGGTCTAAAACTGGATCAGACATTAACAATGAAAGACCACATTGCTGCCACTACCAGCTCCTGTTATTATAGCTTGCGTCTATTGTGCAAGATTCTTCCTTATCTGCCTACTAATCATCGTAGAACTCTGGTTCAAGCTATGGTGATTAGCAGATTAGACTTTGGTAATGCTCTGTTGGCCGAAGTGAGAGAGACCCTGCTTGCTAAATTACAGGTGATCCAGAACACTGCGGCCAGAATGATCCTGAATCGCCCGGCAGGCTCTCCCTCCGGCCCCTTGCTGAGAGAGTTACATTGGCTACCCGTGAGGAAGAGATCATACTTTAAAATCTGCTGTCTCACCTACAGTGCGTTGAAAGGAAAAAGGCCCCTGCTACCTACAAAAGAAACTCATAAAACATGTACAGTGCAGAAATCTTAGATCCAGTGCACTAGCCCTCTTACAGGTAGCCTGTATACGTCTGAGTCGCACAGGGGGAAAAGCTTTCTCGTATCTTGCCCCAAGATATTGGAATAAATTACCTATGGCTCGGCGTGAAATTTCCATATATAGTATCTTTAGAAAACAACTAAAAGCTTACCTGTTTTAATTTTGCTGCTGGTCTGATTTCTGGTTCTCAGGTTGTATTTCTAGGCAAGCGCCGAGATGCCCCCGGGTGAGTTGTGTGCTATAGATGTAACTATAACATAACATAACATAACATAAAGTACAGTGAGCAAGGAAAACTAGGAAATGTTCATGAAATCTGTGTTAAATAGTATTTTGTCCACAGACGTATAACGTATCATTGTAGAACACTAAATAGTGCATAAATGCAAATATGCATGGGCCTGTGTACCCCCCTGAAGACATCTTTGGGGAAAAGTAAGGCAAATCAAACATTTCTAAGCACATTTTCTAAAAACCATTAACAATAATTAAGTGGGTTTTTAAGGCAGTTCTAACCCATCTTCCGCAAGAGAGACCTCAATGTGGTCAGCATAGGATGTTGGGGGAGCATTGGCATAGCTGAGGAAGTGCGTGTGGTGAAAGGCCCTTCTACTACTTGAACAGCAGGAACTTGCCAGGCAGCTACCCAGCACTGTTTCAGAGCCTTGTACCCAGTACTTCATTTGTGCAGTTAGTTTCAGGTAGCAGGCACCAGCACTTATCTTTTGGGACCCAAACTTATTGTTCACCATCATTTTTTGATCCAGACCAAAAGCAAGACTGGCAGAAAAGAAAGAAAGAAGGAGGAATCGAAATATTGGAAAATGATGACAAACAGAACACAGGGACAAAAATGATCTTCTAAAGAGTAAGAAAAAGAGGCAGGAAGTGTAGGGTGGTGGAAGAAAGAGGCATGCGGTGGAATCAAGACAAAAAGGTTAGGAAGCATTGCTGATGATCAACACTTGCTAACATTATACCTTCTTGGTGCTGTTAAAGAATGCTGTATAGATGAGACCGCAGACTTGATTTAATGTCTATAGTCCGAGTGTTTGTGGTCTCTGGTATGTCTCCCTTATTTGTATCCATACATTAGTGAATCTGTGTCAGTGATCTTGTGTACGTTTTAGTGCCTGTGTCAGTGCCTCTGTGTCCGTGTAGCCCTATTTCCCAACTGTGAGTGCTGGTGTCAATATTCAGATTTTAGTGTAAGTCTGTCTTTCTTTATCTCCATATCAGTGTTCAATTGTCAAAATTCCCCAACCAGTATTAGTGCCCCCATGTCCACATGTGTTCCTTTGACTGCCTGTGATCCCTGCGTCAGTTTTCCTCTGATAATATCCCCATCATTTTCCAAGTGTAACATATCCAGTGTTAGTGCCACACAATATCTGTGGCTGTGTCTCAGTCGCAGTGATGGGCTGCTCTATTGCTGTGCAAGTGTTCCATTGTCAGCATTGATATCCCTTTGTTCCTACGTCAATGTATTCCTCGCAGTGTGCTTGTGTTGGTGTTCCAGTGTCGAGGTCCATGCAGCAGTTTCCCTGTGTTAGGGCTTGAGTGCCACTGACCAAGTGTCAGTAAGTTAATGCTTGTTTCTCATGCCCTCTTTGCATGTAGCATCTATGACTCAGTAGCCCAATGCTGGCACCCTTGTGTACTTACCTCAGCATTGGTGTTTGTGGACTTATTAGTGTTACTGGGTTAGTGTCCCCCATGTCACTGTTACTGCATACGTGTCCCTTTATTTCTCTCCCATCATGAGTGTTCCAGTATCAATGTCAATGTACCTATTTCCCCATCTACCCATGTCCCAGTGCAGTGCCCTCACACCAGTATCACAGTGTCATTGTCCCCCGGTCAGTTTTTCCGTGTCATTGTCCATTTGCCCATGTCAGTGTCTTAATTCCAATGTTTCAGTGTCTCTGTGTCAGTGTTCCCTTTGGCTAGTGTCTGTCTCTGTACCAAAACAGTGTTTCTGGGCAGTAACCCATTGGCAGTATTACATTGTCCAATGCCCTTGTCAGTGTCACACTGTATATTTCAGTGTCTGAGACCCTATGTATGTGCCCCCATGCCAGTGCCTTTGTGGCTGTATCCCAGTGTCAGTGACCCAACTCAGCAACCACACGTCAGAATCTGAATGTTCCATCCCCTCAGTAAGTGCCCTTGTGTTACTGTCTTTTTATCGACCTGTGTTGTGTTCAAGCATAAATACCTAAGTGTTTATACTCTAAACTTCCTATGACAATCTCCCCATACCACTGTCCCATGGCAGTGGACCAGCATCAATGTTTGTGCCAGTGTCTTTGTCCCCAAGTCAATCTCTCCATGTTGGTGTTCCATTATCTGTGTCCAAGTGGTACTGGCCCAGTGGAAATGCCATGTGTCGGCATCACTACGGTGCTGGTGTGTTTCTGTCCTAAATCTCCCAGTGTCAATATCTGTGACTCATGTAAATGAGTGACTTTTAGTGCCTCATTATCAACATCCCCATGCCATTATTGGTGCCACTGGTCAGTTTTCTAGTGTCTATGTCCCAATGACAGGGTCTCCGAGCCAGTTTCCTTGCATCAGTAACCTCTGTCAGCATTCACAGGTTCACTAATGATGTGTTCCCCAGTCAGTGCCCCTTTGTCAGTCTATCATGTCACAGTCTAATATTATGTTCCACTGTTTAGTGTCAATATCCTTGTGCCCTGGCATCCCTGTGTCAGTGTTCCAGAATTAGGGTTTGTGTACCATGTACGCGCATGAATGTTACTGTTCCCTTGTAAGTATAGATGGTCCTGTTTCGGTTTCTCTGTTCCAGTGCCCCTAGTGTCAGTGTTGATTTGCCATTCTTATTATCTTACTAACAATGCCCATTTGCTGGTGCCCATGTGCCAGTGTACCCCTCTTGTTGTTCAAGTGCAAGTGCTTATTTGTCACTGTGGTCACATCAATGTCCCAATGTCATCATTGGCTTCCTTTGGCGGTATGCTAGTAACACTGTTGGAGGCCCATTTTAAGTGCCCCTGAGTCATTCTTGGCCCCCCTGTGTCAGGTCCCTAGTTTTAGTGTAGGTCCCATTGGGTCACTGAACTAGCCTTAGTGCCTCACATAATGGCACTGTTTGTTTATATGTATATCAAACTGAGAGCGACCCCTTGTCCAGTTAAAGGGAATGGGGTACTTATCGCACTTTATACAATAGCAATCCCTCTGCTAGGACACAATGGTACAATACTGATGCGAAATATCAAACAATTATATTAAACTGTAAAATAACCAAATGTTTATCACATCTATTGTATAAAAAACATACATATATTCCATTAAAATCAATTGTACATTTCCCAAAACATATTAAAACACATTAATCACACCGTTAGAGAATTATCAATTCATATACAAATAACAACCTGTTATGAGCCCGCATAACAGAAAACAACAGAAGACAATGCACTTTGTCATATGTTACACATCCACATCCACATACCTCAACAAGCCACCCTCCAAGTCATCGAGGATGCACTGAGTAGCAGTGAGCGTATTTCCACTACACCTGTACCATTCATAATGGAATGCGCGAGCCTTGCCTTCACTCAGAACTTCTTTGAGTATAACACACAACTGTACCATCAAACCCAAGGAACTTCCATGGGCAGTACATTCGCGCCGAGTCTAGCATGTATGTACATGTCAGCCTTCGAAACCAGGGCAATCCATCATCCCACCAACCCTTACTCGGCGAATGTACTGCTCTGGAAAAGATTCATTGACGACATCCTGATCCTGTGGAAAGGAGATTACACGAAATGTACAGAATTCTGTACTTGGATCAATACATTAAATCCCTATTTAAGATTTACCCATACCATCTCTGACACAGAAGTTCCCTTCCTGGATTTACTCATCCGACTTGAAGGAGACAAGATCACTACGAGTCTGTATCGTAAACCTACAGATAGGAATAGCCTCCTCTTATTCAGCAGTTATCATCCTAAGTCGTTGAGGGAAAATCTGCCTTTTGGACAATTCCTGCGTATCAGAAGGAATTGCAGTTCTGTGGCAGACTATCAGAAAGAGTCTGCGACTCTTATGAATGATTTGATCAAGCGAGACTATCCCACACAGGTCGTGTCACGTGCTCGCAAACGAGCAAGAAATAACAACAGAGAGAGTCTGTTAGATGTCAACATTAAGGAACCCGATCAATCCTTAACTTGTGTCACCACCTTCACCCCTGACTCTAATAGGATTAAGGCGATCATCAAAAAACACTGGGGTATTCTCAACACTGGAGATCTAGATTTGGAAACCCCCAGGTTCGCATTCAAGCGTACTAGTAATCTGAAGGACTTACTAATACATACTAGACCCAAGAAATCAGTCCTTGGGTCTCAAAGAATGTTGTGGGATTTGCCTCCAGTTAAGGGTCATTACCCCTGCGGGTCATGCTCTATGTGTCCTCAGACACGCATTAGCAAAGAGTTGACATTCACTAATGGCGTAACCTGGAAAATTCACAGACATACCAATTGCAACTCAACGAATTGCATTTATATGATGACTTGCCCATGTGGCTTACCGTATATAGGCATGACCACGCGTGCAGTTAAGACCCGCATGCTGGAACATAAAAGTAGTTTCAGATGCGCTAAAACAAACACCAAAATGACGACCCATTACCACTTGGAACGACATGCTCCCACCTCATTCCAATGGGTGGTTTTAGAATCCCACCCCCACATGTCAAAAAAAGCCCTCTTTAGACTCGAACAACGTTGGGTCCTAAGATTGGCTGCTGATGTAACTGGCCTCAATGAGGATATTCCGTGGAGCATGCTTACTTGATTTAGGCGACTATCTCCTATGACTTTCATTATCTTATGAGCCTGAACACCTCATTAATAGGCATACGTGTTGAGGTTGTATTAGCGTACCTCACAACAATTGCAGGCTCATGGTAATATGGTTGCCATCTGTTGCACCATGGGAGTTCTCCATTGAGCCGTTTGCCGTAAGATTACCATATTGCTGGCTTCTTTATCTTCACTCGAGCGACAGGGTTGACCTCCCCGCGCACGAGCCTCCATAATGCTTGTATATGCACCACCTCTTGTTTGACACCAACTGAGGTCTGTAGTCCATTGACGCCTCCGTGGACACATCTATTTAATCAGGGGTTCCTTAGATTGAGCCATGTGCTATAAGATTATTTTTCCGGTAATCGACCTTTACTCGGGCGACAGGGATCTTCCCTTCGCATACGAGTTTCCATAGCAACCACTTTGTATCCCATTCTGACTGACACACACTGAGGGTAGCGGCCTAGTGGGTGATACGTGGCCACGCCTCCACTGGATGCGACCGCCTTACACGCACTCGAGCGACAGGAATCTTCCCTTCGCGCACGAGTTTCCATAGCAACCTCGATGCATCCCCTCCCGACTGACACACACTGAGGTTAGCGGCCTAGTGGTTGATACGTGGCCACGCCTCCACCGGATGCGACCGCCTTACACGCACTCGCGCTGCATGCCGACCTGCTCTCATTACTAGGAGCGAGTCGAGCAGACTATCACCAGACTTGAGCGGCTGGCGGGGTCTTAGGTACACGGTAACTCTTCCGCAACGAAACCGTGAGTATTTAATTAGTTGTGTCGTCCATTGATTAGGATGATCACGCATTACAAAGTTTTATTTGGCAGAGTAATGATCAGGAGAGACTGGCCGGACACACAAGATAATTGCGCTAGGTATGGTTGCTATCTTCTTGTCTCACTGACCTACGTTGAGACCAGATCGCATACATTTTTACTTGCCATTTAAATATGCTGACGTGCAGGTTGACTGGTTTATGCGACCATTTTGATTAGTACTACATCGTCACAGATACACGCATACTTACTTCATTGATTATGCGGTTTTTACCATTCAAGCCACTTTTTGCCCTCGTGGGGCAGGGTTACAGATCGAATTCTTTCATGCGCTACTATACCATGAGGCCCCTAGCTACATAGGTCTCTACAACTCACAATGGTTGTACTTGATGTATATTTATCTCACGTATCTGTTGTTTGTTTTTTATCTACTCTCCTCCCTTTAGGACACTAAAATTTAGTGCCTTCCTACCCTGGCCTCATATTCTCCACAGCCTAAGAGGGTGAGTTGATGCGATACTGCTCTCGATAAATCAATACAACCTCGCTGGGGTTGGTCTTTGAGGTGGCCTGTAATTAATTTAATGCTGACAGCCTTGAATAAGTCCTACAAATATTTGCTCACAATCGACGCATGCCACGGTTTTATTTCTGACATCACCTATTGTCTCAAGTTAACCTGATGCCTCGGATTGTTTATTATGACAAATGTTTTGATTTTTAACTTTCTGTTTCTTCCACAGGTTGTGTGTTCTTGTTATTCACGGTACCACACGTTTTTAGGGTGCTGTACGTGTGTCCACCACTGATACCTCTTAGAGGTTGTGGCCACCACCAAAAAGGTGCAGGTAGCCGTATATGCTTGTTTATTGGTCCTGAAGAATTGCCATTTAATATAATACTAGGCAAGAAACATGTCGACCTCTTTATCCTTTTAGCACGTTTTACTCACATACCTAATGGTGAGAGATGTGCGGATTATTTGATTTTAATCAGGGTGGTGACAATACTTTATTAAAATTGTTTGAAGTGGATCACCTACCCCTGTTTTAGTACACTTACCTTTCACTTCACTTGCACCGACACCATTTATCATAACTAACCTTTTCCCCCCCACACACCTCACTCATCGGCGTTTGGAAATAAAGATCTCCGACAGGAAGGCCCCATTGGGTGCCTGATCGGGCATTGCACCGCCGGCCCGATAAGGAGCAAAGACCCAGTGATGAAGCAAGACACCCGCTTGTTGGGTGTGTGAGGGTCTTCTTTTCCAGAAGGAGTACTATCCACTCCTATCCATCTTATTGTTTTCACAACATCACCCTGGTACCTGGAGTGATTCTAACACACACTGCGTCAACCTTAGGAACTGCATACCCTTTTGTTTGTACTGATTGATGGGCATGTATGCTGGACCTACGATAATAATAAGCTAGTTTATTATTGTTAAGCCCCCCCCTTTCCCCTTATTTGTTTGAGACACATCCTATTGGGTCATAAATGTATATCCGCAGTTTGTGATGTATCGAACACAATTATATCTACAAAAAAGCCACGGTTATCCCTCGGATTGTGTTATCAATTGCGTCGACGCGTTTCGATGGTATTTCTTATAAGGCCATCTTTTTCAAGACAGATTATAGGCTTTTGATCCTCGTTTATTGTACTCGGACCTATTGAGAGATAGATATTATTAGTGAACTAGTTTAAAGTTCTACTAACACTCAAATAAAAGACTTTCACTTTAATATATTTTCCTTTTGTATTTGTTCTATTATTTTTACATATCCTCTTATAATATATGTGTATCAATGCATCTTTAAACCGACAGTTTAACCTATTATACTCCTGTCAGTTTCTCTTTGTATCCTTCTCAATGTACACCTTAGTTGTACCCATAATTGATTTCATCCTCACCTGTGTAACTATACTCTGTTTGCTAGAACCTTACTCCGAGTCTTCTTATTAGGTCACGTTCTTGGAAACTGTATATCCTCATCCGTCAAGTACAGGATTAAGAAATATTTATAGCTGTAATGCAAGTAGCGTGATGTTACCTCTTAGGGATCTTATTATCCATTAAATCACACACTACTCAAAATGCCTATCGTTATCAACAAATCGCTTACTTGGCTGATTTGCGGGATTCGTTACTTGATTTATGTTTTCAACAGGGCGACGGGTGTCCGTTATGATTCTCCCTCGATATGCGTCACCTGTGTTGGAAGATATATGCGCGCATTAGCGCTATTCAATTCTACCGGTACCTCACAAATTACTAAAACGGCAAAAAAAACGCCTAATGAAATGTTATGGCCCTGCAAAAGCTCCCGCTCTAATCTCACCTTGTAGCCACTGTATTCCTGGCGTCGAGTACGGAAGTGCTTCTGTTTCGTCACCCCTATTCTTTTCCTATCACACCTGCTTATTTTTTATTGCAGACATGGGCCGTTATTGGTCCGATTTAACACGTGCCAAGAGTCACGTGATATTCTTATTGCGTGTGAGAATGTTTCTATCACTAATTTATCCAATTGTTACGCCGCATTTATTCCATTACAGTTTTTTAGTATCCTATTTCGGAAGCTTTCTTATTAATTTCAACATATTTATATTTCTTAGTTTTCAACGTTCCTAAAAAGAATTTTTTTATAAACGAGTATAACGTATGTGTGAGTGCCGTTAAAGTACAAGATACGCTATTGAACACTCCTCATAATCTTGATCTAAATATAATTCATTATTTATCGTCTCTCTCAACCTAAACGTAATATATTCAAATTCCAGCCAACTTTATTGTTTCCCACATCCTCTGATCATCAATATATAATGACATATCATATCTCCCGTTAGTTTTAAATCATATGTGCTATCGGGAATATTGAATACTATGTTTCAACATCAACAAATGTATAAAATACAAGTTCCATGTTTTTTTCACATTAAACATCATTAGTTTCACTCAGAGCAAAAACCCACATGTGGCTTTTCCATACAGCACAGGAACATTTTGATCTTCACCGCCTCATTACCCCACATATGTGATTCAAAGTGCATAATAATAGACGAGAACGTACGGCATCTATTAAAAGTACATGATTACAGCGGGGAATAAACAACTATCGTCTCTTAGAGACTTCTAATGTTCCAGTTCAATTTAGGTGGCAATTATACTCATCCAGTCTTCTTTTGAGTTTAATCCCCTCTCTACTGTGTTCAGATGACATATGTACCATTGTTCTCTCTTTTTTCTTTTTATATTCAGATCACCCCCTCTTCTGTTTATTGTCACTTTTTCCAAAATGAACCACTGGATTTGATCCCAGTTGTGGTTCATCTCTATAAAGTGGTCAGTCAGAGGGTCATTTGTTTTCCTGGTTTTAATTGCCGATTTGTGTTCTAAAAGCCGGATACGTAGTTCCCTGCTGGTTTCCCCTACGTACCCTAGACCACATGGGCAGATTAAAAAATAAACAACATTCTTACTACGACAGTTGTTTAAACTTTTAGCCCAAATCTTTTTATTATTATGGGTCAAGCTTTTAGCTTCCAGGCATAAAGGACAAATGGAGCAAGTTCCACATTTGTGGTTTCCCTTGGCTCTCTCTCCCATGAAGGTGGTTTGGGTTCATGTTTGTCATCATATGTTCTTACCAATGAATTGCGTATTGTTTTGTTTCGTCTAAACGAAAACAGTGGCTTTTCTAAGGAGGTCTCTGATCCATAATTTAAAATTTTCCAATTTTTATTGACAATATTTTTAATCCGATTGCTGAGATTCGAGAACTGGGAAACAAAAACTATGCGTCCTGTCGTTTTGTCATTGTTTTTAACTTTATTAGTCTCTAACAAATGGTCACGATTATAAAATCTAGCTCTTTTAAAAGAGTGCTTAATCAATTTACCTGGGTAACCTCTGGCTATTAATTTTTTCTTTAAGAGCTCTGAGTGATGATAAAAATCCGAAAGAGTTGTACAGTTGCGTCTTAGCCTTAAGAATTCCCCAAAGGGGATATTGTCCTTTTGGGAACGCGGATGATTACTCCCGTATAAAAGGAGTGTATTTTTATCAGTTGGTTTGGAAAATAGCTCCACCTGGAGGATATCTGCCACATTTTTAATTTTTATATCTATAAACTCTACCTCAGAGTCGCTGTAATGTGCTGTAAATTTCAAATTGGGATCTCCCAAATTGATCCATTCTAGAAATGACTCTAAATCCTGGCTAGCACCGTTCTAGACAAAGATAATATCGTCAATGTAACGGTGCCAGCAGGTAATACTTTAAAAAACCGGAGCCATCTCATTGTACACATGTTCTGCTTCGGGTCGCTAGATATTCCTGTCCCGTGTTTTGAGGTTGATGGTTTCTCGGGGGTTCCTGTCGATTGTAGCCTCTGTAACCCCTTTGTCCCCGATTCTGGCGCCTTCCTAAAAAAGGCTCCCCCGAGAAACCATCAACCTCAAAACACGGGACAGGAATATCTAGCGACCCGAAGCAGACAATACTGGAGGTAGAAGAACTCCCCATTATAAATCTATCCAATAAGACCTTAACAAAAGATGAAAATGAGATTTTAAAGAAAGGCTTCAGTTTGTCACCCACCGCTCCCCACAATTTATATGAATTGGAGAGCGATCTAAAAAGTTTTTTCAGGAAAATTAGGCTTAATAAATTTTTTGAAGATAAACACTATGAACCTCCACCCAATGTATCAGGTTTTAAACCCAAATCTACATTTACCCCAAACTTAGGACAAATTGACAAAAATTTGGAAATTTTTGAGAGAGTCGTGGAGATGGAAATTAAAAATATGAGGCAGGCTGTTTCCAAATATCACAACAATAATCTCTCTTTTGATCAGAAAAAAGCATTAAAAACCTTACAGGATTGTAATCTCATAACTAATAAACCTGCCGATAAAGGCGGAGGTGTGGTTGTTTTCGACACCATTTACTATGAGAGAAGAATGAGGGACCTTTTAAACGTTAGAGAACATTACCAATCTATTCGCCTTATAGCTATTGATGTCCTTAAAAGAGAAGTGGCATCGCTCTTAAGTTTAGGGAGAGAACAGGGATGGATATGCGAGAATGAGTATAGATTTTTATTAAATACACACCCTATGACACCGGCCATTTATGGACTCCCCAAAATCCATAAAAGTACTACCGATCCACCCATGAGACCAATTGTGAGTAGTGTGGGATCGATATTAGAGCCCTTGAGTAGATATGTAGACCACTTCTTAAAACCCATTGTTCAGAAACAGAGATCCTATCTTAAGGACACAGCACATGCTATTTCTGTATTCGAGAGGCAGGGCTTCAACAGGGTGACCCAAATTTTGGTGACCCTGGACATTGAAGCCCTGTACACGAACATCCCCCAGAATGACACTATTAAAGTCATTTCGACTATCTTGGACCATGAGGACTTGGAGGGTGCTAATAAGGGATTTATTATGTTATGCATAGAAATGGTACTCAAAAATGACATCTTCTTATTTAAGGACGAAGCCTATATCCAAATCAAGGGGACCAGCATGGGGGCTGCCTGTGCGCCTAGCCTGGCATGCCTCTATGTTGGTGACTTTGAAATGAAACATGTGTACAACGAGATGGCTCCGTTTTTTGAAAATATTACCTGCTGGCACCGTTACATTGACAATATCATCTTTGTCTGGAACGGTGCCAGCCAGGATTTAGAGTCATTTCTAGAATGGATCAATTTGGGAGATCCCAATTTGAAATTTACAGCACATTACAGCGACTCTGAGGTAGAGTTTCTAGATATAAAAATTAAAAATGTGGCAGATATCCTCCAGGTGGAGCTATTTTCCAAACCAACTGATAAAAATACACTCCTTTTATACGGGAGTAATAATCCGCGTTCCCAAAAGGACAATATCCCCTTTGGGGAATTCTTAAGGCTAAGACGCAACTGTACAACTCTTTCGGATTTTTATCATCACACAGAGCTCTTAAAGAAAAAATTAATAGCCAGAGGTTACCCAGGTAAATTGATTAAGCACTCTTTTAAAAGAGCTAGATTTTATAATCGTGACCATTTGTTAGAGACTAATAAAGTTAAAAACAATGACAAAACGACAGGACGCATAGTTTTTGTTTCCCAGTTCTCAAATCTCAGCAATCGGATTAAAGATATTGTCAATAAAAATTGGAAAATTTTAAATTATGGATCAGAGACCTCCTTAGAAAAGCCACTGTTTTTGTTTAGACGAAACAAAACAATACGCAATTCATTGGTAAGAACATATGATGACAAACATGAAACCCAAACCACCTTCATGGGAGAGAGAGCCAAGGGAAACCACAAATGTGGAACTTGCTCCATTTGTCCTTTATGCCTGGAAGCTAAAAGCTTGACCCATAATAATAAAAAGATTTGGGCTAAAAGTTTAAACAACTGTGGTAGTAAGAATGTTGTTTATTTTTTAATCTGCCCATGTGGTCTAGGGTACCGAACTACGTATCCGGCTTTTAGAACACAAATCGGCAATTAAAACCAGGAAAACAAATGCCCCTCTAACTGACCACTTTATAGAGATCAACCACAACTGGGATCAAATCCAGTGGTTCATTTTGGAAAAAGTGACAATAAACAGAAGAGGGGGTGATCTGAATATAAAAAGAAAAAAGAGAGAACAATGGTACATATGTCATCTGAACACAGTAGAGAAGGGATTAAACTCAAAAGAAGACTGGATGAGTATAATTGCCACCTAAATTGAACTGGAACATTAGAAGTCTCTAAGAGACGATAGTTGTTTATTCCCCGCTGTAATCATGTACTTTTAATAGATGCCGTACGTTCTCGTCTATTATTATGCACTTTGAATCACATATGTGGGGTAATGAGGCGGTGAAGATCAAAATGTTCCTGTGCTGTATGGAAAAGCCACATGTGGGTTTTTGCTCTGTGTGAAACTAATGATGTTTAATGTGAAAAAAACATGGAACTTGTATTTTATACATTTGTTGATGTTGAAACACAGTATTCAATATTCCCGATAGCACATATGATTTAAAACTAACGGGAGATATGATATGTCATTATATATTGATGATCAGAGGATGTGGGAAACAATAAAGTTGGCTGGAATTTGAATATATTACGTTTAGGTTGAGAGAGACAATAAATAATGAATTATATTTAGATCAAGATTATGAGGAGTGTTCAATAGCGTATCTTGTACTTTAACGGCACTCACACATACGTTATACTCGTTTATAAAAAAATTCTTTTTAGGAACGTTGAAAACTAAGAAATATAAATATGTTGAAATTAATAAGAAAGCTTCCGAAATAGGATACTAAAAAACTGTAATGGAATAAATGCGGCGTAATAATTGGAAAAATTAGTGATAGAAACATTCTCACACGCAATAAGAATATCACGTGACTCTTGGCACGTGTTAAATCGGACCAATAACGGCCCATGTCTGCAATAACAAATATGCAGGCGTGATAGGAAAAGAATAGGGGTGACGAAACAGAAGCACTTCCTTACTCGACGCCAGGAATACAGTGGCTACAAGGTGAGATTAGAGCGGGAGCTTTTGCAGGGCCATAACATTTCATTAGGCGTTTTTTTTGCGTTTTAGTAATTTGTGAGGTACCGGTGGAATTGAATAGCGCTAATGCGCGCATATATCTTCCAACACAGGTGACGCATATCGAGGGAGAATCATAACGGACCCCCGTCACCCTGTTGAAAACATAAATCAAGTAACGAATCCCGCAAATCAGCCAAGTAAGCGATTTGTTGATAACGATAGGCATTTTGAGTAGTGTGTGATTTAATGGATAATAAGATCCCTAAGAGGTAACATCACGCTACTTGCATTACAGCTATAAATATTTCTTAATCCTGTACTTGACGGATGAGGATATACAGCTTCCAAGAACGTGACCTAATAAGAAAACTCGGAGTAAGGTTCTAGCAAACAGAGTATAGTTACACAGGTGAGGATGAAACCAATTATGGGTACAACTAAGGTGTACATTGAGAAGGATACAAAGAGAAACTGACAGGAGTATAAGAGGTTAAACTGTCGGTTTAAAGATGCATTGATACACATATATTATAAGAGGATATGTAAAAATAATAGAATAAATACAAAAGGAAAATACATTAAAGTGAAAGTCTTTTATTTGAGTATTAGTAGAACTTTAAACTAGTTCACTAATAATATCTATCTCTCAATAGGTCCGAGTACAATAAACGAGGATCAAAAGCCTATAATCTGTCTTGAAAAAATGGCCTTATAAGAAATACCATCGAAACGCGTCGACGCAATTGATAACACAATCCGAGGGATAACCGTGGCTTTTTTGTAGATATAATTGTGTTCGATACATCACAAACTGCGGATATACATTTATGACCCAATAGGATGTGTAACATATGACAAAGTGCATTGTCTTTTGTTGTTTTCTGTTATGCGGGCTCATAACAGGTTGTTATTTGTATATGAATTGATAATTCTCTAACAGTGTGATTAATGTGTTTTAATATGTTTTGGGAAATGTACAATTGATTTTAATGGAATATATGTATGTTTTTTATACAATAAATGTGATAAACATTTGGTTATTTTACAGTTTAATATAATTGTTTGATATTTCGCATCAGTATTGTACCATTGTGTCCTAGCAGAGGGATTGCTATTGTATAAACTGTTTGTTTATAAACTACTTATCCCATCCTAGGTTGACTTCAAAGCATCAAGGGGAGAGAAGAGTCACAAGGCCTGGGATACAGATGCATGAGTGATTTGGCAATATAAAAAGTGGTTATGGGATGATAAAGTGTATTGGGAAGGATATATTGAAAAACGCAAGATGTGAAATAGCATTTTAGGAAGATGACTCTCTTAAAAAAAGGAAAAATTAAAAGTAAAACAAGCATTTCATTGATAAGTGTCTTAAAGTGATAGATGAAGCAATGTGATTATCTCCACATCAGGCTAATTGTTCTAAAAACATATGGGGTAGCAGTTTCATTGATCATTTGAAAATTAAAGAAACAGTTTGAGATTTGTTTCACAGTGCAGTGGACCAGTGCTTAATTTGTAATAAATAAATAAGTACAAGACCCCAACTTTTTTCGTAGGACGTTATACACTTTCTTCTCAAGCATATCCCACTTCTGCCAATGTTGCCGCCCAATTCCACTACTGCATGGACAACGCTCAAAAATAAAATAAGACTGTAGCAAGCGCGCCTGCATTCTTCGAATGGGTCAAATTGTACATTTTGCAGTCCTAGACCAGTGTTCGATTACATTTTCTAGAAAGCCAATTCATCTGAAATGGCACTCATACAAGAATCCAGTGCTTTGATGGCCAGTTTTTGTTGGACTGTTTTTACACCACTGCTGATTCAACCATTGCAAGTATTTTTAACTGGAGCGGACTAGACTAATTAGTAATAAAAAAGCCTTAGCCACTCTTTGACGTAAGACTGCTCCCCTCCCAGACCTACAGTAACAATACTGCAAAATGTTCTCATTTTCATGCTTGAAAACATTAATAAAGAGATATTTTTAAAAAAGAAAGCCTTAGCCACTGTGTGCGGTGCAAGACATGCACAAAAGTGATATTCTCAATGACCTGTTGGGGCTGTGAGTCGTGATTGGTACACACCTAGTTACTAATTACTCCTTTCTGACAGTAGAGTTTCACTGAAAATTGAGGTATGGTATGTAAAGAAAAATAACAATGCCCAGTTTTCTTTGAAACAATATTAACTTATTCTACATAGGGGCACTTTCTAGACCTGCATCAGTTAAGAGCAGAGACAAAGTACAGCTTAAAATATAACTGTGCATGATGTGTGTGTGTGTGTTTTCCATAAGTATTGATTGTTGTGTTGTGACATGTGTGTGCTATATGCTTAGTATTGCTGTAATCGTGATTACTTATTTTTGCGTCTATGGTCTGTCTTTTTGCTTAAAATGTAGTGTGCCTAATGTTGTGCTATATATTGAAGTCTGTGTGTGTTGCATGTAAGATTGTGTATGTAAAAGCTGGTTGATGGGATTTGTTGTAAACCCTTCAACAGTAGCTGGTCCACCAGGCACAGTAGTGTGCTTCTTATAGGTTCTGTCTCTCATGAGGTTGATCAGCTTGCAGTGCTTACTGTTTAAAAATAAAAGACAGTTTCCAAATATTTTCTTACCAAGTCACTCTCAACTTTGCCTACAACCAGTATTATGCAATATAAAGTGTACAATTGTACAATGTACTGCACCCTACTGATGTCCAAATAGGTTTGAACATAAGTACCAATACATTGCAGACTAAACTGTTTTCTGAATCTGCAGAATTTGGTTGGTTTAACCTACAGCTGTTCTTTGTTTGTTGTAGTAGCTTTTCTATTCCTGCTTTCCTTTGCTTTCTGGTATTTGTAGTCTTGAATATATAATAAACATCAATTTACTAGAAACAGGATTCAATGTAAAAAACAAATTGATAGGTTACTTGTATTTCATAGGTTTACTTGAGTGCTCCGATTTGTTTTTAACACAGGCTTTAAATCCAAATGTGAATGCAACCTTGCAAATACCAATCCAGACAGGAAGCTGCTACCATATTACTGATTGTCCTGGACCACCCTTCCTGCTTCAAGAGTTGTCAGGCTAAAAGGGGAGAGGTGCTTGGGTGGTACTGGTACTGGTACCACTCTCACTTATCTCATTCATGAAATAAAAATGCGTACATGGGGGATTCTGGGCATCATCAACGGACAAAGGTTTCTTGTGTTTTAATTACACCTTCGTGCAATAAACAGGCATACCAGTGAGCTGGGCAGCGATAGCTGTGAAAGGGGACAAATGACCATACACATCAACATGTTATTTCACATTGAACTGGAGGCTACTTCTACACACGGACACCTGGGTCCAGGTGGAGCTGGAAGGGGAACTCACCTCTCCAAGAAAGTCCCCACAACCAAAGGCCTGAAACTGGGCTGTGTGCTGGCACCCACTCTGTTTAACCCATATATGGCTGATCTCCCTCAAGCTCTTAACATCAGCAACGCACAGGCACCCAGGCTCGGAGGCAAGCCACTGACCAACCTCATGTATGCTGATGATGTGGAGTTGCTTAGCCACACATACTTCGGTCTCCAACATCTACTCGACGAAATATGCCGCAGAGAACAACTTAAAAATACATTTCAAGAAAACACGGACCATGACGGTAAACAACAAAAGAAGGCAGCAGAAGAGGTGGTACCGGGGAGGGACTCTTATTGAATCCACCACTGATTACAAATATCTAGATTTCATCATTGATAAGGAAGGTTCCTTCTCTCGCCAGAAAGAAGAAATCAGAAGGAGAGGCTTGGTCCTAGCGACAACGTTGAAAAACCTGTCATCAAAACTGATAGGGCCTTCACTAAGCCCCCTCCTGAAGGTAGCACAGGCCAAGCTACTCCCCACGTTAACTTACAGCAGCGAAGCATTTCGGGGGAGAGGTGCTAAGTAACTGGATAGCTCAATGATCATGGCCTACAGAACCATGTTCAGCCTTCCAAAATACACTTCTCCAGCTCAAATAAGGTTGGAGTTCGGCTTAGTGAAACAATCGCTGGCCAGGCACTGCGCCTACATCATCTGCTCAAACAAGATTAGATTCTCTGCCTCAAATACTCTAAATCAGCTGCTATGGAAAGAACTCCAGCATAGGGATATCTCACTGGGCAGACGCTGCCTACAAGAATCTCTTGAGATCACAAGGCTCACCAACCTCTAGAACACTCAGCTACAACACACATCCTTTAAAAAATTGGTCTGTAAGTCGGTCAAACAAATCTCACTGTTGGAGGACAAGGCTCTGTTTTCGGCCAGATCTCACACCTGGATGACCGTGAACTCTTACAAATCATCTGCACCGCAAATAATCAGGGTTACCCTAAAACTCTCAAAATAAAGTTTTTAAAGTACTGCCTGGGTATTCTTCCGTGCGCCAAGAACCTCCCACCATGGCAAAGGACATGCTTACCAAGCACTTGCAGTCTGTGTCACACAAGCCCAGGAGATATTTTGCACCTAATCTGCACATGCATGGCGCTGCAGCAAGAGAGGATACAGCTGCTAAAGACTCCTTTCTCTAAAAGAACAATTGATGGACAGAATGCAGAACAATGTCATACAGTCACCCCAGCACAGAGATCTAGGCCTAAATCCATTGTTTTTTGCTCACCATGCCATTCCAGCCATATGCAAATCAGTCTTGACCCTGTGCCTCATGGAACAGTCCAGGCCGAACTGCCAGGCCAGGTCCTCCCTGGACTGGTAACAAGTATCCTAGGACCGGTTTCGGTCTCATCAGCCAGGATAGCTTGACTCCAGTGGCATGGAGAGCACGGGACCCACGTCTGGGCATACCCGCCCCACTCGGGGTGACAAATGCAAAAAGAACAATTGATGGACAGAATTCAGAACAATGTTATACATTCACCCCAGTACAGAGATCTGGGCCTACATCCATTGTGTTTTTTGCTCACCATGCCAGTCCAGTTTGAACCAAGCCATATGCAAATCAGTCTTGCCCTGTGCCTCATGGGAACAGTCCAGCCCGAACTGCCAGGCTAGGTCCTCCCTGGACTGGAAACACGCATCCTAGGATCAGTTTTCTCTCGAGCAGCTAGGAACCCGTTCTAGGAGGCAAGCGGTGCTGGCATGTTTCAAGTCAGGGGCCACTCAACTGAATTGCAGAGTGGTCAAATTCCTCACACTGGCGGAACAAAAAATGAATAACACAGGAGCGCACAAACCACTCTAGCACTAAGCGGACAACGAAGAACCCAACATGCCAACTGGAAGCTGCTTCCTTAAATTTAATTTCAACAACTCAAAAAAGAGCCCCTAAAATGGGAAACCTAGCCACCGCTCATCCACTAGGAGACTCTTCCTGATATGTAAGCACTTTTTGAACATTGCCATAAGGCTCTCTGGCCTTATTGTCATTCACACTTGATGCACATTGCAGGCCATATTAACCATTACTATTACAGTCCTGGAGCACTGCACTGCATATTCTTTAGGGCTCTTGGCTTTTACTGTCACATTTTAACGTTACCCATGAAATGGTTTTTATCAGTTTTTTGTATATTCGTGTGCAAGCACTGCACAGTATTTTTATCATATGTATCAATGATTTTATTGCTGAACCATAACAATTTGTTATCCTCATAAGTTCACAACACTGCAATGGTTTTCAGTAACTATGTATTATAAAAATAAACTTGAAACTTGACATTGAACTGGAGGTTTTTGTCAAAGTGGAGAAAGAAAAACTAAAGGCACTTTTGCTTAAAAATAATAGACTCAACAAGACTTGTAGGGTTTTTCTGTATTAGTCTGGGAATAGACAGACAGCCTCCCCTCGCCATGCCCATCACACAGAAACACAAGCACACTCATTGACACATATGCAGCCACAAATATGCATGTTGTTTGGCACCTTGTTAAGGGTATGAAGCGCTATATCACTACAATACAATATACAGACTTTGACACTGCCGCTAGTTCTGCTTAGTGCTGGTACCAGGCCATAACGTGTATTTCCAGCAGTTGACATTGCTGTCCCTCCCTCTTCCAATGCAAGCCGTGGCCTTGCATGTCTCTATCCACTAACTCTTAATGCTGCCCTCAAAAAATACTGAAAATTGTCCTTTCATTGAGCTCACAACACCATACCCCAATCCAGTAAACCCTGTTGTTCTGCACACCTATAAAGACATAAGAGCATGTATTTCTATGCTAGGAAATGTTGTTGAAATGAGCATAGGATTTCCTAAATCATGTCCTTATATAGGCACAATTCGCATTGCCATTTTTTTATGGATAGAATCCCAGTCCTTATTTAGGCATTAGCCATGCTATCCAAATACAGGCATGGTCACCTACATCCGTCCATCCCCACGTCACAACGAGTTCTTGGAAACCAGACCATTAAGCCATTGGGACTTTCCCTAGCTAGAATTATTGATTTCTCCAAGAACTCATCTATTATGCATGAACTACTAGTCCTTAGGGGTTCATTCATGACGTCTTCATCTGCCCGACTGTACGTCAATGCTAACATTCCTAAGCACCTTCCAGGTATATATATATATCTTCCCTTACCATGGCAAACCACGGCTCAGCTGCTTAGCTCGATACGGCTCGCCACGACAAGTTCAGAAGTATTCGAGTCCCCGCCTGACGCACTGACCAGACGTTGTCATCCCTGCTCGCAGAGAATCCAGCTTCCAGTGTTCTGACTCCCTTCGCGGGATGTTAGAGTTTGAGACCTGGAAAGAGATTCCCTCCTTTCTCATTCTAAGGTATGGAGCTGACTAGAACCTAGAGGGACTCTTGGCATATGCAAAACTATAGCTTACTATACTATAGAATACAGCACCTACTTCTTACCTTGTACTACACTTAGGTTAGGTACACTGGGGTAGAACTATTTAGAAGTATCAAACGAGTATCCACTTTTTAGCCTATGTTATTTCTGTATGTGTATATGAATATATGTCATAGCTAGAAGACAATGCTGTTGCAGTATTATTTCTTCTTACTGCTTACGCTGTACGTATTATATCTCGCATACTGTCTTGCGATTGTAACTGATCATATCTCTTACACGAAAAACAAAACTGTTCAATAAATCCTTTTATTGAAATGCCCGTCTATCTATTTCTGTGTAACTCTGAAGAAACTAAGCATGCACGATTGACTGAGAGAAACTGTTATCTGTTGTTTCCACGATTCTGAGACATGTTCCGATTCTAAGAGAAACAAAGTTGTCATGTTTATGCGGTTGTCAGAAACTACTCCCTTCTTGTTTATTCAAGGAGTTTCTAGTGGCCTCTGAGTTAGCTGGCACACAAAGTAATTAAGTTTAATGTACTCAATAGAGGCATACTGACCTCAGTCCTATGCCACAACTATAGTGTATATTATTCCAATGCGCAGAGCCTATAAGGGAAATAGGAACTACACTACATGGCGCCCAAACGTTTGGTATTTAACACTAGATACTGAAGTAACTCAGTCGTGCTTTTCTCAGAGACCCCTACTCATAATACTCCATAAGACGTCTGGAGTGGGTAGGGTTAATATCCGCCATAACTGAGTAGGACGAAAATCCTATGTATTTGCTTTTTGGTTTGTTCAACGTTGAACGATACAGTATTCCAAAATGTTTTGCAACTTATCTTTGTTTCCTTGAAACTTGTTCTATATTTTTCAAAAACAATGTCCCAAAACAGGTATAATAATACCGTGACCCGTGAGGCTACGACTAACCAAGTCGTAGCAGCTTTTAATCTTACAGGTTTAAATGAAACCGATGAGGGTGTTATAAACATCCATCCAAATTTAAGGAGAGCCATCACTCTAAAACCTATCAAACATGGCCTAACACCAAGAGGTGGTAGAGCAGTTTTCGTGATAGAGGCACATGAATCTTTTCAGACAGAGGTATTCTATTCATGGATAGTATTCCCAGAATCAAATCCAGTAACAAAAGTGTTTCACTTCTATAAAGAAGATGAACCACCTGAGGAATATATTTCCTTCGAGGATGTTGAAATTCCACTCACTTACCAGGAACATAATCTCTGGTTTAAAGGCGCCCTAAAACATTACAATCACATTACCAGGCTGGGTTCACTAGGTAGACCAGGAGCAACATGGCCGATTTTAGACGTCTACACACCTCATCCTGACATCGAAGAGATGTCAGACGATGAATTACTCACTCAACTTGAAGAGTTAATAAAAATGTACAGACAGTTAGGCCAATATGTCATGCAGACTTTCACAGTCCAACAACCATTAGCCATTCCAAATCAATTCCCTCACCAGGGGAATACACTAAAAATTACTCCACAGACTTTACACGCAATCATGGGTAAAATGCCCACAAAACGTGAACAAATTCCATTCTGGATAGCTCAAAAAATTACTCAAATCGAAGCAGTATTTCCTAATACTAGCCTTTATGAGAAACACAGAATCCTAACAATCTGTTTACCAATGGGGATCACACCACATCTGGAAGACGGCACCATATGGGGCACAGTCTTTGCTGCCATCTATACTAAAACACATGCCGTTTCTTCTATTGCGGTAATACCCGATGTCCTGAAACAAATTCAAAATGTATACGGAGCAGAGCCTGCTCTGAATTTAGGTATGAAATTACTAAAAAACTTCGACCGGGTCTCAACAATCATATTATCTAATATTAAAGGGGAGGCAACATCAGTGGCGATCCGCCAACGCTTAAGGGAATTTGATGTAATAGAACATCAACAAGAACTACCCAGAATAATAGAAAAATCCTATGTAGAACTAGACAGAGATAGTTTGGGTGGGAAACCAGTTAAACCACAACTGTCTGAAGGTCCTGAGAAGGACTCTATTAAACACAATCCTACATCTTCTAATAAGAAGTGGGAAAATAACAAACAACATTCAAAAGAGAAACGTTCTCAATCCCGAGGTAGGTCTCCTCAAAAGGAGCCCTCTGAAAGGAGGTATAACCTCAGGAATAGGGATAATTTGAGAAAACCTGATAGGTATCAGGATACTGATACACGTTCCTCTCGTACTTTTCAGATATCCTCACAGACATCCGAAAGAAGAGGACGGTCAGATCACAAAGAAGAACGCGTAAAGTCCAAAGACGAACAACACGTTCAGAAAAACAAACCAAAACCTCAATTCACTAAGAAGAAGGTAGCAGGTCTGAAGATCAGACATGCCTAGAATTCGGAGCACACAACTCAAGAACGGAGAATGGGCTCATACAATTCTGGACAGTGCAGCAGAAGTAACAATAGCTCGCCAGAACCTGAAGGAACTTCTGGAGATAGTGGACTTGAATGAGTACATCACAGTAGAGACTGCAGACACCAGGGATAGTACTCCACAAAGGTTATATGAAATAACACTCCTGATGGAGGGAGACACACCAAGAAAAGTGAGAGCACTCTTTTGGGAGAAACTTTCAAAGGGTTATTATATACCTCTAGCAGAACAGGACTGGCCACCAGAATTTGTCAGGGAGTGCCCACATGTCGAAGACATCATTATGCCAGCCTTCTCCAACCATGTTCCAATACACCTAAAATATACATATGCCAGGAAATGGGCAGTGTACCAGGCCCCAGCATTATACAAAAATCTTGTAGGATGGGATGAGGACTCACCTCACCACAAGATACAGTTAAAAAATCAACCTACTGCACAAAGGCAGTACCCAATTAAGCAAAAAGCTAAAAAACAGGTCAGGAAGATCTTAGATCAACTTGAATACCAAGGGGTGATTGCAACATGCACCTCATCAATGAACAATCCTTTGTTTCCTATCTCCAAACCAGACAATACATATTGTCTAGTTTTGGATTACAGACACCTGAACACTTGTTCTAAGACATTTGCAGTGCAAAATGCACACAGTACAGCATTAATGAATAACAGTGTAAAAAATATAAAACCACATTAGACATTTCAAATGGGTTGTTTTGTCAAAACATAGCACCTGAAAGTATGTACTTGACAGCTTTCTCAATAAAGGGAACTCAGAGTCACTTTTGTGGACTCCCTCAAGGGTTCAAGAACAGCCCGGGGTTATTCTCAGCAAGAGTAACAGAGTTACTACAAATTTATGATGAAGAGGCATTGTCATATGTCGATGATATCTATCTGACAGACGATGACCTGGATAGGCATTTGAACAGGGTGAATACCATTATACTGGGCTTCGCCTCTGAGGGCTACAAATTCAATTTTAGAAAAACAAGAATTGCCCATCTCAATGTCCTTTTCCTAGGATATGAGCTTTCAAGTGAAGGCAAAAGACTGGCAGTTAACTTTTTAGAAAGGTGTGTGCTGCTCCAACCTCCAATAATGCAGAAAAACTTACAGTCGATTCTAGGTTTCCTAAATTTTGGAAGAACTTACATTCTAAATTATGCAGAAAGGGTTAAACCTCTCTACGAATTAATCAAACCTGATTTAAAAAGCAAAAATTGGACACAGGAACACACAGATATCCTACTTTCACTTCAAGCTGATATGTTAGCAACAAATCCCTTACAAACACGCATAAATACACGCAATTTAGTGATCCGAATAATTTCAGGTCAATGCGGATTCACCTACTTAACTTTTAATGAAGGTGAAAAGTGCCAATTGCATACAAATCACATTTGTATACAGAAGCGGAAATGCGCTTTACTTCAACAGAAACAATTCTGACAGCAGTTCAAACCGCAGTAGCAAAAGAAAGAGCTCTAGCTCAGGGGAAACGCATTATTGTCGTGACTCCGGTACCAGCCTTAGAAGCAGTTACAAAAGCGAGCATTCCAAATGCAAAAGCTTTATATCCAAGATGGATACAATGGATTAATTCTCTTGCTGCAACGGATGTTGAATATGTTTTTGATCCTTATTTAAAAACACAAGCATTCCTGCAATATGAACATGAATGTCCTCTGCCTATTGAGAATCTCTCTCTTGATCAGTACGAATTTATAATTTATACTGACGGATCAGCACAACCCGCTACGGCGAGTAAGCAAGCTTACAGTGCAGCTTGCGCAATCGTTAAAGGTCGCATGCGCCATGGTAAATTCCGACCAATGGTCACTAAAACGCAATCTCTAGGAGATTGTACATCTCAGCGAGCTGAACTACAAGCATTCAAATTGGCACTTGAAAATATGGATCGCGAATTCCCCACACTTATAGTGTGCGATTCTTTTTACTGTGTTCAATCATATAATGAATATTTACAGAATTGGCTTCAAAATGGTTTCAAAGATGCAAAAGGTGGCACAATCAAACTTAAAACGCTTTGGGAACAAGTAGTTCAGTTGTGAGACGGACTACAAAACACTCTTGTGATACACACGCTGAGTCATCAACGTGATGGTGTTCACGTTGCAGGGAATTCATTGGCTGACGAAGCCGCGAAGGGGGCTATGCAAACGGCTTCCGTATCTGCGATCACTCTTTCAAAAACGAGAATAAACAGTGAGATATTATTGGCTGTCAATGCTTCAAGCAAAGGCAGTGGTGCAGCGTTACCTAAAAAATTACCACTCAAATACTCGTATATAATTGATGCGAACAATGTTCCATTTGCTCCCATCCCTGGAGTGGGGTATAGGGTAATTCCAAACATGGAACGTAGATTAGGACTAATCCTAGCAGCACAAGAAGGGACAGCCTCTGCCCTTGCAGGTGTTTTTGCCACAGTATCGTTATTAAAACAGAGATATTGGTGGCCTGGCATTAGGAAACAGACCAAAAACTATGTTTTGGAATGTGAAATATGCCAACAGATGAAAGTCTCTACAGTGAAACGTTCTGCGTAGACACCCCTGTTGATTTCAGATAAACCATTAGCTTGTGTTTACCTGGATCACTGTGGTCCCTTGCAAAGGGATGGTAACTATAAATATATTATAATCGCAGTGGATTTGTGTTCAAGGTTCCTATGGATGTGGCCTCAGCGCTCGGCTGACGCTCTAACTGTTATAAAAGATTTGCAAATCTTTATTGGCACATACGCAATTGGCACACTACATTCTGACCAAGGCCCTGCCTTTAGCTCTCGAGCTTACAAAGAAGCCATGGCCAGTTTGGGCGTTTCATTGCGGTACATCTCTCCGTTTCATCCTGAGGGAAATTCTGTTGTGGAAAGTAAAAACCGTGACATAAAGCAGTCTATAACAGCTAGGGTATTAGGTTCGGGTGATGGGTGGGTCAAACATCTTTATGTGGTCAAACGATCATTGAACAATTTGCCAAGAAGTTCTCTAGGGGGGTCACTCGAAATGAGGTCCTATTTGGGATAAGAATGTGGTTTCCAGATCTCGAATGTAAAGGCACAGTGGTGGAAATAAACCATTTGATATCAAAGATCGTTTGGCTGTTTTACAGGACTTAAATCAATTAAGATCGAAACAAAGCAACGTGTTCCTGAAGCCAACCACCACTGGGGAAATTCCAGCCGTCCCAGCAAGGCCTGTCTGGATCCCAAAGCTTGGGGATCTAGTCAGAGAGAAGATCGCGGACAAGAATTAATTTGGCCCTTTTTACAGACAACCAGTACCTGTCCTGGCAATTCATGGAACAAGAACAGTACTTCTGCCGCCCCTTGCTGGAAAAGAGGAGAAAATATTTGTGTCAATCAACCTCATCAAACCACACCATGTGGCCAATACTAAGTAGTAGGCCTTGTGGACTCCGACCAAGTACCAGACGCACTCCTCTAGCTACCATTCAAGAGGTTCAAACAGAAAGACTCATCATCATCGATGAATCAGCAGTAAGAAATGAAGGACTAGGCAACAATGCTATGGAACGCATTCCTCTTGAAACCCAAATAACAGATCGTCCTGATCCCCCTGTCTACACCAACGTAACACGTGATCAACTGGTGCCAGTGATTTCAACGAATCCTGATGCAATTTCAACCATTGATATAACTGCCTCTGGCTATTTCATTAATTTTTATACGTTTTCTGAGGATCCAAGCGAACCTGAAACAACGCCAGCCAAAAGAACTTTCAAAGATCAAGCACAAGACTTTTTTCATCTACTGGAAAAGACTTATCTGGTTTAACCATGGATTGAACTATGGATTATTTCTGGAATAATTTTCATTCTGCTTTGGCTAGCTTTAGTAATGACTCTGAGCATGCTGATAAATGGAAGATATATTTACTTGGACAAGGAAAGTAAAAATATGAACTTACTTTTGAAACCACAGAAATCATCCCATCGTGAAGCAAGAGACTTGCCAGCAGTGAACATCACAACCGTTCCTATACAAGATGGTATAGTTTAGGACGAAACGGATTATGATATATTCAGCCCGTCTGAACTTTTGAAGATTCCACACTTATTTAAGATTTCATTAAGTGACTTTATTACCTCCAGTACCTATTCTGATGATTGGAACTTTGAGAATGTTAATAACATGATGTCTGATCTAGAAAGGTCTGCTGCATTCTCTAACCATGAATACTTAGAGGGTTCAACAGACTATGAACAGCTTTATTATTACAACCACTATGGTCATCATTTCTTGCATAAATCTGCAACACCTAGAAATGTATTTATGTATAACCAATGGGAACATTGTCCTACACCACCAAGGGGTAGCTCAAAAACGTTTGCAATGAAGTTTCCATATTTTTCAGGGTACAATACATCCAATCCGGAAATGTTTTACTTTAAGAATGTGAACAAAACAGGAGCAAAAAATATGTTAACCAATACAAAACAGATTTATTCTGCAGCCTTTATTGCCCAACAGTCTAGACAGGGTTTTGACTTTTGGAAAGACACAATTGACACAAAATCTGTTTTGGGTACAAAAGATTGGCATGTGCAGGGGACAGAAGCTTTGTTTAGAGCCTGCATCATCCCACAGCAAATAATGTTTTTGAATGACACTGTCCAACAAACGTCTTCCCTTGGGTTAGCCAAGATCAAAGACATGAACACACTGTCCATACCTACACCTGCAAGTAATAGCACTACACAGGGGGAGGTCGACGTTCATACAATTTTACAAAACAACAGATCAGATCCTGAATGGGAAAAATGGTTGCTCTGGCCCATAGACACAAACATCTGTCACGAGAGATTCCTAAACAGAATACAGGGTTTTAGAATTAATAGGCCAGAACCATGTTATGTTCAAAGACAGCATCCAGGGGTAGTTACAACATACAGTGTAGGAAAATTATGCCTTGATTGGCTACAGACATCTACACTAGAGGATGTGAAACAACACTTATCTTTACTCAAATAAGGCTCAGACCTTAGGGATTTCCTGCTAGGTCCAAGAAAACCGCGTCAAAAACGTTTCATATATGCCGCTATCTATGCTGCTTATAATGAAATATGGAAGGTTACCCAAGCAGACCGCAGAAAGAATACGAGAAATTTATCGTATTAATTTAGAGAAATCTCTTGCTGTGGACGACAATGGGTTAACGACTCTGTCATCCAGGATATATTCACTGGGCAACATTGTATCCTCTGCTATAGACATTGTGGAACAAGATTTGGTCCTGCTGTGACAAGGTCAGTCTCAATTACGTTCTATTCTGCTGAACGCTACAAACCTTGCGTGCAGGCTATGTGCCTTGGTGTTTCATCAACACGTCATCTCTGTTTTCAGAATACAATCTCACTGATAAACAGATCAAACAGGCACAAAGGGGTGCAAAGTATACAGCGATGAGCATTGAAAAACTGGAAAAATTGCCATTTACAGTAGCAGAAAAGCCAGTTACACAAGGGATCATTCATGGCAAAATAACTAAGCCTGGGCAAAGCACTACGCTACGCTCGCGTAGTTTGCAAAGTTCGCGCTACTTCGCACTACGCGAATTGCACGTAGCACAGTGCAAACACGCGTAGCGTAGTGTTGCGTAGTGCTGCGGTCATTTTTTGCTTGCTCGCGGTCCTCAACGTCAAGTTGGCGACCACGAGCAAGCAAAATAACATCCCGGCGAGACTTTTTCCTTGTTCGCGATCAGCAACATCAAGTTGGCGATCGCGAGCATGGAAAATAAACCTCCCGGCGAGATTCCCAACGCGAGGAGGTCAGGTTTCTCATTGCGAGTGGTCGCGTATGCTCGCGACCGCTCACGATGAGAAACTACCAGTTCGCGTTGAGAAAGCTGCCGCTCGAGTAAAAATCTACTCGAGCAGCAGAAAACTACAGCTCGCACTGTGCAAGATGCCATTTTCAATGATTGCACAGTGCCGGTTGCTTGTCTGCACTGTGCAATCATTGAAAACGACATCTGGCACAGTGCGAACAAGGTACTAAGCAGTTCGCGAAGTGCTACGGGTAGCTCGCGTAGTGCGAAGTGCACTTTGCGTAGCATCGCGAAGTGCTGCTTCGCGAACTACGCCCAGGGTTAAAAATAACTCTGCCTGTTACAACTTTCCATTTTCAGTATTGCCTCAAACAAATGCAAGCAGGCAAATATGAAAGGTTGGGTAAAGAATACATCAAGACATCCCGGGATTTACCTTACACACACAGATGTTGGAGTGGGGGGCGTGAAGTGTTTCTTAGCAGTACACACTGTGAAAATGCACTGAGCGGTTCACTCATATGTTGGGATATTAGTTTACACGGGGCCTGTAGCGGTTCTACTGCAAATTTATCGTGCCGCCTGCAAGGTTTACCAGCCGCTGTGATTAATCCAAAGTTTGGACAACTTGCAAATGGGAGTTACCTCATGTTAAATGATCAGAGCTGTTGTGGCATGTTGCCAGGCATCACATATCTGGTAACGGTTGGCTCCAGGGTCCCTTGCTGCATGCAAGTTTTGTTCCCCCAAATAGACACAGTCAGGGAGTCGCCTTTATGGCCTTCACTGAACATCTCTTCTATACGAATTGATACTTTAAGCAGAATGAAAGCCATTCTTTTACAACAAACTGTGCCTTTGACCTCGGCCAAAGAAACCTATGATCTACAAATTGCAAGGACTTCAGGCTCTGTTACGTACAAACTGCCCTACACATTTCACAGAAATGATGGTGAAGTATCTTAAACATGTCTGATACGAGCGGTATTGTGCATGTATTTAAGACCATATGTTCAGGACAGTTAACACCTTTTCAAGCAGTCCTCGGAATCATTCCAAACTTCACGCACTCTGTGTTTGGTGGTCTGCCGCTAATTCTAGCACTCAGTGCAGGAATCCTGTTTTTATTCCTACTACTACGCTATGGAAAGCCAATCCACCAGCGTCACTCCCAGCACCTTGGAGAAAGCTCTCCTGGAAAGGAAGTATCGTGAGCGCATAGTACAACTTTTGGGCTTACCTCGTCTACGAGAATTAAATACCACATGGTTTCTGTAATTCAGGCCAATCTGGCAAGATTGCATTTTACCTGTTTTACACTGCCTGCTTTGCGGTGAAGAATGCGTGCTAGACATCTGTCTAACACTCCCATCAGTCATGCCAACGGATATCGATACTCTGCTGGACCCAATTATGGCCCATGCTCTGTGTTGTCCCCAGAGGCTACCAATCCTGATGACGGCATTCGGTGAAATCTCACAGACGCAACATGCTACTGCTGTACTGCTGAGGTACGAGATGGTTCAACAGGTACACAGGTAACATCAGAAACGCACATTGCTACTGGCGATGCTTCACATCTATGTGCAGATAATCTTCTAAACGAGGTATTCCAACTATCACCGACATCGGTAGACGATCTTTTGTCTACAGGAATAGAGGATTTCATGTTTTCACCAGCTCCTTACACTGACTTTTGATTCGGCTCACAGTGTACCGGTAAAGCTACGAATTTGGCCTTCATTTTTCAAAACAAAGACAAAACCTTGGAACTTTTTCACACAATTTGTTTTCTTTTGTTCTTCTCGCTAAAAATTGAATTTTTCTTTTTATGGCGAAGTAATATGCTTAAAGTAGAATATTCATAGAGAACAGACTTCTTTGTACACTTCCAGGTGCACATTGTCACCTTTATTCACCACAATTTCATTTATGTACCATGACATAAAATGGCTTTGACCTTTTCTTCTGTAACCGTGAGCCATTTCATCATATGGGCATATATTTCTATTCATTCACTTAGCATTCACTGTAAACATATGCTTAGAATGAAACATTGCTTTAATATGTGCAGCACCTTTGTATTTAATGTTTAGCAAACGTTTTTTACCATAAACTTATTTTAGTATGCTTTTACAAATGTTTTAGCAACATGCGGTACTCAGTTTTAAATGTTTAGCATTTCATGTTTAGCATTTAGTATTATCGATTCATTCGAAAGTGGAGTGGGTGTTGTGTTTCGATTTAGATGTCCGTACATAGGTTTTCCTAAATCATGTCCTTATATAGGCACAATTCGCATTGCCCTTATTTAGGCATAGAATCCCAGTCCTGTTATCTGTTGTTTCTACGATTCTGAGACATGTCCCTTCTTGTTTATTCAAGGAGTTTTCTAGTGCCCTCTGAGTTAGCTGGCACACAAAGTAATTAAGTTTAATGTACTCGATAGAGGCATACTGACCTCAGTCCTATGCCACAACTATAGTGTATATTATTCCAATGCGCAGAGCCTATAAGGGAAATAGGAACTACACTACAGTCTCCCTTCTCAGCCTCAGGGTTGGACTGTGACAGAAGATAGGCTACAAAATAAAATAAACCTGGACTCATTAGCGAATCAGATAAAGAACCCCACATTTATCAATCATGTCAGTTTTGAGCTTGCAGAGACACGCTGTATGGCTGTTTGCAAGATATGGGAGAGGCATGCATTTGTGCATGCGGCAGGCAATGGCTGTAGTAATCAACCAAAGGAGAGACCTACCCAGCTCAACCCCCATGTACAAGCAACATTCTCTCTGACTGAGTGTGACTGTTTATTCACTGACTACTTAATGCTACTTTGAACACGGATAATGGGTATGATTTCATTTTGTATGTCAAACTATTAAACAGAATCCAAAACTGACCTGATCTTCAACTTGATTGATGTCCAGTGTGCCTTGCCCTGATTTAGTCCCAAGAGGAGCTGCAGACTGAAGAGAAATGTTCCTGTTTTGCTTGGGGGTGTGGCGGGGCCCGGGAGAAACCTGCTTCCTTCCACCAGCCTGTGCAAAATAATTACCATGTTGCTGCTTTCCATGTCCAAAAGCCTCTGACTGTGGCTGTAGCAGTGCTTTACTTTCAGGCATTTCAGGCATCTGTGTAAAAACAAAAAGTGAGGCCCTGTTTCCTGATTTTCTGTTTTTAAGACTGCTGCCTCTGAGATGACCTCAGTAGTCACTTAAGCATTGCAGAGCAAGCTTTCATTCTGAAAGCAATCTCTGACATGCTTGCAGTTGCATTTAGGGGGGCCAGGCATTATTATGGGGGTGCCCAGCCCCCTCAGGCCCCCTCCCCCCGTGGCTACGGCCTGACTGAATGGTAGGGAGTTACTAATTGAAAAAGAATGATAGATCGCTAAGGAGTTACAGACTAACAAGGAATAACGGACTAGTAAGGAGTTGCAGACTAACAAAGAATGATGGACTAGTAAGGAGTTACAGACTAACAAAGAATGACGGACTAGTAAGGAGTTACAGACTAACAAAGAATAACGGACTAGTAAGGAGTTGCAGACTAACAAAGAATGACGGACTAGTAAGGAGTTACAGACTAACACAGAATGACGGACTAGTAAGGAGTTACAAACTGGTGAGGAGTTACGACTGGCCCAGAATGATGGAGTGGTAAGGAAGAATGACAGACTCGTAAGGAGTTACCGACTGAAAAGAATGACAGATCGTTAAGGAGTTACAGACAGACAAAGAATGAGAGGCTGGTATGGAGTTACAGGCTAACAAATAATGAGAGAGTAGTAGGGGGTTACAGACTGACAAAGAATGACTGACTGATAAGAAATTAAAGACTAACAAAGAATGACCTACTGGTAAGGAGTTACAGACTAACATAAAATGAGAGGCTTGTATGAAGTTACAGGATGACAGCCAGTAAGGAATTACAGACTGACAAAAATGGGACTGGTGAGACTAGCAGTAAGTGGGATTTGGAATGGAGTACACCAATACTGGCACTAGTTCTATAGACTGCACTGGGCTGGTCCAGAATGGTGTTGTTTTTTAGACTGCACTTTCCTGTTTCAGAATGGCAATAATGTTTTATAGATTTTACAGGCCTGGTTCAGAATGGTATTACAGTTTTTAGATTTCACTAGCCGGCCCAAGAAGGTATTACTGTTTTTAGACTGCACTGGCCTGGTCCAGATTGGCATGACTGTTTTTAGACCGCACTGGCCATGACCAAAATGGTGTTACTGTTTATCGGCTCCATTGGCCTGATTTAGAATTTTAGTACTGTTTTTAGATTACAGTGTGCTGTCCAGAATGTTACTACTGTTTCTTAGACTGCATTGGCCTGGTTCAGAATTGTGTTACTAGCTTTGAAGACTGTATTGTTATATGGATTACATTTCGACTCCTTTTTAGTTTCCCCTGCTACCTTAGCATCTTTTAGAGATGGTGGTTTCAACATGATTTTTACTAACACGACCAAATGCCACACATGCATTTATTATGGTTCGACATTGTTGTTCTGTAGTGTGCACTGTTAGTTTCAGGACACATACTAGATTGCGATGTTCTTGCTTTATGTTGTGCTCGTAGCAGACAACTCTTTTACCCAGACTAAGGGCCTGATTTAGACCTCGTCAGATGGGTTATTCCATCACAATGGTGATGGATAGCCCATCCACCGAAATCTAAATCCCATTATATCCCATGGGATTTAGATTTCAGAGAATGGGATATCCATTACCGTTGAGACGGAATAACCCAGCCACCAAGATCTAATTCTGGCCTTAAGTAAGATGTTTTTCTGCGTCTCTGGCAGAATGAGATAAGGTCGGTGTTTTATTACTTAAACAGCGTCCATTTCGAATTTGGTGAGAGGCACTTCACGATGGAGTTATCATGAAAGCTACTAAGATCTGTGAATGAGATGCAGCTTCGCAGTCCTGACATTCATTCTAAGAAGAAAGATATCTGCACAGGCAGATTTGTGTAGGCTTGCACACTCAGACGGAGTGCATTCATTAATGCATGGAGGCCGACTTCCTGAGACATTACACCAAGGTTCTGTCAGAAGGGTACTCCCACCATGCTCTCGCTAGTGCAGGAGTATTAGTGGTAGATAGGGATAATATTAGGAAAAATCACCATGATTGAATTGTTTTTATATTTCACCATTCTAATAATGCTTATAATAATCATGTGTCTCATCTGTGTAATAATCGCAGTACATGTTTTACTCACAAGGATTAGGGGCCAGATGAATGACGACACTGTTTTGAGATACCCTAATCGCGAATCCTTGAGATTCGCAATTAGGAAATCACAAGATGGCATGTATGAAAGTGTATTGAACACTTTCTGTAATTCCTAGGGGGTCGCAAATAGCGTATCCCATGAATATTAATGAGACAGGTCGCAATTTGTGACCCCATCGGAATCACTAAAATCACGGGGATGGTAGCCCGCTGGGGTGATTGCTTTTCAATAAAGCAAACTTTTTTTTTTTTAATGCAGCCCGTTTTCCTTAAAGGAAAAAGAGTTGCATTTAAAAGAGAAAAATTAAAAGTTTTCTTTTCATATTTTAAGAGCAGGCAGTGGTTCGTGGGACCACTGCCTGATCTGGCAAAATGTTTTCGCTGCCATCCCCAAAGGGGCTTCCTGTTTGCGAATGGCTTGCCACCTACTTTAAGTAGGTGGTAAAATGTGAATGTTTTGCAACTGCATTCACAGTCAAAAAACATTCATACATACCAGTGCCATTTGCTATTTGGAAGGAACGCCCTAAACACACTCCTCCCAAATACCGATTCGCAAACCCCTTTTCCGATTCGGTAACAGATTAGCGAATCGCAAAATAGGGTTTGATGCATGTAAAAAGCCTTTTTTGCATTCACAAATGTGCAAATTCTGCAAATCGTCCCGTTTGCGAATGCATAATTGGTTGATACATGTGGCCCCAGATCTTTTCAATAAAAATGTGAAAAAGTATTATTGTCTTTTTATCTTTGTGAAATCTGGGCATGCAAAAGTGACAAACAAAAAGGTTAGATCTGTTTCCACAAATTCCTTGGGAATAAAATTGGTCATGTTAAAGGTTGCCGACAGCATCAATAACTCTAGAGGTTTAGCAGTTTAGATGCAGTACTGTGATCTACCAAACCAACGTTTACTGACGATATAAAAAACCTGAAAGAAGAAGAACTGTGTAACATGGTGCCACCAATGTTTTAATTTTGGGACCTTTTTAATGGAGCTCCTGAGTAGTTTCTTTAGTGTTCCCAAGGGTCCTTTATTGCCTTTATATGGAGACGTCCGTGGTGATACGGATTTATACTCGTCAGGTTTAATAAAGCACCTATTCATTTCTGTAAGTTGATGAAGCTTGGTCTTTATGGTTTAAATCTCTTTATTGAAATTTACAAATAGAAAGCAATTAGTGCCCAATGGTCCATTAGCTATGGCATTCTTCACACTGTCAAACAAATCCCCCCACCTAATCCTTGACCATACATATAACTCAAGGGAGCGTCTATTCTCATAGGAACATGTAGACAGTGTCCGTATCTCTGGCAAGTAAAACCCCAGGAAGTCTCTGTAAGATGTAGGAGGTGTAGATATCTGGGCCACGTGAGTTCACAGAACTCTGAAGTCAGAAGCGAGAGATATAGACGCCAGAAGTCTGGGAGGGAGTGCCATTCATTTAACAAGAAGGATATGCACTCCATGCCAAGAACATACCACAATCGATGTAACCATCCCTGTTAAGTAGGAATATGCCCTGTGCCCCACTGGAATAATATGTTTGCAGAGCTGCACCCAGCGCAAGACCAATCTGCCTGCCTCTGCAAGACTTAAGTAGGAAAGCGAGGATGTTGGGTAGTCCCAAGATATAGTAAGTGGGGAGGCGGGGTAGCTGTGTGTTGAAATGAGTGTCGATATCATCGAGCACCTGTATCCAATGAGGGGTGAGTTTAGGGCTGTCCCTTACAGGTGAGATAGCATGCCCAGTGAACCACAACCGCACCAGCACCCCGTACTTCGAGCTGGGTTGCCTTTATGCAACTGGGGAGGTGTGAGATACCAATAGGTAGCCACTTTAGTTGCTGTTTCAATGCCAGCAACATTGCAGGCCGTGTGTCTCATGCAATAGTAGATATCCCCCCATTCCTGCTGTGTGAAAGTGTGGCCTATTTCCGATTCCCAGCGTCTCTGACTGGGTGACCTGTGTTTGGAAGCAACAGGATGAAGAAGGCCGTAGAGCTCAGGGATGAGGTGGGTGTTTGACGTTTTAGAAAGTAGCCATTTCTCGTAGGGGGTAAGAGGCCGTTGTGCGTTAGGACGTATCGTAGTGTGAAACACCCAGTGCTGTATTGGACTGGAGCAGAAGCATTCAGTTTTGGGCAGGGAAAGGTCAGAATTAAGATCTTCGAAGGAGAAAATGTCCTCTTTGTAGAATAAGTGGCCGATCTACCTGCAGTCGTCCTGATTCCCTTGTTGGAAAGCTAGAGAGTCCAGGCCAGGGGCGAATTCTAGATTGCCTACAATAGGTGTTAGAGGGGAGGGGAAGGAGGTAAGTCTGCTCTTTTCCGCCATAGAGTCACACACGGTTAGTATGATGGGGGATAGATACAAGCTTTTGGGGCACGCAGGTTTAGGAAGGAAAGGGATCTTCCACAGAGATTAACCCACGTCCTCTTGATCCCTGAAAGGCAATGATTTTCGGATTCGGGGCGCGACCATTCCAAGAAGGCCCTAAATTGTGTGGCTTGGTAGTAGCGTTGCCTAAACCTCCTTCCCTGGGGGATCTGGAGCATGGATCTCTACTCATTCGGGCTGTTTATCTGCCCAAACAAAGTGACTGATCTCCTGTTGGAGAGTGCGGAGGGCCACATGTGGGGGCTCCGCAGGCAGCACCCGGAAAAGAAACAATATTTTTGGCATTATGGTCATTTTTAGGACTGCTTCACAGCCCTGCCAGGAAAGCCCGGCTTTGCAAGTCCGATATCTGAACATGCAGAGTAAATTTTTATAATTAAGAGACACCATTTCCAGGGTTTTAGCAGTGAGCTGCAGCCCTAAGTAGGGCATCGATGACAGTGCCCGTTGCACCGAGTAGGAGCATTGTAGAGCGTCCTAAGTGGTGGACTGGATCGATAGGTTAAGGGCTTGGGATTTGTGTACATTTACTTTGAAGCCCGCTGCCTGGGCAAGCGATTCCAGTGCATCAAAGAAGGCCGCCAGGGAAATCAAGGGTTCCTCTAAGGTGGCTATGACGTCATCTGCATACAGGCTTATGACATGTCTCTCTCCTCCATACTGGACACCAGTGATGAGGGAATTGTCCCAGACTCTTTGGGCCATATGCTCCATATATAGAGCGAACAGTAGGGGTGAGGGAGGGCATCCCTGTCTCGTGTCACTGCAGATTAGAAATGGGACTTAGGAGTGCCCGTTTACACAAACCGCAGCTATTGGCCGTCTATATCCAGTAAAAATCCATTTGCAAAAACGGACCCCGAAAACAAAGTGCTGGAGAGTGTATCCTAAGTATGGCCAATGGGCTCTAGCGAATGCTTTTTCGCGTCAGTTGCCTACAAAATGCGTTCTTTGTTAAAGTGTTGGGCTTCGTCAATAAGGTGGGGCAGCCTTTTCGTATTATAGCTGGATTGACGGTTCAGTACGAAATTCGCTTGGTCTGGGTCTACGAGCCCTGGTAGTATCAGACTCATTCGGGTCGCAAGTATCCAAGTGAAAAGTTTAAGGTCGACATTAAGAAGTCTATATGATGCGCAGAAGCATTTGTCTTTGCCCAGTTTTTGGAAGAACCATGATGGAGGCTGATAACATCAAAGAGAGAACCGTGTAATCGTTGGCAAAGATATTAAAATACGAGTGAGGATAGGAGCTATGAGTGGCCAGAAAGTTTTATAAAAAATTGCAGGGCACCCATCGGGGCCCCGGGATTTAATCAGTTTTAGGCAGGCAATCATGGAAGTCACCCCTCAATACTTATAGGATGGTCCAGGTCAGTAGCCTGTTCCGGTGTTAGTTTGGGAGTGGACGCTTCTCAGAGATATTGGGATGGTGCCTCGTCAAATAGCTGTTAAGCTGTGTAGAGATCTTTATAAAAACTGTGAAACACTCCTGCTATATGGGAGCCATCTTCCGACTCCACCCTAGCCGTGTTCAGCACGACCTGGACACTTGATCCCGTGCACACAGTCTATTGGCTAGGAGGCGCTCGCAGACTGTCACCCCCGACATAATATGTCTGCGGCAAGTGAAGAGCCGCATACTCCGCCCTGTCCAGGTCAATGCTCGCCAATGGCAAGTGCGCCACTTCAAGTGGAAGCCAAACCCGGGGAGCCCCAGTTTGTTTATGGATGAGCTTCAATTGAAGGACTTGGTGAGAAAGCCGATCCCGTTTGTCCTTGCGGATTTTAGTGTCCGCCAATGAGATCGCAATGAATGTACCCCTGACGATGGCCTTTCGGGTTTTTCCAAAGGGTAGCAACAGAAATGTCTGCGGTGTCGTTAAATGCTAGAAATTCTTCCAGCGTTTTAGTAATTTGTTTCAAGATGTCAGGGCGATGCAAGAGGGTTTCGTGCAGGCACCAGGTTTTCGGGGGTGGATTAGTCGGGGGAATGACCAATCTGTGTGTCACCGCTGCATGATCTGATAGCAAACGAGGTTCGAATTCAACCGCAGTGGTCAACGAAGCAACCCCTTGTGAACCCTGAAAGTAATCGATCCTGATGTATGTTTTGTGGGTGTGTGAGAAAAAGCAAAAGTCTCTAGTGTGGGGGTGGAGAGTCCGCCAGATATCAGCCATACCCATCTCTTGTAACCAGCATGCCCCTTCATGGGAGAGGACCCCCGACTGTGTATGGCACTGGGCCGATCGGTCTAATTCTGTGCCAAAGGCTGGATTAAGGTCTCTGCCAACCCCAACAGTTCCATCATAGCACGGTGGATGAAATGTTCAAGCTCATCATTAGGAGCGTAAATCATACCCAGAGTCAAGCTATGGGATCCTATCGTAACTGGGTATGCCCGTAACCTCCCCTAATTTCGGCCTGCTTAGGACCAACCTTGCTACTAAAGGTGTTGGAGACAAAAATAACTACCTCTGTGGTTTTGGAAGAAGAGATGAAAAGTATTGTGGTGGGAATACCCTTGAGCAGAGGCTATGAATGTCACTAGCGAGGAGGTGTATTTCTTGTATGAGACATATGTGGGCCCCAGAATGTTCCGAATAGGAGAAGATGGCTTTCCTTTTAGTGGGGTTATTTAGGCCCTTCACTTTGAGGGTGAGGATCTTAAGTTCCGTTGTAACCTAGATAGTGTTGTGGAAAGATAATCTAATTGCCTGAATATAAAACCCAGATTTGAGAACATGTCTTCTGTCGGGGGTGCCATGCTGGAGGGTTCTTCTAAGGCGAGACACACATGAGTAAGATCAAGAGAGTGGGGGTCCCTGGAGGAAAAAGAAAACCAACAAACCATTGCGGAACTAACAAATATGAAAACATTACAAACAGTGTCAATTTCCAGGTTCTATGGGTAGAAATAAATAAAGAGGGTTATTGAGGCCAGTGCTCTCCCCTCCCCATCCGAGCCTGGGCCCACCCTCACACGCACAAGAGGAGAGTGGAGAAAAAGATTAGATAGAAATAAGTGGACGTTGCCACCTTCACATCGATGGTAATTCTGCACGGTCATTGGTGGACCCGGCCAGGAATGCCCTCTGCTCTCTGACCACTATCTCCAGTTCCAGACGAAGCCCCAAGGGTGACCACTTGACAGTTTTCCACATGTAGGCACTCTGATGTCCGTCATCTCCCCGAGCTGACTGAGAACGATCTGGAAAACCCGTCTACGAGCCTGCATGCCTCCTCCAATGACCTGAGTTGGCAAAGTTCCCCTTGGAACCGGTAGATCAATCGAAATGGGTGCCCCCATGAGCAAGACACTCCGATGGATCGGAGATGAGCAGCGACCGGGCATAAGGCCTTGCGCTTTAATAGAGTGGATGTGGCCATGTCCTGGTAAAGAGTCAGCATATGGCCCTGGATCTGCAGCAACTGCTTACATCCAGCCATTTGAGGATGTGGTCTTTCAGTGGAAATTCATGGACGAATGTCAGCAGGGGGCACAGGAGTGTGTCTCCTGGAGCCCACCCGGTGAGTGCGATCTAGTTTGATCTCAAATCTGACAGCTCATCAAGGATTGTGTGAAAGAGATCAGCCACAAATGCAGCAATGTCAGAGCCTTCAGCACCAGATGGAATACTCCTAATACAGATATTAGTACGGCGAGAACGGTTCTCCAAGTCCTCCGCGTGCGCTTGCAGGTCCAGGTGTTGATCGCTGAGACGAAGGACTTTCTGCTGGAGTTGTTCGATCTCCTCCTCCTGGCTCACCCCATGGTCCTCCAATGTAGATACCCTGTCTCTGAGGGCATCAGTATCTCGACAGACTTCCTTAAGATTGTTCGAAAACTTCTTTTTCATGGTCTGGAGGTCTTCCCATAAGGACGTACCAGGGCCTCGATGAAGGAGCGTTTTAGTGGGACCTCCAGTCCTGCAGATTCTTCTATGTCTGCTGCACCCTCCGCTTGAGAGCCAGGGGTCTTTATTAGCAAGTCTTTCACAGAGTGGTCCTTCTTCCCTTCTCCTTGTGGCCATGATACTGGAGGCAGCAATGTTAGATTAGCGCTGATGAGGTAGGGGTCTTTATATGTTGGAGAATAGTGCTCTATGTCCAGGTAAATGGGTGGTCAGCAGAACCCCAATGGCAGGCAGTTCTGGGAGTCCACAGCCAGCCATGTTACGTCAAGAGTCTCTGGGCATGGAAAGCAGTTTAGCTAGTAGTCCCTCCACAGCAGGAGATGAGGGCAGTGATCACCTAAGCAGGTACAGGTCATGAAGGAGCGAATGCGCTGAGCTCTGGTACCCCTATTCCTGCTGCAGTGCTAGATTCAGCAGTAAGCATCTCTATTGTGGGCTCCAAACACCTCAGGGGTCACAGCGCAGAGCAGTCTCTGGTACCAGCACTCCCCCAATACCAGCCTCCAACAGAGCAGCACCCCAGCCTGCAGCCCGTGCCCAATAGCGTAGTCTGAGTGGGAGAGGGAAGTCTCGAAAGAGCTGTGTGGTGGCAAGATGAGAGGAACTTACCTATCTCCTGTGTATGGCCATATGCAGCAACTCCTTGTGTGGCGTCTGTCTGATGAGCCGGCTGGCTTGTCGGTGATGTATTAAGTGCACCGTGGCTTCCAAAAATGTTGTCAGCTGGTGCCGCGCCCCAGTGCAGGCCTCATGGGAGCTGGGTGCAGCCTTTTCTATGGCCGATTTCGTACCTGGCAGTGGCCTCCCAGGACAGCCGCATGTCTGGGTGTAGCCGATGATACCTGGAGACAGCTACAGGGGCCACCAGGTGCTCCCAGAGAGCCAGACACACTCCGGTTCATGTCACAGTTTTCTCTCAGCCCCTCCCTGCCTCCTCACAGAGCCTGCAGCCCAGTGTAGGGACGACTGGGCATGCAGTCTACAGCACTCTCCTGGGGAAACAATGCCAAACGGGAGCCCAGTTTTGCTGCTTAGGCCCCGCACCATGCCACCACACCTCAGATGCAATCTTCCTCCTCCTGCGGATCGGCAGGGGCCAGGGACCAGGCCCACAGGGCGGCCTCTACTTAGCTGTGCCAGGCTTAGTCTTGTGGGAGCACTGCTATCTGCTTGTCCCGGTCTGATCATCTTTCGGGGCTCACCCCCATTGTACTCAGGGAGGCTCCAGGCCTGCTGCTACTCGACTCACTCCCCCATGCCAGCTCCCAGATGCTTTAAGGTGAGTGGGCCCGGGGCCTCAGACGGAGAGACAGAGAAACACGTCTCAGCCGTCTGCCATCTTGGCCACACCCTAAGCTTGGTCTTTTAAAAGGATAGTCCACTACAGTTTTTCCTTTTTGAATTACATAATATGGCAGTGGAACTAGTTAATATTGGTGTCAATGTAGCAGTAACTGCTCATTTGAATAGATATGGTCTCGCCATTGGCGGGGAGATGTTACCTTCATGGTTGAGGCTCACAAAGTGTGTAGATGTGAAATTTTCCTTCAGTCGATACAAATTCACAGACATTTCATACATATCATGAGGTTGCAGTTCCAACTGCACATAGACCTTATGAGTTTTTAGAAATTCTGTTAACATTCCAGGAACATAACAATTGGTTCCAAGGTGCCTTCCCACATAGCCATCGGAATGCAAGACTGTGCCCTCTCAGTAATGATAGTCTATCTGGGTAGTCTTAGCAGGCTATATGCCATTCCGAATGCAAATCAACTACTACAGACAGGGTCACTTGCTCTCTTAAATCATTTGGTTAGGCTGTATCGACGTCTGAAGCAATTCCTAATGCATACATTAAGCACAGTCCCAGCAAGGCTTCCTCACCCTGGACTGGTGCAGTTAGCTGTGCCTGCAATTAGTCCAGTTACTTTTAATGCTGTTATGGTTAATTTCCCAGCCAAATTTGATGATAATGCGCTTTGGATAGGACAGAAAACAAATCAGCTTGAGGGGGTTTTCCCCCCATTTGGGATCCCAAGATAAATTTAGAATTCTGATTGTGTATCTTCCACTTGTTTTGGTTCCCCCAGTTGAGGTGTGTGATACGTGGGGTACTGTATTTGGTCGCATCTCTACTCTTACTCATGGCAGTCCTTCAATTGTTGTTTTGCCTGAAGTGCTTAAACAGATTGAGACTGAACATGGAGCAGTCCCTGCCTTGTATTTTGGGATAAAACTAATCTGCAACTTTAAATTATTTAAAGTAATATTAGGGGAGGCAGCTTCTTTGGCAATACACCAAAGTCTAGCTTTAGTTCCCACTGATCAGGAACACAAGCTACCTAAAATAATTTCTGAAACATATACTTCTATAGGTCGAGATTGTTTGGGAGCCAGGGCTAATAAGCTGCAAATTAAACCCAAATCAGAAGCCGATAATGCCAAGCAGATACCGGAGTCTTCTATAAAATACTGGGATAAAAATAAATAAAAGACTAGACCTAAAACATGGACTGGGTCTCAACAACCAGAGTCTTCTGAGAAAAATGATAATTTATGTGACTGTGATTAAATTAAAATGCCTGCTAGGTATCAGGATTCTGATACACGTTCTTCTCATTCCTTGCAGGACACTACAGACAAGTGGTCAGAGAAAGTGGATCAAGGCAATCGCAGACAGGAGGAGTATGTGAAACCAAAGACGAACTCACAACATTCCTTTGACGTCAGTATAAAAAAAGAAGAAAAACTTTCATAACAAAAAGTGCAATTTAAAAAGAAAAAAGTGGCCTAGGTTCCACAAAACATGCCATAAGGGGGCGTGGCCAAGACGGCGGCAGAGTAGCACCGTATCTTCAGAGCTCTGCTCACAAGGGCAGAGAAAGGCATCTACAAAGCACATTAGAGACCCCAGATGAGGCGGAATTGAAGCCCCGTGGTCCCGGACGCTAACGGGCAGGGCTGGGCTGAGAACTCTTCCCCAACGCTCCACCTTGTGGCCTAATTATGAACATCGACCCACACTTTTTTTTTTTAATGGAATTTATTTCTTTTATCTTCCTATGTGCTTTCATGTTCTTCATCTGTGATAGCTTATCAACATTTAGCTGGTGGTCTGTAGAAATACTACATTAGCAAGCTGATATCTTCTCCACAGGTAACCATCCCTTGTTGCCTTTTGGTTGGTGTCTTCACACTCTATGGTGCCTACTTTCATGCTCGCTAACACCATCCTCCACCCACCATCAATCCATATCCACTGATCAATAGTCACATTGCTCACAATGGTTCTGATTCCGGATCCCTCTGCTTCCAACGCTTCCATCATCAACTACCCACCTAACCTATCGAAAAATGCAACCAAGAAATATAAGCATCACCTTCTCAGGGCCTGGCCCGAAATTCTAATCTCTGATGTATATTTTTCTACTATCAATGGTCCCAAGGTAAATGACCTTATTTTCTATACCAGGAAAGAGCTTGCTGGCGAAAAGTCTTCTTCTCTATGCTCAGAATAACAAGCTCTAAGAAAACACCTCAACGTATCAAGCTCACAATAGCCCCTTCGTCCTCACTCAACGCTAATACCACTATCACCCTCTTTAACAATGGTATCATCCTATTCCAAGCGTCAAATGCCTATCTACTTAAGTTAACCAACATCTTCCCGTTACTCAAAATCGCGGCTTTGAGTAAACCCATTGTCCCCCAGACTCACCCTCACATCTCTCAGGACCCGACGAGTCCACTCCCCGCTTCGCTAGGAAGCTCATCTCCCCTTCTCCATCTAAATCACGCCCCACCACCTGTTCACCATAGAGGGGTCCCATCCCAGGTTGCTGCGCCCCACCTATCGAGTCCCGACACTCATCTTGCTAGTCCGAGCCGATCTGTCCCCCGACTTGAGACTACCCATGATGTTCATCTTGCCTTGCCTCCTATTACTGAGTCATCCTCCCCCAGCCCTCCCTCTGTGTCTCCTAAGAGGCTAGAATCCAAGCAAATGCCCTCTTCTGAACCTAATCGGGCATCGTCAAGCATTCGGTTACGTCCTTGTCCTAACCTTCAGCCTAACGATCACTCCCCCCTCACTAAGACTCCTACCTCACTTTCAATATCTCCTAGATTTCAGTCAGACTCATATGACCATCTTCCTCCTCAGGATCTCCCGCCCACCACCTCGGACCTTATAGGCAGTCTCCGAGACCTCCCCTTTCTGATAGACTCCCTTCCCCAATCTCCTCCTCTCGCTCAACACACTGACTGGGCGGCGCACCTAGAGAAGATTTATCTTCACTTGCACCTTCTAACATCCGAGCTACAGGGCCTGAAAGCCCTCTCAAAGGACCTTTTCCCCATGCTAAGATCTTTCCTCACCGCTGCTAAGCTGTCTAATGCTCCATCTTGCGATAGATATTCACTGGTCAAGCCTTTACCTTCCTCCACCATGAAATCCATTCCCCTACCTAATGACACCTCCCGCCCTAGAAGATTTGAGACCTACCTTGCGTCTGCAGAGCTACAGGACCTGCTCAACTCTTACCCTACTTGGTCCAACCCTAACAGGACCCCCCGAGACAAATACAGTCCATCCTTTCTAACCCAAATAGAGGACCGCCTATCAATAACAGAGGCAGCAATAAGATCAACCTCACTCACGTGAATATCACCCAGACTCCTCCATCCTCAAAGACACTACGAATTAAATGTGTACTGCTAAATTGCAGATCAGCCAGTAAACACGCCACTGATATCTTCGATCTCATACAACACCTGGACTTAGACATTATCATACTCACTGAAACTTGGTTAAATCCCGCTTCCACTCCGATTCTCGACTGGTCAGACCACCACTGCATCCTTTTTTTTATCAACAAGGAGGTACAGCTGTGGAAGTGTGGTAAATAATTTAATTACCGGGACTTAATTTGATACAGAACATAATAAAAATAGCTCAGTAAATAAGAGGCAAAATCCGTGATATTAGAGGTTCAGAATGGGCTTTATTCTAATGGACGATTTCGAAATCGTGGCCTCCAAGTTCCATCACCACGGAGGTTCAGGAAGTGAAGTACATACATTATTGATAATTATTCACTTTTATACAATAGGCATTACAGTGAAGTAAATGCGAGAGGCGTAACAATTGATAGTGTAGATAAGACATACATACGTAGCAAAAGTAGGTGGAACTGGGAGTAACAAAAAAACGTCATTGGTTGTGATGTCACATATGGGTGGACCTATGAAATAATTTCGCAATGTCAGCAGAAATACTTGGCAGAGATGCGCACACAGCAGCATGACGTGTGATTGACGTGCAACTAGGGGGTGAAGGGGACTTGACATTTAGCTCTACATATGGCGACAGAAGTCTGGAGGGTCAAGTCAACCTAATCCCAAATCATATCTAACATCCTATGTTTAAAGAACTATGTTATCCAGAAGAGAGGTCTCTTAGAGTAGAATCTTATTCTATACTGACTATACTGACTGTTAGTGCGTGTACAAGCGTCTAAGTGTCTACACTAGATGCGAGGGCAGGAATCTTCCATAGTAACAGGGCTATGAATTACTTGCATGAAGACAGAGAAGCCGGGCCTTTGCTCGGTAGCTGGCAGAATGTTTACTTAAACTACTAGACAGGAATGCATTGGGCAGGGATCGGAGCAGATAATTTCGAAGGTGAAATACAGTTCTTGGCAGGCAGCAAGCTGATGTCAGGCTTCGTGAGCCGCGCAGGGAATGAGACAAAGTTCATGGTCACAGATGCAGGCTCAGACTGGAGCTTCAGAGGCAAAAAGCAAGAAAAGCTTGATGACAGAATCAGGGCCTATTTGCCTGGACTGTAAAAATGGCATAAGTGAACCATATAAAGGCGGTGGCCTTTTATACTTAGAAATGGAATATCCGGCTCATTCATGGCGGATCTGAAAGAGGACATGTTAACGGTGGACGCACATGTATTTGCGTCTTCATAACTGGAACTGGAGGGAACATACATGTACTTGTAACATGCACACAGAACCGTTGGGGTCCAAGATAGGGGACATAACTGACCAGAAAAATCCATATTTCCACATTCCCTCCTTGTCCCCTACTTGCCCGTCAAGAAATGTCAATCTTCATCAATCCATTGATCTGTTCATATAGCATCATTTGTTTTTCTTTCTTCTTCCGGGATTTTGAACGAAAATCTTGATGTGGAATGCACGATGTGGCACACATACCACAAATCGCTGGTCCACATTGCAGGCATAAGCAGCAACTGAATAGTATGAGAAGGCCAATACCTAGGAAGGATAGAACTCTCCATCCCCAGGCTGATAACACGCTCCAAAACCACCCGGACCAAGTCCAAGTGCCTGGATTCTGGTGTATCTGGCTCACAATCTTATGAAGGCGGGTTATAGCTTTATATACAGATGGCGAATTTTCTGGTATGAATACGCAGCAGCTTGATCCGATGACCCTACAAGCTCCGCCCCTATCGGCCAGGATGACGTCAAGGACAAGACGATTTTGAAGCACAACAATCCGCATAGCAGATTGCTCTTCTGTTAAGTTGCCTAAGGCGGAAATAGTTTCGTTCACTACTGCTTCAAGGGTTCTGGTTAATCTACGTATCAGTTTACTATTAGTAACGGTACCTATATAGGGAAAGAGACCTTTATTGAAATCTGTGTATTTTTCCCATGCTGTTTCAGTGTAATCGACTATTGGGAGATCTCTCCTTTCTCTATTGTGTACTAAATGAGTATTTCTGTGATAATCAGGAGGAGCTAGAAAAACAGGTGGCAAAAGGAATCCAATGTAGCAGGTACCATCCCAATCTAGAGGCAAACGTACATATGCCGTCTGACCACATATAAAATAGGAATGACGGGAAGCTCTAAATGTCGACTTGCCTTGATCACTAAATTCTATTACAGTGGTGCATCTACTATGGCCCATATGTATGGAACCACTCTTTCTTACACATAATTCACCTTTTACTGGAAATATTGACATAGCGGGCAAAATTGGAGTAGCTTCGGATTCGACATTTAGGATCATAAGATTAAGCGTGAAATTACCTAATCCATATACTTCATTTTCTAGATCAGTTCCTGTTCTTTTGGGAAGTCCCTCCTTGTTGGGGTGGCAGACTTTAAGTAAAACTAAGTTCAGATTTCCCCATACCCAGTTGTCTTGATAAACTGCAGAATTTGAATCTAAGGAATTAATTAAGCTAAACCATGCTCCACAGGAGCCGTTGTGTGTGAACGGGTATGGAAAAAGAGGTAGAATTCCTTTATAGTTCTGATAGGGAGGGAGTTGGCCACATATCCAACAATTTGTAGCATTGCTAACCTGATGGGAATGATGTAACATACTAATAAAAGTGTTATTGCGAAGCGCAAATCTGTATGACAATTCATGCGGAGGTAATTCACTAAAAGAATGTTCAGCAGTAATATTATAAGCATGTCTAGAAATAGGATAATATATGTGCAACAATATACTCGCAATAATTATAAAAAGACTTAAGAAAAACAAAATTAATAACGTCACTGTGCAATGACTACGCAGTGATTTACAGTATGCATGTCGTTTCAACATTTTTCGGGTTTTTCCTCTATTCAGATCTAAGGGATACATGTCGGAGACAAATTCAACCGCTTCACCTTGGAGAGGACTTAAACAATCAAATTTCCCGACTGATTAGATCTGAGTTTTAGTTTATAATGTTCGTGACTACTTGAGTCAACCAAAGGAAGTTTTGAGTCAATGGGTGAAGACACACGAGGTGTAGTTTTTATATCCGATGGTAGTCCATAAAATTTCTTGATATGACTTGAATGTACCCAGCCTTTTCTGCCTTCGATCTTCACGGCTGTCCTTGTGGTGAGCAAGACCAATTGTGGCGACCTCCACCTAGGATCCAGCTGGGTCTTTCGATCAAAGTTCCTCACTAAAACGAGATCCCCCGGAATTACGTCATGGGGTTTCACTTCAGTGTTGTCAGGAAAAGCTGCAGCTACCTGTGAACGACAAGATTGTAGTGCAGACATCAAGGAAGCCAAATAATCTGTCAGCATATTACAGTCAATATCAGTTATTTTGCGTGGTATAGGCGTCCCCCACATATTTGGTGGTCTGCCAAAGATCACCTCATACGGGGATAGCCCTGTTCGAGAGTGTGCTACCATTCTCATGTAAAAGAGTGCAACTGGTAATGCTACTACCCAGTCGACACCTTTCTCCCTGCATATTTTGGACAATCTGATTTTCAAAGTTTGATTATGTCGTTCCACGAGACCTGCTGCCTCGGGGTGTCGGACACAATGAAACTTCCACTGATATCCTAACAAAAGTGAAACGTGTTTCATTAGTTCGGATGAGAACGGCTGGCCGTTATCTGAGTAGACAGCACGTGGTAAACCGTACCGTGGGAAGAATTCTCGAACTAACTGTTTGGCAGTAGTCGGGGCAGTGTAATCTGATACTGGGTACGCCTCTGTCCAACGGGAAAGAGCACAAACAACTACGAGAACATATTTGAATCCTCGACATCGTTCCATCTGGATATAATCCATCTGGAGGACTTCAAAAGGGTGATCAGGAGGCTGAAATCCACCCTGCTCTACGGGGATGCTTTTTCCTGGGTTGAACTGACAACAGATCATACAGGTACGAACTTTTTGTTTCGCTGCTGCTCGTAAATGTTTATTAAACCAAATGTATTGAATGCTATCTAGCATAGCTTTTTCTCCTAGATGTGCTGGACTATGTACAGTGTTAATTATAACCTGGACCATTGAATCAGGAAGGAACCACACAGACTTTTCCTTCATCAACCATCCTTGATCCGTTTGGATCCCTCCTAATTCAATCCATTTCTTTATTTCGTCTGGTGTAGCATGTGTCTGTATATCAATTACGTCAAGAGTAGGATCTTTAACCGTCATACAATGTGTTGGCGTCGGGACTATTGTCTTTGTCATGTCGGATGTTTGAGTTTGAGCAGTCTGTTTAGCTGTTCTGTCAGCTAAATCATTGCCTTGAGAAATGATATCAGTAACTTTCGTATGAGCTTTACATTTCATAATCGATATTGCAATGGGTAAATGTATTGCATCTAATAAGGCATGAATGAGGGGTCCGTGCTGAATGTGGGCACCGTGAGAAGTTAAATAACCTCTCTCTCGCCACAGCACGCCGAAGTCATGTACAACTCCGAATGCATAACGTGAATCAGTGTATATGTTGACTGTTTTATTTGTGGCTTGAATACAGGCTTGTGTCAAAGCGACGAGCTCTGCTGCTTGAGCGGACAAGGTATTTATGCAATTTGTTTCAATAATTTCAGTGTCTGTTGTGACTGCGTAAGCGGCTACTAACTCTCCTGTACTTGTTCTCATACATGAGCCATCTACATACAACGTCAGGTCTGGGTCTGACAATGGGACATCTGTCAAGTCTTGTCTGGGTTTCGTCGTGATTGTAATAACATCAATACAGTCATGGGCTAGTGGGTCTGTTCCGATTACAGGTAAAAGTGTGGCAGGATTCAATGTGTTACAACGTCTGATTTCTATATGTGGCTGAAACAATGTTAGTTCATACCCTGTAAGTCTTGCTATAGTCAAGTGTTGTGTTTGCGTTCGATTCACAAGAACCTCTACTGCATGTGGTACTTGAACTGTCAATGGATGTCCTAACACTATAGCATCGCTTTGTCTGATTGCTAAAGCTGTCGCTGCCACTGATTTCAGGCACGCAGGCAGAGCCTGAGCTACGGGATCTAATGTACTAGAAAAATAAGCACACGGTTTGTGTGATCCTGCTTGTTCCTGTGTGAGTACTGACAAGGCAGTACCTTCTCGTTCTGTGACAAAGAGTGTAAAATGTTTTCTGTAACATGGTGTTGCTAAAACCGGTGCTTGACATAAGGCTGTCTTTAAGCTTTCAAAAGCTTGTGTATGTTCCTGAGTCCAAGGGAGAACAGTCGATGTGGCTGCCTCCTGTGTTGTCAACTGAATGAGTGGTTTTGCTAGAAATGCATACTGAGGGATCCACTGTCTACAATATGAAGTGAGGCCTATGAAAGCCCGCACCTCCTTTTGTGTCTTGGGTATTGGCATGTTAGCTATTAACTGAATGCGGTCGGGTGTAAGCTGCCTTCCCTCCTTGGACAGCGAGTGACCAAGGTAAATAACTCGCTGGACACAGAATTGCAGCTTAGAAGGGGACACCTTGTGCCCCTTTTTGGCTAGAAAGTGTAAAACTATCAGTGATGCTTTCTCACATTCGGGTTCGCTTCTAGCGGTGATCAGCAGATCATCGACATATTGAAGCAAGGCAGTGTTAACCGGCATGTGGATACTGTCGAGTTCTCGTTTCAGTGCTTGGCTATAGATGCTGGGGCTTTCTGTAAATCCTTGAGGTGCGCGTGAGAATTTGAAGCTACGTCCATTTAAACTAAATCCGAACAAATATTGGCTTTCCGGATCTATTGGGACGCTGAAAAAGGCATTTTTGAGATCAATTACAGTAAAGAATGTTGCTTCGGAATCAATAGCTGTCAATAATGACGAGATATCTGGGACCACAGGGAATTGTGGCACAATGCATTTGTTCAATTCGCGCAAATCAATAACCAATCGATATACTGGCGGGGCCTTCGGATCTGTTCGTTTAAGAATCGGAATTATCGGTGAATTACATACATTGGAGTCTGTTTCTACAACCACTCCTTGGGCAATGAGCTCGTCAATGATTTGTAGTAAAGCCACTACAGCATCTGGTGGTAACTTGTATTGTCGCATTCGTGGTAGTACCACTCCTGCCTTCAGTGTAACTCGATATGGTGTAATATTCATGCAACCAACATCAGTAGGGCCTTGTGCCCATAGATGTGTAGGTAAAGTCTGCAGTCGGGGATCCATGTCTCGAGACACATAGTGACCTTTGAAATCACGTAAAAACAATCTTACTCCTTCCGGAGAACAACATATTATAGCTCCTAGAGCTTTCAGTGTTTTTATACCTAACAAGTTTTCCGGACATGATTTAGTAAGCAATAAATCTGTAGTTCTGGTCAAAGGTCCTATCGTGAGTGGAAGAGGCTGTGATACTTCATTAATAATAGGTTTTCCTGAAAAACCAAGGGAAATATTCTGTGAGCCTGAGAGGGGTGCCCCTGGAACTTCACTACGTTTTATAGTTGTTCGACTTGCCCCTGTATCTAGTAAAAATTTTCTATCCTGGCCTAATAATTCACTATGTACATAAGGTCCTTCTTGGTCTACAGGGACCTCGATAAGGGGTAAGTCAACTTCCCTCTCTAGGCTGGTTCATGCGTATCGTTGATAATCAGGGTAGTCATACTGTGCGGTCTGGTACAGCTGTCGTGTCGTGGTTTGTGTGGCAGCAGCAGGCAACGCTGGTGCGGCTGGCACAAACTGTATAGACTGTTGTGGAGCTGGCATGGACTGTGCATGCTGCGGTGCTCCTTGTTCATTCTGATCCTGTCTAGGTGGCCGTGGTCTTTCTTTTGTAATACCTGTGGCGATATTACGCTTCAGGACTGGGCAATCGTGTATGTAATGTCCTGGCTGTTTACAATAGTTGCATGTCCCTTTTACAGGTCCTGCTGAATCACCGGAATGTGTCGTACCCTTTTTATGTCCTTCAGCTGGAACTGTCTGGGAGACTAGCATTTTCATTTTTGTGTCTTTCATGCGTCTTTGTTCATGTTCTTGTTCTTCTCTAATTCTATTGTAATGGTACTGTAACATTTGTAACATTTGTGATGGGGTATTACCTTGCCAGGTACTCTCAAATTTTAATACTCTATTCTTCACTTGGGGCAAGGAATTTTCCACTAATTTTGTCACAAACAGATGTGGGTATGACTCGCTACTTGCTTTTATACCACTATTTATACCAAAACATTTTTCGAATCGGGCATAGAAATCACTAGTGTCTTCATCTTGCTTTTGTTTACAGGCTGAGATTGCACCCCAGTCTTCCTTTTTCGTGGTTCATAAACGTGGCAGTACCTGTACTAGTAAACCTGGTAGTGCTTTAGTTTTGTCCCCAAGCCCCGAACCTGGACCTCGGGCCTTTTCTTCATTTTCTAATGCTGTCCAATCTATCTTTTGGTCTCCCACCTCCCACTCTTTTTCCTTGAGTTTTTCATAAATGCCAGCAGGCATTAATACCTTTAATATTGTCATAATGTCGGGATAGGTATACTCTCCCATGAGTAACATGTCTTTAATTTCTCGGTGGAAACCCGCTGGGTCTTTGTCATGACTGGGTACCACTTTCTTCATTTCTAACAATTCTATTTTCGATATGGGCGTATATACATATACGCGTTTAAACTGATTGTCCTCGCCCTTTATTGGGTGTACTTCTCGTAAGGGATTCTGTCTGTCCACGTAATACATCGGTCTTTCCTTGATGGGCAATGAAACATGTTCTGGACATACAAAAAGAATGTACTGCCTTCTGGATTCTAGTATTTCCTTAATTAACTTAGTACCTGAACCTTTCCATCTATTCGTGAGTAATTCAGTCAATATGTCAGGTAAGGGACCAGGATCTGAATGTTGGCTTTTATATAGTATAAGAAGTTGTTGAATCATATAAATCCCAGCTAAACGCTGTTCATCTGGGGTGAGATTCAAAAATGTGTGTGCTACTGTATCATCATCATACTTTCCGGGACTGTCAACCCAATGGACGGCTGACCTGGCTAATTCTTGTTCATCCTTAGAATCGAGAAAATGATAACCCCTTCGTTCTCGCAGTAATTTGTCAGCGGCTTGGAACGAATGCTCGGGGGACCTTATATTTATTATAGGTGTTTGGAAATTCCTGTTATTATCTGGACATATCGGACGTATCGGGTCAGTAAAGTATCTAGTACTATTACAAGATCTTCCTCTACCTACATAGGCTATGGTTTCTGACTGTCCTGTGGACAGTCCTGATCCTTCCTCCTCCTCGTTTTGTTCAAACTGGTCTACCGCTAATCTCTCTTCGTGTAGGCGTTCTATTTCTTTACGGATCTTTCTGCACATGGCTATTATACATTTTTGCCTGTCATGTCTCCCTTCTGATATGTTCTGGCTCCATCTGGTAAGAGTTTCCATTGTTTCCGGGTCTACCCCCGGTCGGTCTTGATTTCTGATCACACAATTTATGAGGAAACGTAACAGTTCCCCCTGTATCTCCACTTTCTGGTATTCCATAGCTCTGTTAATACTTTCAGAATCTCGCCCTGTTTGGACAAAATGATATATATTATCTAGATGCATAGTCATTCCTGGTAACTTCCCTAAATACACCGCGGCTCGTCTGATACGTAATGATGCCAGGATCATTTCGTCCTCTTTGCCGGGCACAGGGTCATATCTACAATCTACAAGAAGTTCCTTAAGCGTGCGGGAATTTATGAGTTTGGGGGTACGTGGATGTGCTGACTCTTGAAAGGTAAGTTTATTTATTCTGGGTGGCGTAGAAAAAATGTTGGTAGCCCCTCCCGTAGCCCCGTCTGGGGTATCGGGCGTGAAAGGATTCGTTGAACGCGATACAGCAACTATAGGTGTGGACATAGCTATAGAAGTAGCTGTAGGAACAGATGAGGAAACAGATGTGCTTGCCGGAACTTGTGTCAGGATTTGTTGTTGTAGAGATACAGATACAGGATCTTGGCGTTGAACCTCCCCGGCCGACGGTCTATGTGGGGCGGGGTTAGCATACTCGGGAGCTGCGTCATCTAAATATGAGGAAAGAAAAACATCTTCTGCGGTTCTAGGATGCCCCTTGGGATGTACTTTTATTGGAAATAATGGGGGTGGCAAGTCTTTTGGTATCCCCGCAGTAGCCTTAGGTAATCCCTCGGCCAGAAGGGGATACATACCCTTCATAAGGGCATGTCTTTGTCTGTCTACTTGTTCTGATTTCACTCGTGTACCTTCTTCAATTAATAGATTTTCTCGGACTTCATTTGAATTCTCTTTACTCTTCTCTTCCTGTCTACGTGCTTTTTCTGTACGTCTATACGATTCTTTACGCCATAATTCAATGGCGTCTTTCTGTAATTGTCTAGCTTTCTTTTTCCAAGATTCTTCCTCTACTTTCACGATGCACTCTGCATCCCAGGTCCCAGCTGCGGGCCACCTCTGACTTTCTGGTAATTCCTTAGTGTAGTCTACCCATAAATCAAGAAATAATATAGCGTCTAAGCCGTGTTTATGATACATGAAGTACCCTGGAGTGTCCCTAGGAGGAATAGGAACAGCTTCTTCGAGTACCCCTTTTCTAGTTGTGATCTGTCTTAATTTCGAAAAGAGCGGCATATTGAGAACTGATCTGATACTTGATCTTGAACAAACTTAATACAGTAATCACAATAATGAACAGTCATTCATACCACAATATGCAGAACGTACTAAAAAACATTTAACATTTAACATTCCTGAGCAACAATGATGATACGATCTAAGGAAACTTAATTACTGAACATAATACTCGGCATTAACTGAATTATTCTGAATTTATATATTAGATATACTAGATGTACTGCTAAACAGTACAGATACAATGTTAAAACAGTGCAGACCGGATTTGTGTACCCAAACCCGTCTGGACCGGCACAACTTATGTGCACGCCAGAACGCCTCCCCAGTAATGGTACTCACCGGGTAGCTCGGAACGGAAGGCCTCGGAACGGATCTGAACTGAACTTGAACCGGACTGGACTCGACTTGAACACTTCGGAAACTGGACTCGACTCGGGACTTCGGAAACTGGTGGGCCTCTGTATACCTCAGATCTTGCTCTCTCAGCTAGGCTCTGGTCGGGATACTTCGCACTTCTCACCGCCTCGTCTGGGTGTTGATCGCAGCCTCAGTCGCCCCCGCTTGACCGGAGGGAGATACAGGAAATCCTGCTGGTACGCGTTGTTGTCCGTCCAGCTGTGGCAGGAGACCGGGCCTGCAACGCACCGCCGGCGCGTGAGATGAGAAAGTGTCCCTATTCGGGCGCCATTTATGTGGTAAATAATTTAATTACCGGGACTTAATTTGATACAGAACATAATAAAAATAGCTCAGTAAATAAGAGGCAAAATCCGTGATATTAGAGGTTCAGAATGGGCTTTATTCTAATGGACGATTTCGAAATCGTGGCCTCCAAGTTCCATCACCACGGAGGTTCAGGAAGTGAAGTACATACATTATTGATAATTATTCACTTTTATACAATAGGCATTACAGTGAAGTAAATGCGAGAGGCGTAACAATTGATAGTGTAGATAAGACATACATACGTAGCAAAAGTAGGTGGAACTGGGAGTAACAAAAAAACGTCATTGGTTGTGATGTCACATATGGGTGGACCTATGAAATAATTTCGCAATGTCAGCAGAAATACTTGGCAGAGATGCGCACACAGCAGCATGACGTGTGATTGACGTGCAACTAGGGGGTGAAGGGGACTTGACATTTAGCTCTACATGTGGCGACAGAAGTCTGGAGGGTCAAGTCAACCTAATCCCAAATCATATCTAACATCCTATGTTTAAAGAACTATGTTATCCAGAAGAGAGGTCTCTTAGAGTAGAATCTTATTCTATACTGACTATACTGACTGTTAGTGCGTGTACAAGCGTCTAAGTGTCTACACTAGATGCGAGGGCAGGAATCTTCCATAGTAACAGGGCTATGAATTACTTGCATGAAGACAGAGAAGCCGGGCCTTTGCTCGGTAGCTGGCAGAATGTTTACTTAAACTACTAGACAGGAATGCATTGGGCAGGGATCGGAGCAGATAATTTCGAAGGTGAAATACAGTTCTTGGCAGGCAGCAAGCTGATGTCAGGCTTCGTGAGCCGCGCAGGGAATGAGACAAAGTTCATGGTCACAGATGCAGGCTCAGACTGGAGCTTCAGAGGCAAAAAGCAAGAAAAGCTTGATGACAGAATCAGGGCCTATTTGCCTGGACTGTAAAAATGGCATAAGTGAACCATATAAAGGCGGTGGCCTTTTATACTTAGAAATGGAATATCCGGCTCATTCATGGCGGATCTGAAAGAGGACATGTTAACGGTGGACGCACATGTATTTGCGTCTTCATAACTGGAACTGGAGGGAACATACATGTACTTGTAACATGCACACAGAACCGTTGGGGTCCAAGATAGGGGACATAACTGACCAGAAAAATCCATATTTCCACAGAAGGCCCATCCAACGAAATCAAAGATATGGAAAAGGGACCTCAGACTAGTAAACCCTGTTGAGCTAGCCGCCCATTGTACATCTGCCCTCTCCTCTCAATCGGACCTGACGGAGGTGCGGTTACTCACTGACTCCTACAATGCGACCATCTCCAACATCATGAATGACATTGCTCCACTCAAACATAAAAATGCCGCAACTAAAATTTCCAAACCGTGGTATAATGAAAACCTAAACACGGAACGTCGCAACCTTAGGGCAGCTGAACGCTCTTGGAGAACGAATCCCTCTTCACACCAACTTAAACGCCTAAGAGATGCTAGAAGCATGTACTACAAACAAATCAGGAACGCCAAGTCTAACTATTTCAGACACCAATTAGATCAAGCGGTAAACCGCCCCAAGAAACTTTTTGAATTGGTCAAACAGCAATCAATTGTAGGTCCAGACCTATCAGAACCTGGAAGCAGTCCACCCTCATGTGACGATCTTGCTTCCTTCTTCATTGAGAAATCTAAACTCATATCATCTGACCTCGCTGCTAAGAACGCTGAACTCCTCTCCTCCAGAGCAGCATCTCCACCTGTCCTCTTTGAAAAGTTCAACTCTACCCTCCTGACCCTTAAGAACAATGCGGCCTGGGACACCTTTACCCCGCTCAGTGAACAAGACATCAAAAAGATTCTCCGGTATATCAACCCGTCCAACCACTTCAGTGACCCGCTACCCCCCTCCATTTTCAAGGAAATCAAGAATGCACTCATCCCTACCTGGACAAGGATTGTAAATGCGTCTCTTTCACAAGGCACAATCCCTGTTTGCTTAAAAGCAGCTCAAGTATCCCCTATACTAAAAAAACCTTACGCCGATAGGACAGACCTCAATAATTTCCGACCTATCTCCAACATACCCACCCTTGCGAAACTCCTTGAAAAATGCGATCAGGTCCAACTCTGTGCCCACATTGAGAACTACCAGCTCTTGGACCAACATCAATCCGGCTTTCGGACGGGGCACAGCACTGAATCGGCCCTCATTCATGTAATGGATGACATTCTAAAGATTCTCGATCAAAATGAATCCTGCCTCCTGATCCTCCTTGACCTTTCCTCTGCCTTTGATACGGTCAATCATGATATCCTCTTATCCATTCGGCAAAACAGGATGGGTTTTGGTGATCAGGTGCTACAGTGGTTCTCGTCCTTCCTCCATCACAGATCGCAAAGAGTCAAGGCAAATCACTCTCTCTCCAAGCCTTCGCCCGTTCTCATGGGAGTCCCCCAAGGATCTGCTTTATCTCCTATCCTCTTCAACCTCTGCTTGGAACCTTTAGCTAACGCTCTTAACTCCATGGATATTCATTTCCACATGTATGCCGATGACACGCAACTCTACTTGAAAATCTCAGCCCCGGAAAACCTCATATCACTCAACACCATCTTAACTTATACTCAAAACTGGTTAACTTAGAACCATCTCCTGCTCAACACCTCAAAAACAGAATTCTTGCTTGTCTCCCCTCAGAAGTACACCCCCAATCTTGACCTCTGGATGAGCCACCTCACTGCTTTCAACCGCACTCCGCTCATCGTAAATTCAGCCAAATCTCTAGGAGTCACCATGGATAACAACCTGAATATGAAACATCATATCAGCAATACATGTAAAGGAGCAAACCACTTGATTAGGACACTCAGAAACATCAAACCTTTCCTTCCACTGAAGGATTTCAAGCAGGTGGTTCAAGCGCTGGTCCTACAGAGGTTAGATTACGGCAGTGCTACCCTTTGTGGCCTGCCCAAATACACCCTGGCTCCGCTAAGGGCTTCACTGAATGCTGCTGCTAGATTGGTTACAGGCGCCAAACGCAATGAGCACATATCGCCAGTCCTAAAAACGCTAAATTGGCTCCCCTATGAAGCACGAATCCAGCTAAAAATTGCCATGATGACCCACAAAGCAATCCACCTCAAGACGCCCAGGTATTTGAAGCGCTTCTACCTTACTCTTGAAACCACCTATCTTTAACAAAAAGAGAACCTCTCACAGAGCCTTCTCTGGTGCGGCTCCAAAGATATGGAACTCTCTTCCTCCAGAAATACGCAGAATCACCAGTACAACGGTGTTCAAACTGGAAGTCAAAAGATTCCTGATGAACAAACTCCTTCAGTAATTGGGCTACTTACCTTGGCCCATTGTCATTGTTCCTTCCTCCATTGTGTCAACATTTATTACTTTACTTTTTTTTTTTTTTTTTTGACATTCTTTGTTCTGCTGTCCTTACACTGTACTTTGTTTAACTTAACTTTAATGCGAACTTTCGTGCACTTTATGGTTCATCTGTGTTTTTTTTTGTTTTTTTTCCTGAGGTTGTTTCCGGTTCTAGTTTGAATGTCAAGCGCTCTGATATCCCCTGGGATCTTGTTCGCGCTATATAAAACTTTATAAATAAACGCTGCCACGATCTGCATCGGAGAAGCTGCGAGCGAGGACTGGCACTGAGGCCTGGACGATAGCGCGGCTGCCAACGCCTGCGGAGATCACAGGCAGCGGACCAGACAAAGCCCCGGCAGCGCTCCTGTGAGAGTGGAATTGCGAAAACCGGGCTGGCGATCCCTGGGGTAAAGCGGCCTGGAATCCTGAGGTGAGGAGGCCTGGACGTACCCCGAGGTCGCCGAGACAGAGACACATTAAGCGACCTAGCGACTGTGCCGTGTTGCTTGTGAGCGGCCGTGAGCAGCGCCCTCGTCAGGGTGGGCAGGCAGAATCAGCCACGAGAGACGGAGGTGGCCGAACCATAGGTCAGTGGGGCCGGTGGAAAGCAGAAGACGAGTGGCCCGCGCAGGGCAGGGCATCCCTGGAGTGGTCGGTGTTCCTGCCGCTCCCCAGAGGAGAGGCCTGAGCTAGGCCCAAAGGACGAGCCTGTGGCCTGCATCAACCATTCGCCACCGCTGATAGAGACATCCCTGATTGGCACAAGGGTCTCACCTAACAGGTAGGCCGAGCCCCGCTGGGGACTGGGTATCGCCCAATTAAGCAGGGCGACCGGACTAGGAGGGAGGAACTGTAAATCCGCTCCCCACTTAATCCTGGGGCTTGCATTGACTTGCTGCTGTACTTATCTAAATGTTGGCCCTCCCTTGAGCGCCAAGTGGAGGCACTGGAGTTTCAAGGGGCAAAAACGACCACAGGGAAGGCCCTTTGACGTTCAGCATACACGGTGGGTTGGGAGGCCACCTTGCCTGCCGCATAGGGATCCGGCCCTGAAGTTGGAAGGGCAGTCTCCCAGGTAAACGAGGAAGTCAGTAACGGTGAGGAGACGGGAATAAATCGACAGTGGGTCAGGGAAGGGAGGCCACTGACATACAGGTGGGCTGGAGGAAGACGGATCTCATCTCGTGGCTCCCCGACTGTGCAGTCCCTTGGCCCACTCGACGGTGCTCCACAGAGATGTCTACGAAGGACCCTACGATTAAAGTCCTCCTTCAGAAACCAGGCAGCAAGAAAACGGGGGGACACGGATCCAAACAACAGGTAGCCCAGCCCTCCGAGAAAGACATGGAACCGGCCGGAGAACACGCAGAGGACCTGATAACACGGGGCTTTATTGAAAAATTGTTTAATTCGCTCAGGGAGGACTTCGCAAGCCTACGGGAAGATGTAGCCTCTGAAATAAAACAGCAGAGAACGGAGATCCAAGAAATCGGGGGCAGAGTGGACTCCTTAGAAAAAAGTGGGGACCGCAGAGAGGAAGAAATCACAGAACAAGTCGGGGAATTGATAGTCCTCCGTGAGCGCAACGAGGAGCTTTATCTCAGGTTGGAGGATCTTGTGAATTGCTCAAGGCGATTCAACATCCGCAATAAAGGCGTGCCACTTCAGACGGACGGTGGCAGACTGGAGGAGTAGGTAATTCGCTTTTTCTGACATGCCGCACCAGCTCTAGGAGACAAGGAGATCATTTTGGACTGCACCCACCTCACTGGGAGGCCTGCTTCCAGACTGGGACAACAGCAAGAAATCCTCACCTGTCTTCACTTATACCGGCAGAAGGAGATCATTATGAGCGCCACCCAAGACAAGTCTACCGTGGCATTCAAGGGTCTTCAAGTGGGAATCTTCCAGGACCTCTCACCTCTCATGCTTCAACGCCACAAAACTCTGAAGCCAGTTATGTCATATCTCCGAGACCAAGGTATTCGCTACAGATGGGGGCATCTGTTCAGACAATCTTTTATCGGTGTATCATATGTTTAATTTGTTTTCCTTATTTTCCTTGTTCTGTCTTTCTCTCATCTTTCTTGTTCCTCTCTCTATAATCCCGACATCAGTGGTCTTCACTTGCACAGGGAGGGCTATCTCCTGACTTGAGGGTTTGCTCACACCACGAAGGGGCCTGGCGAGCACTGAACCACATATTTGATGGGCACAAGCAGAGTGGGGGGATACACTTCAGCACTTTGCGTTTTTGGTCAGGTCCCCTTCAGTGGGTACTACGACCCACCAATGCAAGCATTTAAGTCCACAAATGGATCATAAACAAAGAGCTTATTGCAGTCTACCCTGTGGGTTGGCTTTGGGGGCTGAGAGAGAGACGGACTCTTGCTGTGGTGTCTGATCCACCTCTCGGATTCTACTGGGAGAGGAAGGTGGGAGAGGGCGTCCAGTCAGGCCTGTTGACATACACTTAAGACTTGACACGGCTTATGCCCACACATTCCTCAAAGACAGTTTTTAAGGTTCTAATCACGAGTTTCAATGTCCGGGGACTTAATTCACCCATTAAACGGTGGGCTCTCCTTGCAACGCTGAGAGATGCTAAATGCAATATTTGTCTCTTACAAGAGATTCATCTCCAGCGCGCTGACTGGAAACGCCTCAGGTCAAAATGGTTTGACAGGTAGTATTTCTCATCAGTGGCCGGGAAAAGGGCGGGGTTGGCCATCCTTTTAGCAACTCAGTTCCAGGGGACTGTACTGGCTGTAAATGCAGAAACACCGGGCAGGATGCTGGCGCTGAGGGTATCAATGGGAAATCACACATACATGATAGTACCTGTCTACAGCCCTAACAAATAGCAGGAAACCTTCTTTCGGGAATTGTGAATACTATCCTCGAGTCTCCTGATGAGGATTTGGTGGTGGGGAGGAACTTTAATCTGTCCCCAGACTCTCAGATGGACAGATCGTTCTACGTGTGGGGCATTCCGTGTCCCTTTCGGACTCTATGTTACAGAGACTGGAGGAAGTTGGACTTACAGACGCTTGGAGACACTGCTACCAAGCATCTCGGGAACACACTTTCTTTTCAGCAGCGCACCAAACCTACACGCGCATAGACTTGTTATGGACCTCCCTAAGAGTCATGAGGGCTACTGGGAACGTCATGATCGGGACCGCAGCGCTTTCGGATCACTCCCCGATTTTCCTTACATTGCTCCTACCCAGGGGATCTCCCCGCCAGGGAGTATGGCGACTGAACCATAAATTACTCACATACGACTCCAATGTCACCGAGATACGTGCCGCTATACAAACTTACTTAGCAACCAATGACGATGGCTCGGTCGCAGTCCCCTTGGTGTGCGATGCGCTGAAGGCGGTCATAAGGAGTCGGTTCTTAGCTATTGCGGCAGGGCTGAATAAAGAGAGAAGGGACAACAGGAACACCCGGAAGTTCATATAAGGGAGCTGGAGGGTGTTCACCACCGGACAGGGGCGATCCAAACACGTTGGCTACTTAACACGGCGAGGAAACAACTGAGAGCCCTGGACCATGATCGGACCAAATACACCCTTCTGCGCACCAAGCACCGCCACTACGAGGGTGGGAACAAAGCCAGGAAACTCTTAGCACATCTGCTTCGAGCCCAGACAAATGCCTGCCATATAGCAGCGATTAGGAACGGCCGAGGAGAGATCTTCCAGTCGGATAAGGACATTGCTGCCAAATTTGAGTCCTTCTAGGCTGCTCTCTACATGGCAGATCAAATAGATCTGTCGGTGGCTGAGGAATACGCTCGCAGGGCGCTGGATGCGGCCGGATTGGAGGTGGATATCCAACCTGAAGAGGTCTTGCGGGCAGTACAGGGACTCTCCCCTAGGAAAGCCCCGGGATAGGATGGCTTTTCGGCCGACTTCTATAAAGTCTTCGCGTCGGACCTCATCCCCCTCCTTACCCGACTGTTCAACACTTTTAGCGAGACTGGGAGTCTGGCCCGTCGATGTCAATGGCAGAGGTGCTCGTGATACACAAACCGGGAAAGCATCCCCTGGACTGAGCATTGTACCATCCTATATCCCTTTTAAATGTAGATCTGAAGATTTTTACCAGTATCCTAGCAGCCGGTCTCTCTCCCCACATGCAAGGACTGGTGGACCTGGATCAGTCGGGATTTATCCCGGAACGTAATTGCAGCGACAGGACTAGGCGATTGTGCCACCTTTTGGATAAAACTCAGCGCACGCAGCGTCCTGCAGTGCTCCTGTCGGTAGACGCCGAGAAGGCGTTTGACCAGATCCATTGGCCCTACTTGAGACAGGTCCTACATAGATTATGCATTGGGGAGTGATTCATGAGGTGGGTGAACTGCATATACAAAGGACTGCAGGCACGTATCAGAGTAAACCGGGTTGCTTCCCCTCCCTTCCAGATTGGGAGGGGTACTAGACAAGGGTGCCCGCTCTCACCTCTTCTTATCGTGCTCTATATGGAGCCATTTGCTGAAAGAGTCAGGCAGTTCCCCAACATCACCGGGATTCGGATGGGAGATAGACAACACAAGATTTTGCTCAAAGCGGACGATGTGGTGCTTTTTCTCACAGAGCCGTCACTCTCCCTGCCCCCCCTCTTGGCGGAGATAGAGGCCTTCAACTCGATCTCGGGTTCTAAAATTAACCTTCGGAAGACACAGGCCTTTAGCCTAACCCTTCCCAACGCAGACCAGCAACAACTGGCGACGCAGTTCCCATTCGCGTTGGCTCCCGGGGGCATTACGTTTCTAGGACTACAGATTTTTCCCACTGTTGAGAAGATAATCCAGGTGAACTATTCAGAGCTTCTAGCTAAAGTTCAAAGGGAGCTCCTTACCTGGAAGAAGTACACAATGTCATGGCTGGACAGGCTGGCTGCTATTAAAATGACTCTCCTACCCCGCATCTTATATATAATGCAGATGCTCCCGCTACATCCTCTGCCTAGAATAGTGGCTCAACTTCAGCAACTCATTGGGGGTTTCATACGGAGAGGGAAGAAGGCACACATGGCTTGACACCTCACGAATCTGAAGCAGGAAGACGGGGGACTCGGGGTCCCACATTTGGGGCGATACTTCGAGGCAGCATAATTACGCTACAGGACAGAGTGGTACAAATTGGAATTGGAAAAGCACTGGTGCTTTATTGACCACACTATCACAGGCATACATATTTGGAAGGTTCCCTGGCTCTCCAAACGGCATCGCCCGCTTGGGATATACATCTCCCTGGTCTTGAGGTACACCATGGGGGTATAGGACAGAGTGCAGGAGAAGTGTGGACTCTCGACCGCTATGTCACCCCTGACCCCCTTCATAGGCAACCCTGATTTTCCCCCTGCTAGCAAAGGGAATGGATACTTGAAATGGCAAGAGGCCAACTGCAAAATAATAGGGGACCTTTTCGATGAGCAGGGTGTCATAGTCTTCCTCCAACGGGTGTCAGGCTTCGAGATCTCCAAAGACGCGTGTTGGCAATACCTGGCCCTGTGCCACTGGGTCACCCAACCCCAGGTACACCTCCATGCAAGTCACCCCCTCACTAAATTCGGGCTCTGGTTCATCACCCATAACTCAGACAAATTTCTACTGTCAGACATCTACAACTTTCTGAACAAGGCTAAAAATAACACTAATCCCCGGTGCAGTTAAGGTGGGAATCAGAATTGGAGCAGGAATTTCCCCCAAAGGAATGGTGGGACATTATTCATAGGGCCAGAGCCTCCTCCTCTAGCCCTGCTGGTAAGGAAATGTTTTTAAAGATAACGCATTTCTGGTATTATACCCTGGCCCAATTGCACGATGGAAACCAAGTGGGGATGATCTCTGTCGGTGCAGATGCGGACAGCCTGGCACACTAACTCACATCCTCTGGCAGTGCCCTAAGATACAGACCTTTTGGGATTCCATCTTACCAGACATTGATAACATCCACCACACCAAAATACCTAGATTTCTCAGCTATATCCTATTGGGACTCCCCAATCCCCTTACGTATCCCCTTAATTCTTTCTGGGGTAGAGCGATCACCCTAGCATTAGGCGCCGCCAAGCTAGTGTTATTGTCTAGGTGGGGAACAGAGGAAATCCCAACAAAATTGGACTGGCTACATAGGGTCTGGGAAGTGGTGGGCATGGAGAAAATCACAGCTGGGCTCTCCCAAACACTACCCAGATTTGACAAGACATGGGGATACCCTTTGGGCGACAGTGCAGTTTACAAGTGCTTAATACAATACAATACAATACTGTTACATACTTCTCTTCCAAATTTTTCGAACTCACATGCCCAAGATACCTGCGGGTCCTCAGCCTCCCTACTGCGACTCCCACCAGAGAGGAACACACCCACGAGGATGGGGTGGTCCCCCCACTGGCTAGAGGCTCTCAGACTCGAGATATAGACTGTACGTAGGCCTCTGACTATCTTCTTCCCGATTTCTTTGATTTTCTTCTCTCTGTTTTCTACAGTATATTCATACCTCTCCTTACTCCTCACCGGCCAATGGTTGTAGGTGGTGGTTTTGTTTAACTTTGACATCTAAAACTAAATAAAAACTATAAACATGCCGCAAATGCTCATAACTCTTCTCGGAACAAGATATGGGTGAGATCTCTTCTGGGTAGCACAGCAGAGCTCAGAATAGTTCTCCAGACTCGACAAGAGATTGTGGTGGCAAGAACTGTTGCAGGGATTCTGCTTATGCACAGAACTATGCACAGGAAACCAGGACCTCAGTGAATTGTGGTGTACCAAAAACTCACCTCAGAACCCAGAACCCCTTATCCGACCAGCATCAGTGTCCCATTCGTTATCCGAGTTTTATCTCGGCGGTCCCAATGTATAGACAACCCAGAACAAGCAACTTAGAGTATTCTCAGGAATGGTGGGAATCAGAAATACCTGTTCGTAATTATTCTCATATCAGTCCACAACAGAATAAACAGAGACACAGTAAAGTTTAAAGAGTTTATTTTATAAACCTCGTGTCCTAAGATGCAGTACTTTGGCTAACATAAGCAGACAAATGATTAAGATCAAAACCATCAGCATAGTTACAATACCATAGAAAATGAAAGGAGTAATCGTACTAAAATGACAGTGGATATCAGCCACCTTCCTTTCACTAACAAACTAATATTATTATTATTAGACTACTAGAAGGTCTCTAGGCTTGACTGGGGAACCCCATACCGTAAAGATCAGCTCAGTGAGATCACATCACAGGATCAGCTAGACTCTGCTCCTGGAAAAGCTCTTCTTCCGAATGTAATGAAAAACATGCAACCCTGCAATATTAAAAGCACCCGACTTTCAGGTATTCGCAGCTGCGTGTGTGTTATGGCTAAATAGTGGGCCGATCAACCTGAACCCAACAACATGCACCGTCTAGCGACCCAGACTGTTTCTTTACCCAATGTACAGACCAAGGTCGCTGCTCACTGTTGGCGATGTGAACAACAGACAGTTCCCATGTGAAGCAAAGTCGAGTAAGCATTTCTCACTTAATAACATGTGACTACAGTGTCGTGTGCAAAAGCAGCAAAAGCGGCAAGATGGTTTTCTAACATCTAACGTGGTTGTGCTAACTTAGCATTGTACGTATATAGATAGCAATCTTCACTACATCCCCCCCTGATCGGACCACTAACCAGTAGGGGCGCACTTGCAAGAACGCAGAGTTCAAGTTTGATAGAACGGAACCAAGGGCATGAACTGTAAGTCCATATAAGGTAAGTGAAAAAGTTCGAAGAGAAAAAGGCAAAAGAAAAAAAAATTGAGGAAAGAAAAAAACATTTAAAGGACAAAAAAAAAAACATCATTGAAGGAGGTATGACGAAAAGAAGGTGCAAAAACATCAGTCCATCAATGTATAAGCACAATAAGTTGCAACAGCTTCCAAGAGGAAATCATTGGAGCGTTCCGCAAAATTATCTGCCATCCAATTCAGCAAGGGGAAGGAACACACATGTTCCTCGACAACCGGAGCCTCTAGCACCATTCGAGGACAACTGTTGTGTTCTTCAAGATAACTTCTCGCTAAGAAGTCAGCCGCAGCCGTTCCGATGTCCCAATTCCCAAGGACTTCATGTGCTGCTCCACAGGCCATAATCCTGACGCCAGAACAGTATAACTCATGAGCCACCAAGGGTCTCATTAGTCGATCATAATCCGGGGCAGGAGACACCGAGTTCGGCAGGCACAAATCCAGAGCCCATTGGAATGGACAATCTAGGCAATGAAAGACAGGCTGCACACAAGTAAAGTAGGGAAACCGGAAGGACAATCCATAGGCTATGCTTAAAGTTGCCAGTGGTAAAGTGCCATAGTATTCAAGCATCCGGTTACGAAGATGGAGCAGCCGGGACCTGCTGTCGTGTGACGCAACTTGTGCATCCATAGCGTAGTACGCCGATCAACAAAAGCACCTCAGCTACGAGGGCGAGAAGCAAAGGGAGACCTCCGAAGACGCTGGAAAAAATAGAATGAAAAAATGCCGGGATCACACCAAAAATAGCTTGAAAGGAGGTCACGAGGCCGGAGCCCACAATTTTAAAAAAATGAGCCAGGCCACTTGTTGACGAGGCATTAAAGATAGTCTGAATCAGGGCCCCAAAATGAAGTGGGAGATCAGTATTCAAAAGCGTGTTTGCTACGTGAAGGACAAATGTTTCCTGGGATGAAGTCAACGCGACTTCTTTTTGAGACAATAGAGCCCTTATTCTGCTCATCTTATTGAACTCTGCTTTCAAGGTTGGTATGGAAGGCCAGATGGATACATCAAGCCGTCCATGCGGGGGTGGGAAAAGGACGTTATTACAGCAAACTACCCTTTGTGATACAGTCACTATGTAGGGAATTCCCACTAACATCCCACAGCAAGCTTCATTATTCAACAGCAAATAACTACCATTAGCAAGCAGCGTAAAAGACGGTGTTATTACTGGCACAGGGATCCCTTTCAAGACGCAACCTAAATTAGGAGCGTGCACATTACATGCACCATGCAATTGGATGTGCCTACACACTACAGAGTGATCCGGAGTAGAAGTGCACTCTTCACCTTTTAAATAAACCTCTTTTCCTTCCCTCACGCATCTATACGTGAAAGGGAGTGACCAAACTTCGTGCAGGAAGGCAGAACCAAGTTCTTCATATCTGCCTAGCGCATAATGTTTCATGCACGAACTGAACTTAAACAGGGGGAATGGTAACGTGATCAACCCGTGGATAAGCCACACAGCCGAGTTTAATTCGGCAACAGAGAAAGGTAAAGGTTCCAACTTTTCAATGTGCAGCAATGAGTATGTTGCATCTTTCATGGACATGAACTGTTGTTTCGCAGTTAAATTAAAAGGGAGGAACAAAGATGAAGTATTCATGTAATCCCAAGGGACTTTCCCAGCCTTTAACGTTTGCAATGTCCATGCAAACTGCATAATGGAACGCAATTGATTCTGACCACGATACAAAACAGACAAATCATCCTGCACAATGTCTACCACAGATGACACAATATTATCTAAGGTATAAATTCTGGAAGACAGGGTGTTAATGCTATTCTATTACAGCCAATACCTTTTCCATATTGGCTTGGTCAATAGCTCGTAATCTGGATGCAGCTTCAATCTGTGACAGCTTCCAAACTTCGTTGTAAATAGCATATACCCATCTTTTGGACCTGCCAACCGCAGGACCCTTAACAAAATCATTCAAATCTATTTTGTCGTTTATCGTGATCAGTGAAGTTTAACAGACGCTAAGGTGGAATGTTGCAGCCAAGATTGGCATAACTTCCCTACTGAGTAGGTCGTTACAGTGTGAGAGGACTCAAATCGGGGGTCTACACGAACTTGTGTATACCCCGGTGCCAAATCCAGAAACCTATATTGACAGGAATCCGAACTCGTTTGCCACACCAACCACCCTTCCGGATTCAATTCAGAAATTTTGAAGGACGTGTTGGAAATGTATGACTGCAACGTAGCAAGGGACAGATCCGTATGATTACCCCAATTAGGATAAGCACCCAGACCCGGAACGGAGGGTGAATTACATTTTTTAGAAGTAGCCAATCCAAAACAGGTGGTCTGAAAAATTGACGAATTTAAAAATAACGTGGTTTGGGATGAGGCAGGCACGATGCAAAGCTTCTGTTCCCTGTACCTGCCACGGTTTAGAACCCCAAACTGATTTAAGATCGATAGTAGCTTTCCACAGATCATATCCTTCAATTGCCAACTTGTCCATAAAGGACTTGGAATACAACAATTTGGTGTGTGTCAGTTTAACTTTAGAAGCAGACTCAGCCGCAACCCTAAAATAAAAGGAGGCCGGATTTGACACACTGAAATCCGAAAAATATGTGAATTTGTCCACTAACGTGGTGGAGCTGCCTAGCCTAGGGGCGGGACAGTGTTCCCATTGTGTATAATTTTCAAAATTTCTAAACGTATTTGCTTTGTGTAGGAAATGCGTGCCATAATGTTGATAGCAGAATTGCTCATCATAATTAGCAGTATCTAAATACAAATCCTCAGCATCAAATGCAGCATAGTATTTCAAATCAGAAAACAGTGCTTCTATGGCTTGTACATCCCAATCATCTGAGTGTATGTTCTGTTTGACTACATCACCCATAGAAACACAAAATACATTTGGCACATTAATTACTTCAGTGGGGCCATGAATTTGAAATTTCACAGCATCCCAAGCGATCCCATCAAGTACAGGCCGGGCAGTAATGTTCACAAATGTCTGGTCCCTTTTCATGATATGTGATGAGGAGTGGGGGGCCAAAGTTCAATCAATTTGTCGAATTGTAGATCGTTCTCTCAGGTAGTGTCCATTGATAAGTTTAAAAAACACTACCACAAAGCCAACGGACATAAACAAAAAAATACATATGAGCACCAGCCAAATGTAAGTCCAGGGGGGAATTAAATAATGTCTTTTGAACCAGGCCACAAAAATCGAAACTTTGGACGGGGCAACGGAAGTTATTGAGTTAGTGTCAAAAGAGTATCGGGACTGGGTAACTGTGGTGGATTGTAAAACAGGCAATGGAACATCCGCAGGATAAGCATACTCGTTATCTTCAGGTAGACCACCAGTTGTCGGTGGCAATAAAGGACCAGTAACTGAATGCATCTCGACGGCAACATCAGGCAAGGTGTTAGAAGCTGGGGCCACAACAGAATTTCTCAGCATCGAAGGGCAAGAAACCGCTGGTGTCATACTAAGAAGAATCGGCCACTCGCTGTAGCTTGACATTGTCAATAGAGATGTACCTGTTATCCTTGTGACCAGGAAGTGGAGGTAAAATGACTGTACGTGTACCCTGTACTCCAAGCACCGGAACTTGTGCACGATAAGAGGGGCCAAACTCCTTCTTGTTCTCCACCTTCTCACGGGCCAGATCACCAACTCGAGGTAGCCAGCCGACTACCGGAATCTGAAGCGCAGCATCAGATGTAGAGGGTACGTGCTCCTTTGCTAGACTGTCTCTGGCTTCTTGAAGATTCTGCAATACAGCACAGTGATCATCTACGTCAAAGGGTGCGGCCGACGCCGCCATGTCTAGACCATCAAGGTCCGGGACAAACATTCGTATGCCAAAGAGCATCATGTATGGGGTCCGCCCACCCAGAGACCTTCTAGGGAGATTATTAAGTGCACGTTGCACGTCATATAAGTGGGCTAGCCAGTTCCGGCCAGTACCTAAAACCCTGGCTGTCAAAGATTGCTTTAAGTCATGGTTCATCCGCTCCACTACACTATTACCCTCAGATCGGTATGGAGACGAAAATTTGACTTGGACCCCCAAATTTCTCATGGCTTCTTTGTACGCCTTAGAGGTGAATGCAGGGCCCTGATCAGAATGAAAGGTACCACATGCAAAACTTCCAACAAAGACACGCAAATCTTTGATGACAGTACAGGCATCAGCACTCCTTTGTGGCCACACCCACAAAAAACGTGTGCACGAATCCACTGCAACCAAGATGTATTTGTACGCAGTATCAGAGGTAAATGGACCGCAATGATCTAAGTAAACACAACCCAGTGGTTTATTAGATATGTACAACTGAGTTTGTGGTGGGCGCACCGCAGTTGAAGGTTTTATCTGCTGGCAAATGTCACAATTAAGAACATAAGCACGAGCTTGTTTATATAAACCGCACCACCAGTAACGTTGTTGTAACAGAGATACAGTAGCTGCAACGCCGGCATGCGCGGACGCCATGCCCTCGTGAGCTGCTAATTTCAAAGATGGTCTGCAGTCCGCGTTGGGAATCAATCTGTCTCCAACGTCGTTAATCCTCACTAATGGAACGTTATCAGGACTTAAGCGATAATGGTAACGAGAAGCGAAACCTCTTGGATATTTTGTTCCCTTCTCTGTAGCAGCAATAGCTGCCAAGATGTCATCATCGATCTTACTTTTGGATCTGTAACTGCTGCTACTAAGTATGTCGCCACTGCTGTGTTTGCTGCCTCGTCAGCCAGGCTGTTGCCGACAGCATGGGCACCAACTCGTTGGTGACCAAGAGTGTGAATAACATTCACGAGAGGCAGATGTTCTTTAAGTTCCGCCACTCTAACCCAAAGCGTTTTATGCTTAATCGTGCTACCTTTGGAATCATGGTAGTCATTTTGAGACCAAAAATGTAGATTGTCGTTGTAAGATTGAACACAATAAAATGAGTCACTCACTATAAGAGTAGTGACCCGTGGATCAGCAAACTCCAGTGCAAGCACCAGAGCACGAAGCTCTGCCAACTGAGCGGTACAATCACCCAATGACTGCGTATGCACTATATCGGACTGGAATTCACCATTTACGAAAGTACCGACTACAATTGCGCAGGCCGCTGAATAGGCATGCTTCGATCCAGTTGCCGGTTGCGCAGACCCGTCAGTGTAAATGACACAATGGTAATCCTCGAGCGGGCGCAAAGACAGAGGAGCTGGATGAACGAATTCATACTGCAAAAACTCCTGAGTCTGAAGTGCCGCGTCAAAGATATATGTGACGTCAGGCGATGTCAAGGAAGTGGCCAATTGTATCCACCTTGGATGCAAAGCTTTAGAATTTGGTACACTTGCTTTTGTCACCGCCTCAAGGGCAGGATATGGTGTTACCACCAACATGCGTTTACCTTGCGATAGCGCTCGTTCTTTCAGAATCGCCATCTGTACTGCTGTCAGAACTTTCTCGACAGCGGAAAATCGCAGTTCAGCTGAAGTGTACAAGTGCGATTTGTAGGCAATGGGGACGGTGTCGCCCTCATTGAACGTTAAGTATGTGAAACCCACTGCGCCTGGCACAATTCTTATGACCAGGTTAGTGTGGTTATCACGTGTCAGTAAGTATTTTGAGGCAAGAAGATCAGCTTGCAAGGATTGCAATATAGCTGAATGCTCTGGCAGCCAACATGATTTGGAAAAAGTAGGTTGTACCAAGGCATAAAGCGGCTTGATACGCTGGGCATAATCAGGAATGTACGTTCGACCGAAATTCAGAAAACCCAGCATAGATTGTAATTTCTTCAGTGTCGTGGGAGCACGTAGGCATGCGCATTTCTCTAGGAAGTGTGGAGCCAATCCTCGACCTTCATTGTTGAGTTCGTATCCCAAGAACAACACTGTATATTCCGCAATGTGAGACTTCGCAAAGTTGAATTTGTCACCGAAGTCTGCAAACAAAACAATAATGCGATCAACGCGACGGAGATGCGGTTCCAACTCGTCATCTGTGAGATAAATATCATCCACATACGAGTACGCATCATGGTCTATGCTCTCTAACAGAGAGACCACGCGAGCGGCGAAGACTCCAGGGCTGTTTTTATAGCCCATTGGTAATCTTTTGAAATGTTTTTGTTTGCCACCCGAGGTAAATGCTGTCCACTCACTACTAAGAGAGGACAGGTTATGGCTGTAAAAGCCATTGGAAATGTCAAGTGTGGTTTTAAACCGTTTTCTCACAAGACTATTGACGAGAGCCGAACTGTGGGTATTTTGTACTGCGTATGTCCGGCAATTAGAGTTTAAATGCCGGTAATCCAAAACCAGGCGTTACGACCCGTCAGGTTTCGTCACAGTGAATAAAGGGTTATTCATAGGTGACACACATGTTTCAATTACACCTTGATATTCCAATTGTTCAAGGATAGCCGCGACGTGAGGTCTTGCTTCGCGACGCATGGGATATTGGGGTTGTGGCTGGGGGGTGGACCGCAATGGAATTTCATGGCTGGGGACAATTTATCCCAGCCTACCTGATTACGATACAGCGCAGGTGCTAGCACCAGAGCCCACTCCTCGGCGAACTTTTTAGCTTGGTCCTTTGGCACTGTGTGCGCAAAGGACGGGAGGATCACCTCCTCCCCTCTAGGAGCATCTAAAACGAAAGCCGGGGGCCAATCTACCTCTGCCAATAGAATATCATATGAAGTGGTCAGATGATCCCCAAAAATCCCTTTAATCGTGCGTTGTATGTCACCTTCAATTAAAAGGACTATGTTATATAGTCTGTCAGGGGGAGCCACTCTAGCGTCAGCAGTTTCTACAGTTATGAACGTATCAGTTGCTGTCGCCACCAGATATGGACGCAGTGCTTGTCGTACTACTGTAACTTCCGCCGCGCTGTCGAGCAGCGTTAGTCCCCATGTCAATTTTCTGAAGCTGCATCCGCACCATCTGTGGCATACCTCGCTGTTAGCGCAGCAACTTTTTTCTTCTGAAACAGGGGTCGTTGACGTGCAGACTCGTCCTGCTTGCCTTTGCCGTCAGTCTGGCGGGGTTGCTCACGACTTTGGGCACCCCTTCCTTTCCCACAGTCTCCGCCACCGGATTGTGAAGCCAATGTTTCCTGTGAAGAACGAGGAGAGCGTTGTTCAGAAACCTGAAATCTATCAGGTGACTTAATACGAGATCGATCGCGCAAATCATATGTGCGTTTGCTGGACGACTGCACGGGCGAGGCAGGACGAGACCCCTGTTTCTGTTGCTGCTTCCCCTGTTTCTTTGCTCGCCAACTTTGTTTAGGAAAATTGGGGCGTTCGTCTTTAGTCGACGAGCTCACCTTAGTTTGCCGTACTATATCAGGAATTATCACGGCGGGTTTGACGCCCAAAGCACTACGGCCCACAGTCCTGTAGGCTTTCATAATTATTTTAGCGAACTCTTTGGGCTTGTCGAGTTCATCCACGAGGTCCAGCATATTAGCTACCTGGAACTGCATGGCATTGCCTTTGAGGTTGCCCATTACCATGGAAGCCACCACAACAAACGTACCGACAAGCCTCATTCCCAATTCAACAGCAGCCTCCGCACCGTGATTCTCTTGAACACGTTTAATCACGGAGGGTAGTACAGACATAGACGGAGTGCCATAGCACTTCGAGTAGGTCGCAGCAAAGACCTTGCCACAGTTTGTGCAATCGGCCATATCTGGGACCAGATCTTTTGGCAAACTAATGGTGAGTATCCTGTGTTTCTCCACAGGAGTGGTATGCGGAAAAACCGCCTCCAGTTTGTCAAATTTCTCAGCAAGCCAATAAGGAAATTCATCCTTACTTTGGGGGCGGTTGCCAACCACCGAATTAACCATAATAGGACTAATAACCACCGCGTGGTGGTCCGTTGTATGTCCCGCAACAGCAGGTGCCCCCACCTGCACATTGCGTGACACGTACTGCACCAAAGCCCTATGTACCGTAATAAGGGCAGTGTGGAGCACATGCAACTCAGCCACCGCCACCACGTGATAGCGGCGATGAGGCGTAAATCCGGCTAGCACCGGCCATGTGGCCCCTGCAATAGACAACGGGCCCATTCTCGCCGGTGCAACCGCATGGGGAAGGGCGCCATTAAACCAAATTGTATGCTGCCAAGCAGAGATTGGAATTTCTTGTGTCCTATACGGGGTATAGACCGCAGGTAGCTGTGTGGCAGTATAGGTGTGAAACGTATCATTGTCTTCCACTGCCGTAAAAGTCACCCAAGAGTAAAACAACTCATACGGTTAAGACACATCAGCGCTCACCACAAAAATAACAGCCATCCCATCATCCGGCACCCCATACTGCATCAAATGATGGCGTAGAGGTGCACGGCTGTGCGCGGCTATGTCAACCGCCATTAGGACACACTAGTATCAACGATATCAACAGTAGCACTGGGGTTCAGTAAAAATAACCTTTTTAATGATCAAGCTTGAATGAACCTATAAGTAGAAACACAGGTAGGTTAAACCGTCACTCCCGTTAACCGGAAACCAGAGTGAGGGTGTTGTGGACTAATATTAGCACTACTAAGGCGTTTCAAATCAATAGACCAAACGTTAGGTGCACCATGTTGCAGGGATTCTGCTTATGCACAGAACTATGCACAGGAAACCAGGACCTCAGTGAATTGTGGTGTACCAAAAACTCGCCTCAGAACCCAGAACCCCTTATCCGACCAGCATCAGTGTCCCATTCGTTATCCGAGTTTTATCTCGGCGGTCCCAATGTATAGACAACCCAGAACAAGCGACTTAGAGTATTCTCAGGAATGGTGGGAATCAGAAATACCTGTTCATAATTATTCTCATATCAGTCCACAACAGAATAGACAGAGACACGGTAAAGTTTAAAGAGTTTATTTTATAAACCTCGTGTCCTAAGATGCAGTACTTTGGCTAACATAAGCAGACAAATGATTAAGATCAAAACCATCAGCATAGTTACAATACCATAGAAAATGAAAGGAGTAATCATACTAAAATGACAGTGGATATCAGCCACCTTCCTTTCACTAACAAACTAATATTATTATTATTAGACTAATAGAAGGTCTCTAGGCTTGACTGGGGAACCCCATACCGTAAAGATCAGCTCAGTGAGATCACATCACAGGATCAGCTAGACTCTGCTCCTGGGAAAGCTCTTCTTCTGAATGTAATGAAAAACATGCAACCCTGCAATATTAAAAGCACCCGACTTTCAGGTATTCGCAGCTGCGTGTGTGTTATGGCTAAATAGTGGACTGATCAACCTGAACCGAACAACATGCCCCGTCTAGCGACCCAGACTGTTTCTTTACACAATGTACAGACCAAGGTCGCTGCTCACTGTTGGCGATGTGAACAACAGACAGTTCCCATGTGAAGCAAAGTCAAGTAAGCATTTCTCACTTAGTAACATGTGACTACAGTGTCGTGTGCAAAACCAGCAAAAGCGGCAAGATGGTTTTCTAACATCTAACGCGGTTGTGCTAACTTAGCATTGTACGTATATAGATAGCAATCCTCACTACAGAACAACTTCTAAATATATACAAGTTGAAACTCCAGATCAGTGGTTTAGCCCTCTTGACAGAATTTATGATTTGGACATACAAATTGAGAGCAACATACAGTGTACTATTATAGTAATATTCTGGCAGAATTTGACTATTGAATGCACTATTCTCTTGGCTGAGATTGATAGGCCACCAGAGTTTGTTCAAAATGAGGGAGGATATAATAATGCCTTATTTTTCTGTTCTGGTTTCGGAAGAGGTGAAAGCAGTATATGCTGCTGAATGGGCTCTTGCGTAGGCCCCAGCTTTCTACTGTATCAAGCAGACTGGGATACAGACTCACCTAATCATGATATACCTATATGGTCCAGCCCTCAGGTGCAAGCACGGTATCCTATTAAACATGAAACTAAACAACCAGTCATGGAGATTCCATCACAATTAGAGTATGAAGGTGTGATTTAGCCTTGTGTCTCCCCTAGGAATAATCCAGTATTTCCAGTGCCTAAACCTGATGATTCTTATCATACAGTCTTGGGCTATCAACATTTAAACAGTCACACACAGACTTTGCTGTAGAAAATTCCCACAGCACAGGCTTAATAAATAACATCGTTCCTAAAAAATACAAGACTATATTGGACATTTTCAATAGTTTTTTCTGTCAAAATGTGGCACCCAAAAGCCGGAACTTGACCTCTTTCTCCGCAGTGGGAGCACAACAATGGTTCTGTGGACTCCCACAGGACTATAAGAACAGTCCAGGCCTGTTTGGTGCCTGAGTGATATCAATTTGATAAGAAATTGACTCAGAAGTATCATCTTATGTTGATGACATTTACATCACAGATGATGATTTAAGTACACTTTTGGCAGAGTAGATCAAATATTCTGGGATTTGTTGACTATGGCTATACGTTAGATTTTTCAAAAATCAAATTTGCCTTCCTCAGTGTCCTATTTTTAGGATATGAGATATCCAATGAAGGTAAAAGTGTGATACCACATTTGTTACAGAAATGTGCTCCATTGCAACCACCAAATATATTTAAAAAGCTTCAATCGCTTTTGGGATTTCTGAATTTTGGAAAAGCATATATACCAGATAATGCACAATGGGTTAGACTGCTGTATGATTTTATTTGTCCTGAATTTTCTGATAAAAATTGGACTGCTGAGCATACTTGTATTCTCCACAATTTACTGCCAGACATGCTTGAATCTAAATACTGGCATTCACAGGTTAACTCTACTAATTTAGTGATCCATATTATTTTGGGTTCCAGGGGTGTAGGAGAGTAGGATCTGCTTCTTATAGTTACCCCCACTTTTTGCTGATGTTTCACTGTTTTTCGACTTAGTCTTACTGGGATCTTGCTAATCAGGACCTCAGTCTATCTGCTTTCTCTCTAAATTGATTGCATGTACCTTAGGTACACTCCAGATTAGATTCTTGGGTACCCTTATAAGTCACTAGTATATGGTATACTATATACACAGGGCATAGGTACCCCAGAGGCCTCTCAGGGGCTGCATCATGTTTTATGCCACCCCTGGGAAACCATTCAAAATGACACCACAGGTCTGCTACAGCAGCCTGTGTACGGTGGTGCATGTACCCCCTACTTAGATATAGGTTCACTATATCTATCCATATCACTGCACATATAAACCTATCAGTCACCCCTATGGCAGGCCTTATCAATCCTGAAGGCAGGGTGCTGGGTTTTATTTGAGAGGGTGCCCATGCATGAGCTGAGCCCCTCTGCAGCCTTCGGAACCTCTATTCCGGGGTTGTTTGCGATGCAGCCATACCATATACAGTCAAGTTCAAGTTAAAAAATAAAGTTTATTTAGACCATTTGGACTTTAAACCACAACTCATACATTATCATTTTAAAATCAACACATTACAAAGTCGTATTCTTAAGCATTAAAAATCATAAAATCCTTAAAACTTAATTTCTAACAATTTAAAAACAGATAACTTCATTTAAAATTACAAAGCACTTAGCTACTCTTAAGCCTCTTATGAGGCAGGGAACTTATATACACCCTGCATATATTTCCCAATAGCTATCACAATATCTAAATTTTCCATATCAGCAAGAAGCTCTCATGCTTGTGAACGCGCCCTTACATCATATTTTAAAAATATCGGAGGAAGGAATAATTTACATAAATTAAAAAATCTTCGACAGTCCAATAAAATGTGTAAAATTTTACATTTCAACCCTATCTTACACATACAATTGCCATCAGGTTGCATTCCCATCAGGTTGCATTCCATATATACTTAAGTGCATTATAACTTCGCTGTAAATGCTAACTTTAAAACAGCTGCATGGAAACATGTCGTGTTTGGAGTCAAACACCTTGGAATCATACCTCCACACCAGTAAGTAGTGTGGGAGGTATGATTCCACCCTACTAGAGGGAGAAATATGACAGCACCGGTACACCCGGTACCAGCTTTGCAAACTCTGGCATCAAAAAATGGATGCTGCCAGCCACAGACACGAGTCTGCCCTCCTGCTGGTGAGCCAAGCTCCAACAGGGGAAGGCTTGACAATAGGCTTCCTGACACAGGGAGATGTCACCACCTCCCAGGCAGGCTTTAATGTATTGGGGCTGGGTGGGTGCACTCTGAGACTGCTTTGATGTCTGCACTGGGGGCACATTTGGTGTCCCTGTGCATAGTCCTGCTCAAACTGGCTGCAGGAGCCATTTGCTCCTGCTCTGGCGCGATACTGGACAGAGGACCTGGATGTAACCACCCCTCTGTCTTGACCCTCCCATAGGTGGATTCCCAGAGTTTGTCCCACCCCTCCCTTGGGTATAAAGTAGGAACCCCTGACTACAGGACTTTAGATTTACCTGGACGAAACTCTGCTGCAGAAACCAAGTACTTCAACTATCTACACTACGCTGGATGACCGAAGTATCTCCCTTGGAGTAAAGGAGTTACTCCCCTGCAAGGCTGGCACCTAAAACGCATATGACCGGTTTGCATCTACGCAGCTCCTGATGGACTCCAAATATTTTGCAACACAGGAGGTTGGTTCCTAAGCTTCCCCGAGGCCAACCAGTGCTCTCAGCAAACCTGAGATCCGCAGCCCTCGTGGGGACCGTGTAACCCGAACCAATGGACACCGTGCACATTTGCAGCAGCATATGTTTTTTGGTGATCCCTGAGGCTGTCCTTTGGGCTACTTGTAGTCCAGACCCCAAGCAGTGATTCCACTGAAGATTACTGGCCTACACTCCACGAGTGTTCCGTGGGATGGTAATTTGTGATTCCTCTTGAGGTCCCTTTGCGATCCCTGGTCCGTCAACCTGAGAGGCCCTGAGAAGGGAACTGTAACTTTAAGTGGGCTTACCTGGTTGCTCTAGACGTGCCCTGACTCTCCATCGCTTGGGGAGTCCCAGGACCTTGCTGGTCCACACCGAAGCATCTTTTCTCTGACAGCGTTGGTTGCAGTTGCTAAGGCTTGTTGATCTCCAATCCGGACACTGACCCTCAGCACTCAACATCCTTCGTGGGACAATTCGCCTGCAGACTCTGGTTGTTGTCGACGTCTCCTGGTCCCCGTGGCTGCAGAGTCAAGCTTCACTTCATCGCACCTGAAAGACCCGATATCGGTGGGTATTCGTCTATCATGCCCCTGGTCTCTGGCAAGTGACCCAGACTCTGTCCCCTCTGCTTTGAGGTTCTTCTCATCTCCGATCCTGACTTGGATCACACCGGAAACTTCTCCTCTTCCCGGCAGCAGCACTTTGCAGCATCATGCCTTTGAAAACGACGAAGATTCCCAACCCCGGAACCTCTATTCCGGGGTTGTTTGCGATGCAGCCATACCATATATAGTCAAGTTCAAGTTCAAAAATAAAGTTTATTTAGACCATTTGGTCTTTAAACCACAACTCGTACATTATCATTTTAAAGTCTACACATTACAAAGTCGTATTCTTAAGCATTAAAAATCATAAAATCCTTAAAACTTAATTTCTAACAATTTTAAAACAGATCATTTCATTTAAAATTACAAAGCAATTAGCTACTCTTAAGCCTCTAATGAGGCAGGGAACTTATATACGCCCTGCATATATTTCCCAATAGCTATCGCAATATCTAAATTTTCCATATCAGCAAGAAGCTCCCATGCTTGTGAACGCGCCCTTACATCATATTTTAAAAATATCGGAGGAAGGAATAATTTACGTAAATTTAAAAATCTTTGACAGTCCAATAAAATGTGTAAAATGTTACATTTCAACCCTATCTTACACATACAATTGCCATCAGGTTGCATTCCCATCAGGTTGCATTCCATATATACTTAAGTGCTTTATAACTTCGCTGTAAATGCTAACTTTAAAACGGCTGCATGGAAACATGTCGTGTTTGGTGTCAAACACCTTGGAATCATACCTTCACACCAGTAACTGGTGTGGGAGGGATGATTCCACTCTACTAGAGGGAGAAATATGACAGCACCGGTACACCCGGTACCAGCTTTGCAAACTCTGGCATCATAAAATGGATGCTGCTAGCCACAGACACGAGTCTGCCCTCCTGCTGCTGAGACAGGCTCGAGCAGAGGAAGGCTTGACAATAGGCTTCCTGTCACAGGGAGATGTCACCACCTCCCAGGCAGGCTTTAATGTATTGGGGCTGGGTGGGTGCACTCTGAGAGTGCTTTGATGTCTGCACTGGGGGCACATTTGGTGTCCCTGTGCATAGTCCAGCTCAAACCGGTTGCAGGAGCCATTTGCTCCTGCTCTGGCGCGAAACTGGACAAAGGACATGGATGTAGCCACCCCTCTGTCCTGACCCTCCCATAGAAGGATTCCCAGAGTTTGTCCCACCCCTCCCTTGGGTATAAAGTAGACACCCCTGTCTACAGGACTTTAGATTTACCTGGACAAAACTCTACTACAGAAACCAAGTACTTCAACTATCTACACTACGCTGGATGACCGAAGAATCTCCCTTGGAGTAAAGGAGTTACTCCCCTGCAAGGTAAGCACCTAAAACGCATATGACCGGTTTGCATCTACGTAGCTCCTGACGGACTCCAAATATTTTGCAACACAGGAGGTTGGTTCCTAAGCTTCCCCGAGGCCAACCAGTGCTCTCAGCAAACCTGAGATCCGCAGACCTCGTGAGGACCGTGCAACCCGAATCAATGGACACCGTGCACATTTGCAGCAGCATATGTTTTTTGGTGATCCCTGAGGCTGTCCTTTGGGCTACTTGTAGTCCAGACCCCGAGCAGTGATTCCACCAAAGATTACTGGCCAACACTCCACGAGTGTTCCGTGGAATGGTATTTTGTGATTCCTCTCGAGGTCCCTTTGCGATCCCTGGTCTGTCGACCTGTGGGTCCCTGAGAAGGGAACCGTAACTTTAAGTGGGCTTACCTGGTTGCTCCAGACGTGCCCTGACTCTCCGTCGCTTGGGGAGTTCCCAGGACCTTGCTGGTCCACACCGAAGCATCTTTTCTCTGACCGCGTGGGTTGCAGTTGCCAAGGCTTGTTGGTCTCCAATCCGGACACTGACTCCCAGCACTCGACATCCTTCGTGGGACAGCTCGCCTGCAGACTCTGTTTGTCGTTGACGTCTTCTGGTCCCTATGGCTGCAGAGTCAAGCGTCACCTCATCGCACCTGAAACACCCGACATCGGTGGGCATTTGTCTATCGTACCCCTGGTCGCTGGCAAGTGACCCAGACTCTGTCCCCTCTGCTTTCAGGTACTTCTCAGCTCTGATCCAGGCTTGGATCACACTGGACACTTCTCCTCATCCCGACAGCAGCACTTTGCAGCATCACACCATTGAAAACGACGAAGATTCCCAAATCCATTTGACACCTATGCACCCGGCTTCCCTGGGTTAGGTAACACGAGTACTCCGGTGCTCACATGGGTGCTGGCCTTAGAACCTTCTAAGTTTGAAAGGGTTTGCTCAAAGTCCTCTCCTAAGTGTCCTTAATCTTTAAAATTCCAACCGCGTCTTTCCCATAGGATTGTATAAAGCTCGCGGCTGCATTCTCACATTGCACGCGTCCCCTGTGGGTCCCCTGTGTCACTACCTTGGGTGGTTCCGTGGGGTCCCAGCAATTCTACGTGCTCTAGGCACTGTGTCTAGTCAAGTCATGGTTCGTATACCCCTTTCTTAAAATATGATTTGGTCTCCCCCTGAGGTCCACTGTGTATTGTGCTATTTACTGTCGTTCTAGTACTGTAATATTGTGTGCCCTTGTTCTCTAATCTCACAAAGAGGTTAGTAGAGAGTGTTTAGTAATAAATACATATATTTTATATACATACCTTGTGTGGTTCTCCTTTCATTTGGTCATTCAGGAGGTTATAATCTGGTAAACCAAGCTGCTTTACATTCCTTCGAGACTAGGCCTGAGCTAAATTTCCGTTCCGCTCTCGGAAATTGCGATAATTTGACATTTTCGCGTTCCGCGGAGAGTGCGAAAATGTCAAAATTTCCGGATTCCGCAGCTTAGCGATAATTTGTTTCTTGCTCGCGCTGTAAAATAATACATTCTCGCGCGCGCGCGATCGCCGTTCCTGAATCCCCGCGTTCGCCGACAAGTTTTCCCGATCTGGTCTCGTTCTCCACGAGATGTTGGATTGCTGGTAGCCATTTGCGCTGTCTTGCGACAGTTCGCGCCCGCAGTAATGTCATTGGTCGCGCGATCACGTCTTTCTTCTCGCGATCATGCAGCGCGAGAAGAGTGAAAACAAGATGGCCGCGCCCGCGAGCAACCCCATGGGTAAGTTGGCGAGCCGCGACCACGCAGAAAATACCCCGAACAGGTAGGAAAAAAACTTCCGCATCTTCGCGATATTTCCGCTTGTTTGCGGAGATTTTGCACATTTTCGCAATAATTTGCGAAAGTCACTTTCGCAAATTCCGCCCACCCCTATTCGAGACTTAGCCTGAAGGCTGCTCTCCATAGCTAGCACTAGGATAGCTTTCAATAAAGGTTGTATATTACCTAATAATCAATAAGGGTCGTTTGGACTGGTGCAAGGTGCCCACTATAACTAGTGGATAGCATATATCAGGCCAACTTCTCACAAGTGGTTACACATGTTTTATTTAATGAAGAGGAAATTGTGCGGATTGTTTATAAATCACATTTATATTCCAATTCGGAAATGCGTCTTGCATCAACATAATTTGTTTGGACTGCAGTTCAGACAGCACTATTGAAGTAACATCCATTAGCGCAGAGGAAACATATAACGGTATTGTCTCTTGTTCTGGGCCTAGAGACCATCACCAAGGCCAGCGTACCAAATGCGAATGCCTTGAATCCGAGATGGATCCAGTGGGCATCTTCCTTGACAGCTACTGATACAGAATATATCATTGACTCTAATTTGAGAATACAGGAATATCTCCAGTATGAACAGGAATACCTCATGTCTAGTGAAATGTTGCCTCTAGATGAGTATGCTTTCATACTCTATGAGGGTTCAGCCCAGCTGACGGTTGGTACAAAGTACAAGTACTCAGCTGCTTGCAGTTAAGATTGTCATGAAGCATGTAGTTTTTCAGGCATGAAGATCATGTACAGAAACCTTAAGTAATTGTATCACTCAACTGGCTGAATCCAAAGCTTTTGTTCTGGCTTTGCAGAATACGGATTCAGAATTCCCCACACTTATAGTGTGTGATTCCTGTTACTACATCCAGGCTTTTAACGATAATTTACGGTATTGGCCCTTGAATGGATGCAGATTTTCTAAAGAAAATACTATTAAGCATAAGCTCCTTTGGGGGAAAGTGGCGACTCTGAAAGATGCTTTGCCACGGGCTCATGTGATTCACACATTGAATCATTAGTGTGTTGGTATACACTTTATAGAGAATTCATTGGCTGAGGAAGCTTTCAAAAGGTGGCTTTTCAGACTGTATTAATGGCTGTAATTACTCATTCACATACAAGAATAGATGATGACATTATGGATGTGATCAATTCCTCGGCTAGTGGCGAGCCCTTGTCTAAAGGATAGTCTGCAAAGGACTCCTATCTATTGAGTCTTCAAAATGTTCCCTGTGCCCACATTCCTGGGGTGGGTGATCAAGTGATATCCAACCAGGACCACAGGCTATAGTTAATAATAGCAGCTCATGAGGGTTTGGCATCTGCCCATGCTGGTGTAACGGTGCCAGGGTCTTTATCAGCAGACCAGAACATTTGTACTTTGCTGTAACATTTGTCAACAAATTAAAGGTCCCACTGTTGCACATCCTCTGCAGACACCGCTTTTAGTTTCAAATAAGCTGTTGATTTTTGTTTTCGATTTCTATGGGTGTGGAAACAGCGATCGACTGACGCACAAGCTGTTATTAAAGTTTTTCAGGTCTTTATTGGTACATATGCAGTGGTAGCATTCTACTCAGACCAGGGCCCGTCTTTCGCCTCTAAGGCATGCTGGGACACTATGGGCACCCTTGGTGTTGCTGTGCTTTATTCTGCTTCCATCATTCTAATGGCAATTCAATATTGGAACAGAAGAACCGTGACTTAAAACTATCCTTAACAGCTAGAGTATTAGGTTCAGGTCATAGTTGGTTCATCACCTGTATGGTGTGTAGAGGGCTCTAAATAATCTGCCTATATTAAGGTTGGGTGGTCGTACTACATATGAAGTATTGTTTGGGGTGCCAATGTGTGTACCAGATCTTGATAATTCTGGAGCGGTGGCAGAAGATGTGCCCTTTGACATCAATGAATATTTCAGTGTCTTACAGGAATTACAAGACTTTCGACATAAACACTCATTTTGAATTTCTAAAGAATTTGCCACTGGTGAAGTGAAGGTGCAACCATCGGTTTATGGCTGGATTTCTGTTGGGGATCTAGTCTGGGAGAAGTTGGCAGATATGAAAGATTTGTGCCCGAACTATGATGCATCAGCGCATATTTTTGCTGTCCAAGGTACTTGAACTATGATTTTGCCACTGCATGATGGTTGTAAACAAAAACATGTTTCTTTTAGTAAAGTTACACCATGTGGCCAGTTCGTAGTAGGCCACAAGGGTATCTGGGTAGCACCTTGTCACCTCTACATGCAATAAGTAGTCCTAATCTTTCTACTGCTCGGTTGGGTTCTTCAGATGCTGAACTTTCGATCATACAGATTAATGATCAAAACACTATTCTACTGCAGCTCCTTCCAATGAAGTTTTGTATAATCAACCTCCTTTGGAGGCGTCTACCAACTCTCCTTCACTTAATGAAGTTCCTGATTTTACTCGGACTGCCTCTGATTATTTTGTCAACATTGATGGTTTTTCTTCAGACTCTTTGCATTCCTCTTTGCGTGGTGTGCGTGAATTATTCCTTTGGCTGAAACAGACAAACCTTGTTCCTCCTTGGTCCTATGTTTGGATTTTTCTTTCACTACTTCTTCTTGTCCTTTGGATTGGATTTGTTACAGTTTTCTTTCTGCTGCTAAATGGATACTATCACCCTAATCGTACTTCTCCAGAACTGGTAGCAGAGGTGCTTACTCTCCCTTCTTCCTCACATAAGGTTTCGGAGAGACTTGTCCCTTGTCAACATTACTGTATTCCCTGTCCATGATAGTATTGTAAGGGACAAAGTTCCCTATGATATTTTTGGTCCCAGAGAAACATTGCAAATTTCGTATGTAGTTACAGTTGCTATGGATGAGATCATTACCCCAGGTTCCATTTCAGATTAATGGATGCTGCGACTGTTACTAATATTCTATCTGAATTAGAATCATAGATAGCATTTGAAAATGAGGATTTGTATTTGAATTCTGCAAATTATGGTGAAATGTTTTGTTATCATCATTACGCCCATCACTTTTTACACAGACCTAGTACTCCACATGCTGTTTTTAATTATACGCAGTAGGAAACACTGTTTGATACCACCAGTGGGTAGTTCTGACTATATATTTGAAAAAGTTTCCTCATTTTTCCAGTCATGTTAGTATAGCCAAGAATTGCTACTAGCTAATGTCTTACGCCTTCCCCACAGGAGAAAAATATGCTCACGCAAAAAAAGTTAATTTATTCAGATTCATTTATTTCACAACTCTCACTACAGGGTTATGAGTATTGGAAAGATAAGATTGCACTAAAATTTATTTGGGGAACATGCTATTGGCATTACAAGAGACTATATGTCTTAGGTTTGGCAATGGTAAAAATTTAAATATGCCTAGCATTTCCTCTGTTGCATGGTTTCATAACTGGCAACAGTTTGCTATTTTCAGAGAAGAGCTTAATGAAATGGTGCAGAATGATATGTACAATTCTTCCTTTTCTGGTTCAGATGGGTAATTGTTATGGCAAGTTGATACTAATGGTTGTAATGCTCGTTTTTTTAACTCTTCCAAAGGGTCGTAGGCAAACAGGCAACTCAGTCAGTACACTGGAGTTTCACTATGTAACTTGGGAAACTTTGCCAGCAATGGGTAGGTCACTCAACACTGTCAGCAGTTAAAAACCATTTATCCCTTCTTTGAGATAATATGGATTTGCAGGATTTTCTGTTGGGCCCAAGATCTCCTTGTTCTAAACGTTTTATATACGCTAGTAATAATGAAACATGAATCTTTTCTCAATAAGAGGCAGCTGAATATTTGCGGCAAATTGATAGAGATAATTTGGAAAAAGCTTTGGCTGTTGGTGATAATGGGATGATCACATGTTCAATTCGTATTTCTTCATTAAATAATACTGCTTCATATGCATTCGATATCATACAAAATGACATGTCTATGCTTTAAAAAGGCCAAAGTCAGTTGAGATCGATTTTCAATTGAGCTGGACTTTGCAGGTTCTGAAATTGAATACAATACCATGGAATTATTTGATTGCAACTGAGTTGTTTAAGCCTTAAAAGTTGATACACATTGAGAAAATAATGTCTAAAAAAGAAGTCACTTACACCTTCTGGTTCTATACACAGTACTGTATTGGTGCAGAATTCTGTTTCTAAGTCTTAGACTGCATTGTCCTGATGCTAAATTGTGTTTCTGGGTCTGTAGACTGCACTGTAATGTTCCAGAATTGTGTTTCTGTTTCTGTAGACTGCACTGTGCTGGTGCAGAATTGTGTTTCTGTTTCTGTAGACTGCACTGTGCTGGTGCAGAATTGTGTTTCTGGGTCTGTAGACTGCACTGTAGTGTTCCAGAATTGTGTTTCTGGGTCTGTAGACTGCACTGTAATGTTCCAGAATTGTGTTTCTGGGTCTGTAGACTGCACTGTGCTGGTGCAGAATTGTGTTTCTGGGTCTGTAGACTGCACTGTGCTGGTGCAGAATTGTGTTTCTGGGTCTGTAGACTGCACTGTGCTGGTGCAGAATTGTGTTTCTGGGTCTGTAGACTGCACTGTAATGTTCCAGAATTGTGTTTCTGGGTCTGTAGACTGCACTGTGCTGGTGCAGAATTGTGTTTCTGGGTCTGTAGACTGCACTGTGCTGGTGCAGAATTGTGTTTCTGGGTCTGTAGACTGCACTGTAATGTTCCAGAATTGTGTTTCTGGGTCTGTAGACTGCAATGTGCTGGTGCAGAATTGTGGTTCTGGGTCTGTAGACTGCACTGTGCTGGTGCAGAATTTTGTTTCTGTTTCTGTAGACTGCACTGTAGTGTTCCAGAATTGTGTTTCTGGGTCTGTAGACTGCACTGTGCTAGTGCACCATTATGTATTGGTTCTGTAGACTGCATTGTGTTAATGCAAATTGTGTTTTTGGTTTTGTAGACTACTCTGTGCTTGTATATGGACAAGTTGAGGCATGGGGGTCACACCCCTGTTAAAAAAAAGAAAGCTGCAATAACAACGGGGCAAGTACTGGCGCTGTTAGAAAAGGTAGACGGACCGGGAGGGCCGGCCGGGGTCAGGGGGAGAGGTCTCCGGGGAGAGCCGTCTCCAGGGATCGTACAGACAAGTAACTTCCCCCCCACAGACAGATATCACACACGGATAAGGTTCAGTGTTCTTTATAAGCACTTATTTAAGGTACGGTTGAATGGTACAAGGAGGTCTGGACTCAGGGGTCCCCTCGATTAGAGTCTCGCAAGGTAGGGAAGGGGGTAGCGGGACAGTCTATTTACCAATCAGGTAGTTCGGATGAGAGGATGATGAGCTTACAATCCTCGAGCTTGGTGGTTAGGTGGTACGGTCCGCGGCAGCGCCAGCAGGTCCCGGTGCGGATGGTCGTTACAACGGGCCGCGGCAGCGCCAGCAGGTCCCAGGAAGATGAAGGTTGCAGAAGGCCGCGGCAGCGCCAGCAGGCAGGACGATGGTTCACAAGAGCGGCTACGGCAGCGCCAGTAGACCGTCAAGGTTGAGTTCACTCGGTGTCTCTCGACTCCAGGATACAACTGCCTTCCTGCTCCGGAGCTGCCTCAGTTATAGGGCTGGTGCCCTTTGATGTCCGGACCCTCGCACTTGGAGGTCGGAGGGTCCGGGATGAAGGTGTCCAGACACCCAGCAGGGGGTGGAGCCAGTGCCTGGGGGAGCTGGGGGCGATCGGCACCTGGCGGGGGAGAGCCCTTGGTACTTCTTTCTCCCATTGACCTGCCAAGTGGTCCGCTCACCTCCTGGGTGGAGGGTGGTGCCGGGATATCGGGGCCGGCCAGGCCCGGGGTTAGGGTCGAGGTGAGGCCATGCGGCCGCGTGGTGCAGGGCCCAAGAGGGCGGCTTGACCCGGCCGGGGAAGCCGGTGGGGCTGGACCCCGTGATGAGTAGGGGTCCGAGGGCAGAGGGTCCGTCGGAAGACGGAGTACGGGTGCCTGTCGCGGGGGTATGCCAGGTGGGCCGGAGTTCGGGCCCTGTCGTGCGGGGAGGGAGCAAACCGTCTGTGAGGCCTGTCCAACATGCGTCCCCCCCAGCTGAAGGCGGGGAGAGTCACCCATCTCCTTGGGGACTCTCTTCGTCGAGGCGGAAAAAGCGGGACAGGCCATCCGCGTTGGCGTGGTCTTGGCCTGGTCGGTGCTCCACGGTGAAGTCCATTCCCTGCAGGGAAATGGACCAGCGCAAGAGTTTTGGGTTCTCCCCCCGCATCTGCATCAGCCATTGCAGGGGTCGATGGTCGGTTTGTACCCGGAAGTGGGTACCGAAGAGATAGGGTCGGAGCTTTTTGAGGGCCCACACTACTGCAAATGCCTCCCTCTCGATGGTGCTCCAACGCTGTTCTCGGGCCAGGAGACGTCGACTGATGAAGGCCACTGGCTGGTCATGACCTTCGGGGTTCAACTGAGAGAGGACGGCTCCGATGCCGTGGTCGGAGGCGTCGGTCTGCACCACAAATTCCCGACTGTAATCGGGGGCCTGGAGCACCGGGGCGGTGCACAGGGCGGCCTTCAGCTCCTCGAAGGACGCTTGACAATCAGGAGTCCAGTTGACCCGCTTCGGTTGGTTCTTGGATGTGAGACCCGTGAGGGGCCCCACGATGCTGCCGTAGTCCTTCACGAACCGCCGGTAGTAGCCGGTGAGCCCCAAGAAGGCTCGGACCTCGGTCTGGGTGACGGGGGGCTGCCAGGACTGGATGGCCGCAATCTTAAGATGTAGTGGGGCCACTAGCCCGCTTCCCACTTGGTGCCCAAGGTAGGTCACAGACCCTTGGCCAATTTGGCACTTGCCGGCCTTAATGGTGAGGCCGGCCCGCTGGAGGGCTTGTAGGACCTCTTGGAGGTGACGGAGGTGGTCGGACCAGTGGCGGCTGTATACAGCGATATCGTCCAGGTAGGCAGCGCTGAATTCTTCGAGCCCCGCCAAGACCTGGTTCACAAGGCGTTGGAACGTGGCGGGGGCATTCTTCATGCCAAAGGGCATGACCTTAAATTGATAGTGGCCATCGGGGGTGGAGAAGGCTGACCGTTCCTGAGCCCTGGGTGTGAGGCCGATCTGCCAGTAGCCCGCCGTTAGGTCGAAGATACTAAGGTAGCGGGCGGCCCCCAGCCGGTCGATCAGCTCGTCTGCTCGGGGGATGGGATGAGCGTCGGTCCGGGTGACAGCGTTCACGCCCCGGTAGTCGACGCAGAATCTTAGTTCAGGTGCGGTGCCGGGGGCAGCGGCCTTGGGAACTAATACAACCGGACTGGCCCAGGGACTGTCCGAGGGCTCGATGACCCCGATCGTGAGCATCTTGGCCACTTCCTCCTGTATGCAGGCCCGTACCCGATCTGGTACGCGGTAGGCCCGGTGCCGGACAGGGGGACTGTCCCCGGTGTCTACGTCGTGCAAACACCAAGGGGTGACCCCGGGGGTGAGGGAGAACAGGGCAGCGAACTGCAGCAGGAGGTCCCGGCAGTCCTGGCGTTGCTCCGAGGTGAGGGCGTCAGAGAGCCGGACCACGTCCACGGAGCCGTCCTTCTCCTGAGTCTTCAGGAGATCCGGGAGGGGCTCGGAGTCTTCTTCTGTACCACTGTCTGTAGCCATCAAGAGGCTTAGTTCGGAGCGCACAAAGTGTGGTTTGAGCCGGTTGGTGTGGAGGACCCGAAGGGGGTTCCGGGGGGACCTCATGTCGATGAGGTAAGTGACGGGGCTTTTACGCTCGACCACTTTGAAGGGCCCCGTCCACTTATCTTGCAGGGCACATGGTTCGGTGGGGGACATCACCCATACTTGCTGCCCAGGCTCGAATTCAACGGAGGAGGCATTGTGATCATACCACCTCTTCATGTCCTCCTGGCTGGCCTCGAGGTTCGCCTTGGCCATCTCCCTGAAGCGCCGGGTCTGGTTTCGTAAGGCCAGGATGTATTTGAAGACGTCTGGAGGGGTCGTTAAGGGGGCCATCTCCCAACCTTCCTTCACTAGGCTGAGGGGCCCTCGCACAGGGTGTCCGTACAGGAGTTCGAAGGGGCTAAAACCGAGGGACTTCTGGGGAACTTCCCGGTAGGCGAAGAGGAGGCACGGGAGCAGTACATCCCACTGGCGACGGAGAGGCTCTTCCAATCCCCCAATCATCCCCTTGAGGGTGCGGTTAAAACGCTCCACTAGTCCGTTCCCTTGGGGGTGATAGGGGGTCGTGAATCTGTAGGTGACCCCGCATTGTTGCCAGAGGGACTTCATGTATTTAGATATGAAATTCGTACCTCGGTCGCTGACGACTTCTCGGGGGAAGCCTACCCGGGAGAAGATCCCCATCAGGGCCCGGCCAACCACCGGAGCTGTCACTGTCCGTAGGGGTATCGCCTCGGGGTAGCGGGTGGCATGGTCCACTAGTACCAAGATGAACCTGTGTCCTTGTGCCGTGCGGGGGTCCAAAGGCCCCACAATGTCTATCCCCACCCTCTCGAACGGGGTGGTGACCACAGGGAAGGGTTGCAGAGGGGCCTTCAGCTTCCGACCACTCTTCCCGCTGGCTTGGCATGTGGGGCAAGATCGGCAGTGGTTCAGGACGTCATTCCTCATTTTCGGCCAGAAAAAGTGGGTCACCAGGCGACTGTACGTTTTGTCCTGGCCCAGGTGTCCAGCCAGGGGGACATCGTGGGCTAAGTTGAGCAGAAAGTCTCGGAAGCGGAGCGGTACCACCAGAACTCGACCGGCCCCCAGCTCGGCGATTCTTTGCTCGCTGTAGAGCAGGTCGTTATCCCAGTAGACCCAGTGGGTTCCGGTGGTGTCCCCGGCGTTTTGGGTACTGGCTTGTTGGCGGAGTCCCTCGAGGGAAGGACAGGTCTTTTGTTCCTGGCGGAACTGTTCTTGGGTAGGCCCCCCTTCTTGACGCCACTGAGCCAGATCCGGAAGGTCCTGGTGTTGCGCGTCTTCTTCGGTAGTCGGGTCCGGGAGGTCGGACTCGCCGTTGTCCTCTACGGGGGCAACCGGGGGCGGAGGTGCTGGCCATTCGGTTTCTTCGGATCGGGGGGCGGCACGGGCGGCCATGGATCGGGTGGTTATGCAGGCCCAGTCCGGGAGGCCCAGCATCCCCAGGTGCTCTCTTCTCTCAACGGTGGCCCACGGGGAACTCTCGAGGTCATTCCCCAGGAGGCAGTCCACGGGGGCATCGTCCCGGACCGTCACCTTCAGTAGGCCGGAGACCCCTCCCCATTCAAACGGGACGCAGGCCATCTTACACATACTCTCAGAGTTATCTGCCGAGCGGACGGGGCAGAGAATGTTCGGCAGGATCTGCTCGGGCTTCACCAGATGACAGCGGACGGCCGTCACGCTGGCGCCGGTGTCACGCAAGGCCTCGGCTCTCTGTCCATTAATGGTCACCCACTGACCGTATTTTCTGGTGTTGGCGGGTAGGGGAGCCCGCGGAACCATGTCTCTTCCCCCTAAGCATGCCAGGACCATGGCGGCCGGTTCCCACCCTTGCTGGGCCGGCTCGTACTCTTCGGGTCCCTCCGATGATTGCTCTTCCCCTAGGGCAGCGGCAGCTACCTGGCGGGGCTTGGGTGTTTGGTTTAGCGGGCAGTTCGGGTCGTTGGCGTAGTGGCCTAGTCGCTGGCACCGGTGGCACGTGACGTTGGCTCGGTACCCAGGCCGCAACGGGGGGTTGCCCCGGCCGGCCGGAGGCGAGGTGCTGGCCACGGGTGTTGCTGGTAAGGCGTCTCTCCCTCGCCCCGGGCCCCCTCCTCCTCCCCGAGGACGGTGCTGGCCTTGGTTGCTTCTGTTCTGGTCGTGTGGCCCTCTCCGGCCCACTCGGGTGCTTTCCCACCGGTCAGCTTCGGCGGCGAGCTGCCGGGGGTCAGTCAGCTTACTGTCGAGTAGGTGCTGCCTGAGCTCGACGAAACAGTTGTTTGACAGGTGCTCCCATACCATAAGGTTGAAGAGTTGTTCGTAGGTGGTGACCTGACTTCCCTTGATCCAACCCTCGAAGGCCCGGCTGAAATAGTTCACGTATTCCACCCAAGTTGTACCTGGGATCCGGGTGCAATCTCTGAACCTCTGGCGGTACATCTCGGGCGTGAGGCCGTAGCGGGTGAGGAGGGCAGCCTTCATGTGGTCGTAGGACGACATTTGGTGATCGGGGAGCTGCAGCAGGGCATCGTGACCCTCGTTGATAAATCTCCCCCAAAGTCCGGCTCCCCAATCACTCCGGTCGATCCGGTGGGAGGTCATGGCGATCTCATAGGCTTTAAACCACTGTTGTATGTCGTCTTCTCGGACATATTCGCGGACAACATCCTTGGGGATGTGAACTTTTTTCTCACTTGGCCCCGGGGTGTGTGGTCGCTCAGGCACTCCCAGTTCCTTATTCTGTTTGCGCAGTTCTATTTCCGCTAGTCGGCGCTCGTGCTCGAGCGTTATTTTTTTCTCTTCCAGCTCTCTCTGCCTCTGCTTTTCTTCTCGTTCCTCTCGAAGCCGCATATGCTCGAGGTTGAGTTTCTGTTCAGCTAACTTGAGTTCCCCATCCATCTTGAGTCGTGCCATCTCCAACTCGTGTAATCTGACTCTGTCTCTTTCTCGGATCTCCTCCTGTGGGAGGCCCGTTCCCCGCTCCTCGGGAGCCGTGGCGTTCTCCTCTGGTGTGACGCTGTTTTGGTCGGAGGGTCCTGTGACCCCAGTTTCTGTCCATGACTCAAGAGCGCGCTTTAGATCATCCTTGGTACTCAGGCCGGTGGTAGCAATGCCAAGTTCTATGCAAAATTGTCTCAGTTCGCGGTGGTTGTATTCTTCTAATTTCTCCACTTGGAATTTCTCGGTGGAGCTGCTATCTTTGGTCGACATCGTGCTTATGTCGTGGGGTGAGCTACTCTCTGTACGATTACGCGTTGATTCGGATCGCGCCGCTGGCCACCAATGTTAGAAAAGGTAGACGGACCGGGAGGGCCGGCCGGGGTCAGGGGGAGAGGTCTCCGGGGAGAGCCATCTCCAGGGATCGTACAGACAAGTAACTTCCCCCCCACAGACAGATATCACACACGGATAAGGTTCAGTGTTCTTTATAAGCACTTATTTAAGGTACGGTTGAATGGTACAAGGAGGTCTGGACTCAGGGGTCCCCTCGATTAGAGTCTCGCAAGGTAGGGAAGGGGGTAGCGGGACAGTCTATTTACCAATCAGGTAGTTCGGATGAGAGGATGATGAGCTCACAATCCTCGAGCTTGGTGGTTAGGTGGTACGGTCCGCGGCAGCGCCAGCAGGTCCCGGTGCGGATGGTCGTTACAACGGGCCGCGGCAGCGCCAGCAGGTCCCAGGAAGATGAAGGTTGCAGAAGGCCGCGGCAGCGCCAGCAGGCAGGACGATGGTTCACAAGAGCGGCTACGGCAGCGCCAGTAGACCGTCAAGGTTGAGTTCACTCGGTGTCTCTCGACTCCAGGATACAACTGCCTTCCTGCTCCGGAGCTGCCTCAGTTATAGGGCTGGTGCCCTTTGATGTCCGGACCCTCGCACTTGGAGGTCGGAGGGTCCGGGATGAAGGTGTCCAGACACCCAGCAGGGGGTGGAGCCAGTGCCTGGGGGAGCTGGGGGCGATCGGCACCTGGCGGGGGAGAGCCCTTGGTACTTCTTTCTCCCATTGACCTGCCAAGTGGTCCGCTCACCTCCTGGGTGGAGGGTGGTGCCGGGATGTCAGGGCCGGCCAGGCCCGGGGTTAGGGTCGAGGTGAGGCCATGCGGCCGCGTGGTGCAGGGCCCAAGAGGGCGGCTTGACCCGGCCGGGGAAGCCGGTGGGGCTGGACCCCGTGATGAGTAGGGGTCCGAGGGCAGAGGGTCCGTCGGAAGACGGAGTACGGGTGCTTGTCGCGGGGGTATGCCAGGTGGGCCGGAGTTCGGGCCCTGTCGTGCGGGGAGGGAGCAAACCGTCTGTGAGGCCTGTCCAACAGGCGCCTTGAGTGAGTCCGTGTTTTCTATGTGGAGAAATATCTGCAAATCCACTGTGCAGATACAGAAAGGCGTTTCTGGTTCTACAGACTGCACTGTGCTGATACAGAAAGGCGTTTCTGGTTCTACAGACTGCACTGTGCTGATACAGAAAGGCGTTTCTGGTTCTACAGACTGCACTGTGCTGATATACAAAGGCGTTTCTGGTTCTACAGACTGCACTGTGCTGATACAGAAAGGCGTTTCTGGTTCTACAGACTGCACTGTGCTGATACAGTAAGGCGTTTCTGGTTCTACAGACTGCACTGTGCTGATACAGAAAGGCGTTTCTGGTTCTACAGACTGCACTGTGCTGATATACAAAGGCGTTTCCGGTTCTACAGACTGCACTGTGCTGATACAGAAAGGCGTTTCTGGTTCTACAGACTGCACTGTGCAGATACAGAAAGGCGTTTCTGGTTCTGTCGACTGCGCTGTGGTGTTCCAGAATTGTGTTTCTGGTTTCGTAGACTACACTGTACACTTTTCAACGCCTGCATTGTTGCGCCTAATTAAATAGTGTTGCAGTTGTAGGAAGAGAAATACCTGTGAGCAGGTTGGGAAAAGGGACCTGGGGTACGGGAGCCACCCCATGTTAAAAACAAAAGAAGGAGAAATAAAGCAGCAAGCACCGGGGTCCAGGGTGAGCCATGTGGGGAAATATCCGCAAATCCACTGAACTGATCCAAAATTGGGTTTCTGATCCTTTGGACTGCACTGCACGGGGACAGAGCTGTGTTTCTGGTTCCGTAGACTACATTATGCTGATGAAGAATTGTGTTTCTGGCTTTGTGGACTGCACTGTCCTGGTGCATAATTCTGGTTCTATGGACTGCATTGTGCTAATGGCAATGGTGTTTTTGGTGCTGCAGACCGCACTGTGCTGGTGAAGAATGGTGTTTTTGGTGCTGGTGAAGAATGGTGTTTTTGGTGCTGCAGACCGCACTGTGCTGGTGAAGAATGATGTTTTTGGTGCCGCAGACCGCACTGAATTGGCATAATAGTTGTATACATTGGAGCCAGTGATGCTTCATGGAATGGACTCACAATCAGCACATTGTGGGACAGAGTCTGGCGCTGGAGAGACATGTCTTGATGGCAGCCCTGCCTGGCACACTCTGAACAGATGAGTGCTTGGAGACAAGGCCTGGAGAGACAGTAGAAGGGTGGCTTCTCTTTGGGAACGCTCCTGACAGCTGAATCCCGCTGGGGAGGGAGGGGCAGTGGCGTGGAGGGAGGAGACATCTTGGATAAGAAAGCGACGGCTTCCATACCTCTTCAAATGTTTGTCCTAGCAACCAGCTGACTGTTTATAGCCAAGCAGACCTGGATAAGGGCAGCTATGCCGTTGACGTCATCGCTGCCTTCCAGGCTCACGGGGCTCCCCCCGCGGTGACCCACGTGCCAGGCCCCAGCAGCCGGAGAGGGGCGACTGAACGCGCTTACATAGTCTCAGTGGGGCCTCATGGAGAGAAGAACTATACCTTGGCCTCACCCCTTGCCCTGCCGACCCAAGGTCACTGGGGGGGGGGGGGCGAGGGGCAGCAGCAGCTCTTTTGACACCCTGCCAAGCTCCCCGTGTGCCCTGCGGGGTGGCACTGAGCGCTGCAGTCACTGGTGGAGCGTGGTTTAACACACACCTGGCAGGGCTGAGAGAGAAGTGACCGCTCCGTAGTGGATATGCCTTTAGGATGGAGTCGTTGTCAGCTCTGTGTCCACCATGAATACAGAGAGAATCTCACCAGGACAGCTTTATAATGGCGGCCTGACCTGCACATAACAGGGAATCCGCGGGCACCTGGGACTCGGACTTACAAATGAATGGCCGAGCGTCCTGTATCTTTGTATCCGTCCCCATCCCTCCCCATCCCTAGCATGTTCGGTGTATAATGTTGAATGATTGTCAGCCACTCGGAGCCCCGCAGGCCGTAGTCAGCTGCGAGGGGACCCAGGTTGCATCCCAAGAGAGGGTCGACCACTGAGAGGGATCCTGACATGATCTCTCTTGAAGCTAAGGGACGTCTTCAATCTATTGGGATTTGTAGAGCGCAGCTCATCACCCTGAGGGTTTCCAGGCGCGGGGATCCTGCCACGGTCAGTCGAGAAGCCGGGTCGGTATGTCCCTTTCTGAATTCTGTGAGAGAGGGGGCTAATTGGAGGTGGAAGGGAAGGTCGGTCCAGGCCATGTCTTCACAGGGTCTGGCCCATGCCCCCTTTGCCGACATCATAGGTCAGTCACTTTGATGAACGCCTATAGCCACAAACATAGTGAAATTCACAGAAGGAACAACAAGTCACAGGTTTGAGATGTTGGATTTTTTGCTAGTTGCCTGTGGGAGACGACTGTCATTTCTGTGAGTGAGCAGTCTCGCTCTTGCATCGTTCTAACATTCACCTGCGCTTTAGAAGGCAAGAATGTTTGTGTATGAGGTTTTCAGTTGTGAGATGTTGTGATGTGGGTCCATTTAATTTCACCTAAAAAATCCAGCCCTGGATCTGGCTTGGTGTGGTTAGCTTTGAATCTCAGGGCCACTGAAGTATGCGGCAGGAGAGTGCCAAATTATACAGCAAGGTTGGTGAATTATGCAGCAAGAAAAGGCAAATTATGTGGCATAATGCAGCACTTTTTGTCATAGTATTACTTCATTATTTTGTCATTTTTAAACTCTGTGACACTGTCCCATTTAACAGCCAAGTATAGCAATAAGCTTTTAAAAAAATGTTGTCCTCATTCTGCCAACATTCTTGCTAGGGTGTACTCTGATCCCACTAGGTCTTACCAGGGGGAGCTTGTCCGATGACCCATGAGGCAAACAGATGTAGTGACCCACAAGTATACTGCTGTGTTCACGTTCACTTCCTTCTCCTTGCGACACTGATACCACCAAAAAGGATAACCATGGCCGACAGCAAGATTGGCTTAATCATAGGACTCACATTGTTTTTTCTCTCCAACTTACCAACGAAGCCCAGATTTTCTTTTCACTTGTAGGATCGCATGCCATGTCAGACTCACTAGCATATATAACATTTCTAAGTCACTCAGAAAAACATGGTGGACTTTCTGATTTCTATAATCTACAGATCTCGCGTCTTGCCAAAAGAATCACATAAAACAAAAAATGTGCGTTACTCACTGAAAGCTACACTTCTTCTTCTGAATATAAACCAAAAAAGATTAAGCGTGGACTTACAGGGATCCGTGACCCGATCGTTTCCCCTATAAAATCACAAACAGAGTTCCAATATGATGAGATTTTTGGACGCAACATAAATAAGTGCGTATCATCTGTCGCTGTCAACTTCCATCTTGGGCAATTATACAAGTTGCTAGTGATCTTGGACAGCTTCGCAGGAGACCAATACACTCTATAAGTGGTAAATAAGTGATTACGTTTGAGTGATGCAGGTTTGACAACTGTTCGTAAGGTACTGTAGGAATCACGCCACATTCGCATCACATCGCCCTCTCCATACTCCTGGCCCCATTGTTTCATAATTTCATTTTCGAGTTCTGTGTCTGCTTCCAAAAAAGCCCAGAAGTGTAGCAATAAGCAACAGAAAGGTGACCAGTTCAGCTTTGCAAAGGGTCTTCCACCACGCGGCAGCACCTGTTGCTGCATTTATTTAAAACTTTTGAACAGTATGAGCTAGAAACCATTTTTTTGTTTAAATCTGCAGATTATGTGGCAGATGATGGATTATGTGGCAAATGCGGCAAATCTATAATTATGCAAAAATCGCTGCAGCTTCACAATTGTATAATTCCAGTGGCTCTAGCTATGATGATACATACTCTCCTTCTTTGGTTTATGGTAGCTGGATTAGCACCCCTGCTTAGAAACTGGAGAGATACTAGGTCAGTGTTCTTGACTGTGGAGACTTTGAGGTACAATTGCATGTCATTGTCCTATTGCTAAATCTAGTCTCCATGGTTGGTGTTGTATCTGTAAACGTGGTTTAAACATAGTCCTTGTACTTTGAAACACAGTGGTAGAATGTCAATGGGTATGTGTGTTCAGTACTCTTTAGTTCTGTGACTTGGCAGGGTTCTCTTGAGAGTCGATTGTTTGCTGCCTGGGGAGGGAGCACTAACCGCAGTCATCTGCGCCTTAATAAACTTATATGATAAAACTATGTCCTGGCTCCTGAAATGGATCCTTAGAGTTGGCAAAGGGAGCTTGTAGCCATAGGCAGATTTAAGGTCACCGGGAGTGGATAAGATCCTTGTAGGACTTTGTAGGTCACTGATACCCATTGGGATCTGCAGATACTTTTCCCAGTGAGTCGGGCAGCACATAGCCTGCTGTTGTCAGGCCGCCCACTCTGAGACTGTGGTGAGTGTAGGGATGTGGTCCTGTAGTAGACATCCTCAAAACATGATTTTGCCCTAGCAGAGCCAAGCAGCGAGGACCAAGACCTAATGAACTTGGTGGGTAGATTACGTTGAAGGTGAGGGACCGGCTCACTTCGGAGCACGTCTGCCTGCGGTGCCCTGTGAACCATCTGGAACCTTCTGCTTGACACTCTTCTCCCCAGCCTGACTATAGCACTTTCCACAGTCTATTCTTATGCAGGTCCTACTTATGGCTTTTCTTTACCTCTTACATTTGTAAAAAGTTTGAGACGTTACTTTGGGTTGTGATTTTTGAGTTTTCTTACCTCCTGGGACTTAAATATGACTTTGGAAGCCCAGCGAGATATAATAATAAACATCCTTTTTAAAGCCCCTTTTATATATTGTGGTACATTTCTTTCTTTCTTTTATGGTTTGAGATATGATTTGGTCGAACTTTTACTTCTTATTTCCAGTTGAAAAGTGTGAGCCCTGTTCATTGTTTCTTATCTGCGGTCATTATCTTGTTCTATTGTTGTCCATTCACAGCCTTTCAGCAGAGGTGCTTCTACCTCAGAGAGCGTAACAACAAACAATTGATGGACGGAATGCTGGCAATGCAGACATTCTCCCCCAGTCAAGAGATCTGGGTTAAATCCATCGTTCTGTTGCCCACTACACCACCCCAGTTTAGACATGGCCATATGCAAATCAGTCTTGACCCTGTGCCTCATGGGAACAGTCCAGCCCGAACTGCCAAGCCATGTCTTCCCTGGACCGGAATCAAGCATCCTAGGACCGGTTTCTGGCTATCAGCCGTCATCAGCCAGGATAGCTTAACCCAGATCTCTTGACTGGGGGAGAATGTCTGCATTGTCAGCATTCCGTCCATCAATTGTTTGTTGTAACGCTTTTCGCCCTAAGTGGGATGGGTATTCCCAGACGTGGGACCCGTGCTCACTACGCCACTGGAGTCAAGCTATCCTGACTGATGACGGCTGATAGCCAGAAATCGGTCCTAGGATGCTTGATTCCGGTCCAGGGAAGACATGGCTTGGCAGTTCGGGCTGGACTGTTCCCATGAGGCACAGGGTCAAGACTGATTTGCATATGGCCATGTCTAAACTGGGGTGGCGTAGTGGGCAAAAGAACGATGGATTCAACCCAGATCTCTTGACTGGGGGAGAATGTATGCATTGTCAGCATTCCGTCCATCATTTGTTTGTTGTAACGCTTTTAGCCCTAAGTGGGATGGGTATTCCCAGACGTGGGACCCGTGCTCACTACGCCACTGGAGTTATGCTATCCTGGCTGATGACGGCTGATAGCCAGAAACCGGTCCTAGGATGCTTGATTCCGGTCCAGGGAAGACATGGCTTGGCAGTTCGGGCTGGACTGTTCCCATGAGGCACAGGGTCAAGACTGATTTGCATATGGCCATGTCTAAACTGGGGTGGCGTAGTGGGCAAAAGAACGATGGATTCAACCCAGATCTCTTGACTGGGGGAGAATGTATGCATTGTCAGCATTCCGTCCATCATTTGTTTGTTGTAACGCTTTTCGCCCTAAGTGGGATGGGTATTCCCAGACGTGGGACCCGTGCTCACTACGCCACTGGAGTTATGCTATCCTGGCTGATGACGGCTGATAGCCAGAAACCGGTCCTAGGATGCTTGATTCCGGTCCAGGGAAGACATGGCTTGGCAGTTTGGGCTGGACTGTTCCCATGAGGCACAGGGTCAAGACTGATTTGCATATGGCCATGTCTAAACTGGGGTGGCGTAGTGGGCAAAAGAACGATGGATTCAACCCAGATCTCTTGACTGGGGGAGAATGTATGCATTGTCAGCATTCCGTCCATCATTTGTTTGTTGTAACGCTTTTCGCCCTAAGTGGGATGGGTATTCCCAGACGTGGGACCCGTGCTCACTACGCCACTGGAGTTATGCTATCCTGGCTGATGACGGCTGATAGCCAGAAACCGGTCCTAGGATGCTTGATTCCGGTCCAGGGAAGACATGGCTTGGCAGTTCGGGCTGGACTGTTCCCATGAGGCACAGGGTCAAGACTGATTTGCATATGGCCATGTCTAAACTGGGGTGGCGTAGTGGGCAAAAGAACGATGGATTCAACCCAGATCTCTTGACTGGGGGAGAATGTATGCATTGTCAGCATTCCGTCCATCATTTGTTTGTTGTAACGCTTTTCGCCCTAAGTGGGATGGGTATTCCCAGACGTGGGACCCGTGCTCACTACGCCACTGGAGTTATGCTATCCTGGCTGATGACAGCTGATAGCCAGAAACCGGTCCTAGGATGCTTGATTCCGGTCCAGGGAAGACATGGCTTGGCAGTTCGGGCTGGACTGTTCCCATGAGGCACAGGGTCAAGACTGATTTGCATATGGCCATGTCTAAACTGGGGTGGCGTAGTGGGCAAAAGAACGATGGATTCAACCCAGATCTCTTGACTGGGGTAGAATGTATGCATTGTCAGCATTCCGTCCATCATTTGTTTGTTGTAACGCTTTTAGCCCTAAGTGGGATGGGTATTGCCAGACGTGGGACCCGTGCTCACTACGCCACTGGAGTTATGCTATCCTGGCTGATGACGGCTGATAGCCAGAAACCGGTCCTAGGATGCTTGATTCCGGTCCAGGGAAGACATGGCTTGGCAGTTCGGGCTGGACTGTTCCCATGAGGCACAGGGTCAAGACTGATTTGCATATGGCCATGTCTAAACTGGGGTGGCGTAGTGGGCAAAAGAACGATGGATTCAACCCAGATCTCTTGACTGGGGTAGAATGTATGCATTGTCAGCATTCCGTCCATCATTTGTTTGTTGTAACGCTTTTAGCCCTAAGTGGGATGGGTATTGCCAGACGTGGGACCCGTGCTCACTACGCCACTGGAGTTATGCTATCCTGGCTGATGACGGCTGATAGCCAGAAACCGGTCCTAGGATGCTTGATTCCGGTCCAGGGAAGACATGGCTTGGCAGTTCGGGCTGGACTGTTCCCATGAGGCACAGGGTCAAGACTGATTTGCATATGGCCATGTCTAAACTGGGGTGGCGTAGTGGGCAAAAGAACGATGGATTCAACCCAGATCTCTTGACTGGGGGAGAATGTATGCATTGTCAGCATTCCGTCCATCATTTGTTTGTTGTAACGCTTTTCGCCCTAAGTGGGATGGGTATTCCCAGACGTGGGACCCGTGCTCACTACGCCACTGGAGTTATGCTATCCTGGCTGATGTCGGCTGATAGCCAGAAACCGGTCCTAGGATGCTTGATTCCGGTCCAGGGAAGACATGGCTTGGCAGTTCGGGCTGGACTGTTCCCATGAGGCACAGGGTCAAGACTGATTTGCATATGGCCATGTCTAAACTGGGGTGGCGTAGTGGGCAAAAGAACGATGGATTCAACCCAGATCTCTTGACTGGGGGAGAATGTATGTATTGTCAGCATTCCGTCCATCATTTGTTTGTTGTAACGCTTTTCGCCCTAAGTGGGATGGGTATTCCCAGACGTGGGACCCGTGCTCACTACGCCACTGGAGTTATGCTATCCTGGCTGATGACGACTGATAGCCAGAAACCGGTCCTAGGATGCTTGATTCCGGTCCAGGGAAGACATGGCTTGGCAGTTCGAGCTGGACTGTTCCCATGAGGCACAGGGTCAAGACTGATTTGCATATGGCCATGTCTAAACTGGGGTGGCGTAGTGGGCAAAAGAACGATGGATTCAACCCAGATCTCTTGACTGGGGGAGAATGTATGCATTGTCAGCATTCCGTCCATCATTTGTTTGTTGTAACGCTTTTCGCCCTAAGTGGGATGGGTATTCCCAGACGTGGGACCCGTGCTCACTACGCCACTGGAGTTCTGCTATCCTGGCTGATGACGGCTGATAGCCAGAAACCGGTCCTAGGATGCTTGATTCCGGTCCAGGGAAGACATGGCTTGGCAGTCCGGGCTGGACTGTTCCCATGAGGCACAGGGTCAAGACTGATTTGCATATGGCCATGTCTAAACTGGGGTGGCGTAGTGGGCAAAAGAACGATGGATTCAACCCAGATCTCTTGACTGGGGGAGAATGTATGCATTGTCAGCATTCCGTCCATCATTTGTTTGTTGTAACGCTTTTCGCCCTAAGTGGGATGGGTATTCCCAGACGTGGGACCCGTGCTCACTACGCCACTGGAGTTCTGCTATCCTGGCTGATGACGGCTGATAGCCAGAAACCGGTCCTAGGATGCTTGATTCCGGTCCAGGGAAGACATGGCTTGGCAGTTCGGGCTGGACTGTTCCCATGAGGCACAGGGTCAAGACTGATTTGCATATGGCCATGTCTAAACTGGGGTGGCGTAGTGGGCAAAAGAACGATGGATTCAACCCAGATCTCTTGACTGGGGGAGAATGTATGCATTGTCAGCATTCCGTCCATCATTTGTTTGTTGTAACGCTTTTCGCCCTAAGTGGGATGGGTGTTCCCAGACGTGGGACCCGTGCTCACTACGCCACTGGAGTTATGCTATCCTGGCTGATGACGGCTGATAGCCAGAAACCGGTCCTAGGATGCTTGATTCCGGTCCAGGGAAGACATGGCTTGGCAGTTCGGGCTGGACTGTTCCCATGAGGCAGAGGGTCAAGACTGATTTGCATATGGCCATGTCTAAACTGGGGTGGCTTAGTGGGCAAAAGAACAATGGATTCAACCCAGATCTCTTGACTGGGGGAGAATGTATGCATTGTCAGCATTCCGTCCATCATTTGTTTGTTGTAACGCTTTTCGCCCTAAGTGGGATGGGTATTCCCAGACGTGGGACCCGTGCTCACTACGCCACTGGAGTTATGCTATCCTGGCTGATGACGGCTGATAGCCAGAAACCGGTCCTAGGATGCTTGATTCCGGTCCAGGGAAGACATGGCTTGGCAGTTCGGGCTGAACTGTTCCCATGAGGCACAGGGTCAAGACTGATTTGCATATGGCCATGTCTAAACTGGGGTGACGTAGTGGGCAAAAGAACGATGGATTCAACCCAGATCTCTTGACTGGGGGAGAATGTATGCATTGTCAGCATTCCGTCCATCATTTGTTTGTTGTAACGCTTTTCGCCCTAAGTGGGATGGGTATTCCCAGACGTGGGACCCGTGCTCACTACGCCACTGGAGTTATGCTATCCTGGCTGATGACGGCTGATAGCCAGAAACCGGTCCTAGGATGCTTGATTCCGGTCCAGGGAAGACATGGCTTGGCAGTTCGGGCTGGACTGTTCCCATGAGGCACAGGGTCAAGACTGATTTGCATATGGCCATGTCTAAACTGGGGTGGCGTAGTGGGCAAAAGAACGATGGATTCAACCCAGATCTCTTGACTGGGGGAGAATGTATGCATTGTCAGCATTCCGTCCATCATTTGTTTGTTGTAACGCTTTTCGCCCTAAGTGGTATGGGTATTCCCAGACGTGGGACCCGTGCTCACTACGCCACTGGAGTTATGCTATCCTGGCTGATGACGGCTGATAGCCAGAAACCGGTCCTAGGATGCTTGATTCCGGTCCAGGGAAGACATGGCTTGGCAGTTCGGGCTGGACTGTTCCCATGAGGCACAGGGTCAAGACTGATTTGCATATGGCCATGTCTAAACTGGGGTGGCGTAGTGGGCAAAAGAACAATGGATTCAACCCAGATCTCTTGACTGGGGGAGAATGTATGCATTGTCAGCATTCCGTCCATCATTTGTTTGTTGTAACGCTCTACCTCAGAGAGAGCAGAATTCTCTATGGAACCAATCTTGGTTGCAGGATGTTTTCAGCCGATTTGGCAGGATATCTGAAGAGCGATGCCAAGGACAGATGAACCCTCCTGCTGCCTGCAGGCTGGGGTCTGCAACATGAGCCCTCATTCTTACTGCAGGCTGAGATCTGAAGATGAGCCCACCTTCTTCTGCGGGCTGAGAACTGAAGATGAACCCTCCTTCCTGCAGGCTGCGATCTGAAGACGATCCCGCCTTCTTCCTGCAGACTGGATCTGAAGACAAGCCCTCCTTCTTACTGCAGGCTGAGATCTGAAGATGAGCCCTTCTGCTTCCTGCGGACTGAGATCTGAAAACGAGCCCTCCTTCTTCTCCTGCAGGCTGAGATCTGAAGATGATCCCTCCTTCTTCCTGCGGACTGAGATCTGAAAAGCCCTCATTCTTTCTAGAGGCTGAGATCTGAAGACGAGCCCTCCTTCTTCTTGCAGCCTGAGATCTGAAAACGAGCACTCCTTTTTCCTACGGGCTGAGATCTGAAGATGATACCTCCCTTTTACTGCAGGCTGAGATCTGAAGACAAGCACTCCTTCTTCCTGCAGTCTGAGATCTGAAGACGAGCCGTCCTTCTTCCGGCAAGCTGATACCTGTAGATGAGCCTCCTTCTTCCTGCAGGCTGAGATCGGAAGATGAACCCTCCTTCTTCCTGCAGGCTGAGATCTGAATATGATCCCTCCTTCTTCCTGCAGGCTGAGATCTGTAGCTGAACCCTCCATCTATGTGCAGACTGAGATCTGAAGACGAGCCCTCCTGCTTCCTGCAGGTTGAGCTCAGTAGCTGAGCCCTCCTTCTTCCTAGAGGCTGAGATCTGAAGCTGAATCTTCCTTCTTCCTACAGGCTGAGATCAGATGACGATCCCTCCTTCTTCCTGCAGGCTGAGATCTGAAGATGAACCCTCCTTATTACTGAAGGCGGAGATCAGATGACGATCCCTCCTTCTTCCTACAGGCTGAGACCTGAAGTTAAACTCTCCTTCTTCCTACAGGCTGAGATCTGAAGATGAACCCTACTTCTTCCTGCGGACCGAGATCTGAAGATGAGCCCTACTTTCTGCAGGCTGAGATCTGAAGATGAGGCCTCCTTCTTCCTACAGGCTGAGATTTGAAGATGAACCATCCTTCTTCTCCTGCAGGCTGAGATCTGACAGTGAACCCTCCTTCTTCCTGCAGACCGAGATCTGAAGACGAGTCCTCCTTCTTTCTGCTGGCTGATATCTGAAGATGAGACCTCCTTCTTCCTGCAGGCTGAGATCTGAAGATGAGCCTCCTTCTTCCTGCAGGCTGAGATCTGAAGACGAGCCCTCCTTCTTCTTGCAGCCTGAGATCTGAAAATGAGCACTCCTTTTTCCTACGGACTGAGATCTGAAGATGAGACCTCCCTATTACTGCAGTCTGAGATCTGAAGACGAGCCCTCCTTCTTCCTGTGGACTGAGATCTGAAGACGAGCACTCCTTCTTCCTGCGTCTGAGATCTGCAGACGAGCCGTCCTTCTTCCGGCAAGCTGATACCTGAAGATGAGCCTCCTTCTTCCTGCAGGCTGAGATCGGAAGATGAACCTTCCTTCTTCCTGCAGGCTGAGATCTGAATATAAATCCTCCTTCTTCCTGCAGGCTGAGATCTGTAGCTGAACCCTCCATCTTTGTGCAGGCTGAGATCTGAAGCTGAACCCTCCTTCTTCCTGCAGGCTGAGATATGAAGACGAGCCCACCTTCTTCCTGCAGTCTGAGATCTGAAGACGAGCCCTCCAGCTTCCTGCAGGCTGAGATCTGAAGACAACCCCTCCTTCTTCCTGCATGCTGCAGTCTGAAGACGAGCCCCCATTCTTCCTGCAGGCTGAGATCTCAAGATGAGCCCTCCTGCTTCCTACAGGCTGAGATTTGAAGCTGAATCTTCCTTCTTCCTGCGGGCTGAGATCTGAAGATGAACCCTCCTTCTTCCTGCGGACTGAGATCTGAAGATGAGCCCTACTTCTTTCTGCAGGCTGAGATCTGAAGATGAGCGTCCTTCTTCCTGTGGACCGAGATCTGAAGACGAGCCCACTTTCTTTCTGCAGGCTGAGATCTGAAGATGAGGCCACCTTCTTCCTACAGGCTGAGATTTGAAGATGAACCATCCTTCTTCTCCTGCAGGCTGAGATCTGACAGTGAACCCTCCTTCTTCCTGCAGATCGAGACCTGAAGACGAGCCTCCTTCTTCCTGCAGGCTGAGATCTGAAGATGAACTTTCCTTCTTCTTCTGCAGGCTGAGATCTGACAGTAAACCCTCCTTCTTCCTGCAGGCTGAGATCTGAAGATGACCCATCCTTCTCCTGCAGGCTGAAATCTGAAGACGAGCCCCCCTTCTTCCTGCAGGCTAATATCTGAAGACATGCTCTCCTTCTTCCTGCAGGCTGAGATCTGAAGACAAGCCCTCCTGCTTGCTGCAGGTTGAGATCTGTAGCTGAGCCCTCCTTCTTCCTGCAGACTGAGATCTGAAGCTGAATCTTCCTTCTTCCTGCGGGCTGAGATCTGAAGATGAACCGTCTTTTTACTGCAGGCTGAGATCTGAAGACCAGCCCTCCATCTTCCTGCGGGCTGAGATCTGAAGATGAGATCTCCTTCTTCCTGCAAGCTGAGATCTGAAAATGAGCCTTCTTTTTCCTGCAGGCTGAGATAGGAAGATGAACCCTCCTTCTTCCTGAAGGCTGAGATCAGATGACGACCCCTCCTTCTTCCTACAGGCTGAGATCAGAAGTTGAACTCTCCTTCTTCCTACAGGTTGAGATCTGAAATGAACCCTCCTTCTTCTCCTGCAGGCTGAGATCTGAAGATGAACCCTCCTTCTTCCTGCGGACCGAGATCTGAAGACGAGCCCTACTTCTTTCTGCAGGCTGAGATCTGAAGATGAGCCATCATTCTCCTGCAGGCTGAGATTTGAAGACGAGCCCCCTTCTTCCTGCAGGCTGAGATCTGAAGATGAGCCTCCTTCTTCCTGCAGGCTGCCATCTGAAGATGAGCCCTCCTTCTTCCTGCAGGCTGAGATCTGAAGATGAGCCTCCTTCTTCCTGCAGGCTGAGATCTGAAGATGAGCCCACCTTCTTCCTGCAGGCTGAGATCTGAAGATGAGCCCACCTTCTTCCCGCAGGCTGAGATCTAAAGACAAGCCCTCCTTCTTCCTTCAGGCTGAGATTTGAAGATGAACCCTCGTTCATCCTGAAGGCTGAGATCTGAAGATGAACTCTCCTTCTTCCTACAGGCTGAGATCAGAAGACGATCTCTCCTTCTTCCTGCGGACTGAGATCGGAAGATGAACCCTCCTTCTTCCTGAAGACTGAGATCTGAAGATGAGCTCTCCTTCTTCCTGCAGGCTGAGATCAGATGACTATCCCTCCTTCTTCCTTCATGCCGAGACCTGAAGTTGAGCTCTCCTTCTTCCTACAGGCTGAGATCTGAGATCTGAAGATGAGCACTCCTTCTTCCTGCAGGCTGAGATCTGAAGATGAGCCCTCCTACTTCCTGCAGGCTGAGATCTGAAGACAACCCCTCCTTCTTCTCCTCCAGGCTGAGATCTGAAGATGAGATCCCTCCTTCTTCCTGCGGACCGAGATCTGAATACGAGCCCCCCTTCTTCCTGCAGGCAGAGATCTGAAGATGAGCCTCCTTCTTCCTGCAGACTGAGATCTGAAGACGAGCCACCCTTCTCCAGCAGGCTGAGATCTGAAGACCAGCCCTCCTTCTTACTGCGGACCGAGATCTGAAGACGAGCCCCCCTTCTTCCTGCAGGCAGAGATCTGAAGATAAGCCTCCTTCTTCCTGAAGGCTGAGATCTGAAGACGAGCCCTTCTTCTTCCTGCAGGCTGAGATCTGAAGATGAGCCTCCTTCTTCCTGCAGACTGAGATCGGAAGACTAGCCACCCTTCTTCCTGCAGGCTGAGATCTGAAGATGAGCCTCCTTCTTCCTGCAGACTGAGATCTGAAGACGAGCCACCCTTCTCCTGCAGGCTGAGATCTGAAGACCAGCCCTCCTTCTTCCTGTGGACCGAGATCTGAATATGAGCCTCCTTCTTCCTGCAGACTGAGATCGGAAGACGAGCCACCCTTCTTCCTGCAGGCTGAGATCTGAAGATGAGCCTCCTTCTTCCCGCAGACTGAGATCTGAAGACGAGTCACCCTTCTCCTGCAGGCTGAGATCTGAAGACCAGCCCTCCTTCTTCCTGCGGACCGAGATCTGAAGATGAGCCCCCCTTCTTCCTGCTAGCTGAGATCTGAAGACCAGCCCTCCTTCTTCCTGCAGACTGAGATCTGAAGACCAGCCCTCCTTCTTCCTGCTGGCTGAGATTTGAAGATGAGCTCTCCTTCTTCCTGCTGACTGAGATCTGAAGACGAGCCCTCCTTCTTCCTGCAGGCTGATATCTGAAGACGAGACCTCCTTCTTCCTGCAGGCTGAGATCTGAAGACGAGCCCTCCTTCTTCCTGCAGGCTGAGATCTGAAGACAAGCCCTCATGCATCCTACGAGCTGGGATCTGAAGATGAACCCTCCTTATTCTCCTGTAGGCTGAGATCTGAAGATGAACCCTCCTTCTTCCTGCAGGCTGAGATCTGAAGACGAGCCCTCCTTCTTCCCGCTGGCTGAGAACTGAAGACGAGCCCTCGTGCTTCCTGCAGGTTGAGCTCTGTAGCTGAGCCCTCCTTCTTCCTGCGGGCTGAGATCTGAAGCTGAACCCTCCTTCTTCCTGCAGGCTGGGATCTGAAGACGAGCCCTCATGCTTCCTGCGGGCTGAGATTTGAAGATGAACCCTCCTTATTCTCCTCCAGGCTGAGATCTGAAGATGAACCCTCCTTCTTACTGCAGGCTGAGATCTGAAGATGATCCCGCCTTCTTCCTGCGGACCGAGATCTGAAAACCAGCCCTCCTTCTTCCTGCAGGCTGCGATCTGAAGATGAACCCTCCTTCTTCCTGCAGGCTGGGATCTGAAGACGAGTCCTCCATCTTTCTGCAGGCTGAGATCTAAAGATGAGACCTCCTTCTTCTCCTGCAGGCTGAGATCTGAAGGTGAATCTTCCTTCTTCCTGCAGGCTGAGATCTGAAGCTGAACCCTCCTTCTTTCTGCAGGCTGTAATCTGAAGACGATCCCTCCTTTTTCCTGCAGACCGAGATCTGAAGACGAGCCTTCCTTCTTCTCCTGCAGGCTGTAATCTGAAGACGATCCCTCCTTCTTCCTGCGGACCGAGATCTGAAGACCAGCCCTCCTTCTTCCTGTGGACTGAGATCTGAAGATGAGAACCCTCCTTCTTCCTGTGGGCTGAGATATGAAGACGAGCCCTCCTGCTTCCTGCAGTTTGAGATCTGTAGCTGAGCCCTCCTTCTTCCTGCAGGCTGAGATCTGAAGATGAGAGCCCTCCTTCTTCCTGCGGGCTGAGATCAGCAGCTGATCCTAAAGCTCTGCCCATAGACAGCTGATGTCATACTACCTGGAGACTGCAGAGCTTTAAAAACAGCAAGGCAGTAAAGCCACCGCCACTTCTTCCACAAATGAAGAAAGGAGCAAACACGTTTTCACCCAGTTCAACTTACATGAATATTTTTTCAGAAGTGCAGCAAGAGCTGCTTGCTTCTGCACAGAGGCTGATTTCATAATCAGAGACAGAGCCAACTGATTCTGCTTTAGTCTGAAATCCTTATATTCCAAAAACTAGTTTCCTGTTTCACAATCAGTGGAAATTATTCAAGCCTGCTTGTTCTCTATTTTCTCTCAGTTCAAGCTTTTATGTTGTATGGGACAGAGAGGAATGCTGCTTGACCCCAACAGGGGACGGGAAGGATAGATTTGGGGACTGTCTTAGAGTTTTGCCAGTGGATGCTCTCTACCAGCTGGTGGTGTAAAATCAGCCACATTAGTAGTTTGCCGCCATGGCGGTGGCGGAATCTCTCGCATGTGAGGAGCCTGTTTTGGGATGGATGTGTCTTTGGTAGAAACCTTGCCAAAGTCAGTGTTGGTTGGTGCACTTTCTCCCAAAGTAGGGGTACATTCTCAGTGTACATGTACACAGTCTTCCTACTATACTGGGGCGCAGGAGGATTTCAGCAGCTTAAAAACACTGCACTCAACTTTCATGAGAGTCCACCACCGTCTCCATGGTGCGTCCTCCACCAGGCATGGTGGTGCATCTGTTGCTGTGATGGGGCAGCTGAACTGCTGGTACCATCTATGGCAGAAGCGGCAGCACACATGAGCATACTTATGGGCAGCGATAGATAAGTCTCCTTCTTAGGAACTTCCACCATGTAAGGTGCAGCGTCACCCTGTTTGAGGAGTAGACATGGCAGCGGAACAGATCCCACCAATCTCATGGATGCCACCAGCTCGTTGTAGCATCTCCACACCGGAGACAGGATAATACAGGTACCACACACCTCCCCCCTTTAATTCAGCAATACAATTTGATCGTTACACTCCTTCCTACAACACATAGCTTCATTCCTCCGTCCTGCAACACTTCCCCTAACTCCTCCTTCCAACAGTGCATCACTCTTTCCTGCAACTCTAAGCTACACCACTCCTTCCTGCAACATTTTGCCACAATCTTTCCTACAATACATCGCTTCACTCCTCCTTCATACAGCACATTCACACACTTTCCTACAGCACTTTGTTACACTCCTTTCTACTCTTCTGTTTAATTATTCTTCCTACAGCACATTACAACACTTATCCTACAACACTTCGCTTCACTCCTCTTTCCAACAGCACATCACTAACTCCTTCCTGCAAGTGTGAGCTACACTTCTCCTTCCTGCAGCATGTTGCCACACTCTTTCCTTCAAGACTTCGCTTCACTCCTCCTCTGCTTCACTCCTTCCTGCAGCACATCACTATACTCCTCAATCTTATTGCACATCACTACACTCCTTCCTACAACACATCGCATCACTCCTCCTTCCTACAGCACATCAAGGCACACCTTCATACAGCACATTCACACACTTTCCTTCAACACTTTGCTAAACTCCTTCCCACACTTCTCTTTAATACTTCTTCCTATAGAACATTACAACACATTGCTTCACTCATCACTACACTCCTTCTGCAACACCTCGCTTCACTACTCCTTCCTAGAGCACATAGCTACACTGCTTCATACATCACATTGCTGCACTCCTTCCTACAACACATCGCTTCACTCCTGCTTCCGAAAGCACATCTCTACACTCCTTCCTACTGCACATCGCTACACTCCTTCCTAAAGCACATCGCTCCACTCTTTCCTAGAGCACATCGCTACACTCCTTCCTAGAGCACATCGCTACACTCCTTCCTGCTGCACATTGCTACACTCCCTCCTAAAGCACATCGCTACACTCTTTCCTAGAGCACATCTCTACACTCCTTCCTAGAGCACATCTCTACACTCCTTCCTAGACCACATCGCTACACTCCTTCCTAGACTACATCTCTACACTCCTTCCTAGACCACATCTCTACACTCCTTCCTACACCATATTGCTACACTCCTTCCTAATGCACATCGCTACACTCTTTCCTAGAGCACATCTCTACACTCCTTCCTGCATCACTTTGCTGCACTCCTTTCTAAAGCACACTGCTACACTCCTTCCTAGAGCACATCTCTACACTCCTTCCTAGACCACATCGCTACACTCCTTCCTAGAGCACGTCTCTCTACACTCCTTCCCAAAGCACATCCCTACACTCCTTCCTAAAGCACATCCTCTATACTCCTTCCTACACCACATCGCTACACTCCTTCCTAGACCACATCACTATACTCCTTCCTGGAGTACATCTCTACACTCCTTTTTACAACACATCTCTTCACTCCTTTCCTGCAACACTTCACTTCACTCCTTCTTCCTACACCACATTGCTACACTCCTTCTTAAAGCACATCACTACATTCCTACCTAGAGCACATCGCTACACTCCTTACTTAAGCACATCCCTACATTCCTACCTAGAGCACATCACTACACTCCTTCATACATCACATCACTGCATTCCTTCCTAAAGCACATCCCTACATTCCTACCTAGAGCACATCGCTACACTCCTTCCTTAAGCACATCCCTACATTCCTACCTAGAGCACATTGCTACACTCCTTCCTTAAGCACATCACTACATTCCTACCTAGAGAACATCGCTACACTCCTTCCTTAAGCACATCACTACATTCCTACCTAGAGAACATCGCTACACTCCTTCCTTAAGCACATCACTACATTCCTACCTAGAGCACATCGCTACACTCCTTCCTTAAGCACATCCCTACATTCCTACCTAGAGCACATTGCTACACTCCTTCCTTAAGCACATCCCTACATTCCTACCTAGAGCACATTGCTACACTCCTTCCTTAAGCACATCACTACATTCCTACCTAGAGCACATCGCTACACTCCTTCCTTAAGCACATCACTACATTCCTACCTAGAGCACATCGCTACAGTCCTTCCTTAAGCACATCCCTACATTCCTACCTAGAGCACATTGCTACACTCCTTCATATATCACATTGCTACACTCCTTCCTGGAGCACATCGCTACACTTCTTCCTGCAACACTTTGCTACACTCTTTCCTACAACACATCGGTTCACCTCTTTCCTACAATACTTCACTTCACTCCTTCCTACATCACATCGCAACACTACCTCCTAGAGCACATCGCTACACTCTTTCATACATCATATTGATACACTCCTTCCTAGAGCACATCGCTACACTCCTTCATACATCACATTTCTACACTCCTTCCTAGAGCACATCGCTACACTCCTTCATACAAACATCGCTTCCCTCCTCCTTCCTATAGCTCGTTGCTACACTCCTTCCTAGAGCACGTTCGCTACACTTCTCCCTACAACACTCTGCTACATCCCTCATTCCTTCAACACACTTAGCGCTCAAGGACCTCTGAATAGGGCAGATTTTATAGCAGAGCGGGTTCTCCATTGTTCCCTCCTCTAACTCAGTAAGGCACAGAGCCTTTTTAGTTCTCGCCTACTTAGTGAATGCGCTGTACTGCAAGAAGCATTGTTTTAATTTCAGAGGGCTTATAACCTGCCCTCACCTCACCTTTATTTGTTGGTGTTGTTACTCTCATTTGCAATCTTTCAATTGCTTAGCTCACGTAGGTTTCCATTTCTTTCTTACGTTAACTCCTCCCTGGTGCATGGATCAGGTGCCTACATTCTTCCTCATTTTTGCTCTTCCTTGTATTTTTCTAACCGACTCTTTATAGTATTTTATATAAGAGTTTGGGTATTATTCCTTGACTTGCAATATGATTTCCTACTTTTAAAACAGGCATGCAGCGTCTTATTTATGTTGCTATCACCCCATCTGCCTTCTATGTTGATGCTTTAGTTACATACACCCACAACTGTACTACTCTTCGCCACTCTATTCTATGCCTCTCCACTCTTCACCACTCCACCTCAATCTAAGGCCCTCCACACTACTCCAGTCTATGCCTTTCTACTCTACTCTTCGCCACTTGGCTGTACACCACTCTGCACCTCTCCACTCTTCTCTGTGCCAGGCTACTCTATGCCACTCCACTATATGCTGCTCCACTCTACTCATTCCACTGTACTCTATGCCACTCCATGCCACTCTACTCCGTGCCACTCAACTCTACTATATGCCACTCTACTCTCTGCCAATCCAATCTACTCCATGCCACTCCACACAGTGCCACTTTACAGCACTCTACGCCACTCTTCTCTCTGTCACTCCACTCTACTCTGCTCCACTACACACAATGCCACTCTTCAGCACTCTACGCCACTCTTCTCTATGCCACTCCTTCGACGCCCCTTACTCTATGCCAGTCCACTATACTCTACACCAGTCCACTATACTCTACGCCACTCTACTCCACACTACTCTATGCCTCTTTACTCCATGTCACTTCACTTCATCCCACCCTACTGTATGCCACTTTACTCTACACCACACTATGCTACCCCACTCTATGCCACTGTATGCCACTCCGCTCTACACCACTCCGAGCCACTCTACACTACTCTACTTCATTCCTCTCTGTCACGCTACTCCACTCAACATATGATTCACAGAAAGTGGTTAGGGCACTAAGGCAATCTACACCCATCACTGTCACCAAGCAGTCAAAAATAAAAAATCAACACAGATTGGGGTGCGCAAGTTAAAATAATTAACCACCACAATCCCTCAGTCAAGGCTCACACACGGAAGGCCTAATATAACAATCTTATATCAGCGCAACTAATACTCCCTACAATCATGTCATAGTAATCACATTAATTCATGAAAATAATTTAGTCCAAATGAAGATCTGTTAAAATCCATTGAAACATCTCTCTATTGGAAATACAGTAGCGCTTGCTCCAAGCATAAAAACGAATAGTAGCCAGCACGTTTTGTTCCATCCGAACTTCTTTAGGGCTACAATGAATTTGAGACATATAAATATTTAATACATACTTCCTTTAATAATGCTCCAATAGAGAACGCCGACGTGGCCGTCCTTTCCAATTCCCTTTTTTTAGGTCTCGCCTGAGACAGCGCATGCTGTCTCTTCGAGACATTTAGTAAGTGGCTTTTAAAAGTGCCACCAGAGGCTTTTGGTGGCCTAAAGCTTGAGTGCACGTGAGCGTGCACGCCCGCAGCCGCCATCTGCCTTTCTGTCATGGTTCATTAAGCCTCCTCCACCCCCTTGCTGTCTGCTCTCACTACCCCCCTCCCTTCTCCCCCTCCCTCCTCGTTTGCTTGTTTAATGGGCATTTGATAGATCTGTTCCCAACACTATCTGGGTTCACACATGCCATAGGAGCGTTTAGTGGGTATATTTGCTGACCCTAAATAAAGAATAAGAATTTACCAATGAAGTGTGCACACCCTTGTCTATCTTATATATTTTATTGCACTTTTCCCTTGTCTATCTTATGTATTTTATTGCACTTTTCCCTTGTCTATCTTATGTATTTTAGTGCACTTTTCCCTTGTCTATCTTATGTATTTTAGTGCACTTTTGGCTTTAGTGGATCAGCCTAAACTGGGTAGGTTTGTCATTTAGTTTCTATATCTCCTAATTATTTCTCAGAAACAATCTTACTCTTTAATAATCCTCCATTATCTGAACACATCAAACATACACTGTTTGATGTTCCAAATGTAACGTATTGTTCTAAATCATCTAATCTCTTACCCTACAACCCGCCAGGAGTTCCTACAAAGAGGTCCGGTAATGGTATGGTCTAGATTTCCAATGTTTTGTGAGCTAGTGCTCTTGTAAAAAGTAATATGCTCCCCTTATTTATTTATTCTGGGAGCCAGTAGCAAGTGCACTCAGAATTCTTGGCTCCGTTGTTTATTCGACCTACTCGAGGACAAGTGAAAATTGCAATACAAACTTTGTCTGCTGAGTTAGCTTTTTCACTGAAGTACCACATTTGTGACTACCAATGAAGGGTATAAACCATAGTTCGCTAAGTACTTCTAGGATGTATTTCCATGAGTAGCCTCTTGAAATGCAACCCGACCCACATGTAAAGTTTGCTTCAGTTTTGAGAAAAGGAGTAGAATGTATTTGATTATCGATTTACTGTTCGTGATATTAAATTTGAACAATTATAGATCACAAAGAAAACCCATACGTTTTAATGTGCTCATCTCCATTTTCTGTAACTAGCATCTCCTTTTAAAAAGTACACGCACATTATCTGTCTGTCTATTCTCCCTCCTAAGTGTTTCCTTCACCCAAACAGGGCCGGACTGGCCCTCGCGGGCACCGGGCAAAATCGGCCCTGTAAAAAAATCGGCCGAAATCCGGCACTGGCAAAGAGCTCGGCGGCACCCCCAAGCCCGGTGGGGGGGGGTGGGGGAGGGCGCGAGCACTTTGCCAGGGCTGGTTTTGGTTTCCAGTCCGGCCCTGCACCCAAAAGGTAATAGTGCAGTTAACTAAAATGATTTTGCAGAAGCAACTGGAAGGTAGATGGGGCTGGAGCAGAGCCAGCCTAACTGACATGTGATTCAGAACTCGACAAGTAACTGGCTTTGCCCTGCACTACCTGCTTTCCTGATATTGTGAGATGTATTGATTTCCACATTGCCTAGTCTGAGTTGTGTAACAATATATTTGCATTCCAAACACATTTAGATGTAGAAGTGTCAGTTGCATTACTTATCATGTTGCTGATTGCCCGACTGTGTGTCATTGCTGAAGATAAGGTTATTAGAAGCATTCCAATACCATGTACGGAGGATCTCTTTTGTTCGTGCTCCCCCGCCTTTTTGGTACTCCAATTTACATTTGTTATGAGCCTAAATAAAGCCAATTATTTTAATTTCCCTGACACCTATATCATGGCACCTACGGTCCTAGCATCCGTTCTGTAATTGACAATCTTAAATCCCTAGCGAATTTGTTTGATATAGTCGCCAGGATCTTATCCCAAAACCCCTTCAGCAGAGGGCAAAGCACGAACATGTGCACAATGTCTGCCGCATGTTGCCCACATTTAGGGCAGTTCTGGCGCGAGCTTGACTGGGGACCACGTCTTAAATTCCCTATTACAGACCATTGAGCAATTTTTTCAGGTGTATAATAGAGACAGCATAGTGTCCGAAATTGCTAGAGCTGAAGATTAGTTGAATGTACAGATCGGGAGATATAATCAAAAGCCAATTTTATCCTATCAATACTAATAGCCTCCCCCAAATTCTCACTCCATCTAAGTGCCAGTTTCTCACATCCATCTGTCCTATTCTCACAGAGTATTTGATATGCCCTGCTAATAGTTGCATGTAGATTCTGGCCATAAATACATTCCCACATACTAGCCCCCTTAACCAACCGTATTCCTAATCTCCTAACCAAATGATCTTTAATTTGTAGATATTTGAAGAAGAAGATTTGTGGGATACTGAATGTTACAGAGAGATTCTCAAATGTCTTTATACCATTGCAATCAAACAGTTGTCCCAGCGAATGTACCCCACATTTAGCCTATTGAAAGGCAATGCTGTCTTGGTAAATGCCAGGAAACATTGGATTGCACCATATAGGAAATTTACTATGGATTACAGGAAGAGAAAGTTTGGACTCAATATTGTTCCATATGTAGACCAAGTAACGTATCGTCTTAAACCTAACACGCTTGAAATAGTTAGGATCATTAATACGATAGAGAAATAGTTTACTTTCAACACCTAAAATCAACCAGTGCCAATACTCCACCAATTCGGGATGTAAAAGACTCCGTAAACGGTCTACAAAAGCTGAAATAAAGTAAGATTTAAAATCGGGTAGATCTAAGCCTCCCTGATTATAAAGAAGTTTCATTAATGCTATAGCCCTTCTTGTCTTCCAATATCCCCAAATGAAGCTACTAAAGATTCCATCTAATTTTTTTAAGAAGGCATTCGGAATACGCAGTGGAATCGACCTAAAGAAGTAAAGAAATTTAGGGAGAATATTCATTTTAATAACATTACATCTACCCAAGATGCTGAGTGGTAGCTTATGCCATGCCTTTAATTGTTTTTCAACTTTATTTGATAAAAAAACAAGTTCAGCGAGTATATTAACTTAATTTTAGAGGAGATTTGAACCCCTAAATAGGTAGCCTTCTCACAAACACCTTCAATCGATTCATGCGGTTGGAAATTTAACAGAACTTGAGTTTTGCTCCGATTCAACTTATAACCGGAGAATTGACCAAACTTTTATGCCTCCATGGCTATTTGTTTTATGGTCTCCTTGGGTTTTGCAGTAAACATAGCTATGTCGTCGGCATATACCGTCAGCTTGAGGAGACACTGCACGATGTTCAATGGGAAGATTGCTTTATTAGCCAATAGTATTCGAATAAATGGCTCAATATAGAGAGCAAATAGAAGGGGTGAGAGGGGGCAACCCTGCCTCGTGCCACGTCTTATAGAAAAAGAAATAGTATTGATATTAAAATAAAGCAATTTAGCTTTCGGATCCTTGTACATAGCAGTTATCAATTTAAAAAAAAATTATTTGATCCCGCATGTCAAAAGTGTTGCCCAAAGATAGTCCCAGGCCACCCGATCAAATGCTTTTTCCGCATCCAATAAAATCATGCCAAGTTAAATTTTTAGCTTCTCCGCAGCAGCAAAAGCAGCTATTGCAGTATTAACATGGGCAGTTGTATCTCTCCCAGAGATAAACCCATGTTGCTGAGGAGAAACCAAATTGGCCATCATTGGAGCTAACCGGGTGGCCAATATCTTTGAAAACACCTTTGCATCCGTATTAATCAAGGAGATTGGGCGGTACGAGGCTCGTTCTTCAGGATCTTTACCTTTTTTTAAGAAAAAGATGATATTAGCAATGTTCCAAGAGGCAGGTACTTGTCCCAAACTGGCAATTTGAGATATGACATTACACAATGCAGGAGCTAAGAGGTTTTTAAAACGCTTATAAAACTCCGCTGGAAGAGCATCATCCCCTGCAGCTTTGCCTAATGTAAGCCCTTCTATTGCATTCAGGACCTCTTCCTCTGTAACCTCCTGTTCTAAGGAGATTGCATCTTCCTCCGTTAAAGACGGTAGGTTGCTCTGATATAAATAATTCATCATATCAGTCGGATCAGTCAAATCCTGGCCTATCTCTGGAGAGTACAATTGTTGATAGAAAATGGAGAATTGATTAACTATCTTCACAGAATCCTTGAAAAGAACACCACCTTCCCCTTTTATAGCCTTGATCTTAGTCCTTAGCTGGTTATCCCTAATCTGATAGGCCAGGACTTTCCCAATCCTGTCCCCATACTCATATTGTAATGTCTTGTGCTTCATTTAGCAGGCCGCTGCTTTTTCCATAAGAAAGCTGATAGTAACAGCCTTCTGCTCCAAAAGAAGTCGATACAGGCGATCTTGCTCTGTCTTTTGATAATTGACTACATCAGCATGTTCTAATTCGGCCCTAAGAAGCTTTTGACCGCTCAGTTGCCTATTCTGCTGATATATAAACTGCTGAATAGCTCCCCTAATGTAAGCTTTCATCGCATCCCATACAATCAAAAATGAAGATGAACCAATATTATCTATAAAGTAATCAGAGATTTGTTTCCCAATACAAATCCCAAAATCTTCATTCATTGCCAGATGCTTAGGAAACGTAAAAGTTCGAGCAGTTTTGATAGCATACTTTGCATAAAAAGAGAAAATTATGGGATTATGATCAGAAGTTATTTTGGGGCATATCTCCATATCTGCCAATGGCAATAAAGTTTCTTTCTGAAACCCAGGCCATATCTATTCTTGAGTATTGGCGATGTGGTGCTGAATAGTACGTATAGCCTGGTTTATTTGAGTGTAAGGTACGCCACGCATCATGTAAAGAGTGCAATCTGGCCAGTTCAAAGTTCGAAGCTCTCACCTTCGTCATTCTTGAAACCAGCGGTTGACTGGTAGAGTGTATCCCATAAGAAATAACACAATTAAAGTCACCCATCAATATCAATTCCCCTTGCCAGGCAACTAACTCTAGACACAAATTATCAAATATAGTAGGATCATCAATATTCGGGCCATATAGAACACAAAAAACATAGCAAGTACCGTTAATTTCTATTTGAGCAATTGCCCACCTCCCTCTTTGGTCTTCTAAAATTTTACGAACCTGACAAGGCAGTGTTTTTGACACTAAAATAGCTGTTCCTCTAATTGATATGCTTTGAGAGGTGCATACGACTATCTCTAGCCCCAAATGTTCCAAGAGACGGCGATCCTTATAGGCTAAATGTGTTTCCGTCAAGAGTGCTACATGGGGTTTGTATGTCTAAAACTCTTCTCAAACTAGTTGTCTTTTGGACCTTCCATTCAAACCGGCAACATTCCAAGCTAGGCATCGAATTAATGCCATATCTGTTTAATAAAAGACGCTGACCCGAAAATAAAATAAAGTAAAAATCACTAGCGTTCTACCATATCCAAATAAACAATAATGGCACTTTTCTTTTTGACTTTTCCCCCCTTTTTTTTAATACCCACCCACCATTCAGACACCCTACCCTGTCTTCTTCAAGACCGTGCTTCTTGTTTCCCACAGAAGGAATCATCCCCCCCTGAACAGCTGCCGCTGGTATGGCAGCTAGCGTCCCCTCTAGCCCAGGCTCAACCCTTTCTGACCCCCACTAGCCCAAAAAGCCTCGCTTCCCTTCCTTTTTTCTCTCCCTCCTTCCCTTCTTTACTTTCTTCCTTTTTCCCCTTTTCCAATTGCCCTTTTCTTATCTCTTTCCCCTTTTATTTTTTTATTTTTTCCCTTCCCTCTTCCCTTTCCTTCCTCTTTTCTTTTTTTCCCCTTTTTTTCCTACACTATTAACCCGTTCAGAAAGAGAGAACGAAGCAAGTCAGAGAAATGATTCAGCATTAATACCATGCTAGAAAACATCTCAGAAGGCAGGGACTTGTTGAAAAAAACGAAGTACAAATCTCAGATTCGAAATCTTAAATCTACACCTAGAGTTTTGGGAATGGGAGTAATCCCCCGAGTCTCAAAAAGCCCTTATTTACTGCTGCTGCTGCTACATTAAGCAGTTTGCCACTTTGCCAATGCCATATAGGCTTCTAATTCTGACACAAAGAAAAATGACTTTCCATCTTTAACAACCTTCAGTTTAGCTGGTTCATGCAGGAACAACTGGGCATCAGCAGCCTTAAGTGGGTCAATTAATTGTCGCAGTTTCCATCTCCTTTCCATAGTTGCATGACTTAGATCTGACCAAAAAAGATTGACAGAGAATCCACGCTCACTGGGGCATTAGGGCGCGCCTTAAAAGATAGTGCTTGTCTCAGCAAGAAATTTCCCCAAAAAAATCAAAATGGGGCGAGGGTATCGAGCATTGGTTCTTTTTTATAGAAAAAGGAAGCCAATGCGCTCTCTGCACTTGACAGTCCCAATCCCAGTCTGATAAATCAGGGAAGGCCTTCTGAAAAAGTTGGACAACAAAACCTCGAGGGTCCGATCCCTCCTTTCCCTCAGGTATCCCAAACAGCCTTACATTGTTGCGTCTTTGCCTATTTTCCAAGTCCTCGATCTTAGCCAGGCAGGTATGAATTTGCTGTTCATGTGTCTGAGCAGTCTGTGCCGCAGTTGTAACTGTCTCCTCTACCTCAGTGACTCTGCCGTGTAATTCCTTCACATCTTTAGCAACATTAGCTACTATGCTCATAACCTCATTGAGCGATAGCTTAACATTTAAATAATCCGTCCTAACTTGAGCATAGTGTGCCTGTGCCTCCCCTCGTTGCTCTTGTAAAACTTGCAAAATTATGGCAAGAGAGGGCTCTTCCCCTATGGCCAAGTTGCTATCCTTAGCTGCTATCGCTTCTGTATTTGCCGTTATCGGCGGGTGAGGTTTGCTGATCAGTTTCATACACGATGCTGTTCCATGAGCCTCCTGAACCAAGGCAGATTGAGCACTGCTATCTATGCTACTCCCTTCATTTTCAAGATTCAGGTTTGCGATGACTTGGGGCCTAGTTAGACAAGTTGCAGACAGCCGTGAAATCATAGCACGAACGTCCCCCTTGGCATGAACCCATTTCCTTAATGGGCTGCTTTCCAGTCCACGGGAGGAGCCGGCATTTATATGCCCAATTCTATCCTGTAAATCACTAGGTTTTCTATATTTATTAATAGTTTTGGTAATTTTGGCATTTTTCTTGTGGCTGAATATATTGCAAATTTTATCTGCCTCAGCTTGTTGGTCGTCTAATGACATGTCCCCCTCTTCCGAGGGAGCTATTGGCTGCTGTTGACTGTTAATTACTTGCTGGGTTAGCAGCGAAGCTAAGGGTGAGGCTGAGGCAGAGGCTGGAGCTAAGCCATTACCACTCCAGTTTCCTCGCTTAGTTTGATCAGAATGCTTAAGTTGCTTAGCATTAATAGTTTTGCTGCTATTAATAAGCAAGCCTGCTTGGCTGAGCTCCGGACTGAACACTTCGCTAGACTGGGTGGTATCCTGAGGGCTAACACAGTCATCTTCACAATTACTTTGATTATTACTAGCCCTGTTGCTACCCAGCATGTTACAGATAGATTGCTTCTTGTCATTGCAATTTGTTATGTCAGTTTGTAACTCAGAGCATCCTTCTTGTTGAGAAAGGGACGTTTTCTCTCCTCCCCTGCAGTTTGTCAGAAGCGCGCTGCTTTCTGTATCTCTTCCGTTCTCAATAGCAGCATTGGGGCTACTAAGTATCTCTGTAAGGGCAATAGTATCCGTCGTGGCAGCGCGGAGCCCGCCTTCTTCCAACAGCAACGCTGTCTTTCCTGCACCTACGAACCGGACTGCCGTCCTGCCGGTTTTAGGCACTGTGGGTTTCCCCCTGATTTCAGTATCATCCTCAAGTAATGCGGAAGGTTGACCCCTGCGAGCCGAGCAGCTCGCGTGCCTTTCGCTGCATTCCTTGGTGGCGCCATATTCAGAGCCGCTGCTGTTGCCGCTGCTGTATGAGCAAAGATGATACGATACTAGGCTTCTCCAGCAGGCTCTCCTCACAGCCTGAAAAAACCTTCCGCTCAGAATGAGCATCCGAGAGCCGAAAGCCAGCCGGTACGCCAGCCAGAACCAGCCTGAGCAGCAGCAAGCAAGCAAGCGTAAGTGGTCCGGGGGTCCGAAAAAATCGTCGTTTAGTAGAAATATTACCGACTAAGCATCAAATCGGCTTATCGGTAAAGCATAAAATCCATGAATATGGCCAGTCGGGTTAGTCGGGAGCTAGAGTCGTGAGCTGCGGGACGCGGCGTCTCTAGTCCGCCATCTTCCTTCCCACGTTACGGGCGGTTGATGTCTTTATCAAGGAAATTGGGAGCAGAGAGGTGGGGCGGTAGTTCTTGAGTTCACTGGGGTCTGCGGAGGGTTTTTTGAGGAAGGGTCTAAACTCTGCGTGTTTCCTTCTGTCTGGGAAGTGATAGATGCATCGAGAATAGAGGTGACTATTTCCTTGCTCCCGATGTTTAAGAAGTGGTGGGGGCAGGGACCCGTGGGTACTCCCGAGTGGATGGAGTTCATGATGGCTTTGGTGCTCTGTGTGGTGAGCTGCTCCCATGCGGTGAATGGGTGGTTGTGAGTGGAATCTCTTGGTTAGTATATAGTGTAGGCTGGAGAATTCTTAAAAGTTTATAATATGAACTGGGGATTCTGGTAGTTTATAATGTGTGCTGGTGGGTTCTTGGGTTTATAGTGTGTGTTGCAGGATTCTGGGAGTTTAGAATGTGGGCTGGGGGATTCTGGGAGTTTATAGTGTGTGCTGCAGGATTCTGGGTGTTTAGAATGTGTGCTGGGGTATCCTGTAAATGTACAATGTGTGAAGGAGGATTCTGGGAGTTTGTGGGGAAATGGAACAGTATGTATTGAAGCTGGGTAGGCTTCACTATGTAATACTATCACAATACCCCATAGATGATCCTTGGAGTCACAATAATAAATCCTTAGCTCGGTTCTGGTAGTGTGGCAAAGAGCAGGCAGGCTTCACTAGAGGAACACGTGTTAAGCATTTCAGAGTACCAACATGGACGATAAGTAATTGACATGATTTGAAAGAAATCCAACAACAATTTGTAAAAATAAAGCAGATTTTATATAACTTTATACAGCAAAATGAAGTCAATCAGATAAGTATAATTAGAGTTATGTTTTTTAGAAGCAAAATGTAATCAGTGCAAAACAGTACTGCAAAACGTTAGCATTGCGGTCAATAATAAAAAGCCCTAGTGATAATCGGTCACTTGAAGGTCAAGTTGAATGGTTCCCAAGGAGGACTAAGGTGATGCCAGTCCCAGGGCCAAGTCTAGAACAGTCAGTTCGATTTGACCTGGCTCAAGAAGCCTGGATGCAGAGTTGTCCTGGCTGTCCATGGTGCTGAAGCAGGAGCCGCGGGGGAGCTGGTTTTAACACTTACACAGTGCTGGTAAGGAAACGGGTGCAAAACTTCGACAACAGGGCCACTGCTGGCATCGAATAAAGATGTTGGGGTGTTCCCTTGAGTTGCAACGTAAAATAAAGGTGGTGGTTACCGGACTGGCTACCAACAGGCCTTGGCAGCAGTAAGATCAGCAAGACGTTATTTCAACATCTGGAGGTCCAGGGACAAATGATAGCCACCTGAAACTTGGCAGAGGTCAGGACTACTTTTCCCACAATGCACTGGACCATCTGCTTTTGGGCAATCCCTAAGAGTGTCCAATGGCAAGAGATTCTTTGGGTCTGGTACGTTGTCTTTACATGCTGACTGCAGGGGGGAAGTGCCACTAGATCAGGGGAGTCTGGAGTCGCCTTTGGCTCTCAAAGGTGTCCCTCTGTCTGGGGGAACTGGTCTTTGGTTTGGGAAGAGTCACAGCCGTGCTGTTCCGGTAAGGTTGACACAAGTGCAGGGTATCACACCTTTGGTTTCTGCAGCTCCTGTTGTTGCAGACTCGGGTCTATTCTATGTCCTTTGTTGCAAGACAGATCAGACTGAGGTTCTGGTGTTAGGGGTGCCCCTTAAGTCCTAGATTTAGGGGTGTTAGGGGTGTGGTTGCAAGTGGCCAATGGGCTACTAGCCCCAGTGGCTAATGCGTCTCTCAGATGACCACATCCAGGGGGATATAATTTTTTTTCGTCAAGGTTTTACGTTTTAGTGACGTGATTCTTGCTAGTAATGCGCTGCCCTAATTGGGGCAGAGTAAGTGTAGTATCTCTCATACACGCACGCGCACAACCATAGATGCCTCACGCATGCGCAGTCAAGCTGTTAGCCCGGATAAGGGAACTACCTACACACGAGTTCTAGCTACTTATTTAAGAGGCGTATTTTGCCGTGGGGAGTCCTTTACTGGCAGTCGCATGGATAGGGCAGGTACACTGGCGTGACCATCTAGGCTGAAATGTGAGTATCTGTGAGTAGAGGGGATTTATGACCCTACCAGCTTGAGAATAATGATATGCATCTTACTCCGTCTGTACACATTTATTGTTTCAGCCCAGTTATGTATGGGTGGTCCATGCGCCTAGCCGAAGGAGTATCTGTGTCCGACCAGTTAGGTAAGACTCCTGGGTAGCTAAGGTTTCTCCGTGCGGAGTAGTAATTTTTACGGGTGAGGTTCGCTGCCGATGTTAGTGTTCTACACTCCAAGTAAGATTCCCTCACACTAGCCCATCAGATAGGAAATCAATTACCACTTACAATATGGGTGCTGTGAGGTGAAGTATTGTGCAAGATGCCATGTACGGTTGTGATGCCCACATATATATTATGGATTTGTGTGCTTGCTTTAACGTGGGTAAGATGTGCACACGACTGTGGCACACATATGTTGTATCAAGTTTTACTGATAGACATCCCTACTGCTGTTTCTTTTTCATTTTCCTAGATACTGACCTGGAGCCTATTCTTCATCATTAACCTGTGACCACACTGAGGAACACAGTTTGTGGCCCAGACCGGTATTGAGGGTATTTTATTATGATTCACCAACTTTCACGTGCACTTAATTTTAACAATTTGGTCCTGACGAAGCGCCATCGACCTCTTATAGGCGGAAGAAGCGCGAAACTTGTTGACCTATGACTGACCTATAACCTATGACCCCTGGGCATAGCGTGCCTCTAGGGTCATAACTTTTCAGCAGTCCAAAGCCTGCTAAGGGTACATCTAATAAAATTTGCTGCATGATGACCCCTTTTTTTACATATTTTTCACACCATCTAGCACGCACTTCATTTACCCTCCATCAACAACCCACTCCCCACACACCCACATGCACCATCCGGCGGTCCTCAAAAGATCTCTGACAAAGAGACCCTTCGCGGGGCCCGTAGGGAATTGCAGCGCCGGCCCTACGAGGAGCAACCGCCCGATGATGAAGCATGACACCCTTCGGGGTGTGTGAGGGCAATAGAGGACAAAGAGTGGTCTTCCAGTTTTCTGAGTGGGTTTCCAATCTAGGAAATTTTCACACTCTGCTTTCCTTCCTTTTTCTCTTTTTTAGGGCTTGGTGACTTTGTGCACCTGCCCATAGGAACTTTGTCCTCCTGGTGTTAGATATCGAATTTAGGGAGCATGGACACTGGACCTTTTTTAGCTCCTAGATCCCCCCCTCTTTTTGTGATACACATCCAGGGGGTCACCTTTTCTACCCAAAACCCTCTATTCTGCAACTTTGAAAAAAGTCAGAAACCTTCCTTAGCTGTACAGATCCGGTAGCCTACCTTACAGTTGTGGCTAGCTTTTGGGACAAAACATCATTTTCCCGCCTGCCCGAGTGTAAATGTGTCTGACGCAGGGGGGCGGCTGTTCCTTTCTTTGAGAGGCAGCCTGGATGCATATCAGAGGCGCTGAAAGCTTTAAAGCTCACCGCCTTGATGTGCTACTAGCCATTCTGTTTGGAAGGGATGTGCCAACTCCTTGCCGTCCAGGCTATTGCTTCTGACTCCAGAAACAGTTCACACCACCTGGAAGGGTGTCAGATTCCTTTCTTGGCAACAGCAGCTACCAGCCAGAGCACAGGGAAGCCTGGGGCAGCCAGGTGAGAAATATCTAAGGTAATTTCCTAGGGGCATGCCACACAATTCTGGCATGAGTCATGCCAGGTGGAGGAGGTAAGTTGATTGATACCAAACATGACATATTTCGGCAGTACCATAATGGAGCTGGCAACCCCGAGGTTGCCTGGGTGCCAGCCCATGTTATCCTGTGGACCGCGGATTACTTATAGCGGCCCTTAATGGATGGAAAAGGCTAATATATGGACATATAAGCTTTATTATAATGCACTCTGCCTGGTGGGCTCATGGGGCCTTCTTTAGGGGGTGACTGGCATATATTAAAAGTAGTGCTGTGACCTTTCCACTCATGGCGAGGGCAAAGTTGTGCTGTGATCTTTCCACTCATGGTGAGGTCAGAGTCAAATTGGAGCCATGCTCCTACAGTCTGCACTGGCAGGTGTGCTGTCATCTGTTTACTTGGATCACTCAGGGGGGCACAGTCAGTGTTTCAAGCCCTGGTGACCCCTTTAACTCCCATGTCCTGGGTACCACTGGTCTTACTTACCAGGGACTTAAAAGGGTTTAGAGGACTTGCTAATTGGGGTTACCAACTCACATGTCGGTTTGACTGAGCGAGCACTGGCACTGAGGCCTTGGAGTTTATGGTGTGTGCTGGAGGATTATGGGAGTTTATGATGTGTGATGGAGGATTCACAGGGTGTATAGTGTGGGATGGAGGCTTATGTGAGTTAATGGTGTGTGATGGAGGGTTCTGGAAATTCATGGTGTGTGCTGGAGGATTCCGGGAGTTTATGGTGTGTGCTGGAGGATCCTGTAAGTTTATAGTGTGTGCTGGAGGATCCTGGGAGTGTATAGTGTGTGCTGTAGGATCATGGGAGTTTATAGTGTGTGCTGAAGGATCCTGGGAGTGTATAGTGTGTGCTGTAGGATCCTGAGAGTTTATAATGTGTGCTGAGCTGAAGGATTCTGCGAGTGTATAGTGTGTGCTGGAGGATCCTAGGAATTTATGGTGTGTGCCGGAGGATCCTGGGAGTGTTTAGTGTGTGCTGGGGGATCCTGGAGTGTATAGAGTGTGCTGGAGGATCCTGGGAGTGTATAGTGTGTGCTGGAGGATCCTGGGAGTGTATAGAGTGTGCAGGAGGATCCTGTGAGTTTATGGTGTGTGCTGGAGGATCCTGGGAGTGTAGTGTGTGCTGGAGGATCCTGGGAATTTATAGTGTGTGCTGGAGGGTTCTGGGAGTTTATGGTGTGTGCTGGAGGATCCTGGCAATTTATAGTGTGTGCTGGAGGGTTCTGGGAGTGTATAGTGTGTGCTGGAAGATCCTGGGAAGTTATGGTGTGTGCTGGAGGATCCTGGGAGTGTATAGAGTGTGTTGGAGAATCCTGTGAGTTTATAGTGTGTGCTGGAGGATCCTAGGAGTGCATAGTGTGTGATGGAGGATCCTGGGAGTGCATAGCGTGTGATGGGGGATCCTGGGAGTGTATAATGTGTGCTGGAGGGTTGTGGAAGTTCATGGTGTGTGCTGGAGGATCCTAGGAGTGTATAGTGTGTGCTGGAGGATCATGTGAGTTAATAGTGTGTGCTGGAGGGTTCAGGGAGGTTACAGTATGTGCTGGAGGATCCAGGAAGTGCATAGCGTGTGCTGGAGGATCCAGGCAGTGCATAGTGTGTGCTGGAGGATCCTGGGAGGTTATGATGTGTGCTGGAGGATCCTGCGAGTGTATAGTCTGTGCTGGAGGATCCTGGGAGTTTATAGTGTGTGCTGGAGGGTTCAGGGAGGTTACAGTATGTGCTGGAGGATCCAGGAAGTGCATAGCGTGTGCTGGAGGATCCAGGCAGTGCATAGTGTGTGCTGGAGGATCCTGGGAGGTTATGATGTGTGCTGGAGGATCCTGCGAGTGTATAGTGTGTGCTGGAGGATCCTGGGAGTTTATGGTGTTTGCTGGAGGATCCTGGGAGTGTATAGTGTGTGATGGAGGATTCTGGGAGTTTATGGTGTGTGGTGGAGGATTATTGGAGTTTGTGGTGTGTGTGGAGGATTCTGTGAGTATGTGGTGTGTGTCCAGGGTTCTGGGAGTACATGGTGTGTGATGGAGGGTTCTTGGAGTTTATGGTTTGGGAGTTGTTGGGATACTGGGAGTTTATAGTGTGTGCTGGCGGATCCTGGGAGTGTATGCTGGGTGCTGGAGGATTATGGGAGGATATAGTGTGTGCTGGAGGATTATGGGAGGATATAGTGTGTGCTGGATGGTTATGGGAGTTTACAGTGACGCTGGAGGGTTCTGTGAGTCTATGGTGTGGATTGTAGGATTATGGGAGCTATTAATGTGAGATGGAGGATTCAGGTAGTTTATTATGTGTGCTGGAGGATCTGGGGAGTGTATAGTGTGTGCTGTAGGATCCTAGGAGTGCATAGTGTGTGATGGAGGATCCTGGGAGTGTATAATGTGTGCTGGAGGATCCTGGGAGTTTATGGTGTGTGATGGAGGATCCTGGGAGTGCATAGTGTGTAATGGAGGATTCAGTGAGTTTATGGTGTGTGCTGGAGAATCCTGGAGTTTCTGGTGTGTGTGGGAGGTTCTGGGAGTTTATATGGACTGGAATATTCTGGGCGTTTGTGCTGTGGGTTGTGGAAATGTTGAGAAAGGGTTTGTCGGATGCTTCGGAAACCCAAAGAAAGATATTGTCAGGAGTGCCAGGTGTAAAAGGCGTGATATAAAGGAGTCACTGTTATTATTCGCAATAGTAATGTGCAGGACTCTGGGACATACTGGGTGAGTCCTGCAATGCAAGGCACTGGTTCCGGGGTGAAAGGTCTTGAGACTGCAGCTGTTTTGTATCAGACAGGAGGTCCTCACATTCCCAATATAGATTTCACAAGACGGAGTGCAGCTGTCGCCCCCCCCCCCCTCACCCCCTCCTCTGCGCCCGCAATCTCTAGGACTGAGGGTGGGGGTTGAGAGGGGAGGGGGCACTGTAAATATCTGGGGTCCCAGGAAGCCCTCCCTCAGTGTTATGCAACCAGTACACAGTTGCAAAGGACCCTCATAACTGCCCGGCGGTCAGCAGAGAGGGTCTGAGCCCCTCTGGCCTCCGAGGGACCACCCACGGCAGCGGCGCCCCGGCTGTGTTCACCCTGGTTCCAGGTGGCCCCTGGAGACGGGCGGGGCCGCTGCTGGGTCTGAAGGGCGTCCCCGGCGTCGATAAACAAACTCATTCATAATTATAAACTCTACAACCGATGAGGGCTTTGCTGGAGCTGCGGACTCCGGACTGAAGTCTCGTGAGGCGAGCTCAGGACATGCCTAGGGTGCCCACTGTCTCATGACTTAGTACCCCCAGGGGCACCCCGCTGTCCCCCCTCCCCCAAATTAGGTTACCCAAAGAAACACACGAAACAGTTGTAAGTGGGTAACATTTTGCTGCAGGTTTATTACATAATTCCAGGTATGTAATGGGTGGGTTATCTTACGGGCGATCCAAGGGCAGGCAACCATCTGGGTCGCCTGCCCGCCTGATGAGCCGGGCAGCGCGGGAGCGATGCCCGCCGGTGCTGCCCTCCAGGTGATTCTTTCTACGATCACGTGCCGTTGGTAATTCTACTCACGCCCCCCCTCTCGGGGCGGAGCGTCGCATAGCAAGCCCCCGGTTGTTCAGGCCCACAACCGCCCGCAGGACTAGCGGGGCGCCGACACGGCTTCCGGGACCTCTCTGGAGGCTCCTCGTTTTGGCTCAGGCACCCCCTTTGGTGCCGCGCAGAGGTACTCTTTGTACCGGCCTGCTTCCAGATCGCCCTGAAACTCCGCCTGCAACGAAAAAGAAATCATTACAACGCTCAGAACAACCCCCCCACCATGCCTACGCCGGGTAAGCGGTAGGGAGGGAAAAGGCGAGGTGGGCGACAAAAGAGGTCGCCAATGGGGGTGGGGGAAGGCTAAATAGCCTCCCCCTCACCCTTGGGCCAGGAAGTGACACGCATTGCGCATCACTTCCGGCCCTGCCAATGGAAGGGGGGGCTCTAGTCTGTGTCCCCGCCCCCCCCGTAGGGAGGGGGTGGGGAGGGGTGACCGGGGCCCCGGGGCCACTAAGGCGCCGACCGCCGAGTGGCCCCCTGCGGGCGCCGCGGTCAGCGGCATAGTACCCCCAGGGGCACCCTGCTGTCCCCCCTCCCCCAAATTAGGTTACCCAAAGAAACACACGAAACAGTTGTAAGTGGGTAACATTTTGCTGCAGGTTTATTACATAATTCCAGGTATGTAATGGGTGGGTTATCTTATGGGCGATCCAAGGGCAGGCAACCATCTGGGTCGCCTGCCCGCCTGATGAGCCGGGCAGCGCGGGAGCGATGCCCGCCGGTGCTGCCCTCCAGGTGATTCTTTCTACGATCACGTGCCGTTGGTAATTCTACTCACGCCCCCCCTCTCGGGGCGGAGCGTCGCATAGCAAGCCCCCGGTTGTTCAGGCCCACAACCGCCCGCAGGACTAGCGGGGCGCCGACACGGCTTCCGGGACCTCTCTGGAGGCTCCTCGTTTTGGCTCAGGCACCCCCTTTGGTGCCGCGCAGAGGTACTCTTTGTACCGGCCTGCTTCCAGATCGCCCTGTAACTCCGCCACAGCCCTGGAGGCGGCCCCCGTCGCCGCCAGGGCCCCCCACCAACCCGCTATAGTCTTACCTGGGGGGGCTCTAGTCTGTGTCCCCGCCCCCCCCCGTAGGGAGGGGGTGGGGAGGGGTGACCGGGGCCCCGGGGCCACTAAGGTGACGACCGCCGAGTGGCCCCCTGCGGGCGCCGCGGTCAGCGGCAGATCCCTCCCAGTCACGCCAGCTCAGGACATGCCTTCAGTGCCCACTGCCTCATGACTGATCCCTCCCAGTCACACCAGCTCAAGACATGCCTTCGGTGCTCACCTCTCCCATGACTGATCTCTCACAGTCACTCACGCCAGCTCAGGACATGCCTTCAGTGCCCACTGTCTCATGACTGATCCCTCCCAGTCACGCCAGCTCAGGACATGCCTTCGGTGCTCACCTCTCCCATGACTGATCTCTCACAGTCACACACGCCAGCTCAGGACATGACTTCAGTGCCCACTGTCTCATGACTGATCCCTCCCAGTCACGCCAGCTCAGTGCCCACTGCCTCATGACTGATCCCTCCCAGTCACACCAGCTCAAGACATGCCTTCGGTGCTCACCTCTCCCATGACTGATCTCTCACAGTCACTCACGCCAGCTCAGGACATGCCTTCAGTGCCCACTGTCTCATGACTGATCCCTCCCAGTCACGCCAGCTCAGGACATGCCTTCGGTGCTCACCTCTCCCATGACTGATCTCTCACAGTCACACACGCCAGCTCAGGACATGACTTCAGTGCCCACTGTCTCATGACTGATCCCTCCCAGTCACGCCAGCTCAGTGCCCACTGTCTCATGACTGATCCCTCCCAGTCACGCCAGCTCAGTGCCCACTGCCTCATGACTGATCCCTCCCAGTCACACCAGCTCAGTGCCCACTGCCTCATGACTGATCCCTCCCAGTCACACCAGCTCAAGACATGCCTTCGGTGCTCACCTCTCCCATGACTGATCTCTCACAGTCACTCACGCCAGCTCAGGACATGCCTTCGGTGCTTACCTCTCCCATGACTGATCTCTCACAGTCACTCACGCCAGCTCAGGACATGCTTTCAGTGTCCACTGTCTCATGACTGATCCCTCACAGTCACGCAAGCTCAGGACGTGCCTTCAGTGCCCACTGTCTCATGACTGATCCCTCACAGTCACGCCAGCTCAGTGCCCACTTTCTCATTACTGATCTCTCACAGTCACTCACGCCATCTCAGGACATACCTTCAGTGCCCACCTCTCCCATGACTGATCCCTCACAGTCACGCCAGCTCAGGACATGCCTTCAGTGCCCACTGTCTCATGACGTCTAATCCCTCGCAATCACACCAGCTCAGGACATGCCTTCAGTGCCCACTGTCTCATGACTGATCCCTCCCAGTCACGCCAGCTCAGGACATGACTTCAGTGCCAACCTCTCTCATGACTGATCTCTCACAGTCACTCACACCAACTCAGTACATGCCTTCAGTTCCCACTGTCTCATGACTGATCCCTCACAGTCAGGCCAGCTCAGGACATGCCTTCAGTGCGCACTGTCTCATGAGGTCTAATCCCTCGCAATCACGCCAGCTCAGCACATGCCTTTGATGCAGCGTGGAGTGCAAAATCCCTCCCAACTGCCACGGACCACAAGATCTCACACACGCACACTATCCATACATTCGCTGGTGGGGCCCATAACAACAACACACACTCACCATTAGTCCATGCAAGAGGCGATTATCCCTCCAAGCGCTGAATAATGAGGGAGGAAGATACCACTTTACCCTAATGAGCAGCAAACCTACAAACCTTTCTTATACTCATTAGGCCCTAAATTCCACATTTGGTATTTCCCTCATAACCGGGACGGATCTGTTAGTTGTAGTTTTAAGTGAAATTCTAATACTCTAATTAACCTTTTCATTAACACATTTCAATGAATAAACAACCCAACTCATTTCTGTAGATGTTCAAATCCAAATTTATATTAATATTGCAGATTAAATCATTCATTTGATGCTGTTCATATTTACCTATTCTGGCTAAAGTCGTCCTCTATGTCAAATTTTGCAGTCTCGCAAATCTATGCCCATCAATTTTAGCAGATTCAGTTCATCAGGAGTTTGGGCATTAATTCAGTCCGTCAAAGATTCAGGCTAACAGCTGTCCTGCAGTGTCACCGTCCTCTCCGTCAGCATATCATCAGGAATGAAAGAAGCGACATCGAATCGATCTCCCACCTCTCTATTCTACCATAATTTATAGTAAAATCAATGTCAAAATGTATCAAAGTTTGGGCATCCGAGTTCGCTGATTGGACGATCAGGGATCATCCTTTTGGTTTCTCACGAAAGTGTCTTTTGGCCTATGACCCTTGTCAGTTCCGGTTCACACAACAGTCTTTGTTCGGAATACTTGGACGACGTCCCAGACTGTCCTTGAAAGGTACATGTTCATCTGGGGTCAGGTCCAGGCCACTGTATATCTGTTGTCAGCGCAGGCGCACTTCACCCAAGCCTTGTTCAGCGTTGGCAGTTGGGTTAGGCACCAAAGTCAGCCATCTTTCGGCAGGCCAAAATGGTCAACTTATGCAAAGAAAAACAAAAACGTAATTAATACATAAAAATAACAAATTAAATGTTATTCCCTCGCTAATACCCATATGTGTGTGTATTTATCTAGCCAAAAGCAACACTCAATGCGGTTTATACTTACAAAATAAAGCACGAATCACAATTACCTCACCAAAGCGACATATATCATGCAATGTTCTAATTATCTATCATTAGTATGCGTACGAAATTTAGTTCACGTCATTAATTAGCCCATGCAGATGCAAATCCCGCGTGTATTGTGGTCATTAACAAGGTTGATTAGTTATTTCCACATCACTCCAAACCATTAGTACGATTATAATTAATTAATCAATCTAATTAATAAAACGACATGCAAAATGGGGTGGGTATACAAAATTTTGCATAACCCGCTCCAGCAATCCCCCCTTTGGTGATTTTATCACCACACCACCCAAAATTTTGTTTCGTCTTACGGAATCTTTAAAATGTTTTCTTGCTCTTAATTATAATTCAGTTTCACCCATTTCTTCTCTTTTTGCTGTTTTATACATACTCTCCTTCCATTCTTCTAATGTTATCTCTTCCAAATCCCTATCTTGATCCTTGTCTTTTCTTTTAAATTTTTCTCTTTTTATTCTTTTCTTATTCTTCTTATTTTATTGGGCCAAACATCATCTCTTGCAACTCTTTTTACTTTACTTCCTTTGTCATTCTTTTCATTCCTCCAAGCTCTCTTTCTTAGAAATCGACCTTCAGGTATTTCATTTTCACTCTCTTAAGACTCTGTCTCAACTTGCTTTGTCTTTTCAGCAACTTCTTCTTCAACCACTTGTTTTGTTTTCCCTACTTCTGTCCCTCCTCGGGTCTCCGGCATGCAATCTTCCTGCTGGCTGCTTGTCCCTTCACCTAACTCGATGTTGCAATTCCCTACACCTCCTCGGGGGTCTTCCGCAGAAATCTGTCCCTCTCTCTCTGTACCTGTCCCTTGTTCACTTAGATTTGTTACTTCAGGTGGAATTTCTCTCAGTCTCTCCTCAGGTACTTCCTTTTCACGAATTTCTTTTGTTGCGTCTTCAGTACTCTTTCCCCTTTTCTTCCTGTGTTCCTTCTTGGAACCCTGCGCTTCTTGCTCGTTTCCAGAATCGCTAGATTTGGAAATCTGCAATCTTCTTCTCAGAGCGATATTTCTGGGGACTAAAGCTAATCTTTGTTCTGTTTCCCCCCTTTCAGAATTTCCTTGTGTCTTTGACCCTTCGTCATCCGATTCAGTGCTTGATTCTGATTCATCAAAGTATTCTTTTCCTGTGCTGTCCACCGGATTTGGAATTCTCAGTGTATGACTGGCATGGATCCAGTTTTTCAGTCCTGCACACTTCACAGCTGTGGTCGTGGTCAAAATGACTTGTCGTGGTTTTCTCCACCTTGGAACCAGACAATTTATTCTTCTGTGGACTTTTATCCTTACCCAATCCCCTGGGCTCAGATCATGGGCTTGCTTCTTTTCAAGTGTGGTGGCATCTGGTCCAACCTGATGAAACACAGAAGGAACTGAGTCAGCCAGGCCTTTACAGTATACCAACACCATGTCATCAGAAATTGTCATCAGCTTGTTTACTGGTATAAACACATGTCTCATTGCACGTCCCATGATTATTTCATGAGGACTCAATCCTGTAGTTCTGTCTGGAATGGCCTTTATTGTCATGAGTACTAGAGGCAAGACATCAGGCCATTTCATACCTGTGGCCAAACACATTTTCCCTATTCTATTCTTGATAGTACCATTCATCTGTTCAACCACACCAGAAGCCTCTGGTCGGTAGGCACAATGTAGTTTTTGTTGTACATTCAATGCTTCACAAATTAATCCTACAATCTCATTATGAAAATGTCCTCCTCGGTCTGACTCAATTGTCACTGGGAACCCGAACCTGGGGATTAATTCCCTCAACAGTAGCTTGGCTACTGTCAACCCATCACTTGTTGGGAATGCTTCCACCCACCTGGAAAATAGGCAGACCACTACCAAAACATACCTCAATCTGTTATAGGGAGGCATCTCAATGAAATCTACTTGCATTCTGGTGAAAGGCCCTCCTTCTTGACCTATTGTTCCCAGACTCACAACTGTCTTCCTGCCAGGATTGTACTGCTGACATATTAAGCATCTCTGACAAAGACTCTCTGCCACAAGTCTGAATTTTGCATTGTACCAGGTCTGCTTAAATGAACTGATCATAGCATCCCGTCCAATATGTCCCTGGCCATGATACATCCGTGCCATGGTAGACATCATGCTATCAGGCATAACTGGTCTTCCATCTCGATAGACCCACACATAATCCTTTTCCCTTTGGGCACATCCTGCTTTTACCCACTGTCTCATTTCCTCATCTCCTGCCTCATCCTGCAATTGTTTTACCTCTTCCCAAGATCCCACAATGTTAGTGAACATCAATGAGCAAGAAGACATTTCTCTTTCCTTAGCCCGATTGACCGAATTCTGATTTCGTGCACAATACTGCGCCATGTCATTTGCATACCTATTCCCAGTGCAATGTAATCACCAACTTGACTATGTGCAGCACACTTTACAACAGCCAATTGTTTAGGCAGCTGTATCGCCTCAAGCAACTTTCCAACCACTTCTGCATTCTTAATGGGAGTTCCACTCGAGGTCAGGAAACCTCTTTGTAGCCATAGTTGGCCGAAGTCGTGGACAACCCCAAAGCCATACTGGCTGTCAGTTATCACAGTCACTCTCACACTCTTCCCAATCTTGCATGCTCTAGTCAAAGCCACAAGTTCAGCTACCTGGGCTGATTTCACTCCTTTCAAATATGATGCTTCAATTACTGCTGGACTGTGCATACTGCATACGCTGCACTTAGCACTCCTTCATCTGTTCTCAAACATGACCCATCAACGAACATCACAAAATCACTTTCTGGCAAAGGTACATCTTTTATGTCTGGTCGTGGTTTGGTACAGAAATCAAGTACATCCAGACAATCATGATCAACTTCATCTCTTACCTCCACAATCTCAGCATCAGGCAACAAAGTTGCAGGATTCACATTCACACATCTCGCAAGACTCACATTAGTTGCACCCAATATGACCTTTTCATACTTAGTCAGCCGACTGTGGGTCATATACTGAGTACGACTCTTTGTCAACAGGATCGCTACATCATGAGGTACAAACACTTTCAATGGATATCCCATCACAATTCCTTCACTCTGCTCCAAACTTCGACATGTTGCAGCCACCGCTTTCAAACATCCAGGTAAACCTACAGCTACTGGATCTAGCATTGATGAAAAATATGCAATTGGTCTTCTCATTTTACCATGTTTCTGGGTCAACACCGAAAGTGCACATCCATTTCTCTCACTGCAATACAACTCAAATTCTTTTTCATAATCAGGCATGCCTAATGCAGGTGCTTCACACAAACCATCTCTCAATTGTCTAAATGCTGCCAATTCTTCTCTATTTAATTCAAGGGGATCTTTTACATCACTTCTCATCAATCGCACCAAAGGCTTTGCGATCAAGGAAAAGTTCCCTATCCACTGACGGCAGTACCCTACCATCCCCAAAAACATTCTCACTTCTCTTTGAGTCATGGGAGCTCTCATTCCTTTTATTATTCGGATTCTGTCTATGGTTATTTTCCTTAGTCCTTTCTCAATGTTGTGTCCCAGATACTGCACTTCCTTCTTACAAAACTGTAGTTTTGTGGGTGACACTTTAAGTCCTCCATCTGCCAAATGATTCAGCAAGGCTATTGTATCTACCTCACAGGCTTCACGTGTTTTTGACGCCACCAAAAAGTCGTCAATATACTGTACCAGTACAGAGCTTTCAGGCATTTCTAGACTCTCCAAAGATCTCTTTAACAACTGATTGAATATTGAGGGGCTCTCTGTATACCCCTGTGGGATTCGGCACCATGCCAAAATACGCTCACCAAAACGAAATGCAAAAATTTGCGGACTGTCATGGTGCAATGGGATGGAAAAGAAAGCATGACACAGATCAATTACTGTGTACCATTCGGTATCATGGGGAATCTGATATAAAATCACTGATGGATTTGGTACAATGGGACAACATGATACCACAATTTTATTCACTTTTCTCAAATCTTGCACTATCCTGAATTTCCCATTATTATTATTATTATTATTATTTAGAGTTTGTAGAGCGCGTAGTCACCACGAGGGTATCCCAGCGCTAGAACCTTGTTGCTCAGGAGGGGGAGCGGCTAGGTAAGAGACCGGATTAGGGGAAGAGGAGAGTTTTGAGGGTTTTTCTGAACCGAAGTCCCATTATCGGTGAATTACATGGACTACTCATTATTTCTCTCAAGATTCCTTGTCTGATCATTTTCTCTATTATAGGAGTTACACCTTCAATTATTTCAGGTGTCAATCTGTACTGTGGAACATTTGGATACGTTACTCCTTCTTTTACAGTTATTTTGACTGGATCTACATTTCTCATTAGTCCTACATCTTCTCCAGTGAAATCCCAAACCTCTGCCTTTACAGAGTTTCTCAGTTATTTTGGTAATTCATCAGGGTTGAATACAGCATATGTTTCAGTAACTTCACTTTCTCTGTTATACAATACATCATCATCTGGTGTTTCAAAAGCTATTCCATCCGGAGTACAAAATATAGTTCAATTCATTTTGCACAACAGGTCCCTACCTAATAAATTCACAGGACTGGTGTCACACACCACAAATCGGTGCATTTCTGAAAATTTCCCTATGCTGACTTTCACTGGTTCTGTAAGATATGTCTTAATTTGCCTGTTGGACACACCAACTACTTGGATCGTTTCATCCGAGAGAGGAAGATTCTTAACATCAGCTGATCTAACAGTTGATCGAGTAGCACCAGTATCCACTAGGAAAGTAACATTTTCATCATTAACCCTCCCATCTACAAAAGGTCCTGTCTGGTCTACTTCTAGAGTTGCGCCAAGTACGCACTCTTCTTCCTCCCTTCAGCACCGTCAATAGCTCTCTTCTGCGTCACTCTCATCGCGTTGCAGCCAATACTGCGAGACAGCGCTAGCGCGTGGCAGCTTATTTACCTGTTCTTCATTGTAGAATCCCGATTCACTACTATACTTCTGTGTGTTTCTGCTCTGTGGAAAAGGCGGCTTTGGCACCTGATTCTGTGGGGGAACAACTTGCTGCTGTTGCTGCAGTTGACCACTCACCTCATGCTGCACCTGGGGGTTCAATGATGAATTTTCATTGTTAGTACTCGGGGGAAATTTACACTCGGATTTCCAATGCGCAGTGGTTCCCAAACTTTTTTGACCCATGGCTCCCTTGACCTAATTGGCAGTTGGCCGTGGCTCCCCAACATTCTTTTGCGGGTGGGCAGGTGTGGGGGGATGTAAGCCCGACCTCGGGAGAGTACTTCCTGTTGTCTTCCTTAAATTAATTGGGATGCAATGAAGGTAGTATAATCATATTTGTAACAAAATACGAAGATAACAGCTGTTTAATAAAACTTTGTTAAGTGTGAAACGATACAAGATTAATAGCCAAATATGTTTCCATGCAACTTTTATTAACCACACAACAATAGTTCACAAATTTCTATATAATAAAATATCTTTTCAATGAACAGGTAAAACAGAGTCCGAAATATACCTTACAAATCCTAGTGAGATGGATGTGCTTGTTTTTCCTTACATAACTCCTGAAATCTTGGAGTTATTTTTGAGATCGCAACACGCATTTCTTTTTCAAGGTTAATTTTTGCCCTATATTTAGACTTTATAACTGCAACTGCTGAAAAACCTGCTTCACAAAGGTACGAAGTAGCAAAAGGGATCAAAACATGCAGGGCTCTCTTGCTAATTATTGGATATTCATCTCCAGCTTGGCACCAGAACTCAAGCAGTGACTGAGACTGGAACCTTACTTTCAATGTTGAGTCACTTGACACATCAATAGGCTGTTCTGCTTCCTCATTGTTGAAATGCTGAGGTATCTCAGCGTTGAAGGGGTCTCTCACCCATTTTATTGGCTCCACTTCATCCTCTGGAAAATATTTTTCAAGGTAAAAACGCAGTTGAGACAAATACAGAACAAAAACTGTCCTCAGTTCCTCCTTTAACGCCATCTCATTCTCCTGCAGAAACTGGTCCAATGAAGGAAAACATTTATAGTCACCTTTGCTTACACTGGTTTTCCAAAGGATCACTTTCTTCTTAACCCCTTCGGTGCTCATGACGGAATGGTTCCGTCATGACCCACGGTTGAGCTGTGCTCATGACGGAACCATTCCGTCATGACCACACCCGCGCAAGATTCCGTCAGCACAGCGGCGGAATCTGCGCAGCATCGAAGGGGTTAAAGCCTGAAACTTTGTCTGACAGTTGCAAGATGTTAGCATTATTGCCTTGCAAGGACTTGTTCAGTGCATTCAGTTTTTCAAATAGATCAGAAAGAAAAGCCATTTGTATTAGAAAGTCTGCATCAATAAACTTGTCAGCAAAACAATGTTCATCATCATGTAGATACGAGTATATTTCCTTCCTCAGTTCATACACCCTAAGCAGGGAGTTACCTAGAGACAGCCACCGAGAACTGCTATAGAACAAGAGACATGAGTGTTCCGCACCCATGTCCTCACACAGTTTAGAAAAAAATCTTGCTTTCAATGGTCTTGTTTTAATATAATTTACCACTTTGATGACAATTTTCAGAATACCATGCAGTTCTTCACTGAGGTTTCCTGCTGCCAGTGCTTCTCCGTGAATTATGCAGTGTGTCCAAACAGCATTAGGAGCTTTAGATCGTATGCGAGCTTGAAGTCCTTGGTAGCATCCTGCCATTGAACGGCCCCCATCTGTACAAACTCCTACACATCTCTCCCAGTCAATTTGATTCTGTTGCATGAAATCATCCACAACCGCATACAAGTCTTGACCTGTGGTTCCACCTTTGATTTCTTTACAGAACAACAAATCCTCAACAATTTGTTTTTCGTATAGAAACCTGACATAGCAAGTAAGATGGGTGTCTTTGTGGTTGTCTGTTGCCTCATCCAACTGGAGTGCAAAGTCTTTGCCTCTTAGATTACAGATGAGCTGATCGTTAATATCTTCAGCTATATCATTTATCCTCCGGCTGATAGTATTATTAGAAAGAGGCACTTTCAGCAGCTGTTTACCCGCATCATCGCCGAGCATGATTGTTACCATCTCAACAGCAGCAGGCAAAATCAGCTCTTCTGCAATTGTGTGGGGTTTTTACTCTGTGCAACTAGATAGGCCACTTTATATGAAGACAGGAGGGCGTTACTATTAGTTTTGGTTTGTTTTGAGAAAGTGGACTTTTGTAGTTTGGCTTCTGGAACTTTTCTTACAAAAAAATCCCTTGGCTTTCCGACCACATTTGGGTGAAGACTTTCAAGATGTCGCTTAAGTTTACTTGGAAGCATGGATTCCAGAGCAAAAACTTTTAAACAGATTGCACATTGAGGACGGTCCTCGTTATTAACCTGAACACACGTGAAACCATAATCCAAATACCTGTCATCGTACTTTCTGTACTTGGCCTTTCGTTTCCCGTCCTCTTTTTTGTCAGAAGAACCTGCAACTTCACTTTGCTCAGACGAACTTGAACTTGGCATTAGAAATCTCTTCATTGTCAATCACAAAGATGGGAATCACTTCCTCTCGTCTTTCTATCTGTAAAGTCCCTGGTCGTCGTTTCTTTTCCTTTGCTGAAGTATTTCCAGGTTTCTTCCAGGTCTCATCCACAGTCTCCACGGAATAATAAGCCTGAAGTACAAAACATCCAGGTAAGACAAGTATAAGTAGAACTAAAGTTATTCTCTGCCTAATGATGGATCTATTATTTCTGTTAGTTTGCAATAGTAGCCCATGATGATGGTGACCATTTGGACTTATTATTCTTATTGGTACCCCGCACAGACAGAAAGAGCATTCAGTTTTCTAATGAAGTCTAAGGTCAAATAAAATGGCAAATTGTAAGTTTGCTGCAATTTAGCCCAGCGGCTGGAACCAACAATAGAAAACATGAGCAGCTCTGACTTAGTTCATATAAGCAAGGTTTAAACCAGCGTGAAATCAAATAGAAACACATTTGGCCTCTTTGGGGATGTAACACTGAGGCATTGATGTGCTTTTCTTTAAAGACACAAATGTCATGGATGGGTGGAAAAGAATTTAGAAAGGCTGCTTACTGTGCCAGGAGGAATAAATGCGGCTTTGGAAGGCTGACTTGTCCGTATTCTCCTCCGCAGAACCATTTTGCAGGCTCAAAAATGTATACATCAGTACGCGGGTATAAATGGTAAAACAGCGCTGGATTCCTGGGTGGTCCGGCTTTAGAACTGGTGGTGCCTAGTGCGACAATGTTTTTGGGTGCCCCCCCCTCCCAATGACCACCTCCGCCACAGATTCCCTCCCTACTACCTTTTAACAATCTCCATAACCACTCTCTCTCAGATGCATTAAATACATTTTATAGCGTCACTCATAAAAGTGAAGGCAGGGCCGGCTCTAGGGTGGTGCGACTGACAGAGATATTTGTGGGTACTAAAAGCAGAGGTTAGTCTTGCCGATCTTCTGTCCAACCTTCATTTTACACCCGTATCACCAGCATTATTTTTACTGTAAAAACGAAGCACGTTAGAAATCAAACATAAAATATAAGCCAAGCCAAGGCCTTCTTCTCTCTGAGAGAAGTCCTTGGCTTGGCTTACATTTTATGGCTGATTTTTAACGTGCGCCGTTTTTACAGTAAAAATAATGCTGGTGAAATGCCGATCACAGTTTGGGAACCACGGCCTTAAAAGTGACAAAAGGGGCAAAAGGTGAAGGTGGCGAGAGGAAAAGCCAAAGGCACAGAAAGGCAAAACTGAAAAGAGGTGCAAATCGCAAGAGACAGAGGTGTAAAAGAAGGCTAAAAGAGAGAAGCAGATGTGCGTCTCAGATTTAGTGCAGCTGGGTCAAAAGGGCGAGGCCGGGCCAGAGAGCCAGGCACAGCTGAAGCAGGCAGGCAGGGCCAGCAGGACTAGGCAGGGCCAGGCAGCGCCTTTTCAATCAAAGTTGAGCAAACAAGCTTTGCGGCTGTTGTATATGCTGAACAAACACACTGTTATAATCAACGTAAGATTGTTTCCAGTGCTTGAAACAAAAGAAAGGCTTTTTAACATTGCAGCAAATATAGCTGTCACATCGACAGCCTGTATGTTGCATTTACACCCCTGTGCGAAGTCAGCACCCGGTGCGGTGGCACCGGTCGCACTGCCCTAGAGCCGGCCCTGAGTGAAGGGTGTCAGAGCACTGTACATAACACACACATTACACAGAGACTATCAATCATAGGTGTGCAAATCAGTGTATAGGACATGTTACATAAGACAAGGGATAACAAGGGGTGAATTCACATGTCATCCATATTGGTAGGCAGTGCAGTTGAAGGTTACTTGGTCTGGAGAAGCACAAACTCAGAATTTAAAACGTAACACAATGGATTGGGGCTCTCTTAAATGACAACAGATTTGTACACAAGTGAACCATTTGCGCAACATTTGAATAATGAAAGTCTGGGGGAGAAACCCATATGTTCTAATCTATACCTTGAAGTCTGCCAGCAGTTCTTTGATGACAGTTAGTAGCTCACTGTAAACTGCAACTAACAAAAGGGAATCTCTGACAAACGCAGTAACCCACGGACCCGTTTACATTACAATCAAGTGACCTCGGCACATTCTCCGGAGCTAAGATGCACAGACATATGGCAACACTGAACCGAAGATCCCTAAAGCTGTCCTGTACTTTCTGCAGTCAGCTGTTCACATAAACAGGGCCGGCTTTAGCACTGGTGGTGCCCTGTGCGACAATGTTTGTTGGTGCCCCTCATGGGCGCCCCCCACAGATTCCATCACTACCACCCTTTAGCAGTGCCCCCCTCAAGTCTCCATGACCAGTGTTGAAGCAGGTGATACCCAACATGTGATGGATGAAAACGCAATGGATCACCCCTTAAGATGCAGAGTAAACTCTTCTGGTGGGACATGGCACTTGTAGTGAAGTCGAGGACATGTTTGTTTCCAGATGCACAGAAGAAGAGAGTCTGTCGCGGGGGTGCTTTTTTGTGGCTAAGATAGAGTAGGAAAGGTGAAATCTAGGTATGGCTTTTCTTGTAATGTCTGCATGCCATTGAAAACCAGCTGGCTTCAGTGTCCGAAACGTTGCCTGAAATGTATTCTACATGTACTATTTGTATATTATGCAGCTATATGTAAGGAAACGTAGAGTGCTTTACACAGATAAGGTCATTAAATGCCATCACACACAGGCTACTGAGGCAGAAAGGGACATTTACTTGTGATCCAGTGCTATATAAACCCGAAGTCATCTGCACCACTTAGAAATTAAGTTAATTTTACGGTACTTGAAACAAACCCAACATAGACAGAAAGCCCTTGGGAGTTACTAGGTTAGCTTACAAGACACTGTGCAGGAAGGCGCCACCCCAGTGTACTGGGCAGTGCCAGGTGGACACGCTCTGCGACAAGCACTGACACTCTCTTCCACAGACCACAAGACCAGGCTTAGTCTGTGCTCTTTGATCCAAATAGTCAGAAAGAGTGGTTGGCCTCATTATTCTTTTATTAGCATATTACTCTCGGTGTCCACTGGGCCATGCCAGCATCACAGCGCTATAAAAGCGGACTTCCACTTCCACAGACCCACAAGTCAGACGTCTTCTCTGCGCTACACTGACTTTGACATAAACACTGCTTGGAGGTATCCCCATGAGATAACCTTCGCCCTCGTGTGCAGGATCTCATGTAATCTATGAACTATCGTTCGTCAAGGCACTTGAACCCCACTTGTTCAACGACTCCAGCCTCTGCTGCAAAGTGCCTAGATTTGACTGGATTTGGATGCTGCGCTTCAACCCGCTTTGCAACCATCACAGGTACCTCAAATACGCTTTACCAAAGTAACTTACTGCTTATTAGCCTTGATAAATGTTGCTTTCGTCATAACGATGTTTAATCCAGCTCCCCGCCTTTTTACGCAGAGTACAGCACCGGGCTCTAATTGGCTGGTTTCAAATGCTGCCACGCCGTGTACCCCCGACACCAGTCCTTCAGGTGCATGACAGACCCTAATATAGACATAATTCACCTCGTCGGTGATAATCTAACTTACCTTATCTTATTATGTGGGAACGGCAGAAGACGGCCGGCGGTAGAAGACGGCGGGCGGGAGAAGACGGCAGCAGTAACTCCCCTCTATCGCCAGAGCTGCGTATGGCATGCGTATGCCAGTAATGGAGACTACCTCCGATGCCTGTGAACGCACGTACGACGCGTATACGTACGTACGCACGTATCGCGGCAGTGCGCCGCTAGGAACAGACCATGTCCCCAGTTTTAGCAGGTGGAACATCTTTTGCCTTCAGCTCCCTTCACTTTTCAACATTGTGGTCGCGGCGCCCCTGGCTCCTCATTACGGCGCACCGGTGTGCCGCGGCGCACAGTTTGGGAACCGCTGCCCTATCCTACCGCAATTATGACACGGAAATTTCTTTTTCGCTTCTTCAATATTCCCTTTATACTTCCCATTATTAAATTTAGGCTTTGTCCCTGCTTGTTCCACCAGTTGTGCTTCCTGTCTCTCCGCTACCTTTACCTGTGCCCACATTGCCATTTCCTTTAACTTCCGCTGTTTTGCTTCAATTTCATCACTGAAGTATTTAGCATGTCTCTTCATCTATTTTCTTGTTTTGCCAATCTACTGTATGCTGTTTAATCATCTCACCAATTTCTGGACGTAAACCATATACAAATCTGTATACAAAATGGCTCAAATCCTTTTCACTCAGATTCTCATCTCCGCTAAACTGCTTAAAAGCTTGTATTAGCCTCTCGTAATATGCATGGACTGACTCTTTACTTTCCTGGTGTGTTCGATCAATTTTTACCAAGTCTGTTTCTTTAGGGGGCACTTTATTTTTCAGAAATACCATAACCTGCTCATACTTCTTCATTACCTCGGGGTCTGGTCCTCCTGTTTTAGGATCCCTAGGATATTCCTTGGTTGGCCAATTTATCATCAATTTGCATTCTGACCATAGATCTGCTAGGACAATTATGTCAAACAGACTATTCAAATCAATCCATAATACTTTAGACAATTTCACAAATCTGTCTACCTGTCTGTAAATGTAAATGTAAATGTATGTGTTTTTGTAAAGCGCACTGCTGCCGAGGCGTCGTGGCGCTGTAGACCGCTGGGGAACCCGTCCTGGCTATCCCTGTGAGATGGTCCCTCCTGGGTATCTCCAAGGTGAAACCAGGCATCCCCGGCGAATGTGGGGGGCCGTTGTGGAGATGAGGCAAGCTAATGCCCAGAGTTGCCGAGTGTGATCCCTGGTTAGAGTGGGCACCGAGGCGAGAATTATCCACGACCCTGCCGCATCAGGAATTGAACCCTGGTCCCGGGCCGTCCTCTGCTTCCGGGTCTGCCGCCTCTAACCAGTGAGCCACACTACTCCACTACCACTGTACCACTCGATGGGCTTTTCGCGTAATCGAGGGAAGTCATTCGTAAATGACTTAGGGGCTCATTTATGAGTCCTTGTGTCACTTTTGCGCTGCCGGTGCGTCACTTTTTGTGACGCATCAGCGCCGTAAAAACTGGACCTTGTTGCACCATATTTACAAAGTGACGCATCTAGGTAGATGGGTCACTTTGTAAACCCCTGCGCTACATTATACCTGCGTCAGGTATAATGCATGCAGGGTGGGCGTTCCCACGTAAGTAAGCATCGTAGAAGTAACGCAGTGAAATCTACGAGATTTCACTGCGCCACTTCTAGGGTGCAAATGCGTCAATATCTTGCGCCTGCCTCACAGCACGCATAAGACTGACGCAGGCCCATTCACATGGGGCTTGCCCCATGTGAAAGGACACATTGCTGGGGTTGCGTTACTTTTGTGACACACTCCAGCAATGCGTCACTTTTGCGCCTACAGATACGTCAGAAATACTGACGTATCTGTGACTCCTTGCGACATGATGCGTCATACCGTAAATATGACGCATCATTGGAGTCGCAGGGAGGGCGCAGTGAAAAGTGACGCATCACTGTTGTCACGCAGTGATGCGTCACTTTTCATAAATGAGACCCAAAATATCCTGTCTTGTCCATGGGACATGTACGTATCCTCCTCCTGGAATTTCTCTCATAGGGCATTCTGTCACTACCTTCTCCTTTTCTCTTACAGAAAAGGCTGAAAATGTCTTATTTGAGGCATCATCGCGTTTTCTATACCACCTGCTTCTCCATTTATCCACGTCTCCCCATTTTCTCAGCAAAATGATTATGTCCTTAATTTGACCTATTTGTCCTGTGGTGTTCATATTTTCAATATCCTTTTCAGTGAATTCTACTCGATATGGTTTCTGTAAGGCTTTTACCTTTTCAATATCAATACCCATTTTATTTGCCACTTCTTCTAACTTTTCATGTAAGTTTTTCGCTCTCCAGGTTGCACTTTTGCACAGAAATAATAATTCTTCATCCTGATATGTTTTCAATTTTTCTGTCGGGATAGTCCCTACGATTAATTCTTCCAGTACCATTCGTAACTTGGCCACATCAATTGATTGAGATTCTTTGTCTTTCCTCTGCAAGCTTCTCAACCATTCACTTAGCTCGTCTGTTGATGGTCCTACTGGTTTTTCTACACTTCCGTGTCCAAAATCATTCTGTGTTTCTGACACTGTCTCTATCATTGTCATACGTCTTTCTGCACAATTCTGATCTACAAATGGATTATTTGTAAAATTTGGTCCCATTACGCTCATAGTCTGTCTCCATGGATTCTCTTTCTGACTCACTCTTGGTTGTTCTACAGGGTTACTATTTCTGTAAGGGACTGTCAAACAATGCTCACTGTCCTTCTGTTTTTCAAAAATAGGCATTACTGGACCTATCGTTACTGGAACAGTTACTGCTTCTAGGTTCTTAGTCAATTCTCTTATTTTCTCAGTTAATTCCAGGGTTGTTTTTGCGAATTCTACAGAATTTTCTCCATCTGTTCTTCCTTCTGATCTCTTTTCAACTTCCCTGGTACCGCTGTTTTTACTCAAACTTAGGGATTCTGGTTCCGATTTTATAATTCGCATTGTTTCTCTCATTGGGGCACTTGGAATTAACATTTCTGGTTCTGGTCGATACGGTGGTACCTATCATCAAGAACATATCATCAAGAACATCATCCTCAGACTCATTCGCTCCATACCCTCTTGACTCCAAATTATGCCTTTTTTCTACACACTTTCGACCTTCATTCTCTCCTAAAGTTCTTACAGGGAACACACCCTCAGTCATGCTCGCATCTCGCCATCTTTTCATTCGATCGCTATGCGTTTCGTGTCCGTATGGGCTTCCAAACCAGTACCTATATCCTCTACCACTTCTTTGTCTTTCTCGTTCATGCATTTCGTCTTCCCATTCTGGCAAAGCCTCAAACTGTGTTGGTCTAGGTCTTGGTTCCAAATTCATCATTTTTTCCTGTAAATTTCTTAAAACAGCCAAATTAAATGAACCATGCTCTGGAAAAGCCAATACTCCGTTGTCATTGGTGTATCTCACCCAGTTATCTAACTAAATACAAGTTTGATACCCATATTTAGCAATCATAAAGGACGCAGGGGTTTTCGGTGGAGGAAGTAACTGTCCTTCCCTAGTCTTAACTGGTTTGTCTTTCTTAAACCACTTCTTAACTCTCCCTAACCAGGTTTTCTTCTCCTTCTCTGGTGGGTCGTAATACATTTTCTTGTCTTTCGCGCAATGCTAGTCCCTCTTTACAACTGTACCGCTAATCTATCCAATCACAGCGCAACTTCACACTAACGCACCTATTCAGAGCGTCCACGTCACTGTCACAATCCTCGAATCCTAGCGCGACTCACACTAACGCACCAATAAGGAGCGTCTACGTCACCCTGTTTTCCTCCAATCCTAGCGCGGCGTACACTAACGCACCAATCCGGGGCGTTTCACAGTTCTGACCGACTGTCCAATCCCAGCGCGGTCGTTCTGACGTCAGCAGCCGCTGCAGCAGCTCCTGCTCCTGCTTCTGTCTACCCCTCCTTTACAAATCCGCTCAGTAAGTTTTTGTTTCAATTTCTACACTTCTGTTAGTAACAACATAGAAACATCTCCATTGTCCGCTTCGTTAACCAAAGAACAGAAAAAGACCTTTCTCACGAGAATTCCGTCTTTCCCGAGAGCAGCGCTTACCTCTGCCCTACTACGGAATCATTACATCCGTTGATAAAGTAGCACATCCCTCTACTTCACCCTTCTATCATGCATTAGCTAATTATTTCTCTAGTATTTAAGACACATAGTCGGAGACCCAATGCTCCTGAGAAATAAACCTAGAATTTCGCAATCAACCCAAATGCCTTTCCATTCACACTCGTTCACACAAGAAAAATGTAGTACATTCACACAGAATCCTGTCTTTCCCGAGAACAGCGAACAGTCTGTCCTACTACAGAATTATGTCATACGTTAACAAAGCAGCGCTTACCTCTCCTTTGTCCTTCTAACAAGCTCAGTGAGTACCTATTACCTTTCCAGTGATAAGCGTTATCAGAATGCCAGTTGGATCCCTGGTACCTAAGACTAGAATTTCACAGGTAACCTTTGCTATCATACACACTTCTCTCACACTATAAATGTCTCTAATGGCAACACACGACGATGCTACCGAATCGAACCCAGACAATGCGCTGTGCAACTTCAATTGTCACACGTTTCCCCTGTGTACCTTCAGGGCAACAACAATTCCGTCTTTCCCGAGAGCAGCGCTTACCTCTGCTCTACTACGGAACCGTTACAAACTTCCGACTTCCTACATCCCAGAAGCCGTGCAAACAACATATAACTCGACGCGACTCAACATAGAATGTTAGTACATAAATCAATATCAATCAATAACCGAAATCAATAAGCAATGTACAAGCAATATTCACTAAACCAATCAATAACAAACCATCATACTGCTACCAGAAAAACTGATGCAGCGCGGAGTGCAAAATCCCTCCCAGCTGTCACAGACCAAAAGATCTCACACACGCACACTAACCATACATTCGCTGGTGGGGCCCATAACACCAACACACATTCACCATTAGTCCATGCAAGAGGTGATTATCCTTCCAAGCGCTGAATAATGAGGGAGGAAGATACACTTTACCCTAATGAGCAGCAAACCTACAAACCTTTCTTGTACTCATTAGGCCCTAGATTTCACATTTGGTATTTCCCTCATAACCGGGGCGGATCTGTTAGTTGTAGTTTTAAGTGAAATTCTAATACTCTAATTAACCTTTTCATTAACACATTTCAATGAATAAACAACCCAACTCATTTCTGTAGATGTTCAAATCCAAATTTATATTAATATTGCAGATTAAATCATTCATTTGATCAAGTTGCCATTCATATTTACCTAGTCTGGCTGAAGTCGTCCTCTATGTCAAATTTTGCAGTCTCGCAAATCTATGCCCATCAATTTTAGCAGATTCAGTTCATCAGGAGTTTGGGCCTTAATTCAGTCCGTCAAAGATTCAGGCTAACAGCTGTCCTGAAGTGTCACCGTCCTCTCCGTCAGCATATCATCAGGAATCGAAGGAGCGACATCGAATAGATCTCCCACCTCTCTATTCTACCATAATTTATAGTAAAATCAATGTCAAAATGTATCAAAGTTTGGGCATCCGAGTTCGCTGATTGGACGATCAGGGATCATCATTTTGGTTTCTCACGAAAGTGTCTTTTGGGTTATGACCCTTGTCAGTTCCGGTTCACACAACAGTCTTTGTTCGGAAAACATAGACGGCGTCCCAGACTGTCCTTGAAAGGTACATGTTCATCTGGGGTCAGGTCCAGGCCACTGTATATCTGTTGTCAGCGCAGGCGCACTTTACCCAAGCCTTGTTCAGCGTTGGCAGTCAGGTTAGGCACCAAAGTCAGCCATCTTTCGGCAGGCCAAAATGGTCAAGTTATGCAAAGAAACACAAAAACGTAATTAATACATAAAAATAACTAATTAAATGTTATTCCCTCGCTAATACCCATATGTGTGTGTATTTATCTAGCCAAAAGCAACACTCAATGCGGTTTATACTTACAAAATAAAGCACGAATCACAATTACCTCACCAAAGCGACATATATCATGCAATGTTCTAATTATCTATCATTAGTATGCGTATGAAATTTAGTTCACGTCATTAATTAGGCCATGCAGATGCAAATCCCGCGTGTATTTTGGTCATTAATAAGGTTGATTAGTTATTTCCACATCACTCCAAACAAACCATTAGTACGATTATAATTAATTAATTAATCTAATTAATAAAACAACATGCAAAATGGGGTAAGTATACAAAATTTTGCATAACCCGCTCCAGCACCTTCAGTGCCCACTGTCTCATGACTGATCCGTCACAGTCACACCGGCATAGGACATGCCTTCAGTGCCCACTGTCTCATGACTGATCCCTCCCAGTCACGCCAGCTCAGGACATGCCTTCAGTGCCCACTGTCTCATGACTGATCCCTCACAGTCACGCCAGCTCAGGACATGCCTTCGGTGCTCACCTCTCCCATGACTGATCTCTCACAGTCACTCACGCCAGCTCAGGACATGCCTTCGGTGCTCACCTCTCCCATGACTGATCTCTCCCAGTCACGCCAGCTCAGGACATGCCTTCGGTGCTCACCTCTCCCATGACTGATCTCTCACAGTCACTCACGCCAGCTCAGGACATGCCTTCAGTGTCCACTGTCTTATGATTATCTCTCACAGTCACGCCAGCTCAGGACATGACTTAAGTGCCCACCTCTCTCATGACTGATCCCTCCCAGTCACGCCAGCTCAGGACATGACTTCAGTGCCCACTGTCTCATGACTGATCCCTCACAGTCACGCCAGCTCAGGACGTGCCTTCAGTGCCCACTGTCTCATGACTGATCCCTCACAGTCACGCCAGCTCAGGACGTGCCTTCAGTGCCCACTGTCTCATGACTGATCCCTCACAGTCACGCCAGCTCAGGACATGCCGTTAGTTCCCATCTCTCAGGCACTCCAGGTCAGGGCATGCATTCACAACAGAGCCCTATCAGAACGGCTCGCCCACATGCACCCCAGATCAGGACATGCCTTGAGTGTCCAGTTCTGAGGACCAGTCACTCATATGTACACCAGGTCGGTGCATGCATTCACAAAAGGAGTTCACTCACAACCTGTCACTCACATGCACACCAGGTCAGGGCATGCCTTCACACCAGAGCCCTCTCAGGAACTCTCACTCACATGCACAGCAGGCCAAGACATGCCTTCACATCTAATCCCTATCAGGACCAGTCACTCACAGGCACACCAGCTCAGGACATGCCTTCACTGCCCATCTCTCAGGACTGGTCACTCACAAGCACACCAGGTCAGGGCATGCCTTCAGTACCCAGCTCTCTCAGGACCGGTCACTCACATGCACACCCGGTCAGGGCATGCCTTCAGTACCCAGCTCTCTCAGGACCGGTCACTCACATGCACACCAGCTCAGGACATGCCTTCACTGCCCATCTCTCAGGACTGGTCACTCACAAGCACACCAGGTCAGGACATACCATTCAGTACCCAGCTCTCTCAGGACCGGTCACTCACATGCACACCTGGTCAGGGCATGCCTTCAGTACCCAGCTCTCTCAGGACCGGTCACTCACATGCACACCTGGTCAGGGCATGCCTTCAGTACCCAGCTCTCTCAGGACTGGTCAGTCACATGCACACCAGTTCAGGAAATGCCTTCACACCAGCGCCGTATCAGGACCGGTCACTCACAGGCACACCAGCTCAGGACATACCTACAGTGCCCAGCTCTCTCAGGACCTGTCACTCATATGCACACCAGCTCAGGACATGCCTCCACTGCCCATCTCTCAGGAGTGGTTACTCACAAGCACACCAGGTGAGGACATACCTTCCCACCAGAGCCGTATCAGGACTGGTCACTGTGAGAAGTTGGCCTGGCATATGCTGGTCACTAGTTATAGTGGCCACCTTGCACCAGTCCAATTCGACTCTTATGGTATATAGGTTTAAGACAACCTTTTAAAGAAAGCTATCCTAGTGGTAGCTGTGGAGAGCAGCCTTCAGGCTAAGTCTCAGAGGAATGTAAAGCAGCTTGTTTTACCTTATAATCTCTTGAATTACCAAATGAAAGGACACCACACAGGTATATATATCAAATAAATATGTATTTATTACTAGACACACTCTACTAATCTCTTTATGAGATTAGAAGCCAGATACAGATTCAGATGTCAACGTTTCACAATAAATTAAGCATAAATATGGCTGTAGCCCTAGGGGCGTACCTGACCATATACTAAAAAAATGGTATAAGGATGTCGACTTGCAAAATGACAAGGCCTAGGGCCTAGGGAATCGCTGGGGCTTCACTACTGCAGTGTTAGCAGGTAGGTAACAAGCCCACGGGAGACGCGTGCAGTTTGTGAACACAGCCACGGGTTCCTTATTGATTACAATGGTGCAAGTCGCGGTTTGATTTTTAACGTTTTAGGGTACTTCAAGGAATTCTACAAGCAAGCCACTTACAAGGTAAGTACTTCGATGGCCAACACACACTAGGGCACCGGAGTGCACGAGTTACCTCACCCAGGGAAGCTGGGTGCATAGGTGTCTTTTGGTGTCTGGTCGTGTCGCTGTTTTCTATGGAGACCAAAGAAGACTTGCTGCCAAGGGTGGATTCGAGATGCAGAAGACCTGAAAATTGAAGGGACAGTGTTCAAAGTCACTTGCCAGTGACCGGTGGCCAAGAAGATGGATGACCACAGATGTCGGGTGATTTCAGGTCGTCGATGGTGTTTTGACTCTTCGCTCACGAGGTCCAGGAGGGATTGACGATGACCAGCAGCTGGATTCGGAGTGTCCCACAACGTCTGCAGCTGACTGCAGTGTCAGCAACCGGATTGGAGCCAACAAGCCTTGGCAACTGCAAGTCTCATGTAGACTGAAGAAAGTCGATGGTGCAGACCAGCAAGGTTTGAGGGACTCACCCAGCAAGGATAAGTGAGGGCAGGCCTGGAGCAACCAGAGGAGCACTTTGAGTTGATAGGAAAGTCTTTGGGGGACCCACTAGCCAACGGGCAAGTGATTGCACAGATGCCTCTTCAGGAAATGCTTCACAGGAGCCCACGGTCACTCGGGATGGGGTAGGCCTCTGATTTTCACTGCAACACCTGCTGGTGGCTTGGGTCATAAATGGTCCAAACCACAAGTTCGTAGAACGTCGTGAAGGGATTGAACTTGACAACAGTGCATGGTCCCCGGGCATTGCTGTTCCTCGTCACTCGTGGGGTCCACTCACCACAGCTTTGCTGGAGACTCACAATGGATGTCGTGAAGTCAGGGAATCTACTTCCGGGGCAGCAGGGACTTCGAACTCCGGCGGGAGCGGGAAAGTTTGCAACCATTGATTAAGGTTTATGGTGCCTGCCAAGCAGGGGAGTCACTCCTTGACTCCAAGGGAGATTCTTCTGTCTTCCAAAGGTAGTGGAACGTCGAAGGGCCAGGATTCTTCTTTGTAGAGCGTCATCCAGGGTTATCTGCTTTGCAATGGCAATGCTTGCCATCTTATAGTGAAGATAGGGGAGGGACTAGCTCTATGAGCACTCCTCTAGGAGGGTCAGGGTAGTGGGTGGTTACACAGTCGTCGGGTGATTTCAGGTGATCACGGGTGTCTTGACTCTTCAGCCACGAGGTCCAGGAGGCGTCAACGGCAGCCAGGAGCTGGATTCGGCGTGTCCCTTAAAGTTTGCAGCTTACTGCGGTGTCGGCGACCAGATTGGAGCCAACAAGCCTTGGTAACAGCAAGTCTCGTGGAAAGTGTAAAAAGTCAGCGGTGCAGACCAGCAAGGTCTGAGGGACTCACCTAGCAAAGGTAAGTCAGGGCAGGCCTGGAGTGACCAGGGGAGCTCTTTGGTTTTGTAGAAAAGTCTTCTGGGGACCCACATGCCAACTGGCAAGGGATTGCAAAGACGCCCCGGGAGGATTCACTCAACAGGAGCCCACGGTCACTCGGGACGAAGTAGGTTTCTGATCTTCAGTGGAAATCCTGCTGGAGGCTTGGACCACACGTGGTCCAATGTACAAGTTCATAGAACATCATGAAGGGGTTGCACTTGAAAATAGTGCCCGGTACACAGGTATTGCAGTTCCTCATCACTCGTGGGTTCCACTTGCCTCAGCTTCCCTGGGTACTCACAATGGCCTTGGAGAAGTCAGGAAATCTACTTCCGGGGCTGCAGGGACTTCGGACTCCGGCGGGAACGGGAAAGTTTGCGACCATTGATTCAAAGTTGACTCCAAGGGAGATTCTTCAGTCTTCCAGAGGTAGTGGAACGTCGATGGTCCAGGATTCTTCTTCAGAGTGTCATCCAGGGATATCTAGTTTGCAATGGCAAGGATTCCCTAACTTATACTACAAGGAAGGGAGGGACTAGCTCTATGACTCCTCCTATGGGAGGGTCAGGGGAGTGGGTGGCTACACCCACTTCCCTTTGTCCAGTTTTGCGCCAGAGCAGGGGCAGGTAGCCCCTGAACCAGTTTAGCTGGCATATGCACAGAGGAGCCTACTGCTCCCCTGTGCAGGACTTCAAAGCACTCTAGGAGTGCACCCACCCAGCCCCAATACACTAAACCCTGCCTGGGAGGTGGTTACACCTCCCTGTGGCAGGATGCCTATTGTTGGGCCTCCTCCACTGCGAGTTTCGGTCAGCAGCAGGAGGGCAGCCCAGTGTCTGTGCTGGTGGCATCCATTGTGTGATGCCAGGGCTCTTCAGGATTCTACCGTGTTTCCACAGTAGGTACATGTCTATCCCTCTAGAAGGGTGGGATCATACTCCCACACCAGTTACTGGTGTGGGGGTATGATTCCAAAGCGTTTGACAGCAAACACGACATGTTTTGATGCAGCCATTCCAAAGTTGGCATTAACCATGAGGTTATAATGCACTTAAGTGTGTTTAACCGCATCCACAAACAGCCATAGAGAATGGACTATGAGAGCTGCAGCGGGGCCCTGCTCAGGCAGAGGCACCCCCTCACATGGAAACCAAGCACCCTGCCCTCAGGATTGATAGGGCCTGCTTTAGGAGTGACTGATAGGTTTATATGTGTGTGTAGGTAGAGATATAGTGAACCTATATCTCAGTGAGGAGTGCTAACACTACCTCACCCAGGCTGCAGTAGCAGGCCTGTGGTGTCAGATTTAGTCTGCTTCCCAGGGGTGGCATAATACATGCTTCAGCCCCTGGTAGGCCTGTGAAGTATCTACGCCCTTGGTACCTAAGGTACCATATAATAGGGGCACATAAGGTACGACAGTATCCAATCACTAGTGCATCTAATATGCACTCCAAGTTGTTTAGAGAGAACAGAGAGGCTGGGGCCCTGATTCGCAGGTTCCCAGCCAGACTATAGCCAGAAACCAGTGTAAACATCAGAAAAAAAGTGGGGGCAACATAAGTGCAGATCCTACTCTCCTACACTACTGAAGTAGATATAGGCATGGATTGAGTCTGAGGCGCCTTTAGCAGAGGCAGTGAGACTTCACTGAAGTGGATGGAGACATGGATTGAGTCTGAGGCGTCTTCAGAGGAGGCAGGGAGACTCCACTGAAGTGTTCTAAGGAATGGATTGAGTCTGAGGCGCCTTCAGCGGAGGCAGGGAGACTCCACTGAAATGTATAGAGGCATGGATTGAGTCTGAGATGCCTTGAGCAGAGGAAGGGAGACTCCACTGAAGTGTACTGAGGCATGGATTGAGTCTGAGGTGCCTTCAGCAGAGGCAGGGAGACTACACTGAAGTGTATGGAGGCATGGATTGAGTCTGAGGCGCCTTCAGCCGAGGCAGGGAGACTCCACTGAAGTGGATGAAGGCATGGATTGAGTCCAAGGCGCCTTCAGCCGAGGCTGGGAGGCATCACTGAAGTGGAAGGAGGCATGAATTGAGTCTGAGGCGCCTTCAGCAAGGGCAGCGACAATTTAATGAAGTAGATGGAGGCATGGATTAAGTCTGAGGCACCTTCAGCAGTGGCAGGAAGACTCCACTGAAGTGGATGGACATATGGATTGAGTCTAAGGCACCTTTAACGAGCGGAGGAGACTCCACTGAAGTGGATGGAGGCCTGAGGCGCCTTCAGCAGAGGCAGGAGACTCCACTGAAGTGTATGCAGGCATGGACTGAGTCTTAGGCGCCTTCAGCAGAGGCAGGGAGACTCCACTGAAGTTGATGGAGAAATGTGCTGAGTCTGAGGCGCCTTGAGCAGAGGCAGGGAGACTCTACTGAAGTAGATGTAGGCATGGATTGAGTCTGAGGCACCTTCAGCAGAGGCAGTGAGACTTCACTGAAGTGGATGGAGACATGGAGTGAGTCTGAGGTGTCTTCAGAGGAGGCAGGGAGACTCCACTGGTGTGTACTAAGGAATGGATTGAGTCTGAGGCGCCTTCAGCGGAGGCAGGGAGACTCCACTGAAATGTATAGAGGCATGGATTGAGTCTGAGATGCCTTGAGCAGAGGAAGGGAGACTCCACTGAAGTGTACTGAGGCATGGATTGAGTCTGAGGCGTCTTCAGCAGAGGCAGTGAGACTTCACTGAAGTGGATGTAGACATGGATTGAGTCTGAGGTGTCTTCAGAGGAGGCAGGGAGACTCCACTGAAGTGTACTAAGGAATGGACTGAGTCTGAGGCGCCTTCAGCAGAGGCAGGGAGACTTCATTGAAGTGTATGGAGGCATGGATTGAGTCTGAGGTGCCTTCAGCAAGGGCAGCGAGAATTTACTGAAGTAGATAGAGGCATGGATTGAGCCTGAGGCACCTTCAGCAGTGGCAGGGAGACTCCACTGAAGTGGATGGAGGCATGGATTTAGTCTGAGGCGCCTTTAGCGAGGGGAGGAGACTCCACTGAAATGGATGGAGGCCTGAGGCGCCTTCAGCAGAGGCAGGAGACTCCACTGAAGTGGATTGAGGCATGGATTAAGTCTGTTGCACCTTCAGCAGAGGCAGGGAGACTCTACTGAAGTAGAGGGAGGCAGTGATTGAGTCTGATGTGCCTTCAGCGGAGGCAGGGAGACTCCACTGAAGTGTTTGGAGGCATGGATTGAGTCTGAGGCACCTTCATCAGAGGCAGGGAGACTCTAATGAAGTGGATGGAGGCATGGATTGAGTCCAAGGCGCCTTTAGCCCAGGCAGGTAGACTCCACTGAAGTAGATGAAGGCATGGGCTGAGCCTGAGGAGCCTTCAGCAGAGGCAGGGAAACTCCACTGTAGTGGATGGAGACATGAATTGTGACTGAGGCAGTACAGCAGGTGGAGGAAGACTCCACTGAAGTGTACTAAGGCATGGATTGAGTCTGAGGTGCCTTCAGCAGTGGCGGGGAGATTCCACTGAAGTGTATGGAGGCATGGATTGCATCTGAGGTGCCTTCAGCAGAGGCAGGGAGACTCCACTGAACTGTATCGAGGTATGGATTGAGTCTGAGGCGCCTTCAGCTGAGACAGGGAGACTCCACTGAAGTGGATGGAGGCATAGATTGACTCCGAGGCGCCTTTAGGTGAGGCAGGGAGACTCCACTGAAGTGAATGGAGGCATGGATTGAGTCTGAGGCACCTTCTGCAGGGAGACTCCACTAAAATGGATGGAGGCATGGATTGAGTCTAAGGCTCCTTCAGCAGAGGCGGGGAGATTCCACTGAGCTGGATGGAGGAATGGTCTGTGGCACCTTCAGCGGGGGCAGGGAGACTCTACTGAAGAGGATGGAGGATTGGATTGAGTCTGAGGCGCCTTCAGCAGAGGCAGGGAGACTCCACTAAAGTGAATTGAGGAATGAGCTGAGTTTGAGGCGCCTCCAGCGGGGGCAGGGAGACTGTACTGAAGTGGATGGAGCCATGGATTTAGTCCGAGGCATCTTCAGCCGAGCCAGGGAGGCTCCACTGAAGCGGATGTGGGCATGGATTGAGTCAGAGGCGCCTTCAGCTGAGGCAGGGGGCCCCAACTGAAGTGGACGGAGGCATGAATTGAGTCAGAGGTGCCTTCAGCCGAGGCAAGGGGACTCCACTGAAGTGGATGGAGGCAAGGATTGAGTCTGAGGCGCCTTCAGCTGAGGCAGGAGACTCCACTGAAGTGGATGGAGGCATGGATTGAGTCTGTTGCGCCTTCAGCAGCAGCAGGGAGACTCTACTGAAGTAGAGGGAGGCATGGATTGCGTCCTATGCGCCTTGAGCAGAGGCAGGGACATTTCACTGAAGTGGATGGAAGCATGAATTGAGTCTGATGTTGTAGGAGAGTAGGATCTGCTTCACATGGGTACCCCCACTTTTTGCTGGTGTTTCACTGTTTTTAGACCTTAGTCTGGCTGTGGCCCTGCTAATCAGGACCCCAGCCTAGCTGCTTCCTCTCTAAAATGGTTTCCATGTACATTAGGTACATATCTAATTGGATTCTGGAGTGCCTTATAAGCCTCTAGTATATGGTATACTACGTACCTAGGGCACAGGTACCTCAGAGACCTACCAGGGGCTGAAGCATGCATTATGCCACCCCTGGGAAGCACTGCAAAATGACACTACAGGTCTGCTACTGCAGACTGGGTAAGGTGGTGCTTGCACCCCTTACAGTGGTATAAGCTACCTATATCACTACCATTGCACACAAATATAAAACCTATAAGTCACTCCTATGGCAGGCCTTAACAATCCTGAAGGCAGAGTGCTTGGTTTCTATGGGAGAGGGTGCCCCTGCATGAGCAGAGCCCCTCTGCAGCGTTCTGCAGTGTTCGGAGTATCTCCTCTGATGCTATTTGTGGTGCAGCCTGCCCATATACTCTTAAATGCATTATAACCTCATGGTAAATGCTAACTTTGCGATGGCTGCACGGAAACATGTCGTTTTTGATGTCAAATGCTTTGGAATACTACCCCCCCCCCACCAGTTCTGGTGGCGGGGGCAGCATTCCACCCTTCTAGAGAGAGAGACATGTTCACACTGGTCTAACCCGGTAGGACTTTCAACAGCCCTGTCATCACAAAATGGATGCCTCTGCCACAGACACGGGTCTGGCCTCCTGCTGCTGACCAAAACTCCGGCAGGGGAGTCCTGGACAATAGGTTTCCTGTCCAAGGGAGGTGTAACCACCTCCCCAGACAGGCAGATGTGTATTGGGGCTGGGCGGAAGCACTCTCTGGTGCTCTGAAGTCCTGCACTGGGGGCACACTTGGTGTCCATGTGCATAGTCCAGTTCAAACCGGTTACAGGGGCTACCGGCCACTGCTCTGGCGCAAAACTGGACAAAGGAAATGGGTGTAACCACCCGTCTTTCCAAACCCTCCCATAGGTGGGTCCCTAGAGTATGTCCAACCCCCAAACTTTGTATAAGTATGGGAACCCAGTCCTTGCGACTTTAGATTACCCTGGACGAAACTCTGCAATATATATCCTGGACCTTCGACGTTCTACTTTGACTACAAGACTGAAGAAATCTCCCTTGGGGTCAAGGAGTGACTCCCCAGCTTGGAAGACACCAAAGAAGCAACTGACCGGTCTGCATCGCTGAAGCTCCCGCCGGACGCTGAAGTCTTTCCATCACCAGAAGTGGATTTCCAGACTTTCACGAGGCTACCCTGAGTCTGCAGCAAAGCTGAGGCCCGTGGCTATCGTGGGTGGCGTGGAGCCGTGAACTCTTGCAGCAACCACCTCCCAGGTGGAGCTAAAGACAGCAATATCGTCTAGATATGCTGCACTATAGTCTTCCTGGCCTGTAAGGACTTGATTCACCAACCTTTGGAAAGTGGCAGGTGCATTCTTCAAACCAAAGGGCATTACCACAAACTGATAGTGCCCACCTGGGGTAGAAAATTCTGTCTTTGGCTTTGCATCATCAGCTAGTCTAATCTGGCAGTAGCCAGCTGTCAGGTCAAATGTGCTTAGAAACTTGGCTGAGGCCAAAGTATCCATTAGCTCATCTGCCCTGGGGATGGGATGGGCATCAGCCCTAGTGACTGCATTGAGACCCCTGTAGTCTACACAAAACCTCATTTCTATCTCACCATCTGTGGTGTGAGGTTTAGGTACCAGGCTTACTGGACTAGCCCAAGGGCTAACTGAGGGTTCAATCACTTCCAAATCCAACATCTTTTGGACTTCTGTCCTTATACAGTCCCTGACATGGTCAGGTTGCCTGTAGATCTTATTCTGCACAGGCAGACTGTCCCCAGTGTCCCCTTCATGAGTGCACCAGGTGGTCTGACTTGGAGTCAGACAAAACATATGTCTGAACTGGCTGAGTAGCTTTCTGCAGTCAGTTTGCTGCTGGGCAGTGAGGCTGCCTGCCATGGCTACACCATTAACTGACCCACCATCAGGGTTCTGAGAAAGCAGGTCAGGGAGTGGGTCACTCTCTTCCTCCTGTCCTTCATCAGTAGCCACGAGCAAGCCCATGTCTGCCCTGTCAACATATGGTTTTAGTCTGTTGTCATGAAGTACCCTGTGGGGACTCCTAGGGGTTCCAAGGTCTACTAAGTAGGTAACCTCCCCTTTCTGTTTAACTATTGTATGGGGGCCACTCCATTTGTCCTGGAGGGCTGCTAGGGCCACAGGCTCCAACACCCACACTTTCTGTCCTGCCTGGTAGCCAGTCAGTACAGCCTTTTGGTCCTGCCAGGCTTTTTGCAGTTTCTGGCTAGCCTCAAGGTTTTTGGTTGCCTTTTTCATATACTCAGCCATCCTGGAGCGGAGACCAAGTACATAGTCCACTATGTCCTATTTGGGGGTCTTGAAAGGTAACTCCCATCCTTCCTTAACCAGACACAATGGACCCCTGACAGGGTGATCAAACAAAAGTTCAAAAGGGCTGTAGCCAACCCCCTTTTGAGGCACCTCCCTGTATGCAAATAAAAGGCAGGGCAAGAGTATTTCCCATCTTTGCCTGAGCTTTTCTGGGAGCCCTTTAATCATGCCCTTTAAGGTTTTGTTGAACCGTTCAACTAAACCATTGCATTATGGGTGATAGGGTGTGGTGAACTTGTAGTTCACTCCACACTCCTTCCACATAGCAGTCAGGTAGCTAGACATGAAGTTTGCATCCCTGTCAGATACTACCTCCTTAGGAAAGGCTACTCTTGAGAACACACTCCAGAGAGCTCTTATCACCACAGGTGCTGTAGTGGTCCTTAGGGGAATTACCTCTGGGTACCCGGTGGCATGATCCACCAGTATAAACCTGTGCCCAGATGCTGTTTGAGGATCCATGGGACCAACAATGTCAATCCCAACCGTCTCAAAGGGAACCCCCACCACAGGTAGTGGTATCAGTGGGGCCTTTGTAGTGCCACCTGCTTTGCCACTGGTTTGGCAGGTTACACAGGAGCGACAAAACTCCTTAGTGTCTTCAGACATGTGGGGCCAGTGAAAGTGAGGGACAATTCTGTCCCAAGTCTTCTTCTGGCCCAGGTGTCCTGCTAGGGGAATATCATGGGCTAGTGTCAATAGGAAACCCCTAAACTTCAGAGGTACAACCAACCTCCTGGATGCACCAGGCTTGGGGTCTCTACTCTCTGAGTAAAGGAGTCCATCATCCCAATAAACTTTATGGGTACCACTAGCATTCCCAGCAGCCTCATCAGCAGCTTGCTTTATGAGGGGTTCAAGAGAGGGGCAGGGTTTCTGTTCCTGGCTCATATCAGACCTGGAAGGGCCCCCTGTCCCCAGGAACTCAACCTGGTCAGGTTCAAGCTCCCCTGGGACAGTTCCTTCTTCAGGCTCAAGATCATCTCACTGAGGAGACTGATCAGCATTCTGAGGCAGGTGGGAAGGCTCTGCCTTTACCCTACTGCTCCTCCTCTTGTGAGGCACCTGGCCCATTTTTCCAGAATCCAGGGCCTGTTTAGCTTTAGACATTTTGGCCTGTGACCTAGTCACAGCAAAGACATGAGCAGGGATCCCTAACAATTCTGCATGTGTCCTGAGCTCCACTTCAGCCCAAGCTGAAGTTTCCAGATCATTGCCAAGCAAGCATTGCGCTGGTAGGTCTGCACTTACCACAACCTTCTTACGGCCAGTTACCCCCCTCCAGGAGAAGTTAACAACTGCCAGAGAATGGTCTGTTCTGACAATGCTAGCATTGGTCACTTGGTACATTTCACCAAGTATAATCTGCCCAGGATCCACAAGATCTTTTGTCACCATTGTGACACTTGCTCCTGTGTCCCTGAATGCCCAAGCCTCTACTCCATTTATTAAAGGCTGTTGTCTGTATTTGCCCAGATTACTGGTGTAGGAAGGTGGAATCTGACTATATGGTTGCCCCCACTTTTTTCCTGGTGTTTTGCTGGTTTATGACTTAGTTGGACTGTGTGAAAAGTTGGCCTGGCATATGCTGGTCACTAGTTATAGTGGCCAACTAGCACCAGTCCAATTCGACTCTTATGGTAGATGGGTTTAAGACAACCTTTTCAAGAAAGCTATCCTAGTGGTAGCTGTGAAGAGCAGCCTTCGGGCTAAGTCTCTGAGGAATGTAAAGCAGCTTGTTTTACCTTATAATCTCTTGAATTACCAAATGAAAGGACACCACACAGGTATATATATCAAATATATATGTATTTATTTCTAGACACACTCTACTAATCTCTTTATGAGATTAGAAGTCAGGATCACATTCAAATATCAATGTTTCACAATAAGTTAAGCACAAATATGGCTGGGGCCCTAGGGGCGTACCAGACCATATACTAAAAAAGAGGTTTAGGAAAGTCGACTTGCAGAGGGACAAGGCCTAGGGCCTGTAGAATCGCTGGGGCTTCACTAATGCAGCAAAAGCAGGTAAGTAAAAGACCCACGGGAGACGCGGTCAGTGTGAGAACACAGCCGCTGGTTCCCTATTGATTTCAAAGGAGCAAGTCGCGGTTGGATTTTTAAAGTTTTAGGATACTTTGAGGAAGTCTACAAGCAAGCCACTTACAAGGTAAGTAATTCGAGGGCCAACACACACTAGAGCACCGGAGTGCACGAGTTACCTCACCCAGGGAAGTCGGGTGCATAGGTGTCTTTTGGTGTCGGGTCGCGTCGCTGTTTTCTATGCCAGCCAAAGAATATTTGCTGCTTGCGAAGACTGAAGAAGTGTTCTGTGGAATCCAAAGCAGGATTCAAGATGTAGAAGACCTGAAAGCAGAAGGGACAGTGTTCACAGTCACTTGCCAGTGACCCGGGGCCAGGAAGATGGATGCCCACAGAAGTCGGGTGATTTCAGGTGATCAAGGGTGTTTTGACTCTTCGCTCACGAGGTCCAGGAGGCATCGACGAATACCAGCAGCTGGATTCGGAGTGTCCCACGACGTCTGCAGCTTACTGAGTTGTCGGCAACCGGATTGGAGCCAACAAGCCTTGGCAACAGCAAGTCTCTTGGAAAGTGAATATAGTCAATGGTGCAGACCAGCAAGGTCTGAGGGACTCACCCAGCGAGGGTAAGTGAGGGTAGGCCTGGAGCAATCAGGGGGGCCCTTTGGTTTGATCAGGAAGTCTTCAGGGGACCCACAAGCCAACGGGCAAGGGATCGCGAAGACACCTCGTGAGGAAATACTTTACAGGAGCCCACGGTCACTCGGGACGGGGTAGGCCTCTGATTTTCAGTGCACAACCTGCTGGAGGCTTGGGCCACAAATGGTCCAATGCACAAGTTCATAGAATGTCGTGAAGTGGTTGCACTCGACAATGCAGGGACTTCGGGCTCCAGCGGGAGCAGGGAAAGTTTTTGACCGTTGATTCAAAGTTTTGATGCCTGCCAAGCAGGGGAGCCACTCTTTGACTCCAAGGGAGATTCTTCCGTCTTTCAAAGGTAGTGGAACGTCGAAGGACCAGGATTCTTCTTGTAAAGCGTTGTCCAGGGCTATCTAACTTGCAATGGCAAGGGTTCCCTATCTTATACTAAAAGAAAGGGAGGGACTAGCTCTATGACCACTCCTCTGGGAGGGTCAGGGTAGGGGGTGGTTACACCCACTTCCCTTTGTCCAGTTTCGTGCCAGAGCAGGGACAGGTAGCCCCTGAACCGGTTTGAGCTGGCATATGCACAGAGGAGCCTACTGCTCCCCCAGTGCAGGACTTCAAAGCACTCTAGGAGTGCACCCACCCAGCCCCAATACACTAAATCCTGTCTGGAAGGTGGTGACACCTCCCTGTGACAGGATGCCTATGGTTGGGCCTCCTCCACTGCGAGTTTCAGTCAGCAGCAGGAGGGCAGCCCAGTGTCTGTGCTGGTGGCATCCATTTTGTGATGCCAGGGCTCTATGGGATTTCTGTCGTTCAGTACAGTGGGTAGATGTCATCCCCTCTAGAAGGGTGGGATCATACTCCCACACCAGTTACTGGTGTGGGGGTATGATTCCAAGTTGTTTGACACCAAACACGACATGTTTTGATGCAGTCATTCCAAAGTTAGCATTTACTGCGAGGTTATAATGCACTCAAGAGTATATGGTTTAACCGCATCCACAAACAGCAGCAGAGAATAGACTCTGCCAGCTGCAGAGGGGTCCTGCTCATGCAGAAGCACCCCCTCAAATAGTAAACCAAGCACCCTGCCCTCAGGATTGATAGGGGAGGAGGAGGAGGCCCAACAAAAGGCATCCTGTCACAGGGAGGTGTCACCACCTTCCAGACAGGATTTGGTGTATTGGAGCTGGGTGGGTGCACTCTTAGAGTGCTTTGAAGTCCTGCACTGGGGGAGCAGTAGGCTCCTCTGTGCATATGCCAGCTCAAACCGGTTCAGGGGCTACCTGCCCCTGCTCTGGTGTGAAACTGGACAAAGGGAAGTGGGTGTAACCACCCACTACCCTGACCCTCCTAGAGGAGTGGTCATAGAGCTAGTCCCTCCCCTATCTTCACTATAAGATAGCAAGCATTGCCATTGCAAAGCAGATAACCCTGGACGACGCTCTACAAAGAAGAATCCTGGACCTTGAACGTTCCACTACCTTTGGAAGACAGAAGAATCTCCCTTGGAGTCAAGGAGTGACTCCCCTGCTCGGCAGGCACCAAAAACCTTAATCAACGGTTGCAAACGTTCCCACTCCCGCCGGAGTTCGAAGTCCCTGCTGCCCTGAAAGTAGATTTCCTGACTTCTTGATGGCCATTGTGAGTCCCCAGCAGAGCTGTGGTGAGTGGACCCCACAAGTGACAAGGAACAGCAATACCCGGGGACCGTGCACTATTGTCAAGTGCAAACCCTAAACAACATTCTACAAACTTGTGCATTGGAACAATCGTGGCCCACACCTCCAGCAGGTCTGGCACCAAAAATCAGCGGCCTACCCCATCCCGAGTGACCGTGGGCTCCTGTAAAGCATTTCCTGAAGAGGCGTCTTTGCGATCACTTGCCCATTGGCTAGTGGGTCCCCCAAAGACTTTCTTAATGACTCAAAGGGCTCCCCTGTTTGCTACAGACCTGCCCTCACGTACCCTTGCTGAGTGAGTCTATCAGACCTTGCTGGTCTGCACCATCGACTTTCTTCAGTCTACACAAGACTTGCAGTTGCCAAGGCTTGTTGACTCTAATTCGGTTGCTGACACCGCCATCAGCTGCAGACATTGTGGGACACTCCGAATCCAGCTGCTGGTCATCGTCAATCCTTCCTGGACCTTGTGAGCGAAGAGTCAAAACACCATTGACGACCTGAATCGACGCGACACCTGTGGTCATCCATCTTGCTGACCACCGGTCACTGGCAAGTGACCTTGAACACTGTCCCTGCAATTTTCAGGTCTTCTGCATCTTGAATCCACCTTCAGATTCCACCAGACACTTCTTCAGTCGACGCAAGCAGCAAGTCTTCTTTGGTCTCCATTGAAAACAGCGACGCGACCCGACACCAAAAGACACCTATGCACCCGGCTTCCCTGGGTGAGGTAACTCGTGCACTCCGGTGCCCTAGTGTGTGTTGGCCCTCGAAGTACTTACCTTGGAAGTAGCTTGCTTGTAGACTTCCTCGAAGGACCCTAGAACTTTAAAAATCAAACGGCGACATGCACCATTATAATCAATAGGGAACCCGCGGCTGTGTTCACACACTGCACGCGTCTCCCGTGGGCCTGTTACCTACCTGCTAACACTGCAGTAGTGAAGCCCCAGCGATTCCCCAGGCCCTAGGCCTTGTCATTTTGCAAGTCGACATTGTTATACCATTTGTTTAGTATATGGTCTGGTATGCCCCTAGGGCTCCAGCCATATTTGTGCTTAATTTATTGTGAAACGTTGACATTTGAATGTGTACCTGGCTTCTAATCTCATAAAGAGATTAGTAGAGTGTGTCTAGAAATAAATACATATATATTTGATATATATTCCTGTGTGGTGTCATTTCATTTGGTAATTCAAGAGATTCTATGGTAAAACAAGCTGCTTTACATTCCTCAGAGACTTAGCCTGAAGGCTGCTCTCCACAGCTACCACTAGGATAGCTTTCTTTAAAAGGTTGTCTTAAACCTATCTACCATAAGAGTCGAATTGGACTGGTGCAAGGTGGCCACTATAATTAGTGACCAGCATATGCCAGGCCAACTTCTCACATGTGGCGTCAGATTTAGTCTGCTTCCCAGGGGTGGCATAATACATTCTTCAGCCCCTGGTATTCCTGTGAAGTACCTATGCCCTTGGTACCTAAGGTACTATATGCTAGGGGCTCATAAGGTACCACAGTATCCAATCACTAGTGCATCTAGTATGCACTCAAAGTTGTTTAGAGAGAACAGAGAGACTGGGGCCCTGATTCGCAGGGACCCAGCCAGACTATAGCCAGAAACCAGTGTTAACATCAGAAAAAAAGTGGGGGCAACATAAGTGCAGATCCTACTCTCCTACAGACTGGGATCCTGCTAATCAGGAACACAGCCTAGCTGCTTCCTCTCTAAAATGGTTTGCATGTACATTAGGTACATATCTAATTGGATTCAGGGGTGCCTTATATGCCCCTAGTATATGGTATACTATGTACCTAGGGCATAGGTACCTCAGAGGCCTACCAGGGGCTGCAGCATATATTATGCCACCCCTGGGAAGCACTCCAAAATGGCACCACAGGTCTGCTACTGCAGCCTGGGTAAGGGTGTGCTTGCACCCCTTACAGTGGTATAGGCTACCTATATCACTACCCTATACAGACACATATAAACCTCTAAGCCAGTCCTATGGCAGACCTTGACAATCCTGAAGGCAGAGTGCTTGGTTTTATGTGAGAGGGTGCCCAAGCATGAGCTGAGCCCCTCTGCAGCTTTCGGAAATACTTCCTTATGGCTGTTCTGTGATACAGCCATACCATATACTCTTAAGTGCCTTATAACCTCGCGGTAAATGCTAACTTTGGAATGGCTGCATCAAAACATGTCGTGTTTGGTGTCAAACCCTTTGGAATACTACCCCCCCCGCCCCCGCCAGTTCTGGCGGCGGGGGTAGCATTCCACCCTTCTAGAGGGATAGACATGTTCACACTGGCTAAACCCGGTAGGACTTTCCTGAGCCCTGACATCACAAAATGGAGGCCTCTGCCACAGACACGGGTCTGGCCTCCTGCTGCTGACCAAAACTCCGGCAGGGGAGGCCTGGACAATAGGTTTCCTGTCGAAGGGAGGTGTGACCACCTCCCTAGATAGGCTGATGTGTATTGGGGCTGGGCAGGAGCACTCTCTGGTGCTTTGAAGTCCTGCACTGGGGGCACGTTTGCTGTCCCTGTGCATAGCCCAGTTCAAACCGGTTGCAGGGGCTACCTGCCCCTGCTCTGGCACGAAACTGGACAAAGGAAATGGGTGTAACCACCCCTCTTTTCAAACCCTCCCATAGGTGGGTCCCTAGAGTATGTCCAACCCTCAAACCTTGTATAAGTATGGGAACCCAGTCCTTGCGACTTTAGATTACCCTGGAAGAAATTCTGCAATATATATCCTGGACCTTCCATGTTCTTCTTTGACTAGAAGACTGAAGAAATCTCCCTTGGGGTCAAGGAGTGACTCCCCTGCTTGGCAGGCACCAAAGAAGCAACTGACCGGTCTGCATCGCTGAAGCTCCCGCCGGACGCCGAAGTCTTTGCATCACCAGAGGTGGATTTCCAGACTTCCCCGAGGCTACCCTGAGTCCACAGTAAAGCTGAGGCCCGTGGCTATCGTGGGTGATGTGGAACCATGACCCCTGGACACCGTGAACATTTGCAGCAACATCATCTTTCTGGTCTTCCTCGAAGTTGTGCTTTGGGCTCCGAGTAGCCCCAGCCTTGAGCACCTCCTGCATTGAAGATTTCTGGCCTCCACTCCATGAGTGACCCGTGGGCCAGTTTCCAATGCGACCGCTCAAGGCTCCTTCGCGATCGCTAGCCTGTTGGCTAGTAGGTCCCCACAAAGGCAACTCCTCTTTTGATTGGGCTTTCCTGGTTGGTCCAGACGTGCCCCGACTTACCCTTGCTGGGTGAGTCCCACAGACCTTGCTGGTCTGCACCGACGACCTTTCTCTGATTCCAAGTGACTTGCCGTTGCCAAGGCTTGTTGGGTCCAATCTGGTCGCCAACACCGCAGCACTCGACAGACTTCGTGGGACAGCTCGAATCCAGCTCCTTGACATCATCAGCGCCTCCTGGACCTCGTGGCTGAAGAGTCAAGACACCTGTCAACTCACCTGAAGCACCCGACATATGTGGGCATTGGTCCATCCTGCCCTTGGTCACTTGTAAGTGACACAGACTCTGTCCCCTCTGCTTTCAGGTTCCTTCCATCCTAGATCAAGGCTCGTATCACTTGGGACACTTTTCCTCTTCACGGCAGCAGAACTTCTTCGCCAGCTTCCATTGAAATTGATGACGTGACCCGACATCAAAAGACACCTATGCACCCGGCTTCCCTGGGTGAGGTAACACGACTACTCCGGTGCTCCTGTTGGTGCTAGCCCTAGAACTGCCTAAATCCAAAAGGGTTTGGTCCTGATTCATTTCTAAGTGTCCCTAATCTTTAAATTTCCAACCGCGACATTGCCCATAGAGGCTAATGCGAACCCGCAGCTGTGTTCACACACTGCACACGGCCCCCCGTGGGTCCCCTGTATCACTACCTTGGGTGGTTCCTTGGGGTCCCAGCGAGTCTAAAGGCTCTAGGCCTTGTGTATAGTTCAGTCGTGGTTCTTATACCACTTTTTTGGTATATGGTTTGGTACGCCCCAAGGGCCCAAACATGTATTTGTGCTATTACTGTTGATTGCTAACTTGTAAATTAAGTACTTCGAACTCCAGCCTCATAAAGAGACTAGAGGGTTGTGTTTCATCTTAAATACATATATTTTAAATATATACCTGGTGTGGTTGTCCTTTCATTTGATCATTCAAGAGATTACAGACTGGTAAAACAAGCTGCTTTACATTCCTTCAAGACTTGGCTTAAAGGCTGCTCTCCATAGCTACCACTAGGATAGCTTTAACTAAAGGTTGTCTTTGACCTATTCACCATAAGGGGTTGTTTGGACTGATACAGGGTGCCCACTATAACTAGTGAACAGCATATATCAGGCCAACTTCTTACAGATTTGCCTTCAGCGGAGGCAGGGAGACTCCAGTGAAGTGTATGGAGGCATGGATTGAGTCTGAGGCACCTTCATCAGAGGCAGGGAGACTCTAATGAAGTGGATGGAGGCATGGAGTGAGTCCAAGGCGCCTTCAGCCGAGGCAGGTAGACTCCACTGAAGTAGATGAAGGCATGGGCTGAGTCTGAGACGCCTTCAGCAGAGGCAGGGAAACGCCACTGAAGTGGATGGAGACATGGATTGAGTCTGAGGCAGTACAGCAGGGTTGAGGGAGACTCCACTGAAGTGTATAGAGGCATGGATTGAGTCTGGGACACCTTCAGCAGAGGAAGGGAGACTCCACTGAAGTGTATAGAGGTATGCATTGCATCTGAGGCTCGTTCAGCAGAGGCAGGGAGACTCCACTGAAGTGTATGGAGGCATGGATTGAGTCTGAGGCGCCTTCAGCCAAGGCAGGGAGACTCCACTGAAGTGGATGGAGGCATGGATTGAGTCCAAGGCGCCTTCAGCCGAGGCTGGGTGGCATCACTGAAGTGGATGGAGGCGTGGATTGAGTCTGAGGCGCCTTCAGCAAGGGCAGGGAGACTCTACTGAAGTAGATGGAGGCATGGATTGAGTCTGAGGCACCTTCAGCAGAGGCAGGGAGACTCCACTGAAGTGGATGGAGGCATGGATTTAATCTGAGGCGCCTTTAGCGGGGGGAGGAGACTCCACTGAAGCGGATGGAGGCCTGATGCGCCTTCAGCAGAGGCAGGAGACTCCACTGAAGTGGATGGAGGCATGGATTGAGTCTGATGCACCTTCAGGAGAGGCAGAGAGGCTTCACTGAAGTGTATGGAGGCATAGATTGAGTGTAAGGTTCCTTCAGCAGAGGCAGGAAGACTCCACTGAAGTGGATGGAGGAATGGTCAGAGTCTGAGGTGCCTTCAGCGGGGTCAGGGAGACTCTGCTGAAGTGGATGGAGGCATGGATTGACTCAGAGGCGCCTATAGGCGAGGCAGGGAGTCTCCACTGAAGGGGATGGAGGCATGGATTGAGTCTGAGGCACCTTCTGCAGGGAGACTCCACTGAAGTGGATGGAGGCATGGATTGAGTCTGAGGCGCCTTCAGCAGAGGCAGGGAGACTCCACTGAAGTGGATGAAGACATGAACTGAGTTTGAGGCGCCCTCAGCGGGGGAAGGGATACTGTACTTGTAGGAGAGTAGGATCTGCACTTATGTTGCCCCCACTTTTTTTCTGATGTTTACACTGGTTTCTGGCTATAGTCTGGCTCGGTCCCTGCTAATCAGGGCCCCAGCCTCTCTGTTCTCTCTAAACGACTTGGAGTGCATATTAGATGCACTAGTGATTGGATACTGTGGTACCTTATGAGCCCCTAGTATATGGTACCTTAGGTACCAAGGCCATAGGTAATTCATAGGCCTACCAGGCGCTGAAGCATGTATTATGCCACCCCTGGGAAGCAGACTAAATCTGACATCACAGGCCTGCTACTGCAGCCTGGGTGAGGTAGTGTTAGCACTCCTCACTGAGGTATAGGTTCCCTATATCTCACCTTACAAACACATATAAGCCTATCAGTCACCCCTAAGGCAGGCCCTATCAATCCTGAGGGCAGGGTGTTTGGTTTACATGCCTGAGCAGGGCCCCTCTGCAGCCCTCAGAGTCTATTCTCTGTAGCTGTGTGTGGATGCGGTTAAACCATATACTCTTAAGTGCATTATAACCTAGCGGTAAATGCTAACTTTGGGATGGCTGCACCAAAACATGTCGTGTTTGGTGTCAAACGCTTTGGAATCATACCCTCACACCAGTAACTGGTGTGGGAGTATGATCCCACCCTTCTAGAGGGATAGACATGTACCTACGGTGGAAACATGGTAGAATCCTGACGAGCCCTGCCATCACAAAATGGATGCCACCAGCACAGACACTGGGCTGCCCTCCTGCTGCTGACTGAAACTAGCAGTGGAGGAGGCCCAACAATAGGCATCCTGTCACAGGGAGTTGTAACCACATTCCAGACACGATTTAGTGTATTGGGGCTGGGTTGGTGCACTCCTAGAGTGCTTTAAAGTCCTGCACTGGGGAGCAGTAGGCTCCTCTGTGCATATGCCAGCTCAAACAGGTTCAGGGGCTACCAGCCCCTGCTCTGGCACGAAACTGGACAAAGGGAAGTGGGTGTAACCACCCACTCCCCTGACCCTCCCATAGGAGTGGTCATAGAGCTAGTCCCTCCCTTTCCTTTAGTATAAGTTAGGGAACCCTTGCCATTGCAAACTAGATATCCCTGGACGACGCTCTGAAGAAGAATCCTGGATCTTCGACGTTCCACTATCTCTGAAAGACTGAAGAATCTCCCTTGGAGTCAATGAGTGACTCCCCTGCTTGGCAGGCACCAAAACTTTGAATCAATGGTCGCAAAATGTCCCGCTCCCGCCAGAATCCGAAGTCCCTGCAGCCCCAGAAGTATATTTCCTGACTTCTCAATGGCCATTGTGAGTCCCCAGCAAAACTGAGGCGAGTGGACCCCACGAGTGACGAGGAACAGCAATACCCGGGTACCGTGCACTATTGTCAAGTGCAACCCCTTCACGATGCTCTACGAACTTGTGCATTGGACCACGTGTGGTTCAAGCCTCCAGCAGGATTTCCCTTGAACATCAGAGGCCTACCTTGTCCCGAGGGACCGTGGGCTCCTGTGAAGTGAATCCTCACGAGGCGTCTTCGCGATACCTTGCCGGCTGGCTTGTGGGTCCCCTGAAGACTTTTCTAGCAAACCAAAGGGCTCCCCTGGTTGCTCCAGGTCTGCCGTAACTTACCATTGCTGGGTGAGTCCCTCAGACCTTGCTGGTCTGCACTGCTGACTTTCTTCACATTCCATGAGACTTGCTGTTGCCAAGGCTTGTTGGCTGCAATCCGGTTGCCAACACCTCAGTAAGCTGCAGAGTTTGTGGTACACTCCGAATCCAGCTCCTGGTTGTCGTCGACGCCTCCTGGACCTCGTGGCTGAAGAGTCAAGACACCCCTGATCACCTGAAAACACCCGACTTCTGTGGGCATCCAGCTTCCTGGCCCGGGGTCACTGACAAGTGACTTTGAACACTGTCTCCACTGCTTTCAGGTCTTCTTTCTTCAGAATCCAGCCTTGGATTCCACCGGACACTTCTCCTGTATTCACAAGCAGCAAGTCTTCTTAGGCTCCGATTGAAAACGACGCTGCGACCCGACACCAAAAGACACCTATGCACCTGGCTTCCCTGGGTCAGGTAACTCGAGTACTCTGGTGCTCCTGTGTGTGTTGGCTCTAAAACTACTTACCCTGTAAGTGACTTGCTTGTAGACTCTACCGAAGTATCCTAAAACTTTAAAATTCCAAGCGCGACTTGCTCCATTGAAGTCTATTGGGATGCGCGGCTGTGTTCTCACACTGCATGCGTCTCCGGTAGGTACTTTACTTACCTGCCTCGGGTGGATTAGTGAGGCCCCAGCGCTTCTGAAGGCCTTAGGCCTTCTCCCTTCTCAAGTCGTTCTTCTTATACCTCTTTTTTTGTATGCCCCTAGGGCCCCAGCCATATAAGTGCTTAATTTGTTGTGAAACATTGATTTGTGCATATGTTCCTGACTTCTAATCTCATAAAGAGATTAGTAGAGTGTGTCTAGAAATAAATACATATATATTTTATATATATACCTGAGTGGTGTCCTTTCATTTGGTAATTCAAGAGATTATAAAACAAGCTGCTTTACATTCCTCTGAGATTTAGCCTGAAGGCTGCTCTCCACAGCTACCACTAGGATAGCTTTCTTTAAAAGGTTGTCTTAAACCTATCTACCATAAGAGTCGAATTGGACTGGTGCAAGGTGGCCACTTTAACTAGTGACCAGCATATGCCAGGCCAACTTCTCACAGTACTGAAGTGGATTGAGCCATGGATTTAGTCCGAGGCTCCTTCAGCCGAGGCAGGGAGACTCCACTGAAGTGGATGGAGGCACGGATTGAGTTAGAGGCTCCTTCAGCCGTGGCAGGGGGACTCCACTGAAGTGGATGGAGGCATGGATTGAGTCTGAGGCACCTTCAGCTGAGGCATGGAGACTCATCTGAAGTGGATGAAGACATGAGCTGAGTCTGAGGCGCCTTCAGCTGGGGCAGGGAGACTGTCCTGAAGAGGATGGAGCCATGGATTTAGTCCAAGGCACCTTCAGCCGTGGCAGGGAGACTCCACTTAAGTGGATGGTGGCATGGATTGAGTCTGAGGCACATTCAGCGGGGCAGGCAGACTCTACTGAAGTAGATGGAGGCATGGATTGAGTCTGAGACGCATTCAGCAGAGGCAGAGAGACTCCACTGAAGTGGACGGAGGTATGGGCTGATCCTGAGGCACCTTCGGCAGAGGCAGGGAGACTCCACTGAAGTGGATGGAGGAATGGAATGAGTCAGAGGCACCTTCAGGTGAGGCAGGGGGCCTCCACTGAAGTGGATGGAGGCATGGATTGAGTCTGAGGTGCCTTCAGAGGAGGCAGGAGACTCCACTGAAGTGGATGGAGGCATGGATTGAGTCCGAGGCACCTTCAGCAGAGGCAGGGAGACTCTACTGAAGGAGATGGAGGCATAGATTGAGTCCGAGGCGCCTTGAGCAGAGGCAGGGAGACTTCACTGAAGTGGATGGAAGCATGAATTGAAACTGATGTGCCTTCAGCGAAGGCAGAGAGACTCCACTGACATGGATGGAGGCATGGGTTGCGTCTGAGGTGCCTCCAGCGGGGCAGGGAGACTCTAATGAAGGGGATGGAGGCATGGATTGAGTCCAAGGCCCCTTCAGCAGAGGCAGGGATACTACACTGAAGTAGATGAAGGCATGGGCTGAGTCTGAGGCGCCTTCAGCAGAGGCAGGGAGACTCCACTGAAGTGGATGGAGACATGAATTGAGTCTGAGCCACTACAGCAGGGGGAGTGAGACTCCACTGAAGTGTATAGAGGCATGGATTGAGTCTGAGACGCCTTCAGCAGTGGAAGGGATACTTCACTGAAGTGTACTAAGGCATGGATTGAGTCTGAGGTGCCTTCAGCAGAGGCGGGGAGACTCCACTGAACTGTATGGAGGCATGGATTGCATCTGCGGTGCCTTCAGCAGAGGCAGGGAGACTCCACTGAAGTGTATGGAGGCATGGTTTGAGTCTGAGGCACCTTCAGCCAAGGCAGGGAGCCTCCGCTGAAGTGGATGGAAGTATGGATTGAGTCCAAGGCACCTTGCAGCCAAGGCTAGGAGGCATCACTGAAGTGGATGGAGGCATGGATTGAGTCTGAGGCCCCTTCAGCAGAGGCAGGGAGACTCCACTGAAGTGGATGGAAGCATGGATTGAGTCTGAGGCGCCTTTAGCGGGGAGGAGACTCCACTGAGGCGGATGGAGGCCTGAGGCGCCTTCAGCGGAGGCAGGAGACTCCACTGAAGTGGATGGAGGCATGGATTGAGTCTGATGCGCCTTCAGCAGAGGCAGGGGGACTCTACTGAAGTAGATTTAGGCATGGATTGAGTCTGAGGCGCCTTCAGCAGAGGCAGTGAGACTTCACTGAAGTGGATGGAGACATGGATTGAGTCTGAGGCGTCTTCAGAGGAGGCAGGGACACTTCACTGAAGTGTACTAAGGAATGGATTGAGTCTGAGGCACCTTCAGCCGAGGCAGGGGGACTCTACTGAAGTGGATGGAGGCATGGATTGAGTCTGAGGCACCTTCAGCAGAGGCAGGGAGACTCCACTGAAGTGGATGAAGGCATGAGCTGAGTCTGAGGCACATTCAGCAGGGGCAGGGAGACTGTACTGAAGTGGATGGAGCCATGGATTTAGTCCGAGGCACCTTCAGCCTAGGCAGGGAGACTCCACTGAAGTGGATGGAGGCATGGATTGAGTCAGAGGCGCCTTCAGCCGAGGCAGGGGGACTCCACTGAAGAGGATGGAGGCATGGATTAAGTCCAAGGCGCCTTCAGCCGAAGCAGGTAGACTCCACTGAAGTGGATGAAGGCATGAGCTGAGTCTGAGGCACATTCAGCGGGGGCAGGGAGACTGTACTGAAGTGGATGGAGCCATGGATTTAGTCCGAGGCACCTTCAGCCTAGGCAGGGAGACTCCACTGAAGTGGATGGAGGCATGGAATGAGTTAGAGGCACCTTCAGGTGAGGCAGGGGGACTCCACTGAAGTGGATGGAGGCATGGATTGAGTCTGAGGTGCCTTCAGAGGAGGCAGGAGACTCCACTGAAGTGGATGGAGGCATGGATTGAGTCCAAGGCACCTTCAGCAGAGGCAGGGAGACTCTACTGAAGGAGATGGAGGCATGGATTGAGTCCGAGGCGCCTTGAGCAGAGGCAGGGAGACTTCACTGAAGTGGATGGAAGCATTAATTGAGACTGATGTTCCTTCAGCGGAGACAGAGAGACTCCACTGACGTGGATGAAGGCATGGGCTGCGTCTGAGGTGCCTCCAGCGAGGCAGGGAGACTCTAATGAAGGGGATGGAGGCATGGATTGAGTCCAAGACCCCTTCAGCAGAGGCAGGGAGACTACACTGAAGTAGATGAAGGCATGGGCTGAGTTTGAGGCGCCTTCAGCAGAGGCAGGGAGACTCCACTGAAGTGGATGGAGACATGGATTGAGTCTGAGCCACTACAGCAGGGGGAGGGAGACTCCACTGAAGTGTATAGAGGCATGGATTGAGTCTGAGATGCCTTCAGCAGTGGAAGGGAGACTTCACTGAAGTGTATTAAGGCATGGATTGAGTCTGAGGCGCCTTCAGCAGAGGCGGGAAGACTCCACTGAACTGTATGGAGGCATGGATTGCATCTGTGGTGCCTTCAGCAGAGGCAGGGAGACTCCACTGAAGTGTATGGAGGCATGGTTTGAGTCTGAGGCACCTTCAACCAAGGCTGGGGGGCATCACTGAAGTGGATGGAGGCATGGATTGAGTCTGATGCGCCTTCAGCAGAGGCAGTGAGACTTCACTGAAGTGGATGGAGACATGGATTGAGTCTGAGGCGTCTTCAGAGGAGGCAGGGAGACTTCACTGAAGTGTACTAAGGAATGGATTGAGTCTGAGGCGCCTTCAGCAGAGGCAGGGGGACTCTACTGAAGTAGATTTAGGCATGGATTGAATCTTAGGCACCTTCAGCAGAGGCAGGAAGACTTCACTGAAGTGGATGCAGGCATGGATTGAGTCTGAGGCACCTTCGGCGGAGGCAGGGAGGCTTCACTGAAGCGTATGGAGGCATAGATTGAGTCTAAGGTTCCTTCAGCAGAGGCAGGGAGACTCCACTGAAGTGGATGAAGACATAAGTTGAGTTTGAGGCGCATTCAGCGGGGGCAGGGAGACTGTACTGAAGTAGTGGATTAAACCATGGATTTAGTCTGAGGCACCTTCAGCCTAGACAGGAAGACTCCACTGAAGTGGATGGAGGCATGGATTGAGTCAGAGGCGCCTACAGCCAAGGCAGGGGGACTCCCCTGAAGTGGATGGAGGCATGGATTGAGTCAGAGGTTCCTTCAGCCGAGGCAGGGGGACTCTACTGAAGTGGATGGAGGCATGGATTGAGTCTGAGGCACCTTCAGCAGACGCCGGGAGACACCACTGAAGTGGATGAAGGCATGAGCTGAGTCTGAGGCACATTCAGCGGGGGTAGGGAGACTGTACTGAAGTGGATGGAGCCATGGATTTAGTCCGAGGCACCTTCAGCCTAGGCAGGGAGACTCCACTGAAGTGGATGGAGGCATGGATTGAGTCAGAGGCGCCTTCAGCCGAGGCAGGGGGACTCCACTGAAGTGGATGGAGGCATGGATTAAGTCCTAGGCGCCTTCAGCCGAGGCATGGAGACTCCACTGAAGTGGATGGAGGCATGGATTAAGTCCAAGGCACCTTCAGCCGAGGCATGGAGACTCCACTGAAGTGGATGGAGGCATGGATTGAGTCTGAGGCACCTTCAGCTGGGCAGGGAGACTCTACTGAAGTAGATGGAGGCATGGATTGAGTCTGAGACGCCTTCAGCAGAGGCAGAGAGACTCCACTGAAGTGGACGGAGGTGTGGGCTGATCCTGAGGTGCCTTCGGCAGAGGCAGAGAGACTCCACTGAAGTGGATGGAGGCATGGATTGAGTCTGTGGCACCTTCATCCGAGGCATGGGGACTCCACTGAAGTGGATGGAGGCATGGATTAAGTCAGAGGCGCCTTCAGCTGAGGTAGCGAGACTCTACTGAAGCAGATGGAGGAATGGATTGAGTCAGAGGCGCCTTCAGCCGAGGCAGGGGGACCCCACTGAAGTGGATGGAGGCATGGATTAAGTCCAAGGAGCCTTCAGCCGAGGCATGGAGACTCCACTGAAGTGGATGGAGGCATGGATTGAGTCTGAGGCGCCTTCAGCTGGGCAGGGAGACTCTACTGAAGTAGATGGAGGCATGGATTGAGTCTGAGACGCCTTCAGCAGAGGCAGAGAGACTCCACTGAAGTGGATGGAAGCATGAATTGAGTCTGAGGCACCTTCATCAGTGGCAGGGAGACTCCACTGAAGCGGATGGACGCATGGGCTGAGTCTGAGGCGCCTTCAGCAGAGGCAGAGAGACTCCACTGAAGTGGCTGGAGGCATGGATTGATTCTGAGGCACCTACAGCAGCGGGGGGACTCCACTGAAGTAGATAGAGGCATAGATTGAATCTGAGGTGCCTTCAGCAGAGGCAGGGAGACTCAACTGAAGTGGCTGGAGGCATGAATTGAGCCTGAGGTGCATTCAGTGGGGGAAGGACGACTCTACTAAAGTGTATGGAGGCATGGATTGAGTCTGAGGCTTCTTCAGCAGAGACAGGGAGACTCGACTGATGTGGATGGAGGCATGGGCTGTTTCTGAGGCGCCTTCAGCGGGGGCAGGGAGACTCCACTAAAGTGGATGGATGCATGGATTGACTCTGAGGCGCCTTTAGCTGAGGCAGGGAGCCTCCACTTAAGTGGATGGAGGCATGGATTGAGCCTGAGGCGCCTTCAGAAGGGGCAGGGAGACTCCATTGAAGTGGATGGAGGCATTGATTGAGTCTGAGGCACCTTCATCGGAGGCCGGGAGACTGTACTGAAGTGGATGGAACCATGGATTTAGTCCGAGGCACCTTCAGCAGAGGCAGAGAGACTCTACTGAAGTTAATGGGGGCATTTTGAGAAGTTGGCCTGGCATATGCTGGTCACTAGTTATAGTGGCCACCTTGCACCAGTCCAATTCGACTCTTATGGTAAATAGGTTTAAGACAACCTTTTAAAGAAAGCTATCCTAGTGGTAGCTGTGGAGAGCAGCCTTCAGGCTAAGTCTCTGAGGAATGTAAAGCAGCTTGTTTTACCTTATAATCTCTTGAATTACCAAATGAAAGGACACCACACAGGTATATATATCAAATATATATGTATTTATTTCTAGACACACTCTACTAATCACTTTATGAGATTAGAAGTCAGAAACACATTCAAATATCAATGTTTCACAATAAGTTAAGCACAAATATGGCTGGGGCCCTAGGGGCGTACCAGACCATATACTAAAAAAGAGGTTTAGGAAAGTTGACTTGCAGAGGGACAAGGCCTAGGGCCTGTAGAATCACTGGGGCTTCACTAATGCAGCAAAAGCAGGTAAGTAAAAGACCCACGGGAGACGCGTGGAGTGTGAGAACACAGCCGCGGGTTCTCTATTGATTTCAATGGAGCAAGTCGCGGTTGGATTTTTAAAGTTTTAGGGTACTTCGAGGAAGTCTACAAGCAAAACACTTACAAGGTAAGTAATTCGAGGGCCAACACACACTAGGGCACCGGAGTTCACAAGTTACCTCACCCAGGGAAGCCGGGTGCATAGGTGTCTTTTGGTGTCGGGTTGCGTCGCTGTTTTCTATGGAAACCAAAGAAGATTTGCTGCTTGCGAAGACTGCAGAAGTGTCCGGTGGAATCCAAGGCTGGATTCAAGATGTAGAAGACCTGAAAGCAGAAGGGACAGTGTTCACAGTCACTTGCCAGTGACCCGGGGCCAGAAAGATGGATGCCCACGGAAGTCGGGTGATTTCAGGTGATCAAGGGTGTTTTGACTCTTCGCTCACGAGGACCAGGAGGCATCGACGATGACCAGCAGCTGGATTCCGAGTGTCCCACTTGACGTGTCAGCAACCGGATTGGAGCCAACAAGCCTTGGCAACAGCAAGTCTCGTGGAAAGTGAATATAGTCAATGGTGCAGACCAGCAAGGTCTGAGGGCCTCACCCAGCGAAGGTAAGTGAGGGCAGGCCTGGAGCAATCAGGGGAGCCCTTTGGTTTGATCAGGAAGTCTTCAGGGGACCCACAAGCCAACAGGCAAGGGATCGCAAAGACGCCTTGTGAGGAAATGCTTTACAGGAGCCCACGGTCACTCAGGATGGGGTAGGCCTCTGATTTTCAGTGCACAACCTGCTGGAGGCTTGGGCCACAAAAGGTCCAATGCACAAGTTCATAGAACGTCGTGAAGGGGTTGCACTCGACAATAGTGCACAGTACCCAGGTATTGCTGTTCCTCGTCACTTGTGGGATCCACTCGCCTCAGCTCTGCTGAGGACTTACAATGGCCGTCGAGAAGTCAGGAGATCCATTTCTGGGGCTGCAGGGACTTCGGGCTCCAGCGGGAGTGGGTAAAGTTTGCAACCGTTGATTCAAAGTTTTGGTGCCTGCCAAGCAGGGGAGTCACTTCTTGACTCCAAGGAAGATTCTTCCATCTTCCAAAGGTAGTGGAACGTCGAAGGACCAGGATTCTTCTTGTAAAGCGTCGTCCAGGGATATCTAGTTTGCAATGGCAAGGATTCCCTATCTTATACTAAAAGAAAGGGAGGGACTAGCTTTATGACCACTCCTCTGGGAGGGTCAGGGTAGGGGGTTGTTACACCCACTTCCCTTTGTCCAGTTTCGTGCCAGAGCAGAGACAGGTAGCCCCTGAACCGGTTTGAGCTGGCATATGCACAGAGGAGCCTACTTCTCCCCCAGTGTAGGACTTCAAAGCACTCTAGGAGTGCACCCACCCAGCCCCAATACACTAAATCCTGTCTGGAAGGTGGTGACACCTCCCTGTGACAGGATGCCTATTGTTGGGCCTCCTCCACTGCGAGTTTCAGTCAGCAGCAGGAGGGCAGCCCAGTGTCTGCGCTGGTGGGATCCATTTTGTGATGCCAGGGCTCTTTCAGATTTCTACCGTGTTACCACAGTAGGTACATGTCGTCCCCTCTAGACGGGTGGGATCATACTCCCCGACCAGTTACTGGTATGGGGGTATGATTCCAAGTTGTTTGACACCAAAAATGACATGGTTTGATGCAGTCATTCCAAAGTTAGCACTTACCGGTAGGTTATAATGCACTTAAGAGTATATGGTTTAACCGCATTCTCAAACAGCCACAGAGAATAGTCTTTGCCAGCTGTAGAGGGGTCCTGCTCATGCAGAGGCACCCCCTCACATTGTAAACCAAGCACCCTACCCTCAGGATTTATAGGGCCTGCTCTAGGGTGACTGATAGGTTTATATGTGTGTGTATGGTGAGATATAGGAACCTATACCTCAGTGAGGAGTGCTAACACTACCTCACCCAGGTTGCCGCAGCAGGCCTGTGGTGTCAGATTTAGTCTGCTTCCCAGGGGTGGCATAATACATGCTTCAGCCCCTGGTAGGCCTGTGAAGTACCTATGCCCTTGGTACCTAAGGTACCATATACTAGGGGCTCATAATGTACCACAGTATCCAGTCACTCGTGCATCTAGTATGCACTCAAAGTTGTTTAGAGAAAACAGAGAGACTGGGGCCCTGATTAGCAGGGACCCAGCCAGACTATAGCCAGAAACCAGTGTTAACATCATAAAAAAAGTGGGGGCAACATAAGTGCAGCTCCTACTCTCCTACAGGCATTGATTGAGTCGGAGGCACCTTCGGCTGAGGCAGGAGACTCCACTGAAGTGAATGGAGGCATGGATTGAGTCTGAGGCACCTTCAGCGGAGGCAGGGAGACTCTAATGAAGTGGATGGAGGCATGGATTGTGTCAGAGCATAATGCAGGGAGACTCCACTGAAGTACATAGAGGCATGGATTGAGTCTGAGGTGCCTTCAGTGGGGGCAGGGAGACTCCACTGAAGTGGCGGAGGCATGGATTGAGTCTGAGGTGCCTTCAGCGGGAGCAGGGAAACTCCACTAAAGTGTATGGAGGCATGGAGTGAGTCTGAGGTGCCTTCAGCGGGGGCAGGGAGACTCCCTGAAGTAGATGGAAGCATGGATTAAGTCTGAGGTGCCTTCAGCAGATGCAGAGAGACACCACTGAAGTGGATGGAGGCATGGGCTGAGTCTGAGGTGCCTTCAGCGGGGGCAGGGAGACTTCACTGAAGTGGAAGGAGGCATGGATTGAGTCTGCGGCACCTTCAGCAGAGGCAGGAATCTCCACCGAAGTAGATAGAGTCATGGATTGAGTCTGTGATGCCTTCAACGGTGGTAGGGAGACCCTACTGAAGAGGATAGAGGCACTTATTGCGTCTGAGGCGCCTTCAGCAGAGACAGTGAAATACCTTTGAAGTGGACAGAGGCATGGATTGAGTATGAGGCACTTTCAGCGGAGGCAGGAAACTCCAGTGAATTGGACTGAGGCATGGATTGAGTCTGAGGCGCCTTCAGCAGAGGCAGTGAGACTTCACTGAAGTGGATGGAGACATGGATTGAGTCTGAGGCACCTTCAGAGGAGGCAGGGAGACTCTATTGAAGTTGATTGAGGCATGGATTGAGTCCGAGGCGCTTCAGCGGAGGCAGGAGAATTCACTGGAGTGACTGGATGCATGGATTGATTCAAAGGATGCAAAAAGTCTCCAAGGGTGATTAGGGCCTGAGGAGGCAGAGAGAGCCCACTGATGTGTACGGAGGCACGCTGTGACTCTGCCTGGATGTGTATGGTCAATGACGTAATCAGACTCCATAGTGGCAGTGAGACTGCATTGAAGTGTGTGGGGTTTGGAAGTAGTGAGACTTCATTATAGTGTGTGGGCTCTTGAAGTAGTCAGACTCCATTGAAGTGTGTGGACTCTGGAAGCAGTGAGACTCCATTGAAGTGTGTGGGTCATGGAGCAGTGAGATTCCATTGAAGTGTGTGGACTCTGGAAGCAGTGAGGCCCAGTTGTAGTGTGTGGACTCTGGAAGCAGTGAAACTTCGTTGAGGTGTTTTGTCTCTGGAAGCAGTGAGACTCCATTGAAGTGTGTGTTTTATAGAGCAGTGAGACTCCATTGAAGCGTGTATGCATCATCCAAGCAGTGATATCTCAGTGACGTCTCTGAAGGTAGTGAGAGTCCATTGAATTGTGTGGGCTCTGGAAGCAGTGAGACTCTGTTGAAGTGTGCAGACTCTGGCAGCAGTGAGACTACATTGAAGTGTGTGGACTCTGGAAGCAGTGAGACTCCATTGAAGTGTGTGTTTCATGGAGCAGCGAGACTCCATTGAAGTGTGTGTGCATCATCCAAGCAGTGAGTTCTCAGTGACGTCTCTGAAGGTAGTGAGAGTCCATTGAATTGTGTGGACTCTGGAAGCAGTGAGATGGTGTCGAAGTGTGTAGACTCTGGAAGCAGTGAGATTCAGTTGTAGTGTGTTGGCTCTGGAAGCAGTGAGACTCCATTGAAGAGTGTGTGCGTCATCCAAGCAGTGAGACCTCAGTGACATCTCTGAAGGCAGTGAGAGTCCAATGAATTGTGTGGGCTCTGGAAAAAGTGAGACTCAGTTGAAGTGTCCGGACTCTGGAAGCAGTGAGACTCCACTGAAGTGTGTGGGTCATAAAGCAGTGAGACTCCATTGAATTGTGTGTGTGTCATCCAAGCAGTGCGTTCTCAGTGACGTCTCTGAAGGCAGTGAGAGTCCATAGAATTGTGTGGGCTCTGGAAGCAGTGAGACTCCGCTGAAGTGTGTGGGCTCTGGAAGCAGTGAGACTACATTGAATTGTGTGGGCTCTGGAAGCTGTGAGACTCAGTTGAAGTGTGTGGACTCTGAAAGCAGCGAGACTCCGTTGAGGTGTCTGGGTCATGGAGCAGTGAGACTCCATCGAAGTGTGTGTGCGTCATCCAAGCAGTGAGTTCTCAGTGACGTCTCTGAAGGCAGTGAGAGTCCATTGAATTGTGTGGGCTCTGGAAGCAGTGAGACTCCATTAAAGTGTGTGGATTCTGGAAGCAGTGAGACTCCAATGAAGTGTGTGTGCGTCATCCAAGCAGTAAGTTCTCAGTGATGTCTCTGAAGGCAGTGAGAGTCCATTGAATTGTGTGGGCTCTGGAAGCAGTGAGACTACATTGAAGTGTGTGGACTCTGGAAGCAGTGAGACTCCATTGAAGTGTGTGTTTCATGGTGCAGTGGGACTCCATTGATGTGTGTGTGCACCATCCAAGCAGTGAGTTCTCAGTGACGTCTCTGAAGGCAGTGAGAGTCCATTGAATTGTGTGGGCTCTGGAAGCAGTGAGACTCCTTTGAATTGTGTGGACTCTGGAAGCAGTGAGATGGTGTCGAAGTGTGTGGACTCTGGAAGCAGTGAGATGGTGTCGAAGTGTGTGGACTCTGGAAGCAGTGAGATTCAGTTGTAGTGTGTGGACTCTGGAACCAGTGAGACTCCGTTGAGGTGTGTTGGCTCTGGAAGCAGTGTGACTCCATTGAAGAGTGTGTGCGTCATCCAAGCAGTGAGACCTCAGTGACATCTCTGAAGGCAGTGAGAGTCCAATGAATTGTGTGGGCTCTGGAAAAAGTGAGACTCAGTTGATGTGTGTGGACTCTGGAAGCAGTGAGACTACATTGAATTGTGTGGACTCTGGAAGCAGTGAGACTCCATTGAATTGTGTGGACTCTGGGAGCAGTGAGACTACATTGAATTATGTGGACTCTGGGAGCAGTGAGACTACATTGAAGTGTCCGGACTCTGGAAGTAGTGAGACTCCACTGAAGTGTGTGGGTCATAGAGCAGTGAGACTCCAATGAAGTGTGTGTGCGTCATCCAAGCAGTGAGTTCTCAGTGACGTCTCTGAAGGCAATGAGAGGCCATTGAATTGTGTGGGCTCTGGAAGCAGTGAGACTCCGTTAAAGTGTGTGGACTCTGGAAGCAGTGAGACTCCATTGTAGTGTGTGGGTCATAAAGCAGTGAGACTCCATTGAAGTGTGTGTGCGTCATCCAAGCAGTGAGTTCTCAGTGACGTCTCTGAAGGCAGTGAGAGTCCATAGAATTGTGTGGGCTCTGGAAGCTGTGAGACTCAGTTGAAGTGTGTGGACTCTGAAAGCAGCGAGACTCCATTGAGGTGTCTGGGTCATGGAGCAGTGAGACTCCATCGAAGTGTGTGTGCGTCATCCAAGCAGTGAGTTCTCAGTGACGTCTCTGAAGGCAGTGAGAGTCCATTGAATTGTGTGGGCTCTGGAAGCAGTGAGACTCCATTAAAGTGTGTGGATTCTGGAAGCAGTGAGACTCCATCGAAGTGTGTGTGCGTCATCCAAGCAGTGAGTTCTCAGTGACGTCTCTGAAGGCAGTGAGACTCCGTTGAAGTGTGTGGATTCTGGAAGCAGTGAGACTACATTGAATTGTGTGGCCTCTGGAAGCAGTGAGACTCAATTGAAGTGTGTGGACTCTGGAAGCAGTGAGACTCCATCGAAGTGTGTGTGCGTCATCCAAGCAGTGAGTTCTCAGTGACGTCTCTGAAGGAAGTGAGACTCCGTTGAAGTGTGTGGACTCTGGAAGCAGTGAGACTCCATTGAAGTGTGTGGGCGTCATCCAAGCAGTGAGTCCTAAGCGACGTCTCTGAAAGCAGTGAGAGTCCATTTTCTCTCTTAACTCTGCTTTTCTGCATACTTTACAAACAGACCCTCGAGTGCTCTAGTGAGTGTCAGGGCGCAGTCTCAGACCCACCGAGCCATGGAGTGCACCCCGCCTCCACTTCATTCCTCTCAGCTCTCCCCACCCTGACTTGTCACGTCCCATTGCCTTCATGAGCATGAGCTGCGTGGGACAGCAGCGGTGTGTGCACAGCTCCAGGGGCTGTGCACAACAGACACTAACACAGCAAGACAGCCCTCCAAGAAGGCACTCCAGGGCCTGCCTCAGCAGCTGGGCACAGTCTGTCCTGCCTGTCCGGTGTTACACAAGGCCTGGGCTGTGGCCACCTCAGCAGCAAGGCGCGGCCTGTCCTGGCTACTGCAGGCCGTCACTCAAGGCCAACTAGGCTGGGGGTGACCTCAGCAGCATGGCGCGGCCTGTCCTGGCTGGCTGGTGTTACTCAAGGCCTGAGCTGTGGCCACCTCAGCTGCTGGGCGCGGCCTGTCCTGGCTACTCCGGGGAATCACTCAAGGCCATCTGGGCTGGGGGCCACCTCAGCAGCAGGGCGCAGCCTGTCCTGGCTACTCCGGGGCGTCACTCGAGGCCACCTGTTCTGGGGGCACCTCTGCAGCAGGGCGCGGCCTGTCCTGCCTGCCCGGTGTTACTCAAGGCCTGGGCTGGGGCCACCTATGCAGCAAGGCGCGGCCTGTCCTTGCTACTGCGGGGCATCACTCAAGGCCACCTGGGCAGCAGGGCGCGGCCTGTTCTGGCTGCCTGTTGTTACTCAAGGCCTGGGTTGGGGGCCACCTCTGCAGCAGCAGGGCACTGCTTGCCCTGGCTTCCTGGTGTTACTCAAGCCTGGACTGGGGGCCACCTCGGCAGCATGGCACGTCCTGTCCTGGCTGCTCGGTGTTACTCATGGCCTGGGCTGCGGGCCACCTCAGCAGCAGGGCACGGCCTATCATGGCTGCCTGGTGTTACTCAAGGCCTGGGCTGTGGGCCACCTCAGCAGCAGGGCGCGGCCTGTCATGGCTGCCTGGTGTCACTCAAGGCCTGGGCTGCGGGCCACCTCAGCAGCAGGGCGCGGCCTGTCATGGCTGCATGGTGTCACTCAAGGCCTGGGCTGCGGGCCACCTCAGCAGCAGGGCGCGGCCTGTCATGGCTGCCTGGGGTCACTCAAGGCCTGGGCTGGGGGCCAGCTCAGCAGCAGGGTTCTGCCTGTCCTGGCTTCCTGGTGTTACTCAAGGCATGGGCTAGGGCCACCTCAGCAGCTTGAGGCAGTCTGTCTTGGCTACCACAGGGTGTCACTCAAGGCCTGGGGCCACCTCAGGAGGCGGCCTGTCCTGGCAACCTGGTGTTACTCAAGGACACCTCAGCAGCAGGGCACAGCCTGTTACGCTAGGTCTAGATTGGTGGCCACCTCTGTAGCTTGGCACAACCTGTCCTGGCTACCGCAGGGTGTCACTCAAGGACTACTCAGCAGCAGAGCATGGCCTGTCCTGGCTGCCTGGTGTTACCCAAAGGTTGGGGCCGGGGCCACCTCTGCAGCAACAGGGCGCGGCCTGTCCTGCCTGCCTGGTTTTACTCAAGGCCTGGGCTGGGGGCCACCTCAGCAGAAGGGCACGGCATGTCCTGGCTACTGCAGGGTGTCACTCAAGGCCCTGGGGACACCTCAGCAGCAGTGCGTGGTCTGTCCTGGCTACCTGGTATTACCTAGGCCTGGGCGGAGTGACAAAAACACTCAGCGGAGTTCCGCAAGCAGCCGAGTGTAATGTGAACTGCCGTCTGCACTGCTCTTCCTGCCGCTGGGGAAGAAATTCTACCCAAGTGGCAGCTCAGGTTTGCCAACTTACCGTTGGCAAGCGCGAGCGGGGAAAAAACTCCTCAAACTCCGCGAACGGAGCGGAGTTCACTGCCCAGGCCTTACCCAAAGGCTGGGGCCGGGGCCACCTGAGCAGCAGCAGAGCGTGGCCTGTCCTGGCTACCTGGTGTTACTCAAAGTCACCTCAGCAGCGGGGCGGGGCGGGGCGGGGCCTGTCCTGGCTACCGTGGGGTGTCACGCAAGGCCTGGGACCTTGACAGGTTGCGCATGTTTGTGTGGAAATAAGGAACGATCTGATTACTTGCTACTAATCGCACTACTCCGAGCCTAAGTAGGAATACTCACCGCATAAGGTCTGCCTCCACCCTCGAGACAGGCACCCTGCTGCCTACCTAACAGAAAAACCCTCACTGCTTCAGGTGTAAAGGAGCACACTTACCCAGAAACCTCCCGAGCTGACAACCAAAGCAGCCCACAGAGGGTGACAACAGGCTGGGGACACATCTTCATGAGTACTGAGACGAAGAAGTACTGGAGCCGAAGCAGACAGAGGGTGACCCCTGGCCGATGGCACAGCTTCTTAAGTACTGAGACGAAGAAGTACTGGTGCCAAAGCAGACAGAGGGTGACCCCTGGCCGATGGCACAACGTCTTAAGTACTGAGACGAAGAAGTACTGGAGCCAAAACAGACGGAGGATGCCCCCAGGCCAGGGCACCACTTCATAAGTACTGAGATGAAGAAGTACTGGAGCCACAGCAGACAGGGGATGACCCCAGGCCGGGGACACAGCTTCATAAGAACTGAGACAGACGCAGAAGTACTGGAGCATAAGCAGCACGGTGGAGAATGACCTCAGGCTGGGGACACAGCTTCATAAGTACTGAGACAGATGAAGAAGTACTGGAGCAAATGCAGACGGGGGATGACCCCAGGCCGGGGGCACAGCTTTATAAGTACTGAGATAGACGAAGAAGTGCTAGAGCATAAGCAGCACGGTGGAGAATGACCCCAGGCCGGGTGCACAGCTTCATAAGTACTGAGACAAAGAAGTACTGGAACCAAAGCAGAAAGAGGATGACTCCAGGCCGGGGACACAGCTACATCAGTACTGAGACAAAGAAGTACTGGAGCCAATGCAGACAGGGGATGACCCCAGGCCGGGGGCACAGCTTTATAAGTACTGAGACAGACGAAGAAGTACTGGAGCCAAAGCAGACAGAAGATGACCCCAGGACGGGGGCACCACTTAATAAGTACTGAAACAGCCGTAGTACTGGAGCATAAGCAACCCAACACAGGATGACCCAGGTGGGGGACATAGCTTCATAAGTACTGAGACAAAGAAGTACTGGAGCCAATGCAGATAGGGGATGACCCCAGACCGGGGGCACAGCTTCATAAGTACTGAGACAGACGAAGAAGTACTGGAGCATAAGCAGCACGGTGGAGAATGACTTCAAGCTGGGCACAGCTTCATAAGTACTGAGACAGATGAAGACGTACTGGAGCCAAAGCAGACAGGGGATGACCCCAGGTTGGGGGGGAGGGGCACAGATTCATAAGTACTGAGACAGATGAAGAAGTACTGGAGCTAAAGCAGACAGGGGATGACCCCGAGGGGGGCACTGCTTCATAAACACTGAGACAGACGAAGAAGTACTGGAGCCAAAGCAGACAGAGGATGACCCCAGGCCGGGCACAGCTTCATAAGCACTGAGACAAAGTAGTACTGGAGCCAAAGCAGACAGAGGATGACCCCAGGTGGGGGGGACACAGCTTCATAAGTACTGAGATAGAAGAAGACGTACTGGAGCCAAAGCAGACAGAGGTTGACCCCAGGCTGGGGGCACAGCTTCATAAGTACTGAGATAAAGAGGAACTGGAGCCAAAGCAGACAGTGGATGACCCCATGTGGGGGGGGGGGGCACAGCTTTATAAGTACTGAGACAGACAAAAAAGTACTGGAGCCAAAGCAGACAAAGGTTGACCCCAGGCCGGGGGCACAGCTTCATAAGTACTGAGACAGACGAAGAAGTACTGGAGCATAAGCAGCACAGTGGAGAATGACCCTAGGCCGGGCACAGCTTCATTAGTACTGAGACAGACAAAGTAGTACTGGAGCCAAAACAGACAGAGGATGATCCCAGGCTGGGGGCACCACTTAATAAGTACTGAAACAGACGTAGTACTGGAACATAAGCAACCCAACACAGGATGACCCAGGTGGGGGGCATAGCTTCAGAAGTACTGACATAGATGAAGAAGGACTGGAGCCAAAGCAAACATGGGATGAACCCAAGCCGGGGGCATAGTTTCATAAGTACTGAGACAGACGAAGAAGTACTGGAGCATAAGCAGAACGGTGGAAAATGACCCCAGCCCAGGGGCACCACTTCATAAGCACTGAGATGAAGAAGTACTGGAGCCTAAACGGACAGAGGATGACCCCAAGCCAGGGACACAGCTACATAAGTACTGAGACAGATGAAGAAGTATTGGAGCATAAGCAGCACGGTGGAGAATGACCTCAGGCTTGGGACACAGCTTCATAAGTACTGAGACAGATGAAGAAGTACTGGAGCCAAACCAGACAGAGGAAGACTCCAGGCCGGGGGCACAGCTTCATAAGCACTGAGACAGATGAAGAAGTACTGGAGCCAAAGCAGACAGGGGATGACCCCGGGGGGGGGCACAGCTTCATAAGTACTAAGACAGCCGAAGAAGTACTGGAGCATAAGCAGCACAATGGAGAAGGACCTCAGGCTTGGGACACAGCTACATAAGCACTGAGACAGACAAAGAAGTACTGGAGCCAAAGCAGACAGGGGATGATAGCAGGCCGGTCACAGCTTCATAAGTACTGGGATAGATGAAGACATACTGGAGCCAAAGCAGACAGAGGATGACCCAAGGTGGGGGGGCACAGCTTCATAAGTACTGAGACAGACGAAGAAGTACTGGATCATAAACAGCACGGTGGAGAATGACCCTAGACCGGGCACAGCTTCATTAGTACTAAGACAGACAAAGTAGTAAAGGAGCCAAAGCAGACAGTGGATGACCCCAGGCCGGGGGCACCACTTAATAAGTACTAAAACAGACATAGTACTGGAGCATAAGCAGCCCAACACAGGATGACCCAGGTGGGGGGCATAGCTTCAGAAGTACTGAGACAGACGAAGAAGGACTGGAGCCAAAGCAAACATGGGATGACCCCAAGCCGCCTTCAAGGCACAGCTTCATAAGTACTGAGACAGATGAAGAAGTACTGGAGCATAAGCAGCACGGTGGAGAATGACCTCAGGCTGGGCTCAGCTTCATAAGTACTGAGACGAAGAAGTACTGGAGCCAAAGCAGACAGAGGATGACCCCAGGATGGGGGGTGGCCCGGCGTCATAAGTACTGAGACAGACGAAGAAGTACTGGAGCCAAAGCAGAGAGAGGAAGACCCCAGGCTGGGCACAGTGTCATAAGTACTGAGACAAAGATGTACTGGAACCAAAGCAGATAGGAGATTACCCCAGGCCGGGCACAGTTTCATAAGTACTGCGACCGAAGAAGAAGTACAGGAGCAAAAGCAGACAGAGGTTGACCGCAGGCTGGGCACAGCTTCATAAGTACTGAGGTGAAGAAGTACTGGAGCCAAAGCTTCATAAGTACTGAGACAGAAGAAGAAGTACTGGAGCCAAGGCTTCATAAGTACTGAGACGAAGAAGTACTGGAGCCAAAGCTTCATAAGTACTAAGCAGACGGAGAACTTCATAAGTACTGAGACGAAGAAGTACTGGAGCCAAAGCAGACAGAGGTTGACGGCAGGCCGGACACAGCTTCATAAGTACTGAGGCGAAGAAGTACTGGAGCCAAAGCAGACAGAGGATGACCCCAGGCCGGGCACAGCTTCATAAGTACTGAGGCAAAGAGGTACTGGAGCCAAAGCTTCATAAGTACTGAGACAAAGTAGTACTGGAGCCAAAGCAGACAGAGGGTGACCCCAGGCTGGGGACACAGCTTCATAAGTACTGAGATGAGGAAGTACTGGATCCAAAGCAGACAAAGGTTGACCCCAGGCCGAGGGCACAGCTTTATAAGTACTGAGACAAATAAGAAGTACTGGAGCCAAAGCAGACAGAGGTTGACCCCAGGCCAAGGACAAAGCTTCAGAATTACTGAGACAGACGAAGAAGGAGTGGAGCCAAAGCAGACATGGGATGACCCCAAGCTGGGGGCACAGCTTCATAAGTGCTGAGACAAAGACGTACTGGAGCCAATGCAGACAGGGTATGACCCCAGGCCAGGGGCACTGCTTCATAAGTACTGAGACGGATGAAGAAGTACTGGAGCATAAGCAGCACGGTGGAGAATGACCGCAGGCTGGGGACACAGCTTCATAAGTACAGAGACAGACGAAGAAGTACTGGAGTGTTAGACCTGGCACCTTGGCGTGAGTTTCCCTTCCACTTTTTTGATGGTGTGCCTCAAATGTTTTGCTGGTGTTGTCCGCTCAGGGCACTGCACCACGGCTAATCCGTGCCGCAGTGCAAGTGCTCCCTAGGTAAAGTGTACCTGTAATTGATGTTCATGATTGGTTTATTGGATTTACTGTCAGTCCCCAGTAAAGTGCACCAGGGGTGCCAGGGCTTGTGAATGCCAATGCTGCTGGTGGGCTTGCAGCGCTGGTTGCGCCACCCACAGAAAGCGGCCTTGTAAAATGTGTCTAGGGTCTGCCACCGCAGACCCTGCGTGCAGTCTGGGACTGTCGCGCTGACTGCGCAAGTGCCCCCTCTTGCCAGTCCCTAAACCTTCCCTTACCTACATATTAGCCACCCCTCTGGTAGGCCCATGGGCAGGGTGCATTGTAGGCATAAGGTAGGACATGCCCTGATGTGTTTGGCATGTCCTAGTAGTGAATTACATCCCTTTTCGTTTTTCACTATTGAAGGCTACCTGCTCTCCATAGGCCAGAATGGGCTGCTGGAGTCACTACATGCTGTGACCCCAGTGGACTCATAGAGCAGGGTAGAATGTCAAGTTTAGTATGCCTGAACTCAGAATAATAAAATACTTCTTGTAGTCAAGTTTATGTTAATATCCTGGGTTTGTAAATACTACTTTTAGGAAGTTAGTATTTACTGACCTGGCCATTTCAGTCCGCCTCTGCTGTGTGTGTGTGTTCTGCCTAGCAACAGTAAGGAGCAGGGTTGGGGAATCCCCAGAGACAGGTTGGCTGCCAGGTGGTGGGTAGAGAGATGACACCAGGATGGGTGGGAGGAGTACACCTTGACTCTTGAATAGACCTGTGTTCTGCCACCACAAAGCCGGCTCCGCCCCCTGTGGAGCGGCTGATGTCTCTGCCCTGCTGCTGAAAGGAAAGAGCAGAGTCACCATAACAAAGTGCTCCAGAACTGGACTGAGCCAGGCCCAGGTCCCCTGGCGCTAAAGAACAAAAGAATCACTGTATAAAAGTAGGAGCCTGGCTCCTAAGAAATCAGAATCCTGTTTTACCACAAAGAACCTCTGCCCGACTAGAAAGAGAAGAAGACGCTGGAAGGACTGGCCTGCTGCTTGCCTTGCTGAGAAAGGAGAGGAAAAGACTTGCTGAATAGACTTTGCTGCTTTGTGCTTGAACATTCTCCAAGGGCTTGATCTGAGCTTGCCCCCTGAACTGAACCCCAGGACCAGTGGGTTCTCTGTGCCTTTGCTCGTCCTGAAGCTCAAGCTGTGTTTGCATCCCGCTGGGAAACGACTGCGCCCCTCATCGCCCCCTCCTAGGGCCGTGACACTCGGGAGCTTGCCTGCCTTTGACCCCGTGAGAGCCTCGCTCCGACCCGAGCCGCTCTCTGCCCCGGGCTAGGCTACCTGCTCCTCTGCCACCGTCCGCTACTGGAGCGCGCTGAAACGCGATCGCCCCTCCCGCCTGAATCCCTCCGACGATCATGATCCTCGCCGGGTCATCAGCTGCACAGACCGTGCCCTGTGACCCCGCTTCGCTATCCCGGACTAAATCAGGCCGAGCCGCCCCCGCTGTGGAGACCCCCGCACCGCCGTGCTGAGGGTTGTGGGCCGCGCCTGCCTGCCTGCATACACCCGCTGACAAAAGGACCCAAAGGTACCCCAAGAGTTACAGAGTCGCCCTGACCCGTGCCGACTCCCAAAGCAACATTCCGCAAGTTCCAGTATCGGGCTCGGGGCCCGCCACGCCTTATTTCCCCGTCATCAGGAGCCGATCGTACCAGAGGGCTGTGCTGTCTGCAGAGTATTCCCGGGTGAGTGAGAGCGAGTACCTATCTCCACCGTCATCCCTGGGACCTCGAGCCCTCTGCCAGGCGCCCGGCTCCCCGTAGCCCCCACCTCACCGCAAGCCCGTCTCGCCTCCAGCTGCCTCCGAGCCGCTGGGAAGAGCCGTGCACGGAGCAGGCGCGCCCACGCCCGATGCGTGAGCCGCGGTAGGGTCCAGGCCGATCCGTGACTGGAACCCCAAAGTAACATTGTTAAAAGACTAAGAGAGTATCCGTTTGATACTGCAACGAAGAACATTTGCCTGCTTTACAATCTGGTGGCATAGAGAAAACGTTATTGGTCTTGTGATAAGTCTGCTGATACATATACCTATTTTTACATAAAGGAGCGTATTTTGATATATCCAAGCCTGGTGTCCGTTTCTGGGGGGATTAATGTGTTTACTGTGTGCGGTTACAATTGCTTAACTAACAACGCCTGAAGAATCGCCTTGGCTGCTCACGCCACGCACCTAGAGGGTGAGCAAGGGTCATTCCAAAAGGGGTTATCCTGTGCCCTGACGTAGAGGAGAGGGTTCCTGCTTGACACAAGGGCAACCTTGCACCAACCAGAGACCCCCAAGTCTAACATTGTTGGCAGCGGCTGGGATTTCGGATTTGCACTTGTAATTTGCCTACAGTGAATTATTAATCACCAGATAGTGAGAGCAGACCAAGTAACGCAGCCACAGGTTTTCATTTTTGAACTTTGTTGAGACATCTGCCATTATTGCAACCATGCCTGGCTCACTCCCTGCTGGAAGAGCACTCTCTGTGATTTCTGGAATAGATGAGGTGGATTGGGAGGGACTGGAAGGATACACAGTAGAGCAATTGAAAGGCTACAGTGTAAAACTCCGAGTTCCCCATGCTGGATTCAAGAGGAAGAACCAGTACACCAAGGCGTTGAGAGCCTGGAAGGAGTCAAGAGACCCACAGAATGCGGGGGACATCATTCCACCCGACAACCTTGGGGAGCCCAGCAGAGTCCTGTCGCCGGAGGAGCTGGCAGACAGGGCAGCAGACAGGGCGCATGCAATGGAGATGGCAAAGTTGGCAGGACAAATGGAAATGGAAAAGCAGAAGTTGGCCTTAGAGGCACAACAACGCCAAATGGATCATGATAAAAGATTGAAGGAGTTGGAGCTGAAGGCGAAAAGTTTGGACACCGCTCCTTCTGGTGGCAGCACTCCGCCGGTGCAGGTAGAGTCCAAGGTGTACATCCCCAAAGATGTAGTTAAGGAGTATTTTAGAAAGGATGACATAGGGCAGTGGTTTAGAGCCTATGAGGTGGCCATGTCTTCACACCGGGTCCCTGAGAAAGACTGGGGAGCGGGGTTGTGGGGAAGGTTCCTTGCTGAAGGGCGTGACACACTGTTAGATTTACCCTTAGATCTCCAAGCCTCATACCCCCATATGAAGGAAGCTTTAATGACCAGGTATGGGTTAACTCCTGAGCTATATAGACAGAGGTTCAGGGAGACTAAGAAGATCCCTGAGAGTACGTATGTGGAGTATGTAACTTTTTTTTGCAGAGCCCTGGATGGTTGGGTGAAGGGTAGCAAAGTGAATGATTATCAAGGGCTGCTTGATTTAATTGCATGGGAGCACTTGTTCAGTCAATGTTTTCCTGAGCTACGCCAGCACCTGATTGATAGCAAGCTGTCCAACCCGAGGAAGCTTGCTGAGGAGGCGGACCGCTGGCTCAACACCAGGGTCCACAAGGGTCAAGTGGGAGACTCCGCCAAAGGTGGGCAGGGTCCCCAGCAGAAGAGTGGGGGGGACAAGGGTAAACAGAAAGGGTTCCAAAAAGGCCCCCAAAGTAATTCCCAAGGGAACCAGCAGAAGGGTTCTCAGCCTCCCCCACCCCCGCAGTAGAACGGGCCCCGACAGGTAGGCCTGTTCCAAAGGGGCCCTTCAATTGTTACAGGTGTGGTGACCCGGGTCACATTGCCTCTGATCCTAAGTGTCGCCTGTTTGGTAAGACAGCACCCACTGGTGCTCCACCCCGGCAAGTAGCTAATGTTAATTTTGGGGAGGAGGTAGCAGTCCAGGGGGGTGGGGGTTCTGCGCATATGACCCTAGTCTCGCTAGGAGACAGTGAGATGGTCCCTGAAACCTACTTACCCTCTAACACTAAGAAATATGGGCAAGTGGTGACCATCAATGGAAAGAAGGTTGAGGCTCTTAGAGATACAGGAGCCAGCGTGACCTCGGTGAGGCAACACCTGGTGTCTCAAGAGCAGATTGTACCCAATGCCTACTGTAGGGTTGTCAATGCTGACAACATAGAGAGTGTTGTCCAATGGCTCAAGTTCCCTTTGAGTGGGGGGAGGTCTCTGGTACTCTATAAGTCGCTGTGAGATCTGACATGCCTGTAGACTGTCTGCTAGGGAACGACCTGGAGAGCTCCCCTTGGGAAAAGGTGGAGAAGACCACGCATCTGAGGATGGTGGGTCTACCCGACTGGGCGTGCGTGACCACCTGGTCCATGGCAGCCAGTAGGGGTGTTGAGAGGGTCCTGGAGCCTGAGGGAGAGGTCCAGGAACCGGCCTTAGGGAGAAGGCGCAGGAGGCGCGGGAAACCGGCCCCCGAAGTTCCCATGGCCCAGGAGGAAGCAGACCCTGAGGGGGATGCTCTGGAGCCTACCGAGGAACAGATTGCCGAACTAGGGGACCTGCCTGAGCTGACCCATTGGCAGCAAGAAGGAGGCCCCTCCAGGGAGGAATTCTGCAGGGAGCAGAAAGAATGCCCTTCTCTCGTGGGTATGCGGCAGCAGGCTGCAGACCAGGCCAATGGTGTTCAGGCCAAAACACACTACGTGTACTGGGAGAGTGACCTCCTGTATTCAGAGCCTAAGGCTGCTGAACCTGGGTCGGCCCATGTGCTGGTGGTACCCCAGAAGTTCAGAACCTTCCTACTGGGGCTGGCTCATGATGTGCCTTTAGCAGGACATTTGGGGATGGACAAGACCTATGACAGGCTTGTCACTCACTTCTACTGGCCCCAAATGCACAAGAATTCAGATTCCTACTGCAGAACCTGTCAGACTTGCCAGGCAAGTGGTAAGAGCGGGGGGAAGCACAAGGCTCCTCTGCAACCCTTCCCCGTGGTCGGTACGCCATTCCAGCGAGTGGGTATTGATATTGTTGGGCCTCTGGACCCCAAGACAGCCCTGGGCAACAGGTTCATCCTGGTCTTGGTGGATCATGCCACCCGGTACCCTGAAGCCATCCCTCTGAGGACAGTGACGGCCCCCGTGGTGGGACGGGCACTGATGGGAATTTTCTCCAGAGTGGGATTCCCTCTAGAAGTGGTGAGCGACAGGGGGACCAATTTCATATCCACCTATATGAAATCCCTGTGGAAGGAGTGTGGGGTAACCCCCAAGGAAATGGGTTGGTTGAGAGATTCAACCGAACCCTCAAAGGCATGATCATGGGCCTAGACGGTCCAATGAGGCGTAAGTGGGACGTCCTCTTGCCATGCCTGCTCTTCGCTTACCGAGAGGTGCCACAGACGTCTCTAGGGTTCAGCCCCTTTGAGCTTTTGTATGGTCACCCGGTAAGAGGACCTCTGAGTTTGGTAAAGGAAGGCTGGGAGCAATCTCCCAGGAAACCTCCCCAGAATGTATACAGTTACATGCTGGCCTTCAGAAACCAAACTAGGCGTTTCAGGCAACTTGCTGAGGCAAATCTGGAAGCCAGCCAGGAGGAGATGAAGCGGTGGTACGACCGGAATGCCACTCTGGTAGAGCTTCAACCTGGACAAAATGTGTGGGTCTTGGCCCCAGTGGAGCCTTGTGCACTTCAGGATAAGTGGACAGGTCCATTTGAGGTTGTGGAGCGCAAAAGTCCTATCACCTACTTGGTGGACATGCAGTCTCCCAGGAACCCTTTGAGGGTCCTACATGTTAACCGCCTTAAGCCCCACTTAGAGAGGACCGAAGTGGGCATGCTGCTGGCCACTGATGATGGAATGGAAGAGGAGACTGAGCCTCTTCCTGACCTCTTAGTAGCCTCTGTGAAAGATGGGTCAGTGGATGGAGTTAACCTCTCACCCACCCTGACGCCCGAACAACAGGAAGATTGCCGCCACTTGCTGGGGCAGTTTCCAGATAGGTTCTCCCTGGTTCCTGGTGTCACAGATTGGTGCGTCCATGATGTGAACACGGGAGACAGCTTACCTGTGAAGCACAAGGCTTACAGGGTAACTGACAGGGTCAGAGCTTGCATCAAGGAGGAGGTCTCCAAAATGCTTGCGTTAGGGGTGGTTGAGTCCTCCAGCAGTCCTTGGTCCAGCCCCGTGGTCTTGGTCCCCAAAGTTGCTGCGCCGGGAGCCACACCTGAACTCCGGTTCTGTGTGGACTACAGAGGACTCAATTCAGTAACTAAGACTGACGCGCACCCCATCCCCAGAGCTGATGAGCTCATTGATCGGCTGGGAGCTGCCCGGTTCCTCAGCACGTTTGATTTAACGTCTGGGTACTGGCAGATCGCCTTGACCGATGGGGCCAAAGAGAGGTCAGCATTCTCTACACCAGATGGGCACTTCCAGTTCCGAGTCATGCCATTTGGAATGAAGAATGCCCCTGCCACCTTTCAGTGGTTGGTCAACCAGGTACTGGTTGGGCTGGATGAGTTCAGTGCCGCCTACCTGGATGACATCGCAGTGTTCAGTGCCACATGGCCCGAACACCTGCGCCACCTCTGGGAAGTGTTGATGGCTCTGCGCCGAGCAGGCCTCACGATCAAGGCAAGCAAGTGCCAGAGCGGGCAGGGTTCCGTGGTGTACTTGGGACACCAAGTGGGGAGTGGCAAGGTGGTACCCTTGCAACCCAAAATTGAGACCATCGTGGCTTGGGAACCCCCCAAGACGCAGACCGCAGTGAGGGCCTTCCTGGGGCTCACTGGGTACTACAGGAGGTTTGTCAAGGGCTATGGAACGATTGTTGCCCCCTTGACAGAGCTGACTTCCAAGAAGCAGCCCAGGAACGTGATCTGGACTGACACCTGTCAGAAAGCTTTCGACACCCTGAAGACTGCCATGTGCACGGCGCCCGTGCTCTTGGCCCCTGACTTCTCCAAGGAATTCCAAGTGCAGACAGACGCCTCAGAGCATGGTGTAGGGGCTGTTCTCTCACAGATGACTGAGGAGGGCTGGGACCAACCCGTAGCCTTCATCAGTAGGAGGTTACTTCCCCGGGAAAGTAGGTGGAGTGCAATTGAGCGAGAAGCATTTGCTGTGGTCTGGGCGCTGAAGAAGCTAAGACCCTACTTGTTTGGGTCTCACTTCCGGGTTCAGACGGACCACAGGCCCCTCAGATGGTTGATGCAAATGAGGGGTGAGAACCCAAAGCTGTTGAGGTGGTCCATCTCCCTACAGGGTATGGACTTCAAGGTGGAACACCGTCCTGGTACAGATCACGCCAACGCTGACGGTCTGTCCAGGTACTTCCGCCTTAGTGACGAGGAACCCCCTGGGCAAGGGTAGTTCCCCCCACATTTCAGCTGGAGGGGACATGTGTTAGACCTGGCACCTTGGCGTGAGTTTCCCTTCCACTTTTTTGATGGTGTGCCTCAAATGTTTTGCTGGTGTTGTCCGCTCAGGGCACTGCGCCACGGCTAATCCGTGCCGCAGTGCAAGTGCTCCCTAGGTAAAGTGTACCTGTAATTGATGTTCATGATTGGTTTATTGGATTTACTGTCAGTCACCTGTAAAGTGCACCAGGGGTGCCAGGGCTTGTGAATGCCAATGCTGCTGGTGGGCTTGCAGCGCTGGTTGCACCACCCACAGAAAGCGGCCTTGTAAAATGTGTCTAGGGTCTGCCACCGCAGACCCTGCGTGCAGTCTGGGACTGTCGCGCTGACTGCGCAAGTGCCCCCTCTTGCCAGTCCCTAAACCTTCCCTTACCTACATATTAGCCACCCCTCTGGTAGGCCCAAGGGCAGGGTGCATTGTAGGCATAAGGTAGGACATGCCCTGATGTGTGTGGCATGTCCTAGTAGTGAATTACAGCCCTTTTCGTTTTTCACTATTGAAGGCTACCTGCTCTCCATAGGCCAGAATGGGCTGCTGGAGTCACTACATGCTGTGACCCCAGTGGACTCATAGAGCAGGGTAGAATGTCAAGTTTAGTATGCCTGAACTCAGAATAATAAAATACTTCTTGTAGTCAAGTTTATTTTAATATCCTGGGTTTGTAAATACTACTTTTAGAAAGTTAGTATTTACTGACCTGGCCATTTCAGTCCGCCTCTGCTGTGTGTGTGTGTTCTGCCTAGCAACAGTAAGGAGCAGGGTTGGGGAATCCCCAGAGACAGGTTGGCTGCCAGGTGGTGGGTAGAGAGATTACATCAGGATGGGTGGGAGGAGTACACCTTGACTCTTGAATAGACCTGTGCTCTGCCACCACAAAGCCGGCTCCGCCCCCTGTGGAGCGGCTGATATCTCTGCCCTGCTGCTGAAAGGAAAGAGCAGAGTCACCATAACAATGTGCTCCAGAACTGGACTGAGCCAGGCCCAGGCCCCCTGGCGCTAAAGAACAAAAGAATCACTGTATAAAAGTAGGAGCCTGGCTCCTAAGAAATCAGAATCCTGTTTTACCACAAAGAACCTCTGCCCGACTAGAAGGAGAAGAAGACGCTGGAAGGACTGGCCTGCTGCTTGCCTTGCTGAGAAAGGAGAGGAAAAGACTTGCTGAATAGACTTTGCTGCTTTGTGCTTGAACATTCTCCAAGGGCTTGATCTGAGCTTGCCCCCTGAACTGAACCCCAGGACCAGTGGGTTCTCTGTGCCTTTGCTCGTCCTTAAGCTCGAGCTGTGTTTGCATCCCGCTGGGAAACAACTGTGCCCCTCATCGCCCCCTCCTAGGGCCGTGACACTCGGGAGCTTGCCTGCCTTTGACCCCGTGAGAGCCTCGCTCCGACCCGAGCCACTCTCTGCCCCGGGCTAGGCTACCTGCTCCTCTGCCACCGTCCGCTACTGGAGCGCGCTGAAACGCGATCGCCCCTCCCGCCGGAATCCCTCCGATGATCATGATCCTCGCCGGGTCATCAGCTGCACGGACCGTGCCCTGTGACCCCGCTTCGCTATCCCGGACTAAATCAGGCTGCGCCGCCCCCGCTGTGGAGACCCCCGCACCGCCGTGCTGAGGGTCGTGGGCCGCGCCTGCCTGCCTGCATACACCCGCTGACAAAAGGACCCAAAGGTACCCCCAGAGTTACAGAGTCGCCCTGACCCGTGCCGACTCCCAAAGCAACATTCCACAAGTTCCAGTATCGGGCTCGGGACCCGCCACGCCTTATTTCCCCGTCATCAGGAGCCGATGGTACCAGAGGGCTGTGCTGTCTGCAGAGTATTCCCGGGTGAGTGAGAGCGAGTACCTATCTCCACCGTCATCCCTGGGACCTCGAGCCCTCTGCCAGGCACCCGGCACCCCGTAGCCCCCACCGCACCGCAAGCCCGTCTCGCCTCCAGCTGCCTCCGAGCCGCTGGGAAGAGCCGTGCACGGCGCAGGCGCGCCCACGCCCGATGCGTGAGCCGCGGTAGGGTCCAGGCCGATCCGTGACTGGAACCCCAAAGTAACATTGTTAAAAGACTAAGAGAGTATCCGTTTGACACTGCAACGAAGAACATTTGCCTGCTTTACAATCTGGAGGCATAGAGAAAACGTTATTGGTCTTGTGATAAGTCTGCTGATACATATACCTATTTTTACGTAAAGGAGCGTATTTTTATAGATCCAAGCCTGGTGTCCGTTTCTGGGGGGATTAATGTGTTTACTGTGTGCGGTTACAATTGCTTAACTAACAACGCCTGAAGAATCGCCTTGGCTGCTCACGCCACGCACCTAGAGGGTGAGCAAGGGTCATTCCAAAAGGGGTTATCCTGTGCCCTGACGTAGAGGAGAGGGTTCCTGCTTGACACAAGGGCAACCTTGCGCCAACCAGAGACCCCCAAGTCTAACATGGAGCATAAGCAGCACGGTGGGGAATGATCTTAGGCTGGGGACACAGCTTCATAAGTACTGAGAATGACAAAGAAGTACTGGAGCATAAGTAGCATGGTGGAGAATGACCGCAGGGTGGGGACACAGCTTTATAAGCACTGAGACAGACAAAGAAGTACAGGACCATAAGCAGCATGGTGGAGAATTACCTCAGGCTGGACACAGTACTGAAATGAAGAAGTACTGGAGCCAAAGTAGACAGAAGATGACCCCAGGATTGGGGGGGGCACAGCTTCATAAGTACTGAGACAGATGAAGAAGTACTGGAGTCAAAGCAGAGAGAGGAAGACCCCAGGCTGGGGACAGTGTCATAAGTACTGAGACAAAGATGTACTGGAGCCAAAGCAGACAGGGGATGACCTCAGGCCGGGCACAGCTTCATAAGTACTGCGACAGAAGAAGAAGTACAGGAGCAAAAGCAGACAGAGGTTGACCCCAGGCTGGGCACAGCTTCATAAGTACTGAGGCGAAGAAGTACTGGAGCCAAAGCTTCATAAGTACTGAAACAGACGAAGAAGTACTGGAGCTAAGACTTCATAAGTAATGAGACAAAGAAGTACTGGAGCAAAAGCTTCATAAGTACTAAGCAGACAAAGAAGTACTGGAGCCAAAGCTTCATAATTACTGAGATGAAGAAGTACTGGAGCCAAAGCAGACAGAGGTTGACCCCAGGCCGGACACAGCTTCATAAGTACTGAGACAAAGAAGTACTGGAGCCAAAGCAGACAGAGGTTGACCCCAGGCTGGGGGCACAGCTTCATAAGTACTGGGACAAAGAAGAACTGCAGCCAAAGCAGACAAAGGTTGACCCCAGGCCAAGGGCAAAGCTTCGGAATTACTGAGAAGACGAAGAAGAAGTGGAGCCAAAGCAGACATGGGATGACCCCAAGCTGGGGGCACAGCTTCATAAGTGCTGAGACAAAGACGTACTGGAGCCAATGCAGACAGGGTATGACCCCAGGCCAGGGGCACTGCTTCATAAGTACTGAGACAGACGAAGAAGTACTGGAGCATAAGTAGCACGGTGGAGAATGACCTCGGGCTGGGGACACAGCTTTATAAGCACTGAGACAGACAAAGAAGTACAGGACCATAAGCAGCATGGTGGAGAATGACCTCAGGCTGGGCCCAGTACTGAGATGAAGAAGTACTGGAGCCAAAGTAGACAGAAGATGACCCCAGGATTGGGGGGGGGGGCACAGCTTCATAAGTACTGAGACAGATGAGGAAGTACTGGAGCCAAAGCAGAGAGAGGAAGACCCCAGGCTGGGCACAGCGTCATAGGTACTGAGACAAAGATGTACTGGAGCCAAAGCAGACAGGGGATTACCTCAGGCCGGGCACAGCTTCATAAGTACTGCGACAGAAGAAGAAGTACAGGAGCAAAAGCAGACAGAGGTTGACCCCAGGCTGGGGGCACAGCTTCATAAGTACTGAGGCGAAGAAGTACTGGAGCCAAAGCTTCATAAGTACTGAAACAGACGAAGAAGTACTGGAGCTAAGGCTTCATAAGTAATGAGACAAAGAAGTACTGGAGCCAAAGCTTCATAAGTACTAAGCAGACGAAGAAGTACTGGAGCCAAAGCTTCATAATTACTGAGATGAAGAAGTACTGGAGCCAAAGCAGACAGAGATTGACCCCAGGCCGGGCACAGCTTCATAAGTATGACCTCAGGCTTGGGACACAGTTTCATAAGCACTGAGACAGACAAAGAAGTACAGGATCATAAGCAGCATGGTGGAGAATGACCTCAGGCTGGGCACAGCTTCATAAGTACTGAGACGAAGAAGTACTGGAGCCAAAGCAGACAGAAGATGACCCCAGGATGGGGGGGGGCACAGCTTCATAAGTACTGAGACAGATGAAGAAGTACTGGAGCCAAAGCAGAGAGAGGAAGACCCCAGGCCGGGCACAGCTTCATAAGTACTGAGACGAAGAAGTACTGGAGCCAAAGCAGACAGAAGATGACCCCAGGATGGGGGGGGGGGGCACAGCTTCATAAGTACTGAGACAGATGAAGAAGTACTGGAGCCAAAGTAGAGAGAGGAAGACCCCAGGCCGGGCACAGCATCATAAGTACTGAGACAAATATGTACTGGAGCCAAAGCAGACATGGGATTACCCCAGGCCGGGCACAGCTTCATAAGTACTGCGACAGAAGAAGAAGTACAGGAGCAAAAGCAGACAGAGGTTGACTCCAGGCTGGGGGCACAGCTTCATAAGTACTGAGGCGATGAAGTATTGGAGCCAAAGCTTCATAAGTACTGAAACAGACAAAGAAGTACTGGAGCGAAAGCTTCATAAGTACTAAGCAGACGAAGAAGTACAGGAGCCAAAGCTTCATAAGTACTGAGATGAAGAAGTACTGGCGCCAAAGCAGACAGAGCTTGACCATAGGCCGGGCACAGCGTCATAAGTACTGAGACAAAGAAGAATTGGAGCCAAAGCAGACAGAGGAAGACCCAGACCGAGAGCACCACTTCATAAGTACTGAGACAGACGTGGTACTGGAGTATAAGGAGCCCAACACAGGATGGCCCAGGTGGAGGACATAGCTTCAGAAGTACTGAGACAGACAAAGAAGGACTGGAGCAAAAGCAAACATGGTATGACCCCAAACCGGGCACAGCTTCATAAGTACTGAGATGAAGAAGTACTAGAGCCAATGCAAACAAGGGATGGCCCCAGGTTGGGGGGGGGGGGGCACAGCTTCATAAGTACTGAGACGAAGAAGTACTGGAGCCAAAGCAGACAGGGGATGACCCCAGGCCAAGCACAGCTTCAAAAGTACTGAGACGAAGTAGTACTGGAGCTTAAACAGACCGGGGATGAGCCCTGGACAGATACAGCTTCATAAGTACTGAGACGAAGAAGTACTGGAGCCAAAACAGACAGAGGATGACCCCAGGCCGAGCACAGCTTCATAAGTACTCAGACGAAGAAGTACTGGAGCCAAAACAGACAGAGGATGACCCCAGGCCCGGCACAGCTTCATAAGTACTGAGGCGAAGAAGTACTGGAGCCAAAACAGACAGAGGATGACCCCAGGCCGGGCACAGCTTCATAAGTACTGAGACAAAGAAGTACTGGAGCCAAAACAGACAGAAGAAGACCCCAGGCCCGGCACAGCTTTGTAAGCACTGAGATGAAGAAGTACTGGAGCCAAAACAGACAGAGGATGGCCCCAGGCCCGGCACAGCTTCAGAAGTACTGAGATGAAGAAGTACTGGAGCCAAAACAGACAGAGGATGACCCCAGGCCGAGCACAGCTTCATAAGTACTCAGACGAAGAAGTACTGGAGCCAAAACAGACAGAGGATGACCCCAGGCCCGGCACAGCTTCATAAGTACTGAGGCGAAGAAGTACTGGAGCCAAAACAGCCAGAGGATGACCCCAGGCCGGGCACAGCTTCATAAGTACTGAGACAAAGAAGTACTGGAGCCAAAACAGACAGAAGAAGACCCCAGGCCCGGCACAGCTTTATAAGCACTGAGATGAAGAAGTACTGGAGCCAAAACAGACAGAGGATGGCCCCAGGCCCGGCACAGCTTCAGAAGTACTGAGATGAAGAAGTACTGGAGCCAAAACAGACAGAGGATGACCCCAGGCCGGGCACAGCTTCATAAGTACTGAGACAAAGAAGTACTGGAGCCAAAACAGACAGAAGAAGACCCCAGGCCCGGCACAGCTTTATAAGCACTGAGATGAAGAAGTACTGGAGCCAAAACAGACAGGGGATGGCCCCAGGTTGGGGAGGGGGGCACAGCTTCATAAGTACTGAGACGAAGAAGTACTGGAGGCAAAGCAGATAGAAGATGACCCCAGGCCAAGCACAGCTTCAAAAGTACTGAGACGAAGAAGTACTGTAGCCAAAACAGACCGGGGATGAGCACAGGCCTGGCACAGCTTCATATGTACTGAGATGAAGAAGTATTGGAGCCAAAACAGACAAAGGATGGCCCCAGGCCCGGCACAGCTTCATAAGTACTGAGATGAAGAAGTACTGGAGCCAAAACAGACAGAGGATGACCCCAGGCCGGGCACAGCTTCATAAGTACTGAGATGAAGAAGTACTGGAGCCAAAACAGACAGAGGATAACCCCAGGCCGGCACAGCTTCATAAGTACCGAGATGAAGAAGTACTGGAACCAAAGCAGACAGGGGATGACCCCAGGCTGGGCACAGCTTCATAAGTACTGAGACAAAGAAGCACTGGAGCCAAAGCAGACACTGGATGAGCCCAGGTCGGGCACAGCTTCATAAGTATTGAGACGAAGAAGTACTGGAGCCAAAACAGACAGAGGATGATCCCAGGCCGAGCACAGCTTCATAAGTACTGAGACGAAGAAGTACTGGAGCCAAAACAGACAGAGGATGACCCCAGGCCCGGCACAGCTTCATAAGTACTGAGATGAAGAAGTACTGGAGCCAAAACAGACAGAGGATGGCCCCAGGCCCGGCACAGCTTCATAAGTACTGAGACAAAGAAGTACTGGAGCCAAAACAGACAGAGGATGACCCCAGGCCGGGCACAGCTTCATAAGTACGGAGATGAAGAAGTACTGGAGCCAAAGCAGACAGGGTATGACCCCAGTGCCGGGCACAGCTTCATAAGCACTGAGACAAAGAAGTACTGGAGCCAAAGCAGACAGGGGATGACCCCAGGCTGGGCACAGCTTCATAAGTACCAAGAAAAAGAAGTACTGGAGCCAAAGCAGACAGGGGATGACCCCAGGTCGGGCACAGCTTCATAAGTACCAAGAAAAAGAAGTACTGGAGCCAAAGCAGACAGGGGATGACCCCAGGCCGGGCACAGCTTCATAAGCACTGAGACAAAGAAGTACTGGAGCCAAAGCAGACAGGGGATGACCCCAGGTCGGGCACAGCTTCATAAGTACCAAGAAAAAGAAGTACTGGAGCCAAAGCAGACAGGGGATGACCTCAGGCCGGGCACAGCTTCATAACTACTGAGACGAAGAAGTACTGGAGCCAATGCAGACAGGGGATTATCTCAGGCCGGGCACAGCTTCATAAGTACTGCGACAGAAGAAAAAGTACAGGAGCAAAAGCAGACAGAGGTTGACCCCAGGCTGGGGGCACAGCTTCATAAGTACTGAGGCGAAGAAGTACTGGAGCCAAAGCTTCATAAGTACTGAAACAGACGAAGAAGTACTGGAGCTAAGGCTTCATAAGTAATGAGACAAAGAAGTACTGGAGCCAAAGCTTCATAAGTACTAAGCAGACGAAGAAGTACTGGAGCCAAAGCTTCATAATTACTGAGATGAAGAAGTACTGGAGCCAAAGCAGACAGAGATTGACCCCAGGCCGGGCACAGCTTCATAAGTATGACCTCAGGCTTGGGACACAGTTTCATAAGCACTGAGACAGACAAAGAAGTACAGGATCATAAGCAGCACGGTGGAGAATGACCTCAGGCTGGGCACAGCTTCATAAGTACTGAGACGAAGAAGTACCGGAGCCAAAGCAGACAGAAGATGACCCCAGGATGGGGGGGGGGGCACAGCTTCATAAGTACTGAGACAGATGAAGAAGTACTGGAGCCAAAGCAGAGAGAGGAAGACCCCAGGCCGGGCACAGCTTCATAAGTACTGAGACGAAGAAGTACTGGAGCCAAAGCAGACAGAAGATGACCCCAGGATGGGGGGGGGCACAGCTTCATAAGTACTGAGACAGATGAAGAAGTACTGGAGCCAAAGTAGAGAGAGGAAGACCCCAGGCCGGGCACAGCATCATAAGTACTGAGACAAAGATGTACTGGAGCCAAAGCAGACATGGGATTACCCCAGGCCGGGCACAGCTTCATAAGTACTGCGACAGAAGAAGAAGTACAGGAGCAAAAGCAGACAGAGGTTGACTCCAGGCTGGGGGCACAGCTTCATAAGTACTGAGGCGATGAAGTATTGGAGCCAAAGCTTCATAAGTACTGAAACAGACAAAGAAGTACTGGAGCGAAAGCTTCATAAGTACTAAGCAGACGAAGAAGTACAGGAGCCAAAGCTTCATAAGTACTGAGATGAAGAAGTACTGGCGCCAAAGCAGACAGAGCTTGACCATAGGCCGGGCACAGCGTCATAAGTACTGAGACAAAGAAGAATTGGAGCCAAAGCAGACAGAGGAAGACCCAGACCGAGAGCACCACTTCATAAGTACTGAGACAGACGTGGTACTGGAGTATAAGCAGCCCAACACAGGATGGCCCAGGTGGAGGGCATAGCTTCAGAAGTACTGAGACAGACAAAGAAGGACTGGAGCAAAAGCAAACATGGTATGACCCCAAACCGGGGGCACAGCTTCATAAGTACTGAGTAACACGAAGAAGGACTGGAGCAAAAGCAGACAGAGGATGACCCCAGGCCGGGCACAGCTTCATAAGTACTGAGATGAAGAAGTACTAGAGCCAATGCAAACAAGGGATGGCCCCAGGTTGGGGGGGGGGGGGCACAGCTTCATAAGTACTGAGACGAAGAAGTACTGGAGCCAAAGCAGACAGGGGATGACCCCAGGCCAAGCACAGCTTCAAAAGTACTGAGACGAAGTAGTACTGGAGCTTAAACAGACCGGGGATGAGCCCTGGACAGATACAGCTTCATAAGTACTGAGACGAAGAAGTACTGGAGCCAAAACAGACAGAGGATGACCCCAGGCCGAGCACAGCTTCATAAGTACTCAGACGAAGAAGTACTGGAGCCAAAACAGACAGAAGAAGACCCCAGGCCCGGCACAGCTTTGTAAGCACTGAGATGAAGAAGTACTGGAGCCAAAACAGACAGAGGATGGCCCCAGGCCCGGCACAGCTTCAGAAGTACTGAGATGAAGAAGTACTGGAGCCAAAACAGACAGAGGATGACCCCAGGCCGAGCACAGCTTCATAAGTACTCAGACGAAGAAGTACTGGAGTCAAAACAGACAGAGGATGACCCCAGGCCCGGCACAGCTTCATAAGTACTGAGGCGAAGAAGTACTGGAGCCAAAACAGCCAGAGGATGACCCCAGGCCGGGCACAGCTTCATAAGTACTGAGACAAAGAAGTACTGGAGCCAAAACAGACAGAAGAAGACCCCAGTCCCGGCACAGCTTTATAAGCACTGAGATGAAGAAGTACTGGAGCCAAAACAGACAGAGGATGGCCCCAGGCCCGGCACAGCTTCAGAAGTACTGAGATGAAGAAGTACTGGAGCCAAAACAGACAGAGGATGACCCCAGGCCGAGCACAGCTTCATAAGTACTCAGACGAAGAAGCACTGGAGCCAAAACAGACAGAGGATGACCCCAGGCCCGGCACAGCTTCATAAGTACTGAGATGAAGAAGTACTGGAGCCAAAACAGACAGAAGAAGACCCCAGGCCGGGCACAGCTTCATAAGTACTGAGACAAAGAAGTACTGGAGCCAAAACAGACAGAAGAAGACCCCAGGCCCGGCACACCTTTATAAGCACTGAGATGAAGAAGTACTGGAGCCAAAACAGACAGGGGATGGCCCCAGGTTGGGGAGGGGGGCACAGCTTCATAAGTACTGAGACGAAGAAGTACTGGAGCCAAAGCAGATAGAAGATGACCCCAGGCCAAGCACAGCTTCAAAAGTACTGAGACGAAGAAGTACTGTAGCCAAAACAGACCGGGGATGAGTACAGGCCTGGCACAGCTTCATATGTACTGAGATGAAGAAGTATTGGAGCCAAAACAGACAAAGGATGGCTCCAGGCCCGGCACAGCTTCATAAGTACTGAGATGAAGAAGTACTGGAGCCAAAACAGACAGAGGATGATCCCAGGCCGGGCACAGCTTCATAAGTACTGAGACGAAGAAGTACTGGAGCCAAAACAGACAGAGGATGACCACAGGCCCGGCACAGCTTCATAAGTACTGAGATGAAGAAGTACTGGAGCCAAAACAGACAGAGGATGGCCCCAGGCCCGGAACAGCTTCATAAGTACTGAGACAAAGAAGTACTGGAGCCAAAACAGACAGAGGATGACCCCAGGCCGGGCACAGCTTCATAAGTACTGAGATGAAGAAGTACTGGAGCCAAAGCAGACAGGGTATGACCCCAGTGCCGGGCACAGCTTCATAAGCACTGAGACAAAGAAGTACTGGAGCCAAAGCAGACAGGGGATGACCCCAGGCTGGGCACAGCTTCATAAGTACCAAGAAAAAGAAGTACTGGAGCCAAAGCAGACAGGGATGACCCCAGGCCGGGGGCACACAGCTTTATAAGGAGTGAGACAGATGAAGAAGTACTGGAGCCAAAGCAGACAGGGGATGACCCCAGGCCGGGCACAGCTTCATAAGCACTGAGACAAAGAAGTACTGGAGCCAAAGCAGACAGGGGATGACCCCAGGTCGGGCACAGCTTCATAAGTACCAAGAAAAAGAAGTACTGGAGCCAAAGCAGACAGGGGATGACCCCAGGCCGGGCACAGCTTCATAACTACTGAGACGAAGAAGTACTGGAGCCAATGCAGACAGAGGTTGACCCCAGGTCGGTCACAGCTTCATAAGTACTGAGATTAAGTGGTACTGGAGCCAAAGCAGACAGGGAATGAGCCCAGGCTGGGCACAGCTTCATAAGTACTGAGATGAAGAAGTACAAGTGGAGCAATGAGATTACTGGTAAGTAATGCAAGTATGTGCTGCTCGCCACTCTCTTGTCGTAGCCTTACATGATGAGGAACTACAGACATAGGCTTGAGCTGCATCGGCCACCAACCGCGGTAGCCAATCAAAACAGCCTCAGCTTTAACTCAAAGGAGGAAGGAGTGGCAGCCGCAAGTACCAGTGCCAAAACAAACCAATGAGCACTAGAACCCCAAAAGTAGAAGACACAACCAACCTGCCCGGAGAAGCAGGGCCCAAATGAGCTGATGCTATCAATACAAGACCCCTGTGGAAGCCAAGAGCAGCTGCCATTGAAGGAATGCACAGCCAGTGACATGGGGTAAGAAGCCAATAGAGGCCAAAAGGCAACAGCAAGATCACCACAGCAGAGCAAGCTCAACCCACCCCAAGCAAAATGAGAACAAAGGAGAGAAACTACCTCCTATCCCCACCACGGGGGGGGAGGGGCTCATGGACAAGAATACCAATCAAGGAGGCCAAAGTACTGACAGCAGATGAAACCCAAATCACACTGGGTAGCAAGAGGGGACGGCACTGACAGGCACAGCTCCAACAAAAAACAGTTAAACATAAGCACGACCAGATGAAACTAGGTATGAAAGGGGAAAGCCGGAAGTGGGGACAACTGTCACATACAAGCCACCAGTACATGGCCCAAGCCACAGAGGGGATGCCCCATCCAGCGGATCAAGCATCAAAGGGGAAAACGGTAAGAAAGACCCACAGGGAAGCACAACCCACACACAAGCTATGATCCTGTCCTGCCACCGGTCAAAAACAGAACCAGAAAAATGCAAGCCCAACACAGCAGAGAAACACCGGAGAACCAGGAGCAAGGAATCAAAGAGCCCCAGCCACAAGCATGTGTAGCAGCTACTCTGTGAGCAAGGCCTGCACCTTGTCAATACAAAATGTTCACTGAGAAATGGCCTCAGTTCCTGTAGCTGCAGCATTGTGAACCTGAAGGGAAGTGAAACCAAAGGGATGTGAATCTGAAGGGAAGTAAAAGCGAAAGGAAGTGAAACTGAAGGAATGTGAAACTGAAGGGATGTGAACCTGAAGGGAAGTGAACCTGAATGGAAGTGAATCTGAAGGGAAGTGAAACTGAAGGGAAATGAACCTGAAGGGAAGTGAAACTGAAGGGATGTGAACCTGAAGGGAAGTGACCCTGAAGGGATGTGAAGCTGAAGGGAAGTGACCCTGAAGGGATGTGAACCTGAAGGGAAGTGAACCTGAAGGGAAGTGAACCTGAAGGGAAGTGAAACTGAAGGGATATGAAGCTGAAGGGAAGTGAACCTGAAGGGAAATGAACCTGAATGGAAGTGAATCTGAAGGGAAGTGAAACTGAAGGGAAATGAACCTGAAGGGAAGTGAAACTGAAGGGATGTGAACCTGAAGGGAAGTGACCCTGAAGGGATGTGAAGCTGAAGGGAAGTGACCCTGAAGGGATGTGAACCTGAAGGGAAGTGAACCTGAAGGGAAGTGAAACTGAAGGGATATGAAGCTGAAGGGAAGTGAACCTGAAGGGAAATGAACCTGAATGGAAGTGAATCTGAAGGGAAGTGAAACTGAAGGGAAATGAACCTGAAGGGAAGGGAAACTGAAGGGATGTGAACCTGAAGGGAAGTGACCCTGAAGGGATGTGAACCTGAAGGGATATGAAGCTGAAGGGAAGTGAACCTGAAGGGAAATGAACCTGAAGGGAAGTGAAACTGAAGGGATGTGAACCTGAAGGGAAGTGAACCTGAATGGAAGTGAATCTGAAGGGAAGTGAATCTGAAGGGAAGTGAAACTGAAGGGAAATGAACCTGAAGGGAAGTGAAACTGAAGGGATGTGAACCTGAAGGGAAGTGACCCTGAAGGGATATGAAGCTGAAGGGAAGTGAACCTGAAGGGAAATGAACCTGAATGGAAGTGAATCTGAAGGGAAGTGAAACTGAAGGGAAATGAACCTGAAGGGAAGTGAAACTGAAGGGATGTGAACCTGAAGGGAAGTGACCCTGAAGGGATATGAAGCTGAAGGGAAGTGAACCTGAAGGGAAATGAACCTGAATGGAAGTGAATCTGAAGGGAAGTGAAACTGAAGGGAAATGAACCTGAAGGGAAGTGAAACTGAAGGGATGTGAACCTGAAGGGAAGTGACCCTGAAGGGATGTGAACCTGAAGGGAAGTGAACCTGAAGGGAAGTGAAACTGAAGGGATATGAAGCTGAAGGGAAGTGAACCTGAAGGGAAATGAACCTGAAGGGAAGTGAAACTGAAGGGATGTGAACCTGAAGGGAAGTGAACCTGAATGGAAGTGAATCTGAAGGGAAGTGAAACTGAAGGGAAATGAACCTGAAGGGAAGTGAAACTGAAGGGATGTGAACCTGAAGGGAAGTGAACCTGAAGGGAAGTGAAACTGAAGGGATATGAAGCTGAAGGGAAGTGAACCTGAAGGGAAATGAACCTGAAGGGAAATGAAACTGAAGGGATGTGAACCTGAAGGGAAATTAAACTGAAGGGAAGTGAAGCTGAAGGGATGTGAACCTGAAGGGAAGTGACCCTGAAGGGATGTGAAGCTGAAGGGAAGTGAACCTGAAGGGAAGTGAAACTGAAGGAATATGAACCTGAAGGGAAGTGAACCTGAAGGGAAGTGACCCTGAAGGGATGTGAAGCTGAAGGGAAGTGAACCTGAAGGGAAGTGAACCTGAAGGGAAGTGAAACTGAAGGAATATGAACCTGAAGGGAAGTGAACCTGAAGGGATGTAAACTGAACAGAAGTGAACCTGAAGGTAAGTGAACCTGAAGGGAAGTGAAACTGAAGGGAAATTAAACTGAAGGGAAATTAAACTGAAGGGAAGTGAAGCTGAAGCTGAAGGTAAGTGAACCTGAAGGGAAGTGAAACTGAAGGGAAATTAAACTGAAGGGATGTGAACCTGAAGGGAAGTGACCCTGAAGGGATGTGAAGCTGAAGGGAAGTGACCCTGAAGGGATGTGAACCTGAAGGGAAGTGAACCTGAAGGGAAGTGAAACTGAAGGAATATGAACCTGAAGGGAAGTGAACCTGAAGGGATGTAAACTGAACAGAAGTGAACCTGAAGGTAAGTGAACCTGAAGGGAAGTGAAACTGAAGGGAAATTAAACTGAAGGGAAATTAAACTGAAGGGAAGTGAAGCTGAAGCTGAAGGTAAGTGAACCTGAAGGGAAGTGAAACTGAAGGGAAATTAAACTGAAGGGAAGTGAAGCTGAAGCTGAAGGTAAGTGAACCTGAAGGGAAATGAAACTGAAGGGACGTGAACCTTCTCCATGTAAAGCTCCCCCTAGGCCGTTTGTCAATGGTGGTGCTCCCCATTGTAGCTGTCACAGAGTTCTCCATGTAAAGCTCCCCCTAGGCCGTTCGTCAATGGCGGTTCTCCCCATTGTGGCTGTCACAGAGTTCTCAATGTAATACTCCCCCCAGGCCGTTCGTCAATGGCGGTGCTCCCCATTGTGGCTGTCACAGAGTTCTCAATGTAAAACTCCCCCCAGGCCGTTCGTCAATGGCGGTGCTCCCCATTGTGGCTGTCACAGAGTTCTCAATGTAAAACTCCCCCCAGGCCGTTCGTCAATGGCGGTGCTCCCCATTGTGGCTGTCACAGAGTTCTCAATGTAAAGCTCCCCCCAGGCCGTTCGTCAATGGCGGTTCTCCCCATTGTGGCTGTCACAGAGTTCTCAATGTAAAGCTCCCCCCAGGCCGTTCGTCAATGGCGGTGCTCCCCATTGTAGTTGTCACAGAATTCTTAATGTAAACCCCTTTCCTTTTGCCAGGAGTGAATCCTCCATGAGAGAATAGAGTCGTCCCGCTAAAAAAATGCCTCGGAGCAGCTGAAAAATAAAAAAAATCAGAAATTGTATTTATTACCGTTTTATTTTTCAACCACCCATCCTGAACCGAGTGTCAGGACGGGGCGGGGCAATTGCTGCTGAGTGGCAGTAGTGAGTTGTGCACTTATGTTTAAAGTGCGCATGTCCCTTTGAGTGACTGTCTTGCGACAGCCAGTCAGACATGCGCATTTTAAACTTCTCTAGCCTAGCTGTCTTAGACAGCTGGGTTAGAGAAAGCACAGGCCTTCAGCGCTCTTAAAGGGTGGAGAGAGCTACTGCCTCCAATCCTGATGCTTCTCTCATGCTGGTTAACAGCAAGAGAGTAGCGCCAGGATTGGGTAATTTTTGTTGTCCCAACCGCTCTCATGTCTTCTTTCCATCCCTGTAGATACTAGAACGCACGCAAGGAAAAGGGGCGATTAAACACCTCGTTTCTCGTGAGAAAAGGGGGGCTAATAACACGCAGCAAAGGAAGTGCTGCTGAGAACAAAATGCACTCTAAACACACAATCTTAATCGCTCTCTCTTTTCTATGAGCCAACCTCCACCCCACAGAATAAATGAATGTATCCTAAAGCAGTCAGGAAATCATATCACCAGAAGGAAAACAAGTCTTCCCAAGAGGAACCGCGCGGCGGGAAACTCCACTTCAGAAACCCCCGTGACGAGGCATGAATGTTGTGCAACTCAGTTTAAAAAGGGTGTGATCTGGAGACCTGAGAAAGTCAGAGTGCGACCTCAAATGACTCCAGATCTGGAGAAGAGCCTGGCTGGATACATAAACTGGCATTAAAGACGCAGTAACCTGTCAGAGAGAAGGGGATAACTGATCCTTCTCTGAAACAAAAACATTAATCACGGAGAATAAAATTTAGCAACATTGCAGACGTCAAATGTAACCTTATAATGAAAGCTGAAAACGTTGTTTGAAATCGGAAAATTGCTGAATAACGTGAAATTACTTCCAAGAATAGAGCGTGATTCAACCTAATGAATGAAATATAACATGAAGCGCGTATCTCCTGCCTGAGCACGTGCTGACTGGGAGAGCAGTGTTTATAATGCTACCAGTGATGTCACAGGTCTGATTGTGACGTCATCACTGCTGGATGCATAATGTGGGAAGGTTTGACTTTGCCTTTTTGGAAGCCATGTTGAAATGTGTTCTTTGTTTTGTATTGTTTTTTCGTTGCTTCTAGAGTTAACAGTAAAGGTGAGTCATATTTTTGCCTTCAGTCGTCTAACAGAACAAGCATTGGCATAGCCAATAGGTCTCGCCTATGGAACCTTATAAGGGTTTAGCCATGCAACAGTTGATGTTGTGGCACCAAGGATATTGTGCTGCATAACTAAATACTTCTATGTTCTGAAAGGCGAGACGTATTGGCTATGGCAATGTTTTTGTAGCATAACTATGTTTCTAAACACTACTACAAAGTAATGAATTGTGTGCTACTGAAAAATCTTGTTCTAGCTTTTTTGCTTAAAAGGCAAATGTGGAACAGCTTTATAATTAGTTTGAATGCTGAAGTAGCTTGAAGGCTAAAAATACAAACTGTACCTTCTAAACAATGTGCAGTAATATTTTCTTAGCATACATAAAACACCCAATTAGAGCTTGGTAGTTTGGATTCTAGTTTTGAGCTATTGTCATGGATAATATGTGTTGTTTTTTTTGCACTTTATAAGTGTGTAACCAAAGATATTGGCAATGGCTTGTCCAGGAATAACTGACAAATGTTTCTTAGTATAAATTTTATTGCAAGAATTTTTAGTTAACATTTTTAGTACTTTAAAGTAAGTTGAGTGGAAAAAAATATATTTATGATGTACATTTATACATGTTTTATAAATATATTCATTCTGTTGCAATATCTTTTAATATTTTTGTCATAATGCCATTGCAAAATATGACTTCACATGTCTGCGTTAAATATGGCATAAGTGAATCGGATAAGTCTTCCACATCTGTATTGACCACAAACCAGTCTATTAGAAGTTCATTGCTAATATCCATAGATTGATATGTTTCAGTATTGTGCACTTGTGTTGTTATTGTAGATTGCCCCAGAAATCTGTGCGCACGCAGCAGCCACAGGTTCAAATAAAAGCAGGGCAGACTCTAAGTTTCATCCTTCCTATAACTTGAGAAGAGAGGCAGCATGTGCTAGGAGAGAGCGTTTGTTTATATGGTGTGTGTAGAGAGCAGCCCCTGTTTTAATGTATTATACTAAAATACATGCTAGCAGATACTTTTGACAAAATACGATTATTTTTAGTGCAACTGCTAGATATGTAGCACACTTATTGTCAGAGATCAACAAACCACAAAAACAGATGGCCCCAGAAATCTGTGCGCACACAGCAGCCACAGATTCAAATTAAAGCAGGGCTGACTCTAAGTTTCATCCTTCCTATAACTTGAGAAGAGAGGCAGCATGTGCTAGGAGAGAGTGCTTGATTATATGGTGTGTGTAGAGAGCAGCCCCCGTTTTAATGTATTATACTAAAATACATGCTAGCAGATACTTTTAACAAAATAAGATTATATGGTGTGTGTAGAGAGCAGCCCCTGTTTTAATGTGCATTGACAATGTGCACCGGTAATGTTATAAAAATAAAAAAGTAAACAAATAAAACCAGGGTAGGCAGGGGGAGATTAAGTGATTGTTATTGGCAGAGATCAACAAGCCTCAAACTTGGTTAGGTGGAGACGGTTAACAAGGGAGGGCGAGGGTGAGACAGGCAAGGGAGAGAAAGTAAACAAAGACAAAGAAGCGGGTGTGGCCACGCTAATTAAGGACAGATGGCCCAAGAAATCTGTGCACACGCAGCAGCCACAGGTTCTAATGAAAGCAGGGCTGACTCTAAGTTTCATCCTTCCTATCACTTGAGAAGAGAGGCTGCATGTGCTAGGAGAGAGTGCTTGATTATATGGTGTGTGTAGAGAGCAGCCCCTGTTTTAATGTATTATACTAAAATACATGCTAGCAGATACTTTTGACAAAATACGATTATTTTTAGTGCAGCTGCTAGATATGTAGCACAATTATTGGCAGAGATCAACAAACCACAAAAACAGATGGCCCCAGAAATCTGTGCGCACACAGCAGCCACAATTTCAAATAAAGCAGGTCTGACTCTAAGGGGCATATTATCAAGCCAGGCGATAAAATTATCGCCGCTTTAGCGGCAGAAAACTGCCGCTAAAACGGCGAATAATGGGCTTGATAATATGCTCTCGGGAATTCCAATTGAAGCCCATGTTAAACGTCCTTCACATCTAATATGGGCTTCAATTGGAATTCCATAGAGCATATTATCAAGCCCATTATCGCAGTTGCCGCTAAAGCGGCGATAATTTTATCGCCTGGCTTGATAATATGCCCCTAAGTTTCATCCTTCCTTTAACTTGAGAAGAGAGGCAGCATGTGCTGGGAGAGAAGTGATTGTTATTGGCAGTGACCAACAAGCCTCAAACTTGGTTAGGTGGAGACGGTTAACAAGGGAGGGCGAGGGTGAGACAGGCAAGGGAGAGAAAGTAAACAAAGACAAAGAAGCGGGTGTGGCCACGCTAATTAAGAACAGATGGCCCAAGAAATCTGTGCACACGCAGCAGCCACAGGTTCTAATGAAAGCAGGGCTGACTCTAAGTTTCATCCTTCCTATAACTTGAGAAGAGAGGCAGCATGTGCTAGGAGAGAGCGTTTGTTTATATGGTGTGTGTAGAGAGCAGCCCCTGTTTTAATGTATTATACTAAAATACATGCTAGCAGATACTTTTGACAAAATTCGATTATTTTTAGTGCAGCTGCTAGATATGTGGCACAGTTATTGGCAGAGATCAACAAGCCACAAAAACAGATGGCCCCAGAAATCTGTGCGCACACAGCAGCCACAGGTTCAAATTAAAGCAGGGCTGACTCTAAGTTTCATCCTTCCTATAACTTGAGAAGAGAGGCAACATGTGCTAGGAGAGAGTGCTTGATTATATGGTGTGTGTAGAGAGCAGCCCCTGTTTTAATGTATTATACTAAAATACATGCTAGCAGATACTTTTGACAAAATACGATTATTTTTAGTGCAGCTGCTAGATATGTAGCACAGTTATTGGCAGATATCAACAAGCCACAAACTTGTTTAGGAGAGGACGGTTAACAAGGGAGGGCAAGGGTGAGACAGGAATGGGGAGAGAGAGTAAACAAATATAAAAAAGCGGGCACAGCCACGCTAATAAAAACAGATGGCCCCAGAAATCTGTGCACACACAGCAGCCACAGGTTCAAATTAAAGCAGGACTGACTCTAAGTTTCATCCTTCCTATACCTTGAGAAGAGAGGCAGCATGTGCTGGGGGAGTGCGCTTGTTTATATAGTGTGTGTAGAGAGCAGCCCCTGTTTTAATGTATTATGCTAAAATACATGCTAACAGATACTTTTGACAAAATACGATTATTTTTAGTGCAGCTGCTAGATAGGTAGCATAATTATTGGCAGAGATCAACAAACCACAAAAACAGATGGCCCCAGAAATCTGTGTGTAAACAGCAGCCACAGGTTCAAATTAAAGCAGGGCTGACTCTAAGTTTCATCCTTCCTATAACTTAAGAGAGGCAGCATGTGCTAGGAGAGAGCGCTTGTTTATATGGTGTGTGTAGAGAGCAGCCCCTGTTTTAATGTATTATACTAAAAGACATGCTAGCGGATACTTTTAACAAAGAATGATTATATAGTGTGTGTAGAGAGCAGCCCCTGTTTTAATGTATTATACATAAATACATGCTAGCGGATACTTTTAACAAAGTACGATTTTTCAAGTACAGCTGCTAGATATGTAGCGCAGTAATTGTCAGAGATCAAAAAGCCACAAAGTTGTTTAAAAGGAACCGGTTGACAAGGGAGGGCGAGGGTGAGGCATGCAGTGGAAGGGAAAGTAAAGAAATATAAACAAGCGTGCGCGGACATGTTAATTACAAACAGATGGCCCCTGCACACCGCTGCTTGCTCCCGCAAGGTGGATGCCACCACAAGCACGAGTGCTTAAAAAGGGCAGACCGATTTCTAAAGGTCATCTCCTAGAGTAGCGCATGCGTGCTGCACTAGGCTCGACCTAAAAAGCGGTACATCGCGTAGAGAAAGGCGCCATAGTGTTTATAGCGACCAGGGAGATGGAGGTTGGGGAGTCCTGCATTTGGGTACTGGTGTCTTAACCAATCTAAGATGGCGGAGGGTCACTGTGGTCGGAATAAGGGTCATTACTACCTCAGATGCCTCTGGGATTGCTTTTCCGGGTCACATTGTACAAGGATGTATACGAGGCCTGCTCTTTTAGAAGGAATTCGCCTGACAAGTAACTATGCATGCTCATTCATGGCTTCCTCGTTCCGTCCTTTCGCACATCTGTTGTTTTCTTGCATACCTGTTGATAGTGTCCCTTAGGTAGGAATTGTTGATGCAAACATGTTTACCATTCACTCTTCCTCGTTCAGGTCATCACATCCCGGAATCCTCAGATTCACTCTGTTGGCGAAGCTGTCCCCTACTCTACAGGGAGGGAGTTAAATGACTAATCCCCTCGGCATGGCCGTCAGGCCCACAAAATAGTTTTAACTTCGCAGATTACCTACAGTGTTCATGGCTTTTTATGCTGTCCATCCCCAACACCAGGTAAATCCTGGTGGTGAAAGACAGTAAAAAAACAATAATTTACCCCGCGCCCTGTGATAAGACTCCCATGGTGTAAGGTCCATTAGTTTGACATTTTTCAATAACACTTTTAGAGTTAGTTTTCACAAAAACGTAAAACTTTCTAAAAGTTTGACAGGGGCATTAATGTGTGACGGAGCTGTCTGTCAGACCTTTACGACAATGACAGGAACCACAGTGATGGTAGTGCCTGCCAATGTTGAAAGATGTGTGAGGGTCAGCTGGGCATCTCTCACTTTGGTGGATGGCATGTCCGTCAGGGCGATGGGATATTTTACTGTCACCCAGATGGACATACAACTGTCTGCCAAAATATAAATCCGACCCTTAGTCCCCTCCCTATATTTCGTGTTGGATTTCAATAGCGACAAAAGATCTTTCAGGCACTCTACAACTATTATTTAACATACTTTTGAACATGACACAACATAACTGTGGTGAAGAAAGTGAGTTAGCATACATATAGACGTTGAGAGAGACAGAGGGATAAGTCTGAGGAGAACAGCATCGAGAGGTAGAATGTTGGAGCGAGAGCATCTGGACAGATAGGAGAGAGAACAAGGAACGAGAGAGAGAGTATGAGAGGATTGGATGACTTTAAGAGGAGATCGCAGGAAGAAGGAAAAAGAATAATGCAAATAGAGATGGGGGAGAAAATTAGAGAAAGTGGAGACAGAGGTAAAGAGAGCTGGCCAGGGAGAGAAATAGAAATGAAGAAAAGAGTAAAAGAGATGGATGGAGGCCCTCCTACCTGTAGGTTCTGTTTAACATATCATTAACATGTTTTCAGACAACATGAGCTGTGTATTTCCCTTGATAAGGGATCTATAGGAAAATAGTTTTTACACTGTTTTGTTATTGTCTACCACTTATTGTAGTGTATGGATGGGCATTCGACCCTGAAGTAGTCTTGCCAGAGGCCGAAACGCATCGATATTCAAGAGCAGGATCACGACCACCTACTGATAAAGTGGCAAAGGACATATTGCTAGAGGAATATTAGGGGTATAGAATAGATCTACCTCCCGTCGTGTGGCTGTGTTACTTACAGGTGGACCATACAGTAAACGGAAAAAGTGGACACCTCACAATAGACTGTAACACCAAGGAGTACAGTCTGCCTGGGACTTTTGAAAAAGTGCATATATGTTTTGGAAGAATGAGTGATTGAAACGTCTTTGAATCTAATGCAGCACACACTGTTGGCATTGTTCTCTGTACTGAGATGTGATGGTTGCTGGTGAGGTCTGTGCGCAGCGTCAGTTTAAAGTAATGCTTTGAGCTAAATAGCTTGTCTGGTCCGATACAATCCCAGTACAGTGATTGCGGGTTGCATTGCTTATTTATCCCCAGGTAGAACCCTATGTTTTAGTTTTATAATAAGCCCAGGTTCTGTTAGGGTCATACGGGCCGCCCCTCGTCTATGTTGGGAGGGATGGACACAGGCACACGGAGAAGCAACATGGGAAGGATGGATGATGGATGGATGGATATGGTTGGGTGGATGGATGGGTGGGGAGTGGGTGGACGGATGATGGATAGATAGGAGTGATATATATATATATAAACAAATATATATATATGTTTATATATGTGTGTGTGATAGATGGATCACTAGATCGATCGATCGATCGATCGATCGATCGATCGAGATAGATAGATAGATAGATAGATAGATAGATAGATAGATAGATAGATAGATAGATAGATAGATAGATAGATAGATAGATAGATAGATCACGGAAGGGACGGTGAGGGAGGGAGGGGCGAGGCTGGGCCCCCACCTATAGTTAGAAGCGCTGCCCTGTGGGTGCGGGGTGAGGCATGTGCTGTGGCAGCTGCGCCCATGTGGTGCCCCCTGTCTTGGACTCCTGCGGCACCAGTTTAGACTGGAGGGCGGGTGGGAGGGGCGTGCACAGCTGTTGCTAGTGGGGGCTCCACAGTGATATTTCTACCCCCCATGAGTCATGGTGACGCATGGTGCGCGTGCAGAGCTGAGAGACGCCCAGTGGTGCTCTGAAGCGTCGCGTGCACGCGTCACAAGGAAGCTCAGGGGGTTAAGCGCTCGCTGCTGACACCGACGTTTGTCTGCAGGTCACCGGGCCAGCTCATCTTTCAGTCCACTAAAGCCAGTGAAATGACTCTCGGTTCAGACTGAGAAATGCAAACTCGAAAGAAAGCAGTCCGTGAAAAGTGGTTCAGTTGTTTGGATAAATCCGCGAAATACAATCACAATAAAATATGAATATACAATAATATGATAATATGAAATGAGTGGCGCAGTTCCGTGCACCCATAAGATACAGAGTTTCTGTCGGGGATTCTTTCTTATCATTGCGGTGGGACAGTTTATCCTGGAGTGTGGCACACGCATAGCTCCTCGCTGCTGCTTTACAGCGCTATCATCTGAGCAGTGAGGCCGACCCCGGGGCTGGCGTCAAAGAGGAAGAGGAGGCCCCTCCTGGCAATCACAAAAGAGAGCCTCAAGGCGCATCACACGGGTCCCTACACCATGGACGTCAGCTGCGACCCCTGACACTGCCTTGCGACCCCTGGCCACAGAGGCGGAAAATCAGGTCTGGAACACGGGAGCAGCTCCCCCAAAAGCACGTCGTTAGGAGCTCCATTTTCATGGATTTCTGTCGATTTTATTTACACAAATAGTGAATAATATTTTTCACTATTAGTGTAATACAAAATGGAGTATAATTATCTGAAATATGACCCTATCTGACAGCTAAGGTCAGAAAAAAATGCTTTTAAATGTATGTTGTATGCATCCTTGTAGGTGAGTGTGTTTATCTGAGAGTGTGTAAATGTGTGTGAATGTTAAAGTATGTGTGTGGTTGTAACTCAAAGTAAAGGTCAAATTGTGGATTGACGCCCATGCCCTACAGCCTTCTCACGTCATCTGGGGGTATATGTACAAGGAAATGGCTCAGCGCGGCACTGCGGCAAATTTTGCAGCACCACGCAATGCAATATCCAAAACGCAGGGATGCACCGTATTTACAAGAATATGGCACACCCCTATGTTTTCCGTAGTGATGGCACTAAAAATAGCTGCCTAGCGCCAACGCAGACACCTTTGCGCCATAGTGGACGGGTACCTGCGTTGCAGGGATGATTGTTTATGTGCAGGGAGTGAAACCTTCCTGCACAAAAACAATAAAAGAGGCTTTTTCCTCTTTCTATGCGTGCTGCAGAATGGGAAAACAAGGAGAAATAAAGATATTTCTCCTCGTTGTGCCTGCCTTACGCCTCCCCTGGGGAGGAATATGTGTTTGGCGCTGCCTCAAAGTTACGATTACTCGTAAATCTGGTCCAGTGTCAAAATGCAGTGTATGTGGCTGGGAACGCCCCCAGCACCACCCTGTGCACGCCCTTCAATGCAGAGCTCTGATATTTACAAGTCAACATTGAGCCCAAAAAAAAGTGGCTTAGAGCTGCCTGGTAAATATGGGGCAGGCTCCTGCGCCACGGAACGTCACAAAAGTGACGTCCCGTCGGCGCAAGTAGCCTCATTAGTGAGGCCCTAAGTATTTATGTATTATGCATCCGTGCACCTGTGTATGTATGGCTCTATGGATTGATGCATGTAAGCATATCTGAGTGCATGTATTTATGTATTATGCACCTGTGTATGTATGGCTCTATGGATTGATGCATGTATGCATGTATGTGTGCACGTATTTATGTATTATGCATCTGTGTATGTATGGCTCTATGGTTTGATGCATAGAAGCATATATGAGTGCATGTATTTATGTATTATGTATCTGTGCACCTGTGTATGTATGGCTCTATGGATTGATGCATGTAAGCGTATATGAGTGCACGTATTTATGTATTATGCATCTGTGCACCTGTGTATGTATGGATGTATGGATTGATGCATGTAAGCATATATGAGTGCATGTATGTATGTAGTATGCATCTGTGCACCTGTGTATGTATGGATGTATGGATTGATGCATGTATGCATGCATGTGTGCATGTATTTATGTATTATGCATCTGTGTACCTGTGTATGTATAGCTGTATGGATTGATGCATGTAAGCATATATGAGTGCATGTCTTTATGTATTATGCATCTGTGCACCTGTGTATGGATTGATGCATGTATGCATGCATGTATTTATGTATTATGCATCTGTGCACCTGTGTATGTTTGGCTGTATGATTGATGCATGTATGTGTGCATGCATTTATGTATTATGCATCTGTGCACCTGCGTATGTATGGCTGTATGGATTGATGCATGTAAGCATATATGAGTGCATGTATTTATGTATTATGCATCTGTGCACCTGTGTATGGATTGATGCATGTATGCATGCATGTATTTATGTATTATGCATCTGTGCACCTGTGTATGTTTGGCTGTATGATTGATGCATGTATGTGTGCATGCATTTATGTATTATGCATCTGTGCACCTGTGTATGTATGGCTGTATGGATTGATGCATGTAAGCATATATGAGTGCATGTATTTATGTATTATGCATCTGTGCACCTGTGTATGTATGGCTGTATGGATTGATGCATGTATGCATGCATGTATTTATGTATTATGCATCTGTGCACCTGTGTATGTCTGGCTGTATGGATTGATGCATGTATGCATGTATGTGTGCATGTATATATGTATTATGCATCTGTGCACCTGTGTATGTCTGGCTGTATGGATTGATGCATGTATGCATGTATGTGTGCATGTATTTATGTATTATGCATCTGTGCACCTGTGTATGTATGGCTGTATGGATTGATTCATGTATGCATGTATGTGTGCATGCATTTATGTATTATGCACCTGTGTATGTATGGCTGTATGGATTGATGCATGTATGCATATATGTGTGCATGTATTTATGTACGCATGTGTGTATGCATGGCTATATGTGTGTGTGTGTGCATTTCCATTTTATGTAGTGGAAGGGTCGCAGAGAAGCGTCAGGACCCTGTAGCAAGAGGCCCACGACTCATAGTAGGACATACAGTACATAATATAGTGGTGACTATGCCCCTATCTCAGCGCATCCCAAGCCGCACATACATCCAGTGAAACAAACGTGCAAAATCAGAACAGAAAAGTGGAGTTGGTGCTTTCCTGTTATTCACACTCTGTACCTAGGGCGAGACAGCTACAACTGGAGAGATCCCAGGTCAGCAGACGAATAAAAGGAGAACTATCGAAGCACGCAGAGAAGTCCAATGATCACAGAGAATGGCCAATAAAGAGGTGTTGAGACGTCAGAGCTGTGCTGATTTTGATGTATTCAATTCATGGTTATTCACGTTTCTTGCGTAAAATCCATTGCAAACAGGCAGTCGACATGTGGTTCGTCATCTAGACTTTTTTTTCAAGGCAATATAGCGTCCAACGGCGCTGAAAAGATGTGGACTTGTTACCCACAATCAGCATACCTGTAGGTGTTAGAAGATGTATTGATTACAGGGACGGATGCGTGTGAAGTATTGGAAGAAAGCGAAGCGTCCTGTGTCCATGCAGGTAACAACCCTGTATGTGATAGCGTGATCCCCCCGATATAATATTTGGGTGGGAGTAGGCAAGTATATGAGTGGCCTTGATAAGCCTTATGCACATAACCGATGCCCCGTATGTACGTTTCCGGGGCATATCATGCTATTGCATACACGGCGGTGTCTTGCAGGACACGGGACGTTTCTACTACACGTGTCCATACCTGCCAGTACTGTAGTTGATACGTTTTCCGGAGCCCTGCAGGTACCCTGATTATCATTACGGAGTCCACATCTCTCCAGCACCGTAGGATGCTATATTAGCTTGAAAAAGTCTAGATGATGAAACACATGTCGGCTGCCTGTTTGCGATGGACTTTACACAAGAAACGTGAATCACCACGAAAAGAGTCAATCAAAACCAACACAACTCTGATCTCGCAACCCCTCTGTATTTTCCATTCCATGAGATCATTGGACTTCTCTGAGTGCTGCGGTATGTCTCTGTTTACCCACAGTAGGACATGTGTATGTGGCAGGGGAGGTGGGAGTCCTCCTTGCAGAGGCCAGGCTCCAGCACTCTGGAGGTGGGAGTCCTCCTTGCAGAGGCCAGTCTCCAGCACTCTGGAGGTGGGAGTTCTCCATGCAGATGCCAGGCTCCAGCACTCTGGAGGTGGGAGTCCTCCTTGCAGAGGCCAGTCTCCAGCACTCTGGAGGTGGGAGTCCTCCATGCAGATGCCAGGCTCCAGCACTCTGGAGGAGGGAGTCCTCCTTGCAGAGGCCAGTCTCCAGCACTCTGGAGGTGGGAGTCCTCCATGCAGAGGCCAGTCTCCAGCACTCGGTAGGTGGGAGTCCTCCTTGCAGAGGCCAGGCTCCAGCACTCTGGAGGTGGGAGTCCTCCTTGCAGAGGCCAGTCTCCAGCACTCTGGAGGTGGGAGTCCTCCATGCAGAGGCCCGTCTCCAGCACTCTGGAGGTGGGAGTCCTCCTTGCAGAGTCCAGGCTCCAGCACTCTGGAGGTGGGAGTCCTCCTTGCAGAGGCCAGTCTCCAGCACTCTGGAGGTGGGAGTCCTCCATGCAGAGGCCCGTCTCCAGCACTCTGGAGGTGGGAGTCCTCCTTGCAGAGGCCAGTCTCCAGCACTCTGGAGGTGGGAGTCCTCCATGCAGAGGCCAGGCTCCAGCACTCTGGAGGTGGGAGTCCTCCATGCAGAGGCCAGTCTCCAGCGCTCTGGAGGTGGGAGTCCTCCACGCAGAGGCCAGTCTACGGCACTCTGGAGGTGGGAGTCCTCCACGCAGAGGCCAGTCTCCGGCACTCTGGAGGTGGGAGTCCTCCATGCAGAGGCCAGTCTCCGGCACTCTGGAGGTGGGAGTCTTCCATGCAGAGGCCAGTCTCCGGCACTCTGGAGGTGGGAGTCCTCCATGCAGAGGCCAGGCTCCAGCACTCTGGAGGTGGGAGTCCTCCATGCAGAGGCCAGTCTCCAGCGCTCTGGAGGTGGGAGTCCTCCACGCAGAGGCCAGTCTCCAGCTCTCTGGAGGTGGGAGTCCTCCACGCAGAGGCCAGTCTCCAGCACTCTGGAGGTGGGAGTCCTCCATGCAGAGGCCAGTCTCCAGCACTCTGGAGGTGGGAGTCCTCCATGCAGAGGCCAGTCTCCAGCACTCTGGAGGTGGGAGTCCTCCTTGCAGAGGCCAGTCTCCAGCACTCTGGAGGTGGGAGTCCTCCATGCAGAGGCCAGGCTCCAGCGCTCTGGAGGTGGGAGTCCTCCACGCAGAGGCCAGTCTCCAGCACTCTGGACGTGGGAGTCCTCCACGCAGAGGCCAGTCTCCAGCACTCTGGAGGTGGGAGTCCTCCATGCAGAGGCCAGTCTCCAGCACTCTGGAGGTGGGAGTCCTCCGTGCAGAGGCCAGTCTCCAGCACTCTGGAGGTGGGAGTCCTCCATGCAGAGGCCAGGCTCCAGCACTCTGGAGGTGGGAGTCCTCCATGCAGAGGCCAGGCTCCAGCACTCTGGAGGTGGGAGTCCTCCATGCAGAGGCCAGCTCCAGCACTCTGGAGGTGGGAGTCCTCCACGCAGAGGCCAGGCTCCAGCACTCTGGAGGTGCGAGTCCTCCACGCAGAGGCCAGAGTCCTCCACGCAGAGGTCAGCCTCCAGCACTCTGGAGGTGGGAGTCCTCCATGCAGAGGCCCGTCTCCAGCACTCTGGAGGTGGGAGTCCTCCTTGCAGAGGCCAGGCTCCAGCACTCTGGAGGTGGGAGTCCTCCTTGCAGAGGCCAGTCTCCAGCACTCTGGAGGTGGGAGTCCTCCATGCAGAGGCCCGTCTCCAGCACTCTGGAGGTGGGAGTCCTCCTTGCAGAGGCCAGGCTCCAGCACTCTGGAGGTGGGAGTCCTCCTTGCAGAGGCCAGTCTCCCGCACTCTGGAGGTGGGAGTCCTCCATGCAGAGGCCAGGCTCCAGCACTCTGGAGGTGGGAGTCCTCCATGCAGAGGCCAGGCTCCAGCACTCTGGAGGTGGGAGTCCTCCATGCAGAGGCCGGGCTCCAGCACTCTGGAGGTGGGAGTCCTCCTTGCAGAGGCCGGGCTCCAGCACTCTGGAGGTGGGAGTCCTCCTTGCAGAGGTCGGACTCCAGCACTCTGGAGGTGGGAGTCCTCCATGCAGAGGCCCGTCTCCAGCGCTCTGGAGGTGGGAGTCCTCCATGCAGAGGCCAGTCTCCAGCGCTCTGGAGGTCAGAGTCCTCCATGCAGAGGCCAGGCTCCAGCACTCTGGAGGTGGGAGTCCTCCACGCAGAGGTCAGCCTCCAGCACTCTGGAGGTGGGAGTCCTCCATGCAGAGGCCCGTCTCCAGCACTCTGGAGGTGGGAGTCCTCCTTGCAGAGGCCAGGCTCCAGCACTCTGGAGGTGGGAGTCCTCCACACAGAGGCCAGTCTCCAGCACTCTGGAGGTGGGAGTCCTCCATGCAGAGGCCCGTCTCCAGCACTCTGGAGGTGGGAGTCCTCCATGCAGAGGCCAGTCTCCAGCACTCTGGAGGTGGGAGTCCTCCATGCAGAGGCCAGTCTCCAGCACTCTGGAGGTGGGAGTCCTCCTTGCAGAGGCCAGTCTCCAGCACTCTGGAGGTGGGAGTCCTCCATGCAGAGGCCAGGCTCCAGCGCTCTGGAGGTGGGAGTCCTCCACGCAGAGGCCAGTCTCCAGCACTCTGGAGGTGGGAGTCCTCCATGCAGAGGCCAGTCTCCAGCACTCTGGAGGTGGGAGTCCTCCGTGCAGAGGCCAGTCTCCAGCACTCTGGAGGTGGGAGTCCTCCATGCAGAGGCCAGGCTCCAGCACTCTGGAGGTGGGAGTCCTCCATGCAGAGGCCCGTCTCCAGCACTCTGGAGGTGGGAGTCCTCCATGCAGAGGCCAGGCTCCAGCACTCTGGAGGTGGGAGTCCTCCATGCAGAGGCCAGGCTCCAGCACTCTGGAGGTGGGAGTCCTCCACGCAGAGGCCAGGCTCCAGCACTCTGGAGGTGGGAGTCCTCCACGCAGAGGTCAGCCTCCAGCACTCTGGAGGTGGGAGTCCTCCATGCAGAGGCCCGTCTCCAGCACTCTGGAGGTGGGAGTCCTCCTTGCAGAGGCCAGGCTCCAGCACTCTGGAGGTGGGAGTCCTCCTTGCAGAGGCCAGTCTCCAGCACTCTGGAGGTGGGAGTCCTCCATGCAGAGGCCCGTCTCCAGCGCTCTGGAGGTGGGAGTCCTCCATGCAGAGGCCAGTCTCCAGCGCTCTGGAGGTCAGAGTCCTCCATGCAGAGGCCAGGCTCCAGCACTCTGGAGGTGGGAGTCCTCCACGCAGAGGTCAGCCTCCAGCACTCTGGAGGTGGGAGTCCTCCATGCAGAGGCCCGTCTCCAGCACTCTGGAGGTGGGAGTCCTCCTTGCAGAGGCCAGGCTCCAGCACTCTGGAGGTGGGAGTCCTCCACACAGAGGCCAGTCTCCAGCACTCTGGAGGTGGGAGTCCTCCATGCAGAGGCCCGTCTCCAGCACTCTGGAGGTGGGAGTCCTCCATGCAGAGGCCAGTCTCCAGCACTCTGGAGGTGGGAGTCCTCCATGCAGAGGCCAGTCTCCAGCACTCTGGAGGTGGGAGTCCTCCTTGCAGAGGCCAGTCTCCAGCACTCTGGAGGTGGGAGTCCTCCATGCAGAGGCCAGGCTCCAGCGCTCTGGAGGTGGGTGTCCTCCACGCAGAGGCCAGTCTCCAGCACTCTGGAGGTGGGAGTCCTCCATGCAGAGGCCAGTCTCCAGCACTCTGGAGGTGGGAGTCCTCCGTGCAGAGGCCAGTCTCCAGCACTCTGGAGGTGGGAGTCCTCCATGCAGACGCCAGGCTCCAGCACTCTGGAGGTGGGAGTCCTCCATGCAGAGGCCAGGCTCCAGCACTCTGGAGGTGGGAGTCCTCCATGCAGAGGCCAGGCTCCAGCACTCTGGAGGTGGGAGTCCTCCACGCAGAGGTCAGCCTCCAGCACTCTGGAGGTGGGAGTCCTCCATGCAGAGGCCCGTCTCCAGCACTCTGGAGGTGGGAGTCCTCCTTGCAGAGGCCAGGCTCCAGCACTCTGGAGGTGGGAGTCCTCCTTGCAGAGGCCAGTCTCCAGCACTCTGGAGGTGGGAGTCCTCCATGCAGAGGCCCGTCTCCAGCACTCTGGAGGTGGGAGTCCTCCTTGCAGAGGCCAGGCTCCAGCACTCTGGAGGTGGGAGTCCTCCTTGCAGAGGCCAGTCTCCCGCACTCTGGAGGTGGGAGTCCTCCATGCAGAGGCCAGGCTCCAGCACTCTGGAGGTGGGAGTCCTCCATGCAAAGGCCAGGCTCCAGCACTCTGGAGGTGGGAGTCCTCCTTGCAGAGGCCGGTCTCCAGCACTCTGGAGGTGGGAGTCCTCCATGCAGAGGCCCGTCTCCAGCGCTCTGGAGGTGGGAGTCCTCCATGCAGAGGCCAGTCTCCAGCGCTCTGGAGGTCGGAGTCCTCCATGCAGAGGCCAGGCTCCAGCATGCTGGAGGTGGGAGTCCTTCATGCAGAGGCCAGTCTCCAGCACTCTGGAGGTCGGAGTCCTCCATGCAGAGGCCAGGCTCCAGCACTCTGGAGGTGGGAGTCCTCCACGCAGAGGCCAGTCTCCAGCACTCTGGAGGTGGGAGTCCTCCATGCAGAGGCCAGGCTCCAGCACTCTGGAGGTGGGAGTCCTCCATGCAGAGGCGAGGCTCCAGCACTCTGGAGGTGGGAGTCCTCCATGCAGAGGCCAGGCTCCAGCACTCTGGAGGTGGGAGTCCTCCTTGCAGAGGCCGGTCTCCAGCACTCTGGAGGTGGGAGTCCTCCATGCAGAGGCCCGTCTCCAGCGCTCTGGGGGTGGGAGTCCTCCATGCAGAGGCGAGGCTCCAGCACTCTGGAGGTGGGAGTCCTCCATGCAGAGGCCAGGCTCCAGCACTCTGGAGGTGGGAGTCCTCCTTGCAGAGGCCGGTCTCCAGCACTCTGGAGGTGGGAGTCCTCCATGCAGAGGCCCGTCTCCAGCGCTCTGGAGGTCGGAGTCCTCCATGCAGAGGCCAGGCTCCAGCACTCTGGAGATGAGAGTCCTCCATGCAGAGGCCAGGCTCCAGCACTTTGGAGGTGGGAGTCCTCCATGCAGAGGCCAGTCTCCAGCGCTCTGGAGGTCGGAGTCCTCCATGCAGAGGCCAGGCTCCAGCACTCTGGAGGTGGGAGTCCTCCATGCAGAGGCCAGGCTCCAGCACTCTGGAGATGAGAGTCCTCCATGCAGAGGCCAGGCTACAGCACTCTGGAGGTGGGAGTCCTCCATGCAGAGGCCAGGCTCCAGCACTCTGGAGGTGGGAGTCCTCCATGCAGAGGCCAGTCTCCAGCGCTCTGGAGGTGGGAGTCCTCCTTGCAGAGGCCAGTCTCGAGCACTCTGGAGGTGGGAGTCCTCCTTGCAGAGGCCAGTCTCCAGCACTCTGGAGGTGGGAGTCCTCCATGCAGAGGCCAGGCTCCAGCACTCTGGAGATGAGAGTCCTCCATGCAGAGGCCAGGCTCCAGCACTCTGGAGATGAGAGTCCTCCATGCAGAGGCCAGTCTCCAGCACTCTGGAGGTGGGAGTCCTCCATGCAGAGGCCAGTCTCCAGCGCTCTGGAGGTCAGAGTCATCCATGCAGAGGCCAGGCTCCAGCACTCTGGAGGTGGGAGTCCTCCATGCAGAGGCCAGGCTCCAGCACTCTGGAGATGAGAGTCCTCCATGCAGAGGCCAGGCTCCAGCACTCTGGAGGTGGGAGTCCTCCATGCAGAGGCCAGGCTCCAGCACTCTGGAGGTGGGAGTCCTCCATGCAGAGGCCAGTCTCCAGCGCTCTGGAGGTGGGAGTCCTCCTTGCAGAGGCCAGTCTCCAGCACTCTGGAGGTGGGAGTCCTCCTTGCAGAGGCCAGTCTCCAGCACTCTGGAGGTGGGAGTCCTCCATGCAGAGGCCAGGCTCCAGCACTCTGGAGATGAGAGTCCTCCATGCAGAGGCCAGGCTCCAGCACTCTGGAGGTGGGAGTCCTCCATGCAGAGGCCAGGCTCCAGCACTCTGGAGATGAGTGTCCTCCATGCAGAGGCCAGGCTCCAGCACTCTGGAGATGAGAGTCCTCCATGCAGAGGCCAGGCTCCAGCACTCTGGAGATGAGAGTCCTCCATGCAGAGGCCAGTCTCCAGCGCTCTGGAGGTCGGAGTCCTCCATGCAGAGGCCAGGCTCCAGCACTCTGGAGGTGGGAGTCCTCCATGCAGAGGCCAGGCTCCAGCACTCTGGAGGTGGGAGTCCTCCATGCAGAGGCCAGGCTCCAGCACTCTGGAGGTGGAAGTCCTCCATGCAGAGGCCAGTCTCCAGCGCTCTGGAGGTGGGAGTCCTCCATGCAGAGGCCAGTCTCCAGCGCTCTGGAGGTGGGAGTCCTCCACGCAGAGGCCAGTCTCCAGCACTCTGGAGGTGGGAGTCCTCCATGCAGAGGCCCGTCTCCAGCACTCTGGAGGTGGGAGTCCTCCATGCAGAGGCCCGTCTCCAGCACTCTGGAGATGAGAGTCCTCCATGCAGAGGCCAGGCTCCAGCACTCTGGAGATGAGAGTCTTCCATGCAGAGGCCAGTCTCCAGCGCTCTGGAGGTCGGAGTCCTCCATGCAGAGGCCAGGCTCCAGCACTCTGGAGGTGGGAGTCCTCCATGCAGAGGCCAGGCTCCAGCACTCTGGAGATGAGAGTCCTCCATGCAGAGGCCAGGCTCCAGCACTCTGGAGGTGGGAGTCCTCCATGCAGAGGCCAGGCTCCAGCACTCTGGAGGTGGGAGTCCTCCATGCAGAGGCCAGTCTCCAGCGCTCTGGAGGTGGGAGTCCTCCTTGCAGAGGCCAGTCTCCAGCACTCTGGAGGTGGGAGTCCTCCATGCAGAGGCCAGTCTCCAGCACTCTGGAGGTGGGAGTCCTCCATGCAGAGGCCAGGCTCCAGCACTCTGGAGATGAGAGTCCTCCATGCAGAGGCCAGGCTCCAGCACTCTGGAGGTGGGAGTCCTCCACGCAGAGGTCAGCCTCCAGCACTCTGGAGGTGGGAGTCCTCCATGCAGAGGCCAGTCTCCAGCACTCTGCCTGCTTTGCAGGATGGTAGCATTGCTTCTGGTCGTGATGTTGTACCAGGTCCTGGGTGCAAAGTGTGCGGCTTGTCTTCCTCTTCGTCTTTTCTTGCATGTGGTGCCTTGATTCCAGTCTGGTGATGTGTTGGCGCTTAGTCTGACGTTATCAGGTATGGCAAGCTGTGGGGGCTAATTCCACCACAGATGGCAGTGGACTGGCCTCACGATCTAGGTGGCACTGGTCTGACACTGCATCCAGGTGTGTGTAAGCTTTCTCTGTGAAAGGGCGCCTTCACCATGGTGATGGACTTATGCAGAAAAGTATGCGTAGTGTCCCGAATATCAGGTGCTAGGGAGTCCAGATATGTGAGCCCTGGCAGAGTACCCCCTGTTAGGAGCCCTTCTTTCAGTTCTCATGATAATGGCATGTTGCACTCAGAGGGTGGAGCAACCTTTACCTCATGTTTCCACCATCAGAGTGGTTCCCACCAGGGTGGAGAAAGCGACTTTGGGGGAGAGCCCCCAGTTGCCTCAGTAGGAACCCAAGAATGCAGCACAAGTTGTATTGTGGCAGAGCAGGACTTACCGCTGCCACCCCGGCAGCAGGAAAGGCCACCAACAACCTCTAACTCCGACCGCTGACTCAACCATGGGGCTCAAATGTTGAGTAAATCATTAAATAGCAACGCGGGCATGAATAGACACTTTAAAAAAAGAATGCAACTAAAATCTCTTCCATGGACGGATGCTAGCTCTGTCTTCTTCACTTGCAGGTCCTCATGCTGCATTAAAGGTTTTTTCTAATCTGAGCTCTTTTTTTGATTCCTTTAAACTGAATAAAAGTCCTGTCGGAGGTTGCCCGAGGCTTTTTCCCATGTCAGCCTGTGTTTTTTTCACTTCACTTTAAACTTCTTAACATGAGTTTCGAGTTTTTTTAGTTTTCTATTTTTTCTTTCCAAATCCCTTTTTTGGGGAAATAAAAACTTACTGTCCGGATCATCTGTTTCTTCTCTTTTTCATGAATAAAAAGGTCGTTCATCGGTTATTTGTTTCATGCTGTATTTTGGAATTTTGATAAAACGTAGGATTAACTTTAGAGTGCTTCTACATCAGCAGCCTTTGCTTGCTTCATTTTACAAGTTGCTTGAACATTCTTCCGATTTTATTTACATGCTGTTTCATTAGGGGATAAAGCATGTTACATATACAAGTTTTCTATTTCTGGCATTGTAGTTTCACATGTGCTTTGGCTTTAAGACCTGTACATGTCACAGAGCCGAGCATCGCATGCAACTGAGTGCCCTAAATTTACCAGCACATCAGAAGCAAACCTGGAATGTGACCGATCCTTTTATAGCCGCCTCAATCCTCCTGCGGTAAGCCTGACATGCGACTCAATCCATCAAGTGGATTTATGCAGCATGTCTAATCACCTGAGAGGGTATCCAGGCATTTGGGGGTCTTGCTGGCTCAGATGACTCAGTCGAACAACCAGGTCTTGAGTGCTCTCCTGAGTTCCAGTAGAGGGGTGGAGGCCCGTTGCAGCAGAGGGAGATCGTTCAACACTTTTGCCGCTAGGTAGGAGAAGGAGTGTCCTCCACTATTGCTTCGGTGGATGTGGGTGAGTGAGAGGGAGGCAGAGCATAGTTGTCGGGTAGGACGGTGGAAAATCAGGCGATGGTTGATGACCTAGTTACGTACCGGTTATCTTTGCTGCTCCGAGTCATAACCTGCCTCGTCACAGTCACCCAGTAGCACTACGTGTTCCAGGCCCAGCATTCACCCATAGAAACAATTCCCCACCCAACATGGCGGCCTGACAGGAAGAAGTACCTGTCACCTGACCTATAAGGGTGGGGCAACCCCAGACCACATCCCCTAATACCCACAAGCAGAATAGGACCAGAAGGATCAGGTTCTATTGTGTTTGTCCCCCAACTCCCAAGGGCGGGAGGGAGGGAACATGACCTTGATGAGGAAGACTATGAGTCGGAGTAATGAAGATTACCAGTAGGTAACCGAGTTATTACCTTCCTCCTCCGTCTTCCTCGTCACAGTCACCCAGGAGCGTAAACCCAAGCACCAGATGAAACAAAAGAAACAAACACCAAAGGATGCCAAGGAAATTTATTTGCAGACAAACTCAATCAGTGAGCAGCAGCAAAGACAGCAGAGCCAAAATCCCAAGAAAACACCTCCCCCATCCTCAACTTTTAATGGGAGGTGAAGGTATGAGGGGAGGACCAAGTCGCTGCCGCTCAAAGATCCTTCAAGGAGGTGCCTTTAAAAGAAGCCGAGGAGGAAGCCACATCCCGGGTGGAACGCCCCTGAATGACAGGAGTGACCTGAAGATAAACCTCCGAATGAAGATAGGCAAAGGAAATGCTAAAGTGTAGCCGTCATAGGGCGATAACCCCACTGGGCAACACCAAAAAGGGCCAAACAAAAATCCACCTGGCGAATGGAAAGGAGAGGACACCTTGGGAAAAAAGGTAGGGTCAGGGCGAAAGACGACCTCATCAGGAAAAAAACGCAAAAAGAGAGGATGACAAAGCAAGGCGCCCAGCTCCCCGAAACGCCTCCAAGATGTGATAGCCACCAGAAAACACACCTTCAGGGTTAGAACCTCCATAGACACAGAAGGCAGGGGCTCAAAAGGCGTGAAGGACCAGAGGGGGATCCCATGGGGCCACAGGAGAAGCAACGACTAGCCACTGAAGAAAGAAACTGCGAAGAAAGCAAGAAGTCAAAGACTCAAAAGAGAGGAGAGAGGCCTCCCCTGATAGACTTAATGGCGGACCACTGGCTGCAGAGCATAGAAACCGACAGCCCCATCAAGAAACCATCCAGGAGGAACTCAAGAACAGAACCCCCCTCACAAGATTCAGGGACAAACCCCCTCGAAGAACACTAACCAGAGACATTACGCCAGTGTCCTTCATAAACCCGCAGAGTGCTGACCATCCTGAAAATCTGAATAGACAGTGTCACCTCCGAGGAAAAACCCAAAGTGACTAGCTTTTGCCTCTCAATTTCTAAACCCCCAGCGCCAACTGCTTGAGCACCTGGCAAAACAGGAGAGGAAAGCCGAGCGGAGAAGGGGACAGCGGGAACCTCCAAGGGGGAGCAACAGCGAATGGAGCAGGAGGGGATACCACGGCTGGCGAGGCCAAAAAGGGACCCCCAACAGCACTACCACCCCCTCCTTCCTGATCTTTACCAACACCCTGCTGAGAAGGGGAAAGGAAGGAAAGGCAAAGAGAAGACCCTGAGGCCAAGGGAAGCTCAGTGCGACCACCTTCCATGCCTTCCCGCAAGGAAGAAGGGTGCAAAACCTCAGCAGAAGAGTATCCTGAGGGGAAGTAAAAAGATCCAACCAAGGCCTCCCAGACCTCCCCAAAATCTCCAGGAAAACCAGAGGAGTCAGGGACAAAGAAACCGAGGAAGGGGGAAGGGGATTCAGCTGATCCGCACGCCCATTCCCCCTTCCCGGCAAATAGATTGCCGCCAGACTCAGCAGGTTGACTTCCACACGAGCCCCAATCTGATCTGCCAGGAGACCCAAAAGCGGAAAACGAGCCCTCTCATATAATTCAAATACGCTTGCGCCACCTGATTTTTTTTCCAGACCTGACCCACTTGTCCTTGAGATAAGGAGCAAAGTGCAGAAGAGCTTTGAACACTGCTGCCAGTTCCTTCCAATTCGAAGACATCCAGCTTTCTGTGGGAGTCCAAGGACCCTGAGAAGAAAGAGTACCTAGGGTAGCCCCCCAATTCCAAGGGCTTGCATTGGTCATCAGGGAACAGGACACAGGAGAATGCAAGGGCACCTCCTTTGCCAGGTTGTCCGGCAGCAACCACCAGTGCAGCTGGAGAGAAATGGCAGGAGTCCCGGAACGAAGGCATCGTAATCCTGGGACCTCAGATTCCAGTGAAACAGAAGGTGATACAACAGCTGGAAGAGGTGCCTGCAAGCCCAAGGAACCAGGAAAAGGGAAGCAGCCATGCCTCACTGAACCCGCAACCAGTCAGACAGGGCAGACAGGCGGGACTCCAGACAAGACCAGAGCTGAAGCTGGCTAGCCCGTCGAAGAAACACTATCCCCAACCATGTATTGAAGACAACGCTGATGAACTGGAGCTCCTGAGATGGGGTGAGGTGGGACTTGCTGAGATTCACCAGGAACCCATGAGCTTCCAGGTGGATGTATGATGTTACAACGCATGCTTTTACAACGCATGCTGTTACAACAAAATTTTTACAACGCAAATGCAGTGACAACGCAAGTCTTTACAACGCAAGTCTTTACATCGACTTGCACTAGATGGCGTGCTAACATTAAAAAAGTGTAATTTACTATTCTAACTCCAGTCCACGTAACAGTAGGGAAGGTGTTTGGATAGTAAACTACACTATTTTTAATGTTAGCACGCCATCTAGTGCAAGTCGATGTAAAGACTTGCGTTGTAATGGCATGCGTTGTCAATGCATTTGCGTTGTAACAGTTTCGTTGTAATGGCAGTGCGTTGTAAAAGTTGCGTTGTAAAGGTTGTTCCCCTTCCAGGTAATTCTGTACCAATGCCATATCCTCCTGGGCCCTAAGGAATGACAAGGAAGAAATTAGCCAGTCATCCAGGTAGTGAAACAAAAGCACCCCCGTTCATGCAACAGACCTACCAGGGGAGCCAGGACCTTCGTGTACACCCAAGGGGTGGAGGCCAAACCAAAGCGGGGGACACAGAATTGGAAATGTTGCCCCAGGGCAAAGAACCGCAAATACCTCTGGAAGAGAGGATGCACCTGGATATGGAAATAAGCATCCAAAAGGTCCAAGTTGTCAGAAAGACCCCAGGAGTAATAAGGGGCAGACTCTTCTGCAAACTCACCATCTTGAATTTCTGGAAAGGCACATATGTATTCGCAGTCTTGAGATCCAGGACGGGACGGAAACCCTCTGATGCTTCCGTACTAGGAACATCAGTGAGTAGCAACCCTGACCCAACTCACTCTCCAGAACAGGAATGATGGCACCCTTCTCGAGAAGTTCCAAGACCCCCTGCCTCAAACCCCATAGTTTCAGAGGATCCTGAGGAGTCGGGGTCAGGATGAAAAGACCTGGATGTCGAGAAGAAAAGTCGATAGAACAACCTTCGACCACCAGGCCAAGAACCCAGGAATCATTGACATCGGTTGTCCAAGCGGAAGAAAATTGTCCAATTCAGCTGCCCACACAGAGATAGTCATGATTTTGGAGTGGAATTGGCAAGGGCGGCTCCCGTAGGCTGGTGCTAGGATTTATCAGAGAAAGGGGTGCCATGGCCACGTTCCCTCCCACAAAAGGGCTAAGAGTGCCCCGTCCCAGCTGAGGGGAGGGTCCTAAATGCCCGCCAATGACCAAACCTTGACCTCTCACTGTGGGCCACAGAAGCTTCATGAGCTTACACTCCTCCGCCAACTTCTTCAATCGTTCATCGAGTTGAGGACCAAACAATTTAGCCCCATCAAAGGACAAACACACAGGAGGGCCTTCTGGGAGACCTCAGCCTTCCATGACCTCATCCAGATGTGCCGCTGTGCCGAAATAATGGAACCTGAAATGGCTGCAGGAGCGGACAGAGAGTCAACGGTAAGGTCACGCAAGAAGCGTACCTGCAACTCCATAAGAGACAGACAAGAAAGGACATCATCCCCTTGCTGAAGGTCCTCCGACAAGGCCTGAAAATCATGCAGGAGTGACTTAACCACATACGAGGCATTTGCACCAGCCCTGATGGAAAAGTTAGCAGCGGAGTAAGCCCTTTTAGAAGCACTGTCTACCATTTTATCAACCAGGTCACCAGGCGAGGCATCCTCAGAGATGATAGAACTACTGGAACCTAGACCAGCCATCAGAGGGTTCACCTTCACCTGAGGGGAGAACTCTGCCAGGAAATTCTGAAGAGGGTACTTCTTTGCGAGGAACCGAGGGAACCCAGCCTCCTCGACATCAGTCCATCCCCTGGATAAAAGCCTACGGATGGCCTTATGGATGAAAAGAGCATCAGGCTCTTTCCGGCGGTACTGAGTGAAAAAATCCTCCTCCTCATCCAGAGGTACAACAGTTGGAAAGGCCAAATTGTCCTTCAAGTGAGTCATCACTTCCTTTATCTCAGCGTCCTTAACAAAGCGACCCCGCTGTTCCTCATCTGAACCATCAGAGTCTAGGTCAGGCTGAGAAGAAACTCTGGGAACTTTAGGCACTGGCCCCTCCCATGCCGCAAAAGCAGAATCTACCGCCTTATTGATCATGGCTTGAAGGCTATCAAGATCCATGTCAACAGGCTGATAGGAGGAAGCCAGCTCAGGCTCAGAACCAAAAGAATGATGCTTACGCTTCCCAGAGCATTTACCCTCCATGGCTGGACACAAAAACACAACTGCCGACATGGAGGAAGAACTACTTCCTTAAATACAGGCGCGAGACACCGTTGCCAAGCAACCGGCACTGACCCCGTGATGCAGCACGCTGAAGACGGCAACCTGCGTCCATAAACTCCTGAGGGAAATCGCCTCGCGGTTGAGGCAGGCAGGCACAAGCCTAACTCCAGCAGAGATGACAGCAGGACTGATAAGTGTGGCAGGCAGTGTAGGAGGGTAGGATCTGCTTCACATGGGTACCCCCACACTTTGCTGGTGTTTCACTGTTTTTTTACCTTAGTCTGGCTGTGGCTCTGCTAATCAGGACCACAGCCTAGCTGCTTCCTCTCTAAAATGGTTTGCATGTACATTAGGTACATATCTAATGGGATTCTGAGTGCCTTATAAGCTCCTAGTATATGGTATACTATGTACCTAAGGCATAGGTACCTCAGAGGCCTACCAGGAGCTGAAGCATGTATTATGCCACCCCTGGGAAGCACTCCAAAATGGCACCACAGGTCTGCTACTGTAGCCTGGGTAAGGGTGTGCTTGCACCCCTTACAGTGGTATAGGCTACCTATATCCACAAATATATACAGACACATATAAACCTATAAGTCACTCCTATGGCAGGCCTTGACAATCCTGAAGGCAGAGTGCTTGGTTTTGTGTGAGAGGGTGCCCAAGCATGAGCTGAGCCCCTCTGCAGCTTTCGGAGATACTTCCTTATGGCTGTTCTGAGATACAGACATACCATATACTCTTCAGTGCATTATAACCTCGCGGTAAATGCTAACTTTAGAATGGCTGCATCAAAACATGTTGTGTTTGGTGTCAAACGTTTTGGAATACTAATAGATTACCTTGGACGAAACTCTGCAACATATATCCTGGACCTTCGATGTTCTATCCTGACTAGAAGACTGAAGAAATCTCCCTTGGGGTCAAGGAGTGACTTCCCTGCTTGGCAGGCACCAAAGAAGCTCCCGCCGGACGCCGAAGTCTTTGCATCACCAGAGGTGGATTTCCAGACTTCCCCAAGGCTACCCTGAGTCCACAGCAAAGCTGAGGGCTGTGGCTATCGTGGGTGACGTGGAACCGTGACCCCTGGACACCGTGATCTTTTGCAGCAACAGCATCTTCCTGGACTTCCTCGAAGTTGTGCTTTGGGCTCTGAGTATCCCCAGCCTTGAGCACCTCCTGCACTGAAGATTGTTGGCCTCCACTCCACAATTGACCCGTGGGCCAGCTTCAAGTGCGGCCGCTCAAGGCTCCTTCGCGGTCACTAGCCCGTTGGCTAGCATGTCCCCATGAAGGCAACTCCTTTTCTGATTGGGCTTACCTGGTTGCTCACGTGTGTCCTGACTTACCCTTGCTGGGTGAGTCCCTCAGACCTTGCTGGTCTGCACCGCAGTCCTTTCTCTGAATTCCAGTGACTTGCCATTGCCAAGGCTTGTTGAGTCCATTCTGGTCGCCGACGCTGCAGCAGTCGACAGACTTTGTGGCACAGCTTGAATCCGGCTCATGGACTTTGTCGATGCCTCCTGGACCTCGTGGCTGAGAGTCAAGACACCCATCAACTCACCTGAAGCACCCAACATCTGTGGGCATTGGTCCATCCTGCCCTCGGTCACTGGCTAGTGACCCAGACTCTGTCCCCTCTGCTTTCAGGTTCTTTCCATCCTAGGTCCAGGCTTGGATCTCTTCGGACACTTCTCCTCTTCACGGCAGCTGCAGTTCTTTGCAGGCTTCCATTGAAATCGACGACGCGACCCGACACCAAAAGACACCTATGCACCCGGCTTCCCTGGGTGAGGTAACTCGAGTACTCCAGTGCTCCCGTGGGTGCTAGCCCTAGAACTTCCTAAGACCAAAAGGGTTTGGTCCTGACTCGATTCTAAGTGTCCCTAATCTTTAAATTTCCAACAGCGACATTGCCATAGAAGATAACGGGAACCCACGGTTGTGTTCACACACTGCATATAGTCCCCGTGGGTCCCCTGTGTCACTACCTTGGGTGGTTCCTTGGGGTCCCAGTGATTCTACAGGCTCTAGGCCTTGTGTCTAGTTCAGTCGTGGTTCTTATACCACTTTTCTTGGTATATGGTTTGGTACGCCCCAAGGGCCCAAACGTGTATTTGTGCTATTACTGATGATTGCTCGCTTGTAACTTAAGTACTTCGAACTCCAGTCTCATAAAGAGACTAGAGGGGTGTGTTTTAACCTAAATACATATATTTTAAATATATACCTGGTGTGGTTGTCCTTTCATTTGATCATTCAAGAGATTATAGACTGCTAAAACAAGCTGCTTTACATTCCTTCAAGACTTAGCCTGAAGGCTGCTCTCCATAGCTACCACTGGGATAGCTTTCAATAAAGGTTGTCTTTAACCTATTCACCATAAGTGGTTGTTTGGACTGATACAAGGTGCCCACTAGAACTAGTGGACAGCACATATCATGCCACCTTCTCACAGGCAGCATAAGTTGCGGATAAAACGCCTGCTCCTCCCATCCCTCCGCTCGGCGCCCGAGTGGAGGCACACAAGTCAAAGTAGTGACTGCTGCTCCTGACCGCTAAAGCAGAGGAGTGGTGCAAGGAAGAAAAAACACACCACCGCGTCTCCCTGTCGCTCAGCGTAGAACCGGTGATGAAAAAACATGAAAACAACCTGCTGCTCCCAATCGCTCAGTGCGGGAGCAGAGGCATTAGAATGAATAACGGAAACTGCCGCACCAATGAAACAAAAATATACCAAAAAAAAGAAAAAACGGAAACGCTATAGCAGTCCCATAACACAAAAGAAAACATACTCACCATCGCATTCAAGCAGAGAAACGTCTGTGGGTGTTCCAGCCGGAACACAGAGAAAAAAACAGGATGTGGTCTGCGGCTGGACCACCCTTATAGGTCAGGTGGGAGGTACTTCCTGTCAGGCTGGCATGTTGAGTGGGGATTTTTTTCTATGGGTGAACGCTGTGCCCCGAACACATAGCGCTCCTGGGTGGCTGTGACGAGGAAGACGGAGGAGGAAGGTGATGTAGACAGGTCCTTGGTTGTGCAAGTCTCTGTAGGCGCGATCATCGGTCTGAATTGGAATCTCTTCTGTATGGAGATTCAGTGGAGATTTCTGAGGTGAGGGTGATGTGGGTCCATCTGGGAAGGTCGAGGATGAGTCTGTCAGAGGTGAGTCTGACCTTTTCACAGGTGAGCCCAGCAGGTGACTGTCTCCTCCAGAGCCCTGCTCACTGTAGTACATGCGTAGTATTCTAAATGCTGGTGGAATGTTTATCCGCCTATGTTCTCTGTTGCCTTGTGAATTCTGGGTTCTCTTCCACGGCAGTTGCGGTTGGCTTCTGTCGTGGAGAGTCCGCTCTTGTGCTTGCTCTGTTCTTTAATAAACTACTCTTTAAGAAGACGCCTGTCTACTGCTGCCTATTTACTACAATTTTGGCGACGACTAGTGGTTCACAACCCACGCTGGATTTCAAAGCAACGCGGCAGCTTCATCACAAGAGCGGAAGATCTTCACCCTCCACACCTACGTCAGTCTGTCAAGTTCTACTTTCTGCCTGTCTGATTGCAACTCTCACCAGTCCAAGGTGAGCCCACTGAATATTGGCACGAAAGAACTGGTCTGTCAACTCTGGCGCTTACGCTGCGTAATGCATGATTTGGCCATCGGATGGAAAATATAGAGGTGTGTGAGGCTGAGCCAAGTTGTAAGGATTTTCGGGGCTAAGTGACTCTCTCACGCTACTCACCTTCGCTCGGTGATTGGCCTCCTGTTGAGACTGGTGGTGAGGTGGCAGTTACTACGGGAGGAGCTCCGCTGCTCTCGATGTCCGCATACTGAGTGGTGACGTCGTAGAACTCTCTTTCTGGATAGTTGAATCTTCGTCAAGCGAGATCTTGTCAAGCGTCTGCACGCTCTGACGTGCGCACGTCCTGTACGTGGTAGCCATTTTTGTTTATCAGGACTGTTGCCTTGACTACATCCACGGCTGGACGAGTGTACTCGGCTCTACTGTAAACAACGTGGTTATTACAGCGGCGATACACACGCCTTCATGTGTTACTCAGTGAAGAGAGTTCTTAGACCACACAGGTACGGTCTCATGCCACAATTTTTGAGCTTTTAAAGGAAAAAAAAAGACCTGAAGGGAGAGAGGAATGCTCATTATTATTTAGGTCATAATTAGAGTGTCATTTCCTAGAACTAATTCTTCTATTTGTGCGTGTACTTCTGGTTTTAACTTGCATTTTTAACTTACGCACACAAGTTTTGTTTGGGCTGATATGACGAATGAAAATCCGTCCATAGTTCTTCCTCCAAGTTTCCTGGTTAGTCCTGGACAACCCAGTATCGCTTGGGACGATTGGTTCCCTATGTTTGAGAACTATTTAGATGCTTTGGATGCACAAGAATACTCTGCAAAAAGGAAGAAAGCGCTGCTACTAGGTTCTTTGGGCAAGGGAGGTCAACGCATTTTTCGCTATCTACCACAAGCCTTACAAGCAAATGGCCAACCTGTCCCAGATGAGTACAAGGAGGCCATCTGTCGTTTAGAAGTCAGATATGCGAAAGAGGAGAATTTGGTCATGAATAGGTACAGGTTTTATACCAAGAGTCAAAAAATGGGTGAATCGATTGATGATTTTGTGGCAAGACTAAGGGAAATGTCCGTGAAATGCAAGTTTGGCAATATGACTGATGAGCTTATAAGAGATCAACTAATAGTACAGTGTAACAACAAGAAAATCCAAGAGCGTCTTTGGGCGGCTAAAAATCCTAACTTGCAGACTGCTATAGAGTTAGCGAAAATTGTGGAAGAATCACAGGGGTGTATGAAAGAATTGGAGAAAAAGTCTTCTAATGATGTCAACGAAATTTCGGGTCAAGAGTTTTCAGAACAAACTCTTGTTTCTGGTGAACTGAGTGACGTTGCCGCAGTAAAGAACAAAAAAGTTTTAAAAAAGAACTCTTCTTTTAAACTCCTTGGTATACAAAGGTTGCCTTCGCCTCGCATGTGTAACAGATGTGGTAGTTCTGTTCATTCCTCTGACTCAAAATTTTGTTTTGCAGCTAAACAAGAGTGTCTAAAGTGTGGTCGCATGGGCCATTATGCGAGAGTCTGTCGTGGCAAACCTCGCTCTTCTGTTGCTACTGTGGAAGACTCTATATTGTTTGATGAGGAGGGTCACAACATTTTAGTCATTGATGATAACTCTGCAGAGCAATTAGTTGATAAGCGTAAGGTTAGGCCTAAGGCGCTTTTCACCATTGACAATAAAGAATTGTACTTAATGGTGGATACGGGTTCGAGGTACACTATCATCCCGTATGAGCTCTTTAAGGACAAATGGGGTACCAGGTGTCTTTTACCCAAAGATATCTCTCCGGGTGGCTATCAAGGCGAGATCATTGACATTGTTGGGTATTTCACAGCGAACATTGTATTTTCTCATAGGACATACATGGCAAGGTTTATGTTTCAAAGGCAGGTCCGGCAATACTTGGTTGGGTCCATCAGTACGATTTAGGGATAATTGTCAATCCCCGGGCTTCTCCACAAGTAATTGTAATTGAAGATAGTGGCTTAGAGAAAATTCTAGAGAATGCCAACTCTGTGTTCAGGGAGGGATAAGGCCAACTTAGAGGATATTCTCATAAAATCGTTTTGAAGGAAAATTCTGTTCCAGTACAACACAAAGCCAGGCGCATTCCAATAGTGGTCAGGCAAGAAGTCAGAGGTATGATTGATGATATGCTTGCTTCTGGGGTTATTGAACCTGTGGAAGCTTCACCATGGGTTTCTCCCATTGTCGTCACGAAGAAATCGGATGGCAAGCTCCGTTTCTGTGTAGATTTGAGATCTTTGAATAATTGTGTGATTGCAGACACCTTTCCCCTTCCTAACATATCAGAGTTGGTCACTACCCTACATGGTGCTAAAGTGTTTTCAAAGTTGGATCTCATAAGCGCTTACCACCAAATTAATCTTCACAAAGACTCCAAACACTTGACAGCATTCATCACGCCATTTGGCACGTTCCAATTTACACGCTTGCCCTTCGGTCTCATTTCTGCTGCCAGTGTGTTTCAAAGGATGGTGTCTGATCTCTTTGAGGGTGTGGGCAATACTGTATTTTTTCAAGACGATATCTTGGTCTATGGGAATTCTGAGGAGCAGCATAATGTCACTCTCAAGATTGTCTTAGACAGACTTTCATCTGCTGGGCTGACTTTGCGCAGAGATAAGTGTAAGTTTTTGACTGAACAAACAGATTACTTGGGTTACACTATTAGTGCGAATGGTGTACGTCCAAAACAAGACTTATGTTGTGCTATTCACTCTGCTCCTCGACCTAGGGACAAAGATCAGTTGCGTTCTTTTATGGGGCTTATTGAATACTACTCTAAGTTTGTAAAAAAAAATTCAGATAAGACTGTGTGTATGAGGTCACTCTTAAAGAGGGGTGTTAGTTTTGTTTGCTCTACTCAGTTGCAAGAGTCTTTTGAGGCCATCAAAAAGGAGATATGTGATGCGAAGGTTCTGACCCCTTTCGACATAAAGAAAAGTTCAGTGGTGACGGTGGATGCCAGTGCCACTGTTTTAGGTGCTATGCTTTCTCAAATTTCGGGTCAGTCTGAATGTACGGTTGCTTTTGCCTCGAGAACCTTGACTGACGCGGAGAAGAATTACTCGGTAATTGAGAGAGAGGCGCTAGCTGCTTCTTGGGCTGTGGAATATTTTAGAACCTACCTGTGGGGTTTGAAGTTTGTGCTGAGAACTGACCATAAACCTCTCATAAAAGTTCTCTCTCCTGGGGGGACGGGCAAAGGCTCTGCCAGACTGGCTAGGCTTGCCTCTAAGCTCCAAGAATTCCAATACACTGTTCAACACATACAAGGCTGGAAGAATACTCAAGCTGATTGTCTTTCAAGGTTGTCTTTAGATTGGCGGACAGTTATTGATCCATCTACTCCTAGTGCCTCTGATGATATTGCAGTAGCTTCTGTTGAGGATGCTGTATTTGTGGGTGAAGGGGCTTTCCAGGCATGTGATTGGGAACGAGAAATGGTTGCGGATGCTACGTTGCAAGAGGTCTTTAAACTTATCTCTCTTGGCTCTAGAAGGGAAAGTGCAGTGTCAGTTTCTGTGCGTCCTTTTCTTAAGGTATTGGAAGATCTCTCGCTTGTTGGTGACAATCTCATTGTAAAAGGGGAAAAGTTCATACGTCCTTGTGGCTTAAGAAGTAAACTTTTGGCCCTAGCGCATGAAGGGCACTTGGGTCAAACTCTCACTCAACGTCGTCTTAAAGATCACTTCTGGTGGCCCGGGATGGATTCTCAGGTTGTGGACTGGGTGGAGAACTGTCCTACATGTAGGGAGGGGGAAAAGAGACTCAAAATTTGTCCCAGCACTTCGCAGGGGCGTCTGGAAAATCCTGGTTCACCATGGCACACCATTTGTTTAGATTTTATCGGTCCCATGGGCGAACTACATGAGAGAGATAGATTTGCCATAGTTGTGGTTGATGTGTACTCGAAATGGTTAGTTGTAGAATTCACCAACATCATCACTACTGAAAGTACTATCAGATTTTTGGGTGATTTGTTTAAGGATGAGGGCCTTCCTTCTGTAATCATTACTGACAATGGTACTCAACTCACCTCTTCTGACATGCAGTCCTTTCTTAAGGGGTGTGGAATATCTCATCATCGCACATCCTTGTACAACCCACAAGGCAATGGGATCTGTGAAAGGGCCAATAGGGTGGTGAAGGGCATCATACAGATGGCTTTTTCGGATGGTTCTATTGTTAGGAAAATGGTGAATGAAATGTTGTGGGCCTATCGTACTACACCCTTAATTGATGGCCAGTTGTCACCTTTTCAAATCATGAGGGGGCGAGCTCCGGGTTCTAAATTGATTCCTGCTTGGATGAAGAGGGTGGTGTCTGTGGAAAAAAATCCTTCGGCATTGCTGCCTACTTCTCCTGTGTGTCCTTTTCTGGTGGGGGATTTAGTCAAGGTCAAGAGTGGCAGGATTACCAAAGGGTTATCTAAATTCAAGGGACCTTTTACAGTAAAGAAAGTTTTGGATCATTGTGTTATTCTCAATAATGGTGAATGTTGGAATTTCAGACGGGTAGCCCTATATAGAAGAGGTGTACCTAAGGGTAGCGTTAGAGAATCGTCTTCTTCTTTGGAGGAGAGCAGTGGGAATCTTTTGGCTTCAGGGCCACTAGAGTCTAACTCTGCAGTTTCTTCATCTCAAGTTGTTGGGGGCGGTGGGGATTCGTGCACGTCTGGTGTACAGCATACTCCTAATTCTATTTCATTACCGATGCCTTTGGTTTCTAATCGCACTCCACGCTTTAGGAGAACTCCAGCGTACTTGCAAGACTTTGTATGTTAATTTTTGCTTTGTTTTTTGTTTTTGTTGTTTTCATTAGAAAGGAAGAAGATGTGTAGTACATGCGTAGTATTCGAAATGCTGGTGGAATGCTTATCCGCCTATGTTCTCTGTTGCCTTGTGAATTCTGGGTTCTCTTCCACGGCAGTTGCGGTTGGCTTCTGTCTGGAGAGTCCACTCTAGTGCTTGCTCTGTTCTATAATAAACTACTCCTTAAGAAGACGCCTGTCTACTGCTGCCTATTTACTACACTCACCTTTCACAGCTGAGTGACACGCAGTGACGTTGCCCCCTTGGCACTATTTACGACGTAGCTAGTTTTTTTTTTTTTTTTACTAAGGCGAATTAAAACGATTAGAAATCAGAATTTTTTAAATTAAGAATGAAAACAGCAAATACAATAAATGGCTTCGAGGTATTTTAGAGGTTGTCATATTCTATTTACAGTTGACAGGGGAAGCAAGCAATGTGGGGGTTAGCATGTGAAGAATCCAGATGGGTCATCTTCAGCCAGCAGGGGTCGCCCTTCCAGAACCCCTTGGGGCTCTGATTCGAGTGACAAACCACGGCCGGCGGCACCGACGCCTCCTCCCCTACAAGCGCCCAGGAGTCCAGTCCAGGCCTGGCTGTCTGCCCTGATAATGCCAGGGCTATTCTGAGCAGTGGAAGTGGGCAAGGGGCGATAAAACTGCCAGCACTGGGCCTGCCAGCTGTACATATCTGCTGCACACGGGGGCTCTGCCTGCCACTCACGGCCGGGACATCAGAAGGCGGCCCCAGTGTCCCCTTTCAGCGAGGCATGCGGGGCGCAGGGCGGGGGCGACGGGACGTGCGTGGACTGCGCTAAAAACCCAGTGACTCACGTCCATGGGGCTATGAGGGAGGCGTGGGGGCTCCTGGGCAGTGCCACGTGGCACCCACTCATCTCTGGGAATGCGCGTGCTCAGAGTACCAGGGCCGGTCCTAGGGTTGGTCAAGGGACTCCCCAGCCCTCCTTCACACCAGCCAGCTTGACCATAAGGCATTTGTTTTTCAGCGGGTATGGGGGATCAGCCCAAACAGAGGCAAGCAAGACCGGGCGAGTGACCTACAAGAGACGACAGAAAGCACAGATTCCAAAATGTAAGAAGATGGACAGCGCAAGTGTCACACACAGGTGGAGCGGCTCATGCACTGTCAGACAGAAGCACCCACGGCTGGACCACACCTGCACACCGAGCGCCGAAACACAGCAATCACTCACACTCCGGGGCAGATTTACGAGCCCCTTGCGCCGCCATTGCGCCATTGTCACAAACAATGTGGAACATTTACAATGTGGCGCACTCATGGAGATGCGACACGTTGTAAAGCCCTGTGTCACATTATACCTGCGTCAGGTATAACGTATGCAGGGTGGGCGTTCCCACGCAAAAAAGCCATGTAGAACTGACGCAGTGAAATTTACAGTATTTCACTGCGTCACTCTACGCCTTCACTGCGTCAAAATCCCTGCGCCTGCTACGACCAGGCATAAGGGATGACAAAGAATGGGACTTTGAGGGTGAAGGTCACTTTTTTATGAGCAACTCCAGCAATGCGTCACTTTTGGCCAACAGATGCGTCAGAATTTCTGATGCATCTGTTAATCCTTGCGCCATGCAGCACTGTGTTGTAAATACAGCGCATCCATAGTGGCGCAAGGACATTGGTGCTGACACAAGGAACTATGCAGATGCGTCAGTTCCTTGTAAATCTGCCCCTCCATTTATAAGAGCTGCAAGGAACTGAAGTAATTTAAAGATATGCAGAAAAGATGGCTAAAAAGGACAGTTTGTGACCAGGGGTAAAAAGACTGCCAGAGCTATGGCCAATCACTAAAGAGATACATGAACGCAACAGAACAAAAAAAGGGCTTTCTTCAGTAGACTCCCTGCAGTGCACACCTACATGGAAAGCAGTTGAAGCAATGTGGAAGAGGTAGGTTGGAGCAGTGGCGGCTGGTTTCATATGGAAATGGTAAGGTGCAAAAAAAAAATGTTACAAATTGGGAACAGCAAGGCCAGTTTATACACATGCTGCACACTACTACAGAGGGGACGTGCACCACCTGCCAACAGATGAGCACATCTAAATATCTCGTGGCCATGGCAGAACGTGCCGAACGTTTACTGCCGCCCTTTAGCAAAGCCTTAGAGGCCTGGCTCTTCTGTTAATGTCTCCACTTGCTTATTGGCCCCTCACTTGTTGTTTATCCTGGCCAATGATATGATTTGCTTTAATTTGAGGGAGGGGAAAATAAATAAAAAGATAAGTGAATCCTGTGACGCAGGCAGACAATGATTCTGTGCAGCGTGTAGGCCCTTCGGTATCTTCCCAGTAGTGCAACATAAGACAGCTGCCTGCAGCCAATGCGTGCCCGGGCACAGACAAGCAGAACACACCATGAACACCCAGCCCCTGTGAAGCTAAACTCAGGCTGGTATCAATCCTGGCTCCTCTTTTCAAGCACTGTCGATGAAAGTAGTGACCAGCTGTTCCTGAAGTAGGTATGACTAGGACAACCTAATATATACTATATCACGCACATACAGGACGACACAGTCTTGCAACAGGGGAGCTACACAGTGCCGTGGACCCTTGGTTAAATATACTAATGGTATTAACACCACTCCTGGAATTATTTCCCCGGATAGCGTCTAAACATAAACCCACAAACATAGAGAACAACAGAACAAACGCGAGCACCGACCGACAACAACACGACCAGGTTGCATCTGTATCCAATGGTGCATTCTCCAATCAAATTAGGGAATCTACTTCATACAAGGGTTTCTCTATCAGTCCTACGTTCATTTCTCACCCCATAGGCAACAAAATGGCGCCTGCGTGTAATGGCCTCGCTGGAGTGTGGGCCTGTTTTCCTCCGAGACGCTGTCAACCACGACAAGCTGTTACTGCCCCACAGCAGCAGCGTAAAGCTCGTCAGCCTTTTTACAGCCCGCATTAACAGGCACAGCCATCAGTCACGCAGTGTGTCTGTCATTCAGAAAGAAGATGGCCCTGCCACTCTAGGACGCTCTCCACATGGTCCCTACTGTGGTAACGGAGCCACCCGGCCCGTTCAGTCACGCTGAGCACGCACCCACGCACCCGGAGGGCGGGCACGCCCGAAGGGATAAATAAACGGGCGCAAGACCGCTCGAGGTCTTCGGCCCACACCAGTGACCCTGACTGCTGTGTCCTTCATTTCACCTGTAGCACTCCCTGCCCTTAGGCCTACCCCGCCTACCCCAGACACCACATTGGCGACGAGAGCGGAGCCTACCCGCGCATCGCCCCTCCCGCGCACCTGCTGATCCGGCTGGCGGTGCTCCAGGCTGTCCGCGGAGGCGGAACACGGCGGACCTCTTCAGGCGCGCCCTCGCGCTGGCTGGCTGGGCCGCGCGCGCGCCATTCTGGTGCCCTGAGGGGATTCCATCGTCCTGCACCCTGCCGGTAAGCTCGCGTCGGAGGGGGGAGTCGGCCCTCGTGAGCCCGGCCTGCATCTGTGTGGGGAGAGGAGAGCACGTCGAAGCTCTGGTGTGCAAGGCCCCGAGAGAGTCGAGTGGCAGGGGCGTCCTGGGAAGTGCCTGCCGGGGAGATCGGTTTACATAAAGCACACAGAAAAAAAAAAAGAAAGAAGAACCGGTGGTCTCGCCCACGCGCAGCACCAGCCAGGCAGCCTATCTGCGTCACGGAGTACAGCCGTTGGTCTCGCCTGCGCGCAGCGACAACCAGGCAGCCTACATCATCCCCAGGCGGGGGGGAGGAGAGCGACATTGGTCTCGCCTGGAGAGCAGACCTGCACCCACGGCCTGTGAGGTGGGTGGTGACGGTGAGGGGCAGCAAGCATGACCACCCCGGTCACCAGCGGAGGTGGCACTACGCAGCCGCCACAGCAGCAGGCCGCGCAGCCAGCGGCCGCCGCGCCTGGACACAGTGCGGTAGCCCCGTTGCCACCGTTCAGCGAGCTGTCGGACCCCTCCACGGCGGCGGTGCGATGGCGCTCATGGATCGGACGGTTGGAGCACTACTTCGTCGGGGTGCGGGAGACGGATAATACAGTCAAGAGGTCTCTCCTCATGTGCTATGGTGGCGAGGAGCTGTATGACCTCTTTGAGACCCTACCAGATAGAGGGAACGCCAACGACTATGCGGGTGCCATAAGGGCCCTAAATCGCCATTTTGACCCCCAAACCAACCCCGACTTCGATTGGTTCAAGCTCCGCCAGGCGCGACAAGAGGAAACGGAAAGCATCGACGTTTTCTATGCCCGCCTTCGAAAACTCTCGCTATCATGCGAACTACCGGACCAGAGGGCAGAGATTCGGGCGCAGCTCATCCAGGGTTGTAGGTCGGTCCCGTTGCGGCGCCTCATCCTACGGCAGCCGGGTATCACCCTGGATGACATCTTGATCCTGGGCCGGTCTCACGAGCTATCCAACGCTCGGGCGGACGTGATGGAAGCAGCCCTCAACCGGCCGGCTGCGGCCCCGAAACCGCCGGCAGTCAAGGAGGAGAGGGTGGATGTGCTGCAGAGGCGACCGAACCAGCAGCGCGGAGCCGCGAGGGCTCCGCAGAGAGGCTCCTGTGGCAACTGCGGCCTAGGTCACCCGCCTGGCGGACGGTGCGTCGCAAGAGGACAAACGTGTCTGAAGTGCGGACGGGCGAACCATTTCGCGAAGGTCTGCAGAGGCGGAAGGGTGCGCGGCGGTGCTGGGGGCCCGCGAGGTGCAGCGGCGAGTGTGCACCACCTGACAGTGGAGGAATCCGCCGCCCTGAGAGACAACACCAAGACGGAATTCGAGGAAGAGGTGGAGGATGATGAAGTATTCTTCGTCTCGTTCGTTGGCCGGGAAGGCACGAGGCGGAGGCCGCCGCCCATGTGTGACATCATGGTGGCCGGATCCCCGGTGAGCGCTCTCATCGACACGGGGGCGTCAGTAAACGTAATGGAAAGCTGCCAGTATGAGAGACTGTCGCCACGACCACCCCTGAGACCCTCCAAAGCCCAAATCTTCACATATGACAGTGACAAGCCGCTGTCCCTGCGAGGGGTAATTGACGTTGAAGTCGTCAGTGACGGCAGGAAGCTGGCCACGACGTTCCACATGGCGGAAGGCAAGAGGGGCACCCTGCTGAGCTGTCACACCGCCGAAGATCTGGCGCTGGTGTTTTTCGCGAACCAGGTGCATGACCTGCATGCCAGGGAGATGTTGAAGGACTTTCCCATGCTGTTCCGAGGTCTAGGGTGCCTACGCGGGAAACAGTTCAAACTGCACGTGGACCCGACGGTCCGGCCCATGGCGCTGCGCCACAGGAGAATACCATTCCTCCTGAGACCACGAGTGGAGGAGGAGTTGAAGAAGTTGGAAGACCTGGGGGTGATCGAAAAGGTATCGGGCCCCACCCCGTGGGTGTCCCCCCTCGTTGTGGCGCCCAAACCCAAGCAGCCAGGCGCCATCCGTTTGTGCGTCGATATGCGCCTCCCGAACAAGGCAGTGAAGCGCGAAAGACACCTCACGCCCACCATGGACGATATCGTGGCCGACCTCAACGGCGCACAGTGGTTCACAAAACTGGATCTCAACGCGGGATACCATCAGCTAGAACTCCACCCGGACAGCCGCAACATCACCACTTTCTCCACCCACGTTGGCCTGCGGAGGTACAAGCGGCTGAGTTTTGGGATTTCGTCAGCGGCTGAAGTGTTCCAAAATGCCATAAGGGAGACTCTCTCTGGACTCCAGGGAGTCATAAATTTGAGCGACGATATCTTGGTGTTCTCGAAGACTCTGGAAGAGCACCATCGGCACCTTCGAGACACGCTGCAGTGGCTGGCGGACAGTGGCCTCACCTTGCACGAGGCCAAGTGCTCCTTCTACCAGGAGTCGGTCGAGTTCTTCGGCTACGTCTTCTCGAGGGAAGGCCTGAGAGTGGATCCGATGAAGGCGGAAGCAATCTGAGCAGCCCCGAGGCCCACCTCCGCCACCGAGGTCAGGAGTTTTCTAGGGATGGCAACCTATTGTGGACGTTTTATTCCCAACTTGGCGTCCCTGTCGGAGCCGCTCGGGTTCTCACGAAGAGTGGCCAGCCCTGGACCTGGGCAGAGAAGGAAGATCTCGCGTTCCAGGCGGTCAAGGACGCGCTAATCGACGACAAGGTCATGGCGTACTTCAGACCCTAAAGGCGAACAGAGGTGGTGGTGGACGCGAGCTCCGTTGGGCTGGGCGCAGTCCTGATGCAGGAAACGGAGGCAAAGGAGTGGGTCCCGACCGCATACGCCAGCAGGGCCCTGACGGCCACCGAGATGCGGTATGCGCAAATTGAGCGGGAGGCGCTGGCCATTAAGTGGGCCTGTCAGCATTTTCATCTCTACCTGTACGGTCACGACTTCCGGGTGGTCACCGACCACAAACCCCTTGTCCCGCTCTTCGCTGGCACGGCACGTTTGGGCCCCCCACGGATCGAGAGGTGGGCAGTCCAATTGCAAGCCTACAGGTTTGAGGTCGTCTTCCGACCCGGTGCCAACAACCCGGCGGATTTCCTGTCCCGGCACCCGGGGCCGGCCCAATCACACCCTGATCAGTCGGATGAGCGCGGCACGGAAGAGTTCGTCAGGATGGTGTCGCAAGCAGCGTGCCCGGTGGCACTAACGCTGGAAGACATCGGCAAGGCCACGGAGCTGGATGAGTGCCTCGTAAAGGTGAAGCGCACATTGGCGAACCGCAATTGGCGGAACTTCCTGGATGGGGTGCAAGCCCTCACTGAAGACGAGAGAGTCTTTCGGCAGCAAGTATGGAATGCGCAGAGTGAGCTCAGTGAGGGGCCGCATGGCGTGGTCATGAGAGGCGCAACACTCGTCATTCCGAGGAGTCTCCAAGGAGAGGTGGTTCGTTTGGCGCACCAAGGGCATCAAGGCGTCTCCAAGACCAAGGCCAGGCTGCGGAGCAAGGTGTGGTTCCCTCGGATGGATGCCATGGTTGAGGAAGTCGTCCGCAGCTGTCACTCGTGCAACATCACCGGGGGCGAGCCGGCACCTCATCCGGTAATCACGGAGGACCCATGTCAAGAACCCTGGTCCAAGCTGTGTGTGGATTTTGGATCCTTCCCGGACGGGCGACACACCTTGGTGGTGGTGGATTCGCACTCCAAGTTCCCGGTGGTGGAAGTGGTTTCCTCCACAGCATTCAGCCAGGTGAGAGCGGCGCTGGACCGCATATTTGCTATGATGGGCCTACCAGAGGAAGTCCGGTCGGACAATGGGCCACCCTTTCAAGGAAGAGAGTTCCAGGACTACCTAGCAGCCCGAGGGGTCAGGCACAGGAAGATCACCCCGCAATGGCCCCAGGCGAATGGAGAGGTAGAGCGGTTTATGCGCACGATGAACCGGGCGCTGAGGATCGGAGTCGAACAAGGGGAAGACGCGGATCAATGCCTCTCACAGTTTCTCAGCGCGTACCGCCGGACACCTCACTGTACCACTCAGTGTACGCCAGCGCACTTTCTGTTCAAGAAGGCCCCCAGGGACAACATCCCGGCGAGTCAAGTGTGGCAGCCTCGGCCGCTGGACCAAGGGGCGGCTCAAGAGAGAAGGCGGACTTCCAACGAGAAGGCCAGTCGGGCGAGGAGGGCCCAGGCGAGGAGTCTCCAGGTGGGGGACAAGGTCGTCATGAAAGACCATTATCCAAATTGGAAGTATCGCACCCCGTTTGAACCGGAAGTGTGGGAGGTGATCAGAGTGCAGGGCACCATGGTGTCAGTCCGGAGAGGAACACGGACAGTGACTCGAAATGCGTCCTGGTTCAAACAGGTCACCACGGCCCCCCCCGAGACTGACCCGCCGGAGGAGGAGCTAGAGGCCAGAGAAGGGGGCAGCTCACCAGGAGGGCAGGCGAGCACATCGCGGAGCGCGCCCCCACCGTCCGGCGTGGGAGAACGAGAGAACGGGTCCTCCGAAGATGTGAGGGTACCCAGTGATAAAGGAACCTGCGGGACCGGACGAGGAGACGTACCCCGGAGCCAGCCGTATGGGCTCAGGCCAAACCCGGCCCCTAATCAGAGACTGAGGGAATTTGCGTGGTGTGCGCAAGAGCCGAACTGTTCAGTAATAAATGATCTCTGTATCTGAAAGATTGGAGGGATGTGGTAACGGAGCCACCCGGCCCGTTCAGTCACGCTGAGCACGCACCCACGCACCCGGAGGGCGGGCACGCCCGAAGGGATAAATAAACGGGCGCAAGACCGCTCGAGGTCTTCGGCCCACACCAGTGACCCTGACTGCTGTGTCCTTCATTTCACCTGTAGCACTCCCTGCCCTTAGGCCTACCCCGCCTACCCCAGACACCACACCTACCAAGATGCACCGGGGGTGCCCAGAATCACCCGCCTAGCCATTACGGATAATCAGTGGAAAGAGGCCTCCCACAGAGAGGTGTGTGGCCGTGTCTACCCCCAAACCGAAAAAAATGAAAACTTTAAATCGCTTCTTCTCAGGAACCGCTCCTAGAATCTGGAACTCCCTGCCCACGGAAACGAGACTGATTACATCAACAGTGTCCTTCGTAAAGGAAGTGAAAGCGCTGCTGATGAGTACTTTCCTGACCGGAAGTTTAGCCGGGTCCTGAGTTACATCATCCTGATGCTGATGGGTCCTTCCGAGCCCATTGATCGGCTACTCCTCACCTACCGTCACCATTACTCTTTTTGCCTTATTTTACTGTCTTATTCTTTTGCCCATTAATATGTCGTTGTGTTCCTACTGTTAATTTTGTCATTTGTTGATGTTCTGCCACAATTGCCTCGCCGTATATGTGTAGCATCTCTCTGTAAAGCGCTCTGATACCCTCTAGGGTCATGTTCGCGTTATACAAAACTTTTTAAATAAATAAAATACATTTTAAATAAACCACCAAAGTCCCTCGACTTTGATGAAGAGCAGGCAGCTATGCTGAAGGGCTTTGAGTAACACCAAGGAGATTTCCACAAGCAGTTTGGAGGTGCAAATGGTACCCACCCCTGAGTCACACGTCTGCCTGCCTCATACTCCCTCCACGTCACGTAAATGTGTGGTTCGCTTTCAGAGATCTATGGTACGAGTGCCTTTGTTAGGACTGCAGCAAGCTGCTATAGCGCCCGGCGCAGTTACAGTGCAGGGTAGTAATGGCTCTAAAGTGGTAAATAAAACTTTAACTTACCTTACACTGGCTGCAGCCCCTCCTCAACGTTCCTGGCTCCAGACTCCTCCTCAATGTTCCTGCCTGCAGCCCCTCCTCAACGTTCCTGGCTTCAGACTCCACCTCAATGTTCCTGCCTGCAGCCCCTCCTCAACGTTCCTGGCTCCAGACTCCTCCTAGTGCAAGGTCCCAAAGCCAACTCCCTTATCCAATCCAGACGCTGTCTTGGATAATGGAGAGTGCTGAAATTTGAGAAGGGTGCCCTTGTATGAAAAGGGTGGCAGAGAAAATGCGCGGATAAGCCTGAGGAAACGTGAGTGTAGCAGTGGCGGCTGGCATGGCTCGCGAGTGGTGGTGCAGGCATGGGGAGGGGTATCACAGGGGGAGGGGAGTCGTGGGGGGTTTGAGCGGGGGTGGGAATAAAAAGAAAATTACTTGATGTACCAGCGTTTCTGGTCCTTCTCTCCTGCCTCCAACTCCAGGAACAGGAAGCAGGCAGCCAGGCTCCCTCCCCTAAGTCAATCACAATGCTGCAATACAGTGTTGTGATTGATCTGAGCGCCGTGACATGGCGCTCAGCCAGGTGCTGGAGGGGTGGGCATGTTCTCCATGCAGGCTGTAATGCAGCCTGCATGGAGAATGGTCAAAGTGCGCATGACTGGTTAAGGCAGCCTGAGAGGGCCAACCAAACAGTCATAGCTCACTTAGGAGTGGGCAAACCACCCCTCACCTGCTCAGAGAGCATGGCAGCCCCGCCCACCCGCCACCCGCAAAGCAGCACGACACGAAGCATAAAGTGATAACTCTAACAGGCACATGCATCAACCATAAAATGCCTCGCAAAATTTGCGAATCGCAAGAAAAGGCCGTTTGCAGATGCAATCCAATGCAGGAACCCATTCTGCGAAAAACAAACTCTTTCGCAAAAATAAGGAATCGCAAAGTTTGCGAGATGCAATAATGCAAATCCCTATTCTCGAGTACCTCAACAGCGAACCCAACTAGCAATTAGCTAATAAAGAATCGCAATTCAATGCATGTAAACTCGCAATTAGTAATTCGCATGAAAATCACTATCTTGCAAGTGCAGAGTAAGGGGAATCACAATCAGGTGGTAAAGTTAAAAAAGAAAATTATCACACAAGTGCAACCACTCAGAAACCTATTTAAACTGACTCAGAAAGCCCCTGAAGCCGTTCACAATGGCGTCGCTCTACGTGATGGCGAGGAGGAGGAGGATCCATGCAGCAGCCCAGCGCAGAAGGAGAATACAGGAGCGGATTTTCAGAGTGCGCATCACATTGCTGGAACAAACAGAAGATGAAATCTACGATGAGTACAGCCTCAATGGTGCAATGATCATGCACCTAATAGCAGATTTGGAACCCCTAATGCAGCGCCAGATCCGTAGGACCCATTCTATCCCCGCACATGTACAGGTCCTACGCTGCCCTAATGCAGCGCCAGACCCGTAGGACGCATTCTACCCCGCACATGTACAGGTCCTACGCTGCCCTAATGCAGCGCCAGACCCGTAGGACGCATTCTGTCCCCGCACATGTACAGGTCCTATGCTGCCCTAATGCAGCGCCAGGCCCGTAGGACCCATTCTATCCCCGCACATGTACAGGTCCTACGTTGCCCTAATGCAGCGCCAGACCCGTAGGATGCATTCTGTCCCCGCACATGTACAGGTCCTATGCTGCCCTAATGCAGCGGCAGACCCGTAGGACCCATTCTATCCCCGCACATGTACAGGTCCTACGTTGCCCTAATGCAGCGCCAGACCCGTAGGACCCATTCTATCCCCGCACATGTACAGGTCCTACGTTGCCCTAATGCAGCGCCAGACCCGTAGGACGCATTCTGTCCCCGCACATGTACAGGTCCTATGCTGCCCTAATGCAGCGGCAGACCCGTAGGACCCATTCTATCCCCGCACATGTACAGGTCCTACGTTGCCCTAATGCAGCGCCAGACCCGTAGGACCCATTCTATCCCCGCACATGTACAGGTCCTACGTTGCCCTAATGCAGCGCCAGACCCATAGGACCCATTCTATCCCCGCACATGTACAGGTCCTACGTTGCCTGCACCTACTTGCCTCAGGCAGTTTCCAGGGGGCAGTAGCTGTAGCTGGAGGGGTATCACGAAGCCCCCTTTCACGTTTCTTCAAAACCTTCCTTGACACCATGATGACAAGGATCCACACCCACATCACATTCCCCACAACCCCACAGGATCTGAATAAGACAAAACTTGACTTCTACCAGGTAGCACAGTTCCCTCGTGCGATCGGCTGCATAGACTGCACGCATGTCACCATTTGTCCCCCAGCAGTGAACGAATCCATCTTCAGCAACAGGAAATCCTATCACTCAATCAATGTGCAAGTAGTGTACAATGCAAAGCTTATCATAACCAACATTGTGGCGCAATTCCCAGGAAACACCCACGATTCCTACATATTCCGTCACAGTGGCATCCACACGCGTCTGCTCAGGGGTGCATATGGCGAAGGACATCTACTTGGTACACATATATACCTATTCCCTACAGAAATCTAAAGAATGTCAATGCCTAACTGTGGCTAACCCTTTGCTTTCCACCCTGTAGGTGACAGCGCATACGCCGCGTGTAACTACATATTGACGCCATACCTCAACCCAGCCACACCACACGAGCAGAGGTACAATGCAGCACAAATCAGCACACGGAATGTGATTGTCTGGACTACTGAAAAGCAGCTTTCGCATTCTACACAAAACTGGTGGAGCATTGCAGTACCGTCCAAAGACCTGCTGCCGGATCGTGGCGGCATGTGCCGTGTTGCACAACATTGCCACTAGGAGATGTATACACATCGATGTGTCTGACAGTGAGTCTGAGGGAAACAACCAACCACCCGCACAACTCCGACAAGCGCATGGGGCAAACTCAGCAGAAGGGCAAAGGAGACGTGCAGACAACACATAACATTATTTCTGAGGTAGGTAATAATGAGAAAAAACACCTAAATGTAGAACAGAAAAGTATTTATTAACATGAGCCCATGTAGTAATGGGATGTATGTTGTTACAACGCACACTTTTACAACGCATGCACTTACAACGCATTTTTTACAACGCAAAATCCATTACAACGCATTCCATTACATAGCATGACACTACAACGCATTTTTAAAAACTACCTTTACAACGCATTCCATTACAACGCATACTACCTTTACAACGCATACCATTACAACGCATAATATTAAATTGCATTTAAGGTAAGTATTAGATAGTATAGGGGTAAAAATTACTTTTCTAACTCCAGGGGGTGCAACAGTAGGGTAAGTGTTGGATAGTATAGGGGTAAAAATTACTATTCTAACTCCAGGGGGTGCAACAGTAGGGAAAGTGTTGGATAGTATAGGGGTAAAAATTACTATTCTAACTCCAGGGGGTGCAACAGTAGGGTAAGTGTTGGATAGTATAGGGGTAAAAATTACTATTCTAACTCCAGGAGGTGCAACAGTAGGGTAAGTGTTGGATAGTATAGGGGTAAAAATTGCTATTCTGAGGAGGAGCCTAGCGCGCAACCAAGATGGCCGCGTAGGTGCGAGGTTCCCGAGGACCTCCGCGACCTCCTATGACTATCCTGAGCATATCCTGTCCCAGATGAGGGGACTGTGTTGGTGAGCCTGAGCTGAGGTGGCGCCCGTTTTCCGCTTCCAAATCGGACCTCGGACACCGACTTTAGCACCGATCGGGGTTTGCGGCCTTCTCCTAGCCGAACCCCGGATTTGCGCTGTGGGGCGATCCAGTGACGAAGTGAACAACAGCGGCGGGCAGGGCTTGGTGGCTCGCGTAACCCGCACTTTCACTTTCGCTTTCGCACCCTCCTTGCTGTCTATGCGAGGTTGGGTCGCGGGGCTTTGTGTGTTGGTGTGGCCTCGCCGGGGGACCCTGCCTGCCCGCCGGCTGTGATCCGCCCCGCAGATCTGGGGTGGCACCCCCCCGGAGCCCGTGGACCGGCTTGCCCGCCCTTCACGACGTGGATGGTGCGACCGGGAGACTGGGACCATGGCCACGAAACAAGATGGTGATCGGGCAAAGGTAAAATCGACCCGACGTGGCGCAGCCCATCAGTCCAACAGCATGGATCGCTATACCCTCCAGAAGGGATCTCCCGAGGTGCCACGCAGGTCCCCTGAGGGTCCTACTGATGCCCCCGATCTGCCCACGGACCTGACTCTGCGGGATGTCATGGGCGCCATCGCCGAGATGAAGGCCTCTGTGGGCCAGCGTTTTGATACACTGGCGCAGAAGATCGACTCGGTCCTCGTGGATGTTGGCCTGGTAAGGGCCGATCTCTCCAAGACCAACGACCGAGTCGATTCTTTGGCCCACACCGCATCGGGCCTTACGACAGATGTGGCGGCCCTACAAACGGAGGTGCGCCGGCTTGCTCGGGCGAGTGCGCTGATGGATCGCCGCCTGGAGGACTCCGAGAGTCGGGCCCGGAGGAACAACATCCGTATCATCGGGGTGCCTGAGGGACGTGAGGAGGCGGCGGCGGACCTTTTCGTGGAAGACCTGATTGTTACCCATCTCCAGCCACGGGGGCTGAGTAAATTCTTTGCTGTAGAGAGGGCCCACAGGGTTCCCGGGGGAAGGCCTAAGGTCGGAGCCGCTCCGAGACCTCTCATTGCCCGGATTTTTAATTTTCGGGACAGAGACGCTATCCTGCAATCCTCCAGACTACAGGGACCGATTAGACTTGACAATATGGACATTAATTTCTATCCTGATTTCACCCCTGCGGTCCAGAAGCAGAGACTGAGCTTCCTTGGTGTCAAGCGCCGTCTTCGGGACCTAAATCTCAAATACGCCATGCTTTTCCCAGCTAAGCTGCGAGTGGAGGTGGATGGTCGCACACACTTTTTTGATCGTCCCGAAGCGGCCGGGGACTGGCTGGATACTCTGTCTCGGGATCGGGATCGGGGTGGCGGGGGGGGAGCGGCCGGGGGAGAGGGCTCGCCGGATCAAGCCTGAGGGACTAATATTAGGCCTCGCTCGGGACAAACATGATGCCACTTTTGACCATACGTCGGATTGCTTAAGTTCCCCTCCTATGGAGGTTGTGTGGGGTCTCTTGGGGGTTCTCCCTCCTCCTCTGGGGTTTAGTTAGTTTAACTATCTATGGGGCGACAGGCACACTGCACGTTGGGGGGGCTGTCTGGGCTCATGCAGGGGTGCAGGGAGGGGGGAGTTCTGTTGGGGTGGGTGGGCAGGGATGGGGTGTTATTCGTTATTATCACAAGGCAACCCTTTTTTTGTGTTGGTTCTACTGTGCTCTCGGGGGGACGAATGATGGTTTCTGTGTATGATGGGGGGTAGGGAATTGTTGGAAGGCGGACCCCGAGGAGTCGGTGAGACCACCAAGGGGGGGCCCTCTCACTGCACGAAGTAGCCGAGCGCTGCCGAGAAGTCTCCTGAGAGATCCTTCTCCTATCACGTACTAGCACAGTAACACCACCACACCGGACTCAAGGAGGTTGTCTCAAGACAAGCAATTCTTTATCATCAATAAAAGGTTACGAGTTCAATATTTACACGAAGGGATCGAGGGATCCACCAAAAGTCTCAATGTCTCTTTGGAAGGGTAGGGGTAGCGGGACAGTCTTTGGCAGGAATGTGGTACGAGGGTACCTGGGGCCCAGTTCTTATCCTCAAGCTGGAGGACCTCCGATCTCGGAGGGGTCGAGCCGCGACGGCGTCAGCAGGGCTCTGGCGTACAGTTCGTGGAGAGCCGCGATTCAATCAGCAGGGCTCTCAAGATGGTTTCTGCTCAGCTCGAGCCGCGACGTCGTCAGCAGGGCTCCGAGGAAGGTTTCAGCGAGGTTGGGCCGCGACAGCGTCTGCAGGGCTCCGATGTTCCAGGTGGTTCAGAAAGGGTTCACAAGAGGGAGCCGCGACGCAGTCAGCAGGGCTCGTGATGGTTCCGGCAAGAGTTCTTCTCCGTAGGGTCAGCCGCGATTCGATCAGCAGGGCTCTCGACTCCGGGATACAACTGCCGAGCTGTGGTGGGGTCGCCCCAGATATAGGTCTGGAGCCCTTTGATGTCCGGACCTATGCGCCCGAGGGGGCGGAGTGGCCGGGTGGAGGTGGCTAGACGCCCAGCAGGAGAGGCGCCAGGCCCATGGGAGTTGCAGGGCGATCACACCTCGAGAGGGGAGGACAGTTGGGGGTCCCATCGATACTGTCCTCCGCCGGGGGCGATGAATGGTTCCTGCGGCACCCCCTGGCCAGTTCGTGGTGCCTCGATGTCGGGGCTTCGCTGGGGTAGAGCCCGGGTTGAGCGGGGTCGCGCCGGCTGGTGCACGGTGTGACGTGGATGCCAACAAGATGGCGGAGCCACGAGGAGTATGCGACCACGTGCAGCTCCGGGTGAAGGGCCTTGGTGCAGTCCAGACGGGTGGCCCGTGACGGCCGGGGCGGGGAACGGCCACAATCCAGGGGGTTAAGGACCACGCCACGAGGCCGGGTCCAACAGGCGTCCCCCCCAGCCGAAGGCATGGAGAGTCACCCATCTCCTTGGGGATTCTCCTCGTCAAGGCGGAAGAAGCGGGACAGGCCGTCGGCGTTGGCGTGGTCATTGCCGGGCCGGTGTTCGACGTCAAAGTCCATCCCTTGTAGCGAGATGGACCATCGCAGCAGCTTGGGGTTCTCGCCCCGCATTCGCATTAACCATTGCAAGGGCCGGTGGTCGGCCTGGACCCGGAAGTGGGCGCCAAAGAGGTAGGGCCGGAGCTTCTTGAGGGCCCACACCACAGCGAAGGCCTCGCGCTCAATGGTGCTCCAGCGTTGCTCCCGGGGCAGTAGTCGCCGGCTGATGAAGGCCACTGGTCGGTCGAGCCCCTTTTCGTCAGTTTGGGAGAGGACGGCCCCGATCCCATACTCGGAGGCGTCCGTCTGTACCACGAACTCCTTCTGGTAGTCCGGGGCCTGCAGCACCGGAGCAGTACACATGGCCGTTTTGAGGGTGTCGAAGGCTGTTTGGCAGCGGGGTGTCCAGTGTACCTTCTTGGGCTGTTTTTTGGACGTTAACTCTGTGAGGGGGCCAACAATGCTCCCATAGTCCCGGATAAACCGCCGGTAGTATCCGGTGAGGCCCAGGAAGGCCCGGACAGCGGTCTGGGTAGTGGGGGGTTCCCAGGTCTGGATGGCATCTATCTTCGCTTGGAGGGGGGCCACCTGCCCGCTCCCCACTTGATGGCCCAGGTAGGTCACGGATCCGTGGCCGATTTGGCATTTGCTGGCCTTGATTGTGAGCCCGGCCCGCTGGAGGGCGGCCAGGACGGCCTTCAGGTGGAGGAGGTGCTCGGCCCAGTGGTTGCTGTACACGGCAATGTCATCTAAGTAGGCCGCGCTGAAGGCCTCAAGCCCGGCCAAAACCTTGTTCACCAGTCTTTGGAAGGTGGCCGGGGCGTTCTTCATTCCGAAGGGCATCACCCGAAAGTGGTAATGCCCATCCGGAGTCGAAAAGGCGGATCTTTCTTGGGCGCCGGGGGTGAGCTGGATTTGCCAGTACCCGGCGGTGAGGTCCACCGTGCTCAAGTAGCGAGCGGCCCCTAGGCGGTCGATGAGTTCGTCGGCCCGGGGTATCGGGTGTGCGTCCGTCTTGGTTACTACATTCAGGGCTCGGTAGTCCACGCAGAATCGCAACTCCGGGGGGTGACCGGGAGCTGTGGCCTTGGGCACCAGGACGACAGGGCTGGCCCACGGGCTGTCGGAAGGCTCGATGACCCCCAGGGCCAGCATCTTCGCTACTTCGGCCTGGATGCAGGCCCGCACTCGGTCAGGCACCCGGTAGGCTCTGTGTCGTATGGGGGGGTTCTCCCCGGTGTCGACGTCGTGGACGCACCAGTGGGTCACCCCCGGGGTGAGAGAGAAGAGGGCTGCGTAGTCCCGCAGTAATCGCTGGCAGTCGTTGCGCTGTTCCGGGGTCAGGGACAAGGCGAGTTGGACCCCTTCGATCGATCCATCGTGAATGTCGGATTGCAAGAGGTCGGGCAAGGGCTCGGAGTCGTCCTCGCCCCCCTCGTCGGTCGCCAGCAGCAGGCTCAGTTCGGTCCGGGCGAAGTGGGGTTTTAGCCTGTTAGCATGTAGGACCCGGAGGGGGTTCCGGGGGGACTCCAGATCGACCAGGTAGGTGACGGGACTTTTCTTCTCCACCACCTTGAAGGGCCCGGTCCACTTGTCCTGGAGGGCGCCGGGTTCGACCGGGGCCATGACCCATACTTTCTGACCTGGCTCGAATTCTACAGTAGAAGTGTTGCGATCGTACCACCGCTTCATGTCCTCCTGGCTGGCCTCGAGGTTGGCTTCGGCTATGGCTCGGAACTTGCGGGTCTGGTTTCGGAGGGTCAGGAGGTATCGGTAGACGTCAGGAGGGGCGCCTCGGGGCTTCATCTCCCAGCCCTCCTTGACCAGGCTGAGCGGTCCGCGGACCGGGTGTCCATACAATAGTTCAAACGGGCTGAACCCCAGGGACTTCTGCGGGACCTCCCGATAGGCAAACAGGAGGCAGGGCAGCAGGACATCCCATTTCCGCCTGAGGGGTTCTTCCAGGCCCTGGATCATCCCTTTCAATGTTCGGTTGAACCGCTCAACCAGTCCGTTCCCCTGAGGGTGATATGGGGTCGTGAACTTGTATGTGACCCCGCATTGTTGCCACAGGGACTGCATGTACCTGGAGATAAAGTTCGTGCCGCGGTCGCTCACCACTTCGCTGGGGAATCCCACTCGGGAGAAGATCCCCATCAAGGCCCGGCCTACCACAGGGGCCGTTATAGTTCTGAGCGGGACCGCCTCCGGGTACCTGGTGGCGTGGTCCACGAGGACCAGGATGAAGCGGTGGCCCAGGGCGGTTTGGGGGTCCAGGGGTCCCACAATGTCGATTCCGACTCGTTCAAACGGGGTGCTGACGGCGGGAAAGGGCTGGAGGGGGGCCTTGACCCGACCCCCCGTCTTTCCGCTGGCTTGGCAGGTCTGGCAGGACCGGCAGTGGTTGTCCACATCTCTCCGCATCCGGGGCCAGTAGAAGTGGGTCACCAGACGACTGTACGTTTTGTCTTGCCCCAAGTGTCCGGCGAGGGGCACATCATGGGCCAGGTTGAGAAGGAACTCCCGGAAGCGGAGGGGGACCACCAACACGCGGCTGGCCCCGAGTTCTGCTACTTTCTGTTCACTGTACAACAGGCCCTCGGCCCAGTAGATCCAGTGGGTGCCGGTCTGGTCACCGTTGGCTTGCGCGGTCGCCTGCTGTCGGACCCCTTCGAGAGAGGGGCAAGACTGTTGCTCTTGCTGGAACTGCTCTCGGGTGGGGCCCCCTTCGTGTTGCCATTGCGTCAGCTCTGGTAGGGCGCTCGGAGAAGCCATCTCTTCGGGGGAGGATTCGCTGGGCCCAGGGTCGGTGTCCGCCTCCTCCTCGCTGCTGGCGGGAGGGGGTGTGAGCCCCTCGGGTCGGGCGGTCATGGACCGGGTGATGGCGCAGGCCCAATCAGCCAGTCCCAACATTCGGAGGTGCTCTCGTCGTTCTACTTGAGCCCAGGGGGAACTCTCCAAGTCGTTCCCCAGGAGGCAGTCGACCGGGGCGTCGTCGCGCACTGTCACCTTCAGCAGGCCCGTCACCCCTCCCCACTCGAAGGGGACCAGGGCCATCTGGCATAGGCTTTCACTGTTGTCGGCCGTCCGTACAGGGCACAGCACATTCGGTAGAATCTGTTCAGGGGTCACCAGGTGGCAGCGGACAGCGGTGATACTGGCGCCGGTGTCGCGAAGGGCTTCGGCCCGTTGTCCATTGACCGTGACCTGCTGCCGGTACTTCTGGGTGTTGGTTGGGATGGGGGTGCAGGGTACCATCTCTCGGCTACCCAGGCAGACCAGGGACATGGCTGCCGGCTCCCACTCAGTGTTTTCTCGGTCGAGGGCCTCTTCTTCCTCTTCTCCTCCCCCCAAGGCGGCGGCTGTCAGCTGCCGGGGCGGGGGCCCGCCGGCCCCGTTTCTTCGGTTCATAGGGCAGGCCGGGTCGCTGGCAAAGTGTCCGGTTTGTTGGCAGCCATAGCAGGTCACTGGTGGCCGTGGTCCGGGTCGGGCCGGGCCCACCCTTCGCGCTAGGCTCGGGGAGAGATGTGGCTGCGGTGGCCCTCGAGGGGGGCTCCTGGGGGCCCCAGCGGGAGGGTCTCGGTTCCTGTTCGGCCCTCCCCCCCACCGCGCTGGCGTGGGGGTCCGTTGGGGTTCCTCTGGTACTCCCCCATTGAGCTCCGGGGGACCCGGGAGTTGACCCATCGATCGGCCTCGACGGCAAGTTTTCGCGGGTCGGTCATTTTGCTGTCGAGGAGGTGCTGTCTCAGTTCCACGAAGCAATTGTTGGAAAGATGTTCCCACACGATGAGGTCGACCAGTTGCCCGTAGGTGGTTACTTTGCTGCCTTTGATCCACCCTTCTAGGGCCCGACTGAAAAAGTCCACATATTCCACCCATGTGGTACCCGGGATTTTCTTGCAGTCTCGGAACCGCTGGCGGTACATCTCCGCTGTTAGCCCGTAGCGGGTGAGCAGGGCCTCCTTCATGTGATCGTAGGAGGTCATCACCTCCTCCGGTAGCTGGAGCAGCGTGTCCCGCCCTTCACTCAGGAATCGCCCCCACAGGCCTGCGCCCCAGTCTTTTCGGGGCACTCGATGGGAGGTCATGGCCACCTCGTAGGCCTTGAACCATTGTTGGATATCGTCATTCTTGTAATACTCCTTGACGACCTCCTTCGGGATATGTACCTTGGCCTCGGGAGGCGGTAGAGTGTCTCTAGTACTGGGGGTGTTGGTCCCTCCGTTCTTGGCCTTGATCTCGAGCTCCTTGAGACTGCGCTCGTGCTCAAGAGTTAGTTTCTTTTCCTCCAACTCCCGGTGTCGTCTCTTCTCTTCTATTTCTTCTTGAAGGCGTAGCTGCTCGAGGGCCAGTTTCTTTTCTGCCAGCTGGAGTTCGCCGTCCAGTCGCAGTCGGGCGAGCTCTAGTTCGTGGCTCCGGACCTTTTCCCGCTCTCGTATTTCTTCTTCGGAGAGGCCGGTTTCTAGGCTCTTTCTTCCTCCGGTTGCCGGGGTCAGTGCGGTTGCTGTGGTCTCCGTCAGGGGCAAGGGCCCTTCTTCCTGGGAGGGGCCTGCCCCGGCCTCCAACCATGCCCTCAGAGCTTTCTGCATCTCTTCCTTGGTACCGAGGCTGGTGGTTGCAATGCCTTTGTCTCTGCAGAACTGTTTTAATTCTTTGTGCGTATATTCTTCCAGCCGTTCGGGCTGGAACTCCATTGTCGCGTTGTTTTCCTGGCTGCTCATGATGCTATTCGTTTGGATGGGTAGCTAGTGGGTACTGGCTGGTACGTGCTGCGTTCGGCTCGGATCCCGTCGCTGGCCACCAAATGTTGGAAGGCGGACCCCGAGGAGTCGGTGAGACCACCAAAGGGGGGGCCCTCTCACTGCACGAAGTATCCGAGCGCTGCCGAGAAGTCTCCTGAGAGATCCTTCTCCTATCACGTACTAGCACAGTAACACCACCACACCGGACTCAAGGAGGTTGTCTCAAGACAAGCAATTCTTTATCATCAATAAAAGGTTACGAGTTCAATATTTACACGAAGGGATCGAGGGATCCACCAAAAGTCTCAATGTCTCTTTGGAAGGGTAGGGGTAGCGGGACAGTCTTTGGCAGGAATGTGGTACGAGGGTACCTGGGGCCCAGTTCTTATCCTCAAGCTGGAGGACCTCCGATCTCGGAGGGGTCGAGCCGCGACGGCGTCAGCAGGGCTCTGGCGTACAGTTCGTGGAGAGCCGCGATTCAATCAGCAGGGCTCTCAAGATGGTTTCTGCTCAGCTCGAGCCGCGACGTCGTCAGCAGGGCTCCGAGGAAGGTTTCAGCGAGGTTGGGCCGCGACAGCGTCTGCAGGGCTCCGATGTTCCAGGTGGTTCAGAAAGGGTTCACAAGAGGGAGCCGCGACGCAGTCAGTAGGGCTCGTGATGGTTCCGGCAAGAGTTCTTCTCCGTAGGGTCAGCCGCGATTCGATCAGCAGGGCTCTCGACTCCGGGATACAACTGCCGAGCTGTGGTGGGGTCGCCCCAGATATAGGTCTGGAGCCCTTTGATGTCCGGACCTATGCGCCCGAGGGGGCGGAGTGGCCGGGTGGAGGTGGCCAGACGCCCAGCAGGAGAGGCGCCAGGCCCATGGGAGTTGCAGGGCGATCACACCTCGAGAGGGGAGGACAGTTGGGGGTCCCATCGATACTGTCCTCCGCCGGGGGCGATGAATGGTTCCTGCGGCACCCCCTGGCCAGTTCGTGGTGCCTCGATGTCGGGGCTTCGCTGGGGTCGAGGCCGGGTTGAGCGGGGTCGCGCCGGCTGGTGCACGGTGTGACGTGGATGCCAACAAGATGGCGGAGCCACGAGGAGTATGCGACCATGTGCAGCTCCGGGTGAAGGGCCTTGGTGCAGTCCAGACGGGTGGCCCGTGACGGCCGGGGAGGGGAACGGCCACAATCCAGGGGGTTAAGGACCACGCCACGAGGCCGGGTCCAACAGGAATTAACTTTGTTGTCTTGGGACGTTAATGGTCTGGGGGACAGGATCAAACGAGGTGTGGTCCTACAGTATCTGAAGCGACTCTCGCCCGATGTAATTTTCCTGCAGGAGACACACCTTATTGGCAATTCCTTTTGCGCCATGAATCGGCGTGGCTACCGCCTCGTGGCCCACTCGGGCTTCACGTCAGGCTCGAGGGGTGTGGGTATCATGGTAAAGAACTCGCTCCCGTTAGAAATTGATGAGGTGCTCCACGACGACAGGGGACGTTACACTGTCTTGGTGGGGAGAATGGAGGGCAAAGTGGTTGTCTTTGTGTCAGTGTACGTCCCACCGGGGTTGCAGTCGACCACCTTTGCAGACCTGGGGCGCCTCCTCCTTGGCCTTCCGGGGGGGCTTCTGGTGGTGGGGGGGGGGATTTCAACGCGGTGGTTTCTGGGACTGTGGATCGTCACCCCCCTAGGAACCTCCCCCGGGCACAGGCATGGCTATCCGGCCTCTTGGATACACTGGGATTGGTGGACTGCTGGCGCTTAAAACATCCCACGCAGCTGCAATACACTTTCCACTCGGGGGCCCATGGTAGTCTCTCACGGCTTGATTATGTCCTTGTCCCGGCGGCCTATGTCGGGAGGGTGGGGGAGGTGCGCCATTTGGCACGGGGTATCTCGGACCACTCCCCGCTTCTGCTGCATTTCGATGTCTTTCCGAGGGGTGAGAGCAGGGTGGTCCCTATCAATTCCTGGTACCTGCGTGACCCCACCATTCGCGCTGACTTGATTAAATCCCTCCAGCGCTATTTTGATGAGAATGTGGGGTCAGTGCCTTCAGCTATCTCCCTGTGGGAGGCCTTCAAAACAGTACTTAGAGGGGAGGCCCTATCCCTTATTTCCCACGCCCGGAGGCGCGAGCGGGAGGAGGTGACCCGGGTGGAGGCTGAAATAGCTAAGCTGGAGGGTAATCTAGAAGATGGGGTGACGGATGCTGCACTACATGTCCTCCAGCTCAAACAAGCGGCTTATAGGGCCCTCGTTACGGAGGCGGCCAGGGGCCTTAGTAGAGAGCAACAGGGGCGACTGTATGATGTGGGTGATAAGGCTGGTAAACTGATAGCGTGGTTGGATAAAAAGGAGAGAGCGAACCGTGTGGTCCCGCTGATTGAGAAAACGAATGGTGTGTGTGTAACTGAGCCAGAAGAAATTGTCTCCTGTTTCGCGGATTATTTCCGCGAGGTGTATTCCCCGGTCTCTTCTTGCTCGGAAGAGGATTCCCGTGCCCTGCTTAGGGATATCGCGCTGCCTTCCCTTTCCGGGGAGGACAGGGTGTCGACGGACGCCGCTCCCACCACCGACGAAATCGCCCTCGCCATACGCTCGGTCGCTTCTGGCAAGGCCATGGGCCCGAACGGTATCCCTATCGAGTTGTATAAGCTGCGACCGGATACATTGGCGCCTCACCTCCGCGCAATGTTCCTCGCGGCCCACTCGCTGGGCTCCCTCCCGCTTGACCAGCGTCTGGCTACAATCGTGGTGATCCACAAGGAAGGGAGACCTCGGGATCGGGTTACTTCTTATCGGCCTATCTCACTACTGAATGCGGAGCCCAAAATTCTCGCCAAGGTACTTGCCAATCGTCTGGTCGGTGTGGTGGGAGATCTGGTTCATCAGGACCAGTCTGGCTTTATTCCCCATCGCAACACAGCCCTTATCCTGCGGCGTTTGCATGGGGTGCTCGCGCGCGTCCCATTTATACGGGAACCGGCCATTTTGGCGTCCTTAGACGCCACCATGGCGTTTGACACGCTTGAGTGGCCATACATCTGGGCGATGCTTGCGAAGTTCGGATTTGGCCCAGGATTCATCAGTTGGGTCAAATTGTTGTATGCGGGCCCATTGGCGCAGGTGGTCGTGAACGGGAGAGTATCGGCCCCGTTTGAGCTGGGCCAGGGCACGCGACAGGGCTGTCCCTTGTCGCCGCTTCTTTTTGCGCTTGCCTTGGAGCCCCTGGCGGAGTGGCTGCGGTGGGAGCCTTCCATCCGTGGTCTCCGTTGGACCCCCGAGTATGAGGACCGCGTATCCCTATACGCTGATGACATCCTTCTGTACCTAGCCTCCCCACGTAAATCACTTATAGTGCTAGTTGATGTGTTACACTCGTTTGGTCGTAACTCCGGTCTCGTCATCAACTGGGCTAAATCGTGTGTGTATGTTCTCTCTGGGGAGGCTCCTATTCTCCCGCGGGGCTGTCCGATTCAGATCGCCCCGCAGGGATTCCGGTACCTTGGTGTCTTCATTACTCTGGACCCGGAGGCCCGGTATGAACGTAATCTGCTTCCCCCCCTCCAGCGTCTGCGGGTAGATGTCGCACGCTGGCGGCACCTGCCGCTTTCGCCGCTCGGCCGGGCGGCATTGTTCAAGATGATGTCTCTGCCGCGTTTCCTGTACGCTTTGCAGAACACTATGGACTTAGTCCCGGCGCGCTACTTCCGTGAGGTGGAGAGTCTGCAACGCCGCCTGTTCTGGGACGGGAGGCCGCGCATTGCCCTAGCGAAGCTGACGCTCCCATGGTTTGACGGGGGGATTGCCCTCCCGGATATTAAACGGTACTATTGGGCCTCCCAGCTCGCTGCCATTAACCATGGCCTCTACGGGCCCGCCTTAAACCCGGCATTTGAAATGGACAAGATGCTCCTGCCAGGTGGCGACTACAATCGAGCGCTCTACTCTGGCGTGCCCGATGCTCGTCTGACGGGCCCCACGCGTGTCATGGTGCAAGTCTGGCACACGGCCAATGCAGCTATGGGGTGGAAGGACCGCTTGACCCGGGCGTCACCACTATACGCGTCTGAGCGGTTAGGCTCCCTGTGGACCTCTAAGGGCTTTGAGAAGTGGGACATAATAGGTATCAGTACAGTGGGGGATCTCTGGACGAGGGGAGGATTTAAAACGTTCGATATGTTGCAGACGGAATTTCAGTTGCAGGGCAGTGAATACTTTCGGTATTTGCAGGTCCGTCATGCGCTGGGCTCCGTCTTCTCGGACGTTGCCTCCATCCCAGAATATTCCCCCCTGGAGGATAGAGTGCTGGATGGACACGTCCCGGACAGCACGATCTCACTGATCTACAAAAAGCTGATAAACGACCGCTCGGGCCTGCTGACTGCCCTTCGTGCGGCTTGGGTTGCCGACGGGCTGGAGTTGGACGACGAGGACTGGACCTCCGCGGTGGCCTCCCCGAAGGAGGTGGCCATACCGGCTCGCCTTCGCTTCGTCCAGCTCAAGATACTCCACCGGGTCTACATGACGGGGCCAAAGCTTCTGCGTATGGGCTATGCTGGAGATGGGTTGTGTAAGCGTGGGTGTGGTGCTTTGGGGACCTTTCTGCATATTTTGTGGGAGTGCCCGGAGGTGGCAGGGTTCTGGCGTGGTGTACATGAGGTGCTGCGACTGGTTACGCATGTGGCGCTGTTGCCTGAAGCGAGAAGATGCCTGTTGAATGTGTGGGAACCGACTGATTACTCGGCGCCGCAGACGTGGTGGGTGACTCTGGGATACATGATAGCCAAGCGTGATATTGCTCAACTGTGGGGGTCCCAGAGGCCCCCGACGGTCTCGGCCTGGAAAGAACACATGGACTGGTGCATGTTTCGAGAAAAGGTGGTGTATGTGGCGAGGGGTAAGCCTGGGACATGGGTGAAAGTATGGGGCCCCTGGAACGCCTACCGAGGGGGTATCTGTGCACCACCGCTGCTGCCTGATGCCTCGCCAGCCCCGTCCCCTTAGCCGACTCATTCCCCCGCTGCCGGGCATTGGGTTCCCCCAGTCCTCGCTCTGTTCTCTTCCCCCTCTTTATACTTCTGTGTATAGTTGGGATCCCCCCTCTAGGGGAGCACGTGCTGCTATTTTCGATTGTGGGTTGCCTTGTGGGTGTGGTTTTAATTTTTGTTGTTCTTAATTTAAAATGAAACCGCATAATGGGGTCTGGATGATGTGGCCTTTGACATCGTTACCTACTGAGAAATGCTCATCCGTAATACCACGTGTTCCATAAATGTATGTCGTATGTTCCTACCATTGCTAGCGGCCGGCCGGAAGGTTGTGGGCCCATACTTGTATACTTTTAAGACCTGTAATAAACGGTTTCAAAAAAAAAAAAAAAAAAAAATTGCTATTCTAACTCCAGGGGGTGCAACAGTAGGGTAAGTGTTGGATAGTATAGGGGTAAAAATTACTATTCTAACTCCAGGGGGTGCAACAGTAGGGAAAGTGTTGGATAGTATAGGGGTAAAAATTACTATTCTAACTCCAGGGGGTGCAACAGTAGGGTAAGTGTTGGATAGTATAGGGGTAAAAATTACTATTCTAACTCCAGGGGGTGCAACAGTAGGGTAAGTGTTGGATAGTATAGGGGTAAAAATTACTATTCTAACTCCAGGGGGTGCAACAGTAGGGTAAGTGTTGGATAGTGTAGTGTAATATTATGCGTTGTAATGGTATGCGTTGTAAAGGTAGTATGCGATGTAATGGAATGCGTTGTAAAGGTAGTTTTTAAAAATGCGTTGTAGTGTCATGCTATGTAATGGAATGCGTTGTAATGGATGTTGCGTTGTAAAAAATGCGTTGTAAGTGTAGTGCGTTGTAAAAGTTGCGTTGTAAAGGTTGTTCCCCTACGTAATGTGTAGGCACAAAGAGATAATTGCTAAATAGCACCGTGATTGCATAGAAGATATACGTAAAATGAACAGTTCCACGCCCTGGATAGCAATCACTATGATGGTTATGACCATTGTTACGTCACCATGGCCAAACAAAGGAGGACATGTATGGCTAGCGCATCCTGCCACGCACCCCCAAACGCCTTTTGCCTGCATTGGCTACATCACCCTGATGTGCAACAGATGGTGTTGTGCTGCGTGCACTGCGCCTCCTGGCAGTGGTGACTGGCACCAACAAGCTGCTAAGACTGGATGCCTCCTCACTCCCCTCCTCCCTTGTTAAGTTGCTGTCACCAACAGTACCGGCCTGGATCTGTTCCACGGCAGTGGTCACTTGTCCTAGGGCCCTGGCCACATCACCACAATAATGGCCCAAATCCATTTGCATTGCCACGGAGCGCCGTGCTAGCAGCGCAGTGGTGTTGCAGAGCTTGTTGTTGAACCTTATATAGGCTGCCATGCCCAACATGCTCTGGCGATGCCTTCTCCTGTTTGTGCTTCGCCCCGCAAGCATCGCCCTGATGAGCTCCTGCATGCTTAAGCTGGTCTGCCTATTCCCCTCCACAACCGCTGTGGTTAGTTCACGCACACTGTCAGTCATGAGACTGATGTTCTTTGACAATTTTGAAATTTGTAGGATTGAGCCCATGTGTCTTCCTTGCAAGCGATGCACCCGCAACATCTGGGACTCGACACCACCATACACATTTGGAGCCTGGTTTTCCTGAGCAGCAATGTGGGCCGTTGAATTACGCCTCCGTGCCTGTGGTGTAGGTGTTGTGTGCACACGAGGCTGGCTGGTCGCTGAAGTGGGTGCAGGAGCCAGCTCTGATTCCATGGGCTGCAGTGCAGGGATTTTGGTGGGTGCGGGGGGTGTGCTCGCTGGGGCAACTGGAGTCTCCACATCAGTCTCAGCAGGAGTCTCCGAGATGTGTACGGTATCACTGTCTTCCGAGTCTACCTCAGCTGCATCTGTGATGTAAAACAGAGCAATGTTAATTTGTGTTAATCTTAATATTGTGTTCCATTATGCATACTTGGCTCACATTGATTCACTGACTGCAATCACTGACTGTCATTCAGTGTTGGTGTGTTTTACTTGCCATTGTTGTGTTTGACTGCCCACTTGACTGACATGCCCACAACTCCCACAATGCATTGGGTGTATGAGGGAAAACGTGGACTAGAGTGTGACCTGTACACTGGGGTTGGCCTGGGGGGAATGTGCCCAATTGAACTGTACTTGGAAGTGTATGGTTGCATGCATCTTACCTTGTGTGGTACTAGCCGTGCAGGATGTGTCCAGCTGGGTCACTCCCACCACTGCCTCAGGCTGGATTTTCACCTCTACAAGGTCCTCCAGGACTGTGTTGTCGGGTACTGTAGATGGGCCCCCTCCTGTGCTCCTTGCCTCCTTTAGCCTTTCAGCGATTCGCTCCTTGGCACGGCTCGGCAGGTCGGACCACCTCTTCTTGAGTTCTTCAATGCTGCGGTGTGTGACATCCACAGCATTTACCTAATACAAACCCACAATTAGGACCTGGGGATCAGGAAATCACTCCCCATGTCCCTATGTACAAACTTGAGCTGGACCACACTCGCTGTCCACTTTTATTCTTTGCTGTGTGTCTGCTCTTTTAAAATGCCGACATGTTTCATTGCCACTGGATAAACTCACAGCAATTTCTTCAGGGCGTGGGTAATTATCGTTCCACCCAGCACCAACACTTGTCTATTAAAAACGGGATATTGCCCATCATGGGCATACCTTTACCCTTGAGCACTTAGATGTGTAAGTATAATCACTCCTTTAAAGGCTCTTCCGGTCACCTCCTATCATGAATCGTGACCGAATGCGTGTCCGGTATCCACTGATCCCCAGGTCCTAATTGTGGGGTTGTATTAGGTGCACTTATTTTTGCACAGCATTTCTTATCACACACCTTAGCACTTTGTCTTTCTGGGTCTTTACCCACCTTATTCTTTTGCACATTTCTTTCTCGGAGTGGTGGTAGCTGATGATGAGATCTTGAGGTAGCAGGCGAGTACCTTCCTGCTTTATCCTCCTTGGTGTTGCTACCGTGAGGTACCACCATTCCATTTCCACAATTTTTTCACCACATATGGGTTTTTAGAGACACAGGTCACTGTTTACTTAGATAGCCTCTTACTTTCTCTTTACTGGTGATTCGTTCCTATAGAAGTACAGATGGTATAACCACTGGCTCTACAGATTGTCTTAAGCAATTGACAACTATATTAGGTATACGAGTTGTGAATTCACCGTGTGAACAGGTCATTTATTGTGTGTAAGTCTGTGAGTGGGGGAAGACCTGTTCTCTGCCCCTAAAGCTCCTTATTGTGTTTGGCATTCATCAGGCTTACCTCCTCTCCCCGTTACTCTTCGCCCTGGCAATGGAGCAGCTGGCACAGAAGCTCCACCAGGAGGGCGATGCCAAAGGGATCCAAAAATGTACTACTCCCCAGCGTTCCCACATGCCTCCCAATAATAACAGTAGCTCGAAGTGTGAGTGGGCCTAGCTCCCACGTTAGGAAAGTCTCAAATTGCAACATGGACAGATCACATTTTTCTACTCCAAACAGACCCTTTTTTGCAGTGTAGGTAGCTGTGGATTTCAAACACTACCTCGGCTGGCATCCAGGGAAACCTACCAAGCTCAGATACTTCTGACGAAATAGAAATGCGGGGTAGTCGAGAAGCCAGCACAAACCTCGAACCTGGCTCACATTTCTGTAAGGAAAAGTTCCAAAATCTGCAGAATTTGCTATCACTCAGTGTTCCCACACATCTCCCTATAGAAACAGCCTCCTGCTTGTGTGCGTAGGCCTAGCACTCGCTACATAATAGGTCCCAAAACCCTATGTGAAAACATGAGCAGTAGGAGTGGCTGTGGTAATTTAGCCTGGGCTCAGTCGCCATCCCGGTAAACCTACCAAACCCAGACATTTCTGAGAACCAGACAGCAGGAGGAATCCAGAGTGGTGTGACTCCCAATAATCCAATGATGCTGTATTGCCCACAATGCCTTGCAAACCACAAACACTGCCTACAATCACACTTTTTCCATGCATTTCGGTGATGTAAACATCCAGAATCAGAATCCTTAGGGATCCACAAAATTCCTACCACTCAGCATTCCCCCACTTGCCCCGAATCAAATGCTACCCCTGGGCCTAGGGCCTAGTGGGGGTATGGGCCAAATCCAGGGTGGAATGCTTGCATCCCTTTGCTTTGCCAAAATGTAAAACCCCAGGCCTCTGGAGGGACCCTCCCCCAGGGGAGTGGATTAGGGGAAACCTCCCAATTGGGACAAACATCCTATCTGCAGACAAAGTCCATTGCCCCTGCTGGGAGGTGGGTGTGGCTCGATGCCAGGGTAGGCTGCCCCCATCATTTTGTTTGTTTTGGTGCCATTTTTTAAATCCCTCGTGTCTAGTGGGCTTTCCACCCCTGAGGAAAATTGGCGGCAAACCCTGTCTCTGCACACCAGAGTGTAGGAAGGATGATTTTCCCCTCTTGGAGTGGGGGTATGGCCAACTGTCAAATTGGGACGCCTGAACCCCTTTCGTTTACCCAGTAAAATCCATTGTGTCAAGTGAGCTTTCTTTCCCCCGGGGGCAGATTTGGGGTATTTATACCCATTCACCTCTGGGGGAAGGGGGACAGAAAGACTGTATTACCAATTTTTGAGGTGGGGGTATGGCCCGGGGCCAGGGTGAGCCGCCCTACCCCTTTTTAAACTTTCCTTGGAGTCTAGTAGGCTTTCTGCCCCCTCTCCTCTAGAAGGTAGGGATCGGGGCAAACACCCTAATTTGGCCCATGGAGGGGAAAAAAAACAGCTGTGCCCTTTATGGAGTAGGCCCCTTGCCCTGGAGATGGTGGGCCACCACTACCTCTTCAGGATGTATTTGCACTTATCCATTGTGTTTACTGGGATTTCTACCCCTCTCCCCAGGGGGTGGTATCTTTCAGCAACCCCCCCAATTTGCCCCCTCCTCCTTGGACAGAAATACTGTTTTTCCCGTTTTTGGCCTTTCGGCAGGTCTGTGGGTATAGTGGGTCTCCCCAAACCCTTTATTTATTTTTTGTTTCCCTGGTGTTTAGTTGGCTTTCTGCCCCATCCCCTGGTAGGGCAGATTGGGCGTAGATCCCTCAATCTGCCTCTAGCTGGGCAGAAACACTATTGTGCCCTTTTGGGGTGGGGACATGGCTCTGCACATGGTGGACCACCCCACCCCTATTTTTTGTTACTTATGCTTAGTGTCTAGTGGACTTTCTCCCATTCCTCAAAGACTGTGTGTCTTTTTTTGAGAAGGGAGGGGGCATGACCATGGTGCCGCTCCCCCCCGAACTGCTTTGTTTTATTTTCTAATACTCCTTGGTGTCTATAGGGCTTTCTGCTCTCTCCTCTTGGAGGGACAGATTGGGGGCAAGCACCAAATGTGCCCCATGGTGGAGCACAAAAAAGGTGTGCCCTATTTGGGGAGGTGGCATTTCCCTGCAGATGGTGGGCCACCACCACGTCTTCAGGCTTCTTTTGCACATATCCCTTGGGTCTACTGGGCTTTCTGCCCCCATGGTATAAAGGAGCAAGCCACTCAATTTGCCACCCCCCCCCCCACCTCCACCGGATTGGATAGAAAGACTTTTATTCCCCTTTTAGAGCAGGGCATGGCAGGGAGTATAGGGGGTCAACACCACACCTTTATTTTTTATTTTCATTTTTCCTGATGTCTAGCGGGCTTTCTGCAGCTCCCACCCCACAATTTTTGTACCACCCCTTTTGGCACAGTTCCCTTGGAGCACACAGAATGGGGATGATTTAAGCCCCCTCTGTGCTCTGCGGTATCTGTTTGCTAGCCCTGCCAATGACATAATTTCATGAATAGAACCTCCTTGTCAGAAATACATAACACTCCATACACCTTGCACACTAGTAGGATGGGAACCGGCAGGACAAATGTAATCAAAACAATTGCGAAGCAGAAAATATCAATTAAAAACCTGTATTTATTTAATTTGTACTAAAAACTATACAAGGTATGCACTATCTATTGTCAGATAGCTAATTATGAAGCAATAACAATCTAGGCAAATCAATGTATCATAAATCATTGTTGGTAAACTATACATATATTGTTAAAAAACACTATACACATTATAATTTAATAAACATCACAAAACATACAAATTGGGAACACAGTAAAAAAGGACAATTGTGTCCTATTAATTGAGAAAAATCACCAAACCAACGATTCATCAATGGTGACCTTAGAGATATAGTTTTCAGTTGTACATGTCACCAAAACAGTAATCAATGATTTTATGTGGTTTTCTCTTTTAAAAGCATCGACGCGTTTCGGTGGGCATAGATTTTCTGCCAACACCTTCTTCAGGAAAAATTGGATGGAGTCCCAATATCATTACATATACAAACGAAAATATTTAATAGTTGGCGATTTATTCCTATCTATATCCAATCAAAGGGTCTTCTATTACTTTTCTGTGGCCAATATAAGCCCTTCACATAGGGTATGTAGTCACCTTAATTGTATCCCTTCCGAGTCTGAAATGACCTCCAGGTATTAACTTCACTATTAAGGTAATGATCCTTCTATTACTGGCGTACAACAATTTGGTGTGAACCCTTATACAGCTTGCTTCTATACAGACCTCGATATCTCGTCGGGTACGGGCATGTAAATATCCCTATATAGGGTTCGGTGCAAGTAAAGTACTTTGCTACGCCTATTCCGGTGCTCACAATACAGCCATCTGGGAAAATCCAACATGTATAGAAGCAAGCTGTATAAGGGTTCACACCAAATTGTCGTACGCCAGTAATAGAAGGATCATTACCTTAATAGTGGTGTGTGACGAGTCCGGTGTGTCGGTGTCTGTTGGCACTGTCCGGGTGTTGAAGCTGTCTTGGATGTCGGCGATCTTGCGGTGGAAGAAGGTGGCAAGGTAGCCTTACAGGGCTTGCGATGGCGGGATGTCGTTGGTGTTGGAGCTGGAGTTGGAGAGTTCCTTCACGATGTTGAAGAGCTCCTTGTTGTTGTGTGCATTGTTGTCAAGGCGGTCTTTGAAGGAGATCCTCTTGGTGGACCTGATGAGGTAATGGTGGTTGCGGACGGCGTCTTTGTGGGCTATGTGGCTGTCCGGTGTCTTTTCGCTGTGGCATTTTTTCTCTGGTTTCCGGCAGGTACGCTTGGATGCTAGGAGTTCCGGGGTGAACCAGCTGGCTCTCTTGCTGGTGTCTGTGGGTGGGTTTTTTCAGCGGGCGAGGGTGTTGGCGCAGTCGTCTATCCATTGTCTGAGGTTTTGGGCAGCGTTGTCGGTGTTGGAGGGGTCGGTGGGTGGGCTGAGAGCGAGGTTTGCCTGTAGTTGGTCTTCGGTGACTTTATTCCAACAGCGGCGTGGGATATGTTGGGTGTGGTGGTGTGTGGTGGGTTTCTGGAAGGTGAAGTGGATGCAGTGGTGATCGGTCCAGGGGAGTTCGGTGGTGTGGCTGAAGGAGATGTGGGAGCTTGAGGAGACGGGGTCTAGCGTGTGGCTGGCGGAATGTGTCAGCGTTGTAACGAGCTGTCTTAGTCCGAGGTTGGCGAGGTTGTCGATCAAAGTGGTGGAGTTGCTGTCGTTGTTGTCCTCCAGTTGAAAATTCAGGTCTCCAAGGAGGATGTAGTCGGTGGAGGTCAGGGCGTGCGCTCTGATGAAGTCGGCGATGGAGTCGCTGAACTGGGGTCGGGGTCCCGGGGGTCTGTAGACGAGGGTGCCTCTAAGGGTGGTGTTGGGGTCCGTGTGGATCTGGAAGTGCAAGTGTTCGGCGGTGCAGAGGGTGGTGTTGGGGTCCGTGTGGATCTGGAAGTGCAAGTGTTCGGCGGTGCAGAGAGTGTCGTCGGTGCTGGTCGAGACCCTGATGGTGTTCTTGTGGACAATGGCGATTCCTCCTGCCCCTGCAGCCTGGGTGCGCAGTTTAAAACTGCAAAGTCGACTTGGCAAAATAAATATTGTGGCAGGCCTAAACTTACGTTTTGAATGCTTATAAGTCACCCCACGGTAGGCCTTTCATGGCATTGGTAGAGTGCATGATATTTAAAATGTTTGACGAATGCACTTAAGTTTGACGTGTCCTACACTCTCCTTTGTCGTTTTTCACTGTGGCAAGGGTGGCGTTCTCTTAGACAAGCCCTGGGTTACATTATAAACCTTGTAATGCGTAACTTCAGACTGGGAATAGCTCGAACAATCATTCAAGGACTCAAATTAATAGCAATTTAAAATCCAATCTAATGGTAATAATAATATTTCCACATTTGTTAAGCGCAAACTTATCACGCCTATTTTTTGCCTTCTGTGCCCTGTTTCACGGTGCTGGGTGGCCGTCAGGGAGATTAAGTGAGCTATTGCTCAGAGTGACATGACGCTGAGCTGAGCTGCCACCGGCGATTAAACCGTGAGCTCTGTGCTCCAGAGACAGCCGCTCTGGCCGCTGCAGCACACATCTCCCGCCATGACATGGCCATGAGAGATTTTAAATTACTATTTCGAAAATGCCACTTTTACACAGTTGACTTCATCCTACCTACATCAAATGTGGGGGACCGGGATGGGCTGCAGGCGTGGCCCACACACATAGCCGCTAGCGTCTGCGGCTTTCCCCCTACACCGCTCACTTCCTGTATCCGGCTTTGCAGCAGAAACGCCAAGCATCGAGTGCTGAGGATGTCGTGAACGCCGAGCGGACACAGGAGCTCTTTTGCCGAGTTAGGCACGCTGCAGCTCTTTCTTCCCCTTCCTACGGGGGTGTCGACAGTGGTGATGGTGGTGACGGCACCCCACAAAATAACACAGGCTGCTGGTGAAATACATGTAAGGACGGCGGTGGCTATCTACGGCTGACCTTCCACCCCCGCGAAGCACCGCTAGATACAAGCGCTGGCTCAGTACAGCGAGTGAGATGACGGCGCCGGGGAGGACTTGATAAGCTGGGAAAGAAGAGGCTAACATCAACTTTAACTAAGTAAGCCAGGTGGTGGTGGTGGGGGGGGGGGAGGCAATTAAAATTGGGAAAAAACTGCAACTGTGGCAAAAAAAAAACACATGTGATATAGACGGATATAGAAGGTTCAACACGCCCCTCCACCCACCCCGTAGCCCCCGGAGGCCCCTGCAATGCAGGAGGAAGAAGACGCTGGGCAGGTGAATTAGAGCCCTGTTACACCTAGACCCTGAGGTCGCTGCATTTTCCCAGTATTGGACACCTGCATACTTAGAGAGCTCTACCGTATTGCCGCAGGATATGAGAAAGCACCCCGCGTTACCTGTGGTCCTGAGACGTATGGCATCGACGGCTTGAGCCATGCTGGAGCCCTATTCCTGGCCTCTATTTTTACCAAGACTAGTTTGAGTTTGAGTTTAGTTTACCAAGACTAGAGCTGGGAAGAAGGAGGAGGAACTCTGCCTCGCAGTCTCAAGGCACCTAGGGCTAGGGCAGAAGGCACTGGGGCGTATCCACTGAGGCTTCGCTCTGCCTCTCCCTTCACTTCAAGGAGGGAGCAAGAGAATGTGCACAAAGCAGCCAAAAGTAGCAAAAAAAGGAAAACTTCAAAATGTCGTATCAGTCTACCCCCTCCCCAGCTCCTAGAGGGGTACGAAGAGGCCAGAGAAGTGTGCAGCAGCGGATGGAGTTGAAAGCTAAAGCACTAGTCGAAAAGGAAAAGCAGACTGAGCAAGCGGAGCCAGACGACCCCTCAGATGTTGAGAGCGCGTCAGATCTGGAACTCGTGGTAGGTGCTCGCAATTATCCACCTGATCCTCGACCAGGGCCAAGGAACGGTATAGATCAAGACACAAGCGGGGAGGCGCAGAGCACAAATGAAGTAGGCTTGCTTTGCCCTACACAATACCCTCTCTTCCAAAAGCACCAAAAGAACCCGACTACAACGAAAGCCATAGGCCCGATTCAAGTTGACGCAGGGGGAAAAGCCAGATTGCCACACTTGCAAAACAATCGATGTCTCTCAAAATATCCTTATAGGTTCACCCCCCTCCCAAGCCACTCAGCGGCTAGACAGGATCCCATGGGATATAGCCAGCGAAAACGAAGCAAGTATTGCAAACCTAATGGCGCTGGTGGAAAAAACTCTGGGGAGAGTGGAGGGGAGAATGGAGAAACATCAATTCAAAAAATGCTCTTAACTGTACTGAATGAAATTAGAGATTTAAAAAAGTCCCAGGCATCAGAGATTGCCCAATTGCATGAAAGACCGACTAAACTGGAAGAGAGCATGTCCAGCGTACCGAAGAAACTGGAGGAGGCAGAGAGTCGCATCTCTGACCTAGAGGACAAACTGTCTGCCATACAGCTGGATGTGCTAGTGATAGAGCAGGGACACGTAGAAAAGAGACTTGCTCGTAAGCAATCCACTCGTCTAACTCACTAACATGTTATTAAATACGTTTTGTGACTAACTAATACGCATCACACAAATACGCGGGTTAGTGAAGCTTGCTTATGTGTTTACTAACGTTAACACGAACGAAGGACTAAAACCGCTTTAACGGGGAAATCTTTACTGCGCATGCGTCAACTGGGTCTACGCAAAATGACGAGTTAATGCTTGAAGGGAAATTCTTAAGCATGAGCAGAAAACACTTAAAATGGAGTCTTGAAGACTCGCGTGCATGGCACCTACTTAGCTGAAGCGAAAACGAGCTATTTTACTAATGCTAATGGGGGGAAAGTATTGATAAGTAAAGGGCAATAGAGTAGAGGTGGGTGGTAAATAGTGCGACCATTTATTTGTGAAAGTAACATTTGTTCTTTTGACTTTATTACTAGTGCGCATTTGGGCCTCCCGTGTATAACTGAAGTAAGCTGAGTCATGTGACGATTGCGCATGTCTACCTAAAGTGAACCCGGAATGATGACTCGGAGTTTGAACAAAAGCCAAGGTCGCAAAGTGTCCGAGCCTGAGAACGGATGGTGAAAAGTTCAACGGAGTGGACTTACATGTGGAACTATTAACAAATGTTGCAAATGAAATGTGAATGCGGGTGGGAAATAAAATTATGAATAAAAATTAAGGGGATGGGTTTGTGAACAATGGTCGAACTGAGTAAAGTGACATGTAAGCATGGTGTGACGATCTTCCCCCCTTGCCCGACCAATTGGATTTCGTATTTTTACGATATTGAAACTTTAGTGGGTGGTACATGATGATCGAAAGGTATAATTGAGATAGCCTTAGTTAGTTAGTCAGATGGAGATTTTCTGAATGTTGCAGAACTTGGGATGCTGTCTGTGTAGCGGGAGATGCTGATGCTGGGAGAGATGCTGGGAGATACTGATGAAGAAGCCAAATGCAGAACCTTCTATTCTAATTTAATTGGGTTAGATAAGAAGATCGCATAAGAATCACTAGGAGGAAAAGAGTGTCAGAGAGGGGCACAGCACAACCGTCGGCATTAGGGAGGTCAACTATCCTGTTCTGAATCCTGTCCTGTAGTCTTTGTCGCCTGATCTTTCCGGGGGACCCTTACCAGCCCTTTGGCCAGGGGATTGGTCTTCACACCATTCTTGGTAAGTATAATTTTGCGTTATTTGCAGATGTTCTTTTCCCTCTGTTCTCTTCCTTTCTGAGCATTGATCATTGCATGATTCCGAAGTAAGAGTTTGATGATTGACTAATTGAATTTTCTCTTCTAAGAATGATGGTGAATGCACCGTGTATTTGAGATGGTTCACATGAATTTGATTTAGATAAAGGTTTTAAAACTTCCCGAGTCTGTGGTTATTTACTTTAAATGAATAAGACAGAATTAGTGTTAATCTTGACCATCAACTAGTTCAACTAATGGTCTATCGACCAGAGGAAAGAACTTTTTGATCAGTGAAAAGTTAGTTAAGAGTAAGAAATAACGAATCTAAAATTGTGGAAGATCATAAACTTTGACTCCAGCGGTGTTAGAAATGGGTATCTCCAGTAAGCAGCGGCTGGCGCCGATGTCCAAATAGGAATCCTTCTTCCTAAGTCAGAGTAAGGGGCAACACCCTTTGATAACCCCTGCTCAACCCTGTGGTAACGTAGCACGAGCAGACAGGCCTATCTCAGAGGCAGTGTGTGAAGCATTTATGACCATACACAATAACGCAGTGAATACACTACAAAGGGACACCACGCAAGTAGCTATAGAAAAATGAGTATCTTTATATAGGCTTATCACAAGGCTCAAAAGCGATCAAGAAACCACAATGCACATAATTACAGATTCACTTCAAAGCAATAGAGGCACTCAAAAAGCGCGTAGAACGAACTTAGCTTGAGGCCGGGGTCCACGCGACCCGGTGATGCACAATGTACCTGAGATTTAAAGGGGCACGGCAAGCAGCTTCACAAGGAAGCTGCGGTGATGACAGGTGGACTTGCAGCGGCCACAGCTCCCCACTGTAGCGGTCCGCGGCGTGCACTCACGATAATCCTGGGACGGGGCTTAAAGGTGGGCACCCAGCAGCACCCGCAGGTGTTAGCAAGTTCCTCGATGTGGTGACTGGTGCGGGCCCTCAGCGGCACAGCTCCTCAGCTGCAGCGGCCCACAATAGCGATAGCGATGATTCTCGTAGGACGGCAAATGCGGGCACTCAGCGGCACAGCTCCTCAGCTGCAACGGCCCACAATAGCGATAGCGATGATTCTCGTAGGACGGCAAATGCGGGCACTCAGCGGCACAGCTCCTCAGCTGCAGCGGCCCACAATAGCGATAGCGATGATTCTCATAGGACGGCCAAGATGGGCTCTGTTAGACCTGTCAGCCCTAGGGTGGTCTCCCCCTGTATTTTTCATCGTGCCTCATTTTTTCCACCCTCATTTTTGTGTTGGACTTAGGTCTCCGGGCGCCTATTCATTGCCAATCAGTGTTAAGGTGCAGGTGCTCCCTTCCCCTAAGATGGCTGCCACAGGCCCCTGCTACTGCGGAGTGGCCTTTCTAGTAGCACCCTAGCTGCCAGGAGCTGGCTGGGACCCCACAACAATGTTGCGACACCAGCCCGCCTTTTTTGTCCTATACCTAGAGTGGGGAAGCTCCTGGAATGTGCTGGAACCTTCTAGAAGAAGGGTGGGGTTTGACTTTTGCCGCCTTAGGAGGTGGTCACCTGACCTAGGGCTACTTAACAGAGGGAGGGAACTTTTTCTAGTTAGTTGGGGTAAAGCAGACCTGGGGAACCCACGCAGGAGTTTTAGGCGGTAGGGCCTAGACAGGGACTTATACCTCTGAAGGTGACAGGGTTTAGGCACTGCCCTTTAAGTGAGTGAGGGATCCTGTACTACCCACTGATCTGGCCCAGCGATAGGGAGACCCCGGAATGGCCTGCCAAGCCTGACTAGAAGGGAACTAGTCACCAACTCACCCCCCCCCAAGGAACAGAACTTTTAAGGGCGCGAGAACCAACTGCGCCACCAAGACTGCAAAAACCTACTTCTGAAACTCTGCTGAAGCTGACCGCCAGAATTTAAGGCTGAAGCTGAGGGCGGAAACTAACTACTGAAACTTATTACTAAAGACTCCCTGCTGGACTGCTGGGGGATCAACCAGGTACTAGCGCTGTGACCCCTGCGCTCCCCGACCTTGCCTGGGATCCCCCTAGTCAGTCCTGTGCCAGGCGCTGGTCGCCGAAGTCGCCGCTTAATTTCAACCCCCCCCTGCCTGGGGAATTCAAGGCGCACTCACCGCTACGGCCCAGGGCCGGGAAACTGCCCCCCTGTCATCACCGGGGCCCGCGGAGAAGCCCGGGGCCCCGCTGCTGCCATCGCCGAGGTATCGGGGTCATATTGCGGGGAAGGCCGCTGGGAAGAAGCGAAGGCCGCGTAGGCCTGAAGCCAGGCGCTCAGGTCACCTGACGGGGGCGGACTGCCAAACGCCGCCCCCGCCGTAGCGCCATTGGACGATCAGGCCGCGCCCCCCCGCAGACCGCACAGCCATTGGCGGCTGCGGGCGCGGGCCGCTACCGCCGTGAGGAGATCCCTGGAGGCATCAGCGAACACTGCGGAGCTCCCCGGCCACGTCTGGTCCGTCCGGGAGCCCTGCGCTTGGTTCCCCCCTCCCCGCGCCAATCAGTTCAGCGGGGGAAGCCCGCAGGAGAAAGGCCCTCGACCCGGATATCGCCGGGAGGCCAGAGAGCACCGCGAACTCCCCCGCTGGTGAGGCAGCAGGCATCCGACGCAGGTAATCTCTGGGGAGGCGGGCGGGAGGCCCCACGAGGCCCGGAGCACGCCCCTCCCCCGGGGAGATCCCCAGTGAAGTCACCACTGCCCCCTAACCTTGCCCGAGACTGTTAGACCTGGGACTGCCTTCCAGGGACTGCGCTGAGGAAGACTGCCCCCGGCAAAGTGCCAAAAAGTTACTGAGCCACACGAACTGCCTGATTCCAAGCACCAGTCCATAGTGAGGTGCAGCGCTACGTTCTGGGAGCCTGGGCCCTGGCGCTATCCCCCTGCTAAGTGCAGTGCATGTGCAGACCGCCTGATTCCTAGCGCTATTCACGGGATCTGTGCAGGGCTGGGCCAAATGACATGCTGGGAGCGCTGGTGAATTGCTAGTTGCGGCGCTTTACTCTTAGAGCCTGGTTCACTGTGCTAGTGAATTTCCATGTGTAGCGCTATGTGCAATGTTTATGCAACCTGATTTTTAAGCGCTATTAATTGTTGTGCGCAGCCCTATATCCCTAGAACCTGATGCTTTATGGTAGCCAGGTGTGGCCAAGTTAAAGTTTAATGAGTTGCCTTTGAATTGAAATGCCTCTGCATGTATAGTGATACTGCCAGTGAGAATCTAATGAATTGCATTTGAACTAGATAAACTTGATTGATTTTTAAGTGAACCTCCTGTGTGGTGTCAATTATTGTGAGCGCTTTCTGCTTCAGGGGATGTGTGTGCTGTATGGTTGCTTCACACATAAGCCTTCGGGTGCCCAACCGCTCGAGTCACGCTACGCCTTTAGGGCCCGGTGACCCCAGGTCCTACATTGTTGGCGAGCGGTGGGATAAGGACCTGTGACCATACAGCACCCTCCAGTGAAGCGGAGGGCGCCGCAATTAGACGCCTTTGTGGTTAAGCTCTTCAACTGTTGATTACTGCATGGAGTGAATTCCACTGTCCAGACTGAGGGTGTAGAATCCCAGTAGCCGGAAACTGTCCCCCACATCCTAGGATTTTTTTCCTCTTCTTCCTTAGTATCTAGGTCCCCGCCTGTCACGATGGAGTTCCGGTTAGCTGACCTCGAGGGGTACACTGTGAGGCAACTGAGGGAATTCGGGCAGGAGATGGGGGTGCCTGGGGTGCGGAAGGTCAAAGGACCGGAACTCCGCACCGCCTTAAGGGCATGGGTAGAAGCCCACCCAGAGGGAAGAGGGGATGAGGGACAGGAGGCGCAGGATGCCCCTCAGGAGGAGAGCGCGCAGGAGGTACTAGACCTGATCAATGGGGATGTGTCCGAAAAGGGGCCACCAGGGAGACGTTCTGGGGCCAGCAGTAGGGCAGGGTCCAGGAGAAGCGCGTCTCCAGAGGAATATGAGGACAGGAGGGAGGAGAGGCAGTTGAAGTGGGAGCTAGCCAAGTTAGAGCAGGAAAGAGAAAACAAGAGATGGGCAATGGAAGAAAAGAAGCTGGCGCACGAGCTTCAGCTTAAAGAGTTGGAGCTGCGCGCTCTCCAGTTGAAGGCGTCCAATAGGGACGATGGTGGCAGCGTACCAAAGACTCCCCAGGAGTCAAAATTCTATTTGCCCAAAGACGTGATTGCCAGTTACACGAGAGGGGATGACATCGCCAAGTGGCTAGAGGCATACGAGGTGGCCTTGACAGCCCATGGGGTACCTGAGAGTAGCTGGGGGGGTGGCCTGTATCGCTACATACCTCCCGACGTCAGGGACACCCTTCTGTATTTAGCCAAGGCAGATCAGGTCAGGTATGCCCCCATGAAGGAAGCCCTGCTTAAGAAATTTGGCCTCAACCCCGAGAGGTATCGGCAGAAGTTCCGTGGCAGCCATAAACTGTCCACGCAAACGTGGGTGGATTTTTTTGATTACGCCCGTAAGGCGCTAGATGGTTGGGTGCGTGGCAGCGAAGCACAGGATTACGAGGGCTTGTACAATCTTTTTTTACGGGAGCACCTCTTGGATAAGTGCTTTCCGGAGCTGCGCCAACATCTGGTGGACCGCAAGATAACGGACCCCCGTGAGCTTGCGGAGGAGGCAGATATTTGGGTGAGCACCCGGGTGTCTCACAAGGGCCCCGGGGGAGATGGCTCGAAAGGCGGACAGGGTTTCCCCCAGAAGAAAGAGGGGGGAGATAAAAAGGTGGAGTTCTCGAAAGGTCCCCAAAATAGGTTTGGGAAGGGAGTAGGAACCCCACCCCCGTCCAATTCCACAAAACCCACTTACCCTGACAGGAGTCAGCAGCCAAGGATTGTGAGGTGCTACGAATGTGGGGAGATTGGACACTACAAGGGAGATCCCAAGTGTCGCAAGCGACCCCCAGCCCCAACGGGCGGGAAGAGCCCCGGGGTAAGTAGTGTAGCGCTTGGGGTGGAGCTGCCCTTAGATAGGGAAGGGGAGTGGACAGGCCTGGCCCTGGTTTCACTCGGGGATAGAGAGATGGTTCCCGTAGTGTCCCTACCCCCGAATACTGCTAAATACCAGCAGAAGGTGAGAATTAACGGGGAGGGGGTGGAGGCTCTGAGGGACACAGGGGCCAGCATGACCACTGTCGTGAGGCGGCTGGTGTCCCCAGAGCAAGTAATCCCAGAGGAGTTCCATCCGGCCGTATTGGCTGACGGCAGTGTGAGTCACTATCCAGTGGCTCAAGTTCCCTTTGAGTGGGGAGGAGTCAAAGGCCTGCTGAGAGTTGCGGTGAGCCCTGCCTTGCCTGTGGGGTGTTTGCTAGGGAACGACCTGGAGCACACCGAGTGGAGAGAAGTAGAGTTTCGAGCTCATACCGAGATGCTGGGGTTACCAGGGTGGACTTGCGTAAGCACGCGGTCCATGGCTGCCCGGCATGGAACTCACCCTGGGTTGGAGCCTGGAATCATGGCCCAACCCAAAGCCAAACATGGAAGGAAGAAGGTGGTGGAGGACACGCCCCGTGAGATGGATGGGGAGGCCGCAGAGGTGCCCCCGGAGTCCGCGGAGGTAGATGTCGTTCCTGTGGAGGACTTGCCGACCCTTGCTGACTGGCATGTGGAAGGAGGACCTACCCGGGAGGAGTTTTGTCAGGCACAAAGGACGTGCCCCACTCTTGAAGGCATGCGGCGGCAGGCCGAAGCCCAAGTGGCCAGTCAGGAACTGGGAGGTTATCATGTGTATTGGGAGGATGGTCTCCTATACAGTGAGCCCAGGGTGCCGGTACATGGATCTTCGAGGGCCATAGTGGTCCCCCAATGTTACCGGGCCTTCCTGCTGGAGTTAGCGCACGAGATACCCTTAGCCGGACATCTGGGCCAGGACAAAACCTTTGCACGGTTAGTCCCCCATTTTTATTGGCCCAGGATGAGGATTGCCTCGGACACCTTTTGTAAGACCTGCAAGTCTTGTCAGGCCAGTGGCAAGACTGGGACTAAGTTGAAGGTCCCGTTGGAACCGCTCCCCGTGGTCGGGACCCCTTTTGAGAGGGTCGGTATCGATATTGTTGGGCCATTGGACCCTCCGACCGCAGCGGGACACCGGTTCATCTTGGTTTTGGTGGACCACGCCACAAGGTACCCAGAGGCTATTCCTCTGAGGACCATCACTGCACCGGTGGTGGCGCGGGCACTGTTGGGGATTTTTACCCGAGTGGGATTCCCCAAGGTCGTGGTGTCGGACAGGGGCACGAATTTCATGTCGGCCTACATGCAGGCCATGTGGAAGGAGTGTGGAGTGACCTATCGGTTCTCCACCCCTTACCACCCCCAGACTAACGGACTTGTGGAGCGCTTCAACAAGACGTTGAAAGGAATGATCCGGAGCCTGCCAGAGGGCTTGAGGCGTAAGTGGGACGTCCTCCTCCCTTGCCTGCTGTTCTCCTACCGTGAGGTGCCGCAGAAGGGAGTCGGGTTCAGCCCTTTCGAGCTGCTCTATGGCCATCCCGTTAGGGGGCCCCTCAGCCTAGTGAAGGAGGGGTGGGAGAAGACTTCGCAGAAGCTTCCCCGGGATATTGTCAGCTACATGCTGGCATTCCGCAGCCAGATGGCCAAGCTGTGGAAGGCGGCCTCAGAGAATCTAGAGGCTAGCCAGGCCGTCATGAAGGAGTGGTACGACCGCAACGCTCGGACGGTAGAGTTGGACGCTGGACAGAAGGTGTGGGTCATGGAACCTGGGGAGCTTTGTGCCCTCCAGGACCGATGGACTGGTCCGTACGAAATTGTGGAGCGACGAGGCCAGACCACCTACGTAGTTGACCTGAAGACCCCCCGTCAGCCCCATCGGGTGCTCCACGTCAACCGCCTGAAGCCGCACCATGAGCGATCGGAGCTTGCTCTCCTCATGGTGACGGATGGGAGCGAGGAGGAAGAGAGTGAAGCTCTTCCTGACCTTCTTGCGGTCCAAGAGAAGGATGGTTCGGTAGAAGGTGTAGTCCTCTCCCCATCCTTGACCCCAGAGCAACAGAGGGACTGTCGCCATGTCCTGGGACAGTTCGCCTTGTTGTTCTCCCTCACGCCTGGAATCACTCATCTGTGTACCCATGATGTGGACACAGGGGACAGCCCCCCGGTAAAGAACAAGTCTTACCGGCTCTCTGACCGAGTGAAGGATAGCATCCAGCGTGAGGTGGCAAAGATGCTGGAGCTGGGGGTGATAGAACCTTCCAGCAGCCCGTGGGCTAGTCCAGTGGTGTTGGTGCCGAAAGCGGCCCCACCGGGTACGACGCCAGAACTTCGGTTCTGTGTGGACTACCGGGGGCTGAACTCTGTCACGAAGACAGATGCTCACCCCATCCCACGGGCAGACGAGCTGGTGGACCGGCTGGGAGCAGCCCGGTACCTCAGCACCATTGACCTGACGTCCGGATATTGGCAGATTGCCATGGCCGATGGAGCAAGGGAGAAAACAGCATTCTCCACCCCCGAGGGCCACTACCAGTTCCGAGTGATGCCCTTTGGGCTCAAAAATGCTCCGGCCACATTCCAGCGGTTAGTGAATCAGGTACTATCTGGCCTGGAGTCCTTCTCAGCGGCATACCTGGATGACATAGCTGTCTTCAGTAGCACCTGGGAGGACCATCTGCAACACCTCCAGGAGGTATTGCAGGCGCTGCAACGCGCTGGCTTAACCATTAAAGCCAGCAAGTGCCAGATTGGACAGGGATCTGTCGTGTACCTGGGACACCTGGTGGGCGGAGGTAAGGTGCAACCCCTCCAGGCCAAAATAGAGACCATCATGGCCTGGGAGCCCCCCAAGACCCAAACTGCGGTCCGAGCTTTCCTCGGCCTCACTGGGTATTACCGCCGGTTTGTCAAGGGATATGGCACCATCTTAGCCCCCTTGACAGAATTGACGTCCAAGAAACAACCTCGCAAGGTCATATGGACCACTGCTTGCCAGGAGGCATTTGAAACGCTGAAACAAGCGATGTGTACCGCTCCAGTACTCGCAACCCCAGATTTCAGTAAAGAGTTTATTGTACAGACGGACGCCTCAGAGCACGGCATAGGTGCGGTGCTCTCGCAGCTCAACACAGAAGGCCAAGATCAACCTGTGGCCTTCATCTCCAGAAGACTCCTCCCTCGGGAACAGCGATGGAGCACCATCGAGCGGGAAGCCTTCGCGGTGGTCTGGGCTCTGAAGAAGTTGAGGCCATACCTCTTTGGATCTCACTTCCTGATTCAGACGGACCACCGCCCCCTTCGCTGGCTCATGCAGATGAGAGGCGAAAACCCCAAGTTGCTGAGGTGGTCCATTTCCCTACAGGGGATGGACTTTCGGGTGGAACATCGGCCCGGAGTTGACCACGCCAATGCTGACGGTCTCTCCCGGTTTTTCCGCCTTAGCGATGAGAACTCCCTAGAGGTTGGGTAGCTCTCCCCTCTTTCGGCTGGGGGGGACGCGTGTTAGACCTGTCAGCCCTAGGGTGGTCTCCCCCTGTATTTTTCATCGTGCCTCATTTTTTCCACCCTCATTTTTGTGTTGGACTTAGGTCTCCGGGCGCCTTTTCATTGCCAATCAGTGTTAAGGTGCAGGTGCTCCCTTCCCCTAAGATGGCTGCCACAGGCCCCTGCTACTGCGGAGTGGCCTTTCTAGTAGCACCCTAGCTGCCAGGAGCTGGCTGGGACCCCACAACAATGTTGCGACACCAGCCCGCCTTTTTTGTCCTATACCTAGAGTGGGGAAGCTCCTGGAATGTGCTGGAACCTTCTAGAAGAAGGGTGGGGTTTGACTTTTGCCGCCTTAGGAGGTGGTCACCTGACCTAGGGCTACTTAACAGAGGGAGGGAACTTTTTCTAGTTAGTTGGGGTAAAGCAGACCTGGGGAACCCACGCAGGAGTTTTAGGCGGTAGGGCCTAGACAGGGACTTATGCCTCTGAAGGTGACAGGGTTTAGGCACTGCCCTTTAAGTGAGTGAGGGATCCTGTACTACCCACTGATCTGGCCCAGCGATAGGGAGACCCCGGAATGGCCTGCCAAGCCTGACTAGAAGGGAACTAGTCACCAACTCACCCCCCCCCCCCAAGGAACAGAACTTTTAAGGGCGCGAGAACCAACTGCGCCACCAAGACTGCAAAAACCTACTTCTGAAACTCTGCTGAAGCTGACCGCCGGAATTTAAGGCTGAAGCTGAGGGCGGAAACTAACTACTGAAACTTATTACTAAAGACTCCCTGCTGGACTGCTGGGGGATCAACCAGGTACTAGCGCTGTGACCCCTGCGCTCCCCGACCTTGCCTGGGATCCCCCTAGTCAGTCCTGTGCCAGGCGCTGGTCGCCGAAGTCGCCGCTTAATTTCAACCCCCCCCCTGCCTGGGGAATTCAAGGCGCACTCACCGCTACGGCCCAGGGCCGGGAAACTGCCCCCCTGTCATCACCGGGGCCCGCGGAGAAGCCCGGGGCCCCGCTGCTGCCATCGCCGAGGTATCGGGGTCATATTGCGGGGAAGGCCGCTGGGAAGAAGCGAAGGCCGCGTAGGCCTGAAGCCAGGCGCTCAGGTCACCTGACGGGGGCGGACTGCCAAACGCCGCCCCCGCCGTAGCGCCATTGGACGATCAGGCCGCGCCCCCCCGCAGACCGCACAGCCATTGGCGGCTGCGGGCGCGGGCCGCTACCGCCGTGAGGAGATCCCTGGAGGCATCAGCGAACACTGCGGAGCTCCCCGGCCACGTCTGGCCCGTCCGGGAGCCCCGCGCTTGGTTCCCCCCTCCCCGCGCCAATCAGTTCAGCGGGGGAAGCCCGCAGGAGAAAGGCCCTCGACCCGGATATCGCCGGGAGGCCAGAGAGCACCGCGAACTCCCCCGCTGGTGAGGCAGAAGGCATCCGACGCAGGTAATCTCTGGGGAGGCGGGCGGGAGGCCCCACGAGGCCCGGAGCACGCCCCTCCCCCGGGGAGATCCCCAGTGAAGTCACCACTGCCCCCTAACCTTGCCCGAGACTGTTAGACCCGGGACTGCCTTCCAGGGACTGCGCTGAGGAAGACTGCCCCCGGCAAAGTGCCAAAAAGTTACTGAGCCACACGAACTGCCTGATTCCAAGCACCAGTCCATAGTGAGGTGCAGCGCTACGTTCTGGGAGCCTGGGCCCTGGCGCTATCCCCCTGCTAAGTGCAGTGCATGTGCAGACCGCCTGATTCCTAGCGCTATTCACGGGATCTGTGCAGGGCTGGGCCAAATGACATGCTGGGAGCGCTGGTGAATTGCTAGTTGCGGCGCTTTACTCTTAGAGCCTGGTTCACTGTGCTAGTGAATTTCCATGTGTAGCGCTATGTGCAATGTTTATGCAACCTGATTTTTAAGCGCTATTAATTGTTGTGCGCAGCCCTATATCCCTAGAACCTGATGCTTTATGGTAGCCAGGTGTGGCCAAGTTAAAGTTTAATGAGTTGCCTTTGAATTGAAATGCCTCTGCATGTATAGTGATACTGCCAGTGAGAATCTAATGAATTGCATTTGAACTAGATAAACTTGATTGATTTTTAAGTGAACCTCCTGTGTGGTGTCAATTATTGTGAGCGCTTCCTGCTTCAGGGGATGTGTGTGCTGTATGGTTGCTTCACACATAAGCCTTCGGGTGCCCAACCGCTCCAGTCACGCTACGCCTTTAGGGCCCGGTGACCCCAGGTCCTACAGGCTCTCAGCGGCAACAGCTCCTCAGCTGCGGCAGCCCACAATAGCGATCACAATGACTTTGGTAACACAGGCAAATGCGGGCTCTCAGCGGCAACAGCTCCTCAGCTGTGGCGGCCAACAATAGCGATCACAATGACTTTGGTAACACAGGCAAATGCGGGCTCTCAGCAGCAACAGCTCCTCAGCTGCGGCGGCCCACAATAGCAATGCGATGACTTTCAGCCCGCGTTCCCCGCAGTAGAACCAGAGGCTCTGGCATTCTCAACAGAGGCCTCACCTGTGAGTAGAATCCCTCTCAAATAGGAATCCGGGCGGCTGATGGGTGAAGTCTAATGTCCCTGAGACTTCAGCAGGAGGCAAGCTCAAATCAGGCCCTTGGGTAGTTGCTTCAGCAAGATGGATAAAAGTTTCAAAGTCCTTTCCCTCTCGTTACACGGACAGAGGTTAGTCTTGACATCCAGAAGTAACACACCATGTAGGGGTTTTAGCACAAATCTTTATACCCCAAAAGTCTTTGTTCTCAAAAAGTCACAAATCACTGAACCCAGCCAGAACCAGTTTGGTGTCGTCCTGGAGCACTTTATTTATGAGGCTACATCCTGCCTTTCAGGGAGAGGGGGTCTGCCATCAGACACACTGTGGGAGGTGGAGCCATCATTCACCTTGCCAGGCTACCCCTGCTCAGATCAAAGGGTCACCCCTCCCCATACTCCAACTGCAGATCTCTCTATTTAATCCAGGTCGGTCTCAGCCTACCCTGACCCTCCAAAACTAGACAGCCAATGCACATAACAGCAGAGCACACGGGAAGGCTTAGGCAAGAAAATACCTACTTCCCAAAAGTGGTAGTTTTAAACACAGAATATAAAAATAATCGTCACTAAAAGATGCACTTTATTATTTGTAGCTCAGGCATACTAAATTCGACTTTCCTATCATGTCCCTTGGGTCAATTAGGATTATACCAATTCATACAGTCAATTTACAATAAGGAGCATTCGCGCTGTGGCACTAAATGGCAGTGGCACAGCGCCCAGAGCATCTAACACCAGCAAACACAGAGAAGACAAAAGCGAAAAAATGGAAAGGGAGAGCCACGCCAATGGTGCCAGGTCTAACAAGCGGTTTACTCAATTGTGTGTGTTTATGGGTCCAGGTGAGTATATGGTATTGAAGTATCTGTTGTTGGTACGCCGCTGGATCACTAGTAAAAGTAAAATCCGGATGGAACTAAAGCTTCAGTATTTAGAAGATTATAATAGACGTTCAAACCTTCCCCTAGTGGGATTCCCGGAAGGATGTGAAGGCACGGAGATGGCTAAATGGGCTGAAGAAAGCAAAGCCGGAGCTAGAAGGGGACCTTACGATCACCAGAGCCCATAGAGTCCCAGCACAGAGACAAACGAATGCTACATTTCCACAAACAATACTACTCAACTTTGCAGACTTTAGAGTTATGGAAAAAATATGAAGTACTGCTATAACGAAGAGATCCTTCGCCACTACAGAAACGCCTCAGTTTAAAATATTCTCTGATATGTCGGCAGCCTCAGCGCGGAGACGCAAAGATTTTGTTAAGTTGATTGACTTGTTTAAAGGGAGGGAAGCTCAGGCTTCGATAGTTCAACAATCAAAACTTAAAGTATTGGCTAAAGGGAAATTTTTACATTTTTTCAGATGCCCAGGAAGCTCAATCACTTTTATCAAAACTGAGGGATGGATTGGAGTGAGGCTCAGCTGAAGGGGGCAAAAAAGACAGTTGATTTAATAGCTCTGCAACTAGCTCGGCTGATAAAAGTGTGCTTGAATAACACTGTAGAGGAGGTGGGAGTGGGGAGAGTCAAAGGGCGCAAAAAGAATGCAACGAAATGGCATCCAACAAAAAGGAAGGGAAGAGGGAATGGTGGTTAATGCCATCCTTTAGGGAGGGGGCAGAAGGAAAGGTGGAGGGGGTGAAGCAATCACAAGAAAGAGAGTTCATTTACAAGTGCTTGAAAGTCCTGCGAGATGGAACATTTTAGGACGCATAGGCTCTATTTTGAGGTGACTTATACATTTGGGGGTAGGCACACAGAGAGGGCTCTGTCACTTTTAGAATGTATAGGCACTTTCGTTTTTTCATATGGGTTATATCCTAGCTGATATAGTAGGCAAACGGATGAAAGGCAATCAAATAAGACGCTTTGCCTGTGTACAGTGCCTGCTAGGAAAGCTCTGGGGGTACATGTCTATAGTCTATGTTTATGGTATTTGTTTAGAAAGTGTTAGTCACTTTATGCACTTTATCTGCACTTTAAAACTCAAGCTGATATGGTATTCAATTAGATGATTTTGTTTACAGTATTTTTTTACATAGGACAAGCAACTTTATGCACTTCAGATGCACTTTAGATGCACTTTAGAACCTCAGCCTCTAAGGTATCCAGTCGGAGGGATTTTGATCATATCGAGACGCGAGGTATGCGTGCAACAATCTTTCAAATAGATTGGAGGCCTATTTGGTTATAGCACCTGTTTCTATGAGTACAAGTCACTTTATATACTCTGATGCACAGCACAACCCTCTTACCAAGTTTATACGGTATCCGACTGGATGGAATGTATTCCAAAAGGACGAGGCTATCACTTATTTTAGGTACACTTCTGGCTAAAAGAAGCTCTAATTCATTTTAAGTCACTTGGCACCTACCTGGAAAGACTTTAGATATACTAGGAAGCCATGTTTGCACATAACACTTTTTGAGACGGCGGGGAGTATATGTTTACAGCATTTGGTTTTTAGAACAGCGCAAGACAATTTTTAGCCTAGTTACTAGAAGGTAATAAGTAGAAAAGACCTCACATTACTCTCTTTTAATGCTAACGGACTGAATAATAAATGCAAAGACAGGGCAATGGGAAGCTAGCTCAGAAGCCAAAATATGGACGTTATACTCCTACAAGAAACCCACTTTAGGAATTCATTGGAAGCGAGTAAGATTCTCCAGAAATGGACCGGCTTCCATTGTTCGTCAAACGCATGTTGTGCGCAGACGGGGGTAGGAATATGCGTAGGTAAACATGTACAATTCCAAGCAAAAGCCTGCAGACAGACCCAGGGGGGAGATGGGTTTTTGTGCATGGAAGGCTGAATCAGTTAAATCTTACCTTAGCCACAATCTATGCAGCCCTCTTCCCCTACTCCAGCGTAAACAGGCCCTAACCAGCATCCCTGGCCCTATCTATCTATGGTGGCGATTTCAACTTTCTTCAGGATCCACCAGTTGACTCTGCCAAGAGCGCCCGAAAACTAAATAAGCCTCAGGTGACCATCACTGTGGCCAGTTGCAAAAGAGATTTAGACCTGGTTGACCCGTGGTGCCGCTGAAATCCAGGGAAACATGCCTTTTCATGCTCCTTGGCAAAATATAACATGGCCTCCAGAATAGGCTTCTTCCTGGTTTTGCATGGTCTCATAATGAACACGCATGATTACATCCTTAATGCTTTCTCAGACCATGCATTAGTTAAAATGGTAAGAGCAGGGGCCGGAAAAAATGCCTAGGAGGCGGTATTTCAATAAAATCATTTAGAAAGGAAGAACTGGTGCACAGAGGTAGCAAATCAAATTAGTAGCTTTTTTATTAACAATACTGATGCTGCCTTGATAAGCACATTGTGGGACGCCTTTAAGGCTACACTATGAGGGATTATGACATCTAAAGAAGTCCCCCAAAAAAGGGCCATTAAGGAAAGACAACGGATCGAGTTAAGGCTTGCACAAGCAAATAGAGAGTATAATAAAGATAGAAACCCAGCAGCAAAACAAGAGTGAACAGTGAGCATAGAGGATCAATAATGGTAGAATTCACTATTGAAGAAATAGAAACAGCGATAGGTTCAATGGCTAACTGTAAAGCAACTGGGGAGGATGGTTTGCCGGTAGAACTATACAAACGGTTCGCCCCAATTTTGAGTGTACAACCCCTTAAACTAGCTAACTACATACTAAAAGGGGGCATAGCTCCGGCCTCCTTCCATACAGCAGTGGTAATTAGAATTCTGAAGAAGGATAAAAATAAGGAAAATATCAGCACCTATAGACCAAAAAGTCTTCTTAAGTTGACTATAAGATTTGAACAAAGGTTCTCACCAATAGGCTCAATAGAATTGTGGGATCATTGATCCACATGTATCAATGTGGCTTTGTAGCCGGTAGACAACTCTCAGCTAATAAGACATTTTTAATAGAAGCATTGGATTATTTTAATAAAAATAATATAGAGGCACAGGTGTGGTTTTTAGATGCTGAGAAAGCTTTTGATCTGGTGTCCTGGGACTGTCTTTCTTTAATTCTTGATAGATTTGGCTTTCCAGAAAGTTTTATACAAATAGTAAGAAGTTTATATAAGGGCTCACAGGCACAAATAACAATGAATTCTAGAAATGTGGGTACCTAAAGAATAAGTAGGGGTACAAGGCAAGGGTACCCCTTATCCCCAATTGTATTTGCCCTATTTATAGAACCCCTGGCAATAGCCATTAGGCATAAAGCACTACATACTGCACCCCTACAGGGCATGAACTATATAAAACTATATACTGATGGCATTGTTTTATTTCTAAAATCCAGGGATAGTACCCAGAAGGAAAATTAGGGATTTTTTGAGAATTTCAGGCGATAGGTGGCTATAAAATAAATAGGGCCAAGACAGAGATTTTGCTATGTAATTGCTTGGTTGATACACTAGTACCAAGTTTTCGGTTAATATATAATTCCCGGCCCAAGAGGTACCTGGGGATACATGTGTCGGAAAGAGTGGAGGAGCTATATAGCCTAAACTACGTTCCCCTGGTGCAAAAGGTTAAACGTTTACTAGTAAAATGGAATCAACTTCCAATATCAATAATAGGCCGGGTGGCGCTTCTACGAATGACATCCTACCATTATTTAATTTTCTATTTGCAGCAGCCCCATGTGCACTACAAACATCTTTTTTTAGAGAGCTAGATCGCTCGTTCACATCCTTCTTATGGGCCAACAAGGTACCAAGACTAGCGCTAGCTACTTTAAACTACCTGACCGAGGAGGGAGGGCTGTCTCTCCCAAACATAAGGGAGTATTACCACACACATTTTGCACACAATAATCACAGATTTTATACCCAGCTCAACTCTCCAGATATGGCTATTTTTTTTTTTAATAGATAGAATATTAGATTAATATAAAATCACAGATCCAATGAGGATAGCCAAAAACCCAAAGAAAGTTTGGTATAAGGTTCTCCAATGGATTTTAAAACAAAAAACCCAATTGGTAAAATTTTATGGTATCCCTCAGATAAATGGCTCTACAAGACTGGCCGACCTATACATTAGGGAGGACAGGCTGTTGCAAACTGGTGTATTAAAGAAACGAGAGGAAAATGGGTACTGACAAGTGGGAGACTTTCTTAACTCAGATTACTGAAAAAAGTGGCCAGAGATAGAAATTGGGCTGCTTCATTCTAGGGATATGCTCAAGTGGTCATTTATCCAAATCAAGCATTTTTTTGAAAGTATTGATCTTAGAGCGCTAAGAATAAGACTAGAATTAAGTGAAGCATTACAAGAAACAACGGAGAAGCGGTCAGTAAGCACTTGGGTGAAAATCTTTCATGAAAATAAATCCTCTGTTGTTTATGAAAAAGCTTGAGATAAATGGCAGAAAAAAAGAAGGCCTTCGGATCTCTAGAGCAGTCTGGGATAGAATGAACAAACTGAATGTCACAAAAAATAGAGGCGCTAATTTTAGGGGAATGCAATTCCACACAAAATGGTTAATATACAGGACCCCAATCGGTTCTCCATAATATATACCCTCAGATTGAGGATAGGTGTTTTTGCTTTTCTAGGAAGGGAGGAGGTACTTGGTCTCAAATTGTCTGGGATTGCCCAAAGATCAAGCACCTACGGGAAAAAATTGAGGAGTATCTCAATACGACCATAGGACAAGTTTTAACTATCGAATACTATATTGCTGTCCTGGGATGCTCTCCAAATATAACGATGGATAAAATGCAAGAGGAATGTTTATTTATATCAGCCCTATTGGCAAGATCCTTAATTCTGCAAAATTGGCGTAGTGATACTATACTCACCTTTCAAGCCTGGAGAACTAAACTCCATAAAATCAAAGAGTTAGAGAGACGCTGTGCTTTAAGATTAGGGTCTCTTACAAATTTGAGAAACGCTGGGATTCCATAGGAAATTAATCTGTGATTTGGTAAAAAGAAATGTTAAAAGGAAATTGTGCAAATTGTGACTATCTTTTGTTATTTCATGTTCTACGTCTTTTTAATCAATGTTTTTTGATACTGATGCGATCTAAGAATGGACTGTGTATGTGGTAATGATGTCAACCAAAATTGAAATTGAGCACCGTAAGCACTTTATTTTCTATGTGTATGTTAAATTATGAATTGAACTCTCAATAAAAAAATTAATAAATAAAAAAAATTTGCCTTTCTGCAGTGTCCAGTATCCATTGGCTCTTATTGGCGCTCATTGGGTGAGATGTGTGTTGCTCCCATACAATGGAAAAATGGTTTCAGTGTGGAGGGGTGCTTTTCAAGGCAGGCACAGGAGGCAGTCCAGGATCTATCTCCAAGGTGGCCATGGACTGTCCGCAGGCATCTTCAGCGCAGCTTCCCTGTTTGCTGGGCTGTGCCTGGGCTAAAACAGAAAGGGTGGGTTTCTGGGTCAGTGGGCAGCTAAGGGTTCAGGAAACAAAGAACACACTACTGTACCCATCACAGAGGACAAGATCAACCCGAAAGTGAAACCACCATCTTCCTTGTTGTACACAGGAACAGCCGGACCCAAGGTTCACAACACAGTCGGCCTTCAGCAACCAGGAGGGGGGCAGGGCCCCATAACCCTTCCTCCTCTCCTGTGGTCACTTCCCTTCTGGCTTCTCCCCCTCTTACCCTCTAGCCACTGTCTGTGCTGTGGGACCTTCCATGGGATTAGCCAATGAAAGGGGGAATGATCAGGTGACCTCCTGCCCCCAAAAACTCATCTCATTCCTGCCTACGTTCCTCCTGCCTGAAATGTTTAAATGCACCAATACCCACCCCTAGGATGGCGTGTTTGGTACAAATATCTCTCTGGGTCACAGTGATGTAGCTACTGTTGTGTTTTGTTTAGAAGTGTGTCATGTTATATGTGTTCTCTCTGTGTGTGCCTCAGCTTGTGTGCGTTTCTGTGTGCGTGTGTATTTGTGTCTGTGTGTGTGAGTACGTGTATGTGTGTGCATAAGAATATATGACTGTGCGTGTACATTCAGGCACGCAATGCCCACGCCCCATAAGCCCCCGGCCCGGGTTGATGCAGCTCTAGCTGCTGTGGCATGGGCTGGGCAGTGTCTGGAGCCTTATCTCTGGCACGCCCGAGTTTTTCACAGGTTTTTTTAGAAGTTTTATATAACGCTGACCTGACCGGAGGATATCGGACCGCTTTACATCGGTTATAGAGCAGAACAAAACATAATGCAATAAAGCTGGAAGTCACAAGTAAAAATATTAATAAATCTCAATGACGAAGAGTTCTAGTTCGGGGTCTTGCTGACCCTGCGTCGGAGAGGAGTGAGGTGTCTACTTCAGCACTCCGACTACTCCTATTGGTTCGCTAGGGATCGATCGAGGAACAGGTTTTTGAGCTGACTTTTGAATTTAGCAAAGGAAGGAATAGTTCTTATGTGAGGGGGAATAGAGTTCCAGATTTTGGGTGCATTTCCGGCGAAGGACCTGGCCGTGGTTTTCTGTTTGCGTGATTTCAGCGGGATGAGTAGTAGGGGGTTAGATCTTCTGAGGTTCCTGGTCTGACCTGCTTTTTTGAGTTTGGCAGCCAGATATTCAGGTTTGCCGGTGTGCAGGGCTTTGTGTGTGAGGCAGGCTGTTCTGAAGCTAACCCGCATTTCTACCGGGAGCCACTTGAGGTCTCTGAGTGCAGGTGAGATGTGATCAAGTTTCTTGATTCCGGTGACCATTCTGGCAGTCGTGTTGAGAGTTGTTTTCAGAGGAGCAAGATGTGATTTAGCTATTCTCGAGAGAACTGCATTTCCATAGTCTAATCTTGACAGCACCAAAGATTGGGTGGCTTGTTTGAGATCTTTGGACAGGATGAAAGGTTTTATTTTGTTCAGTATCGTCAGGTTGAGGAAGGCGTTCTTAGCCGAGTTCTTAATGTGTTTTGGTCATGTCCAGTTTCGGATCTAGCGTGATGCCTAGTGATTTAACAGAGTTGGCCAGGGTGAGGTTCCCATTGAGTGCATCGATAGCTTTTAACCAATCGACCATTTGAGGGTTCTCTTCTTTGTTCGATATGAGGAGAAATCTGGTTTTGTCAGGATTCAGTTTTAAGTGGTTACTTGACAGCCATAGTTGCACTTCCCTCAGTATGCCGTTGAGTCTTTGAATGTCTTTAACAGAGGAGATTTCCAAGTGGATCTGAGTATCATCATCATATAGGAAGAAGGGAATGTTAGCTCTTTTGAGTAGGGTGGTGAGGGGTTCCATGTAAATGTTGAAGAGTTGAGGGGAGAGCACTGACCCTTGAGGAACTCCCCTACTGACTGGGTAAAGGTCAAACTCAAAGTTTTTGACTTTGGTTCTCTGGGAGCAATTGTGTAGGAATGAGGAGAACCATTTGAGGACTTCTTCATCAAGTCCGGCTCTTTCTTGGAAAGCCTTGATGAGACGTTTGTGATCTACCGTGTCGAATGCTGCCAATAGGTCTAGGAGAATGAGGAGACAGCATTGGGCTGAGTCAAGTGATTTGTGGATATCATCGATGATGTTGAGGATCGCGGTGTCTGTGCTGCAGCCTTTCCTAAATCCAGACTGATGGGAGTCAAGGAGGTTGATACTGTCCAAGTGTTGAGTTAATTGTTGGAGTACACATCTTTCTAGGATTTTGGATAGAAGAGGAAGGTTAGAGACGAGTCTGAAGTTATTCAAATCATTTATATCCAGGCCAGGTTTTTTTGGCAGTGGGGTGACTTGTCCCACTTTGAGGCAGTCTGGAACGATTCCGCTTTTTAGGGAGCTGTTTATAATCTTGCACCAGAGTGGGGCTAAGGAGAGTTTCAGCTTTTTGGTCAGTTGCACGGTAGAGGGTCTAGGACGTGAGAGGAAGGCTTGGGGGTGGAGATCAGTTTGACTATCTCATCTTCTAGAATGGGATGGAAGAGTGACCAGTGTTTAGTGTGGGGTAAGGGAGCGCTACCAAGCTCCCCAGATGGGCTGCTATTGGAAAGGGGGGCGCTATTGATGTCCAGTGAGTGCTCGATCTTGGAGATCTTGTCAATGAAGAAGTTGGCGAAGTTGTGGCAAAGTTCTTTGGATGCCTGCACTAAGGACGTAGCTGGTTTGGAGGTTTGTTGTCTGATGATGTTAAAGAGCTCCTTGGGTCGGTTTTTTGCGCTATCCAGTGTGGAGCAGAAAAACGTGGATTTTTTGTTCTTGATGTGACTGTTGTACTTCTTCCGGACTGTTCTGAGTTGATCGCGGTGGATAGTGGTAGGATTGTTCCTCCAGGGTCTTTCAGTGGCTCTTAATTGTCTCCTTTCCTCGTTGATGTCTGAGTCGAACCATGATCTGGACAGAATAGCTCAGCTTTTTTTTTTATTTCAGGGGTGCTAGTTGATCAAGCAAGGCCACCATATTCGAGTTATAGAGCGAGGTGAGATCGGTTGTGGAGAGGTGGTCATTGCCACTGGGGATGAGCAAACTTAGCCTTTCTTCCATGACGCCAAGGGGAATCTGGGTGAGATTTCTAGACCATTTGGGTGGGACTTGTATGGGTGGCAGGGATAGCACTCTTTGGCTGATGTGAAATAAGATCATGTGGTGATCTGACCAGTCCACTGGTAGAATGTAGGCGATCGTAATTGCGTCTCGATGAGCGATGATGGCATCTAAGGTTGCTCCTTTATTGTGAGTTTCCTCTGAACAGTGTTGAGATAGATTATTGTCACAGAGAAGATTGTTTAGAGTTTGAATTAGCGTGTTGTTCACTTTGTTCCAGTGTAGGTTAAGGTCACCAAGGATTAGGTCGTTAGCGTCTCCGAGTGCACAATGGGCAATCAGGTCGGAGAAGTGTTCCCGAATGTGGGGGTGTTGCCTAGTGGGTGATAGAGAAGGTGAAAGAGTAATGTACTATTATCCTTAGTCTTAATGTTGACAGAAAATTCAAAGGAGCTATACTTGCAAGTGTCCATCTCAACGATGTCTATGTCGTCCTTGTGGATGATAGCTACACCTCCACCTCGTTGATCTTTTCTATCTTTGTTGATGATAGTAAAACCTGGGGGCACAAGCATATCCAAGCATGGTGGGGAGATGTCATTTAGCCACGTCTCCGTGATGAACGCAATGTCTACGTCCTGAGAGAGGATGGCTTCTGCTAATTCCGTTGCATGCTTAGAGGCTTATCTGCAGTTAATGAGCATGCAGTTAGTGGAGAGCCCTTTTTTGCTGAGATTCTTTCAAGATGGGGTCCTAGGTGTGGTGGAGAGGGAGGGCGGGGGTCTTGTGGTTTTAGTGGGGGGGGGTAATCTCTTCTGAAGCCCGTGATCACTTGAATTTTGGATTTAGGGGAGGCTGTGGGAAGAGAGTCATATGTGGAGGCTAGCTCCGCTGCTTCTTCTGCGGACATTGCTGCTTTGGTTCTTGTAGGTCTTTGTGCTGGATCTCAGCATCCTTTCTTAGGAGACTCTGTACCCGGGACGCGTGGGCTTTGGTTCTTATGTGATTCTGTGACAGGGTCTCTGCGTCAATTGTAGTGGGTCTCTGTAGCCGGGTCGCGTGGGAGTTTGAGGACCCGATAGGGTGTTTAGAAGGTTGAAGCTGGTCAGTGTGGAAACCCTGGGCCGGGATTGCCGGGGCTTTCGGGCTTTGTCAAGGTTAGTTAGGATTTCATTAAGGCCCAGGAATACTATTTCTAACTGACTTTCTAATAGGGCCAGACAGTGCACCATGTTTTCCAGGGCTGGGGAAATGAAGTCTTGGCTAGGGCTGTCTCGTGGGGTGGAGGGCAAGACCATGTTGGGAAGTCTATTGCTATTTGTGTCGGCCATGCTGCCTCTGTTTGCGCACCTCGGTACGGGGTGCTTAGGGTGATGTCGTGAGTTCCTCCTCATGGTTTCTGCGGGAGTGGGAGATAGGTAAGTGGACAGTGTCCGCAGGGCAGGGTAATGATGTTGAAGATGGTGAGTCTGGGGGGGCTGAAGGGTCTGACGTTTAAACTTTAAAGACCATTTGCATATTTACATACCTTTGTAAAGTGGTTACAGAGGCTTAGGTTCTTTCTTCTTCCAGTACCCCCGGGCCCCCACTCTGCCTATTCCTTACATTTGTTTTTAACTTTTACTGAGGTAGTGTGAGAATGCAGTTCATGAAAAGGAATATAAAGTAGGGTTCCCAAAAGAAACAAGCATTTGCATTACAATAGGTCTCGCATTTACTCGAGTTTGAGCTATTGACATTGAAAATGACAATGCCTTTTATTTTTGTTTTCGTTTTTTAGGACATAAATAAAAGCCATTGCCATTTACAATGCCAATAGCTTAAAATTGCGTAAATGCGAGACCTCTTGCATTGCAAATGCTTGGTTTCTATGCTTTCAAGGGTGAGGCAGAGCAAACCATTGGGGTGTGTCTATCAACTTCTATTTTTTATAACGCCTCATGGGAACAGACCAGCCCGAACTGCCAAGCCAGGTCCTCCCTGGACCGGAAACAAGCATCCTAGGACCGGTTTCAGGGTTTCAACCCTCTTCAGCCAGGATAGCTTGATTCCAGTGGCACAGTGAGCCTAGGACCCACGTCTGGGCATACCTGGCACACTTAGGGCGAGAAAGCAAAAGACACACAATTAATGGACGGAATGCAGAACAAATCAAAACATTCACCCCCAGTCAAGAGATCTGGGTTGAATCCATCATTCTTTTGCTCACCATGCCACCCCAGTTTAGAAAACAACAACACTGCAGGAGTGAAGAGGAGACAGAGGCTGCCCTAGGGTAAAGGGACAGAGCTACTGCAGGAGTGAAAGGACAGAGCGCTGGAGGGACTCAGATAGTGCATGAGGGAAGGGAGAGAGCTTTTTGCTAGAGTGAAGAAAGGGCAGAGGTATTCCAGGAAGGAGAGACAGTGCTAGTGCTGGAGTGAAAGGGACAGAGTACGTTCGAGAGTGATAAAGGAGCGAAGCTAATACAGTATTGAAGACGGGGCAGAGCTAATGGCGGAGCGAAGGGGAGACAGAGATAGTGAGCGAGGGAAAGGACAAAGCTGGTGCGAGTGCAGGTGTGAAGAGACAGAGCTGGTGCGAGTGCAGGTGTGAAGAGACAGAGCTGGTGCGAGTGCAGGTGTGAAGAGATAGAGCTGGTGCGAGTGCAGGTGTGAAGAGACAGAGCTGGTGCGAGTGCAGGTGTGAAGAGACAGAGCTGGTGCGAGTGCAGGTGTGAAGAGACAGAGCTGGTGCGAGTGCAGGTGTGAAGAGACAGAGCTGGTGCGAGTGCAGGTGGAAGAGACAGAGCTGGTGCGAGTGCAGGTGTGAAGAGACAGAGCTGGTGCGAGTGCAGGTGTGAAGAGACAGAGCTGGTGCGAGTGCAGGTGTGAAGAGACAGAGCTGGTGCGAGTGCAGGTGTGAAGAGACAGAGCTGGTGCGAGTGCAGGTGTGAAGAGACAGAGCTGGTGCGAGTGCAGGTGTGAGGAGACAGAGCTGGTGCGAGTGCAGGTGTGAAGAGACAGAGCTGGTGCGAGTGCAGGTGTGAAGAGATAGAGCTGGTGCGAGTGCAGGTGTGAAGAGACAGAGCTGGTGCGAGTGCAGGTGTGAAGAAACAGAGCTGGTGCGAGTGCAGGTGTGAAGAGACAGAGCTGGTGCGAGTGCAGGTGTGAAGAGACAGAGCTGGTGCGAGTGCAGGTGGAAGAGACAGAGCTGGTGCGAGTGCAGGTGTGAAGAGACAGAGCTGGTGCGAGTGCAGGTGTGAAGAGACAGAGCTGGTGCGAGTGCAGGTGTGAAGAGACAGAGCTGGTGCGAGTGCAGGTGTGAAGAGACAGAGCTGGTGCGAGTGCAGGTGTGAAGAGACAGAGCTGGTGCGAGTGCAGGTGTGAAGAGACAGAGCTGGTGCGAGTGCAGGTGGGAAGAGACAGAGCTGGTGCGAGTGCAGGTGTGAAGAGACAGAGCTGGTGCGAGTGCAGGTGGAAGAGACAGAGCTGGTGCGAGTGCAGGTGTGAAGAGACAGAGCTGGTGCGAGTGCAGGTGTGAAGAGACAGAGCTGGTGCGAGTGCAGGTGTGAAGAGACAGAGCTGGTGCGAGTGCAGGTGGAAGAGACAGAGCTGGTGCGAGTGCAGGTGTGAAGAGACAGAGCTGGTGCTAGTGCAGGTGTGAAGAGACAGAGCTGGTGCGAGTGCAGGTGTGAAGAGACAGAGCTGGTGCGAGTGCAGGTGTGAAGAGACAGAGCTGGTGCGAGTGCAGGTGTGAAGAGACAGAGCTGGTGCGAGTGCAGGTGTGAAGAGACAGAGCTGGTGCGAGTGCAGGTGTGAAGAGACAGAGCTGGTGCGAGTGCAGGTGTGAAGAGACAGAGCTGGTGCGAGTGCAGGTGTGAAGAGACAGAGCTGGTGCGAGTGCAGGTGTGAAGAGACAGAGCTGGTGCGAGTGCAGGTGTGAAGAGACAGAGCTGGTGCGAGTGCAGGTGTGAAGAGACAGAGCTGGTGCGAGTGCAGGTGTGAAGAGACAGAGCTGGTGCGAGTGCAGGTGTGAAGAGACAGAGCTGGTGCGAGTGCAGGTGTGAAGAGACAGAGCTGGTGCGAGTGCAGGTGTGAAGAGACAGAGCTGGTGCGAGTGCAGGTGTGAAGAGACAGAGCTGGTGCGAGTGCAGGTGTGAAGAGACAGAGCTGGTGCGAGTGCAGGTGTGAAGAGACAGAGCTGGTGCGAGTGCAGGTGTGAAGAGACAGAGCTGGTGCGAGTGCAGGTGTGAAGAGACAGAGCTGGTGCGAGTGCAGGTGTGAAGAGACAGAGCTGGTGCGAGTGCAGGTGTGAAGAGACAGAGCTGGTGCGAGTGCAGGTGTGAAGAGACAGAGCTGGTGCGAGTGCAGGTGTGAAGAGACAGAGCTGGTGCGAGTGCAGGTGTGAAGAGACAGAGCTGGTGCGAGTGCAGGTGTGAAGAGACAGAGCTGGTGCGAGTGCAGGTGTGAAGAGACAGAGCTGGTGCGAGTACAGGTGTGAAGAGACAGAGCTGGTGCGAGTGCAGGTGTGAAGAGACAGAGCTGGTGCGAGTGCAGGTGTGAAGAGACAGAGCTGGTGCGAGTGCAGGTGGAAGAGACAGAGCTGGTGCGAGTGCAGGTGTGAAGAGACAGAGCTGGTGCGAGTGCAGGTGTGAAGAGACAGAGCTGGTGCGAGTGCAGGTGTGAAGAGACAGAGCTGGTGCGAGTGCAGGTGTGAAGAGACAGAGCTGGTGCGAGTGCAGGTGTGAAGAGACAGAGCTGGTGCGAGTGCAGGTGTGAAGAGACAGAGCTGGTGCGAGTGCAGGTGTGAAGAGACAGAGCTGGTGCGAGTGCAGGTGTGAAGAGACAGAGCTGGTGCGAGTGCAGGTGGAAGAGACAGAGCTGGTGCGAGTGCAGGTGTGAAGAGACAGAGCTGGTGCGAGTGCAGGTGTGAAGAGACAGAGCTGGTGCGAGTGCAGGTGTGAAGAGACAGAGCTGGTGCGAGTGCAGGTGTGAAGAGACAGAGCTGGTGCGAGTGCAGGTGTGAAGAGACAGAGCTGGTGCGAGTGCAGGTGTGAAGAGACAGAGCTGGTGCGAGTGCAGGTGTGAAGAGACAGAGCTGGTGCGAGTGCAGGTGTGAAGAGACAGAGCTGGTGCGAGTGCAGGTGGAAGAGACAGAGCTGGTGCGAGTGCAGGTGGAAGAGACAGAGCTGGTGCGAGTGCAGGTGTGAAGAGACAGAGCTGGTGCGAGTGCAGGTGTGAAGAGACAGAGCTGGTGCGAGTGCAGGTGTGAAGAGACAGAGCTGGTGCGAGTGCAGGTGTGAAGAGATAGAGCTGGTGCGAGTGCAGGTGTGAAGAGACAGAGCTGGTGCGAGTGCAGGTGTGAAGAGACAGAGCTGGTGCGAGTGCAGGTGTGAAGAGACAGAGCTGGTGCGAGTGCAGGTGTGAAGAGACAGAGCTGGTGCGAGTGCAGGTGTGAAGAGACAGAGCTGGTGCGAGTGCAGGTGGAAGAGACAGAGCTGGTGCGAGTGCAGGTGTGAAGAGACAGAGCTGGTGCGAGTGCAGGTGTGAAGAGACAGAGCTGGTGCGAGTGCAGGTGTGAAGAGACAGAGCTGGTGCGAGTGCAGGTGTGAAGAGACAGAGCTGGTGCGAGTGCAGGTGTGAAGAGACAGAGCTGGTGCGAGTGCAGGTGTGAAGAGACAGAGCTGGTGCGAGTGCAGGTGGAAGAGACAGAGCTGGTGCGAGTGCAGGTGTGAAGAGACAGAGCTGGTGCGAGTGCAGGTGTGAAGAGACAGAGCTGGTGCGAGTGCAGGTGTGAAGAGACAGAGCTGGTGCGAGTGCAGGTGTGAAGAGACAGAGCTGGTGCGAGTGCAGGTGTGAAGAGACAGAGCTGGTGCGAGTGCAGGTGTGAAGAGACAGAGCTGGTGCGAGTGCAGGTGTGAAGAGACAGAGCTGGTGCGAGTGCAGGTGGAAGAGACAGAGCTGGTGCGAGTGCAGGTGTGAAGAGACAGAGCTGGTGCGAGTGCAGGTGTGAAGAGACAGAGCTAGGGTAGGAGTGAATGGGCAGAGCTAGTGCAGGTGTGAAAAAAGGGACAGAGCTGGTGCAGGTGTGAAGGGGCAGAGCTGGTGCACGTGTGAAGGGACAGAGCTGGTGCTGGAGTGAAAAAGGGACAGAGTTAGTGTTGGATTGAAAAATGGACAGAGCTGGTGCAGGGGGAAGGGACAGAGCTAGTGCGGGAGTGATAACGAACAGAGCTAGTGCAATTGTGAAGGGACAGATAAAGTGCTGGAATGAAAAAGGGACACAGCTGGTGTTGGCGAGAAGGGACAGAGTTAGTACTTGAGAGAGGAAAGGATGCGGCTATTGCCGGGGTGAAGGAACAGTGTTTTTGTGCTGGACCAAAGAACGGACAGAAATAGTGATGGAGTGAAAAAAGGACAGAGGTAGAGCTGGCTTGAAGGGACAGAGCTTGCGTGAGCTCTGGGGAAAGGGATAGATGTAGAAAGATTGATTTATTTATTTAATGCATTTTTATATAGCGTGGACTATACTCAAAAAAGTCAGAGCGCTTCACAATAGAACCAAGTACGATACATGAGAAAATTTACCAGCTTACACGTTACAGATACAAATGGGAAAGTTGAAAAAGTAAAATAAAAAGAATAGGTGGCAATCACACAAAGTTGCGAGAGTTTGAGCTATTGGCATTGTAAATGACAATGCCTTTTATTTATGTGTTTTGAAAACCTGCAAGCGGTGCGTAAACACACGCTTACACGAAGCAAGGCTGGCAGTAACTGCGCCTCTTTTACTGCCAGCTATTAGTGTTTATGGACCACTTACAGGTTTTCAAAACACATAAATGAAAGGCATTGTCATTTACAATGACAATAGCTCAAACTCTCACAAAGGCAAGACCTATTGCATTGCAAATGCTTGTTGTTTTTAGCTACTGTTCTTTGAAATGTTCTGTTTCATCTTCCGTACTTCCCAGGGCATTTCATCCATGTAGAGGGCGAAGGCTTTGTCTAGGCAGTAGGACTAGATGTACAAGAGACCCTACGGTGTGTAATCTGATTTTATGAACGTGAACTGGAATAAATGAGTATCGACTAGTTAACGACTTAACCCATCGTTATGAATGAAAACAGATATATTGAACACTTTAGAAATAATCGGGGCACAAAAATGTATAGAGGTGAAGGCTGACAACCCTTACACGAACAGCTTCCTTAAGGCAGCTAGATACACGTATCAGAGCGTGGGTGTTTATGAGGGAGAGATGAAGAGGCAGTTTTGTGAGGGGATGGGGCAGTTCTGGATGAAAGCGTTCTTTCACTCTTCCATGTTATTAGGAGAGTGAGTATTGTGCAGAGCAGAGTGCAGCTGGAGGGTTATGAAGGGGACACGAGCAGTGCGTAATGAGAATAAAAACAAGACAGCTGGATTCACTGACATGCATTGTAATGCACTGTAGCCAGCCTGGGATGTTTGCCTGTGTACCACTGCACGCGCACACACACAGAGCATCACCAACCACCATGGCTGTGGGTGTGAGCCCACTCCTCCTCATGCCACAGCCTCATTATGCACTGCACATACCTGTCTGTGTGTGATTTCTTATTGCATACCAATGTCCTGCAACACAACTTTTCACCATTAAAATTTACTCATTGCTCACCGTGTAATCCGAACTAGAAACTGCTGCAATCGGCGCCGCTTCACGTGCGCAAAAATGGCTGTGGTCTCGGCGTAAATCTGCAAAAAACTGGATGCCGTCCTGGCTGCATAAAGGGAGGTGTCCTGGCAGACGCATTTATGTAAGGTAGCGCGCAAATGTTAATGCACACTAACTTAAACAGGAATGTAACGAGACTGTAGTTAGGCGGTGCTGCTTCCGGAATAACCGTAAGTTACGTGTCGGCAGAAGAGCTAATAATAAGCTCGCTAACAAAAAAATTAAAAAAGTTTACTAATGGCAAGCAACGAGAAATTACTAAGTAATAGGTGGAGTTTACCCACGCATATAGATCATTAGATGTCTCGGAGAGACAGCGCATGCGCGCTGCCTAGGCGAGAGCTAAAAAAACAGCCATTTGTTGTTTAACCCCTTCTCTGCTAGGCTTTTCCCCCCCCTCTGCTAAGCTTTTTTTTGGCTATTTGGGGTAGTGTGCGCTTAGTCCCCTGTAACCTTTTTACCACATAAGGTATCCATCCCAAATTTGCGTCCTTTTCTTCTAACATCATGGGGATTGTAAAGGTACCCAGGGTTTGTGGATTCCCCTGAAGGGGTCCCAGAATTTTTTTTTTTTAAATGGGAAAAACGGGCTGCAAATGAAAGCGTCTGGGTTTTTCTCTGCAAATGGTATCAAAAAACGGTTTGTGGGGCTGAAATCACCACTTGCCCAGCTTTTAGGGAATGACAGACTTTTGTCAGAAAACCAACATTTTTTACACAGTTTTGGCATTTTTCTGGGACATAGCCATTTTTTGCTATTTTTAGTGCTTTCAACCTCCTTCCAGTTAATGGTAGAAATGGGTGTGAAAGCAATAATGGATCCTGGAAAACTATACATTTTAGAAAAGTAGATACAATTCTGAATTCAGAAAGGGGTCATTTGTGTAGATCAATCAAGGTTTCTTTATAGAAACTAACAGTTAAATATTGGAATAATTGAAAATTAGTTGAAAAAAAACAGCCTTTTGTGTCAACGTTTTCACCTGTAACTTCTAATTATGACAGCTCTTTGAAAGCAATATACCGTTACATCCGCTGGACCTTCCTGGTTGTGGGGATATATAGGACTTGTAGGTTCACCAAGAACCCGACGAATCCAGAGTCAAAAACTGAGCAGCAATTTGCAATGGTTTTTTATTATGTTCTGGGTATATAGCAATTATTGTGGGAAAATGTATACATGGAAAAATCGGTATGAAAGACACCTATGTATTTCTGAAATGGGAACAAATTATAGAGTTTAACAACAGTACATATTTGCACATTTTCGAAATTATGAATACTCATACTAGCATGAGAATTATCGGTCATTTTTCAAAATGACTTCTTTTTTACACCATGTCTTTCATTTGGAAGGCAGAAATGCTTCAAAAATCAATAGGTAATAAAAGTTTCTTTACAAATCTGAATTACCCTAAGTCTCCCGATAAAAATGGTACCTCACTTGGGTGGGTAGGCATAATGCCCACGACAGGAAATGGCTCAAAACCCAACGTGATCACACCACATTTTCACAATAAAAATGTACCCTTTTTTTGCGAAGTGTCTAACTGTAGTTTTTTAACACTAGCTCTGCCGGCACCTAGGGAAACCTAGCAAACCTATACATTTTTGACAACTAGACACCCAGGGAAATCCAGGATGGGGTGACGTGACTGCCTCCCACCAGGTTCTGTTACCCAGAATCCGTTGCAAACCTAAAAAATTGTCCAAAAAAACACATTTTCCCCACATTTCTGTGGTGGAAAGTTTTGGAATCTGCATGGATCCACAAATTTCCACCCACCCTGCGTTCCTCAAAGTCTTACGTGAAAAATGGTACCTCGCTTGTGTGGGTCGGCCTAGTGCCCACGACAGGAAACGGTGCAAAACGCAACGTGGTCACACCTCAATTTCGCAGGGAAAAATTACCCTTTTTTGGCAAAGTGCCTAGCTGTAGTTTTTGAGCCTTAGCTCTGCCGGCACCTAGAGAAACCTAGCAAACCTATACATTTTTGAAAACTAGACACCCAGGGGAATCCAGGATGGGGAGACTTGACTGCCTCCCACCAGGTTTTGTACCCCAGAATCCCTCGCAAACATAAAAAATTGTCCAAAAAAACACAATTTCCCCACATTTCTGTGGTGGAAAGTTTTGGAATCTGCGTGGATAAACAATTTTCCACCCACCCCGCGTTCCCCAAAGTCTTACGAGAAAAATGGTACCTCACTTGTGTGGTTCGGCCTTGTGCCCGCAACAGGAAACGGCGCAAAACGCAACGTGGTCACACTTCAATTTCGCAGTGAAAAATGACCCTTTTTTGGCAAAGTGCCTAGCTGTAGTTTTTTAACCCTAGCTCTGCCGGCACCTCGGGAAACCTAGCAAACCTATACATTTTTGAAAACTAGACACCCAGGGAAATCCCGGATGGGGTGACTTGACTGCCTCCCACCAGGGTCTGTTACCCAGAAACCCTTGCAAACCTAAAAAAATTGTCCAAAAAAACACAATTTTCCCACATTTCTGTGGTGGAAAGTTTTGGAATCTGCGTGGATAAACAATTTTCCACCCACCCCGCGTTCCCCAAAGTCTTACGAGAAAAATGGTACCTCACTTGTGTGGTTCGGCCTAGTGCCCGCAACAGGAAACGGCGCAAAACGCAACGTGGTCACACTTCAATTTCGAAGTGAAAAATGACCCTTTTTTGGCAAAGTGCCTAGCTGTAGTTTTTGAACCCTAGCTCTGCCGGCACCTTGGGAAACCTAGCAAACCTATACATTTTTAAAAACTAGACACCCAGGGGAATCCAGGATGGGGTGACTTGACTGCCTCCCACCAGGGTCTGTTACCCAGAATCCCTCGCAAACCTAAGAAATTGTCAAAAAAAGAAATTTTCCCCACATTTCTGTGGTGGAAAGTTTTGGAATCTGAGTGGATCCACAAATTTCCACCCACCCCGCGTTCCCCAAAGTGTTGCGAGGAAAATGGTAACTCACTTGTGTGGGTCGGCCTAGTGCCCGCGACAGGAAACGGCGCAAAACGCAACGTGTTCACACCTCAATTTCGCAGTGAAAAATGACCCTTTTTTGGCAAAGTGCCTAGCTGTAGTTTTTTAACCCTAGCTCTGCCGGCACCTCGGGAAACCTAGCAAACCTATACATTTTTGAAAACTAGACACCCAGGGAAATCCCGGATGGGGTGACTTGACTGCCTCCCACCAGGGTCTGTTACCCAGAAACCCTTGCAAACCTAAAAAAATTGTCCAAAAAAACACAATTTTCCCACATTTCTGTGGTGGAAAGTTTTGGAATCTGCGTGGATAAACAATTTTCCACCCACCCCGCGTTCCCCAAAGTCTTACGAGAAAAATGGTACCTCACTTGTGTGGTTCGGCCTAGTGCCCGCAACAGGAAACGGCGCAAAACGCAACGTGGTCACACTTCAATTTCGAAGTGAAAAATGACCCTTTTTTGGCAAAGTGCCTAGCTGTAGTTTTTGAACCCTAGCTCTGCTGGCACCTTGGGAAACCTAGCAAACCTATACATTTTTAAAAACTAGACACCCAGGGGAATCCAGGATGGGGTGACTTGACTGCCTCCCACCAGGGTCTGTTACCCAGAATCCCTCGCAAACCTAAGAAATTGTCAAAAAAATAAATTTTCCCCACATTTCTGTGGTGGAAAGTTTTGGAATCTGAGTGGATCCACAAATTTCCACCCACCCCGCGTTCCCCAAAGTGTTGCGAGGAAAATGGTAACTCACTTGTGTGGGTCGGCCTAGTGCCCGCGACAGGAAACGGCGCAAAACGCAACGTGTTCACACCTCAATTTCGCAGTGAAAAATGACCCTTTTTTGGCAAAGTGCCTAGCTGGAGTTTTTTAACCCTAGCTCTGCCGGCACCTCGGGAAACCTAGCAAACCTATACATTTTTGAAAACTAGACACCCAGGGGAATCCAGGATGGGGTGACTTGACTGCCTCCCACCAGGGTCTGTTACCCAGAATCCCTTGCAAACCTAAAAAATTGTCAGAATAAACACATTTTCCCCACATTTCTGTGGTGGAAAGTTCTGGATTCTGTGTGGATCTACAAATTTCCCCCCAACCCGCGTTCCCCAAAGTCTTACGAGAAAAATGGTATCTCACTTGTGCGGGTCGGCCTAGTGCCCGCGACAGGAAACGGCGCAAAACGCAACGTGATCACACCTCAATTTCGGAGTGAAAAATTACCCTTTTTTGGCAAAGTGCCTAGCTGAAGTTTGTGAACCCTAGCTCTGCCGGCACCTAGGGAAACCTAGCAAACCAATACATTTTTGAAAACTAGATACCCAGGCGAATCCAGGATGGGGTGACTTGACTGCCTGTATATTGGAGGAAGCCATTGCACACCATTGATACTCAATGTAATCCAATTCGTATTTTTAACCTGCTAATGCGTGCAGTCTGGGGCCGCGCCTCTCCTCTTTGCGCGGAATGTGTAAAACAAGCATCAATATGCAGCCTGTGTAGGCTGCAAACCCATTCGCACTGCGTCGAAGTACTGTATAAACAACTTTCCGAGTTTTTCAAATATGTTTCTTTTATTGTTGAATTTGCAAAACTTGAATTAATTCATGACGATGAAGTGAACCAAAAATGTCCTTAAAGCTTCACACAAAATAGTTGTGCCCATCCAGGCCTCTTACTACAATGCGACTGGACATTCAATTCATAGATTGCAGCCAAAATCTTTATGTTCCCAATGCATTTCGGGCTACCTTAATTGCCCTTCGTCAGGGGAAGCTGTTAACAAAAAATAAAACCCATGTTCAATTATTCATATTGTCACTCGAAAATTAGCAACTAAGCATGTATTCGCCTACTCAGTCAATAATTCTAACCTTCGTGATTGCCCAGAAACCTTAACCCTCAACCATAACATTGCTTGACTGCCTCCCACCAGGGTCTGTTGCCCAGAATCCCTTGCAAACCTAAAAAATTGTCCAAAAAAACACATTTTCCCCATATTTCTGTGGTGGAAAGTTCTGGATTCTGTGTGGAACCACAAATTTCCACCCACCCCACGTTCCCCAAAGTCTTACGAGAAAAATGGTATCTCAGTTGTGCGGGTCGGCCTAAACGCAAAATGGTCACACCTCAATTTCGCAGTGAAAAATGAGCCTTTTTTGGCAAAGTGCCTAGCTGTAGTTTGTTAACCCTAGCTCTGCCGGCACCTAGGGAAACCTAGCAAACCTATACATTTTTTAAACCTAGACACCCGGTGGAATCCAGGATGGGGTGTCTTGACTGCCTCCCACCAGGGTCTGTTACCCAGAATCCCTTGCAAACCTTAAAAATTGTCCAAAAAAACACATTTTCCCCACATTTCTGTGGTGGAAAGTTCTGGAATCTGCGTGGATCCACAAATTTCTACCCACCCCGCGTTCCCCAAAGTCTTACGAGAAAAATGGTACCTCACTTGTGTAGGTTGGCCTAGTGCCCGCGACAGGAAACAGTGCAAAACGCAACGTGGTCACACCTCAATTTCGCAGTGAAAAATTAGCCTTTTTTGGCAAAGTGCCTAGCTGTAGTTTGTGAACCCTAGCTTTGCCGGCACCTAGGGAAACCTAGCAAACCTATACATTTCTGAAAACTAGACACCCGGGGGCTTCCAGGGAGGTATGGCTTGCATGGATCCCCCAACGTTTCCTTACCCAGAATCCCCTGCAAACCTCAATTTTAGCTGAAAAAATCACTTTTTCACACATTTTTCTGTGGGAAAGTTGTGGCATCTCCGAGCTCACACAAATTTCCCACCACCCAGCATTCCCACAGGTGTCCTGATAAACATGGTGCCTCACTTGTGTGGGAGGCCCAAGTACCCGCGACAGGCAAGGGTCCAAAACGTAGTGAGGCGACATCAAAATTGCCCATCTCAAAACCACCTGGTTTTGCAATGGGGGTCACCTGGGATTTTGGACCCGTGTTCGGCGGTCATCTAGGGAAACCTACCAAACCCACATATTTCGGAAAACTAGACACCCGGGGGCTTCCAGGGAGGTATGGCTTGTGTGGATCCCCCAAAGTATCCTTACCCAGAATCCCCTGCAAACCTCAATTTTAGCTGAAAAAATCACTTTTTTTCACACATCTTTGTGTGGAAAAGTTATGGCATCACCGGGCTCACACAAATTTCCCACCACCCAGTGTTCCCCCAGGTCTCTCAATAAAAATGGTGCCTCACTCGTGTGGGAGGCCCAAGTACCCACGACAGGCAAGGGCCCAAAACGTAGTGAGGCGACATCAAAAATGCCCATCTCAAAACCACCTGGTTTTGCAAGGGGGGTCACCTGGGTTTTTGGCCCCGTGCTCGGCGACCATCTAGGGAAACCTACCAAACCCACACATTTCTGAAAACTAGACACCCGGGGGCTTCCAGGGAGGTATGTCTGGCGTGGATTCCCCAACGTTTCCTTACCCAGCATCCCCTGCAAACCTCAATTTTAGCTGAAAAAAATCACCGTTTTCACACATTTTTGTGTGGGAAAGTTGTGGCATCACAGGGCTCACACAAATTTCCCACCACCCAGCATTCCCCCAGGTCTCCCGATAAAAATGGTGCCTCACTTGTGTGGGAGGCCCAAGTACCCGCGACAGGCAAGGGCCCAAAACATAGTGAGGCGACATCAAAATTGCCTATCTCAAAACCACCTGGTTTTGCAAGGGGGGTCACCTGGGTTTTTGGCCCCGTGCTCGGCGGCCATCTAGGGAAACCTACCAAACTCACACATTTCTGAAAACTAGACACCCGGGGTCTTCCAGGGAGGTATGGCTTGCGTGGATTCCCCAACGTTTCCTTACCCAGAATCCCCTGCAAACCTCAATTTTAGCTGAAAAAATCACTTTTTTCACACATTTTTGTGTGGAAAAGTTGTGGCATCACCGGGCTCACACAAATTTCCCACCACCCAGCGTTCCCCCGGGTCTCCCAATAAAAATGGTGCCTCACTTGTGTGGGAGGCCCAAGTACCCGCAACAGGCAAGGGCCCAAAACATTTTTTGATAGGCAATGTTGATGTCGCCTCACTAAGTGTGAAAAAAGTGATTTTTTTCTGCTAAAATTGAGGTTTGCAGGGAATTCTGGGTAAGGAAACGTTGGGGGATCCACGCAAGTCATACCTCCCTGGAATCCCCCGGGTGTCTAGTTTTCAGAAATGTGTGGGTTTGGTAGGTTTCCCTAGATGGTCGCCGAGCACAGGGCCAAAAACCGAGGTGACCCCCCTGGCAAAACCAGGTTGTTTGGTGATCGGCAATTTTGATGTCGCCTCAATACGTTTTGGGCCCCTGCCTGTCACGGGTACTTGGGCCTCCCACACGAGTGAGGCACCATTTTTATCGGCAGGCTTTGGGGAATGTGGGGTGGGTGGAATTTTGTGGATCCACGCAGATTCCAGAACTTTCCATGACAGAAATGTGAGGAAAATGTAGTTTTTTAAACAAATATTTAGGTTTGCAAGGGATTCTGGGTAACAGAACCTGGTGAGAGCCAGTCAAGTCACCCCATCCTGGATTCCCCTGGGTGTCTAGTTTTTAAAAATGTACAGATTTGCTAGGTTTCCCAATGTGCCGGCTGCGCTAGGGCCCAAAATCGACAAGTAGGTATATTGCTAAAAACAAATCCGTGCCTTGTCTGCTTTCTACCGCCCTGGGGGAATATCGGGGGGTGGGGTTTCCCTGATATGGTAGAAACACTGGGGCTATTTGTTTAGGGGTGGGGGCATGGGCATGCACGTGTTGGGCAGCCCCACTGTAATTCAAATTTGCCCCCAAAAAAACCCTGGCGTCTAGTGGGCTTTTTGCCCCCCCAGGTGGGGCACAGTGGGGGCTAAAGTCCAATAGACGCCAGGGAGTTTTTTGGGCAAATTTTAATTAGGGTGGGGGCTGCCAAAAACGGGCATGCCAATGCCCCCACTATAATTAAAATTTGCCCAACCCTGGGCTTTTTGCCCCCCGGGGGGGCATATTGGGGGCTAATGCCCCCATCTGCCCCCCAAGGGGGGCCGGAAGGCTGTCATTTTTGCGGGGGAGGGGGTGGGGGCATGGGCATGCCTGTTTTGGGCAGCCCCACCCTAATACAAACTTGCCTGAAACAAATCCCCAACTAATGGGCCTTTTGCCCCCCCCGGGGGGGGGCAGATTGGGGGCTTAATTAGGGTGGGGGTTGCCAAAAACGGGAATGCCAATGCCCCCACCCTAATAAAAATTTGCCCAAAAAAATCCTTGGCGTCTTCTGGGCTTTTTGCCCCCCCGGGGGGCAGATTGGGGGCTGCTGCTCCATCTGCCCCCCAGGGGGGCAGGAAGGCTGTAATTTTTACGGGGGCAGGCATGGGGGCATGGGCATGCCCATTTTGGGCTGCCCCTTTCTAATTCAAATTTGCTGCAAACAAAATCCTGGCATCTAGAGGGCTTTGTGCCCCCCACTGGCGGGGCAAATTGGGGGCTAATGCCCCCACCTGCCCCCCAAGGGGGGGCTAAAAGTCCACTAGACGCCAGGGAGTTTTATGGGCAAATTTTAATTAGGGTGGGGGTTGCCAAAAACGGGCATGCCAATGTCCCCACCCTAATAAAAATGTTCCTCCAAAAATCCCTGGCGTCTAGTGGGCTTTTTTGCTCCCCCGGGGGGCAGATTGGGGGCTGCTGCTCCATCTACCCCCCAGGGGCAGCCCCCACCCCTAACTAATACCCCATAAGAAAATCCCTGGTGTCTAGTGGGCTTTCTACCCCCCGAGGGGGGCAGATTGGGGGCTACTGCCCCAATCCACCCGGGGGGGGCAGAAAGGCTGTAATGGTGGTGGGGGCATTGGCGTGCCCATTTCGGGCAGCCCCCATCCCCCCCAAAAATGGGGGAAAAACAAAATCCCTGGAGTTTAGTGGGCTTTCGGCCCCCCGGGGGACAGATTGGGGGCTACTGCCCCATATGCCCCCCAGGGGGGGCAGAAAGACTAATTGTGAGCATGAGGGGGGTGGGGGCATCGGCATGCCCGTTTTGGGCAGCTCCCACCCCTAATCAATAAATTATCATAAAATCCCAGGTGATTAGTGGGCTTTCTGCCCCCCCGGGGGGGCAGATTGGGGGCTACTGTCCCATCTGCCCCCCAGGGGGGCAGAAAGACTAATCGTGTGCCTGAGTGGGGTGGGGGCATCGGCATGCCCGTTTTGGGCAGCCCCCACCCCTAATGAATAAATTAGCACAAAATCCCTGGTGTCTAGTGTGCTTTCTACCCCCAGGGGGGGACAGATTGGAGGCTACTGCCCCCATCTACCCCCAGGGGGGGCAGAAAGACTGATTGTGTGCCTTCGGGGGGTGGGGGCATCGGCATGCCCGTTTTGGGCAGCCACCACCCCTAATGAATAAATTATCACAAAATCCCTGGTGTCTAGTGGGCTTTCTACCCCCCCGGGCGGGGCAGAAAGACTACTTGTGTGCCTTTGGGGGGTGAGGGCATCGACATGCCCGTTTTGGGCAGCCCCCGCCCCTAATGAAAAAATTAACATAAAATCCCTGGTGTCTAATAGGCTGTCTACCCCCCCCGGGGGGGCAGATTGGGGGCTACTGCCCCCTTCTACCCCTGGGGGGGCAGAAAGACTAGTTGTGCCCAAAATAATTATGGGGGGGGGCAAAGACCCTTGCCCAAGGGGCCGCTCCCCCCTCTCTGGTGCCTAGTGGGTGGATCCCTGCTTGGGGATCGCCCTCCTGTGGTGATCCCCAAGCAGGGATCCACTGGGGAGGTGTACCATTGGAAAGGGGAGATTCTCCCCTTTCCAACGATACCTCTCCCGCCTTTCTACGTGCTCAGGGGGCTGAGATAGCCCTCTGAGCACGAAGAAAGGGAAACTGAAATAAGCCTCTTGGCTCATTTCAGTTTTGGTTTCACTGTAATGACGTCGGCGCGATGTGCGCGCCGATCGTCATTACAGGGAAAGCAGGGGGGGGGGGGCCTCGGGAGCTGGGGAAGCTGTTCCCCAGCTCCAGAGGCTCTTTCAGCAAGAAAGGCAATCCCTCTGGTGCCCGCACCAGAGGGATTGCCATTGCATGTTTTTCTTAAACTTGTCTTTTTATTTTCCTTTTACTTAACCAAGGTCCATAATGACACAGCGTTAAGCCTACAACCCAGTTCGGGCCGGCCGCGTTTCAGTCAAAGCTCCTCAGAAGGATTCTATGGAGGCAGTATAAAACAATTTAAACACAGCATGTCGCCTACAACCCCTGTGGGGCCGGCCGCGTATCAAAACACATGGCGAGGCAGGGGCGTTATATGTAGTGTCGGGGACCTTTGCAGTGCAAAAACAACAAAAACGCGGGCAAGGGGCCCATCAAAAGCTGATAGAGGAAACTAGGTAGAGGAAAGCCAGACGGAAAGAAGAGAAAGAAAAAAAGAGCAGGACAGCAGCCATAGTGGCCAGGCAGACGGACGGGAATGTGTACGCAACAGCGCATAGCATTAGACGTGTTTGCTTTGGGGCGAATCAAGGGGGTGTCCCTGATGACCGACCTGTTCATACGAGGAGTCTATTGGGATCTGACGGTAGAAGGGCATCGTCAAAAAGGTGTAGCGCTCTGAGCTTGGAGGGTAGGTAACGTGCATGTTCTGTTTTACAAAGGTACTGGACTAGGGGCCGCCAGACAGCAGTGAAGCGTGTGTCACGCGATTGTAATCTCGCTGTAAGCAATTCCATAGTTAGCACATGCTATAAACGCGTATACCAAGCCGCTATTGGGGGAGTGTCCATTTTTTTCCAGTACAATGCTATAATCTGTCTGGCTGCCCCAAGCATATGGAGTGCTATTGTCCAATCGATGCGGGTAAGGGCTTTCAGACTGACAGGCTTAAGGCCCAAGAGAACTACTGTGATGAGTCAGGCAGTGGAAACCCCAACACCCCCTTGATGTGGCTAAGTATTTCCTTCCAGAATAGGGTCAGGAGCGGGCACGCCCACCAGATGTGCATGAAATCTCCAGGAGCCTTCAGGCATCTCCAACACAATGAAGACGCGTTGGGGAACATTTTGTGCAGGCGAGTAGGCGTATAATACCATTGCGTCATGATTTTATATGCGTTTTCCTTCTGCGGAACACTGCGATAAACCCCAGAGATATCCCGCCAGAGACAACGCCACTGCGCTGAGGTAATTTTCGTGGGGGAAAGCGTCTGCCACTGGCGCTGATAGAGATACTGAGATAGGACCGGGGGATGTTGTAAAATCTGATATGTGCGAGAGATCAGGCCCTTTGACTCATCAAAGGAACGGACCAGCCGTTCAAACGGGGTGAATGGACGGGTAGTGGCCCTATGCATTTCTGGGGAGGACACCCAGTGCCGCAGCTGCGCATACTGTAAACCCGCAGTCACCGGGAGACCAAAGTCCTCCCGACACCTGGCAAACGTCTTAAGTATTCCCCCCTCGTACAGATCACCAATCACCCTACATTCCCCCTGCAACCAATCCGCAAAGGCTGGCGAATGAAGGGCCGGTGGGAAGGCTGGGTTGCCCGAGATAGGTGTATGAGGGGAGGGAAATGTCATTATACCCTTACGTACTGCAATCGCGTCCCATATATCCAATACCGTTTTGGTAGGGACTGCCATATAGGCGCTCCATGAGCGCGCCGTGCGAGAATGCCAGACGAGGTCCCAAATGGAACTCCGGGTTACCGTCCTATCCATATGAAACCAAACCTTCTCGCTCTCGACCGCTATCCATTCCGACACAAAGCGAAGGTGCGAGGCCCAATAATAGTCCAACAGGTTAGGGCACGCAAGACCCCCTCTGTCGCGCGGCAACATGAGAGTACTGTGGGAGAATCGCGGCCTGCGGCCACCCCAGATAAAGCTAGTGATATCACGTTGGAGGCCCTGGATTTGATGCTGCGGTATGAGGGTGGGGAGGCATTGAAATAAGTATAAGATTTTAGGGAGTATTGACATTAAGCCTACCCAACCAAGAGATCGTGAGGTTTTTCCACCCCCGCATATCTTCCAGAACAGTCCTCCGGCACTCCCGCCAGTTTACCTGGGTCCACGTGTCTAAGATGGGGGTCAGTTGGAGGCCAAGATATCGAATATTCTCCGTGGCCCATTGGTAGGGAGCAAGCGTTTTCAGGACCAGCACTTCTTCTGGCAGAATCGTGAGATTCAGAGCCCAGGACTTGCCATGGTTTATTTTGAGGCCCGAGACGCGCTCAAAGGACTGCAGTAGGGTATGGAGCGTCAGAAGAGACGTGTGCGGGCGCGAGAAAGAAAGGATAAGATCATCCGCGAAGAGTGCCACCTTATTTTGCCGGCCCCCAAGGGAAATCCCATGTATGTCCGGGTGCTGTCGTATCATCTCCGCTAAGGGCACTACCACCAGGGCAAACAGCAGAGGTGACAAGGGACAGCCCTGTCGTGTACCTCTAGAGATCGAGAAGGGATCTTTAAGCTGCCCATTGACTCGAACCCGAGCTTGCGGGGTAAGGTAAGGTGCCATGATCATAGAGATCATATTCCCACCCAGTCCGACCTTCTGGAGTACCGCTCGAAGGAAGCCCCAGTCCACTCGATCGAACGCCTTCTCCGCGGCCAGCGAGAGAAGACAGGCTGGGATTTTCCAGTGCTGGGCTTTCCCCACCAGGTGTGCGATTTGACGCACATTATCCACTCCTTGCCTGTTGCGGATGAAGCCAACTTGATCCGGTTCCACAAGCCCGGGCATGTGGGGGTCCAAGCGTCTAGCGAGCATTTTGGTGTATATTTTAAGATCCGTATTCAGCAAAGCTATAGGGCGGTAAGACGCGCACAGCGTGGGGTCCTTGCCCGGTTTAGAGATGAGAGCTATCTCCGCCATACCCATTGAGGACGACGGCCCCTCCGCACCCGAGAAGGAGTTATACAGCCGCAAGAGATGCTGCTGGAGCTGCGGCAGAAACTTACGATAAAAAGCCAATGGCAAGCCATCTGGCCCCGGCGTCTTCCCGAGAGGCAGATCCTTCAGCGCCGCCCGCAATTCGTCCGTCGTGAGAGGGTCTTCCAGCTGTTGGGCATGTTGCGGGTGAATTGGCGTCCAGGGGCACTGAGCTAGGAAGGCATCTATGTCGGCGGGCGAGGGGTTGTCTGCCCCGTAGAGGGCAGTGTAGTAAGCCCTGAAGGCCTCACATTTAGCTCGCTCCGTAGTAGCCCAGACCCCATCCGGTGTTTGAATATTCGCTATGTGGGCCTTCGCCGCTCGAACCCGCAGGCGCTGCGCCAGTACCCTACCCACTCTATCACCCCCCTCAAAGTACCGTTGTTTGAGGGTTAGCAGGGACTGCTCCGCCTTATTAGTGCGTAGTGTGCGGAGTTGGCCCCGGAGGTTAGCAAGCCGTCGCCGAGTCGCGACCGAAGAATGACCCTGATCCTGGCGCTCTAGCATCTTTATGTCCGTGGAAAGGTTGTCCTCCAGGCGGCGTGTCTCCCGGGCACGTGCAATCGCTAAGGATGTGATGTGGCCGTGGATGATAGCCTTAAACGCATCCCACACCACTGGAAAGGGAGTTTCAGGAAGATCATTGCTTACGAAGTAGGAGTCAATGGCAGACCGTATGCTCTCCACATCTGCCGGATCGTGCAGGATGTGCAACGACAGTCACCACCGTCGTGAGCGGGCGGGAGAAGCGGCCGGGTCCTGCAGTAGAAGATCCACATGGGCGTGGTCAGATATCGATATGTCGGACATAGATGCCCCCACCGTGTCCCGCACGGCATCATTGGAGATGAATAAATAATCAATACGCGAGTACGAACGGTGAACATGGGAGTAGTACGAGTAATCCCGCACCTCCGGAGAATGATATCGCCAGACATCCAGCAATCCAAGATCCGTTATCTGTTTTCGTAGCGCGGAGGACATTGCTCCCGTCCCATTGGAGGGGGCCTCGCTACGGTCCATCGCAGGATCCCATACAAGGTTAAAATCTCCCCCCAAAATTAAGGAGGACTCGCCATGTGGCACATGTTCCAGCATCAGTGCTTGGAGGTAAGAATCTTGCATCTGGTTTGGTGCATAAGCATTTCACAACGTGCGTGGGCGCCCCCTCCACCCGTATGAAGCGTCCATCCGGACTGCAATAAGCCTTAGAGTGCCCCTGCCTGACTCCAGGTCTGCAGAGAATAGCCACCCCGGCTGTTTTGGTATCCGCCGAGGCCCAGAACTGGCGGGGATAGCTGGGATGCGCCATACGGAGAGTGTCTACACGCAGCAGGTGGGTATCTTGCAAAAAAAGAATGTCCGGACTATGCTGCCGCAAATAGCGCCACACCTGCTGCTGCTTGTTGGGGGAATTAAGGCCCTTAACATTAAGGGTTAGTATCTTTAATGGGCCAGGGACAGTCATGGGGGAATCAAATTCCAAATTAGTCCATCATGCCACCGAAGAAAGCGCTGCTGGGAGTAGGGAGGGAACACAGAGACGCGCCAAGTCCAACACCAAGTGCGCGTTGCGGCAGCGTAAGTAACCGCCCGCCATACCTTGCACCCGCTGAAAAGAAGAGAAAGAAATACAGAAAAGTAAGAAAGCAGAAAGTGAGAGGAGATAATTCCAACATCGGCCAACCGGGCCACATTACTCTGTTCCAATCGCCAGCCAGCCTACACCCTAGGGTTCGGACAAGCCTAGAGAAGTCACTCTCCCAGGAACAAAGGGGGGGTACGCTGTCCACCGGTCCCAAATTCGACCAAGGAGAAGGCCCCGGCATTAGCCACCTCGCACACAAAAGGAGAAGATAACATGAGGAGCTGGGGAGTTGCAAGACCCCCCCCCCCCCTCTCCCAGGAACCAAGCCCATCTAGGAAGCACTAGGCCAGGAGGGGCCGTGATAATCGAGAATGGCTCCAGGAGCCACCACAGCCACTCCGACCATTAATCACAGTGGGGGAGATTCTGGACCAGAGTCAGATTTGTCGCCCTCTAGAGATTTGATGTGTTCTATAATGTCCTGTTTAGCCTGCAGGGAGTCTAGTTCGTTGAGAGGAGGGGAGCGCCTGCGCCGGCGCACGATCGACCAGGCTGGCTCAGCAGGAACCCTTGCAGAGGAGGGAGGATGAGCGGGGCTGGAGGGCCGTGAGGCAGGGAGTCGAAGCAGCTGCGCCGCATCCCTGTAGGATCGAATCACCCTTCGCCTAGATTCCCAAGTAAATATAAGCGCAAAGGGGTGACCCCACTGGTAAGTGATATTCAAGCTTCGCAACTTATCAGTCACAGGTTTGAAGGTATGGCGGCGCCTAAGGGTGGTTAGGGCCAGGTCCTGGAAGATCTGAATCCGATGCCCCTCATACGTGAAGTCCTGCCTGGCCCGCGCCGCCCGTAAAATAGCTTCCTTCTCTGTAACAAAATGAACCCTGGTTAGTATATCAGGAATAAGGCCCAATCTGTTTGCAGGCCCAGGGACCCGGTGAGCCGGATCCAGGGCCGGGGGAGAAGCATCCTCATCGCCCCACACTTCATGCAACAGCTGCGCCACATATGTCATGATGTCTTTCCCTTCCGCACCCAAGGGGATCCCCCGGATGCGGAGGTTATTCCGGCGACTTCGATTCTCCAAATCCTCCTGCTTCGGCTGCAAATCAATGTGTTGATCTTCCAGCACAGCCAGACGCTGCCAAAGCTGCTCCTGGTCTTCCGTCCGGGCATCCATCGTCTTCTCCAACCCATCGACGCGTCCTCTAAGGTCCGCGACCTCTTTCCGGAGCTCTCTGACACAGGAATGCACTTCAGTACGCAGGGAGCCAATCTCTGATTTCGGTTCAGCCATGAAGGAGGACATAAAGGCCTGCGTCACCGGGAGCGAATCTCCCCCAGCCGACGCCTGTCCCTCAGGGGGCGCAGACGAGCCCATCTTGCCCCACAAGGCCGTCACCGAGTTGTCCTTAGGGGCTGGCCCCGGGGCATCCTTGACTCTATTAGTGCGCGTCATAGTGGCAGCACAGTGGAACAGCCGGCAGTAAGACCTATCCTATAACGGAGGTCCCACCCCGCCACCACCCCAAAGCACCGACCCCACAGAAGGCCCCCTTCCTCAACACAGGCTCCGTGAAAGGTGTTTAGCCCCACCGCTAGCCCGACAAGCCCAGACAACGCTGAATAGGGGGTCTTAACATTCAATTCGCTTCCACAGCTCTGCAAAATGTAGTAACTCAAAGGACCAGGAGCCCCTGCCAGTCCCTTACAGCCCTTCCAAGCACATGTACACCCTGTAGAAGCATGCAGACTGACCCGAGCCCCAGCCCACACCCCACCAGAGCGAGAGATATCAGACCAGGTTCAGGCCAGACCCATAACGCCCCTCGGGCGCCAAAGCCCAACACCACCAGCAGCAGACAAAGTGGCAGCAGTAAGCCGTCTATGGGGAGGGTGCACAGATCAATGGGCAGGAGAAGTCCAGCAAAGGGGCGACCTGACTGATGACAGTATACAGAATAAGGGCCGACGTCCCCCCACCGGCAAGTAAACGCCCCCCCAACGGCAAAGCCAGGCGCCAGCCAGCGGTAGGAACAGGTCCGGCGAGCAGAACACACTGGCGTCAAGTGACCTGTGAGGGCAGCACAGCGGGGGATGGGCGATAGCAAAGAAAGTCTCCACCAGAGTCTCGTACCAGGGCAGTCCGGGTTCCAGGCCCCCCGAGCACAGGGCACCCCCACAGCACAGAGATGGGGCACTAAAAGCAAGGTCTCCCTGGGGTCTCCAAACTCAAGAGCAGCTCCCCGTCTGCTTCTGTTGCTTCCTTGCGCTGGAGATCACCAAGCAACTCCCGGCCCCTCAGCCCCCAAAAGCACGGCGAGCGGCAGCGATGGCCAGTCCACTCTACCAACTGCTGCCGTCTGGGCCCCATCACTTCCTCAAGTGTCGGGCAACAGGCGTCATCGCTGGGCTGCTGGGCGACCCACGAGACCTCCAGCCGCCCTAGCGTGGCAGATATGGCGGCGGCGCGGCCCAAGGAGGACCCACGCGAGCCCAGACTATCCCGCTGTCTCAGTTTACTGCCTTAAATATGGCAGCCAGAGGCACTCCCAGGGGCATCTCCCGCCCCGTGTCCATGGGAGGCACGATGCGAGCTGGGCCCCACTGAAGGCTGAAGAGCTGCGTCGTACAGGGGGAGCACCCGTCCCCAATGCCCCCACAGGGCCCACAGCAAGGGGTCAGGGATGCGCGCCCCCACAGCTTTACTCACAGTGACGAAGGTCTCACGCAGGCACCACGACAGCCGCCGCCTCAACCAGCTCCCGGGACACCGCCGTCCCCTCTGCCCTCCAAGCAGGCCACCGTTGAGACCGCCACAGGCACCAGGCAGATGGAGGCAGTCCCGACAGGCTCCTTCACAGAAGAGCCCCACACCCTCTGTCTCAGGACTGTCCGCTCCCAGGGGATACCATCCCGGTGTCCACAGAGAGGGAGGGGATGAAGCAGCCACAGAAGGTCCAGCCGCGGCCCCTCTCCAGTGCCCCTCAGCCACCACCAACCGTCAGGACAGATGAAGGCCCCCCGGACCGGGAGAACCAGCCGGTGAAGTTCCGGGGGCCTGCCGCACCTCGTCGATCCGAGCGCAGAAAATGGCGGTCCCAGGCCAACTGCAGGCACGCCACCCGTCCGGCCGCGTCCGTGGCCCGTCCGCACCCCCACTGACCGGGTGAGCGCTCCCGCAGTGCCTCCCTCACCTCTGGAGGCTGACAGCGCCAGGCGTCAGCTCAGGACTCAGGGGCTGCTGCAAATCCGAAGACCTCCAAGCAGCACAAAATGGCGGGCGTGCCAACCGCCGGGCCGAGGTCCCGCACCAGACCACCGCCTCCGCCGCTCCTATGCCATCCTTCTCCCGCCAAGGAGTGTCGCACACCAGCCGCACTCAGTGCACCCCCGATTCGAGCGTCAGGGGTCCCCCAGCTCCGCCATAATAGCGTTGGTGCGAGGCGGCCCGCCGGAGCTCCTCTAGCGCGCGTCCGACTGCATCGCCAGTTAGACCACGCCCCCGCCATTGCATGTTTCATGACGAGCTGGACTCGTCATGAGCACACGAGCTCTGTGTGCCATGACGAGTCCAGCTCGTCATGAGCATGCAAGGGGTTAAAGACCTTGCAAAGGCCTCCTCTTCACAATGATAGGGGTATAAATAAAATGGTATGTATTCATTTGTAATGTGACTTTTCTGTCTTTGTTCCCTTTAATTATCAGTCATGGATCATTCAGACAGCCCTAGAACACAATTAAAAGTGCTTTCTATTTATATTTGCTGTTCCAAGTATGCTCAGATAACTGCTGAAAATAGGCTTTGGGTGACTGTTTATGTTTTTGTACAGCCTGGGACATCAATAGAATGAACTGGCAATCCTAATCTCAAGATTGGAAGTTTGTTGCAGGATGAACACATGATTTATTTACTCCACCCTAGATCCCTGAACAGGGCCGGACTGGGAACGCAAACCGACCTTGGCAATTGAGTTGGACCGGCTGCTGGGGGGGAGCGGGGATGGAGGGGAGGGGGCACGCGTGGAAAACCCTGCAGCAGCTTTTGGTACAGCGGCCGATATTGCAGCACTGCTCCAAAACAGCCCCCCTGTACCAAAACGGCCCCCCAAGGGTGCAAAACCGCCCCCCACCCTTCCTGCCCACTGAGAAAACGCCCATTGCCCGCTACGGCCAGTCTGGCCCTGACCCTGCACCTGTTAATCAAATTGCCCCTCTGAAACATTGTAAAAATAGAGGCAGACAGACCCTCCGCTAGGTGGTTCAATGAAAAACGTAAAGACTTGAAATCAAAATGTAAACAGGCAGAAAGAAAGATGAGTAAGCACTATGCAGACGAGGATAAGCTTGCCTGGAAAGTGGCTATATCTCTCAACAAAAAAGACATTTCTGACGCTAAACAGGAATATTTTGCAGAGATCATTCTGAACTCGTCTAATAAGTCCAAATGCATCTTTAAACTAGTTGAGACTCTCACTAATACTCAGTGCTCACAAAACGAGATTCAGCCTACTCAAGATCTCTGCGATAGTTTAACAACCTTTTTTGACGAAAAAATCTGTACTATCATCACTGGGCTTAAAAACAACACCTCTGGGGGGGTAGAAGGCATGACTCTCAAAGTTGCAACCTCAATTGATAGTGTGGGCGGAGTGCCCTATGTTGGTATACAGACTTGTGAAGGGACTGGTAAACTGAGTCTCCTGGACCATTTTGAGCCCCTCTCGGAGGAGGAATTTAGCAGGCTCACCCTGGGCGTCTCCTCAGGTTTCCCACTGGACCCCCTTCCACACAAAATTTGGAAGGAATTTGCCTTAGAACTTTTCCCCAGGCTCCAACCGATTTGTAATCAATCATTTTCCAGTGGAGTGGTACCATCTGGCTGGAGACAGGCCGTAGTTACGCCACTCTTGAAGAAGGCCACCCTTGATCCAACCTGCCCGGGTAATTATCGGCCCATCTCTCTCCTCCCCTATCCAGTGAAAATTCTCGAACGTCTGGTCAGCAAATCTCTGTCAGCATTTTTAGAACGCACTAGCTGTCTGGCAGATGTACAATTTGGTTTCCGTCCAGAACACGGAACTGAGTCGGCCTTGGTGACCGTAATGGACGATCTGCGTCAGTTGGCAGACAGGGGACAATCAGCAATACTTATTTTGCTTGACCTGTCTGCCGCTTTCGACACGGTCAACCACGATATTCTGCTGACCCGTCTAGAGGAGGTGGGAGTAGTGGACACTGCCCTGGATTGGTTTCGATCCTATCTGGCAGGTGTCAGGCAGTGGCTCTTCCACCGTTCCAGTCAGCCTTCACAATCATCTGTCATGGGGTTCCACAAGGATCTTGAATCAGCCCAATTTTATTCAACATTTATCTGAGCCCACTGATTAATACCATTCGGGCCCACAATGTGAAATTGGTAAACTATGCTGATGACACACAGATCATTCTATCTCTTGATGGAACCCAACCTAACGCCCTGGAGGATTTTCATGCGTGCATGCACAACACTGCGCAGTGGTTACGAAATAACTCTTTATAATTTAATTTGGATAAGACCGAAATTCTACACTGCGCAGTTGGGAAGGTTCCTCTGCCTCTTCCTTGCAACATTTGGCCTCTTGGCACTTCTACTCCCTTGGCGCCATCCACGACGGTGCGAAACTTGGGAGTCATGTTCAGTGCCCACTTGTCACTGGAGACGCAAGTGAATAAGACAGTGGGGTGCTGTTTCGGCCTTATGAGAGCTTTAAGAAAGATCCTTCCATTGCTTCCAGCCTCAGCTAGAGCCTTAATTGTTCAAGGCGTTATCTTAAGTAGACTTGACTACTGTAATGCCTTACTGTTGGAGTCCCCCATATATTTAATCCAGAGACTACAACATGTTCAGAACATAGCAGCGAAACTAGCCCTGTCCAGACCACAAGGTTTTTCTGCCTCAATGTGCCTAGCCGAGCTACACTGGCTCCCTGTGCAGCAAAGAATATACTTTAAATCCCTTTGCATTAGGTTTAGGGCGCTGCATGGACTCGGTCCTCAGCCACTACAGAAGAAACTGGTTTGGTACACTGCTACCCAAAGTCTCCATTCCTCTTCCGCCTATCTGGCATAGGTACCCAGATTCTACAGGGCCAGACTGGGAGGAAGATCCTTTAGTTTTGCTGCTGCGAAACTCTGGAATGCACTTCCACTCGTAATCAGACAATGTAGTACCTTGTCCCTGTTCAGGAAAAGGATCAAAACGTGGCTGTTCCCCAGAAACTGATTCTGTTGTCTCTGAGCAATGATCATTTTGCCCTCACACCATTCACCCTGCACTCACAGTGACCACACTGCACTCATGCCACTCGCCATGAACTCACACAGTTCTCCCTCCACTTACCCTGCGGTCATATGAGCACACCACTCACTTTGCACTCACAGTGATCACTGTGCACTCATAAGGCTGTTCACCCTGTACTTCACCCTGCAGTCACACAAGCACACTACTCACCCTGCACTCATGAGACACTTCACTCACCTGTCCCCCTCACTGCTAAGTATGCAATCTCACTCAAACAAGCCCATCACTAACCATGCATTCATACGTCCCACCTTGCACTTACATCTGTGCAGGAGAGTAGGATCTGCTTCACATGGGTACCCCCACTTTTTGCTGGTGTTTCACTGTTTTTCGACCTTAGTCTGGCTGTGGCCCTGCTAATCAGGACCACAGCCTAGCTGCTTCCTCTCTAAAATGGTTTCCATGTACATTAGGTACATATCTAATAGGATTCTGGAGTGCCTTATAAGCCCCTAGTACATGGTATACTATGTACCTAGGGCATAGGTACCTCAGAGGCCTACCAGGGGCTGCAGCATGTATTATGCCACACCTGGGAAGCACTCCAAAATGACACCACAGGTCTCCTACTGCAGCCTGGGTAAGGGTGTGCTTGCACCCCTTACTGTGGTATAGGCTACCTATATCACTACTCTATACAGACACATATAAATCTATAAGCCACACCTATGGCAGTCCTTGACAATCCTGAAGGCAGAGTGCTTGGTTTTATGTGAGAGGGTGCCCAAGCATGAGCTGAGCCCCTCTGCAGCATTCGGAAATACTTCCTTATGGCTGTTCTGTGATACAGCCATACCATATACTCTTAAGTGCATTATAACCTCGCGGTAAATGCTAACTTTGGGATGGCTGCATCAAAACATGTCATGTTTGGTGTCAAACGCTTTGGAATACTACCCCCCCCCCCCCGCCAGTCCTGGCGGCGGGGGTAGCATTCCACCCTTCTAGAGGGAGAGACATGTTCACACTGGCTAAACCCGGTTAAAACTTTCCAAAGCCCTGGCATCACAAAATGGATGCCACTGCCACAGACACGGGTCTGGCCTCCTGCTGCTGAGGGAAACTCCGGCAGGGGAGGCCTGGACAATAGGTTTCCTGTCACAGGGAGGTATAACCACTTCCCCAGACCGGCAGATGTGTATTGGTGCAGGGTGGGTGCATTCAGAGAATGCTTTGGAGACACTGCCTGGGGCACACAAGGTGTCCCTGTGCATAGCCCAGTTCAAACCTGTTGCAGGGGCGCTCAGCCCCTGCTCTGGCGCAAAACTGAACAAAGGGGAAGGGGTGTTACCACCCCCACCCCAGGCCCACCCATAGGTAGGGCCTTAGAGTTAGTCCATCCCCTAAAATTAGTATAAGTATAGGAATCCAGTCCCTAGGACTTTAGATTACTCTGGACGAACCTCTGTAACATATATCCTGGACCTTCGACTTTCAATCATGACTAGAAGACGGAAGAAATCTCCCATGGGGTCAAGGAGTGACTCCCCTGCTTGGCAGGCACCAAAGAAGCAACTGATCGGTCTGCATCGCTGAAGCTCCCGCCGGACACCGAAGTCTTTGCATCACCAGAGGTGAATTTCCAGACTTCGCCGAGGCTACCCTGAGTCCACAGCAAAGGCCCGTGGCTATCGTGGGTAATGTGGAACCGTGACCCCTGGACACCGTGAACTTTTGTAGCAACACTACCTTCCTGGTCATCCTCGAAGTTGTGCTTTGGGCTCCGAGTAGCCCCAGCCTTGAGCACCTCCTGCACCGAAGATTGTTGGCCTCCACTTCATGAGTGACCCGTGGGCCAGCTTCCAGTGCGACCGCTTGAGGCTCCTTCGCGATCACTAGCCCGTTGGCTAGCAGGTCCCCACGAAGGGAAATCCACTTCTGCTTGGGCTTTTCTGGTTGCTCCAGACTTGTTTTTACTTACCCTCGCTGGGAGAGTCCATCAGACCTTGCTGGTCTGCACCGCAGTCCTTTCTCTGCATTCCAGTGACTTGCCATTGCCAAGGCTTGTTGGGTCCTTCCTGGTCGCCGACACCACAGCACACGACAGACTTGTGGGACAGCTCGAATCCGGCTCGTGGACTTCGTCGACACCTCCTGGACCTCGTGGCTGCTAGCCCTAGAACTGTCTAAGTCCAAAAGGGTTTGGTCCTGACTCAATTAGAAGTGTCCCTAATCTTTAAAATTCCAACCGCGACATTCCCCATGGAAGATAATAGGAACCCGTGGTTGTGTTTTCACACTGCATACGGCTCCCGTGGGTCCCCTGTGTCACTACCTTGGGTGGTTCCTTGGGGTCCCAGCGATTCTAGAGGCAATAGGCCTAGTGCCTATTACAGCCGTGGTTCTTATACCTTTTTTAGTATATGGTTTGGTACGCCCCTAGGGCCCAAATGTGTATTTGTGCTTTTACTGATGCTTAAACACTTGTAACTAAAGTACTTCGAACTCCAGTCTCATAAAGAGACTAGAGGGGTGTGTGTTATCTTAAATACATATATTTTAAATATATACCTGGTGTGGTTGTCTTTTCATTTGATCATTCAAGAGATTATAGACTGGTAAAATAAGCTGCTTTACATTCCTTAAAGACTTAGCCTGAAGGCTGCTCTCCATAGCTACCACTAGGATAGCTTTCATAATAAGGTTGTCTTTAACTTATCACCATAAGGAGTTGTTTGGACTGATACAAGGTGCCCACTAGAACTAGTGGACAGCATATATCAGGCCAACTTCTCACATTGGTGTGCAGCGTGTGGGATTCCAGCTTGCTATTGTTTTACCAGATAATCTTAATTGAATTGATCAACTGAAAACCACTAAAGGTACCTGAGGTACATATAATATCAAGTTTAGCTAAAGTAAGTTCTACTGAACTTAGAGCTGTGTGTTAAGGGATAGCTCACCCTTTCTACAACTCAAGAGAGTTTAGTAGGCCACACTAGTGTAGGTAGTGCAATACACCACACCACATTAGTAATGTCTAACCTGCCAGAAACCACTGAGTCCCTACCTGGAACCAGTGATCTCCTTCCCTATAAGTATGAGGATCTCATCTTTGTTCAGCTCAGGTCCCTATGTACCCTTAGGAAGCTGAAGACGGGCAAAAGCCCATCCACTCAGCATCTCATAAAGATACTGAAACTGGATGATATCACAAGTCCAAGTGGGCCTGTAGATGGAGACAGTGTGGGTGGGGCAGCACCTGAGAATGGGTCCAGGGGTGGAAACTCCCCTGACCCTAACTCTAATGCTGACCAGATGGATGACAATGACCAGACTCTGGTGGACACAGACCATCAGGATGAGGATGATGACAATAATGCCACTTCCTTCATTCCTCCTGGTAGGCCTGAACACAGGGCTAGAAGGGGTAGATATCTGTCAAGGGGATCTATTCAGTCTAACTCCTCTATTGGAGCCTCTGTTTCTTCTCACAGAGGGAGGGAAACCTCCCAGAAGAGGCGAGAGAGACTGCTGAAGTATGTGCAAGACAAGTTCAACCTCAGAAAGCAGCAGATGGCCTTAGATAGGGAAGCCCTGGAGCTCTACAGAGCTAGTAAAAAGGAGAGACTGGAGTCCCTTGGTGGCAGCAATTTCTCTAGAGATAGGGAGAGGTCTTATGACCATAGGCACCTAAGTAAGATTGTCCCTCCCTACCAGAGTGGGGATGACATCCACAAGTGGATAACTGCCTTGGAGAGGGCCTGTAAAGTACAGAAGGTCCCTCAAGGTCAGTGGGCAGCAATCTTATGGCTCTCCTTTGCAGACAAAGATAGAGACAAGCTCCTCACTGTAAGAGAAGAGGATGCTGATGATTACAAAGTCTTGAAAAGTGCTCTAATAGATGGGTTTGGCCTAACCACTGAACAATACAGGTTAAGGTTCAGAGACACCAAAAAGGCACAAAATCAGGACTGGGTTGACTTTGTTGACTGTGCTGCTAAGGCTCTGGAAGGTTGGTTATTGGGCAGTAAAGTGTGTGACTTCATAGGATTGTACAATCTGATCATGAGGGAGCAGATTCTTAATAACTGTCAAAATCAGTTGTTGCACCAGTACATGGTAGACTCTGGCCAGGTTCAACCATTGCAGAGCAAGATCCAGACCATAATGGAATGGACTGATCCAACTACCCAGACTCAGGTGAGAGCCTTCTTAGGCCTTACTGGGTACTATAGGAGATTTGTCAAAGGGTATGGATCAATAGTGACACCCTTGAATGACTTAACTTCTAAGAAAATGCCCAAAAGGGTTCAGTGGACATCTAGCTGTCAAAAGCCATTTGATGACCTGAAGCAGGCCATGTGTACTGCTCCCATTCTGCAGAGTCCAGACTACTCCAAAAAGTTCATTGTTCAAACTGATGCATCTGAATTGGGGGTTGGGGCTGTACTGTCACAATTGAATGAAGAAGGTCAGGATCAGCCAGTAGCTTTCATAAGCAGAAGGCTGACCCCTAGAGGGAAACGTTGGTCAGCCATTGAAAGGGAGGCCTTTGCTGTGGTTTGAGCTCTGAGGAAGTTGAGGCCATACTTGCTTGGTACTCACTTCCTTGTTCAGACAGACCATAAGCCCCTATTATGGCTAAAACAAATGAAGGGTGAAAACCCCAAATGCTTAGGTGGTCCATTTCCCTACAGGGGGTGGACTTTACAGTGGAACATAGACCTGGGAGTAACCATGCCAATGCAGATGGACTCTCTAGGTATTACCACTTAGAACATGAAGACTCAACTGGTCAAGGTTAGTTTAATATCCCTAAGTTTGGGGGGGGGGGGGGTTGAGTAGGAGAGTAGGATCTGCTTCACATGTTTACCCCCCCCCCCCCTTTTTTGCTGGTGTTTCACTGTTTTTCGACTTTAGTCTGGCTGTGACCCTGCTAATCAGGACCACAGCCTAGCTGCTTCCTCTCTCAAATGGTTTCCATGTACATTAGGTACATATCTAATTGGATTCTGGAGTGCCTTATAAGCCCCTAGTATATGGTATACTATGTACCTAGGGCATAGGTACCTCAGAGGCCTACCAGGGGCTGCAGCATGTATTATGCCACCCCTGGGAAGCACTCCAAAATGACACCACAGGTCTGCTACTGCAGCCTGGGTAAGGGTGTGCTTGCACCCCTTACTGTGGTATAGGCTACCTATATCACTACTCTATACAGACACATATAAACATATAAGCCACTCCTATGGCAGGCCTTCACAATCCTGAAGGCAGAGTGCTTGCTTTTATGTGAGAGGGTGCCCAAGCATAAGTGAGCCCCTCTACAGCATTCGGAAATACTTCCTTATGGCTATTCTGTGATACAATTCGTAAGTAGTGAGATGCACACCTTTCTTTATTACACTATGAATTTTTTCATGCTTGACATTTCAACTTTGTATGGCGTACAAGCACGGTTCGTGCCCTGTCCCCGTTGCGCAATGTAACATACTTCCTTATGGCTGTTCTGTGATACAGCCATACCATATACTCTTCAGTGCATCATAACCTCGCGGTAAATGCTAACTTTTTGATGGCTGCATCAAAACATGTCATGTTTGGTATCAAACGCTTTGGAATACTCCCCCTCCCCGCCCCCCCCCCCCCCACCAGTCCTTGCGGCGGGGGTAGCATTCCACCCTTCTAGAGGGAGAGACATGTTCACACTGGCTAAACCCGGTTAAAACTTTCCAAAGCCCTGGCATCACAAAATGAATGCCACTGCCACAGACACGGGTCTGGCCTCCTGCTGTTGACCGAAACTCCGGCAGGAGAGGCCTGGACAATAGGTTTCCTGTCACAGGGAGGTATAACCACCTCCCCAGACAGACAGATGTGTATTGGGGGCAGGGTTGGTGCATTCAGAGAATGCTTTGGAGACACTACCTGGGGCACACAAGGTGTCTCTGTGCATAGCCCAGTTCAAACCGGTTGCAGGGGCACTCAGCCCCTGCTCTGGCGCTAAACTGGACCAAGGGGAAGGGGTGTAACCACCCCCACCCCAGGCCCACCCATTGGTGGGGCCATAGAGTTAGTCCATCCCCTAAACTTAGTATAGGAATCCAGTCCCTAGGACTTTAGATTAGCCTGGACGAACCTCTGTAACATATATCCTGGACCTTCGACTTTCTATCACGACTAGAAGACGGAAGAAATCTTCCTTGGGGTCAAGGAGTGACTCCCCTGCTTGGCAGGCACCAAAGAAGCAACTGCCCGGTCTGCATCGCTGAAGCTCCCGCCGGACGCCGAAGTCTTTGCATCACCAGAGGTAGATTTCCAGACTTCCCTGAGGCTACCCTGAGTCCACAGCAAAGCTGAGGCCCGTGGCTATCGTGGGTAACGTGGAACCGTGACCCCTGGACATCGTGAACTTTTGCAGCAGCACTACCTACCTGGTCATCCTCGAAGTTGTGCTTTGGGCACCGAGTAGCCCCAGCCTTGAGCACCTCCTGCACCGAAGATTGTTGGCCTCCACTCCACGAGTGACCCGTGGGCCAGCTTCCAGTGCGACTGCTCGAAGCTCCTTCGCGGTCACTAGCCCGTTGGCTAGCAGGTCCCCACAACAGCAACTCCACTTCTGCTTGGGCTTTACTGGTTGCTCCAGACTTTCTCTTACTTACACTCACTGGGTGAGTCCATCAGACCTTGCTAGTGTGCACCGCAGTCCTTTCTCTGCATTCCAGTGACTTGCCGTTACCAAGGCTTGTTGGGTCCTTCCTGGTCGCCGACACCGCAGCACTCGACAGACTTCATGGGACAGCTCGAATCCGGCTCGTAGACTTCGTCGATGCCTCCTGGACCTCGTGGCTGAGGAGTCAAGACACCCATCAACTCACCTGTAGCACCCGACATCTGTGGGCATTGGTTCATCCTGCCCTAGGTCACTGACAAGTGACCCAGACTCTGTCCCCTCTGCTTTCAGGTTCCTTATATCCTAGATCCAGGCCTGGATCTCTACGGACACTCCTCCTCTTCTCGGCAGCAGCAGTTCTTTGCAGGCTTCCATTGGAATCGACGACGCGACCCGACACCAAAAGACACCTATGCACCCGGCTTCCCTGGGTGAGGTAACTCGAGTACTCCGGTGCTCTCGTGGGTGCTAACCCTAGAACTGCCTAAGTCCAAAAGGGTTTGGTCCTGACTCGATTAGAAGTGTCCCTAATCTTTAAAATTACAACCGTGACATTCCCCGTAGAAGATAATAGGAACCCGCGGTTGTGTTTTCACACTACATACGGCTCCCGTGGGTCCCCTGTGTCACTACCTTGGGTGGTTCCTTGGGGTCCCAGCGATTCTAGAGGCAATAGGCCTTGTGCCTATTACAGTCGCGGCACTTATAACATTTTTTTAGTATATGGTTTGGGACGCCCCTAGGGCCCAAACGTGTATTTGTGCTTTTACTGATGCTTAAACACTTGTAACTAAAGTACTTCGAACTCCAGTCTCATAAAGAGACTAGAGGGGTGTGTGTTATCTTAAATACATATATTTTAAATATATACCTGGTGTGGTTGTCTTTTCATTTGATCATTCAAGAGATTATAGACTGGTAAAAGCTGCTTTACATCCCTTCAAGACTTAGCCTGAAGGCTGCTCTCCATAGCTACCACTAGGATAGCTTTCACATAAGGTTGTCTTTAACCTATCCCCATAAGGGGTTGTTTGGACTGATACAAGGTGCCCACTAGAACTAGTGGACAGCATATACCAGGCCAACTTCTCACAATCTGCACCATAGGGTCACCTCACTCACCCTGCAGTCACTCCTCTTACCCTTCGTCGGTGAGTGGTACTGAGGGAATTCATGGAGAAGGAGGAAATGGGGGAGGGTCACCAAAAAGAAATTGCAGCGTGCGCGACTTGTGCTAGGCACAGCCCTGACTCGGAAGGTTAGGCCCCACTCGCCATCCCCCCCCCCCCCCCCCCCGAAGTTCAGGTCTAGTTGCCCCCCCCTGTACATTTGTGTGTACGTGTGTGTAACAACGGGTCTCTTCCGTCGGTGCGTGCCCTCTCCGTGTTCAGGGGTGTGCTGTGCGTGCTGCCAGTTGTCGGTTGAGTATGGTCGCTGCTTTTCACCCCCCCCCCCCCCCCGGGCCCCCGCCCTCGTGGTGCGGAGCACGGTGTGTGCTCTTCGTGCCTGGTGTGCATTGGCCTCTGTCGTTGAGCTGTGCGTTTGTACAAAAAGGAAAATAAAATGCACAAAAGTGAGGACAGAGCGTGTGAATGTCAGCTCAGGGGCAGCCGGGTGCTCTGGGGGGAGAGGAGGGTGTGCGTGTGTCACCCAGGGCGTCAGCACCCCCATGCCTTGTCTGCCCTGTTAGGACAGGACCGGGAGAGCTCCCGGAGCCCTGTGGGGTGGGAGGCAGCCCGTCCGGACCGGGAGAGGCCTGGAGCCCTGTGGGGTGGGAGGCAGCTCGTCCGGTGCCGGTGCCTGTGCAGTTGGATTACTCTCCACCTCATTGGGGCCCCGGCATGCGTGTCCCTCCAGCCACAGTAAGCTGCCCTCCGGGCACGGTCCTTGGCACGCGGCCCTGCGCCCAGCCCATGCCTGGTATGTGCCATCCAGTGCGCTGGAGTGGGCGGGGCATCGAAGCAGCTACAGGAGCGTCTGCACAGAGGGAGTGCAACACAACTACTGAAGCCGCTCACTCAAGCACTGAGGGCCTCCCCCCCCCCTTATCCCAGCCCCCCCTTATCCCACACCAGAAGGTCATGAGCATCCTCTTGTGCCCCCAGGACACGTAGGCCATGTCCACCCCATCCTTATCCCACCCCGATAGGTCATGCCCACCCCACTCGAGCACAGAGGGGCCATGCCCCCCACCCTCACATGAGCACAGGCAGACCATGCCCCCCCAACCCAGCAGAGGGGTCATGTCCACCCCACCCTCACCTCAGCACAGACAGACCATGTCCATCCCACCCTCACCTAAGCACAGGCTGACCATGTCCACACACCCGAGCAGAGGGGTCATGTCCACCCCACCCTCACCTGAGCACAATCAGACCATGTCCATTCCACCCTCGTGTGAGCACAGGCAGACCATGTCCATTCCACCTCCACCCAAGCAGAGGGGCCATGTCCACCCCACCCTTATCCGAGCACAGGCTGACCATGTCCAACCCACCCTCACCTGAGCACAGGCAGACCATGTCCACCCCACCCCCATCGGAGCACAGGCAGACAATGTCCATTCCACCCTCATCTGAGCAAAGGCTAACCATGTCCACCCGACTCTCACCTGAGCACAGGCAGACCATGTCCACCCCACCCACACCTGAGCGCAGGCTGATCATGTCCACCCCACACTCACCTGAGCACAGGCTGACCATGTCCACCCCACACTCACCTGAGCACACGCAGCTCATGTCCACTCCACCCTCAACGGAGCACACGCTCACCACGTCCACCCCACCCTCACCCGAGCACAGTCTAACCATGTTCACCCGACCCTCACCTGAGCACAGGCTGACCATGTCCACCCCGCCCGAGCAGAGGGCTCATGTCCACCCCACCCTCACCGGAGCACAGGCAGACCATGTCCATTCCACCCTCACCTGAGCACAGGCAGACCATGTCCACCCCACCCTCACCTGAGCACATGCTGACCATGTCCCTCCCACCCTCACCTGAGCACAGGCTGACCATGTCCACCCCACCTGAGCAGAGGGTTCATGTCCATCCCACCCTCACCGGAGCAAAGGCAGACCATGTCTATTCCACCCTCACCTGAGCAGAGGCAGACCATGTCCACCCCACCCACACCTGAGCGCCGGCTGATCATATCCACCCCACAATCACCTGAGCACAGGCTGACCATGTCCACCCACCTCAGCAGAGGGGCCATGTCGACCCCACCCTCACCTGAGCACAGGCTCACCATGTCCACCCCACACTCACCTGAGCACACGCAGCTCAAGTCCACCCCACCCTCAAAAGAGCACATGCTAACCATGTCCACTCCACCCTCACCGGAGCACACGCTCACCATGTCCACCTCACCCAAGCACAGTCTAACCATGTTCACCCGACCCTCACCTGAGCACAGACTGACCATTTCCACCCCGCCCGAGCAGAGGGCTCGTGTCCACCCCACCCTCACCGGAGCACAGGCAGACCATGTCCATTCCACCCTCACCTGAGCAGAGGCTGACCATACCCACCCCACCCTCACATGAGCACAGGCTGACCATGTCCACCCCACCCGAGCAGAGGGGTCATTCCACCCCACCCTTACCGGATCACAGGCAGACCATCTCCATTCCACTCTCACCTGAGTACAGGCTGACCCTGTCCACCCACCCGAGCAGAGGGGCCATGTCCACCCCACCCTCACCTGAGTACAGGCTGACCATGTCCGCCCCACCCTCACTTGAGCACAGGCAGACCATGTCCACCCCACCATCACTGGAGCACACGCACACCATGTCCACTCCACCCTCACCGGAGCACACACTCACCATGTCCACCCCACCCTCACCCGAGCACAGTCTAACCATGTTCACCCGACCCTCACCTGAGCACAGGCTGACCATGTCCACCCCGCCCGAGCAAAGGGCTCATGTTCACCCCACCCTCACCTGAGCACAGGCAGACCATGTCCATTCCACCCTCACCTGAGCACAGGCAGACCATGTCCACCCCACCCTCACCTGAGCACAGGCTGACCATGTCCATTCCACCCTCACATGAGCACAGGCAGACCATGTCCACACCAACCTCACCGGTACAAAGGTTCACCATGTCCACCCCACCCCACCCTCACCCGAGCACAGGCTGACAATGTCCATTCCACCCTCACCTGAGCACAGGCAGACCATGACCACCCCACCCTCACCTGAGCACAGCCTCACCATGTCCACACCACTCTCACCTGAGCACAGGCAGACCATGTCCACCCCACCTTCACCTGAGCATAGGCTGACCATGTCCATTCCACCCTCACCTGAGAACAGGCAGACCATGTCCACTCCACCCTCACCGGAGCACAGACTCACCATGTCCACACCACCCTCGCCTGAGCACAGGCAGACCATGTCCACCCCACCTTCACCTGAGCACAGTCTGACAATGTCCACCCCACCCTCACCCGAGCACAGGCTGACCATGTCCATTCCACCCTCACATGAGCACAGGCAGACCATGTCCACCCCACCCTCATCGGAGCACAGCCTCACCATATCCACCCCACCCAAAACCTGAGCACGGGCAGACTGTGTCCACCCCACCCTCACCTGAGCACAGGCTCACCATGTCCACCCCACCCTCACCCGAGCACAGGCTGATCATGTCAACTCCACCTGAGCAGAGGGGTCATGTCCACCCCACCCTCCCCCAACCACAGGCAGACCATGTCTATTCCACCCTCACCTGAGCAGAGGCAGACCATGTCCACCCCACCCACACCTGAGCACAGGCTGACTATGTCCACCCCACACTTACCCGAGCACAGGCAGACCATATCCATTCCACCCTCACCTGAGCACAGGCTACTATGTCCACCCCACACTTACCCGAGCACAGGCTGACCATGTCCACCCCACCCTCACCGGAGCACATGCTGACCACGCCCACCCCACCCTCACCTGAGCACAGGCAGCCCATGTCCACCCCAACCGAGCAGAGGGGTCATGTCCACCCCACCCTCACTGTAGCACAGGCAGACCATGTCCATTCCACCCTCACCTGAGCACATGCAGACCATGTCCACCCCACCCTCACCTGAGCACAGTCAGACCATGTCCACCCCACCTTCACCGGAGCAAAGGCAGACCATGTCCATTTCACCCTCACCTGATGTTAGAAATGAGGGGGCTCTGGTTGACGCAGGTGTGTACCCCAACATGCAGGGACCCTTTACTTCTTGTCAGGGCGAAGGATGACTCCCCAGAATAACCCCTGCTCACCCTCTAGGTGCGTGGCGCGAGCCGTCTAGGTTAAGTCTCAGGCGTACACGGTTAAGCAAATGCAATTACACATACAGTAAATCCCTTGCATGCACCACAAACGGACACCAATCAGGAAGTATATAAAAATAAGCTTTTATGTAGATTCAGCAGATTCAAATACAAGGCCCAGTAACGTTGAACTGATGGGGCCACAACTCTTGGAAATACGGTAAAGTCTCTTTGTTACGGAAAGTTCTTTTGGCGGGCACAAGGTAACTGTGGGCCTCAGCGCACTTCGGGCTGAGGCGGCGCCCGGGAAGCACCCGGCAGATGACAGGGAAATCAGAACGTTGCGGACCCTGGATCCGATGCGAGCTCGCGGTCGAGTTCGTAAGTACAGTACCTTGTTTCTTGACGCGAAGGCGGGTGCGGGATTTCAGCGGCTCTTCGACAGAAGGGCGAGGCGGCGTCCGGGGCTCCCACACTTCGCGATGGGGGTCTGATCTTCAGGCTCACGACAAGAGCGGGGTGTTGCAGGAGGCGGGTGAACAAAGCGGGGCAGCCGGGCACGCAGAGTACGTCCGGGCCGTCCGAGGCTTGGGGATGCTCACAACGCCGATTCCGGCGGGAGCGTGAAGGTGCACAGCGAGCCTCCAGCGAGCGAGGTGATGGGGGCAGCCCAGCACAGCATAGGGGGAGCGGCTCCGATCGAGCGAGGCTCTTCCCAAGGCGGGGGCGGCTAAGCAGTCCTGGTCACGGCTCAGGGAGGGACTGGGGCACGAGGGTCACAGCTCCGGCGAGGGAAAGGACACCACAGTCCAGAGGCAGGCGAGTGAAGATCAGGTAGAGCCCAATGGTCCTGGGGCTCAGTTCAGGGGGCAAGCTCAGTTCCAAGCCCTTGGAGATCGTTTTGGAAAGCACAAGGCTTGAAAGTAAAAATAAAGCAAAGTCTTCAGCAACAGTTTCTCTTCTCCCCTTTGGTAGCAAGGTCACCACTGCAGGCCAATCCCCCAGGACAGGGACAGTCTTCCTCCTACAGCTTTCCCGGTGCCTCCTCCTCAGGCAGAGATTCTTCTTGGTCAAAAGCGGATCTAGTTTCTTAGGAGCAGGGCTCCTCCATTTATACAGCAAATCTTTTGTTCTCCCAGGCCAGGGGGTCCTTTGCCTAGTCCAGTCCGGTTTCTGAGCACTTTGTTTACGCGATGCAGGCTTCTTCTTTCAGAGTGCAGGGCAGAGTCCTCAGACGCTCCACAGGGGGCGGAGTCGGCATTGAGGTGGCAGAGCACTGTCCTATTCAGAGCCTAGGAGCACTCCTCCCACCCATCTACCTGTCGATCGTCCTATTCACCCCCAGGCTACCTAGCCCTGCCCATCTGGGTTCCCCCAGCCCTGTCACTCATACCAGCCAGACATCAGATACACATCACGCAGAGGCGGGCTGAAATGTTTAGGCAAGCAAAGGCCAGCTTTCTAAAAGCGGCATTTGCAAACCCGGAATATTAAAATAAACCTTGGGAAAAGATGTACCTTATTATTCCGAGTTCAGGCATACTAAACTCGATCTTCTACCATGTTCCCTGGGTCGGTTAGGATCATAGGGTGTAACAATCCAGGCCGCCCATACTGGCCTATGAGAACAGGGTAGCCTTGCAGTAGTGAACAACAAGATGGCGGTAATTCACTACTAGGACATGCCACGCATCTAGGCTTGTCCTACCTTATGCTCACAACGCACCCTGCCCGTGGGCCTACCAGAGGGGTGACTAACATGCAGCTAAGGGAAGGTTTTAGGGACCGGCAAGTGTGGGCACTTGCCAGTCAGCATGTCAGTACCAGACTGCACGCAGGTTCTGCGATGGCAGACCTTAGACATATTTTACCGGCCGCTTCTGTGGGTGGCACAACCAGTGCTGCAAGCCCACCAGCGGTGTTTGCCTTTACATGCCCTGGCGCTCCTGGCGCACTTTACTGGGGTCTGACAGTAAATCAAACAATCCAATCATGGAATACAACCAACATATACAATTTACATAGGGAGCACTCGCACCGCGACACTGGTTGGCAGTTGCACAGAGCGCTGAGCGGCCAACACCATAAAAACACATGAGGCACAGCGACAAAAAGAGGAAGGGAGACTCACGCCAAGGTGCCAGGTCTAACACGTGTCCCCTCCAGCTGAAAAGTGGGGAGAACTACCCTACCCCAGGGAGTTCCTCATCACTAAGGCGGAAAAATCTGGACAGACCGTCAGCATTGGCGTGATCTGTACCAGGGCGATGTTCCACCGTGAAATCCATACCCTGTAGGGAAATGGACCACCTCAACAGCTTTGGATTCTCACCCCTCATATGCATCAACCATCTGAGGGGCCTGTGGTCCATCTGAACCCGGAAGTGAGACCCAAACAGGTAGGGTCTTAGCTTCTTCAGCGCCCAGACCACAGCAAATGCCTCACGCTCAATAGCACTCCACCTCTGTTCCCGTGGAAGTAACCTCCTGCTAAGAAAGGCTACGGGTTGATCTAGGCCCTCCTCATTAATCTGTGAAAGAACAGCCCCCACACCATGCTCTGAAGCTTCGTCTGAACGATAAACTCTTTGGAGAAGTTGGGAGCCAAGAGCACGGGCGCCGTGCACATAGCAGTTTTCAGGGCCTCAAAAGCTTTCTGACAGGTGTCAGTCCAAATCACTTTCCTGGGCTGCTTCTTCGAAGTCAGCGCTGTCAAGGGGGCAACCAGGTTGCCATACCCCTTGACAAACCTCCTGTAGTACCCGGTGAGACCTAGGAAGGCTCTCACCTCAGTCTGGGTTTTGGGCGCCTCCCAGTTCAGGATGGTTTCTATCTTGGGCTGAAGGGGTGCCACCTGGCCACTCCCAACTTGGTGTCCCATGTACACCACGGAACCCTGCCCGATCTGGCACTTACTCGCCTTGATCGTGAGGCCTGCCTTGCGCAGCGCCATCAACACTTCCCAGAGGTGTCGCAGGTGTTCTTCCCAAGTGGAGCTGAACACCGCAATGTCATCCAGGTAGGCTGCACTGAACGAATCCAGCCCAGCCAACACCTGGTTGACCAATCTCTGGAAGGTGGCAGGGGCATTCTTCATCCCAAAGGGCATAACCCGGAACTGGTAGTGCCCATCTGGGGTGGAAAATGCTGACCTCTCTTTGGCCCCCTCGGTCAAGGCGATCTGCCAATACCCAGACGTTAAATCAAACGTGCTGAGGTAGTTGGCAGCCCCTAGCCGATCGATGAGCTCATCAGCTCTGGGGATGGGGTGTGCGTCAGTCCTAGTGACTGAATTGAGTCCTCTGTAGTCCGCACAGAACCGGAGTTCGGGTGTGGCTCCCGGCGCTGCAGCCTTTGGGACCAAAACCACGGGGCTGGCCCAAGGACTGCTAGAAGACTCAATTACCCCGAGTGCAAACATCTTGGAGACCTCCTCCTTGATGCATGTCCTCACCCTGTCAGTCACCCTGTAGGCCTTGTGCCGCACAGGTGTACTATCCCCAGTGTCCACGTCATGGACGCACCAATCAGTGACACCAGGGACCAGGGAAAACAGATCCGAGAATTGTCCCAGTAACTGGCGACAATCATTCTGTTGCTCAGGGGTCAGGGTGGAAGAGAGGATGACACCATCCACTAACCCATCTTGCTCCTTGGCTGACAGGAGGTCAGGAAGAGGTTCTGTCTCCTCTTCCATCCAGCATCTGTTGCCAAGAGCATGCCCACTTGGGACCTCTCCAAGTGGGGCTTGAGGCGGTTGACATGTAGGACCCTTAAGGGGTTCCTAGGAGGTCCACCACGTAGGTAACAGGACTCTTGCGCTCCACCACCTCAAAGGGACCGGTCCACTTATCCTGGAGCGCACACGGCTCCACGGGGGCCAAGACCCATACCTTCTGTCCAGGCTGAAGCTCTACCAGAGTGGCATTCTGGTCGTACCACCGCTTCATCTCCTCCTGGCTGGCTTCCAGATTTGCCTCAGCAAGTTGCCTGAATCGCCTAGTCTGATTCCTGAAGGCCAGCATGTAACTATATACATTCTGGGGAGGTTTCCTGGGAGATTGCTCCCAGCCTTCCTTGACCAGACTTAGAGGTCCTCTGACTGGGTGACCATACAGAAGCTCAAAGGGACTGAACCCCAGAGACTTCTGTGGCACCTCACGGTAAGCGAAGAGAAGGCATGGTAAGAGGACGTCCCACTTACGCCTCATGGGTCCTTCTAGGCCCATTATCATGCCTTTGAGGGTTCGGTTGAATCTCTCAACCAACCCGTTTCCTTGGGGGTGGTAAGGTGTGGTGAACTTGTAGGTTACACCACACTCTTGCCAAAGAGATTTCATGTACTTGGACATGAAATTGGTACCTCGGTCAGACACCACCTCTAGAGGGAATCCCACTCGGGAGAAAATTCCCATCAGTGCACGTCCCACCACGGGGGCCGTCACTGTCCTCAGAGGAATGGCTTCCGGGTACCGGGTGGCACGGTCCACCAGGACCAGGATGAACCTATTGCCCATCGCTGTCCTGGGGTCCAGTGGCCCTACAATGTCAATCCCCACTCGCTGGAATTGAGTACCGACCACAGGGAATGGCTGGAGTGGAGCCTTCTGCTTCCTTCCACTCTTTCCACTTGCCTGGCAAGTCTGGCATGTCCTGCAGTGAGTATCCGAACTCCTGCGCATTTGAGGCCAATAAAAGTGGGTGACAAGCCTTTCAAAGGTCTTGTCCTGCCCCAAATGCCCTGCCAATGGCACATCGTGAGCCAGCCCCAGTAGGAAGGCTCTGAAGTCCTGGGGTACCACCAGCGCACGGGCTGACCCAGGCTCAGCAACCTTAGACTCTGTATATAGGAGGTCGTTCTCCCAGTAAACGAAATGTGATCCTGACTGATCACCTGCGGCCTAGTCTGCAGCCTGCTGCCGCATACCCACGAGAGAAGGGCACTCCTTCTGCGCCTTACAAAAGTCCTCCCTGGTGGGACCTCCTTCCTGCTGCCAATGGGTCAGCTCCGGCAGGTCTCCCAGTTCAGCTATCTGTTCCCCTGTAGGCTCCAGGGCATCCCCCTCAAGGTCTGCTTCCTCCTGGACCGTGGGAACTTCAGGGGCCGGCTTCCCGCGCCCCTTGCTCCTTCTCTCTGAGGCCGGTTCCTGGGCCTCCCTCTCAGGCTCCAGAACCTCTTGAGTACCTCTACTGGCTGCCATGGACCATGTGGTGACACACGCCCAATCCGGCATACCCAACATCTCCAGGTGAGCACTCCGCTCCACCTTAGCCCATGGTGAGCTCTCCAAATCGTTCCCTAACAAACAGTCTACAGGCATGGCGGGCCTCACAGCTACCTGAAGAGTACCAGAGACCCCCCCCCCACTCAAAGGGAACCTGAGCCACCTTGCAGTGCCTCTCGGTGTTGTCAGCGGCAACAACGGGATAGAATGCATTGGGGACCACCTGCTCCTGAGACACCAGGTGACACCTGACAGCTGTCACACTGGCTCCTGTATCTCTGAGAGCTTCCACTCTATGGCCATTTATGGTCACCCACTGCCTGTACTTCTTAGTGTTCTCAGGCAGCTGGGTTGGAGGGACCACTTCACGGTCTCCTAGCGAGACCAGGGACATCTCTGCGGGACCCCACCCACCTTGGACATCCCTCTCCTCCCCAAGGCTACACTAGTCACCTGCCGGGGTGGAGCACCAGTGGGTGCTGGTTTACCAAACAATGGATACTTTACATCAGAGGCAAAATGCCCCAAATTGTTACACCTGTAACATCTGACGGGCCCCTTCTGAACAGGAGGACCTGTCGGGGTCCCGGTCGGTTTCTGGGGTGGGGGAGGCTGAGAACCCTTCCCTTGGTTCCCTTGGGGACTACTTTGGGGCCCTTTTGGGAACTGCTTCTGTTTACCCCTGTCCCCCCCACTCTTCTGCTGGGAACCCTGCCCAACTTTGGAGGAATCTCCCACGGTACCCTTGTGGACCCTGGTACTGACCCAGCGGTCCGCCTCCTCAGCAAGCTTCCTAGGGTTAGTCAGCCTACTATCTATCAGGTGCTGGCGTAGCTCAGGAAAACAATTACTGGACAAGTGCTCCCATGCCATTAAATCAAGAAGCCCTTGATAATCATTTACCTTACTACCCTTTACCCAACCATCCAGCGCTCTGCAAAAGAAAGTCACATACTCCACATACGTACTATTGGGAATCTTAGTGCAACCCCTGAACCCCTGTCTATATAACTCAGGGGTCAACCCATACCTAGCCATCAATGCTTCCTTCATATGGGCATAAGAATTATGAACATCAGCAGGTAAATCTAACAGTGTGTCCCGCCCTTCACTCAGGAGCCGTCCCCACAACCCCGCTCCCCAATCTCTCTCAGGGACCCGGTGGGAAGACATGGCTACCTCGTAGGCTCTGAACCACTGCCCGATGTCGTCATTCTTGAAGAACTCCTTCAATACATCCTTGGGAATATAAACTCTTGGTTCCGCCGGTGCTGGCGGTGTGCTGCCACCAGAGGGATTAAGCTCCAAACTTTTTGCTTTCAGCTCCAGCTCCCTCAGCTTCATGTCATGCTCTAATTGTAGTTTCTTTTCTTCCATGGCTAATCTTTGTTTTTCCATATCCATCTGCCCATGAAGTTTTGCCATCTCCACTTCGTGTGCCCGGGTTGCTGCCCTGTCTGCCAACTCTTCTGGCGACAGGCCTCTGCCAAACTCATGGACACTTTCTGGTGGAACCATTTCCACCTGATTCTCTGGTGCCTTTGACTCATACCAGGCCATCAGCGCCTTCACGAGTTGGGTCTTGTTTTTCAATCCAGTTTGGGCAATTCTGAACTTGGAGCAAAAACCTTTCAATTCTTCATTGGCATGATTCTGAAGTGCGCCTTCTTCCCAATCTATGTCCTCAAATCCAGAGATTATAGAGGCTGCCCTTCCGGCGGGAAGTGAACCAGGCATGGCTCTAACAACGGAGATTCTTGGCAAAACAAAACAATTGCTGGTCTTGTGGCTGCGTTACTGGTCTGCTCTCACTACGTGGTGATCAGTGGTTCACTATACGCAAACCGCAAATGCAAATCCGTAAATCCTCACCGCTGCCACCAATGTTAGAAATGAGGGGGCTCTGGTTGACGCAGGTGTGTACCCACAACAAGCAGGGACCCTTTACTTCTTGTCAGGGCGAAGGATGACTCCCCAGAATAACCCCTGCTCACCCTCTAGGTGCGTGGCGCGAGCAGTCTAGGCTAAGTCTCAGGCGTACACGGTTAAGCAAATGCAATTACACATACAGTAAACCCCTTGAATGCACCACAAACGGACACCAATCAGGAAGTATATAAAAATAAGCTTTTATGTAGATTCAGCAGATTCAAATACACGGCCCAGTAACGTTGAACTGATGGGGCCACAACTCTTGGAAATACGGTAAAGTCTCTTTGTTACGGAAAGATCTTTTGGCGGGCACAAGGTAACTGTGGGCCTCAGCGCACTTCGGGCTGAGGCGGCGCCCGGGAAGCACCCGGCAGATGACAGGGAAATCAGAACGTTGCGGACCCTGGATCCGATGCGAGCTCGCGGTCGAGTTCGTAAGTACAGTACCTTGTTTCTTGACGCGAAGGCGGGTGCGGGATTTCAGCGGCTCTTCGACAGAAGGGCGAGGCGGCGTCCGGGGCTCCCACACTTCGCGATGGGGGTCTGATCTTCAGGCTCACGACAAGAGCGGGGTGTTGCAGGAGGCGGGTGAACAAAGCGGGGCAGCCGGGCACACAAAGTACGTCCGGGCCGTCCGAGGCTTGGGGATGCTCACAACGCCGATTCCGGCGGGAGGGTGAAGGTGCACATCGAGCCTCCAGCGAGCGAGGTGACGGGGGCAGCCCAGCACAGCGTAGGGGGAGCGGCTCCGATCGAGCGAGGTTCTTCCCAAGGCGGGGGCGGCTAAGCAGTCCCGGTCACGGCTCAGGGAGGGACTGGGGCACGAGGGTCACAGCTCCGGCGAGGGAAAGGACACCACAGTCCAGCGGCAGGCGAGTGAAGATCAGGTAGAGCCCAATGGTCCTGGGGCTCAGTTCAGGGGGCAAGCTCAGTTCCAAGCCCTTGGAGATCGTTTTGGAAAGCACAAGGCTTGAAAGTAAAAATAAAGCAAAGTCTTCAGCAACAGTTTCTCTTCTCCCCTTTGGTAGCAAGGTCACCACTGCAGGCCAATCCCCCAGGACAGGGACAGTCTTCCTCTTACAGCTTTCCCGATGCCTCCTCCTCAGGCAGAGATTCTTCTTGGTCAAAAGCGGATTTAGTTTCTTAGGAGCAGGGCTCCTCCATTTATACAGCAAATCTTTTGTTCTCCCAGGCCAGGGGTTCCTTTGCCTAGTCCAGTCCGGTTTCTGAGCACTTTGTTTACGCGATGCAGGCTTCTTCTTTCAGAGTGCAGGGCAGAGTCCTCAGACGCTCCACAGGGGGCGGAGCCGGCATTGAGGTGGCAGAGCACTGTCCTATTCAGAGCCTAGGAGCACTCCTCCCACCCATCTACCTGTCGATCGTCCTATTCACCCCCAGGCTACCTAGCCCTGCCCATCTGGGTTCCCCCAGCCCTGTCACTCATACCAGCCAGACATCAGATACACATCACGCAGAGGCGGGCTGAAATGTTTAGGCAAGCAAAGGCCAGCTTTCTAAAAGCGGCATTTGCAAACCCGGAATATTAAAATAAACCTTGGGAAAAGATGTACCTTATTATTCCGAGTTCAGGCATACTAAATTCGATCTTCTACCATGTTCCCTGGGTCGGTTAGGATCATAGGGTGTAACAATCCAGGCCGCCCATACTGGCCTATGAGAACAGGGTAGCCTTGCAGTAGTGAACAACAAGATGGCGGTAATTCACTACTAGGACATGCCACGCATCTAGGCTTGTCCTACCTTATGCTCACAACGCACCCTGCCCGTGGGCCTACCAGAGGGGTGACTAACATGCAGCTAAGGGAAGGTTTTAGGGACCGGCAAGTGTGGGCACTTGCCAGTCAGCATGTCAGTAACAGACTGCACGCAGGTTCTGCGATGGCAGACCTTAGACATATTTTACCGGCCGCTTCTGTGGGTGGCACAACCAGTGCTGCAAGCCCACCAGCGGTGTTTGCCTTTACATGCCCTGGCGCTCCTGGCGCACTTTACTGGAGTCTGACAGTAAATCAAACAATCCAATCATGGAATCCAACCAACATATACAATTTACATAGGGAGCACTCGCACCGCGACACTGGTTGGCAGTGGCACAGCGCGCTGAGCGGCCAACACCATAAAAACACATGAGGCACAGCGACAAAAAGAGGAAGGGAGACTCACGCCAAGGTGCCAGGTCTAACACCTGAGCACAGGCAGACCATGTCCACACCACCCTCACCGGAACACAGGTTCACCATGTCCACCCCACCCCACCCTCACCCGAGCAAAGGCAGACCATGTCTATTCCACCCTCACCTGAGCACAGGCAGACCATGTCCATTCCACCCTCACCTGAGCACAGGCAGACCATGTCCACCAGGGCAATGGTGCTCTTGAATGGACCAGAGCTTGTTTCTCACTGCCTGCCTTAGGCATCTTACTTCGCCCGCTGGACTCCTCACTGCTTGACCGATCACCCAGGCTCCCATTGTAGACTGGAGGAGGCAAAGCGAATCTTATTTAACTTTATCTGTGTAGCAGTACCCAAGGGTCATGCCCAGGGTTCACTGCCTGCTCCAGGACCGGGAGAGAAGGTCTGGCAGCAGGGCACTTGGGTCTGGCTCCTGTTAACACTTTGATGCCCTACGACTCAACAACCCAACATCTACCACCTGAAGAGCCCATTCCAGCTTTCCAACCCCTACACAGGCATGCGCACAGCTGGTAAAAGAGAACAAGCATTGGCATAGCCAATAGGTCTCGCCTTTGGGACCTTATAAGTGTTTAGCCATGCAACGGTTGCGTAACTAAATACTTATAAGGTCCAAAAAGCTAGACCTATTGGCTATGCAAAGCGGCCATGATCAAACATCAAACATCAAAGCGAAAGTGAAAGTAATCGCGGCAAGCGCGGCGCGCGCGCCCGCGCCCATGCACTGTAGCTCTAGGCTGGCCTGGTAGCACTTTTTGGAGGCCTCTCAATAAGTCTCGCCAGACCAGCGCATGCGCTGGGTCAGGCGAGACCTAAAAAGGCATATTACCCCTCATGCATTTTATATTACATGTTTCTTTTGGGGCACTTACCTTGAAAAAATGTGTTTTTTTTCAAACAGGGACATGTTTATTGAAGACAGTAAGTAAAACAGTGGACTCCACAGTTTAATGGTCCATAGTAAAAAGAAGAGGATACATGTAATTATAAAGTTAAGAATGCAAAATGCTCAAAGAAAAAGTACACTTCTATAGAAGAGATAGTGTTTGCTGAGCTGCTCTCTGCAATGTGCAGCTAACAGTTGGCACTGATCCGAATTACAGCGGGCACTGATCGGAATTGCAATGTGCATCTAACAATGGGTACTGTTTGGAATTACAATGTGCAGCAAACAATAGGCATTGATCAGAATATTGGAATTACAATCTGCAGTTAACAATGGACACCGATTGGAATTATAATGTGCAACTAACATTGGGCACTGAATGGAATTACAATCTGCAGCTGACAGCAGGCACTGATCGGAATTACGATGTGCAGCTAACAATTGGCACTGATCGGAATATCAGAATTACAATGTGCAGCTAACAATGGACGTTGATCAGAATTACAAATGTGCAGCAGGCATTGATTTGAATTACAATGTGCAGCTGACAGCGGGCACTGACTGGTATTACAATGTGTAGCTAACAATGGGCACTAATTGGAATCTTGGAATTACAATGTGCACCTAACAATGATCGGAATTAGAATATGCAAATGACAGCGGGCACTGATTGGAAATACAATGTGCAGCTAACAATGGGCGCTGATCAAAATATCGGAATTACAATGTGCAGCTAACAATGGGCACTAATCAAAATATTGTAATTACAATCTCGCGCAGTTACTTGCTACGGTAAGCATTCATTCGGAACCTCGCTATCCCTGCCACACATCGGCTTGAGACATCAGGAACCTATTTATGAGTTCAACCTCATTGCCCCGTCAAAAAACAATATTTTCACATGAGCGGCTGCTCTCGGGATATATTGCTCCTAAGATCCTTGTGATACCGCGACGTGACCAGTCGGCCTCCTATCATCGCGCTATGGATCCTAAGCTTGCAAGCAGTCAACGGAATTAACTATCCTAACGAACAGAACAAGGGGCTCTTACCGATCTTGAAGCTTTTCCGATCTGAGCCTCTACCGCATAACTTGCAAGGACACTTATCGTAGTGGTTCCTTTTACAGCCCATCTTGTGATCGCTTCCCTATCTTATTTGATGTTCCTTAGGATCTGAACTTGGGCCCCCTGTGATTATAGAAAATGCCCTGAAGAAGGTGGCACCCTGATGGATGGGTGATTGCACCGAAACGCGCGTCGGCGTGTCTTTTTGCACGATCTGGCGTGTCTCTTTGTACGATCTAGTGGTGTCCAACAAATTAGACACTCCAAGACTGTGAGGAGATTGTTCCTTTGTGTATTTACAAATATTTTAATGTAGAGCAAATGTATGTTTTATGTATGGGTTGATTGTGTAAGATTGTATGGGTTGTTTGATGAGCATAACTGTGATTTAACTGTTTATACACTCCTCCAACCCCCCTGTGGGGGCCCATCTTGATTTTTTGCATATATCCTTTCAAAAAATCTGTCTTTTTGCTTATTTTGAGCACATGTTTTTTTGTATATTTATCAACAAAATTATTGAACAAAAAAGAATAAAGAAAAATATAATCTTCAATCACAATTTATACTTGTTTGTGTGCTCTCTTCCTAATGGTGTGGCCGTTGACGACCAATTGCGGGTGAGTTATCAATGAGATTTGTTTGATCCATCTTTATCTAAACAGGTAGAGCATTACTTTTGTTCGACTTATTAGCAGTACCCAAGGGTCATGCCCAGGGTTCACTGCCTGCTCCAGGACCGGGAGAAAAGGTCTGGCAGCAGGGCACTTGGGTCTGGCTCCTGTTAACACTTTGATGCCCTAGGACTCAACAACCCAACATCTACCTCCTGAAGAGCCCATTCCAGCTTTCCAACCCCTACACAGGCAAGTGCACAGCTGGTAAAAGAGAACAAGCATTGGCATAGCCAATAGGTCTCGCCTTTGGGACCTTATAAGTGTTTAGCCATGCAACAGTTGCGTAACTAAATACTTATAAGGTCCAAAAAGCTAGACCTATTGGCTATGCAAAGCGGCCACGATCAAACATCAAACATCAAAGCGAAAGTGAAAGTAATCGCGGCAAGCGCGGCGCGCGCGCCCGCGCACATGCACTGTAGCTCTAGGCTGGCTTGGTAGCACTTTTTGGAGGCCTCTCAATAAGTCTCGCCAGACCAGCGCATGCGCTGGGTCAGGCGAGACCTAAAAAGGCATATTACCCCTCATGCATTTTATATTACATGTTTCTTTTGGGGCACTTACCTTGAAAAAATATGTTTTTTTTCAAACAGGGACATGTTTATTGAAGACAGTAAGTAAAACAGTGGACTCCACAGTTTGATGGTCCATAGTAAAAAGAAGAGGATACATGTAATTATAAAGTTAAGAATGCAAAATGCTCAAAGAAAAAGTACACTTCTATAGAAGAGATAGTGTTTGCTGAGCTGGATGTTTGCTCTCCTGAGGCGGAAGCCGGGAGATTAGCTAACTGCACGTATTAGGATTGTAACCTTTGTTTTTAAACTTTATAAAATTGTGCTTTGCTCTCGTGTAACTTTTATTAAAACCTTTTCTGCTTGCTAGTATCACTCACTTACCTGGCGCCATTTCAGGCTGTCTTTTTGGAGGCATAGTGATTCCCTGCTATAGCTCGTGCTTCGTCTTGTGTGGTGCGGGGGCTAATTAAGCGGACATCTTGGGAGGATTTTGGGGGTTGTGCTCTAGTGTCTCTCTCCCTCTTCCTATAACTGAGCATGCTCACGCGGCCGTGCAGCGGACGAGCGCAGCGGGCGCGCCGGCGGCGCGCCGAAGGTGCGCCAAAGGCAAGCCCGTCTGCGCCCGTCCGCGTCCTGACGCGGCCAGGGGCCAGTCGTGCTGCCCCCCCCCCGGATCCAGGCCCCCGTAGTAAGCTACTCGGCGGAGGCTTTAAACCTTATAAACAAGTGTGCCCAAGCACAAAAATGTCCTTCCAATAATTGTTTGCAGGCCAAGTTATCCATGTTGGAAGGCCCAGTATCCTGTCTCCATTGTAAATACCAGCTCAGCATAGTTGAGGAACCCAATCTCAATTCTGACGTGAAAAAACTAGATAGTTCGGCCACCAGATCCCATAGAATTATTCTGTGTAACACGAGATCTCTAGCTAAACACCCATTTGAAATATGGGACATGCTGACCTCTCAGGACCCTATGGTGTGTTTCTTTACCGAGACCTGGTTAAACCCCTCAAACCATGCGATGATCACGCTCGCAATTCCAGAGAATTACAAGTTTATTCATTTGGACCGGGAAAAAAAAAAGGTGGCGGTATTGCCATTGCTTTTAAAAAAGATTTGGAGGCAAAATTGGTCTCCTCAATATGTAATGAACAATTAGAACTAGGCATTTTTAAAATCACTGTCTCTCCTTCTGACACCTGGCATGGAGCTTTAGTATATCGCCCACCAGGTACCAAAGGAAGTTTTGCTGATGTGCTAGTAGAATATCTTGCACTTCATATACTTGCAGCAAACATCTTCCTTTTGTTGGGGGATTTCAATTTTCATGGAGAGAAAGTAGAGGACCCTGAAGTCATTAAATTACTGGCTTCTCTTAAACTTTTAGATCTTACTCAACGAATAGAGGGTCCTACCCACAATGCTGGGCATCTACTAGATCTACTTTTCTCCAACTCGGATCGGATCCATTGTGACCCTCCCTATCCCCTTCCATGGACCGATCATTATATGATTACGGTCCACATAACTTGCCTGGTTGAATTAAGTACAATACAGCCCACTAAACAATCCCTAAGGCTTCGTAGAAGATGGGACAATCTTTCCCCGGCGGCATTTAATGAGACCTTTTCCATGTACAAATCAGACAACACTAGAGATATTAGTGAACAATTGGAAATCTTCAATACTGCACTGGAAGGAGCTTTGGACAACACTGTCCCAAAGAAGTTAGTGAAATCAAGGCCCCAGAGAGATTCTACTCCCTGGTTCTCAGGTACATTGAAGCTAGAAAGGTCTAGCTGCCGGCACCTGGAAAGGAGATGACGCTTGGACAAATCAGAGGAAAATAGAACACTATACAAGAGGGCTTTGTCCAAATACCACCTGAACTTAAAGGTTGCCAGACAGCACTATATTATTGATCAAATTGATAATGCGAGCAACTCCCAGAAAACCCTATTTAAGGTTGTACGGGACTTTGTCTCGCCAAAAGCCTGCAGACAGCGGCCCCCAGAAACACAAGAGCTATGTGACTCCCTGGCCTCCTTCTTTCGGGAAAAAATTCTGACCATCTATGCCAATTTCCCCACCACTACTAACTCTCTGATGGCTTCCTCTCAATCGCCCCGGAAACAAAATAACACAAACGCATGTTCCCTCAACTGCTTTTCGTTGGTTACAGTTGAACAGGTGATTAAAGCTCTCTTGAGAGCGAAATCGGGGTCACCATGGGATACCTGTCCTCCCAAAATCATGGCAGATCTGGCCTTAAGCTGTGCCCCCGCAATCCGAGATTTATTTAATAATTCCATCACCTCGGCCACAATTCCGACTGCTTGGAAAGAGGCGGTCGTCTGTTCCATACTGAAGAAATCATCGGCTGACCCCTTGATCTTAGCTAACTATCGCCCCATTTCCCTGCTACCTCTCCTAGGGAAAATCTTGGAAAGTTGCATTAACAGCCAACTAAGCCTGTACTTAGAGGAAAACCATCTTTTAGATCCATCACAGTCCGGTTTTCGTCCCGGTTTCAGTACAGAGACGGCTGTGCTGGCCGTTACCGACTCTCTGAGGCTAACTGTTGATAAAGGAGGATCAGTCATTCTGATTCTCCTTGATCTCTCCGCAGCCTTCGATACGATCTCACATTCGAAGCTGTTGGAGAGACTCCAGGATTGTGGCATTAAAGGTCAAGCCTGGAAATGGCTAGAACAGTACCTATTGGGTCGCACGCAAACTGTTATGCTGGGACCGTTCGTCTAAAAAAAAATGCTGCTGGACAGGGGAGTCCCTCAGGGCTCTTGCTTGAGCCCTACTCTCTTCAATTTATATATGGCTCCTCTGGCAAAAGTAGTCGAGCATCTGGGTTTCGAAATTGTGTCATATGCTGATGACACCCAGCTAATGTTCACAATTGGTACGGACCCAGAACTCGACAAACCCCGCTTCGCCTCCGGTATGCTGGCCATCTTTGACTGGATGTCGAGAAACTGCCTCCAGCTTAACCCTGGTAAAATGGAGGTTATGCTTTTAGGTAAAGCGAATAACAGCTGGTCGGATGAGTGGTGGCCCAATCAACTTGGTCCCCCCCCCACTCCCCAGAAGTTGGTAAAGAACCTTGGGATCTATTTGGACCAGACCCTATCTATGAAAGATCAGGTAGCGGCAACAACCAGCTCTTGCTATTATGGGCTAAGGTTGCTTAGGAAAATCTTTCCATTTCTCCCTATTTCTCAGCGCAGAACCTTAGTCCAGGCAATGGTTATCAGTCGCTTAGATTATGGAAATGCGATGCTGGCTGAAGTGAGCCAAATCCACCTGGCTAAACTTCAGGTTATCCAAAATACGGCAGCACGGCTTGTTTTGAATCGCCCTCCAGGCTCAGCCTCAACACCTTTGCTGAGAGAACTGCATTGGCTGAATGTCAGAAATCGATCTATCTTTAAGATCTGCAGTCTGACTTACAATGCTCTAAGGGGAAGTGGGCCTCACTATCTTCGAAAGAAATTGGTCAAATACTCCTCTCATAGAAATCTTAGATCCAATTCTCTGGACCTCCTTCAAGTTCCCAGAATCCGCCTCACACGCACGGGAGGTAGATCCTTCTCATTCTTAGCCCCTAACTATTGGAACAAACTTCCGTTAGCAGTCCGCAATACTCAGTCACTGACTACTTTCAGGAAGAAATTAAAAACTTTCCTGTTCTAATCGGTTCCCGGTCACTGTGGTTACTTTTTTCTCCCGCATTCTCCCAGTTAAGCGCCTAGATGCCCCAGGGTGAGTTGTGCGCTCTATAAAAAACCCCTACCAATACCAATACCAGCTGCTCTCTGCAATGTGCAGCTAACAGTTGGCACTGATCCGAATTACAATGTGCAGCTGACAGCGGGCACTGATCGGTATTGCAATGTGCATCCAACTATGGATACTGTTCGGAATTACAATGTGCAGCAAACAATAGGCACTGATCAGAATATTGGAATTACAATCTGCAGTTAACAATGGACACCGATTGGAATTATAATGTGCAACTAACATTGGGCACTGAATGGAATTACAATCTGCAGCTGACAGCAGGCACTGATTGGAATTACGATGTGCAGCTAACAATGGGCACTGATCGGAATATCAGAATTACAATGTGCAGCTAACAATGGACGTTGATCAGAATTACAAATGTGCAGCAGGCATTGATTTGAATTACAATGTGCAGCTGACAGCGGGCACTGACTGGTATTACAATGTGTAGCTAACAATGGGCACTAATTGGAATCTTGGAATTACAATGTGCAGCTAACAATGATCGGAATTAGAATATGCAAATGACAGCGGGCACTGATTGGAAATACAATGTGCAGCTAACAATGGGCGCTGATCAAAATATCAGAATTACAATGTGCAGCTAACAATGGGCACTAATCAAAATATTGGCATTACAATCTGCAGCTAACTGTCGGCACCGATCGGAATTACAATGTGCAGCTGACAGCGGGCACTGATCGGTATTGCAATGTGCATCCAACTATGGATACTGTTCGGAATTACAATGTGCAGCTAACAATGGGCACTGATCGGAATATCGGAATTACAATGCGCAGCTAACAATGGACGTTGATCAGAATTACAAATGTACAGCGGGCACTGATTGGAATTATAATGTGCCGCTGACAGCGGGCACCGACTGGTATTACAATGTGTAGCTAACAATGGGCACTGATTGGAATCTTGGAATTACAATGTGCAGCTAACAATGATCGGAATTAGAATGTGCAAATGACAGTGGGCACTGATTGGAAATACAATGTTTAGCTAACAATGGGCGCTGATCAAATTATCGGAATTACAATGTGCAGCTAACAATGGGCACTAATCAAAATATTGTAATTACAATCTGCAGCTAACTGTCGGCACTGATCGGAATTACAATGTGCAGCTGACAGCGGGCCCTGATCGGAATTGCAATGTGCATCTAACAATGGGTACTGTTCGGAATTACAATGTGCAGATAACAATGGGCACTGATCAGATTATTGGAATTACAATCTGCAGCTAACAATGGACGCTGATCGGAATTACAATGTGCAACTGACAGCGGGCACTGATTGGAATTACAATGTTCAGCTAACAATGGACACTGATTGGAATATTGAAATTACAATGTGCAGTTAACAATGGACAATGATTGAAATATTGGAATTACAATCTGCAGCTAACAATGGACGCTGATTGGAATATCGGAATTACAGTGTGCAACTAACAATGGACACTGGAATTACAATGTGCAGCTAACATTGGGCACTGAATGGAAATACAATGTGCAGCTGAAAGCAGGCACTGCTTGGAATTACGATGTGCATCTAACAATGGGCACTGATCGGAATATCGGAATTACAATGTGCAGCTAACAATGGACGCTGATTGGAATATCGGAATCACAATGTGCAACTAACAATGGACACTGATTGGAATTACAATGTGCAGCTAACATTGGGCACTGAATGGAATTACAATGTGCAGCTGACAGCAGGCACTGATTAAAATTACGATGTGCAGCTAAAAATGGGCACTGATCGGAATATCGGAATTACAATGTGCAGCTAACAATGGACGTTGATCAGAATTACAAATGTTCAGCAGACACTGATTGGAATTACAATGTGCAGCTGACAGCGGGCACTGACTGGTATTACAATGTGTAGCTAACAATGGGCACTGATTGGAATCTTGGAATTACAATGTGCAGCTAATAATGATCGGAATTAGAATGTGCAAATGACAGCGGGCACTGATTGGAATTACAATGTGCAGCTAACAATGGGCACTGATCAAAATTACAATGTGCAGCTAACAATGGACGCTGATTGGAATTACAATGTGCAGCTGACAGTGGGCACTAATTGGAATTACAATGTGCAACTAACAATTGCCACTGATCGGAATTACAATGTGCAGATGACAGCAGGCATTGATTGGAATTACAATGTGCAGCTGACAATGGGCACTGATCGGAATTACAATGTGCAGATGACAATGGGCACCGTTCGGAATTACTATGTGCAGCTGACAGCGTGCACTGATTGGAATTACATGGTGCAGCCAACAATGGACACTGATCGGAATTACAATGTGCAGCTAACAATGGACGCTGACCGGAATTACAATGTGCAGCTTACAGTGGGCACTGGTCGGGATTGCAATGTGCAGCTAACAATGGGCACTGATCAGAATTAAAACGTGCAGTTAACAATGGACACTGATCTCAATTACAATGCGCAGCTGACAGCAGGCACTGATTGGAATTACAATGTGCAGCTAACAACTGATCGGAATATTGGAATTACAACGGGCACTGATCAGAATTACAATATGCAGGTTTCGTGTACTTTTTATAATTAGAATGTTGAATAAAATTTGGCAAAGCTCTGCAGAGTCGCTTGTTGGCCATTGTGGAGTCTTTTCTGAAAAGTATAGAAAATAATTAATAGGTCCCTGTAAAAAGGGTTGAACCGCTCCAATGTGCGTCAGAGCGGCGGATCATTCAACACCTGAGACAAGTCTCTCGAGAGGATGAGTGCGCGGCTGGAGGTGTACTCAGAAGTTTCCATCGAAGTTTGCATCTGGGTCTCACTCAGGCAGAATTAAAGGAGGGGTGAGCATTGTGGGACCGTCGTGTGCGCCTCCAGGCGCTTCGAGGAATCCGCCGTGTGCGCTTCAGTGCTCAAACACACTGCGCGCGGCCACACCTGCATCAGTAGTGATGGAGGCGGCGGCGGGTGTGTTACACGCTCACTCGCACACGTCACACCCAGTCAGTGTCTTAGGAGCTTACACACCCGCTCCCAGCGCCCCAGAACCAGTGCTGCCCCAGACCCTGCTCCGACAGGACGCGCCGGGATTCACGGGAAGGTATGGCGGCCACCGCACCACTCAAGCTCCCCCGCCTCGGCAAGAGGGGCTGGGAGGAGTACGGCTTCTCGACCATTCAGGTGAGTGCCCAGCAGAGGCGCAGCTACCTGCATGTAGCCCTAGAAAACTGGCTGCAATCATATGCACTGTGTGATCTACGGCAAGTGATCTTCAGACGTGCTCTGCTGCTACACGGCCGCGTGTGCGCCTCTTGTTTAGTAACTTTTGATCCATGTGAGTATAAACAAACTGTTTTTGTAAGAACCTGCAAATTATGCAGCAGATGGCCGATTATATTAGAAGTGTGTTAAATCCATATTTATGCGGAAAACCGTGCAGCCACAGAATCACGAAGTTCAGAACCAGGAGCATTGGACTTACGAGACAATGGAGGGGTAAACTATGCGGCAGTTAGTTGTATATTTGGCACACCCACTCGCTTTGAGGTTACTCAACATGCTTGTACATTTGCCTAGCCAAGACACACAATTGATGGACGGAATGCAAAACAAATCAAAACATTTACCCCCAGTCAAGAGATCTGGGTTAAATGCATCGTTCTTTTGCCCACTACGCCACCCCAGTTCAGACCTGGCCATATGCAAATCAGTCTTGACCCTGTGCCTCAAGGGAACAGTCCAGCCCGAACTGCCAAGCCAGGTCCTCCCTGGACCGTAAACAAGCTTCCTAGGACCGGTTTCAGGGTTTCACCTCTCATCAGCCAGGATAGCTTGATTCCAGTGGCATGGAGAGCACGGGACTCACGTCTGGGCATACGTAGGGCGAGAAAGCAAAAGACACACAATTGATGGACGGAATGCAGAACAAATCAAAACATTCACCCCCCAGTCAAGAGATCTGGGTTAAATGCATCGTTCTTTTGCCCACTACGCCACCCCAGTTCAGACCTGGCCATATGCAAATCAGTCTTGACCCTGTGCCTCAAGGGAACAGTCCAGCCCGAACTGCCAAGCCAGGTCCTCCCTGGACCGTAAACAAGCTTCCTAGGACCGGTTTCAGGGTTTCACCTCTCATCAGCCAGGATAGCTTGACTCCAGTGGCACAGGGAGCCTGGGACCCACGTCTGGGCATACGTAGGGCGAGAAAGCAAAAGACACACAATTGATGGACGGAATGCAGAACAAATCAAAACATTCACCCCCCAGTCAAGAGATCTGGGTTAAATCCATCATTCTTTTGCCCACCATGCCAGCCATGTTTGAAAACCTGTGTTTGGGGCACGTTACAAGTTCATTTAGTGTTTACACTGTGGGGCTGTTTTCAATATTTCAGGCCCCCATTCTCTGTAGCCTTTTAGTTTCGATGGGCAAATTTTGTGTCATTCACCCAGAGACCCAACCTGCTGAAATCAGGTGTTGGGGGAATACAGAAAAGAAGTTAGGATTACCAAGGACACTAGGCCCAGAATCGTCGGTTCACTTGGCAGTGCCTCCTTTTTAAGACCTTCGGGGTCACACTTTTAATTTGCTGGATTTCCCGTCCCCCCTCACTCAGAATTACCCGTTACAGTAGATAGGGTTCTATTCACTCTCTTTTAAACATATTTAAATATATTTATTCCTGCAAAATAAAAACACAAACACTTCTCCTACTCAGATAGTGCAAAACTGGGATATTAACACCGTCTGCATTGGGGATTTTAACAACAACTGGGGTGGGGATATTACCACTGTCTGCAGTTGGATATTAACACCGTCTGCAATGGGGTTATTACCAACGTCTGCATTGGGGATATTAACACCAACTGGGTGGGGATATTAACACAATCTGCATTGGGGATATTAACGACGTCTGCATTGGGGATATTAACAGCATCTGCATTGGGGTTATTAACAACGCCTGCATTGGGGATATTAACACCAACTGCATTAGGGATATTAACACACTCTGCATTGGGGATATTAACACCGTCTCTATAGGGGATATTAACACCGTCTGCATGGGGATATTAACACGTCTGCATTGGGGATATTAACACACTCTGCATTGGGGATATTAACACCGTCTGCATTGGGGATATTAACAGCATCTGCATTGGGGATATTAACAACGTCTGCATTGGGGATATTAACAACGCCTGCATTGGGGATATTAACACCAACTGCATTAGGGATATTAACACACTCTGCATTGGGGATATTAACACCGTCTCTATAGGGGATATTAACACCGCCTGCATGGGGATATTAACACGTCTGCATTGGGGATATTAACACACTATGCATTGGGGATATTAACACAATCTGCATTGGGGATATTAACACCGTCTGCATTGGGGATATTAACACCGTCTGCATTGGGGATATTAACACAATCTGCATTGGGTATATTAACACAATCTGCATTGGGGATATTAACACCGTCTGCATTGGGGATATTAACACCGTCTGCATTGGGGATATTAACACAATCTGCATTGGGGATATTAACACCATCTGCATTGGGGATATTAACAACGCCAGCATTGGGGATATTAACACCGTCTGCATTGGGGATATTAACACGTCTGCATTGGGGATATTAACACACTCTGCATTGGGGATATTAACACCGTCTGCATTGGGGATATTAACAGCATCTGCATTGGGGATATTAACAACGCCTGCATTGGGGATATTAACACCAACTGCATTAGGGATATTAACACACTCTGCATTGGGGATATTAACACCGTCTCTATAGGGGATATTAACACCGTCTGCATGGGGATATTAACACGTCTGCATTGGGGATATTAACACACTATGCATTGGGGATATTAACACAATCTGCATTGGGGATATTAACACCGTCTGCATTGGGGATATTAACACCGTCTGCATTGGGGATATTAACACAATCTGCATTGGGTATATTAACACAATCTGCATTGGGGATATTAACACCGTCTGCATTGGGGATATTAACACCGTCTGCATTGGGGATATTAACACAATCTGCATTGGGGATATTAACACCATCTGCATTGGGGATATTAACACAATCTGCATTGGGGATATTAACACAATCTGCATTGGGGATATTAACACCGTCTGCATTGGGGATATTAACACCGTCTGCATTGGGGATATTAACACCGTCTGCATTGGGGATATTAACACCATCTGCATTGGGGATATTAACACCATCTGCATTGGCGATATTAACACACTCTGCATTGGGGATATTAAAACCGTCTGCATTGGGGATATTAACACAATCTGCATTGGGGATATTAACACCATCTGCATTGGGGATATTAACACAATCTGCATTGGGGATATTACCACAATCTGCATTGGGGATATTAATAACGTCTGCATTGGGGATATTAACAACGTCTGCATTAGGGATATTAACACCGTCTGCATTGGGGATATTAACAACGTCTACTTTAGGGATATTAACACAATCTGCATTGGGGATATTACCACTGTCTGCGGTTGGATATTAACACTGTCTGCATTGAGGATATTAACACTGTCTACATTGGGAATATTAACACAATCTGCATTAGGGATATTAACACAATCTGCATTGGGCATATTAACACCATCTGCAGTGGGAATATTAACACAATCTGCATTACGGGATATTAACAGAATCTACATTGGGGGACATTAACACCATCTGCAGTGGGGATATTAACACAATCTGTATTGGGGATATTAACAACGTCTGCATTGGGGAGATTAACACCGTCTACATTGGGGATATTAACACCATATGCATTGGGGAAATTAGCACTGTCTGCAGTTGGAGATTAACACTGCCTGCATTAGGGATACTAACACAATCTGCATTGGGTATATTAACACCATCTGCCGTGGGGATATTAACACAATCTGCATTGCGGATATTAACACGGGGGACACAGGAGCGACACAACTCCTTGGTGTCTTCAAACATGTGAGGCTAATGAAAGTGAGGGACAATTCTGTCTCAAGTCTTGTTTTGGCCTAGGTGACCTGCTAAGGAAATAACATGGGCTAGTGTTAATAGGAAGCCCCTAAACCTCAGAGGTATAACCAACCTCCTGGTAGCTCCAGGCTTGGGGTCTCTACACTCTGAGTAAAGGAGTCCATCATCCCAATAGATCCTGTGGCTTCCACTAGCATTCCCAGCAGCCTCAGCAACTGCCTGTTGTCTGAGGGGTTCAAGAAAAGGGCAGCTCAGATGCTCCTGGCTCAGATCTGCCCTGGAAGGCCCCCCTGTCCCCAAGAACTCAACCTGATCAGGTCCAAGCTCATCTGGGACAGTTCCTTCTTCAGGACTAAGATCAGCTCCCTCAAAAGACTGGTCTGGATTCTGAGTCAGGGGGGAAGACACTGCCTTACCAGGTAAAATCTAAAGTCCTGTAGCCAGGGGTTTCTACTTTATATCCAAGGAAGGTGTGGGACAAACTCTGGGGACCCACCTATGGGAGGGTCAGGAGAGAGGGGTGGCTACACCCATATCCTTTGTCCAGTTTCACGCCAGAGCAGGGGCTGGTAGCCCCTGCAACCGGTTTGAGCTGGACTATGCACAGGGACACCAAATGTGCCTCCAGTGCAGACATCAAAGCACTCTTGGAGTGCACCCACCCAGCCCCAATACACTAAAGCCTGTCTGGGAGGTGGTCACACCTCCCTGTGACAGAAAACCTATTGTCCAGCCGTCCCATGCCGGAGTTTCGTCCAGCAGCAGGAGGGCAGACTCGTGTCTGTGGCTGGCAGCATCCATTTTGTGATGCCAGGGTCTGTGAAGATGGTACCGGGTGTACCGGTGCTGTCATGTTTCTCCCTCTAGTAGGGTGGAATCATACCTCCCACACCAGTTACTGGTGTGGAGGTATGATTCCAAGGTGTGTGATACCAAACACGACATGTTTCCATGCAGCCATTCCAAAGTTAGCATTTACCGCGAGGTTATAATGCACTTAAGAGTATATGGTTTGGTTGCATCACAAACAACCCCAGAATAGAGGTTCCGAAGGCTGCAGAGGTGCTCTGCTCATGCATGGGCACCCTCTCACATAAACACAGCACCCTGCCTTCAGGATTGATAAGGCCTGCCATAGTGTTGACTGATAGGTTTATATGTCCAGTGATATGGATAGATATAGTGAACCTATATCTAAGTAAGGGGTGCATGCACCACCTTACACAGGCTGCTGTAGCAGACCTGTGGGGTCATTTTGTATGGTCTTCCAGGGGTGGCATAATACATGCTGCAGCCCTGGAGAGGCCTCTGGGGTACCTATGCCCTAGATGTATAGGATACCATGTACTAGGGGCTTATAAGGGTACCCCAGAATCCAATCTGTGATGTACCTAAAGTACATGTAATCAATTTAGAGAGGAAGCAGCTAGGCTGGGGTCCTGGATAGCAGGATCCCAGCCAGACTAAAGTCGAAAACCAGTGAAGCATCAGCAAAAAGGGGGGGTAACTATGAGAAGCAGATCCTACTCTCCTCCATTATGGACTGTAAGTGGCCCCTGATGGGACTCAGACACCCACGTATGGCATCGAGTTTGGCTGCCATGAGCTCGATACCCAGCCCGCAGCTGATCAGCCAACTCAACCTGGCCAACCAACACACAGCTTGGAAATTTCATGTATTGTTCGTGGGGGTCCTGGGAAACAGCCCTGGTGTTGTGTGTTTCCTGCTGTGTAGTCTGTGCAGGTGGTGGGGTCACCTCGAGGCAGCTGGCCTGACCTGCTCCTGAGGGTGGGGTGCGGAGGCTGTCCATTAGCCATTGGAGGGTGTCTTCACATATGTGCAGGTTGTCCTCTTCATCGTCACTGATGAGATTTGTGGTCCCTCTGCAATGTTATGGGGAGATGCAGGTCAACAGAGTTTCCCATGTGTGTTGACGCTTTGCAGATGTTTACATATAGACTGCATGACAATGCACATTGTGACTGTTTTGGTGGAGCTGGCTATTTGATGGCAGACAATGGGCTTTTCGACTACATGACGGATGTGTGGTTGTACCCGTACACACAAGCGGACCTGTTGTGTCCTCTGCCCTGTGGTGTAGGTGTTGCACTTTGTACCACATTGCCGTCATTCCTGATGTTCTGTGATTGCTATGTGTGTGTGCTGAATTGTGGGGGAGTTGCCCCTGCAGCTCTGATTTTGTGTACCCTTATCCCTTTGAGGCGGTGTGCCTTTGAATAGTGTGCCTTTCGGGGGCTAAAATGTTTGCGACTTGGGTCATATGTGCTCTTGGACAGATTTTGTGGCCTTGTGCATTGTTCGTCTGCTGTGTGTATTGGACGGCATGGGTTGTGGGTGCACGTAGATATGTCAGCGTGTGACCTGCAGATGTGATCCCCAGGGGGCCACCTCCATGTCGATTCGTGCACCATGTCATGTATTTTGGCTACTGCCATTCTATCGGTCATGCAGTGTCACTTGCATAGTCAGTGTGGCTCACACAGCCGCTGCTTTTCTGGATTCATCACATGTGCATGGCTTGGTTGTGTCATTGGTGATTTGGAGGGGACCCATATGTGCACATGGTGGACGGGGGCCTACTTGGTGTTTGTATGTGTGCTGCAGTGTTGCAAGGATATCAGGGACATGTTCCACAGTCATTGTGCATGTGCAGTGTGCTACACATGATTGTGAAGGTGTGCCATTGTGCCCATCTCCCCCCGTCCCCCGGTCCCTGGTGGTTACTCACCCTGTTGCTGTTGGGTTAGGTCATTTTGAGCTGTGCCCAGGCCCCAAACTCCTGCCACCGTCTCCACACTGATGACTGTGGCCACCATTTCCTCCAGCTCCTCCTGTGGCGCAGGACTCCCACCTCCAGTCACCCTTGCTGCCTTTCTGTTGGCGGCGAGTTTCTCCTTGGTTTGGCTGTGCACTTAAGGCCAGCGCCCCTTGACCTCCTCCGTTGACCTCCTCGACACTCCGACTGCATTGACGTTGGTGACGATCGACTGCCATATTTCCGTTTGGGTTGCCAGTGCCGCAGTGGAGGTGACGAAAAGTTGTTGATAGTGTTCTATCACCTCCGTGACGATGATCCGGACTTCCTGCAGACTGAACCCGTCTTCCTCTTCTCCTTGCCCTTCCCCGAACACGGGGTTCCATGCTGGTCCTCCATGGGGCTTGTAGAGTTCGGCTTGCCTTCTGCACTGGGTCTGGGTGCATCCATGGTGCTACGCAGTTTGAATTGGTTTTGGTGGGTTTTTTGGGGGCTTTTATAGTGCATTTTCCCACATGACGTGTGGGAATTCACAGGCCTGTCGCTGGTTTTGGCTGATTTTGATCGCAACTTTTTGGGCGTTCATGTTTCACATTTTTTGTTTGTCATGTTTATTTTTACGCGGTCATTTAGCGCGTTATCATGCTACTATCGCATGGTGCCACCGGGTTGGGAACTGGATGTTAAGACGGTGTTATTTTCTCACGATGGACTGCGATATAGAAAGTTGCGTTATGCTAAATTTGAAATGGTTATCACACGTTATTGAGAATATCCCCCCATCAGCATTGAGGATATTAACACCATTAGCTCTGTGTTCAGCTGTTGGGGGCATTAGCTGGCAATCTGCATTCTACTCCCATGTCCCGCTGGTGATTTCGTTGGTCCACCTGCCACTGCAGCACCTTCCATAAGTGCAGCGCGGCCGAAGGGGGGACTGCAGCTACCAGGAGCCTTTGCAGGGAAAGCTGCCACCGCCCACACCTCGCCCGGAGGCGCTTAAGTTTGGAGAGAGCCCCGGTGGAGCGGGGCTCTGTGTTCAGCTGTTGGGGGCATTAGCTGGCAATCTGCATTCTACTCCCGTGTCCCGCTGGTGATTTCATTGGTCCTCCTGCCACTGCAGCACCTTCCATCAGTGCAGCGCGGCCGAAGGGGGGACTGCAGCTACCAGGAGCCTTTGCAGGGAAAGCTGCCACCGCCCACACCGCGCCCGGTGGCGCTTAAGTTTGGAGAGAGTCCCCGCATCGCGGGACCGCGCGCGGTCTAAGCCCGGGCAAAGGGCGGGCCCTCTGTGGCCATCAGTGGCCAGAGGAGGCTGGGCTGGGCCACCCCCCTTGGATTGTCAATCAGGTACTTTAGTATAACTTTGTTCCTATCACTAAGCCACAACTCTTCAGCCTAGGACTTTGGTCATTGCACAATATCTGTGTACAGCGGACTACGGACTCCTCTTGTAAGGGGCTTAAAATGAATTAAACTGTCAATAAAAGTAGGGTTGTCCAGCATCACCCAATCACCCCGCTGTGAGCTTATTGGGAGACAGGGAATAGCGTAGATTATTGTACTATGGCTACCAAACCCAAAACGCGCTCTACCAAGGGGAAACCACGCACACCACTTATTCCTACAAAAATGAGGCTTGACCCCAACACTCCAGTAGGACACACAGCGCCACCAACTGCAATAGATTTAATGCTAAGGAAGGTCATTGGGGTTGTTAACGGGGAGATTGAGCGCACACAGGGGCACTTATCGATGACACCTACAAATATTCCCCTCACACCTATACAAACCACACCTATACATACCACAGATTTAAACTCTTGTGAAACCTCACATAATGGCAGTCTGGACGTCTCACCTGAAGCTGTCCCCTGTGGCCAACTGGTAACAGACGCTGGGCCATTCCCCGATAGGGTTGAAAATAGAACATTCAGAACTAGAAATAGAAGTAAAAAACAGGGCACCAAGAATATACATATCAGAAAACTGAAACCAACCAGTGGGGGCGGTAAAGCACATACAACAGATGATGAGGTCGTGGAAATAGAAGCTCCATGTCCCTTAATTCCTCCGGGGTGGCTGAACCCTGTAATTGCTGACCTCCAAAAACATCTTGAGGCTTTCATTGTTAGCCAAATAAAACCACTAGTTCGTAAGTTAGACAAAATTGCCAATGAACTGCAGAAACAGGGCAAGACGAAGGAGACCACAAATTCCAATCTCATTGGAAATGCCACACCAGCAGTGACCACCTCAACACGGCAAATTCCAGCTAACAATAACTGTGTAAGTAATGAGCAATGCACTATTGTACAAGTCCATGCATTGCCCAAAGCCTCAGCTCACCTTGAGGAAAGAAGTATTCAAAAAGGTGGGAATTATGACACCCATAAACCCCAGATGCAGCCCAATCCAACTCAGACACAGACAGGGAACCTCGCAACTCATAGCCTGAAAGATAATTACCAGGCAGGACGGGAGCGAATGGATAGAATGCACCCCCCCCCTTCCATGGGTAAATTAACCTCCTGAAGCAAGTCCCTATGTTGTTGTGTTTGCCGGGGTACCTGAACTAAGGATGGGTCAGAAAGAGTCACACATGGAACTTAAAAACAAGATTATTAACTGGTTGAACATACATAGGCCATTACAAGGGGAGGAACCTGGAGAAATCCTACATGTTAGGAGAGCAAATTGGATTGGCAGCAGAAGGAAAGATATTGAAGGGAACTGCATTATTGCAAACTTTAGGAACCCGAACCTAGTGGAGTACATACTGGCCAATCATAATAGGAATGCGACCAGCACTATACGATTCATGCCACTAGGGTACTTCTATCCCAGAAATTGTGTCACTTATCCCTTAATTCACACACAGGGAAAAAGGGGCAGAGGAGCAGATGGGTACCGGGCAAGGAAATATGAAAACAGTGGTCTGCCACTATTAAATCAGGGTGGCCCACAGTGGACAAATAGATTCAGCCCCCTACAGTCCCTGGACGAGAACGATTGACTACCCCAACTAGAGATGCATCAGGAGGGGATGGAAAGAAGGATGTCCACCGATATCAGTGAACAAGTATCCCGGGGAAGTCACCAGCCGAAGGGGCTGGCAGTAACCCCTTTAAAGCAGGACGGGGAGAAACAGGAGCTCACGCCAGCAAGGAGGGATGTAGTCAGAGCAAACGCCCAGGGTTCAAATGTTGTGAGGGTGTTAGGGGGAAGGGTGAATATAATGTCCTGGAATATAGCAGGCCTAGCCGGAAAATTTGAAAATGTAGATTGGAGGAACCATCTACGTGGTTTTCATATATGAGCTCTACAGGAGACCTGGGCGGTTAAGTTCGATCTCTATCACTTAGAGGGCTATAAGTGTTTCTTTCTCCCAGCCCAGGAAACTAGAGCAGGAAGGGCGAGGGGAGGGCTAGTATTGTACGTGGATATTAATCTTAAGGGAAGATGGACATTACCATCTTGGACATCACACACCCTTCAAGCAGCAACATTCCAAGGGCAAGGGTTGAGGGTACAGCTATTCAATATCTACAATTCAGGTCCTATAAATGGTAGGAACGCTGTCCTGCAGGAACTAGACGCTAGACTCACCCAAGAAGCTGATCAAAGGAAGGGGGGGGGGAGAACCAATTGTGTTACTGATGGGAGACTTAAATTGCCACCTCTGCCCAAACCTGCTACCAGTAACTGTAGACTGGGCCGTTTGCCCGGTCACGAAGGGGCCACACTTTGAGCATACCACTGAGGGAACAACACTAACTAAATTAATTGGCACCCAAACGCTAGCACACACTATCGATTTGATAGTCCCGGGTCCAGAGGGCATCCTTGTGCCAACTTTTAAAGGAAGAGGATGCTCCTCCATTATAGATTTCATGTTGATATCCCCCTTTGCAAACATTGGATTATAGAGGCCAGTACTAAATGGAGTACCTTTAATGACCATAATCCCTTAGTTTTAGAATTACTTTACAATGGCCACTTGGAAATGAATAAACAAGTGGATATCAGTCTAAGGCCAACAGACCAGGGGAGGCGTTTAATGTGGGCGAAAATTAATGCCAGGAGTTTCACACAACACTACTTGTAAAAGGCAAAAAGTATGTCGAAGACTGCCTAGACCCTAAGATAGGGGGAGTTGATCTAGTCGCGTCCTTCGGGGAACTGACAACACTGGCCGATAAATTATTAGAAGTAAAAGGTCCTAGAAAGATAGGCACACAGCCAAGATGGTTCGATACTAATTGCTCTTGAGCATTAAGAAATCTAAAATCAAGCCTCAAAGCTAACCCTAGGGACAAAGTTGAAGTGGCCAAGTGTAGACAAATTTATAAAATTAAGATAAAAGAAAGAAAGGCTACCCTACAAGCAGAAGTCTGGGCTGATTTAAGAGAGGTAGGTGAAAATAGGGACTTCACAGAATTCTGGAGGATCATTAACAGGCCCTGTTTCCAGGATAGTAGTGCCCCGGTCATTAGCACAAATATCCTCCCTCAACAATGGGTGACTCATTTTGAGGGTCTCTACAACCACTCTAAAGACACAAAACAAGAAGGGGGCTGGGATGGCACACGGAGTCTGGAAATAGATCTCTCACTAACGGAGATCATTAAGGCAATTCAAGGGTTGACACCAAACAAAGCTCCAGGGCCCGATGGTACACCCCCAGATCTATACCGTAGTAACATCGACCTGTGGGCGCCAATTTTGACGAGGGTGTTAAACGCGGCCATTAAATCAGGACTCCCGCGATCTTGGTCTACTGCACTAATCGTCCCTATCTTCAAGAAAGGGAATAGGGACAACCCACAATGCTATAGACCGATATCGCTAATTGACGTCTCAGCCAAAATACTTGGGCGGGTGGTTCTGAACCGTCTTATGACCTGGACAGAAGAGCACCACACAATAGCTGACACACAGTATGGGTTAAGAACGGGAAAATCGACTAGTGATCAGTGTTCAAATCTATACTTACTAGTTGCTAAATACACCAAAGCAAGCAATGGCACCATTTACATGGGATTTATGGATCTGGCTGCGGCCTTTGATAATGTGAATAGGAACAAATTGTGGGCAATGATGAATAATTTAGGAATAGACCCGGGTCTTATAAATATTCTGAGAGAGTTGCATTGGAACACCACTGCTAGGATCCGCTTTAGTGCGGAGGGGGGGCGAACTGACCCATTTCCATGCACAAGCGGAGTAAGGCAAGGGTGTATTCTCGCTCCCTTTTTGTTCTCACTGTATATCAATAATCTAGAGACAAGCCTTATCGCCCAGACTGTAGACTGTCCCAAAGTAGGGAAGCGTCAAATTCCGGTACTCCTGTATGCGGATGACGCGGTCCTGCTTGCATGAACACCACAGAGTCTACAATCGCTCATCGATGGATTTGTAAAGTTCATGGACAATTTAGATCTCTCAGTGAATCTGAGCAAATCATTTGTGATGGTTGCAGGCAAAAGGCCCACTAAGAAATGTGTGTTTAAAATAGGGACCCACATAATGGACACTGTAAGTACTTTCCCTATTTAGGCCTTTTATTTGATGGCGAGATCCAGTTTAATTCGCTGATTGAGGAACGCTGTACAAAACTGGTCTCCTCAAATGGTGCAATATTAAATTTTGCTCGCAGGTTGGGACGCTGGTCCCCAGAACAAGTAATGAGCCTATATGGCTCAATAAGTACTGCAAAGGCACTGTATGGAGCCGAGGTGTGGGGCTTTAGGGATGCTAAACACTTACAGCAAGAGGAAGATAAATTTCTCCGTAGAATCCTAAAGATCCCATAGTCTACCCCAGCGGAAATTGCACACTCGGAACTTGGGATTCCCTACATCACAGACCAGGTGAAGATTAGGCCGGTTATGGCATGGCTCAGAATTTGGGCCAATCCTGAGGCGGAACTGAGTAGGGAAATTGTTACAGACTGTTTGCAAAGGGATAAGGGGTTGCAAATCCCCTGGCTGAAATATGTTAAAACAACACTAGAGACCACAGACCAGCATACCCTATTTAACAATCCGTGTATAATTTCTACGACCCGGAAACCACAAATTAAAAAACTGCTGTTGGAAAAATTGGAAACTGTCAGAGCAGCTCTCGCATTATCAAAGCGCTCAGTAGCGGCTTATTGCCTGGTCAAGAATGGGGAGGGCATGGAACCCTATTTATATCTGACGTATAATCAGCAGGACAGGTTTTTAATGTGTCGTTTTAGGCTCAGTTTGTTACCTAATATTTTATCTTATCCATCTGGTTTTACTGTAACTATTGAGCAGAAGGGTGCCTGCGGCTGCGACAATAGGTCTCCGCAGGACACCCTTCATTTTGTATTATTGTGTCCATTTTATCGTACCCCTCGGCGCACGTTCTTGGTTGATATTTTAAGAGAGGGAAAATTCCCTCATGCTAAATCCGCACTACTGTTTCTTCAAAGAGCAAATGACACGCGCATTTTAAGCTCTGTAAAAAGATTTTTAAAAGTAGCAGTAAAGTTAAGGAACACAAGAGATTAAGCAATGATTTACATAATATTCTACCTCTTTTGCATGAATTGTATCAGCTTTGTTTGGTGTTTGCTTTTTATCCTAATGAAGTTCAGAAATGTAAATTACATGATTTTATAAAATGTATTTTTATGATGATTTTTAACCATCGAAATAAAGATTTACTTACTTACTATTACCACCATCTGCATTGGGGGTAATTACACCATCTGCAATGGGGATAGTAACATCATGTGCATTGGGAATATTAACACATTCTGCGTTGGGGATATTAACATCATCTGCATTGGCAAAATTAACACCATCTGCATTGTAGATATTAACACCATGGGGCCTATTCTCAAGGAGTCACCACTGAGTTATCAGCACTTTATCGCAGCCAAAGTCGTGATAAATTTATCACCCCATTCACAAGCTGGTGCTAACAGCCCATAGCACCAGTTTACCTGCGATAGCAGCCTAAAAAAACATCGCCACAGATGACCCTGGCAACTATGGCTAATGATATGCAGAGTAGGCGATCCCGTGCAAAAAGCCGTGTCAACACCACTTCACAACATTCACAACGACCAGCCAGATCGGCGATAAGACCACAAAACATGCGATATGGCGCGTTAGCTGCTCTGACCTGGTGCAAAGTCGGATGAAAGCCTGCACCACAAAAGGGAGCCCAGCCCAGAGCTACACCTGAAGGGTAACAGATGCCATGGAGCCACTGATCATGCGGCCCGGACACCCAAGAGGGTCACAACACCACCGCCACAACCCCAGGACTGCTCACCTTCCACCACCGGTGTGTCGCAATGAGGGCCCACCACGTGCCGGTGCAAGCAATGAGGGCCCTCGAACATGGCACCCTCCACATCATGCAGCCTCGCTCCGCAGGCCACCAGGTCTCACATTTGATTCTGGGTCTTGATTTCGTCATGGCAGAGGACATACCAGTCCACCCAGCATCATCGCAGGCTGCACACCCGCTCAGCCCTTGAGGTGCCACTAACTCTGTGATCCGGGATGCGACGCCACACCGTGGTAGGCCCGCGCTGCCCGCTGGCTCTGGCCTACACTGCGGTCCAGCCGGGCACACAGATCTGAGCAGTCCGGACCGCCGGGATCGGGCATCATCGCAGGCTGCACACCCGCTCAGCACTTGAGATGCCCCTACCTCAGTGCACCCAAAGTCACCGTCCCGTGGCGGTCTTCCTGTGCCAGCCGCAATGTATCCGGTGCCACCAAGTCTGTGCCCCAACCTCATGGACCCTGTATGATTGGGTATCGTGTTGCGGACACCATCATGTCACCTTCGGTCCTGGGGAATGTGATGTTGCAGGGCCCGATGCCCTCATGCCTACATTAACACCACACGGATGCACCCAGTGTGAGAAGGTGGCCTGATATATGCTGCCCACTAGTTCTAGTGGGCACCTTGTATCAGTCCAAACAACCCCTTATGGTGAATGGTTAAAGACAACCTTATTTGAAAGCTTTCCTAGTGGTAGCTATGGAGAGCAGACTTCAGGCTAAGTCTTGAAGGAATGTAAAGCAGCTTGTTTTACCAGTCTATAATCTCTTGAATGATCAAATGAAAGGACAACCACACTAGGTATATATTTAAAATATATGTATTTAGGTTAACACACACTCCTCTAGTCTCTTTATGAGACTGGAGTTCGAAGTACTTAAGCTACAAGATAGCAATCATCAGTAATAGCACAAATATACGTTTGGGCCCTAGGGGCGTATCAAACCATATACCAAAAAAGTGGTATAAGAACCACGACTGGGATAGACACTAGGCCTATAGCCTGTAGAATCACTGGGACCCCAAGGTAGCGACACAGGGGACCCACGGGGACTGTATGCAGTGTGTAAACAAAACCGCGGGTTCCCGTTATCTTCTATGGGCAATGTCACGGTTGGAAATTTAAAGATTAGGGACACTTCTAATCGAGTCAGGACCAAACCCTTTTGGACTTAGGAAGTTCTAGGGCTAGCACCCATGAGAGCACCGGAGTACTCGAGTTACCTCACCCAGGGAAGCCGGGTGCATAGGTGTCTTTTGGTGTTGGGTCGCGTCGTCGATTTCAATGGGAGCCTGCAAAGAACTGCTGCTGCCGTGAACAGGAGAAGTGTCCGTGGAGATCCAAGGCCGGATCTAGGATGGAAGGAACCTGAAAGCAGAGGGGACAGAGTCTGGGTCAATTGCCAGTGACCTAGGGCAGGATGGACCAATGCCCACAGATGTCGGGTGCTTCAGGTAAGTTGATGGGTGTCTTGACTCTTCAGCCACGAGGTCCAGGAGGCGTCGACGAAGTCCAAAAGCCGGATTTGAGCTGCTCCACAAAGTCTGTCGAGTGCTGCGGTGTCGGCGACCAGAATGGACCCAACAAGCCTTTGCAACGGCAAGTCACTGGAATTCAGAGAAAGGACTGCGGTGCAGAGCAGCAAGGTCTGTGGGACTCACCCAGCAAAGGTAAGTCAGGGCAAGTCTGGAGCAACCAGGAAAGCCCAATCAGAAAAGGAGTTGCCTTTGTGGGGACCTGCTAGCCAATGGGCTAGTGATCGTGAAGGAGCCTCAAGCGGTTGCACTTGAAACTGGCCCACGGGTCACTCATGGAGTGGAGGCCAACAATCTTCGGTGCAGGAGGTGCTCAAGGCTTGGGCTACTCTGAGCCCAAAGCACAACTTCGAGGAGGACCAGGAAGATAGTGTTGCTGCAAAAGTTTGCAGTGTCCAGGGGTCACAGTTCCACGTCACCCACGATAGTCACGGGCCTCAGCTTTGCTGTGGACTCAGGGTAGCCTCGGGGAAGTCTGGAAATCCACATCTGGTGATGCAAAGACTTCGGCGTCTAGCAGGAGCTTCAGCGATGCAGACCGGTTAGTTGCTTCTTTGGTGCCTGCCAAGCAGGGGAGTCACTCCTTCACCCCAAGGGAGATCTCTTCAGTCTTCTAGTCAGGATAGAACGTTGAAGGTCCAGGATGTATGTTGCAGAGTTTCATCCAGGGTAATCTAAAGTCCTAGGGACTGGATTCCTATACTTATAGTACGTTTAGGGGATGGACTAACTCTAAGGCCCCACCTATGGGCTTGGAAAGAGGGGTGGTTACACTCATTTCCTTTGTCCAGTTTCGTGCCAGAGCAGGGGCAGGTAGCCCCTGCAACCGGTTTGAACTGGGCTATGCACAGGGACAGCAAACGTGCCCCCAGTGCAGGACTTCAAAGCACCAGAGAGTGCTCCCGCCCAGCCCCAATACACATCTGCCTCACTGGGGAGGTGGTCACACCTCCCTTCAACAGGAAACCTATTGTCCAGGCCTCCCCTGCCGGAGTTTCTGTCAGCAGCAGGAGGCCAGACCCGTGTCTGTGGCAGAGGCATCCATTTTGTGATGCCAGGGCTCAGGAAAGTCTTACCGGGTTTAGCCAGTGTGAACATGTCTCTCCCTCTAGAAGGGTGGAATGCTACCCCCACCACCAGAACTGGCGGGGGGCTAGTATTCCAAAGCATTTGACACCAAACACGACATGTTTGGATGCAGCCATTCCAAAGTTAGCATTTACCGCGAGGTTATAATGCACTTAAGAGTATATGGTATGGCTGTATCACAGAACAGCCATAAGGAAGTATTTTCAAAAGCTGTAGAGGGGCTCAGCTCATGCTTGGGCACCCTCTCACATAAAACCAAGCACTCTGCCTTAAGGATTGTCAAGGCCTGCCATAGGAGTGGCTTATGGGTTTATATGTGTCTGTATATATGTGTGGATATAGGTAGCCTATACCACTGTAAGGGGTGCAAGCACACCCTTACCCAGGCTGCAGTAGCAGACCTGTGGTGCCATTTTAGAGTGCTTCCCAGGGGTGGCATAATATATGCTTCAGCCCCTGGTAGGCCTCTGAGGAACCTATGCCCTAGGTACATAGTATACCATATACTAGGGGCTTATAAGGCACTCCAGAATCCAATTAGATATGTACCTAATGTACATGCACACCATTTTAGAAAGGAAGCAGCTGGGCTGTGGTCCTGATTAGCAGGGCCACAGCCAGACTAAGGTCGAAAAACAGTGAAACACCAGCAAAAAGTGGGGGTACCCATGTGAAGCAGATCCTACTCTCCTACACACGCAGGGATATTAAACTAACCTTGACCAGTTGAGTCTTCATGTTCTAAGTGGTAATACCTAGAGAGTCCATATGCATTGGCATGGTTACTCCCAGGTCTATGTTCCACTGTAAAGTCCATCCCCTGTAGGAAAATGGACCACCTAAGCAGTTTGGGGTTTTCACCCTTCATTTGTTTTAGCCATAAGACGGGCTTATGGTCTGTCTGAACAAGGAAGTGAGTACCAAACAAGTATGGCCTCAACTTCTTCAGAGCCCAAACCCCAGCAAAGGCCTCCCTCTCAATGGCTGACCAACGTTTCTCTCTAGGGGTCAGCCTTCTGCTTATGAAAGCTACTGGCTGATCCTGACATTCTTCATTCAATTGTGACAGTACAGCCCCTACCCCCAATTCAGATGCATCAGTTTGAACAATTAACTTCTTGGAGTAGTCAGGACTCTGCAGAATGGGAGCAGTACACGTGGCCTGCTTCAGGTCTAGGGGTGGGCGGAATTTGCGAAATCCACTTTCGCAAATTATCGCGAAAATGTTAAAAATTATCGCAAACACGCGGAAATATTGCGAAGATGCGGAAGTTTGTTTCCCGTATGTTCACGAGATTTTCTGCATGGTTGCGGCTCGCCAACTTACCCATGTGGTTGCTCGCGGGCGCGGCCATCTTGTTTTCAGTTGTCTCGCGGTGCATGATCGCGAGAAGAAAGACGTGATCGCTCGACGCATGACGTCACTGCGGGCGCGAACTGTCGTGAGACAGCGCAAATGGCTAAAAACAATACAACATCTCATGGAGAACGCGACCGGATCAAGAAAACTTATCGGCGAACGCAGGGATTCAGGTAAGGCGATCACGCGCGCGCGAGAATGTATTATTTTACAGCGCGAGCAAGAAACAAATTATCGCCAAGCTGCGGAATGCGGAAATTTTTACATTTTCGCGCTCTCCGCGGAAACGCGAAAATGTCAAATTATCGCAATTTCCGCGAACGGAACGAAATTTTCGCCCAGGCCTAGTCATCAAATGCCTTTTGACAGCTGGCTGTCCACTGAACCCTTTTGGGCATTTTCTTAGAAGTTAAGTCATTCAAGGGTGTCACTATTGATCCATACCCTTTGACAAATCTCCTATAGTACCCAGTCAGGCCTAAGAAGATTCTCACCTGAGTCTGGGTAGTTGGAGCAACCCAGTCCATTATGATCTGGATTTTGATCTGCAACGGTTGAACCTGGCCTCCACCTACAAGGTGACCCAGGTACACCACCTGACTCTGCCCTATCTGGCACTTAGTAGCCTTGATAGTGAGGCCTGCTTTTTGCAGGGCCTCCAAAACATTCCTTAGGTGGACCAGGTGATCCTCCCAGGTGGAGCTAAAGACAGCAATATCATCTAGATATGCTGCACTAAAGGCTTCCAGACCTGTGAGAACTGTATTCACCAGCCTTTGGAAAGTGGCAGGTGCATTCTTCAAACCAAAGGGCATTACCACTCATTGATAGTGCCCACTAGGGGTAGAAAATGCTGTCTTTGGCTTTACATCATCAGCTAGTCTAATCTGCCAGTAGCCAGCTGTCAAGTCAAATGTGCTAAGGTACTTGCCTAAGGCCAAAGTATCTATAAGCTCATCTGCCTTTGGTAGTGGATGGGCATCAGTCCTAGTGACTGCATTGAGACCCCTGTAGTCCACACAAAACCTCATCTCTCTTTTTCCACCACTGGTGTGAGGTTTTGGCACAAGGACCACTGGACTAGCCCAAGGGCTATCTGAGGGTTCAATAACACCCAAATCCAACATTTTCTGGACTTCTGTCCTGATACAGTCCCTGACATGGTCAGGTTGCCTATAAATCTTATTTTTAATAGGCAGACTGTCCCCAGTGTCCACTTCATGAGTGCACCAGGTAGTCTGACTTGGAGTCAGTGAGAACATGTGTCTGAACTGATTGAGAACCTGTCTGCAATCAGTTTGCTGCTGGGCAGTGAGGCTACCTGCCAAGGCTACACCATCAATTGACCCATCATCAGGGTTCTGTAAGAGGAGGCCAGGGAGTGGGTAACTCTCTTCCTCCTGTCCCTCATCAGTTGCCACGAGCAAGCCCATGTCAGCCCTGTCCACATATGGCTTTAGCCTGTTGACATGGAGAACCCTGTGGGGACTCCTGGGAGTTCCTAGGTCTACCAAGTAAGTAACCTCTCCCTTCTGTTCAACAATAGTGTGGGGTCCACTCCACTTGTCCTGGAGAGCTGCTAGGGCCACAGGCTCCAACACCCACACTTTCTGTTCTGGCTGATAAACAGTCAGTACAGCCTTTTGGTCATTCCAGGCTTTGTGCAGTTACTGGCTAGCCTCAAGGTTTTTGTTTGCCTTTTTCATGTACTCAGCCATCCTGGAGCGGAGACCAAGGACATAGTCCACTATGTCTGGCTTTGGGGGCTTGAGAGGCAACTCCCATCCTTCCTTCACCAAACACAATGGACCCCTGACAGGGTGACCAAACAAAAGTTCAAATGGGCTATAACCAACCCCCTTTATGCAAATAAAAGGCAGGGCAAGAGCAGGTCACATTTTCGCCTAAGCTCCTCTGGGAGTCCTTTGATCATGCCCTTTGAGGTTTTGTTGAATCTCTCAACTAAACCATTGCATTGTGGGTGATAGGGTGTGGTGAACTTGTAGTTAACTCCACACTCCTTCCACTTAGCAGTCAAATGAAGTTTGCATCCCTGTCAGATACTACCTCCTTAGGAAAGCCTACTCTTGAGAACACACTCGAGAGCTCTTGCCACTACAGGTGCTGTAGTGGTCCTTAGGGGGAATTGCTTCTGGATACCTGGTGGCATGAGCCACTACCACCAGTATAAATCTGTGCCCAGATGATGTTTGGGGATCCATGGGACCAACAATGTCAATCCCTATCCTTTCAAAGGGCACCCCCACCACAGGCAGAGGTATCAGGGGGGCCTCTGTAGTGCCACCTGCTTTGCCACTGGCTTGGCAGGTTACACAGGAGCGGCAAAACTCCTTGGTGTCTTCAGACATGTGTGGCTAGTAAAAGTGAGGAACAATTCTGTCCCAAGTCTTCTTCTGGCCTAGGTGTCCTGCTAGGGGAATATCATGGGCTAGTGTCAATATGAAACCCCTAAACTTCAGAGGTATAACCAGCCTCCTGGATGCACCAGGCTTGGGGTCTCTACTCTATGAGTATAGGAGTCCATCATCCCAATGAACTTTATGGGTGCCACTAGCATTCCCAGCAGCCTCATCAGCAGCTTGCTGTCTGCGGGTTTCAAGAGAGGGGCAGGTTTTCTGCTCCTGGCTCAGATCAGACCTGGTAGGGCCCCCTGTCCCCAAGAACTCACCCTTGTCAGGTTCAAGCTCCTCTGGGACAGTTCCTTCTTCAGGCTCAAGATCATCTCCCTGAGGAGACTAATCAGCACTCTGAGTCAGGGGGGAAGGCTGTGCCTTAACCTTACTGCTCCTGTGGTAAATATTCTTTTTACCGAAACTGAATTTCATACGGAATCCTTAAAATAAAGTAAAATAGCTCAGAATAACAAGAGGCAGAAATCCGTGGTATAAGAGGTTTCTAAATGGGCTTTATTCCATCCAAAATGGCCGACTCGAGTCGCGGCCTTCAGGTTCCGTCACCACGAGGGTTCAGGAAGTGAAGTACAATACTTTATTGACAAGAAGTAACTTTTATAGGTCATACATTTACAATGAAACAAGTGCAAAAAGGCGTAACAATTGATAAGATAAATTAACATAGTGATACGTAATTGAAACTAGGCGTAATAAGGAGCAAAAAGAAACATGATTGGCTCTCATTATCTTACATAGGTGGATCTATACGATAATACTTAACATGGATGCGTGCGCAGCAGCATGACGTGTGATTGACGTGCAACTAGGGGGTGAAGGGGACTTGACATTTAGCTCTACATGTGGAGACGAGAAGTCTAGGGGGTCATGTCAACCTAATCCCAAATCATATCTAACATCCTATGTTTAGAGAACTATGTTATCCACAAGGAAGGACTCTCGGACAGAATCTATTCTATACTAACTGTATGTGCGTGTACAAGCGTCTAAGTGTTTATATGAGAAGCGAGGGGCAGAAAACTTTCCATGGCAACAGGGCTATGAATCACTTGCAGGAGGACGGAAAGGCTGAGTCCTTTGCTTGTGAGCTAAAGGAAATGTTTACCTAAATCACTAGACAGGAATGCATCGGCTGAAGAGCAAAATAGATAATTCGAAGGTGAAATACAGCTTCTTGGCAGGCAGGCGAAAACTGGCCGAGGCAGGCACCGTTAGCTGCACAGGGAGTAGGACAAAGTTCATGGATACAGATGCGAGCTCAAGCTGAAACTGTCAGAGACAGAGAGCAGGGAAAGGCTTTGAGGAAAGAATCGGGCCTACTTGCCTGAACTGTAAAAATGGAGTACCTTAGCCATATAAAGTCGGTGGCTTTTCATACTTAGGAATTGAATATCCAGCCCATTGATGGCGGATCTGACAGAGAACATGTCGACGGTAGACACACATATGTTTGCGTCTTGGAAACTGGAACTGGAGGGAACATACATGTACTTGTGACATGCACATAGAATCGTTGGGGTCCAAGATAGGGGACATAACTGATCAGGAAAATCCACATTTCCACATTCCCTCCTTGTCCCCTACTTGCCCTTCAAGAGATATCAATCTTCATTATTCCATCGATTTGCTCATGGAGCATCATTTCTTCTTCCTTCTTTTTCCGGCATTTTGAACGAGAACTTTGATATGGAATGCATGATGTGGCACACAGACCACAAATCGCTGGTCCACATTGCAGGCATAAACAACAACTGAAGAGCATAAGAAGGCCAATACCTAGGAAGGATAGAACTCTCCATCCCCAGGCTGATATCACACTCCAAAACCACCCGGACCACGTCCAAGTGCCTGGATTCTCGTGTATCTGGCTTACAATCTTATGAAGGCGTGTTATAGCTTTATATACAGATGGCGAATTTTCTGGTATGAATATGCAGCAGCTGGATCCGATGACCCTGCAAGCTCCGCCCCTATCGGCCAGGATGACGTCAAGGACAAGACGATTCTGGAGAACAACAATTCTCATCACTGATTGTTCCTCTGTCAGATTGCCTAGGGCGGCTATAGTCTCGTTTACTACAGCTTCAAGAGTCTTGGTGAGTCTGCGTATCAGCTTACTATTTGATATTGTACCTATATAGGGAAAGATACCTTTATTGAAATCTACATACTTGTCCCATGCCGTCTCAGTATAATCGACAACTGGGAGATCTCTACGCTCTCTTTTGTGTACTAAATGAACATTTCGATAATAATCAGGGGGAGCTAGGAAAACAGGTGGCAAAAGGAATGCTATGTAACAGGTACCATCCCAATCTAGAGGCAGACGCATATATGCCGTCTGACCACATATAAAGTAAGAATGGCGAGAAGCTCTAAATGAAGATTTCCCTTGATCACTATATTCTACTGTAGTAACGCATTTGCTATGGCCCATGTGTATGGAACCAACTTTTCTCACACATAATTCACCCTTAACTGGAAATACTGACATAGTGGGCAGAATTAATTCAACTTCGGATTTGACGTTCAAAATCATGAGGTTAGGCGTAAAATTACCTAATTTATACACTTCATTTTCTAAATCAGTTCCTGTTCTACTGGGGTGACCCTCCTTATTAGGGTGACAGACTTTGAATAAAACTAGATTCAGATTTCCCCATATCCAATGTTGTTGATAAACTGCTGTGTCTGGGTCTATGGAATTTAGTAAACTAAACCATGCTCCACAGGAGCCATTGTGTGTGAACGGATGTGGAAAGAAAGGCAGAACTCCTTTGTTATTCTGATAGGGAGGGAGTCGGCCACACACCCAACAATTGGTGGCATTACTAGTCTGATGGGAATGATGTAACATACTAATGAAGGTGTTATTGCGCAGCGCAAGTCTATAAGATAATTCATGTGGCGGTAGGTCACTAAAAGAATGTTCAGCAGTAATATTATAAACATGTCTAGAAATAGGATGATATATGTGCAAAATCACACTCGTAATGATTATTAAAACACTCAATAAAAACAGAATTAATAATGTCCTCACACAGTAGCTACGCAGTGATTTACAATACGCCTGTCGTTTCAACATTTCTCTGGTATTTTCTCTACTCAGGTCCAAGGGATACATGTCAGAGACAATTCAACCGCTTCACCTTGGAGAGGACTTAAACAATCAAATTGCTCGACTGTTTGGGCCTAAGTTTTAATTTATAGTTCTGAGAGTCATTCCTTTCAACAAAGGGAAGTTTTGAATCAGTCTGTGAGGGAGTGCAGGGCACAGTGTCTATATCCGAGGATAGTCCATGAAATTTCTTAACGTGACTGGAATGTATCCATCCTTTGCGGCCCTCCACTTTCACGGCTGTTCTTGTGGTCAGCAGGACTAGCTTCGGTGTTTTCCACCTGGGCTCCAATTGGGTTTTCCGATCGAAATTCCTCACAAACACCAGATCCCCCGGAGCAACGTCATGGGGTTTCACCTCAGTGTTGTCAGGAAAAGCTGCAGCTACCTGTGAACGACAAGATCGTAGTGCAGACATCAAGGAAGCCAGGTAATCTGTCAGCATATTACAATTAACATCAGTTATTTTACGTGGTACAGGCGTCCCCCACATATTTGGTGGCCTTCCGAAGATCACCTCATACGGGGATAGCCCTGTTCGAGAGTGTGCTACCATTCTTATGTAAAATAGTGCAACTGGTAAGGCTACTATCCAGTCAACACCTTTCTCCTTACATATTTTAGACAATCTGATTTTCAAAATTTGATTATGTCGTTCCACGAGACCTGCTGCCTCGGGGTGTCGGACACAGTGGAACTTCCACTGATATCCCAACAAAAGTGAGACATGTTTCATTAATTCGGATGAGAAAGGCTGGCCGTTATCTGAATATACAACACGTGGTAGCCCGTACCGTGGGAAGAATTCTCGAACTAACTGTTTGGCAGTAGTCGGGGCCGTGTAATCTGATACTGGGTACGCCTCAGTCCATCGGGAGAGAGCGCAGACAACTACAAGAACATATTTGAATCCTCGACATCGTTCCATCTGGATATAATCCATTTGGAGCACTTCAAAAGGATGATCAGGAGTCTGGAATCCACCCTGTTCTACGGGAACACTTTTTCCCGGGTTGAACTGACAACATATCATACAGGTACGGACCTTTTGTTTAGCTGCTGCTCGTAAATGTTTATTGAACCAAATGTGTTGAATGCTATCTAGCATAGCTTTTTCTCCTAAATGCGCCGGGCTGTGAATTGTAGCTATAATGGCTTGGACCATAGAGTCAGGAAGAAACCATACAGATTTCTCCTTCGTCATCCATCCCTGATCTGTCTGGATCCCTCCTAGTTCAGTCCATTTCTTTAATTCTTCTGCAGTAGCATGTGTCTGTATGTCAATTACGTCAAGTGCGGGATCCTTAATTGTCATACACTGTGTTGGTGTCTGAACTATTGGCTTTGTCATGTCTAATGTGCGATTCTGAGCAGTCTGTTTAGCTGTTCTGTCAGCTAAATCATTGCCTTGAGAAATGATATCAGTAACCTTCGTGTGTGCTTTACATTTCATAATCGATATAGCAGTGGGTAGATGTATTGCGTCTAACAAGGCATGAATGAGGGGTCCGTGCTGAATGTGGGCACCATGGGAGGTTAAATAACCTCTCTCTCGCCACAGTACGCCGAAGTCGTGTACAACTCCGAATGCATAACGTGAGTCAGTGTATACATTAACTTTCTTATTTGTGGCTTGAATACAGGCTTGTGTTAGAGCAATAAGTTCTGCTGCTTGGGCTGACAAAGTATCTATACAATTTGTCTCAATAACTTCAGTGTCTGTTGTGACTGCATACGCGGCCACTAAATCTCCTGTACTTGTTCTCATGCACGATCCGTCTACATACAACGTCAGGTCTGGATCTAACAATGGAACGTCTGTCAAGTCTTGTCTAGGTTTCGTCTTTATTTCAATGATTTCAACACAATCATGAGCTAGTGGGTCTGTTCCAATTACAGGTAATAGTGTAGCAGGATTCAATGTATTACACCGTCGGATCTCTATGTGTGGTTGAAACAATGTCAGTTCATAACCGGTAAGTCTTGCTATGGTCAAGTGTTGTGTTTGTGTTCGGTTCACAAGAACCTCTACTGCATGTGGTACTTGTACTGTCAATGGATGTCCTAATACTATGGCATCGCTTTGTCTGATTGCTAAAGCTGTCGCCGCCACTGATTTCAGGCATGCAGGCAAAGCCTGAGCTACGGGATCTAATGTACTGGAAAAATAAGCACATGGCTTGCGTGATCCTGCTTGATCCTGAGTGAGTACTGACAAGGCAGTACCTTCACGTTCTGTAACAAAAAGTGTAAAATGTTTGCTATAACATGGTGTTGCTAAAACAGGTGCTTGACATAAAGCTTCCTTTAGGCTTTCAAAAGCTTGTGTATGTTCCTGAGTCCAAGGGAGAACAGTCGATGTGGCTGCCTCCTGTGTGGTTAGCTGAATGAGTGGTTTTGCTAGAAATGCGTACTGAGGGATCCACTGCCTACAATATGAAGTGAGGCCTATAAAAGCCCGCACTTCCTTTTGTGTCTGGGGTATTGACATGTTAGCAATTAACTGGATGCGATCTGGTGTAAGCTGCCTTCCCTCCTTGGACAGCGAGTGACCAAGATAAATAACTCGCTGGACACAGAATTGCAGCTTAGAAGGAGACACCTTGTGCCCCTTGTCGGCTAGAAAATGTAAAACTGTCAGAGAAGCCTTTTCACATTCAGGTTCGCTTCTCGCGGTGATCAGCAGATCATCGACATATTGAAGCAGTGCAGTATTGACTGGCATGTGGATACTGTCAAGTTCTCGTTTCAGTGCTTGGCTGTAGATGCTGGGGCTTTCTGTGAATCCTTGGGGAGCGCGTGAGAATTTAAAGCTGCGCCCATTTAAACTGAATCCGAACAAATATTGGCTTTCCGGATCTATTGGGACGCTGAAAAAGGCATTCTTGAGATCAATTACAGTAAAGAATGTTGCTTCGGAATCAATTGCTGTCAATAATGATGATATATCAGGGACCACAGGAAATTGTGGTACAATGCACTTGTTTAGTTCACGCAAATCAATAACCAATCGGTATACTGGTGGGGCAGTAGGATCAGTTCGTTTAAGAATCGGAATTATCGGTGAATTACATACATTGGAGTCTGTTTCTACAACTACTCCCTGGGCAATTAGCTCATCAATGATTTTCAGCAAAGCCACTACAGCATCATGTGGTAACTTGTATTGTCGCATTCGTGGTAGTACCACTCCTGCTTTCAATGTGACTCGGTATGGTGTAATGTTCATGCAGCCAACATCCGTAGGGCCTTGTGCCCATAGATGTACTGGTAAAGTCTGTAGTCGGGGATCCATGTCCCTAGACACATAGTGACCTTTAAAATCACGTAGAAACAACCTTACTCCTTCCGGAGAACAACATATTATGGCTCCTAGTGCTTTCAGAGTTTTAATTCCTAACAGATTTTCTGGGCATGATTTAGTAAGCAATAAATCTGTAGTTCGTGTCAAAGGTCCTATCGTAAGTGGGAGAGGCTGTGATACTTCATTAACAATAGGTTTTCCTGAAAAACCAAGGGAAACATTTTGAGAGCCTGAGAGGGGTGCCCCTGGAACTTCACTACGTTTTATAGTTGTTCGACTTGCCCCTGTATCGAGTAAGAATTTTCTATCTTGACCTAACAATTCACTATGTACATACGGTCCTTCTTGATCTACAGGAATCTCGATGAGCGGTAAGTCAACTTCCCTCTCTAGGCTTGTTCATGCGTAACGCTGATACTCAGGATATTCATATTGTGCAGTCTGATACATTTGTCGTGTTGTGGTTTGTGTGGCAGTAGCAGGCAACGGTGGTGCAGCTGGCACAAACTGTATGGGCTGCTGTGAGGCTGGCATGGACTGTTGCTGAACTGGCATGGACTGTTGCTGAACTGGCATGGACTGTCCATGCTGCATAGCTCCTTGTTCATTCTGATCTTGTCTAACTAATCGTGGTCTCTCTTTTGCAATACCTGTAGCTATATTACGTTTCAGGACTGGACAATCGTGTACATAATGGCCTAGTTGCTTACAGTAATTGCAGGTTCCTTTTACAGGAGCTGCAGAATCACCAGAATGTGTCACACCCTTTTTGTGACCCTCTGCTGGTACTGTCTGAGAAACTAGCATTTTCATTTTTGTATCCTTCATGCGTCTATGCTCGTGTTCTTGTTCATCCCTAATTCTATTGTGATGATACTGTAACATTTGTAGCATTTGTGACGGAGTGTTACTTTGCCAGGTACTCTCGAATTTCAATATTCTATTCTTCACTGGAGGCAATGCATTTTCCACTAATTTTGTCACAAATAAATGTGGATATGAGTCACTACTTGCTTTTATACCACTGTTTATACCAAAACATTTTTCAAATCGAGCATAATAATCGCTTGTGTCTTCATCTTGCTTTTGTTTGCAGGCTGTGATTGCACCCCAATCTTCCTTTTTTGTAGTTAATAGACGTGGCAGTACCTGTACTAGTAAACCTGGTAACAGTTTAACTTATCCCCGAGCCCTGAACCTGCATTTCGGGCCCTTTCTTCCTCTGCTAATGCTGTCCAGTCTATCTTTTGGTCTCCCACTTCCCACTCTTTTTCTTTCAGTTTTTCATAGATGCCAGCAGGCAAAAGCACCTTTAATATCGTCATAATATCAGGAAAGGTGTACTCTCCCATTAGTAACATGTCTTTAATTTCTCGGTGGAAACCCGCTGGGTCTTTGTCATGACTAGGTACTACTTTCTTCATTTCTAATAATTCCATTTTTGATATGGGTGTGTAAACAAATACACGGTGAAACTCATTGTCTTCGCCTTTTATTGGGTGCACTTCTCGTAAAGGATTTTGTCTATCCATATAGTACGGCGTTCTTTCTCTGTGGGGCAGCGAGAGAGAATCCGGATTTACAAAAAGGACATACTGTTTACGTGACACTAATATCTCTTTAATTAGCTTGTTACTAGAACCTCTCCATCTGTTCGTGAGTAGTTCCGTTAATATATCAGGTAAAGGACCAGGGTCAGCATGTTGGCTCTTATATAATATAAGGAGTTGCTGAATCATATAGATTCCAGCTAAACGTTGTTCATCTGCACTGAGATTAAAAAACGTGTGTGCTACGGTCTCATCACCGTATATTTCAGGACTGTCAATCCAGTGAACAGCTGATCTGGCTAATTCTTGCTCATCCATGGAATCGAGGAGGTGGTAACCCCTTCGTTCTCGTAGTATTTTATCTGCGGCTTGAAACAAATGTTCAGGAGACTTCAGATTTATTACAGGCGTCGGATACGTTCTGCTATTATTTGGGCATACAGAGTGTATGGGATCAGAAAAACATCTAGCATTATCACAGGATCTTCCTCTGCCTACATAGGCTATGGTCTCTGACTGTCTTGCGGAATTCCCTGATTCGGACACTTCATCTTGCTCGAACTCGTCTGTTCCCAATCTTTCTTCATGAATACGCTCTATTTCTCTACGGATTTTTCGGCACATGGCTATTATACAATTTTGCTTATCGTGTCTCCCTTCTGATATATTCTGGCTCCATCTTGTAAGAATAAGCATTGCATTCGGGTCTACCCCCGGACGGTCTTGATTTCTGATCACACAGTTTATGAGGAAACGTAACAGTTCCCCCTGTATCTCTACTTTCTGGAATTCCATAGCTCTGTTAATACATCCTGGATCTCGTCCTGTTTGAACAAAATGGTATATGTTATCTAGATGCGTAGTCATTCCTGGTAACCTTGCTAAATACTCTGCGGCTCGCCTGATGCGTAATGATGCCAGGACCATTTCGTCCTCTTTACCAACCACCGGGTCATATCTACAATTTACAAGGAGTTCCTTAAGCGTACGTTCACTTACGAATTTAGGTGTACGTGAATGCGCTGATTCTTGAAAGACAAGTTTATTTATTCTGGGTGGTGTAAAGGTATTGCTAGCACCTCCCGTGGCCCCATCTGGGGCATCGGGTGTGAATGGGTTCGTTGAACGTGACACAGCAACTATGGGTGTCGATACCACTGTAGAATCGACTGCGGGGACAGATGTGCTTGCCGAAGCTTGTATCGGGACTTGCTGTTGCACGGGGTCGGATACCTGATCCTGACGTTGAACCCCTCCGCCAGACGGTCTATGTAGTGTGGCGTTAGTATACTCGGGAGCTGTGTCGTCTAGATATGAGGAAAGAAAAACATCTTCTGCGGTTCTGGGATGCCCTTTTTGATGTACCTTAATTGGAAATAACGGGGGTGGCAAGTCTTTTGGCATCCCTGGAACAGCCTTTGGTAGTCCTTCGGTTAGAAGGGGATACATACCATTCATAAGAGCATTTCTTTGTCTATTTACTTGTTCTGACTTCACTCGGATACCTTCCTCAATTAATAGATCTTCTTGAACTTTATTTGAACTTTCTTTACTCCTCTCTTCTTGTCTACGTGCTTTTTCTGTACGTCTATGAGATTCTTTACGCCATAACTCAACAGCGTCTTTCTGTGACTGTCTGACCTTTCTTTTCCATAACTCTTCCTCCACTTTCATGATGCACTCTGCATCCCAGGTTCCCGCTGCGGGCCACCTTTGACTTTCCGGCAATCCCTTGGTATAATCTACCCATAGATCAAGAAACAATATGGCATCTAAGCCATGCTTGTGGTACATAAAATGCCCTGGAGTGTCCCTAGGAGGAATAGGAACTGCTTCTTCAAGCACCCCTTTTCTGGTAGTAATCTGTCTTAACTTCGAGAAGAGCGGCATATTGACAACTGATCTGATACTTACTCTTGAATTCACTTAATACGAAAAACACAATAATGAACAGCGAACAAAGAACAATCATTCATACCACAATATGCAAGACATTTGAACACTTTAAACATTAAACATTAAACATTTTAACAATAACCGACAATGATGACAGTCTGCCTAACTAATCACCACGCTGAATTCTTGACAATAACTGAATACTTCGGAATACTTGATATACTGCTAAACAGTACATATACACTGCTAAACAGTGCCGACCGGATTTGTGTACCCAAATCTGTCTTGACCGGCACAACCTATGTGCGCGTCAACACGCCTCCTCGGCGATGGTACTCACCGAGTAGCTCCTTGAAACGGAAGGCCTCAGAGAATGGACAGGACTCGATAACTGCGGATAGCGGACCCTCTGGACATCGGGATTTCGAAAAACCTGGTGGGCTTCTGTATACCTCGGATCTTGCTCTCTCAGCTAGGCTCTGGTCGGGATACTTCGCACTTCTCACCGCCTCGTCTGGGTTGATCGCAGCCTCAGTCGCCCCCGCTTGACCGGAGGGAGCTTACAGGAAATCCTGCTGGTACGCGTTTATGGTCCGTCCAGCTGTGGCAGGAGACCGGGCCTGCAACGCACCGCCGGCGCGTGAGATGAGAAAGTGTCCCTGTTCGGGCGCCATTATGTGGTAAATATTCTTTTTACCGAAACTGAATTTCATACGGAATCCTTAAAATAAAGTAAAATAGCTCAGAATAACAAGAGGCAGAAATCCGTGGTATAAGAGGTTTCTAAATGGGCTTTATTCCATCCAAAATGGCCGACTCGAGTCGCGGCCTTCAGGTTCCGTCACCACGAGGGTTCAGGAAGTGAAGTACAATACTTTATTGACAAGAAGTAACTTTTATAGGTCATACATTTACAATGAAACAAGTGCAAAAAGGCGTAACAATTGATAAGATAAATTAACATAGTGATACGTAATTGAAACTAGGCGTAATAAGGAGCAAAAAGAAACATGATTGGCTCTCATTATCTTACATAGGTGGATCTATACGATAATACTTAACATGGATGCGTGCGCAGCAGCATGACGTGTGATTGATGTGCAACTAGGGGGTGAAGGGGACTTGACATTTAGCTCTACATGTGGAGACGAGAAGTCTAGGGGGTCATGTCAACCTAATCCCAAATCATATCTAACATCCTATGTTTAGAGAACTATGTTATCCACAAGGAAGGACTCTCGGACAGAATCTATTCTATACTAACTGTATGTGCGTGTACAAGCGTCTAAGTGTTTATATGAGAAGCGAGGGGCAGAAAACTTTCCATGGCAACAGGGCTATGAATCACTTGCAGGAGGACGGAAAGGCTGAGTCCTTTGCTTGTGAGCTAAAGGAAATGTTTACCTAAATCACTAGACAGGAATGCATCGGCTGAAGAGCAAAATAGATAATTCGAAGGTGAAATACAGCTTCTTGGCAGGCAGGCGAAAACTGGCCGAGGCAGGCACCGTTAGCTGCACAGGGAGTAGGACAAAGTTCATGGATACAGATGCGAGCTCAAGCTGAAACTGTCAGAGACAGAGAGCAGGGAAAGGCTTTGAGGAAAGAATCGGGCCTACTTGCCTGAACTGTAAAAATGGAGTACCTTAGCCATATAAAGTCGGTGGCTTTTCATACTTAGGAATTGAATATCCAGCCCATTGATGGCGGATCTGACAGAGAACATGTCGACGGTAGACACACATATGTTTGCGTCTTGGAAACTGGAACTGGAGGGAACATACATGTACTTGTGACATGCACATAGAATCGTTGGGGTCCAAGATAGGGGACATAACTGATCAGGAAAATCCACATTTCCACACTCCTCCTATTGTGCGGCACCTGGTCCATTTTTCAGAATCCAGGGCCTGTCTAGCTTTAGACATTTTGGCCTGTGACCTGGTCACAGCAAAGACATGTGCAGGGATCCCTAACATTTCTGCCTGTGTCCTGAGCTCCACTTCAGCCCAAGCTGAAGTCTCTAGATCATTGCCAAGCAAGCACTGTACTGGGAGATCTGCACTTACCACAACCTTCTTAAGGCCAGTTACCCCTCCCCAGGAGAAGTTAACAACTGCCAGAGAATGGTATGTTCTGACATGCTAGCATTGGTCACTTGGTACATTTTACCAAGTATAATCTGCCCAGGATCCACAAGATCTTTTGTCACCATTGTGACACTTGCTCCTGTGTCCCTGAATGCCCAAGCTTCTACTCCATTAATTAAAGGCTGCTGTCTGTATTTGCCCAAGTTACTGGGACTCACAAAGGGGGACATATCCATGACCCCATCACTGACAAGCACAGCCTGAGTTGGTAATCTGACTAGGCCAGAGTGCACCTCAGAACCCAGGGTCAACCCTTCTACACCCTTATTCTGTGTATTCCCACCACCAATTAAAACTGCACTAGGGGGAGCCGGTGCCTTAGGGGCATTGGTGGTGGTTGGAGTATTTTCTTTGGCCTTGGTGCAGTCACTAGTCCATTGAGTTTTCTGTTTACAGATTTTGCACCAAGGTTTCTTTTGGCCTTTCCCGTTGTTAGCCTGTGAATCCCCACCTGAAGAAGATTTTTAGGGCCCTTGTGAAGACTTCTGGTCTTTACCCTTGTCCCCACCCTTATTAGAGTTTTTGGAGTCTTGCTTCTTACGGTCACCACCCTGGTTCTGACCCATTTGTCTGCCTTCTTTCCCAATTCTTGGGGAGAGGTCAGATCCGAGTCTACCAGGTACTGGTGCAACAGCTGATTCTGACAGTTATTAAGAATCTGCTCCCTCATTATCAGATTGTACAATCCTTTGAAGTCACTCACTTTACTGCCCAATAACCAACCTTCCAGAGCCTTAGCAGCACAGTCAACAAAGTCAACCCAGTCCTGATGTTGTGCTTTTTGGGTGTCTCTGAACTCTAACCTGTATTGTTCAGTGGTTAGGCCAAACCCATCTATCAGTGCACTTTTCAAGACTTTGTAGTCATCAGCATCCTCTTCTCTTACAGTGAGGAGCTTGTCTCTACCTTTGCCTGCAAAGGAGAGCCATAGGATTGCTGCCCACTGACCTTGAGGGACCTTCTGTACTTTACAGGCCCTCTCCAAGGCAGTTATCCATTTGTGGATGTCATCCCCACTCTGGTAGGGAGGGACAATCTTACTTAGGTTTCTATGGTCATAAGACCTCTTCCTATCTCTAGGGAAATTTCTGCCACCAAGGGACTCTAGTCCCTCCTTTTTACTAGCTCTGTAGAGCTCCAGGGCTTCCCTATCTAAGGCCATCTGCTGCTTTCTGAGGTTGAACTTGTCTTGCTCATACTTCAGCAGTCTCTCTCTCCTCTCCTGGGAGGTTTCCCTCCCTCTGTGAGAAGAAACAGATGTTCCAATAGAGGAGTTAGACTGGATAGATCCCCTTGACAGAGATCTATCCCTTCTAGCCCTATTGTCAGGCCTACCTGGAGGGATAAAGGTAGTGGCATTATTGTCATCCTCCTTATCCTCATCCTGGAGGTCTGTGTTCACCAGAGTCTGGTCATTGTCACCAGTATGGTCAGCATTAGAGGTAGGGTCAGGGGAGTTTCCACCTCTAGACCCACCCTCAGGTGCTGCCCCACTCACACTGTCTCCATCATCAGGCCCACCAGGCCCTGTGATATCATCCAGTTTCAGTATCTTTATGAGATGCTGCGTGGATGGACTTTTGCCTGTCTTCAGCTTCCTAATGGAACATAAGGCCCTAAGCTGAGCAAAGGTGAGATCCTCATATTTATACAGAAGGAGCTCAATGGTTCCTGGTAGGGACCCAGTGGTTCCTGGCTGGTTGGACATTACTAATGTGGTGTGGTGTATGGCACTACCTACACTAGTGTGGCCTACTAAACTCTCTTGAGTTGTAGAAAGTGTGTGCTATCCCTTAACACACAACTCTAAGTTCAGTAGAACTTACTGTAGCTAAACTTGATATTATATGTACCTCAGGAACTTTTAGTGGTTTTCAGTTGATCAATTCAATTGAGATTATCTGGTAAAACAATAGCAAGCTGGAATCCCACACGCTGCACACCAATGTGAGAAGGTGGCCTGATATATGCTGTCCACTAGTTCTAGTGGGCACCTTGTATCAGTCCAAACAACCCCTTATGGTGAATGGTTAAAGACAACCTTATGTGAAACCTATCCTAGTGGTAGATTTGGAGAGCAGTCTTCAGGCTAAGTCTTGAAGGAATGTAAAGCAACTTGTTTTACCAGTCTATAATCTCTTGAATGATCAAATAAAAGGACAACCACATCAGGTATATATTTAAAATATACGTATTTAGGTTAACACACACCCCTCTAGTCTCTTTATGAGACTGGAGTTCGAAGTACTTAAGTTACAAGATAGCAATCATCAGTAATAGCACAAATACACGTTTGGGCCCTAGGGGCGTACCAAACCATATACCAAAAAAGTGGTATAAGAACCACGACTGGGATAGACACTTGGCCTATAGCCTGTAGAATTGCTGGGACCCCAAGGAACCACCCAAGGTAGTGACACAGGGGACCCTTGGTGACTGTATGCAGTGTTCTTCTATGGGCAATGTCGCGGTTGGAAATTTAAAGATTAGGGACACTTCTAATCGAGTCAGGACCAAACCCTTTTGTACTTAGGAAGTTCTAGGGCTAGCACCCACAAGAGCACCGGAGTACTCGAGTTTCCTCACCCAGGGAAGCTGGGTGCATAGGTGTCTTTTGGTGTCGGGTCGCGTCGTCGATTTCAATGGGAGCCTGCAAAGAACTGCTGCTGCCGTGAAGAGGAGAAGTGTCCGTGGAGATCCAAGGCCGGATCTAGGATGGAAGGAACCTGAAAGCAGAGGGGACAGAGTCGGGGTCACTTGCCAGTGACCTAAGGCAGGATGGACCAATGCCCACAGATGTCGGGTGCTTCAGGTGAGTTGATGGGTATCTTGACTCTTCAGCTACGAGGTTCAGGAGGTGTTGATGAAGTCCATGAGCTGGATTTGAGCTGTCCCATGAAGTCTGTCGAGTGCTGCAGTGTTGGCGACCAGAATGGACTCAACAAGCCTTGGCAATGGCAAGTCACTCGAATTCAGAGAAAGGACTGCGGTGCAGACCAGCAAGGTCTGTAGGACTCACCCAGCAAGGGTAAGTCAGGGCACATCTGGAGCAACCAGGAAAGCCCAATCAGAAAAGGAGTTGCCTTCGTGGGGACCTGCTAGCCAACGGGCTAGTGATCGCGAAGGAGCCTCGAGTGGTTCTACTTGAAGCTGGCCCACGGATCACTCGTGGAGTGGAGGCCAACAATCTTCAGTGCAGGAGGTGCTCAAGGCTGGGGCTACTCGGAGCCTAAAGCACAACTTTGAGGAAGACCAGGAAGATAGTGTTGCTGTAAAAGTTTGCAGTGTCCAGGGGTCACGGTTCCACGTCACCCACTATAGCCACGGGCCTCAGCTTTGCTGTGGACTCAGGGTAGCCTCGGTGAAGTATGGAAATCCACCTCTGGTGATGCAAAGACTTTGGCGTCCGGTGGGAGCTTCAGCGATGCAGACCGGTCAGTTGCGTATTTGGTGCCTGCCAAGCAGGGGAGTCACTCCTTGATCCCAAGGGAGATCTGTTCAGTCTTCTAGTCAGGATAGAACGTTGAAGGTCCAGGATGTACATTGCAGAATTTCTTCCAGGGTAATCTAAAGTCCTGGGGACTGGATTCCTATACTTATAGTAAGTTTAGGGGATGGACTAACTCTAAGGCCCCACCTATGGTTGGGCTTGGAAAGAGGGATGGTTACACCCATTTCTTTCTCCAGTTTTATGCCAGAGCAGGGGCAGGTAGCCCCTGCAACCGGTTTGAACTGGGCTATGCACAGGGACAGCAAACGTGCCCCAGTGCAGGACTTCAAAGCACCAGAGAGTGCTCCCGCCCAACCCCAATACACATCTGCCTGTCTGGGGAGGTGGTCACACCTCCCTTCAACAGGAAACCTATTGTCCAGGCCTCCCCTGACGGAGTTTCGGTCAGCAGAAGGAGGCCAGACCCGTGTGTGTGGCAGAGGCATCCATTATGTGATGCCAGGGCTCAGGAAAGTCTTACCGGGTTTAGCCAGTGTGAACATGTCTCTCCCTCTAGAAGAGTGGAATGCTACCCCCCCCGCCAGAACTGGCGGGGGGGGGGTAGTATTCCAAAGCGTCTGACACCAAACACGACATGTTTGGATGAAGCCATTCCAAAGTTAGCATTTACCACAAGGTTATAATGCACTTAAGAGTATATGGTATGGGTGTATCACAGAACAGCCATAAGGAAGTATTTCCGAAAGCTGCAGAGGGGCTCAGCTAATGCTTGGGCACCCTCTCACATAAAACCAAGCACTATGCCTTCAGGATTGTCAAGGCCTGCCATGTGAGTGGCTGGTAGGTTTATATGTGTGGATATAGGTAGCCTATACCACTGTAAGGGGTGCAAGCACACCCTTATCCAGGCTGTAGTAGCAGACCTGTGGTGCCATTTTGGAGTGCTTCCCAGGGGTGACATAATATATGCTGCAGCCCCTGGTAGGCCTCTGAGGTACCTATGCCGTAGGTACATAGTATACCATATACTAGGGGCTTAGAAGGCACTCCAGAATCCAATTAGATATGTACCTAATGTACATGCAAACCATTTTAGAGAGAAAGCAGCTAGGCTGTGGTCCTGATTAGCAGGGCCACAGCCAGACTAAGGTCGAAAAACAGTGAAACACCAGCAAAAAGTGGGGGTACCCATGTGAAGCAGATCCTACTCTCCTACACCCAGATAGAGAGTGGAAATAGTGTCGAGCACGTGCGCCCCGCCCTCTTTATTGGCAGGGTCACATGTCCTGTGACGCCTGTGCTGGATGGGTGTGGTTTGGGTGTAAACCAGCCGTGAGGGAGTGGCTGTGGCATGCTGACAACTAGACCTGTGAGCAGCAGATCACTACAGGGAAGACCTGGGACATGTAGCGTTGCTGTACCCCCGCTGTGAGCGTAAGGGGAGTGGGCTGGCCTGGCGTATGCCAGTCCATGATAAGGGTTTGTAAATGACCCCGGGGCCCTGGGTGTGGTTCCGTACTGGGCTGGACAAGGAAGTAACTCATGCATGTGTCCCTGTTGTTGTGTCAGTCCCACCCGGACCGCATTCTGCAATGTGTCACCCTGTGACCTCTAATCTACGACATGAGCCACATGGACGTAAGAGGAGTCCAGTGAGCCTACATTCATCCATACTTCCACACTTGAAAGACCATAGACATGACATATCTGTGTGAATATGAATGTTTAATGCACATTCAGTGGAGTGTTGCATCTGGAGCAGTACAGGGCCATGCAAACCCCACATGACGATGTTGGCCTGTGGAGGGCCAGCTAGAGTCCTTCAGGGAATGACAAGTCCAAAGGAAGAAGAAGAGTTCAGTCCACAGTCTGATTGCTGTGTCATTGGTGATCAAACAGCATATGGCAGTCCATGTCGAGGGCCAAGGTGAGTGTCGCAGAATGCATCGGGGGACAGTGGAAGCTGATGATGCAGAGGGCAAAACCAAGTTGAAGCCGGCCCTATGGCGGAGATGCATGCTACTGCGTCCTTCTTACCACGAGGGCAGAATCATCCGCATCTTCGTCCTCTGCTGTTTCATGTGCCTCATGTGTGGGTGGTGGTGTTCTGTCTCCAGCACTGTGTGGCAGTGACACATTAGTGGCCGGAGGTGGGAGGTCTGCCGCACAGTGTGGCACTAACACTTCAGGGGGTGGAGATGTTGGTGGAGTGGTAGCAGCAGCATGCATCAGCGCCAGGCCTTGTGGCAGCAATGCCATGAGGATGGTCCTGAGGTCATTGAGGAACCCAGCTACCTCTCGCTGGTGTGCAGCCGTGGCAGCCGCTCGTTCCGCATTCGCCCGCTCCATGGTCTCCATTAACCTCCGCATGTTTCCCAACTCCCGTTTGACATCACTAGAGCCACTCTGACTGGACAGTTGTTCTATTCTCTGAGTCAGGGCTCCAGTGATGTCAGCCATGGTCCGTTGGAGAGCATGGAGTAGACTGTGGGTGTCCGTTAGGGACCGTGAGTGGTCCCTGATGGGACTTAGACACCCACATATGGCATCTAGTTTGTCTGTCATGCGGTCGAAGCCCACCCGCACCTGTTCAGCCAGATTCTCCTGGCACACAGCAAACGGTGTTGGAAGGCCATGTGTTCTTCGTGGGGGTCCTGGGAGGCAGCCGTGGTGGTGGGTACTGCCTGCTGTGTGGTCTGTGCAGGTGGGTTCTCCTCGTAGCAGCTGGGCTGCCCAGCTCCTGGAAGTGGGCTGCGGAGGCTCTCCACGAGCAGTTGGAGGGTGTTGGAGTCAAAGCTGTGGTGGTCCTCTTCGTCATCAGAGAAGAGAGGTTCTGCCTGCTCTGCAGGAGGTGTTGATTCTCCCTCTGCAATGTGAAGGGGAGAAGCAGTTTAACAATGTGACAACATGTATGTTGTCGCATTGTACATGTTTTCATACAGATAGCGTGACTGGGTACATTGTGGCTGTTTGGGAAGAGCTGCCTATTTGATGGGGGACAGTGGACATTTCAACAACAGACGTGTGTGTGTGTGTTTGTGCATTATCCACTCACATTTCCCTGCAATGCCAAATGTGATGGGCCAGTGTCTGCACCCACGTGGCACCAGTTGTGTCCTGTGTTCTGTTGTAGGTGTTTTGCGGTTTGTACAACATTGTTGTCAGTGTTGGGTGTGCTCTGCATGTTATGTGTGTGTGCTGCATTTTGGGGGAGTCACCCCTGCAGCTCAGATTTTGCCGCCCCTTATCCCTTTCAGGCGGTGTGCCTTTGACTTCTGTGCTTGTACAGTGCTGACATGTTGCATACTTGTGTACATTGGTCTCTTGGCGGGAGTTGGTGTTCTAGGGCACGGTGTGTCCGCAGATGTGCTCTACTTAATTGTGCATGTGTGCCATCGTGCCCATCTCCCCTTATCCCCCCAGTCCCTGGTCATTACTCACCCTGTTGCTGTTGTGTCCGGTCCAGTTGAGCAGTGTCCGGGCCCCCAACTCCTGCCCCCGTCTCCCCACTGATGACTGTGGACACCATTTCCACCATCTCGTCCAGCTCCACCTGTGATGCTGGGCTCTCTCCTCCAGTCTGCATTGCTGCCTTCCGGTTGTTGGTGAGTTTCAGCTTGGTTTTGTGCTCGACGTCATTCCAGCGCCTCTTGACCTCTTCCATTGTCCGCTTCAGCACGCCGACTGCATTGACCTTGTCCACGATGGACTGCCATAGTCCATTTTTTGTTGCCACTGACAGAGTGGAGGTGACAAACAGTTGTTGATGGTGTTCTACCACCTCTGTTATCAGGTTCCTGTTTTCCTGCGGACTGAACCTTTTGTTCCTACTCTTCTTCTCCGTGGCCTTCACTGACACCGAGGTCCCAGGCTGGTCCTCCGGGGGGCTTGTGGGGTTCTGGTTCTCCTCCGTACTTGCTCCGGCAACGCCTATTGTGCTTCGCTGTTGTTTGACATTTGTTTGTCTGGTTTTTTTCTGCTTTTATGGTGATTGTTCCCACCTGACGCATGTGAATTGCAGGCCTGTAGCTGGTTTTCGCAGATTTTTTATATCGCGATTCGCCTCATCCCAGCTTTTTTTGTGCTTGTGTTTCGCATTTTTGACACGTTTTCTGGAGACTATCGCATGGTACCGCCGTGTTGTGAATACTTGGTTAACACGGCGTAAATTTCCCGTGATAGACTGCGATGTGAAGGTTGTGTTAAGTTACTTTTGCGATGGTTATCACACGTTCTTGAGAATATCCCCCCACCTGCGTTGAGTATATTAACACTGTCTGTGTTGGGGATATTAACACTGTCTGTGTTGGCGAAATTAACACCATCTGCATTGGGGGATATTAACACTGTCTGCGTTGGGAATGTTAACACCATCTGCACTGGGGGATATTAACACCGTCTGCGTTGGGGATACTAACACCATCTGCATTGGGGGATATTAACACCATCTGCATTGGGGGATATTAACACCGTCTGCGTTGGGGATACTAACACCATCTGCATTGGGGGATATTAACACCGTCTGCGTTGGGGATATTAACACCGTCTGCGTTGGGGGATATTAACACCGTCTGCGTTGGGGATACTAACACCATCTACATTGGGGTTTATTGACAACATATCGAAAGAATGTCCCATATTGGAATTTTTTATTGATAATTGATAATCAGTACAAAAGGGAGAGGCCACGTCTGCAGATCCTAATTGTGTGTGATTCACTAGTCTCGAGTGATTTGCGTATTTCAGATCCAAACTACTGCCCTTGGAAGAGTCCTTATGAAAGACCACATTGGATCTGTCATGCAGGGCCAGTATGAAATCGGCCGAGTGGATGGGGTAGGCGTATCTATCAGGACTGCAGGCAGGTGTTTTATGAGGAAGAGCAGCAGACATCAGGTCCAACGCCCTCATGAGCAGGACACTGCCACATTCAGAGATCACCGCTAGCCCAGCGGCAGTCTCTGTACCTTTAGAGGAACTGCTGTCAAGCTGGTTTCTCTGAAGATGCCAAACGTTTGGTCGATGGCTGCCGCTGGTATTGAAGGCCGTCCACTGGACGTGTTGTTTTTCAAAAACTAGTCCTCAAAGCAGGAGTTTGCTTTTGAAAAATAAACAATGAATGGCTCACACATTCTGGATGCTTTTTCCCTCGGTGTGTGGGGGGGGACATTATTTTTAATTTACTGTTTATCGCCGCTATGTTTTCCCTGGCAATGATGGGTGGAATAAAAATTATATCAAACTGTCAGCCCTATATAAGGAGGTAGTCAATACCTTACTCCAACAAGCAGTAGTCCGTTAGGCGTTTGGAATAAACTTTCTCTCAACAAAGACAACATGTGGGTGGACCAGTGGTTTGGCAGACAGGGCTCTTCATCATGTTTGTCCATTAAACTCTAAATTAAGCTATTTGTTTTTAATCTCAACTTTTCTTTTTGCAAGCAGACAGTGTGGTCTTGGGCAATCATATTGTTGAATATATTACTCTGCTCCTGTGTTTTTTGAGGTTTTGGGGTACTTGAAATTAAGCATTAAGAATGTGATAAGTGGGTGGGCGTGGCTTTGGGCAGCATGGAGTCGGCCGCACCTTAGCCGAGCTACAGTGCCATCAGCCATCGAGGGCAAGGTTCCTGGACCCCCCATGGCCTTTCGTTGGGTCGGATCAGTGACAGGACAACCAGGGGGATCCCTGAAACCCAAGGTGCCGGTGACATTGTGGGAGGGTGAAGTGGGAGAAAAGGAGTCGCTTAGCATGCAGACTGCAGCAACATGGCAGCCGCCGCATCGCTCCTGGGCTGCCTCGGAAGGTAGGGGGAGGACACGAGGCATCTGGCGCTTGGGACAGCAAGCGTAGTGGACTCCCCTCGGCAGACACTGGGATTTGAGCCTGTGGGCTGGCGGGGTGTACCGTGGGCCTTAGCTGTGGGCCTCAGTACTCCCGACCTTGTGGTGCTGCTGGGTGGAGGACGGGGCATCCCCAGACACATCGGTCATATTGAGATGCCCTGCAGTGCTATGGGGGATTGAGGGGGGCTGCCTTCCCACTGTTAAAGGACACTGGTCTGAATGGGGGCACCATGGTGGAAGATCATGATGGCCACACCTTCTCAAGTGGGGTTTGTGTAGGCCCCTCCGAGAGGAGGTGCTCCCGGGTGTTCCCCTGTGTGAGAAAGCCTGATGCCCAGAGTGGTTGCCCAAGCTCTGCTCATGACATGTCAACAAACAGCTCTCTACCTAGTTCATCTATGATTATGTGCCAAGATGTCCCTACTAGGATGTGTCGTCGGGCACTATATCAAGACTCAAATAACATAACATAACTGGTGAGGAGAGCCTGCTGGGGGTGCTCGTGTCCAGGACTGGTTGCTGTTGTTGCTGCAGGGAAGGTTTGCACTCCATGGCGCTACTCCTGAGCCCAACAGCGGTGTCCGGGGCGGTGGAATGCCGATATGAGGAAGGCGTGAAGAGATGGCAGGTGGGTCTTGCCGGAACACCACCCCTCAAGGAGAGGGTGCCAGAGCGGAGTAGAGGACTGCCAGTGTGACGCGTCAGTGGCAGGGAGTTGCCACCATGGACTGCGGGACGGTCCTGATTCCCTGGCACCCAGTTCATGACGGGAACAGCTGGGTGTTCACCTCTTCCCAGCCCTTTCCACTGCTTGAGGGATCAGAGGCACAACCTTGTCCCCCAGATGAATGAATACACAAGAACACGCACGAGACCTGCCGTGGCCTGTCCAAGAACAGACTTCTTATTTTACTCCCTTGTCCGAGCGCAGACCCCTCATTCTACTACCCTGAGGACAGACCCCTTATTCTACTACCCTGAGGACAGCCTCTTTATTATACTTCCCTGTCCGAGGACAGCCTCTTTATTATACTCCCCTGTCCGAGGACAGCCTCTTTATTATACTCCCCTGTCCGAGGACAGCCTCTTTATTATACTCCCCTGTCCGAGGACAGCCTCTTTATTATACTCCCCTGTCCGAGGACAGCCTCTTTATTATACTCCCCTGTCTGAGGACTGCCTCATTATTATAATCCCCTATCCGAGCACAGCCTCTTTATTATACTCCCCTGTCTGAGGACAGCCTCTTTATTATACTCCCCTGACCGAGGACAGCCTCTTTATTATACTCCCCTGTCCCAACAGCCTCTTTATTATACTCCCCTGTCTGTCCGAGGACAGCCTCTTTATTATACTCCCCTGTCTGAGGACAGCCTCTTTATTATACTTTCCTGTCTGTCCGAGGACAGCCTCATTATTATACTCCCCTGTCCGAGGACAGCCTCTTTATTATACTCCCCTGTCCGAGGACAGCCTCTTTATTATACTCCCCTGTCTGAGGACAGCCTCTTTATCATACTCCCCTGTCCGAGGACAGCCTCTTTATTATACTCCCCTGTCCGAGGACAGCCTCTTTATTATACTCCCCTGTCCGGGGACAGCCTCTTTATTATACTCCCCTGTCCGAGGACAGCCTCTTTATTATACTCCCCTAGTCTGAGGACAGCCTCTTTATTATACTCCCTTGACCGAGGACAGCCTCTTTATTATACTCCCCTGACCGAGGACAGCCTCTTTATTATACTCCCCTGTCCGAGGACAGCCTCTTTATTATACTCCCCTAGTCTGAGGACAGCTTCTTTATTATACTCCCCTGTCCGAGGACAGCCTCTTTATTATACTCCCCTGTCCGAGGACAGCCTCTTTATTATACTCCCTTGTCCGAGGGCAGCCTCTTTATTATACTCCCCTAGTCTGAGGACAGCCTCTTTATTATACTCCCCTGTCCGAGGACAGCCTCTTTATTATACTCCCCTGTCCGAGGACAGCCTCTTTATTATACTCCCCTGTCCGAGGACAGCCTCTTTATTATACTCCCCTGTCCGAGGACAGCCTCTTTATTATACTCCCTTGTCTGAGGACAGCCTCTTTATTATACTCCCCTAGTCTGAGGACAGCCTCTTTATTATACTCCCCTGTCCCAACAGCCTCTTTATTATACACCCCTGTCTGTCCGAGGACAGCCTCTTTATTATACTCCCCTGTCCCAACAGCCTCTTTATTATACTCCTCTGTCCGAGGACAGCCTCTTTATTATACTCCCCTGTCCCAACAGCCTCTTTATTATACTCCCCTGTCTGTCCGAGGACAGCCTCTTTATAATACTCCCCTGTCCCAACAGCCTCTTTATTATACACCCCTGTCTGTCCGAGGACAGCCTCTTTATTATACTCCCCTGTCCCAACAGCCTCTTTATTATACTCCCCTGTCTGAGCACAGCCTCTTTATTATACTCCCCTGTCCGAGGACAGCCTCTTTATTATACTCCCCTGACAGATGACAGCCTCTTTATTATACTCCCCTAGTCCGAGGACAGCCTCTTTATTATACTCCCCTGACCGAGGACAGCCTCTTTATTATACTCCCCTGTCCGAGGACAGCCTCTTTATTATACTCCCCTGTCCGAGGACAGCCTCTTTATTATACTCCCCTAGTCCGAGGACAGCCTCTTTATTATACTCCTCTGTCCGAGGACAGCCTCTTTATTATACTCCCCTGTCCCAACAGCCTCTTTATTATACTCCCCTGTCTGTCCGAGGACAGCCTCTTTATTATACTCCCCTGTCTGAGGACAGCCTCTTTATTATACTTCCCTGTCCGAGGACAGCCTCTTTATCATACTCCCCTGTCCGAGGACAGCCTCTTTATTATACTCCCCTAGTCCGAGGACAGCCTCTTTATTATACTCCCCTAGTCCGAGGACAGCCTCTTTATTATACTTTCCTGTCTGTCTGAGGACAGCCTCTTTATTATACTTTCCTGTCTGTCCGAGGACAGCCTCTTTATTATACTCCCCTGTCCGAGGACAGCCTCTTTATTATACTCCCCTAGTCCGAGGACAGCCTCTTTATTATACTTCCCTGTCTGAGGACAGCCTCTTTATTATATTCCCCTAGTCTGAGGACAGCCTCTTTATCATACTCCCCTGTCCGAGGACAGCCTCTTTATTATACTCCCCTGTCCGAGGACAGCCTCTTTATTATACTCCCCTAGTCCGAGGACAGCCTCTTTATTATACTTTCCTGTCTGTCCGAGGACAGCCTCTTTATTATACTCCCCTGTCCGAGGACAGCCTCTTTATTATACTCCCCTAGTCCGAGGACAGCCTATTTATTATACTTTCCTGTCTGTCCGAGGACAGCCTCTTTATTATACTCCCCTGTCCGAGGACAGCCTCTTTATTATACTCCCCTAGTCCGAGGACAGCCTCTTTATTATACTTCCCTGTCTGAGGACAGCCTCTTTATTATACTCCCCTAGTCTGAGGACAGCCTCTTTATCATACTCCCCTAGTCCGAGGACAGCCTCTTTATTATACTTCCCTGTCTGAGGACAGCCTCTTTATTATACTCCCCTGTCCGAGGACAGCCTCTTTATTATACTCCCCTAGTCTAAGGACAGCCTCTTTATTATACTCCCCTGTCCTAGGACAGCCTCTTTATTATACTCCCCTGTCCGAGGACAGCCTCTTTATTATACTCCCCTAGTCCGAGGACAGCCTCTTTATTATACTTTCCTGTCTGTCCGAGGACAGCCTCTTTATTATACTCCCCTGTCCGAGGACAGCCTCTTTATTATACTCCCCTGTCCGAGGACAGCCTCTTTATTATACTCCCCTAGTCTGAAGACAGCCTCTTTATTATACTCACCTAGTCTGAGGACAGCCTCTTTATCATACTCCCCTGTCCGAGGACAGCCTCTTTATTATACTCCCCTAGTCCGAGGACAGCCTCTTTATTATACTTTCCTGTCTGTCCGAGGACAGCCTCTTTATTATACTCCCCTGTCCGAGGACAGCCTCTTTATTATACTCCCCTAGTCCGAGGACAGCCTCTTTATTATACTTCCCTGTCTGAGGACAGCCTCTTTATTATATTCCCCTAGTCTGAGGACAGCCTCTTTATCATACTCCCCTGTCCGAGGACAGCCTCTTTATTATACTCCCCTGTCCGAGGACAGCCTCTTTATTATACTCCCCTAGTCCGAGGACAGCCTCTTTATTATACTTTCCTGTCTGTCCGAGGACAGCCTCTTTATTATACTCCCCTAGTCTGAGGACAGCCTCTTTATTATACTCCCCTGTCCGAGGACAGCCTCTTTATTATACTCCCCTAGTCCGAGGACAGCCTCTTTATTATACTTTCCTGTCTGTCCGAGGACAGCCTCTTTATTATACTCCCCTGTCCGAGGACAGCCTCTTTATTCTACTCCCCTAGTCCGAGGACAGCCTCTTTATTATACTTCCCTGTCTGAGGACAGCCTCTTTATTATACTCCCCTAGTCCGAGGACAGCCTCTTTATTATACTCCCCTGACCGAGGACAGCCTCTTTATTATACTCCCCTGTCCGAGGACAGCCTCTTTATTATACTCCCCTGTCCGAGGACAGCCTCTTTATTATACTCCCCTAGTCCGAGGACAGCCTCTTTATTATACTCCTCTGTCCGAGGACAGCCTCTTTATTATACTCCCCTGTCCCAACAGCCTCTTTATTATACTCCCCTGTCTGTCCGAGGACAGCCTCTTTATTCTACTCCCCTGTCTGAGGACAGCCTCTTTATTATACTTCCCTGTCCGAGGACAGCCTCTTTATCATACTCCCCTGTCCGAGGACAGCCTCTTTATTATACTCCCCTAGTCCGAGGACAGCCTCTTTATTATACTCCCCTAGTCCGAGGACAGCCTCTTTATTATACTTTCCTGTCTGTCTGAGGACAGCCTCTTTATTATACTTTCCTGTCTGTCCGAGGACAGCCTCTTTATTATACTCCCCTGTCCGAGGACAGCCTCTTTATTATACTCCCCTAGTCCGAGGACAGCCTCTTTATTATACTTCCCTGTCTGAGGACAGCCTCTTTATTATATTCCCCTAGTCTGAGGACAGCCTCTTTATCATACTCCCCTGTCCGAGGACAGCCTCTTTATTATACTCCCCTGTCCGAGGACAGCCTCTTTATTATACTCCCCTAGTCCGAGGACAGCCTCTTTATTATACTTTCCTGTCTGTCCGAGGACAGCCTCTTTATTATACTCCCCTGTCCGAGGACAGCCTCTTTATTATACTCCCCTAGTCCGAGGACAGCCTCTTTATTATACTTTCCTGTCTGTCCGAGGACAGCCTCTTTATTATACTCCCCTGTCCGAGGACAGCCTCTTTATTATACTCCCCTAGTCCGAGGACAGCCTCTTTATTATACTTCCCTGTCTGAGGACAGCCTCTTTATTATACTCCCCTAGTCTGAGGACAGCCTCTTTATCATACTCCCCTAGTCCGAGGACAGCCTCTTTATTATACTTCCCTGTCTGAGGACAGCCTCTTTATTATACTCCCCTGTCCGAGGACAGCCTCTTTATTATACTCCCCTAGTCTAAGGACAGCCTCTTTATTATACTCCCCTGTCCTAGGACAGCCTCTTTATTATACTCCCCTGTCCGAGGACAGCCTCTTTATTATACTCCCCTAGTCCGAGGACAGCCTCTTTATTATACTTTCCTGTCTGTCCGAGGACAGCCTCTTTATTATACTCCCCTGTCCGAGGACAGCCTCTTTATTATACTCCCCTGTCCGAGGACAGCCTCTTTATTATACTCCCCTAGTCTGAAGACAGCCTCTTTATTATACTCACCTAGTCTGAGGACAGCCTCTTTATCATACTCCCCTGTCCGAGGACAGCCTCTTTATTATACTCCCCTAGTCCGAGGACAGCCTCTTTATTGTACTTTCCTGTCTGTCCGAGGACAGCCTCTTTATTATACTCCCCTGTCCGAGGACAGCCTCTTTATTATACTCCCCTAGTCCGAGGACAGCCTCTTTATTATACTTCCCTGTCTGAGGACAGCCTCTTTATTATATTCCCCTAGTCTGAGGACAGCCTCTTTATCATACTCCCCTGTCCGAGGACAGCCTCTTTATTATACTCCCCTGTCCGAGGACAGCCTCTTTATTATACTCCCCTAGTCCGAGGACAGCCTCTTTATTATACTTTCCTGTCTGTCCGAGGACAGCCTCTTTATTATACTCCCCTAGTCTGAGGACAGCCTCTTTATTATACTCCCCTGTCCGAGGACAGCCTCTTTATTATACTCCCCTAGTCCGAGGACAGCCTCTTTATTATACTTTCCTGTCTGTCCGAGGACAGCCTCTTTATTATACTCCCCTGTCCGAGGACAGCCTCTTTATTATACTCCCCTAGTCCGAGGACAGCCTCTTTATTATACTTCCCTGTCTGAGGACAGCCTCTTTATTATACTCCCCTAGTCTGAGGACAGCCTCTTTATCATACTCCCCTGTCCGAGGACAGCCTCTTTATTATACTTCCCTGTCTGAGGACAGCCTCTTTATTATACTCCCCTGTCCGAGGACAGCCTCTTTATTATACTCCCCTAGTCTAAGGACAGCCTCTTTATTATACTCCCCTGTCCTAGGACAGCCTCTTTATTATACTCCCCTGTCCGAGGACAGCCTCTTTATTATACTCCCCTAGTCCGAGGACAGCCTCTTTATTATACTTTCCTGTCTGTCCGAGGACAGCCTCTTTATTATACTCCCCTGTCCGAGGACAGCCTCTTTATTATACTCCCCTGTCCGAGGACAGCCTCTTTATTATACTCCCCTAGTCTGAAGACAGCCTCTTTATTATACTCACCTAGTCTGAGGACAGCCTCTTTATCATACTCCCCTGTCCGAGGACAGCCTCTTTATTATACTCCCCTAGTCTGAGGACAGCCTCTTTATTATACTCCCCTAGTCTGAGGACAGCCTCTTTATTATACTTCCCTGTCTGAGGACAGCCTCTTTATTATACTCCCCTAGTCCGAGGACAGCCTCTTTATTATACTCCCCTGTCCCAACAGCCTCTTTATTATACTCCCTTGCCCGAGGACAGCCTCTTTATCATACTCCCCTGTCCCAACAGCCTCTTTATTATACTCCCCTAGTCTGAGGACAGACTCCTTATTTTATGCCCATGTGTAATGATAGACTCCTTAATGTACTCCCCTGTTCGAGGACAGACTCCTTATTTGACACCCCTGTCTGAGGTCATACTCCTTCTTTTACTCCCTTCAACTCCCCTGCGATGACTGACTCCTTAATATTCTCCCCTGTCCAATGACATACTCCTTATTTTACTGTCCTTTACTCCCCTGTCCGAGGACACACTCCTTTCTTTACTCCCCTGTCTAGGGACAGACTCTTTATTGTACTCCCTTTTACTCCCCTGTCTGAAGACAGAATCATTTTACTCACCTGTCCGAGGACAGACTCCGTATTTTACTCCCCTGTCAAAGGAAAGAATCCTTATTTTAAGTCCTTATTACACGAGCGCTAAATGCGTCTTAAGCTCCCTTCTGCCCGTCACCACGTTCTTGTCTCAGGAACCTAAAGATTCATGGAACTCAATGTCCTAATGTAAACATACACAGCGTTGTAAAGAAGGCACTCAAAATAGGCAGCGCTCCACCGCGCTAACGTTTGCCTAATTTGGAAACACAAAGGGGCATATTTACAGCTGTCGCATTCTGCAGCACACATAGAAAGAAGAATTCCCCTCTCAGGATTGTTTTTGTGCAGGAAGGGGCCCCTTGCTGCACAAACACAATCCTGCCTGCAATGCAGGCACCCTGGCACCATGGCGCAAGGGGGCTTGCATTGGCATTAGGCAGCCAAAATTGTGCCAGTACAGGAATCCGTTTGATTCTTTTCAATACGGCGCATTCCCGCCTTTTCTCTGTAACGCAGCGTGTTATTGTTACCCAACTGTTCTGTATTCATTCTGTCGTACTCGGAAGTCAAACGGCCTGATTTTAATTTTGGCGGGCGGCTCGCTATTGTGAGAAGTTGACCTGATATATGTTGTCCACTAGTTCTAGTGGGCACCTTGTATCAGTCCAAACAACCCCTTATGGTGAATGGTTAAAGACAACCTTTATTGAAAGCTATCCCAGTGGTAGCTGTGGAGAGCAGCCTTCAGACTAAGTCTTGAAGGAATGTAAAGCAGCTTGTTTTACCAGTCTATAATCTCTTGAATGACCAAATGAAAGGACAACCACACCAGGTATATATATAAAATGTATGTATTTATTACTAAACACACCCCTATAGTCTCTTTATGAGACTGGAGTTCGAAGTACTTAAGTTACAAGTCAGCAATCAACAGTAATAGCACAAATACACGTTTGGGCCCTAGGGGCGTACCAAACCATATACCAATAAAGTGGTATAAGAACCACGACTGAACTAGACACAAGGCCTAGAGCCTGTAGAATCGCTGGGACCCCAAGGAACCACCCAAGGTAGTGACACAGGGGACCCACGGGGGCCGTGTGCAGTGTGTGAACACAGCCCCGGGTTCCCGTTAGCTTCTATGGGCAATGTACCGGTTGGAAATTTAAAGATTAGGGACACTTAGAAATGAGTAAGGACCAAACCCTTTTGGACTTAAGAAGTTCTAGAGCTAGCACCCACGGGAGCACTGGAGTACTCGTGTTACCTCACCCAAGGAAGCCGGGTGCCTAGGTGTCTTTCGGTGTCTGGTCGCGTCGTCGATTTTAATGGGAGCTGGCGAAGAAGTGCCACTGCCGTGAAGAGGAGAAGTGTCTGAAGTGATCCAAGCCTGGATCTAGGATGGAAGGAACCTGAAAGCAGAGGGGACAGAGTCTGGGTCACTTACCAGTGACCAAGGGCACGATAGACCAATGCCCACAGATGTCGGGTGCTTCAGGTGAGTTGATGGGTGTCTTGACTCTTCAGCCACGAGGTCCAGGAGGTGCCGATGACAACCAGGAGCTAGATTCAAGCTCTCCCATAAAGTCTGTTGAGTGCTGCAGTGTCGGAGACCAGATTGAACCCAACAAGCCTTGGCAACGGAAAGTCACTTGGAATCAGAGAAAGGACGTTGGTGCAAACCAGCAAGGTCTGGGTGACTCGCTCAGCGAGAGTAAGTCGGGGCACGTCTGGAGCAACCAGGAAAGCCCAATCAGAAGAGGAGTTGCCTTCGTGGGGACCTACTAGCCAACGGGCTAGCGATCGCGAAGGAGCCGTAAGTGGTCGCACTGGTAACTGGCCCACGGGTCACTCGTGGAGTGGAGGGCAGAGATCATTGGTGTAGGAGGTGCTCAAGGCAGGGGCTGCTCGGAGTCCAAAGCACAACTTCAAGGAAGACCAGGAAGATGATGGTTCAGCAAGAGATCACCTTGTCCAGGGGTCACAGTTTCACATCACCCGCGATAGCCAATGGCCTCAGCTTTGCTGTGGACTCAGGGTAGACTTGGCAAAGTCTGGAAATCCACATCTGGTGATGCAAAGACTTCGGCGTCCGGTGGGAGCTTCAGCGATGCAGACCAGTCAGTTGCCTCTTTGGTGCCCGCCAAGCAGGGGAGTCACTCCTTGACCCCAAGGGAGATTTCTTCAGTCTTCTAGGCAAAGTAGAACGTCGAAGATCCAGGATATATGTTGCAGAGTTTCGTCCAGGGTAATCTAAAGTCACAAGGACTGGGTTCCCATACTTCTACAAAGTTTGGGGGTTAGACATACTCTAGGGAACCACCTATGGGAGTGTTTGGAAAGAGGGGTGGTTACACCCATTTCCTTTGTCCAGTTTCGTGCCAGAGCAAGAGCAGGTAGCCCCTGCAACCGGTTTGAACTGGACTATGCACAGGGACACCAAGTGTGCCCCCAGTGCAGGACTTCAAAGCACCAGAGAGTGCTACCGCCCAGCCCCAATACACATCTGCCTGTCTGGGGAGGTGGTTACACCTCTCTGGGACAGGAAACCTATTGTCCAGGCCTCCCCTGCCGGAGATACGGTCAACAGCAGGAGGCCAGACACGTGTCTGTGGCAGTGGCATCCATTTTGTGATGCCAGGGCTGTAGAAAGTCATTACCGGGTTAGACCAGTGTGAACATGTCTCTCCCTCTAGAAGGGTGGAACTAGGACTGGCAGGGGGGGTAGTATTCCAAAGTGTTTGACACCAACACAACATGTTTCTGTGCAGCCAATCCAAAGTAAGCATTTACCGCGAGGTTATAATGCACTTAAGAGTATATGGTCAGGCTGCACCACAAACAGCATCAGAGGAGGTACTCCGAACGCTGCAGAGGGGCTCTGCTCATGCAGAGGCACCCTCTCACAAAAAAAGCACTCTGCCTTCAGGATTTTTAAAGCCTGCCATAGGAGTGACTTATAGGTTATATATGTGTGTGCAATGGTAGTGATATAGGTAGCCTATACCACTGTAAGGGGTGCAAGCACACCCTTACCCAGGCTGCAGTAGCAGACCTGTGGTGCCATTTTGGAGTGCTTCCCAGGGGTGGCATAATATATGCTTCAACCCCTGGTAGGCCTCTGAGGTACCTATGCCCAAGGTACATAGTATACCATATACTAGGGACTTATAAGGCACTCCAGAATCCAATTAGAGATGTACCTAATGTACATGGAAACCATTTTAGAGAGGAAGCAGCTAGGCTGGGGTCCTGATTAGCAGGGCCACAGCCAGACTAAGGTCGAAAAACAGTGAAACACCAGCAAAAAGTGGGGGTACCCCTGTGAAGCAGATCCTACTCTCCTACACCCAAGAGCTGTGTGCCCTTCGGTAGACCCCCGTGCTCTCAGTCTCTGCTGAGCCCTCCTCCCGTAGACACCTGTGCTCTCAGTCTCTACTGAGCCCTCCTCCCGTAGACCCTGTGCTCTGTCTCTATTGAGCCCTCTACCCGTAGACCCCCGTGCTCTCAGTCCCTGCTGAGCCCCCCTTCCATAGACCCCTGTGCGCTCAGTCCCTGCTGAGCCCCCTCCCGTAGACCCTGTGCTCTCAGTCTCTGCTAAGCCCCCTCCCGTAGACCCTTGTGCTCTCAGTCCCTGCTGGACCCCCTCCCATTGACCCCTGTGCTTTCAGCCCCTGCTGAGCCCCCTTCGGTAGACCCCTTGCTCTCAGTCCCTGCTGAGCCCCCTCCCGTAGACCCCCATGCCCTCAGTCCCTGCTGAGCCCTCCTCCCATAGACCCCACGCTCTCAGTCCCTGCTATTACCTCCTCCCCTAGACCCCCGTGCTCTCAGTCCCTGCTGAGCCCCCCCTCCCATAGACCTCGTGCTCTCAGTCCCTGCTGAGCCCCCCTTCGGTAGACCCCTTGCTCTCAGTCTCTGCTGAGCCCCCTCCCGTAGACCCCCATGCCCTCAGTCCCTGCTGAGCCCTCCTCCCATAGACCCCGCACTCTCAGTCCCTGCTATTACCTCCTCCCCTAGACCCCCGTGCTCTCAGTCCCTGCTGAGCCCCCCCTCCCATAGACCTCGTGCTCTCAGTCCCTGCTGAGCCCCCCTCCCATAGACCTCGTGCTCTCAGACCCTGCTGAGCCCCCCTTCCGTAGACCCTGTGCTCTCAGTCCCTGCTGAACCCCCTCCCATTGACCCCTGTGCTTTCAGCCCCTGCTGAGCCCCCTTCGGTAGACCCCTTGCTCTCAGTCCCTGCTGAGCCCTCCTCCCGTAGACCCTGTGCTCTCAATCTCTGCTGAGCCCCCTCCCGTAGACCCCCATGCCCTCAGTCCCTGCTGAGCCCTCCTCCCATAGACCCCGCACTCTCAGTCCCTGCTATTACCTCCTCCCCTAGACCCCCGTGCTCTCAGTCCCTGCTGAGCCCCCCCTCCCATAGACCTCGTGCTCTCAGTCCCTGCTGAGCCCCCCTCCCATAGACCTCGTGCTCTCAGACCCTGCTGAGCCCCCCTTCCGTAGACCCTGTGCTCTCAGTCCCTGCTGAACCCCCTCCCATTGACCCCTGTGCTTTCAGCCCCTGCTGAGCCCCCTTCGGTAGACCCCTTGCTCTCAGTCCCTGCTGAGCCCCCTCCCGTAGACCCCCATGCCCTCAGTCCCTGCTGAGCCCTCCTCCCATAGACCCCGCGCTCTCAGTCCCTGCTATTACCTCCTCCCCTAGACCCCCGTGCTCTCAGTCCCTGCTGAGCCCCCCCTCCCATAGACCTCGTGCTCTCAGTTCCAGCTGAGACCCCTCCCGTAGACCCCCGTGCTCTCAGTCCCAGCTGGGCCCCACTCCTGTACACCCCTGTGCTCTCAGTCCCTGCTGAGCCCTCCTCCCGTAGACCCCGTACTCTCAGTCCCTGCTGAGCCCTCCTCCCGTTGACCCCTGTGCTCTCAGTCCCTGCTGAGCCCTCCTCCCGTAGACCCTGTGCTCTCAGTCCCTGCTGAGCCCTCCTCCCGTGGACCCCTGTGCTCTCAGTCCCTGCTGAGCCCTCCTCCCGTAGACCCTGTGCTCTCAGTCCCTGCTGAGCCCTCCTCCCGTGGACCCCTGTGCTCTCAGTCCCTGCTGAGCCCTCCTCCCGTAGACCCTGTGCTCTCAGTCCCTGCTGAGCCCTCCTCCCGTGGACCCCTGTGCTCTCAGTCCCTGCTGAGCCCCCCTCCCATTGACCACCCAATGCTGTTAGTCCCTGCTGAGCCCCCTTCCGTAGACCCCGCGCTCTAAGTCCCTGCTGAGCCCCCTTCGGTAGACCCCCGTGCTCTCAGTCCCTGCTGAGCCCCCCTCCTCTAGACCCCCGTGCTCTCAGTCTCAGCTGAGCCCCCTCCTGTAGACCCCCGAGTAAGGGAAGGCAGCAGCCTTGTGAGGGGTAGGTAGTGGGAGGCAGCGGCGCCAAATTACAAAGAAATGTCCAGAGAATGATTTCTCATTAGGGACACGGAGCGCTCCAACAGCAAAACGCTATTTTGCCTGGAGATCTTCCAATCTTTGCCCATTTCCTGGATCTATGGTGTCTAGTCCCTCATTAGGAGAGAGGGTGGGGCGCAGGACACCAGGCTGCTAGGGAGTGGGCAGGGAAAATCTATAGAAAACGACAGAAGCGTAAGGGGTTGCGCCACTTATTCCGCAGTGGAAGGCAGAGACGGTAAAATTATGGATGAGGAAGATATCCCTGAATTTTATCTGAAAAACAAGTATTTCACCACAAACATTTTAATTTGAATAATTAACAATTTAAATATTTTTTATTCAGCTGTGGGCGCTTGGCATTTTTTTTTTTTATCAGCCACGACTTGAGCTGGCTTGGTTAGTGATGAGTGGTTGGGGCTTGAAAATATAAAACAGGCTCACCACCTGGTCGTCACGCACACTTGAAAGTGCGCATGTCAGGTTGGCGGACTGCCTTTCTGTGACCAGCCCGGCATGCGCACTAGAGGCCTATCACTATCTGTGCAAGGTGAGGGGGGGGGGGGGCAGCTGCAGGCCCCTGCACTCAGAACGAGACCTGGGTTTACTTGCCTGATCGAATCCTGGCACAGCTCTCAGCAAGGGGGCAGAGCCAGGGTTGGCCAGGGCTTCTGGCACTAACAGCATTGCACAAGGAGTCTGTGGTCGGAAAGAGGCTTGGTGGTTCTACGTATACCAGTGAGGCATGCGGCTGTTCTTGTAAAAATCTCCCTGTTGGAAAGAAGAGTAGAGCTATGACTTGGGAATACGAAGGCTTTAAAAGTGTGTGGTGTCAGAGTTAACAATATTTAGGTAAGTGCATTTCATTGCAGCAGGGTCCCTCTCAGGAGTTCCTAACATCTGTGGAAAGCTGTTCAGGTTTCTACATCTAGTCCGACAATCTGCATTGTTTGTATTGCTTCTCTGGTAAACTCGGGAAGCAATTTGTGATATTGATATGGGATGTGACAAATGAAACTCGTGCAGTCCGCAGCAAGCACTTAATTGAGGCATTTGGAACATGCGACCTTCTGGGAGGGAAGCATATGTTTCCACCAGGGGTTGATTCGCACTATAGTTTGACTACGGATGCAAAAGATTCTTAGTGAAAATAATTCTCCTTTTTAGGACGAGTCTAGCGGCAGTGCGCATGCGCTGCTCGCTCTGCGAGACTGCTGTAGTAGAGTATGGGATAGAAGCCGCACCCACTCTCTGCCCATATATTTCATTGGCTTGTGTCATTGTCTTTCGTAAATGCTGCCTTTGGATTCGTTAATAGGCTTGTTAGTCCCTCCTTAGTACGGCCTTGTCGTCATTTATACCCTCCCATGGCGACTGTCCCTTTTACTTCCGTTGTTACATGGGACCTGTTATTTAGTCTGTAAGCACTATTACTTTATTGAGTTTCTCTTACTGCAGGCCGGACCTGCGCTGCTTCAGCTGAAACCATTAGTGTTTTTTTAAGAAGCACAGCCGCCCCCGTAACACGGGCGTCTGCTTTCAATCCTGGCATTATCGCGTGTCTGTTTCAACCCCCCTCCCCCAATGTAAAATGGATTTAGAAATGATTCGCAAAAGTCATGTGAATTCCAGGTAGCACATAATCCTGTGCTAATGTGCTGAAGCTGACAACAGCACATCTGTGTTTGTCATCTGTACTAAAGCCAAAACCACCACTACCGCCAATACCACCACCAATGCCACGATCACCGCCACCAATACCACCTCCACCAATACCACCACCATCAACACCACCAAATCCACCACCAATACCACTACCACCACCACCACCACTGATATCACCACCACTGATACCACCACCACTAATACCACCAATACCACCACCAATACCACCACCACCACCAATACCACCACCACCAATACCCACACCTCCACCACCACCAATACCATCACCAATACCATCACCAATACCACCACCAACACCACCACCAATACCACCATCAATACCACCACCAATACCACCACCACCACCAATACCACCATCAATACCATACCATACCACCACCACCAATATCACCACCACCAATAACATCAATACTGATAGAGATCAGGGTGTGTATAATATTCCCACTACCACGGATAGAGTAATCTCACAGTTGCACGCACATACATTCATCATACGCTAGGGCCCATTTCACTAACATACGCTCAAATACTCTACCAGCAATAAACCTGTGGAAGGAAAACTCCTAAACACCCTGCATCTATATCGAGGTCGATAAGACCTAGGTTATTGAGATTGCCCTTAAACATAACCTAAACAATCTATACAGTAATAATCAAAAATATAAACCCAATAATTGACAAGAAATAATTACCAACACCATGTTCAAAATTATAATGCTTTATCTAAAAATTAGTCAAAGTAAATCAATCAGAGTAAATCATTTCTCATAGTTACCTATTCTAACTAAGTGTCGGAACGGGTCAGGACAAGTCTCTTGGTGAAGTCAAGACGAAGTCCTTTAGCATCGATCCTCAGCAACGCAGATTCACGCGGCAAAGGCAAATGGCAAGAAGAATGGCAAATGGCCTCCCTAAGCTAACATTTTTATAGTATATTAAACAATAGAAAGATACATTAGGAACATGTAAAAAGATTGCCATGTCCGCCGGACCTGCTGAGCAGAGCGAGAAGGAAAGGATGTAACATCGCTACATTTGAAAATCTCCGCTCAGGAAAAGTTCACAAAATAAAATCTACGGAACAGGAACCAAGAAACAAAAAGTATCTAATTGGTTCAACTTCTCCTCGGCAATCGAGCCACAGTTCGTAAGGTTTCTCCAAGACTCCTTTGTTTCCCAAGGCTGCCAAGGACGTTCCATTTCTTTTGGAGATCCTCCAAAACTGCTGCTGTCCTCATGGAAAGTTTCTCATGCGAGGACTATGGTCAGTTAGCTTCAGGACCATTTCCAGCAGGGGTCTCCCTCGTCACAATTTTCACATATTCACTCGAGGCCAGGCTCACAAAATCAGCCATCTTGGGCTAGGCCCCCATAGGCCACAATAGACCATCTCAATTAAAAGAAATAAAAACAACGTTACTACAGCATAATGATTAAACAGTGTTAACCCCACTAATACCCTTATGTGTATGTATTTATCTAGCTCTTGCAACATAAAAAAGCATTAATTCGACAAGCGTTTTGTGCTCAAAATAAACAGCACACAGCAACATTTAAACATGAAATCACGCACGTTATTTATTAGTCAGCACATTTATGCACACTCATGTGTAATTCTCTCTTTTGTTAAAACAAACGGATTGATTAATATAAACACACTTGCACAAGACAAATAATTAATTATTAATCATTAATAAATTAATACAACAAATAGACATGCCAGAGCTTCAAAAAGCCCATGAATTTTCAAACTGAAAACTCTGCTCCAGCAATCCCCCCTTTGGTGATTTTATCACCAAATAAACCCAAAAAAAAATTAGTGAAAATTTAGTCCCATTTTAGGAGAAATCGTAAATGTCTTTTCCCCTTACACAACATTACACACCAGTCACTCTTTCATCATCCCTCTTTGTATCTAAGTAAACACTCTCCCTTAATTCTTCCATTTCAATTTCTTGTGGTTCTCTTTTCAAAATTTTGTTTTTCTTTTCTTTCTTGACTTTCTTTTTCCCTCCCCTGTTTTTACAACACACACACACTAATCTCAGTATCAATAAAGCAACAATTATACAAGTTAGAGTAAACAAAATTCTACCTATAATAGTACTACCTATTTTTGCAATAAAATCTTTAACAGCTATCATTTTTTTAGCTATTTTAGTCCACAAACTCTCAGCTTCAAGTGGTACTAATTCTTCATGCAAATCAGTAATATTTTTGATATAGACCTTCAAGTCTTTACTTTCGTCTGGAATGTAAGTACAACAATGTTGAACTTTCAGCATTCCACAGACTCCACCCTCCTTGGCCAATAGAATATCAAGGGCAAGTCGATTTTGCATAGACATGGCACGTACGGCACTTAATTCTGTATTCACCAAAAGAAACCCTCCTGCGGTATTTGTCGATAAGCGATCAACCACTGTGGACAGTTTCCGAATTCCATAAGCATTTAAAGAAATTCCCACTGCTGGAATCAAAACCCCAAAAATGTCACCCACAATTTCAGACCAAGTTTCTCTCTTAAAACGCATTAGTAAGTTAATATTTTCTACATCTCTTATCTTATCTATATGAAAAATCTTTGGAAAAACCAGGCCCACATAACACGTGCCATACCAATGGTCAGGCAACTTGTAATAAGCCTTGTTCCCACAAACATAATATACTCCTGGAAAAATTGTATCTTCTCCACCCCTAAAACCCCAACCTGTTGCAATGAAGTATGTATCATGGCACTCACTAGTTCCGACAAAATACGTATCATATTGGGACTTCCTCCTTGTAATGCAAAGTTTACCCTTCTGCGGTGCATCTAGAGCTAAAGTTGGACTAGCCCCATTTTTCAACTCTTTTCCCATCTCAATGTCCCAAATTGTCTCACTCACTTTATATTTCCCTGCTTTTTCATGCATGTTCAATCTCCTTTCCTCTACCATATCCAGGAAAGCTTTCTCTTCTCCTTTCAAACTGCAAGTTAAATTATTCTTAAAAATGTAATCTAATGTTAATCCTTTTTCTTCAATAAAAATTTCACCAAAAGTGTTAGCTTCTTTAGCTGGATTCAGCTCTTTGTTCATTGGCAAGTGCCCAAAAATACTATCTCTGTTAGACATCTTATAATCTACTTTCCCTAACAAATAAAAAATACTACTTAAAATACTACAAGAAATACCATATGTAGCTGGTAAATGGTGATAAGTAACACCCTCTGAAACGGATGCAGGTAATTGCATACAAACGTAGCAATCCCTCACTTCCATTGTTTTCACATATTCATATAACAACTTTGAAAAAACATTACTAGAAAAGTTATTAATTGACCTATCTTTGTGTATGTAAGTATTACTAATTCTAATTGGAACTATCTTTTGTGAATTCTTCTCTATATTTGTCATATTTTCTGTATGAAACTCAAATGAAACTCTAAAAGTAACCAATAAAACTAAAACACCCCATAGAAGCATTAATAATCCAGTACAGCAGCAGCACATTCTACACCACCTTTTAAAGAAGGCACATCTATTTTGATTATTCTCTATATTAGCCATTTTACTATTTGCTTCAACCTCTACTACTCCACTACTGAAATTAGAACTTTCAAATTCTTCAACGTTTGCTCCAAACTCTTCTTCAGTTCCTTCAAAAGATCTTTCCGTTCACTCAGTCCAAGTGAATCCTTCTTCTATTCAGTTTGGATACTTGTCATTTTTCACTCCAATTTCTTCAACATCAAACTGTATTAGATCTCCAATATCACAATCCCCAGTATCTGACTCTTCTCCAATGTCAGTCAAGAGTACTTTCAGGATTTCACCAGTATTTTCCTCAACCACTTCTCTCAAGACCACTTCCGGATTATCTCGAGTCACTGTTTCTTCTTTTCCTCCTTCAGACAGTGTCACATAAGACCATTCCGGTGATCTGTATTTTTGGTTGGGTCTTCTTACTCTTCTTATTTCTACTGGTTCTTTTGATTCCTTTGATTCTTCTCCTTCAGCTCTTGAACTTTGACTTGATATTTCATTCACTTGTTCAGCTTTCGATGTATTTGCTCTTATTATTCTGTATCTTAGCCTCTTAACTCTGTTGTTAGGCCATCGATCTCCTTTCACAACCTTTTTCGGTTTCACTTCTTTATCACTCCTTTCTCCAATCCAAGTTCTTTTTCTCAGAACTCGACCTTTTGTTTGTTCATTCTCATCATCCAATTCTGTCTCAAGTGCCTTTCGCTTTCGTTTCTTAGCAGTTTCCCTCTTTTCCCCAGATTCTTTCACCACTGTTTGAGACTTCCCTACTTCTTTCCCTCCTCGGGTCTCCGACACGCAATCTTCTTGCTGTCTACTAGTCCCTTCACCTAGCTCCTCATCAATGTTCCCTACACCTCCTCGGGGGTCTTCCGCAATCTGTCCCTCTCTATCTTCTTCTGACCCTGCTTCTTCAAGTATAATCTCAAGTGGTTCTTCAATCTCCTCCTCTTCTGATTCAGGAGTAATCTCTGTGTGATTTCTCTTTTCTTTTCTTTTCCCTTCACTGCTGTTTGAAACTTCAGGCTCTCTTACAGAATCCGATCTCTTCTCTGATACTCGCAGTGATTCTCTTGAAGCTTTTTCTGCTTCTTTTCTCACTGATTCTGTATCTTCATCATCACTGGAATCTGACTCTTCAAAATACTCTTTACCAGTCCCTTCTTTCGGGTTTGGAACTCTCAGAGTATGACTTGCATGTACCCAGTGATTTACTCCAGCACACTTCACTGCAGTCGTCGTAGTCAGAATAACTTGTCTTGGCCTTCCCCACCTTGGAATCAAGCAATTTCTTCTTCTGTGTACTTTAATCCTCACCCAGTCTCCTGGACTCAGATCATGGGCTTGCTTCTTCTCAAGTGTGGTAGCTTCATCTCCAACCTGGTGAAACACAGAATGAACTGCGTCAGCCAGGCCTTTACAATAATCCAAAATCATGTCATCAGTTATTGTCACCAATTTATTGACAGGCACGAATGCATGGCGCATTGCACGTCCCATGATTATTTCGTGCGGACTCAATCCAGTAGTTCTATCTGGAGTAGATCTCATAGTCATCAGCACTAGAGGTAAAACATCTGGCCATTTCATACCAGTGGCTAAGCACATCTTTCCAATCCTATTCTTGATTGTGCCATTAATCTGCTCAACCACACCAGAAGCCTCTGGTCGGTATGCACAATGTAGCTTCTGCTGTATTTTCAATGCTTCACAAATTAAACCCATGAGTTCATTTTGAAAATGTCCACCTCTATCAGACTCAACTGTTACTGGAAACCCGTACCTAGGAATCAGCTCCCTTAACAGTAATTTTGCCACTGTTAGTCCATCATTTCTTCTAGTCGGGTAAGCTTCCACCCACCTTGAAAACAAACAGACTACCACTAGAACATACCTCAGCCTGTTTACTTGGGGCATTTCAATGAAATCAATCTGCATTCTTGTAAAAGGACCTCCTTCTCTGCCTATTGTCCCTAGACTCACCACTGTCTTCTTCCCAGTGTTGAATTGCTGACAAACCAAACACCTTTGACAGATGCTTTCTGCAATTGTCCTGAACTTTGCATTATACCAGGTTTGTTTAAAGGACCTAACCATCGCATCCCTTCCCAAATGTCCCTGGCCATGATACATCCTTGCCATTGACGACAAGATGGAGTTGGGCATTACTGGTCTGCCATCTCTGTAGACCCAAACATGGTCTGTTTCTCTTGGAGCACATCCTGCTTTAATCCAATCCTTTTTCTCTTCCTCTCCTGCCTCATCTTGCAGCTGTTTCACTTCATCCCATGTCTCTAAGACGTTAGTAAACATCACAGAGAGTAAAGACATTTCCCCCTCTCGGTCCCTATTAATGGATTGATTTGTCTTGGCACAGTATTGTACAACATCATTCGCATATCTGTTTCCAACAGTGATAAAATCCTCCCCTTGACCATGGGCAGCACATTTTACAACTGCCAATTCCTTAGGCAGCTGTATCGCCTCAAGCAATTTGCCAATCATTTCAGCATTCTTTATCGGAGTTCCACTTGATGTCAAGAAACCCCTCTGTAGCCAAAGCTGGCCAAAGTCATGCACCACTCCAAATCCATACTGACTATCAGTCAACACAGTTGTTCTCAAATCTCTCCCAATTTCGCAAGCTTTTGTCAATGCCACCAATTCAGCAACTTGCGCAGATTTCACTCCTTTTAATGGTGATGCTTCCATGACCTCTGAAACTTTGCACACCGCATATGCTGCACATAACACACCATTATCATCTCTCAAGCATGATCCATCCACAAACAGCACATGATCACTCTCATGTAAGGGTAGATCCCTTATATCCGGTCTCGGTTTTGTACAGTACTCAAGCACATCCAAACAATCATGATCATCTTCCATCCTCACACCCACGTTTTCAATATCCGGCAAAAGTGTCGCTGGATTCATATTCACACATCTCTCAAGAGTCACATTTGATGCTCCCAGAATCACTTTTTCATATTTAGTCAACCGACTATGTGACATGTACTGAGTTCTGCTTTTTGTCAAAAGAATTGCCACATTGTGAGGTACGAATACCCTTACAGGATATCCCATTATGATTCCCTCACTCTGTTCCAGGCTTCTGCATGTTGCAGCCACAGATTTCAGACAACCTGGTAAACCCACAGCTACAGGGTCAAGTGTCGATGAGAAGTACGCAATAGGCCTTCTCAGTAATCCATGTTTCTGAATTAACACTGAAAGTGCACATCCATTCCTCTCACTGCAGTACAATTCAAACTCTTTCTCATAGTCAGGCATACCCAAAGCCGGAGCTTCACACATTCTATTTTTGAGCTCTTCAAATGCTGCCATTTGTTCTTGATCTAGATTCAATGGATCTGTCATCTCACTTTTTGTTAGTTTAATCAGTGGCTTTGCTATCAGCGAAAAATTTATTATCCACTGACGACAATACCCCACCATACCCAAGAACATTCTTACTTCTCTCTGGGTTTTTGGGGCTTTCATTTCTCTGATGATTCTGATTCTGTCATCAGTCACTTTCCTCAGACCTTTTTCAATATTGTGCCCAAGATAATGCACCTCTTTCTTGCAAAATTGCAATTTGGCTGGAGATACCTTTAACCCTTCATCTGCCAGATGATTCAGTAAAGCTATGGTATCTACTTCACAAGCTTCACGTGTCTTTGATGCCACAAGCAGGTCATCAATGTATTGCACCAGTACCGAACTCTCAGGCATGATCAAACTTTCCAACGATTTCTTCAATAACTGATTGAATATCGAAGGACTCTCTGTATACCCCTGTGGGATACGACACCATGCTAAAATACGCTGGCCAAACCTAAATGCAAAAATCGGCTGGCTATCATGATGCAATGGAATTGAAAAGAACGCATGACACAAATCAATCACTGTATACCACTCAGCATCATGTGGAATTTGATACAGGATCACTGATGGATTTGGCACGATAGGACAACATGCCACCACAATTTGATTAACTTTTCTCAAATCCTGTACAATCCTAAATTTTCCATTAGGCTTTTTTAGTCCCATTATCGGTGAATTACACGGACTACTCAGTAGTTCTCTCAGGACTCCTTGCTGAATCATTTTCTCAATTATAGGAGTTATCCCTTCAATTATTTCTGGTGTCATTTTGTACTGAGGAATGTTAGGATAAGTAATTCCCTCTTTTACTGCAATTTTTACTGGATCTACATTATTCATCAGTCCCACATCCTCTCCAGTAAAATCCCAAACTGTCCTTTTCACCGTGTCCCTCAGCTCTCGAGGTAAATCCTCCGGATCAAACACAGCAAATGCACCAATTAACTCACTTTCTCTATTTTCCAGAGTCACTCGGTACAAAACATCCTCATCTGGTGTCTCAAAGGCTATTCCATCCGGTGTACAAAAAATTGTGCAGTTCATCTTACACAATAAGTCCCTACCTAACAGGTTCACTGGACTCGTGTCACAGACAATAAATCTGTGCATGTCTGAAAATTTCCCTATCTGTACTCTTACTGGTTCAGTAAGACGTGTCCTGATTTGTGTATTGGCTACACCAACTACTTGGATTGCTTCATCCGAGAGAGGAAGATTTCTAACATCTGTTGACCTGACAGTTGATCTTGTCGCACCTGTGTCTACTAAAAAAGTAACACTCTCCTCATTTATTTTCCCATCCACAAATGGTCCTGCCTGGTCTATTTCTAGAGTTGCACCAAGTATGCACTCCTCTTTCTCTCCTCGGCACCGTCAATAATCACCCTCAGATTCACTCCCTTCACTCTTTAACAAGTACTGTTGTACTTTGTTAGAACGTCTTGGTTTGTTTACCTGCTCATCATTGTAGAATCCTGAATCCTGATTATACTTTTGTACCCCTCTATTCTGCGGCAAGGGCGGTTTTGGCTCTTGATTCTGCTGTCTCACAACTTTCTGTTGTTGCTGCTGTTGATTATTTCCTTCATTCTGCACCTGTTGATTTAAGGGTTTAACTTCATTATTCACTAATGGTGGATTAGGACATTCTGACCTCCAATGCCCCAATTGGCCACAGTTGTGACAAGGAAACTTCTTCTTCGCTTCCTCAAGACTTCCTTTCCCTTTCCCTGCATATCTAGGTCTATTCCCTGTATTGTTTCCTGGATTATTCGCTTGTTCCACTAACTGTGCTTCTTGTCTTTCCGCAACCTTCACTTGTGCCCACATTGCTTTCTCTTTCAGCTTTCTTTGTTTAGCTTCAATTTCATCACTGAAGTATTTTGCATGCCTCAGGATCTCATCTACTTTCTTACTCTGCCAATCTACTGTGTGCTCATGAATTCTCTCACCAATTTCAGGTTTGAGGCCATATACAAACCTGTATACAAAATGACTCAAATCTTTGTCACCCAGGTGTTCATCTCCACTGAATTGTTTAAACGCCAGTATCAGCCTTTCGTAAAAAGCATGAACTGATTCTTTTGCTTCCTGCTGTGTTCTATCTATTTTAACCCAGTCTGTCTCTTTTGCAGGAACTTTACTCTTCAGGTATACCATCACCTGATCATATTTTCTCATTACCTCTGGATCTGGTGCCCCTGTTCTTGGATCTCTTGGATATTCCTCAGTAGGCCAACTCACAACTATTTTACACTCAGTCCACAAGTCTGCTGGGACAATTATATCAAACAGACTATTCAGGTCAACCCACAGCACTTTTGACAATTTCACAAACCTATCTACCTGCCTATACCACTCGACGGGCTTTTCTCTCAATCGAGGGAAATCATTCGTAAATGATAAAATATCCTGTCTGGTCCATGGAACATGTACATATCCTCCTCCAGGTATTTCTCTCATAGGATAATTATCCACTGGTTTATCTTTTTCTCTCACTGGAAATGCTGAATAAGTCGTTCTATCCTCCGATTCCTCTCTTTTCTTATACCACCTATCCTTCCACTTTTCCACATCACCCCATCTTCGCAATAATGCCACCATTTCCTTAATCTGTCCTGTTCTACCAGTAGCATTCAGATTCTCTATGTCCTTCTCCGTAAAATCCATCCTGTACGTTTTTTGTAAAGCCTTCACTTTATCAATGTCAACTCCCTGTTCATTTGCTATTGCTCTTAGCCTGTCATGTGTATTCCTTGCTCTCTAGGTGATATTTTTGCACATGAACATTAGCTCACCATCATGACGACTCTTCAGGATTTCTGTTGGAACTGTTCCTGTAACAAGCTCTTCTAATTCTACACGTAACTTAACCACATCAATTGCTTGTGAGTCTTTATCCTTTTTCTGAAGAACCTTCATCCAATCATTCAAATCATCAACTGTTATTTCAGCAGTTTTTCTCACTGGAACCACTCTCTTCTGCGGTTCTAAAATTGGCATCCCTGAACAACTAGCTTCACTAGCATCCAGTATTTCATCACATATGTCATGTCTTGATTGTCTTTGGTCACCTCTTTCTATGCTTTTACTTGAGTCTCCTGAAGGACCAACTGAATTTGTCAAATTATTCCCAACATATGGAACCACCAGTCCATTCTCACCTGTCCTCTGTTTATCAAACACAGGAATAACCGGACCTATTGTTACAGGCACCGTAACAGCTTCCAGATTCTTCGTTAACTCCCTTATTTTCTCAGTCAGCTCTGTTGTGGTTCTGGCTAATTGTCTGGCATTTTCATCACTACCTCGATTCTCTCTCTCCTTGAAAGAATTACTACCTCTAGATTCAGGTGTCATTTTTTCCGTCTCAACAATACAGACTGTATCTCTTATCGGAGAAACAACTGATGTACTCTCATCTGGTTCTGGTCTATATGGAGGTGGTCTTTTGTAAATCATGTCATTCAAGACCTCATCTTCATACTCTCCATATCTCCTCATTTCTGACTCAGGAACCCTCTCTGCTCCCCCTTCAACTGTTCTCATTGGATATAATCCTTCCGACATACTAGCATCTCGCCACCTTTTCATACGATCATGATGAGTCTCACGATCATGTCTCCTCCCAAAGTACCTGTAGTACCCTCCAGATCTTTGTCTTTCTCGATCATGTACTTCCTCTTCCCATTCCACTAAAGCCTCGAATTGTGTAGGTCTTGGTTTCGGGTCTAGACATAACATCTTTTCCCGTAGATTTCTCAACACAGCCAGATTAAATGAACCATGTTCTGGAAAAGCTAGAACACCATCTTCTTTAGTGTACCTAACCCAATTCTCCAACCATATACAGGTATGAAACCCATATTTCGTAGCCATGAAGGATGCAGGTGTTTTCGTTGGAGGTAGCAACTCACCCTCTCTTGTCTTAACATCTTTATCCTTGCTAAACCACTTTTTAATCTTTCCAAAGAATGTTTTCTTCTTTTTCTCTTCTTGGTAATACATTTTAACGCTTACCAAACTCTCTACTCTTTTCCGTATTATAAATATACAATACGAATTTTCAACCAATAGCAGCGCGACTCACACTAACGCACCAATCCTGGAGCGTCTACGTCACTGAATAGCTCTTCCAATCCCTGCACGACTCACACTAACGCACCAATCCTAGCGCGAACCCTATTCTGATCCAGTATCCAATCAGAGCGCGGTCTTTCTGACGTCAACAGTCGCTGCAGTCGCTTGTCTCCTGTCTTCTGTCACTCGTCTACCCCTCCTTTACAAAATCTCTCAGTAGACTTCGTATCACAAATTTCTACAAATCTATTAGTTACAACATAAAAACATCTCCATTGTCTGCTTCGCTAACCACAGAATAGGAAAAGAGATCTATTTCACAAGAAACCTCTCGTTGACACAGTAGTACATCCCTCTACTCTGCCCTTCTAACACACATTCATTAACTGTTTCCTCCAGGACTTATCCAAAGAGTCTTACAATCAATTAAATGTATAAACACTCACGCACATTCATACATGATAAATATAGTACATGCACTCAGAATCCTGCTTCCCGAGAACAGCAAACAATCTGTTCCACTACAGAATTATAACACACATTAACTAAACAGTTTACTCCTGCCCAGTTCCTCAAACAAGCTCAGAGAATACCTATTACTCCTCCCACGATAAGCTTTAACGGTAATCCTTACGGATCCCTGGGACTTAAGACCAGAGTTTCACAGATAACCTTCACTATCATTCACACTCCTTGTATGCTAGAAATATCTAATATTAACATACAACAATGTCACTAATTCCGAACCCAGACAATGTGACGCGCAACTTCAATTGTCACACGTTATTCCTTACAATTCCGTCTTTCCCGAGAGCAGTATATACTTCCCTCTGCCCTACTACGGAACTGCTACCAGCTTCCAAGTTCCAGAAGCACTACATATAACTTCAACATTACGACTCCAACATATAGTATTAGTACGTATACCAACATCAACCAATAATCAATAATCAATAAGCTAATGTACAAGCAATCTTATCAGATCAAGACAATCATCAATAACCATCCTCTGCTACCAGGAAATTGATAGAGATCAGGGTGTGTATAATATTCCCACTACCACGGATAGAGTAATCTCACAGTTGCACGCACATACATTCATCATACGCTAGGGCCCATTTCACTAACATACGCTCAAATACTCTACCAGCAATAAACCTGTGGAAGGAAAACTCCTAAACACCCTGCATCTATATCGAGGTCGATAAGACCTAGGTTATTGAGATTGCCCTTAAACATAACCTAAACAATCTATACAGTAATAATCAAAAATATAAACCCAATAATTGACAAGAAATAATTACCAACACCATGTTCAAAATTATAATGCTTTATCTAAAAATTAGTCAAAGTAAATCAATCAGAGTAAATCATTTCTCATAGTTACCTATTCTAACTAAGTGTCGGAACGGGTCAGGACAAGTCTCTTGGTGAAGTCAAGACGAAGTCCTTTAGCATCGATCCTCAGCAACGCAGATTCACGCGGCAAAGGCAAATGGCAAGAAGAATGGCAAATGGCCTCCCTAAGCTAACATTTTTATAGTATATTAAACAATAGAAAGATACATTAGGAACATGTAAAAAGATTGCCATGTCCGCCGGACCTGCTGAGCAGAGCGAGAAGGAAAGGATGTAACATCGCTACATTTGAAAATCTCCGCTCAGGAAAAGTTCACAAAATAAAATCTACGGAACAGGAACCAAGAAACAAAAAGTATCTAATTGGTTCAACTTCTCCTCGGCAATCGAGCCACAGTTCGTAAGGTTTCTCCAAGACTCCTTTGTTTCCCAAGGCTGCCAAGGACGTTCCATTTCTTTTGGAGATCCTCCAAAACTGCTGCTGTCCTCATGGAAAGTTTCTCATGCGAGGACTATGGTCAGTTAGCTTCAGGACCATTTCCAGCAGGGGTCTCCCTCGTCACAATTTTCACATATTCACTCGAGGCCAGGCTCACAAAATCAGCCATCTTGGGCTAGGCCCCCATAGGCCACAATAGACCATCTCAATTAAAAGAAATAAAAACAACGTTACTACAGCATAATGATTAAACAGTGTTAACCCCACTAATACCCTTATGTGTATGTATTTATCTAGCTCTTGCAACATAAAAAAGCATTAATTCGACAAGCGTTTTGTGCTCAAAATAAACAGCACACAGCAACATTTAAACATGAAATCACGCACGTTATTTATTAGTCAGCACATTTATGCACACTCATGTGTAATTCTCTCTTTTGTTAAAACAAACGGATTGATTAATATAAACACACTTGCACAAGACAAATAATTAATTATTAATCATTAATAAATTAATACAACAAATAGACATGCCAGAGCTTCAAAAAGCCCATGAATTTTCAAACTGAAAACTCTGCTCCAGCAATACCACCACCACCAATACCACCACCACCAATATTGCCACCACCAATACCACCACCACCAATATTGCCACCACCACCAATACCACCACCACCAATATCACCACAACCAATACCACCACTACCAATCCCACCACCACCAATACCACCACCACCACCAATACCACCACCACCACCAATACCACCACCAATACCACCACTACCAATACCACCACCACCAATACTACCACCACCAATACCACCACCACCAATTCCACCACCACCACCAATAATACCACCACCACCAATAGCACCACCACCAATACCACCACCACCACCAATACTACCACCACCAACAATACCACCAGCAACAATACCACCACCAACACCACCACCAATGCCACCACCACCAATACCACCACCACCAATACCACCACCACCACCAATACCAATACCACCACCACTAATACCAATACCACCACCACCAATACCACCACCTCGCTCACTAGTAAGAGCTACAGCAAAGACCAACCCTCCCTCCAGGCTGCTATAAAGCACAGCCCGTCCTGCACCAGGAGGTGAAGCCAGGGCCCTACTACAGCTGGCGTGTTTTTTATTAGGCCAAAGATAGCAATCACATTATGCAATGCCACACTGCACACTCAAATCATGGAGAGGGCAGGAACTAGCCCCCCCATCCCGCTCTTCTTCCTGAGCCGCAACAGTATAATCAGAGAGAGAAAGGTGTTGGAGTGCTTTGTTAGTGTTTATAGCTCGGATCATATGTAACTCTCACTTCACATCTTTGTAATTTACAACACTTACACATCTTCTTCACTGCACTATTTATCACTACTTTGAAGACATCGCAGGCCGGTCTCTTCCTCCGATAGTTACAATCTAACAAGCGGTTGAGAAGGCCCTTTATTGCAATGCTATAGGTCTCGCATTTACGAGAGTTTAAGCTATTAGTATTGAAAATGACAATGCATTTTATGTTTTAAAACCGAAAACATGAATAAAAAGCATTGTCATTAACAATGCCAATAGCTCAAACTCGCGTGAATGTGAGACCTATTGCATTGCAAATGCTTGTTTCACTTTTACTGTCAACATTTGATGAACACCCGTAATTTATGTTTCACGTTTCACTTGCTTCGCTTAGCCATATTCCCGTCTGGCATCAGGCTCTGTCGGAGTTTAATGACCGCTTTGTTCGCCACAAGTTGGCAGGGTATGCTCAGACGTGAGTTCCTTGCTCACTTTGCCACTGGATTCAAGCAAGCCTGGCTGAAGACGGCTGAAATGCCAGAAACCGGTCCTAGGAAGCTTGTTTCCGGTCCAGGGAAGGCATGGCTTGGCAGTTCGGGCTGGACTGGTCCCATGAGGCACAGGGTCAGACTGATTTGCATATGGCCATGTCTGAACTGGGGTGGCAGAGTGGGCTAAAGAACGGTGATGGATCAAACCCAGATCTCTTGACTGGGTGTGAGTGTTTGATTGGTTCTGATGCTCCATCCATCACCACCCCCTTTTGTACCGCGGAGTTTAATGAATAGCCTTGGATTACAAAGACATTCTTTTGAGTGGATGTAAAAAGATGGCTCTAAGCTGCACTGGGCGAAGAAATGACTGAGCATAAGGCAGCTTCCGGCTCTAAAGCGGAGCCGCTAAATACAGAAACCCTGGGTCCTCAAAGACCGGCCTTCTAATAGAAGTGAAGCAGATGGGAGCGCGAGAACAGTTTCGATAAAGGCGAGAGGAGCAGGGGCTTCTATGATGGGCTGACTAAAATGGTGATATCACTAGCCTCACATTTCCTTTGCCATACACACCCTAATCAATCACTCAGGATATCAGAATTCGGTTTATTATTCTCATCTCATCTCTTTTGCTTTCCAAACATGTTCCCTTTATCGCACACATCTCTCCTGCACTAGTCTGTACATCTCCTCTTTTCTCTGCTCAACACACATCTTTCCAGATTCTTTCCCAGCTCCTCTACTTGTTCGAATCTTATGCTCATGAATCCCTCTTCTTTTTTCCCACTCAAATCTCCAAATTTATTTTCTTCCTCTTTTTGTACATCATTTTAATTTGTCTATGCCTGTGCCTCTTGCCTCTCATCAATATCTCGTGTTTACCACTTACTTGTTTCTCTGCATCACCTAGACCGGTCCTCCCCCCTTCTCTTGTTGGTTTCTTTTCGGTTTCCCCATCTCCTCCACCTTCACATAACTATCTTTCCACAGCCCTTTTACCAGGTATTGTTTCTCATACCGCGCCGTTTCCCTGTTCTTTCTGTGTACTTTTTGCCACATATCATAGTCTTCCCAGGCTTCCATGTGTTTTCGGTATTCCACCTATTTCTACCCATGATTCTGTTTATATCCTGACTCTTTTCTCGCCGTTCTGTCTTCCGAGCTGTCCGTGCCCCCCCCCCCCATGCCCCTGCCTTTCTTCCTGCCTCTGCCACTTCTCTTCAGTACATCTAGCTTTGCATTCTCACGCCTGTGTCCAATCACATGTCCAGCTGTCGTTGAGTTGGAAACAGGATGATGCGTTTTGAGAGGGCTTTGCTTTAGAGCTACAACCCCGGATATTTCAGCAAGAGAAGAAACTTTGAGGCATTAAAAGACTTTGGAGAAGTTATCACTGATCGAGCTTCCTGCAGCAGAATTAATATGAGAAACGATTTGCAGATACACATTTTTGTGCACAACCTAGAAAGAAGTTTGCCTGCACTTTCTACATTCTCTTGAAATACCGCAGCAAAATGTTAATGTAGGAGACACAATTGAACATTTTGAAAGCAGTCAGTCAGATCGTATTATTATTTTTTAATTTGATTAAGCCACCCCATCAACATGTCAGTTTATGCATCTATCCAGGTATCCATTGAGCCATCCACTCAGACGCACATTCCTGCATCCATCTGTATTTATGCCTTTGGGGCGTGTTGTCTGTGTGTTTGTATATGTGTGAAGTTTCTGTGCTTTGCATATATCTGTCCCAAAAATCTATAGTAATTGGCGACGCCCTCCCTTGAGCTTCCAGCTCTGCCTTTTTGTTGAAAGATTATTTGTTTTTAGACATAGAGGCTAAATTGAAGATAGTGAGGGGACAGACATATGGGTGAAGTGATATATTTGTTTCTGTAAGAACATTAAAGGCTGGGGTCTAGTAATGGCTCTTTTTAAACAAAAAAGGGTGCAGGGAGGATAATGTACTAAGCAGAAGTAATATAGCAAACGTACAAGTTAGCTGCAAGGATCATTTTGGGATGAAAGTTGATTGGCAGCAGGGCTTATTTTGTCAAAAACATAAGTGCTTCAGTACAGGGTCTGATGAAGTGTGTCTGCAGTGCGGCATTCAGTTCTCTGGTTATACTGAATGAGCAGCTAACTACGTCATTATCATATGAAATCTCTTTATTGATGTCATTACTACAATTTCATAATTGCTTTATTTGGCTTGCTATCCCAAATTTGCTTGAAAATGCAGCATTTGCCCACTCTTTTTTTTCGAAATGTTCCCGGGGGAGAGCCCCCCGCATCCCCTTTATGACAGTCAGGCTCGCTCACCATACGGCACTCATCGCAAACGTTTACGCCTTACCACTTTAAAATGTCACCTGCCGCCACTGGGATGTTTCTTCACATTAATGCTTCTAAACTAACGAGTGTACCTGGGTTCATCAAGCTGACACCAAGGGTAGCAGGCTCAGTCCTGGTTGGACCCTGGAGGCTGACGCGGGCAATGCTAATGACGTCTGTGGACTTGGGCCTTGGGACAAGAGGGAGATATGAACGTGCTTTTCAGAAATAGCAGAAAATGTAATATTAAAGCCTCACATTGAAGATTTTTCATCATTTAAAAATTATATTGCGTTTTCCCAGGAAATAAATTTTGTGTAGAAAAAAGAATCAACGATTAAGTTATAACGATTTCATATCTTGCTGATAATTTTTCAACGTTCGACACTTTGGCTCAATGACACTGACAGATTTTGAGTGTTGCCGTGAATTATTCATTCACACTTGTTTTCCCCACAGGATGCACAAAAACTTACTTGAGGGTATCTTAAAACTGGTCAGATCTGGGCAGGTATTCACGAATTATGTATGCGCAGGGCAAAACATGCAATTGTCTCAACCCTTTTAAAAGGCCAAAAACCCAGTAATGAAGTGAAGCCAATTAGCGACCTCCCTTCGATCACCACTAGATGGCGCCAAAGCACTCGAAATGAGAGAGACACATCGCTCCCAAAGCCTTCATTCAGTCTGGTGTTACAGGCCCCCCGTGCAGCCGCCTTTTTCACCCAGGGAGTCCAGTCGTGCGGGTCATGAACATGAACTCAATACAGCGTTTCCACACCTTCATGTGTCTGAAAAAAGGACTCGATTCACTCAAGAGGAGGCGTTTTCATAATGCTCAATTAACAAATAAGACGGCAACCTTTGGGCTAAGAGCTGCCACTGTCGTGCCCTTTATTTGCAAATAATGTTTACCCTCCAAGGAGAAGCTGTGTTTGGCAGAGCAAGGCGAAGGGGTGATCTAAGGACGTGAGAGGGGTGTGCGTGTTATAAACAGCAACATTCACAAGGTAAAAAGGTAACCAATACATCTACACCAGGTATTTAAGTACGATAAAAATAAGCATTGGCATAGCTAATAGGTCTCGCTTTTGAGACCTTATAAGTATTTAGTTATGCAGCACAATATCCTTGGTGCAACAACATCAACTGCTGCATGGCTAAACACTTATAAGGTCCCAAAGGCGAGACCTATTGGCTATGCCAATGCTTGTTCCCTTTGTCACTGTTTTTCCTTTTTATCTTCCTCATTCGCTCTCCTTATGCCATTTTCGAGCTACTTTTGGGACAAATTCTGATAATGTAAAATCGGCCCTAGTCCCCAAAATTGAGACCTGCAACTAATATTACAAATTAAGCACCGAGTTTGCCTAATGTGGAACTGACTCTGCCCAGCCACTGATCTGTTTGTTTAGGAACGGCACCACACTTCATTGTTTTACTGATGTTTGCCAGGGAATACCCACAGAAAACAATGTGTTTGAATATCTGTATTTCCTGTACAAAAGAAATAAAACCTAGTTTGTGTGTTTTTAGGTGACTCTCTGTTTTATCCGTCATGACAGCAGAACCAATATCTGTACATATTGGCAGCATGGAGAGTCACAAAAGTCAAATCATTTCCTTTAAAAAATCCACATAGGCCCACACGTTTATACCATAATGCTAATGTTTCATTTGAGTGAATTGTTGTCATATATGAGACTGCAAATAGTGTTAAAACAAAGAAATGTTCGAGAGTGGGTGCATCATTACAGTTTAAATACATGTGGAAATACTCCATTTGTAATTTCCTTCTTTCACAGAACACAAAGTACATTTTGATAAAAAAGCATATTGGCTAAGCAACTTATAAATCTGGATAAACACACATAGAACTGTTAGAAGATACCATGAAAGTGAGGTCTGTTTATAGTCAGTTTGGAATTACTGTATGCAGAATATTCAGTGCAGGCCTCTTTGGGTAGGGATGCATTTTGGGAGCTTCTGCAGTGTGTGGGGCAGATACATGTCGCTGCTGGGCCTATGTGGTTGTTGAGTTTGCTTATATCTGTCCATTGTTCTTTGGTCAGGGTGTGCGTGTGTAGTGCAGTTTGTGACACTGCAGGGTGTGTACATGGTCTGCACTGTGGATGTGCAGAGCGTGTCTGTGTGTGGTTTTGCTTTTTTCATGTGTAGAACAAGTGTGGTGCTGAAATGTGGTTGTGTGGTAGGGTAGTTTAGCTGTGTTTTTTGTGCAATGTCTGTGTGGTTGTGCAGTGGAAGTGGCTGTGCACTGAGTGTGCATGTACAGTGTGGGACAGAAGCAATGGATGGGTTGTGCTGCATGGGTGTGTGGCTGTGGAGCATTTTTCTCTTGTTGTGAAGAATGGGCTGGTGAGTTGTGCAGGTTGTAGGCGTGGTTATGTAGTGTTGCTGCGGTAGCTTGAAAAGCTTCAGTGGTTGCTACCATGGAGCAGTGTTTGCAAACAGTTCAGATCTCTGGGTTTTCACTGTAATAAATCACAGGGAGAGGCGGAGAGAGGGAGGGCGAGGCAGCAGCGATGTAAAAAGTGCGAGCAAGGGCAGAGAGCAGGGAGGAAGAAGTGAACAGAGAAAGGTGGTAGAATGCAAGGAGCCTGTGATGGCTCCGGAGAAGAGGATGGGGTTGCACAGAGAGGCTTCAGATAATGAATGCAGTGAAGGATGAGAGCTCACAAGGGTGCAGGTGGAAGGATAGATGGGGGAGTGGACAGGGTGGAGAGTGAGTCAGCTTGAAGTGAGGGTTTATAATGTGCTGATAAAGATGTTGAGTAAAGGTGTACTTTTAAGATCATATGAGCAGTGTGCGAGTATAGTGCATTTGAATATAATAACCAGAAGAAATGTAATACGAGCCCAGATAATGAAAACCTCATTGTCCTACTGGAAATCTGAATCACATGCTGACACAAACATAAACGGATGCAAAATCAAAAGTAGACGAGGAGTCTCTTGTTTCGGAGTGAAAGACAAATATAGCCACTGATATGAACGAATAAGCGTTTCCCAACAGTTAAATTGTTTACTTCGCATACTTTTTTAATTTCTATTATATGTTTTTCCGGATTAAGCGGGGAGAGGCGTGGCTACTTAAAATGTGCAAATCGCGCCAAACTGATTACAGAGTCACTGAGCAGCGAAGAACAAGTGGGTCAAGGTATGCTAGGGTGATATAGTTTATGTGTGAATCAAAAGAGGGAATAATACTGTGTTTAGCTGTGTATTTGTGCAATGTCTGTGTAGTTGTGCAGTGGAAGTGGTTGTGCATTGAGTGTGCATGTACAGTGTGGGACCAAAGCAATGGGTTGTGCTGCATGGGTGTGTGGCTGTGGAGCACCCACCTCTAAGACTTACCCCGAGGCGGGTGCACCGACTCCCTGACGCTCTGCGCCTCTTTGACCTCGCAGGTGAACTGGCTGAAAACGCAGCAGCCGGCGTTAGTGGCACCAGAGGAAGTTTTGAAACAGGAGAGTTGGTCGCAAAGACGAGTCCTTCTCTAAGAATCAAAAAGAAGGTGGCTCAGAAGTAGGTTGTTAAACTAGGGCCCAAGCCCGGCTTCGAAAGTGGTGCAGCGCAAGCGGAAGTGAAAGCAGCGCGTTTGCACATATGTTTACAATTAATGCGAGACGTGGCGGGGAGGAGCAGAGGAGCGTTGAAAGAGCAAACGAGAGGAAAGCCAGATGGCACCTGATCGGGCGCTGAAAGCTGGCGGCTGCGCGCATGCATGCGCGTGTAACCACAAGCGCTGGGCCAGCAAAAGCTTTGGTAGCACTTTTAAAAGCCCACTTCTAAATGTCTCGCAGAGCAGCGCATGCGCTGGCGCAGGTGAGACCTAACAACAGGGTGCTTTAAAGAGGCGTGGCAAACCTCTCAAAGAGGTGTGGCCACTCCAATTAGAGGCATGGCCTAAATCATGAGAACTAACACTGTGCCCAGCATCCGTATAATGGTGCAATTGTTGATGCACAGTTTGGGTAGCCCTAGAGGGTACAGGTTCCCTTCCTCAAGACTGTATTGTTTACCGCTTGGTAACATAAGGACTTTTTTTCTCATCTCTGCATCGACTACAACCAACTAAAATAACAACAAATCAAATAAGCCAAAATATCTCACTGCCATTAATAAACAATGCACACTGTAGGGAGGTGGAATATAACCGTATTTACGCATGCCTCTATTCCCCACTGTGCCAACTAGGATTCGTTTTGTGATTTTCTGGCAGGACCACTGAAATGATGCAATTCTGCGGCACTTTCAGTATAACTATGGATTTGCCTCATTTGCTACTTAGTCATCTGCTGCATAATCTGTGGATTTAACAAAAAAAAAGTTTCTTGTTCAAAAGGATTAAAAGGTATTAACAATGTAGTCACACGCTGTGGCGTGCAGTAGAGAGCCCTTCGCAGACGGTGACTAGTCACCTTTCAATTCCTTGTTGGTGTATTTCGTTGGTAAAATGGATGAAGTGAAATCTTTGCTGAGACAGTAATCACATGTGTAACAATGGTAACATAATTAAATACTATCATAAAATGTGGCAAATTATGCTGTATATCTGCCTTTTCTTGCAACAGAATTTATTCAATTCTGCCGCATAACTTTGGTGCATAATTCTAGTGCTCCCACTTTATAGTCACATATAGTCATCTGCCTTGCTCGCATTAGGTAACTGAGATTTCATAGTAAAATTGATTAGTTTAACTTGCATTTATTTTCCATTTAACAAGTGCACATTTTGCACGCAAATACATGAAGATTAAACAAATTCCAAACCTGTTACAGAATATAATGTTCTTTTTAGCCACATCCTGGACCCTGCCACTCCACTCACTGACCTCCACCACAGGGCATCCGGGATCACAGTTCATACTCTGATTTGAAGCCCTTCAACTGCTGTATGCAAATCAAGGTTGCCTGAAGATGCGTCAAATGCACAAAGTGGCGCTTCCAGGCCTTACTCATTTACAAATTATTTCGAAGCCATTTGCGCCCCCTAGGAATGCAGCCACTCCCACCAGGGGGGTGCGCCCCACAGTTTGAAGACCTGTTAAGCATAAAGGGGATATGAGGACCTCTCACCGCACCCCCACCTCAATGGCTAACACCACAATGATGTTGCTGCTCCTGCGCTGGGGAAATCCAGAGAGAAAATGAGTCTCTTTAAATGATTTCCCTTCCCCTACAAAGTAACTTCTCTACTAGTAAGAAGTGATCAAAATGAGCACGCACATCAATGTTCCTACTCTCACAGAATTCTGGTATAAAAACTGACTGCCTGTGCCAGGGAACAAAACAGAGCCAAAAACTGACAGTTCTCAGCACCAGCAGGACCCAGCCCACTTAAAGCCTTGATCTTCACAACTATTGATTGCTCCACGTCCGTCTCGTCAGATGGAAACATGAGGGTGCCATAGAGTCCATCCAGAAGAGGATCCAGCGAGTCCATTCAGAAGAGGATCCAGAGAGTCCACTCAGAAGAGGGGTCGAGAGAGTCCACCCAGAAAAGGATCCAGAGAGTCCATCCAGAAGAGGATCCAGAGAGTCCATCCAGAAGAGGATCCAGCGAGTCCATTCAGGAGAGGATCCAGAGAGTCTACCCAGAAGAGGATCCAGAGAGTCCATCCAGAAAAGGATCCAGAGAGTCAACTCAGAAGAGGATCCGGAGAGTCCATCCAGAAAAGGGTCCAGAGAGTCCATCCAGAAGAGGATCCAGAGAGTCCACTCAGAAGAGGATCCAGAGAGTCCATCCAGAAAAGGATCCAGAGAGTCCATCCAGAAAAGGATCCAGAGAGTCCATCCAGAAGAGGATCTAGAGAGTCAACTCAGAAGAGAATCCGTAGAGTCCACCCAGAAGAGGATCCAGAGTCCACCCAGAAGAGGATCCAGAGAGTCCACCTAGAAGAGGATCCAGAGAGTCCATTCAGAAAAGGATCCAGAGAGTCCATTTAGAAGAGGATCCATAGAGTCCACCCAGAAGAAGATCCATAGAGTCCATCCAGAAGTGGATCCAGAGAGCCCATCTAGAAGAGGATCAAGAGATTCCATCCAGAGGAGGTTCCAGAGAGTCCTTCCAGAAAAGGATCCAGAGAGTCCACCCAGAAGAGGATCCAAAGAGTCCATTCAGAAGAGGATTCAGAGTGTCCACCAAGAAGAGGATGAAGCAGGAATCATCCAAAAGAGGATCCAGAGAGTCCATTCAGAAGGAGATCCATAGAGTGTATCCAGAAGAGGATCCAGAGAGTCCACCCAGAAGAGGATGCAGAAAGTCCACCCAGAAGAGGATCCAGAGAGTCCACCCAGAAGAGGATCCTATGTACGAGACCGCAAGCTTGTCTCAATTGCATAATGAATGAATGAATGAATGAATAGAGTTTTTATAAAGCGCGATGGCTACCCTGAGGCGTCCCAGCGCTAGCGAACTTAAGCATAACATAAGTAAAAGGGGAGAACTAATCAGTGGTAGTAAACAGTAGCGTTTTTAACCCCTTGCGGAATACGAGATGGTTAGGCTCTGAACGCAGATGGAGAGGGAGGGAGTTCCAGAGTCTTGAGGAGTTATAGGAAAACGATCGTCTGCCAGCTCTGGATCTCTTGATTTTTGGCACTGTGGTCAGAAACAGGGAAGCCGACCTAAGATGTCTGTTAGGAAGGTAAGGGGAGATTAGAGAATGGTTAATGGTAGCACCAACCTTCCAGAAGGCGCGATGGGCGATACATAGGCTTTTAAAAGCGATTCTGTCCCTAATTGGGAGCCAGTGCAGTTTCCTTAGGCCAGGTTTAATAACTGATGTACAAGCCCACCAGCTTCTATCAATTACAGAACTGATGTATGAGCCCCCCGGCTTGATCAATTACAGTACTTATGTACTAGCCCGCCGGCTTATATCAGTTATATAACTGACGTATGAGCCCACTGGCTTGTTTCAATTACAGAACTTATGTACTAGCTCGCTGGGTTGTGTCAATCACAGAACTGATGTACGAGCCCAGAACTTGTATAAATTACAGAACTGATTTACGAGCCAGCCGGCTTGTATCAATTACAGAACTCATGTACGAGCCCCCCGGCTTGTATCAGTCACAGAACTCATGTACGAGCAGAACTGATGGATGAGCCCGCAGGCTTGGATCAATTATAGAACTGATGTATGAGACTGCTGGCTTGTGCCAATTACAGAACTGATGTATGAGCCCGCTGGTTTGTATCAGTTATAGAACTGATGTATGAGCCCGCCATTAAAGAACTGATGTACAAGCTCAATGGCTTGCATCAGTTACAGAACTGAGAATGAGCCCAACAGGTTGTAATAATGACAACACTGATATACCAATCTGCTGCCTTGTATCAATTATAGAGCTGATGTATATGCCCACCACTTGTATGAAGTACTGAACTGATGTACGAGCCGCCGGCTTGTATCAATTACAGAACTTATGTACTAGCCTGCTGGCTTGTATCAATCACAGAACTGATGTACGAGCCCACCACTTGTATGAATTACATACGAGCTGCCACCTTGTATCAACTACAGAACTTATGTATGAACTCGCTGGCTTGTATCAATTACAGAACTGATTTACGAGCTGGCCAGCTTGTATCAATTACAAAAGTTATGTACTAGCCCTTGCTTCTATCAATTACAGAACTGATGTACGAGCCTGCCAGCTTGTATCAATTTCAGAAATGATGCACAAGCTTCCGGCTTGTACCAATTACAGATCTGATTTACGAGCCCGCCGGCTTGTATCAATGAAAGAACTGATTTACGAGCCGGCCAGCTTGTATCAATTACAAACCTTGAGTTCTAGCCCTTGCTTGTATCAATTACAGGACTGATGTACGAGCCTGCCAGCTTGCATCAATTTCAGAACTGATGTAGGAGCTTCCGGCTTGTATCAATTTCAGAACTGATATGTTAGCCTGCAGGCTTGTATCAATTACAGGACTGATGTACGAGCCTGCCAGCTTGCATCAATTTCAGAACTGATGTAGGAGCTTCCAGCTTGTATCAATTACAGAATTGATTTACGAGCCCGCCGGCTTGTATCAATTACAGAACTGATTTACGATGCGGCCTGCTTGTATCAATTTCAAAACATATGTTCTAGCCCTTGCTTCTATCAATTACAGAACTAATGTACTAGCCTCCAGCTTGTATCAATTTCAGAACTGATGTAGGAGCTTCCGGCTTGTATCAATTTCAGAACTGATATGTTAGCCTGCTAGCTTGTATCAATTACAGAACTGATGTACGAGCCCACCGTCTTAATGTACGAGTCTGCTGGATGTATCAGTTACAGAACTAATGTACGTACCAGCCAGCTTGCATCAATTACAGAACTGATTATGGGCCGCCGGCTCGTATCAATTATAGAATGATGTACAAGCACGCCGGCTTGTATCAATCACAGAACTGATGTACGAGCCCACCACTTGCATGAATTACTGAAGTGATGTACGAACCCTCTGGCTTGTATCAATTACAGAACTGATTTACTATCCTGCCAGCTTGTATCAATTTGAGAACTGATGTATGAGCCTGCCGGCTTGTATCAGTTACAGAATTGATGTACGTGCCCGCTGGCTTGTATCAGTTACAGAGCTGATATACGAGCCCGTAGGCTTGTATCAATTATAGAACTGATGTATGAGCCTGCCGGCTTCTATCAATTACAGAACTGTTGTTCAATCCTGCCGGCTTGCATCAGTTAAATAACTGATTGTGAGAAGCTGGCCTGATATATGCTGTCCACTAGTTCTAGTGGGCACCTTGTATCAGTCCAAACAACCCCTTATGGTGAATTGGTTAAAGACGACCTTTATTGAAAGCTATCCTAGTGGTAGCTATGGAGAGCAGCCTTCAGGCTAAGTCTTGAAGGAATGTAAAGCAGCTTGTTTTACCAGTCTATAATCTCTTGAATGATCAAATGAAAGGATAACCACACCAGGTATATATTCAAAATATATGTATTTAGGTTAAAACACACCCCTCTAGTCTCTTTATGAGACTGGAGTTCGAAGTACTTAATTTACAAGTTAGCAATCAATAGTAATAGCACAAATACACGTTTGGGCCCTAGGGGTGTACCAAACCATATATCAATAAAGTGGTATAAGAACAACGACTGAACTTGACACAAGGCCTAGAGCCTGTAGAATCGCTATGACCCCAAGGAACCACCCAAGGTAGTGACACAGGGGACCCACGGGGACTGTGTGCAGTGTGTAAACACAACCGCGGGTTCCCGTTAGCTTCTATGGGCAATGTCGCGGTTGGAAAATTAAAGATTAGGGACATTTAGAATCGAGTCAGGACCAAACCCTTTTGAACTTAGGAAGTTCTAGGGCTAGCATCCACGGGAGCACTGGAGTACTCAAGTTACCTCACCCAGGGAAGCCGGGTGCATAGGTGTCTTTTGGTGTTGGGTCGCGTCGTAGATTACAATAGAAGCTGGCGAAGAACTACTACTGCCGTAAAGAGAAGTGTCCGAAAAGATCTAAGCCTGGATCTAGGATGGAAGGAACCTGAAAGCAGAGGGGACAGAGTCTGGGCCACTTTCCAGTGACCGAGGGCAGGATGGACCAATGCCCACAGATGTTGGGTGCTTCAGGTGAGTTGGCGGGTGTCTTGGCTCTTCAGCCACGATGTTCAGGAGGTGTCGACGAAGTCCACGAGCTGGATTTGAGCTGTCCCACGAAGTCTGTCCAGTGCTGTGGTGTCGGCGACCAGAATGGACCCAACAAGCCTTGGCAACAGCAAGTCACTGGAAATCAGAGAAAGGACTGCGGTGCAGACCAGCAAGGTCTGAGGGACTCACCCAGCAAGGGCATGTCAGGGCACGTCTGGAGCAACCAGGAAAGCCCAAGAAAAAGAGGGGTTGCCTTCAAGGTGACCTACTAGCCAACGGGCTAGCGATCGCAAAGGAGCCTAAAGTGGTCACACTTGAAACTGGCCCACGGGTCACTCGTGGAGTGGAGGCCAGCAATCTTTGGTGCAGGAGGTGCTCAAGGCTGGGGCTACTCCGAGCCCAAAGCACAACTTCGAGGAAGTCCCAGAAGATAGTGTTGCTGCAAAAGTTCATGGTGTCCAGGGGTCACGGTTCCACATCACCCACGATAGCCACAGGCCTCAGCTTTGCTGTGGACTCAGGGTAGCCTCGGGGAAGTCTGGAAATCCACCTCTGGTGATGCAAAGACTTCGGCGTCCGGCGGGAGCTTCAGCGATGCAGACCGGTCAGTTGCTTCTTTGCTGCCTGTCAAGCAGGGGAGTCACTCCTTGACCCCAAGGGAGATTTCTTCAGTCTTCTAAGCAAAGTAGAACGTCGAAGGTCCAGGATATATATTGCAGAGTTTCGTCCAGGGTAATCTAAAGACACAAGGACTTGATTCCCATACTTATACTAAGTTTGGGGGTTGGACATTCTCTAGGGACCCACCTATGGGAGGGTTTGGAAAGAGGAAAGAGGGGTGGTTACACCCATTTCTTTTGTCTAGTTTCGCGCCAGAGCAGGGGCAGGTAGCCCCTGCAACCGGTTTGAACTGGACTATGCACGGGGACACCAAGTGTGCCCCCAGTGCAGGACTTCAAAGCACCAGATAGTGCTCCCGCCCAGCTCCAACACATATCTGCCTGTCTGGGGAGGTGGTTACACCTCCCTGGGACAGGAAACCTATTGTCCAGGCCTCCCCTGCCGGAGTTTCGGTTAGCAGCAGGAGGCTAGACCCATGTCTGTGGCAGTGGCATCCATTTTGTGATGCCAGGGCTCAAGAAAGTCCTACTGGGTTAGACCAGTGTGAACATGTCTCTCCCTCTAGAAGGGTGGAATGCTACCCCCACCGCCAGAACTGGCGGGGGGTAGTATTCCAAAATGTTTGACACCAAACACGACATGTTTCCGTGCAGCCATCCCAAAGTTAGCATTTACCGCGAGGTTATAATGCACTTCAGAGTATATGGTCAGGCTGCACCACAAACAGCATCAGAGGAGATACTCCGAACACTGCAGAGGGGCTTTGCTCATGCAGAGGCACCCTCTCACATAAAAACCAAGCACTCTGCCTTCAGGATTGTTAAGGCCTGCCGTAGGAGTGACTTATAGGTTTTATATGTGTGTGCAATGATAGTGCTATAGGTAGCCTATACCACAGTAAGGGGTGCAAGCACACGCTTACCCAGGCTGCAGTAGCAGACCTGTGGTGCCATTTTGGAGTGCTTCCCAGGGGTGGCATAATACATGCTTCAGCCCCTGGTAGGCCTCTGAGGTACCTATGCCCTAGGTATATAGTATACCATATACTAGGGGCTTATAAGGCACTCCAGAATCCAATTAGATATGTACCTAATGTACATGCCAACCATTTTAGAGAGGAAGCAGCTAAGCTGTGGTCCTGATTAGCAGGGCCACAGCCAGACTAAGGTCGAAAAACAGTGAAACACCAGCAAAAAGTGGGGGTACCCATGTGAAGCAGATCCTACTCTCCTACAGTAGTGTTAGTAGTTTTAGGCCTCTGGGCACTTTAGCACTGTGTCCCAGTGTAAAGTGTGTGTGCTCTGTATTACATTTAGTGAGACTGGCCTGCCCTCCCATAGGAATGCATGGGGGATATGTGTGTCCATGGTAGTTCCTGATGTGAGAGGAGTGCAGGGGCAAGTTTGGTATGTGCGAACTCATGAGAATAAATGCAGCGCAATGGTGTGTGCAGATGTATTGTGACTGGTGGAGAAGTACCACTTCTAGAAGTTGGCATTTCTGTGTGCTGTGTGATGTGAATTGCATGTCTGGCTTGTGATTGACAGGAGCTGAGAGGGCTGGGGAATTCCAGGAGCCAGGGTGAGTCTGCCCGGTGGTGAATAGAGAGATCTGCATGTAGATGGGAGGGAGGAGTTGCACCTGGGACCAGAATGGGGCTGGGCCTTCCCTTCACAATGCCGGCCCCACCTCCTGTGGTGCGTCTGATGTCCCTGGCCTGTCCTGTGAACAGAGAGGGGAGCTGAGCAAAACAAAGTGCTGCTGAACCAGTTGTATCTGGTTCTCCCCTTGCCCTACAGTTGCAGAACAAAGGAAAATGCTGTATAAAAGAAGGGGCTGTGACCCCATGAAAATGTTCTTGTTTGTGGACTTGAATATACCAAGGGTGTGCTGCTGCTGGGGCTCAGGGGAAGGCTTGCCTCCCTGGGCCCGGCCCTGCCCCAGGATGCCTGGAGGACTTTCCCTTGCTGGTAGCTGTTGTGTTCCATCCCTGATACCCAGGACTTCTTGGACCTTTTTGCTTTACCTTTCCTTTGCCAAGGCTTGATGGAGCCTTTGCGATCCTGAGGAGGAGCGCTTGATATTGCTTATAGTTTGCCCAGCTGAGGAGGAGCACGAGGGCTCCGCAGTGCGGCGCTACAACCTTTCCTGGGGGAATTCCGACCTAGGGATTCCCCCCTGCTGGAGGGGAGAGAGGCGGGAGCCCACCCCGCATGTTGCCGCTTATTTATATTTCATGCACGGGTGCCCACTCCGCTTATGAGAATCTAACGCGGGTGCCCACCCCGCTTCTACATTTATTTTCCATCTCGAGGGAGCCCACCCCTCGTTGTGCGCCACAAGAGAATCACCGCCGCGGCCCACAGGAAGTCAGACATCCTTGCCCGGGACGTGGGCGGAGGTTGTGGTGCAGCAGGAAGTGATGACTCGAGCGGGGCTCCCGTGAGCTGTTGGGAGCCCCGGTGCAGGCAGAGGAAAAATCCAGGCGGGAGCCCACCCCGCACTGGACGGCACCGGCAGAGAAGGAGGCAGCCTGGGACCTCGCTGGCCCCATCCTAAAGTCCCGGTCCCGAGACGGGGGACCGGGTAAAGCTAATCCGGTAGCAGGAAGTGCCTCGCGTCCCAGCGGGGCTCCCTTGAGCGGCTGGGAGCCTCGGGAGCCCCAGGGGAAGAGCGAGACATGCGGCACTGGCAAAAGCCCTGGTCCCAGAAGAGGGACCGGGTGAAGAGGAGCCTTCCCCCGCCAAGAGCCAGTGAGTGAGTGAGGGCTGGGCAGGGGACATGGCCGCATTCTTGCTCCCGTTCCACGAGGGAGCCGATTGTGGTTGCGGTGGCAGTGCGAGGCACCAGGTCAAAGCGGCCCGTCTGTCAGCGGGCCGCTCCCATGGTTGGGCATTTGTTACTTGAAGGGCCAGAGTGGCCCAGGGGCAGTTCTAGGCCCCACAATTGTTTCCCGAGCCCGACGGCTCCAACGCCTTGCTAATTAATTACTGAGCCAGTGCGCTCTAGAGGGACAGATTCAACCAGACCCTATCCACAATGCTTGCGTAGAACACATACAATCACAGCAGCAATCTGTCTATGCCTCCCGCTGCCTGCTTTAAGCTGTTTCTGCTAGGTTTTCGTTAAATGTTCAAACTATTATAATAGTGTGTGTATACGCCATGGCTTTCGTCCCCGGGCTCAGTCATTATCACACCAGCTTTTAATCCCCCGGAGGATGCTTATCTCACTGCCATGTAAATACTTAAGCTTTGCCCAAGGAAAACACAATACAAGCGCAAAACAAGCATTGGCATAGTCAATAGGTCTCGCTTTTGGGACCTTATAAGTATTTAGTTATGCAGCACAATATCCTTGGTGCAACAACATCAAGTGTTGCATGGCTAAACACTTATAAGGTCCAAAAGGCGAGATCTATTGGGTATGCTAATGCTTGTTACTCATGGTAGCACTGTTTGGGCATAGGTTTAATCTCATTAGTACCAGTTTCACAATCAAATATGGCAATAACCAACTGAAAGATAACTGGTCTAATTGTGCGACTGGCCTTTCACTGCATAGGAACACAAAACACAATATTTTGAGTAACTTTTGATATATTTGAGCTAGAAACAAAATCTTATTTTGTTAACATCTACAGATTATGCAGCAAATGAAGGCTTGTGTGGCAAATGCGGCAAGTCCATACTTCTGCGAAAAACACAGCACAACAGAATCGAATAATTGCAGTAGCCTGGCGCTATGCAAGTCCGACCCTGATGTTTGTTCCATCACTTAAATAATTATTACTTTTGTGGTGAATCGGCTCCTTAATGGAGACATTATGCACAATTAGGGTTTAGGACAGCTCCTGTCAGCTCTATTGAAGGGGGTGGCAAGGAGGGTGGCCCAGAAGCAGTTGTCCATAATATACCTTGTGCTACCCTCGAACATTAGGGACAGATGCAGCACGGTGGCGACGTGCACGTCCAAGAATTATGCTCTGAGGCATGAGAGACTGGAAGTAAGAAAGCTGGACGGCGGCAGACAGGGCGCGCGAGAAGAACTAACAGGAAACATTGCGAGTGAAACACGGGGGCGCAAGAGCAAGGTCCGACGGAACTGGGAGCAAGGTGGGCATAGGAGGGAAAGATGGGAGAAGCCGAAGGTGAGGCATAGAGGGGAGGAGCCAAGGTGCAGGAGAAAGGAGAGCACGGGTGTCACAGAGGAACTGTGGGAGGGGAACGAGAAGACAGATGGACGTAAGTGAAGAAGAAGAGAAAGGGGAGGGAACAGAGACAGGCGGAGGAGTAAAGAAGGTAAAGGGCGGATTACTCAGTGGTTCATGTAGACAGGACTGGTACCAAAGGTGGAGGGATCGCTATTATATATTGATCATGTCTCACCGTACGGATACTGCCTCAGCTCGCGGTACAAAGATTTGGAACTTTTTAATGGGTTACTAATATACCGACCACCGGGGGAAAGGTCCCCGTTTATAAAAGCTCTTCAGGCATTTTTAGAATCCTGTTTGGATTATCCCACTTTCACTATTCTGGGTGATTTTAACTTCCATTTAGAGGCCAATAGTAACTCTGATACTTCTAAGTTGATGGATAATCTTGCAAGTTACGGCCTCAAACAACTAGTTGAAGAACCTACACATATAGCCGGACATATACTGGATGGCATTTTTACCAATCACAAGCAGCTTCTAGTTGAGAGTGTCCTACCCACCCTATGGTCTGACCACTCTACTATCCACTTCAGTATAAAACTTCCATCAGTAATGAGAGGTCGAAGACGAAGGGTAGAGATATCTAAGTCCCGTCCCTGGAAAGAAATTAGAAAGAATGAGTTGCTGACTACTTTGGAGACTGAGTCACCTAAGGTGTCGTCTGACATCAACACCTCAGCATATAATTTCGAAGAATGGCTGAGATCAGCTGTGAATTTGCTTGCTCCGGAAGTTATTAAATCTTCCCACAATAAAAGGGTTACTTCACCTTGGTATACGCATGAGCTCCGGCAAATAAAAATAATGTGTAGACGTAAGGAGCGAATGTGGAGATCTGATTATAACTTGGAGCATAAGAAAGGGTATAATAGTATACTGGAAGAGTATAAGGCAGCGATAAAACAGGCGAAATCAGTATATTATACCACAAAGATCACAGAGGCTACCAACTCCTCTAAAGAGCTGTTTAAAACAGTAGCGGAGCTAGCTAAGGGTCCAGGTGATGAGAGGTTTCAGCCAGACCAAAGCTTTGTGGAACAACTGTCTTTGCTCTTCCAGAATAAAGTACAGACGGTATACAATTCTCTGCTGACTACCGTAGGTGCTCAACAACACCTGACTGTTACATCCCGAAGAACCGGGATCTTCCACATAAGCTAGCTCACTACGTCCCCCTGGAAGAGGACCAAGTGGTCAACTTGCTGCTCCAGACGAAGTCTGGTTCTCCATTGGACCCTTGTCCCCCGTATATCCTACATCTATTGCCCCACAAGATCAGTTCCTTTTTGACACTTCTTATTAACGCTGTCACTGCTTCTGGGGTATTTCCCACGCCGTGGAAAAAAGCTTGTATTAGGCCTATTTGGAAAAAGAAACCTACCTTAGACCCTTTAGATGTAAAGCACTATCGGCCAATTTCCTGTCTTCCATTACCTGCTAAGATTCTGGAAAAAGCTGTTAATTTACAATTAACGGACCATCTGGATAGGAACAACTTGTTGGATCCCACACAGCATGGTTTCCGTTCGTCTCACTCCACTGAATCTGCATTGCTCATGGCTACTGAACAGATTCGGAAGGTGATGGATGGGGGAGGTAGAGCCATACTTATCCTGCTCGATCTGACCGCGGCCTTCGATACTGTAAACCATTCGGTGCTGGTGCAGCGGCTGAAGGAAGTGGGCATTGTAGATAAGGCCTTAACCTTACTCACCTCCTTCCTAACATCGCGTGAGCAACAGATTCATTGGAATGGTGTTCAATCGGGATTATTCAAGCTCCCGTGCGGAGTACCGCAGGGCTCTGCGTTGTCTCCGACTCTTTTTAATCTGTATGTCAGACCTCTGGCACAGGTAATCACTGAACATGGCTTAATGCTGGTGTCGTATGCTGACGACACTCAATTAGTGGTCTCCATGTTTCAGAATGTCGAGCAAACAGCTGAGAGGTTCCGGAACTGTCTTACTGATGTAATGGTGTGGATGACTGGGAACTTCCTGAAGATAAATACTGATAAGACCGAGGTCATAGAGTTTGGCCAACTTCCTTCCATCTGAAGCCAAACTTGGTGGCCCCCTGAGGCAGGCTCCTGTCCAGTCCCGGTAATCAGGGCAAAGAAGTTGGGAGTGGTACTGGATAAAGATCTAAAGTACGCCTCTCAAGTCAATCAAGTTACCTCAGCCTGCTTCTTTACTTTGAAAATCTTACGGAAGATTCTACCTTTTATCCCGTTGTCTCTCCGTAAAACGGTGGTGGGAGCCCTTGTCCTTTCAAAAGTGGACTATTGTAATGCGCTCTATCTCGGGATAGGTAAGGGACAGATGAAAAAACTCCAATCCCTCCAGAACGCGGCAGCGCGACTACTTCACGACCTGCCCAAACATCATCCGACCTCAGCAGTTATCAAACAGCTGCACTGGCTTCCAGTAGGCCAGAGGGTAAAATTCAAAGCTCTTTGTCTGGTGCATAAGGCAATTTATGGGAGCGGAGCCTTGGACATTCAATTGATGTTTCCCATGTACCGACCCACTCGTACCCTTAGATCTGCTAATGTAGGGCTGGTCTGTGTCCCCAGAATTAAAAGAGCTAGATGGGGTGGAGCTGGCTTTTCATATCAAGCCTCCAATTTGTGGAACTCTCTTCCGGAGGTTGTCAGGCTGGAACCTAATAGGTTTCTCTTTAGAAAAAAGATAAAGACCTTCCTTTTTCCAAGACCCTAGGGCTTCGCGCTGTGTGTTTGGTCCTCTTAGCACCAAGACGCCACGGCATAAGCGCGCTTTATAAATGTTTCAGTCAGTCTGTCAGTCAGACCCCCAGGCAGCACGACTTTGTGGCTGCCCTGCGGACCAGCGCATTCGGGGGCATATTTACAAGAACTGACGCATCAGCATTGATACGTCAGATTTCTTGCGCCTGCTGTAAATGCCCTAAGGATGCCATGGATGCACTGTATTTACAATACAGTGATCCATGGCGCAATAATTTACAGATGCATCAGAAATTCTAATGCATCCTTTGGATACTAAAGTGACGCATTGCTGGAGTTGGTCGTAAGACTGCTGCAACTCTAGCAATGCGTTGGTCATAAGACAGATGCAACTCCAGCAGTGCGTCAGAGACGGGTCCTGTGTTAAAAGCCCTGTGTCAATCCTTATAGCTGGTTTAAGAAGGTGTAGGGATTTTGACACAGTCAAGTCATAGAGTGATGTAGTGTAAAGTTGTACATTTTACTGCGTCAGTTCTAAGTGACTTTTAACGTGGGAATGCCTACCCTGCATACATTACACCTGGCGTAGGTATAATGTGACGCAGGCCTCCACAAACTGACTCATTGGGACCAATGTATCAGTTAGTAAATATGGAGCAGTGTGGAGCACTGATTGGGACGCCACTGCGTCAAAAACATGATTCGGCGCTAGCTCCTTGTAAATATGTCCTGTAAATAGTAGTAAATATGTCTTGTAAATATGTTTGCGCCCGGTGCACCTGTTTTAAGGTGCGTCGTGACAGGTGTGCCATGGCGTAAACAGGGAAAGGGCACCCTATGTTTAATAGGGCCCCTTATGTACAGAGGGGTGAGGTACACCTGCGCTCTGTGGGCGCCAGGGGGAGCGACGAGCATGCACAGACAAAGACATGGGACCTGTGTCATGGACAATTAAAAATTCACAAACATTTTTTACAAGAATGTTCAATTCTATTAAGGACACGGAGCCGAGGATTATGCTTCTCTTTTCTTTACTATTCAAACAGCATCCAATAACAATAACTTTTAAAGAATACTATATTTCCAATGAAACCCGTAGTATCACATGACTAACCATAGAGCCACTGCCCTATAAAAGTCCCACACATCATCCCAGTGTCCTCTTTCTTTCTGCAGAATCCAGAAACAGTTAAGTCAATTCAAGCCATTCAACTTTGTAGAATCCTACAGATGAGAGTCCTGCTGAGGTATCTGAACCTTCTCTTATGAACCATAACTAGAACCAACCAGGGTCAACTCGACAGTTCCAAGCAACAGGATGCCAAGAATCCGTCAACAGTAGCTTTGACTGTCCACTATGGACCGGTCCTCCCCAAAGCAAACTTTGTATAGGCCAATAACATCCCCACTTGCCTTCTGAACCTGGGAGGAAAAAAAGAGATACCGTAACATTGACCTCGCCACCCATGTCACAATTAACTAATATTAACATCAAAGGGTGGGAGACAATGAATTTAGTATTTTTTTAATTTGCATGTACTTCAATCTAATGATCTCGCATCATATTGAAAGCGCTCTGATACCTTCAGGTCTAGCTAGCGCAATAAAAAAAGTATAAATAGATAAATAAATAAAATAGATTTATTACAACAATAAATTATAAAAACATTTGAATGTCGATGGGATAATACTCGCCTCCGTGTCCTTAATAGAATTGAAAATTATTGTCCCTAATGTTTGCAAATTTGTAATTCTATGTCAGGACCTGAGGCTCCGATTAGGCTTGTTTAAAGCTTCTCCACCACAACAGAAGCCACATCAACAATAGGTTTACAATAGAAAGTCTTGAATGTAGACTATGTTGACCAGTCTGCTGATTTCATGATATACGCAAGACTGGCGCCCAAAGCGAAAGAATTAAAAAACATGGCTCCCCGAGCCGAATGGGCCCTAAACATGGAGACATCAATGCCTGCTTCGCTCATAAGCCAAAGCACCCATCTCGCCCAAATCCCCGGAGTCACTGGGCGAAAATGTTTCTCCAAAGCTATCAACAATTGACCATTCATACCTGTACGAAATTCAGCCGTACTTACCTCATACACCTTCAGACATTGAACCACACATAGTTTGGGGTTATCTGGAAAGGTCGGAAAAGAAACTGAAAGTGTGTTGCATTTAGTATGTTTAGAAATGGAGAATGTATCCCCCTCAGGTGAAAAACTGCGTTCCGCCAAATCTAAGATGCGGACATCAGAAACTCTTTTACAAGATACCAGGTAAAGCAACATGGTCAGTTTGGCAGGAAACAGTTTTCTCGAGAGATACTTATTGGCACCATGACTCTAAAAATGTAAGAACAATGGATACGTGCCATAGTACCTAATACTTCAGACGTGGAGGATGGACCATCCGGATACCCCTCAGAATTTTGTATAGCATGGGGTGTTCACCAACCAGTTTACCATCCACCGCCTCATGGCCTGTAGAAATGGTGGACCTGAAATGATTAACAGTCCTATAAGCCATACCTGTAGAGACAAGTGAAGACAGAAAACTGATTACCAACGTGTAATGTACTCCAACAGGATTAATATTCCTTTCATGGCACCAGCCACACCATCGTGTCCAACAGGAGGCATATCGATTGTGCGTATTGGTTAACCAGACCCTTCCAGATGAAGTTGTTAGCTTCCTTTGAAATTCCAGGAACACTCCATCTGTCACAGAAACTCTCCAAGCCACTAGGGAGAGCTGTCCCGACGAGATCAGAGGGTGTGGAAGGCCCCCCGGATCCAGAAGGAAGTTCCACCGAAATGGAAGAAGGACTGGAGCGGCACATGACAGTTACAGAAGTGCTGAGAATCATGCCTGTGCTCTCCAGACCGGTGTTATCAGTACTAATTCCACTCGCTGGAGACGTACCTGCGCTAGTACCCTGGGCTTCATTAAAAACAGGGGAAATGCAGATCCTAGCTTGAAGTTCCAGTCTTGGCAAAACGCATCTGTAGCCAAGGCCTCTGGGCCCAGACGCCAACTGAAAAAGGATGGGATTTGGCAGTTGAGCCAAGAGGCAAACAGATCTATCTGGCAGGGACCCCAGAGACGAATGAGCACGTGGAAGACTCAAGGATGAAGTCTCCAACGCTGAAATCTCGGAGATGTTTGGACTGTTTGGCCACAAATGTTTGGCCACAATTCATCGACTCCATCACAGATGCTGTCCTCCTCAGAGACCTGAACTACCACCTCGAGAACACCAACAACAGCAACTTCACCACACTACTGGACAACCTCGCCAACCTCGGCCTCAAACAGCTCGTCACGACACCCACCCACTCTGCCCAACACAAGCACGACCCCCATCTTCTCCGCCAGCAGCCACGTCTCCATCAGCCACACCACCGAACTCCACTGGACCGACCACCGCTGCATCCACTTCTCCTTCAAGAAAACCACCGAACAAAACCACCAGCAAAGACTCCCCCACCTCAGCTGGAACAAGGTCACTGAAGACCAGCTAATCACCACCCTTGTCCGAAACCCACCGACCGACCACCCCGACACCGACACAGCCGTCCGCAACCTCAAGAAATCGATTGATGACTGTGCCAACACTCTTTCCCCGACCAAGAAACCCACAAACAGACGCACCGACAGAAGAGCCATCTGGTTCACCTTCAGACATCCAAGCAGACCTGCCGGAGACTAGAGAAGAAATGGCGCCACGAGCAAACTCCAAACAACCATGCAGCCCTCAAGAACGCCAGCCGCAGACACCACCAACTCATTCGAACAGCCAAAAGGACCACCATCAAGGAACGCATCGACAACAATGCACACAAAAGCAAAGAGCTCTTCAACATCGTAAAGGAACTCACCAATCCCAGCTCCAACTCCAACGACATCCCGCCATCACAAGACCTCTGCGACTCTCTAGTTACCTTCTTCCACCGCAAGATCTCAGACATCCACAACAGCTTCAACACCCAGACCCTTCGACAGCCGCCGACAACGCAGACTCACCGCCCCCCAGTCACACCGGCCCCTTGATTTCCTGGAACCACGTCAACGACGAGGACACCATCAAGACCATGAACACCATCCACTCCGGCTCACCATCAGACCCCTGCCCCCACCACATCTTTAACAAAGCGAGCTCCATCATCGCACCCCAACTCCGAAAGATCTACAACAGCTCATTCAAGACCGCCACCTTCCCGGAAAGCTGGAAACACGCAGAGATCAATGCGCTGCTCAGGAAACCCAAGGCCGACCCAAAAGACCTCAAGAACTTCCGGCCCACCTCCCTGCTCCCGTTCCCGGCAACACCTTGGACTCGTACCAATCTGGATTCCACAGCAACCACAGCACCGAAACCGCCCTCATCGCCGCCCTCGATGACATCAGGACCCTGCTGGACAAGAGTGAAAACGCAGCCCTCATCCTACTGGACCTTTCGGCCGCCTTCGACACCGTCTACCACCGCACCCTGCGCACACGCCTCTACAACGGGGGATCCACGACAAAGTCCTGGACTGGATCACCTCCTTCCTCACCGACAGAACCCAGAGAGTCTGCCTCCCTCCATTCCGATCCGAAGCCACCAAGATCACCTGCGGCGTACCCCAAGGATCATCCCTCAGCCCGACCCTCTTCAACGTCTATATGACACAGCTCGCCAACATTGTCCGTTCGCACAACCTCATCATAGTCTCCTACGCCGACGACACCCAGCTGATCCTCTCCCACACCAAAGACCCCGCCACCACCAAAAACAACTTCCACGCAGGGATGAAGGCCGTCGCCGAGTGGATGAAGAGCAGTCGCCTGAAACTGAACTCGGACAAGACAGAGGTCCTCATCCTCGGCGCCACCCCTTCTGCCTGGGATGACTCCTGGTAGCCAGCCTCGCTGGGAACTGCGCTGACACCCACCGACCACGCACTCAACCTGGGATTCATCCTGGACTCTTCTCAGGCAATGACCCAACAAGTCAACGCTGTCTCTTACTCCTGCTTCTACACCCTCCATATGCTTCGCAAGATCTACAGATGGATCCCCACTGAACCCAGAAGGATGGTCACCCAGGCCCTCGTCTCCAGCAGGTTGGACTACAGCAACGCCCTCTACGCGGGAACCACGTCCAAACTCCAGAAGAGACTTCAACGCATACAAAACGCCTCCGCACGCCTCATCCTCGACATCCCCCGCCACAGCCACATTACCGCCCACCTGAAGAACCTGCACTGGCTCCCCGTCAACAAAAGGATCACCCTCAAGCTCCTCACCCACGCTCACAAAGCACTCCACGACGCCCGACCAGCATACCTTAACAAGCGACTCACCTTCTACACCCTCAACCACCAGCTCTGCTCCGCTGACTTCTCCCTCGCCACCATCCCACAATCCACAGAACTACCACCGGTGGCAGATCCTTCTCCCACCTTGCCGCCAAGACATGGAACACCCTCCCCATCCACCTACAACAGACCCAGGACCTGCTGACCTTCAGAAGACTTCTCAAGAACTGGCTGTTCGATCAGTAGCTGCTTCCCTCCCCCTCCCCCCCCCCAGCACCTTGAGACCCTCACAGGTGAGTAGAGCGCTCTACAAATGTCTGATTGATTGATTGACTGCCAATCCGCCACAGAGTTGTTGCGACCGAGTAGATACTCTACCACCATTGATATTCAATGTTGCAGACAAAAGTGCCAAAAAATCCTTGCCAGTCTCCTCCAGCACCCGGGATCTTGTCCCCCTCGGCTTGTTCACATAATGAACCGCTGAGACGTTGTCCATGCGAAGCAAAATGCAGCAGACCGACTTCGTCGGTGACAGGCTGCGAATTGCAAACAAGCCCCTAAAAGCTCCAGACAACTGATGTGCATGGTCAGTTTGTCCTGCGACCACTGGCCCCCCGTGAAAATCGATCCACATGTGGCTGCCCAGCCCCAACAGCTGGCATCTAACTCAATCACTTTCTCTGGGGTGGAGCCAAAGATGGCTCTGCAGGTCCAGCTTCCATGTGGTCCAACCACGATGCCATCTCCGACTTCGCATCCTCTGAGAGGAGAATCAGTATGGCATAGCTGAGGCTTTTCCGGAGATGCCGAATTTTCAGTCTCCGAAGTGCACGGTAATGTAATGGACCAGGGAATATTGCCTCTATCGAGGAGGCCAGAAGACCTACTACCCGGGCTATTGATGGCAATGATACAGTCTGCTGTTCAAAATCAATCTCAATTCTCTCTTGATTTTCCTGACCTTCTGTGTTAGTAGCATCAGTTGACAAAAGGGAGAGTTGATCAGGAACCCCAGAAATTCTGTAGTTTGAACTGGGATCAGGCACGAATTCTGAGGGTTCATAATGAATCCTAGATTCTGAAGGAGCGTAATTGACCACTCGAGATGAGAGATCACCAGACGGGACACTGCGTCATGAAGATTGTATCATCCAGATAGATAATCAGCAGGACCCCCTGAGCCCTCAGGGACTCTACCACTGGACGTAGGAGTTTCATGAAGCACCATGGTGCAGAGGAGAGACTCAAGGGAAGGACTTTGTATTCATAACAAATTCCTTGCCACAGGAATTGTAGAAAACGTTGATGACGTGCGAATATGGGAATGGATAGGTAAGCGTCTTTCAAATCCGGAGGTACCATCCAGTCTCCTTCCTGTAGGATATCGCAGAGCAGATGGATGCCTTCCATCTTCAAATGTCGGTAAACAACCCAACCATTGAAATCTTTTTAAATTTAAAACTAGCCATGCTCCACCCTCTTCTTCTCTACCAAGAAGACGCTGCTGAGGAAACGTAGGGGATGGGGTTCAGTGACTACTATTGCCCCTTTTTGTATAAGGATCTGAATTTCTGCTGAAATAAAATGTTGATCCTGAAGGGAAAAAGACATCATTGGGGAAAGGGGACCTTATCTGGGAGAACAGAACAGTTATATTTTGGACCCCTGCACTGTTTCCAGTATCCATGCATCCTGAGAAATCGTCTGCCAAACCTGAAGGAAGGATTGGATCCTGTCTCCCAATACCACCTCTGAACATAAAATGTTTCCCACCTGTGGTCCCTGAATCTTGGGTGCCTCCTTGGTTTCCTCCCTATCTACCCTTTCTGAAATAGTTTCTATTGGAACGTCTGGTTGGATAGAAGGTGGGGTTGTTAGGGTCCTGAAAACACCTACATTGTTACTGATAGTTGCCTCTTTGGGGGCCTTGGTGGTAACCCCGGATTTTCTTAGGGACCCTTGTGCCTTGTCTAGTCTGCTAAAGGTAGCGAAAAACGTTGTCAGATGTTTAAGGAAAGGTTGCTGAAAGAGGAGGCCTTGGGCCATGGGACCTGCCTCAGAGGTGGACTGTTCAGCAAGTCTGGGATCCAATTTCAAAAAGATAGACCATCTCCTTTCACTGGACATGGCACAGTTAGTGTTCCATAACTGGCATATGGCCTGTTGCGCCCCTCCAATTAGTTCTTCAGAGTCAATAGCCATGGAGGACTCTTTTGCTCGTAACCAAGTTCTAGAATGTTAGTTAGGGGGCCGGTCATGTCAAGGAGCTTGTCCTGGCAGGAGCGCCAGGCTCTATTAATCCCTTTCTTTGGGTTTTTGGAATATTTCTTAAGGTAGGTAACCATCGTGGGGTATACTTCAGAGGTGTCAGCTACCTTGCTTTGAAGGTCTGGCCTGGGACATTCTGAGTGCAATCTAGCACGTACCTCTTTATCAAATGCCTGGCGTAGGTGATCTTGGACATATTCGGCCACTTCCTGAGGTGGCAGCCAGGCCATAAACTTAGGGTGATCAATTTCTGATGGCTCAAAGGTGAGTAACTTTAGTTGTGCAGGAGGGTCCAAATGACGCTCTTTCCGTGAGCGTTTGCTGGGTCTAGGAGTGTCCTCCTGGTCCAAGCTTTGATGAGAGGAGGAATCATTATTGTCTTCCTGGAATGGATCAGGGACCGCAGCCTCCGCAGAGGCACTGTGCTCATGATCTGTAGTCAAGGTACTGGCCAATTTGGCGAAATCTGCAGGGTAGGGTCACTTGGAGGACTTCTCCTTTGGTCTGGCCCGCAATGAAGGGGGGGTAGGTAGCCAGCCTTGTTGTTCTGTGTAGCCACACAGGTGGCACTTAAAGGGTTCAATTGTCCGAACCAAGGCCCTATTAACTGACTGCTGCACCCCCATGTCCAATGCTTTTACTAGGTCTTGCTCTAGGGACCCCGTGGGTTCCTCGTAGAAATACTCTTCCACATAGAATACTGCCAGCTTGCCTAAATGCCGTAAATGTCAGGAAAGACCAAGGGCCACCACCGTCAGCTGAGGGTGAATATATCCAAATCAGAAGCAATAAAGTGGGGAGTAGAACCAGCCCCAGGCAAGCCTAATACAGTACACCCTCAGTCTGAGATCTGCTCTTCCCCTGCAGCTCCGCTGTGCCTTGCTCTGCCACTTATCCCGCCAAGCAGGGTTCGAGACTGCCTTGTCTCGTACACCTCACTGGTGCCTGGTACTCTTTTTCCCCTGTCGTGCTGGTATTGTCCCTTGTATAGTTATCTTAATCTGCATTCTGGGCTTGGATTATTTGTTGCTGTGTCTGCTGTGCGCCCCTGTTGACTTTTGCCCCTGTCATGCTGGTACTGTCCCGTGTGTATTTATCTTAATCTGAATTCTGTGCTTTGGCTATTGTTGCTGTGTCTACTGTCTGCTGTGCGCCCCTGTTGACTTTTTGTGTTGCGTCTTCCTTATTGTGCTGCCTGCCGTTAGTTTCTCCCCCCGTTCCCGCGGAAAACCTCTGCCCCCCTCCGCCCCCGCCTCCCCTACTTAATGGCGGCCGCTGTGTGGTCGCGCAGCGGACACGCCTAAGGCAAGCCCGTCTGCGCCCGTCCGTGACCTGACCGCGACCAGTGCCAGGAACCCTGGATCTCAGAGACCCCTCCGATAAAGCTCTGCCACCCTCCACGCACTCAACCCCGAAAGACACAACGACTGCCAAAGATCCACACCGAACACCACCCACGGACAGTTCTCTGCCAGTGATCCTTCACCATCAACAGCCTCCCCATGACCGCCTAAGGCTAACCGGACGCCCCCGCCACCGAAGAACTGACATGCATCCTCCTCAAAGAGCGCTCCCAGCACCGACACAACATAGAGATCTGGGACCTGATCGACACCCTCTCACCCGACGTCGCCTTCTTCACAGAAACCTGGACCAGCGCCACCTCTGGCCCGACATCACCATGGCCATCCCCAACGGTTACAAGATCCAGAGAAAGGACCTCCTCCACCGCCCAGGAGGAGGTCTCGCCATCGCACACAAGACATCCATCCAACTCCACCTCCAGCACGAGTGACCCCCACTCCAACACAGAACACCTCCACTTCCAGATCCAGACCAGCCCCAGGACCACGCTATGCGGCACCCTCATCTACAGACCGCCGGAACCTCTCACCCAATCCGCAACTACCATCGCCGAGCTCGCCGCATCCCACGCCATCACCTCCACAGACTACATTCTACTCAGGGACCTGAACTTCCACCTCGACACTACAACGACCCCGACTCCACTGCTCTCCTAGACAACCTCGCCAACCTCTGACTGAAGCAGCGGGTCAACATGCCCACTCATAGAGCTCGACAAACCCTCGACCCCATCTTTGCAGGAGGGACAAACATCCACTTCAGTCACACCACCCAGCCCCTCTGGACAGACCACCACTGCGTCCATTTCACCTTCAACACCACCACCGCACCCAAACCCCAGCCGTGCCCACCACGAAGGAACTGGAGCAAGGTCACAGAGGAACACCTCAACACCACCCTCCTCCTAGACCCCCCCAGCACCACGACCGACACCAAGTCCGCAGCCAAAGAACTTCACCGATGGATCTCCTGCTGCGCTGACAAGCTCGCACCCCTCTGCCACCTCAACAAACAACGCCCTCTGAAGGCCGCCTGGTTCACCACAGAACTACAAGAAGCCTGGCGCTCCTGCAGACGTCTAGGGGAAACCTGGCGAAACCAGAAAACCATGGAAGCATGGAACAACCACAGTAGCACCCTGAAGGAATACCACCAGCGCATAAGAGACACCAAACGGACCTTCATTAGAGACAACGTCATACAGCAGTTCACCAAACCCCCCAGCAAAGCCACCGACATGAGATGCTCTCCGACCCTGCACACATTCAGGAAGGACCTCAGGACCTGGCTCTTCAAAAGATACAGAGCTGCTCCTCCTTACCCCCCCCCCCCCCACCCCCCCCAGCGCCTTGAGACCCTCACAGTTGAGCAGCGTTCTTTATAAACCCCCTGATTGATTGATTGATTGATTGATAGTCAAAACACAAGTGATGGAGGAAGGGCTTGCCAGCTACTCTAAGCAGAGCCTATGCAGTATTAATCAACCCAGAACAGTAAAACCTGTTGGGTGTCAGCAGGTAAGCAGCCTTGAGGGATTAATTGCTACCAGGAGCAGTTATACGTCGCGTTAAACGAAGCTTTCAGACTGTAAAGCAACAAAGATGGCCACCGAGAATGCGCGGTGCCCTCCCAACGAGGCGATGTAGAAAGAGGATTGCACGTCCTCGCTCCTATTCTCCCACTCCACACAATAAAGGACACGGTTGCAGAGCCCCCAGTCGAGAGTTGAAGCGCTCCCAAAACCACAAACAAAACGTGCCGACTGAGCGAGATCAAAGAAAAACTAGCTTGATGGCGTTACATTTCTATAGCAAAATCAAAGTGTAAGAACTGAGCCGAAGCCTGCCCCAATTAAAAAAGCAGATGGCGTGAGGCGTGCTCGAAACAGTAATTACAGTAATATTATATCAACCATGAGTTTAAAATAAAACCTCTTAAAGGTAGAATCAGACGACCAATCAGCCGCATTCCTAATGTCTTCCAGCCTACCACCTACCTAGATTGCCTTAGACGCCATAGCTCCCCTCGTGGAATGTGCACCAAACCTACTCACATCCACTCCTGCCTCAGACATAACCCATCATACCCACCTGGCGATGGAAGGGGAAGAAACCGCTTTGAAAGGCTTCTGCATGGCTATAAGCAACCGCCTCTCTCCGGGGGTCGGAGTTCAATCAATCAATCAGTCATTTGTAAAGCGCACTACATACCCGCGAGGGTCTCAAGGCGCTGGGGGGGGGGTGGCGCTACTGATCTAACAGCCAGGTCTTGAGCATCCTCCTGAAGGTCAGCAGGTCTTGGGTCTGCTGTAGGCTCAGTGGGAGGGTGTTCCATGTCTTGGCAGTGAGGTGGGAGAAGGATCTCCCGCCGGTGGTTGTTCTTCGGATGCGCGGGTCGATGGCGAGTGAGAGGTCAGCGGAGCGCAGCTGGCGGTTGGGGATGTAGAAGGAGAGCCGTCTGTTGAGGTAGGCTGGGCCGGTCTTGTGGAGTGCCTTGTGTGCGTGGATGAAGAGCTTGAAGGATATCCTTTTGCTGACGGGGAGCCAGTGCAGGTCACTCAGGTGGGGGGTGATGTGGCCGTGGCGTGGTACGTCGAGGATCAGTCGTGCCGAGGCGTTTTGGATGCGTTGTAGTAGTTTGATGAGCTTGGTCGGGGCACCCGCGTAGAGAGCGTTTCCGTAGTCGAGTCTGCTGCTGACGAGGGCCTGGGTGACTGTCTTTCTTGTATCTGTCGGGATCCATCTGTAGATCTTGCGGAGCATGCAGAGGGTGTTGAAGCAGGAGGAGGAGACGGCGTTGACCTGCTTGGTCATTGAGAGCATTGAGTCGAGGATGATTCCCAGGTTGCATGCGTGGTTGGTGGGCATCGGGCTGCTTCCAGTGCCGTCGGCCACCAGGAGTCGTCCCAGGCTGAAGGGTTGGAGCCGAGGTTGAGGACCTCTGTCTTGTCCAAGTTCAGCTACAGACGGCTGGTCTTCATCCAGTCGGCGACGGCCTTCATTCCTTCGTGGAGGTTGGCTTTTGCGGTGATAGGGTCCTTGGTGAGGGAGAAGATCAGTTGAGTGTCATCGGCGTAGGAGATTATGTTGAGGTCGTGCTGTCGGGCGACTTGTGCGAGCGGGGCCATGTAAATGTTGAACAGTGTTGGGCTGAGGGAGGATCCCTGGCGTACGCCGCAGATGATCTCGGAGGCTTTGGACCAGAATGGGGGAGGCGGACGCTCTGGGTTCTGTCGGAGAGGAAGGAGGTGTTCCATTCCAGAGCTTTGTCTCGGATCCCTGCGGCGTGGAGGCGTGCGCGTAGTGTGCGATAGCAGATGTGTCGAAGGCGGCGGAGAGGTCTAGGAGGATGAGTGCCGCGGTCTCACCGTTGTCCAGCAGGGTCCTGATGTCGTCGGTGGACGCGGTCTCGGTGCTGTGGCTGCTGCTGCGGAACCCTGACTCTGAAGGGTCTAGGATTCTGTTTTCTTCGAGGTATCGGGTTAGCTGTCTGTTGACGATTTTCTCGATGACTTTGGCTGGGAAGGGGAGCAGAGAGATAGGCCGGAAGTTCTTGAGGTCTCTTGGGTCTGCCTTGGGTTTTTTCAGTCGGGCGTTGATCTCAGCTCTCTGGGAAGGTCTCAGTCTCAAGGGAGAGATTGATGACATTGCGCAGGTGGGGTGCGATGGAACTGCTTGCTTTGTTGATGACGTAGTGCGGGAATGGGTCTGATGGAGAGCCGGAGTGGATTGTGCTCATGGTCTTGATGGTGTCATCGATGCTCATGCTGGCCCAGGCTAGCAGGGGTCGTGGTCGATGGTGTGCGGAGGGTCTGTTGTGTTGCTGTCTGTTGGGGCTGTCTGGGTGTTGAAGCTGTCGTGGATGTCTGCTATCGAGCGAGGGAGTCGCACAGGGCTTGCGACGGCGGGATGTCGTTGGTGTTGGAGCTGGGTTTGGAGAGTTCCTACATGATGTTGAAGAGCTCCTTGCTATTGTGTGCGTTGTTGTCGAGGCGGTATTTGAACGAGGTTCTCTTGGCAGCCCTGATGAAGGTGGTGGTGGTTGCGGATGGCGTCCTTGTGTGCTGCGCGGTTGTCCGGATTTGTTCATTGTGCCATTTCATCTCTAGTTTCGAGCAGGCTTACTTGGAGGCTAGGAGTTCTGGGGTGAACCAGCTGGCCCTATTGCTGGTGTCTCTGTGGGGGGGGTTTCTTCAGCGGGGTGAGGGTGTTGGCGCAGTCCTCGATCCAGCGTCTGAGATGTGGGCAGTGTCGTCGGTGTTGGGAGGGCTCGGTGGGTGGGCTGAGAGCGAGGTTTGCATGTAGTTGGTGTTCGGTGATTTTGCTCCAGCAGCGGCAGGGGATCTGTTGGGTGTGGTGGTGTGGCTGACGGAGACATGTGGGCTTGAGGAGAAGACGGGGTTGAGCGTGTGGCCGGCAGAGTGGGTGGGCGTTGTGACGAGTTGCTTCAGTCCGAGGTTGGCGAGGTTATCGATCAGGGTTGTGGAGTTGCGGTCGTTGTTGTTCTCAAGGTGAAAGTTCAGGTCTCCGAGGGGGATGTAGTCGGTGGAGGTCAAGGCGTGCGTGCTGATGAAGTTGGCGATGGAGTTGCTGAACTGGGGGCGGGGGGCGGTAGATGAGGGTGCCTCTGAGGGTGGAGTTGGGGTCTGGGTGGATCTGGAAATGCATGTGTTCGGCGGTGCTGAGTGCGTCGTCGGTGCTAGTCGAGACCCTGATGCTGTTCTTGTGGACGATGGCGATTCCTCCTCCGACTTCGTTGGTGCAGTCTCTGCGGGTGATCTTGTAGCCGTCTGGGATGGCTATGGCAATGTTGGGCACGGATGAGTCGTTCATCCACGTCTCTGTCAGGAAAGCGACGTCCGGGGATATTGTGTCGAGCAAGTCCCAGAGCTTGACTGCGTGTTTGCGCGCGGAGCGGGTGTTCAGTAGTATGCATCGCAGGTGGGTGCGATCTTTCTTGGCGGGTGGTTCATCGGCTCTAAGGCTGGTGTAGCTGCAGTTCCGACAGGTGAAGGGACCGTGTGTGAGTTCCAAGGTCATTTCCTCGTATGCCTTAATGCATCTCATCACACAAATTTTGGATGATCCGGAAAGGAAGGATACGATACTGACCTGGTATTGGTTTTCGTCCTCCGTGCAATGGTAAAGGTGACTCCTTCCGAAGTAAAAACCCTTGCTGTGATGTCCAGAGCTCTGACATCTGACACTCTTTTACATGAGATGAGACATAGGAGAATGGCTAACTTAGCCGACAGCTCCTTGCGGGACAGATATTGATTGTCATGCCAACCCATCAGGAGTCTCAGAGCCTGGTTAACATCCCACAGGCCCGAATACCTAGGTTCAGGCGGTTTAGACGACCGGATGCCTCGCATCAGCTTACAAGCCCAGGGGTGTTCCCCTGCCGGTCTGCCATCAATCTCACAGTGTCCTGCGGAAATGGCAGAACGAAAAGAATTAATCATTCGGTAGGCCAGACCCTCATGGGACAATTCCGCCAAAAAATTTAATATATGAGTAACTTGTGCCCCCATGGGATCCACGTGTCTCTCCTCCATCGTCACCAAGCCGAGCGATACCTCTTGACTGTACCTGGTGCCTATGCCTGTTGGATGAGGTCCGCAGCGTCTGAAGAAAGCTGGTCGTCTTTCCAGCACCCCCTGAAAACTTCCACGTCATGAGTTGCAAATGGCCCTGAAGCACTAGAGGAAGGAGGCCCCCTGGGGATCCTTGAAAATTGAAGGGAATGATGGCAGTTGTATCGGACAATCCCACGACAATTCCATTAGTGTCGGGAACCAGGCTTGTGCTCTCCAGATTGGTGGTATTAACACTATGGACACTGCCTGTCGACAAACTTGTGCCGCCACTCTGGGTATCATCATCAAATGGGGGAAAGCGTAAGGATACTTCACCTACCAGTCCTGGAGAAAAGCATCCACCGTTATGGCCCCGGGTCCGGTCTCCAGCCGACAAAGCGTGGAAGTTGATGGTTCAACCGTGAGGCAAAGAGGTCCAGACTGCAAGGGCCCCATCTGGCCATCAAAGCAATGAAGACTGCACGATTGAGTCGCCAATCGCTGGAATCGGAGAAATTCCTGGAATTCCAATCCGCCACGTGTTCTGAAGGCCGGGAAGGTACTCCGCCATCACTGAGATCTGCTTCTGGAGGCAATATTGCCAGAAGTTCCTTGCCAGGTTGGATAAGGCCTGTGATCGAGGGCCGCCCAGGCGATTGAAGTACTGCACCGCCGAGATGTTGTCCATCCTCAACAGGATGCAACAAGCGATCCTGTCCTTGGTAAGGATTTCACCGCATAGGATCCCACCAGCAACTCTAGACAGTTGATGTGCAACTGAAGTTCCTCTTCCGACCATCTGCCTCCCATCGATATTTCTACACATCTGGCTCCCCAGCTCGGATCTGGTGGCATCTGATTCGATCACCAAGTCCGGAGACGATCCGAAGATTGTCCAGCCATTCCAGGCCGACAGGTCGATCCACCACTGAAGTTCCGCCCTGGCCTACTCCGTCAACGAGATGATCTCCGAATAGGTCAGACCCCTCCGTAGGTGGTGAGTGTGAGAAGGTGGCCTGATATATGCTGTCCACTAGTTCTAGTGGGCACCTTGTATCAGTCCAAACAACCCCTTATGGTGATAGGTTAAAGACAACCTTTATTGAAAGCTATCCTAGTGGTAGCTATGGAGAGCAGCCTTCAGGCTGTCTTGAAGGAATGTAAAGCAGCTTGTTTTACCAGTCTATAATCTCTTGAATGATCAAATGAAAAGACAACCACACCAGGTATATATTCAAAATATATGTATTTAAGATCAAACACACCCCTCTAGTCTCTTTATGAGACTGGAGTTCGAAGTACTTAGTTTACAAGTCAGCAATTATCAGTAATAGCACAAATACACATTTGGGCCCTAGGGGCGTACCAAACCATATACCAAAAAAGTGGTATAAGAACCACGACTGGAATAGACGTAAAGGCCTAGAGCCTGTAGAATCGCTGGGACCCCAAGGAATCAGCCAAGGTAGTGACACAGGGGACTGTATGCAGTGTGTCGCGGTTGGAAATTTAAAGATTAGGGGCACTTCAATTCGAGTCAGGACCAAACCCTTTTGGACTTAAGAAGTTCTAGCGCTAGCACCCATGAGAGCACTGGAGTACTCGAGTTACCTCACCCAGGAAAGCCGGGAGCATAGGTGTCTTTTGGTGTCGGGTCGCGTCGTCTATTTCAATGGGAGCCTGCAAAGAACTGCTGCTGCCGTGAAGAGGAGAAGTGTGTGTCCGAAGAGATCCAAGCCTGGATCTGGGATGGAAGGAACCTGAAAGCAGAGGGGACAGAGTCTGGGTCACTAGCCAGTGACCAAGAGCAGGATGGACCAATGCCCAAAGATGTTGGGTGCTTCAGGTGAGTTGATGGGTGTCTTGACTCTTCAGCCGCGAGGTCCTGGAGGCGTCAACGAAGTCCAAGAGCCGGATTCGAGCTGTCCCACGAAGTCTGTCAAGTGCTGTGGTGTAGACGACCAGAATGGACCCAACAAGCCTTGGCAACGGCAAGTCACTGGAATTAAGAGAAAGGACTGTGGTGCAGACCAGCATGGTCTGAGGGACTCACCCAGCGAGGGTAAGTCAGGGCACGTCTGGAGCAACCAGGAAAGCCCAAGCAGAAAACGAGTTGCCTTCGTGGGAACCTGCTAGCCAACGGGCTAGTGATCGCGAAGGAGCCTTGAGCAGTTGCACTTGAAGCTGTCCCACGGGTCACTCGTGGAGTGGAGGCCAACAATCTTCGGTGCAGGATGTGCTCAAGGCTGGGGCTACTCGGAGCCCAAAGCACAACTTCGAGGAGGACTAGGAAGATAGTGTTTCTGCAGACCTGTCAGTTGCTTCTTTGGTGCCTGCCGAGCAGGGGAGTCACTCCTTGACCCCAAGGGAGATTTCTTCAGTCTTCTAGTTGAAGTATAACGTCCAAGGTCCAGGATATATGTTGCAGAGTTTCGTCCAGGGTAATCTAAAGTCCTAGGGACTGGATTTCTATACTTATACCAAGTTTAGGGGATGAACTAACTCTAAGGCCCCACCTATGGGTGGGTTTGGAAAGAGGGGTGGTTACACCCATTTCCTTTGTCCAGTTTTGCACCAGAGCAGGGGCAGGTAGCCCCTACAACCGGTTTGAACTGGACTATGCACAGGGACACCAAGTGTGCCCCCAGTGCAGGACTTCAAAGCACCAGAGAGTGCTCCCGCCCAGCCCCAATACACATCTGCCTGTCTGGGGAGGTGGTTACACCTTCTTTCGACAGGAAACCTATTGTCCAGGCCTCCCCTGCCAGGGTTTCAGTCAGCAGCAGGAGGCCAGACCCGTGTCTGTGGCAGAGGCATCCATTTTGTGATGCCAGGGCTCAGGAAAGTCCTACAGGGTTAGACCAGTGTGAACATGTCTCTCCCTCTGGAAGGGTGGAATGCTACCCCCGCCACCAGAACTGGAGGGGGGGGGGGTAGGATTCCAAAGCGTTTGACACCAAACACAACATGTTTTGATGCAGCCATTCCAAAGTTAGCATTTACCGCGAGGTTATAATGCACTTAAGAGTATATGGTATGGCTGTATCACAGAACAGCTATAAGGAAGGATTTCCGAAAGCTGCAGAGGGGCTCAGCTCATGCTTGGGCACCCTCTCACACAAAACCAAGCACTCTGCCTTCAGGATTGTCAAGGCCTGCCATAGGAGTGACTTATAGGTTTATATGTGTCTGTATATATATGTGGATATAGGTAGCCTATACCATGCTTCCCAGGGGTGGCATAATACATGCTTCAGCCCCTGGTAGGCCTCTGAGGTACCTATGCCCTAGGTACATAGTATACCATATACTAGGGGCTTATAAGGCACTCCAGAATCCAATTAGATATGTACCTAATGTACATGCAAACCATTTTACGGAGAAAGCAGATAGACTGGGGCCCTGAATAGCAGGATCCCAGTCCAACTAAGTCATAAACCAGCAAAACACCAAGAAAAAAGTGGGGGCAACCATATAGTCAGATTCCACCTTCCTACGTAACCCCTCCCCCCCAAACTAAAGGAGATCAGGCTAACCTTGGCCAGTTGAGCCTTTATTGACTCAGTGGCCATATAAGGAAGCCCCTGCACTAGCATGGTTTCCCCCGGTCTTATGGTCCACTAAGCTATTCCTCACCCTAAGGGCATTAGAGGATCTCCACCATGGGGAATTACTACCTGTAGTGTGTTTTGGCAAAGTAGAAGGCTGGTGAGGTGTCTGAGTATAGAAGGGAGGCCCTAGTAAAGTTGGCCTCAGCTTCCTCAGATCACTTGTCACCATGGATGCCTTACTTTCCATGACTGAGTTGTACTTTGCTCTAAGGGTCAACCTCTGGCTGACTACAGCTGGGGGTTGGGTCCCTTTGGATGGAACACTGGAGGGGCTGCGCAGGTTTGGAACCTTTAAGTCCCATGTTTGCCCTTGCCCAACAGAGTCCTGCTGGGGGAGGTCCCTACACAATGGTAATGGGGATCCCTCAGTGGGTTGAGGAATTCTCCCCTGGCTAGGGCAACTAGACTGGGTGCCCCTAATCTGCTGATGGGGGTGTTCCTCTGGACAGGGGGCCCTGTGGGGTCCACTGACCTTCCTGACCTCTGCAGCCCTGGGCTGACTGAGGCAGGGTGGAGAGGGGCAGGTTACCTGCTCCAGACTGGGTACCACCTTGGAAGGGTCCACTGCTATCAGGGGTGTTGCCAGGCCAGGCCTGACTACCTCTGGGGCAGTTCCTTCACTAGGGGTAGGACCAGCTCCCAGAGGAGGCTGACCCTTACCTATTGTCTGGGGGGGGAGAAGACTTTTCTTCAACCCTTGTGTTCTCTTGTGGAGGAGAGCGGGCCATTATTTCAGGCTCCATCACTCCAAACATTTTCTGGGTTTGGGCTGTGGCCATCACAGCCCCACTAACTCTTTCAGGGATGCCAAGCATTCTTAGATGGGTTTGGTGTTCAACTTCAGCCCAGGCTGAAATTTCCAGATCATTGACCATCAGGCAATCTACAGGCAAGTTTGGGGACGCTGCCACTCTTTTTGGTCCTGTGACCCCTCCCCAGCTAAGATTGACTATGGCCATGGGGTGATCTGTTCTGACACCATCAATGTTGGTCACCTGGTATTTAAACGCAGGTAAAAGCTGCTGAGGGGGGGCTAGTTTCCCTGTCACCATGGTGACACTAGCCCCTGTGTCCCTGAAGGCCACAGCTTTCTGACCATTAATCAGTGGCTCCAATCTGTACCTGCCCAATGCATTGGGACCTATGGTAAAAGTGGCAAATCCCATGCCACCATCAGAGTCAGAGGAGTCAGGTGAGGAGGCCCTTCCTAAACTGGGGCCTACCTGTGTTACACTTGCAAAAGCACCTAACTTTTTGGGTGCACTACTCCCAACTGGGGGATTACTACTGGTAGTACCAGGAGGGGTGGTAGTGTTAGTTGGTGGAACATTTTCTTTATTGCCAATCCTGGGGCAACTGGGATCAGTTTTCCAGAGCCCAGGCTTTTTACAGACATGGCAATATGGTTTCTTTTCAGGAGAGGAAGGAGTTTGGGACCCACCCCCAGAAGAGGACTTTTGGGGGCCTGTAATGGACTTATCTTTAGATTTGTCCCCACCTTTCTCTTGGGGCTTGGTAGAATCTTTCTTCTGGTCACCCCCCTGATTCTTAGGCCTTACCCTGGTTCTGACCCATTTGTCTGCCTTCTTTCCCAATTCTTGGGGAGAGGTCAGATCAGAGTCCACCAGGTACTGGTGTAAACGCTGGTTTTGACAATTACTAAGGATCTGCTCCCTCATAATCAAATTGTACAATCCTGAAAAGTCATGCACTTTGCTGCCATGTATCCAACCTTCCAGAGCCTTAGTAGCACAATCAACAAAGTCTACCCAGTCTTGAGTCTGAGCTTTTTGGGTGTCTCTGAACTTCAACCTATACTGTTCAGTGGTTAGGCCACACCCATCAATCAGAGCACACTTCAAGACCTTGTAATCATCAGCATCCTCTTCTCTTACAGTGAGGAGCATATCTCTACCTTTGTCTGCAAAGGAGAGCCAGAACATTGCTGCCCACTGACCTTGAGGGACCTTCTGTACTTTAAAGGCCCTCTCCAAGGCAGTTATCCATTTGTGGATGTCATCCCCACTCTGGTAGGGAGGGACAATCTTACTTAGGTTTCTATGGTCATAAGACCTCTCCCTATCTCTAGGGACATTTCTGCCACCAAGGGACTATAGTCCTTCCTTTTTACTAGCTCTGTAGAGCTCTTGGGCTTCCCTATCTAAGGCCATCTGCTGCTTTCTGAGGTTGAACTTGTCTTGCTCATACCTCAGCAGTCTCTCTCTCCTCTCTTGGGAGGTTTCCCTCCCTCTGTGAGAAGAGACAGAGGTCCCTATAGAGGAGTTAGACTGGACAGATCCCCTTGACAGAGATCTATCCCTTCTAGCCCTGTTGTCAGGTCTACTTGGAGGAATAAAGGAAGGAGCATTATTGTTATCCTCCTCGTCCTCATCCATGAGATCTGGGCTCACCAGAGTCTGGTCAGTGTCACCAGTCTGGTCAGCATTAGAGGTAGGGTCAGGGGAGTTTCCACCCCTAGACCCACCCTCAGGTGCTGTCCCACCCACATTGTCTACCCCATCAGGCCCACGAGGCCCTCTGATATCATCCAGCTTAAGTATCTTTATGAGATGCTGGGTGGATGGACTTTTGCCTGTCTTCCGCTTCCTAATGGAAGCAAAGGAGAGATCCTCATATTTATAGGGAATTAGCTCACTGGTTTCTGGCAGGTTAGACATTACTAATGTGGTGTGGTGTATTGCACTACCTACACTAGTGTGGCCTACTAAACTCTCTTGAGTTGTAGAAAGGGTGTGCTATCCCTTAACACACAACTCTAAGTTCAGTAGAACTTACTGTAACTAAACTTGATATTAAATGTACCTCAGGTACCTTTAGTGGTTTTTCAGTTGATCAATTCAATTGAGATTATCTGGTAAAACAATAGCAAGCTGGAATCCCACACTCTGCACACCAATGTAAATTGATACTTGTATAGCGCACTACTCACCCGCAAGGGTCTCAAGGCGCTTGTACGAATACCGCTGTGGAACCCATCCTGGCTTTCCCTGTGAGGCGTCCACTCCTGGGCACCCCCAAGGTGGAGGCCAGGCATCCTTAGCGTTGTGGGGGCCGTTGTGGAGATTAAGCAAGCTATTGCCCAGAGTTGCAGAGTGGGACTCCATGATTGGAATGGCACCGAGGCGAGAATTATCAGGTCCGTGGAATTTTGAGCCCAAGACCCGCCGAGGCGGGGAATTGAACCCTGGTCCCGGGCTAGACCTCTGCATCAGGGTCTGCTGCTCTAATCATTGAGCCACACTTCTCCACGATGTGAGAAGGTGGCCTGATATATGCTGTCCACCAGTTCTAGTGGGCACCTTGTATCAGTCCAAACAACCCCTTATGGTGATAGGTTAAAGACCACCTTTATTGAAAGCTATCCTAGTGGTAGCTATGGAGAGCAGCCTTCAGGCTAAGTCTTGAAGAAATGTAAAGTAGCTTGTTTTACCAGTCTATAATCTCTTGAATGACCAAATGAAAGGACAACCACACCAGGTATATATTCAAAATATATGTATCAGATCAAACACACCCCTCTAGTCTCTTTATGAGACTGGAGTTCAAAGTACTTAGTTTACAAGTCAGCAATTATCAGTAATAGCACAAATACACGTTTGGGCCCTAGGGGCGTACCAAACCATATACCAAAAAAGTGGTATAAGAACCACGACTGGAATAGACACAAGGCCTAGAGCCCGTAGAATCGCTGGGACCCCAAGGAACCACCCAAGGTAGTGACACAGGGGACCCACGGGGACTGTAGGCAGTGTGCAAACACAACCCATATCTTCTATGGGCAATGTCGCGGTTGGAAATTTAAAGATTAGGGACACTTTAATTCGAGTCAGGACCAAGCCCTTTTGGACTTAAGAAGTTCTAGGGCTAGCACCCACGAGTGCACCGGAGTACTCGAGTTACCTCACCCTGGGAAGCCGGGTGCATAGGTGTCTTTTGGTGTCGGGTCGCGTCGTCGATTTCAATGGGAGCCTGCAAAGAACTGCTGCTGCCGTGAAGCGGAGAAGTGTCTGAAGAGATCCAAGCCTGGATCTGGGATGGATGGAACCTGAAAGCAGAGGGGACAGAGTCTGGGTCACTAGCCAGTGACCAAGGGCAGGATGGGCCAATGCCCACAGATGTCGGGTGCTTCAGGTGAGTTGATGGGTGTCTTGATTCTTCAGCCACGAGGTCCAGGAGGCGTCGATGAAGTCCACGAGCCAGATTCGAGCTGTCCCACGAAGTCTGTCAAGTGCTGCGGTGTCGACGACAGAATGGACCCAACAAGCCTTGGCAACGGCAAGTCACTGGAATTAAGAGAAAGGACTGCGGTGCATACCAGCAAGGTCTGAGGGACTCACCCAGCGAGGGTAAGTCAGGGCACTTCTGGAGCAACCAGGAAAGCCCAAGCAGAAAAGGAGTTGCCTTCGTGGGGACCTGCTAGCCAAGAGGCTAGTGATCGCGAAGGAGCCTCGAGCGGTCGCACTTGAAGCTGGCCCACGGGTCACTCGTGGAGTGGAGGCCAACAATCTTCGGTGCTCAAGGCTCGGGCTACTCGGAGCCCATAGCACAATTTGGAGGAGGACCAGGAAGATAGTGTTGCTGCAAAAGCTCACGGTGTCCAGGGGTCACGTCACCCACGATAGCCACGGGCCTCAGCTTTGCTGTGGACTCAGGGTAGTTTCGGGGAAGTCTGGAAATCCACCTCTGGTGATGCAAAGACTTCGGCGTCCGGCGGGAGCTTCAGCGATGCAGTCCGGTCAGTTGCTTCTTTGGTGCCTGCCAAGCAGGGGAGTCACTCCTTGACCCCAAGGGAGATTTCTTCAGTCTTCTAGTTGAAGTAGAACGTCGAAGGTCCAGGATATTTGTTGCAGAGTTTTGTCCAGGGTAATCTAAAGTCCTAGGGACTGGATTCCTATACTTATACCAAGTTTAGGGGATGGACTAACTCTAAGGCCCCACCTATGGGTGGGTTTGGAAAGGGGGGTGGTTACACCCATTTCCTTTGTCCAGTTTCGTGCCAGAGCAGGGGCAGGCAGCCCCTGCAACCAGTTTGAACTGGACTATGCACAGGAACACCAAGTGTGCCCCCAGTGCAGGACTTCAAAGCACCAGAGGGTGCTCCCGCCCAGCCCCAAAACACATCTGCCTGTCTGGGGAGGTTGTTACACCTCCTTTCGACAGGAAACCTATTGTCCAGGCCTTCCCTGCCAGGGTTTCGGTCAGCAGCAGGAGGCCAGACCCGTGTCTGTGGCAGAGGCATCCATTTTGTGATGCCAGGGCTCAGGAAAGTCCTACAGGGTTAGACCAGTGTGAACATGTCTCTCCCTCTAGAAGGGTGGAATGCTACCCCCGCCGCCAGAACTGGCGTGGGGGGGGGTAGGATGCCAAAGCGTTTGACACCAAACACGACATGTTTTGATGCAGCCATTCCAAAGTTAGCATTTACTGCGAGGTTATAATACACTTAAGAGTATATGGTATGGCTGTATCACAGAACAGCTATAAGGAAGGATTTCCGAAAGCTGCAGAGGGGCTCAGCTCATGCTTGGGCACCCTCTCACACAAAACCAAGCACTCTGCCTTCAGGATTGTCAAGGCCTGCCATAGGAGTGACTTATAGGTTTATATGTGTCTGTATATATATGTGGATAAAGGTAGCCTATACCATGGTAAGGGGTGAAGCACACCCTTACCCAGGCTGCTGTAGCAGACCTGTGGTGCCATTTTGGAGTGCTTCCCAGGGGTGGAATAATACATGCTTCAGCCCCTGGTAGGCCTCTGAGGTACCTATGCCCTAGGTACATAGTATACCATATACTAGGGACTTATAACGCACTCCAGAATCCAATTAGATATGTACCTAATGTACATGCAAACCATTTTACAGAGAAAGCAGATAGACTGGGGCCCTGAATAGCAGGATCCCAGTCCAACTAAGTCATAAACCAGCAAAACACCAGGAAAAAAATTGGGGGAACCATATAGTCAGATTCCACCTTCCTACACTGAGCTTTCAATCTCTGAAGAGCCCTGTAATGCAATGGGCCGGGGAATAAGGCTTGGATCGAAGAGGAGAGCAGTCCCACTATTCTGGCGAGCTTGCGCAGCGAAATCCTGTCTCTCCGGAGAACCTGCGCTAGCTCCTTCCGTATCTTGTTCACCTTTGGTGCTGGCAAACTCAGGGACGCCGAGATGGAATCTATAAGAAAGCCCAGGAAGACCATCTGCTGTGCCGGACGCAGTTTCGACTTTTGAGCGTTGATTACAAAACCCAGATCCTGGAGTAATGCAATAGTCATGGTCACATTCTGGGTGAGATGCACCAGAGACTGATCCAAATCAGGATATCGTCCAGGTAGATAATCATTCTCACCCCCCGCTGACGGAGCATCTCCACCACCGGGCGCAACAGCTTTGTGAAGCACCTCGGGGCTGAGGAAAGGCCGAAGGGCAGCGCTCAAAACTCAAAAATCTGCCCTTTCCAAGAAAACTGAAGAAATCGCCTGTGTGGAGGAAAAATGGGAACCGTCAGGTAAGCATCCTTCAGGTCGAGTCGGACCATCCAATCACCCGGAAGGAGGATGTCCCGAAGTAAGTGTATCCCCTCCATCTTGAAGTGGCGGTAAACCAGCCACTCGTTGAACTCCTTTAGATTGATAACCGGCCTGAAGCCCTTCTATTTTTCTCCACTAGGAAGAAGTTGCTAAGAAAGCCATTCGGATGAAGTACCGACCTTCAAATAGCTCCTTTCCTTAGAAGTTCCTAAATCTCGGCTTCTATCCAACTCTCTTCTTCTGCTGAGAAATGTAAGGGGCTTGGGCGCACCATCTGAATGGGGGTGCCGTAGATCTCTATGTGGAAACCCTTTACTGTCTGCAATACCCACGGGTCTGGGGAGGTTGAGGGGAAGAAAGGGTAACCAGAGGGACCTCCAGGGGCGTTGGCGCCTCCTCTGTTGTTCCGACCTTTCACTCTTCCGGAACCTCTACTGGGATAAAAGGTTCCCTGGCGACCGTTGTTCCAAATATTATTCTGTCGCTGTTGACCTCTATTGGAGGGGCCTTGCTGCTGGGTGCGGCCGGAAGAGTGACCCCTGCCTGTTCCGGCCCCGATAAAAACCCACCCTGGAAAAATCTTTTTTATGGAGGCCTGAGCCTTATTCAGGGCTGAAAAAGTGGTGACAAATGTGTTAAGCTCCTTGACGAAAGGCTCACCAAAGAGTTTACCCTGAGCTACGGGGTCCACCTCCGAGGTAGCTAGGTCCCCTAATCTATCTTTATAAGGAGGGATCTTCTTCTCTCAGCTGCCAGGGCACAGTTTGTGTTGCCGAGAAGGCATATCGCTCGCTGTGCCCAACCAGCGACTATTTCCGTAGACAAAGGGGTTCAAGACTCTATTGACCGCTCCGCCAGTTGGATGATTTGGGTCAAGGGCCCCACCACATCCAGGAATTTATCCTGACAATTTCTCCAGGATCTATCTATTCCTTTTTTGGGGTCTCGCATATATTTGGCGAAAAAAGTACAAGCCTCTCATCTATTTCTGGGGTGTGTGCCACTTTCCCTTTGAGCGAAGGCCGGGGGCATTCTCCCCTCATCCTAGTCCTAACGTCCCTCTCCAGAAGTTGGTGAATATTTGCCGCCACATACTCCGCCACTATGGCGTCAGGGATCCACTCGGACGACCTAGGGTGATAAATCTGCGTGGGTTCAAACATGTCCGAGTGTCCCCCGTCCCCATCCTGAGACTCAGAGGAAGGGGAACCTGGGCGCCAGGGACGACCCGAGTCCTTAGCCTCGTCGGAGGAGAGATCTCCCTCCGATACACCCTCCCCCTCAAGGGAAAGACCGCCATCGGGGTCCAAAATTGGGGTGACCGTGTCGCAGTTTTCCCTGGGCTCCTTCTCCTCCCGGCAGGGTGCGTGTTTGAGCGTTCGCGCACTCCTAAGGAACATTTCTCTAAGCCTGTCAAACCCTTCCAAGTGCCCCGCGGGACGCTTCATGGCCTTCCTACTCCCCACCTGAGATACACTGGGACCTGCCTTCGCTGAACTGGGACCGCTGAACATCCCCGGGATGCTTTGGCCAACTGATCCACCCTTTCCTGCAGGGGGGCCAGCCCCCTAGAGATGGCCTTTGAGAGGCCTTGGTCCACTTCAGGTGGGAGTCGCTGTGGAGGCCATTCCTCTTCTACCTCCTGAAAGGAGCAGTAAAAATGGTCCTCAGAAGAAGACATGTCAAAAGAGGGTGAGAGCACAACTAATGCCTTAACAATATGTCAGGCAGCCCCCTCTCCGGTGCTCAAACAGCTAGGGAGATCCCAAGCTGTCAAAATCTACTCTCGAAAGAGATAATTCAGTTACCACCAGATGGCGCTGTAGTAGCTCACGTGTGAGAAAAAATTCACCGTGATGTGGTGTCAATGGAGAAAGTTGGTTGAGAAGCGGGCCGGCTTAAAGCTCAGCGCCCAAGTTCCCACGCACACATCAAAGCCGGCGGTAGGGCTCGACAGAGCTGCCTCGCACGGCGGTGATGCGCCCGACAGAATCCCCTCAGCCCGCGAAGTGTACACCGTGAGGTCCGCTAATAAAAAGGCAAAGAGCGCTCGGGCAAAAGCCTACTGCGCTAGGGAGCAATCAAATCAAGCACTTTATAAAGACATTCAAAAACGCCCATAAACCCCTACACATACAACAATAAATGTCAGATAAGCGAGGAATGTAAAGAATGCCACTTAAATGACGAGCAGTGAAGAAAGAGGAAGCGGAGGGACGTCATAGGATTATATATTTTGGACTGTCACAGGATTGGACTATTATTACCATGGAGACAGCTTCCCTATGGTTCATGGGATGTGCAGTCTATTGTGTTTATTGTTTTTTGTTTAATGTTCTTTTAACCTGCTCTGCATAATAAAGTAAAATCGGAGTCAAAAATTAGCTAGTATTCGCGCCAAGAATTTTCAATTCTATTAAGGACACGTATGCGAGGATTATGCTATCTCCTTCTTTACTGCGTAAAATCACAGAAGCCAATAAACGTACAATTTAGCATAAACAAACTACATTGTCCATGTTACTTTGCGTCAGCCATGCCTCCTTAGCCCTCCATAAGAGCCCTGGTCACTGTCCCAGCCTCCTCTTTCTTTGCTCGAACCGTGTAGAAGTCCACTAAGTCCATAATATTTTACGAACATCCTCCAACATGGAAGTTAACAGGAAACCAAATTCCACCGAAAGGCTTCAACTTGAGGACATCTTTTATTCAGACTTCTTGTCTGCACCTAGGAAAACCAAACATGAACAACCCGTAATTTCTGCGTGTTACCATAATTCAGTACAATATTAACGGGTGGGTAAGCATGAACAATCATATTGTAACATAGCCGGGTGGGATAATCCTCGCCTCCGTGTCCTTAATAGAATTGAAAATTCTTGGCGCGAATGCTAGCTATTTTTTGATTCTATTACAGGACCGGAGGCTTCGGATCATGATAGTTTAACGCTTATTAAAAACAACAGATGTTATGTCTCCCACTGGCTTATGATAAAATTGCTTGAACGTTGATTCAGATGACCAATCAGCACAACGCATAATGTCCTGAATACTAGAACCTAACATAAATGACTTTGATGCCATGGCACCACACACAGAATGTGCACCAAACATTTGAGTATCAACACCAGCTTCTTTCATGATATAACAAAGCCATCTGGCTATGGTTGCAGCAGACACTGGTTTAAAAGGTTTTTGCAATGCAAGCAAAAGTTGAGTAGAGCCCTCAGGCCTCAATAATCGAGTACAATCCTCATAGGTTTTCAAGCATTGGACAACACATAATTTCTCATTGCTAGGGAAAGCATTATACTCAATATGTCTGGAAAGTGTCTTGGTACGGCCCGTAATGGTAAAAGAAACTCCTTCCGAAGTAAATACTCTACCTGTAATCTCCAGTGCCCGCACGTCCGATGAACGTCTACAAGCTGACAAGCATAGAAGCATCGCCAACTTCCCAAACAACTGTTTTCTTGATAACAGACTTTTCACTGGCCAACTATTGAAAAGAGAAATGACTAAAGATACATCCAATAAACCTGAGTATTTGGGTTTGTGGGGATCCGCTATTCGTATACCTTTAAGAAGTTTAAAAATCATAGGGTGCATACCCACCGATTTCCCATCCACCAGGTTATGCCCCGCCGAAATGGCCGATCTAAAGTTATTTACAGATCGATAAGCCAAACCACTTGCTGCTTTCTCAGAAAGAAAATTTACAATATTGGGTAATCTTGCCCCCACGGGATCCAGATTTCGTTCCACGCACCAACCCATCCAGCATGTCCAGGCTGAAGAGTATCGCTTCCTGGTGGAAGGCGCCCATGCTTGCCTGATGAAATCCGAAGCTGTCGCCGAAAATCCCGGCATTTCCCACTGCTGCCGGAAATTCGCCATGCCATCAGCGACAACCGCTCCGATATGATCAGAGGATGCCGTTCCCCGTGAGGTCCCAGGAGAAGAGACTCCGACCAAGGGAGCCTCCTGGGGAGATCGCAGCTCATTTCCAATAATATCGGGAACCATGGCTGCGATCTCCACCGTGGCGTCACCAAAATCACCTCGGCCTGTTGCCTGAGAATATGAGAGGTCACTCTCGGAATGAGAAGGAAAGGCGGGAACGCATAATTCACTGGTCCCGACCAATCCTGAAGGAACGCATCCGTTGCGTTCGCTACTGGATCTGGCCTCCAACTGAAGAAGTTGGGAAGTTGCCGATTCAGCCTGGAAGCAAAAAGGTCCGTCTGACACGGGCCCCAAATTTCCTGCAGCCATTGGAATATGCTCGGCAGTAATCTCCAATCGCTGTAATCCCTGAGATGTCTGGAATTCCAGTCCGCTATGAGGTTGGATTGTCCTGCAATATATTCCGCTATCACCGTTATCTGGTGGCTCAGGCAGTAATGCCAGAAGTCTTTGGCAATCTCCACCAACAGGGATGATCTCGTTCCTCCCAACTTGTTTATGTACCTCACTGCCGACACATTGTCCATCCTTAGGAGGATGCAGCAGGCGGTTTGCTTGGGGGACAGAGTTCGAATCGCAAAGGAACCCGCTAGGAGTTCCAGACAATTTATGTGTAGTGATAACTCTTGGGGAGACCACCTTCCGCCTGTGGAAATATCGCCGCAACGCGCTCCCCAACCCCAACGACTGGCGTCGGACTCGATAACAAACTCTGGCAGGGAGCCGAAAATGGCTCTTCCGTTCCACGCTCCTACGTGGCCCAGCCACCATTGCATCTCGTCCCTTACTTCCTGCGAGAGTGGGACCAGGTCTGTGTAAGCCAGACCCTTCTGTAGGTATTGAATTTTGAGTCTCTGTAAAGCCCTGTAATGCAGTGGTCCCGGGCAAATCGCCTGAATGGACGATGACAATAACCCCACTACTCTGGCGATGACCCTGAGTGAAACCATCTGTTTGGCTAACATCGCCACTATCTCTTTCTTCAAATCCCAGAGTTTCGCTTTGGGAAGATGCAATTGAGCCTTCTGGGAGTCTATCACAAAGCCCAAAAACTCGGTCGTCCTTGACGGTATCAGAGCCGATTTGGCCTGATTGATTACAAACCCCAGGCTCTGCAAAAGAGAGATTGTCATTTGAATGTGCTGCGATACTAGCGCTGGACTGTGGGCCCTGATTAGAATATTGTCCAGGTAAATAATCATGAGCACCCCTTGCTCCCGTAAATGCGCGACCACCGGCTTCATCACCTTGGTGAAGCACCAAGGAGCCGAGGAAAGCCCGAAAGGAAGGGCCAAATACTCGAACCACCGACCTTTCCATTGAAATTGCAGGAAGCGGCGGTGTGGAGGGAAAATGGGAATGGACAGGTAGGCATCCTTGAGATCCAGTCTGACTAGCCAATCACCTGGTTTCAACGGATCCGCCAAAAGGTGAATCCCATCCATTTTGAAGTGCTTGTACACAAGGTAATGGTTGAATTCCCTTAAATTCAGGACCTGTCTGTAGCCACCACCCTTCTTCTGGACCAGGAAAATATTGCTGCAAAAACCATGAGGCTTGTTGTTGCATAAAGCTATTGCGTGTTTTTGCAGCAATTCTTCTAATTCTTTGTCTATAAAGTTGCATTCTTGTTGGGAAAAATGGAGAGGTCTCGGGAACGTGTCCTGACAGGGTGGTTCGTAAAATTCCAGTTGGAATCCTTGAACCGTCTGAAGCACCCACACATCCTGAGTAAGGGTGCGCCAATTGTGTAGGAAATTTTGAGTGCGACCCCCCCAATGGCAAAAGAGACAAATCTGGCACACTCACCTGTTGAACTCTGTGCTTGGAAGCCTTCTCTGTTGCCACCTCCGTGGAATCTGCGCTTGTTGAAGCGGCGACGGGTGGGGTAGAAGGTTCCCCCTCTAGTAGAGTCCCATTCACCTCTTCCGCGACCAAAATCACCTCTGGGGGGACCTTGATTGGAGAAACGGCCTGACGAGCGTCCCCTACCTCGTCCGGCCCTGTTGAAAAGGCCTTGCGTAAACACCCTTTTTATTCCTGATTGAGCTTTATCAAGGGATGTGAAAGTCCCTACGTACTTTGACACATCCTTCACGAACCGGTCTCCAAATAAGTTACCCTCTGCAAGAGGTCCGGGTTCAGCAGCTGCCAGATCGGTAAGATTAGTGTCCATTCGTATAAGCAGAGGCTTACGTCTTTCTGTCGATATGGCACAGTTGGCATTGCCGAGCAGGCAAATGGCCCTCTGTGTCCACCCGGCGAGGATGTCCGGATCCACTGGAGTCGCTGATTCTTTGGCCACTAAGGCCATTTCCAGTATCTTTGCGAGGGGACCCACAACGTCAAGGAGCTTATCTTGACACCCTCTCCAGGCTCAGTCTATCCCTTTTTTGGGATCTCTGGCAAATTTCTTCAAAAACGTAAGCAAACTTACGTCTATCTCAGGAGTTTCCGCGACCTTATCAGGTAGATCTGGCCGGGGGCATTCCGACCTGAGTCGATTTCGGACTTCCTTATCAAACCCTTTGCGAATATTCTCATGCAAATATTCAATTACTTTGGGTGCCGGAGCCCAGTCAGTAGATCTAGGGTGGACTATTTCGCTAGGATTGAAGGTGAAAGGGGTATTAGATGGAGTCTCCGAAGGCGAAGAAGCCACTCTCTTGGCCTTCTTCTTGGGAGGGGTCTCCTCGTCCGTTGTGTTAGTGTCGGTATCGGTATTAGTGGTGTCGGTGTCCACGTAGACTTTCTGCTTGCTCTTTGCCTTGCCCCCAGTGGAGTACTTGTGGTCGCCACCCGAAGGTGGGGGAAGTGAGTCCAGGGTCGTGGCATGCGGCCAGCGGCGCACTTTGACTACCTCAGTATCCGGGCGCACATTACGCTTGTCCTTAGTGAAACCGTGGCGCTTGGCAAAACTCTCTAGCTGCTTGGTAATTGGTTTCAGTGCAGCTGCCAATGCTTGTTGTACAGTAGAGGCTACTGTAGTCTTCAGGGCCCTCTTCACAGAGGATTGGACCGAGGCGTCCAGAGCCTCTACTATACTATCCTCAAGGACAGTCTCCTGATGTCCCTCATAATAGACATCCTCCTCATCTTCATAGCGTACTCACTCATCCATGATTACAATGGTAGAGCAATTGACTCAAGTCACACCAACTGCTAGAAGATATATATAATGGAGGAGTAGTGGGGGGGGCCAGCCACGTGCACACAAGTTTAATTTTGTACCAAGCCCCCTCAGCAAAGATGTAGTCAGTAATTATTGCAGCCTAATAAGTCGTCAGAGCCGAAAGAAAGATGTATTAGGAGCGTGTGCACACTCCTTAGGGCGACTCCTATTACAGCCGGTCAGGCGTCCTTCTTGAAATGTAACTCGGAGCGAAAACGCGCTCAAAAAACGATAAAGGAGCCGATGCCGGCGTGTGCAGCTCAACGCGAGCCCAAAAGAAGCCCAAATATAGCCCAATGGGCGTCGCGTGAGCTGCACACGTCGGCCGGAAACCACCCAGCTCTTGCGGTGCTTACGGGCGATAAGGGAAGCCCTGGCACCGGCGCTGAGACCGAAGACGGCCCTTTTTATCACCGCGCAGCGGTGTGGTACATCGCGCCGAGGGCGCGCTACAACAGAAACAATCTTGCAACCTGGAATCGGAGCAGAGCTCCCGCCTGCGGCGCGATGCACGGAATCAATCGCTGCTTCTCAATAACTGTAACTACCTGCATATAATTATATCTAAACAGCAACCTATACAACCAAGCGCAGCGCGCTACGTCTAATCTGGGAAACCCAATAATTTAGCTATTTGAAAATTAGTCTGAGGGGTACTTATCTCTTGCTGTGAGCAGCAAAGAAAGAGGAGGCTGGGACAGTGACCAGGGCTCTTATGGAGGGCTAAGGAGGCGTGGCTGACGCAAAGTAACATGGACAATGTCGTTTGTTTATACTAAATTGTATGTTTATTGGCTGCTGTGATTTTACGCAGTAAAGAAGGAGATAGCATAACCCCAAGCCTCCGGTCCTGTGATAGAATCTCAGCTGGCAGGGGACAGTGTGCTCCTGCCTGTCATAGACACAGAAGAGAACTGCTGGGAAGGACAGTCCGCTCCTGCTTGTCATTGAAACAAAAAGCCAACGCCTAGGAGGGACAGGCCGCTCCTGCCTGTCATAGACACAGAAGACGGACGACGGGCAGGGGCCACTTTGTCCGTCATGGACAGAGAAGACGGACGCCTGGCGGGTTCACTTTCGGTTTCCCTCTGTCATGGCATAGACACAGAGGACGGACTCGGGCGCCGGTTACTGCAGACTCTGAACCGGAGGAGCGGAGCGGACACAATGCAGGTACCGGGGGAGGCGGGGAGCGAGCCGGCTTCACCACAGCAACCTTGGGGCCCGTGACACGAGCACCCTGGGCTCAGCTCCTCTTAGCGGCGACCGCCCCAGCCCCCCACTCAGCTGACTCTTCATCATCAGTTTGTCCTGCTCACCCTTCGCAGAAAGCTGCCTGACTGCAACGGCCGGATCCCTCCGGGGTCTTCATGTTTCGTGACCCCCCCTCCCCAATCTTCGTCTGCCCCTCTCCCAGGACTGGACCGTTCCGTGGCGCTATAATGCACCGAGGCGCTGTCCCGTGACACAGTCTAACAGGGGAGACGAGATAAAAAACAAACTCGCCCCTCCTAGCCCCACGCTCCTTTTATGTTACAAGACCGTTCCTCGCCTTTGCCGGGGGTTCTGCTCTTAGACTCTGTACAGTGTCAGTGGCCCCCTTGAGCGTGCATCCTCTCCCCCCCCTCCCCCCCTTTGGATCGCTGCCAGTTCAAACTCCTCCCACAGGGTCTTCTCAGCCCTCGGGTTGGGGATCTTTACCCTAACGGGGGCTAGAGGGGGTCGTCTGATTTTACCCTCTGAATTCTGCCCTTTCCTCTCTTGGCCACTCCATCGCTCTCCTGCACCCCATCCCCCACCCCGCAGGGCATGGGGTTAAGTCTGCCCGCCTGGGTGGGTGCTTGGGTGGGTGGGGAGCTTAGAGTCGGGTGTGGCTCTGCATGCGCCCGGGTCACCTGGGGACTCAGGTGCGAGCCCCCTGGGCCTTTGAAGGGTGCTCTGCTCTCCATGGCAGGCAGGTGACCCCACGGCACTTAACTCACTCAGATGGCAAATCCTCTTTACATCCACTTTTCCACAAGCTTTTTTTATTGGGAATAGAACCTGTAAACTGTACCTGGATCGCTCTCTTTTGCACACACACACCTGTTGCAAGTGCTACAAAGAAAGCTGTCTTGTCTTACTTTGCACCTTGGCTGTTAGTTTAAAACAGGTCTTGAAATTTGATTCTTTCTCTTCCATCCCTGTTGCAAGCTCTTATAGGAATTGCCTTGCCAATCCGAGGCTGGCTTCACTCCATACTGGCATGCACCAAGTTCGTTAAAATGTAAAGGGTCTCTCAGTCTTTCAGAGAGCTCCGTTGCTGTGGTAGGAATTACTGGTGTGTTAGGGCATGGTGCAAGTATAGCCGTGCATTAGGAGAAGCTCACTACATATCCGAGTTCCGCTGTATCAGGACGCCTTGCAAATCAGGTGTAATATTGGAGCTCTTTGGCCATTAAAATTGAGCAATATAAATGTTTGTGGGTCAAGGTACAGGAGTTCTGTGATAAGTCTCTGCATGTGAGAAACCACTGCTGCTAATCAGAGACGAGGTGCATTGCGAGAGCTCTGTAGGTGCCTCACAACACGTGTACATGTGCATGGTGTATGTCTGATTGTGGTTCAGTGGGAGACCGGTAGACACCCCACTAACAAGGATCGCTGTTTTACTTGTAGGCCAGTACACTTGTTCATTAAGAGAGCTCTGAAAATGGGTATACACTAGAATATTAGTACATGGCACACAACAAGTTAGAGAGGCATTGTGAGAGTTCATGAACGTCGCAGTACTGGAACAGCAGTGCATTGTACAGCTCATTGCAAATCACTGGGGCCCCTCAACATTTTGAACAGGTGCACCACCGAGTCTGAGATTGCACACAGCCTGATACACAGTCAAAACCTCGTCCTAGAGGCTGACCTATTTGTACCTGTCTGGAGCATAGTTACGTAAGCTGTTCTGAAAATCAATGACCTACCTTGTTACTGCAATTTTTCAATATGTGGAAAAATAATGACTTAATAAAAACAGGCCTCGCAGTGACAGCAGCAGGATTTTCGTGGCGCTGATGTGGAATATCACCTGAGAATGGTGTCAGAAATCAGTCACTCACTCATTAACCTACACATTCCTCTCAGTGAGTTAAGCACCTGTCCCAGACGTCTATCTGTAGCCTATATGTCGCTCATGCCTTAAACGTTCATGTTCTATCAGCGATGAAAGTTTGTACAGATGAGGCTGGATATTTTCTGAAGAAATAAGAAACTACAGTTAAAGCCTTGTGTGAGAGAGCGAAGCTTGTTTTGATATTGACATGCTGTTCCTATTCATTGAGGAGCTAAAGCTTGCATTTTTGTTGCCTCATTTGAAACTGCCGAATTAGAACTGCTTATGTTGATGCAATTCTTCTTGTTGTCCTCTGAAGGAGGGATGCTTGCAGTGTTTCAACCCAGTCTGTAGCTGTTCTATGAAGCGCGGTGTCTCCACTGATATTTCCTCATCTCATAAGAAACTAAGGATAATTTGAATGTCCTTCCATAACATGCCCAAGCCATTCGCACATTTTTATTTATACCCAGGGTAAAACTAGTTGCTGGGTCCTGACCCAGAGACCCTGGTTTCAGTCACAACGTCCCAGCTTGACTGAACAGTGTGACCTAAGACGTTTCCGTTTCTTCACCTGCTCCCTTTTCAATGATCATCACATTTGAGAGCAACTTGAAATAGTTTAGATCAGAATGTGCCCTGTACACGAACCTCTTGTAAATGGTTCAATAGACTATAACGTTGCTGTGACAACAGTAAGGGCCTTGTAAAGTTGACATAAGACAATTGACTTTCCTCTCAGGTCACAAACCACATTTTCACCTATGCAGCAGGGGGAAAGAATGCAATATCCACCTAGGATCTGAATTACACAATGTCTAATCAAAAAACTTTGTTTCAATCCTAGCTTCCAAGCTTGACTAAACATGTGACCCTATGTAATTACTTTTCTCCACCGTGCCTACTTTTGAGAGCACCGTAAAATAGTTCAGAATGCTCACTGTACAACAACCTCTCTTGTGTATGGTTTGATGGACCATAATGTTTTCCATTTATAAGAATAAAAGGATTATGTAGGAGGAAACAAAGAACTGACTTGCCTCTGAACTTATTAATGAAATTGTCGCAGCAGAAAAGGGTGTGGTTAACTAATTTTAACAAGGGCTGCTCAGAGCAGTGATCTCATCTAAGCTGCCAAAGTGAAACAATCCAAAATACACTGTTTTTGTATAAAAGTTAGTGCGTCAGCAATACATAAAGTGGCAGTCACCCGAGTGGTAGGTCTAGGCTGAGCCAAGAGCTTTTCCCTTCAGCCTTCATGGCACTGCTTTGAAAGACCAGCTGCACCACAGACAAGGCTGCTGAGACTTATAGGACCCGGCAGGCATTGCCTCTCTACCACTGCCCTATTGGTGCAAGCAGCGAGGCAGAAGAGCTTTGGTGCTGGGCGTATGCTTCAGGGTCTCATGGCCCATGCATTTCCACTGCGCAAACCCAGTCAGTTGCGAGTGTGGCCTGGCAGCATGGGCAAAGTCTGTTTCATAGGGTGGCTTCCGTTACAATGATGCGTTGTGGGAAACATGCTGCATACTGTCAACCTCGCCAGTAGCCTGCCCCATCACCCATCTCCCTGTTGAGGCTGGTGAACATGCCCTGTTTCAGAGTATTTGATGTGAGATTCTGTTATTCCTGGGAAAGAGACCGGACTCCACAGGGGAAATATTCAAACACCATAACAAGTCGATGAAGAAAAGTGTCAGTTGCTTATCCTCCGGTTAATCTTGTGGGAGAAGGTCACCAATAAAAACATTTTTGCACTCACCCACCAAGAATTTTAATATAGGTCTTGCAGTTTAGCAAAGGGAGATAATAAATATTGACCTAAATGACGTAACCTCCCCCAAACTAGAGAACCGAATAACTAGGAGATTGTACAACCAGTGAACAGTAGTTTTCTTGAATGAGTTCCAGTGCAAGACGTGGAACACACTGATTAAGCATACTACACGAGGTAGGTACTAAATGAGTACATGGATATATGGTAAATCCATAAGAGTTTTTGCTAATTCTTGGAGGAGTTTTGTACTCTCTGTATGTTTGTCTGTTTTATGAAAATTATACAACAGTCCTTTGAAACCTCACACACTCTTTAGTGCATTAGCTACCCGTGTTGTGCCTGTCCTGCATGTGTGAGAGAATCCCTTGATGCTCTCTCTGCTGCTGTCACCTGTCAGTAACTTATTATTTGTGTTAGGGAAGGTTATTCTGCGGCTGTCCATGATTAACCTTTATTGTGAAGCTCGGTATAAAAGGTTTTACTGCACATAAGAAAACAAGCATTGAAAATGCAATAGGTCTCGCCTTTGATTAAGTTAAAGCCATTAGCTTTGCTGATGGTATTGTACAGAAAAGCAAATGGCTTTAACTTAAAGGCGAGACCTATTGCATTTTTAATGCTTGTTATTTATGTAGTGTGAGAGTACCTCTAAAAGTTAAGTCTCCTGTGATCATACCGTGGAATGCTTATTAGCACATTGTGTTTAGCTGTAAGAGGCCAGGGGTAGCTACAGATGTCTAATGCAAATATGAGTCCAACACAGGGACAAACACTCAGGACGGCTCCCCGAACCCATGGGTCCCTTACCTGCTCTGGATGCGGCTCTTTGGGTGACTGCTCTGCTCATCGATGGCAGTGGCTACAGAGAACAGCTCCGTCCAAGCCTTCTGTTTCTGCTTTCTGCTTTCAGGTGACTGCTGTGCCCTTTGGCGAGGGCCGAGGAGAGCAGCTCTGCCCGAGTCTCCTGCTATTATTGCTGCTTTTAGGGCCAAAGCGTCATCACCGAAAGGAGCACATTAACAGCATCTTGTGATTCTGGGCAAATCACTTAATCTCCCCGTGTCTCCAAGAACAAATGAATGTGTTCTTGTGTAACGTAACTGGTGCTCGTGTAAAGTGCTCCCATACCTTCGTGTCTAGTTCGCGCTATATAAATCTGCAATATAACAAGCACTTCTTTCTTTGCTAGGCATTGACAGTTTAAACCTGCCATACTGTATGGGTTGCCCGGTTAGGGTTGCTTTTTGGGTTTTTTCAAGGGAAGTTGCCTCCAATGCAAAGCAATCCCTTTGTCCTAACGACCACTGTAGAAATATGTGTGCAGCAATTTCCAGTTTTCACTCAGCCTTTCATTTAGCCGAGAATGCTAAAATAAGTACCAATACTGCTGAATCGGGCGATTTTATTGCGCTGGAAGGGTAAAACTGGAAGCAAGCGCTATTATTGTAGAGAGCAGATTCTCTCGGCAGTTCTCGGGATCCAGAAACCTAACAAGCTACAATGCGCGTAAACCAGTAGGGACTCAAAAAGGCAATCACTTATTCACCAGAACGTGACAGTGACTGAGTTCAAGGCCGGGGCCTACGCGACCCATTGCGCACCAGATACCTGCCGTTGAAAGGAGACACAGCACTCAGCTTCTCGAAGAAGCGGAGACGGTGACAGGCGGACTCCCACCGACCACAAGTCTTGGCTGCAGGGGTCCGCAGCGTACACCCACAATGATTCGGGCACTCAGGGACAGGCGGGCTCTAAGCGGCAGCAGCACGCGGCAGCAGCACGCGGCTGCAGCGGCTCTGGCTGGTGGTGGCGATGACTCTCGTCTTGCAGCTCCGTGGTGGGCTCACAGCAGCAGCAGCTTTCTCTTAGCTGCGGTGGCCCACACAGATTCAGCGAAGGTTCCGAAGGTTCAAATTCAAGCGGGCTCTCAGCGGCGATAGCTCTCTTAGCTGCAGCGGCCCACACAGATTCAGCGAAGGTTCCGAAGGTTCAAATTCAGGTGGGCTCTCAGCAGCGGCAGCTCTCTCTTAGCTGCGGCGGCCCACGCTGATTCAGCGAAGGTCCCGGAGGTTCAAATTCAGGCAGGCTTTCAGCGACAGCAGCTCTCTTAGCTGCAGTGGCCCACACAGATTCAGCGAAGTTTCCCAGTCCGCGTTCCTCACAGTAGAACTAGAGGCTCTGGATTGCTTGACGGAGGCCTCACCTGCAAGCAGAATTCCTCGTACAGGAATTTTGACGACTGACGGGGTGAAGTCTAATGTCCCTGAGACTTCGGCAGGAGGCGCTCTCGATTCAGGCCCTCTGGTAGTTTCTTCAGCAAGCTTGGTGAATGTTTCAAAAGTCCTTTCCTCTGTTCACTCGGACAGAGTTTCGTCTTGACATTCAGAAGGAACACACACTGACAAGGTTCCAGCGCAGCGTTTTATACCTAAAAAGTCTTTGTTCTCTAAAGCCACAAATCACTAAATCCAGTCAGAACCAGGTCGGTGGGATCGGGGAGCACTTGGTTTACGAGGCGACATCCTGCCCTTTCAGAATGCGGGGGTCTGCTATCAGACGCCTGGGGGGAGGGAGGGATGGAGCCATCATTCACCTTGCCAGGCACGGCCTTGCTCAGACCAAAGAGTCACCCCTCCCCATGCTCTGAATACCGATCTCTCTCTCTCTCTCCAGCCAGGTCTGACCCAGCTGGCCCTACTGCTCCAAAACCAGACAGCCAATACACGTACTAGCAAAGCCTACAGGAAAGCTCAGGCAAGAAAATATCGCATTTCCAGAAGAGGCATTTTCGAACATGAGATATATAAATGATTCTTACTAAAAGGTGTATCTCAATGTCCTGAGCATAAACATATCAAACTCGAAGTTCCTATCAGGTTTTGTGGGTCAGATAGGATTATAGAAGGCAATCCTCAACCGGCCCATTCTGGCCTATGAGAACGGATAGCTTCACAATAGTAACAGTGAAATGGAGGGTAATTGGAACATGCTACACAGACCTAGGCATTATGATTATCCTAATTCATACAGTCAGTTCATAAACTTTATTCGGGTAGCTTGGTACCCATAAAAGCACAGCATCATAGCAAATTAAGTGACAAATGGAGGGTTAGAAAACATGATAATAAAAACATTTACAATGATATAACCATAACATTTGGTAAATTGAGTAACAAGTTAAAAAGAACTTCATTGGTAACAAATAAATAATTTCCTATTAATAAAACATTATGTCGACTGGCAGTTGTACAGAGATAGTCATGATAAAAACTGCAGAACCTGTTTTCTTCCTGCTGGATGCAGGGAACTGTTTGCGATACCCCAAATCTCAGCCCCATATGTGGCCACAGGGACGCACTGTATTTTTTTTTTTTTTAGAATGGCTAAAATAGCACCAGTGGTCTTTGGACGGGGAAGGCTAAGAATTGAATTGGTGGCCTTTGAGAACTTGCTCCTGGAGTGAGCAAGATGCTCAGTCCAGGAGCCGTTCGCAGCAAAGACCAACTCAAGATAAGGAAATGTGCGGGTGCTTGTCAATTTCTGGATACCCACTACAATAGAACTTAGCTGTCGCTTCCCAAGACCACAGAACATTAAAAAGGATTTATTAAAATTAACACATAGATCCAAACTGTCCATATACCCGACAAAAGTCTGTACTAAAATGCGCAGGGAGTTCGGAGTGTGGCCTATGAAGACCGCATCATCTGCGTATAGTAGCACGGGGCGAGTTTTACCATTAATCGTGATAACATCATAGGTCGAGGTTTTAAGCGAATTTTTCAACCCATTAATGTAGATAATAAAAATGAGGGGGGCCAAGACACAACCCTGTCTGACCTCCCTTCCTACCTTAATGGCTCCCGAAACCTCTCCACCCATGCCAATCCTCACCTGCGCCTGGAGGTCTTTCTGACGATGCGCTAGGAAATGTACCAGAGTCTCATCCGGACCGTATGCCAGAAGGATTGTCCAAAGCTTTGACCTATTAACAAGGTCAAATGCTGAGGACAACTCCATAAAGGCCAAATAGACCGGAGACTTCCGTGCAATGATGCATTTCCCAATAACCAAATTAAGGTTGAGACATTGTTCATTTGTACCCACCTTGCTACGGAAGCCTAACTGACAGGGCTCTAAGATACCATTTTCCTCTGTCCATGTTAAGATTTTATTATACAAGACTCTTCCCAATATTTTTAGGGCATTGTCAATTAGTGAGATCGGCCTATAGTTACTAGGCTGGGACCGATCTCCTTTTTTAAAGATTGGAACTATGATATTCTTAGCCCACGTATCAGGTAACGTGGCGTGGGTTAAACTGTTAAAAACATTCAAAAGTAGCGGGCCCAGAAATCTGGTTTCCATTTTATTAAATCAATTGGTAGCCTGTCTGGGCCAGGTGCTTTATTCCCAATGCTCTGTTGAATGGCCTCTTCTACCTCAGAGATGGTTAGCTCTATGGTGGTAAATGGGCCATTGTCATATTGATCAAACTCTGGTTTGGGGGTAGCATAAACTTTTGAGAAATGATTTTCCCAAGACTCACTCGAAATATTGCAGCTAATGGGGGTTAGTAGCTGGCCCATCGATCGGAGCTCCCTTACTGCGGACCAAAAGATATTGGCCTTTTTTATACTTTCTGGCGGTTTGTGATAAAGTTTCCCAGCGTTCATTTAGAAGACCTCCCTTCCTATTAAAAATTACTATCTTATATTTCCGCCTTGCCAGTTGTACATCTGTAGCACACCTCGGGTTAGATGACAATGCCCTGTGGAGATTCCTATTGGCCAATGTACACTCACGGTCAAACCATCTAGGGTTGTTTCCTGCCAAAGGGGCAGGTTTCGACAAGAGAGTTTTAATGGCCAGGCACAATTTGGAGAAATCCTCGACTTCCTCTCTGTGTGCAGTTTGTGATGACAAACGAGTTGATAAGGTGCATATGGCCCTTCACTAATGTTTTAAAAAGTTCGCCACTATCAACGCCCTTCCAGGTTAGTCTTAAATTGTCGGTTGAGGGCGTGAGATTTTTTGCCCCGCATTCAGAGGAAAACACGGGCCGAGGTGCAGAACTCAGTACTATTTTGATGGGGTTGGGATCCCCATAATCCGTAGCAATGACCTCGGCGGCCGTTAATTGGCCTTCAAGACAAGGGGAGATAAAAATAAAATCAATAGTTGACGAGCATCCCCTTCCCCTAAATGTTGGTAATTTGTTGTTGGTGGCATTAGGGCTGCCCACCAAATCCATAACATTAGCCAAGTTATATGATCTTAAGAACATTGCTAGCTCTGCACCCCTACGAAACGAGGGACCAGAATTGCTTGTTTCTTCGTCATGCTCCATACCGGTAAGTTTAGCATTACAATCTCCCCCAAGAGAATCCTGGTAGGTCCCAACATGTTTCGCTGACTGTCTAAGTTAAAAATAAAATCAAAAGCCCCATGAAGTTCCTGTTAGGAACAGAATGGAAATCGTTGTTATAAAAATGTATCAAGTAAAAACGAACTCTCCTTTTAAAAAACACAACTTGATAGTTTCTACTGTTAGTTGGGAGGACCTTAAAACTACCTCCAGCAGCCACGTTGATCCCGATAAATAGCCCCCCTGATGGTCTACCCAATTTGGGGCTTGAAGCTACTACACTGAAGCAGTGGAACCCTTCGATATATAAGTCATCAGTAGCCCAGGTCTCCTGGAACATGACTACGTCTTGTTCCTTTATGATACGCAGCCAGTCTTGGTCTCCGAGCCTGGATTGAAGCCCCTCTACATTCCAAATTAGAATGCTCATTTCGGCACCCCTCTTTGCCCTAGTTAAAGCTGGTTTATCATTATAAGATGGGAGTATGGTACCTGATTGATCCTCCTCATAAACCTGTGGGTTAGTCATCAACGGTGATTGTCAGTCCTGAGCATCTAAATTGGAAAGTGCAAGAAACCTATTGGCTACCAGCGGTAGTGCATAAACATCCCTAAACGGTGTAGCTGGTGGTTTGTAAAAATAACCTAAAGGGAGTGCGCAAATTCCAGTACACTGAAAAAGGGATTGCTCTTGAACACTAAGTAGACGGCGAACCATTTGTGGTCTACAGAAGTTAAGGACGATACAGTGTCCGTTAATATTCTTATCCGATTGGCCAACCCACCCTACTCTCCTGGCCATGATGATTTTGTTCATTAGGGAAGGGTGGACTCCCTCTGTCCCTCAACAAGGTTGGGAACACCAGCCAATACTAGCACATAAGGACTAGAGGCCGGTGGTAGGCTCAAGACATCAGTGTTAGGACTTAACTGTGTGTCCCTAGGTTTATTTATTTTTATTTTATAACACTTGTAAGGCGCACAGCTACCCACAAAGGGTTTCCCGGCGCCGGACCAGCGTAACGTACAAACACCCACTGGAAAGAAACAATTTGAAGCACATTATTTATCGAACAACCAGGTCTTTATGCTTTTTCTAAAGATCATGAAATTTTCCTCCTTACGTATATGGATGGGTAAGGTGTTCCACAGAGTTGGGCCCAAATAGGAAAACGATCTTCCGCCTATTCTAGCCCGCTTGAACCTTGGTACCACAAAATTCGCAGCAGTGCCTGAACGGAGGCTGCGATTGGGAAGATAGAGTTTAACAAGGTCCTGTAGATATTTAGGGGCGATACCAGCTTTGATTTTAAATAGGTAAATCAGGGTTTTGAACCGAATCCGGTTTTCGACCCTGAGCCAATGCAGGTCCCTAAGATGCTTGGTGATCCTAACGGGTCTAGGGATTCTGCAAAGCAGTCTGGCAGCAGCGTTTTGCACCAATTGCAGCCGTCTTATTACCGCTTTGTTTGAGCCCAGGTACAAGATGTTTCCGTAGTCAAGCCGAGATGTCACTAAGGCATTGACTACGGTCTTCTGGGTGGAAGGGGGTAGCATCCAGGTAATTTTGCGAAGCCATTTAAGAATGGCAAAACATATGCCAGCCACTTTGTTGGCTTGCTGCGTCATAGATAAACTATCATCTATGATGACTCCAAGGTTTCTGACCTGAGAGGCTGGAGGTGGAAGTTTACCAAACGATGATGGCCAGTGGGGATCGCTCCAGAGATCTTTGCTGTTTCCTAAAAGGAGGACCTCCGTTTTCTCCCCGTTTAATTTAAGTTGGTTAACTGACATCCAATTAAATATTTCCTGAAGGCCTATTTTCAGTGCAGATGGAGCAGATGAGTCAGATTTAGAAAGTGAGAACAGAATTTGAGAGTCATCTGCATAAGTCAATAAAACAAGGCCAAATTTTTCAGCAAGATCTGCTAATGGACGTAGGTACAAATTAAAAAACAGCGGGCTCAGTATTGATCCCTGTGGCACACCATGGGGAGAGTGGAATATCTCAGAGCATGCCTCCAAGGAAGAGATCTGAAAAGTGCGGAGGGATAAGTATGATCTAATCCACTCAAGTGCCTTGCCCTCGACACCATTCTCCCCCAACCTGTCAAGCAGTATGGAGTGAGAAATGGTGTCGAAGGCCGCACTTAAGTCCAACAGGACCAATGCTACCGTTTGGCCATCGTCCATGAACTCCCTGATTTTTTCCGTGACCCCAAGTAGGGCCGTCTCAGTGGAATAACCACTCCTAAAACCAGATTGGGACGAGTGAAGAAGCTCGTTTTTTTCCACATAGAATGAGAGTGCTTTGTGGATGTGCCTCTCAAGGATTTTTGAGAAGGCAGGCAGCAATGAAATTGGGCGGTAGTTGGCCAGTATCAAAGGGTCTGCGGCCGGCTTTTTGAGTAGAGGAGTGACCATAGCATGTTTCCATAGTGCAGGAACTGAGGCCTGCTCAATGGAGGCGTTCAGTATTTCCGCTATGGGGGCCATAGCCGAGTCCTCTAGTTTACTTAGAATACTGATAGGAATGATGTCACGTGGGGAACCTGATTTGATCGATTTTAAGAGTTCCTTCAGTATATCCAGATTAATAGGAGGCCAGGCCCCGAGATGACAATTTCCTCTGACAACTTGAGGGATGTTAAAATGTTTATGCGTGGTTATGCTGTCTCTTTTGATGTTAGAGACAATATTATCAATTTTGTCAGTAAAAAACGAAGCCAGGTCTTGACATTGCTGGGTATTAAGAGGGGTAGGTTCCGCTCTTGAATTTTCACCAGCCAGCTCTCTTACGGTATTGAAGAGAGTCTGGGATTTATTTACGGCCATGTTAATGCTGGTGGTAACATAGCATGCTTTAGCTTTCATGCATGCTGAATGATAGCTATTTCTGGCTTTTCGGTAGACTTCTTTTTGATGAAGTTCATAGTTTTTTCGCCACTGCCTCTCAAGATTCTTACATGTGGATTTTTCTTTCTTGAGAGCTTCAGTGTACCAGGGGGCAGGAGGGCGATGTATTTTTCCTTTGCAGCGGGATAAGGGTACGCAAGAATCCGCTGCACCGTTTAGCCATCTTTGTGTGGCTTCTGCTATGCTTTCCATGTCTCCATCTAAGCATGGGAGATCTTTCCTCAGCGCGTTATTGAGATCCTCCAGATTTAGGGATTTCCAATTTCTCCTACAGGATTCTAGATGGGTCGTAACTGGGCGTTTTATAGGTTTAAGTGAGATGGCAAAACGTAAAAGAAAGTGATCAGACCAGAGAACGGGGGTAGTGCTAAGCCATGAGAGTTCTTTCATGTTAGTTATGATAGGGTCTAACAAATGTCCAGCTCTATGCGTGGGACCCCTGTTACGTACAGTCATATCTAAAACCATGAAGTCGTCTATAAAGTTCTTGCAGGTCTTATTATTGTCATCTTCAAGGTGAAGATTTAGATCTCCAAGTACCGTATAGTTTTGAGCATTTAGGTATTCGGGTAGGATAAAGTTTACCAAATTATCTGACCAGGAGGGATTATTTACTGGCGGTCGATAGACCAGTACGCCAGAGAAGGTAAAATTGGGACTGAGAGTAATTTTAAATGATGCCGCTTCGCAGTTAAGAATGTCTGCAGGTTCGAAGTTACATACAAAATCTCTGCTGTAAATAATGGCAATGCCCCCTCCTGTTTGGCCTACCCGGTCCCGTCTTACAATAGCATAGTTCGGGGGGAGGGCCATGGCAACGTCTGGACCTGATCCTTCATGAAGCCAGGTCTCGGTTAAAAATAAGGCGGTAGGCTTTTTTTCCATTAAAAGATGAAAAATATCAAGTTTATGTTGTGCTAGTGAACGGCAGTTAACCGAGTAAAATATAAACTTGTTAGAACTCGCTCCCTGCTGGCGAGATTTGATAATCGTACCCTGAGTGGTTTCACGATAGGGCTGAAAATTAGTTAAGGACAGAGTACATTCAGGGCATGCAACAACATTGCATGAGTCAGCCGCAATAGTACCCTGCTGAGGCGGATTACAGTTCACACTCCCTAGGGCCAAGTTTGGATTATTTATATTGCGTACTTGAGATATGCCCAAACTTTCCCTCTGTGTAAGAATAGGGTTTGGCACAGAAAAATCATTTCGGTTACAACAAGATACACTGGGATTGACAAAAGGGGTAACCTGAGGAGGGAGAACAGTACCCATCGGTTGCACAACAAGCCCATATTTGTTGGCCACAGATGTTGTAGGATTCCCCCGCCCCACTTCATCAAGGACTTTATTCAACATCCCACCGCTTAAATTGTCCACAATACAGTCCAATTGCTTTAATTTCCCCCACAGCAAATCAAAGTTTTTGTCAATCACATCCTTGATGATAACCAAAATAGTTTCAAGTGCTTCCGTTGCAGACCCTGTGTGTATAGCTCCCCCCACAGCACCTGTGTTGACCTCATTACGCATAAGTTCAGAAGTAGTGTCTGTCTGGGTCGCTACTGAGTTTGTGATGACAACCACATGATTATTTGGGCTGCTTGCAAGTTGACGACCTTTTAGCGTTTTTAGAGTTGGGTTTAGCGATAGCGGCATGCTTTTTTTTAGTAGATTGGGCACATGTTCCTTTGCGGCGTATCCACTGGTGTTGACACAGGGCACATCTAGGACGGACATATTGGGAGAGTCCAAGAGTGGCAAGGGTGGGTTGGGGGACACAAAGTCAGGCCTCGTTGGTGACGTATTTGTTGTATTTGGACATGTTGTATTAGCACTAGCTAAACCACCCAGCGACAGACGAGACTGTAGCGTGGCGGGGTCAAAAGACAGCCATCTCTCAGTCAAATGAATTTCGTGCGTTAAGAGCGATTCGGCACTTACAATAAATGCATCCAGGGTCCCGGCTACACCTCTTGATTTACTCCTTTTATATCATATAATGACCGGGTGACTCGGCGAACCCACCAAATAATAACTGAGGGCAGTAAGCTAGAGACTGCTTCACATTACCTTAATGCCAGATGTTCCCAGATGAGAGGTCAGAACAGCATGGGGAGCTTCCGCCAGGGCCAAATAACGTGGCCCAGCCCAGCCTCCTTCGGCCCCAGACGGGCCCGCCCTTCGTCCGGGCTACGTCCTGCGCCGCAGTGGGAGAGGCTGTGCTATGAGCGTGTTGGCCCCGCCTCCCCCTCACTCACAGCAGATGTGAGAGGCAGCGATGCGCTGATGCACTCTGGGGATTGAGGTCCACCCCAGAGTGTGATTGCCTGGTGTAGCGCCGGTGATGCAGCGGATGCTGTGTAGCCCCTGGGACCCACGTCCCACCAGGGAAGGCTGCAAGAATCCGGTGAAGGCGGCAAGATGCGGCAAAAGCAGCAAGGGAACACCGGGAGAGCCAGAGGCAGGCAGAAGAACACCCGCGCCGCGGGGGGAGAGGCTGCACTATGAGCGTGTTGGCCCGCCTCCCCCTCACTCGCGGCAGGTGTGAGAGGCAGCGATGCACTGGTGCACTCTGGGGATTGAGGTCCACCCCAGAGTGTGATTGCCTGTTGTAGCGCCGGTGATGCAGCGGATGCTGTGTAGCCCCTGGGACCCATGTCCCACCAGGGGAGGCTGCAGGAATCCGGCGGAGACGGCAAGATGCGGCGAAAGCAGCAAGGGAACACCGGGAGAGCCAGAGGCAGACAGGAGAACACCCAATTCATACAGTCATCTTTACACGGGGAGCATTCGCGCTGTGGCACTGATTAGCAGTGGCACAGCGCACAGAGCATCTAAATCCAGCCAACATAAAAAATAGGAAGCGAAAAGAGGAAGGGAGACCCACGCCAATGAGGCCAGGTCTAACAACAAACATTGGCATAGCCAATAGGTCTCACCTTTGGGACATTATAAGTGTTTAGCGAGAGGTACTGGCAATGTTTTTAAGGTATGTTGTAGAGCAATGTATTCTTATATATTTACTGGAATAACTGACACCATTTTTCTTTTGCATATTTTATTACATGATGTGTGAACATTTTTATTTGTATGAATTTAGGTGAGCTTAAAAAAATAGTAGTTATAATGTACATTTATGGGCGATAAGCAAAGGCCACCCTCAGAACCCATAGAAATACCCGCTGCAGTCACGAGTCCGGACAGCAGAACATGTGAGAGTGGAGAGTGAAGAAGGAATACCCACAGCAGCAGCACACACTCCTTTCACATAAGTAGCTGGATGACTGGAGTTAGATGCACTTCTCAGGTTCCTGCAGAGCTGCACAAATGCATAAATATAAATAAATCCTCAAATCCACTCGCCCGCTCGCATTTGCGAGGGAGAATTGATGAGGACGAGCTATTTTTAGGTCCTACTCGCCCTTTCTGGCGAGTAGGAAGAGAAATAACTTTTGTCCTCTGTCTGTAAAAACGAAGCAAAAGTGACAAGATAACAAGATTTAAAGGCATTTTTATTGCTCACAAAGGGAATGAGCAATAAAGATGCCTTTAAATCTTGTTATCTTGTCAATATTGCTCTGTTTTCGGAGACGGAGGTCAAGTAGGTTGAAGTGAGGTCGAGGGGATTTTCCAAGGCACTAGACCTGCAGGACTAGTACCATTTTTCGGATTTTTCGAGCCTTGCTCTGTTCACCAGACCATCCCTGGGGTTTGTGTGATTTAGGAGGCATGCTCAAAACGCTGCTGTGAATGTGATACAACCTGCCTCAAACAAGTGTAGCACAGGCTGCAGATGCTGCTACTAGAGGGCCGCCAGTGGTGCAAAGGTTCATTGAATGTTTCAGTGCTGGTGGGTAGGCCATAGCAAAGCCATGTCCAGAGATTGTGGAGCTTCTCTGATCTCTGCAAGAGTGTATCTGGCATGCTTCTCTCGCCCTGCAAACCTTAGGGGCTCCACTAACAGGTAGCCCTACATCAGAGATGCTGTGGAGGCCCATTGTGGGCCGAGCTCTGAGAAACTGAGCAGAAAGTGACACTTCCTCTTGCTCCTGTGGATTCAAGATGGTGGCAGCTCTTTGGGCGAACATTAGACACCAAGGCCCTGTTAGAATTAGGTGTGTGGAACCCACCATAGTTATAATCAATGTGCTACCAGATCAGAGGTGGTTGTCATGATCCTCAATTTGATAGGCATGTATCATTGGATTAAATGGTTTTATCAGCCCAAAGATAGCATCAGAAAAGGTAATGTTTTCTATGTTACTTGCTTTAATAAGAATCTATTACAGAAAGACGTAGCCATTGTACACTACCGCTTTTAGAAATCAAAACCATATCAGAGGAACTCGGGGACTCGCATTACGTAAGTAATGCATGAGTTTTCACTGCAGCTGCCATCTTGAAAAAGGAAAATAAACACTTAGAAGTGTATCTCCTTGTTTCATAAAACCGGCGTCTGAGCTGAATGGCGGAGCCGGATATGCTCACTGGTTGATTTCATCATTGGATACATTTTTCAGTGGATTTCCAAAGGGTGAATTTTGTCATTTTAGACTATTGTATTTTAGAAAAACCTCAAAAGTTTTTATTTATTAATTTTTTTAATTTGTGTTTTAGTTTAATCTTCCATACATAGTACAATACTCTGAGCCAACCTTAAGTTCTGTATGTAAATTTACATACAAGTATCTCAAACAGATATAATCCCATCCTACAAGAAAAAGGACTTAAAAACATAATTCCTTCACATTTGTATCCATACATATAGCATTGTACTAAAACATAAATTGATCAAACTTAGCAAGAAAACATAATGTCTTAACTCTAACTACCCCCTCCCCTCCCCCCCGGAGCCACACATGGAACAATCTCTATCCTGCTGCCTTCCCCCAGGGCTGGTACTAAATATATGTGAAGGTATCTACACTACACTCGGGTCCTGCGAGGCCTGCGTGCCTATTATCTCTCAGAGTTGTTATCGCCATTATTTTGTTTGTCTACCGCTTGTTCGGCAAGGCATTCCCCTCCCTGCATATCCGTAATTATGGCATACCACGCCGTCGCATCCGCTTCCAGTTTTTCATATTTGCGGACTCGTCTCATCTGAATCAGCTCTGCCGTCCCCCACTCCCTTAGATCTCCAGTCCACTGTTTCGTCTAGGGAGGCCGCAGACTCATCCAGCTAATTGCGACCCTTCTCTTAGCCAAAACCAGTCCCAGTTGTATGAACCTGCGTGTAAGCTTTTTCCCCTTGGGTCTAGGGAGTAATCCCAGCAATATCCCTTGTATAGTGCGGGGCAATGACCACCCTGTTACTCGCCGTAAGGTCTCCAATACTGACTCCCAGAAGATCACCAATCGCTGGCACTCCCATATCATATGTAGAGTGTCATCGAGCCTGCATCTGGGGCACCCTGCGGGGTGATCTGGGTATATTTTATGTAGTACACTCGGTGTCATGTAAGGTGCACTATATTGAATTGTGTTAGTTTAAATCTAGTGTTTGAACTTATAGTTTTTGCCCTGTCGTGTACCTTTTGCCAGTCCGAATCTGTCGGGGGCTCCCCCAGGATCCCATTCCACTTAGCTTGAAAAGGGAGCGGGGGTGTAACCAGGTTCCCCTTCAGTGCCTTATATATGTGAGATTCCAACCTAGGTCCCCCCGCCAAAGTCACCAGAGCCTGAAGTGTAGCAATAGTGGGCGGCTCCTCCGTAAACGTCGGCCTCACCTCTCGCGCGACTGCTGAGATCCTGGCATACTGTAGATATTGCCCTCCACCTAGTCCAAACATGTTTTCTGGTAATGAACTTTTGACCCATATATAGATCTCCCATCATGGAGCAACCCCCCTCCATCCATCTAAGAATGGACATAGTTTGGCTGATTTGTTTGAACGGCAGCCCCGCCCACAGCGGAGCCTCGGGGCGTATGGTGCTCGTGTCACCACTTTTTTGATTGCAAGTTCCAAACACCGGCCACATGTCGTATAATATATGGAAGGCTCTCCTGCACTCGGGACCCCACCACGAGAAGCTCCAGGAGAGGGGTCCCCCCCAATAACGGCTTCTCCCAATTGTCCCTCCCATCCAGCCACTGAAAGGCATGATGTAGTTGTGTCGCCATATAATAAAAGTCCAATCTAGGAACCTCCAATCCTCCCCAGTTTTTCTTTATTTTTGTTACATTATTTGTGTATCACTTAAAAACCGGAATTGCGGTAGGATTTTTGTCCATTGAAGCAGCTAAATATAACTTTTTGATTCCACCCATGCTGTTAACAGTTGGTATTGAAGATTCAGGTAAACCGCATCAGATAGCATTATTATTTGAGAAAGAATGTGTATTATTTTTTCGGAGTTTTATATAGCTCAAACAGAATAATTAACTTGGGAAAGGTAATTGCCCAGGAGTGCTAATGTATTGGCTGTGCCCTGTACCTACTGCAAATATCCATATCTACAGTGATCACTCATCACTTTTTCGTTGATAAAATATAAAGTCTTGTAGAAATTAATTCATTGCTGAAAGGAAGTTTAACTTATCTGGTACTGAACATCAGAGTTATTATATATGTGCTTTCTAGTAAAGTGCTGGAGGGCCTGGAAGACAATTTAGAGTAAGGCAGCCTTGTGCCAGCTACTTTGACGCTTTGCCTACAAAACTGCTCTGGCGGTCTCGTTTATGAAGACCTGGTGTGAACTTCCACTTGGCTTCAATGGCTGCTCATTGCGTACTATTGGTTGTCTATATCATCACTCTCGTATGCTAGCTTTTTAGGTCTCGCCTAGCGACGCAGCGCGTGCGCTGCTTGCCTTTGCGAGATCTATTGTCATCGGTTTCTTGGGGCGAAGGGGGGCAGGAGATATGCAGGCGTGCACATCTCCTGTCCCTCCCTGTCTCCTGCTCGCTGTGCTCTTGCGTTCTTTATTTGTATCCACGTCCACTCTTTCCAGGGCTGTCCTGCCTGCTTGCGCGCGTGCGTTCAGGATCCGATGTGTTTGTGCGTGCATAGCTTGCACTCGGGAACGGTACCAACACATGAGAACAGGACAGACTGAAATGGCTCAGGAGCACCTCAGATTTAATCAGCAGGATGAGAAGCAGGCTAGGGCCAGCACTGGCCCATCGGTTCTCGCTCTTTGCCCACTTGCTCGGCAGTGACACGGTGTGGTACATGCTGCATGCTCACTGGCAAGGACCCCCCCCCCCCCCCCAGCGTGTCTAACCCCCGGTGGTGTGAGCGTGCACTGGCCGGGGTCGGTCTTCTATCTCCCACACACGCCCCTCTCAACCCCGCCTCAGAGTGTAGAAGCTGCCTGCTCAGAACCGTAGCGGAGCTGAGAGATGTCGCACACTTCTCTCTGGGGCACCCACCAGTAAGTTTACTTCATGTATGCTCTGCTTCTGAATCCGCTGCTGCCAGTCTCTCCCCCCCCCCCCCCCCCCACCATCTGTGCTGCCCTTGCCTGCTGCTGCTCCTGACAGCGCCACCTCACACCTCAGTTTCGCTGTCTGGATCCCAGTTTTAGCTGTCACGTGCTCCTATATATTATGTGCACTAGTATGTACTCTGATTTTCTTTACCATTGGTGTGGACGGACCCAGTGGATATGTGTACATGTTTCGTGGGTTTATTGTCAGTCACTCAGTGGAAAGGTATGTCGCTGGTAGCTGGGGACCCCGCAGCGTGTCGGCCAGCACTGAGTAGAGTGCATGAGGAAGCTTTCACCTGCGTACTCTTTTACGCAACAACCCTCAAGTTTCGTGTCTTCAAAACTACAGCGTGTCTGGTTTTGTTTGCTTATGAGAAGAAGTGATCTGGTAACTAAACTGTACTCTTCGGAGCCAGAGATTCGGGTTTGCAAATTGGTTGCCTCTGCTCTGCGTTGTGTGATCCTGCCCAAATTACCCGAGTGTCCTCCTCTGACCCACGTGTCTTGTGTGGCAAAAATATACGGGAGTGCCTCGGTGCATTATGTAAAGTTAGCATTGTATGTTATACATGTAAAACATAATTATAGTTAAAAAAAAGTCATGCTGGTAAGTGATGAGCATTACACGTGGTAGGTTGTATATTAGGCGCACTAGTTTACAAGTTGGATTCTGAACCAAACCGACACATCAGTGTTTGCCATTTACTTAACCCTGAGATGTTTTTAATGCGATTCAATTGTACAAATGACTCGGGCGAAGGCTTATATCCGCTGTGCTCTTCTGCTTCAGTTTCAGTTATTTGTTTGACGCTGTGACGATTCTCGCATGGTGCTTCAATTAGACGGTGTGTTTGTGTCTGTGTGAGTATTTATGTGTGTTTGTGTGGTAACCGGTGTATGTGCCTGATGCGTTCTTAAAGATAGAGCGACATTATTCTTTATTATTTTAAGCACAATAAGTTTTCGTACAGCTGGTGTTGTAAACCCAGGTAAAAGAAGGTGCTTTCATTTGTGAGAGTGGAGAGAAGCATTTGCAATGCAATAGATCTCGCATTTACGCGAGTTTAAGCTATTGGCATTGTAAATGACACTGCCTTTTATTTTTGTTTTAAAAACAAAACATACATAAAAGGCAGTCATTTACAATGATGATAGCTCTAACTCGCGTAAATGTGAGACCTATTGCATTGCAAATGCTTGTTATTCAAAGACTTGCCTTCCTCTCCTTGTGTTTATCCCTCCCCCCCATAGCATAGCCTCTTAACGATACTCTTTTCTGCCTTCTTTCTGTCTTCTCACTGCTCAGATTTAGACAACTACCTTTTTCTTTTTCATTCTGCAAATCATGAGTGCATGTATTTTCCAGCTGTGTCTCTTGTGTGTTGCTTTGTCCCTTAAATTCTTCCCACCCCGTGCTTTGTTGCTCCTCACCCCTGTCAGCGTGTCTGTAAAACCATAGCAACAAGGATATTTTCCGTGGGGTATGTCTGAAAAGCAGACTAAGGTTTGTGTTTGTTTTATCAATTGCATTCCACATATTGTATAAAAGCAAAGACTATTATGGCACTGGAGAAAGTGCCATTTGCTGTACTCACTCAGTTGGTGTCTGAGGGAGAAGGTGTACTTAGCATGACACTTCTTTTGGAGGTCCACAGATCTGCTCCATGGAATACTACAGAGAACCAAATGGCGGAATCGTGGAAAGTGTTCCCTTTAACTTCTGACACTTCCTTATTCTTTTAAAATTCTGTTTAGAGTTTTCTGAATGAAAAGTATTTGAAATATTAACTAAGCTATTTATAGAGATTGAAAAACTTCTCATTCATTGTACAGTTTTGAGATGGTTGTTTTTCCTCAAGCATTTGAAATACTTTTTTATTTTACTGTTTCTAAACAATACTTTACAGACAAACATTGGAGAAGGCAACAGCTCTGTACTTGCATTATAAAGGTGAGACCCACTGGCTTTTTCCAATCCCCCTCCCCCGAGGAGTTCAGACTGTGTGCCTGATTTGTTGTGGGTGGGCTGTCAGAGTTCTAGGAGGGAGAAACAGACTAAGATCAGGTACCTGACATTCCATCAGTGATTGATATTCTTGGCAGAGGTGATGGGAACACCACTGAGGCCGCAAAGGGAAGGCATCCGACGGATCAATGCCGAGGTTGTCATGCTCCTCTCCATCTCCTGAGGACACCTGCCTGGGCACCCGTCTACAACACTTGGAGCTCAAAGCCACCTTTGGAGTGATGACTTATATTGAGGTCGATGATCTTGAACAAGAGGGGCTTGATGGACTTGCGTTTGGGAAACTGATACTTTTGCACAAATTGCAGGCGAAGCACACTGTTTTTGATGCATTTCTTTGCCGTCCCCTACAGAATGTGAACTCTCAGATGGAAGCACGTTGAATTTCTGGAATCCCTGTTAACTCTATAATAGCTTCTATGGAAGTCCTTTTGAAGATTTCCAAAGTATCCACTGCAGAGGGTTTCACTGGGTTACTTCCTTTAGCTGAACACACAGTCCGTGAGAGAATGGCTTTCCAATAGGTTTTCAATGCAGCCCCTGCCTCCCTTATGGCAGTTTGACACAGTATGGAGAAAACAAGACTGACGTCTAATGTATGGAGTCCACACTAACCAAGCTAGAAGATCTGGCATTTAAACTGAGGCCCGGGAAAACTACTGCAGTGTGGGGCATACAAGTGACCTATGCACCTTTTGAAGGATCAAAACAAAGAGATGTGAGTAACAAAGTCTCAAACAGATTAGAATGTAAGCTGAGGTGTGTGTGAGGACTGGAGAAATTAGCCCAAGTGTTTATTGAAAAGAAGAGCTTTGAGATCATTTTTGACGGCTGCATGGCAAGTCGTCCGGCGTAGGGACGAGGTAGGGATTTCCAAATTCTTGTGGCTTATGAATCATTCCCGATTAAAGGTGGAAGGCTCAAGGAGAGGGGATTGAGCTTTCTTGATGTATGGTTAGCGCCCAAAATGTTCCGTTTCTTGTAGATAAGCGAGAGAGGAGAAGTGCAGCACTTTCTGGGTGATACATGTGGCTTTGAATTGGGCTCTTGCCTCTATAGGAAGTCACTCAATAATTAAGAGTTATGTGGTTGAATTTCCTGTGGCCAGTCCCAAGGCTCTGAGCTGTGGAGATGCCTGCTAGGAGTGCCATCCCGTAGTCCGGTCTCGAGAGGACGACAGCCGGATCAGCTGATTCTCGGTCCTGTTCTGGGATCTTTGCTTGATTGCTGCCTAAGCTGCAAACTGTGTACTCTGGCAACGGCTTCGCTGTGACCCTAAAGGCTGAGATGGGTGTCACAACTAAATCTAACTGTGGGGGGGCGGCCCTCCTGGGCAGAGAATAGGGCATGCCAATCTTGAACTGAAGATTTGGCTTTCTCTGGAGATATCAGAAGAAATTCTGTTTTCACTGGGTTAAGTTTGAATGTAGAATTGCTGTTTCAGTGCTGTGGCCCTGATGGAAGCCTGATTGGAGAGAATACAGAAGGTTGTATGTGGGATGACAGTTGAGAAGCAATACAGTTTTCAATTACTTTGCCCAGGAATGTAAGGGTGGAGATTTGGCAGTAGTTGTTCAGGTAGTTGGGATCCAGGGATTGTTTTTTTAAGTGGAGAGATTTGACACATTTTTTTTAGATGGTCTGTGAACAGACCTTGTTCCCGTGTTGCAGGGAATTGTTGACCTGGGTAGACCATACAGGGAGTAGTTGTTTGGCAAGGAGTTTCCTGAAGAAGTCAGGAATAGAGATGGCTTAAGGGTTTTACCTTGCATATATGGTCATCAGTAGGTCTGCTTCTGAGATTGGGGAGAAAGAGCACCTTGTCTGCAGTGCATTGCAGGGTAGATTCTCCGTGACTTCATTGGTGCATGGGGCCGGAAGGAAGATATTTATATCCCTGACTTTCTTGTAAATCTCCACAAACTTGTTGCAAAGCTCTACAGAGGGCTTGGTTAAGGAGTTGAAGAAGTGTTGTTAGCCTGTTTGATTATGTTGAAAAGTAGTTTAGGTTTATTCTTTGCGGTGTCTAGGAGAGAACTGCTGTGAAAAGATTTGGCACTAAATATGTTGTCTTTATAGTTTTTTCTCGCGGATCGTATCTCAGTCAGACTACGTAGTGAGTAAGCTTGTCTCCATTTTTTTTCTCCAAGTTTTCCGAGTTGCTTCCTTTCTTCATAGAGGTCTTTTGAGTACCAAGGAAGGGAGGGTTTGGGCCTGCTGTATTTGCTCTTGAGGAGAGAGAAATATTAAATCGGGGATTCCATGCAGGAGTTGAATTTGTCTGTGGCCTTGTTGATGTTGAGTTGAGGCACTATCGGGACAAAGTTTGGGAGCCCATTGCTTCGTTGTGAAGGTTACTTGTGTCCCTCCATAGGTTCAGTGGAGAATGTAGTACTGGAGAAAGACACAGTAAAGTGGATATGCAGGTGGTCGGAAAAGTCTACTAGCATAATGTTACTGGTCGAGAAGACCGGTGTTCTGGATGTGATCAGATCCAGAGTGGATCCCTTGCAGTGGGTGGAATTCTGGCAATGTTGTTGCAGGTCGATGTAATTTAAAAAAAAAAGGAGACAAAGGTGTCCAACGGTTTGTTACCCACGGTGCCCCAGGCAAAATTGAAGTACCCGATATTTTCTTAGCTGCTTAGTTGGGAAGTGAGGAATTCTGTGCATTTCTCAGTGAAGGGGTTGGTTTGACCTGAGGGGTGGTAAACCACGATCAGCCTAGGGTTGGGAAAGGTTTGTGAGGAAATTTCCAGTGACATGCTTTCAAACGATTGGAAGCAGCCAGGGGGAAGGAGTCTGCAGCTAAGTGAGTTTCTGAGAATTACTTCAAGCCCTCCGCCTTATTGGTCTTGTCGGTTGCAGCGCAATTTGGAGTAAAGGGCGGTATTAAGAGTGATAGGGCATTGTTTGAGGTATTGTTGAGCTAAATTTCCATGAGAACCATGATCTCCTGATTTAGGTCCTTAATCGTTTCGAAATCTCAGGGCAGTGTGACTGCTATCGACAGTTATGCAGCATACAACTGAGGGAAGAGCTGGTTTGTTTATGTACTGACTGTTCGGGGTTATCATTGGAACTTGGATCAGATTGGGGGATTTGGGGTGTGTTTGCAGGATTGTGTGGTGTGGGTGAGCTTTGCTGCGGTTTGAAACAATGGCAGTAATAGGGAAGGCATCTTGTTAGACTAGGGGGGAGAAGATCGCAGGATTTTGAGTTTCTGTAGCTTTCATTGAGGTTGTGTTGGTCAGTATCATTGAGGGATGAGTATGCCCGTTTGAATCTCAGGTAGTGGTCGTCTCTGGGCTTACTGTTCAGCTGCAGACCTTGGAACTGTGCAAGAGGTTGTAGTAACCATTTATGAGTAGAAAGCGAGTCGCTGATTATGAGAAAAATGATTATGTCAGGATGTCCATTTTCAATGAGGGATGTTTTATTGAAGATACGAGATCTGTGAGGGGAGCCATAGTTGGTCTGTGGCGGGTGAGAGCTTGCATCACTCTTTCAAGACAGAACTCGAGGTATGTTTTGAAATTCAGATGTGACGGTGGAGGGGAAGAGTTTGTAAGTTTGCAGTTCAGATTGGTAGATGGAGGTTATTGTGTAGGACTCAGTGGAGAAGGTGGGAGAAGAGAGGATAATTGAAAATATTCGATTGTCATCACTTGTTTGAAAATCCTCATGGGAAGTGTCAGAGTAATAAAATATAGCAAAAATAAACCTTTAAGCAGTTGCAGTAGAATGTATTTGCATATTAAGTATCCAGTAGATTTCAAGGTTCTGTTCATTAAACAAAGCATAACACTGTTCTATTAGAAGATTTAAATTAATAACGTGATTTGAAAATTGTGATAAAATAAAACACAAAACCTTAATATGAGCCTAAAAGAATAGCCTACAATAGAAATAGAAAGTACAAAAGAATAAAAGCAAGAAAAAGAGAAGAAAATAAAAAAGTAATTAAAAGTGGATTTCACATAACTTAACAATGCCTTCAAGGATGCTGGAAAACTTCAGCATTTGCAACTGTACAAAAATGAAGACATAGATGTTTTTGTTAAGTATTCCATTAAAGGTCACTACAATGTATTATCTTTTATTTGTCATGAATAGCTGAGTTGAAGAAACATTAATAATATTAACCTTATGTGCCTAACACTTCGCATTCCACCACGCAACATAGGAAACTTTGGAGCTCTCGTGCCCTCAATATAGCCAACAATTGACCTTTCATTGGAAGGGATTGAAAATAATCAGTTGTGATTCCCAAAAATATATTTTGCAAAGATAAGAGAGCATTGGTTTGGAATATATTTCCACAAACCAGTTTCTAAAAAGGGCTGAACTAGACTACACTGAAACTTCATTTGTGTTAAAGTATCATAACAGCACACTTAACTTTTGACTTCTATGGACACCCACTGAGTCACTATTGAAAGCTAGGGACCTCAACATATGCTATTTCTGTGATTTGAACCTCAGATACTCAAACTACAGAGACAAATACACATTAAAAACACGCACACATTTTGAAATATCTTCTTTAATTTACAAAAAATATATAAAAATCAAGCTTTTTATGGGAAGGTTAGAGCTTTTTGAAATTGTGTTCTATTTAAAAAAGACAAAGATATATGGTAGACTCTAGCATATTATTTTGTATTTTTTGTTCCTAATACATCCTCCCTTTTTGTTGATGCATATTAGTTCGTCAGTTGAGTCCATCCAGCTGTACTTACTAAAATTTTGCTGTACTTGCTCTGCTATCTCAAATGAAGCTAAGGATACCAACTTAATTTTTAGCCTCAAATTCCATACTCCTTCATATTTTGAGAGCGTTTGTTGCGACCACCGCACCTCGGCTTTCTCTGGTCACAAGTTCCACATCACACTTAAAATTTAAGAAACTAAACCATACATTTCCAAGGCCCCCCCAGCATAAAGTCTCAAAGACTCCAGAGGCTTTTTCAGTATCGTGCTCTGACTTAATAAGATTAGGGACAATCGTTATCAGTCAATGGTATGGGATGTGAATCCTTACAAGAGGCAGGATCCTTTCAGGATTTAGGGATGAAGCACGTCATAGCTTGTAAAATGGTTCCTTGAGGATTAGTATTAGAAATGCTCATAAAGGAACAATAGTTTATGATCCAATAAGTCAAAGACATGGGACTGAAAGTCTAAAGAAAAATCGTCTGGCCCAGAGAATTTCCCTATTACATAATTTTATTTTAAAATGAAGTCCTCTTCTAAAGAGGAGAGCTCTAAATAAGGATAGTTACCTCTTAATATTTCCAAAAATTATTCATCAATATCATTTAAGGGAGGAAGGGGATCTGGGGAAAATAAATTGAAATAAATATGAATTATCCGCAATATCCCTAGGAGCTGTCTTAACACATCCAGTAGTTTCTTCAGAAATTGTCAATAATGGATCTCTTTTTAAACTGTTACATATTTAGACAGTTATTTGCCTATCTTATTTTTACCTCCATAGTACTTTGCTTTGACTGTGAGTAAAGTCACATGCTTGCTTTGTAGTGAACGTATTAAACTCTGTCTTGGCTTTAATCCTATTTGCAAAGGCAACCCTAGATTGGGAGGAATAGTATAAACTTTTCAGGTTCTTAATATTTCTTATATTTGAATTTGTCTTGCCTGCTGCTGCTGCTCCTTTATGCCTGCATACATATCTAAGTTGTTATTAAAATGTTGAAATTCTTTTAATAATGCAGAGTTAAATCTGCATCTTCTGTTATTTTTGTTCCAATAAGACATCAAGAATTTTGACATGATCTGAGATCAAAATGTAACTACTTCAGAATGCAGCAGTTTAGCAGTAAAGCTTCTACTAATCTAATTTAGACAGTGAATGACGTATCTGGGTGTAATAGGTAAACTCGAAAATATTGGTATTACCAATTTGCACCTTATACATTTGATTTTCTATCTTAAAAGTTATCAAAGGACAAATCACAATTGTCTGCAACAATTAAATTCATCATTATTATATAATTTCTCACTTACAAAAAAGCAAAACAATTAAGTGTTAAGAACATGGTTATTTAAAAATTATTATGGGACACCATCATCTATAATATGAGTTAAACACCATCTTCCTTCAAATTTATTTTTTGGGGAAACCACAACAATTTGGAGAGGTTTTTGGAATAATAGGGCTACCCCATTCTTTTTACCCAAAACTGGAGGAACAAATCATGTTACCTACCCATCTTCTCTTAAACTTTTTGGATTCAACATCCTTTAAATTAGTGTCTTGTAGTAACACAATAGCTGCATGTAATCTGGAAAGATGGACTCTGGTTTTTAACTGGGTTTTGGAGACCCTTGACATTTAACGAGATTATGCGTATCATCCCCATCATAACTAAAAGAGTCAGGAAAATCTCTACATTCCTTCAAATTAAAAAAAAAAAAAAGTGACACCAAATACATGCAGACAGGATAGAAGGCAAAAACAAAGAGGAAATCATACAAAGCAGTAGATGGTCAACCATCCAAAGATAATTACTTCCAAAGTGACATTTGGTACACAAGGAATTACCAGAGGGTATGGTGAAGACAACATGAAGATGGAGTCAGATGGCAATACAATGAATAACAAAGGCAATAAAAAACCTATAAGAAATCAGAACAATTAAAAATAATATTTAATATTCTGTATGTGATATGGAACAATGAACAGGCTAGGGAGAATGAACGCATTACATTATTGTAACAAAACGTAGAATATCAACACAGCTTACAGTTCAAGCATGCAGCTTACTTTGCATGTGCGAACAGCTGTTTATTTTTCCATCAAAACTGTAAATATTTTTAAGTTGAGTTCTTTTCCACGAAAAATGCTTTCAAGATATAATAGTGCCGTATATTTTTAAGTTAGGTATTTTAGTATTGTAGACTGTGAATATTGTTCGTTGCTCCTACCTAAATTACCCACATGCAAGAGTATTGCATCAGAGCAAGAAACCCAGATTGACCAGATGTAAATAAGGTTATGACAGGGGTGCCTAATTGATTATTGATGCCAGGCTAATGCCACAGTTGGATACGAGCTCCAGTTGCAAAGCCTCTGGCATTGAGCGCGGATTAGCAGAAAAGGATATTTTCAATTGCATTTTGGCGATCAATTGTTGGCACTGTATGTTTGTACATCTAGTGTAATGGGGTGAACCAGTGCCCCTCAGAACCTGGGTGTACAAGAATGTGGAGAATTTGGTTCTGTCGGGTGAAGGAATGATTCTTGGTTTACTGAATAATAACGAAAAAGCAAACAACCGTACTCAAGCCTTTCAGTAATAATCTATGAAAAGGACAGAAAGGACAAAAACCATGAATCAAAAACACAAAACAAAAAACATACCAAAAGTGGATCAATCAAAGTCTGTATTTAAGGATAAATCCATATATTCTTTTATATTTTATGGCATTGAAATCACATTAGAATGCTGTCAGAGTGCATGAACATACAATTTGTTCCAACGGCGCAAGTGATGTGGTGAAAAAAGGTGCGAAAAGATTGACTGATATGCATGGTGGGTCTTCCGCAGGACAAGGCGATACAAGAGACAGCCAGAATTAATAAAAGAAAGGTCTTCAGGGAATGGTCCACCATAGGTTGGACTAAAAAGGCAACGACTGAAGTAATGTCCTTGATGGTGATAAATCGCATAAATGGGACAGCATAGTTCCGTAGCTCTCTGACGCTGCTCTGAAAATGGAAAGCCTTCCCTTGTATCGCCTTGTCCTGGGGAAGACCCGCCGTGCATATCAGTCAATCACGTACTTATTTGGGTCGAAACGTCGACGTGCTTGCGATAATCCTGACCCTACTCTCTCCGCCCCACGTGAAATGGAAATTTAAAATCTGAAGCAGCAGAGAGCTTTATCTACCAAGGGATGTTTTTTTTGATTCATGGTTTTTGTCCTTTTTTCTTTTTCCTTTTCATTGATTATTACTGAAAGGCTTGAGTACTGTTTGCTTTTTTGTTATTATTCAGTAAACAAAGAATCATTCCTGTACCCAACTGTATGTTTATAAGCAGACATGAATGAGTGTTTGTTTGATTAAATGCACACACAAATGATACAGGTTTTTCTTGGTGTGCAGGGAGTGAGTGGGCAGTTTCAATTTTAAATGTCAGTTCTCATCCTCATTCTCAAAGTAAAAATTTAAAAATTAACTTCTTGGTAGATGTTCTGTCATTTCTGTTTTTCTAGTGGTCAAACATCTGACCTCCCCTTCTATTCAGCCGACTTTTTGAGCAGTAGGTTTGAGGGTGCATAAGCACCGTCATTTTTGAAGGGACGGCTATTACCCACACCATAAGTCCTGCAAGTTGATGTTTTACATCAAATGGAGAAATCGCTGTGTCGAGGATGTAAAAAAGTGGTAGAAAGGGCTGCTACACCCAGCTTCCACAAACCACTTTCACCTCTGTGGTTTGTAATGTTTGCCCATTTCTTAGTATTTAGGTAGTGGATAAAAGACTGTTGGGGTATGAATGTGAAAAGTGACAATGCTAGCAGATTACTCAACGACTTAACAGCTCACTGTGAACATGTTCTGAGGTTTGAAGATTTACATTCCGGAAAAGATTACTCAATCATCCTTCTGGTGTCAGTAAATAAAGGCAATATCTTCACAAGCACGGATGGCCATCCTTGAATGGTTTTGGAAAATGTCATCATTCTTGCAAAATGTTGGTCACTTGGAATGATAAAGGATTATAATTCTTCCCATAAACATTCAAAGATGGTGCCCATGCATGCCAAAAGCTCCACGAGCAGCCGTGGAAGGCAGGACCTATTGGCTTTTCCAATGCTTGTGATTTTTTGGCATATATTTGTAATAGATATGTGAAAAGTAACCATTGCACCAGTTTGCCAAGCTCAAACTTATTGGTTTTGCCAATGGTTGTTCTTTTTGTGGCCAAAACTAGGGAGTGTCAGGCTTCAAAGGATGCTTCACTTGCAGTGTTCAGGCTATGTAGCTGGCCAGGCTTCAGCGGATGTCTCGATAGCCTTGGACTAGCTGTGAAGCAGGCCAGTTTTCAATGGATGACTCGCTACCCTTGGACTAGTTCAGGAATAGCTCTTGTGCTCAGAGCTGAGGGTGCAGACTTCATATGCTCTTTCTCTAGTCTTGGGTATATCTTGAGCAGCTTCTGTCCAAAATTGGGGAAAACCAGGCTTCAAAAGATATCTCAGTAGTCTTCGGCTAGGTTGTGACTGTGCCAGGCATCAAACAGCATATCACTAGCCTTAGGCTAGCTGTGTAGCTGTGCAGCGGACCTGACTTCAGAGGGCATCTCACTAGCCATGGGCTACGTTTGGAGCAGGCCAGTTTTCTCAGGATTTCTGTAGGAAAGTAGGATCTTTCAATTATGGTTACCCCCACTTTTTGCTTGGTGTCAGTATGTCTTGACTGTAGTTTGCTGAAATCCTGCTAACCAGCACCCCAGCATCTGTGCTCTCTCTCCCAAAATGGCTTTAGTAAGTACTTTGGTACCTTCACAATTGGCTGCTTGTGTACCCTTATTAGTCCCTAGTAGATGGTACTGAGGTACCCAGGGCATACCAAGGGTCTCCCGTGGGCTGCAGCATGTATTGTGACACCCATGGGTGTCCACTGATACTCTGACTACAGGTCTGCAATTGCAGCCTATGTGAAATGGTGCTTGCACCTCTCACAACAGATATACGTTTTCCTATATCTGAGATCACTTCATTTAAAATCTATAAGTCACCCTATGGTAGGCCCTTCAGTCCTGAGGGCAAGGTGCTTGGTTATAGGTTTGAGGGTGCCCCTGCATGAGCAGGACATCCCTACAAACCCCAAAGTTGATTCTCCAGGCTTTGTAAGTGTGGTCAGCCATTTTAAAACATATAGTGGGCATCAGTCTGCGCTGAACCTGGTCATGTTTTGTATCAAACCTGTTGGAATCATACCCCAACACTGATTCCAATGTTATAAGTATGATCCCATATACTGGGGGGCCTCCTTAGCGGAGACACATGTACTCTCAGTTCAGCCTTTTAGGGTCGCCAGCAATTAGTGCATCTGCTGTCCACAGACACTGTTCTGCCCTCCTGCTGCTGAGCTGAGCTCGAGCAGTGGTAGGTAGAACAAAAGGTTTCCTGACAGGACTTAGTGTGCTGAGGTGGGGGCACTATCCAGCACCACCAGACTGCATTGAAGGGCACATTTGGTGCCCTCCTTGCATACACTGGTTTTGACCATCGGTTCCCGCTCTGGCACAAAACTGAACAAAGACCAGGCGAGTATCCTCCCCTCTGTCTAGCCCCACATCTGGGAGGGATCCCTGAGTCGGTACAACCCTTTCCTTTTGTATTTAAGGGCTCCCTCTTGTGGGTGGGTCCTCAGATTTGTTTGAAACGAGACTCGCCTCTGAAACCTAAACACCTTTTGACCATCTGGACACTTAGACTTCCCCTGGAACCGAGACTGCATCAAGGAAGACTCCTGCTGCTCTTGGTCTTGCTGTTCCGCTTGTATTCTGCCTTTGTCTGTGCTTCTCTCAGGATCTCCAGGGACCTGTGGGCATCAAGGACATCTGAAGTAATCTCCCTTTGAGTGAAGGAGTCACTCCCCTGCATCTGCAGGCACCACATCGAATCTGACCAGTCTGCGGCTCCTGTCGTCCTACAGACTTCCTGAGGCTCAGCACCACAGGTGGTGGATCTGTGGGCCCCCAGAGGCCAGACCTGTCTTCCCTGCAATTTGGAGGACAGTATCCCTCGTCAGAGCCGTTGGGTCCAAACCCCTGTGCACCGGGTCGACGTGCCGTTTAAAAGCCTTGTTGGCTCTGCACTCCAGAGACCTTTGGGCTACAAGAAGCTGCACCACCTCATCCCTAGAAGATCAGCATGCTCCCTGCATTCCTTGCATTGTGGGCCTCCATTTTTCGTGACCCTCCGGAGGTCCTCTTGCGACTCCTACACCTTCAGCTTGTGGGTCCTCTTGAGGGTCTTCTGCTTTGGTGGGCTCCCCTCCTTGCTCGGGGCCTGCTCCGACTCTCCTGCATGTGGTGAGTCTCTTGCTGGTCCCAACGATTGCACCTTTTCGTCTTCCACTGCGGCTGCCAAGGCTTGTTGGTGCTCCTGCCAGACATCGACAACCTGGACACCGACATGACACAGCTTGTGTATGGCTCCTGATCTTCCACTGCGCCACTGGGTCCCCACAGCTGCAGTGATAAGGTCCTCGTGAACTCTCTTGAACTTCCTGCCAAGGATGGGCATTGTGCTTCCGTGCCTCCTGGTCACCTCCGAGTGGCATTGACTCTGTCCCCTCTGCTTTCAGGTTCTCCTCTTTTAAGAATCCACCTTTGGATTCCACCAGATTTCTTCACAGACATCTCGAGAGGCCTTTCTTCGCGAGAGTGCCCATTGTCCTCTATAAGAGGTTCTGACGTCACTTTACCCCTATCCTCCCAGCTTCCCTGGTGCAGGTAACCTGGTTCCTTGGGCATCCAGGGGTTAGATGGCTCTCCAACCTTCCGTCCTCCAAAGGGTTTCTTTGGGGTTCTCTGGGAAGGGTCTCTTTTCTTTAAAACTGCAAATGCGACTTCTCCAATGACTTCTAATGGACACACGGCTGTGTTTCCACTCTGCACACGGCCTCCTTGGGCTTCCTGGGTACTTACCTAGGGTGGTTCCTGGTTTTCCAAAGTCTTCTACATCCTTCGGTCCAAGTCCTGTTCTCTGTTGCAATTCGCATTCCACTTATTTAATACATGGTTTGGTCTCCCTCTGGAGACCAGTGTATATTTATGCTACTTACCTGATTTCTTTGAAGTATTGTTGATATCTCCGGATAGGAGATTTACCAATGTGTTAGTGATTGTGTTTAATAAATAGACTTACTTTTCATAAACACTGTGGTTCTTTTTCATCTAATCTACACTATTGATTAAATGTGGTAAAACAAGCTGCTTTACACTCCTTCAAGATGAGCCTGAAGGCTGCTCTCCACAGCTACCACTTTGAGAGCTTTTAAGGTTATCAGATACCCCTAAAATCACCATAAGGGTTACCTGGATTAGCTTGAGGTGCCGAAGTGTTTAAACTCTCCAACCCGATCTTCATATCCATCAAGTGGGTGAGGGCCATGTTCATGTTTGGTGACCAAGTTGCTGTTTTCGGACCCAGAACCCCATCATCTAATCCGGACTCTCCCACTTGGCTGAAATCAGTCCTTAAGCAAATCAGTGCATCAGCCAAGCCCCGTTCTTTTCAGTGCCCAAATCTCAGTTTGTGGGGCCCCATAGAACACTAATGTTGTGGGCTGCATAAAAATAAATTTAAAAAAAACTGTGCCATTTCCTCTGGATGCATCTCTTCTTTATTTAGAACACTGTTGCTTTACATAAATCTCCTTGCTTGTTCATGCAAGGAACTTTGCACGCTGCACAGACAGCAGTGTTGTGGTGGCCGTACTGGGCTTCAGGGTACCGTCGGAGTGGCCTGCAGTTATCAGTTGGAGGTGACGCTAAGAGCCGCTGGTGTCCATGCTCACTTTACTGTGCTTTAACTAACCTTGCCGCCTTAGGTTCTGCGTCCTACATGGAGGGTCCCTTACTCTCTCTTCCTCATCTTTAACACATACTTCTTTTATTCTGCATCCTACATGGATTGTCCCTTACTCTCTCTTCCTCATCATTAAGGAACACGTACTTCTTAGGTTCTGCACCTTACATACAGTGTCCCTTACTCTCTCTTCCATATCTTTAAGTAACACGTACTTCTTAGGTTCTTCGCCCTACAAGCATTGTCCCTTACTCTCCTTCGTTGGGTTTAAGTAACACGTACTTCGTAGGTTCTGCGCCTTTCATGCAGTGTCCCTTACTTTCTCTTATCCTCATCTTTAAGTAACACGTGCTTCTTAGGTTCTGCATCCTACATGGAGTGTCCCTTACTCTGTCTTCCTCATCTTTAAGGAATACACACTTCTTAGGTTCTGCGCCATACATGGAGTGACCCTTACTCTCTCTTTCTCTGGTTTAAGTAACACGTGCTTCTTAGGTTCTGCACTCTACATGGAGTGTCCCTTACTCTCTCTTCTAGGTTCTGCGCGCTACAAGCATCGTCCCTTACTCTCTCTTCCTCTGGTTTAAGTAACGCGTATTTCGTAGGTTCTGTGCCTTTCATGCAGTGTCCCTCACTCTCTCTTATCCGCATCTTTAAGTAACACATACTTCTTAAGTTCTGCATCCTACATGGAGTGCCCCTTACTCTCTCTTATCCTCATCTTTAAGTAACACATAATTCTTAGGTTCTGCATCCTACATGGAGTGTCCCTTACTCTCTCTCTCTCTGATTTAAGTAACACGTATTTCTTTGTTTCCGCACTCTACATAGTGTCTCTTACATTCTCTTCTTCATCTTTAAGTAACACATAATTCTTGGGTTCTGCGCCCTACAAGCATTGCCCCTTACTCTCTCTCTTCCTCTTCTTTAAGTAACACATACTTTTTAAATTCTGCGTCCCACATGGTGCGTCTCTTACTCTCTCTTCCTAATCATTAATTAACACATACTTCTTAGGCTCTGCACCCTACATGCATTGTACCTTACTCTCTTTTTACTGTAGATTAAGTAACACATACTGCTTAGGTTATGCACCCTATGTGGAGTGTCCCTTACTCTTTCTCTTCCTCATCTTTAAGTAACACGTACTTCTTGGGTTTTGCGCCCTACAAGCATTGCCCCTTACTCTCTCTTTTACTCATCTTTAAGTAACATGTACTTCTTAGATTCTGTGTCCCACATCCAGTGTCCATTACTCTCTCTTCCTCATCATTAATTAGCACAGACTTCTTAGGCTCTGCACCCTACATGCATTGCCCCTTACTCTCTTTTTACTGTGGTTTAAGTAACACATACTTCTTAGGTTCTGTACCCTATGTGGAGTGTCCCTTACTCTCTCGCTTCCTCATCTTTAAGTAACACGTACTTCTTGGGTTTTGCGCCCTACAAGCATTGCCCCTTACTCTCTCTTTTACTCATCTTTAAGTAACATGTACTTCTTAGATTCTGTGTCCCACATCCAGTGTCCATTACACTCTCTTCCTCATCATTAATTAGCACAGACTTCTTAGGCGCTGCACCCTACATGCATTGCCCCTTACTCTCTTTTTACTGTGGTTTAAGTAACACATACTTCTTAGGTTCTGCACCCTACGTGGAGTGTCCCTTACTCTCTCTCTTCCTCATCTTTAAGTAACATGTACTGCTAAGGTTCTGCGCCGTACATGCAGTGTCCCTTGCTCTCTTTACTGTGGTTTAAGTAACATGTACTTCTTGGGTTCTGCGCCCTGCAAGCATTGTCCCTTACTCTCTCTTACTCATCTTTAAGTAATACGTACGTCTTAGGTTCTGCGTCCCACATCTAGTGTCCCTTACTCTCTCTCTTCCTTGGGTTTAAGTAACGCATACGTCTTAGGTTCTGCTCCGTACATGGAGTGTCCCTTGCTCTCTTTGCTGTGGTTTAAGTAACATGTACTTCTTGGGTTCTGCACCCTGCAAGCATTGTCCCTTACTCTCTCTTACTCATCTTTAAGTAACACGTACTTCTTAGGTTCTGCGTCCCACATCTAGTGTCCATTACTCTCTCTTCCTCAGATTAATGTAACACATACTTCTTAGGTTCTGCACCCTACATCCAGTGTCCATTACTCTCTCTTCCTCAGATTAATGTAACACATACTTCTTAGGTTCTGCACCCTACATCCAGTGTCCATTACTCTCTCTTCCTCAGATTAATGTAACACATACTTCTTAGGTTCTGCGCCCTACATCAAGTGTCCATTACTCTCTCTTCCTCATCTTTAAGTAACACATACTTCTTGGGTTCTGCGTCCTACATGGAGTGTCCATTACTCTCTCTTCCTCCTCTTTAAGTAACACGTACTTCTTAGGTTCTGCGTCCTACATGGAGTGTCCCTTACTCTCTTCCTCAGATTTAAGTAACACGTACTTCTTAGGTTCTGCGCCATACATGCAGTGTCCATTACTCTCTCTTCCTCAGATTTAAGTAATCCTTACTTCTTAGGTTCTACTCCCTGACATGCAGTGCCCCTTGCTCTGTATTATTCAGGTTTAAATAACACAGACTCTTTAGTTCCTTCTCCCTGGCATGCAGTGTCCTTTGCTCTCTCTCCTTTAGATTCAATTAACATTGATTTATTGAGTTTTGTTTCCCTCCCTGGCAGTGTCCCTTCTAGTGTCCCTGCTCTCTGTTCCTCAGATTGAAGTAATTTTAATGTCCTTTCCCCAGGAAGGTACAGGGTTTGTGGTTTGGGTCCTGTCCTCAATTCTTTTGTCGCTTTGTCACATTGAAGTAACTTTGATGTCTTGGGTTCTGCTCCATGGCCTGCTGAACCCTTGCTTTCTGTTCTTAAGAGAGAAGTAACCTTGATTTCTTCTCCTCAGGCTGCCGCAGGAAGAGGTTCGAAGGATGCTGTCCGCGGGGCTGCTAAAGAGTTCCTGAAGTTTCTAAACCGTGGTCTTTCACCTTATCATGGTAAGTGTCTGAACGCAGTTTTCTAGATCTCCCATTCCAGTACTAGTTACTTCTGTTAATAAGTTACCCGAAGCTGTAATTCCAATCTCCTTACCATTGTGTTAACTATAAATCCAGGCTTCTCCTGTCTTTGACCCTTCCTGGCCTGGGCTCTCTTATGCAGCAGTTGTGCAGTCAGTGGTCAGTGTTCAGCCTCGTCGGTGGAACCTCCGCACTCAGCAGTCTCTTGCACCCTTTCACTAGAGAGGCAAGTTTCCTCAGCACCCATCCTCTCTCTCGCTGCTCCAGACAATATGCTTTTTCTAATAGGCCGTACCCCGTCTCCCTTCTCCCAACAGACCAGACCATCGTCAGCATGGGGTACAGCACCATATGCTACATCGAATTAATATTACGCTTCCAAAATCAGGAGGGCCTTAACTGTTGTATATCAAGTACATAACTATATAATGCCAGGGCGAACGTTAGGTCAGCCCTTCTTGGGTCAATTGAATATCGAAAGCCGTTTGCTGGTTGAATTGCTTCCAATGTAAACTGAGGCTTGAGCTTGAGGATGGGACTGTTTTCTGGACTCTGTTGCTGGGATGTGGGTGTTGCAGTTTTCTAGGAGATAGCAGTTTCCAACTGTCTTCTGGAGTGTATAGGCTTCTGGGTGCTTCTAATGCTGGCTTGTAGTGGGTTCCAGAGTTAGGTGGCTTGTATTGAAAAAACAGGGCCTCCCATCTCAGTAAGTGGTATAATAAGTGGTGCAAGGCAGGAGTGCAGTGTTACCTTTGGTTGCATTGCTTGAATTTAACCTGTAGGTATAGCAGCTCTTTTCCTTGGGAGTCGCTGTGGACAATGCAGAGTACTTGAGCATTGCTCTTCTAGCTATACGTGGCCAGTGGAGAGCTTGCAGGGCTGGAGTTGTGCGTTGTCTTGGGTGAAGGCGGAAAAGAAGCTTGCGGCAGCATTCTGGGGAGTTGTATTTTGTGTATAATGAATCCCGGTGATCCAAGGTTTGGGCTGTTGGCATGGTCGAGTTTGGAGATTACGAGTGTGACAATGGCTTGCAGTTGATATCGGTATGGAAAGATGCAACAGTGTTTTTCATTGTGTAGAAGGCGCTTTTATGACGCTGTTAACATGCAGTAGCAAGGATTGTTCTGAATCCGTGGTTACTCCTAGGTTCTAACATCTCTTGAAGTTGTTGGAGGGGCCTCATGTTCCTTAGGCCCTTTGGCAGTAGGCTGGTACTTTTATTGTTGTCCGCAGGTCTTAATCTCGGTCTTTTCAATATTGAGCTCTAGATGGTTATTCATAATCTGTGTTTTTGGCATCTGCTGAATCCAAAAGCAGCAGGCAGCTACTCTGTTGTTGTCTGCTGCTGTAGACCATCCCAGATAGATATGATGCCTGATTCTGTGACTCTGCCTGGTCTGCAGCCGGGGGCTGTTTGTCTGACATTAAGCACAAATGTTCTTGTCTGCACATGTGCCCAGCCACGACCACTCCCACTGGTCTGCAACCATGCCCTGCTCCAGCAACTCTGTGGTCTGCACTAGGCCTGGGCTAAAATTTCGTTCCGTTCGCGGAAATTGCGAAAATTTGACATTTTCGCGTTCCGCGGAGAGCGCGAAAATGTCAAAATTTCCGCTTTCCGCAGCTTGGCGATAATTTGTTTCTTGCTCGCGCTGTAAAATAATACGTTCTCGCGCGCGCGTGATCGCCTTACCTGAATCCCTGCGTTCGCCGACAAGTTTTCTTGATCCGGTCGCGTTCTCCATGAGATGTTGTATTGTTTTTAGCCATTTGCGCTGTCTCGCAACAGTTCGCGCCCGCAGTGACGTCATGCGTCGCGCGATCACGTCTTTCTTCTCGTGATCATGCACCGCGAGACAACTCAAAACAAGATGGCCGCGCCCGCGAGCAACCAGATGGGTAAGTTGGCGACCCGCAACCATGCAGAAAATCTCACGAACATGCGGGAAAAAAACTTCCGCATCTTCGCGATATTTCCGCTTGTTTGCGATAATCTTAAACATTTTCGCGATAATTTGTGAAGGTGGATTTCGCAAATTCCGCCCACCCCTAGTCTGCACCCATTCCATGCTGCAGCACCTCACTCTGGTGTGCACCTATGCCCTGCAGCAGCAACTCTCTGTGGTCGACACACATACCTTGCTACAGCGCCTCTGTGGTCTGCACACATACCCTGCTGAAGCACCTCACTCTGGCATGCACCCATGCCCTGTAGCAGCGCCTCTCTGTGGTCTGCACACATACCCTGCTGCTGCGCCTCTATGTGGTCTGCACCTAGGCCCTGCTGCAGCGCCTCTCTGTGGTCGACAAACATACCCTCCTGCAGCATCTCTCTCTGTGGTCTGCACACATACCCTGCTGCAGCACCTCTCTCTGTGGTCTGCACCTAGGCCCTGCTGCAGTGCCTCTCTGTGGTCGACAAACATACCCTCCTGCAGCATCTCTCTCTGTGGTCTGCACACATACCCTGCTGCAGTGCCTATCTCTGTGGTCTGCACCTAGGCCCTGCTGCAGTGCCTCTCTGTGGTCGACAAACATACCCTCCTGCAGCATCTCTCTCTGTGGTCTGCACCTAGGCCCTGCTGCAGCACCTCTCTCTTTGGTCTGCACACATACCCTGCTGAAGCACCTCACTCTGGCATGCACCCATGCCCTGTAGCAGTGCCTCTCTGTGGTCTGCACACATACCCTGCTGCAGCATCTCTCTCTGTGGTCTGCACCTAGGCCCTGCTGCAGTGCCTCTCTCTTTGGTCGACAAACATACCCTCCTGCAGCGCCTCTCTCTGTGGTCTGCACACATTCCCTGCTGCAGCGTCTCTCTGTGGTCGACACATACCTGCTGCAGCACCTCTCTCTTTGGTCTGCACACATACTTTGCTGCAGAGCCTCTCTCTATGTTTGGCACACATACCCTGCTGCAGAGCCTCTCTCTGTGGTTGGAACACATACCCTCCTGCAGCGCCTCTCTCTGTGTTTGGCATTGCCCTACTGTAGTGCTTCTCTGTGGTTGGCACACATAACCTGCTGCAGCGCCTCTCTGTGGTCGTCACATATAATCTGCTGCAGTGCCTCTCTGTGGTCGGCACACATGCACTGCTGCAGCGCCTCTCTCTGTGGTCTGCACACATACCCTGCTGCAGCGCCTCTCTCTGTGGTCTTCGACTAGGCCCTGCTGCAGTGCCTTTCTGTTTGGTCGACAAACATACCCTCCTGCAGTGCCTCGCTCTGTGGTCGGCACACATGCACTGCTGCAGTGCCTCTCTCTGTGGTCGGCACACATGCACTGCTGCAGTGCCTCTCTCTGTGGTCGGCACACATGCACTGCTGCAGTGCCTCTCTCTGTGGTCAGCACACATGCACTGCTGCAGCGCTTCTCTGTGGCCGACACCCATGCCCTGCTGCAGTGCCCCTCTCTGTGGTCGGCACACATACCCTCCTGCAGGGCCTCTCTCTGTGGTCTGTAAACAAACCCTGCTGCAGCGCCTCTCTGTGGTCAACACATACCCGCTGCAGCACCTCTCTCTGTAGTCTGCACACATACCTTGCTACAGCGCCTCTGTGGTCTGCACACATACCCTCCTGCAGGGCCTTTCTCTGTGGTCTGCACAGAAACCCCGCTGCAGCTCATCTCTAGGGTCAGCACACATACCCTGCTGCAGCGCTTCTCTGTGGTCGGCACACATGCACTGCTGCAGGTCCTCTCTCTGTGGTTGGCACACATACCCTGCTGCAGGTCCTCTCTCTGTGGTTGGCACACATACCCTGCCGCAGGGCCTCTCTCTGTGGTTGGCACACATACCCTGCCGCAGGGCCTCTGTGGTGTACACCCATTCCATGCTGCAGCACCTCACTCTGGTATGCACCCATGCCCTGCAGCAGCGCCTCTCTGTGGTCGACACACATACCCTCCTGCAGTGCCTCTCTGTGGTCAACACACATACCCTGCTGCAGCGCTTCTCTGTGGTCGACACACATACCTTGCTACAGCGCCTCAGTGATCTGCACACATACCCTGCTGCGTCGCCTCTACGTGGTCTGCACCTAGGCCCTGCTGCAGCGCCTCTCTGTGGTCGACAAACATACCCTCCTGCAGCATCTCTCTCTGTGGTCTGCACACATACCCTGCTGCAGCACCTCTCTCTGTGGTCTGCACCTAGGCCCTGCTGCAGCGCCTCTCTGTGGTCGACAAACATACCCTCCTGCAGCATCTCTCTCTGTGGTCTGCACACATACCCTCCTGCAGCATCTCTCTCTGTGGTCTGCACACATACCCTGCTGCAGCGCCTCTCTGTGGTCGACACACATACCCTCCTGCAGCGCCTCTCTGTGTGGTCTGCACACATTCCCTGCTGCAGCGCCTCTCTGTGGTCGACACATACCTGCTGCAGCACCTCTCTCTTTGGTCTGCACACATACTTTGCTGCAGTGCCTCTCTCTATGTTTGGCACACATACCCTGCTGCAGGGCCTCTCTCTGTGGCTGGAACACATACCCTGCTGCAGAGCCTCTGTTGTCTGCACACATACCCTGCTACAGCGCCTCTGTGGTTGGTACACATACCCTCCTGCAGGGCCTCTCTCTGTGGTCGACACACATACCCTGCTGCAGCGGCTCTGTGGTTGATACACATCCCCTCCTGCACGGCCTCTCTCTGTCGTCGACACACCCTGCTGCAGCGCCTCTGTGGTCGGCACATACACTCTGCTGCAGTGCCTCTCTGTGGTTGGCACACATACTCTCCTGCAGAGCCTCTCTGTGGTCGACACACATACCCTGCTGCAGCGCCTGTCTGTGGTCGGCACATACACTCTGCTGCAGTGCCTCACACTAGCCCACACCCATGCCCTGCTGAGATGCCTCCCTCTGGCTTGCACCCATGCCTGCTGCAGCGCCTCTCTCTGTGGTCTGTACCCTTGCCCTGCTACAGTGTTTCTCTGTGGTGGGCACACATGCACTGCTGCAGCGCCTCTCTGTGGCTGACACACACAACCTCCTGCAGGGTCTCTCACTAGCCTGCACCCATGTCCTGCTGCACTGCATCTCTCTCTGGTCTGCACACATACCCTGCTGCAGAGCCTTGGTCTGTGGCCTGCACCTATGCCCTGCTGCAATGCCTTTCTGTGGTCTGCACGCAAACCCTGCTGCAGCGCCTCTCTGTGGTCGGCACACATGTCCTGCTGCAGTGCCTCTCTGTGGCCGGCACACATTCCCTGCTGCAGTGCCTGCCTGTGGTCTGCACCCATGTCCTGCTACAGAGCCTCTCTGTGGTCCACACACATACTGTCCTGCAGCGCTTCTCTGTGGTCGGCACACAAACCCTCCTGCAGCGCCTTTCTCTGTGGTCGGCACCACATACCCTGCTGCAGCGCCTCTCTGTGGTCGGCACACATACCCTCCTGCAGTCCCTCTCTCTGTGGTCGGCACACATGCACTGCTGCAGTGCCTCTCTCTGTGGTCGGCACACATGCACTGCTGCAGTGCCTCTCTCTGGTCGGCACACATGCACTGCTGCAGTGCCTCTCTCTGTGGTCAGCACACATGCACTGCTGCAGAGCCTCTCTCTGTGGTCGGCACACATGCACTGCTGCAGAGCCTCTCTCTGTGGTCGGCACACATGCACTGCTGCAGTGTCTCTCTCTGTGGTCGGCACACATGCACTGCTGCAGAGCCTCTCTCTGTGGTCGGCACACATGCACTGCTGCAGTGCCTCTCTCTGTGGTCGGCACATATTCACTGCTGCAGTGCCTCTCTCTGTGGTCGGCACACATTCACTGCTGCAGTGCCTCTCTCTGTGGTCGGCACACATGCACTGCTGCAGAGCCTCTCTCTGTGGTCGGCACACATGCACTGCTGCAGAGCCTCTCTCTGTGGTCGGCACACATGCACTGCTGCAGTGTCTCTCTCTGTGGTCGGCACACATGCACTGCTGCAGAGCCTCTCTCTGTGGTCGGCACACATGCACTGCTGCAGTGCCTCTCTCTGTGGTCGGCACATATTCACTGCTGCAGTGCCTCTCTCTGTGGTCGGCACACATTCACTGCTGCAGTGCCTCTCTCTGTGGTCGGCACATTGTGAGAAGGTGGCCTGATATATGCTGTCCACTAGTTCTAGTGGGCACCTTGTATCAGTTCAAACAACCCCTAATGGTGATAGGTTAAACACAACCTTTATTGAAAGCTATCCTAGTGGTAGCCATAGAGAGCAGCCTTCAGGCTAAGTCTTGAAGGAATGTAAAGCAGCTTGTGTTACCAGTCTATAATTATTATTATTATTATTATTAAAAATTTTTATAGAGCGCGTAGTCACCCGGAGGTATCCCAGCGCTAACAAAATCCCTACACCAGTGGGGGGGGGGGGAAAGGGGGGTACAGCAATTTTAGACAAAAGCAATTTTAAACCGAGCAAAAAGGAGTGGTTAAAAGCTGTTTTAAGGAAACAAGTGGGTTTTGAGTCGTTTCCTGAATCGTAAATAGTTTGATTCTTTCCTCAGGTCTCGAGGAAGGGCGTTCCATAGGCGCGCTGTGTGGATCGAGAAACGTCTTCCACCCGTGCGGGCTTTTTTGAATCTGGGCACGGTGATGAGGGACTCCCTGTCCGATCGGAGAGATCTAGGGGCTTTATAGGGTTGTATGAATTTCCTCAGAATGGGGGGGCCCTGATTCTGCACTAGCCTATGAGCCAGGCTTAAGGCTTTGAATGTTATTCGTTCTCTCACTGGAAGCCAGTGAAGGAGCTTCAGAGCAGGTTTGGCTGAAGCTCTGGCAGGAGTATGTGTGAGGATCCGGGCGGCAGCATTTTGAATTTTCAGCAGTTTATTTAAGGTTGCTTCGGGTGCGCCCAGGTATATAGCATTGCTATAGTCAAGCCTGGACAGAATAAGGCCTTGGATGAGAAGTCTTTGCGATGTGGGTGGAAGGAGGGGCAGAATCTTTCTCATCGCTTTGAGTAGGCCGAAGCAGGTGCCTGCTACTCTTTTGGCCTGCGTAGTAAAAGAGAGATCTGTTTCAATCCATACTCCCAGGCTTTTTACTTCCTGTTTGGGAGCAGGGGGGGGGGCCCAGACAGGGTGGCCAGGTGTTCAGAGGGAAGGTGCATCCTTTCTGACCCAGAAGGAGAATGTCAGTTTTAGAACCATTCAGCTTTAAGGCTGAGTTATTCATCCACCCTTGGATCTGTGTTAAGCAGTTGAATAGATCCGCTGGCTGTTGACTAGGGTGGGAGAGGGAGACAACTAGCTGTGTGTCATCCGCGTAGCTGACAATGCTCACTCCGAACGGGATGACGACCTCCTCCAATGGGGACATATAGATGTTAAACAATGTGGGGCTCAGGGAGGAGCCCTGAGGCACCCCACATTGGAGGGGAGTATCGGAGGAGCGGGTGTTATTTTCCCAGATCTGGAAGGAACGTTGGGCCAGAAAGGAGGAAAGCCAAGATAGAGCGGTGCCTTCTACTCCTACCTTCTTAAGCCGTTTAACCAGGAGTTGGTGGTTGACGGTGTCGAAGGCCGCGCTCAGGTCGAGGAGGATCACTGCCACTGATCCTCCCTCGTCTAAGAGTGCTCTGGCCTCCTCCACTGCAGCCAGGAGGGCGATGTCAGTGCCCTGTCCTGGGCGAAAACCTGTCTGCGAGTTTTTTAGCAGTTTATTAGATTCAAGAAACTGGGAGAGTTTCTTATTCACCAGTTTCTCTGCAACCTTGCTTGTCCCGGGGAGGAGGGATATAGGTCGGTAGTTGACCAGTTCAGCTGCGTCTAAGGAGGGTTTTTTTAGCAGCGCCTTAACGACTGCCGCTTTCCAGCTAGGGGGGACGACTCCCTGTTGAAAAGAAGCGTTGATCAGCTGGGTGAGGGGGGGGATGATTATGGGAGCGACTTCTTTAAGGGTTCGTAGCGGGGCGGGGTCCCTAGGGGATCCGCTTTTGATGGATGTGAGCGTAGTCTCTACCTCTTCGTTGGTTATTTGTCCCCAGGAAGTTAGACGAGGGGTGATCAAAGTATCGGGGGGGTCGTCCGTTTCGCTCGAATTAGTCGGGGGGATGGAGTCCAGGATTTTTTGGATTTTTCCTTGGAAAAAGCTGGCTAGCTGATTACATTTTTCCTGATCTGCCTTTGGATCTGGGGGGTTTCTAGGGGCTGTGTCTGGAACCTTAAGGAGTTCTTTGAGGATGGTATATGTTTCTTTACTTAAACAGGCCGCTTTTTCGATTCGTTCCTGAAAGAATCGACTCTTTGTTTTGTCGATCATAGATTTGTAAGCTGATAAGGAGGTGGAGTAGGCGTCCTTATTGGCGTTGGATTTCTCCTTCCTCCATGACCGTTCAGCTCTCTTGCAGTTCTGTCGCAGCAGCTTGAGCTCTGGGGTATACCATGGGGCTGAGGGTATACGTTTATTGTGTCTGAGGATGGGAGTTTTGGGGATAAGGGTGTCGAGGGAGGAGGTGATCCAGGAGCAAAACTGTTCATCGGCCGTTATGGCGTCTGAGGAGAGCACTGGGGTGGTGTTAGAGAGGATGTCCGACCATTCCGATGGGATGAGTTTGTGCCATCGTCTGTCACTGACTTTAATTTTCCCGGGCTGGGTGGTCACGATAGGGGCCTCCCATGAAATGGGGACTAAGAGATGATCAGTCCATGGAAGTGGCAAAGGTGGACTGGTGGTGATATTGGCATTGGTAAGGACGGGGTCTAACAAGTGTCCCTTGTCGTGGGTGGGCTCCTTGTTGACTAACCTGATATTAAATGACAGAAGGTCCGCTAGTAGGTCCGAGGCAGACCGGTCAGTGGGATCTGTAAAGTGAAGGTTCAGGTCGCCCAAAATGAGGAAGTTGGAAACGGAAGCGGCTAGTTGAGAAGCCGTTTCGGTGACTGCATTGAGAAATTTCCCAAGAGTACCTGGAGGCCGATAGATCAGGAGTCCCGAAAGGGAGTGCGTCGGGGAAGGCTGAAGAGAAAAGTGGCAGCTTTCAGAATTATCAATTTGGGCGTCACTCGTTCTGCAGGTGAGATTTTCCCGGTAGATTATGGCCAGCCCACCTCCTCTACCTCTTGGTCTATGGAGGGTTTGGATGAGGTAGCCTGGGGGAAGGGCGGATACAGCGTCCGCGTCGGAGCTGTCAGAAAGCCAAGTTTCTGTAAGAAATAGTGCATCCAAGCCTTGGTCTTGGATCATCTCGTTGATTTCGAGTGCGTGCTTGGGGAGGGAACGACAGTTGAGAAGACCTAGCTGTAATCTAGGATTGGCTGTGGGCTGGATGGTTGGATAACAGCGCGTACAGCTTGTGAAGGGTTTATCTGTGTCGTGAATATAACGGCAGCCTAGGTTTTTTTCGGGTCGGAGATTCAGAAGCGTGTCTGCTGTATACATCAGGCGACTGAGGGGTAGGTCTGGCAGAGTCTCTGGGCCTGGGTCCGGACGGGCACAGACGGGCTTGCCTTTGGCGCGCCTTCGGCGCGCAAACGGCGCTCCCGCTGCGCTCGTCCGCTGCGGAATGATCAAATGAAAGGACAACCACACCAGGTATAAATTCAAAATATATGTATTTAAGATCAAACACACCCCTCTAGTCTCTTTATGAGACTGGAGTTCGAAGTACTTAGTTTACAAGTGAGCAAGCATCAGTAAAATCGCAAATACACGTTTGGGCCCTAGGGGCGTACCAAACAATATACCAAAAAAGTGGTATAAGAACCACGACTGGATTAGGCACTAGGCCTATTGCCTCTAGAATCGCTGGGACCCCAAGGAACCACCCAAGGTAGTGACACTGGGGACCCACGGGGACTGGATGCAGTGTGAAAACACAACCCCGGGTTCCTATTATCTTATATGGGCAATGTCGCGGTTGGTATTTTAAAGATTAGGGACACTTCTAATCGAGTCAGGACCAAACCCTTTTGGACCTAAGAAGTTCTAGGGCTAGCACCCACGAGAGCACAGGTGTACTCGAGTTACCTCACCCAGGGAAGTCGGGTGCATAGGTGTATTTTGGTGTCGGGTCGCGTCGTCGATTTCAATGGAAGCCTGCAAAGAACTGCTGCTGCCGTGAAGAGGAGAAGTGTCCGGAGAGATCCAAGCCTGGATCTGTGATGTAAGGAACGTGAAAGTATAGGGGACAGAGTCTGGGTCACTTGCCAGTGACCTAGGGCAGGATGGACCAATGCCCACAGATGTCAGGTGCTTCAGGTGAGTTGATGGGTGTCTTGACTCTTCAGCCACGAGGTCCAGGAGGCGTCGACGAAGTCCACGAGCCGGATTCGAGCTGTCCCACAAAGTCTGTCGAGTGCTGCGGTGTCGGTGACTAGAATGGACCCAACAAGCCTTGGCAACGGCAAGTCACTAGAATTCAGAGAAGGGACTGCGGTACAGACCAGCAAGGTCTGAGGGACTCACCCAGCGAGGGTAAGTGAGGGCATGTCTGGAGCAACCAGGTAAGCCCAATCAGAAAAGGAGTCGCCTTCGTGGGGACCTGCTTGCCAACGGGCTAGTGATCGCGAAGGAGCCTCGAGCGGTCGCACTTGAAGCTGGCCCACGGGTCACTCGTGGAGTGGAGGCCAACAATCTTCGGTGCAGGAGTTGCTTAAGGCTGGGGCTACTCGGAGCCCAAAGCACAACTTCGAGGAGGACCAGAAAGATAGTGTTACTGCAAAAGTTCACGGTGTCCAGGGGTCACGGTTCCACGTCACCCACGATAGCCACGGGCCTCAGCTTTGCTGTGGACTCAGGGTAGCCTCGGGGAAGTCTGGAAATCCACCTCTCGGGATACAGAGACTTTGACGTCCGGCGGGAGCTTCAGAATTGCAGACCGGTCAGTTGCTTCTTTGGTGCCTGCCAAGCAGGGGAGTCACACCTTGACCCCAAGGGAGATCTCTTCATTCTTCTAGTCAGGATAGAACGTCGAAGGTCCAGGATGTAAGTTGCAGAGATTCATCCAGGGTAATCTAAAGTCCTAGGGACTGGATTCCTATACTTATAGTGAGTTTAGGGGATGGACTAACTCTAAGGTCCCACCTATGGGTGGGCCAGGAAAGAGGGGTGGTTACACCCATTTCCTTGGTCCAGTTTCACACCAGTGAACTGTAGTATGCACAGGGACACCAAGTGTACCCCCAGTGCAGGACTTCAAAGTACCAGAGTGTGCTCCTGCCCAGCCCCAATACACATCAGCCTGTCTGGGGAGGTGGTTACACCTCCCTTCGACAGGAAACCTATTGTCCAGGCCTCCCCTGCCGTAGTTTCGGTCAGCAGCAGGAAGCCAGACCCGTGTCTGTGGCAGAGGCATCCATTTTGTGATGCCAGGGCTCAGGAAAGTCCTACCGGTGTGAACATGTCTCTCCCTCTAGAAGGGTGGAATGCTACCCTGGCCGCCAAAATTGGCGGGGGGGGGTAGTATTCCAAAACGTTTGACACCAAGCACGACATGTTTTGACGCAGCCATCCCAAAGTTAGCATTTACCGCAAAGTTATAATGCACTTAATAGTATATGGTATGGCTGTATCACAGAACATCCATAAGGAAGTATTTCCGAAAGCTGCAGAGGAGCTCCGCTCATGCTTGGGCACCCTCACATAAAACCAAGCACTCTGCCTTCAGGATTGTCAAGGCCTGCCATAGGAGTGGCTTATAGGTTTATATGTGTCTGTATAGGGTAGTGATATAGGTAGCCTATACCACAGTAAGGGGTGCAAGCACACCCTTACACAGGCTGCAGTAGCAGACCTGTGGTGTCATTTTGGAGTGCTTTCCAGGGGTGGCATAATACATGCTGTAGCCCCTGATAAGCCTCTGAGGTACCTATGCCCTAGGTACATAGTATACCATATACTAAGGGCTTATAAGGCACTCCAGAATCCAAGTAGATATGTACCTCATGTACATGGAAACCATCTTGGAGAGGACGCAGCTAGGTTGTGGTCCTGATTAGCAGGGCCACAGCCAGACTAAGGTCGAAAAACAGTGAAACACCAGCAAAAAGTGGTAAATACGCTCCTGCAGTGCCCCTCTCTGTGGTCGGCACCCATGCCCTGCTGCAGGGCCTCTGTGTTCACCCAGGGGTGTGGAATTCCTATAGCTCGATGCCCAGAACATATTATTTAGGGTAAAGGACAGCATGTTTTCAACCCTTGCCTGCCAGTTTATAGTTCCACATTATGGATCAGGGAAGGGCATTGTCTACAGTTATATTTGTGTGCCTCTGTTAATGTTGTTGAAACTTGTATTTATGGTTCATTAATGCAAAGCCCTATTAGGGTGAGCGCTCTAGAGTCTACGGTAATGTTGTAGGCTCGGACTGCACCATTGAAAGTGGTTCCTGTATAAATAATGTGTACACACGTTTGCAAAGTTCAAGAATATGAGGCTATTTATAATGCTCCCAGAATGCTCTTTGAGATGCAAATATTTTCAGAAGGTTGAAAGCAGGATTGAGGAGTCTTTGCTTTCACAAGAAATGCAGCTAGAAAAAAACTGTTTTGATAAACCACTGTGCAGTTTTAGGTCCCATTTCTTTGAAGCATCATTTGGTGAAATGCGTTGATGCATGCTAGTATTTCCACCAAATAATCACAATGGAACAACAGTGTGACCAGGTTCAACAAGATTATAGAAAACATGAAAATAAACAAGCACTGGCAAAGCCAAAAGGTCTAACATTGGTGTCCAACCTTTCGGCTTTGTCAGTGCGTGTTTTGACTTGACATCTGTTTGGTAAACCTTTATTGTTGTGGGAGCTGCCATGCCCTCACCATCATAACAAACATTGGCAAAAAGCTCAAATATATTTTGGTCTCAAAAAGCACAGTTTGCCAAATACTTTCTAGCACTGAAGAAAACTATTTTATGTGCGGATGTGCTCCTAGTGAAAAAGAAGAATGCTGTCACTCACAGTGAAGACAGCCGATAGATGGATAAAGAGAGAGAACGAATTTTAATAAAAATAAAAGGTCTCGGTTAACTTCAGACCTAACTTTCTCAATTCTTAAAGAAAGTCACAAAATTGCACCCATTATATAGTTCTCTGCATTAGTGCAGATTTATGGCTTTTATGAATTCACAAACATTTACAGAAGGAGGTCAGGAAATCATACTCCTATGAAATATTTGTGAACTGCATTTTTGCACGATCACGTATGCATGTGCAAATTTGTTCATGCGAAAATTTGTTGATGGTTTACAAGTTCAGTTTCTCTACTTTTCTACCTACTTTTTCAAAACCTTACTTCTGCCCTTGTCAGGAGTAAATTTCCAACCTGTCTCAGTATCGGAAAAGATTAGAAGAGAAGACCTAATTCCTCGTCCTCGGAACCACCCCATCACCATAGAACAGCTCCAGTTGGCCCGCTGCCCTCAGCAGCCCTCTGACACCCTCGGACCACTCCAGAAACCTTGGCATTGTACTGGACTCCTTCCTCTTTATGAACAGACAGGTAAACGCTTTCGTATCCAGCTGCCACAGCACCCTCCTCATCCTCTATAAGACTTTCAAATGGATCTACCCTTAGTCAAGTAAGACCGTCACCCACGCACTCATAACCAGCAAACTTGACTACGGAAAAGTCCTCTACGCCGGCATAAACAAGTCACTACTCTGCAAACTCCAGATGATACAGAACACCTCCACCAGACTCATCCTTGGCATCCCTCAACACGAGCACATCAGCCGCCACCTACGGAATCTCCACTGGCTCCCCGTCAAGAAGAGTCACCCATGCCGGAAAATGCCTCCACAACACCAGACCCCTCTACCTCAACGATAGAATCTACTTCCACATACCCCGAAGAAACCTCCGATCCACTAACCTCGTCCTCGCCGAAACCCCACGCATCCGCAGAACCAAATCAGGGGGAAGAGCCTTCTCCTACATCGCGGCCAGGAACTGGAACGAGCTCCTGCTCGACATCAGACGTGCCCCCTCCCTGAACAACTTCAGGAAGGTTCTCAATACCTGGCTCTTCGACTGTACGGAGCTGCAACTCCCCTCCCCAGCGCCTTGAGACACTCACGGGTGAGTAGCGCACTTACAATTCCCAGATTGATTGATTGGGAGGAGAACTGATGAAAACCCCTAAAACATACAAGGTATTAGGTTTGCACAGACTCAAAGGGTGCGCCAATCCTCAAACTACCTTCAGCCCCAGTATGTAGATCCGCGGAAAGGTGCCAAACTATTACTGGTATTCAACCCGTACTATGGTATAAGCCTGGCATAATCAGAGAGGCTATCGGGAGAGCTCTTATATCATGAGATTGCTGCCATAATTTGTGGCCCCACTACATGGCACCAAAGGGACAAGTGTATTTTACTTCAGGACAAGTAGATTTATGAAGCAACCTGCCCCATGGACAAGTAGATATTTGATTAAATTCCACACCCCTTGGTCCCTGCACCTTTCTCTGCCTGCTGTCACCATGCTCCTCCATTTTCTTGCACCCTGCTTTGTGCCTGTAGCTTTTGCCCATTTACTTTTCACTGCACCTATTCTCTGCCTTCGTCCCTCCATTTGGTGCCTTGTCCCAGCCCCTCCTGCTGCAAGTTTCTCTGTCTTGACTCCCCTTCTGTCCTATTCCTTGCAGTTTCCCAGCATGTTATGGTAAAGTTACAATTGCAAATGTCATATTTCCTGGTGGATGGAATGCAGTAGTGGGGTAGGGCTGGCTGCACACCTTGTCAGTTTGTCAAGGTTTGTTTATAGCACTCGCTACATGATCCTGTTTCAGATAAGAGAGTAAAGGCAGGCGGCAGATGGAGGCCTTTTCTCGGTGGCTCGTGGCTTCTCATGGCCCAGCGCCTTCCTTATCGGGGTGCAGCAGAGATTAGCTCAACAGGCCCCAGACTTTGGAATATGACTGGGGCTGCTCAGGGGACCTTTGATCTGTGACTTATCGGCATCCAAGACTGCGAGGCCTCCAGGATGGCAGTTACTGGCACGAGGAAAGTGAAGCTTTCTCTGTTGGGCACCTTGCCCACTAGTGCCCAGTGTGGCCAGCCTTCCGTTTGCAGACTGCGTGCAGGGCCCCTCCGGATGACCTTTATTTGAGGGGGGCTATGAGTCGCTGAGTGCGTTTTTTTAGCTTCATTGGGTAATGCCCAACTCTAAATTAGACGCAGGCGACCCCACAAATTAACAGTGAGAGCAGAGCCAAGGCTTTGACTTGGCTCTTTCTTAGAGCTCGAGCCGAGCCGAGCCCTGAAAATGTTTCCCATGTACTGGAGACAGTGCCATTAGTGGACTGAATGGCGAGACAGTCGTCATATGAACCTTGTATGTGGCCCAGATTCCTATATACTGAGCGACGTTAGATTTTTTTACATAAAACGCTACAGATTTTTGGACTCCTGGCATCCTGAAGTCACTTATTTGAAGGTGCTTTCATATGTGATAATGAAGCAAAAGGAGGATCGGTAACATACAATATTTGCCTAAGATCACACAATTTGGTTAAGCGGGGAAACTGTGATTAATCTCAGGTTTTTTGCTGTCACTTAGTACAAATCAGCCTCTAAATGGGTTTCTATTTGTCTCTCCTTTGTATCTCAAATGGTAATGCTTGATTGTACCCGTTTGTGCATGAGGGTAGAGCGAGGGTGGCAGGCAGAAGTCGCATGAAAGCTCGGCTCATTATGGGCTTGAGGCTCCAGCGGGACCTTGAGCAGAGCCAGAGCCAGGCTTCAGGCTCGAGCCCGGCTCGAGCTGTCGGCAGATTTCCTGCGTCTTCTCTGAATGAGCCCCTGGTCTCTTTAGAAGATAAGTGTCTGAGCGAACATTATCGCTGCCACCCCCAAGCTCTTCCCCTCCCCCTCACACCCCCCCTCCGCCCTCTTCCACCCGCACCCCCAGAGTTGGTTTCCCTGGGAGGGCCAAGTGTACAAAGTGAGTAACTCTGTTATTGAACTAGAGTTGAATGGTGTCCCCTGGGAGGGGATGGGAGGGGCCACCTGGATACTGCACAGTAACACCTGCCGCCCTCGGGTCCAAAGAAAAGGCCTCACCTTGTGTCTCCTGTTTCTCTTCCCTCCCCAGCAAACTCAATTCGTGCTTTGAAAATCCCTTGACAAGGCCCGACAGGATGGGCAGCTCATGGGGTGGGCACCAGGCACCACCCATCACTGTATGTGGTCCAGTAGGGAGATTTAATCCCAAAACTATGGGACTTGATACTCAGTACCACTATGTGACCTGGTGCCACTCTAGGATATATGCTGGCATAAACCTTACATGAATTATCTAGTCTGGGCTCCCAATGCGGTGGCATTCGCATGGCAGTCCCGGGCCTCTGGGCATGATTAATCTAGTCTGGGTTCCCAACACGGAGACATTCCCCTGGCAGTTCCGGGCCTCTGGGGCATGATTAAGCTAGTCCGGGCCCCTAATGTGGTGGCATTCCCCTGGCAGTCCCTGGGCATGATTCATCTTGTCTGGGCTGCCAACGCGGTGACATTCCCCCGGTGGACCCAGGCCTCTGGGCATGAAATAGCTAGTCTGAGCTTCTAATGCAATGGCTTCCCCCTGGCAGTCTTATGGCCACATGTCATGCCAACAGCACCTTCAGCGCATCCTCTGTTCAGCAGAATTGGTGCTCCTGTGCACCCTCTGTTACCCATGCAAATGAGGGAATCCCTTTGCCACTGCGCCCGCGCTGTATTACAGACGCAGAGGCAAACACGCTATCAGGAGGCACAATGACAGACCCCTGATGGCAGTCCTCTGGCCGCGGGAAAAGGGATCCCATGAACCCCCTCAGACATCCTCTTGGAGGCGGCTGCAGTCATTCACTGCACCCGGCTGCAAGGGGATCTTAATTATCTTTAAAGTGCAGTCATGTTGCCGCCTGCACAGTGACACACAGAGTGGCTGCTTCAAAGCTGCTCAGTTTTTCACGTGAGTTTGCAGCTGCCCTGGGGGCAGCACATTCACCATAAAGCGGCAAATCTTCCTAGATTGCGCTGGGTGCACTTTTTGAAGTGTTCCCAGCGCAATCCAGGAAAATGTTCTGCATTCAATTCAATTCAATTCAATTCAATATCAACTTTATTCGGTAGTTTTTGAAAAAACACCATAAAAGTTCAAATAGTATAAAAACACAGTTACAATTGTATAAAAGAAGAAGTTAAAAAGATTATTAAAATGTACATTTTTGGGCACCGCCAGCGATACATGGAAGTGCATCACAATTTCATTAGGGCAAATTTTTCCAACATGTGCAAAGATGTACAGTATTTCTGTTATCTCGGTCCCTTCGTTAATATGTATAAGCGATGTTGTTTGAAGTTATAAATTTGTGCGGTGGCGAATACAAAATTTAAGGTAAGATACAATCGCTTTCGCATAGTTTTCATTTTCCAGAAATTGTAGTGCCAAATACGCTGGGCGACATTGACGGACACCCCAGAACTTCAAGATAGGGAGTATCCAGCGCTTCCGGGGCTCGCTATAGAATTTGCAGAATAACATTGTGTGTATCGTTGATTGTGGCGATACCAAATCACAAGGGCACGTAGAGATGGTAGAAGTCCTGACATTTTGCTCAGGAAATAGAACTAGCAGATGGAACAAATCAAGTCTGAAGCGGGTAAGCAGCATTCTTTCAAACTGTGTTATTTTAAAATTTAGATAAGGTTCAGCAGAAAACGCAGTCTGGACTAGCAGGGAATGTTGGACTGATGGCTTGTGGACCTCGGATAATAAACGTAGCTGACGAAAATGAGTTAAACACTCCCTTTTTAAGGTCTTTTTAGGGATTTCCTCTATCAGCAATGGATGATCAAAGTATTTCCTATATCCAAGATCTGTCAATAACGCTTTGACGTACGACAGCCATTTGATTTTCTTAGCATGGTCTAGCGTTAAAATATCTTGCATAATTGTCCTTGTCAAGTGGCATTGCTCGGTAACCCATATTCTGCGCCACAGCATTATTGGTTGTAATTTTATAATGTCAGTGATGTAATCAATGCCCAGCTCAGAGTGGCAGGCATAGGTGGAGCAGGTTTTGGGCACCGCCAGCAAATATCTAAGGAAAGAATTCTCTATTGTTTGTATTGAGTCCACGTTTTTAAAACCCCAAATCCCCGCCCCATATGTTGCAGTGCTTACACATTTTGCGTTATATATTTGCACTAGTTCTTTAATTTGTCTCTGCCCCAATCTCTGCGAGAAGGTTTTTAGTGATGATGTCTCTCGAAGGAAAATCAATTTTCTTGTATTAATGGCTGGAGTCCATTTGAATTTTTCGTCAATGACAATCCCTAAATAGGGATAGGTTTTAGTCCTATCCAGGTGTTCGCCCTGCGCCGTTAACTTCCTATGTTTTGCGTTTCTTTGCTCCCCTGAATGCATTGTGTACGTTTTTTTTGCGTTTAGTTTCAGGTTTAAACTTGCCATAAAATCACAATATCTGTTCAGGGCCATTTGTAATTCGTTTGATGTTCTTGCTAGAATAACAGCATCGTCGGCATATAGAAGTGCTGGTATCTGCCGACGAGCTGTTGCCGGGAGGTCCTTACTGCCTTGTAGCATAGCAACCTCTAGGCCATTCGTGTATAGGGTGAATAAGAAGGGGGCCAATACGCACCCCTGCCTGACCCCCTTTTCCACTCTGAAGAAGTTAGTGAGCTCGCCCTTTGTCCCAAATCTTACCCTGCCAGTGGTGCCTGTATATAGTTCGCGTAAGAAATCCACAATTGGCGTAGGAACGCCCATTTTCAAGATTGTATTCCACAGCATTGAGTGTGACACGCAGTCAAATGCTGCGGAAAGATCGACATAGGCCATGTGGAATGAGGACCCTTTGGCGTCCAGGTATTTGCTCGCCAGTAGGGACAGATTTAGAGCCTGGTCAGTTGTTCCTAGTCCCTCCCGAAAGCCATATTGTAGATCGGAAATAATTTTGTGTTCTAGGGCCCACTCCTGGAGGCGGTCAAGTAATATTCGTCCTGCCATTTTGCCTAGGGAGTCCAGGAGGGAGATCGGCCTATAGCATGTTGGGCTATTTCGATCTCCTTTCTTGAAGATAGGTACCAAGGTTGATGTTTTCCAGGATTCCAGGATACCTACTTCAGTGGTGGCGTTCAAGACGTTAGTTAGTAGCGGGGTCCAAAGATCTGGAAGATGTTTAAAAACGTCAACCGGAACGCCGTCCGGGCCTGGTGCTTTTGCTGCTTTTGAAGATTTTAAAGCTTTTTGGACCTCTTCATGGGAGAAGTGAAGATTTAACGGATACACAACTTGTGGCAGAGGTTCAGGCTGATCTGTGTCTTCGGTCGGGTCTATGGCAAAGACTTTAGTAAAATGGTTCACCCATTCGTGTTGGCTTATAGATACATCAATTGATGGAAGGTTGGATTTCTCTGTTAGGAGCGGGGAACGAACTATCTGCCAGAACAAAGCACTATCGTTAAGTTCCGAGCTTTGGATCAGTTTGGACCATAGTTCAGCTTTTACTTCCTTTTTCCTGTTTTTTAAGGCGACTGTATACTCTTTTCTAAGCCTGATGATTTCGACTCTGTCCTTATGTTTATTGTTCAGAGCTTCCTTTAGGCGTGTAGATGCTTTAGTACATGCTGTATCAAACCACCCTCTCTTCAGTTGGGGCCTTTGTTTGTGCTTTTTAGTCAATTCTTTTTGTATGATTGTTGTAATTGATAGAAAGCTTACTATAATTTCACTAGGGTGGGTGGTGGAATCCAAGCAGTTAATAATATCCGTTTGGTTATTTGTGACAATTTTTTTTGTTGTGGCTTCTTTATCAATATTACCCCACTTCAATGTAAAGCCATTCAAAGAGCCTAGCTCTAGATCGCTTTGATTTAGAGCGGTCAGAATGTCATGTGGCTTATTCTTTGTTCTTTCAGCGAGGACCATGATAATGGGGAAATGGTCACTTAAGGGGTTGTTAAAAACCTTAAAATCTTCTACGATGGATCCTATGGGTGATGAGATCAGTATAAAATCAATTATACTTGTTAGACCTCTTCCGTTGAATGTGGGCTGAAATTGAACAGATGGATTCTTTGTTTCATTAGCAAAGTTTAGTTCTAGTTCAGCCATAAGTTCATTCATTTTTTCCCCCCCATTAGAGTGTGTAAAATGCGTGAGGATTGTATCGGACTCATCACTAATACCACATTTATTATTGTCACTATTACTGCATAGATGTAGGTTGAAATCTCCGCCCCAAATTGTTGTGCATGCCTTTTTAATGTGAATAGTTCGTTGCTTTTGTATTATTGCGGAGATCTCTGGGAGTAGCGTGTTCATAGCAGAGTTGGAGAGGTTATTATAAAAGTTTATAATAAGGTAGAGTCTTTGTTTGGTGACCTTAACTGCTATGATCTGAAAATTTGTATCTAATCTTATGGGAATTATCTCATCCACAGAAAGGGTGTTTTTGAAATATATAACTAAGCCTCCGCTATTTCTGCCAGAAGTTGATTTCGTCGCAGGTGACCAAAAAGTTTTAAAGCCTAGTATATGTATAGGTCTTATGGCCCACGTCTCCTGAAGACAGATACAACCGCTCAAATTGATCTGGCTTAGGAAGGCGGGGTCTATTTTCTTTGCGGAGAGGCCTGCGATATTCCAGTAGGTAAAATGAAACTGCAAAGTATCTAAGATAGAGTCAACTGGATTGCCTGCTTTAGCCCTCCGTTCGATGATTTCCTGATTAGTTTGGGTCGGTGTTGCAATTGTAACAACTTCATAATTGATTTTTGGGCACTCAGGTTTAATGAGTGGAAGAGGCAAATGCGTAGGCATTATTGCAGAGGTGGAATATGAGTTAGATGATGAAGTTGGGTTCGTTATGGATGATTGTGAGGGTTCCCCAATATTGTAAGGGTTGAAAAGTCAATCGTTAAAATCTAAACCAGAAAAGGCGTTAAATCTGTTATATATTGGGATGTTAAAGGAAGTAGCTAGCGGGGGAACTGGTTGCCTCCATCTATTATCTCCATTCTCTTGATGGGGAGTATCAGAGAGATAAGGATGGATAGGTGGGGGTATGGACGTTTGGCTCTGATGCCACTGGACCGAGCCTGTTGGGTATAGAAACTTAGAGTTCTGATGAGGGATGGAAGGGTAAGAGGTAATAGGATAAGGTCTTTCTAAAAAAGGATTAGTAGGGGCAGACGGGATGTTGGTGGTTGTATTTAGTAAATGCCTGTAGAAATAACCTAATGGAAGAAGGGTTGTGTTGAATTCCCAAGTAGAGGGTGGTGGTGCTTTGGCTAGTGTCTTTTCGGCCCACTGGGGGTTTCTGAAAGTAATAACTACACAATCCCCCTCGAATTTTTTCCGTAAGGGGCCTATCCAACCTACTCTTTGCGTGTGGGCAATTTCCCCTACACATTCTATTGGGAAGTTACAATTCAGGCTTAACCAATGAAGTATCTTATTTTTCAGGGATGTTGTTGTTTCACTCTGTTCTTGCTTAAGTGTTGGAACATTTACCAATACAAGGTCGTAGGCTCCGCATTCAGGTGGAAGGGTAATGCGTGCCGGTATCTGTCTAGATTTATATGGTTGTTCATATGGTATCTTTGGTTGCTGGGATTTTGCATTAAGCTGATTTAGTTGTGTAGGTTTCTGTGCTGGTTTCTGTGAGCCTTTCTGAGATGGTATAGAGGTGCTTACCGTTTGTAAGTTGGCTGATTGAGTGTTTAAATTGGTGATAGGTAATGTTATATTGGGCGTGGGAGATTTGCTTTCGGCAATTATACTGTTACTGTGAGAATTTTGTTTCGGGAGGGTTATTAACGTCGATATGGGTTTCTTGACTGTAACTGTCTTAGAATGGATGGAAGTCGTGGGAAGCAGAGGAGCTAAGGTGGTAATGGGTGGCATAAGGTGACTAGTGTTGCTGATTAATCTTGCCATCTGTTTTTCGATATTATTTAAGGTTCGCTCTATTGGTGTTAGTTGAGTTTTTATAAGGTCCTTAATTACATCTAGTACTTGTGGGTTAAGCTCAAGATAGTTCGAGTTGGTAGCGCCATACCCCCTGTGATCATCAGGCGGTACGGTTGCAACAGAGGGGTCGTCCGCGTTTCCCGATGGTGAATAGCTTGTGTTATTCCGGTTATTATTACGGGTCGTCTTTTTGGACCTCAGGCGCCTTGGTGTATTTTTTTGCTTGATCTTGTTCTTGACTACTAGTCTTGTGCTATCTTCATTAGGAAAAGGACCCTCCCTTATCTCCTTATCAGATGTTGTTGGAGGAGCTACTATTAGAAGTGAGGGCTGGGTTAAGAATTGAGTCCCGATCGCAGTTGGTAGTTGACTTTGGGTGATTTGGGTGGGGCTAATCATCAAAGTTGGTGTTTTTTCGAGATCGTCCAAGGTATCTTCTTCAAGTGATAAGTGGGTGACAGATAGATCAACGCTTGTTGGTATGTTATGAAGTTCAACACGGGTTTCGCGCAGTAATGGGACATTTATTTCCTGCTGGGTGGGTGTTTTAGCTAGGGCCAAAAGGCCCATTGAAGATCTACGTGCTGCTGCGAGGTCCTGGGAGACGCGTCTCTCTAAGAGGACTATCCCCTGATTGATCGCGTCATTAGCTTTACTAATGAATTGATCGATCGGCCCGATTATGGGACCCGCTCCTTGTGCTGTTTTATTCCTCATTGCCCTGGTTGTCATAGTGGCAGCTATAGTTATAGTTATTATAATGTTACCGGGGCCACGCTGCAGGATGAATAAAGATGGATTTAGTGGGGATGACAATGGATTAGCCCAGGCCAGACTTGCCCAGGCTTGAACAGGCCCGCCCTTGGCCCTGGCGTCGACCCGCGGTGTGCGTTGGCAGCCTTGCTTAAAACAGTAAGTGGTGAAAGGGGGCAGGGCACTGGGAGGGGGCGCGGCCCACACGGGAAGAGAAAACAGCTGATGGTGCTTTCGCTGTGGCTCGCAGTCCCGGGGCCGCGCCTCGCGCCTCCTCTGCGGCCGCGCTGCTTGAACTCCTTCCTCCTTGGGCAGGTAAACAGTTTTGTTGGTAGGCTACTCCTGTAGCGAGTTGTGGGCAAAGTCCAGAACAAATACACAGACCTCTATGCAACAGCAGTCAAAGATTGCACGAATGACAATGGACTGGGAACTGTAACAGCGACAACTTACTTTTGGAACGTAGTATCAAGGGGAGAGCCCAGCCCGGCCTGGTCGGCCCCGGACGGCCACAGACGGCCCGCCCTTTGCCCGGGCTTAGCCCGGCGCGTCCCGCGACGCGGAGGGAGCCTCTCCAATTTATACGCCTCCGGGCGCGCTGCTCTGCGGAACCAGGAAGTGGCGCCAAGGACTCTGGGAGCTGTAGTCTCCCCCCACAGCGGCCAGCGAAACGATGGCGGCGGGGGAGACCAACAGCGCTGCCGTCCCACGAGAGATGTGTCAAGGAGTTGCTGCGGCGTTAGGTAAGTGTTTCCAATGC